>NC_066619.1:179974609-182474609 GCF_025201925.1 Gopherus flavomarginatus
CATAGTGAGGAGTTAAATTAATATATTTTACTGCAGTTACATTGCACTTCTTCTATAGTTCATTAAAGAAAAAGCCACCATGTGACCAACAAGAGGATGCTCTGTTATACCTGATACCAGGAGTATGCCTTATCCAATGGGAATGGTGATGATCTTAGCCTCCATGACCAGGAAAGCCAAGCATTTGGGAATGTCCTCTGAATGAAAGTGGTGTATTCTCGAACAGAAAGTGACTACTTGCATTGACAGGAATGAGAAAGAAGTCCATGTACCTGGAAAAGAAAAAAGAAAAATATATATTAAAAATAGACTCCAATTATTAATTTTACATATACATATTTTTACTTAGCTTTTGGGTCTGAAGATCTCAATACTTAGTCCATATTTATGAAATAGGCCTCAAGACATGAGGTAGACAAGTAGTATTATCTCCATTTTACATCAGGGCAAGATAAGGGAGTGATAGCCTGACCCGCCATCCCTGGACTATACACACCAGACTATGCTTCCTCCCACCAGATGACAAGTTCATCAACATACTAATCACAGTAGAAATTAATATTAAACTATAGTAAACAATACAAGATTTAAAATTTTACTTTTTTTGTGAAACCGTTTCCTGTTTTTTGTCTCAGCGTGGGTGGACAAATATGACAAATATTGCAGGAAACTAATGTAGTAGCCATGTTCATCCCAGGCTATTACAGAGAGAAGGTAGGTGAGGTAACATCTTCTGTCGGTGAGAGTGACATGCTCTTGAGCCACACAGAGCTTGTCAGACCTGAAGAAGAATCAATTGCACCTTATTGAACTAAGTTTAAGTATCTTGGTTCGTTGTATAAAAATGCAAGTATTCATGTGCTATTGTGAGATTGTATTCTTTTAGAGGGAGACAGGATGAACATAAATTCTGGGAAGTATTAGGAGCTTTGAAGGACTCTTAGAACAATAGCCCAGCCAAGACTGAACTTTCAGTTGAGTGAGCTTCCTAGAACATACTTGGCAGGAGGGAAATGCAAATTACTCACCTCTGGACCCATCCATTTGAACCTGCACCTGAGGAGAAACCATTTGCTTTCTGATCACCTGTTACATTAGGACCAGACCAGAGGCCCAAACTGGATACAAAAGTGACTCTCAGATTCATGGCTGTGCTTGTTGTGAGCTTGTGACCACAGGAAAAAAGCCTTGTGAAGGGCACAGACCCAAACACCATGCCATACTTCCATTTCACCTTTTTGTCATAGAAATTGGTCTCAACTCAGGATTTGCTTCTACCAATCCCTTTCAAGGGAGACATCATTTATCAACAGCCATTAAATCCACAGAAAGAACCTTCCTACTCCCTTCCCTGGAAGCAAGTCTTGGAATACAATTTTTCCTGCTTTAGAGACAGACAGCCCCCCAGCTTATTGACAGAAACGCCTTAATTATCCCTCTTCCCCCAGGCACTCTGGCAGTAGTGGCTCTAACCATCAACCCTAACTTCAGTGACCAGAAGTCCCGAATTTATAGAGACAGTCCCAATATTTGGGGCTTTCTCTTTTATAGGCCCCTATTACTCCCCATCCCCTGTCCCTTTTTATCACACTTGCTATCTGGTCACCCTAACCCTACTTCAAGGCTTGTTGCCCACCGCAAAGATCTATTTCCCCACATGAGCACCTACAGAACCACAGACATTGACCAGAGAGAGCTCTCTTTATTTAGGGTAACTTCCTCTTTACACTATTCTCCTCCTAACTCAGCTGCTCCAATTCTAATTAGCTAAAACGGCACCACCTGGAACACCTGATCATTCCCAGAGGTAGCCCATTGAGTTGGCATGGGCCAAGTAGGCCTTAATTCTCCTAAAGGGCTACTGGCTCCATGATAGTGGAATTGGAAGGGTTGTTAGTGGCCAGAGCCTTTGCTGGAGTTGGACTGATCTCTAGTAAGTTTATTAGCATGTGCATACGTTCTTTTGTTGTTCTAATGTTTTATCTGTAATGTTTTACTTTAAGAATATATGTAGTTGCTTGGAAAGAGCTGTGTGATAACTTCTAACTGTGGCAATTACACTGTTTATAGCCTCTGAGGAGAAAAGCAAAGCAGGCCTGCTACAGCAGCCTGATTTTATTGGGGAACTCCCAGAACAGGCAGGGAACGATGCAGCCTGGAAATTCCCCAGTCAGGAGGAAGACAGACATGTGTCTCTGCCCAAAGGAGGTGCTCATAGACTCATAGATTTTAGGGTCAGAAGGGACCAATGTGATCATCTAGTCTGACCTCCTGCACAAAGCAGGCCACAGAACCCTACCCATCCACTTCTATAACAAACCCCTAACCTATGTCCGAGTTATTGAAGTCTTCAAATTGTGGTTTGAAGACCTCAAACTGCAGAGAATCCACCAGCAAGTGACCCATGCCCCACGCTGCAGAGGAAGGCAAAAAACCTCCAGGGCCTCTGCCAATCTGCCCTGGAGGAAAATTCCTTCCTGACCTCAAATATGGTGATCAGCTAACCCCTGAGCATGTGGGCAAGACTCACCAGCCAGCACTCAGGAAAGAACTTTCTGCAGTAACTCAGATCCCATCCCATCCCACAGCCCGTCACCGACCACTGGGGATACTTATCTGCTGGTAATCAAAGACCAATTGCCAAAATTAAGCTATCCCATCATACCATCCCTTCCATAAACTTATCAAGCTTAGTCTTAATGCCAGATATGTCTTTTGCCCCCACTACTCCCCTTGGAAGGCTGTTCCAGAACTTCACTCCTCTAATGGTTAGAAACCTTCGTCTAATTTCAAGTCTAAACTTCCTAGTGTCCAGTTTATACCCATTCGTTCTTGTGTCTACATTGGTACTAAGCTTAAATAATTCCTCTCCCTCCCTAATATTAATCCCTCTGATATATTGATAAAGAACAAGCATATCCCCCCTCAGCCTTCTTTTGGCTAGACTAAACAAGCCAAGCTCTTTGAGTCTCCTTTCATATGACAAGTTTTCCATTTCTCAGATCATCCTAGTAGCCCGTCTCTGAACCTGTTCCAGTTTGAATTCATCCTTCTTAAACATGGGAGACCAGAACTGCACACAGTATTCCAGGTGAGGTCTCACCAGTGCCTTATATAACAGTACTAACACCTCCTTATCTTTGCTGGAAATACCTCGCCTGATGCATCCTAAAACCCCATTAGCTTTTTTAAGGGCCAAATCATATTGGCGGCTCATAGTCATCCTGTGATCAACCAAACCTCCAAGGTCCTTCTCCTCCTCTGTTGCTTCTAACTGATGTGTCCCCAATGTATATCTAAAATTCTTATTATTAATCCCTAAGTGCATGACCTTGCACTTTTCACTATTAAATTTCATCCTATTGCTATTACTCCAGTTTACAAGGTCATCCAGATCTTCCTATATGATATCCCGGTCCTTCTCCATGTTAGCAATACCCCCAGCATTGTGTCATCCTCAAACTTTATTAGCACATTCCCGCTTTTTGTGCCAAGATCAGTAATAAAAAGGTTAAATAAGATTGGTCCCAAAACCGATCCTTGAGGAACTCCACTAGTAACCTCCTTCCAGCTTGACAGTTCACCCTTCAGTACGACTCGTTGAAGTCTCCCCTTTAACCAGTTCCTTATCCACCTTTCAATTTTCATATTGATCCCCATCTTTTCCAATTTGACTAATAATTCCCCATGTGGAACCGTGTCAAAAGCCTTACTGAAATCAAGGTAAATTAGGTCTACTGCATTTCCTTTGTCTAAATAATCTGTCACCTTCTCAAAGAAGGAGATCAGGTTGGTTTGGCACGATCTACCTTTAGTAAAACCATGTTGTAATTTGTCCCAATTACCATTGACCTCAATGTCCTTAACTACTTTCTCCTTCAAAATTTTTTCCAAGACATTACATACTACAGATGTCAAACTAACAGGCCTATAGTTACTCGGATCACTTTTTTTCCCTTTCTTAAAGATAGGAACTATGTTAGCAATTCTCCAGTCGTACTGTACAATCCCTGAGTTTACCGATTCATTAAAAATTCTCGCTAATGGGCTTGCAATTTCATGCGCCAGTTCCTTTAATATTCTTGGATGAAGATTGTCTGGGCCCTCTGATTTTGTCCCATTAAGCCAGAAGCCTGAGAACAGGTGCACTTGCTGGACAATGGAATGCAGTTGTCCTGAACTGTGACAGCACCAAAGGACACACCCTGTTTTGAGACAGTAGTGGTTTCATGTAGGACTGTATGAAAGTTGGCATCTTTGATTTGCACAAGTTTCAGCAAACCTTATCAGCATATCCAGAGTCAGATCTGTGCTCAGTAGTAGCGTGCTGCTTATTCCATACTGATATCAGTGAGACTACTTGTGAAGTACTGTAAGCAAGGGTGGCCAGATCTGGTCAGTTTGCATGCTACTGGAGTTCCTGTGCTTCATTTTGTCAAACCTGAAAACTCAAATTGAAGGTTCAAATGACAGATGGGTCCTGGGCTCTGCTTGTTACTTTCAGTTGTCTTCTGGAGGATGGGTCATCAGACAGTGGCTAGTTGGCCTTCTCTCTGCCTTTCCTGTTCAATATCCCCTGGGTTGGATAGATTTAGGTGACTTCTCCACAGCTCCTGCTTCTTATCCTACAGCACTGGAGCAAATGGCTGGACCAGTAGCATCAAGTCTCCTTACTATGGACAATCAAACAACTTCTCTATGGATGCTACTTTGAAATAATGGTTTTGGATTTCAAAAGACGACATCAGAGCAACTCTTCTTCTTTGCCTGCAAAAATTATGTTTTGACAGTCAGGTCCAAGTGTTGTTGCTACTCTATTTAATGTGCGTGCAGAGGCAGGGGCTGTCTGTTCCTTCCTATTTAGTACCCATGACTTCTATTCCACGTGAAACAGCTCATTGGGTTGTATCTGTTTATTAGAATCTTCAGACTCATCCCAGAAGCTTCATTATGTCTTATGTTAGTCATGAAATAAACATTATTGGTAACTGAAGCTGAGCCATGAGTAGCTGTGACAATCATATCAAGCCAGCACCTTTATTTAATCACCCGTTTTATCATTAACTAACTAGTAAGTGGGGTGTTTACACAAAACATTAAAAACGCAGTGTATAAACATATCAAAAGAATCAGATTGTTTAGAAATATTATTACTCATGGATTGCACAGCTTATCATGCAATAAAAGTAGCACCTAATGTTGTATAAAGTGTCTGATAAGCATTCCCTCTCCAGCACTTTTTGCTTTCCTTTAATTTTTGGAATAATTATAGCTGTTATTGGAACATTTGTACCTGCAACTTCATTCGTGTACAATACAATATAGTACAGTGTATCTTTATATCTTAAGTAACCATGTTCTGATTTTAAAAGATAGAAACTCTTCTTCTTCTCCTCCTCCCCTATTCCCCTTCATTACATTAAGTAACTCTGAGGTCCTGTTCCACTAATAAATGAAAGGCTTTACTATATTGTTTCATTCTATACAATTTCTGGGACTTCCAAGGAGAATTGAAAGCATTCCACACCTTTCAGGATACAGCTCCCAATTTTTTTACATGATCGTTTTGGTATAAGTAGTGAATCCGCATGTATGAATCATTAGTGATTTTTTGAATATATTTAACACATTTCATGATTGCTATGAAATGTGCTGAACTAACAGGAAATAGTTACTAGTATGGTTCCTGGTTCATGGGAAATCTGAGCCCTTGGAGTGGAAAAGAACACTCAGAATGTGTGACGTGGAAGTCAGGCAGGGACAAACAGAAGGGAGCCACATGGAACAGGATATCACTGGGAGCAAGAGGTGCAGAATTTACGAAAGGACTAGATATTTATATGGACAATAAGACTATCCAGAGTTCCAAAAGCAAATATATTTTTTAAAAAGTAACATGAGTATTAGAGGGGATACAAACCTTCATACTACAGAGCACATGCTGATGCCTAATTACTAGCAGATAGGAAGAAACTTTTCCTGAGGACAGTTTATCTCATAAGTGCATAGTCCATGATTCTTTGCAGCTTCATCCGAAACACTGAGTACTGGCTGCTGTTGCTGATGGTATACTTTGCTAGATGGACTATTGGTTTCATCTATTATGGCAATTCTTATGTTCATATATGATTATGCAATCAAAAGATTAATTGCACACAAAAACAGGGGGTCTAGGAGTGTCGGTGAAGGAGGAATTCAATAATGGGAGAGGAAAAATAATCATCTTCCAAAAGCATATTTCTGATTGGGCTGATATAGTTTGTTTAATGAAAATTTGGATTTTCACACACAAACTGTAATAACCACTTTGATAACAATTTCAATCAAAATTAATAAACTCACAACAAATTCTGGGGGGGAGGGAGGAGAAAAAATGATCCACTTTGACCCTACAAAATAAGAACAACTTCAAGAATGTATTGCTGTTGCATTTTTAAAAAATGTTTAGACCACCTCTAGCTAATATATTTGGGCAAGAGTAATCCCAAACACATGTAACGTATGATGGGAAGGAGGAGGTTAGAAAGCAGTAATGATTTTTATGAAAGTTGCATTATGACAGTTAAACATACACATTTTCTTCATGTTACAGGGCCGTTATGGGAGGGCAGGTGACCAACAAGACAGTCTTCATTATGTTGTGTTTCATGCTGTGGAAGTTTGAGAACCCCTGTGGTGACTAATTTAGATATGAATCTGAACTGAGATATGTTGACCAAAAAAATCCCATAATATACTGGACTTCATATGTGAGGGCTGAATAGCAAGGACTTTCTGTAGCCTTGTTTGTTTAGTACAGGTTTTCCAAGCTCTCACCCCTCTGTTTAGAATTCTATATTATTTGTTTAAAAGTACAGTTGCAGCTAGAAAGAGCTAGTCCTGCAATACCTGCCAAGGAGGGTCCTTCTGTGCCGGAAAAAAACTCAAAGTACTTGTGAGCCAGCTGAACTGGAGGCAAAGTTTGCAGGTTGGTCCAGCTCTGAAGAACATTGTCCAGATTCACAAAGATGTACAAACCCAGGTGCTCATTCCCATAGTTGGACAAATGGGTCATGAGAATTCTGATTTGCATAACAAATACAAATTTGAACTAGATTTTTTATCTTAATTTCTGCATTTTTTAACATCAACTTTCTGGAAAATAGAATTAGATTCTTAACACAAATATAATTCAAGTACATTGTTGTAAAATAAATGTTACAATATTGCATTGATTGCATCAGTGAAACATCTCTCAAAGTCTTGTACTTATGATTTAGCTAACATTCCTGCCTTTCGCTGGCAGTGTGTTTCACGCCACTAATTACAATATGTGAAATCATCTCATTGAAATAGCTGATGAAATTACCTGAAAGAGCTTTTATTTTCTAACTCATGAATCTGGAAGCAGCAGAGGTACTGTATGCATGGGTTTTGACACTTAGTTTTCTTTCATAAAGTTCTCTCTGCAAAACTATTTAACATTCCTTATCCATACTCTGACCAGAAGAAAATACTTCCTAGACCCCCTTTGCATTTTTGGGTGAGAAGCAGAACAATTTTGATTTTATCATCACCCAAACATAACCAACTAATATCTATTGTGGGTGTACCACTGTGCATTAGGCCAGCCTCAGGATGTTGGCAGCACTCCGTGTGATAATTATTTAAAGTGCAGCATAAACTGAGGTACTCAGATACCTCAGTTATGAGAATGATATAAACACAGAGATAGATAGATAGATGGATAAATAAAACTGATGCACTTGATCTGAAAAGTGCGTGTAGATGTTCATTTCCCCTATTTCCTAGCCTCCGTAGAACTTAGGAAACAATGAAGAAAATAGATTGTAAATATTTCAACTTTATTACAAAAATATATAAATAATTCATGAGTATTATTATCTTCTTCTTCCAACAACAGCATCCCTCTTCTGACACTGGTGTCACCTGTTGTAATAATTGGGCCTCCAAATTTACCCTAATTGCGAGCTCAACTATGGCCAGCGATTAAACATTCATAAAATGTTACAACAACTTATAACAGTTCAGCTGATCGCGGATCCCACTGGCTGTGGTTTGCCGTCCCAGGCCAATGGGGGTGGCAGGAAGCCGCTTCCTGTCACCCCCATTGGCATGGGACAGTGAACCGCGGCCAGTGGGAGCTGTGATCGACCAAACCTGCCAACGCAGCAGGTAAACAAACTGACCTGGCCCGCCAGGGTGCTTACCCTGATGAGCCGCGTGCCAGAGGTTGCAGACTCCTGATTTATAACAACGAATGTTGACGGGAAAATGTGCAAAAAAGGGAGGGATTGAATTAAATCCAAACCAAACGGCCTATTAATATAATTCAAGGACTGTACTAAGATAAAACCAAAAAGTCAACTACCCAAAACTAGTGTGTCCAAAATTAAGCCTGATTGATGGGGAAAAAATACGGGGATGGGCTATTCCACCTATCACTCTTTTGGCGGGTTCTTAAGAAAAGTCTCTGGGGGAAAAAGCTGACTACCATGACACTGGCGGACTGAAAGACAAAAGAAAGAGGAGTTAGCTTCACCATCAGGACTGCTGCCACACCACCATCTCCAGACCCCAGACCTTCTCCAGCCTAGTCCTGAGAGATGTCCTGACCAGACCAGGCCAGAGAGAGTGAGTAAGACACTACTACCTCCACTGGTTCTGATTAAATCCTGACCACCACCTGGGACATGAAACTTTGTCTACCCTTGCCCAGGAGTCCTTTCCCTTCCCCACATTATTTATTCTGTTTCCTATTATTCTCTTTTTTTCTGTCTAATAAGAGTCTGGCTTAGCTGGTCACGGCTGCATATTTTGCAATACTCCTTTAAGCCTGTGACCAGAGCGGCAACTAAAAACAATGCCCTAAACAACCTGCTGGTGGTAAAGATTTGTCAAGTCTTGGGGAGGGTGACTCCAATATATGACCATATACTGTGACTGTGTTTTTTTCCAGTAGGAAGGTTGCAAGTGAATGTCAACGCCAGAGACAGAAGCTGTATTTTCTATCTTTGCTGTTCTTTTCTTTCCCCTTTTGTGGGTGTTTGTTTTGTCTTGTCTATTAAGAAATGGGATTGAACTTTAACAACAACCACTCCAGCCCATTGCATCTAACTTTTTCCTCATTTTACCATCTAAAAGAGTGTCCGGCAAGGTTTCTTTCTTTCTTTCTACAGCTAAAGAGAAAAGTGATAAAGGATGTTGTTAAAATGAAACCCTCTCTTAATACCTTACACTTCAAAGGTGTTAACTGTTTTTTCCTTTTCCCCCCCAGTATCTTAAAACAATTTTTAATTATATGTTTGCCATGATACTAAGCAAGCCGCGGGCTCTGTATATCAAGCCCTGAACCTTGTTTAAGGTTGGACAGTGCAGGGTCATATTAACACTTTTGACTCTTTAGGTCCAAGCAGTCCAAATTAATATAAACCATCCCTTTGTCACATGGTAGAAAATGTTGGGAGGGGTCTGCTTCCCAGTAAAAGAGAAATCAGTGATGCAGACTCTGCATATATTTTAAGTGAAACGTGCTGTATTTACACATATATTCCTGGACAAATTCTGAATTTTTTCAGCTGGCCACAATATTTCAGTTTGTAATTAAAAATCTGAACTTTCCATGAAAGTTTTCCATGTTTCAGTGAAACAACCAAAAAATTGTTTTTGTCAAAACATTCTGTCGAAACAATCCTCAATTTTATGACAAGCTCTACTTATTCATTTTCTATTCTCCTTTTCTTTATTTTTCCAGTAAAGACATATCAAGGAACAATTTAGGAGCTTGTGGCTTTTAGAATATTTGTTGATTTGAAGTAATGTTTTCAAAAATGCCTGAGCGACTTAGAAGTCCAACTCATATTTGAAAATGATTTACACACTTAGGAGCCATTGAATTTCACTGAAATGAATGCTTCTGATTGCTGAAATCACTTCTGAAAATGAAATTCAGGCTGCTTAGTCACTTACGTGCTTTTAAAATACTTATACTTTTTCTCCCTCCTTATTTACTAATGACCCTATTTGCTCTGGTGTTTTCTCCTTCCTCTCTTCCACCATCACTAATATATCTGTTAAAGTCCTTATTCTTCTGACCTCATTAGGCCCTGATTCTGCAAAGATGTTTGCAGCACTGAGGCCTTAGCATTAATCACTAAGAACAGCTGCATTTAGTGAATTAGAACAGAAGGAAATAAATAAAACTTGTATGTCAGTAGATTACCTAATGTAACATTTTGTATGTCAAGTGGAAAAGTAAAAACAACCTTCTTCCATCTATCTCAAAGTAGACTTATTTTGTGTGTGTGTAATATTTTTCACTTTATTAAAACTTACTAATACATACTAAGATACATAGCATTTATATATCCATTTAACGTATTTCATAATAAATGACTAATTCCTGTTGGCTGATATAGCATCGGATAGTCCCACTTTTCCCTTTGATATTTGCTCTTTTCACTTTAATGGCATAACCATAAGCCCAGTTCCAACCAGCAACTCTTCTATCACAAGATATTCCTTCCTGTGTTTCTGCCTGTACAAAACAAAGCTGAATCTCACCCAACAATGCCCTAAACAACCTGCTGGTGGTAAAGGTTTGTCAAGTCTTGGGGAGGGTGACTCCAATATATGACCATTTTCAATGGGATTTCATAAACTGTAACAGTATTCATAATTTTTTTTCTAAGCCCTCTGGCCCAGACAATTTTGTCTTCCACTGAAGACTTGAGTAGTATGCAAAATTACTTGTAAAATCAGGATTACAGTGGAAAACAGTTGTTGTCTCAGTTGACCTTTTATGATGAATGCATTACAAACAAACATCTTACCAGACATCCAGTCTCCTGAGGCATTTTTTTCAGTCATTACTCTAGGCCTTTGTGTATTTTGTTTTTGTGCACAATGTAAATGAAGAGGCAACATTATTCAACCCCTTTGAAGTAAAGCTATCTTCCTTGTAGAGACCTTTAAAAAAAATCTTGCAAAAGAGGAGGCATTGAGAATGTACAAAATGGGGAAATGGAGGAGGGAGTAGAGATAGGAAAATGCCTTAACTCCACACAGATTTCTTCTCAAAAAACTTCTGTAATCTTGGGGCCGGGGATCGGGATTGACTATACTGGGTTCCATCAGCATTTACCATTTACAGGAGAGAATTCTACTTCTCGTTGATTTTTGACAGTATTACCAGTCATAACTTCATAGAGATGAGCTGTTCCTGAAAAGTGTTCCCCAAAGCATCAGATCTCAAGAGGCTTTTCCTCAGGATGAAGAATGATCATCTTTTTTTCTGTCTTTTTTTCCTCCTAGCCATTACAATAGAAATTCTTCTCTCTGAATTCTCATGTTTGAATTATCCGGTGGCTCTCTTTGGTTTCTTGATATAGTATCTATAATAGTAAGTAGGTATATGATTTGATCACATTTATAATGTGTAAGCAGAATACAGTCCAGACCAGTAATACATATACTTGGTGCTTTAAAAGTGGCCAACTTCACAATGCTGAAAACTGTTATGAGCCAAATTGGGATGATTAAACAGAAAAATGTTAATAATAATTGGAAATTGCTTAAGAACACTTGTCTAGATGCCAAAAAAAGAAACAACCCACACAACTGCCATATTAAAAATCAACCTGGTTTAGAGTGGAAGTGAAAGCAGCTATAAAAATAGTTTATAACAAATGAAAGAAAGAGGAAGTTGATAGTAATGAATATAATCAGAATCTAAGAACTATAGTAAAGTGACAAGGCAGCATAAGGAGAAATCTGTGACAAGCAGAATTAAGGACAGTAAGAAGGAGATTTTTAAGTATGTTAGGAACAGAAAGAATCCTGACAATAATAATGGCCCATTACTAGTTGGAAATGGTAGTATTATAAATCAGGATGCAGGAAAGGCAGAAGTGTTCAATATATATTTCTATATATGTTCTATATTGGGGAGTGGGAGAATATATGAGGTAGTCTCATCATATAACACTCTTTTGATTCCACTAATATTTCAAGAGGATGTTAAATGGAAGTCACTAGACATTTTTAAATCAGTAAATCCATATAACTTCCATCCAAGAATTTTAAAAAAGCTGGCTGATGAGCTCTCCAGACCATTAATGTTAATTTTTCAGTGAGTCTTGGAACATGAGGGAACTTCTAGAAGACTGCAAAAAAGCTAGTTTTGTGCCAATATTTAAAAAGAATAAAAAGAATGACTCAGACCTGTCAGTCTGACATTGATCCCAAGCGTGAGAATGGAACAGTTGCTATAGGAATAGATTAATTTAATAAAGAATTAAAGGAGGATAATTAATACCAAGCAACACGGGTTTATGGAAAATACAGCTTGTCAAATTGATACTTTTTTTGATGTAAGGAAAAGTTTAGTTGATAAACATAATACTGTCTATATAATTTACTTAGACTGTTGTAAAGAATTTAATTTGGTATCACACAACATTTCGATAAAAAAACTAGAACAAGTGGTGGATTAGCCACTGGGCCAATGGGGCCCATACCCAGGGGCCATGGCCAACTGAGGTGCCCCAACACTCCAACCATCTCCACCTGACTGGAGCTCAGGCCAGGGAGCAGGGTCTGGGCATGGGGTTTTGCCCCATTCCGCCCACCCAGCGCTCCAGCCAGGGAACGGAGTTGGGGCACAGGGGCTTGCCATGCTCCGCCTGCCCAGTGCTCCTACCAGGGAGAGGGGTTCGGGTGTGGGGACTCGCCCTGCTCTGCCCACCCGGTGCTCATTTTACCGGTAGGAGCACAGTGGGAGTGGGGTTGGGTGACTGCAGATGGAAGGGGTGGGTCGAGCTTGCATTTGCTCTAGTCCAGGGCCCCACAAAAGCTTAATTTGCCTATGACTATAACAATATAAAATTAACATTGCGCACATTAAATGGATTAAAAGCTGGCTAACTGATAGGTCTTATAATAAAACTGTAAACAGGGAATCATGGTTCTAGTGGGGTTCTGCAGGGCTAAGTTCTTGGCTCTATGCTACTTAACATGTTTATCAATAACCTGGGAAAAAACAATAATCACTGATAAAGTATGCAGATGGCACAAAAATTGGGAGAGCAGTAAATAATGATGAGAACAGATCACTAATACAGTGTGGCCTTTTGAATTGCTTGAGTACAAGCAAAAAAATGGCTTTAATATGGCTAAATTTAAATGTCTACATCTAGAAACAAAGCATATAGGCCATACTCTCAGGATTGGGGACTCTGCCCTGGGTAGCAGTGACTCTGAAAAACATTCGAAGCTCATCAGGGATACTCAGCTGAATAGGAGTATCCAGTATACTTTATTTCCAGTTTGAATTTGTCTAGCTTTAGCTTCAGTCCCAGGATCATGCTATACCTTTTTCACCTAGATTGAAGAGCCCATTATCAAATATTTGTTCCCCATGTAGGTACTTATAGACTCTATACACATCACCCCTTATCCTTCTTTTTGTTAAGCTAAATAGATTGAGCTTTTTACGTCTATCACTATAAGGGACGTTTTCTAATCCTGTAATCATTCTTAAGGCTCTTATCTGAACCCCTCTCCAGTTTATCAACATCCTTCTTGAATTGAAGGTATCAGAACTGGACACAGTATTCTAGCATTGGTTGCACCAGTGCCAAATACAGAGGTAAAATATCCTTTCTACTCGTACATGAGATTCCCCTGCTTATGCATCTCAGGATCACAAAAGCTATCTTGCCCAACGCATCTCACTAGAAGCTCATGTTCAGCTGATTATCCACAACAACCCCCAAATCTTTTTCAGAATCTTACTAAAAGTGAATGAGAACCTTTAGGGTTTTTTTCTTTTGTTTCTGAAAGTCTTCCCTTGCATTGCTAATCTACCCAAACCCTTTTCAGAAAACAGTGTAATAGGGGGTGGAAGTGTTTAAAAAATGAAGAATATAATAATCAGCATTTAATGAAAGTCAACATTTACCAAGGACACCAAAGAATTATCTGAAATATCAGTTATCTCCCGATTCTAGGTAGGGTGACCGAACAGCAAGTGTGAAAAATCAGGACAAGGGGTGTGGGGTAATAGGAGCCTATATAAGAAAAAGACCCTAAAATTGGGACTGCCCCTATAAAATCAGGACATCTGGTCACCCTAATTCTAGGTAAAGTGAAGTAACTTTTAATGGCATTGGGGAAGATTGTGTGTGTGTGTCTGTGTGTGTGTGAAATAACATTTTGGATGACAATTTATTATGGAGAAATAAACACCTACGCTAGGTCATAATTCAGAAAATCATTGAAGCATGTGCTTAAAGATCTTTTCTCAGTGGGGATGCTTACCTGATCAGGGCCTTAGGGCCACAACATTTGCAGGCAAAAACAATGGCAGTGGCAGTACATAATTGTTTGCAATTATGATTTTTCATGAAAGCTTATCTTTCCCATGCAACAGCTTATTTCAGAAACTCAGATAATCAACCTCATCTATATATGCACTTTTCATAGGTACAATGGCGCACCTGTTTAATAATAAACAAAAAAGTGCCTGTAGGTGTATAACAATAATTGTATGATAAAATACTGCCTAATCTGATTAGTTAAATTGTAGCTCTCAAATAACTGTGTCTGGAGCCTCTTACTCTCCATCCTACTCAGCCTGCAGGAATAAAATACATTCACTTTACATTATTAAGAAGTTTTATTAAACTGATTTATCTATGAACAAAGGCACATGTGAATCAAAAATAGCCCTAGTTTCTGAATCCAGTCCTACCACCTTGTGGCACCTTAGAGACTATCAAATTTATTTGGGCATAAGCTTTCGTGGGCTAGAACCCACTTCATCAGATGTATGAAGTAAAAGATACAGGAGCAGATATAAATACATGAAAGGATGTGGGGTGCTTATCTACCAATGTTATATACACCATCATGTGCCAGCAATGCCTTTCTGCCATGTACATTGGCCAAACCGGACAGTCTCTACGCAAAAGAAGAAATGGATACAAATCTGACATCAGTAATAACAACATTCAAAAACCAGTAGGAGAACACTTCAATCTCTCTGGTCACTCAATAACAGACCTCAAAGACTCATGCATCTGACAAAGTGGGTATTCACCCACGAAAGCTCATGCTCCAAAACGTCTGTTAGTCTATAAGGTGCCACAAGATTCTTTGCTGCTTTTACAGATCCAGACTAACACAGCTACCCCTCTGATACTAGACCTCAAAGTGGCAATTCTTCAAGAAAAACACTTCAAAAACAGACTCCAACATGAAGCTGCAGAACTGGAATTAATTTGCAAACAAGATACCATCCGATTAGGCCTAACTAAAGGTTGGGGGTGGCTGGGTCATTACAAAACCTAAACTTAATTTCCCCAATACTAATTTCTTCCTACTGTTATTCATACCTTCTTGTCAACTGTAATGGGCCACTCTCTTACCACTTCAAAAGTTATTTCTCCTTCCTTGGTATCCTGCTGTTAATTGATTTATCTCCTTAGACTGACTTAACACTTGGTAAAGTACCCCACTTTCTTTCATATATTTATACCTGCTCCTGTATCTTTTACTTTATACATTTGATGAAGTGGGTTCTAGCCCATAAAAGCTTATGCCGAAATAAATTTGTTAGTCTCTAAGGTGCCACAAGTACTCCCAGTTTTTTATGCCATAACAGCCAGTCTCTGGAAAACAAAGTCAAAGACTTTATAAAAATGATTAAAGCAACTCACTGATTATGTAAAACTGTCACTCAGTGGTAACTGAATACATTTGACATAAGGCACTCTCCCTTGGGTAAAATTGCTACAAAGGATCACCGCAGAACTTCAAAAAACACATCAACCAAAAGTCAGTTACAAATTCCCAAAGTAGTGATTAACCAAAAATTGTAACTTGAGATTGAAGAAGTAGTTACTGTGTACACTGACCCTTATCCTGGCATACATTTTAAAGAAGGTATCACTTACTGTATGAAGTAAGTGACACATAGCCAGAAAGTGTTAAGCATCATGCAGGATAATTGACCCAGATTCAACCTTTAGGGACATATTGGTAGAGAACGTTTGTATTTTTTATGTTTACATATATATTGTTGGAGGTTAACAATGTAATCAAACAGTCCCTGTCTATGTTGTATTTTGTTAATTCAGAGATCAAAAAGAAATCTTAACATTTAAATGAACTGTAAGCATAGTAATATTACTGTATTCATCTCTCTTTGAAATGTATAGCAAATCACCTGTGAATGATGGAAAAAACAGGCAATTGCCAAATCCCTGTGGCTAATCACTGGTGATGCTTAGGAAATAGGTCTACTTCAAAGTCTCCACGATTGCCTATTGTTTGCCTAAGGACTCCGAGGTATCAAGAGAAGGCGTGGAACTGTATAAAAAACACCTGGGTCCTGATCTTTTTTATCTCAGATCTGCTTGTTGCTTCATGCAGGGGAAGCTTAAGTCTTAAGACTGAGATCTCCAGTCTCACCTGGATCACCCTGAATATGGACATTGGACTATAATCTATATACTAATTCTGAAAGAACTCCTTGCAACTACAAAGCTCACCATCTCTACTATGAATCTGATCTCAGAACTGTACTCATGTCTGTATGTATATTGATCTTTTAACCAATTCTCTTTCCCTCTTATTTTCTTAATAAATGTTAGTTTAGTTAATAAGAATTGGCTGTAAGTGTGTATTTGGGTAAGATCTGGAATATTCACTATCCTGGGAGACAATGTGTCCAATCCTTTGAGATTAGTAGAACTTTCTTATAGGATGAATAAGATTTTCAGTAATCCTCATCATATTTGACTTGTTTTGGTGGAGGCCTACAGCTGGGATACTTTAAGGGAACTGTGTTGTTAGCTTCTGGGTAACCAGTAAAGTATTATAGAAGCTGTTTTATGCTGTCTTGGTAAATCTAAGTGTTGGACTATCCACCAGATTTGGGGATTGTCTACCCCATCCTTTGCAGTTCACCCTAATTGAGTAACCTTAGTGTGGCTCCTTGGGACCCTGGTCACAACATCATAAGTATATGAAATTTTATAATTGTAATAATCCATAACAGCCACTTCACAGTGGAACAGCATTGAGTGGTAAGGCATCAAGAACAAAAGAAAGGCCAGATCCTCAGTTGGTGTATAGAGAATCTCCTATTTACACCAACTGAAGTGTTAATAAAGGATTAGATAAACACATGAAAAGGAATAAGGCAAAGGAAAATTTAAGTGAAATGTAGGGGGATTATTTTAATCATATATGAAGTGTCTTCTAGCCCTAATCTCTCATATATACTGGCTTGATTTTTAAAGTCATTTTGCCTTAACAAATTCAAAAATCACTGATTATATCAATTGCAGATATTTCTCCCCCACAGTATTAGGGATATAGGTGAGATCCTCGGCTGCTGTAGTGAAGTAATAAAGATATGCCAGTTTATATCTGCTGAGGATCTGGGACTCTTCATAAGCGATTTTACTTAACTTGGTTTCTGAAAATCTCTGTTTATGTTAATATATCTCAATGAGTCTATACTAAAATACTAGGAGGAAGTACAAAACAGTGAACCTGATTCTGTGCTCACTTATAACAATTTTACACTGGGGTAACTTAACTGACTTCATTAGGTTACTCCTGATTTAGGGCCAGGTATGACACATCCTGCATGCCCACACAAGGGAATAAACAGACATTAGGCATTCACTTGCTCCCCTGCACCATAGCAGAGAAAGTAACTTCCCCAGGGATGCTAGCCCCCATCCTGCATAGGTGGGTGAGTGGAGAACTGGAAGAGCCTTGATTCCACTCCTCCCAGTTCCAATATACCAGTCACCAAAGATGAGTGGGAACCCAAGGGAAATAATATGTATCAGGTGATACAGGTGTAGGGAAGACAACCTTCTCTCTTCCCCATACTCCAGAGCAAGGGCTGGAGCCCCTTTGACTTGGCATCTGGTTCTCCACTTGCTTCTGGGGCAGAGCAGCTACTCACTGTGCCTTGCTCAGAGCTAGTGGCAAAGCTGTAAACCAGTGTAATAGAGCAGAATCAGGCCCACTGATTTGGCACCTGTACATGGTAAAATAGCAAACTTCAAAATGCCTTTATAATTGGGTGTTATTTAAAAAAAAACATACTCCTATTATATTTCTCTGGAAAAAAATATTTTAATTTAAACAAAATGAGCAATTTTGAGGATAATTAAGTAATATAGCTAATAAAAATAAAATGCAATTTTAAGCTACAGTGAGCTGAATAAAATATTACACAGGAGCTTGCATTTTTATTAAATTAATCAATCTTTGTAATAACTTATTAAATATCTTGGGTATTCTGCACATGATAAAAATGGATCCCCATGGTTATATTGTTATATGCTTTAGCAACCTCTTCTAATAGCAGTACTTCACTGATAAAGAATTATTCTTTCCTCTCCCTCCTAAACCACTTCTTGAATATTGCAGCACATGTGATTTATGGCTGGAAATAATTTAACCGATTTAACATACTGTTCTGAAGAGAATATCAACATTTACATTTTTCCTTACATACAATACTACCTGCCAATAGAACAACTTCTCTATGCACATAACCAATTTGCTTTGTATGAGCTTTTTCCTGGTATCATGATGCAGACAATATTCCCATTTTAAATACGTACCATAAAAGTACGTCTTGTTTCATACATTAAGACAATAAGACAAATTCTACTCTCATGTACATAAGTACGATTTTCCCCTAAAGATTAATGTGGCCAGGTATATACATTACACGGCGGTCAATTTTCATTTTGGTAACAAGCCAGAAAAATATTTTCCTCTTTATTCATTGTTAAGCATAGGAATTGAGTTACTCGAAGTTTTTGTATGCATGTATCAGTTACTATAATGTAATCTCATTGCCTTCAAGTTCTTCAGACCCACTGGGCACCACAAGTGAAACTGGGAGCAGAATTTGAAAATGTTGCTATGTATATAGGGTAACTGAAGACATGATTTTGCCTGCAGCAGTTGTATTAGCATCATGAGTAGAGAGAGGCAAGAATGAGTCCTAGTCACCACTGATAAGAGAACTATTGGGGGCCTCTCTTACAGACCTCTCCATTTTTTTTCTCTTGAAACAGGCCATAGAGATCCCCTTCCCTCTCACAGTGGGCCTGCCATCAAAGGAGTGAGCATAGTAGTGCCTCTGTGACAGCAGCATTAAGTAGGAGATGGCATGTTCACAACATATAATCCTCTCACCAGTTTAAGTCAGGGAAAGGCCAGTTATATACTGCTCTCCCATTTGCCCACAGGAACCTGAAGTCAAGGAACTGGCTCTGCCTGGTCCTGGCCCAAATATTTGCTATAGCACTTCACTGATTGCTGCTTCACTGAACTAGAAGACTTGAAAATTTTCTGTCAATGTGGATTTGCATGTGTATGGTTTAGTGACATCTAAATTAGTCATGCTCTACCTACATATACACCAATATCAAAGCCATAATGAAGATTAAGGACATCTTGACCCGTATTCTTCCAATAAAACTGTGTTAATACTGTGCAAAATTAGACAGATCAATGCCAACGTATTACAATGGTATATTTCATATATATATATAATGTCAAAGTATTTAATGTGCTACAATATAAAAAGAAGAAAGATTACATTATAATTCATACTCTCCTGTTTTATTGACACTTAAAATATAATATGACAGTAAGTAAAAGCTTGCAAGAAGCAATGAATCTAATATAAACACAAACACTGGCGGGAGGAGACTATTATGCAGTCAGTTTTAACTTAACTTAAACCATTCAGAAATGAGACTGATATGATAAAAAGCCTAAAAAGCTGGGGTAATATTGTTGAGTTTCAATATTTCTCTTATCCCAAACTGTCACATATACTTTTTCTTATGAATAAAGGTTAATGTCGCATATATTTTTTCTTATGAGTATAGGCTAAACAATGGAAAGGCTACATATCTGTGCATTTTTAGTCACCTGCTTATACTAAACTGAAAGAAATTTGGGTATATCTTGCTATTTTGGGCAAACCAATAATTATAACTTCATTGCCCCAAGAAATAAAGGTAGTTAGTAACACCATGAGCTAATAATTTAACTTGAAAACTTACCATTTCCAAGAAAACCAAAAGGAAGTCTGGGGATATGAGAGGTTTCCTAATTTAAAACAAGGATATAAAATGCATTTACACTGAAGACCATTAGGTACTGCACCATGACAAACTGCACTGCAGAAAATAGAATACTAGTTTATATCATAATGCATTTCATTCCAGCAATATACGGAGAAAATTCCACAGCTGCTTAGTACTCCAACAGGGAACATTCATTATAATGGTATTCCACCTCTTGCAAAATGCAATTATTTTTTCTATTGGTGCACTGACCTTTACAAGCCTGTCCTACTATGTGAGAAGGACCCTTTTAATCTCTAGGATCTAGATTTTGTTCTTAAACTCTCTGGGCCTGATTCCCCTTTGACTTCAGTCAATTCTCCTCTGCTCTGTGTTGATGTAAATGAAAACAGAAATCAGGCTATATGTAATATGTCTCTCTTACCCATCTATTCATCAGTCTCTCCTGTATGGTATTGCTAGATCACCTCACATAAAAATGTCCAGGCGGGTTTTTTTTTTCTGTTCTGTGTTTGTGCAGCTCCTAGCACAGTGGTCCATGACTGGAGGTCCTAGGTGCTATGGTATGATACAAGTATAAAAATGCATGCGGGTTCTTGCTTTCTGCCTCCAAACTTTGCACCTTTCACATGCTGTTTTTATCTGGGGTTTCGTTGTTACTGTATCTGCTTATGAAAGTGGGGAATCTGACCTAAAATGTCTGAAATGATCCTCTTTTCAGTGTCACACATGCAAACTAAATGAGTTCAGCAGAAAGCAAGGCAGTCAGAGTTATTTGTAAATGCTTGAACCAACTGAACTAGAATGCACTGACCAATTTAATAAACTTTTGAAGATGTAATTCATAGTTTAACCCTTTCAGACTGTCAGTGGATTAAAACATGATTTATCTAACCTTTAAACAATACATTACTGAATGCATGTGCATACATGGACAAATCTGAAGGTGTTCATAGCCCGTACTCAGGTGCACCGGGAAGTAAGAAGGCAAAAGGTCCCCTTTAACTCCTCTGCTCAGTCCTGTCCAAATTGTGACTGGCTTTGGGGAGGAGAACAAGTGCAACTCATCTAACAGTCCCCAAATATGAGTAAGTGGCCAGGGAGAGAGGGGAGCAGGGGTGCAGAATGGGAACTGCCCTGGCTGGGTGCACAGAGAAGTGGACAGCTGCAGAGAGGAAGCAGAGGAATAAACTAAGCTACTAAAAGGACTGATGGAATTTACTGTTCTTGCAGGACAATAAGAAAGCAGGGAGGAATGTGACTCTGAGTCATAATTTGTTTTGTAGCCTGCTCCTGGCGCAGCACAGCTAATTGCTGCCTCTTACTTGAATTCTAATTTAATACACTCTATCATGTGGCCTTGTGCTCAATCCTATTACTCCAAAATTGGACTCTTGATAACGGTCCTCTCCGGCAGGAGTGGCGTCAGGGTTTTTGGCGCCCTAGGCGGGGGTCCTTCCACGCCCCCAGTCGTTGGCAGCAATTCTGCTGTGGGGGGGTCCTTCCGCAATCCCGGTCTTCGGGGCACTTCATCGGCCGGTCCCGGAGCGAGTGAAGGACCCGCCACAGAATTGCCGCCAAAGCCCCGGAGCACAGAAGGACCCCCCCGCCGCCGAATTGCCGCCCAGGATGGCAAAATGCAACCCCCCCAAATCCTGGTGCCCTAGGCAACTGCCTAGGTCACCTAAATGGAAGCACTGGCCCTGCTCTCCAATAGACACCATACCTAATAAAACATTTAAGGGGAGATGTCCTTTCTGTGCATATGCTATAGTGCCCATCATGCAATAGGTGGAAACTGGTTTGGATCATTAGTAAAATGTACTCCAGAATGAGACTCCCTCCTCCTCCTCCCAGTCCCCCATGGCCTCCTTAAACTGAACTGCCCGGAACTCAAAGAATGGCTAAAAAACTCACTGCGTGGCAGACTCTTCCCCTATATGTGGTTTCTAGTAGGAAGGCCAGCATATTACAATAATAGATTATCTTATTTGGTTTAAATTATTACACTTGACGAGCACTTTATAAATCCTTTAAGTTACTGTTTTAATCTTTGATATTTCAGGTGGCATTTAATCGCCTTCAGAAAAAATGAAAACTGTTGTAACTGTGTTTCCTCCATTCCTTGTTAACACAAGCCTGATTGTCATAATGGCTTAGCAGTATTGTAATTCAGCAGATCCTGCATTTTGTCTTTCAGTCCCTTCTCTGGCAGGAAATGGTGGTGTTATGGAAGTTTATAAAGCACTTTGGGACCCTGTAAGCTGAATCTAAATACAAACTAATATTTGTATTTGTAATGTTTGTACTTTTTGCTGAAACTATGTGACCTTACTGAATTCCTCCTCTCCTTTCCCCTGTGCAACCTTAATTGCTGATTTATCCCCTATTACTGAATGTACACAGTTTCACTTGTATTCATGCAGTGGTGAGCAGATTTCATCATTTCATCTGAGTATTCCTAAGTAAATATCAGGTTTCCCTCAGCTCCCAGTTTAAATAACACCCCTAAACAATCTTGATTCACAGCCCTTGAAAAGCAATTTGCTTGCCATTGTATCATCCTAACATTCTGAGAGATGCTTAGGCCAGGTGCACAGATGAATTAACTTTGATATCATTCACTGGTATGCTACACCATATGTGGTATTTTTAATTACCATTAATAATTATTACTGAGATAAATAAATCTGAAATACTTACTGGGTTAAGAACAATTGGAAAGAAAAGTTCCCCTCCCTGGATGCTTCTGTCTAGTTCTTTTGGACCACCAACGTATTCTTTGTGGATATCGCATGTGTGAACGGATCATAAGTTTGTTAGGGAAGTACCTGAAGAAATAGCAATGAAAATCTATAAATGCATGTAAATTTAGGACTGAATCAGTCTACAACAACATCCCTAATTTCCCCAGAACTCTCCCTCGGCGTTTTAAAGAAATGGATAATCGGGATTTAAAAGCCATTATGGGTAGTTAAGCATATTTGGACTGGATTCACCTTTTGAGGTAAAAAGGTATAAATTGCAACCTCCTGAAACCACAAAGGCAGCTGCATCAGTGGGGACTCCCAAACGTGGAGAACAGTTTACAGTACTGCCAACTTTGGGACCACCCGGGGGGGGGGGCAAGTGGGGCAATTTGCCCCGGGCCCCACAGTAGAACCCATGAGAGTTTTTCAGGGCCCCTGGAGCGAGGTCCTTCACTCGCTCTGGGGGCCCCGGAAAACTCTTGCAGGGCTCAGGCCCCCAAAGCTTCTTCCGTTCCAGATCTTTGGCAACAATTTGGAGGGGGGAGGTCCTTCTGCTCCGGGACCCACTGCCAAAGTGCCCCGAAGACCCACGGCGGGAGGTCCTTCCGCCCCGGGACCTACTGCTGAAGTGCCAGGTCTTCGGCGGCAATTTGGCAGCGGAGGCTGCCCATTGGTGAATCCTCTGGGCGGCCCTGCCCAACTTCAGGGGGTCCAACCAGGGTGCAGCATTTTTAATTTATGTCTGAGCCACCACATAAGGCTACCTCGAGTACGTACTAAATCATTGTCACTTGTGCATACTTATCTCTATACCATTCCAGATAGCTTGCACTAACTATCAATGAAAGGCAGACTTTAGTTTCCTTCAGTGCAATGAATCATGTCCATTTGTATATAACAAAAGTTATTTTTAAATGGCTATTTCCCATACCGTATGTGAAAGATACATGGCAAAGATAGAGCAAAGAGAGAAGAACTGCACAATCATCCCATAATATTAATGATTCAGGAAAACGCTGAAAAGATAATGACAATTTCTAATCAAGAAAACATGTCAACATGTGAAAAAACTATATACATATGTAGAGATAATTAATCATGATGCCATTGTGGATAAAACCTTGTCTGTGCTTGTCATAAACAGATAATTAAGGGTTAATGCCTCTTTTACCTGTAAAGGGTTAAGAAGTTCACCTAGCCTAGCTGACACCTGACCAGAGGAAACAATGGGGAACAAGATGTTTCAAAAGGAAGGAGGGAAGTTTTCCTTTGTTTTTAGAGTTTCAGTTTCAGCTGGAGTGAAAAAGATCAAGGAACCAGCCTCTTATCAGAGTAGTAAGTTTTAGAAAGGGATAAATAGGTTTATGTTTATTTTCTTTGTAACTAGTCTTGGTACCATTAAGGGAATTATCAAAATTGGGTATTTGGGTATTTTTTTTGTGTAATTAAATTTGTGCCCAGGGGAACATCCTCTGTGTTTTGAATCTGTGTCTGTGAGAGTAGCTGGTATGCTAATCTCTCCCAGAGGGTTTTCTTTTACCTTTCTTTTCTTTAATTAAAAGCCTTTTTAAATACCTGATTGATTTTTCCTTGTTTTAAGATCCAAGGGAGTTGGATCTGGATTCACCAGGAGTTGGTGGGAGAAAGGAGGGGGTATGGTTAATTTCTCCTTGATTTAAGATCCAAGGGGTTTGGGTCTGTGTCCACCAGGGAATTGGTGAAGTCCCTCAAGACTACCCAGGGGAAAAGGTAGTGCTTGGGGGTGGTGGCAGTGATACCAGATCTAAGCTGGTAATTAAGCTTAGAAGGGTCCATGCAGGTCCCCATATCTGTGCCCTAAAGTTCAGAGTGGGGAAGGAACCTTGACATGGTGAACAATGGTAAGGGATTTTTAGGAACCAAAAGCCAGGTTTTTTTTTCCTCCTTTGAGATGCTGGGGAAGCAGTGAAGGACAGATACCCTGAAGGCAAACAGATAAAGGTTTTTCTAACAAGGCTTTGTTAGAAAGGATTTCCAGCTGGGCTTAGCTGGAGGGTAATTAACAGTTTGCAAAAGACAAGTTGCAAACCAGTTTTTCTGGTCTCTTCTCATTCTGAGGAGTCCAGTTAAAATCTGTGGGTTGGTTTGTTTGTTTTTTTTTACC
Source organism: Gopherus flavomarginatus (assembly GCF_025201925.1). Lineage (NCBI taxonomy): Eukaryota > Metazoa > Chordata > Testudines > Testudinidae > Gopherus > Gopherus flavomarginatus. Next base: position 179,999,641 of record NC_066619.1, read on the forward strand.
TCGCAAACCAAGATAGCTCACGCAGAGCAGGGAAACATGTCAAGCAAAGAAAAAAAAAACATACTACAGGAGCTGGAATTAGCCAAACTCCGGGCTGAGGAGATCCAAAAGGAACATGACAGACAGATGGTCAGAGAGTTTTCTTTTACCTTTCTTTTCTTTAATTAAAAGTCTTCTTTTTAAATACCTCATTGATTTTTTCCTTGTTTTAAGATCCAAGGGAGTTGGATCTGGATCCACCAGGAGTTGGTGGAAAAAGGAGGGGGATGGTTAATTTCTCCTTGATTTAAGATCCAAGGGGTTTGGGTCTGTGTCCACCAGGGAACTGGTGAAGTCCCTCACGACTACCCAGGGGAAAAGATAGTGCTTGGGGGTGGTGGCAGCGATACCAGATCTAAGCTGGTAATTAATCTTAGAAGTGTCCATGCAGGTTGTCAAATCTGTACCCTAAAGTTCAGAGTGAGGAAGGAACCTTGACCGTGCTGTTCTGGTTTCAGATGCAGACACTCTTCTGTACTGTGACTTTGATACCCCCAACTTTCTTCCAGGTCTTGTAAAGCTGAACTTGTACAGGGTAGACCTCAATGTCATGTGGAGCAACCACATAGCAAATCTCAGTCGGAATACCATGTTCCTGAAATATACAGCAAACTAACATTCAGTTAGCTGAACTCTTTCAAGATCCCTTGTTTGCTTCCATTATCAGCTGGCTCTGGGAAAATCATTGCTCAACAGTTACAGTTCCTGACAGAACCAAGGGCTCCAGGAATCCCTGAGAGCTGTAAGATCCACATGTCAGCCCTCTATACAACCTCAGTCTTCTTCATTCTTTCTAAGTCAGCCTCAAAATGTCTATTTCCTCTTCTCTGGGTTTGTATAAAAAATTTTTATCTGTGCCACACTCTGACTGCAATATTCCCAAGTCCTCTTTTGCAAAGGTCAAATAATGATTAGAACTAATAAAAACATTAGCTGTGTTGTCATTGGAATTTGAGGTATACTATTTTCTAGATGACAAGACAGACCAATAAAGCACTATATAAAAGAGAATATAGTTTGATATATAAAACCAAACTCCCAACAACCCCACAGCAGATCTAGATTCTCAGCTGCTTCCAGACTCTCCTGGGTGCTGCAGACTAAGTGAGCTTTAAGGCAGGTGATGATTCCCCAATTCTCTGTTGGTTTCAGCTTTGAATGTAAGTTAGGAAAGCCTTGGGATTTCTCCAAAATGTGGCAGCTTGCTATTATCCCAAGGGACCATCAGCACTACATCTCCTCAACATCCACTCTGATACACCCCTTGTTCAGGCAGCTGTGAGGAGGAAAATGTAGAAGCCTGCTCTACATTCACTAGGGACTCCCCTATATCCAGGTGGATCATATGTATAGTATGGCAGACACATCTGGTGCTGTCCAATGTAGCTAATACTTTACACCCATAAGAACTGCCAAAGTGCTGTCACCCACAAAAGGCTTCAGCAGAGAATAACAGTGAAGAAGTTAATCTGATAATAATAATAATAATAAAAAAAACATAATGGGGCTGATTCTGAGGTGTAAACTGAAAAACACACCTCTTCAAAAACCTGGATATTACAAATGCATCTCTTCATTAGGAGATATAAAAGAAGTAAAGCATTTTAAGTACACACACACTTCCCTCAAAAATGTGGTTAGAAAAAAAGTTCCCTAAAATCATTTCTGAAAAACTTGTTACTCAGAGAATTCTTTGACTTTTGTCATGATTACATTTCAGTATGTCTTTCACTTGTAAAATAAGACAAATAACTGATTTATTGTTATGGACCTGGGGATAGCCGACACAACAATGTGTAATATTATAATGCAAAGACCAAAAATGCTAGCTATTTCTAAAAAAAATTCGAAAAATATAATAAAGAGATTGTGGAAACAGCTTACCTGAAGCACTGGAAAAATACTTGCTGCCCATAATTAATATCACTTTCCCTCTCCTGTTGTTTTCAGCCTCTGCCTCATTTCCCATTCCATTCACTCATTACTGGGATCCTCAGAGCTGAGTAAACTTGACGCACTAAGCATCCGTAGTCTACAGGATCTGTTCACACGAGAGTATTTCTGAATCTTTATATGAAAAAGATATGCATTTTGTATGACTGGTCTGAAAGCAACAAATGCTTTCTGAATGCTTTGTATTCAGTGCTCTGAGGACTGCATGTTTCTCCTTCTTTAAAAGAAAAGGATAACAGAACTAAGTCATAGTAATCTGAGCCAACAGCTGCAATCAGATCCTGAGCACCTGAATCTTCTTTAAACTAAGGATCTAGTAATGTAAGCAGGTATTCACATGGGCCTAGTGTGGCTGTTTGGCATCCATCACATTGTTCACTCTGCTTGTTTGTTATGTCTCTTTACCCCAGCCTTTGCCTATCTTCTGATGAAGTGGTTTTAGCCCACGAAAGCTTATGACCAAATAAATGTGTTAGTAATATTACAGATGCTGTAAGTTTCCGAGTAATTTATTGCAACATCTTCAGCCTGATTCAGCTCTTATTTATACCATTTTTACACTGGTGTAAAATGGTGTAAAACCATTACAGTTAGTGGAGTTATTCCTGATTTTAACTGGTGTGAGAACAGACTCAATCCAGTCTTGTTCTGTTAGGGAGCTTCTGACAACAGGAATGGTCACTATGAAGCTGAACATATAGACTATGGATTCTTTATTCCTTCGATGTATTTAATACTAACATGAATATATTAGTGTTCACAATAAAATGTAGATATTGCCATCATGTTATTATATCCAGGTTGTCATGGTACAATTCCCCACTCTGAACCTTAGTGTCCAAAAGATGGGGTACCAGCATGAATTCCTCTAAGCTCAATTACCAGCTTAGAACCTGTAGCACTGCCACCAACCAGGAATTCCAGTGCCTGGTACACTCTGGTCCCCCCAAAACCTTGCCCGGGGATCCCCAAGACCCAGACCCTTTGGAACTTACGACAAGGAAAGAAAACCCTTTCCCCCACTGTTGCCTCTCCCAGGCTTCCCCTCCCTGGGTTACCCTGGAAGATCACTGTGATTCAAAACTCCTTGAATCTTTAAACAGAGAGGACAATTCACCTTCCTCCCTCCTTCTCTTTCCCCCTCCCAGACTCTTCCTGAGAGAGAAAGTAATCCTGACACAGAGAGAAATTAGCCTCTCTCTCCCCCTTCCCTCCTTTCTCCCCACCAATTCCCTGGTGAATCCAGACCCAGTCCCCTGGGGTCTCACCAGAATAAAAAAAAAAAATCAGGTTCTTAAACAAGAAACTTTTAATTAAAGAGAGAAAAACAGTAAAAATTAGCTTTGTAAATTTTAAAATGGAATAGATACAGGGTCTTTCAGCTATAGGCACTAGGAATACCCTCCCAGCCCAAGTATACAAGTACAAATTAAAATCTTTTCAGCAAAATACCAATTTGAACTCCTTTCAGCCAAATACACATTTGCAAATAAAGAAAACAAACATAAGCCTAACTTGCTTTATCTACCTAGTACTCACTATTCTAGATCTATAAGAACCTGTATCAGGGAGATTGAAGAGAAACCTGGTTGCACGTCTGGTCCCTCTGAGCCCCTAGAGTGAACAACAACCAAAACTAACAGCACACACAAAAACTTCCCTCCCTCAAGATTTGAAAGTATCCTGTCCTCTGATTGGTCCTCTGATGAGGTGACAGCCAGGCTCACTGTTCTTGTTAACCCTTTCCAGGCAAAGAGATATGAAGCACTTCTGTTCTATTAACTCTTACTATCTGTCTATGACACAGGTAAAGAAAATAGATTAGTTCATGAAACTGCTCTGTCCCCTTTACGTCTTCTGTATAAACTCCTTTTCACCACCCAAAAAAGGTCTCCAATCAAGTCTCCGTTAGATAAACCTGGCTACTCAAATTCTTCCCTTGAAATAATTTCATATATTTCATTAAAATTTTTCTAATGTTACAGTCACAGCTAAATCACTGGGGACACAGGAATCCAAGAGTATAAATAAATGTCTTTCCCTCTTTAATAATGACATCACATGTGGCTTACTTCAGAGATTAGCAGTGAAGCCAATGTTATTCAATATATTTATTAATAACCTGAAAGATAAATTTGGTGGTGAGGTGATGAAATGTGCTGGTGACATTACTTTATTCAGGTTAGTGCAAATTTCAGGATTATAAGGAATCTTAAAAGGATTTCATAAAAAGGGCTCTCTGTATTAAATCTGCTGTAATTTTGTCCAGTGACAATAAGAGCAAATTAATTCATATTGAAAAAACAATTTGAACTTTTCACATACATTAGGTGAAACTTCTAGGTTACAGATTTAGGAATCACTGCTGAAAACTCAGTGAGATCACTGCTCCATTGTAGGGAAGCAGGCTAATAGTGTGTTTCTGTGGGTTAATAAAGGGTGAGATAGTATAAATCAATGATCCTTGCTCACCTTTGAAACAGCATTCAATTTTGGTCATCACACCTGAAAGATCATTTTATTTTTCCATCTCTTAGCTTTTTCTATTTCACCTATGTCTGTAATGGGATATGGGCAAACAGTAGCTGAAATAGAAAAGTTCCAGAGATGGAAAAATAAAATGATTAACGGCATGGGGTAGGGGAGAGATGAAAAAATGCTCCTATGAGTTCCCCTGCTGCAAAGAGAAAGCAGGAACATGAAAAGGATATACAAAACAATAAATGGCATAGGAAAAGGCAACTGAGCTCCCATATGCACTCTGTCCAAAAGCAAGAGTGAGTGGGGAAAATAATATGACTATAATGGAATAAGTATTTTATAGTGTCCAATTAACCTTTGGAATTCATTTACTTGGGAAATTATTTAGGCAAATACTTGAACACCACTTTTAAAAGGATGAGACATTTATAAGAACCTAACAATTGTTGCTTCACTGGGCAAGTCAGAAAGTTGTTTATCTAAAGATAAGTGACATGTCTCCCTCTCAAAGTATCAGTTACAGCCTGACAATTTTCAGACCTAGAACTCTCATTTGCCTTTTGTATTTTGAAATCTTTTCTCTGGTTCAGGCAGGTAGAGGCCGAGACTCCAGTGAATTTATTATTTAATTTTGCAGCTTGACATTCTATATGGCTCACAAGTGAAGATGATTTGAATATTTTGTTATAGACTTGGAAGAAATGAGACCAATAGAATAGTACAAGGCCTCCTGGACTGCGTGAGGAAAGCTGGGTAAAAGGAGTTTGCAAACAGAGCTGGCTGAAAAAATGATACAAAAAAATTAATCCAGCTCTGTCAAGGTGCTATAATTTGATGGTGTCTTCTCCAGCTATAGTTGGACCAAAACAACACATCAACCTCAGGTCCTCTCTAGAACCCATTTGCCTGATCTTGCAAAGTCTATTAGATTTACTATTATGATATTTGCCCCATTTTACAGATAAGACAACTAAGTATGAGAAGGGATAAGTGTCATGGTTAGAATTCTAGAGCAAGTCAGTAAAAGATCTAGGATCAGAACCTGGATCTCCTGAGTCCCAGACCTGTGCCTAACCAACTAGAAGAATGCAGCACTGAAAAGTACATATTCTCCAAGATCTTTAGTTTTCTCCATCTGTAAAATGGGGCTTACAATAACTATTTACTAGGAATAATATCAATCTTCTGAGTTTTCACTGGCGAATCCTTCCCCACTCCTTGACTGGCACATTCACACTGGCACATTCACTGGCCAGTCAAAATTTGGCCTTAATGTCAGAGTAGATAAACATAGAAGTAAAGGCATCAGGATCAGGACCGGCGCTAGGGGTTTTAGCGCCCTAGGCGCACGGCAATTTCGCCTCCCCATGCGCTGGTCCCGGGGCTCCGGTGGAGCTGCTGCAGTTGTGGCTGCGGATAGTCGGCTGCTCCGCGGCTCTGGTGGAGCTGCAGCAGTGGTGCCTGCGGGAGGTCCACCGGAGCCGAGCGACCAGCCGACCGTCCGCAGGCACGACTGCAGCAGCTCCATCAGAGCCACGGACCAGGGGACCCTCCGCAGGCACGACCGTGGCAGGTCCACCAGAGCCGCCTGCCACCCCCTCTGGCAAAACGCCGCCCACCAATAATCCTGGCACCCTAGGCAATTGCCTAGGCCACCTAAATGGAAGAGCCGGCCCTGATCAGGATGCATTACTTGAGCTAAGGGTCAAACATTTAATACATGGCAAAAACAAAAAAATCACCTGTAGTTCCATTAAAATAGTTTCCATAATTTAGAGTGAAACTTGTAAATTTCATTGCTTCAGTTTCAATGTATTTTTCTTGTATAATATTTATTACATGATGCTTTATCATTATTAGCCAATTACCATATATGTGGGCTAGACCCTGACTGTTTTGTGACACTCTTGAAATACAAAGCAGATGTACAGTCATTTTAACCATCTCCTTGTGGATTCCCTTGGCATTGGTGATGTGAACAATTGAGAATGTCCTCCCAAAATGTCACACAGTGTTCAGGAGTTGTTGTTGGTTGGCGTGTTTGGTTTTTATTTGTTTGGTTTTGGTTGGTTGGTTGGTTTGGGGAAGGAGGGCTTTTGTTGCTTTTGTTTATTTGTTAATGTGCTGGATTTCAATTTCAGAACTGATTATTGTATCATAATTTTAAGAGAAAATTCTCAGATCAAGCAAAAAGTATGAACTCCTCAGAAAAAGAAAGCACTACTTGAAGATCATATAAAACTGTGTGATCTCTCTAGCTTTTTGTCATAGTATTAATATGCTAAATATAGAAAGCAAATATAGTAGATGTGAAATCTTGACTGAAAGGTAAATAAAGGTATTCGTGATTTCATGATATTTTGCCTGTGTGATAGAACTTATCTTAAAATACCAGACTGAAAGTGAAGTTGAATTTCAAGCACTGCCTACGAAATAAAGATTACAACAGAATCCAAGTGAAAATGTTAAACTGCCCATGTAAAAATCCCTCTTAAAAATATTTTAATTTTAATTCTTAAAGTACCTACATTCATACCTTTATTTGTTACAAAAGAGAGGCTATATGGTGTACATTTTATTCATCTGAGCCCCATCTCATGTGAATAGTTCTATAAACTTCAATTAAGCTACACAGTGAATAAAGGTTGCAACAAAGTCCAGATTAGTAAGCATACTTTAACAAATTTCCAAGCATAAAAAAATCCATCTCTTGATCATTATAGTTTTATTTTAGCTTTTCATTACATCAACACTGATAACAGAAAATTAAAGGAATAAGTAGGAGATAGATCATATTTGCTACTGAAAATTTACCAGTATCTGTATCTGCTTCACAGAGAATAACTGGGAGTTCTGGGGTCATGTGATCAAACTTCCAATTTAAATATACTGCTGCGAGTGGGCAGAAGTCAAGAGTTCTAGTTTTCCCAGTCACTGTCATCATGTTGGACTAGGGACCATACCACCACCCCAGTGCCTGCCTGGCTTTGACCCATGCATAACTTGTGTGCAGCTGCAGCCGCTACGAGTCTTACACTGCTGAGAAAGACCTTGTTCTACTCAATCCATTTCATGGCAATAAAACAGAAGCATATTTTCTTAATAAATAAATGACAATGAAGAAATCACAAGGAAAGGACTTTGAGCTTCATCTTAGCTAAGATTTCCCATGTAGATAATATTTGCATCATCATATTACAATCACCCAGAGCATTTTTATCCATCACTGTTTTAATCAAGATTAATCTACAGAGCTTTTTTCACCAGATAATTCCATCGCTGGTCTCAAAACAGAATATACAAAGTAATTTACATTAATAAACCACAATCCGACCATTTAAACAGACTTTCTACTTAGAAATGAAAGCAGGAAAATATCAAGTGTTGCCTTTCTGTTCTAACTTCAGCAGAAATTATAAAACTGTTTCCAAAACATCCAATTTAAAAAGCTGTAAAAATAATTTAACTGCACAGGTTTCGAAATGTGCAAGCTACCTAACTGACTTTATTGGTACCATAGTATTCTACAACAAGGCTAAGGGAGATTGCAAGAAAAATAATAATAAACAATAATAAAAAAACCACTGAATTTCATTCCTCAAGCCACACAACTGTGAAATGTGTGGGGAATTCTTTGAATTGGTGGAACAAGACAGCTAAGGGTATATTTAATCACTTTCCAATTTTGGCTGCTACATCATTTGTATCTTGAGGCACTGCCTTGGAGACAGATCGTTAGTGACCCTAATGAAGGTGTGGGAATGGAGAGCACATAAGGATCAAAGCATGATAGGAGACCCTCAAACTGCCCCTCCTTGTGTTCCCCAGGAGTGCACATTATCCCATGGTCATGCTTCCCTTTCACACTGCCACAGGTTAGCACTTAGCATTGATACAGTAATCTAGAAAAGGGATTCCAAAAGAATATACTCTTATGCAAAGTAGATGAAAAAAACTGAAGGCCAAGAGGGACCATTAGATCAGTGCTTCTCAACTAGGGGTATGTGTACCTCTTAGATATGTAGAGGTCTTCTAGGTGGGATATCTACTCATCTAATTGTTTGCCTATTTTTACCACAGTCTACATAAAAAGCACTAGCGAAGTCAGTACAAACTAAAATTTCATGCAGACTTGTTTATACTGTTCTACATACTATATCAGCAGTTCTAAGATTGTGGGCTAGTTTGTTTTAATGAGGTTGCAAGGCCAGAGTTAAAGTTGCTGGGGCCAAGGGCAGAAAGTCAAAGCCCGAGCCCTGCCATGCAGGGTTGAAGCCAAAGTCTGAGTTTTAAAGTGAGGTGAAACTTGGGGTATGCATGACAAGTCAGGCTCTTGAATGGAGTACAGTAGTCTGGAAAGGATTGCATTAGATTATCTAGGCTGACCTGTATAGCACCGGACATAAATTATTGGATTCAAAAATTCTGTGTTTAACTAAAAAGGGGATCTTCCTGAAAGGCTTTATCTGAAGACAAAAACCCGATCAACGTTACAACATTTCAAATAGGTCTCTCTCACGTAATCAAAAATCACATATCTTCACCTCTTTCATAGATTCTAGGGCTGGAAGGGACCTTGAGAGGTCATTGAACTCAGTCACCTGCCCTCATGGCAGGACCTAATACTGTCTACATCATCCCTGATAGACATTTATCTAATCTACTCTTAAATGTCTCCAGAGATGGAGATTCCACAACCTCCCTAAGCAGCTTATTCCAGTGTTTAACCACCTTGACAGTTAGCAACTTTTTCCTAATGTCCGACCTAAACCTCCCTTGCTGCAGTTTAAGCCCATTGCTTCTTGTTATATCCTTAGAGGCTAAGATGAACAAGTTTTCTCCCCTTTAGACACCAGAAAACTGCTATCATGTCACAGAGAATTCTTTCCTGGGTGCTGGCTGGTGAGTCTGTCCACATGCTCAGGGTTTAACTGATCACCATATTTGGGGTCGGGAAGGAATTTTCCTCCAGGGCAGATTGGCAGAGTGTCATAACATTTTTTTCCAGATCTGGACCTTAGCATCCAAAAATATGGGTGTTAGCGTGAAAACCTCCAAGCTTAGTTACCAGCTTGGACCTGATAACGCTGCCACCAGCCAGGGATTTATACAGTGCCTAGCTCACTGTGGTCTCCCCAAAACCTTCCCTGGGGGACCCCAAGACTCAGATTCCTTGAGTCTCACAACAAAGGGGAATAAACCATTTCCCTTCCCCCTCCTCCCCTCCAGGTGTTCCCTCCCTGGGTTCCTGGAGAGAGATACAGAAGCAAGCTCCGTGAATCTAAACAGAGGGACTCCACCCTCCCTGTTTCCAGTCCTGGAAAACACAAGTACCGAGATAGCTAATCTCTTTTCCCCCCTCACCCAGAGGGTATGCAAAGTCAGGCTTAGTAAATCTAACACAAAGAGATTTTCCCCCTGACTTCTTCCTCCCACCAATTCCCTGGTGAGCTGCAGACTCAATTCCCTGGAGTTCCCACTAAAGAAAACCTCCAACAGGTCTTAAAAAGAAAGCTTTATATAAAAAAGAAAGAAAAGGACATAAAAATGGTCTTTCTGTATTAAGGTGACAAATACAGGGTCATTTGCTTAAGAAAAAAAAATGAATAAACAGCCTTATCCAAAAAGAATACAATTTAACACATTCCAGCAACTACACACATGTAAATACAAAAGAAAACAATATAAACCTACTATGGTTTTACTATCTTTGTACTTACAACTTGGAAACAGAAGATTAGAAAGCCAGGAGATAGAAAAATCACTCTCATAGCCGAGAGGGTCAGACCCAAGACAAAGAACAAAGAACTCACACCCAAAACTTCCCTCCACCCAGATTTGAAAAACTTTTGTTTCCTGATTGGTCCTCTGGTCAGGTGTTTCAGGTTACTCCTTTCCAGGTGAAAGAGACATTAACCCTTAGCTATCTGTTTATGACACGCTCCCCAAATTGCAGACAGTGGGGAACCTCACTGGCGGCGATTTTCTCCTAGAACTTTAAAATAAACAGATTAATACAACACATGCACCTTTACATATACCACTAAGTATATAACTAACAGACGTTTACATTTTAAGAACACTTTTTAACTACTGGATTTTGGGAAACTTTTACGGGAGAGAGCATTAGCTACTTTGTTAGAAGCTCCTGAGATGTGCTGAATTTTAAAATTAAAATTTTGGAGAGCTAAACTTTAACGAAGAAGTTTTTTGTTGTTCCCCTTGGCAGTATGAAGCCACTTTAGCGCAGCATGGTCAGTTTGTAGTTGGAACTGCCGTCCCCAAACATATGGGCGTAGCTTTTTCAGGGCGTACACAATGGCATAGCATTCCTTTTCACTGACTGACCAGTGACTTTCCCTTTTAAACAGTTTCTTGCTGAGAAACATGACAGGATGGAAGTTGTGATCCGTTGCTTCCTGCATGAGAACTGCTCCTATGGCACGCTCAGATGCATCTGCGGTTACTAGGAATGGCTTGTCAAAGTCCGGGGCCCTTAGCACCGGGTCAGACATGAGCATTCCCTTAAGTTGGGTAAAGGCCTTTTGACACTCATCAGTCCACTTAACTGCATTTGGCTGGGATTTTTTGGTCGGGTCGGTTAGTGGGGCAGCGATTTGTCTGTAGTGTGGTACAAATTGCCTGTAGTACCCAGCCAAGCCTAAGAAGGATTGGACCTGTTTTTTTGACTTTGGGACACGCCACTTTTGGATAGCATCCACCTTGGCCTGTAGGGGGTTTATGGTTTTTCGACCCACCTGGTGTTCCAGGTAAGTCACTGTGTTTTGGCCTATTTGACACTTTTTGGCCTTAACGTTAGTCCGGCCTGCCTGATGCATTCAAAGACCTTTTCTAGGTGTAGTAGATGTTTGGGCCAGGAGTCTGAAAAAATGGCCACATCATCGAGGTAGGCAACTGCATATTCACCCAGTCCTGCTAGTAGACCATCTACCAGCCTCTGGAAAGTGGCGGGTGCATTTTGCAGCCCGAAAGGAAGGACATTGAATTCATACACTCCCGCATGGGTGAAGAATGCTGACCTTTCCTTGGCAGGTTCATCTAGCGGTACTTGCCAGTACCCCTTGGTTAAGTCTATTGTAAAGATGAACTGGACACGTCCCAACTTCTCCAATAGCTCATCGGTGTGTGGCATTGGATAGTTGTCCGGACGAGTTACCTCATTTAGCTTACGGTAGTCCACGCAAAAGCATATTTCCCCATCTGGTTTGGGTACCAGAACCACTGGAGATGCCTATGCACTGGAAGATGAGCGGATTATACCCATCTGTAGCATGTTCTGGATCTTCCGTTTTATAGAAGCTTGGGCGTGAGGAGACACCCGGTAGGGTGGGGTTCTAATTGGGTGAGCATTACCTGTGTCAATGGAGTGGTATGCCCGTTCAGTCCATCCTGGGGTGGCTGAGAACAATAGGGCGAAGCTAGTGCACAGCTCCTTGATTTGTCACCGCTGCAGACGTTACAGGGTGGTTAACAGGTTCACCTCTTCCACACCACCGTCTTTTTCTCTGTCATAGTAGACACCTTCAGGCCACTTAGCATCATCTCCCTGGACTGTAAACTGACAAACCTGTAAGTCTCTGAAATAGAAAGGCTTGAGAGAATTAACATAGTACACTCTGGGCTTTAGTGAGGAATTGGGAAATGCTATGAGGTAGTTCACAGTTCCCAGGCGCTCTTGGACTGTGAACGGCCCTTCCCATGATGCTTCCATCTTATGGGCCAGTTGCGCCTTTAAGACCATAACCTGGTCTCCTACCTTGAAGGAATGCTCTCTGGTATGTTTGTCATACCAAGCCTTTTGCTTTTTCTGAGCATCCTTTAGGTTTTCTTTACCAAGGGCTAAAGAGTGTCGGAGGGTGCTTTGTAGGTTGCTTACAAAGTCCAGAATGTTAGTTCCTGGAGAAGGCGTAAACCCCTCCCATTGCTGCTTCACCAACTGTAATGGTCCCTTAACCTCGTGGCCATACACAAGTTCAAATGGTGAAAACCCTAAACTGGGATGTGGTACAGCCCTGTAGGCAAACAGCAACTGCTGCAACACTAGGTCCCAATTATTGCAGTGTTTGTTGACGAATTTAGGTATCATGGCCCCCAAAGTTCCAGTAGACCTTTCCACCAGGCCATTGGTTTGATGGTGGTACGGGGTGGCAACCAAGTGATTTACCCCATGAGTTTCCCACAGTTTTTGCATGGTCCCTGCCAGGAAATTAGATACTGAATCTTTAAGGATGTCGGAGGGCCAACCTACCCTGGCAAAAATGTCTGTTAGGGCCTGACACACAGTGTTAGCCCTGGTGTTGCCTAGAGCTGCTGCTTCCGGCCATTGGGTAGCAAAGTCCACGAAAGTCAGTACGTACTGCTTTCCTCTGGGCGTCTTTTTTGGGAAAGGACCCAGAATATTCACAGCTACTTGCTGAAATGGGACCTCAATTATGGGGAGTGGCTGGAGAGGGGCCTTGACCTGGTGTTGGGGCTTTCCCACTCTTTGGCATACCTCACAAGACCGGACATACTTGGCAACATCCTTGCCCATCCCCTCCCAGTGGAAGGACTTCCCCAATCTGTCTTTGGTTCTGTTCACCCCAGCATGGCCACTGGGATGATCATGGGCTAAGCTTAAGAGCTTCCCCGGTACTTAGTTGGAACCACCAACTGTTTTTGCGGCTGCCATTCTTCCCGGTGTCCACCAGAAAGAATCTCCTTGTATAAAAGTCCTTGGTTTATAACAAACCGGAATCGATTAGAAGAGCTGAGAGGTGGTGGGGTGCTCCGTGCCGCCGCCCAAGCTTTCTGAAGGCTGTCATCTGCTTCCTGCTCAGTCTGGATCTGTTCCCTTGAGGCTGGGGTCACGAGTTCTTCCTCAGACTGGGGACTTGGGCTTGGTCCCTCTGGAAGCGATGTAGGTGATGGGGTTGTTTCCGTTGCTGGTGAACCGCTCTCCGCTGGTACACCTGAGGGTATTTCAGGCTCTGGCTGAGCCTTTTGGGTATGGCTGTCTGTTGCTTCTGCCAGTTCTGGCTCGTTGGCGTCCTCTGGCATTGAGTTTGAAGATGTGGTTGCAATTGCTGGTGCTGGCTGCTGTTCCAGTTCCGGGCCTGGGACTGGAGGTGCTGTGGCTGTTTCAGTGGTTGGCATGGAATCCGGGTCCACTACCTCTGTCTGGGTCTCTGGTAACTGAGACGGGGCGTCTGTGGATGGCTCAGGAACAGGAATGGGTCTGCAAGCTTGCCTGGTTTGGCTGCGTGTAACCATTCCCACTCTCTTGGCCCGCTTCACCTGGTTGGCCAAGGCTTCCCCCAGTAGCATGGGGATGGAATAATTGTCATAAACTGCAAAAGTCCACATTCCTGACCAGCCTTTGTACTGGACAGGCAGTTCAGCTGTAGGCAAGTCTACAGCTTGAGACATGAAGGGGTAAATTGTCACTTGGGCCTTTGGGTTGATGAATTTGGTGTCTACGAAGGATTGGTGGATAGCTGACACTTGTGCCCCCGTGTCTCTTCACGCAGTAACCTTCTTTCCGCCCACTCTCAAAGTTTCCCTTCGCTCCAAGGGTATTTGAGAGGCATCTGGGCCTGAGGATCTTTGGTGTGATGATGGTGTAATGAACTGCACTCGGTTGGCGTTCTTTGGGCAGTTGGCCTTGATATGTCCCAGTTCATTACACTTGAAGCATCTTCCAGCTGGCTGGTCACTGGGTCGAGGTGAGTTACTGGAGACTGGTGAGGTGGAAGAATAGGGTGTCTGTGGCTTTCCTTGGTTTGTAGGTGGGGTCTTTGGTTGCCCTCGGTTGTAGGGTTTATTGTCGGTGTGCCCTCTGGGGTATTCGTTCCCCTTGACAGTAGCTTTCTTGCTTTCTGCCACTTCCATCCATCTGGCTCCATTCTCCCCCGCCTTGGTGAGATTTTTGGGTTTTCCATCTTGTATGTACCATGTTATGTCCTCAGGAACACCATCCAAGAACTGCTCCATTTGTATGAGGAGGTGCAGTTCGTCTATGGATTTAACATTGTTTCCTGATATCCAGGCCTCATAATTTTTCCGAACGTAGTAGGCGTGTTTGGGAAATGACACATCTGGTTTCCACTTTTGGGTTCTGAAACGCCGACGGGCATGATCCTGGGTTATCCCCATTCTGTAACTAGCCTTGGTTTGAAAAAGTTTATAGTCGTTCATTTTCTCCTTAGGCATTTCAGCTGCCACCTCTGCTAAAGGTCCACTGAGCTGTGGCCTCAATTCCACCATGTACTGGTCTTCAGGGATGCTGTACTCAAGACAGGATATTTCAAAATTTTCCAAGGAAGGCCTCAGTATCATCACCTGCCTTGTAGGTGGGAAATTTCTTGGGATGTGGAACCATAATTGGCGAAGGGTTGTTAGGATTGGCTGGAGCATGTTGCTTAGCCTTTTCTAATTCCAGGGCCTGCCGGTGGGCTTCCCTCTGGAGTTCCAGCTGTTTTTGGTGGTCTGCATCTTTGGCTGCTTGCTCTCTTTTGTAGGCTGCCTCTCTTTCTCTTTCCCTCAGCTCCATCTCTTTTTGTTTTATTTCTAGTTCCTGTATTTTTTTTTCCATATCTCGCTTGTGCTCTGCGACTTTGATTTGTTCTTCGGCCTCCATTTTTGTCCTGGAAGGCACGGTTCCTGTTTTCTTGTGTTGTGGTGCCCTCCGGTGTTTTTTGTCTGAACTGCTGACTCTGTTGTCTCCTGGGGTCTGCCTAGCAACAGTGCCTTTTTCCCTTTCTTCCTCTAGCTAATCTTTTAAATGTAAAGTAAACCAGAAAAATCACTTTCTTTGCATGGGTATTGTGCTGGGTACTTGACTCACAAAAGACCCTTAATAGTTCCTTAATGGTTCCTTGCTTAATATGCAAGCTACTGCCAGGAGAGAACAGAAAAAAAAATTCTCTCTGGTTCCTTTTAAAACCAAACCCTCTCTGCTTAAAAGCCCCTAGCAGAGAAAAGAAAAATATAATATTCCTACCGGCTTCTGGATTCTGTCTATCCCAGCGCTACCACCATGTCATAACATTTTTTCCCAGATCTGTACCTTAGCATCCAAAATATGGGTGTTAGCATGAAAACCTCCAAGCTTAGTTACCAGCTTGGACCTGATAACGCTGCCACCAGCCAGGGATTTATACAGTGCCTAGCCCACTGTGGTCTCCCCAAAACCTTCCCTGGGGGACCCTAAGACTCAGATTCCTTGAGTCTCACAACAAAGGGGAATAAACCATTTCCCTTTCCCCTCCTCCCCTCCAGGTGTTCCCTCCCTGGGTTCCTGGAGAGAGATATAGAAGCAAGCTCCATGAATCTAAACAGAGGGACTCCACTCTCCCTGTTTCCAGTCCTGGAAAACACAAGTACCGAGATAGCTAATCTCTTTTCCCCCCTCACCCAGAGGGTATGCAAAGTCAGGCTTAGTAAATCTAACACAAAGAGATTTTCCCCCTGACTTCTTCCTCCCACCAATTCCCTGGTGAGCTGCAGACTCAATTCCCTGGAGTTCCCACTAAAGAAAAACTCCAACAGGTCTTAAAAAGAAAGCTTTATATAAAAAGAAAGAAAAGGACATAAAATGGTCTTTCTGTATTAAAGTGACAAATACAGGGTCATTTGCTTAAGAAAAAAAATGAATAAACAGCCTTATCCAAAAAGAATACAATTTAACACATTCCAGCAACTACACACATGTAAATACACAAAAAACAATATAAACCTATGGTTTTACTATCTTTGTACTTACAACTTGGAAATAGAAGATTAGAAAGCCAGGAGATAGAAAAATCACTCTCATAGCCAAGAGGGTCAGACCCAAGACAAAGAACAAAGAACTCACACCCAAAACTTCCCTCCACCCAAATTTGAAAAAATCTTGTTTCCTGATTGGTCCTCTGGTCAGGTGTTTCAGGTTACTCCTTTCCAGGTAAAAGAGACATTAACCCTTAGCTATCTGTTTATGACACAGAGGCCCTGGAGGTTTTTCACCTTCCTCTGCAGCATGGGGCATGGGTCACTTGCTGGAGGATTCTCTGCAGCTTGAGGTCTTCAAACCACAATTTGAGGACTTCAGTAACTCAGACATAGGTTAGGGGTTTGTTATTGAAGTGAATGGGTGAGATTCTGTGGCCTGTATTGTGCAGAAGGTCAGACTAGATGATCATAATGGTCCCTTCTGACCTTAAAGTCTATGAGTCTAATGTCCCCTCTCAGTCTTCTCTTTTCCAAACTAAACAAACCCAGTTCTTTCAGCCTTTCTTCATAGGTCATGTTCTCAAGATCTTTAACCATTCTTGTTGCTCTTCTCTGGACCCTCTCCAATTTCTCCACATCTTTCTTGAAATGTGGTGCTCAGAACTGGACACAATACTCCAGTTGGGGCCTAACCAGCACAGAGTAGAGCGGAAGAATGACTTCTCATGTCTTCTCACAACACACCTGTTAATGCATCCCAAAATCATGTTTGCTTTTTTTGCAACAGCATCACACTGTTGATTCATATTTAGCTTGTGGTCCACTATAACCTCTAAATCCCTTTCTACCATATTCCTTCCTAGACAGTCTCTTCCCATTCTGTATGTGTGAAACTGATTGTTCCTTCCTAAATGGTGCACTTTACATTTGTCTTTATTAAACTTCATCCTATTCACCTCAGACCATTTCTCCAATTTATCCAGAGCATTTTGAATGATGACCCTATCCTCCAAAGCAGTTGCAATCCCTCCCAGTTTGGTATCATCTGCAAACTTTATAAGCGTACCTTCTATGCCAATATCTAAGTCATGGCTGAAGATATTGAACAAAGCTGGTCCCAAAACAGACCACTGTAGAACCCCACTTGTTATACCTTTCCAGCAGCATTGACAACCATTAATAACTACTCTCTGAGTACGGTTATCCAATCAGTTATGCGCCCACCTTATAGTAGCTCCATCTAAATTGTATTTTCCTAGTTTATTGATAAGAATATCATGTGAGACCATATCAAATGCCTTACTAAAGTCTAGGTATACCACATCCACTGCTTCTCCCTTATTCCATGACTTGTCATCCTATCAAAGAAAGCAATCAGATTGGTTTAAAATGATTTATTCTTTACAAATCCATGCCGGCTATTCCCTATCACCTTACCACCTTCCAAGTGTTTGCAGATTATTTCCTTAATTACTTGCTCCATTATCTTCCTTGGCACAGAAGTTAAACTAACTAGTCTGTAGTTTCCTGGGTTGTTTTTATTTCCCTTTTTATAGACAGGCACTATATTTGCCCTTTTCCAGTCTTCTGGAATCTCTCCTGTGTCCAATGATTTTCCAAAGATAATAGCTAGAGGCTCAGATACCTCCTCTGTTAGCTCCTTGAGTATTCTAGGATGCATTTCATCAGGCCCTGGTGACTTGCAGGCATCTAACTTTTCTAAGTCATTTTTAACTTGTTCTTTTTTTATTTCATCTTCTAAACGTACCCCCTTCCCATTAGCACTCACTATGTTAGTGAGTCACTTCAGACTTCTTGGTGAAGACCGAAACAAAGAAGTCATTAAGCATCTCTGCCATTTCCAAGTTTCCTGTTACTGTTTCTCCTTCCTCACTGAGCGGTGGGCCTACACTGTCCTTGGTCTTCCTCTTGCTTCTAATGCATTGATAAAAAGTCTTCTTGTTTCCCTTTTTTCCTGTAGCTAGTTTAAGCTAATTCTGTGCCTTTGCCTTTCTAATCTTGCCCCTGCATTCCTGTGTTGTTTGCTTATATTCATCCTTTGTAATTTGTCCTAGTTTCCATTTTTTATATGACTCCTTTTTATTTTTTAGATCATGCAAGATCTCGTGGTTAAGCCAAGGTGGTTTTTTGCCACATTTGCTATCTTTCCTACCCAGTGGAATAGCTTACTTTTGGGCCCTTAATAGTGTCCCTTTGAAATACTGCCAGCTCTCCTCAGTTGTTTTTCCCCTCAGTCTTGATTCCCATGGGACTTTACCTATCAGCTTTCTAAGTTTATCAAAATCTGCCTTCCTGAAATCCATTGTCTCTATTTTGCTGTACTCTCTTCTACCTTTCCTTAGAATTGTGAACTCTATGATTTCATGATCACTTTCACCCAAGCTGCCTTCCACTTTCAAATTCTCAACGAGTTCCTCCCTATTTGTTAAAATCAAATCTAGAAGAGCTTCCCCCCAGTAGCTTTTTCAACCTAAAAAGTTGTCTGCAATGCAGAACAAGAAGTTATTGTATAGTCTGTGCCCCTCTGTGTTATTTTCCCAACATATATCTGGATAGTTGAAGTCCCCCATCACTACCAAATCCTGGGCTTTGGATGATTTTGTTAATTGTTTAAAAAAGTCTCATCTACCTCTTACACCTGGTTACGTGGCCTGTAGTAGACTCCTAGCATGACATCACCCTTGATTTTTACCCCTTTTAGCCTAACTCAGAGACTCTCAACACTTTCGTCTCCTACATCCATCTCCATCTCAGTCCAAGTGTATACATTATTAATATATAAGGCAACACCTCCTCTCTTCTTCCCCTGTCTAACCTTCCTGAGCAAGCTGTACCCATCCATACTAACATTCCAATCGTGTGTATTATCCCACCAAGTTTTGGTGATGCCAACAATGTCATAGTTGTATTTATTTATTAGCACTTCTAGTTCTTCCTGTTTATTACACATACTTCTCGCATTTGTATATAGGCATCTAAGATATTGATTTGATCTTACCTCCCAGTTTTGCACTGACCCTCCTTTCTCTCTGCCATTATAGCTCACGTTCCCTCCTATTTCCGACCCATCTCCCAGGTTTCCATGTTCTCCAATTACTTGTGGGCTTTGCTCACCTGTCCCCGTCGAACCTAGTTTAAAGCCCTCCTCACTAGGTTAGCCAGTTTGTGTCCAAATAGGGTATTTCCCCTCCTAGGAAGGTGAACGCCATATCTGCCTAAAAGTCCTTCCAGGAATAGCATCCTGTGGTCAAGGAAGTCAAAGCCCTCCTGGTGACATCATCTTTGCAGCCAGGCATTCACCTCCATGATGCACTTGTCTCTGCTCGGTCCCCTACCTTTGACAGGAAAGATTGAAGAGAATACCACCTGTGCTCCAAACTCCTTCACACATACTCCCAGAGTCCTGTAGTCACTCTTGATCCACTCAGTGTCACACCTTGCAATATCATTTGTGCCCACATGGATGAATAGCATGGGGTAGTAGTCAGAGGAATGGATAATCTTCGACAATGCCTCTGTAATATCTCATATACAGGCCTCCGGCAGGCAGCATACCTCTCGAGATGAAATGTCAGGGAGACAGATGAGTGCCTCCGTCCTCCTCAGCAGAGAATGTCTAACCACCACTACTCTACTTTTCCTATTTGCAGTCTTGGCAGCAGATCTCCTAGCCTTAGGGGTAAGAGGCTTCTCCTCCTCTGCTGTAGAAGGTGATTCCTTCTCTCCTATATCAAGAGGAGGATAACGGTCTTTATAGACCAACAGTCCTTGATTAAAACAAAATATTCCATAATACTTCCAACAATTCTCCATTCTATGTGTACCCTCTCCTTTAAATCCAGAGGGAAAAAAAACAGATGGGGCATAAAATGCAATTTGTTCAGTACCGTTAGAAGCTGTATATGCAATTTTTATCTGGAGTTAACATAAGTGTCCAAAATATGAGTTACTACTATATAGATAACACCTAAATTCAGCCCCTAATGCTTGCTCTGAAGTGAATTGCACAGACAATATTTCAGTGACTTAAAATAATGAACAAGAAATTGGATACAATCAAAACATCACACTTACCAGAAGATCATGTCATAGATTAAGGGCTGGACTGAGGCAGGGCAGAGAGGCACCAGCCCTCAGTAATGGAACATAATCTCTCCCCAGCACTCAGGGGGAATATGTATAATGTGTCATCACCACCAGGAGAAGGTATGGAGATTGGCTCACTCTATGTTGCTGCATCCTTCTTCTCAAACCCCTTCTGAACATTTTCCACCTATGAAGGAGTCAGGAGGGTCAGTCCCACAGACACTGACATTGTTCATGTTCCTTGTAGAGCAGAAGGAAAGAATATGTGGGGGAATAATTCTTTTCTTCTTCCCTCTGCTCACCCACCCATGGGCTAAGGCCAATCTAGCCTTAAATGTATGATCTTGAAGCCCTTATCTAAGCAGGAATATTTAAACCAATAGTGATACTCCTGTAAACAAGAACTGAAGGACTGGAGTCTTTAAAGAAAAATCTAATTACTGGACGCAGAGCAAAAATGTAGATGAAGGAAAAAACAAAACAGTGGATTCATTCTGGGAAACTTTCAACATAAAAGAAACAAGATTAAAAACATTTTTTTTAAAAAGTATGAGCTAATTATAATGCTAGTGGATTAATTTAACTAAAGAACATCTGTTTGTACATGTCTCTCTGATGAGATCTAATGTGAAGACTTTGTGTTGGTTAACTTTGAAGTTGTAGATTTTTATCTAAGTCGCTGTATATACATATCCCAATAGGGCTTGTACATATCCTAGTAAGAGAGACACTCCTGGGACCATTGTACCCACTCTTAGTTTCCTTATTTCCATTTGACTTGTACCTAGCCACACTGCATTCTTATTGCTTTGTTGCAAGATTCTGCACTGTGCACATTTTCCATATTGAATGTTTTAAGAACTTTAAATGGTCTATATCGTAATCTGTTTTCTCCACAAACTAAGAAGTTTGGGAATTTTCCCCCTCCCTGTACTTTATTTCACGAGACAGCCAATTAGTAGTGATAACTCTGAAAAGCCTGGCAGAAATCTATCAATTAGTTTTGTGTCTGTGGCTTGCATATTACAAATTAGTGTAAATATTCTAATCGGTCATTGGACTGAATTTAAAAAAAAATAAACTGTATGTTCTGGTATATGTCAGTCTGGTTTAATGCTTACACTTCCTTGATTTGAGGGACTTTATAATTGCTAAATCATCTTGCTGGCCAGAATACTACAGCACATTTCTCTTTAGCAGATAGTATATCTTTAATTCCTTGATCTAAGAGGATTCATTATTCAATATTTACCTTTGTTTATCCAATAGTTAGCCATTTTCACTCTATTAATCCAGATACTTAAATGATCTAAATCTTTCTGTATGCCTTCTTCTTCTGGTTTGCTATCCTCATTTACTACTGTCTTCAAATTGAAGTATCTTGCCTTCTAGCACCATCTTCCATATCAGCCATAAACAATAAAAAATTAGTATTCTAACATCAAACTTTATAATACCAGTCTGTGTATTTTTCCCATTTAGAAAGTTTTCTAGTTATCTGGCTGCCTTTTGTTCTCTACCTCTTCCCGATTCTCACTTTCTGACTTTTTCTTTTGCAAAGTTAGCATCAATATATTAATGAACCTCTTGTCTCCTTAGTGGGCATTGTGTTAACTCCCATCTCAACATCCAGCTAGCAGAGGGCTGAAGACCATAATCCCTCCAGCCAAAGTCAGGGGGACCTGGTTCAGGAGGGAGACAAAGGCTGTAGTTGAGTAGGATGTGGAGGCAGAATCATGGAATCTAGCTGTGGAGAGAAGCCCAAGCAGCTTCGAGGTAGGACTGAAGAGCTGAGAGCCAGGCTGGGAAGCAGCTGGTTGCTGGCAAAGGGGGCCAGTGGTAGCTGCAACTGGTGGACAGCCTGCAGTGGCCCGTAATAGGGGTACTATATGGAAGGGCCTGAACACCACTGCAGGTTATGGACAAAGGGCTGCAGGCCAATGTATGGTTGCCTCCAGGAAAGGGGTGTCTTAAATGAGAATTCCAGGCACTAAATGAATCCCAGGCACCTTCAGACCCCTGTGTTGGATTGTGATACTGTATATAGGTGCTACTAAAATAGCAACATAAATTACAGTGATTAATAATGCAGGTACTCATAATCAAGGAATGCTGTGAGATTATTTCTGTTTTTAAAACTGTTCATTAAAATTCATTTGTACCACATTGTACTCTGTTGGATTCAGTCGCTTTCTCAACACTAGAAGTGTATAGGATTAAGCTCAATATATTGTTATGAGACAGGGAACCTTTTTAGTGAAGCCTTTGTGCATATTAGATTAATATACTTTTAAAGTGTATTAAACTAAACAGCCTGATGGCATTCTTAGTGCAGAGTCAGAGCGTCCACACAGAGTGTTAGGACAAAGTAGCTAGCATGCTTTAAATCCACACTCTAGCATACTACACACTAACTTCCCTGCACATCTACCAATGTGATATATGCCATCATGTGCCAGCAATGCCCCTCTGCCTTGTACATTGGCCAAACCGGACAGTCTCTAAGCAAAAGAACAAATGGACACAAATCGGACGTCAAGAATTATAACATTCAATAACCAGTCGGAGAACACTTCTACCTCCCTGGTCCTCAAAGTCACAATACGCCAACAAAAAAAACTTAAAAAACAGACTCCAACGAGAAACTGCAGAATTGGAATTAATTTGCAAACTGGACACCATTAAACTAGGCTTGAATAAAGACTGGGAGTGGATGGGTCATTACACAAAGTAAAACCTATTTCTCCATGCTATTTTTTCCCCCTACAGTTACTCACATCTTCTTGTCAACTGTTGGAAATGAGCCATCCTGATTATCACTACAAAAGTTTTTTTTTTCTCCTGCTGATAATAGCCCACCTTAATTGATTACTCTTGTTATAACTAGTATGGTAACACTCATTTTTTCATGTCCTCTTTTTATATATATCGTCTTCTTATATTTTCCACTGCATGCATCCAATGAAGTGGGTTTTAGCCCACAAAAGCTTATGCTCAAATAAATGTGTTAGTCTTTCAGGTGCTATAAGTACTCCTCATTCTTTTTGCTGTTACACAGTAACACAGCTACCACTCTGAAACTTAACTTCCCTGGGTAGGCCAGCTCTAAATTGCCTGTCGTGTGTTGAAGAATCACAAAGCACCTACCTGGAATTCCTTAGCCAATCCTTAACTTTTATTTAAAAACACAGAAACTCTGAGGATTTGATTAGATAAAAAGCAGCAGTCTAACCAGCTCTTCGTTCAGTAAGAATATCTTCAGATTTTGACAGAGGCAGAGAAGAATATTACGAGCAAAAATGTACATATTTTGTCCATTTTAGACAACAGGAATACAAAGCACAAATTATGTTTGAACTAACTCATCGTGAGTTTGAGCTAATTCATCAGACATAGTTAGCCTTTTGGGGACAGATTACAATGTCGTGCAGAGCACATATCTAACAGTGTCCATATCACAGAACCCCCTTCCTAGAAATAGCCTATAGATAATATTTTGGACCATTTGTGGGGTGTTGAGGATCCCTCACACCCCCTGCTGACCTCACTGTTAGTCATTTATGCTGTCCTCTCCCCTCAGTTCATAGCACATGAGGGGTTCCCTGAGTCAAATAAAAAGACACAAAGAGGATCCTCTCTTTTCCTTATGAGAGAGGGAATCAGAAGGAAACAGAGAAAGGAAAAGGTGGCCTGTCTCCCAGGCTGTCTTTCTGGAATCAGCTGTATGAGCTTGTTCTATCAGAGTCTTAGTGGGGTCTATCTCCAGTCCCTCCTCTGGGGACATACTGTCTCTTTCTCAGCTGACCTATCTCTGTTGTCATCAGTCTCTGAGGTGGGGCAGCCCTCCTCCTTTTTTTTGCACATGGTAGATTTTCACTTTTTAAGCTCCTCTACCTCTAGGCAGAACAAACTTTGCAGGTGTACCTTGTTAACAGGCCCAGAAGAGCTCATTAATCTCTTCTCCACCAGAGTGAGGGCATGTCCCTTCACACCATTCCACAGAATTTAATATCAATTCTGCTGGAGAATGCCATAAGATATAGCATAAAAATATGCTATATCTTATGGCATATAAAAATATGATATCTTACTGATCAGCAATAGTGATCTTAAGTTCCTAATAAAGCATTTGTCTTATATACAGAAACAAAGTAACAAAACTTCTACTATTTCCTAGCTGTAGCCTATAACTGAGGCTATTCTGGTCTCCTTTTTTTTATTTATCCAGTATGCAGTGCTTCTCAGAAAAATAAATGGATGCAATAAAGAATGGAAGACTTACTCTGTGGCACAAAAAATGCCTATAGACAAGACAACCAAATGTTACAGGTGAAAAATAAAGCACAGAACAGCTAAAAAGCAGTTCAGTTTACGTACCCATAACAAGACCTTCATTTGCTTCTATCCTGGTACTCACACCAAAAACAATTTTCTGGAACAGGCTCTGAGCTTGTTGACTCTGAACAAATTGAGCAAGGAAATAGCTCTTTTTGTATTTTTAAACATCTAATTTATTCTGTGGTTCCTAGTCAATATAATGGTAATTGGAATCATCATGACTAATGGTCAAGTCATTTTACAGGCCTTTTCTATTTGCATAAACCTCTCATCTCCCTTCTCACCCTTTCTTTTTTCCCCCACAATATTTTTCCTACTTATATCCAAATTAACTGTGATGTGCTAGATCAACTCCACATTCAGTATATTATTTGTCTCCCTAAATTTAATATCTTCCTTCAGTCATATCTCCACTACCACTGAGACTGTTTCTCATTGTACTATATCTATGTCCTCATATTTTAATATTGTAGTTTATATCTTTAATCTTAGTAGGACTTCCATAATCTTGTTTCTTCATAATTATTATTATTAGGTCTCCCACTTGTCTGCTTGGCAGTGAAAAAAAAATCTTTAGTTTTTGTTTTACCAAGGATGTTGTTGAACCCACTATGAACCCAGTGTTTCAACTATATCTTCCTCAAGCATCTGTGTGCCTTTGTAAATTAATAATTACCTTTAACAACTTTGTGTTTTGTGTACATTTCAGTCTGGCTGTGTACACTTTTATGGCCATTTATATCTACTGAACCACTTTTTTTCTAAGTCACATGTGGGCAAGATTTCAAAAGTAACTAGTGATTTGGGGTGCCAGACTTGAGACACCTGGGCTTGGTTTTCAGAGGATGGCTGCTCAGTACTTTCAGATAATCAGGATCTTTTAAGATATATCAACTTGGACCCAAAAACAGCATCATGGGCTAGATTCACCCAGCATAATTTCTAGGCACTGTACCACCTCGTGGAATCTACAGCCTTGAATTAGGTCGCTATGCTCATGATACAATGCATAGGGAGAATTAGGTGCCCTCTCCAGATATAGAGGCACCTTACCATTTCTTGGAAGAACAATGCAGGCACCTGCCTAACTCTACACAAAATGGCTGAGGAGGACAACAATGAACTCCTCCCTCATCACCTTTAGCCCAGTGATTAGAACATTCACTCAGGTTATAGGAGACCCTTATCTAATTTCCCCCTCTGCCTATTGAGGAGAAAAGATTTGAACTGGGGTTTCCCACTTCCCAATGGACTATGGGATATTTTAATGTGGGGCTCTCTCAATCTGTTCTGTTGAGGCCATTCCACTTTGAATAAATAAATAATTAAATATGCATTAAAGCAGAGACAGAGTGAGAATGATTCTGTAGTCCTGTGGGAGATGAATTCAAATCCCTGCTTCCCACCAGCCAGAGGGAGAAACAGATACTGCATCTCCCACATCCTGAGTGAGTGCTCTAATCACTGGGCTAAAATAAGGTAGAATGGGTACCACCAACACTTCGTCCTCCAGCATTGGTGGCATTTTGTATGGGGCCCAATCTGTTAGGTGGTCTCAGTAGATTGGCTACTGGATTGGACTCTATAGGCAAAATGGGCAGGGTGACATCTAGTTTGAGGATCCTGCCTGGGCTTAGTTTTAGGCCTGGGTGTGAGGACTGTGTGCATGTAATAATAAACAAATAAATAAATAATTTTCCACTGATGAAATCCCTTAGGAGGCTTGGGAAGGTTAAGTGACACGAGTGGGGCTTTTGAGGATTTAAATTTTGAATTTATATGCCTAAAGTGGCAAAACGCACCTAACTCCCTCTGTTGATCTAGCTCCAAAATCACTAGTCACTTTTGAAAATCTTGGCTATAATACCAAATGTTAAACTCTGCCCTATTCAGAAATTGACTGTTGCTATCCATAAAACATACAAGTTCCTTCTAATATTTCTGAGATTGTCATACTGACCACAGAACCAGCAACTATAGTTTGTGGTTATATTTCCTTGCCTTCAAGCTTGTACCTGCAAAGCAATTGTGATTCAAGCTGTGTTACTGTTAAATATGTCATTAATAATTTCAGTAAGACATTATATCTTACCCAATATAGACTGTAATGCACAGAGGCTTTTTTTACATCATAATAGGTTTATTTATCTACTGTGTTTTGCATAATTAGCTGCTAATGAGCCTCTAACTTCCACTGCTGTAAGGTCTAGATATCCATTCCTCTCTCAATGAATTCATTTTTGCTGTCTCATTAACATACTAAAAAAACTGAAAATTGTATTTTAATTAAAGGTTAAACTACCTCTAGCTGGAGTCATTAAATAGGCTGATAAGTGCCAAGGAAAATACAAGAACTTCCTTTGTCAGTCAAGGGGAGAACATGAAAACTAAAATGGCCCACTCTCATATGGTGAAAGAAAGGATGGTATATTATTATTCTCGTTTATTTTTCCTTCTTAAATTATTTATTTTGCAACTGCCTTGCAGCCTGAAAAGGAACAGAATGAAAAGAGTGCTTTTTCTAAGAAGTTTTTAAAATTGCTTTTGTATCTATTGAAATAATTTCATTCAATGCCTTCCACTTACAAGAACACATTTGGTGGCAATGAGAAAATGTCTTTTTATCCAGGAAGTGCCAAAGAAACATCTTCAACTTCAGACTCCTTAAACTTCTCTTTGTGTCCTCAGCAGTGTTGACAACCCCAAGAGTTAAGAAATTGGGTGATGCCCAAAAAATCATGAGATTAGCTTAACATCATAAGATTTTTAAAAATAATAGAGTTTGGGTCTTTTTATTTGCCTTCTGTCTTTTGAGTCTTTAGGATTCACATTTCCCAGCCTTTCTTCACAACCAAGAGGGCTAGAAGCATACTTTAGATCAAGGGTCGGCAACCTTTCAGATGTGGTGTGCCGAGTCTTCATTTATTCACTCTAATTTAAGGTTTTGTGTGCCAATAATACCTTAACGTTTTTAGAAGATATCTTTCTATAAGTCTATAATATATAACTAAACTATTGTTGTATGTAAAGTAAATAAGATTTTTTTAAATGTTTAGGAAGCTTCATTTAAAATTAAATTAAAATGCAAAGCCCCCCAGACTGGTGGCCAGGCCCCAGGCAGTGTGAGCACCACTGCAAATCAGCTCATATGCTGCCTTTGGCACGCATGCCATAGGTTGCCTACCTCTGCTTTAAATGATTCACAGGGTTTTGTTTTTTTTAATATGTAACTTCAAGACACATGCAATAAAATCATAAGTTGGCAGGACTGCCCCAGTTCCTGATCTCTGCAAACTCTTTAAGAAATTAATCATGTTACACACTTAATTTTATAAATTTGTGGTCTAGAGAGAGATGAGAGAGCAAGAGGGGGAGGGCACATCAGAATCAATGACATCACAACCCTCTCCTTGTGCTGGCAAGTATATCAGGACAGAAAAACAACAAGGGACAATACTAACCTCCGTGCATGCAACAATGTTAATATACCTGTGCCATTTCAGCTGAATAGTGGGGACTTCTGCAAAGGGATTCCTCAGGGTGGAAGGTAAGCACCATAGACACTTGGCCATATCTACAGTTGCCGGGGATCGACGCTGCTGCAAACGATGCAGTGGGGGTCAATTTAGCAAGTCTATCTAAATTTTTAGGCACCTAAATACATTTAAAAATATGGTCCATAATTACACATTAAAACCTTTGTAAATCCGTCAGTGTACTTCTTTTTTTCACCTTGGCTGATGCTACTAGATTTTTAGAGATCTATATATTTATAGCTTAAAATAAATTCTGAAATGTATCATTAGAAAATGCTGCAATTACTTGAAATAAATATCTAAACCTTCCTTCATATTCATTTTTAGATAGTCTTTTTCCAGGTTTATGATTGGGTTAAACCTCTTTGAAACAGAGATAGAACCAACACCTTTCATTTAAAATAGTTGTGAGAAACCATTAAGCTCCTTTACATAACTAGATAGCTAAAACAATAGGAACCTCCACCCCAGAACATGGGCAGCTCACCTCCCAAAACAATGGCCCATGCAAGGCACATGTGGGTGAAGGGGTTTTGCTGGCTATTGTCCTGTAAAGGTTTGTGTGCCTGTGAGAGAAATATCAGGAAGACCAGAGAAGCTGAGAAAGGATGCAGCATGGGGGCACCAGACACAGCCTAAATAAGTGCTAGATCACAGACGCTGGCTTCTAATTTTCCCCAGGGATGCTCAACCCCCACTCATCCCCAGGCCCTGTCCCCACTCTACTCATTCCCCCCAAGGACTCACCCCCACCCTGCCTCTTCCTGGCCCTACTCCACCCTCGCTCTACCTCATTCTGCCCCTTGACCTGAGTGTGCCCCATTCCTGCTCCTCCCCATCCCTCCCAGCACCTCCTGCATGTCGCTGAACAGCTGCTCTGCCGTGCTCAGGAGGTGGGGGAGAAGTTGATCAGCGGGGACTGCCAGTGGGCAGGAGTGGGGGAAGGGAGAGGAGCATGGCTGCTGGTGGGTGCTAAGCATTAATTTTTTTCAGAATCAGCACCTATGTGCGGGAGCATGGCCCTAAGAAAAACCGAGAAACAGAACTTTTAGGGCTGAGCACTGCCTAAAAATGGCTTGGAGCTGTGAGTAAAGAAACTGTCTCCTGCTGTTTGATTCCTCTTGTGCTCAGGGAAAAAACGTCTTGTATATTTTTTGTAAATAAAAGGATTGCATCAGAGATCTCCAACTCCATCATTAACTTACCTAACAGAAACAACCTGCAAGAGTCTGATCTGGTCAAAGGGATGCCATTGTGTTGTAAAGTAGGTCTGAAAATTAGCACAAAAATCCATTTGTTAACAATTGATAATGAATAAGTATAAGTCTAAATGCAGAATTTAAGGAAGTAATACTTATCTGAGCAATGTCTAAAGTGCCAGTAAAAAAAAATTAAAATAGATATCTGCATATTGTATTTGAAAGACAAAAAATTATTTACATTTTCTGGAAATTCTGAATAGAAATATATAAGGAAAACAAAAAAGAGCATTTCTTCACACACAAAAATCTCTTTTGGACTAATTCATGTCTTCCTCTACAAACACAGACTTCTGGACTTCACAGCTTTACTTCACTCCTTGGCATAAATTGAGATCGATCCCATCCAGTGGTGATTCTTGTAATATTGAAAAGTGTAATATACTACACCCCTAAATGTCAACATGAATTCTGTTCCTGACCTTTGATTCAGGTACTTCATCCTGATCTACTTAATGTGCAAAGTGCCTTAAATCTCTCATGAAAGCTTTTCCTCATATTAAATTAAGTGAAGATATCTCAAATGCTTAGCAGCTGATTTTCCCTAAAGATAAAAATCCAAAGTAAGCCAACTTAATTAAGAATTAATTCCCTTTAAACCACAGCCTGAATTGTTCATTTCTACTTCAGTCCCTGATCAATTATTTGTGGCACGAAATTATCTACCAGACGTGGGTGCAAATTAATTAAAATGACAAAAAGTAATTTCACATATCTTGTCAGATTCCATCCAGTGTTTTTTTTTAATTTCTACGTGTTAATAAAATGTATTAGCCTCTTTATAAGACTATCTGTAATGACTTCTCTATTTCTCTACATAGACCAATATTATCAACTTTATTATAGCACCATCTATTTCTCACTATCTGGTGAGGTTTTAAAGGGCATCCTACGGAACTCCTTCCACAGGAGGCTGCATAGCTAGCTGCTGAACAGGTGCAGAGAACCTTATAATATTCAACAACACTGTAAAAAAAAAAATCTCTGATCAAGCAATCTTATTGCCCTTGAACAAAAAGAAGGAACTTCTTCAACCAACTACTGGTTGTTTTCATTTTGGAAAACTAACATGACGTTTTGGCAGCTGAATACAACAGGAAAGCTAGCAAACCATCTTGGAAAATATTCACCACAGAAGGCTCTGGAACTAAACTTCTAGCTCCACAAGTGAGAGTAGGGAAAGATCACAACAGTGAAATACTGCTAGTAATTTAACAAATGTTTTCCTCCTTAGCTTGTTACAAACCAATGTAATCTGATGCATGTACTTGTAGAGAAGAGGAGAACCAAGGAAAGAGGCAATATTACTGGGCAAACAAACATATGAAGCTGCTCTTTTTACTGAGAGTGTTTTTTTTCTGAAAAACATGCTGAAAAAACTGACAATATGGCAGAGTGTTCAACATATGGAACTTAAAAAGAAGGAAAAGACCTTTTAGGAGGATCTGGGGCTTTTCTCCTCCAGCGATGTTTTTTAAAGTTTCTACCATCTGGCACAATCTGGTCCACTATAAAGGCTACAAAACTGCTTTTTTTGGAGGGAAGGGGGGGGAATATTTTTCTCTCTCTGTATATTTATAATCTCCAGGATAATTTAACAGTCCACAGAGTAGGGTCAATTACATGACAGGCAAGAAAAACATCCAAAACTTCTCTTCAGCATGGTGGCAGATTTTTAACAAGAGATCTATGGAAACCCAAAGAGTCCCTTTCATGATTTTTCCATTCTTGAGTGGATCTCTCTGATGAACATATGCATCTAGTAAATAGTAATGAGAAACTACAGCACAGTCAAAATATTAGAGCATGAGTCATACAGGTTTGAAGAAAAGGGCCACAATTTTCAAAAGCCCGAGCCTTAAACTAGGCACCTAAATCCACATTTAAGCAGCTAAAAATGACATTTTAAAAAGTGCCTAAATAATTTAGTTGCACAAGTCCTATTGAATTCAATGTGTGCTCCTAAATCACTCAAGCATTTTCGACAATCCAGTCTTCTAATGTCTGAATATAGACTTAGGCCCCTAATTTTAGGCTCTTGAACATTTTGTCTGTTATCTGTAATTTTTGCAGCTCATATGAATGCAGAGTTTATGTATAAATTGAATTTTTAGGACTAGATCATCAGTCTGAGAGCTCTAGCGAGTTCAGCATTTAGACAACCTGGCCATCGGTGCTACAGCATAACCAGTGCTAGTGCACAATGCAGATAAGGCCAAACATGCACACAAACATTGAAGGCTAATTTGAGAAACTAACAGATAGTAAGAGTACTGATACAGAGAACCTTAAATATTGTTTCGTTCTCATCCTTAAACTCATTTTTGTAGTTCAAATATTAGATTTTTGCTGTACATATCTCTCTGTGATATAGCAACAACACTACTTTAAAATACTGTTTGAGGAGACATCCAGTGTAAAGAATATCTTTACTGAATATGAAGGTTGACATCCTGCACTCCTACTAGAGTTTTGCCACTGACTTCAGTGGAAAATTTCACCCTAGATGTCCAAACCTAACAAGCTATACCCGGGCATGGCTCATGACAAGAGGTTCTACTAGGACATGTCACGTTCTAAAGCCCCAAGACTGCAAGTCGGACCTTATCCTTGCATGCAGCCTTAATAAAGTCAAAGAGGCTCTGAAATGGTGCAGGTCCTGCCCATTCAAGATAAGGCCCTTGGTCTCCAAACCCACATGCAGCAATGAGGTACTCAGTATCAGTAGGCTTCTTTTTGCCTGGCAGAGGGAAAACTGATTTGCTGAAAATACTTTATAAAATTCTCCAAAAGCTGACACTTCTACTCATAGGAATTGGTCCTGTTGAAGTAATCAGTGTTTGA
Organism: Gopherus flavomarginatus; assembly: GCF_025201925.1. Taxonomy (NCBI): domain Eukaryota; kingdom Metazoa; phylum Chordata; order Testudines; family Testudinidae; genus Gopherus; species Gopherus flavomarginatus. The sequence goes on from NC_066619.1 coordinate 180,031,910, forward strand.
GCTGCTTTATAATCTTTAAAATAACTATCAGTGGTTTTGGCAGTTATCTCCAAAGGACCAAAAAAGAGGAAAGACAGATAGGACAAGGCCTTTCTGAAGAGATTTTCTTAATTGCCAGGGCTCGAAAAATGTACCTGACACATGCTAACACAAGGACTGAGCCTGCTTCTCAAGGTGGAAAAATAACTTCTGATCTTTTCCAACTCATACTTTTTCCTGTCCCTAGTCACATGATTTGATTCATATTAAGTTTTGGGGAATAAACTGATCACCTAGGAAGGAATCTGCCCACTGTTAGCACTGCACAAATAACTAGCTGTGTTAATAAAATGGTTGTCAGAAAACAAATTAACAAAGAAGGATTAAGTTGATATTTTTCACGAGTAATTCTTACCCATGTAAGAAGTCCAATTTTCACATGATTAGTCCTTGAAAAGTCCCATTATTTATTGTTTGACTAAGGATTACTTACATGAGTAAAGGCTGAAGGTTGGTTCCTGAGTAATGTTAATTTTGTTAAAATTAACTAATGTGAGAATTTCAAGGTGCATATATATGATCTTAATCTGAATAAAATTGAAAATGTTACCTCATCTTTATTTTTAGCAAACTACTGTAAAATGTGCACATCTTTTTACATAAGTGAAGCTGTCATTAGCTTATGAGAACTCGGCACAACAAATGTTCTTACATTTTCACTGCAATTTTTTTAAAAACCTAATAGCAATGCTTCAATTATATTATCTCTAGGCTCTATGCGATCTTTATATTGAATGAATATCAACCTGAGTACAATGTTTATCTATTTATGCTCAACGTTTTTAGTTTATGTAATTTGTTAAATGTATGTAACATTAATATAGACAGTTCCAATCTTGCTTTTATTGAAGTCAGAGGGGAAAAAAAAACATTTATTTCAACAGGATTTAAATTGCATAGATTAATTTATTCTGGTGATAGTAAGAATACAGAATTTTGAACATTACAATTTATCAGAAACTTAACTGTATGTACATAAACAGAAAGTAAGCAAAGATGTATGGCCTCTTAAATTCTAGATACAGCCAGGTAAGCAAGGACCAGATCCTCAGCTGACCTAAAGAGACAAACATGAAGCTAAGGATCTGTGCCTTTGACATTACTGCTAGAGGTAGTCATTGTATGTATAGTTGATAGTTCACAATCACTGCTTGGCACTATATTTTTTGCAGTAAAATGTAATTACTCTATAAGCCACAGCAATTAAGATTATACTCTTTAATAAATTCTCGTTCTTAGCATCACATCCTTGACATATATCCTCATACCCTCCTTCCCAAAAAAGATGTCATCTATGTTCTCAAGGATGTACCATTGAAGGACAATGTGAGCTTTTTCCCTGACAGGAAAGAGACAGCATCTATAAAGATTAGCTTGTGCAGCCAAAAGTTCAAGACCCGTTACAATTAGTAGACCCTTTACAATTTCTGAAGCTTTGGTAATATGATGTAAAGGAGAACGGTGGTTTACACAACAGTCCTTAAGGCTTAAATTCTTATACAGGTGCAATGGAAAGCCTTTTACGTGAGCACTAAGCAAAATGTCCTCATTGGTTTTATGAAAACCAGCCATGAGAACATTGTAATCCACATACTGTCTGTCCAAAATGTCTCAGTGCAATAGATCCATATTCACAAATTTTAAAATATTTTCCATAAATAGTGCATATTTCCCCCTTCCTTTACTGATAAGACTTGGAATATTACCTTTGCCAGTTGCAGTTTCCATGTTATACTGAAATCTACTGGATTCTAGGATTGTAATAATGTCCTGTCTCAGTTGTGAATACTGGTTGTCCGCCAACACCAGGACCACAGGATCAGTTCTAGATCCACCAATGGGTTGATCTCTTTTCATTTCAAGTAGACAGTACAATAAAAATCTTGATGTCTCCACATTCCAGTTTTGGGAAAGTTTTAGAAACTTCTATTTCTTGCTTGTATCCATTGCACAAATACTAAAGAGAAACAACAATGCTTGTCATACAAAATAAGGCCAAAAGACCAATCAGTCTTCAAACATGTCTATGATAGTGATTTCCAACCTGTGGTATGTGGACCCCTACAGTCTGCAGGCTATGCCTGATATTTCCAAAGGGGTCTGCAAGTCCATTCAAAAGTTTGTAGGGATCTGTAAATGAAAAAAAGTTTGAAAACCACCGGTCTAGGAAATCTGACCACAGAGTTCATGGTTTAGGACTTTCACTCTGCCTGTCTTGATAATTACCTGTGTTCCAAGGGAGGAAGGACATGTTTTGAAAGCAATCCTTAACAGCTCATGTAACCATTGCAGTAAGTAACTGATGTTTGTTAAAGTGAATTTGATATATTATCCATAAGTCCTCATTTTCAGTTAGCTGTATGCTAACTATGCATGGCATAGTACAATCTCTAAACTCGCTATATGATGTTGTGATCATTACTATATCCATTACCTGTTTAATTTCTACCTGATATAGTAACTTAGAAGAAGAATTCAGATTTCCAATGGCAATATCTGAAAAACAAAACAAAACAAAACCCACACAACTGTATTCATATTACAAATAGATTAAAATAATCAAATAAAAATGTAAAGTCTGCTCATTTACTGAAAATCAAGAGTAATGGCTAAGATACAAAATAGTTATCTATAACGAGACAAAACAAATTACAAGCAGTTTGAAGTTTCATTACTGAAGAGGAGTATACAAAAGATACTGTAGCACATCTGCAGCCACCTAATTCTTAACGGAGGTCACTATTCAGCACACTAAAGCCCTGATCCAAAATCTACTGACGTCCATATGACCCTTTATATTGACTTCAATCAGGCCCTATGGCCATTTGGAACTTCATGGCAGTAGTGATGATACAACCCTGGTCCCGCTGCTCCAGAAACATAGGGCTTGTAATACAGGAAAAATCATCATTAGCTGTTGGCATTAGGGACCTATGACTAAAAGTTTAGTAGTTTTGAATCTATCCAATAGAAAGGAGAGGTACATACACATTTACACTAACTTACAGCAGGTTTAAAAATGGTGAAAAAAATTATGAAATGTTTGAATTTAAAATAAAAGTGGCCAGCTCTGTACGCAGGTCAAAAAATGGAAGAAATTTTAACTACACCCTACCCGAAAACTCTGAAAAAAATTGTTAACATTTGAAAAATTCAAATCATGTTGACCAGCTCTACACTAATCAGCTTACACATTTATTATTGGGGCTACCACAGTAGAAATAATAAAACAGTTAATAATTTGTTAATTCAGTCCCACTAAAATATAAAAGGTGTATCTTTGGGACCCTTTCTTCACGGAGCCCATTTAAAAGACTCAGCCAGCTTGAATGATTCAGTTCTCTATTCAACAAGATCTGCAATGCATCTCACCCAGACCCATCAATTAAACCAGGACACACTGATGGGGAAAGAGAGAAAAACTATTTCTCTGCTCTCAAACCCTACAGCAGCAGCTCAGTAGAGTGCCCCCCACCCCAACCCCTTTCAGACTGTTCTTTCTGTCAGTATGTCTGTGTTTTAGGCAGAGACAATTCTTGTAACTTTTGAAAGTGCTGAAAAGCACCAACTGAAAAGGAAGTGGGACCAACCTTTTTAAAAGAAAGTGAAGAGTATACATGTTGGTGCATGCACCCACACATACAATATTATTCACGGCCTTTAGATGGATAGATCCATCAGACTGGAAGGGTAGTTCCTTGTTAGCTGTTTATTTGAGCCCTAGGAATGACAGAATGTAGACTACCATGTGGAGAACTGGCCATAGTCTGATACCATTTATACCAGTGTAAATTTAGATTAACTTCGTCAAATTAAATTGAGCTATATCTGTGGGCAAGTGACATCAAAATTTGGCCTATGAGGATGTTACATATGAATATATTTTGTTGGAAGCGAATTCAGAGATCATGCATTCTTCTCACACCCATGTGATTGATTAGGTACTTCCCAATGATCTTCTGGGTCTGTCATGGTGCTGTTGCACCATTTGCTTTCAGATTTAGACAGCTTCTTAGCAGAGACCTATAAATGTCATTCGCTGCTACCAAGAGAGACAGCTAAAGATGTCCCCTGAATAATGGAGAGCCTTCAGTCATTTGGAAGAGTGAAGTAGTGATTCAAGATTGATGTGTAACTAAGTGAGCTAGGGCCTGCAATTAATCTAACGTTTTTCCAATTCATGAAGGCTTTGTCTTTGTTTCTGCATTACTCGTGACTATGTAAATATTCTAAAATTACACATTTTTCTTTACATTACAAGTAAAACAGCAAAAAAATGTGACATATATTTGTAAGGAAAAATATAAATGGAGCATTAAAGCTTTGGCAGTATCAGCTGCAGTTCTACTATTTTACTGGATGTTATTTGTTGATACTGTAGATGCTCCTGATAGATTTTAGCAGAAAATAAGTCTAGCATACATGAATTTCAATACTAGTTATATTTCAACAGACCTGTCTTACATAGTTGTCAGTTTTTTTAATTGGTGGCTGGACTTGAGTAATAAGGTGGTTGTTTTTTTAAGTGGAAAGCATGCTTGTTTTAGGGGCAAACGGCTCTTGAGAGTATAATGATAGAAAGAGAATTAGCAACAAAAGTACCCTAGCCACAAGCATCATGGTGAACAGGAGAAAAAGGCAGAATTTAAATCAGAAAGGAAACTCTAGAAGCTGGAAAAATGCTCATTGTATTATATCAGAAAGTTAGTGGGAACACTGTGTGATTCTTTAACCTTATGAAAGATACAAATGTATCTATTGGAGGGGCAAGGTATTAATCCAAAACACAGGTATACAATGGGAGGGTGGATAATAGAATGCAGTAATGCTGATACAGACTTAGGGGTGACACAGGACTAATAATGAGATAGAGAAGAAGACAGAAAAGCAATTGAGGTAGCTCCTAGGTTTATATATATCTTTAAACCTGGGAATATCACTGAGAATGCTATGGTCTCATTCATCAATGATTACCTCCTGCCCGTGGACCAAAATCAAGACCCCATGGGCTCTGCATCAAGCTGGACCTAAGTTTTGCACCAAGACTTAACTTTCTGCAGTAGTTTCAGCTTAAAAAAAACAACAACAAAAAATTTCCATTAAATTAAAGATGATTATGAATAATATAAGGATAGTATTCTTTGTGCTATTCAAATTGGAATTAAATAGTTTGTAACTATGTGTAACTATTAATTAATATGGACAGTTCCAATTAATTTAATAGTTAATTAAGTAGTTTGTTACTCCTAAATTTGTAATTGTCAATGTGCTGCAGTCATTAGTATTGAAAATACTTAAATAAATAATATAAATTATTGAAGGAAGCAGGAGGATTTGGCATCTGGATATGAGACAGTTGAGCATTTTGCAAAGGTATGAGAGGCAGTTTGCATTTGTAGAACAAGCACCTTAATTGGGTATTAAAATGACAGCACTGAAATAGTTAACACAACAATGAAATTTGCATCTTTAAGTCTTAGAGTCAATATCACATAAGAAAGACAGTTCACACTTCTCAGATATATTGTTTCAGGTTCTAAGAAAGACATCACTGCACTAGTTTATTCTCAGTTTATTCATAAACTTTGATTCTATAACACTGTTCTGGGAAAAGGTAGATACTTCAGTAAATTCTCCAGCAACAGGGCAGCTCTCATTCTCGTGTCCTTGTGCCACAGAGCTGGTGAGAGCTCATCACACAGTCCCATAAATGTGGCTTTCCTCATGCGAAAATTCTGCAGCCACTGCTCATCATCCCAGACGTGCATCACGATGTGATCCCACCACTCAATGCTTGTTTCCCGAGCCCAAAAGCGATGTTCCACTGTGGTCAACACCTCCATGAATGCCACAAGCAATCTAATGTCGTAGCTACTTCGTGTGGCGAGATCAATGTCACGCTCCTCTTGCCTTTGCAGTTTAAGGAATAATTCCACTGCCACTCGTGACGTGTTGGTCAGAGCCAGCAGCATACTGGTCAGTGGTTCGGGATCCATTCCTGCAGCCCGAAAGAGGCAGAGCACGCAGTACACAAACCATTGAAAGATGGTGCCAAATACAGATGGAAGCACAGGGATTGCTGTGATGCAAAGCAATGCATCATGGGGCATTGGGACTGGACCCAGGATTTGCAGCAAACCGCTCCACATTCCCACAAGACTTAGCAGCAAAAGAGAAAGAGGTGCTCTGTGGAATAGCTGCTCAGAGTGCACCGCTCCAAATAGCGTTGCAAGTGCCAGAAGTGTGAACATACTATTGCTCATGCAGCTGTCAATGTGAACACACAACAGCAGTTTTCCTTCTGTGATCTCTCAGTGGCGCTGTAACTGCTGGTGCTGTAACTATGCCAGTGTAGACGTTAGAGTGACCAGACAGCAAATGTGAAAAATTGGGACAGGGGGTGGGGGGTAATAGGAACCTATATAAGAAAAAGACCCAAAAATCAGGACTGTCCCTATAAAATCGGGACATCTGGTCACCCTAGTAGATGTGCCCCCAATCCTGATCTACAACACAGTTGTATCATCTTGACTAAAATGTGTGAGACTGCATGATTAAATTAAACTGGTTCAGCTTTGTATGTGGACACTCATACATCAACTTAAACCAAGTATAGAGGAGCTTAGCTTGTCGAACAGCTAACAGGGGCAAGCCAAACTGATGCAAGCCAGATTTAAACATACACACACATGTTGCAACAATTGAAGTAGCTCAGTGCAACACCACTCCTTTAGTTAAGCTAGTGCAACTGCTCCATGTCTTTTAAGCCCCAAGAGAATACCCCAAAGGTGATACTTGATTATTTCCCTGAGAGAGCTCTCCTGTAGGCTGCCACCAAGTTGTGATTTTGTTACTGCCATGGATGCAGCAGTGCATATTCGGAAGAACGAATCTCTAAAATCTGAAATTTGGTCTAAGGTCTTGAGTGGCCTCTGATCCTAGCATGGAGTTTGACAAAAGATGTTTGTATATAGTATATAGTATATAGTAATTTTTACCTGGCTCTTGGCTAAAACAAATTTTGAGCAGTGGAGCTGTTTTAGTCAGGCTACAAAGTAACCATTCTGAAAAATAGTGTCACATGCCTCAAATCTTTGACAGGACAAGTTTTTGGACTGATACCCTGAAGTGGGCTAGGAGCACACAGGGCATCCTAGGAAACTAAACAGGCTAAAATAAAATGTCTGCTCCAGGGAGTAGTTTTTGCAGGCTGGAAGCACTGTATAGACACCTCCTAAGAAGCTGCAGCGTATTCCGGGGTGAACATTATCTTCTTATACTCCTAAAACTTAGGTCATCCTACATTGCCTTGGGCTGTGAAAAATTTCACATCTTTGCATCTTAGGTCAACCTAATCTCCACAAAAAGAACAGGAGTACTTGTGGCACCTTAGAGAATAACAAATTTATTTGAGCATAAGCTTTCGTGGGCTACAGCCCACTTCTTCAGATGCATAGAATGGAACATATATTGAGGAGATATACACATACAGAGAGCATGAAAAAGTGGGAGTTATCTTACCAACTCTGATAGGCCAATTAAGTAAGAGAAAAAAAACTTTTTGAAGTGATAATCAAGATAGTCCAGTACAGACAGTTTGATAAGAAGTGTCTCCACAGTAGATGGAGCTAAGTTGACAGACAAATTCTTGCATTTATTTACTTATCACCTCTCAAAGGGGAGGATTTACTACAGCAATGGGGAAAAAACAACCTTCTGTTGCTATACTGTCTAACTACAGTGCTACAGCAGTGTAGTTGAAGTGCTGCAATTGCCACTAATAGCACCTGTAGTGTAGATATACCTTTAGGTTAAGATACTGGGCAGTAATTCAAGGGATCTGAGTTTGATGTCTGCGTCTACTACAGATTCCCTGTGTGACCTTAGATAAAGCCCATTGGAGCCTGCTCCAAAGCCAATTGAAGCCAAAGGCAGATTTTCTATTGGACTTCAATGGGCTGCAGAGCAGCCCCCCAAATTTCTCTGTGCCTCAATTCTGCAACTGTAAAATAGGGATAATAGTAGTCCATCCTTATTTCGCAGAGGAGTTGTGAAAATAATTCACTAATAACTGTCAAGTGTTTATATCTGTGGTGAGAAATGCTACTGAAAAGTCTATTAATAAAACATTCCGGCACTAAATTGAGTCTCATAATTTCTCTCATCAGGACAGGTAGCAGATAACATGCTCATATTGACCTTCAAGTAGAAGGATTTCAAGGGCTGAGAGAGAGAAAGCAAAAAGCATAACTAATTTCTGGAGATTATATATACTCTTTCATGTGAGAAATGCAATTCTTTCTTAATTGAGTTTCTTCTCTCTCTCTAGCTGCAGAAGTAGGAAAAGAAGAATTTCATATCATTCCCACTGGGGATCTAGAAACTTTTGCTTCATATCCTATCACCATTTCAAACCCATTTCCTCATTCAAACTCTTACTATGCAATTACAGTCCCTTAAAAATGGAATTAAGATTGACAACATGTTTATGATCAAACCTATTATAGGTTTAATTGGAGTTGTCAATAGGAGACTAGTGAACAACATTAATTTTTCCTACTATCTTATCAGTCTACTGCCTTATTTGAGTACATAAAATGTTCTGCAATAAATAAGTAGTTCTATAAGAAACAAAAACATACAAATTAGGTCAGATCCTCATCTGATATAAATCAGTAGAGTCACACTAAAGTCAAGAATCTAGAACAATTTTCACCAGCTGAATTATTCATGTCAGTTCTGCCTAAGGGGTTTGTACTGCCATCCATAAAGTTTGAAAACCTTCCAGGAAGGGTGGGGTGGGGGAAGGATTATCATAGCAACACCCCAGCTGTACGTCATAGAATGTTTAGTTATAACTAATGCTGTGCAATGTTCTTTCAGAGACACTCATTATTGGTAGTACAAATAATGTTAAATATGATTAACTGTATCAGAGGGGTAGCCGTGTTAGTCTGGATCTGTAAAAGCAGCAAAGAATCCTGTGGCACCTTATAGACTAAGGTCATGTCTACATCTAAAATTTTGCAGCGCTGGTTGTTACAGCTGTATTAGTACAGCTGTATAGGGCCAGCGCTGCAGAGTGGCCACACTTACAGCAACCAGCGCTGCAAGTGGTGTTAGATGTGGCCACACTGCAGCGCTGTTGGGCGGCTTCAAGGGGGGTTCGGGGAACGCGAGAGCAAACCGGGAAAGGAGACCAGCTTCGCCGCGGTTTGCTCTCGCGTTCCCCGAACCCCCCTGCAAACCGCAGGGAAGGAGACCTGCTTGTTCGGGGGTTCGGGGAACGAGAGAGCAAACCGGGAAAGGAGACCAGCTTCGCCGCGGTTTGCTCTCGCGTTCCCCGAACCACCCTGCAAACCGCAGGGAAGGAGACCTGCTTGCTCGGGGGTTCGGGGAACGAGAGAGCAAACCGGGAAAGGAGACCTGCTTGATTACCAGAGGCTTCCTCCGGTATGCTGGGATACCTGCTTATTCCACGGAGGTCAAGAAAAGCGCTGGTAAGTGTCTATACTTGATTACCAGCGCTGGATCACCAGCGCTGGATCCTCTACACCCGAGACAAAACGGGAGTATGGCCAGCGCTGCAAACAGGGAGTTGCAGCGCTGGTGATGCCCTGCAGATGTGTACACCTCCTAAGTTGCAGCGCTGTAACTCCCTCACCAGCGCTGCAACTTTCTGATGTAGACAAGCCCTAACAGAAGTTTTGGAGCATAAGCTTTCGTGGGTGAATACCCACTTCGTCAGATGCATCTGACGAAGTGGGTATTCACCCACGAAAGCTCATGCTCCAAAACTTCTGTTAGTCTATAAAGTGTCACAGGATTCTTTGCTACTTTTATGATTAACTGCTAACTGTGTCTATGGGTGCAAAGCTTATAGTGGAACCAAATGAATACAAGCTGACAAGAAATGTATTAATTATTCATATCAATAATTGTTAATGTAAAGTGTTCAGCAGTATACAAAACAAAGATGAAGACAATTCTTTCCTCAAAAAGCTTACATCTTAAAAGACAGATATGGAGAAGACAGGTAGCACTGCTAATTATTGGTATATTTATACTTGTTTGTTTAGTTGTTGCTGGATTTTGTTTTTACAGGCATTGTGTCAGAAATAGGTTTTAGCGCTCTTTACTAAAGATTTAGGATTTGTGTATACAGCCTCACAGCGTGCACTAAAGCGTTGTGCTGTAACTGTCCCATGTAGACTCTGCTAGCATGAACTAAGTACCTTTCTAAATCTCAGTGATAATGGACTCCTAAATATTTTGGGCAGTGGGTCTTATTATGCAGTCACTATGTAGTAACAATTTTCATTGAAGTATATAGAATTTGTTTATATGTTGTGGTTGCCTAATCAACCTCCTGCAGTTTCCATTCAATATTGAATCCATGAAACACAGATTTAATACATAAAAAGAACAAAGCAGCCTCTTAGATTCTTCTCCTTTTTATGCTATGTACTGAAGAGAACTTACGTTGTTTCACTAGTTAAGAGACAGTTGATACTTTCAGTCAGCTTAGTGAGATACAGACTCAGCAATAGGGCCCTACCAAATTTATGACCATGAAAAATGTGTCACAGACCATTAAATAGGTCTCTCCCTGTGAAAACATGTGTTTTGTGTGCTTTTACTCTATACTATACAGAGTTCATGGGGGAGATCAGCATTTCTCAAATTGTAGGTCCTGGCCTAAAAGGGAGTTGCGGGGGGGCGGGGGGGGGGGCTCACAAGGTTATTTTGGGGGGTTGGTGTCACTGTACTACCACCCTTACTTCTACACTTTCTGATCTGGGTGGCTGGAGAGTAGCAACTGTTGGCCAGGTATCGAGCTCTGAAGGTGGTGCCCTGCCAGCAGCAGCACAGAATTAAGAGGTGGCAACGCCATACCATGTCATCCTTACTTCTGCGCTGCTGCCTTCAGAGCTGGGTGGCTGGAGAGTGGCTGACTGAGGGACTAGCTCTCCAGGCAGCAGCGCAGAAGTAAGGTTGGCAATTCCATACCATGCCATCCTTACTTCTGTGCTTCTGCTGTCAGTGGCTCTGCCTTCAGAGCTGGACTCCTGGCCAGCAGCTGCTGCTCTCCAGCTACCAGTTCCGAAGGCAGCACTGCCGCCAGCGGCAGCAGCCCAGAAGTAAGGGTGGCAGTATCACAATCCCCAGTACAATAACCTTGTGACTCCCCCCCCGCGTGCACACACACACTTCTTTTAGGGTCAAGAACCCTACAATTACAATACTGTGACATTTCACATTTAAATAACTGAAATCATGAAATTTACAATTTTTAAAATCCTATGATCATGAAATTGAACAAAAAGGACCAAGAATTTGGTAGGGTCCTACTCAGCAGATATATACAAAGCTTGTTTAGCTTATCTTTCAAGGTGGCATATTTGATGGTGTCATAACTTTCTACTCAGATCTGAACCTTAGAGTTCAGAACATGAGAAACTAGCATGAAACCTCCAAACTTAATTACCAGCTTGGATCTGATATCGCTGCCACCAGCCAGAAGATTCCAGTGTCTGGCTCACTCTGGTCTCCCCAAAACCTTCCCTGGGGGACCCCAAGACTCAGATTCCTTGAGTCTCACAACAAAGGGGAATAAACCATTTCCCTTCTCCCTCCTCCCCTCAAGGTGTTCCCTCCCTGGGTTCCTGGAGAGATATACAGATTCAAGCTCCGTGAATCTAAACAAAGGGATTCCACACTGTTTACCTCCTCCCAGATTTTCCCGCCCTGGGGACCCTAGGATACTCCCTGCTTCAAGTCCTTGAAACACAAGTACCGAGAGATCTAATCTCTCTCCCCCCTCACCCAGAGGGTATGCAAAGTCAGGCTTAGTAAATCTAACACAAAGAGATTTTCCCTCTCCTTTTCGTTTCTTAGCCTTAACCAGTGAAAAACACTCAAACAGGTCTTAAAAAGAAAGCTGTATATAAAAAGAAAGAAAAAGACATAAAATTGGTCTCTGTATCAAGGTGACAATATACAGGGTCAATAGCTTAAAAAAAATGAATAAACAGCCTTATCCAAAAAGAATACATTCCAGCAACTACACACATGTAAATACAAAAAAACCAATATAAACCTATTGTCTTACTATCCTTGTACTTACAACTTGGAAACAGAAGATTAGAAAGCCTGGAGATTCCTGTTGTCTCTCTCAGAGCCCAGAAAGAGAACAGACCAAGAACAAAGGACTCACATCCAAAACTTCCCTCTACCCAGATTTGAAAAAATCTTGTTTCCTGATTGGTCCTCTGGTCAGGTGTTGTTTGTTACCCCTTTCCAGGTGAAAGAGACATTAACCCTTAGCTATTTGTTTATGACAGATGGTTTTTCTCATTCTAGTTTTAATGCTAAGAGACATGGCAAGAGTAAAGGGACAAAAGCAACCTTTGTCATATCCCTCTTTGAAAGCAGAACATAATTGTTAGCCATTCCGTTCATCTGCAAGTAGGCAGAAAGATGGTAATATAATAAGGATATTTTCTTACTAAAAGGAGCCTGCAAACCGAAACCCTTTTTAATTAAATGGCCTCTCTCATCATGATCCAAACTAAGCATTCTAGCACCCAAGGGTAAGTCATGCTACCAGCTCTTCCAAATGACTAATTCAGCGAAAGCTACACCCAGAGACTCAGATTCCAACCTGAAGGGAATGGAATTTTCACAAGGGATATTGGGGGAAAAGAAATCCTGCCCCTCAGGCCATGGGAAGCCCATAGAGCTTCCCCTTAGAGGCTACTTCAGCTCAATAGCTGAAGTAGTTCAATCACTCTCTGTCACAGGCTGGTAGCATTCTTCTGTTGACCCATCCTTTTAGCAGGTGGTAGTATCCACACAAAAAATGTGATTGATTCATGTTGCCTCAGTGCGATAGCTCATTAAATCCATTGATGTAAGGGAGATGGTAGTGGCTGTTCTGACAAAAGCAACTGATGTCTAGGATAGAGGAGTGTTTATGGAGATTTATGGATTTGTTTTTAAACCAAGTTACTCATATGGCCAAACTGCTGGAAGATTAATAGAGGCCAGAAGGGATCATTTTGATCATCTAGGCTGATCTCCTGTATAATACACAAGCCATAGAATTTCCCATTAATAATTCCTGCTTCATTTCCAAGTCCAAGTCCTGCTTCAAATTCTGGTTGTGGGTTCTCCTTTGTCAGCAGAAAATCCTAATTTCAATCTGATTTGCTTGGATTGAAAATACTTGACATGCAATTTGAGATTTAATTTCTGCATAGTGTTTGGCTTGGAAATAAGATGTTACCTTCTCTACTGCTAAAGATGGAATTAATGTCATATTTCAATGTATTATTTCCAGAGCTAAAAAAGGTATTCTCTAATTTTTTCCTCATTTTTGCTTCCTCTAATAATGGTTCTGCACTATCAGCTATATATTAAGGTGATGACTCCACAGTATGCTCCCTGCATCTCTAAAATCAGCAGATGCTCCTTTATGGAAATCTTTGAACATAGGTAGGCCTGAACGGGAATTTGAGAAGCTGCTCACCTAGGAAGTAGCTGCTTTCCGCAGTGTGTGCCCTTACCTACTTGGATATCTACAGGTTATGCATCTTCCCAGTTCTACCATAGACTTCTTATGTGGCCATGGGTAAGTCATTTAGATTGTTTGGGTATGTCCACACTGAAATTAAAAAGCTGTGAGTGGCCCATGCCAGCTGACAGGCTCATGAGCTATTGAATTACTATGTAGATGTTCAGACTTGAGCTGGAGGCAGCCCAGGTTCTAGGACCCTATGAGGTGGGAAGATCCCAGAGCTCAGGCTGCAGCCTGAAACTGAACATCTATACCACAATTAAACAACTCCTCAGCCCAAGCCCCATGAGTTTGAGTCAGCTGGTACGAGCCAGCCACAAGTTTTTAATTTCAGTGTGGACACACCCTTAGAGCCTGAGCACTAGTATCTCAACCTTACAAGGCTATTGTGAAGATAAATATATTAAAGATCGCGAGGCACTCAGATGCTACAATATTGGGGGCCATACAAGTACAATCAATAGCTATTTGGAAGGTAGTGTTGTTTCTTTAAACAGTCGCAACTGTGGTTTGCACAACTGTGGGGGAATTAGCCAATGAGGGAGTCATCCATATTTTAGGAATAGGAACAACAGGACAGCTATGCAAGATTCACAGGTTTTGGAGATCAAGCTTCTGTGCCTTGCCCTTTCCATGGGGAAAAGGGTACCAAGGAAAGAGGAGATAATAGAATCTCATGGAGTTTCCTGCCCCACCATCTATGAATCTCTCATGGAAGATAAAACAAAGCTGTGAATTACTAATTTTTAAACAAAAATACACAAAATTATTTATATGTCCTACTTTGTGTTCTTAAAAGACACCCAGGCCTAGGCTAAGTGGGGTTTCCTAAACTGAGAATAAATCATATAGGCATTTTTCTGTTTTCTCAGAGATTCCTTTATACTGTATTAGAGAAGAAATAAATCTCCAGTGCTGACTCATCTCTCTGGTTTCCATTAATTCCAAATTTATATGCACACATGAATAGTCATATGTCATAATAAGATCTATGGCAGTGAATATTATACACAAGGATCTTATTTAACTTTAAAAAAATTAATTTGTTCTGAAATTAGCTCTATGGAGTTCAGAAGAAAAAAAATTCAAGTGCCATGTCAATCTCCAGCTGCCCGAGACTTTCAAAGTATTTTTATAGATAATATTTTGTGCTTTTGAGAGACATGTAATTTTAGGCACATGATTTATTGTTATCTATAATAAAATAAAATCTTCATTGACCAAATGAGGATCCTGGGACCAGTGGTCCATGTCATTACAGATACTATGGCTCCTCCCTAGGCCACTTATATTCTGCCACCAAACCTCATCCTTCAGCTCTCAGAACTTTTGGAAAAACACCCACCATGGTCCAGTGTTTAATCAAGTTATTATCACACAAGGCAGTGCATAGTAGGTTAAATGAAGAAATTAAAAACCCTGCACCACTAACAGCTTCAGCAAATCACTCTTCTCTGTGAACATTTGAAATAAATAGCAATTTCCCATTAGGAATGCTAATGCCAGAATCTCAATTTTAAATGATTCCATCTACCACCCAGAAAAACCCAAACCCGACAGTGGTAAGTAAAATCCACAGTGGAAAAAAAAACAAAACACCTTACACAGATATGGCATCTTCCATAGTGCCTACTCAATCTGGATTCCCTGCCTTTACTCTATTGCGACAATGGAGAAATTTCATTTGCCAAAGTGGACTGCTTTGCTGATTGTGTATTTTCATTAAGACAGGAACCTAGAACCTTGCTAGTTGAAGAATCTCGTATCAAGGAACTTCATAGTTTGAACTGTACCTTTCTCAGATATCTAATGATATCCTGAGCATCCCAGTTAAGGAGGCATGAGTACATGCTGCTTTCTGGGTTATTTTTAGGATACCGAGAGGGATTCAAATAAGTAGCATAGAAGAGATTGATACAAAATGACACTATAATGTGAACCCTTTCTATCACCAATTCCCTGTCAGATTCAACCTCTAGTAATCTGTGGATCCAGTTTTCTGCAAACTGAATTTCCTCCATGCCCTGAGCACCATCGCTTACCTAATATCCTGAGATACCGAAAGAAAATACTGTCCTCAAGATATTCTGTGTCTTTGAAACTCAATCACATTAGCTTCCAGGATGCCCATTATTTTTTCATTAGAGAATACCAAATCCAGAGCATACATATCTCATCTTAGTTTTCCTAATTTCAGATTAGGATGCCACATTCAGCTTTAAAATATTCATTAGTAGATATTTTCTCTTAGATTTAAATACTGACATTTTCATTTGACTCATTTTAACTCAAGTTTTCAGACTAAGCTGTTGTCAGCAATACACTTATCGGCTACACAGCTATTACCATGGATGGGTCTGTGATGTACATTATTTTATTCACAACTGGTGAAAATAAATTCACCTCAAATAACATTTTTTGGATTTTTCTTTTTCATTTGAAATCAGAATTTACAGATTCCTGTATTATCCTGTATTATAATTAAACATACAAGATTATGACAACCACATTTGTAGTTGTCTAGAAAATAAGAGATAGGTGGTGTCTTTGAGGAGGGACAACCAACCTCTAGCGCAATGTTTTTAGTGCTGCAATTAATAGTAGGAATACCAGTATAATCATATGATCACAACTTAATTTGGCACTGGAAATGTCTCAAATAGAAATACATACCTGAAGGTCAGGTGATATGCTCAGTGACGTAGCAGGGATTTATGGAATCTCTCACTTTCAGTCTAATTGTCCAGCAACAATCATGCAAAAATGCTCCTGACTCCTCAAAAAACAAACAAACAACAACAAAACACAAAAATGGAAGAGGGGGAATGTGTTTTTGCAGGGAAATATGAAGATTCCTCATAGAAAATTGCTTCAAAGGAAAAAAGTAAGCAAGCGGTGTATGACATGGTGGCAGCTTCTGCTGCTGCTGCTTACAGAGCTGAAGTGGATGTCCCCAAAGAGCACTTATCCACCACCAAAGAAGAGACGTGCTTAACTTTACATACTGTGAGTAGTCCAAATTTAAGTTGATGCATATAGTTAAGAATATGCAAAGGTCTTCTCAGGATCAAGGCATAAGGTGGCAATAATAAATGATACTGAACAATAATATTATTACTAATTGCAATTCTGTCCTTAAAGCTAATTTGAGAAGGTGGAGTGTAGATAGAAATGCTTAATAGTAAAATATTACAGTAGCAAAAGCTATTCAAGAATATGAAGAAACTGTCAGCAATAGGCATGCCTGCCTAATTAAGTTTCTTATCAGTGATGCTTCAGATAAAAACAAACTTGTTATTGTTGTCAGATGCTACCGGTGTGGTGCTCTGCTCTGATCAATGTTGATATCACTCGGCGCGTGCGTGTGTTCCCTCTATGTGCTGTCCCAGCTCTTCGAAGATAGCTGACACAGCAGACCCGAAAGGAACCCCCAATGACCACAGACACTAGTAAGGTACGAAGGCACGTCAGCCAAGTTTATTGTCGAAGAGAAACACAGTCTCCAGCTCCCCGGCAAACGTAGTCCAAGGTGCTGCTAAGGTGCAGCTAGCCAGTACATATGTGCTCCCTGACAGCTCAGTCAGTGGTGGGACTTTCCACTGCCTCCTTGGCTGGACAAAGACACCGCCCCAGGGATGCATTCTTATACACAGGTACAAACAAGTTACACATCACTCCTGACATATTGAGGTGCAACCCCTCTACATAGCAAGGTACAACCCCTCTACGCAGTAAGGTGACACCTCTCACCTTGTACATGTTGGTTGGAACAAAGCAATGCTATCCATCATATTACCCTTTTGGCCCTGTCATTGGGATGGATCAGCCTGTTCCTTGTTATCTGTGTGGAATGTGCAAGTATGTGAATGTTCTGATATCTAGTGTTCAGTACCTTTTAGGTACGTATCTTCTTGCAGCACCAGCCCTTTCCTTGCCAGCTTGTGTGAGCAGGGCCTGCCTCTGGCTCACAGCTTCACTTTGCTTTATGTTAGCAAAGTCTTGACCATTACTTTAGTTTAGGCCTCAGGCCTCATACTGGGCCTCTGATACCAAGGTTTATATCTTAGGGCCTCTACTTACTACAGTTATGTTTTGGTTAAGAAATGAAACAAATAATTCTGATACCTAGATTGAATACATTTTGCTCAATCCCTTAAATTATTTCCATGGCATACATACAACTCTATTCCTCTTTGAGCTTTCTGTAATCTGAAATTTTGTATTTACTATTCTATTTGGGCAGGGGGAGGAAGGGGAGGATGGCATCAAGACAGTTATATTTCCCTAACTCTGTTTGATGCCATGTTTATGAAAAATGCTTTGCTTTTACAAGCATTTCAGAACAATGGGAGAATTCCATCTAATTTCTGAGTCTCCTGAGATTAAAATATTATCGTTAGTTTTAGAATTTCTTGAAAGTCTAGACTATGCATCTGTGAATTTTAACATTATCAAATATTAAGAGATAATTTACTGGCAAAACTTCTATTCAAATGTAATCCAATACAATATAATAAGGATTTATTCCATGCAAAATAGAGCAATGTAAGAATGAGGAGCTGGTCAAAATATAGAAAACAAACAAATCTGCAAAAACGTTCCATGAAACTGTTTTTGCCTATTAGTGTGTGTGTATGTTTGTGTGTATAAATGTCAATATTTTGACATTTTCCTATCAGCTATAAAACAGCCTTACATTCAGTAAATTATTGATTATAAAACTGCTGGCCCTAGAGACAGAAATAAGAATCAGTCACAACAATCCGGGTTGGTATGTGGATGCACAGAAGAGAGGTAAAGAGCCCTCCTCCTATACAGTTTGCATAAGCTCCAGCCACAATTGCAGCCTGGGTATACTGTAGTGAGCGGGCTGCAACATCCTAAAGACAAATCTATGGTCTGGGTTTTAACTAACTCATTACTTCTATTCTGAAGACCATTTCTCCCTTCAATCTGATTTAGGTGACTAGAGGAGCCCTCTGGGCATGCATCTTCCCTTTGCAACATGGAAAGTTTATGGCTGCCATCCTGGCAGCTTGCTTGGCCCTGCATAGGTGAAATTTACTAGGAGCACCATAAAGCAGGTGATTCAGAGTTCAAGGGGATGGGCTTGGAGCACAGAGAAGTTGGTCTATTCTGTGGCTCGATTTCTATGTGGAAATCCAGGCAGAAAATACAGCTGAGATCTGTTACTTCCTGAAGGTCTCCTCTGTGGCTACACCTGAACTATTGCAAGTGGACCCATCAGATATCATGGAAAGGAAGCCAAGACTGTAGTTGTAACTATGGGATTGAGAGGAGATGCAGTTTCAAAAACCCAAAGCTATTAAACCATCACATTTGAGGAAATCTGTGACCAAAAAAAAAGAAAAAAATATTCCCCTCTCTTAGTGGCCTCTTGCATTTTCCCCCCCATGGGAGGGAGCAATAGGGAGGAAGTGATGTAGCCCTTTGTCAATATTTTTCATTTTTACTGACTGAATTCTTCTCTTAGAAGACAGGCTCAAGGCTTGCTTGAAGGCAGCAGAGGAAAGTGAAGGTGTTTTATTTCTCTTTGTTTGCTTTCTCCTTCTTCAACCACATTGTTTTTCCCATTTGGATTCTCTCTTTGCAGCACAAGCACATCGAAACTGACACTAAACTGTCACTTTCAGACAGTGCTTCACTGCAAGAGCCTTGTCTCCAATCAGATATTTTCATTCCCATTTCCCCATAGCACCACTTGTAACACAAATTGCTTTTTTTCAAAAAAAAGTTAGTTCTCAATTACCAGGAGCTACAGTCAATCCCAAATCCTTTTCTTCAAAAGGTCTAGGGAGGTGCAACTACATTAATATGTTACACAGTCAGAATCTCAGCTGTTGCCCAGACAGACTTAGAGCTAACTTTGTTTCCCTCAAGCCCATCTGCTCTAAGCTCCTTTGCATTACACCACAGTTTGGGTTGGCAGGAGTCATGCTGCGGATCAGTCTTGCTCTGAATTGCATTTGGCTGTCTGCAGTTCCAAAGCAATGTTTGGCTACTGTGGATCACCCCATTTTGCCCAGACATGTCTTGTTAGGATTGGGAAGAGGGTGACCTAGTTGCTGCAATGGTGGTCCACACTATTACCTGGGTTTTCTCGGAACCCAAAACAGCGGTAACTTAACTGGTTCTCTCTAGGTGGTGACAGGAATAAATCAATGGAACATAGTGCTTCTATCTGATGAAAGAGTGATATAAACCAGAGTGCTTTAATCTAGAACTACTTGGGTGGCAGGCCAGTCCTTGCTCACAGACAACCTGCCAATCTGAAACATATTCTCACCAGTAACTGCACACCGCACCATAATAACTCTAGCTCAGGAACCAATCCATGCAACAAACCTCGATGCCAACTCTGCCCACATATCTACATCAGCGACACCATCACAGGACCTAACCAGATCAGCCACACCATCACTGGTTCATTCACCTGCACATCCACCAATGTAATATACACCATCATATGCCAGCAATGCCTCTCTGCTATGTACATCGGCCAAACTGGACAGTCTCTACGAAAAGGATAAATGGACATAAATCAGACATTAGGAATGGCAATACACAAAAACCTGTAGGAGAGCACTTCAACCTCCCTGGCCACACTATAGCAGACCTTAAGGTGGCCATCCTGCAGCAAAAAAACTTCAGGACCAGACTTCAAAGAGAAACTGCTGAGCTTCAGTTCATCTGCAAATTTGACACCATCAGCTCAGGGTTAAACAAAGACTGTGAATGGCTTGCCAACTACAGAACCAGTTTCTCCTCTCTTGGTTTTCACACCTCAACTGCTAGAACAGG
Organism: Gopherus flavomarginatus; assembly: GCF_025201925.1. NCBI lineage: Eukaryota > Metazoa > Chordata > Testudines > Testudinidae > Gopherus > Gopherus flavomarginatus. The sequence continues at coordinate 180,052,350 of NC_066619.1, forward strand.
GCCTCATCCTCCCTGATTGAACTGACATCATTATCTCTAGCTTGCTTGCTAGCATATATATACCTGCCCCTGGAAATTTCCACTACACGCATCTGAGGAAGTGGGTATTCACCCACGAAAGCTCATGCTCCAAAACGTCTGTTAGTCTATAAGGTGCCACAGGATTCTTTGCTGCTTTTACAGATCCAGACTAACACGGCTACCCCTCTGATACTAGAGCATTTCAAAACAAGTATATTTATCTAGAGTTCAGAAATGGTTTTGAGGTATCAGCAGTCAGCCTTCCAGTCGTGCCACCTTCCAGCTAGCTGCTCAGGAACTTAGCTGTCCAATCCTTTCCCAAAGGAAGCTTCCTCAGACTGCTCCAAAGCATATTCTTTCATCTAAGCACATAATCTATAGTGATTCCTAGTGGGTCACCAATTCTCCTAATTTCAGCTAAACTACTCATTATCTCTTATCAAAAGTTTTCTAGTCATAATAACAATATGTCAGGGGCATTAAAACCGAGGTTGCTATTCACTCACTCTTTTCCATGCTTGTTAACTTTCTGCCCCATCCTCCCATTCTGATTAAACTGAAAGTATGCAGCTGTCTGACCTTGTCTCACAAAGGACCAAGATTTTTCTAGCTATGCAGTGTTTGGTTTTCAGCTGGCAGTGGCTGAACATACAAAATTGCTGACTGCAGTACTGTCAAATTCTGGGGTACATGCAGGAATGTCAAATTCTGGGATAAAATACACCTCTCGGGAGATTTCCTCATATACAAGGAAATTCTCAAAGTCAGGTGAAATGGCTTGCCAGGGGCCTTACAGAGAGCAGTTCAAAGAAACCAGAATGGATTCAAGAACTGGGCCCATAATGTTACTCTGCACTTATTGTAAAACTTTTCATTTAAGGATCTCACAGGAAATTAAATATAGCATTGTCAAGTAGGTAATTAACATCATTAGGGCTCATATTCAGTGTAACTCATTAATTTCTATGTAGCTTATGAGAGTATTCACCACATTTACAATCTAGAGATTTAACTATTAGGTTTGCTCAATTTGCATGTAAAACTTGCTTTTTCTAACAGTCACAAAATGACTCTGGAATCTGACAGTCAAATTGGATTCTTTCCATCTCGTGCAACATCACCAGCATGAGAGGCTCTGCAGGCCCAGTTATGCCTATGGAGACACCCATGCAACATCATTGTCTCCAGATTATGCCTTCAGTGACACCTTTTCGAGCTACGCTGATGGCTAATGCAGTTTACAGGAGCCACTGAAGGCATAATCTGAAGATGATGATGATTAGATGTTGCTAATGGCATAAGCTCTATTACTGGTGATGTGACAAGAGATGGAAAGAATCAAATTTGACTGTCAGAGCCTGGGGTGTGTCTATTGGGCACACAGTTAAAAAATCTTTTTACTTGCAAACTGAGCAAGTTTGAGGTAGAAATCATTGCACTACATTGAACATGGAAACCCCAGCCACCACCCTTCCCCAGCGTCATTTCTACAGAGTCATGGCTCAGGATAGAATAGAACTTTCAGTATTTCCAAAATTGCAAAACTTCTATGCCAGTCTGCATGATTCAGTCAAAACCATATTCTGCACTGACCATGTGCATTTGATTATATGTATTCAGTCTGATATAGCGTGCAGCCCACAAGAGTCTTGGGGGACCAGTTTTGAAGTTTTAATACCAAAAGTGGATGTTTCATATATAATCTAGATTGTGAAATGTTTGATTGTATTTACTGAATATCTTTGAATGCTGAATTGATCTGGGTCTGGTTCATCATTACTCTGTGGCAAAGCCAACTAGAAAGAAAAATATCATTTCGATGTAGTGAATGCTACCTGACCTTCCATAGTTAAAACATTGCAGACTTTAGAAGTTTGTTTATTCCTAGAGCCTTTATGGTGGGTGCTATTATTAAATGGCAAGAGCAGCTTTTAACAGACTCTTGTTGTAAGAGTTCCAACTTCTTTGCTATGTCGTTTCTTTGTTTTCTTCAAATTCCTCCACCTCCAAGTGCAGAAACATAATTCTAATGAATTGTTATGGCCAAGATTTTACTTATGCAACTCCCTTCCCTCCCCAAGATATTTTAAATCATGGTGTCATTTACACATTGGATTACACTCACCATATCTGGCAATAAATGTTATGCCATACAGAGTAATAAAATTCTATTTATTGTGGGTAGCACATATTGACTTTTGTGCTTTTAAAACTGCAAGCATGGCATTGATTTAGTGTACATTTTGCATGTAAAATTATCCATCCAGATTTTCTTAAGGCTACCCATTAGTGTGGTATTGAGTAACTATAGTTTCTGTATTGCCACTCATTGATTAGTAAATTATGAAGATTTTTTTTATTTATTGTTTTGGAATATGTTCTGACCAAATTTTATCTTCAGCATAATGGCAATATACTACCTTTATAAAAGCAATATGTCTGCAAGTGTTATCATAATGTACAGTGACTGTACTATCAATAAGGCTACTATAATGTAATGTGCATGCTATGTAACAATAATATCCCAATAATGTTACTGCCAGTTCACCTTCTCTTTGATGTCACTGTAATGCCACAGTAAATTGTTGTCTGCTGTTTGTGCATAAATAAATACAATATAAGCAATAATGAATGCCCAGTTGTATAAAGCAAGGTAGTAAGTTCATCAAGAAGCCCTACAGACCAAGTAAATCAAAATGAGCTATGACCATTCACACATGGACACTTATTCTCTGGTGACAGAAAAAGGACTATGAGTTCAGGCACCCAGATGTTTGTCAAACCAAAGAAAGGGTATTGGATTGTTTAAGTTTCCTTAAAGCAAGGCTGCCCTCCGAATTCCAATACTAATTTGTCTCATCAGAAAACACTTACCTAAAAGTGAATGAGTATAAGCCTTGCTCTATAGTTGCCAGTCTTTTGATACAGTAGTAGGAAAGATGAGGCAGCCAGGGTTTTAGTTCTCGGTAGTGTTGGACTAACATACATTGCAGTCTGGACACAATGCATGTGCACCAGGAAGACTGTGTCTTTGTCAGGGATGTGGTCAGAGCAAAGAAATGACTCCCCCTTTGGCACTAAGTCTTTTACATACTTCTTTTCCTCAGGTTTTCCTCATCTGTCAAATGGAAAACAACTTCAGCATATAGTGGTTTTATGAGGAATATTAATGAATGTCTGTAAAATTTTATGTGAATGCTAGAGATATGCTGTTTGGATCAGACCTGTCTGCCTAAAGGGCACAGCTGAACCACAGCATCCAAACAATCTTGAACTTGGAGGTTGAAATCAGGAGCCAGACTTTCCCAATCTTTGGGGATGTTGAGACTGAGGCTACTGTAAAGGTAGATTTGAATAAACTATTCTACAAACCCAGAACAGGAGCTCAAAGCTAGAGCTGCGGCTCAGGCCCATTTCTTCTGTGAAGAGATGCATAGTACTTGCCAAAAGAACAATGATCAGAATATTAGACAAAATAGGCTTCATTGATATAGTTAATAATCCACTTCTATTTCATAACATAGTATTTAAAATTTAAAATTGCAATTTCAGGACAATCTTCTAATGGAGTCTAAAAAATTTTAGGAGCAGAGCTTCAGCTAGTGTAAATTGTTAGGTACCAGGCTGTGGCAATCTTGTCTAGTGGTCAGAGTAGGTAGTCCAAGGAGGGAAACAAAAGTGAGAGTCAGAACCAGAGTCAAGCCAGAATCAGAGCCAGGAACCTGATCTAAGGATCAGAACCAGTTTACTGGGATTCAGGGAAGGCAGGAGCAGAGCTGGATCCCAGGTAGCAGTGAGTGTGGAACTGGACTGGAACACAGCAGGAGCAAACACAGGTGCAGACAAATGCTTTAAGCACATAGGGCCCTAATGCTGTTGCTGGTATTAAGAGCAGATCTGCTGATCTTTTCAGCCAGTCAGGTGGTTGGGCCAATCAGACAACTCAGCTATGGCCCAGCTGCACTCATTAGACTGCCTGCAGGTTAAGCTATCAGGTAAGCAGTCTAGCTGTGGGCCCTTACTCCTGACATATAGTTCCATTAGTTATATATTGGAGACAAAGTAATTGGTAATGATATAAAACAACATGGCTTTTTAACCATTAGATTAATTAACTTGTTTATCTGACCACGTGAGCTTTAGCACATTTCATTTATGATTTAAATCCCTTACCTATCAAAACATACATAGTGCTACTATATATATTGCAGATAAGACAGTATGCGGACAATCACTGGTAAGAAACAGTAGCAGGCTAAAATTCTTCATATTTTCTTTACATTTCTGTCATGGACTTCAAGTATTCAATGAACAACCCCTTCTGCTGTTAAATTTCAAGGTGTATTCTGGTTTTTGTTTGTTTTGTTGTTATTCAGTTTTGTTTTTCTATAACTGGAAAAAAATACATTAAAAATCATAGTAACTGTGATTTCAACAAAGCATGAGTGTTACAATAATGAAATTCAGGCAAATAAGATGAGAACATGTGGTATATTTCATCCACTCGATCTATAGAGTTTCTGTGCCAAAATTCAATCAGGGAATACATAGGGTAGTCTGATAGCCGAAGATAATCTCTATTAGTCATAAAACAACAAGAGGGGAATAGTAACAGTTTACTAACAAAACAGGAGATTCTAATTTACTATAGCTTTCTGAATAGCCTTGACTAAATATTACATATTGTAATTTAGAGATCTTCAAATATTTGTTTGTAATATGAACAGGGCTCTATGAATAAGAAAAAAATGTGTTAGTTCAAAGTATTGTTTATTACAAAAGTCATAATTCTCAATTAATCTCAAATGTTATGTGTATGTACACACACTAGATGTTTTGACAGTGGGCACTTGAAAATACTTACGATGGACAGACATACAAACAGACAGGTAAACAAGGAAAAACTAGCATTTGTTCGGCATTAAAGCTCAGTTCTGTTATAAAACATGACACCTCCTTACTCTCATTTGCTATCCAGTTGCATTCAGAATCGTACCTGATTACCATAATTTACTAAAATATCTAAAATAAATGGCATCTACTTTTACTTTGTGTTAGCACTGCAGAGCTAATAGAGTGCTAAGAAAGTGAAGTGGATTGAATTTCTGTTTTAACAGAATTGTTGTTAACTGAGTTCTGAAGGAAGAATCTTCATGATCAGTGATGCATAAGCTAGAGAAAACAAACAAACAAACAAACAAAACAGCTTCAGTTTTCAAATTCCTGGCTGAGTTTGTAAGGGTAGAAAGATCTCAGATATAATCTTTAAAATAATAAATTGAACAGAGATTCTATATGAGGTCATTGAGAACAATAAATATAAAAGCCCTGAATGCCATCTCTACAGAGTAACAAAAGGTAGAATCACAATTTAAGCTGAATATAGCAAAGGGAAGAATTCCAGATAGTAAGACTGCTTTTACAATGTTAAACTTTATAATATATGTAATTTGGCTATATTATCAAACATCTGCTACCTGACTACAGACGAGATTCCTGACATTGTATGAATTACCAGGACTTGGTTTTATGACTCCATCAACCCTGCTGATGTACCTGAGATATCAGAGACCTAAAGCAGGCCAGTAAGACGATGCATACATAGTTTTCCCATGTGACCTAAAATGCAAAAAGTTTCCACCACAAAAATGAAGATCAAGGAAAGGCCAGAATGGAGAGGAATAAGGCAGAAGGCTGAAATCTTGGCTCCACTGAATTCAATGGCAAAACTCCCTTTCCCCTCGTTAGGGACAGGATTTAACCCCCATTCTTTTTAACAGAGATTTAGCTGTCTTCTCTTTCTGTGTGTGCAGAAGTGTGTGTGACCCTAAAATTCCCCTTAGTCTTTGGGGCTTGAACTGTCATCATTGACCTGCTTTGGAAATTAGATTTCAACTTAACTTTCAGTCTACCCTATACCAGTATCCTTTTAACTAATAATCATTTGACTATTTCTCTTCATTGCTTTAGCTTATCATTGCCAGATTGGCAATCATTACCACGTTGAAAAAAACAAACCTCACAAAATAAATAATTATCCTCAACCTGGGAGAAAGTCAGCAAATTGTAATTACCAGTGACAAACAGGAGACTCTAGAAAATTGGTATTAAATGTTATGTATTACACGTTAAAGTACAGCAATAAAATTAGTAGCCCTGAAACTGATATAAACTTTAACCTAAAATCACAGTGTCAAGCACTATTCATGTAAAATATCTATCAAGGCATCTAATTGTCATAAAAATCATTGTGCTTAATAAAAGTGACAAGCAAGACAAGCCTTACCTGACATGTTCCACTATAACACAAAAAGAAGATATGGAGCTAGATATAAAATACAGGCTAGTCAAAATTTCACAAGCTTGTGAACACACAATAGCTCTGGTGTCTGAGTTCACTGTCAAACAATAACTATGAAATATTATATACTATAAGTGAAGGAATAGCGATTAATTGCTTGAAGAGTGAATGATCTAATCAAGAGTAAGCACACAAATCTACTCATTTTGTTTTCATAAACTCTGAATGACCTCTCTATTACCACAAGAAGAGGGAGTTTGTGCATGTGTGTTTATGTATATATAAAAAGAGATGGAAATACTTGCTCCCCAACCTCCCTGGGGACCTTCAGAAGCTCTTCATTTGGAGTACTACTGAGTAGCTGCCATGGTTTTGGAGGTGGGGCAGGGTGTGAAAGAGGAAGACTTCTCTGTGTCTGTGTCCCATCATGAATGTCACCATTTCTAAGAAGTGCCATTGGAAAGTATAAAGGGAAAAAGATATAATATGATGTTATTTGATAAATATGTCACTGTGTAACGAAATATTATCATAAGGCATGCTCCTCCTGAGGTATGCATAACCTTAACTTTGTTATTTCTTAATTTATGAGTGCTTAGTTGTGTGGCCTAAATATTTTTTGTTTTAAATAAACTCCACTTTAAGGTGAGTGAAGACTGGAGTGATTAAGAATCTTTACTGTACTTAATAATCTCCAGTTGGCACAAGTCAAAAATATAAAAATCTATATGTTTGGGCCTATGTATTTCAGAGGGATATTCCTGCACACTTTCAAGGATTTTGTTATGAGGGCTCTTATTTATAAAATTAATGTTCTTCAAAACTTTCCACATACTTTATGACACCCTGCCAGATACCAACCAGATACGTAATATCTGTGGAGGCCCTAATATTTGCAGTTTTAAATATTCTCAAACTGAATAGTTAGCTACTATTTTGTATTCCTGTTACAATGTTTTGCACATGAATTACTTTAAAACCATTCTGAGATTCATATAGGAATTTGAAATGATACAAAATGTAGTTATTCTCATGAGTAATTTAGGCATGTCATAAACATAAATTGCTACCTTCTTATTTTCTTTTTATGATTTGTGACATTAGAATGGATTACATGTGACATTAGAATGGATTACATCTGTACTGTTTTCTGCTTTGCGGATGATTTTTGTCATACGAATGAAGATGAGAACAAGAAAGAATGAAAATCAGTTCTCATTCTTCAATGTAAGCTATTTGTATGACAGTCTTAAAATTGAAATGAGTGGAGAAAATACAACACACACTCTATTCTAGTAACAAGAATTGCAGCCTTAATGTAAAAATCATATAAAATTAACTAATTTATATGACAACTTCAGTATAATTTTTTAATTCTATCCTACAATATCTGAAGGCAAGTAAAAAGATTATGACCCTGAAGTTGTCAAAATAATGACTGAGATTTATACCTTTTCCCCCCTTGTTACAGTCTGTCATTACAATAAAATATGTTGTTGCCATTTTTTATTCTAGTTATAAGCCTTGGCAGAAGAATGAAGAATCTGTAAGTTTATGGGTCATTTTTAATATTCTGCATTTGGTTCCACTGGCAATTCCCACACCTACCGCTATCTATGGACACAACTTCCTGAATATGGGGGGACAGGATGACAGAACAGGCCAACTGCAATGTGGAATATTAAGATCATCAGATCTCCTCCTCCTCGTTGTCTGTTGTATGTTATAATATTTCACAGAATATGCAGACATACTAATTCTCATAAATCATATTGTGATATATATAGGAAAGGAGGTAGAAAAAGGCATTAACATAATAAATCCTTACTGTTGTTATAAAGGAATATCAGAGTCATTTTCAGATGCTTAAAACTGATTCCTGTAACTGAAAAAGGCCCAAACTGAGATTAGAACCCAACATTTTGGTGTATTTCAATAGCTGAGTAAAATAATAGCTTGATGAATTACATTTACACCCCAATATAACTGGATCTCCCAACAATACCAAAGTATGAGGAGAACTGTAGTGGCCCAAGAGAAAGCACAGTGGCAAATCACTTCTGCATTAAATATCCCTGAGATCTGTCACAATTCAGAGTAACTGTACCTCTTAACCCTTTGTTGTCTGCACAAGAGAGGCCCCTTAGGTCTCAGGCCTTTAGCCACCAGACCCACCTCTCTATGGCAGGGAACTGTGTTCCTCTCCTTCCACAGGAGGAATTTAGGCTTCTGCCCCATCTCCCACAATTCACTGTCATTTTCCCAGCAGTCTAACCTTAGCTCAGCTCCTGCAGTTTTGTTTTCTCTTGGGGGTATGACAGCCAGGGCCGGCTCCAGGGTTTTTGCCGCCCCAAGCAGTAGAAAAGAAAAATGCCATGATTGTGATCAGCAGCAGCTCTACCGCTGCTGCTTTCTTCTTCAGCAGCAATTCAGCGGCAGGTCCTTCCCTCCGAGAAGGACCGAGAGACCCGCCGCCGAATTGCCACCGAAGAGCCCGATGTGCCGCCCCTCCCCCTTGGCTGCCCAAGTACCTGCTTCCTGCGCTGGTGCCTGCAGCCGGACCCGATTACAGCGTTAGCAGAGACCAGCCAGCATTCACAAAGAAAAGCACATTCATTTTTAGGAAATAAGCATTACAGAAAAAACATATTATAAAACAATAAAAGGTCTATACTCATGCTAAATTTACCAGAGGTCACCCATCTTCTACATATAGAATCTGGTAGAGTTTAAAATACTTCAAATCCTTCCAGCAGTGCTTGCCCTATTGTTTATAACCTCATGTCTCCTGGGCTTCTTGAACCTAGTCTGAACAAGTATATGCAATCCCCCTCCCCACCAGGACTTCTCTGGAATTGTTTATCTGTCCCAGGTCTGTAGTAATTACCCCCTACTGATTTTAGCTCCTGGATGAAGCTCAGTAATCCTCACCCATGGAGCCAGTATAGAATTCCTTGTTCACAGAGCTACAGATAACATTTATAAAATTAATACTGTTAATAAAAAGGTAGTATTGCATGTGTTGTAGTATCTATCACAAGATCTGTGGATATGTTAAGGGAATCTTCAGAACCCTTTTTGTTTTTCCCCCAAAAGAGAGTTACTTGACTCCATTAATGGAAGAAATAAAAAGAAACTCCTTAACTGTTGGGAGAAAAATCTATTCCCATTTTCATTATAATGAAATAATTTTCATACACAATGTTGGCATTCAATCCTGCAAGATCTCTGAATTCTGAGGTCCAATTGACTTAAATTGCAAAGGGGAGCAGATGCTGCACGGTAGATCTGGCCCCTCATTTGGATCCTTAGCTATGAAAATTACAACAAAAATGTCAGATTCATAGATTCATATATTCTAGGATTGAAAGGACCTTGAGATGTCATCGAGTCCAGTCCCCTGCCCTCATGGCAGGACCAAATACTGTCTAGACCATCCCAGATAGACATTTATCTAACCTACTCTTAAATATCTCCAGAGATGGAGATTCCACAACCTCCCTAGGCAATTTATTTCAGTGTTTAACCACCCTGACAGTTAGGAACTTTTTCCTAATGTCCTAAACCTCCCTTGCTGCAATTTAAGCCCATTGCTTCTTGTTCTATCCTTAGAGGCTAAGGTGAAGAAGTTTTCTCCCTCCTCCTTATGACACCCTTAGATACCTGAGAACTGCTATCATGTTCCCTCTCAGTCTTCTCTTTTCCAAACTAAACAAACCAATCCTTTCAGCTTTTCTTCATAGATCATGTTCTCAAGACCTTTAATGATTCTTGCTACTCTTCTCTGGACCTTCTCCAATTTCTCCACATCTTTCTTGAAATGTGTTGCCCAGAACTGGACACAATACTCCAGTTGAGGCCTAACCAGCACAGAGTTGAGTGGAAGAATGACTTCTCATCTCTTGCTCACAACACACCTGTTAATGCATCCCAGAATCATGTTTGCTTTTTTTGCAACAGCATCACACTGTTGACTCATATTTCGCTTGTCGTCCACTATAACCCCTAGATCCCTTTCTGCCATACTCCTTCCTAGACAGTCTCTTCTCATTCTGTATGTGTGAAACTGATTGTTCCTTCCTAAGTGGAGCACTTTGCATTTGTCTTTGTTAAACTTCATCCTGTTTACCTCAGACCATTTCTCCAATTTATCCAGAGCATTTTGAATGATGACCCTATCCTCCAAAGCAGTTGCAATCCCTCCCAGTTTGGTATCATCTGCAAACTTAATAAGCGTACCTTCTATGCCAATATCTAAGTCATTGCTGAAGATATTGAACAGAGCCGGTTCCAAAACAGACCCCTGCAGAACCCCACTTGTTATATCTTTCCAGCAGGATTGAGAACCATTAATAACTACTCTCTGAGTACAGCTATCCAGCCAGTAGCCCCACCTTATAGTAGCCTCATCTAAGTTGTATTTGCCTAGTTTATCAATAAGGATATTATGCGAGACAGTATCAAATGCCTTACTAAAGTCTAGGTATACCACATCCACCGCTTCTCCCTTATTCGCATGACTTGTCATCCTATCAAAGAAAGCTATCAGATTGTTTTGACATGATTTGGTCTTTACAAATACATGCTGGGTATTCCCTATCACCTTACCACCTTCCAAGTGTTTGCAGATGATTTCCTTAATTACTTGCTCCATTATTTTCCCTGGCACAGAAGTTAAACTAACTGCTCTGTAGTTTCCTGGGTTGTTTTTATTTCCTTTTTTATAGATGGGCACTATATTTGCTCTTTTCCAGTCTTCTGGAAAATCATGGGACACAAGAGAGATTCCAGAGATAATAGCTAGGGGCTCAGATACCTCCTCTGTTAGTTCCTTGAGTATTCTAGGATGCATTTCATCAGGCCCTGATGACTTGCAGGCATCCAACTTTTCGAAGTGATTTTTAACTTGTTCTTTTTTATTTTATCTTCTAAACCTACCCCCTTCCCATTAGCGTTCACTATGTTAGGCATTCCTTCAGACTTCTTGGTGAAGATCGAAACAAAAAAGTCCTTAAGCAGCTCTGCCATTTCCAAGTTTCCTGTTACTGTTCTTTTCCCACTTGTTTGTTAGTATGCTTGAGGAGCAAAGATCTTTGAAGAGAATGCCCTAAGAGCATCAAGTCATTTTATACAGACAAAACTTAGTTCCTTCACAGAAAATATGTACACAATACATTGCAATACTCATTTTAATAAAAATATCTAACTAATGTCAATTAAGTGCTTTTTTCAAACATTGTACTGAATTTGCAAAATACCATAGAGAATATGAACAGCACAGAGAAAAGAAAATCATAAGAAGATGAGGGTTAGATTATAGTTAATAGATGCATCTTGTGAAGGACAGAATGAAGGCCTGCCTCAGAACAGGTTTCCACAGGAAGAATTCTGGCAGACTCAGAGAGAAGGCTCACAGGGAATTCTACTCAACACATTCTGCAGCAGAAACTTCGCCATCCTGGGAGCAAATGCTGTGTATGGTACTCTTTGCACCAGGTTGTGGCCTCATTTCCATTTTTGGGTGGCTAATGCAACCACAGTGTCCCACCGCCAAATTGCGCCTGGTCTTTACAGGAGAGTGTAATGGGACAGAGGAGGACCTTTTTCCCTCTCACCCTTTGTACTCTGTGCAGGCTCAGTGATAACCTGCCAGTAAGTACTGAATAGAAAGTAATAAAATATTATATGCACACACACAAAATACTACATTAAAAGAATGTTAAGGTTGCAAAGTCAAGCACTCAAAAGTTAGGAAATGCCAGAATTAAGGATGCTCGTGCAACCTTAATTCAACTCTCTTGTGTATATATATGAAAAATTATTTAATTACATGATCACACTCTTTTTTTCCACCAGACCCCCTTATGCAATACACAGAATGGATGTGCTCAATTAATTACTGTTAATTAACTTTTTTTTGGTTAATAAGAATGATCTTTTAGGTTACTTATTTCTGGGAATTGGCCTCTGTAACCTATGCAGATGCAAATACACCCACCCAGGAAGCCAGCAGATCATGTTAGAGATGAAATACCTTCACTACCTTACTACATGCCTGACTGGATACTTCTACAAAAATAAAGTAGTCACCAAGTATATATATATATATGTAAAAACCAAAAAACAATCAGGCAAAAATGGACAAATTTTTAATTTTCATCATAAATTGGGTTTTCCCAGCATTTCCACACTTCTACTTAAAATGTTTTTGTCTTTGTTAGTCAACTTTTGCTGTACATTGAGTGTGACCAATGAGTCAGAGGAGCCTCTGCAATTTCTCGGCTACATTGTGAATTTGTGTTTTTGTGTGTGTAGCCCAGCATTCCAAGAGCATCGTATCACACAAACACACACACAAACATACACAAATTCACAATATAGCAGAGAAACTGCAGAGGCTCTTCTGACTCATTTGTAACACTCAATGTACAGCAAAAGTTGACTAGCAAAGACAAGAACATTTTAAGTAGAAGTGTGGAAATGCTGGGACACACACACACACACACACACAGAGCTATGACTTAGGCAAAACTACCATCTAGCCAAATAATGTTAATTTTCATGACATCAGAACTTCATAATTTATCCAAAATGTCTCAATAAAAAAAAATCCCTCTCCCTATCAAAATCATAACCACTGATGGCAAAGAAACCTACTACTAATGAAACTTCTTCTCTGTCAAGAAACCAAATTTAGTAGGGTTCCTTGTTAGAAAAGGGAAAAATAAACTTACTGCTGTATGTGAGCTAGATGTTATTCCATTTTTCTTGTTTGCAGGGATAAAACAGCAAATCATAGCTTGGAAAGGTAATCTTTCTTTTCCTCTCCTACATATTATCTTTGCAGTTCAAATAACAGTCTAGTGGTTAAAAATAAAACAGAATAGCTGTGCCATATAGTATAGCATCTGGGTAATATCCAGTTCCCATATGTTCCATCTACACTATTCAATTTGGATCTAGCTCAGGGATAAGCTAGGTTGCGTCCATCGTAATACATTTTAAACTTGATGTTCACTGCAAGCTTATTTCTTGTTTAATTTATATGCATATGGACTTACGACAAGTAAAATCTGTTCTGAATAGAATGCGTTTATAATCAACAAGATGGTCTACAGTGGGTTTGATTATCAGACATTTGGGGCTGAATTTCAGCTGCCTCTCAAACTGTTCAGTAATTAATTAACATCACAAAATCCATTCTGGTTTTGTCTGAAATGTATCAGAAAAGGAAAATTAAAACACTTTGAAAAATGAATTATTTTAATTATAGGGGCATATGAATGAATTCATATAGCTTGTTGAATAACAAAGGTTTTTTATATTTCTGGGACAGAATAACATGCTGCTTTGTATCCTTCAAAACAGCAAGGCTGCAAAGCCTATTTAAAAAAATTGGGATCCTGTGCTTTGTTTAGTGGTATTTAACTCTTCAAATTACTGCCTTTTAAAAACAGCCTATCCTGACAATTGCTATTCATGAATTGTGCATGTTCACTGAGACACAGCTGTGAGGTACAGCTTGCTACCCTCCATGCTGCTAGCCAAAGCCACTGCCCAGAGCATCAGTGAGTGGAGCTTTGGCCCTGCCTCCATCTTTAGGGTGCTACGTGGCCCTGCAGGAGTAGGGAATGACTGGAATTCATTTAGTCCATAACATGTATCATGTAAAGGGTAACCAGGCGATAGAAAGAATAGCTTATAGCGATAGAGACTTTAAAGGCCAACCAGAATTTAGCCCAAAATTAGCTGTGGCCAGTAACATGCACTTATAATCTCTTTCAATATATCCATCCATGACAGGGTAACAAGGCTTGTGGATAGTGGGGAAGCAGTAGATGTGGTATATCTTGACTTCAGTAAAGCTTTTGATACTGTTTCTCATGGCCTTCTCATAAATAAACTAGGGAAATACAACCTAGATGGAGCTACTATAAGGTGGGTGCAAAACTGGTTGGAAAACCATTCCCAGAGAGTAGTTATCAGTGGTTCACAAGGGATAACCAGTGGGGTCACGCAGGGATCAATCCTGGGTCTGGTTCTGTTCAATATCTTCATCAATAATTTATATAATGGCATAGAGAGTACACTTAAAAAGTGTGCAGACAATATCAAGCTGGGAGAGGTTGCAAGTGCTTTGGAGGATAGGATTAAAATTCAAAATGATCTGGAGAAACTGGAGAAGTGGTCTGAAGTAAATAGGATGAAATTCAATAAAGACAAATGAAAAGTACTCCATTTAGGAAGGAACAATCAGTTGCACACATACAAAACGGAAAATGACTGCCTGGGAAGAAGTATTGCAGAAAGGGATCTGGGGATCACAGTGGACCACAAGGTAAATATGAGTCAACAATATAACGCTGTTGCAAAAAAGCGAACATCATTCTGGGATGTATTAGCAGAAGTGTCGTAAGCAAGACACAAGAAGTAATTCTTCCACTCTACTCTGCGCTGATTAGGCATCATCTGGAGTATTGTATCCTGTTTTGGGTGCCACATTTCAGGAAAAATGTGGACAAATTGGAGACAGTCCAGAGAAGAGCAACAAAAATGATTAGAGGCCTAGAAAACATGACCTATGAGGGAAAATTGAAAAAATTGGGTTGTTTAGTCTGGAAAAGAGAAGACTGAGAGGGGACATGACAATGTTTTCAAGTACAAAAAAAAGGTTGTTACAAGGAGGAGGGAGAAAAATTGTTTTTCTTAACCTCTGATGTTAGGACAAGAAGCAATGGGCTTAAATTGCAGCAAGGGAGGTTTAGGTTGGATATTAGGAAAAACTTCCTGTCAGAGTGGTTAAGCACTAGAATAAATTGCCTAGGGAGGCTGTAGTATCTCCATCACTGGAGATTTCTAAGAGTAGGAAGGGCCATCCTTTGGATTTATGGGACCCTACTCAGTATTATTAAACTGGTCCCCCTACTCCCGACAGTAGCCCGAACTCGCAGCCTGGGAGGGAGGGACGAGGCAGCAAAGGATACCAATGTCTCATGGTGGCAGACAGTCACAGTTCCCCACAGAAAGCCCTTTACCCTCTCTCCCTCACATAGAATGCGTGGCGTCAACGCATTCAGCTCTGTGAATATGGCCTCTACCTAAGGACACTGCAATGCGTATTGGGTGTCCGGGAGCCAACCCGCTCTTACCTGCTGTCATGGGCAGTGAGTGAAGCTGCCGCTTGGGGAGGCTAGCTCCCCAGCCCACCTGTGACCCTGCCTATACTCCACCCCTGCTGTGTCCCAGACCCCGCCCTCCACTCTGGCCAGGCCCTGCCCTCTCCCCACTATCTTCCTCCTCCTCCATGATCACCCCCTTCCACTCAAATCCCTGAACCCAAATGAAGCAAATGACATTTGGAAAAAAAAAACAAAACCAAAAAACCACTCTTCTGCAATTTCTTTCTAAAGAAAATGGAGCATGTTTTCCACTGCATGCCAGAAAGTGAAAACTGGACATGCAGAAGGTAACAAATTAAAAGCACTAAACTTGGGAAGAAAAAGTGTCACAGGTTTTTTTGATATACTCTGAAATTTGTCAGAGATTTATTTGCAAAAACTTCGTCGTAAGGGCAAGTCAGCTGTCCTGCTGAGTACAACATTAAATATTATGGAATACATGATGCAGCTCTTCTCTGTTTTACATTTTCTTAATCAGTATTTCTAAGCTGATTTTATATTTTAAAGGTACTATTAAGCCTTCATAAAATAATCATTCCAGATTACTACATATTTAACTCACTGAAACAAAGACATTATTTTAAACAATCAGTCACAAAGATTTAGTGTATTCATAACAACATTCATTGCTTTTAGAAAAAGGGAACACTAATTTACTTTGTGTGATCTCCATAACTATAGTCATCTTAATGAAATTTCACCAACTTAAAAAAATTAGCTTTCCAAAGATTTTAGACATAACAAAGGATTTTATATCTTACTAAGGCCTGGGCTACACTAGCGTGGGGGTTAATATTAAGATATGCAACTTCAGCTATGCAAAGTATCTTTGTTCAATTTACCTGGCCATCCTCACGGCAGCAAGTCGACTGCAGCAGCTCCCTCTTTGACTCCACTTACTCCTCCTGTCGAGATGGAGTGCGGTCATCGATTCGTGGATCAATTTATCGGTCTAGACGAGACATGATAAATCAATCCTCTAACACTACCTGGCGGGTAGTATAGATGTACCCTAAGGTACTGATTTTGCTAGAGGGTTCTCTTAAAACTAGTTCATCAACTAGTTGGAAGTAAAGAAGGAAAACGCATTTGTCCAGTTATCTGGCAGGAAAGGGGTGTTGTCCCTTTAAGGGCTCTCTTCAAGGATTTTTCAGAGATGTGATTTTATCATCTTCAGCAACAAACTAATGAAATATTTTAAAGCAAATTTTAAACTAAGGTCCTGTAAACTAACATGTTCTGAGTAAATATTACAGTAATACATAACTGTTCTTGTCAATAAATTCAGAAACTGACAGTATATACCTGGGGGTTGGCAAATGCCTGTTAAATAACTTCATTACCACTGAATGTCTCTTTAACAATTTCAGTGTTGTGCTAAAAGGTCTGGCAGGGGCGGCTTCAGGCCCCAGCATGCCAAGTGCGTGATTGAGGCGGCAAGCCATGGGGCGGCGCTCTGCCGGCGCCGCGAGGGCAGCAGGCAGGCTGCCTTAGGTGGCTTGCCTGTAGAGGGTACGCTGGTCCCATGGCTTCAGCGGACTTCCCGCAGGCGTGCCTCCAGAGGGTCTGCTGGTCCTGTGGTTTCGGAGAACCTCCAGCAGGTGTGCCTGCAGGAGGTCCACCAAAGCTGCGGGACCAGCGGACCCTCCGCAGGCAAGCTGCTGAAGGCAGCCCGCCTGCCGTGCTTGGGGCGGCAAAATGCCTAGAGACACCCCTGCAGGCTGGAAGGCTTTTTCACTTTTAAGTTACTAGATCCCCTTCAGAGTAAGTGTCACCAGGCTGCAGCAGCTAGCTGTAAGAGCCTGCAGGAAGGGGTCAGAACAGGGATAGGAAAAGAAAGGAGGGTGAACACTAAGATCCAGGGGTGCCCTCAATTTTAAGGTGCCCTACACAGTCCCATGTGCTGTGCTGCATATGCCTAAGAACAGCCCTGAGAGCAAGTTAGACAAACACCTTTCAGGGATGGTCTAGATAATACTTAGTTCTGCTATGAGTGCTGGGGACTGAACTAGATGACCTCTCAAGGTCCCTTCCAGTCCTATGATTCTATCCCTAGCCAACATCTAGCCATTTGTGTTATGTCTTTAGCACCAAATCCTACTCACCTTGCTCACAAGTAGTTTCATTTTTCTATGGCATGAGTAAACTGAGCAGGATTTGGCCCTATGGTTATTTTGCTGGTTTTTGCTACTGTCATCTAAATCATAAATCACATCAACCACATATGACAATTTATTGCAGACAAAAGAAACCTGATTGAACTATGATGAATGCTTCTTGTATGTGCTGAAATGGTATCAACAGACTGGCCTGCTTCCCAGAAAGATTTCTCCATTATCAATATTGTGATAATTTCCATGATTATAAACAATTCATTTTGCTGTGGCAATAAAACTGCCCTTCTGTAGCTTTATTTATTGTTATTTCAGCCTAACATTTATGTTCAAAGTGTAATGGTAGTTTTAAATTCATGCCCATCTTTCATTATCAAATTTATTTTAATAGGAATATTTCCTTTTTAATATCTAATATTTTCCTCAAAGACAAAACTAGTTCTGACCTTTTATCTCTAATAACATGACATAAAACCATATAAAGGGCACTATGGTTATTAACAACATAAAGGAAGCAGAAAAGAAAAGAAAAGCTTTCCCATCTATGACCTTAATTGTAAGAAAAGAATGAAGAAGAAGAGAATAATGTGGACTTTCTTCATAGATTGTTGAACATTCAAAGAGTCTTCAAGAAATCAGTGGTTTTTTGCTTTTTTGTTTAAGTTATTTTTGGTGCATCCTGGTACCCTGAACAAAGAATGAATATATATAGCAGATTCCTGAAATGTAATTAATACCTTGCAGTTACATTTCCTTTCATTTTGAAGATCTCGAAGCACTTTATCTCCCAGACAGAAGTGGTAACTAATTAATGTCATTATTATTGCGCTCATAATTACTTCCAGTGTAAACTGAACAACAGGGAGGTTAAGTGCTTGGCTCAAAGCCACACAGTATATATCAGTGGCAAAACCTCTGAATTTCAGGAACCTGTTCTAACCACTAGATACAAACTTCTTCCAATCATTTAAAATTAACATATCAGTAATTGGTCATAATGTCTATGTAATGTTTAGTATCAGAGGGGTAGCCGTGTTAGTCTGGATGCATGCATCTGACGAAGTGGGTATTCACCCACGAAAGCTCATGCTCCAAAATGTCTGTTAGTCTATAAGGTGCCACAGGACTCTTTGCTGCTTTTATGTAATGTTTATGTAAGATAATTGTTTTTCACTAGTCAGTACTGGTGAGGCCTCTGCTGTAATATCCCCTATTCTAGGCACCAAACTTTAGGGAAGATGTCGATAAATTGGAGAGAGGCCAGAGTAAAGCTAAATAAAGATCAAAGGTTTAGACCTGACCTATGAGGATAAATAAACTGGGTATGTTTAGTCCTGAGAAAAGATTAATGAGGGAGGGCCTGATAACAGTCTTCAAATATGTTAAGGGCTATTAGGGAGGACAGTAATTATTTGTCCACTGAAGATAGGACAAGAAGTAATCAGCTAATTTGCTGAAAGGGATATTTAGGCTAGATATTAGGAAAATGTTCCAGCCATAAAAGTAGTTAAGTAGTGGACTAAGCTTCCAAGGGAGGTTGTGAAATCCCTGTCATCAGTGGGTTTTAAGAACAGGTTTGACAAACGCCTGTCAGGTACGGTCTAGGTATACTTGGTCCTACCTCAGCACCTTGTCTGGACTAAATGATCTCTCGAGGTCTCTTCCAGCTCTGCATTTTTATGATTCTATACATAGCAAAGTCTTTTTTTTTGTGACTAGTTTATTATTTTTAACATTAAAATACAAAAAGGTGAACGTATAGCTCATATATATTCCAGAATACTGCAAATTTCACAGGATATCCAATAAAACAATGCAATTACTTTCCAACTTATCAAAGCTGCAAGACCAAACAATAAAAAATCAGACAATATTACATGCATGTAGCATGTTAGGGTGGAGTAACAATAATAATTTTTAAAAGGCACATAGGCAAAAGGGGAAGGGGGTACAAAGCAAAGGTGTCCAGTGAAATGAAATGTGCATTATTTATCCAAATTTCTTAGAATACATATAACTTCTCCCAAGGTCTGAACACCCTTATATATTATATATACTTGGAACAGCTATGTCATTCATTTAGAAAAACATTAAATATGTTTCAGATAGATATATTTACATGCTATATGAGCTTTTCCTTTACAACACCTTCATTGCAATTGCCAAATCTGTTAAACAGTAATTCATTGCTCTGATATAGTACCTTCCATTCAGCAATCTGAAAATGCTTTACAAATATTAATGAATTTAACCACAAACTACTTCTGGGAGGTAGGGAAGTTTTATTATCTCCATTCTACAGGTGAAGAAATGGAATCATACAAGGTAAGTGATCTTAACATCACAGGAATATTGTGACAGATCATGGAATCATAGAATGGAACCATAGAATATCAGGGTTGGAAGGGACCTCAGGAGCTCATCTAGTCCAACCCCCTGCTCAAAGCAGGACCAATCCACAACTAAATCATCCTAGCAAGGGCTTTGTTAAGCCTAGCCTTAAAAACCCCTAAGGAAGAAGATTCCACCAGCACCCTAGGTAACCCATTCCACTGCTTCACCACCCTCCTAGTGAAAAAGTTTTTCCTAATATCCAACTTAAACCTCCCCCACTGCAACTTGAGATCATTACTCCTTGTTCTGTCATCTGCCACCACTGAGAACAGTCTGGATCCATCCTCTTTGGAACCCCCTTTCAGGTAGTTGAAAGCAGCTATCAAATCCCCCCTCATTCTACTCTTCTGCAGACAGTTCCCAGTTCCCTCAGCCTCTCCTCAAAAGTCATGTGTTCCAGCCCCCTAATCATTTTTGTTGCCATATAGCCCAGATCTCTAGATTCCCATTCCTGTGCTGTAACCACACTACTTTAATTACTTCAAAGTGCAATTTGAACACTGAACAACTTGTCAGAATAAGAATCCCTGAACAAATCCTGACCCAAATTTGTGTCCTTTAGCTAGGCTTTGTGGATGTAGAAAGCCAAGAGAATACATACAAATGGTAGCTATGAAGTGTGGCTGCCTAACTTCTTCCCCTGCCCAAGGCCAAATTCTGTGACTTCACCCCAAGTGGGTAACAAAGAATGACACTGGAGAGGTAATGACCTAGTATAGTGCCTTGCAGGTTCTAGGAGATTGGTCTGCCCACCCACACACCCTTTCAACACTCCCCCCTTCTCAATTAAATGTTAGGCAGATGTTAGGTAAATCTGTAAGTGGTGATATCACAGCATTCCCAAGATGGAGTTAGGTTTTCAAAATAAATGCCTTGATATTATGGGACATGTATGTAAGAAGTCCAACTTCCACTTGAACCAGCCTTCCCCCTATGACTTTAAGGACTTTATGGTATTCAGATATTCTGGTGATGAACTTTTATAAAGATCTCAGCCGCCATCTTATCCTCTTTTGTTGACCATACTTGGAACAAAGAAACATCATCTTCTATTGATGAATGACTTGACCAGGCTTGATGGACTTTTTACCATGGCTAAATTAACCCTTTGACAGGCAAATATCAGAACTATATAAACATGTGAAATCTCTTTCATAAGCATATAGAAAAGAAGTTCCTAGGAAGGCCTAGAGATCATATCTGTATCCGTTCTTTATGTACAATAGCTTGCAAAATGAAACTCTTTGTAAGACACCCCATGCCACAGAGATCAAACATTGCAGTTCACCCAAACCAAAACATATGAAATTCCAACAAAGCTTCTTGACTGAAACGTCTCCACACACATACACCCCTCTACCTCATAATCATCCAGCAGTCTCACTCATAGGCTGACTACCAGAGATGTGGAAAAGGAGAAGTCAACTGCCTAAGCTTCTTAAGGCCGCAAGCTCTATTTTACTTTAAGTGCATGGCATTTCATGGAAGAGCATACAAACAGATCAGTATAACACAGTGAAAGTCATTTGATTGGAGTTTAACTTGTGCAGGTTGGTCACGCTTTACCTCAATTCCTCATCTGTAAAGCGGGGATATAGCTATGGCTGGTAAAAACTTTTCTATTGAAACTACTTTTCAATTAAAAATTGGGTTTTCAAAAACCAAATTTATCATGAAAAAGAGTGCTTTCTGTGGAAAAATTCATTTTTTTTACTCAAAAAACCAAACACACTAAAACTATATTTCATTATTCAAATTTCTGCTGAAACTAAATCAAGATTTTACACAGAGAAAAAGTAGTTTTTCAACCAGCTCTCTATCTATTACTTCCCTATTTCACTGTTGTGATAATTAATAAAATGCTTGTGAAGTGCTTGGATATTTTAGACATTGGGGCCACAATAAGTACCCAGATTGTTTCTTTGAACCAGCTTATAGGTTTAGCAGGGTGAAAGGCTTGATAGTTTTTGTTCACCAGGCAGAATCACAATGTACTTTTTTTTTTATAGAAATCCCAACATTTGAAACTTAAGAATTCACCACTTTGACAAGTGAAATTAATTTCATTGAAAAGATAACCATGCATTAAGAAAATTATTTCTTCCATCTTGATGGTAATATTGGATCAGTAAAGTAAATAAATCTTATAACTGCCCTGAATGTATCTCCAGGTGACTAGGGTCTCAAGATATGAAACCAAGGGAACTTCCCTCAGAATTAATTCCTGGAAATGTGGAGGGAAGGTGTTAATAAAGTAGGGCTGATTTTGAAGTCTTGGGGGCCTTAAAAGATTTGAGAGTTCAGAGAGACAGATAAACATTTCAAACTTCTAATCTTTTGATGCTTGCTCTTTCTTCATTCAATATCCAAATCTAATTCCTACAATACTCCCAATAGTATGACTTATTTTTCAAAGCATTTATTTTAGTACTATGTTGATATTTGGCCTGATCTTAAAGCCAGGTAGTTTCTGATGCAGCACTAAAATTAATGTCTGGATGCTTACATTGCCAACTTCACTGAGTAAATATTTCTAATATTTTTACAGTAGCATGTGTTCACTGAAGAAAACATCAATTATTTTTAATAAACTCCTGTAGCATTAAATTAAGCCCTCTGCTTACCACACCCTTCTACAAAATATCTGGGACATTTTTTAACTAGAAGCTCAAAACAATTTGACAAATCATGTGATACTAGAATGAGACTGTAATATGGCCATAAAGGGTATGAAAATGAAGAGACAGCTGCCAGAGCTGAAGAAGTGTAGTTCTCCTGCCACCCATACATCCATAGGTTCCGGATTCCTCTGAGCTGGAGTGCAGAGAGTGCTCAGCCCACGGAGTCAGTGCCTATGCCTTCAGCCACATGATTTTCCTTGCTATTGCACCAATAGTGTTGTATGATCTAAGCCAAACTGAGAGAAATAAAAGCAAATGAGCTGGGTATATTATGCGATCCTCCCTGCTGCTGCCACTGATGGGATCATAAATGTTTTGGGAGGGATCTGAAATATCCATGTCCCAAGCTCCAATGAGCCACTCCTTAAAAGGGAGAAAATCTTATTTTATTCTTCCTTTGACTTATGTAAACATAGGCCCCAATTTCGGAAAGCCCTTATGCACTGGAGATGGATGGAAAATTTCCATGTTAGCAAAAATTATTAATAATAATAATAATAATAATCAGGATTTCAATTTTTTAATCCCAAATCTAGATAAAAAAGCAAAAAATAAAAATAAAAATAACCATTTTCCCCACAAAACAAGATTCCAAAAATGTTCCATTTTCGGTCAATGGGAATGTTTCATTTTTATTTTGATCAAGTTAAAAAAAATCAAAAACGTCCCATTTCAAAAACATCCTAATAAGATATTCGGATATTTTTATAGTGTCTTTTCCAATTTGGTTTCAAGCCAAAGTTGCCTAAAATTCACAAGATTTCACAAAAAAATCAGTTTAGCTGCAACAACATTTTCTGGCAGAAGATTGTTTCAACCAGCTCTACTAAGCACATACTTAAGTCTACTGCTATTCAGACCAGTGCTGTAAAGTTTTCCTAAATTGAGGTTCTCTCTTGTTTTAAATGTAACTCATCAGGTAAACCAGAAAGAGAGATATATGTCTAACAATAGACCACCTCAAATTAAATTTACCTCAAATAAAGTGTTTTAGTTAGCCATTTTCTCCCATATAAAGCATCTTTGGTTATAATTATGATTTAAACATATATAATATTTTAAAATATATTCCACATAAAGAATCTGAAGTGATCCAATGACACAGTTCTCCTGTTTTATTTTTCCTCTTAAAGAGAGGTACTCAGTGTGAACTTTTCTAAGGGGATAATCCATCCTAGTGCCAACCTCTGTAAAGATGATTACAATATTAAAACAGGATCTCCTCACTATCTTCAAACTTAGATATGAGTTGTATCTATTTTCTCAACTGTTGCTTGGCATAATTGTGAATGTCAATTATCCAGTGTGTAATACATCATCTTAAGTATCATTTTACATTTGTAATTTGCAGATCACAGTGCACAAACATTAATTTCATTGCTTCTAATATTAATTTCTAAAACTAATTACTCTTTACGTTAAACTCTCTTCATTTCTTTGTTTTGCTATAAGCCACTCATCCATCCCCAAAACAATGAGGCATTCTGCATACCAACGAGCTGTATGATTTATCAACTGATTAATTCTAAAGATTACTTATGGTGATTTCAACTGGCTGACACTGTATTACAAAACCAAAAATATACAATAATAAAAATGCAACACTGCAGAGCAGATGTGACTTATTTGTCAAGTTTGGACAAATGCACCAAACAATCATTTAACTGTAATATTTTTTCATCACATTAACTAATGTTGGACTCAAAAAAACTCTTTAACAGATTACACAAAACTACATTGTGCTCTAACAAAGTATTTTATTTCTGATGTATAAATCTGCAATAACAAAAAAGAGATGACAGGCAAGCCAAAAAACTCCTTACTTGGGAAGTAGGAGTGTACTCCACTGCATCTTATTTGTTGTGTATTGCATACTATTCTCCACATTCTGCAGCCTTTTGACATGGAGTTAGCAACTTCAAGGGTGCATCCAAACTAGAGGAAGCTGGTATGGCAGAGCCAAACTGTGTGCCCTGGGTCTCAGGGAGAAAAAAGTTGTGTTGTCTGGGAGAAGGTGGGTTTTACCCAGTCTTGAGGGCCAGCCTGCCCTACAGTTCCCTTGCCATTCCATTTAGCAGTATGTAGCCTGTAAACCACAAACACATAAATCGAGTCTCAGTTGAACCCTACTTAATCAAACTCAGATTATATGTTTCCATGTGTGCAATTAACATTCATGATCTCAGTTTTCAAATACTGAGGCTTACACAATACCAAAAATTCTATTCAGTGCCAGGACAAGGAATTAGAGAGGGGCACCAATGTGATAGGGAAGAGGTAAGGTAAAGAGAAGTCTATTTAAATAGAAGTTGCAATGTTCAACCTCTTAAAACTATTATTCCTATAATTGCACAACCACATTTATCTAATATATTTGCACACTTAATTAATTATGCTGTATTTAAAAAGCACTCTATTTATAATGGTTAATTCTCCATTTCCTACAAATCAAATTACTGAGGCATGCACTTGATTCTCAGTTAATGTAAACTGCCATAGCTCCATTGGATTTACACTTAGCCAAGGGATCTGTCCTGTTAGGTACCGAAAATATATCAGCAAGGGGGGAAAAAAGAGGCTTTCTCCCACATCTTGTTAATGATATATATATATAGGCAAGAAGGTTATTTTAGTTTTTAAGTGGCACAAATGTTTCAAAGGTGTATTTAAAGTCTACAGTACAGAATCTGTAATGGTAGGGAATTAAAAAGGATTCAGAGAGAAAATGAGCTTATTCATATTTTAGTGTTTCTCTGATTAACGTTGCTGATTTATTCTCAGAAAAACTGAACCTTCTTCTGCTCCTGTTTTTGTATTTACCTGAAGATGCTGTTGCTTGTGTGGGTGATAGGGACTCAAGCCATGAGGTGCATTTTTAGTACATACCTCTTCAGCTATCTGGGGTGATGATGGGTTGGAAGCATTTACTACGGAAAGCTATTCTGAGAAAGGTACAGAAAGTTTTAAAGATACCATTTCATAGTGCCAAGTCATGATCTCCATATTCCATACTTGTGTGGGTCTTGCAACCTCTGCTCAAAATAAAAAGGTCATCAAGCTCCATGTTTCTTCCACCAGATCCTCCAAAGCCTTTGCATTGTCCAGGGTTTGTGCTAGAAAAGGGAGTGGAGACTTGGCAGAACAGAGAGAGGAAGGTGAGTTTTGAGGTTAGGGCCAAGAGGGGGCCCATTCAGTTTCTCTCTGACCTTTGGAAATTAGTCAACAACAATAACAAAATATATAGATTTTCAGCCAGTCTACCAAGGAGCCAGGAGATAGTGAGGAAAGCCTCTCGGGTCCAGAGACATTGAGCAAGCACAGCTCCTCTATTTATATGGCGAGGGATCTGCTCAGTTTCCTTTCCCACAGAGGTATTAGGCAGCACAAGCTTACATGTGCTCTCATCCAAGAGCCCTCTCGTGCATTTTTCTGTGGGAGGGAGGAAGGAGATGACTTGGGCAACAGTGTGAAAAGCCCTGGGATCCACCCGTTTTTCTGTTGACTACATTCATCAGACTATGATTATTATCTTTTCAGGAAAACTGAACACTTCCAAGTCAGCAATCCCCATTTTTTAATCAGATATAGCACCACTGTTGAGTGATCCAAGTTACTTACCACTTCCACGTTCCTGGATAATCTGCTTCTACAGTATTCTCAGCCACCTTGGTTCTGGAGGATATGGATTTTATGCCTTGTTCTGTTGGGCAAGACTGTGCTGTGGTTCTGTGCAGCTGTACAAGCCAGTAATGCTCAATAGCACATTATAAGCTTCTTCCTCACTCACCGCTTTTGAGAACTTTAATACTTTTTCATTAAAATTCTGCACAACCAAACAGACCAATTTAAAGATGGTCAATATCATCCATTCTCCAAGGAAGTGAAATTTTAAGCTTACAGAGATGTATAATATGTCCTTGTCAGTTGGAAGACCTCCCATTAAGGGTGTATAGCTTAAAGATCACAAAACTTTTTTATTTAATTTGAGGCCCATATTTACTCACAGAGCACTATCCCCACAGATATAAAGTGCCTGACAAATTCTAAATTGAAGTCAGAACTTAGAGCAAACATGCTTCTTGAAGCTTTTACTGCTCTGCAAAATGACATAAGGTGGTGAAACTACTTAATGAGAAAAAAGCAGAAAAGAGAATTTATAACTGGCTTCCAAAAATGTGACATTATGTTTTCCCCTTTCAGACCCAAAATAAAAGTCTCAGAAATGATAATATGTGAGATGTATGAATAAAGTACATGTGCACCACCTGAGACTACTATATTCCCAGTTAATACTACTCAGAGATTACCTACTGGCAAAGGGAGCAGTGCTTTCAGAAATGATAAAGAATAAAGTGTATAATTCAGATCCCAAAGTTAGTGTGTGCCTATCAACTTCGGTGGCCTTTGGACAAGGCACAGAGTAATGCTTCATCTAGAGAAGAATATAATGAGAGGTACCAAAAATAATGAATGTCACAGAAAAGGTAATTTTAGAGATTCTGTTCAACCTTTCATAATATAAGAATAATGGGACATCCACTGAAATTGAAAGCCGCCAACTGTAAATGTGTGTGTGTGTGTATACATATATATATATATAATTTGTTAACATAATTAGCCTGTAGAATTCTTTGAAGGTTATCATAGTGTCTAACAGCTTGGCAAGATTCCAAAGGGATAGAAGTAAGATTTTCACCTCTGTTCTGACCCCTTTATGCCAGGTAAAAAGGCCCAAATGGAGCAAAGATCCTCTAAAAGCCCTGGAGCTGTGAAATGGGGAATTCCTGTGTAGAAACTGAGGTACACTGCTACTGGCTGTGCTCCAAGCATCCCACTGCAAGCCCTGGTGGGGTCACAGCACTTTGGAGATTCTGTGCAGTGTTGTCACCCAGGGCCATCTCTAGCATTTTCGCCACCCGAAGCGGCGAAGAAAAAAAAAAAGCCAATCTGCAGCACTACTGCAGCAGCTCAATCACGCCACTTCATTCTTCTGCGGCAATTCAGCAGTGGGTCCTTCGCTCCCTCTCTCTTCCTTTTCAGCAGCTCTTCGGCAGCAGCTCAAAGAGGAGGAAAAGGACTGAGGGACCTGCCACCGAATTGCCGCCGAAGACCCAGATGTGCCGTCCCTCTTTCCATAGGCCGCCCCAAGCACCTGCTTGGTTTGCTGGTGCCTGAAACTGGCCCTGTTGCCACCCCTGGGATGCTGGAAAAGGCTGTTATAACTTAGCCATTCCATGCTATCTAAATTACGCTGGTGCTACTTCACTCCTTGGAGCAGCACACAATCAGGAGGGCACCAGGGTGGCTAAAAGACACTTAAGCTCCCAGCCCTCTGGGCTCCAAAATCTGTGCTGCACCTCTTAGAGGAACAGCACAAAATCTCACCCTGTGCATTTATATCATAATGCAAACATGCACAATTACATTAGAAAAGATAAAATAAGGAATACAGACCTTCATGATTCTGAGCACTAACTGATGGGATTTAGGAAGTTTTTTTCCCCTGTGAACCAGTTATTCAAGTTACTCTCTAATTGCTTATGATTCCAGACACCCCTCCACCACCACCCCCCGCCCCCAAAAAAGAAAATAGATGGGGGATTCAAGCACGTGGTACTGGCCCCTGTTAGTGACTGGATACCAGACTAGATGAACCGCTGATCTCATACTGTAATTCTGAAGTTCCTGTCTATGGGTAGCAATGAATCTGCCTTAGCTTCTCCTCAGGTACCCCAATGTTCAGGGATGCCCAGTCCCCATCTATCCCACCCCTTAGTATTCTGTACCTGCAGCATCCCTTACAGCAAGTTCCTATTGATCATACTCATAATGGTTAATTTAGATTAACCTCTTGCATAAATTTATCTACACAAAAATTATATGGCTGCATAGCACTGGCAATGGTATTTTTGGTTTGTTTTTTGTTTTTTTTAAAGTAATAAAATAAATGGCTTTGAATCCTCAAACAAAATTGTAATGGGATCATCTGTAAAAGTAATATTTAGATCACAAGAATTGTGTAAGGGCTGAAAATCCTTTCTTTTAAATATAAGGAGTTGGTCAGTTTTATTATTGTTCTTCTGCAGAACTATTGTGGAGGAACCAACTAGAGGCAGAGCTGTTCTTAACCTGCTGCTCACAAACAGAGAAGAGTTAGTAGGGGAAGCAAAAGTGGATGGGAACCTGGGAGGCAGTGACCATGAGATGGTCGATTTCAGGATCCTAACACAGGGAAAAAAGGAGAGCAGCAGAATACAGACCCTGGACTTCAGAAAAGCAGACTTTGACTCCCTCAGGGAGCTGATGGGCAGGATCCCCTAGGAAAATAACACGAGAGGGAAAGAAGTCCAGGAGAGCTGGCTGTATTTCAAAGAATCCTTATTGAGATTGCAGGAACAAACCATCTCAATGTGTGGAAAGAATAGTAAATATAGCAGGCAACCAGCTTGGCTTAACAGTGAAGTCCTTGCTGATCTTAAATGCAAAAAAGAAGCTTACAAGAAGTGGAAGATTGGACAATTACCAGGGAGGACTATAAAAATATTGCTCAGGCATACAGGAGTGAAATCAGGAAGGCCAAATCACACTTGGAGTTGCAGTTAGCAAGAGATGTTAAGAGTAACAAGAAGGGTTTCTTCAGGTACGTTAGCAACAAGAAGAAAGTCAAGGAAAGTGTGGGCCCCTTACTGAATAAGGGAGGCAACCTAGTGACAGAGGATGTAGAAAAAGCTAATGTACTCAGTGATTTTTTTGCCTCTGTCTTCACAAATAAGGTCAGCTCCCAGACTGTTGCACTGGGCAGCACAGTATGAGGAGAAGGTGACCAGCCCTCTGTGGAGAAAGAAGTGGTTCGGGACTATTTACAAAAACTGGATGAGCATAAGGCCATGGGGCTGGATGCGCTGCATCCGAGCGTGCTAAAGGAGTTGGCGGATGTGATTGCAGAACCATTGACCATTATCTTTGAAAACTCATGGTGACTGGGGGAGGTCCCGGATGACTGGAAAAAGGCTACTCTAATGCCAATCTTTAAAAAAGGGAAGGAGGAGGATCCGGGGAACTACAGGCCAGTCAGCCTTACCTCAGTCCCTGGAAAAATCGTGGAGCAGGTCCTCAAGGAATCAATTCTGGAGCACTTAGAGGAGAGGAAAGTGATCAGGAACAGTCAGCATGGATTCACCAAGGGCAAGTCATGCTTGACTAAACTAATTGCCTTCTATGAGAAGATAACTGAGTCAGTGGATGAGGGGAAAGCAGTGGATGTGTTATTCCTTGACTTTAGCAAAGCTTTTCATATGGTCTCCCACAGTATTCTTGCCAGCAAGTTAAAGTATGGGCTGGATGACTGGACTATAAGATGGATAGAAAGCTGGCTAGATTGTCGGGCTCAGTGGGTAGTGATCAATGGCTCCATGTCTAGATGGCAGCCGGTTTCAAGTAGAGTGCCCCAAGGGTTGGTCCTGGGGCCGGTTTTGTTCATATCTTCATTAATGATCTGGAGGATGGCGTGAACTGCACTCTCAGCAAGTTTGCATATGACACTAAACTGGGAGGAGTGGTAGATATGCTGGAGGGTAGGGATAGGTTACAGAGAGACCTAGACAAATTAGAGGACTGGCCCTAAAGAAACCTGATGAGGTTCAACAAGGACAAGTGCAGAGTCCTGCACTTAGGATGGAAGAGTCCCATTCAATGTTACAGACTAGGGACCAAGTGGCTAGGTAGCAGTTCTGCAGAAAAGGACCTAGGGGTTACAGTGGACGAGAAGCTGGATATGAGTCAACAGTGTGCCCTTGTTGCCAAGAAGGCTAACAGCATTTTGGGCTGTATAAGTAGGGGCATTGCAAGCAGATCGAGGGATGTGATCATTCCCCTCTATTCGACATTGGTAAGGCCTCATCTGGAGTACTGTGTCCAGTTTTGGGCCTCACACTACAAGAAGGATGTGGAAAAAATGGAAAGAGTCCAGCGGAGGGCAACAAAAATGATTAGGGGGCTGGAGCACATGACTTATGAGGAGAGGCTGAGGGAACTGGGATTGTTTAGTCTGCGGAAAAGAAGAATGAGGGGGGATTTGATAGCTGCTTTCAACTACCTGAAAGGAGGTTCCAAAGAGGATGGATCTAGACTGTTCTCAGTGGTAGCAGATGACAGAACAAGGAGTAATGGTCTCAAGTTGCAGTGGGGGAGGTTTAAGTTGGATATTAGGAAAAACTTTTTCACTCAGAGAGTGGTGAAGCACTGGAATGAGTTACTAAGGGAGGTGGTGGAATTTCCTTCCTTAGAGGTTTTTAAGGTCAGTCTTGACAAAGCCCTGGTTGGGATGATTTAGTTGGGAATTGGTCCTGCTTTGAGCAGGGGGTTGGACTAGATGACCTCCTGAGGTCCCTTCAAACTCTGATATTCTATGATTCTATGCAATTCATCATCTCCTTGTAGTTCATAATACTTGTAGGATCTTTTATGTCAATAATAAACTTCTTCCACTCTCCTGTAGTTTTCAAAAAAGGTAACAGTATTAACAAAGATTAAGCAATTCGAGTTTCTGTATTTTTCCAATTAAAACACAGCTATCAAGGCAAGATAAATGTAAGAAAATAATCTGATTAAAAAGTAGAGACTAGTGTAAAATCTCCAGGGCACAGTCTATATCTTTCAATGTGTCTGTACAATACCTAACACAATGGCTCTTTGGCACTGATTGGGACCCCTGAATGCTACCAGAATAATTAAAATAATACAACTACAGTAGCATGAAAGTACACAGTATTCTTGGTATCATAGGCCACAAGTCCTCTCAAGTTCCAGCACCTTTCCGTGGCTCAGGTGGCATAAAGGGGCTGGATATTGTCTGTGTGTAGCCAGCCAAGCTCTCAGCTGGTATAAAGCCAGTGATTCAGCTACTACGCTATGCGTCTCTGCAGCCTTGCAAGGGGTGTGGCTTGAGCACCAATGCACTAGCCAATTCTTAGCTGGTTTATGGTACCTTGACTTCCTGACCAGTACTTAATTTGTGCTAGGGCTTGCCAAGTCTGAGCCCCAGCCCCTCTAGACTTGGCAGTTCATAGCCCCGACACCTTTGGGCTTGCTATATCAGCTATGAATGTAAAAACATTGCTTTAGCACCTCTTCCATTACAAATTAAACACTGCCCTGATGGTCCACCCCGCTGCTCCTATGCATGCAATGAGAGCAGGCTCTTTTTCCTCTGAATGACCCATTAACTCTGAATATTGATAATTCAGTGCCAGCATTTTCTTCAGTTACTGCTTTTGAAAAATGAGGGGAGAGAGAGAAAGAGAATGAATCATATTAGGTTTGATTCAAAGTCCATTGAAGTCAGTATGAACCTTTCCCTCCATTTCAGTGGTCTTTGGATCAGGCCTATCATGAGTGCTTCCACAATCTATGAGAGAAGACAACTACCTCATTCTGGTAGTTCCAGGGAGCAAAGCTTGGTTCATGGGCACTGTGTAATGCTTGCTTACAAATATTCAGACCATATGGTAAGAGTTATCCAGTCCAGACAATCATATATGACTGTGCCCATTAATAACAATTCATTTTTTTAAAACATCAAATGCTATCAAATTGCTCACAGACTACATGTCAAAATGTGAAGAAAACATTCAGTAAATTGTTTCAGAGTAAAAGAAATAAAATTAAAAAAAACCTCCAAATCTGACAGTGGATAATATACAAACTAAAAAGTGGAGAATTCATCATACGAGTTATTCTTTGCCAATCACTCAGGCAGCTCTATCTTCAAACTTCCTACTAAAGTGAATAGGATGTAAGCAGTAAAGACTTCAAAGGAACCACATCAATTTATGTCAGCTGAAGACTTGGCCTGTGGAGTCTGAGTTTCTTTGGGTGAGAGACAAGTCAGTGTAAAAGATAATATCTTAAGTTATGATTTATTTTATTTTGATTGAT
Source organism: Gopherus flavomarginatus (assembly GCF_025201925.1). Taxonomy (NCBI): domain Eukaryota; kingdom Metazoa; phylum Chordata; order Testudines; family Testudinidae; genus Gopherus; species Gopherus flavomarginatus. The sequence goes on from NC_066619.1 coordinate 180,084,976, forward strand.
TGATTGTTGATAGGATACATATTTAAGCAACTTTAAGTTAATGATGATTTTTTTTTAGGGAAATGTATACTGCATTAAGAACCATTCTCATTGTAAACCCAGTAATGTTCCCATCTTTAGACATTAAGTGAAGACTGCTGATTTCTTTATTTTTCTGGAATATGATATGGACTCTTGTTTAAATGGCCCTTCATTTCTATTTTCTGTTGGGGAATCTTTCTTCTAAAGTTCATCTTTCTTCTATTTTTTTCTAAATATAGCTACAGAAACAAAATAATATATTATTAAAGCAACACAGGTATAGTTTGTTAGCAGTACTAATGGACAGCAGGGACTAGCAACTGATGGAAGTGGGGAATAAGAACAGACAAAACTTGAAGCACCTGGTAGGGAAATGGAATTAATTTGATAGGCTGATTGTTACACTATAATGTAGTATAACATTTGGAGTCTGGATACTAGACCATCTTATCACATGTAAGACTGAACAATTGAATTTTCATATTGAATCAGAATAAACATATATAGCCCAAATTGTTGTGTAATTTTGATACACTGGAAGGTCTTAACACTTATTCTTTTAGCCATAAGGTATTGTGTTCTACCATTAGCCCCCTCCACAGTAATATAACAAATGTAGGAGGGTGGGTCCCAAATGGAAGGCTGTGACCGACCCCCTCAGGGAAGTGAGGAGTTATCAAAGGGGCTGTGGCACCACAACTGGCTCTAGTGCGAAATATCTGCTCTTCTGCTCACTGCTACATGTAGTAGGCCCACTGCAACACATTTTTTAAAAATGTGTGTATTTAGGAGGCTGACTATTCTCACTTCAGTTGCAACACATTCACCCTCAACTATAGCTAAAACAGACTGAAGCTTTTCAAGTGGATGAACGAATAGTTTCTGTGGGATTTAGTTTATGCTGATTTAGATTTATGCTTCTGCTTCTCTCCTTTATTACAGCAACTTACTTTTTACTTAAATACAGACAGCCAATTTTAAAGGAACCCTCTTGCCTAAATCCTTGCTACTAGCTTTAATTCATTAAATGTGGAAAATACTGAGGACAGTACATCCCTTCAATAAATCAAAACATTTGACAAGTAAAGCTTAGCGAACAGGAGCTGCTAACAGGGAGTTTTGCAAGGGAGTTCTCCAGGTGAAGGAGGAGCACAGACAGCATCTGTGGGGTAAGTGACTGTCTGCAGTGTTTGGGGGTTACTTGCTGTGTGCTGAGCTTGTGTTTGTCAGTCTGTTTGGTTTGTTTGTTTGAAGGACCGTGTGCTGTAGCTGGCAGTTGGAGGTGGAGCTACTAGGAAGGTTTGAAAGCTAGAAGCCTCTGGTAATTGGCTGAGCCTTAACCAGTGGGCGGGGCATTCACTCAGGCCAGGGCTTTATAAAGCTGCGCACAAGCGACCAGGGAGTTTTGCAAGGGAGTTTGGAAGGGGAGTAGGAAGGGAGGGGGTCCCTTGTCGGTCTCATCTGTGACCCATTGGTCCCTTGAACCCATAACCTGAGCCACATCGAAAACCTTTCTGCTCACAGCAAAGAGGAGCGGACAGAGAGCTGTAGACAGGAATTTGAGACTTTGACAGAGGGAGGCTTAAAATGGTGAGGAGGACCCGTAACACCTGTGCCAGCACGGCTTCTGTCTCCTCCACCTGCGCCTGTAGCCAGACAGAACACCAAAGCATGGATGCTTTTACCCAGATTCTGGTGTGGGCTTGCAAAGACTGTAATTTGCAATTTCCACTTACTGATATCCAGGCTGGGGGTGGCATCCAATGTGAAAGGTGCCTACTGGTGGAATCTCTCAGGCAGCAGGTGGGAGAGCTACAGGAGGAGGTGGCCTGGCTGAGGAACATCTATGTCCATGAGCAATTCCTGGACAGTATCCATGTGGAGACAGCTGATGGTGCTGTCCCAGTTGATGGGACTACTGACACTGCAGTGGAAGAGGAGATGCCTCAGGGTGTACCTGACACACCAGTGGAGGAGGAGGCTCAGGGTGGACACAGCCAGCTGGTTACTTCTAGCAGCGGGCAGTGCTCCACCACTGCTGCGAACCCTCCTGTTGTGGTAAAAGATACAGGAGAGAAGAAATCACCCCCAACAGTGAAGGGGGTGAAGCCTCGTACCCCTAAGGCTGGGAGGTCTGCTGCCACCACTGATAAGAAACGTAGGGTAGTGGTGGTTGGAGACTCTCTGCTGAGGGGGACGGAGACACCCATCTGTCGCCCTGACCGTTCATCCCGGGAGGTATGCTGCCTGCCAGGGGCCCGTATCCGAGACGTTACAGAGGCTTTGTCGAGGATTATCCGGCCTTCTGACTACTATCCCATGCTACTCATCCATGTGGGCACAAATGATACTGCGAGGTGTGATGCTGAGCAGATCAAGAGTGACTACAGGGCTCTGGGAGTACGGGTTAAGGAGTTTGGAGCGCAGGTGGTATTCTCTTCGATTCTTCCTGTTGAAGGTAGGGGTCCGGGCAGAGACAGATGCATTGTGGAGGTGAATGCCTGGCTGCGAAGATGGTGTCGCCAGGAGGGCTTTGGCTTCCTCGACCACGGGATGCTACTTGAGGAAGGACTGCTAGGAACAGATGGCGTTCACCTTTCGAAGAGAGGAAAGGCCTTATTCGCGCACAGACTGGCTAACCTGGTAAGGAGGGCTTTAAACTAGGTTCGACGGGGACAGGTGAGCAAAGCCCACAGGAAAGTGGGGAACAAGACCTGGGAGATGGGTTGGAAGCAGGAGGGAGCACGGGCTATAATGGCAGAGAGGAAGGAGGGTCAGGGCAAAGCTGGGAGGCAAAATCAAACCAGTATCTTAGATGCCTTTATACAAATGCAAGAAGTATGGGTAATAAGCAGGAAGAACTGGAAGTGCTAATAAACAAATACAACTATGACATTATTGGCATTACTGAAACTTGGTGGGATAATACACACGACTGGAATGTTGGTGTGGATGGGTATAGTTTGCTCAGGAAGGATAGACAGGGGAAAAAGGGAGGAGGTGTTGCCTTATATATTAAAAATGTACACACTTGGACTGAGGTGGAGATGGACATAGGAGACGGAAGGGTGGAGAGTCTCTGGGTTAGGCTAAAAGGAGTAAAAAACACAGGTGATGTCGTGCTGGGAGTCTACTACAGGCCACCTAATCAGGCGGAAGAGGTGGATGAGGCTTTTTTCAAACAACTAACAAAATCATCCAAAGCCCAAGATTTGGTGGTGATGGGGGACTTCAACTATCCAGATATATGTTGGGACAATAACACCGCGGGGCACAGACTATCCAATAAGTTCCTGGACTGCATTGCAGACAACTTTTTATTTCAGAAAGTTGAAAAAGCTACTAGGGGGGAAGCTGTTCTAGACTTGATTTTAACAAATAGGGAGGAACTTGTTGAGAATTTGAAAGTAGAAGGAAGCTTGGGTGAAAGTGATCATGAAATCATAGAATTTGCAATTCTAAGTAAGGGTAGAAGGGAGTACAGCAGAATAGAGACAATGGATTTCAGGAAGGCGGATTTTGGTAAGCTCAGAGAGCTGATAGGCAAGGTCCCATGGGAATTAAGACTGAGGGGAAAAACAACTGAGGAAAGTTGGCAGTTTTTCAAAGGGACGCTATTAAGGGCCCAAAAGCAAGTTATTCCAATGGTTAGGAAAGATAGAAAATGTGGCAAAAGACCACCTTGGCTTACCCTTGAGATCTTGCGTGACCTACAAAATAAAAAGGCGTCATATAAAAAATGGAAACTAGGGCAGATCACGAAGGATGAATATAGGCAAATAACACAGGAATGCAGAGGCAAGATTAGAAAAGCAAAGGCACAAAATGAACTCAAACTAGCTATGGGAATAAAGGGAAACAAGAAGACTTTTTATCAATACATTCGAAGCAAGAGGAAGACTAAGGACAGGGTAGGCCCACTGCTCAATGAGGAGGGGGTAACAGTAACGGGAGACTTGGAAATGGCAGAGATGCTTAATGACTTCTTTGTTTCGGTCTTCACTGAGAAGTCTGAAGGAATGTCTAGTATAGTGAATGCTTACGGGAAGAGGGTAGATTTAGAAGAGAAAATAAGCAAAGAGCAAGTAAAAAATCACTTAGAAAAGTTAGATGCCTGCAAGTCACCAGGGCCTGATGAAATGCATCCTAGAATACTGAAGGAGTTAATAGAAGAGGTATCTGAGCCTCTAGCTATTATCTTTGGGAAATCATGGGAGACGGGGGAGATTCCAGAAGACTGGAAGGGGGCAAATATAGTGCCCATCTATAAAAAGGGAAATAAAAACAACCCAGGAAACTACAGACCAGTTAGTTTAACTTCTGTGCCAGGGAAGATAATGGAGCAGGTAATCAAAGAAATCATCTGCAAACACTTGGAAGGTGGTAAGGTGATAGGGAATAGCCAGCATGGATTTGTAAAGAACAAATCATGTCAAACTAATCTGATAACATTCTTTGATAGGATAACGAGCCTTGTGGATAAGGGAGAAGCGGTGGATGTGATATATCTAGACTTCAGTAAGGCATTTGATACAGTCTCGCATGATATTCTTATAGATAAGCTAGGAAAGTACAATTTAGATGGGACTACTATAAGGTGGGTGCATAACTGGCTGGATAACCGTACTCAGAGAGTAGTTGTTAATGGCTCCCAATCCTGCTGGAAAGGTATAACAAGTGGGGTTCCGCAGGGTTCTGTTTTGGGACCGGTTCTGTTCAATATCTTCATCAACGATTTAGATGTTGGCATAGAAAGTACGCTTATTAAGTTTGCAGATGATACCAAACTGGGAGGGATTGCAACTGCTTTGGAGGACAGGGTCAAAATTCAAAATGATCTGGACAAGTTGGAGAAATGGTCTGAGGTAAACAGGATGAAGTTCAATAAAGATAAATGCAAAGTGCTCCACTTAGGAAGGAACAATCAGTTTCACACATACAGAATGGGAGGAGACTGTCTAGGAAGGAGTATGGCAGAAAGAGATCTAGGGGTCATAGTGGACCACAAGCTTAATATGAGTCAACAGTGTGATACTGTTGCAAAAAAAGCAAACGTGATTCTGGGATGCATTAACAGGTGTGTTGTAAACAAGACACGAGAAGTCATTCTTCCGCTTTACTCTGCGCTGGTTAGGCCCCAACTGGAGTATTGTGTCCAGTTCTGGGCACCGCATTTCAAGAAAGATGTGGAGAAATTGGAGAGGGTCCAGAGAAGAGCAACAAGAATGATTAAAGGTCTTGACAACATGACCTATGAAGGAAGGCTGAAGGAATTGGGTTTGTTTAGTTTGGAAAAGAGAAGACTGAGAGGGGACATGATAGCAGTTTTCAGGTATCTAAAAGGGTGTCATCAGGAGGAGGGAGAAAACTTGTTCACCTTAGCCTCCAATGATAGAACAAGAAGCAATGGGCTTAAACTGCAGCAAGGGAGATTTAGGTTGGACATTAGGAAAAAGTTCCTAACTGTCAGGGTAGTTAAACACTGGAATAGATTGCCTAGGGAAGTTGTGGAATCTCCATCTCTGGAGATATTTAAGAGTAGGTTAGATAAATGTCTATCAGGGATGGTCTAGATAGTATTTGGTCCTGCCATGAGGGCAGGGGACTGGACTCGATGACCTCTCGAGGTCCCTTCCAGTCCTAGAGTCTATGAGTCTATGAGTCTATGAGTCTATTTTTAATAAACTTAAGCACGGTGCAGTTTAGCAGTACATCATTATTTGTGACAGTATTGCCAAATATCCTGGATAGACCAGGGAAATGCAAGAGTTATCAACCCTTCTCACTCTTATTACCTTTCAAAAAGTCTCCAAATTCTTCATTTAATCTAGAAGACTCACTCTGTGCTCTGTATGTACATATTCAACACCACAGTTGTGCTGCTCTATGGAGTTTTCATTTCTTCCTCTTTTTATGTGATATTCTATTTACTTAGAGCTCCTCAGTCTCCTGAACCCCTCCTTGTCTTTGCACTCATTAGCTGAGGTTCATGAATTTGCATTTCTCCCCCCTCTCCATCCTCCCCAGGCATAGATATCACATCTCATGGTTGTGGGGAATGCAACAACACAGAATATCTCATCCTATTAACCTTTTATAGTGCATATTGTTGTCTTCCACTGCTCTGATGTTGGCATCAGATATTAGAGCTGGTCAGAAGATGGTTTCCCCACCCCTGCACACACAGAAAATTTCAACTTTGAGATGAAAAATTGAAAACTAAAAATTTGCAGGTGTTACCTGAAAAATTTGATTTGCAAATATCGTTGCAGTGCTTTGTGGGAGTTGTAGTTTGGATGCTTCAGATCCCCATTCTCCCTTATGGACTGGAATCCCTGGTGAGATTACATCTTCCATAATGCAACAGGGTCTTTTCTCTTGCTAAATCAGCAGGGTTATTCCTGGCCATGGTGTATCATGGGCGATGTAATTCAGTGGGGTAAACCTGGCCCCTAGAGAAGAACTGGGTCATAAGGAAACTAAAATACAATTCCCATGAGGCACTGCAGCAGCCTTTCTGAATGAAAGTTTTCAAGTGTTCTTTTATTTATTTATTGACAAAAAGTCAAAATTTTCTGGAGGAAGCAGATATTTTTCACCTACAAAAATTCATTGACCAAAATCCCATTTTTCTTTTGACAATCAGCTGATGGGAATTTTTTAAACCAGTCCTAGCAGGTACTCAAATAGTCAAAATGACCTCACCAGAATCACTGAAGTAGAGTGAAGGGCACTGTTAGTAGTACTCTTTTTTGAGGGTGGTAGGGAAAGAGTCAAGTGCACAAGAAGTACCTTCTCATCTGAGAGAAAGAAGGATATAGATTATTGGAAAGAATGAGTTTTCTGTGAGTAGAAGTCACATGCAATTCATCTTGTAGGGATCTGTATGGTGTGCATAGGATTCTATTCACCAAAGATGAGTCCAGACATAATAACTCCATTCTTTAATAGTGAACGGAGGGTGGACTTGAACAGCACATATGAATTGCAGTCACCATAAACTGAAGCTGAGTCTCAGTCAGTCTCTCTTTCTTACACACAATGCTTCCTATACCAGGAGGAAGTGTTGTCCACTCAGCAGTTGTCACATACATATTCCTGAAGTGTTTCTATCTTCCTCTTGGATGGAAAATGAATCTCAGAATTCCTGCATGATTTCCAGTTGATTACTTCTGTTCATGTGGAAGGTGTGTATTATGTAGCTCTCCTCACTGTAACATCTAATACATTTTCAAGGCAGCAAATTAGCTGATGATAAGTGTTGTCTACAACAGTCTTCTGGCAGTGGTGGCCCTCATGTACTGAGCAGGCATGCTCCTGTGTGTTACCCAGGTCAGCCTACATCCATCACGTGATGGCTTTTGGAGACCATTTACTGTGATGGTTCCTTGTATCACTGGACTACCTAGATGAGGTTCAAGAAGGTGGTCCTTTCCTTGGAGACTCTTTGCCAAGAGTATCAGAGCCTCTTCTCTGTGAGCCAGGTTAGGCCTTGTCCTCCTCCTCTCCCTCACCAGCATGTACCACCCTAACAAAGTTATGTGTTGTGCTGCCGCTGTGGTGGCTGAAGTCACCATCTAGAAATGCCAAACCCAGGATGCATCTCTGTCATGTGTTTATCTAACCTAATGCCCTCTACCAGCCCAGCCCTAGCTCAAAAGATCAGCAGCTTGTTCTCGCTCTCGCTCTCTCATCATGTTTTCTTGGATGCTTAAGGCTTTTAAAAAATCAGTTAGCAGTCAGATTCCTAAGTGTGTGATACACAGAGCTACCAGTGAGTGACTGACTAAGAGAATAAGTTACTTAGACACCACTTACACGCTTAGTCATGCCTCTGCCATAACGGAATCATCAACAGCTGATGAGTGCATGTGGCCCTTGAAGCAAACATGACAGTCCTAGTACAGCACCCCAGCCCTCACTCTGTAGCAGTAAATAGGGAGTGCTCTAAGGTACACAGAATGCTCTGTGGATTTGGGCACAAGCAACAATCTATCCTGAAGAACCGCTGCATGCCCAAAAACTTGCCAAGTCCTATGGGAGTGCATAGCAGGCCATTTGAGCCAATGTGAGCTTTTGAAAATATTGGCAGCTGAATACAAGTGGACAGGGATATGGGATTTTTAATAAGTTTGCTTTAAAGAGAGAGGATAATAAAGCCCACACTCTGCTAGCTGTCCACTAAGACAACTGAGTTCATAAACAAAAAGTTCATAATCTAAGTTTAATAGATTTACTTCCTCAGGCAAGGCAGTGCTATGAGAGTGTTTAAAACAGTCTTTTCTCAGTGCAATCAATAACGCTTTCACAGAAAGATTGGTTCTGTTCCAAAGATTTCTTTAGAAGTTTCCACAAGACTCTTAAATGCTAAATAATATTTTATCACTGTTTCTTATTTTACAACCCTTCCCCATCTACTTCCCCTAACCTGACTGTAATCAAAGGTTAACAAATTTATTTAAACTTCAAACATAAAAGAATTCTGAGTTAAGGTTAATAATCAAAACTGACACTGAATATCAATGCATTCTTTTTGGGGAGGAAGGGGCGTTACTTTTAAACAGGGAGTATTCTGCAGCTAGGTTAATAAAGACAGACAATTTCAGCATAAAGTACAGCATTTGCAAAATCATCATCATTATATTTGCAAAGTGTGTGAGAGAACCGGTTACTTACCTCTTTGATGACAGTGTCTTCCAGGTATTGGTATTAAGCTCAGTATCTTCCAGGTATTGGTCAGCTAATCAGATGAACCTGTTGACTGTGTTTTTCCATGTGTTGAGACCCAAAGAACTTGTATTTAACGAGTAGATTATTTTTTCTTAAATCATTTTGATAATGAGATACAATAATTTGGCCATGAAACACATTCTGTGTACTTCAGCAGTCTGTTCTGCCCCCACAGTCCAGAACCCTGCTTTCCAAAGCCTGCTCTGAAGCCACACACCACCCAAACTAAAGCCTTATCATTTCAAGGAAAACAAAATCCCGAATGAAAAACACCACAAATCCTCTAATCTCACAATATGGGCACCATAAGGTTATATGGTCAGAAGCATGAAAAGCTTTTCCCCTGGCTGCAGGTGTATCAGCTCATTACCTCTAAATGGTGACGCTTAAGGTACGGGGAGACCATATCCTCCAGAACCAAGGCCCCAAACAGAAAAGCAGCCACCTGCTTGAGTTTCATACGCTCATTCCACTTCTCACTGCCAAGATTACCAATATTTGCCTGCCTACTAGCTCTATTATTGCTCCCCTCCAGCACTTTTACCAGACCTCTATTGTACAGACATCCCAAGCTCCTTCTTTGCTGTCTCTGCCCATGATAGATTTTTCCTCTAAATCCAGACTCTGGAAAGTCTGCCCAGAAAGCTGCAGCTGCTACTCTGGAGACAGGGAACTTATTACATCTCTACCTCCCACCACCTGCCAGCAGTCCTTCCAGCAGTCTTAACTGTCCTAACATCTAGCTACTAGAATCCTTCTCAACTGCAACCCCTAGAATGAATTGGGTTCTGGGCTGAATTTGATACAGAAGAGTGCAGGGCCTCGGACTGCCCTCAGATGGCCACCATTAACCTGCTGTGGTGCAAAGGGGAGGCTTATCAATCATTTTGAAATTTATATACAGATAACATTTAAGGAATTGTGTATCTACCAGAAGTTATATTCTCAAAGCCTTAGAGTTAAGGTAGATAACCATGAAGTGACATGTCTAAGACAGGTTCCTTTCAAGTCAGAGGTAACAGACAGTTATTTCTCCATTTGGTCATGTGTGCATTGAGCATCGTCTGTCTCACAATGGATGCCTATCTGCATACCGAGCCCAATACCAGTCAAAAGGTTGCAAAGCCATGGAGACAGGAAATTTACTGTAAGAAATATATGGCAGGATGGGATCCTGTTCACAAGTCAAGACAATGGATTGTGAGGATATAGCTAAGAGTGCAGAAGTATTCTCTAGTGCCTTCACCTAGGAAACAAGCTAACCATGCCTGGTTTCATGTAAAAGGGATTAGAGACTGCCTGGCTAGAAAGCACTAGTAAGCAATAAGCAATATCAGTGTCTGCAATATAGTGTATGCCTGCTGTAACGTTGCACTCCATATGTTTTATGGAAATATGCTAATGAGTGTGAATATAATGTAACTGAAACATGCTTCATGCAAAAAGTCTCCTGTAAGGCATCATTACAAAGGTTATAATCTACTGAGTTTGTTCATCCTATTTGTATGTATGTATCATTCTGGTATCTGAAGCTAGAAATATAAAGTATAACTCTGAGGTACTATTGTAATTATGAAAAGTGTGGGCCATTGATGATGGTTTAGAATCTTGATGGCTCCCATTGACTAGGACAATTGATTGTAAATGGCTCTGTTTACTTTCAAGCCTTTCTGTGTTCGTGTAAGCCAGTCCAGGGAAAATGGCAGCTGAGAGTCTCACAGGACATGTCATGTGATGATGAAATCCATCTTAAATCTGGTACTCTTCCATTTGGAAGGAGGGGTGGGGACCCAGAGAGACAACAGATTCCCGCCTTGGGCCAAAGCTATAAAAGAGGATGGAACGGAACAAAGGGGGCTGCCAGTCATGATAAATCCCCTAGTTACCATGTGAGCTGGAACTGACAAGGACTGTACCGAGGAAAGGATTAGATCCAGACTAGGAAGGAGTCTAGTCTGTGAACGAAGCTTATTGGAACATCTCTGAAGGTGAGATTTTACCTGTAAACAGTTTCTTATTAGACTTGTGTGTTTTGCTTTATTTTGCTTGGTGACTTACTTTGTTCGGTCTGTTATTACATGAAACCACTTAAATCCTATTTTTTATTCTTAATAAAATCACTTTTGTTTATTATTGAACCCAGATAAGTGATTAATACCTGGGGGAGCAAACAGCTGTGCATATCTCTCTATCAGTGATACAAAGGGTGAACAATTTATGAATTTACCCTGTACACGCTTTATACAGAGTAAAACGGATTTATTTGGGGTTTTGACCCATTGGGAACTGGGTGTCTGGGTGCTAGAGATAGGTGACCTGCTGAGCAGTTTTTGGATAAAGTCAGCTGCTCTGGGGGTGTGGACCAGACCTGGGTCTATGTTGCAGCAGGCTAGCATGTCTGGCTCAACAAGGCTGGGTTATGGAGTCCCGACCTGGCAGGGAAAACAGGCTTAGAGGTAATTCCAGCATGTCAGGTGACAGTCCAAAGGGGGTCTCTGTGACCGAACCTGTCCAACCTGCACGTCCGCTAGTGGGGGGGGGCAATGGGGGTGACCTGTGTTGGTATTTTGAATGTGTTACAATAATTAATTTAGAAATGCATTTAAGTACTTAAGAGGTGATGTTAACCTTTTTGGTAACAAAAATCTTTGTTTTCGACATTCTAGCTTCATGAATTCCTTCCAATTCTGATGCAGATGTGGAAAATATTTATATTCACCTTTAATGTGGATGTTTAATATTTAATTTTAGTGCATTGCAATGTTGTGATTAAAATGCACAAAGAGTCATTACTATATTCTATCTTCCATGGCAATTCTCAGGAATGCTGTGGTAGGTTTGTATAATAATTCACACAGTATTTTGGGACTGCTAATCTGTTATATAAATCCAATCTGTGCCAAACTACAGCATTAGATATTATATTAATAAATCATAGTCTCACACATTTTGCATCCATAAATGAATGGATAAATGTTTTCCTCACTAAGTCTGAGGTATTAATGTATGGTATACTTGTACTTTTTAATTGACTCAACACCTGTACTAGGCACTACTATTACACTTGGAAGTGTTGCATTCTGAATAGGAAAAAAATGTATATGCACAGATAACTGTTGGGAAGCTGAACAGAACTTCACTTCAATAAAATTGCAGTCATCACAGTAACTTCTCTGGGTACCACTGTAATTTCCCTGAGCAGGGCTCTCCTTCCTGTGGAGACCTCAAACATGATTTTCCCTAAATTCCTTTTGGACTGGGTTTAACTGTCTCACAGTTAACTTAGTAAAGAGGAAAAGCTCCAGTCCATGGTTACAGGTCCAGTTGCCCTTTCACACCCTCCGTTGGCTCACTGTTTCATTCCTTTTTCTTATTTCCTCGACAGCTTTCCTGTCCTCACCTCTTAATTCTCAGAGTGGGGATCTACTATCAAACAGCGGTCAGGTTTGAACTACCCCTACCTGTAAATACTCTCTTTGAATAGGACAGTAACATTGTTTCAAACATGACCACTGTACATATAAACCAACATGAATAATGCAACATTGCCTTACTTGTGCAGAGTTCTGTATAACCCAATAAACATTTAGAAAAGTTACTTTTACGTTTGTGCAAGCTTTAAACAAGTATATAGCTTTATACGGTATTAAAAATGACATTGCTAATTATTTTCAAATCAAGTGCACATATTTAGACTGAAGTACTGACCAAGCAGTAGTATAAAAAAGGAAGATATGGTAATTCTTAGCAAATAATAAATTATATGAAAGTCAACTGTAAGATGATGTTACTGAAAAAGGAAAATGTTACACTGCATGATATTAATAGAAAAAACATATGTCAAACAAGCAAGGAAACATTCTGCTCTGTTCAGCGCGGCTGAAGCTTCAGTAGAAGTGCTGATTAGATTCAGTTTAGGATACATTTAAAAAAGACAAATTGGAGTACATTCATATGAGAGCAACAAAAATGATAAGGTTTGGGAAATAAGATTAATGAAGAAGGTTTTATTGCTTTTTTTCAATTTTATAAAGAGAATTAGGCATATTCAGTACACCAGACAGACTGGGGGGAGTCAGGCAAATGGAAATTTTGCTCCAAAGTGAAAGTTCCTCATTTTATTTTTTTCTTTAATAACTTTAATAAAAAATATTAAACAGGAAATATGTTGCAATTAATTTCTAAGTTATTGTAACATAGTACTGGATAAGGGTGCCTTAACTGTGGGATTCAAAGAAGTATTACTACTAGCAGAACAAATCCATGTTGCATAAATATTTTTATGAAGGGGTGTGACACTCTGTACCTCAAGGGAACACCCATCACACCCATGTCCATCTTTATAAAATGATTGTGTTGTATCCAATGCAAAGTTTGTCATGTTGGGTGTCTTCGGAAGGTTCATGATGCACTGAGTGTGGTTGTTATAGTGATGTTATAGTAATTATTATAGTAATGTTATAGTAAGATTATAGGTTATAATTTCATGTATATAGGTATGAGGCTGAAAATGTATCCTCATGGTTTAAAGAAAGCCCATGCAAAAACTCTCCAAGAATAGGGAGGCAGTTCACACCTCCTCAGGCCATGGTTAGGACAAACCTAGCTCAGCCTTACAGGAATAATGGACACTGGTTTAGGCAGCAACAAAAGAATCTGTTAGACCCTCAAGGAAGTCACTCCCTTCCTTTGGTCGTTTTGTGACCTGACTCTGAAGTCGGGGGGGCGGGAGGCAAACTCAAGAGGAAAGGAAGGACATGATAAAAGGAGAGACATTTTGCCATGCTCTCTCTCTCTTCCACCTACATCTACAGACACCACGAGCACCATGCAATTGAACTACTCAAAAGGGAGAACCTGGCTGAAGAGCCAGCCTGTGGTAAGAAGCATCTAAGTTTGTAAGGACGTTGAAAGTGTTAAGATCAGCTTAGAATGCATTTTGCTTTTATTTCATTTGACCAAATCTGACTTGTTATGCTTTGACCTATAATCACTTAAATCTACCTTTATAGTTAATAAATCTGTTTGTTTATTGTACCTGTAGCAGTGCATTTAGTTTGCAGTGTTTCATAGACTCCACTTGGGATAACAAGCCTGGTACACGTCAATTTCTTTGTTAAATTGATGAACTTATAAAAGCTTGCAGCGTCCAGTGGGCATAACTGGACACTGCAAGACAGAATTTCCTAGGGTTGTTCTGGGACCAGAGATATTGTCTAGTGTCGTTCCCTTGCAAGTAGCTGGGAGCAGCTTCCATGTCAGAGGCAGTGCGTGAACAGCCCAGGAGTAGGGGGTTCTCACAGCAGAGCAGGGTAAGGCTGGCTCCTAGAGTCAAGGATTGGAGAGGCCTAGCAGATCACCGGTCCAGATAACACCAGAGGGGAACATCACAAGGGGCTATTATCAGATTGTGTTCATTCTACTTTGTGTAAAAAAGTATACATTTATATAGAAAAATATACACAACTATAGTATACAATACACACACAGCTCTAACACATAGCATGCATGTAACTAGTACATACAAATAAATAAAAAGAATGTTAAGGTTGCAAAATCAAGTATTAAAATTTGGAAATGGCAGCCCTTAATGCAGCATGCCTTCTGGACCCAGACTTGGGCAGCAGAGACATCCTCTGCCCCCAACTCTGGGGGCACTAGGAAACAGTTGATATGCCCTAATGGAACCATATTGAACCCCAACTTAGGTCATTAGAAGGATTTGGAGCTAAAGAAGTAAACAAGAGTGAAAAACCAAAACAAAACAGATAATATAATATGACAATACTCTTTCCATTCCACTAGTTTCTCAGGAGGATGTTAAACAGAAGCGACTAAAGTTAGACATTTTAAAATCAGCAGGTCCTGTAACAAGCATCCAAAATGTTTAAAAGAACTGTGTGAGGAGCTTTCTGGACTCTTTATGTTCATTTTCAATAAGTCTTGGAACACTAAGTTGCAGAAGACTGGAAGAAAGCTAATGTGCCACTATTAAAAAAGATAAATATGATGACCCAGTTATAGGCCTGTCAGTCTGACATTGATCCCATGTGAGATATTGGAGCAGCTTATACAGGATTTCATTAATAAAGAATTAAAGAAGGACAATATAATTAATGCCAGTCAATATGGGTTTATGGAAAATAGACCCTGTCAAAATAACTTGATGCTATTGCAAGTTTGTTTGATAAAGGTAATAGTGCTGATGTAATATACTTAGATTTCCATAACTCATAGGACTTTTGATTGCATGATATTTTATTAAAAGATAGAACAATATCAAATTAACATGGCCCACACTACATGGATTAAAAACTGACTAAATTATAGGTCTCAAAAATGTAACTATAAATGGGAATAATCAAATGAGTGTGTTTCTAGGGGGCCCTACAGGGATCGTTTCTTGGCCATATGCTATTTAACATTTTTATTAATGACCTGGAAGAAAACAATCACTGATAAAGTTTTCAGATAACAAAAATTGGGGGAATGGTAAATGATGAAGAGCACTGATACAGAGTAATGTGGATTGGTTGGTAAATCAGGGAGCAAGCAAAAACTAGGCATTTGATGGAAAACTTTGTTCCAGTAGCTTCTATTTGTTTTTTTATTTTTTCCCCAAAGTGTCTTTAAGGACCCAAAAGGGGAGTGATAGGTAGGATAGCCATCCCCTCATTATTTTGTCCACCAACTAGGCCTAATATCTGACACAACCATTTTGGTTTTCATTAATTTTTGGTTTTATATTTTGTGTTTACCAATCACAATTTTAACAGTCTTTGAATTAAATTAACATGGCTTTTTTGTTTAGACTAGTTCAATTTGTCATCTCCTTTTTGTATCTTTTTATTAATATTTGTTGTTATAAATTATTGTGACATTTTGTGGACATTTACATGCCTTTTACAGTCAATCTCACAATTAGGGCAAATTTGTCAGCCCAGTTATAACACTCCTTTCCCAGGAAGAATGATTCAAAAAAGATTTGGGGGCTGTGGTGGATAATCAGTTGAACAGGAGCTCTCATTGCAATGCTGTTGCTAAAATGCTGTTGTAATCCTGGGACACACAAACAGGGGAATCTCAAGTAGGTATAGAGAGGTTATTTTACCTCTGTATTTGGCACTGGTGTAATCACTACTAGAATACTGTGTCCTGTTCTGGTGTCCACAATTCAAGAATGATATTGATAAATTGAAAAAGGTTCAGAGAAAAGCCGCAAGAATTATAAGAATTAGAAAACATGTTTTATAGTGATAAAACTCAATGACCTCAATCTATTTAATTTAACACACACAAGGTTCAAAGACTGATGTGCTTACAATCTGTAAGTACTTACATATAATGGGCTCTTCATTCTAGCAAAGAAAGATGTAACATGATCCAGTGGCGGGAAGTTGAAGCTAGAGTAATTCAGACTGGACATAAGGCATAAACTTATAACAATGAGAATAAGTAACCATCAGAACAATTTACAAAGGGTTGCGGTGCTTTCTCCATCACTGACAATTTTTAAAATCAGGATTGGATGTTTTTTCTAAAAAAAGATATGCTGAAGGAATTATTTTGGGGAAGTTTGTGAACGGTGTTATAGAGGAATCAGGGGTTCTCACCACAAAAATGCTGGTGGCCACTCTGACAATTTTTCCTAAAATACTTACTTTATTTTAGGAAAAACAAATAAATATACATATATCCATGTTCAAATCATTGTAATTTATTTATGTAGGTTTTTTGGCAGACCTGCTAATAAAAATAATGTCCAGTTGTCTGTATTCTTTACTGGATCTAAACAGAATAGAAACACAAATAAGGTGCTTTCAGTATTCTTGTCTTTTATTGTTGTTGTTTTGCTTTTTTGGCTTCTTTTTTATGACTTGCTACCTAGTAAGTCTGCTTCTGTGAAAATTGATATTTGTATGTTTGTTAATATCACTTTTCACATCATCAAACATGATAGCTAGTAGGCAGTGAAAAGTGATTTTATCAAACATACAAATACCACTTTTCACAACAGACTTACTCAGGGGACATGATAGCAGTTTTCAGGTATCTAAAAGGTTGTCATTAGGAGGAGGGAGAAAACTTGTTCACCTTAGCCTCCAATGAAAGAACAAGAAGCAATGGGCTTAAACTGCAGCAAGGGAGATTTAGGTTGGACATTAGGAAAAAGTTCCTAACTGTCAGGGTAGTTAAACACTGGAATAAATTGCCTAGGGAAGTTGTGGAATCTCCATCTCTGGAGATATTTAAGAGTAGGTTAGATAAATGTCTATTAGGGATGGTCTAGACAGTATTTGGTCCTGCCATGAGGGCAGGGGACTGGACTCGATGACCTCTCGAGGTCCCTTCCAGTCCTAGAGTCTATGAGCCCTGGTAATCCGGAGGACAAATTAAGCCCTGGATGGGGCAGTTCTTAGGGAGGAAGTAGATGGGGGGGGGGGTTTCCAAGGGCAATGGGGTAGTGAGCCAGGGTTGGGACCAGAACCCAAAGCCCCGCAGCTGTAGGATGGAGTCTGCTGCTTTGTGGCCGGAGGACAGAGCTGAAACTGGAAGCCTGAACCCCACCAAAGGTGGGAAATTCACACTGGCTGCCTGTTCCATTGGTGTTTGTGGCTCAGCTGCTTCCTCTCCCTCTGATCCCGCATCACCGCCAAGGAGGCTGTGGCTGCAAGAAAAGCCCCTGGTGGCTGCATTTAGAAATGCTAGACTAGATGATCACAATTGTCTCTTTTGGCATTTGAATCTATGACTGACTAATAGAAGTAGTAGACTGCTATTCTTTACGTGGACTGGTCACTAGTAGGGAATGAGCCTTTTGCCATTCCTATGAAAAAAGTCACCCTATTTGGCCAAATCTCAGTTCATCCATGCTAAATAGAGGCTTGCTGGATTTTGGCAGCTAATTTCTGAGAAAATTCAATCTGCATGGAGCATGCTTCAGCCTAAGATTTCAAGGGCTGAGCAGGACTGTCCATGAAGTTGCTCCTTTAAGGAGCAAGAGGCTGCCTGTGGAACAAGACAAAGGAACAGTCAGCAGGGAGACTCACTCTTGCTGGGGCCCTGGCAGTGGAAAGGAGGAGAAAGATGAAGTCTAATTTGAATGAGGAGGGGGTGAAGACAAGGGAAGTGCAGTTGGAGAAGGGGTTGCAGGAGCCTAAGATCGCGAGCAGAGTAGGATGGGGATAGGAGCAGAGTGGAGGGTGGATCTGGGGAGTATATAGGTGCATGAGGAAGGGAAGCAGGAGATGAGAGACATCTCGAAATTCATATTACTATTTGACAGCTCCTGTAGTCACCTATGTCATTATAATATTAGGTCTGGCCATTTACATATTTTCTCTCATGGAAAATTTCAACTTTGAATAAAAAAATTAATAATTTGACTAAGTCCTCATTTCCCCCACTCCACTTTCTTCCCCCATCCCCCGGGCAAGGCTCATGTCAGGTAATTTCCTGGCTACACTGTCTCCCTTGAAGCAAGTCAAGTTGCTGCTACCTCTGATGTACAGGTAGCAGCATGGAGATTCCCCCATCTGCAGCACCAAGAAGTCTGGAGATGCAGTTTGTCCTGTGAATCAGGATTTTCTAGTATTCTAATATGCACCAACATCAATACAGTTGTGCCCATTGATGCCTGAAGCATTCCCTGAAATTTTGGAATTGATTGGATGCATCATTTCAAAGTTGTTGAGTTATACAGAAACTAGGGCTGTCGATTAATTGCAGTTATCTCATGTGATTTACTCAAAAAAATGAACTGTGATTAAAAAAATTAATCATGATTAATCGCACTGTTAAGCAATAGAATACCAACTGAAATTTTGTAATGTTTTTCTACATTTTCAAATATATTGATTTCTCTTACCACACAGAATACAAAGTGTACAGTGCTCACTTTATATTACTTTTTATTACAAATATTTGCACTGTAAAAATGATAAACTCAAGAAATAGTATTTTAATTCACCTCATACAAGCACCGTAATGAAATCTCTTTATCATGAAAATGTAACTTACAAATACATAACCGCACTCAAAAACAAAACAATGTAAAACTTTAGAGCCTACAAATCCACTCAGTCCTACTTCTTGTACAACCAATTGCTAAGACAAACAAGTTTGTTTATATTTGTGAGAGATAATGCCGCCTACATCTTATTTACAATGTGACCTGAAAGCAAGAACAGGTTTTTGAAAGGCAGTTTTGTAGCCGGTGTTGCAAGGTATTTATGTGCCAGATATGCTAAACATTCATATGCTCATAGACTCATAGACTCTAGGACTGGAAGGGACCTCGAGAGGTCATCGAGTCCAGTCCCCTGCCCTCATGGCAGGACCAAATACTGTCTAGACCATCCCTAATAGACATTTATCTAACCTACTCTTAAATATCTCCAGAGATGGAGATTCCACAACTTCCCTAGGCAATTTATTCCAGTGTTTAACTACCCTGACAGTTAGGAACTTTTTCCTAATGTCCAACCTAAATCTCCCTTGCTGCAGTTTAAGCCCATTGCTTCTTGTTCTATCATTGGAGGCTAAGGTGAACAAGTTTTCTCCCTCCTCCTGATGACACCCTTTTAGATACCTGAAAACTGCTATCATGTGCTCCTTCATGCTTTGGCCACCATTCCAGAGGACATGCTTCCATGCTGATGATGCTTGTTAAAAAAATAATGTGTTAATTAAATTTGTGACTGAACACCATGGGGGGAGAATTGTATGTCTCCTGTTCTGTTTTACCCACATTCTGCCATATATCTCATGTTATAGAAGTCTTGGATGATTACCCAACACATGTTCATTTTAAAAACACTTTCCTAGCAGATCTGACAAAAAACAAAGAAGGTACCAAAGTGAGATTTCTAAGGATAGATACAGCATATGACCCAAGGATTTAGAATCTGAAGTGCCTTCCAAAATCTGGAGGGATGAGGTGTGGAGCATTCTTTCAGATGTTTTAAAAGAGCAAAACTCCAATACAGAAATTACAGAACCCGAACTACCAAAAAAGAAAATCAGCCTTCTGCTGGTGGCATCTGACTCAGATGATGAAAATGAACATGCGTCGGTCTGCTCTGCTTTGGATCTTTATCAAGCAGACCTCATCAACAGCATGCACACGTCTTCTGGAATTGTGGTTGAAGGGACATATGAATCTTTAGCACATCTGGCAAGTAAATATCTTGCGAGGATGGCTACAACAGTGCCATGTGAATGTCTGTTCTTGCTTTCAGGTGACATTGTAAACAAGAAGTGGGCAGCATTATCTCCTGCAAATTGTAACCAAACTTGTTTGTCTGAGCGATTGGCTGAAGTAGGACTGAGTGGACTTGTAGGTTCTAAAGTTTTACATTGTTTTATTTTTGAATGCAGTTATTTTTTGTACATAATTCTACATTTGTAAGATCAACTTTCATTATGAAGAGATTGCGCTACAATACTCATATGAGGGGAACCGAAAAATACTATTTCTTTTGTTTTTTACAGAGCAAATATTTGTAATAAAAATAAAGTGAGCACTGTACATTTTGTATTCTGTGTTGTAATTGAAATCAGTATATTTGAAAATGTAGAAAACAACCAAAAATATTTAAATTAATGGTATTCTATTATTAACTGTGCAATTAATCTCAATTATTTTTTTTTATTGCTTGACAGCCCTAATAGATAACAACTAGATAAACTTTGTTGAGTGTTAGCCCTTGCTTCCCTTGGCCAATAATAGCTATCAATGCCAACTGCCATATGCATAAATACCTGGTAGCTGCTTAGTAACAACATTTTACCATTTTTAGATTACTTAACATGTTCAAAGCTTCAGCTACCCCAGAGAAGTACAAGAGATGGGTGAATATTAGTATCCACAGTGTGTATGTGGGAAATTTTAACAGAAGTTTGAAGTAAATTGCACATATCCACACAATGAGCAGGGATTAGAATTCAGACTCACCTGACTCCCAATACTGTGCTCATTCTTCCAGACCACATTATTTAAGTATATATTGTCCCTGTTCTACTACTCAAGTCACAGTGCTATTTGTATTATAGTAAAAAGTAATTAAAAAAATAGTTCTGCTATCTTTAATTAAAACTGAGTAAATAATACAAAAATATTTAAGTGACTTTACATTAGCCATTCTTGCATACCTTTTGGATTCATTTTTCATGAACAGCTCAGGAATCAAGTTATGCTGACACAAGTGTTTGAGAGGAACAAAATTCAAAGTTGCAGACATAAGTTGTGGAAACTAAATTTTAATTTTGCAAATGTTAGTAGCTGACCACAAGAACTTCTACAGGACATAGGGATATTACCATGCAATTTATTTAATCAACTGTGGTTAAGCAAAGTCATAAGAGAAATTCTAAAGATATGGAATTCAAAGTGGATTCATTTAATTAAGGTACTCTTATTCTGCAATAAGTGTGTCCTCACAGAGTTGAGCAAATCAGGGATGACTATTCCAGAATAACTCCCCATGTAGACAAGCCCTAAGGCATAGATTTTGCCATCCTTAAGTCATAATATGTACTGTACTACTCACAAGGCAGAATTTAGCCCTAGCTAACTTTGTTAGGTATTATAAATATTTTATTTTGTTCCTGCATATTGGTTTTACAAAAGCAAAAGGCAATAATAATCATCAAATTTCTTGCTAACTTTAAATGTTAATTCCACTTTTACTAGTTTATTCTGTTACCCAGGTTCTAAGAAGACAATACATATAACATTAGTGTGTGACATGTAAGTTATTTAATGTGATTCTATTTTCCTATTTTAGTTCGGACTTCGGAAAGCCATCACTTTAACAAAAGTCATTTTAATTTAATCTTCATTATAATTTGGATAAGAGAGGACAATATTGAACCACAAGCCAAAATTGTACTGCAATAAAAAGATTTCATCAGTCCTTCTCTGTGGAAAATATTGATCCCTCTATGTAATTATTCCATTTTGAGTTAAAGCAATGCCATTAGTTTAACTGAATGGTGAAGGAATCTAATGTTCATTTCTTCTTTATTGAGGCTGGTAATAGAGTCTAGTCTAATCACTCATGAATATGAATACACATAAATAAATAAACAAACAAACAAACAAGCAAATCTTTGCTGTAAGGAGATCTAGAATATATTAAACCATTTTTTACAAAAAAATAAGTAAGAGTGCTTTCAATTAATTCTACACTTAGAAACACTTTTCATTCCCACATGAAAATACTATGTATCTGGAGTTAAAAAGACCTTTGAAATGATCAGTAGGAATGATGAGTCAAAATTGAAATATGAAACATGCAATTTCCCCTTCTTATCCTTTTTATTCTTTTATTACTGCAGTGAGATGGGGTGACAATTATATGTATCAGCTGGAGAACACAAAACTAATGGGAAACTGTTCAAGTTTTTGTTTATATTTAGGGACATACATTGTGCTTCTGTTTTGTGCATGTGTGGAGGGTGGCATATGGCCCTTAAACTCAGAGTCTGAACTATTCTTTGAATGTCAGGAAAATGTAATGCAGTATGTTAGGATTATTGCCAGACAATTTTCAGTCCACATGGAGCCAAATCCTTAGATCCCCCCAGCCCCATTTGAGGCAGGACCAAGTATGCCTTGACCATCTCTGGCAGTTATTTGTCTAACCTTTTCTTAATAAACTTCTGACTGAATAGTGCACTTACCAGTATACTGCCAAGAGTTTAAATCTCTGGTGAACAGCTGTCTGCAGATTTAAAAAGAAAATAATGTAGATGTATTACTGTCATTCAAATGAATATAAAAATATCATATATTCTGAAAGATTTCCCCCCTCCCATCTAGGTAAATTTGCTAGCAAATCAGAATAATCTGACTTCAGAAAGACCTTTAAAATTAACCTGCATTAACTCCCAGACCCACCAAAGGACTTTCATTTTAAGGTACCAGTAATTACTTATGAGACGTTTGAATTTAATGGAAATAAAGGAACAGGTTTTGCAATAAAAAAAGACTGAACAGTTAAGTGATAAACTGGCACAGACAGATCCAACCCTGACTGATTGGGGAAAAATATTTTCTAAAGGTTTCTCTCTCCTTCATTCTATAGTATTCCAGACTTATTTTAATTAAGCTTTTTATCTCATATTACTTTGGGATTTGAACACATTGCTCCAGGAAAGCCTGTGCTCTGAAAACTCAATCAGCCCCATGAAATTTACCAGAGATGTCCCAGAACAAACCACATAGGAAATGAAACAATTCACAACAGTAGTATTTTATAAAAATTGTTTCCCATCACATATTTAGGATTGATTAGATTTCCTTCCTACTCTTTACATATTAAAATCCTATAAGTCAATAGCAAAGGGACATGTGATGAACTTACTCTTGTCTTGGTTTCATTAACTACTTTTGTACAAACACAGGGTGAAATCCTAATCTCATGGAAACCAATGTGAATTTTGTCATTGTCTTTAAGGCATGGATTTTACCTACAGAGCTTAACTCCTGGGATTTCCTACACATCTCTCCATAGGAAACTGATGCCATTCTACTGAAGGATAATGCTTTTCACTAGAAAACCAGGATAGCCAGTCTTATTAATTATATCATACATTAATTCATACAGCATTTTACTAACTGATTAAGTTTACTGCACCAAAGGGCTAACCGTCTAAGGCCTCGCCATACAGCTGAATGTGTACATGTGGACCCATTCTCCAGTACAGAGCCCCACTAAGTTCAGTGGGGCACATGCAGGTGCAAGGGTCTGCCCAACTCAATTTATTTGCAGAGCCATATTTAGACCAGGCAAAATATGGGGCAAGAGTTCAGCTAAGAGAGGGACTAAAAAGGTCAATGGTGACTGGAGAACAAAGTAGGTTTTGAAGAGAAGAAATAGGGAGCATGGCAGTTAGGATGTGAAGTGCAGTATGGTATCTGAGCTACCAGGAGAAGAGTTGAATACTGACATAAAAATCAAGGGGGCTCCATGTAGTAGCAGGGATCCAGCCATGCGCAGGCTCGTATCATTTGGAAGATATAATTGGAATCGATCATATTTCAGTTTTCCCACTTAGCTAGAGGTTATAAAATGGCCTATTTTTCCTGTGTTCACTGGCTGTGCAAACTGTTAACTTGAAAACATTGCCCATTTTTCTTGCTTTGTGCACATTGATTTCCAATCCACAAAGCTTTGGATGTTCTTATTTGTTTGCCAAGGGTAAATCCTTCAGGAACACACTTGTTCTCACAACAGAGAACAAGGGGGAAGGAAAAGAAAACTCAACTCTAACCGCCTTTAAAAAGAAATAGTGCAGAAGCGGCTGGACAAAACTGTCATTAACCACTCATCTGTTGATATACTTGGCAAGGCTGAAAAATGTTGACTTTTGAGAAAAAAGAAATCTAGGGAAAAAATTTCTGAGTTTCTAATTCCATCACACACTCCTTTGACCCCTCAGGAATATATGACAGTAGAAGAACAGTCACAAAGGAGATAAGGGATAAAAAGGATGGGTTGGTAATGGGAAATGGGGATCGGGGGGAGGGGAAAGAAGGGGATAGGAAAGGAACAAAGGCTAAGTAGAAGGAAGATGTGTTTCCTTTTTGATAGTCATAGCAATATAGAGCCTGATGATACACTGTTTTACACTAGTTTTGCACTGACATAAATTCATTGACTTGAAAGGAATTACACAGGCACATTGGTCTAATGAAATGGAAAATCAGGCCTATCATCTTTATTTTTGTTTGCTGCTGCTTTGTTGTTAAAGGGCTTCATTCTTCACTGTCTTGCACATTGCATCACTTACACTTAAGCAGAGTTAGTATAAAGAGAAGGTTATGTGACCGTACTCCATCCGGAAGTGTCTTCTAACTTGCCACAAAGTTCATAGTTCAAATTTTTTCTTTTCTTTTTGGATATAGTACTACTAACATTTTTATTTTTAAATGGTCTTTTAAAAATAGAGCTTCATCTATTAAATAATCATATAGTATTGTCTTTGAATCTTTCTAAGTTGCATTAGTAAACAACCTAATCAAATACTGATTTAGTATATACTTTTGAGCAATTTCTTCACTATTAAACTGAAAAACAAATGATGATTGAAAGAACACAGTTCCCAACATTAAGTAAAAGAGAGAGAAATATTTCAAAACATGGGTCCATTAGCCACTCAACTCACATTGAGTTTTTAGGTGAGTTAGATACTTACCTGCACTTTGTGCCTTTGAAAATTTTCCCCTGAATAGAGAGTGACTTAACTAATGTTCCCCCATCTTTAATAATCTGTTTTACGTTAGTTCTTTTAAACTACTTATAAACTCAATCAATCTAATTTCTCCAAAATCAACATTTGGAGAGAACTGGTTTTCTTCAGAAAAGCCCATCCATCATGATGCTTGTAATAGCATGTTTTCTTGGGAGAAGAGTTATGTCTAAATGATGCCTATGTATTGACAAACTTCTCTCTCTCTCTCTCGTGAAAAGACAAGTTCTGCGGGTGTAAAGAATAGAGCTTCACCGATTTACCCCAATAGGAACTTTTATCCTGTTTATGGAGCATTGAACAAATTCAAGACATAATAAAACAAGAAAGCTGAGCTTGCAGTTAGAAAGCTCATGGCAAACATTTATATTAAGTCAAAGCTGAAACACATTACATATATTTCTTTATAAGAATAGAAATGTTTTAAAAGCAAGATACAAACTTAAGATAGTGGTTTTACACGGAACCATCACTAAGACAAACATTTATGACCAGTGTCTGGTCTATTATCAGTAGAGTTCGCTATAGCACAGCTGTGAAAGGAAGATGTGGCTGTGTCTTTTTTTTTTTAAATAAAGAGCAGAAAAGGGGAAAAGAGACTTAATCTGGTTCTATTTTTTTATTTAATGAAATGAAACAAATGAGAGAAAGTGAGCTAACAAGTGAGCCATCACCCATCTAAAGCTCAATTAAGGTAAAACTAGGCAGGTGTCAAGGCTGATTCCCCACTCTAGCACTACGAGTGCAGAAGGTGGGCCCTGCAAGGATTCTAAAAATTAATTCTGGCCACTCCAGGCTGGTATTAAACTCCTAAGGTTATAGCTTTTCTCTGACCTTGAATGGGTAAATGCTGCCACCACCCGAGTGCAAAACCCCTTTGAGAACCCAGGAAGGCGCCTTTGGGAATTCCTTCCTGAGGGTTAAACTCAAGCCCTTTCACCCCCCTTCCTGGGAAGAGCTGAGAAAATTAAACAAAGGAAATCAACTGTTGCCACCAGCTAATTAAATGTGCACAAACCTCTTAATCCAATCCTGTTCTTAAAAAAAGGTAAATTTTATTAAAAACAAAAGGAAAGACAAGACATCTGGAAACTCAGATTATTGCTAGATTTAAAAAAAATTACAAGGATTAAGCATCAAAAATAACTTTCTTGAGGTCCATCTTAAAGGTTACAAGCAAAACAAAAGCATTTGGGGTTAAAACAGCAGCGTCCACAAGCCATAAAGAGATATACCTAATCACTTTTTCCTAGACATTTCCTGATCTACTTACATATCTGGGATTTCAAATGAGTAGTGTCTAGGTATGATACCAATGATTTGTCATACCTGGCCCCAAGCTTCTTACAGCATAGTTGCTCCCTGTCTGCCTCTTCCTGAGAACAACCACAGACAGACAAAGGGGAAGTTTTTTCCCAATTTTAAAAAGTTCTAGCCTTCTTATTGGCTCTTTTGGTCAGGTGCCCACTCCCTTCCTTTTACCTATGCATAGCAGGGAGACTTTTTAACCCTTTACAGGTAAAGCAAGTAGACAACAACTACTAAAAGGGATTTTATATCTAACTGGCTGGCTGGGTGTCCATAAAAGGGAGCTACCCCCCCCACCTCCTTAATTTATCACAGCTAGAAATAACCCAATAGTAATATATGTTGAAACTGAATAATTTTGTTTCATAATAGCTATTAGTTTCTGCATCAGTTTTGAAGGTTTTATCTTCACGCTATATATATGTTAAAAGGAACATAAAAGACCTTGACTCACTGAGTGAAAACTGTTCACATGACCCCTAATATGTTAAAGATTACCAAAAAGCAATATTTAAATATACAATTAGGATGTTAAAAATTAAGAACGGATTAAATCCTGCTCCTATTTAAGTCAATGGAAGTTTTGCCATTGAGTTCAATGAAGCTGGAATGTCACCCAATAACTTTATCGTAAATAGCCATTAAAATAACATATGTATTTATTAAATGGTTTCCACTAAAAATAACTAGAGAGTGAGATATTAACATTTAAATTTGTTTTTAATCTTATTATTAGACAAATTAGCCATAAAATATTACACAGGATGCACAAGGTACAAGATCAATATCAGAAGTAAAACACAAGAAAGGAAGGTTCATGCTGAAGGATAGTGTGAGCATCCAAAGAATGCGTGGAATGTTCACAGCATGGCTTGCCAAGATATTGTGTTCCATCAGGCATTTTTTTAATTTTATCTTCAAGAAATATTCCAACCAAACCTACCAAGTTCTAAAATAATCAATCTGCCGTTTCCAGCAATTTCCTGTAATTCTTTTACTACCTATTTTACAACTAGATACCACCTTAGTTGTTCTTCAGTATTCTGTTTTATTAGCTTAACTTAATGATGAGAAGCATTTTTGTTAGCAGCTCAGTCTACTCATTTTTAAAGCATATTTCATAGTGGTGACTTGCTGCTATTTTATTTTTGCTTCAAAACCTCCTCTTTTGACACACCAGTCACTGACAGTGCCTTTTTATCTGAAAATAGTAGGTCCAAAGTACAGTAATTCTCTCTTCTGCCATACTGTTCACGCCACAAAAAATGAACTTGTGAGTTAAGCCAGACAATTTATATCTGCATACCCAGTTTAAATAGTATAAGCTAGGCTGTATCGTTCTTGGTTTTCTAATATTTCAGGCTTTAAAAAAAACATTTTTGAAAGGTAATATATAATCAAAACACTGATACATGCCTGCAGCCTTAACATCACATAAACAAAGGTTTTTTTGTATGGGAATTTCCTTTGTTCTAAATAGTCATAAAAACAGAGCCAACAGGTGGGAAGCTTTCTTCTGATTTTTGAAATCAGCTGGAAAGGGCCAGACTAATGCATAATTTTAATGTCAATAAGAGGAGAGCCCTTTTCCTGAAGATTTCAGGAGTTACACCAGAGTAAAACCAGCTCTACATTCCAAATTTTTGCCAATACAATTTATATTGGCATAAAGCTGCCACAGTTAGTATATCATGTGTGCATGTGCATATTTGGCTCTTTGAATCAGCACTGCGCATACTCACTAAGTGAGTTTGTGTGAAAAAAAGTGTGGTGCAGCAGTGTGCACCCTGCCAATGTCTAGTTCACTCTCTTTTGGTAAGTTCTGGTGATGTATGATAGGCCAGAAACAAATCATGCTAGGGTGACTGGGAACAAGGATGTCAACTTCCCAGTTTGCAACTGCCTCCATCTCATATCATCTTAATCTATATTCCATAATTCCTGCACTTTTTTTAAGAATCTCCCAAACCCACATGGACTTCCTCAATGTCCACTTTCTCAGACAGAAGCATGGAGTCCACCCAGCTCTGCATTATTGTCATGAGCATTACAAGCACAGGATTCCCAATCTTCCAGTATTTGCAAAGTTGCAAAAAGAACCAAGTCAGCAGGGAACGTGATGATTTCTTGGAGATCAGATTGGTGTGTGACATTAAATTTAATCTGCCATTTTGTTGCACAGTCACCCCGTTTTGAGAGATCCTTTTGTAAGTCTTTGCAGTCTGCTTAGAACTTAACTATCTTGAGTAGTTTTGTATCATCCGCAAATTTTGCCATCTCACTGTTTACCCCTTTTTCCAGATTGTTTATGAATATTTAAAATAGGACTGGGTCTAATACAGACCCCTGAGGGGACACCACTATTTACCTCTCTCCATTCAGAAAACTGACCTACCGTTTGTTTCCTATCCTTTAACCAGTTACCAATCCATGAGAGAACCTTCCCTCTTATCCCATGACTGCTTATTTTGCTTAAGAGTCTTTGAGGAGGGACCTTGTCAAAGGTTTTCTGAAAATCTAAATACACTATATCCACTGGACCTCCTTTGTCCACATGCTTGTTGACCCCCTCAAAGAATTCTAGTAGATTGGTGAGGCATGATTTCCCTTTACAAAAAACATGTTGACTATTTCCCAACAAATTATGTTCATCTATATGTCTAACAATTTTGTTCTTTATGATAGTTTCAACCAATTTGCCTGGTACTGAAGTGAGGCATACTGGCCTGTAGTTGCCACGGTCACCTCTAGAGCCCTTTTAAAAAATGGGCATAGCATTAGCTATCCTCCAGTCATTTGGTACAAAAGCTGATTTAAATGATAGGCCACTGATGACAGTTAGTAGTCCTGCAATTTCACATTTGAATACTTCAGAACTCTTGGGTGAATACCATCAGGTCCTGTTTAGTTTATCAATTTGTTCCAAAACCTCCTCTAATGACACCTCAATTTGGGACAGTTCCTCAGATCTGTCACTCCAAAAGAACGGCTCAGGTTTGGGAATCTACCTCACATCCTCAACAGTGAAGACCAATGCAAAGAATTCATTTAGTTTCTCCACAATGACCTTATGGTCTTTGAGTTCTCCTTTAGTATCTTGATTGTCCAGTGGGCCAGTGTTTAGCAGGCTTTCTGCTTCGGATGTATTTAAAAAACACTTTTGCTTATGCTTTTGGAGTCTCTGGCTAGCTGTTCTTCAAATTCTTTTTTGGTCTTTCTAATTATATTTTTACTCTTTGTTTGCCAGAGTTTATGCTCTTTTCTATTTTCCTCATTAGAATTTATCTTCCACTCTTTAAAGGATACCTTTTTGCCCCTCACTGCTTTTTTTACTTTGTTGTTTAACCACAGTCGCTCCCTTTGGGTTCTCTTACTATGTTTTTTAAATTGGGATATACATTTACGTTGAGTCTCTATTATGGTGTCTTTAAAAAGCTTCCACGCAACTTGCAGGGATTTTACTTTTGGTACTGTACCTTTTAATTTCTGTTTCACTAACCTCCTCTTATTTGTGAAGTTCCCCTTTCTGAAGTCAAATGCTACTGTGTTGGGTCGGTTTTCTCTGCCACAGGAATGTTAAATTTAATTATATTATGGTCACTATTACCAAGCAGTCTAGCTATATTTACCTCTTGGATCTGATCATGAGCTCCACTTAGGACTAAATCAAGAATTGCCTCTCCTCTTGAGGGTTCCAGGACTAGCTACTCCATGAAACAGTCATTTAAGATGTCAAGAAACTTTATCTCAGCATCCCTTCCTGCGGTGATATGTACTCAGCCAATATGGGGATAGTTGAAATCCCCCATTATTATTACTGAGGTCAATACAAAGCAGCTTATATTCAACCCAACTTTGTAGTTTAGATCAGGTCCAGGGCTCAGAATAGTTGTTCAACCCTCTGGTGAGCCTGAAGCTGAACACAATTACTAAAAGCTTTAGATGGTTTGGGGGGACCTTCCTCTTCCAAATACACACACACACTTGTTTTTAATGCTTCCAGGTTCCAATGAGCAGGCGCTTCAGTTATGTAAGAAAGTGGGGCTATGCAGAGCAATGCAAGGAGTAAAATTTTGATGGAGTAGATAGGAGTGCTGAAATAAGCAGAGAAAGCTAGATGAACTGAATAGCAGCTCAGAATTGCAGTGAAATATCCTTAACTGTCATGAGAAGAAACCATTTAATATATGCAAAAGATCAGAATAGAGTCATTTCATGTATGATTAAATTTAACTTGTGGCTGATGTTACTCAAAAAGCCAGAAAAAATTATAGAATAGTGTTAGTTGTCATTTTGCATCACAGTTATCACAATTACCTTCTTTTCTCATGCTGCTTTGGAAACCCATTAGTAATTTAAAGCACTGTCCTTTAGGCATCAAGTTATGCATAGACATTAACCATAGCCATTGACAAAAGGGGTTTAGATTAATAGGTGGGAAGTATTGCATTTTATTCTCTGAGGACGTTTGAAACATTTGTTCCTATCAAATCTTACTTTACAGCCTATCTAGTACTTTGTTGGATTGTCTAGCACAGGTGAGTGGGATTCAGAGGGTTTTTTTGTTTTGATTTTTTTTAAGGTGTGTGGGGGGGAAATAAGGTTAATTGAATGTAAACTCATGGAGGGCACTCTTGGACAAACATTTCCACATGACCATACAGTTGGGCATGTCATCATTTATTCAGTGAAAATTTGCATAACATTTACTTGCCTATGTATTTGTACAAGAAATAATACATGTGTGCTTCATTTTCCATAATACATCATTAATCAGAGGAGATTATAATCCTCGGTGTAATCAATGACAATTTACAGAAGGAATCATAACATGGTCTTAATTATGCATAGCTTTTTCATATATTTAAATCTAGTACTTAGTTTGCCAATGAAAACCTGTGTCTATTAAAAGCTTGTGTTTAAACCACATATTTTTGTACTATTGCTAGTCTTGATATCTCTGACAACAGTTTTGCTGCTGGTGTTAGCAAGAGACTAACAGTGGACTGCAAAGAGTCTGAAAAATGAGTGAGGAAGTATCTAGAAGAGAGAATTAGGACCTAATCCAAATCCCACTGAAGTAAATGAGACTATTTTTTTTTGTTTGTTTTCAGCAGGTTTTGGATCAAATCTTTACAGCATAACTATTTTAGTCGAAAAAAAAGTTTTCTGTAAATAAATGGTTGCAAAATCAGAAGCCATAATTATAAATGCATTCCACTTATCAGGGGAGAGTTTAAGATTAAGGACACAGATGGCAAATAAACATAAGCATTGGTGGCAGGGAACAAAACATGCACTTGGCATGGAACTGCATGTCAGAGTTCTTTATATAACAGCCCAGACATAACATGTTTTTCCTATGTTCAAAGACCCTCAAAATAAGGGGAGCACAGAGGTTGCACGTGCTCTGGAATAGCAGCCACAGAGGAAGTGTGGAAATGCTCTGAACTCTGGCCAAAAAACTGGGGTTTGAATTTTGTTACCTCATGCCCTTCATTTACCTATATTTTGTGCTGAGTTAGGGTGAATTTCACAGTTCCATAGTGCCAGAGTGAGTCTTTTGCCTAATTCTAAAATCAGAGGTTCAAATGTCACTAATTTAATTGTTTGCAGCATGGCAAAATATTTTAAGCTAAAAACATCCTACCAAATGACCTGACCCACCAAAAAGCAAAACAAAACAAACAAATAAAGCTCTAGCAATATCTAATAAATTTCTCAAGATAAAAATAGAAATCTTAAACCACTTCTTTTCTCTTTTATTAAGACAGAAAAGAAAAACAAGGCTATATATTTAGCCAACATACGCAGCAAGAATGTCAACATTCTCATTCAAATGCATTTGGGACTTCAGTTCGTCTTAGCTCCTGGCTATTGACCTTTCCAAGTGGACTATTTTTCTATAACCAAGTTATGTGGTTATAACTTTTGAATGTTACAATTTAAATATCTCATTTCAAGCATAGGAAAACTGATAACTTTAAAAAAAAAACCTATCTTGAGATAATTTAAGACAAAGTCTTAGCAAAAACACCATAGGAAGATGGCTTAGGCTGTTATATTAATTCAGATGGAATATATGGGTCCAAAAGGCAAAAGTGTTAACATAAACCATTTACTGTCCAACATAAAGCAATTTTAAACATGGTTTGGTATACAGAGATGTCAGCCTGCTTAGTGCCATGGCAAACATATCCTCTAAACATCCTTTTAATCTTTTTTTTTTTAAGATACAGAAAAAAAGGAAAAGTAGTTAAAGCATTTGAAATGTAAAGCATTAAATAAGGCTTTTATTTTAATAACATCCCTTGTTCCCTTTAGCTGGAGACAGTTTTCAGAAGGAACCTTTCCTCCCCCTAGCCCCACACACACTTTGTTTGACAGTCTAATAGATTGTATTAAAGACAGTAATAACTGTCCTTTTGTAGAAAAGAGAAGTTAGATAGGCTGGAGCTGCTGCTGCTATTAAAGTCCAATCCTGTTTCTAAGATGTCAAATCAAGATGAACAAACAAAAAGGAATTCCACTTGCAACCTCACTACTGGGGAAAGAAACACGGGCAAAACACATGGTCTTATTAGTCAATCTGAGACCTGGTAAACTTGTATCAGCTTCAGGCTATTTAGGGCATGGCATGGCATTTAGCTGCACTTCTGGTCACAGACTTTTGGTAGTGTTGCAAAATATGTCATTTGTGGCAAGCTAGGCCAGACTTATTAGATAGAAGGAAAAAGATTGATAGGGAAGAGAAGAAATAAAGTAAGGAAAAGAACACATTAGTGTTAAGGGAAAGAACATCCCAGGTGTTTTTCTTCAGTGGCACTGGTAGACATGGTGAGATCATAGACTATCAGGATTAGAAAGGACCTCAGAAGGTCATCTAACCTTATCCCCTGCTCAAAGCAGGACCAATCCCTAGACAGATTTTTACCCCAGTTCCCTAAATGGCCCCCTCAAGGACTGAGCTCACATCTTTGGGTTTAGCAGGCTAATGCTCAACCCACTGAGCTATCCTCCCCTCCAGGTCACCTGGCTCCCTTTCTAGAGTCCAGTCTGGTCAGGACATCTCACAGGATTAGGATGAAGAAAAGCCAGAGTCCCAGGAGACAGTGGTGGAAGCCATGATGGTTAAGGTCACTCCTTCCCTTTTTTAGTCTTCCGGTCAGCTGGCATTGAAGTAGTCTCTGTCTGTTCATCCACCAATTTTCCTCTCAAAGTCTCCTTTTGAGGAATAGCTCATCCCTTCATTATTTTGTCCATCAATTAGGCCTAATTTCCAAGACCATTTCTGGTTCACTAGTTTCTGATCCCACACTGTTCTTGTTTACCAGACATTATCTTAACAGTCCTTGAGTTACATCACTCACTAGACCTTTTTGTTTGGACTAATTCTGTCTTTTTTACCTTTTCCAATCAACAATTTTTATTACAGCTTATTGTGAAACTATGAACTTTCATTTTTTAGAGTTGAGTTTACAATTAGTGTGAATTTGTAGGACTGTTTATTACCACTTAGAAAATCACATGCTCTTACCCCCATCCCAATGCCACCATCAATAAATGTCTTTCCCAACTTTAACTAAAGAATGTCTTGACTCCAAGCCCTATAGCTAATCTACTGGATAACAGTACCATTTTTTTTCTGAACCTGTATCTCTTTATTTGTAACGAGGAAATATTTACCATATTCCTCCTTCCTTAGAGGTTTTTAAGGTCAGGCTTGACAAAGGCCTGGCTGGGATGATTTAGTTGTGGATTGGTCCTGCTTTGAGCAGGGGGTTGGACTAGATGATCTCCTGAGGTCCCTTCCAACCCTGATATTCTATGATGAGAAAGTATACAGAGTTTAAGATATCAACAGCCCAAAGCAGGCTGGCATATAAATATTATCCAGATTAGGAAACTGACATTCAGAAAGGTTGTGTGACATTGATGGAAAGAACCATGATCAATTGATTTAGGCATAAGCCTAGCAGTTGACAGACCAGGATTGTTGTAAAATCCTGTTTCTGAAAGTCTTGTCACCTTGGGCAAGTCTCAATCTCTCAGTCTTTATTATCCCCATCTGTAATACTTGCCTTCTTCATCATACTTAATATTTGTTAAAGTGTTATGTAAGCATAATATTAGGGCCAGTTAATAGCAGAGTGTAGTGGGGCAGTTACCCCACTCCTATGGAAAAGGGTAGGCTGATTGGAAAGGCAGCCACAGCTGTAGCCACACCCAGTCAGGCCACAGCTAGCCCTGATATAAGGGCTAAGGGAGGAACTGGGTCAGTCTCACTGGAGGGGGAAGGACCTAGCTGCCTAGGAACAGAGGGTACTGGAAGCAGAGCAGTGCTGAGAAAGGGCAAGAGGAGCTGAGGAGCTCCAGCCTGGAAACTCCCCAGGCTGAGGACTTGTTAAATGGCTAAGAAGGTACTGCGGCTGCAGAGGTGCAGCCTGGAGTTAGGCAGAGGCTGCTGGTCCAATCCCCTTGCCAGTGATGAGTGGCCATTACAGACAGCAGTTTGCCCCAGGGAAAGGGGGCTAGAAGATAACTGGAAGTAGCCACTGAAGCAAGGTGGGCATAGGGGAAGGGGGTGCTCCTGGGAGAGGAGACCCAGAGTGTTGGGGTAATGCAGCAGGCAGAACCCCATGGTGAGGGACACAGGGGAAGGGCCAGCAGAAGGTGATCTGAGGCTGGAAGTGAGCTAATTCCTGGACTGACCAGCAGGAGGCACTGTGGCAGTGAGTGCTCAATCTGCTGCACAGAGATATGAACAGATTTTGTGGAAAAATTCCTGACTAGTTCTAAAAGTCTTTTGTCAGAAAATTCAGAATTGTCAAAACAAAACGAACTATTCACAGAAATGTATCCAATTCAATTGATTGGCAAACGTTCGTAGATCCAGGGTGGAATTTCTGGACAGACCGACGCACCCCAGGGACCTATCCAATGTCCCTGAAACTAGGACATTTATCTGGGATGTGCGAGACACAGGTGCTAGACCTTGACTGAACCCAAATCAAGCAGATGAGGGCCCTCCACATCCTAGATGGGTGCCCTAACTTCTAGAGTATAGTCTCATTCACTTTTTTTCTAGAAAATTTCAAAATCTCAGTTGCATTCTGCAGCAAAATGAAAACAAATTTTGAAATTTCAATTTTTTGCAAGGAACAATACTGGTTTTCTGGCCAGTCCAGCTTAGAACACCTTGTGGATTTTCTGTGTGTCATCAGAAATGGAACATGGAACAGTTTTGGCCCAAATTAAAGGGTGAATTTAACATGAGAACAGGGAGGAGATAAATAAATAAATAAATATTTTTAAGGTGATACTTGTGATTGGGATGAAGGGCCCTGACGGAAATGTGGATGTTTTTAATAAATTTTAAAAACTTGGTTTTTTATTCAATCTAATGAGCCTTTAGTAATCCAAGCTTCAAGCAGTCATCTGATTCCTTCTTACATAAATACAACCTTTCTACTCTTCTTTAGCATATTTTATTGAGAATGCCTGATTATTCCAAAAGTTTTGATAGTAATTTTCAAGTTCTGTCAAAATGCCCTAAGGTAAGGTACTGAACTGGGAAATAAGCTAGCTACTGTACGTGGACTTTGCAGATGCCTCAGATATGAGGCTACCAACACTAATCCTATTTTCTCCAAATCATAGGAGATAGACTGTCTTTCCAGAAGGATCTGGTAAAGCCTTGTTTATTTAATAAGATGGGGCTTTCATTCATATTCCATGCTTCTATATTTTGAAACATACTTTAAATGGAAAGGGAAGGAAGGAAGAGTCACTTCCTGGCTTGGACTTCTGTTCTGGACTCTCTTCTGGGGGGTAGCATGTGATTCCTTCCCATTCGAGGTCTTTTCTATTGTTCAGCAACTACAGTAGGCAGAATTTGTGATTGTCCCAATTTGAATAGGAAAAATTTCCACAATCAAATTCTCAGTTTTTTGTGAGAATCCATAACTGATGGATGGCTGATGACCATGCTGTTTTTTTAACATAATAATTAGCCTAAATTAGGGGGGGAAATATCATTTTGAACCACAGAAGTTTTGAAAATGCTGAAGTGAAACACTGACTATTTTGAAAACATTTTGAAAAAATTGCAATCAAGAAATCCATCAAAATATACATATTGATAAATCTGCATTTCCAATTTAAAATGTTTAATTGAAAAATTCTCAACCAGCTCTTCTTCTAAGCTCCTGAACTCATGCAATACTGGTTAGTCTGATTATTCTAATGTTAGTATGCCACTGAACAAGTAGTTCAAAGACAGCTGTATGTGCATCTTAGAAGAAACAATAACGTGTCACAACATTTTGTAGTTATTTCATATTTCTTGTTGGGAACAAATACAAGTGAGCCTCCTGCTCCGGCCCTGAAAGGATTAAAAGCCAGCCATTGGAGAGGGCTGGGGTGAAGAGCCAATCAGAAAAGACTGGGAGGCAGCCAATCAGGGCCAGGCTGGGCCCTATAAAAGGACTGCAGAGCCAGAAGGCAGAAAGTCTCTCTCTAGCCTTGGAGAGAGATGGACCTGGCTGCTTGAAAGAGGAAAAAGGTACTTTGGACAGCACAGTCAGGGAAAGGGCAGGAGGAGCCGGGGGAGCTCCAGCCTGGCAAACTCTCAGACAGAGGCCTTGCTGTCAGGGCTGGAGGAAGTACTAGGGCTGTGGGGAGGCAGCCAGGGAAGGAAGAGGCAACAGGTCCAACCCCCTGGCCGATAATGAGTGGCCACTTCAGACTGCAGTTTGCCCCTGAGGGATGGGGCTAGATGAAGACTGGCACTGGGTCACTGAGGTGAGGTGGGATTAGGGGAATGGGGTTCCCCAGGGAGGGGAGGACACTGAGTGTGGGGGTAATGCTGCGAGGCAGTACCCGGGAGAAAGGGCACTGCGGGCCAGGAGGGACATGGGGCCTGAAGAACAATGGTGGAGACCAGGAAGCAGGCACGGGTAGCGAGACGTGAGCCAGCAGGGGGTGCTCAGAGGCTGGAATGAGCTATTTCCTGGACCGACTAGCAGGAGGCGCTGCACCAGTGAGTGCCCAACGGTGCTAGACTCCACCTTTCAACGTGGACGAAAATTTACTTTTGTCAGTTTCACAACTTTTCACTGTCCTTTTGATCACCACTTCCTACAAAAGTTATAAGCATTCCTCAAGCAAACTAATTTATGAACGAACACTTTTTTTCCCCACATTTAACAAGACTGACTGTAGGACTAATTCTTCATTTTTTTCCATAGTAGTAGGAAACAAGTTCAGAATCACCCTCCAGTGATGTCAAAATAGGTTCACAGTAGTCTAGATTCTTATCCTGGCAACATTTTTCCCCATCACATTACTGTTTTCCCTTAGAAAGGATGAACATTTTGCAACACCCGTTGGTTTTTACATCCTAGAGAAGATGAAGAATTAATGCTAAACATAAATCTTTTGTAGAGTCTCTTTAAGAAGAGGTGTATAGAAAATGAACTATCCATAATTTTGCTTCAGCAGGTAGCATTCTTTCCTCTGAGTCAACACTGAACCTGCTATTACGGGGCATTGTACTACTGTAAGTGCTATAATATAGCTTTAACTATATTACAACATTTATTTGTTGCTTGACAACATGTCAGCAATGGATACAGCTGAACCAGTCATAAAAATGAAGACAGGACCAAGCCATGATGAGCAGAGCTTTAGAAACCATGTGTCAAGATGAGACAGAAAAATAAGTGCTAATGTCTTTAGGTCTCATAGTAATTAAATGACGTTGGCGATGAGCATCAAGCAAGGGTGTGTTTTAGCACCCACTTTGTTCAGCATGATATTCTCTGCCACTCTGACTGATGCCTTTCGACACTGCACTGAAGGAGTAGGCCTGAAGTACAGAACTGACGGGAAACTATTCAATCTGAGGCGACTGCGTGCCATCACTGAACTTCGAGACTTTCTCTTTGCTGATGATTGTGCTCTGAATGCTAGTACAGAGCCAGAAATGCAAGTCAGTATGGACAAGTTTTTATCTGCATGCAACAACTTCGGTCTCACCATTAACATCAAGACGACTGAGGTCATGCACCAGCCAGCTCCTCACGCTCTGTACTCAGAACCGTCCATCACTGTAAATGGACAGAGACTTCAGGCAATGGACCACTTCACGTACCTGGGCAGTACCCTTTCCCAAGCAGTGTCAATTGATGAAGTAAACTGCAGAATTGCTAAAGCCAGCTCTGCATTTGGCCGATTGCGCTCCAATGTCTGGGAACGTCGAGGGATCAGCCTACCAAAGAAGCTGAAGGTCTACCGAGCAGTAGTGCTTCCAACTCTGCTGTATGCCTGCAAGACGTGGACTGTCTATTGGAGTCATGCACGAAGGCTCAACCACTTCCACATTTCCTGTCTGCGAAAGCTTCTAAAAATCAGATAGCAGGACAAAGTGCCCGATACTGAAGTCCTTATCAGAGTCAGTCTGCCGACAGTTCACACACTGCTGATGAGAGCCCAGACCAGATGGGCTGGACATGTCATGAGAATGTCAGACGAGCGCATTCCTAAACAGCTCTTCTATGGAGAACTCACCCAGGGGAAATGCTCCCATGGAGGACAAAAGAAGCGGTGCAAGGACACACTGAAGACCTCTCTGAAGTCCCTCAAGATCAACACCACCACATGGGAAACCCTCGCACTGAACCGTCCAGCATGGCACAGCCTCATTCGCACAGGCAGTAATACCTCTGAGGCGAGGCATACTGCTGAGGCTGAAAGAAAGCGTGAGCTGCGTAAGTCCAGAGCTGCCCGCACATCATCCACAGTGCCATCACATGTCTGGCCAACGTGTGACAGGACGTTCCACGCCCAAATCGGACTGATCTGTCATCTTCGGACACACAGAGCCCGGTCATCGAACAAATGAGTTGTTGAGGTCTTCATCGACAATGATGGATGAACATCAACATCATCAATTAAATATTCCATTCTATTGCTCCAATGAGCAAAGGTGTTAGGCCTGGGGTCCTGTCTACATTCCAGGTTGGGTAAATTACTTTCTGCTGACTTAATGTATCCTGTAGTTTCAATTTCAGTGATAGTCTTCACTTGTTCCATTATTAACAATCGTGTGATGTAATTAGCTATCCTTGTTCATCCCAAAAGTAAGTGCAATTCTGTTGTGGCTGCAGTGATTTTTGAAAGTGTATATATGGCACATATAGTTTGTAAAGTGCTTAGAAATGAAGCATGCTGTCTAGAAAAAGTGAGTATTTCTCAGAACAATCAGTTTTTGCCCATATGGTATTATTTCCCTTATATTTAATTTAAAACATAGATTTTATGTTTAAAACATAGAATTGCTTCCACTAATTCTGATAATATTTCACTGTCACTTTCCAATACATTTGGTATTTGTGTGATTTCTGCAAAATTCTAACACTTCATTTGGTCTTTTTATCTTTAAGATCAAACTTCAAAATCCAAGGTTCTGTAGGTATGTGTATTAGAGATCCCATAACATGTTTCTTAAAAATGCTGAATCCAAATTCTGAGCTGCAAGTAGTCTGATTTGCTCTGCACTGCTGATACAGACACCAATGAGAGGATTTTCCCATGGAGAGAGAGACCTCAGTGGTACAGAACTAGGTAATTCCTCCTTCGATGCCCTTTCTCTTCATAGCTGATGTAAGGGGATGTAATATAGCCAATGAAAGGGGGGTTGGTCACAATTTCAGTGTGCCTCAATCGCCAGCTTCCCTTACAAGCATTGTCCTCTAGGGTAATGTAGAATAGTTCTTAAAGTTTATCTAAGGTACTTTAGAGGCATAACTTGGTATGCATCCAGGCTGGAATCAAGAGACTGCAAAAGTGACAAAGTCAACTTTGAATGCCCCAGTTGCCACTCACCCCCAATCCCCATCCTGCAGTTACACTGTGTGCTCCTCAGTCACAGGTGATGATCTGAGCTATCAGTTTTCAGCTACCCAAAGCCAATTCCCTGCCCCCGCCCCCCACACACTTCAGCTATATACTGTGCTACCCAGTACCCCAGAGATGGCTGCATTTCTGTGGTGCTACATGCATCGAGTTTGTAAAGAGCTTTTGGAACTTTGTGGCTGATTGGTGCTATTTAAATAAAAATAAATCTGAAAGTGTACTCTATTAGATAAACTTTCCTATCTGTCCAACTTTAAAGAGCTTTCTTACTGGAAATGATAACGTTTCATGTCATTACAGTTGTGTGAGTTGACTGGAGCATATTCAGTTTTTCCAACTACTCCCCTATACAAATCATCAGATGCCTCATTCAAAACATGAGAACAGAACTATTCATCAAGGATGCTCTTCACACATTAGCTCAATACATGGATACTGATTAAGGCTCTGTGTTTGTCATGAAGGTTGTGGAAGTCACAGATTCCGTGACTTTCTGTGACCTCCATGACTTCTGCAGTGGCCGGTGTGGCTGACCCCAGGAGTCAGCTCGGGCAGCCCTCGGGCCAGCCATACTGGCCGCCCCTGGAGTGGCTCTCCAGCCAGCCTCTCAGATGGTCTTACAGCCGATGTGGCTGATCCCGGTAGTGGTGGGAGCAGCCAGAGCTCAGAGGCTGATCTCAGAGGCAGTGACCCTGGGGCTGACGGAGTAGCTGCTGCCCCCCTCCCAGGGCTTTCCTTCCCCCACCCCAGTGGCTGCCAGAGTGGCAGCGGGCCCTCCAAGACTCCCCCTCAGCAGCTGGTGCTGCTGCCCCCCTCCCGAGCTCCCTCCCAGGCAGCGGTGCCTGGAGTGGCCACAGAACCCTAGCAATCCTCATGCCACTGGTGCCACGGGCTTCCCCTCCAGAGTGCCCCCCTCACAGCATCCCTCCCCCCTAAGATTCAATCAGGAGTATTTATGGTGTAATTTATGGACAGGTCACAGGCTGTGATTTTTTTTTTGTTTCTTGCCTGTGACTTGTCCATGGCTTTTACTAAGAGTACCCGGGATTAAACAGTAGCCTTAATAATTTTGCTGTTCAACATTTGAACCTAAACAGTAGTAGCTCCTCCCATTCCTCTGATATACGAAGAGGGGACTGAAGCTCTCCAGCACCTCCCTAACATGTAGGGAAGAGAAGAACCAATGGCCCCGGTACTTGGTTTGGGGAAGTATAATCTGCTGCTGCTATCTTTACTGTGCTCCCTTGTAGGGAAGAGAGTAGACCATACAATACTGACTCTAATCTTCCTGGTTCCTGGATGCAAACCAGAGAAGATTCTTGTTAAGCCAGCCCCTAGCCTCCAGTGAAGGGGAGAAAACCCTTACAACTAAGTGTGGCAAGATACTCCTGGTAGTTGTTTTGATCCTAGTAGCTACCCCCAGTCCTCCCAAAAACGGTTCTTGCCCACAGCCCATTGAAGTAGATGGAAAGTCACCTACTGACCTCACTGCGTTTTGGATCAGGTTCATACTAAATAACTCATCCCCATACCCTGCCTGACAGCAGAATGCACATCCTTACTGCTCAGCTTTGTTTCATGGTAGTATGTCCAGAGCCGCTGGTACAATTTATATAGTGAGGGTGCTGAGAGCCATTGAACCAAACTGTAAACCCTGTATGTAATGGAAACCACTTCAAGCTAGGGGGTGCAGCAGCACCACTATTTCCAGCACCTATGACTACAGCCAAAATTCTAATTGTTCACATGGTGACATCCTCTCATCACAATAAATATGCCCTCAGACCACTTTCTGAATTTACAAAAGAGTAGTTGTAAATGTTCACCTTAAGTTAGGTTGAGCATTTATCTTCACCTGACCATATCAAAACTTCATTCTCATAAATTCCCTGCATATTTCATGGGAAGGATGGGTGCACAGGATTGTAAAGTAGACCAGAAGCTATCTCATTTCTGTGCTTTATGCTTTTAATGTTTCATGTAGTCTAGTGAATAGCTATTCTGTTCAAAGGAGAAAAAACTTTCCAGTAACCTTCAAATGCATTGTGAGCAAGTATTATGGAACCAAAATCCTTCAACAATGATAAATAAATAATGAAAATTGCATGGTGCTCTGCCTTGAGAGAGTTCCTGCTAAAAGCATCTCAGGGCAATCTTTGACCTCTTGTTTTCCTCTAGGGAGTTAGGCTTATCTTCTTCTTAGGGACTCTAATACTAAAAAGAAAAAAAATTCTTTCCTTCAGCATTAGGAAATGTTTTGTGTGTCTACTCTACTCTGAGAATTCCTTGCTTTATGCAACCCAAGCTTTCTATTACATTCAACCTTATCGTAAGTTTATATTATTCTTTTCTTTAGTTCAGATTGTACTTCTCTTTCATTTTGGGTAGATTTTATAGATATTAAGAAACACATTTTTCAGCACTTCTCTAAGCCCACCTCCCTGAGTGGCATATTGAGTTTCTATAGCACATGGATAGGAGCAAAGGACCTTGGGTGGAGTCACCTCCACTTGAGTTTTTCCATAAATTTTTCATGTTCTTATTTAGCAGTCAGCCAGCTATCATGCAAACTTGCTGTAGTGGGAATGCCTCTGAATACTATGGAAGGACCCTGGGGCAAGTAAATATAGGTATATTGAATGCCAACTGCCCAGGATGGCAGCAATTTGGAGCTGTACAGGCAGCTAGTTAAAGTATATTGCCTCACCCTCAAACCATTTTTAATCGATACTGTAGCAGGGCCTGTTTATGTACAATGGTTAATATGGGATAGGGACTAACTTTTTGGCTCAGGCTAGGACAGGGCTGTCCATCTCGTGCTACGACTGCCATGTTTGGAGTTGGAACTGAGTGGAACTTTGGGAGTTCTTTCCCCTTGAAAGATTGGCCCCAGGTAGTGGTAGAGGTTTCTTTCTGTGCAATCTCTGCAGCCCCTTTCAGAGATAGTATTTTGCTAGTAATAAATTGGGATCACACAGGACAAAGCACTGTATGGCCCGGAGATTAGTAATGCCAGTGGGAATGCTGTGTGAAGTTAATTGTAGCTTGGTTGGAATACTAGGTGACAATATTAATTATCTGGACTTGCAATGGAGACTTAAAATGGGCCACTGTTGTGGGGACTGGGTGTGGGACATCCTCAGTACCATTCATAGGCCTAGGCCTTTTGAAACATAATTCCTTTCCCGCAGGTAAGGCGAAGGAATTTTTGGTTTCAGTAAGATCATATCCTATTTGGTAAACATATAGAAGTGCCAGGGGAATTCAAAGCCCATGTTCAGGAATGTAAGACCACAGGAATTTATTCCATATTTAACATTTCCCCACACACACGCCTTACAGGTTGAAATTTCATTTCAATACATATGTGGTCAGAGGCCTCTAACCAATTTAGTGTGTTGAGTTTTATCTTGGGTTCTTGGATTGAGAGCCAGAGTGGAACTTGGCAAAAGATGGGCAGGGAGAGGAAAAAGACAAAGGAGAAACACTGTAAATAGGTGTAAATTTACAGTTTCTTTTAAAATAAGGAAACATAAGGGGATTCTTAGAAGATGAACAAAAAAAGGGTTTTAAATCAGCATTTTTAGTAGAAGTACTTTTTAGGGACAGTGGTGTTCATGGACTTTTACTGATTTCTATTCATTGTAATACAAATAAATAGATAAATAATATGGTAGTCGTCTGTGTGGGTCAGTTTCTTAACATCAATAGCCATTACATTTGGGCTCAGTTATAAAAATAAACACTGGTCATTTAAAACAGCATATATCACATTAAGGTAATTAAATATTATTCAGAGCCAGCTGTGCCATGCAGGGCCGGCTCCAGGGGTTTTGCTGCCCTAAGCAGCCAAAAAAAAAAAAAAAAGGCGCGATCGCAATCTGCGGCAATTCAGCGGGAGGTCCTTCGCTCTGAGTGGGAGTGAGGGACCCTCCGCAGAATTGCCACTGAATACTTGAAAGTGCTGCCCAGCTCTGGAGTGGCTACCCCAAGCACCTGCTTGATAAGCTGGTGCCGGCCCTGGTGCCATGGACCTCATGATTTCAAAATCTGTGTTGTGTTAGTTTTTTGAAAGATGTACATGGAGCCTGGGCAACAGACAAATACTTTGTGGTTGATTTCGGCTATTGAAACAATGCCATAAGCTATCTAGAGAAGGCCAGCTGCTCCTTTTAAAATCTCTGGGTCAGCACTCACAGACCAGCAAACTGGATGACTGGCTAATGAATCATCACCTACATATAAA
The DNA here is from genome assembly GCF_025201925.1 of Gopherus flavomarginatus. Classification (NCBI taxonomy): domain Eukaryota; kingdom Metazoa; phylum Chordata; order Testudines; family Testudinidae; genus Gopherus; species Gopherus flavomarginatus. The sequence goes on from NC_066619.1 coordinate 180,129,455, forward strand.
AGGGAAATGGAGACAGTAAGAGCCCAGGTCTCCATTAATGAATTCTCCATACCACTGCATTCTATTCAGTGGAGTAGCAGCCAGGGTTAAACTACAATTAAAGCATGGTTTAGCCACTTGAAAGTCAAAAGAAACATTGAGTTTAAGAGAGTTCATGGTAAGAAAGCAGATGCTGACCTTGGTGCGTGCGAGGCATGGAAAAATAGAGGTTTGTTTGGTCTTCTATGGAACTTTGATAAAGAAAACATGTACATTTGTGATGAGACTGGGTTGTTTTGGTCTGCATTAGGAAATGCGATGCTAGCTTTTAAAGATTTTCCTATCCTGGAGGGGAGATGAAAGAATGGGTCAGAGTGTTTTTCTGCTGCAATTTCTCTGGCATGAATAAGTGCTGTGCTTTGGTTATAGGAAGTTCTGCAAAGCCTCAGTGTTTTCATGGGGTTCACAACCTACCGGTGGGGTACAGAAAACAACAGCGTTATCGGGATGAATGCTGCTATGTTTAGGGACTGACTTCAAATAGATCATGGAACTCTGACAGAGAGAAAATGGCCTTGTGCTGGAGAATTTTGTTAGAGAGAAATACCAAATTTCCCTTCGCAACATAAAACGCACAAATAGATTGTAACAGCCCATTTACCAGACTTTTATGCAAGTTTTACAAATTATAACCTGCAAAAGCAAAATTTTGAAGGATCTGACAAAATTGCTAAAGTTTTCAGAATTACATGTGGATTTGTATGCTTAACATGCACTTGCAAGCACTGCAATGGCAGGTGTAGTTGTGGTGATTACATGCACAGATTGACAAGTTAGAAGCCAAACTGGTCATTTGTGCATGTATTGGCATGACTGTGTGAAATCAAAGTAATTACTAGACCATGTCAGGCAAATATATTTTGCACATATATTTACACATATGCAATTCTGAAAATCAGAGTAACTGATTGTTGTGGACATCAGGTGGCTTCTTTATTTGTTAAGTGCAATCTGCACAATTGTCAGAGGGTAGTGCAATGTTTTACAGGCTAGAATTAACTCTTCATAAAGTATGTTGCTGAAAGCCATCCTGAACATATGTGCCCCACTTCTATAGTAACTTCCCACCCAAGATTGTAAAATAAATGTATTACCAACATAATATAGTGTGACAAAGTTCTTCCTCTACCTTGGTGGGTCCTGCACTTATTGGCAGATTTGCTCACCTCAATGATCTTCCACACAGTCTGGGTCAACTCCTCCTGTGTCTGATCAGGAGCTGGGAGCTTTGGGGGGAACCTGGGCCCGCCCTCTACTCCGGGTTCCAGCCCAGGGCCCTGTGGATTACAGCTACAGCTACCTGGGCTACTTCCCCATGGCCTCCTCCAAACACCTTCTTTATCCTCACCACAGGACCTTCCTCCTGATGTCTGATAAAGCTTGTACTCCTTAGTCCTCCAGCAGCACACCCTCTCACTCTCAGCTCCTTCTGCCTCTTGCTCCCAGCTCCTCACATGCACTTCCTCTCATTTGGCCCCCTCCCCCTTACTGGAGTGAGCTCCTTTTTAAACCCAGGAGCCCTGATTAGCCTGCCCTGATTGGCTGCAGGTGTTCTAATCAGCCTGTCTGCCTTAATTAGTTCTAGCATAATTGGTTCTAGCAGGTTCCTGATTACTCTAGTGCAGCCCCTGCTCTGGTCACTCAGGGAACAGAAAACTACTCACCCAGTGACCAGTATATTTGCCCTCTACCAGACTCCTGTACCCCACTGGTTTGGGTCTGTCACAATAGTTAGCCTCATAACTTTGCAGTGATGAATAGTTAAATTTTAAAAAGTGAAAGTTTCCCAAGACATTTTTCATTTTTAAAGAGATTTTTTTCATTAGAATCTCTTGTCAAAATTTTTCAAGTCAGCTCTAGTGATTCTATTTAATAGATGAATGGAGACCCAGAATGGAAGAGACTTGTCCAACATCACAGACCTAAGTCTGCAAGAGAGATGGGAACAAAACTCAACTGCTGTGCTTTAACAGTAGCATCTCTCCTTCCTGAAGGTTGAAGAAGTTAGTCACTACCAGGGCTAACACATAAAAAGTTTAATCTGATTGCAGATTGGCAGCATTAGTGAGGACTTGTGGGTTCAAACATTAAGATAATCAAGACCACAGATACAAAATAAAGAGTTTGGTGATAAAACTCTAGAGGAGTAGCTCTGAGCAAAAATAGTGAATTTAACATTTTTCCCTTCCCAGATTATTAACCAGCAGTCTATGATTTTCTTGAACCTCAAATTATTCTTGGTCTGTTGATTCTTCACAAACAGTTCATTGTGAGTATGATAACTGAGCTAACAGTCTCCATTGAGTAGATGCAAGTCATAATCATTGTGATGAATCTGCAAAGCAGGGGACAACTCCTTCCCTGCCTGCTGCCTTGCCCTGCACATCCTCTTCCTCGGCTCAGAAGGGGGAATGGTCCTGTACCAGGATTTGGCTGGGTTTACAACCTATTTATGGGTAAGGGAGAATCACTGAATTTTGTTAAAATAAAGGGGTTGGTGGGAACATGAGTTCTGAGATTGAAAATTGGACAAACTGGGATCACAAAAGTCCCAAAACAGAATATGAAAAAACACACAAGTTTCTCTGGCATTTAGCTATATAACAAGTTGCTTAAGTCAGCTTCACAAACAATAATGCCGCAGTAGCCATCTATCCTCTAAATTAACTGTACAGATAAATTGAATAGAAATGAGATTCCATTAGATTGCAAGATATTACTGAAATACTATTATTGAATAATGCTCCTGACATCCAAATGTACAATAGGATTTGATATTGTTGCTGTTTCTAATAGTACTTATGAAGTAGATATTGGCACAAAATATTTTGTCCTATTTGATCTTGTGTCCAAGTTCCTATTTAAATTATAGCTTTAACACATAACATTGATCTAACTTTACAACATCTATAAAAGTGTAATCCTAGAGGTGATTTATAATTACGATCTATTAAATGCATAAGAAAATTGGAGAAATTTAATTAAGTGAAGTGACAATAATTACCATTGACTGCTTTTACTATGTCTATTTTTAGAGTGAATATACTGCTTGTGAGATGTTCTAGATTGGCTGCAGTGGAATTCTGGTGTGTGAAATCCTCTTTATCTATGGAAGATGATATCTTGCTTATTATACAAGCTTCTCTAATTCACCCTATTTCATCAACATACCTTATTCTGAAGGGATCACCTTTGGAAGTAAGAGTGTAGTTCAGTGTCTGATTCTCTCTGCCAAGATTGAGACATTCCTAGACAAGAGCACTTTGTAAACTAAACATAAATCTATAGAAATCACTTCATCCACCACTGACATAGAACCCATCAGTGAAATGTAGCAACTGTTTAAACAGGACACAGCAACACTAAACAGAAATTTAGGACCAAGAAAGGAATAAAATATCTAATTCAAAAACAAATTTATGGTAGACGTGCAAAATGTAAATATTCAAATTTAAATTAATCTACCAGAGTGCATCATCACCCCTAATCTTGCAGATTGCTATCTGGAATCTTCAATAACCTCAAAAGGTCAGAAAACACCCCAGTGCACTACAAAATAAAAGAAAACTCTGTCTCCTGTTTTAGTTGCTTGCAATAATACTGCCCCAAGTAAATCTTCTGTGATGCAACTGAATTAATCAGAAAGAGGTTCCAGGAATACCCTTCCCCATCCCCCCAAGATTACAGCAGACACACTCTTCCGAGGTTATTCCAGCCCAATGGCTGGAGTAGCCTCCATAAATTCAGAATGCTCTCTGTGTGTTTGAAGTCCACAGGATCTGTTCAGCAACAGATCAACATCTCTGCTCACTGTCATGCAGGGACCATCCCTCCATGCCCCACCATAAGGCCACTTGTGAGCTGTGCATCCCTTGTGCAGTCTCCCTCAAAGTAATGTCCCCTGTTACACAGTGGAACCCTACTGGCTCTATTGTCAGGAATCTGTCCTATAGCCAGAATTAAGGATAGGTTTTGTCTGTGAATTCAGATATTAGTAAAACAGTTTAAGCTTTGCTTTTATGCTCTGTACTATTTATCAATAATATTGTTTGTATTGTCCTAGCACCTAGAAGTCCCAACCCTATTATGCTAAGCTGTGTACAAACAGGACAGTGATCCCTGCCCCAAAGTAGAAAGTGGATTTCACGGAGACCTTAAGGAACACTCCAGCCCTTCCTAAAAACAAGCCTTAGGGGAGGGGGCGAAGCCTGGGATACAAATGCATTTTGGATTAAGAATTTTTTTTTAAATTTGAAGTATGTGATTGGGATTCTACTGTACACATGCTGGTATTAACATGTATTATCGCTTCCTCTCACCATCTTCATAACTTACTCAGAAAGCAGAATTGGACATGGCTGCACTTTAAAATAGTCTGTTCCTTTCAGAAGAGCATTTGGAAGTTTGGAAGGTCAGCCAAACCAGTTTGGACTGAAAAACAGGCTTCTGTGAGACTAAGAATATTTGGATAAGTTAAGATCCAAACTTCTACTTAGAGCTTGAGGAGTTTGGTAAATATTTTGTTAATATATATGGCTTTTTTATTTTGTTTTTTTCTACTCTGTATTTAATGATTTTACTCAAAGGTGGGGAAAAAGCAAAGCTTGATACTAAAGGCAAAGCCTAAGCCACCTCATCTCAGACTTTCTTGTCTGACACAAGTTTGCTTTGCCTTGAAGAAAGTTCATAAACATTAAGAGGTAAATCCACTTCCCAGAAACTAGTAAGAGGATCACAGTGGGTGCTAAGAAAGAAATTTGGAGGAGGAAAAAGGGAAGATGAATTTGCATCTCTAATGTTGCGGAGACATGGCTGAACTTATTTCATTCTTCTTGACTGAGGAGTTTGTGCACAAGTCTCATTATATGAAGATCTTGTGAATTCCTTCTCTGCTTTTAAATAATTAGACAGCAATTAGAGCCAGAATCACTTCATTTCCCTCTGCACTTAGAAGAATGCAAAACTCCCATGGAATTCAATACACTGAAACCCATATATGAAACACATTCCTATGACTAAATATATTGATAAAATATGAGGTAATGATTCATATAACAATATTTCATCCCACAAAGATGCATACTGCAGTTGTCCACACAATTGTGAGATCTGGAAATACTTCTCTCTTGCTTATACAAGTATTGCATAGTTTTATTCTCCAAAGGCAGCAAAGATGTCCTAAAGTTTCTGCTGCTCCTTTTCGCCCTAATAGACTGCCTTGTTCACTGTCTAATGTCCTGTTTTCCTTCCTCACAGTCTGTTTCATTATGTCTGTTACTGCATATTTCCTGTTATGATGTTTGACACTATTTCATTATGGTAAAACATTTTAAGCTAGCAGTTAACTTTTAAAGCTTTTACTGATCAACTTTTAAGGACTCCAGAATACTCTCTCATCATTTGTCAAATATATATACTAGCATTCTAGGTATTTATTTTCATAGTAGTTTTGCCTCTTTATGATGGAAATTTAAGAAAGATTTATAAGAATGAAATAAAAAACTTGCTTTAAAAGTGAGGAAGTAAGTATATGCTTGGCAGGTTCATGCAAGCATCACTTACTAAGTTTGTGACACTCCTGTGACAATCTTGCTTTAGTTTTTTCATTTATTCTTTTTAAAAAAAATGCTCACTGAGGAGGAAGCTATATTAAAATACTCTTCAGATAAAATTTCCAAATTATTTTCCAGTCTAAGAAGGCTCAGATAATCACATTTAGGCCTAATATAGTGTTTTATGTCATTTGGATGCTTATCAATTCAGAACCTTTTGTGCCTTCGCCCTCACCACTTGCTACATAGGTACATTAATTCACAAAGTTCCATCTTCTAATATCCTAAGGCCCTGGAATTCCCCCAATCTCCTGGAAATTGGAATGAAACTAACACTTAACTACTATAACTGCTTGCGGCCTTTATAAACAGCAATGAGTTATCACTAGTTCTAGACTGAACCTACTGAGTTTAATAAAAATAAAAATAAGTTATTTCCTCTGTTAGTTTTCAGTTTTTCATTTCCTGGTTTGAAACAGGACTAGCAGCAGAAACCACAGTTTTCAAAAATGGGTACCTAAAGTGAAGCTCCTAAATCTATATTTAGGCACCTACATTTTCAAGAGTGCTGGAGGACCCAACAGCGCCTACTGACACCATTGAAAGTTGCTAGTCATGGATCACTTTTTAAAACTTTAAGCACCTACCTAGGTTTTGAAAATCTATTCAAGAAAGTGTTGTAAGGATGTTATAATTGTATCTACCCTTCCCAAAATCAGGAAGTAAAAGATATTTTGTAAAATAGATTTTCTTGCAGATTTTGCAGCCAAGTTTTGCAAACCTAAAATGTTTCTCTGATCTGAGCCAAACCTCTGTATTTTTGATGTTCTCCCATAACTTGTACAGAGTCAAGTGATCAGATACTTAAACTACCTAACACAAAAATACCTGCCCATTTCTAAGCTATACAAAGATAATATATTTCAGATTCAGTTACAATAACAACAGAAAATCGTGTACCATGAGTTCATTCATTTGAGAACTACCAAATTCATGCAAAAGTTAAACCTCATTTTTATTATAATTTTGTTCTCAAGAAGGATCACAGAATTACAACAAAGATTGTCACTGAAAAGGTTGGAGCCACCAAAGAGAAGGACAGGACATCAGCTACATGTTACTTTTACTACTCCAAGAATTCCCCATATGAAAGCAAAGGCGCAAGCTGTAGTTAGAAAATGGGAGACCAGATGGATTGTAAAAGTGAGATAGAATTCTAACAAATGGTGGCAGACTGGCGAAACATAACCCCTTCCAGTACTAGCAATCTACCATCGCCAAAGGATTCCCAAGCATAGGTGTTTCAACATGAAAGCCTATTCAATTGGCATGCCTATCTGTCAAAGAGGCTGAACCGTACAGTGTGTATGAGCTCTGAGGATAGTTTGAACCTATCCCATTCAGTTCTCACATTGATATAATACCTTGATTCCCATATGTATTGCATACTCTTAGCATCATCCCAGCTGATATTTTATTTTAAATTAGTGTAATCATTACATGTTTTCTGTTTAAGTGTTGTTTGAATCAAACTCTGCACTTTGGACCTCTGGGACCTCTTCTATTATTTGAATCCTTCAGTACTGAACAACACATTTATGTTTCTTGTAAAACAAACAAACAAAAAAACCCAAACAAAAAAACCCCACATCTCTGTGTATTTATATGGGCTTCCTGTAATCAGTTTCAGTTTATTTAAACAGAACACAAACATATGGACCACGTTTGAAACAGTGAAACTGCTTTTTGCATGACTCATTGCTGCTATTACTAATCACCAATCTTAATCTTTTACCATATCATAATCCCTCATTGTATTTGTGGAAATTAAAGCCACACTAAAATAGTCTCCCAATTTATACAACATGGAGACTTCAGACATAATTATCCTCCCAAACTCCTTCTTTCCGGCCATCTGTTTAAGCCCTAGGCCCTCTTTCCTAAGAAACCTCATCAGCTACAACACCAATCTGTCCCACCTGTGCCTTTTCCTCTCATTGATAATAACTATGTGGTCAGGCTGATATTCAAGAATGTGCTTTTCCACCATGTGGAAAGTGTCTGGATGTTTTTCTGCCCCTCCCCCCTCCTTTTTTTTTTTAAGAGCAGATGTTAGGTAATAAAGCAAGTCCTCACTCACCTCTCCAGCACCCGAGTTCGTGCGGAGTTGGTATGGGGCACACAATTCTGTCAGAGACCAGACACCAATGCGTTGATCAACGGGCTCACACTATCCTTAGCTCTCAAAGCTTTAGATTAAGTGTGGCCCCTTTATTAGGGGTGAGCATCAATATTTATACACAGAAGTAAACAAAGTGATTAACAAAAGATAATGGTCATGCATAATCAATCAATATTTTACAGGAAAAGCAAGTTTAACAAGTAAATGCATAGAGATAAAGGCTAATGGCTACTTAATAAAGGGGGTGTCATGAGTAGTTTGCAGGTTAGTGCTTTGTTCGATAAAGGGTTCAGAAAGGATTATGCAGAGACGGCCAGTCTGGGTGTGTTTTGGCTCCCCAAAGTTCACCAAAAGTTTAGACCCAACACAGACTTCACACCTGTTTCCAGAAGCACCATAGAGCTCCAGTTCTCTCTTACTCTGGTCTTTTTTTCTTTAATTGTCTTGCTGCGAGAACATATTACTTTTATCAGATATTAATAGCTTTTCCCTGATTGCTCAATATCAGACACAGACATGCTCTAAATCCCATACTAGATTTCTGTATGTTTCTGACTTTGTATCCCCTCTTTCTGTCTTGTAACAATGATTTACATCAGGGACAACATTTAGCATACTTGGTTTTATGTACTGAATCTGTCTTCCCAGAGCAAATAATTTACCTAAAACATAACACCCCTCCCCCCCCCCCAAATAGCTCTTTAAAATCTCGTTAGCTATGCTTGCAGGAAGTTTTCTTGGAAGATAGTGTATAGTAAATCCTAACAGACAATTGGTGGGTGATACAGAGTGATATCTTGACTCTTTCAGTACTTCTAAGAAGAGAAAAACAAAGCCTTAATGATGTGTAAATAGTAATCAGTTATATATGTAAAAGCAGCAAAGAGTCCTGTGGCACCTTATAGACTAAAAGACGTTTTGGAGCATGAGCTTTCGGGAATCTTAAGCCTCACTTTTCTCAGCCAATAACACATTTTTTTTTAAATAGCCTGAGGTTGCCATTTTTTTTTTAATTCCTGCTCAGAGCACACAACAAAAGAAAGCTGCCTTCACTTAAATGTTGGTGTGCTTTTCCCTTTTACAAACCTCAGTCATATAAAAATATTTTCCATTTGTTTTCAGAAGGCTTACATTCTTTAATATCATTACATATGGGAATATCTTGCAAAGGGTTACTCTCACAACTTCACTAATCCCCTGTGCATCCTCTTGCAGTGAAAATAATGAGGCTGGTCTGAAAGGCCATTTCCTTACTATTAATACAGGTGCAGCACAGAGGGAGGCAAAGCGAATATGGCTGGCTTAGGAAAGCTACTAAAAAGAAAGTCAGAGAAAATGAAGATTTTATTCTTTCTTCTTTTGAAGAATCGTACAGTAAAACAAAGCTTTCTGTGTTAATGTTCTTAAGTGGTACAATAAAACATACATATTTTATCATACAAATTGAAGTATTTGAATTCATCTATTGCCAATGAGAAATAGTTTCAGTTAAAGTTAATTTTATGGAATGATTATATGAAAGTTACTTCTCTTTGAAAACAAAATCTTTGTTACAGGGGTGTCAAAAATCTCATGATGTTAGTCTAGACAGTAAATCAAATATCTTATTGCAGATAGGGAAATATTGCATGAAATATTACTTAGATCCCTACTTAAAAAATCCACACTTCTTACATAGCATTTCCACATTTTGAAAAACTTTCTTCTAATGATGCAAAAGCCATTCAAGAATTATAATAGAAGCAAATGTTTTAGAAGGTAAATTCTGTGATGGGTTTTGTTTTAATAAATCCAGAGAGGTCACTGAACCTAACAGGTAATGATCAAGTGATCTCTCTCCAGCCATCCATCCCCACCCTCTGACAAACAGAGGCTAGGGACACCATTCCGTACCCATCCTAGCTAATAGCCATTAATGGACTTAACCTCCATGAATTTATCCAGTTCTCTTTTAAACGTTAGCCTTCACAACCTCCTCATGCAAGGAGTTCCAAAAGTTGATTGTGCGCTGTGTGAAGAAGAACTTCCTTTTATTTGTTTTAAACCTGCTGCCCATTAATTTCATTTGGTGGTCCCTAGTTCTTGTAATATGGGAATAAGTAAATAACTTTTCCTTACCTACTTTCTCTGTATCACTCATGATTTTATACACCTCTATCATATCCCCCCTTAGTCTCTTCTTTCCAAGTTGAAGAGTCCTAGCCTCTTTAATCTCTTCTCATATGGGACCTGTTCCAAGCCCCTAATCATTTTAGTTGCCCTTCTCTGAACCTTTTCTAGTGCCAGTATATCTTTTTTGAGATGAGGAGACCACATCTATATGCAGAATTCAAGATGTGGGCGTATCATCGATTTATATAAGGGCAATAATATATTCTCAGTCTTATTCTCTATCCCATTTTTAATGATTCCTAACATCCTGTTTGCTTTTTTGACTGCCTCTGCACACTGCATGGATGTCTTCAGAGAACTATCCGTGATGACTCCAAGATCTTTTTCCTGATTCATTGTAGCTAAATTAGCCCCCATCATTTTGTATGTACAGTTGTGGTTATTTTTTCCAATGTGCATTACTTTACATTTATCCACATTAAATTTCATTTGCCATTTTGTTGCTCAATCACTTAGTTTTGTGAGATCTTTTTGAAGCTCTTCACAGTCTGCTTTGGTCTTAACTATCTTGAGCAGTTTAGTATCATCTGCAAACTTTGCCACCTCACTTTTTACCCCTTTCTCCAGATCATTTATGAATAAGTTGAGTAGGATTTGTCCTAGGATAGACCCTTGGGGAACACCACTAGTTTTCCCTCTCCATTCTGAGAATTTACCATTTATTCCTACCCTTTGTTCCCTGTCTTTTAACCAGGTCTCAGTCCATGACAGGACCTTTCCTTTTATACCATGACAACTTAATTTATGTAAGAGCCTTTAGTGTGGGACCTTGTCAAAGGCTTTCTGGAAATCTAAGTATACTGTGTCCACTGGATCCCCCTTGTCTATATGTTTGTTGACCCCTTCAGAGAACTCTAATAGATTAATAAGACATGATTTCCCGTTACAGAAATCATGTTGACTTTTGCCCAAGAATTTATGTTCTTTACTATTGTTTCAACTAATTTGCCTGGTACTGACGTTAGACTTACCAGCCTGTAATTGCTGGGATCACCTCTAGAGCCCTTTTTAAATATTGGTGATATGTTAGCTATCTTCCAGTTATTGGGTACAGAAGCCAATTTAAAGGACAGGTTACAAACCATAGTTAATAGTTCCACAATTTCACATTTGAGTCCTTTCAAAACTCTTGGGTGAATGTCACTTGTTTTAAAAAAAAGTGAATGGATGGAAGAAGGGTATTGTGGGTGCCACGCTTTACATCAGCCCCTTACACTCCCCAAAAGGCTTTTACATCAGTTGATTAGAGTGCAGCACAAGGAAAATATAGTTGCCAGAACTGAACCCTAAAGCTATCAAGATTCTATAGAGCGACTAATAAAATAATTAAAAAACTCGAATAAACACAGGGAACAAAGGTTTGACTCCATGTTACCATCTCTAGCGCTAAGAAATTTTCCTTCAGCTTTTCTTCTGCCCTCTTCCCACCTTTGTATACACTTCCCTTGAATACACTTTGATGAAGTACAGCTTCCTTAAATTAAGTCCTCAATAGGATATGCTGTTGTCCCTTAACTCCCTTGAGCTCAAAAGAGAAACTCCACTGGGGTTCAAGCTTCCTCTGGAAATCTTTAATTACTATTGTTCATGTTGCCTCATTCAATGAAGATTCCAGTTATGAAGGAACATAAGGATGGGGAACACCATGAATGTGATAGTCCTTGAACCCTGGACACCACAAGTACAAGGATGAACATAGGCGTATATTTAAACCAGAATGTATTTTTTAGACAGCTTATACAAACAAGTGTTCCTTGATGATAGCTCTAATGCAGCAGTTCTCAAACTGTGGGTCAAGACCCCAAAGTGGGTCATGACCTTGTTTTAATGGGGTCACCAAGGCTGGCTTAGACTTGCTGGGCCCGGGGCTGAACCCCAAGCTCCACCACCAGGGCCAAAGCTGAAGCCCAAGAGCTTCAGCCTTGGGCAGCAAGACTTGGGTTACAGGCTGAAGCCATTGGGTTTCAGCTTTGGCCCCCCTGCCTGGGGCAGTGGGGTTTGGGAAGACTCAGGCTTTGGTCCTCCCCCCTGGGGTTGTGTAGTAATTTCTGTTGTCAGAAGGGGGTTGTGGAGCAATGAATTTTGAGAACCCCTGCTCTAATGTTTAAATAAATATACATTCAGTGAGTTGGTTTGATACATTCAGAAAAAAATTAGCATAAATAATAACGAAGTAGTGGTGGGGGGGAGGAGGGAAGAAACAGAGCAGATGACTGAATTACTATAGTTTTTTCTCTTTGCAAAAATTAAAGGAGATCCTCTGAACAATCAAAGAAGCCATCTCAAGTGGGCTACCAAATTTCAAATAGATCAGGTAGACTCCAATCACAAAACTGCCTCAGAGCTCATTAGACGATCTGATCCCATTGTGTTTTTAGTTTTTTTTTTGTTTTTTTTTTTGCAAAATAAACAGATTACGTTATTACATAAAACAAGGTTTAAAAAGATGTAACTTGCGTCACAGACCTGGTTGAACTCTCCCTGCTGGACACTCACCAGACTGCTGATAGGGATCCAAATGCTGAATCCCGCATGCCCTTCATTGGTGGGCGTATGTAGCATTAGGCACTTGTCCTGGGCTCCAGCCTCTAGGCACACACTCTAAAGACAGACTTTATATTTGACAGCTTTTTTGGTAGGAGGGATCCTCTGAGCTAATTGCCTAGAACCTGACACTAGTGCCTTCTACCTCAATAGATCTTGCCCATTCTACAGAGTCCTACCAAAGATGTGAGCTTTCTCATTTACATCTTGAGGGACACACAACAGCAAAAGCCAACAGACACACAGACAGAATTTGAACAGGACTCTAAAACACTGTTACTCTTCACTTAAGAGAGAGAACACAAGAAAGCACAGGTAATTTAGAAAACAAATGCTCTGAATGGAAGGCACCTTGCTATAGCTTACTCTTTCCTTGGGAATTCATCTGTGAACAAGCAGAGAGGGTTCCCCCACCTTCTCGGACTCCTGCAGCTGCTTCCCTCAACATGAATTGGTGAAAATGGCCAAAGACACAGAATAGCACAGCTCCTACCTTTTTGTAACTTTCCAATGTCCACTGTTAAGTGATTCCTGATCAGCTTCCTCAGGTGATCAGACACTAACTAACTGACTTCAATCCAGGAGACTGTCCCCTGAAAAAGCAGTTCACCTGGACAGGAGCAAGCCTTTTGTTTCAGAATGTTTCTTTTTTAACAGAGGACCATCAGGATTTAATAACCTTCTATTGTTAGTCCCTAGCTGCCCATTTATATCCACTCATAAATCTTAGAAAGGAATAGTAATAGACATTAATTAGTCCCCAAGCATAGAAGTAAAAAAAATATATAGTTACAAATAAAGGCCAAAGAAATTAGATACAATTCTGTTTCAATAGTCAAAAATACAAAACTATTTCATCACTAGTGGGTTCCAGACTAATAATAATTACTATCAGCCATACAGAGAAGACTGAATTCTGCACTGCTTTCTTATTTTCTTCTAAATAAAAGAATTTCATTTTGTGTAAATGGGATGTCAAGAAATCCTTAGACTCAACACTGTCATTATGAAAAACTCCCATTTCCTTAGCTGTTTTGAGTATGTCCGAAAACGCCACATATGGAATGTATGGAAATCCAAAGTCTAGATCTGTATCTTAAAACAGCATATTTTTCTTGTCACATATGAATAACCCCAATTATGTCAACTAGACTATCTACCTGTAAAGTTAGGCACATGAGTATGTCTTTGCAGTTTAACTGAGTCATTAGGAAAGATGTACACATGATTATTTAAATAGATGATAACCTGATATGTTCATAATCAGGTATGGATACAGCTGGGTGAATTTTTTGAATACTTCATTTTCTGAAAAAAAAAAACAGTTTTGGTTAACCTAAAACTATTCATAGATTTGACCCATTTAGTTTTATCTAAGAAAAAGTTTTTCAGAGATAGCTTCAGAAAACTGCACATGCATGTTTATCCTTTAGAACCTTTGGCTCAGTTGTCAGGACACTTACCTTCAATGTGGTCTTCAGTCTGGAACAGATACTTGACTTTAGACCTTCACCCTCCTCAGTAAGCCTCCTAACCACAAGGGTATGGGCTAGTGTGGGGTCACTAACTCTCAATCTCTCCTGTTGAAGCTGTTTCACATTGTATAAATACTCAGTTATGCATTGGATCAGGACTTGAACTCAAGAGTTCCCCTGATAGGTGCATGTCCTAACCACCAGGCTATAGGCAATTCTCTCTCAAGCTGTTCTGTTCAAGCTATTCCACTTTGTTTAGAAGTCCATTGGTCCAAAAAGAGAGAATGAGACTGATTCTATAGCCTGATTATTAAAGTACTCATTTGAGAGAGATGAAATGTGGATTCTAACCTTCTCTCTGTCTCATTCAGAGGAGGGATTTGAATCCATCTCTCTCTGACCCAATGAGTATTTAGTCCAGAGTTAGTATTTAGCTCCAGATTTAGAATTAAATTATTATTTTCAGATGGTTGTATAATCTTCTTAATAGCAAGAGATAATGGTGGGCACATGGAAGATTATAATGACCAAGGAACAAACGTTCTCTTGGTTCTCTTCCTTGTTTGTAAATAAAATAGTTACACATTTTTTCAATTGCATTTTCCTCTTAGACCCATTGCTCCCTTTTGAATAGAGAAATGGGAGAAAAAGAAGAATGTGAAAGATCACCTTATATAGCTTTATAAAAAAATCTTTATAAAACTTTTTTTTGTTTTTTTAAATGTGTCAATAAAGACTGGAGAGAAATAAATGAGAAAAATCAATAACATGGGGTTTTACTTTGAAAAGTAACTAGGTAAAAATGTCATTGTGGAGGTGGAGTGTGTGGTAGCTCAGTGATTTCCATATCAATTTCCTCAGCTTAAAATTTCTTCAGTTTACAAGTAAAGAGGTGTTTTTCAAGTTATCTGCATGGAAAACTAAGTCAAGGATCTTGTTCTTTTTGTCTTTTACATCTTCATTAGTGAACAAATCTGATCACATTCCTTCGATTGGGGGTGCAAATAGTTGTGCATGCAAAATGTGAGCACAAATTTAATACAATTGTGGCACCTTTGTAAACTTGGTCCAGAAATATATTGTGTGTTAGTTTTGTGACTGACCCACGGCTGCTTCCTTTTGTAGCACCAAATTCTGTCCACAGATATGCATAAAACTCCCATTGAATACAATGTGGATAGTGCATATTCCAAGAGTAGGATTTGGCCCACAATGTATAAATAAACCAAGTTGCAATAAAAAGGAAAGGCTGAGTCTCACCTGCCTGCTGAGAAACAGAACTGACATGTTTAGAACTGGAAAGGTGTACTGCAATCACGACTAAATTGAGAATGAAAAGAGAAAAGTGAACACTGAACTGCAACAGATTAAATTCTGGATGAAAGTGAGAAGTGCTAGATTGAATAAAGTGGGATAAAGGTAATGAGAAGGACACAGATGGGAAATGAACAATGTTCAAAGAAAAATGCCCAAGAATGGCAAACAACAAAAAACACAAAGTGGAAGAAAGCCAATGTGGATGAACTAAGCAACATAAAATGAAATCAAAGAACAGGAAAGGTGCATAAGTTGCATAAGACATGCATAGAAGAGGATGGCAAAGCTTGCAGAATAAAACTGAAATAGCCAACAAAGAAAAAAACAGAAAAGTAAAGAGTAAAATGAAAACTGCACAAAAAGTAGGACATATCTTGGCTTTCCATACAGCCTGGTTCAAAGAGGTTGTCAAACTACCATTAAAAGACAGCTGAAGTTTTCTAGATGTCTAGAATGTGCTCTAGAGGGACCACGTTCCCCTATGTCAGATCTGTGCCCTTCTTCCCAGCCTTAGCATGAGACCATGCTGATGGAACGGGGTACTCTTTGCAGGTACTGGGACAGCTGAGTTTATGCCTGTCCCACAACTAAAGGCTCCCCCCTCAACTAAAGGGGGAGGAACCATTAGGCCTAGGCCACAGGCAAGTACATGGCACAACATAGGAGAAAACAGGAATAGGAGTAAGGTCAAAGGTTACATATCTGGAACCAGAGGGGGACACAGAGCAGAGAAAACACCTATCAATTCCCACTGCTCCTCAAAGTCAGTGGACATTGCTCATAAGTACTCTGCCCAGAGACATGATTGAATAAGGATCTGGAAATAGGCTCCACAGTCTAACAGTGCCCGCCTCCCGCCCAACCCAACCCATCTTTGCCAGCGCCAGGAGGAGAATGATAAGAAGGTCTTGAGACTTGGTGGGGCCATGGGCATAAATTAGTAGGTGGAGGGAAAAGAGCACCCAGAATCTCAGTAAGAGTTTCTGAAGGAGCTGGAAGAGAGGCTTCAACCTGACACTCTCTACATAAATGTGAGCCACGGTCTCTCTCATAACAGAAGGGACGAGTGTCAAGGGAGTTTGTGAGCCATGCCAAGTACACTCCCATGCTTTCAGCTCCATAGATGAGCCACCAACTAACGCTCCTGACAGGCCGAGGAACCAGAGCGGAGTACAGACTGGCCCACTGGGGTTCCTCACACTCCATAGGTGGCAACAAGTCCTGCCACTTGAGATTTTTTGCCTAGGATAAGGCCCCAGCCTGCAGCCTTGAGGCTTCATTTCCAGGTACCAAAAGATGGATGTAAGTATCTAATTTTAGGCACACAAGTTTTAACATTTTGACTTTACTATCATTTGAATGCTATTCATATAGTGATGTAAATACTGTGTAAGGATCAGAGAAGACTTATATCATGACTATCAACAACCCTTGGCACACTTACCTCAGCTACATGCATTCCACAAGTTAAAGTGAAAAGATGGTGAGTGCTGGGTCAGAGCAAGGTTTCTAAGGACTGTGGCAGTTCAGCTTCTGGATAGGTAGAAGCTTCCCACCTGTGGAGCATAAGAACTTTATAGGACACAGTGGAGCCACCGTTACTCTTTTACTCCCAGCATGCAGGCATTGCTGACAACAGGTGCATACGGATTGCTAGATTATTTTTTTAAGGTAGTGAATGCCTTCAATTTCTAGACAATTTCACAGGTTACTCAGGCCTCTCATAAATATTCAAATGAAATTTTATGAAGTGTATGCAGTTGCTGTCGAAGAGAGATAATACACTGATGCCACTGTTATTATTTAGAAGAAAATAATGGACCTAATAATTAACAATTTTTAGATACCCCAAGTTGGAGTTATTTGACAGTCATTACAAAGTAGATCTGCCAAGTTGAGAAGATTTGGATGGACTGTTAATGTTAGTTCCAGGGCAGCCGCCCAGGGGAGATCAAGGGCAGCCACGCAGTGGCGGTCCAGGGAGGGCAGGCTGCCCGCCGGCCCCATGTGACGAGGGTCTGTATCTGGGCTGCCGCTGCCCAAGTAACACATTGTGGGCTGGAAATGTGGCCTGCAATAATAAATAAGTTGAGAACCACTGCATTAACTTAAATCAGAGGGTTGATTTGTTTCATTTACCTCTGTTAGTCCTTCTTGAGGTTCATTTGGATGATCACAAACTTTTAAATCCCAGAGAACAAGAAGGAAAAACCTGGTGAAACTGATAGAATTCACCATCTTTCTTATCGTCAACAGCTGTGCCCTCCTAGGGTCTCTCAAAGATGTCTTTTTCCCATAATAGGACTTGAGACTTTCCCCCCATCTTATTTGTCCTCCAATGAAGACTATGCCTGATGACCTGATAAAAATGCATATCCCTTCACAGTACATCTGACTGATTTAAAAATCAACAGCTGCAAATTTATTGAGTAATTATTAATATAGATAAATGCCAGGTCTAAAAGCATATCTATGATTTGAAAGATAAAAGAAGAAAACACTGACTAAATTTTAAATTATGTCTGAAGTAGCTGGATGGAAAATGGTAAACAGAATCCCACTGTTAGAAAAAAAATACTGGGGGTGGGGATAGACCCATATAACAAACCTTGGTATTGTAGTTTTAGGTTTAAGAGAATATTTTTTAAAAGATTTTTTTTTAAATGTCATTTTTGCAATGTTGAAAACTATTTACAAAAAATAGGAGTGAAATGTATAGCTCATTTCAGAAGCCTCTTAAAACTTGTCACTAACTGTCTCCCTAGGTAAAATAAGGAGGGGAAATAATGTTTTCTTAATTTCAGGTACCTAATAATGCACGGTTCTGTAAGTTAGTCTAGCCTAATTAAAATGTCTTCATCTTCCAATCCTTTTTTTAAAGTTAGAGCTACAAAATAACCTTTTATCTCCCCTCCATTTCAATTGTCCCTAGTAGCAACTTCACAGCAGGCCACCTGAAAAGGTCGACCTGTCAGCCAGTAATACATAAAACACCCATGGAAAATGAAGGTAGCAGTAATCTTGTCTTGAGTAGAAAACAGCTATTCCATGAAATTTTAGAGATAATGAGCGTTATCCTGCTAGTGTGACATTTTTTTAAATAAAAAAAATACTACCACCATACACCTGTACAGGACTAAATGGAAAAAATATTTTGCAAAGGTAGAATTCAGATGAGGGTCTAGTAGCTGCTCCACAGTTTATATGCAGCATTTATTATTGTAATAGTCATAATAAACATCAAATATATTATATAAATAATTTAAAGAGAAATCTCAGATGAGGATTTTAGTTGGCTTGCAATAGTTTAATATCTGGCAAATTTTAACATTATAGATGGTTTCCTTCATGCCATAGTTGATAGTATAGTTATATCCAGCTGCAAAAATACGGTAAAATTCTGTTTTCAGTAGGGTGACCAGGTAGCAAGTGGGAAAAATTGGTACAGGGGGTGAGGGGTAATAGAAGCCTATATAAGAAAAAGACTCCAAAATCGGGACTGTCCCTATAAAATTGGGACATCTGGGCACCCTAGTTTTCAGCATTATTTATAATCAGCTATGTGACCATTGGCTCACCACAGACCTATATATGAGGTTAACATATTGATTTGCCTTTAAGGAGTTTTTCACTTCTTTTATTAGTGTTCTGTGGATAGCTTTATAAAATGGTGGAAAAACTATTCTAAAGAAATATGTCAGCCAAGTAACATAGCATTGTGCATTTGCTCCAGGCATGATTCTGTAAATGAGCAATGTGACATAACAGAATGGCAACATCAGTCCACCTAAGAGTACTGAAATGTTATTTGAAGGCAAAGCAATTATATGTTTAGTGTTTCTAATCTTGAAATCTACACTGGTTCTTTCTGTGACACGTAAGGGGTAAATTAGGGAGGAATTCTGTTATAAAATGACTAGTTAAGGCTACAGTTTCTGTATAGGATGCCTCCACAATATCAAAACAATAGAACTTCTATCAATAAAGATATTTCTGTATTGTGTACTCAATTGTTAGTAATCCTACTACATACTAAAGATAGATACCTGGCTTCAGTATAACAAGTACCAGAATACTGAATCTTTGGGGTTGAACCATCGAGGGATGGCAGCATAAACAAACAGAATTTCAAGTGTTCTTTATTATTTTTAATCAGTTGTGGGGAACACATTAGAAGAAATGAATCTGTTGTGGAGAACATTAAAATAAATTAATCTACATTCAAAATACCACTAGGAAAGAAAGCATTTGTGTTTATCATTTTAGTTTTAGTTCTCCTGTGAACCCCCTATTCTAATTTTTTCTGTATGATGTGTAATGCATATTGCACCTTTATACCACTATTCAGGGCTTTAATTGGTCTCAGAGAAGACACAGATCTGACATAATCCAACAAAATAATTTCATTAGTTTGTAACAAAAGGTTAGGCCTTGAACAGTTTGTTTCTATTCAGTTATATTGCCTACCCACTAGCAACCACCCATCTCCAGACCTTCCGCAGAGGTCTCTGGTTTTGGCCAGACCTTTTACGCATACCATGTTAAGCGTTGACATAAAGCAGTTGATGAGAATGAACTGCAAAAGATTATCATTACAGAAATGACATTGTTTCCCTAAGCAGGCTTTCCACTGAAGTATTGGTTGTTAGAGACACAAGGTGGGTGAAGTAATATCTTTTCTTGTCAAGTAAATTAAATCAAATAATGTTGTGACAGGTCAGATCAAAACAATATTTTTCAGTATTTCCTGCAAACTATGTTTTATTTTTTTCCCACTTTTCTGGCTATAGAAAAAAACAAACTATAAATCTGAAATAAGTTATGGTTTGGTATTATTATTATGTTAGTATCCTGTGGGATTTTTCTATTTAAACCTTGTCAAAGTCAAATTATTTCAAATGACCTGAAACTGAACATCTCATCTCAAATGCAACGGTTCTCCTCCCAGCAACCCTCAACATTATTAAATAATGCTAAGTGACTTTGCAAATAATAAATCAATAATAAAGGTGCTTGAGGTTTCATATTGGTCTCTTAATGTTTTCCATTCAGAAGGCTCAGTTGCCTGGAAAAAATTACTTTTTCTAATAGGGATCTGAAAGTAAGCTAGGGCCATTCCTTCTTGTGCATCATAACCAATTGACTTCAGAACCAGCCCTTTGTGTCCCAGTACTGCTCCAAGCAGTGATATTTCATATTTCCTTAAAATCGGGGGGGGGAGGGTAGGGGACATGTTTTCTGTGAATTTTATCCCAGAGAGCCAACTTCTTTTATTTAAAAAAATATGTATCTAACCTGCATAATTGCAAAGAACTTTGAAAAGATTAGCTGAAAGAGAATCAATGTACTTATACCTGGCTGAATCTCCAGACTGTCTGAAACAATAGCTCTGAGACGTGTGAACTGCTCTGTACATTACACTCATGGCTCATAGACTCATGCTTTGTCTACACTACCAAGTTTTGTCGCCAAAAACTGCATTTTGGCGATAAAACAGCAGGAGCGTACACACTACAATGGGACGTTTGTCACAAAAAACACAGAGTTTTGGCAACAAAAAACTTCCACCCCTACGAGGGACTTTTGTTTTTTCCCCTCCTTTTATTGTGGACAAAGAGCCAGTGTTGACACTGCTGATTGTTTTGTCCACAGAACTGGCTTCCGCCAGTATCCCACAATGTCTGCCCTGATTGCTTTGCTCAGTGTTTTGATCTCTGCTGCCCTGCTGGCATGAGCCCCGCCTCTTTCAATGCTCCTGGAAGTATCTGTGTGCTGCTCCATTTGAGGAACAAACAAAGAGCAAATCACTGGAATGCTCCTGTCCTGTACTAGGAACACAGCAGCAGGCAGGCTGCTGATGCAGGAAGAGGGAAACAGACTGCTGTGCTGCTTCGCCATTCCTCCACATGGAGAGCTCACACAGCTACTTATAATGCTGCTCTTGGCAGCTGAGGGGGCTGTGGGAGAACTTGGAGAGAATCCCAAGATGCGCAGTGATCAGCTCTTCCTTCCCACAACACTGCACTGTGGGATACATACCCACAGTGCATTGCTCACTCTGTCGATGATGGTGTCCCCAATGTGAATATGGTCTGTCGAGGGAGGGAGCAAGTGTGAACACCCTTTGGCCATTTTTGTTTTGTCAACTTTTGGGTGTCAATGTAAGTTTTATCAACACAACTTGTTAGTGTAGACAAGACCGCAGATTCCACATTTTTTCCTCCTTAAGACATCTAGATAGTCAGTATTTTTTCCCCACAGAATTCATTAATTTGCGGCAGTCAGCAACCCAACTTTTTGTTTTGTTTCATACCACATCAGTCAGACCAGGACATACATGCAGCTGCCCTTCATTCTTCAGCAATTTTGTTTTGTACTTATATAGTGCTTCTCACTTAAGGATCTCAAAGTGATTATTATTCACATTTTACAAATAGAGAAACTGAGGCACAGAACTATTAAGTGGCATGTCCATATCACAGAGAGTCAGATGTCCAGAGTCCCAAGGCAATGATTTGACCCCTAGACTATACTGTTAAGCATCTGAAAAAAAGGTATTTGAGAGTAGGAAGTTGTTTTGTTTTGTTTTCCTATCTGTGCCTCACTTGTCATTGAATATACATAGAAATTCAGATTCCACAGATGTCCTAAACAAGAGATACTATTTTAGAATGCAAAGTTATTCTTTCTTGTTTTAGTCTCAATACACAATGACTCAGTCTTTTCAATCCTGCAAAGATTTAGCTTACTTTAAGGCTCCAAATTAAGCAAGTGGCATACCTCTTTCCAGGATCAGGACCTTAATTAGCAGTCAGCTCCTGCTTATGTCCTTTTTAATTTTCATACACACACACTACCTATCCCCATAAACGCATGCACCCTAGTGGTGTTGATGGGGAATATAGATTTAAAAAACCTACGGTGTATTTAAAAAATCAGCTTAATCTAATCTGAGATTGCAAACACTAAAATGCCTTAATTATAATCATAAAGTGATTGCATGGCATCACTACAAGTCAGAGTTGAAATTGTTTGGGTGCCTTAATTCTACATATCCATACCTTAAAATATCTGAATTTCTTTTGAGGGCAACCTTTAATTCTACATTTCCTGAGTTTGTTATGCTTGATTTGTGGATAATTACAACATCCCTGTAATCTTATCTACCTTTTTGTTTTTTATATGTATTCTCAATCTTATCTCCATCTTCCCGTGGGTTTTGCCTATGAAGGATAACATCGCACAGAGCACTTGAGAGGTGCTTTGAAATATTCCCAAACAGCACAAGCCCAATAGGTCAGAAAACCACAAATCAGCTCCCCCATCCTAACCATAAATAAAGTTATTCCCACATTTTATCTTCATCTTCGTTATTAAAAACATGTTCCTCAATGGTTAAATTACTGTCAAATGATATAAACTGATAGTGAAATGACTTTACAGAGTGTAGGAAAAGTCTGTATTTAGTCTGCTTGAACCTGAACATCGACATTTGAATTTTCACTGTAAACACCAAAAAGACTTACAGCTCTATCTTCAGAAAATAGTTTGCCTTCGAACCTGTAAAATAGACATCCATAAAGAAATATTGTTTTATAGTTTTGCCATGTCCTTTACTAACTGTGACACAGCTTTCTTTTTAACTTTGTCTTTCAGCAAAATAAAAAAAATAAAAATAAAAAATTGACCTTTTGGAGGGAGAACAAGACGTGGTGGTGGTCTTTCAGAATACATCCCATTCCACTTGTATAATAACCTACTGGGAGAAATCTGAGCTTTTAGCAAAATGTCACTATGTCGTTGCAGTTGTTCTACCACTGAGATGAATAATGGGTAGCACTGTGAGACGGCTGTAGTTCACCTTGCACAGGGGTCATTGACCACTTATCACTGTGGGAGTCACTTTGAGTAATGGTGGAGGAAAAAACATATCAGAAGTTGGATAAATAAACATTTATCATTACCTGGGAGAGGAAAGAAAGCAAGAGAAATAATTTTCCAGCTGAATTTATTTGAGGAATTTGGAGTGAATATTTTATAATCATTTATTACTTCTAGAACAGCAGCAGCCCAAATGTATTATATGATAATAGTTTATAATATTATAGTATGTGAGGTTAAGAATGTTTGAATAAATAAATAATAAACGTATTTAATTAAAACAAATTAAATAGCACCAGTGTATTTTAAAAACTACCTTTGGATTTGCTTTCATTCAAAATAGATTCATCCACATTAGAGAATCAAACACTTGGGGGTTTTGCCTCATGAATAATGTATCGTGAAATTGGGAGTGTGTAAGTTTTGCCAAACAAACAAAGCAAATGTTTGCTTAACTGTATCCAGTGGGCTGGATTTACAAACAGCTGCAACCCTTCATTCTACTCTTACAACTTTATTACATGGCCTCTTTAACAGGCAGCATCAGATAAATACAGTATACTGTTCCAAAGATGATTTCCTCAACAGTGGTCATGAGCAAGATAATGCTCAATATAGTGTATACCAGTGTTTCCCAAACTTGGGACACTGCTCCAGGCCAGTGGGAGCTGCTGGAACCAGCACACCCCTCAGCCCATGCTGCTTTCAGCAGTTCCTATTGGCCTGGAGCAGCGAATCATGGCCAGTGAGAGCCGTGATCGGTCGAACCTGTGGATGCAGCAGGTAAACTAACTGGCCCGGCCCGCTAGGGGCTTTCGCTACACAAGTGGCATCCCAAGTTTGGGAAACACTGGTGTATACAAATCAACAGAGGTGTTACTAGATATTTTCTGGATATTTCTAAGACTTGTAGGATGTTCATTGGGGTGGGGATTTTCAAACTCATGCCCAACTTCCATAGACTTTCAATGGAAGTTGGGTGCCCAACTGACCTGTATGGTTTTGAAAATCTCCCTCAGAAAGTATACATTCTCTGGGGCCTGGAGTATAGCACTGGAAGAGAAGCATTATAGGTTCTACTCCCGGCTAGGTTGGGCATCTACTCACTTTAGGCTTGATCCAGTGCCTCCACATTCCCATTAACTTTCAACAGGCTATTTCAGCTAAAGGCTGGAGACTTCAGGGAACTTGTATTCTAGCATAGTGTAACTGTTTTTTCTATTTTCCAGCTTTGGTCCAGAAGTGAAAAACCTGGAGAATGTCACCAACTGTGCTGAATTCACTGAAAAGAAAATCACTTAAAATGAAACAGACTTGTGAAAGAGTAGAAACTG
Source organism: Gopherus flavomarginatus (assembly GCF_025201925.1). NCBI lineage: Eukaryota > Metazoa > Chordata > Testudines > Testudinidae > Gopherus > Gopherus flavomarginatus. The sequence continues at coordinate 180,153,951 of NC_066619.1, forward strand.
CTGGAAGGAAAAGGAAGAAAGATAGAGGAGCATCCAACCTAACAACATCAGTGTGAAATTCTTGCCCTAAAACCTTATTTAGCTGGCTGAATACTGCAAAGAAAGCTTTTATGTATATTCTCCCAAATTTTCAAAGTCATTCATACTCATTACCTCTTTGTATTCACTGTTTCTGAACATTTCTGATCAACATTTATTATCATGAGCATTTTTCAGTAGTGAGTTACAAAGTCACATGCAACAGTATCCACATAACCAGGGTGTGAAATTTGCATAAGTATTTGTACACACATCCAATGAGGAAGCAGAAATAATTCAACGGATCCTATGATCAAAACTAACCAACAAAGCTTGAATGCCAATATCAAATAACTGGAGACCTATCAACATAAGTTGTCAACCTCTACCGTTAGCAAATATATTTAGGAAAAAACGCTACTTGCTCGTGGATATTTTGTGAACAGGAAAAGAAGCTAAATCACTTGTGAATTATTTCCTCAACTCTACTTTTCAATTTCTTGCTCATCTCTAGGTAAGTATAAGAACTGTGTATTTAATAGTTCCCTCAATCAAACAATTTTCACTATTTAATTGAATATATTCTTGAATCTTGATTAAACAATACAAATGTTATACTATGAACCATGACATCAAGAAGGGCATGGTTCTTCACCCTACTCAATAAACCAATCAGGAATACCCCCTTTGATAACTCTAACCCTTTTGGTTAGATTGAGGATTGATTTTTAAGGATTAATGGCAATTTGTTCCATTCAATAATCTGGTGGGAAAAAAAATACAGGACAAAAAGGCATCATCCCTATGCTTCAACCAGGTTCTCTTTTTTTCTGATGATTGATTTGCATTCCCATTTCTGCTCTGCTAAAATTAGCTGATGGTTTCTCAGTGTCAAATAATAATTTGCAATGGTTGGATTGGCTCTTATCTTTTACCTGGTGAATTATGAAACACATATTGTCCTGACTTTCATTCAAATAAAAAGATTGTCCTTGGTAGATGTCACTGATTCACATGACTAAACAGTCTAAATGTAAATGTTACGCATCTCTACTCTACCTAAACCTAATATGTAGTCTAGCCCCATTTTTAATGGTATATTTATACAAAAATATGAATAAAAGAAATTGAGTAAATTAGTGGCACACATAGCTCCTAACAATTTTCATTGTATTTGTGTAAAGTTTTCTGAAGAGCCTAGGGGACTCTGGAGCCTAAAACCAATTTTCAAAACCAACAGGCACTTAGGACCAGTTTTCCAAAGTATTTGGCTGCCTAAAGATGCAGATAACATGTACAAAAGTGCTTAAGTAAGAAAGGTACCTAACTCTCATTGAAAGTCAAAACGACTTAGTACCCTAAATCACTTTTGAATATTTTACCCTTCATCTTTACATTTCCAAGAGTTTACCATTTTGGCAGGCCAAGACGATGCAGCCTATTACATATCTGAGAAAAAAACATGTTCTCTCGTGGATCTTATGTGTTTTGTTTTCCTGTAATCTAAAATGAGAGTCATTCAGACTGAGAACATAGAAAGCAAGGTAAAATGAAGTGTGATCAATAGAGCATCATTGACAACACTGCTGACTGGATTCAAATCTCAGTTAGGAAAACATGATTAGAAGTATTTGACTCAAAGCCAGACAAGTATGTGGCAGGTACCAATAGGCTGCGCTACACTGGAGAAAGAACTACTAAGATATTCAGTATTTGATTCATCTCCTCTGTACTGAATAGATTAAGAAGTCTCCAATATATAAGCCATAGTGGTGAGTTTGAAGACCATATCTTCAACAGACCTGTAAAATTGGGTTTTAAAAACGGATTGCATCCAGCCTGCAGCAAAGAGATGCACATGGGAAGTTCAAATTGAATTCTAGATACCTCTTTGATAAATGTGATTTTAAAAGAGTGGGAAAACTAATATTTCTCCAGTTATCTAACTGGTTCTGATTTAATTAGAATTCTTTTCTGTTCCGATTAATTTTTCGAACAAGGGTCAGAAAAGAGCTTTTTTACTTTAGACATCCTTAGCAATGACATTTCACAGCACATATCCTGAAAAGTTTCAGCTGTCAGCCAGTAATGCAAAAAATACCCAGGGAATTGAGGGAAGGAGTGTGTTTCCTTTTCAGTGAAAAATAACTAATCCATTATATTACAGTGGTAGTGAATGTTATCCTGGTGGTCTGAGAAGTATGGATCTTTAAAAATACAGGTAGGAAGCAATTCTGAATAGTCTTTAGTGGACTAAGTAGAAGAAAACGCTAGTAAGGGTAAACTTTTCTGTTGGCCTCTATAAAAATAGTTTATACACAAGTTGTCAAAGCCATCAAGATGAAGCAAAAACTGAAGATCTTGAGGTTTTAAGATAACTTACAATAATTTATCATGAGAATGAGAATGGAAAGCTGTGCAAAGATATGGCATATTTTGATTACTTCATAACAATATGCTGATTTGGGGCTCATTAAAAATGTCATTATGTAATCACGTTATTGCTTTATCTACAAAGCTAAAAGCATCCCACTCTCATTATCGCTGACTTATCTCCCATAGTGTTAGCAACAGTTGGAACCCTGGGGTAGATGGGCTGCCAGAACTTTAAGCACTATTTTGATTTGATCTGCTCTGAGCAGGGTTTGATGCTATGAAGCTTAAAATGCCGGTGGCAGATGGGAGCCCAGTAACGTCATCCTTTCCACTTTTGTAGCTCCTATGAATCTGAATGGTGATGGCAATTGTGAGAAATTTCTTCAGTATTTCTCCAGTATAGACAAGGCTTATGTCACTACTTTCCTTACTGTGAAGGAGTTATAACACAATGACTGGTCTGTAAGGACATTTCAGGTTTTGTATTACTTTTCTTTGAGCAGCTACAGAAAATGGTGGACAAGCTATTTCAAACTACTATGTCAAGCAAATAACATAGCACTGTATGTTTGCCGTAGCCATGACATTTTTAATGCTCTGTGAAATGAGAGAACACCATCTTCAATCCACATAAGAGCTCTGAAATGTTTTTATTTCCAGGATAAGAAATTGAGCGTTTAGTCTCTCGTCTTGACTGCATTGGCTGCTTTCTTGAGAACAGCTGTGGCCTCTGGAAATCTGTGGCATATGAAGGACAAAATAATGGCAGGTTTTCTGAGATTCTGTAGCCTGGACTGGACATTTTTTCAGCCGTTTTTGTATGGTATGTCTCAGCCTCAGTACCAACAAAATAATAAAGCTTTAATCAATATAATTCTGTTCCTCTAGCCACTTGTCTTATACTCACAATTATAGATTGCTCTTGCTTTCAATATAAGTAATACCAAAATATTGAAGCTTTAGGGTTGAATCTGGGAAGGTGTCAGAACAGGAACAAATATGGACAACATACAGGATGTGGCAGGGGGCGGGGGAGTCTATCTGGGTGGAATATACAGAACCATCACATCACAGACCAGGAATAATCAGTGTCTAAACTACAGATGTGACTGTGCCTAGGCATAGCTTGGGGCACCTTCATGCCAGAAAGATGTCATCAATTCAAGAGGACTTCAGAACAATGCAGCAAACTTACGTTTAATTACACTGCAAAATTACTCTGTAGAATGTATACATTTCTCTCTCGGTCATGCCAAAGTAAAACAACACCATTTATCAGTATAAAGATTTTTTTTCTTATTGCCAGCATTATACATTCAGCTTGGAATCTGAAATTCGAACTGTGTTTTCCAACATCACTAATAAGCACAATTGTACCTTTGAAACTTTGGAGCAAATCTAGTCTCCAATACCAAGCAAATAGCAGGAAGACATGCAGGGAACAGGAATTTTACCACCATGCCATGGAGCAGCTTCAGTGCCACTGTATGGCCTCCACTACAGCCCTGAAACCACAGTAGCACAAGCATAGCTGGGGTTAAAGCCACTGATTTATGATAAAGGATTAAAATAATTGAATAAATGTAACTTAATTAAAATATAAGATTCCAGGGTTTGTCACTTTGTGTGTCACTCTGAAGCTTAGAATGTCTGTTGAGTCAATGTGAAGCAAAGGAAAAAACGACAAGTGTGGTTGAAAGCTCACCAGGTTCTTTCATCACTGAGATTTGCAGCCTGGTATCCAATTTTTAAGTTTTCAGCCATTTTGCCTTTACCAATTGCACCCATGTAGTGTACAGTTTCAGTAAACATGTATCTATACCATGCCAAAAGTCCTACACCAGTGGTCCCCAACCTTTTTCGTCTGGCAGGTACCAGACGGCGAGCCACAGAGGACCGTGGTGGCGGACGAGCATCCGCCAAAATTCTGCCGACAAGCAGCAACATCAATAGCTGGCATTTTGGCGGCGACACCTCTGGATGACGCAGCTTGTTGGCAGCATTTTGGCAGATGCTCATCCACCGGCTAGTACAGGGGTGCACTTAGACGCCCTGGCGGGTGCCATGGCACCCACAGGCACCGTGTTGGGGACCCCTGTCCTACACCATTGTGATACAAAAGTAACTCAACTAATCACCATCCTGACTCTACAGTTAATTTGCATGCAACAATGCCATTGGTCGTATGAGGGAGACTGCACAGATACTGGACTACTTGGCTCAACAGACACCCCCATGTGACATTAAGGGCTTTCAGGTATCAATATAGTACAAAGTTATGAGGTCTAATCACCTGCAAATATTTGAAAGAAAGATATTGATTAGAGTGATCCTAGTTAAATGATTGGTTAAACCAGAGCAATAGAAAATATAAACTGAAAATACAGGGGAAATGATTTAATGGACTGGTTGATGAGATTGTGGAACAGTCTTTCCAAAGAAATGGTAGAAGCCCCTACATCTGTCTCATGTAATTAAAACTACTGCCATTCAGGCAACAGAATGAAAGACAAGTTCTTTAAGTCAAAGGATACGTGCAGGGATCAAATGTAACTGCATATCCTGATATAAATTATTCTTTTTATGAAATTATTCAGTTACATAGATGTAGAATTAGCTCATTATAACATAGCTCCATTTTTAGATTCCTCGAGTCACAAAACAGAAAATTTCAATATAAAAGAATAATCCTTCACATTGAATACTGTATTCATTTTTGGAACCTGCAAAGACGAAAACCAGAAATATTAAAGGTCTTAAGAAAGACAACAATAATGATTAAAGTCCTGAGGTTAGAATGGGGAAGACTTTCAATAGGAAGCAAAATTTAAAGGACTTTTTTTTTTTTGAAAGGAGATAGATAGATTACGGGTACTGTTTTAAAGAAGGCCACTGGTGTATTCCATACACAAAACTAAGTAAAAGAAGACAAGACATTTTAAAACTAACAAAAAGAAATATTTTAAGCAATATGGAATTCATTCCTACAAGACAGAGGCCAAAAGCTTAATAAGATTTATAAAATCATTAAACCTTTATGTAAACAAAAATAGTATTTTGCAGTTAGCATTTTTTATTCTAGCTAATGTAAGTGTATCATGCCTCAGGGTAATCACCATCTAGGACCAAGGGAAAAATGTCACCTGGTTATTATATTGCACAATTGGCTAGGTGCATTATGATTTTCCTTTGAAGCACTAAGAATAGAATAGAGATTCTAGAATAAATGGACTATTTTCCAGTACAAGAATTCCTGGGTATGACTGGCAAGACCAAAGCAGACAAGTGAGATCAGATGCCCCAGAGCAGCTGGAGTAATCAGGGAGGGGAGAGGAATCAGAACAATTGAGTTATTAGGTGATATTAAAGATGCATGAGGCAGAGATCAAAAAGGCACATAGTGACAGGGGAGAGGGAAAATAATGTGTAGATCAGTAGTCCATGTATTTTGAGTTCTATTTTGAAAGCCCATAGGACTGATTCATGGGACTAGTCACCTGGACTTATCTATGACACTCCATTTAGGCTGCTGTGAAGTGCTCAGGTGTAACATGTCTGTTATGCCAAATGATGAAGTACTTTCAAAGAAAACACCCTCTATAAAGAGTTTCTATAGCATTTTTCATCTATATCTTTCAAAGTACTTTAAAAAATGGTCCTTATTATCCCCATTTTACCAATAGAGAAACTGATGCACAGATAGTAAAGTAGTTTGCCCTAGATCACACTGTGAATCAAAGATAGAACTGGTAACAGACTCCAGGTGTCCTGAATATTAGTCCAATGCATACTACACACTGCAGAAAAAAGTGTTAAGAAATTACCACAAGCACTATGGGTACATCTCTAGGGCTCCAGCTCCTGGAATCATGTGATTACATCAGAAAATTATAGTTTCATTAAATAAAATTAAGTTTCTAGTTTTCATAGTTGTTCAGAAATGCTTGAAAATAAAGCAAAGCAGAGATGTCTGTGAGTCTGCAGACAGCTTGAAACAAAAGTTCTCAGAAGTAAAACCCAATTCTATGCATCACAATGGGGTGTTAATTTCAACATCCACTGCTATGGGGTCCCAACCAATACTAACCCAGCAGAAGACTTTGTATTCTGTTATTCAGCACAGGATCCAGGTGTCTTTTGCATGAGATGATCTTTACCAGATATGTATATCTGGCAATCAAATAGCAATGTGCACCTGCAGTAGCTCTTAGTGTTCCCCATTTTGAATTTGCAAGCTTTGTGAGTATGTTGTTGTTCTGGGCCCTAACTTTGCCTTTTGTCTTCTCCACATGTGCCTTAGGGAGAGAGTGTGGGCTAGTGTCACTCCACTGTAGGCAGATTCCAGCAATGGACAAGTGATACTCCAATTCCAGGTGATGTTGAGTTGTCTATTTGCCTCACAATTCTGAAGATGGAAGAAACTCACCTGCATTTTGGCTGGGTGGCATGCAATTGGTTCTTGGTGTAATTGAGGCTCCAGCCCATGCTTATGTTATCATAGCTTTGATCTGGGTGAGATCCTTGGCTTCGGCAGCAAAACATAGCCCATTGATCTAGATAAAACTTCTTGTGCCAAGATGAATCAATTGACCTTTCATGTAGATGTTGAGTATTGGCAAGAGCTCATTCCCTTGTGGTAGCAGTTTTTGATAGGTGGTGATCTTTCATATCTTCTTATATATTTTAGTCAGGTACAGTTGGTCAGTTATGCTGACAACTGCATCGGTCTGCAGGCATAGACCTATTCTTTGGTAATATTGTAGTGGCAGGTGTTCAGCAGGATTCACAGATTCAGGGAATCTGACTGGGACTGTGACAAATTCTCTTGCTATGCACCTGCAGCTCATTTACTTTAAGTACATTAACGTTATCAGTAATTCTTTAATACTTGATTCCTTTAGGGCTTCTTGAGAGGCATAGGGGATCTTATAAAAATTCATATCAACATCTCCAGGGTTTTTTATGCTCAGATTTATCTTTTATAAAATCAGATTTGGAATTGAACACTTCCTTCTTCGGCCTTGGAAACATGCTGCAGCTTAAAAGAAAGTGTAGGACATACTTTGTAAACCACTGACAGCCACACAATAGGCTGCAGACTGCTCTTACTTTGGGGGAAGTCATTTCCATTCTTTTTTGTTCTCTCACACTTGGTGCTATAAAAGTGTGTCTATAATTCACATGTGACTCTATACAAATAAGCTTATATAAATTATACCAATTTAGAACATTCTAGAAGCCTGACATTTTTGAACAATATTCAGTTTAGTCATGAAATGTACTAGTATGAGGAAAATGTCATGAAATGTATATTTCCCCTACAATAGCATGTAGCATACAGGAGAAGGAAGCTGTTTGCCATCAGCAACCAAATGTTGGTCTTTATCCTGCAATCTGATTTGTACCAGCAAAAGAGTCTTTCAGCAAGGATCAGACAGCAGGATCAAGGCCTATATTTGCATTGCCTATCATGTCTGCCATGGACAAATATCACAAATCTACATTCTTAGACCAATATAATTATATTGGTGTACACCAACTGAGCACCTGGCCTCTTATATGCTAAATTTATATGAGGATATTATTATTAGTAGATGATATATCTGAATAAAGATACAGGTTGCAAGGCAGTTTCCTATTGGTTACATACCAGAGAAGGCTGCAGGAACTAATGTTGCCACTTAAAAATGTGCTTATATTAATATTTTATTCATAGTGCTCCTTCTCTTTAAAATTATTCTAAAGAATGAAATGTTTTGCATGCTACTAAGTGTGCATGTGTGTGTCACCAAGGGATGTTACTAAATGTAATAGAATGCATTAGTGTAGGGAGTGATATCAGTATTTTGAGAGCAGCCTTATAAAGAGGGAGCTCTATATTTCATTTTGTTGTGAAGTTATTTGACATTTCAGTGTCACATCTAATACCCCGATCAATAACTTAATACACTGCATAATAGACTTAAGCAAGTAGAAAGACATTTTTGTATGAATTAGTTTATCTACCAAAGTTATCATAATAAGAAACTCGTGTTAATCTGTCTTTGGATTTTTGCTTCTTTTCTCTGCTTCTGATCAAATCTATGATAATTTGTATAAGATAAAATAAAAAAAGATGCTGGAAAAATACCTCATCTGAATGCAAATAAGGTTTTTCTAAGTCTGAAGGCTTATCTTTTTATTACTATCTCAGAAAGCAGGACAGTCTGGTCAGAGCCAAAGGCTAAATCAGAAATAGCTTGACAATCCACTGATAACATGGCATTTTCAGAATATATTCTCTGCTCTAAGCCCAAGTGACTAGGGCTGAATCTCAAATTGCACAAGTCAATCAGCCAGGGATTTGTTTTGCACAAGACAACTTACGGGAACTCAAGGATACTCTATCATCTGAAACATGAACTTTCATCGGGAATATCTATGACACATAAGTGTCGCAAGTCAGAAGAGAGATTGCAACAAAATTCAAATGAAATTAGAGCTTTGATGGTAGGTTTTTAAAAAATGTTTTCAACTCTAGCATAGTTTGTGCAGTTTAACCTCAATAGTTGGTCTCACTTAAACTCAATTTAGTTTGACGCTTAAGTTGTAGGGGAAAATAAGAGTTTTATAAAAAAAATTATACGTTAATATGTAATGTTTTCATGGTTTTTTTTAATATTATTGAAAGCAGCAGTTCCCCTCCTAACTCCACCCTGCACTCTCAATTTGAACATGTCATAGAATCATTGATCTGGAAGGGATCTAGAGAGATCATCTAATCCAGTCTCCTGCAATCATGGCAGGACTAAGTGTTATTTAAACCATTCCTGACGGGTGTTTGTCTAACTTACTCTTAAAAATCTCCAGTGATGGAGATTCCAAAACATCCCTAGGCAATTTATTTCAGTGCTTAACCACTCCCCATGTCCTTGCAATGTTTTGAGTTTTGGTCTCTTTTCCATTGTTTTGTTTAGCATGTGGGTGCTAGCTGGTGCCATGTGATACACAAGAAGTCAGACTAGATGATCTAATAGTTCTTTCCACCTAAACTATATGAACCCACAGCAATATGCTAATGCACAAGAACTACATAACAAGAATAGTCAGTCAAGTTTCATTGTCCAAGCAGAATAAAAACAAAAAATTAAATAAATGGTACCAGTGATGAGAAAGGGACTCTTATTTTATTTTTGTGCAGCACCCTGCACAGTGGGATGAGAGTCCTATTGTGACATTGGATACTACTGTAATGTTAATTGGATAATAATGACTGCAAACTTGTTAAGTCAGATTCTACGCTTGGATGCATATGCTCCCACTATTGCCTATGGTATCTTCATGCATGCATATAAGGCTAGACAATGACCTGCTGAAGATGAAGATAATTTTTCTCCTTATATCATCCACTGAAATGGAAAATCATCTGCATTAGTATCAGCAGGAGCCATCTATCCTCACAGATCAATTATCAATTCCCATGATACTCTTTCTCCTTGATCCCACACTGCCTAAATCTCCACTTTCCTCACTGCTGCACTGAATGCAGGGCCCTTCATTGTACTATCACTGCTGTTGATTGCTTTCCATGCCCATTTAGGAAGGAGATAGCAAGATTTGATCCTCAATGAGTTCTCCAAGGTCATACAGCAAATTGAGATGGGAAACCAAGTGTATATTTTTAGCAGTGAGAGTAACAATTTATCAAGGGACATGATGGATTCAAGATCATGACAATTTTTAAATCAAGATTGGATGTTTTTCTAAAAGACATGCTCTAGGTTTTTGGGGTTTTTTTGTTTTTTTGTTTGTTTTTTTATTGGGTTTTGGAAGAAGTTCTATGGCCTGTGTCATACAGGTTGATCACGGTGGGTCTCCTCTGGCCTTGAAATCTACAAATCTGTGAGATCAAACAAATCTTCCAAGAGCCACATCCTGTGCCTCTGTAGACAACACAGCTTTATTTAATAGTATGTTTCTAGTGATTCCTTTAAAATACCTTCTACATCTGCTGTTAACTTTTAGTTGTTGAGGACTTGTTTTATCTTTTGTTGTAACATCTAAAAAGTTCAATTTTAATTAGAAAAATTATAGCTCTAGCACTTTGCTTCTAATAACTACACTTTCCTGTTTTCCCTCAAGCTCTAATGACGCTTTATTATACCTTCTTTGAAACATATTTTGTTTATTATTTAAGTGTAAGGACAAATGAGAGTGATTGGAATGGTGTTCAAAACAGCTAGAAGCTAAGGTACAGCCAGGAGTGTCCTACCAGATAACCCCCAGTGCTGGTGTACTATTCCCTTTAACAAAAGTATTTCTCCCAGGGAAAGTATCCAATTAATATCTCTATTGTCCATGGTGTTTTCACAGGGACCAGTAGTGAATTGGCAATTTGAATGGATAAAATTAATAAAGAATGTTAAACCCCATTTCAGGAAGCTATAGTGAAAAATAATATGATTTTATACCAGTATGTTAAGAAAAGACTAACTTTACTAAGGACAATATTTTCCTTTTCACTTTATACCTGTACTTTCTTTATTTTAGTCAATATGCTTTTTTAGTTTAAACTGAACGTAGGGTACATTTATTAATATTGTGACTGCTAACTATAGAATCCATTGCAGAATCAAATACAAGCCAAAACATGCTGTAGAGAAAATGGGCATATATAATTTCCTATAAAACTTCAAGCAATAAAATTACTATTCACCTCTCATATAATTCTGCCCTCAGCTTGTCCAAACAGAACAAGATATTTGCAAGAATATCCAGAGCAACTGCAGGTGCCAAACTTTTCCAGTTCAGTTTCCGTTTCTCTGTAAAGCTCTCACCATTAAGTAGCTTGCATAATCAAAGTTTGCTTTATGGATTGTCTGGCCTCTGCTCTTATCATATTCTTATGTCTTCCTAGCCAGACATTGAAAGATCAGAAAGGTTTACATCATCTATTTTATTCCATCTCTGGCTGCCCAATCTCTGTTTCTAAAGAGATCTGCATATCTGGCCCAAAGTGCAAGAAACGCATTAAACAGGTGCATGCTCACAAATCATCATCAGCAGTTTACAAAAGGGGAAAAGATACATTAGCGTTACTAATCAATAGGTTAGCAAAAGGTGGGGATTAATATATCAATTTAGATGTCAAGTGTCCACTGTAGCTGTCAAGGGAGGTAATGGATTGTAATATCACATTAGAGACAGATTTTAATTGTGTATTATAGCAGCACTGTTCATGCCATTATTGTTGAGATATTACTATTTCCATAAGAACTTGCCTGTAAAAATTCACCCTGGACTGAAATGTGGCACTTAAGGGAGTCCAGGAGGAAATTATTCTATAAATTCAACAACACTAAATATATATATTTATATACAGTGTTCAGATTAGAAGTCCCTATTTGCCAGCATTAACCACACTGGCACAGACCAGAATAAAAATGTCCACAGAGGGATTTAATCAAGGATAGTTAATCAGGAATAACTCCATGTGCAGACAAGCTCTTAGTTAGAAAAAATAATAGAGACTCCAACACAGACCCAGATTCTCACATGGTGTAAATCAGTGTAGCTTCGTTGAAGTCAGTACAGGACAGAGGAAAGAACTCTGGGAAAGAGTGGGACAGGTACAGCCAAGAGCAATCCCTCACTAACATCTCCTCCCAACAGAATAAGTGAAGGTGGGATCACTATCAATACAGAAATATTCTTGGCATCTTACAGAGTATATGATCTCACTACCTCATCAATGTATAAGATCCTCAGAGTCTCTCTCACATGGTACTGAGAATAGGAAATAACTCATGAATGGTGATCATAGTTAAGCGTCAACCATAGTCTTTTGTTTGTTAAATGATAGAAACAGAAAAAAAGAGTGCTTGATTTTACTATCCTGACTCATGTTGAGTAGTCTCTTACTCCATCAATAGTCCCATTCCTTTCAAACACTCAAGTTGCACCCATCTACATAAGGTCTGAACTGAGCACTTGATGTCTTCACTATACTAAAGAAATGCTGGTTTATATTATGTTTAAAGAAAAACTTTCTGCTTCCATATAAAACTTCTATACCAATAGACAAATTATACAAGAGGACATCAAGAATAATTCAGTTGCCTCAATTATTGGGGCAGAATATAGCCCATGTTAGTCAAAGCTTGTTAGTCAGTGTTTATCTCTTCTTTTTCAATATTTACAACAGACTGGAAGCATCTCATTTATAATGTAATGTTTCTGAAACCTATGAGCTAACATTCACATCTCAGTTAAAATTGAGGCAAACATTGGTTTTAACACTTAATGGTATTCTTTTTATGGACTTTCATCCTTCATAGACCCCACTTTGCATGGATTATTTATAGCAAACAGCAATTAGACCTTTTTCTGGTTTTATGGGTTTAGACTTAGTGCCTACTTAACATAAAACCTTTTTTAAGTACTACCATAAAACAAAACCACACATATTTAAAAACATATGTCAAAAGATTCCTTGAACAATTTTGAAATGAATCATGTGAAAATTGAGAATTATGATATACTGCAAAGTAGGCTTCTTACTGAGAGTCACAGAAGTGACTGAAAGTCTATTTGGAAAAAAAACTGAACTTGGTGGGCTTGCTGTTTCCTTGACAATACCAAGAGAAACTTTATTCTCATAATTGCTCACTGTTACATTTAATAATACAGATATTAAAAAAATAAACATCTCATGTCAACAGCTCTCATGAAAGGAGCAATTGCAAAGTAAAATGATGGAAAACTATTTTTTCCGTTTTCTGTGTTAAAGAAGCACAAGTTAAGCTAAGATAAGCTTGATTTTTATTATTTCTCCCCAACACATTTAGATGTCTGTATGAACTAGAGGATGCAGTTGGTTTGAAAACTATGGGCCCAATTCCATGCCCAACTCCCAACAGCTTCAGTGCCTATTGCATCAAGGCCTACATTTGTTTTCTTTACTGTGTGGCACAGAACGGAGAAAAACTATTAATTAAATTGTGAAGTGGAAGACAAAGGCAGTTAACTTGAAATATTTATTATTTGTTTATTTACTGGTTTAGGTAAAATATTCTTGTGAGTTTTTTTGTTTGTATTTAGGAGACATGATTTAGCTACAACCTTAATTCCCCCTTTCTAAAAAAATTGCCAATTTGTATACTTAGGTTGTATCCTTGGTTCAGTAACACTAATATGTTTTAGGGGGTAATGTGTAACAGCAATTGAAGTCTTTTCTCTCCCCTATAGCCAAGAAATGTAATAGTGCTCTGGGAAACATATTCTAGGACAAAAACAGAATGAGAAAGAGCTTTCTTAACAATACTCCAAACATTGGCAGGAATATTAATCTGTTTTATTCTTATACATTCTCTTTTAAGACAAATTAATTCTGCAATTTAAGTGTTTAGCATAAAAAAATACAAGCTTTGAAATGTCAGTGTTAAATGTAGTATTGGGAAATGAAACATAGAAGGAGATTGAAAGAGGCTAATTAGAAAATATCTGGGATGTTATAGCAATTTGACAAAAAGTATATAAGGTAAAACACTGAGAGCTTTTGCAGATCAATAATTGTCTATGAAATTATCCCTCCATCTTTGTGCATTTTTGTTTGTTTTTAAATAATTTTGTTTCAACCACAATAATGCAAAACAAAATAGTGACTGCAGCTGTTGTTTATAATGAGATCCAGCTAATTATGGTTTCAGTTTTTAGATTAATAGCCCCAGGAATATGATGTCCTTGTGTAGTTCACTCAATTCTAGTTATAAACCAGAAAATTACAACCTAATTCTCATCCAGTACCAGTCCTATGCATGTTTTCATAAAATATAAGCTCGTTATGAAGCACAGAGGAGTTCCTTCAAAGCTTTTGGGCTACATTAATACAGTGGGGCTAAAAAAAAAATTTGTAAAATGCTAGAAATAATTTTTCAGCTTGATGTTCTGCAATTCAGCTAGGACTCACTAATAACTGGCTTGCTATATGCAGACCTCTGTGCCCACGCAGCCTCAGTGAAATCTTCTCTATGAATCTGTATAAATGTGGTTCTGTATAGCCATTTGTTCTACAATAGTGGAGGATGAGTGGAGTTTAAACTATTAGCTAACAGTATTAAATGGACATTTTATAGACTTTTTTACAGTAAAATAAAGGATCTTACACAATTTCCCATGACAAGAGAACACTTCAAATATTGCTTTCTTGACTTCTTCTTTTTAAAGTGAAAATATTTTTACACTTCCCCTCACTCCATTATTTTCATTGTGGTTGTGAAAAAATAACCAGCGGCAAGTATAAGCATACACCCAGGGGTCTGCTCTTGCTATTTTTGCATATCTAGAACATGCATTTAAACAATTAGGACCAGATTCTAATCACAGTTACACAAGTTAAATCTGGAGTAGTTTGAACTGAGTCCAGTGATTTAAGTGAGAGCTGTGTATAAAAGAATCATAGATTCAGGCTTTAAATTAGCAGGAGCCCAGGCTAAATATTCACCCCTGTCAAATTCATTGGTTTATACAATTTGTTGTTGCTATTAATGTCACCAGGGCCATATAATGGCCTTCATATGGCACTCCTATTGATTTCAATGAGCATCCTATCTTCAGTGGCAATGCAATAGACATGGATGTATGTCTAATACATTTATCCCTCAGCATGGTGCACCCTTATGTGATAAAGCTCTTGGAACATACTACAAAGTGTAAGAAGGAAAGCATCAAAACACAAAACTTTATGAAGAGAGATGTGTGCATTTCATTTTCCTTACTCAGCCTTATCTAGCACTGCCTATATTACTTACAAAGTTTGTGCCTAGTAATTCTTTCCTCCTCAGTTCCTTCTCCTTTGCTGGACACATACAATTATGTAACAATGCTCCAGGAAAAAAAAAAGTAATTCTGTGTTACTGCAGACTGCTTTGAATGACATGCAGTTGAAGCTATGCTGATTTGTCCTGGCATTACCCCAGTTTTACACCAGGGTAACCCATTGATTTTAATTAAGTTACTCTGTTAAGAAACAGCAGTCACATAGTGATGAATCTGTCCCAGAGTTTTTTGTGCCATAATTTAGCAACTGGATTCCAGATAATTAACATGACTACCTGATACTGATTGCACATGGTCAGTAGTTACAATAATTACATAGCAATTACATGAATAATTTTCTCTTTAAACTGCTTTGCTTTATGTCAGAGGGTAGTCACAACATTGTTGTGCATTTGTGCTAACACAGTTCACATACTAACACAACTGACTTGAAAACAGGTTGATTTCATGAAGGACAAGCCAAAAACAGTCTTCTCTGATTCTGTCAAATCGTGCATACTCCTTTCATTCATCTGCTATTGCCAATCTGCTTTTTTCATAACTTTTACTGCTTGCTAACACAGAAAACATAAAAATCTTTAATTTATTTGCAGACTGGAAAATGTTAATATGGTAAGGGTTCAGCATTTGTTATGCTGTTAATCATATATAGCCCATTAATGTTAACCTTTTATTGGCAGAAGAAAGTGAAATTTTATCTAAAAGGTGTTAATAGTAGATCTTGGCTTTCTTCCCACCAAATTTATCAGTACCCATGGTTCTGCAGGACAGGCAGTGTTAGGAGAAAGGAGACTGCATTGAGGTGGGGACATAGCGAGTGCAAGCTTTGGGGACTTCAGTGAATGGTTGAACAGAAAAATAGGGATGCAGTGGGCCATGGGGTTCAATAGCACAATCTTAAAGAGTGAGAGAAAGGTAGGAGGACTAAATAGGGTCAGAACATGTATATCCTGAAGAAACAGGCCTCACTGGAAGTAATACAAATGTGAGAGAAAGCAGGGGAAAGCCATAGCCAGAATGGCTGGATGAGCAGATTGGGAGTAAATTGATTGTATAGTAGGCAAGGGAAAGGACTTGCATCCTTACTGAAGGGAAGGACAGGAAAACAGGAACACACACACACACAGACACACACACTTTATTGACAGCATTCATGTAGTTTAGCCATGGTTAGTGCTACCTAGTAAGTGAATGCCCAAGACTATTAAACTGGAGAATTCCCTATGAAATCAATATGAAGTTCTGCAGGAAAGTCAAATGGCAGGGTAACAGGGATCAGCCACCAACTCAGCACTTCCTCATGACCATTTATAACTCTGGAGAACCCTGCCTTTTCCCCCCCTTTTCAGTGACCCTTACAGACTCTACACTTCTTCTGTGGCCAAAAATACCCGTAATTGAGGTTGGGATTTATCCACATAGAATGAACACCAAAAACTCCCCAATGCCCCAAGTTAGAGTGCAACAAACAAGTGTCACTCTTCTTACTGTCAGGTCTTTCTGCCCAGAGAGCTCTGTAGGCTTTCCCCTGCTTGCCCAGGGTCTCTTCCTACCTTATGAGGCTACTTCCAGTCCTTTCTAGCTGGAGGTTTAAATACCCAGAGGCTACGTCTAGACTACCCGCCGTATCGGCGGGTTAAAATCGATTGCTCGGGGATCGATATATCGCGCCTCATCTAGATGTGATATATCGATCCCTGAGCACGCTAATATCGATTCCAGAACTCCACCAACCCCAACGGAGTTGCGGAATCGACAGGGGGAGCCGCGGACATCGATCCCGCGCAGTGAGGACGGGTGAGTAATCCGATCTTAGATATTCGACTTACGTATCTAAGTTACGTATCTAAGATCAATTTCCCCCCGTAGTGTAGACCAGCCCAGAGACTCTGCCAAAGCTTATTCACTCCTAACAATCTCTACTCTTCTTGAACACCCCCTTTATGAGGCCACCCAGCTGCTCTTTATGGAAGAAATCACCTATTCCCTCTCAAGTGTGTCTCTTTCAGTAATCAGGGTGGGCTAGTCCCAGGCGGTCAAGCCCTTGCAAGGCATTCCACCCTGTTACAGACAGGATATCGTTGTTTTATATTTAGCATCTAGACAGTACTTTTTATCTTCAAAAGGGTTTTCAAACATTAATTAAAGATTTGACTTAAAACTACGAAAGCAAAGAAATGTTGAGTTAAGGCTTTGAAGCTGTTCTTATCACAGCCTGATGTGCTGAAAAATTGTAGTGCACGTGACATGTACACAGAGTAGATTGGTCATTATGAATGCATTTGGAGACCCCTGCAATGTATATAACATATGGCAAGGCAAAGGATGATATTTAAATTGTGTTTATCTTACTTTGATGGGATTAAGTAAGGCATCTAATGTTGTTTTAATACATTTTTAATTTAAAAATATAGACAAAGAAAAAATGCTTTTTTTGGTGCATTTGTAATGATTAACTGGACATTTTTTATTTTCAAAAGTATTCCTTCTCTTTTTATGCTTATGCAGATTTACTGTGTTTAAAAGTCCTGAAAATGGGGTTCACAAATTCATGTTGATAGTCCACTTAAAGGAAAGAAAGTTGCATAGCAAAAACACAGACTACTAGGGCCATTTACTTTACATCCAATTATACAAGTTCTTTATGTATATAGGGAGAGATTTTCAAAGGCAGAAATGGCATTTAGGTATATAACTCTCATTGGAAGTCAGTGAGAGTTAGAGATTTGACTGCCATTTGCACTTTTGAAAAGCTCCCTTGTAACTCCCTTTGGTTTCAAGACATGCTCTGCATATGAAAGATCTGCAGGAACAGATGTTTACTTTTCACAATTCAACAAAGAATTAAGGTCCCAATGCAGCAGATGTTTATGTCCATGAGAAACTTTACACACAAGTAGGTCCATGGGGGGTTAATGTCTGAGAGTTGCCCCAATGAGAAGTAAAGCTACTACATGCAGAATTGGGACCTAAAAGGTTATTCTAAATTGCACAGAATTGAGACCTAAAAGGTTATTCTAAATTGCACTGAATTAATGTACTGTATCCAGGGGCGGCTCCAGGCACCAGCATGCCAAGCGTGTGCTTGGGGCGGCAAGCCACAGAGGGCGCTCTGCCTTCGGCGGCATGTGTGCGGAGGGTCCGCTGGTCCCACGGCTTCGGTGGACTTCCCTCAAGCATGCTGCCGAATCCGCAGGACCAGGGACCTCTCGCAGGAAAGCCGCTGAAGGCAGCCTGCCTGCCGTGCTTGGGGAGGCAAAATACCTAGAGCCGCCCCGATTGTATCCCAATTTTATGTATTAATTCACTATATTCAGTAAACAGAATACTCTAGGGTAAGTTTATGTAGGATTACCTTGTTTGACTTTTGTTTGTTTTTTTATCTGTACCTTTATTTATATTTTACTTTCTTTTTTAAAGCTACAGGGTAACAAGAATGTGAAAGAGCTGCAAGCATGATTGCATTGCCTGATCTCATCAATGAAGAACAGAAAACTCAGGTGATCACTGTGATACATAGCTTTATTGAATTTAGGCTCTTCAGCTCCATCTTCTGGTACAAATGTACCTTGTAGACAATGTCTATTGAATTCAAAAGATCACTTTAGCAGTAAGAAACTTATGCTATATGAAAATTAATTCTAGAGAAATGGAGCCTATTATTGAATTACAGATCACTGGTGATCTAACTTTAAATCATAGTTGATTTACTGATAGACAAAGATTTTCTTCTCCCATTCATAACATGATTTTTCCATTCCTTCTGATTTCTTGTCTGAAAGATGCTTGAATATACCCAGACTGAGTCTTAAATGTGGTCTAGATCAGAAATGGGTGCAGACTTATATTTGGTACTGGCATAGTCTTGAAATCAAGCTTGAATCTGCTGGGGCACTCATTTTTGTTGCCTCATGTTGTACATTTCATCAAACCTATAGTATTTGCAAGCTGTCAATTAGTGACACAAAACCCAGTTCAGTAATCTAATCTCAAGGTTCACTTAGAATTAGAGATTCTAGGGGATTTAGCCACATAACTTGTTAAAAATAATGGGAACAGCATGGCTAAGTCTCCAGAAATCTCACCCTTGTTCCCTCTAATAAACAATCTTTGCAATTGTCACATGTCCTGTTTGTCAGATCTATTTCACTGCTAAAATACTCTTAATCCTGTATCAAATGTTAACTGAACTGAAAACAACGAAAACTGAAGCCTGAATTTGCCAAAGTTATGTCAAAACCACTAAAGTAATGCAAAACCCAATTATTTCCCCCACACACACACTTTCTCTTAGGTTTAAGCAGCAAAGAGTCCTGTGGCACCTCACAGACTAACAGACGTTTTGGAGCATGAGCTTTTGTGGGTGAATACCCACTTCGTTGGATGCAACAAATTCACCCACGAAAGCTCATGCTCCAATACATCTGTTAGTCTGTAAGGTGCCACAGGACTCTTTGCTGCTTTTACAGATCCAGACTAACATGACTACCCCTCTGATACTCTCTTAGGTTTGTAAGGACATGAAAATTTCGCTTTTTTCACCAGTATGCTTTATTGTTTGCCCTTGTTTCCTGGCCAAAATCCAACTTGGATGATTACATTTTACCCAGGTTTTTGCATTTCCTACAATGTCCACCATTAATATTTTCACTACTGCCAGTTGCTTTAGTGAATGTGGTTGAGTGTTTGAGGTATTGCCTAGAGAAAGATTCAGCCTGTGAACCCCTTAGTCTCACTGAAAAGTAGTTGCTTCCCAGATTTCAGATATGTCTGAAGTGATTCTCTTCTCTCTCTCACCTGCACGATAGGGGTGTAGCAAGCCTTAATTTGTGTGCAAAATGCATTGAGGTGCTCAGCTGAAAGGCATTATAGAAATGCAGAGTGCTATAATTAAAACAAGTACGTGGGATTCAGATATATTAACAGGCCATTGTTACTTAAATTAAATCTTAAAGAAATGTGGCCCAAAAACTTAGCTTCATACTGAAGTGTCAAATATGTGATTTATACCAAATCTTTCACAGGTGAAATACATTTTATAAATCCATAAAACTTCAAAAGTTTTGAGACTGCTATACTGCAAGGCCAAATATACCACTTACACCTCACTCTGCACTTCATCCTGTTAGGTCCAACTACCTCTTCTGAATCCTGTAACAACCATTTTTGAACCATCACCAGCGTATAGATTCTATAGGATTTCTCAACTCTCTCCCCTCCCACACACACACACCAAAAGTCACACTTTTGCAGTTACAGCCAGTTAAAACCAAGATGCAATCACCCTCCCATCTACCAGCTGGAACTGTATGTTGGAACCATTTGGATGCAGTGACAACCAAATCTACCAATTTTTGCCTTTCAAAATATGAACTATTTGTGATCAGTGCTCACATTTACCAATATTATTAAATATTTGTGGAAAGTGGAATTTGGCATTGGCTTCTAGCACCTTTTCCTTTCATTAAATTACTGTTAATTTGGCAAATTTGTGACATTCTTTACTTAAAGGAAATATAACTTTCATTTTCTTCTAAGTTATTTTTTGCTAATTAAAGCAACATTTTGTACTGGTAAAAATGGAAGCATAGCTTCATTAATATGAAAAGTGAGTTTCATTTCCAAGTTTTGTTATACTGAAAATAAAACCAATAGAAAAGCATGCCAGATGATTCATTTGTCATGAAAGATTTGGGGTTGTTTTTTCTCCTAGTGACAATTTTTTCCTCAGTTCTAGTCATAATGTGCCAGAAAACCAATTTAGTTCTCTAGGGATGAAGATGATTTTGACAGACTGCATGATGTTTCAGCTAATTAAAAGCAATTTCACTCTACTTCAAATCCCTCCTTAAGACCTGCTTCATTCAGACTTCTAACACTGATCCAACACTCGTCCCTGACTTTGCTTCCTTGAACTATAAATATAGCACATTTACATAAAAAGTGATAAAACTACATTTAAACTTGCCCAATCTTCACTTGGTCATGTTACAAATTTGTGTGCATGAGTACTGCACTTAAAAACACAAATGGCACGTGCAAGAGATTAGTGATGCAACTCATGTATTGGGTCTTTTAAAATAAAAGTCAAACTCTATCTAGCAATTGACAACTGTTAAAGGTTGAAGAGTATGACAGAGCAGCAACAAGCTACTGAAAGCAAGAGAAAGTCTAAATGAGAGATTTGTTCAGGGAATGATACAGATGGGTATACTGATTTTATTAAAACCCTTTGTAACTTAAAACTTATGCAAAAGTCTCCAAGATAGGCTCAAAGAATGAGATACCACTGAAGTGGACTCACTGCAGAGCTACTTTTTTATTTCCTTTTGTCCTTATACTACAAAAGAAGCAGAGCACTCTTACTTGAAAGGGGCATTTTTTTGCTGTGCTGGATTTTCTCAGAAGTCATTATGCTAACCATTCTTGCTAGTAGAGACCATGTTTGGTCATGTGAGTCTGGGAGTTGAACTGATTTATTGCCTCACATGGTGGCAGGAATGGGAAACAACAGGTGGCTAGACCAAACAGGCAAAGGTACAAGATAACAGTGGGATGAATGTGATCAGTGTGACAAGCAGCAGTCACAGCACATCAGTTGCCTTATCTGGTTTGTTGTAATTCTTGTTTATTGTTTTTGTGCTTTCCCCACAGTCTGTGGATTCTTACTTCCTCATGTTTCAAGATGGCTAAACTGGCAAACTGTTTTTTTTAATGGAAAATGACACAACACTAATGAAGGAAAAACTCTGGAGGAAAGAGAAAAGTAGCACTGAAAGATGGAGGGGACTGACTGGCTGAAGCCAAAGGGAGCAAAGAACATACAGAGTTGGGCCCAGATTCATAAAGGTATTTAGGCACCTAGGTCCCAATATTAGGCTAAACTGTGATGTACTCTTGTTTCTGATGGTTGGGTTTTGATTTAACCATGATGCTTGGTCGGGAAGAGGGATTTTAACTTGTTTCTAGCAGCCAGTGGGAGGTCCTGCTCCCCCCCTCAAAAAAAAAGGAATTAATTCTGGTTGGTTAAAATATGGTTTCCGTTGGATTATAGGATGCTCCAGCATCCTACGGAGTGACTGATACTGTTTCTGGCAAATTGAAGTTTAGTTCTTGAGTTGTTCAGGAAACAGGGAGCAGAGTAGAAGACTGTGACACTTGCTGTGGAAATCATTAGAATTTTGTTGTAAAATTCTACTGACTGTGGCAAATTCATAAAAAAGTTATGCTTGCTAAATTAGAATTTCCCAATTTCCACTATAAAAAACAGTTAGTAGAGAGAATATTTTGCCCTGAACTAAACTTTTAAATACTTGTATCAGTTTTCACACAGCAAATATTTCTAAATAGAAAGGGAGTATTTTTTTTGCATGCAAGCAATCGTTAATATGGATGACCAGTCCTACTTTAGTAGCTATTATTGCCTGAGATTTGGACTCCAATGATGCACCATTGTTTGATAGCAAGGTGGCAGTAGAACCGTGCTGTCTTTAATTCAATGAATGCTGGGTGTTTTGTGTATGCTGCTTCCTTGCTATTAAGGGGTTATTTTTCAAGTATGTTTCTAGAGCATCATTCCCATGTGGGCCCCACTCCCTCTCTTCTGACACTTTACCTCTTTAAAGAGCAAATTGAATTCCTGCTGTCCTTCAAATGGAGTAAAAAAAAAATCACCTATTGCTAGTGAGTCTTGCTGTGAAGCTGCTTGGCAATGGGGCATGAAGGTGTAATTATGTCTGCATGTATTCTGATGCCTTCTACTCACCAAGGATGTCCACATGATGACCACTGCCATTTAAGTTGCTATGACTCTGCCACTTTCTTTTTAATTTCTGTATTTCCTTTAGTGCCTGGACTTTTAAGACTGGAGTTTTAAATCCATCTTTACTAAAAAGTTTCTCACTCAATTAATCTGCAACTTTGCTTCCCCTTCAATAACCAAACTACACTAGCCTCAGCATCTCCCTTTCTCCTCCTGACTGCCACTTCTATAATCATTTGCTATGAAAGAAACATTATATTAT
Organism: Gopherus flavomarginatus; assembly: GCF_025201925.1. NCBI lineage: Eukaryota > Metazoa > Chordata > Testudines > Testudinidae > Gopherus > Gopherus flavomarginatus. Next base: position 180,177,185 of record NC_066619.1, read on the forward strand.
AACTAGAAATTTGGCAGTAATTGCCATCTACCATAGCATTAATTTAAAAGTTAGAATAAGGAAGAAACAGTTGCATCTTAACATGGTAAGAGACAGTCAAACAGGCAGAGCCATTTCCATAAACCTTTGACAATTTACCCCTGCTGAGGATCTGCACCTAAATTTGAATGTACCTAATACTAATAATATGTAATAATATCTAATACTAGTACTCGCTGCATGAATTGATTAGTCTGTATTCAACAGATTAGAGCTGCACTACTGGAAAAGGAATGGTTTTGGTTTGGTCATATACTGCATAGAACTGTAGTACATTTTTGCTCACATAACAAACATGAATGCTTACAAAAAGGAAACACTGGAGTTGGTGGGATCATGGTGTGAGGAAACCCTCTTGCAGCATTTGATTTTGAAAAGGAGTAGTGAGCAGTTTTTCTGAGTTCATTCCACTCTCAGGCCACTGTTAAACTACTGCTGCCAGGAGAGATTTTCATCTGTTGTAGCTGATGTTGTTATGGAAAAGCAAAAATGTTGCTTTTGGAAGGTATGAGATTGCACCAATTAGCATATCACTAGCAATGTATTTGGCACTACAGAACACAAAGACAGACAGCCATGTTTCCCAACACCCCCCCCACACACACACAGACACACACTAATTACCTAAAAACATAAGAATAGCCACACTGGGTCAGACCAAAGGTCCATCTAGCCTAGTATCCTGTCTTCTGACAGTGGCCAATGCCAGGTGCTTCAGAGGGAATGAATGGAACAGGGAATCATCAAGTGATCCATCCACTGTTGCCCATTCCCAGCTTCTGGCAAACAGAGGCTAGGGACAGCACCCGTGCCCATCTTGGCTAATAGCCGTTGATGGACCTATCCTACATGAACTTATCTAGTTCCTTTTTTAACCCTGTTATAGTCTTGGCCTTCATACCATTCTCTGACAAGAACTTCCACAGGTTGACTGTGCATTGTGTGAAGAAAAACTTCCTTTTATTTGTTTTAAACCTGCTGCCTATTTCATTTGATGACCCCTCGTTCTTGTGTTATGTGAAGGTGTAAACAACAACACTTCCTTATTCACTTTCGCCACACCAATCATGATTTTATAGACCTCTATCATATCCTCCCTTAGTTGTTTCTTTTCCAAGCTGAAAAGTCCCAGTCTTATTAATCTCTTCCCATATGGAAGCTGTTCCATACTGCTAATCATTTTTGTTGCCCTTTGCTGTACGTTTTCCAAGTTCCAGTGCATCCTTTTTGAGATGGGGGTGACCTGATCTCTACCTTAGACATGTTGCATCATTTCAGACAAATAAGGCCAGATCCTCAAACCTTTTTTCAGCTCTACTGAATTCAATGATTTCAGCTGAGGATCTAGCCCAGAATACCTATCTAATACAAAAGTGCTTAAAGTTAGACATCTAATTCCATATTTAGGTACCCCTCAAAAAAGTCTCAGAGCAGCAGGTGCTCAGCACCTCTGAAGCTTTATTTGTACTTAGACAACTAAATATCAAATAGCATGACTAAGTTTGAAAAAAATTGGCACTAAATTTGAAAAAAAATTGGGGACACGGAGGTGAAAATCCATGCCCCAAAGGAGGTCAGGAAGTAAGTAGTTATTAGCTCCTTCTGAGTGTCATGTAAGTGCATTTGTGAAAATTAACAAAACAAGAAATTATGCAAATTATTTCCATAATACCTTTACTAACATTCATATTAAACGTTCCATAGTGCTGAATAGTAAAACATCCATTAAAAACAAACATGCTTAGAGCTTTCCAGAAAATGGAAATCCTTTCCAATGGGGGTGAGAGGGTGCATATCACATTTTGACTTTTTTTTACATTAGGATTTCCAGAAAAACTGAATTTTCATGAGAACTGAAATGGAATCTTTTGGCTTCTTTGCACACCCAGCCTGCAGAATATAAAGCTGACGACAGCCTTCCAGCCTGGCCCATGTTGGATAATCATACCAATGGAAAACTTTGCACAATCTCTATTCATACTCAATTCATGTGTATTAAGTCTCTAATAAGATGGAAGATTAGCAACCAAAAAAGAAATGCTATAGGAAATATTGTGCCAAACACTATTTCGTTAGGGAGCAAGATAGGTGGGGAGGGATGGAACTGGAAAATGAGCATTGAGAGGGCTGAAGAACAGTATATGAACACAATTCTTGCAACATTTTAGCACACACAAGCCAGGAAGTAACAAATGATTTCCACTTTCACAGCTAACACAAATAATCTTGTTAAAAAGTAGTTTTCAAAAAGAATGATTTATTTCTCTTGTTCTCTTTTTTTACAAGATAAATATCTATTGAAATTTTTTGACCCAAAAATTTCTATTTCCCAGGGGAAACTTCAAAACAATACATCACATTTGTAAAAACTAGGGGAAGGATATTCCCTTTTTTTACATTTTCCCCTAATAGGGATAATTACATTTTTACACCTTTTAAATGATTAACAGTAAAGGTATGTAAAATAGGTTGTCCTCCATTTTCTTTCTATTTTCTAACTTTTGCCAGTTGGAAAACAGTGACAAAGCATTGGCACATGGGGAAAAACCTACAATTTCCAAATGACATGATTTTTTTTTCTAAATTAAAAAAGTTGGGAAATTGAAAAAAGTGGTCAAAAATGAGATTTCTATGAAAAGTGTTTTCAATTAAATGCTGTTTTGAGAGGAAAAATCTTTGTTGGAAAATTTTCAAGCAGCTCTACTAAAATACAGTCTCTGGCTGTAATAACTTGTGCAGCTTACCCTTGCAGTGTTGGGCAAAAGGAGTCTAGAACCCAGCTGCTCCCAGTATTCTCCTCCGTCTAGGTTTGCAAGGCCAAATACCTCAGTGGGTCTTGTACTGAGTTGGGGTAAGAGGACAGTATACTATTCAGTGGAAATCTCCCTTCCATAGATGCAGGCTCCTCTCAGTTCACAGATATGGCGGGGAGCATGGCTGCCTTAGTTATAAAATGGTAGCTAATAAACAGCTTGTACATACAGACAACCCCCTTTACTTTATGACCTTGTCTTTGCTGCTAAAAAAAAAAGTGTGTTTTTACCATGAGATAACTAACTTTCTAGTTTAATCCTAGTATAGACAAGCTACTGTAGTTCTATCATGAGGTGCCACTAGGCAAGGTCAGTTTACAGGCTGAGGGTTAGTGTGTTGATTTTACCCATCTACCTTGTGGTAAAAATGCCTTGTGCCCACTACAATTTTATAGCAAGATAACTATTGCTTGTTATCTGAATGTAAAAATAACAAAACAAAAAACATCTTTTTGCCAATGAAGACATAGCCTAAGATAGCTCTGATGTTTGGAGAACACTCTTCATGTTAGGATTCAGCATGACACCAAAATAACTTCTTTCATTGCAAAGCTTTGCAACTATACCCCACCCACCTTTCTTCCTTTCCTGTGGTTAGCTGAAGGGATTTTCCTTCACATGTGTTTTAGCCACTTTCAACTTTGACTTGTACAATGATTTTTTCTTAGCACTCGCAGTTGTAAATTAGCCCCTAAAGAGATGACTGATGGGGAAAGTAAACTTTTCTGTCAATTTTTAGAATGTCTTTCTAATTGTTTCTCGCATCACAAGCATATTTAAAATTAGAACCCTGATCAAGCCTTTGAAATGGATTATATAATTTTGACTGGCTGCTGGCATCACGAGTGCTGTTTTGACTCATACTTCACACAGCACTGAAGAAATAAAAGCAGTCTAGGAAAAAGATGAAATGGTTACTCTGCATATTCATTTTAATATGAGAATGACAACAAAAACAGCCTTTTAGCAGGCCATTCTCTAGGTAATTAATGAATGATTTTTTTTTCATTTTCTTATAGTTATGCACTTTATAGTTGAGGCTGACACTTATTACATTCTCTCTCAGGATTTTCATTATTGCAAGAGTTTCTATATATCCACATAGATACATCTATGGGTCTTATTACTGGAATATCTGAGCACCTCACAACCACTAGTGGATTTATTTATTTCCCATTAACTACCTCCAATGGGGTTTTTGTTATTCAAAAAAGCAAGGATGGAAGGGCTAATAAAAAAATGAAATAAAACATAATCCTAGCAGTAAAACTTAGCATTTATATAGCATTTTACCTTACAAATAAGAATTTAATCTTGATATCCCTAACATCCTTGGAGATAGGTAAGTACAGTACTCATTTAAAACAGAACCTCATGAATTTACACTAGAGACTAGGGAACCTATGGCAAATTACTGAACATTGTGAATCAGTAGGTGAGCATGAGCAACCACAGAAAAGGAAGGAGAATGGCCCACCAAATATGATTTGATTCATCTGTTTTGTCAGTGAAGATTTATTACTTGTCAGCATAGATCATTATATATTAGTAAAGATACTGTAATATGCAATGTAACAATACATTCTTGAGCACTCAGTGTTGCATTCTGGTATTTCATTTTTCTTCAGAAGAAGATGCACTTTCCTGATATAAATTCTAAAGTGGGAGGATACATAAAACAGAGCAATAAGACTGTACAATATTATACCAATAGATTACAGAAAACATTTGCTGTGCTACTTCACTAAATATTGATTGACAAAGGTGCACAGGTAAATGAAGACAGACACAGATTTAATTCTCAGGCTGCAACTTTGTTAACTTAACATTGGGCAAAGGCCACCATCTGCCCCTTCTCTTAGGAAGAGGCATTTAAGTGTATCCAGTGCAAAGGTTACCTGGCTCCTTCCATATAACCTATAACTCACAGTAGATTCTTTTCAGCTTATTTCTGAATCCTCTCACCCGCTGTCCTGCAAAGGGGCTAGAGAGGTAAAAAAGGCGGAGCAAACAGGTCTTGAGTTTCAATAAACCTTCACTCTATTCCCACAATGCACTGAATCCTTTTCTTCCTGACAGTTTCATAATCTATAATGGTCCCTTTTCACCTGCTTTCATCAGTAATAGCATGTTGCACTGACCACATAAGACATGCAGGGGAAAGTTGTTCTTACAGATCAATACGGGTATTAATACGGAGAGCAGCCCCTTGGCCCTCTGAGTACACCTAGGTGCTGATCAGTGTCTGGGCGGAGTACACTATCCTCTATGACTTCATCCGGAACAGTAGCTACATTCACCTGTCTCAACACATTTCACAGGTGCTGCAGCAGGCAGTCATTCAGTGGACTCCATTCCAACGCCAGCCAGGAACAGATTAAGCATTTAAGCTACTGTAGAGGAAGACCAGGACAACTTGTCGTACAAGCCCTTTCTACAAGGGGCTTGACCAGGTGCTATAAAGGACCCATACTACTGAAATTAAAGAGACGCGTGATCCCCTCATTAACCCCGCCATCTTCATTGTCTGACAGGACACTAAAGAAGTTGAGAGTGAGGAGGCAGCAGAGACTGTAGAGTACCTCCCAGAAGACCCAGAAGATATTCTGCACCTTCACCCAGTGGTCCTCCCATTCCCTCAACAACCCATCATAAACATGTTACAAATGTTTAAATAATCCCAGTATCAGGGGCTTCAAAAAAGGTGTGAATTGTGTCATTCATTTAAGGCACCAATAATTATGCAGTTACATCAGTGACAGCATTTGTCTCCATAATTGGGGACGGGGGGGGGGGAGAGAGAGGGAGGAAATCAGTTAAACAATTCTCAAAAGGTTGAGATTAGGAGTTCTATTTAGCAGAAAACTGTGTTAGTCAATTAAGTGCTTCAAAAGCTAGTATTTCACAAATGACGTGAAAATGGGTCCTTCACCCATTCAAAATAAAACCAGAAACCATTGTGTAAACTGGGGCTTCTCATACAGTTGTAATGGGATCAAGGATCTGCAAAATAAAAAAACAAGTCATATGTGACACTGCCCAGAACTGTCACTATCTTGAGAACAACCCCATCATTTTCCCCAAATGAATCACTCTTGATGAATTGGCTCAGATTTAGGTGTCGGTAGTGAGCAGGACAAACATATTGAACAATGAGCTCATAACACAGCCACTACCCTTGACAGTGAAAACAACCCCAAGCTGTTAACACAATGTAGGTGTCCTATAATAATTGCCTTCAATTTGTACAGTGTGACTCACACTTCAGCTACAGCCAATCAAATGAGAACAAAACCCTTATGGAGCTATGTATAAATATATAGGTACCTTTCCTGTTCTCTCATGTACATTTAAAGCAGCTTCACAGAAAGGATGTGAAGGTGTCCCACAGCAGAAGCACAAGCAGATGTCATCATCTGTCTCCCTTCTGTGTCAGGATGGCCTATATGGCATCCCTAATTTCTCTTGTCCACTGAGCCCCAGGACCAGTATGTATGTATGTGGGATCCAACTGCCTGTGCAGAATTTGCAAACCAGATTAGTCCTGAGCCCAATTAGGATACAGATACTCTCCTTTACCCTCACAAATGTTGTGAAGTGTGCTGCAAGCAATGATCATAGGAATAGTATTTGCCACACTGTAAGCACCACTGAGCCTTCAACCAACCCAACACAGGGCTTGTCTTCACTATGGAGCTAAATCAGAGCTGCTGCAATTGATGCAGCAGCATCAATTTAGCGAGTCTAGTGAAGAGCTGCTCAAATCGATCAAAGAGCACTCTCCCATCGATTTCTGAACTCCACCTCAAAAAGAGATGGAAGCAATGTTAGTGGGACAGCATCTCCCGTCAACATAGTGTAATGTGGATCCTGTGGTAAGTAGATCTAAACTATATCGACTTGAGTTATGCTACTAATGTAAATCAAATTGCAAAGCTTAAATTGACAAGCAGTTGTAGTGAAAAGAAGCCCACACATTCACCAGATCATTCTGCAGTAACTTAGATTGAAGATGATTTCCCTTTTCCAGGCCCATTGATGTCAGGATGTACAGTTTCATGAGCCTGGATGTGCAGGATCCCGCAAAGAAACAGGTGGCACATATACATTAGATATTGTTTCTGGGAAATGAAGTCCCTCCTTCTCACTTCAAATGCAGTCCTGATCTCCTGGTGTCAAGGCCGAATCTCCACTCTGGCATTTTAGATGTAGGTCGGGGCCTGCAAGACTTTTAAAAATACTTGCCACTCCACGTATTAAACTCCCAAGGTTACAGCTTTTCTCTGACTTTGGCTTGGTAAATGCTGCCACCACCCAAATAGGAAAAAAAACCCTTGGACCCAGGAAGGAGCACTTGGGAATTCCTCCCTGTGGGGTACTCTCAAGCCCTTTCACCCAACCCTCCTGGGAAGAACTGAGAAAGAAAACAAAGGAAATTAGCTGTTGCTACCAGCTAATCAAACAACATGCACCAACCTCTTAAGACACCAAAAATTCAATCTTGTTCTTAAAAAAAAAAAAAAAGGAAATTTTATGAAAAACAAAAGAGAAAGAAAATACATCTGGAACTTAGGCTTTTGGTAGATTTTAAAAGAGCAATTCCAAAAACTAAGCACCTAGAATAGCTTTCTTGGGGGGTCTGTTTAAAGGTTACAAGCAAACAAAAGCATCTGAGGTTAGCACAGAGGAGTCCATTAGTCATAAGAAATAAACAGAAATAAACCTAATTGCATCTTTCTAAACATTCCTAATTTACTTACATATTTGGGGAGGTTCAAATAAGTAATTCTAGGTATAATCTGATGATTTCTCAAACCTGGCTTAGAGTTGCTTATAGCAGCTTTGCTCTGTTCCCTCCCTCTCCAGAGAACCACCACAGATGCAAAGGAAAAGCTTCTTTCCCAATTTTAAAAAGTTCTAGCCTTCCCATTGGTTCTTTTGGTCAGGTGTCCTTTTCTTTACCTGGGAGATTTTAACCTTTTGCAGGTAAAGCAAGCAGAGAACAGACACCAAGAGGGATTTTACAGCTGACTGGCTGGCTGTCCATAAAAGGGAGCTACCGCCTCCACCTTCATTTATCACCGCTGGTGTCATTACTAACATGGGGAACCCTGCAAAGGTTACTCATGAATCGGCCTCTGTGTTCCACTAAACCTCACAGAAGGTTGGAATTTCAATTCACATACTCACTTGTGGGGGCAAATTATTGGGATGTGAGTGCCACTGATAGCCCCTGAAAACCAAGTATTATTTCTGAAATCTCTTTTATGCCAGCCACACATGGACACATCACAGTATCACAATGTTAACTGCCTCACAAATCTGCAGAACAACCCCCTTCCCCACCCAAATGGGGACTTTTCCACCCCAAAGTGGTTTACAATGATTTGTAGCTGTCCGATGATGCCAGTTTCAACAAAATAATAGCAACTCATGTCTGAACCAGTATGGCTTCCCTGAATTGAGCATTCTGGAGCTGGAGGGCTGATGTAAGCTCCTCACAGAGTACCATGAAGGACTTATAAGGAAATCCTGAAGCCATTGCTGATCATCCCAGGTTTCCAACATGATGCAATTCCACCACACCGTGCTGGTTCTCCTGTGCAAGAAGCAACAGTCAACCAAGTGGCATACTGGTATTGCCACAGTATTCAACATATTTGTGCTGTGTGACATGAGTGAATGGTCATTAATTCTCAAGGTAAGCCACATTCAGGTGTCCGAATATGCTGCCCAAATTCATCAGATGCTCCAAAACATCTGTTAGTCTATAAGGTGCCACAGGATTCTTTGCTGCTTTTACAGATCCAGACTAACACGGCTACCCCTCTGATAATTGGCAAATGTGTGAAGGCAGGGAACCGTGCCAAAAACACACAGCAAAAAGATTCCTAGAATGTCTCCCAGGGTTGCACAGACTCCTGGCATACACCCCTGAAATGATAGAGCAAACCTTTAGTACCTAGAACAGCAGTGTGGACACAAGTATATGTGTACACACCATTATACTGATGTCCAGCACAGCATATTTAGACACTCATATATGCATATCGGGAGCATGCACAAGCATTAACATGATACAGTACTCAAGTATGTGTGCCAGTATAGGATATAATGTGAAGGTCTAATTGAGACTAAGTATAGCAATCCTGTAAACACCTAACATGCTGAGAAATATTTTCACAAATTGAGGATAACTTTCATAGCCTGTGTGATACAGTAGAGTCACAAATGGATTATATAAGATCATCCCCAATTAATGAAAACATTTCTGACAACACAGTACTTTTATGATGCATCTTCTTCACACAGTTTATTTAAAGAGCTGTTAGTGCCTGATGAAAAGTGTTGAAAACCATTCTCTTTAGAAACCATCCTACTAGTATGTCTTGTTTTTTTCCCCAGTATTTCCACCTCATTCTTTAATTACTGGAAAATTTGCATGAACAGAAAAACACTATTTCCTAAGAATTCATCTGTTCCCAGGTTATTAATATCTGAAGACAAACATCTGACACTTCACGAATGCTTGATGTGGAAACAATTGTGTTGTTACAATAATTGATTATGATTTCTTATTACAAATGAATGACAGACATAAGCAAACTTAAAAGATTCTGGTCTGATTTTGCTAGCCTTGGGGAGAGAAACAGACTATCTGAAATGTATATGCTTGGGAACATGATCATCCCCTCCAGTAGGAAAAGTTCATAGAAGAAGAGTTACTTGGCCTGGGTTCTGAGAATTCTGCTTCTTTTTCACTTCATGATCCTTCTAGGTATGTGGGAATAGTGGTGGTCTTGTGGAAAAATCAGCAAACAAGGACAGGCAACTAGGGATCCATTGGTAATAAAAGTACCAAAATCATGGATCTGGACTAGACTCATGGAGAAGAAGATCATGACTACTTCTATTCTATCTAGGAACTTGACTAGGGTCTCTATCTACTCCTATAATACGTTTTCATTTGCTTCCCTATAATATTGCACTCATTCGGAAACAGGAGAGAATGAATACTGCAGTGCTGAAGTTAATACTACCCACTAAATTCATTGAGGCCAGCCTGAAGTAGAATATTCATAGGCACATGAAGTGTGGTGCATGTAGGTTATCATGCAGCAGATCCAAGTCCATATCCTGATGTGTGGTAAAAGTCCCATTGACTTCAGTAGAGCCAAGATTTCACTAAGAGCTTGTCTCGGATAGAAAACATGGTAATATTTCAAAACAGAGTATGCTTTAACTAACATAATTTTAAATGGAACTATGCACTTCATGTAGACAGGATCAGTACCTTTTAAAAATGTATTGTCAGGTCATAGAAAAAAATTTTAAAACTGCTTGCCCTGTCTATAATATATACCAAATCCTGTTTTGAACGATGATTGTTACAATGACCCTTTTTCTAACAAAAACTATGTAAGCAAAGTTTTCATTTTGTTCAAAACTCACCTCTTCCCCCAAAAAATCCAACAAAACTGACAAAAAAAATTTTTGTTAATAATTTTAAAAAACCCACACATTTTCCAGTTTAGTTTTCAGAGACTAGGAAAATAGTGTTTAATTTTTAATTGAAAAAGTAGAAACAAGTGAATTGTTTTTTCTTTTGAAAACTTTCCACAGAAATTTGTGCGACCAGTTCTAAAAGGATTATAAAGAGTCTAAATGGAAAATGCTGGCTATTTTTCAAGAAGAGACAGATTACATTAAATTAATGATAGAATAAAGATTAATGGATAACCAGTGCAGCAAGCATCATAAATGGGAAGGATGAAGAGATGAAAAGATAACTTCTCTAAGAAGTATCTGATTGGCTGCCACATTCCAATGATTATTAACATTAACAGAATATGATAACTTGCCTTGTATGTGTCATAACAATAATTTACCAGACATATTCTCATATATTCCAATGTGGCATTAAATGATCAACATATTTGACCAACAGTAGTCTGGCTAACGCTCTTCTGAAAATGATAAGGGGGGCTTATAGGGACTGTAGGGGACTGCGGAAGACTGTGTCACAGCCTAGCTAGGGTATTTCCGCTTTCCCGGTGGCCTTGTGAAAAGCCCCTGCTTGCTAAGCAGCCGGTCATTGTAGGACACAGCATGCCAGTTATAACTTGCTTTTAACTGGTTGAAACCAGTTTGCATGGCCTTAGGCCAAAGGGCGTACACCGCCCTTGGAAAGTCCCTGGCCTTTGGCCAAGCGGCGGACATAGCCTGTGGGAAGTCCCTTTTTGCATATGTATGAGTTGCTTTTGTATTGTGTATATTTATAGCTGTATGCTCCCGGTCCCGCCCTTGGACTCCGACCCAGGCCGAGCTGAGCTTCGGTGTGCTGGGTTCCCCGCCTCTGTGACAGCAACGCCCGGAGTCCCCGTTGCAGGTGTGTCACTTTGCCTTCATTAAAGCCAATAACTCACAGTGTGTGTGGGCCTCATTCTTGCAGAGCACCCTGAGTAGGCCCGTAGTCTCCCACGACCGTTATAGGGACTTAATGTCATCATATGCCTTTTTAATCAATACAAAGACATAACAAGCAGTCTTATTTCTTATGCCTTCCCCTATAAAAATTCCTACATAGTTGAAGAGCAATTAAACCTAGAAGGTTCTAGAACAATTATAAACCGTAAAATTAAACACATTAACACTTGAGCTTGTTAAAAAGTAAACTTTTAAAATTGAAAATGTGTTGTTTTCTCATTTAATTCTCTAATTTTGCCAAAAAATGAAAATAAATATTTAACCATCTCCACATATGGCAAAAACAAAAATAAAAACCCCAACAATTTTTAAATTACTCATTTAAAATTTTTGAGTTTTAAAATTTTCATAAGGTTTAGTGTTTAGTTTCAGCTATTGTCAGTCATCCTCCTCCCATGTATAAATTTCAAAACAAAATTGTCATTTCAAAATTCTTCTGAAATATTTAAAAATTTCCACAGGAAAAATCTGAAGTTTGAAAGAAAACTATTTATGTTTTGATTCAGAATTTGTTTCATTTTGTTTTATAATACAAAAAAATTTCAAAATTTCAAACCTTTGTTTTTCTTCCTGCTCAACATCTTAGATGTCTATATACAAATGTAGGAAGCATGGGGAATAAACAGGAAGAACTGGAATTATTACTCCATAAAATAAATTATGATTAAGGCTCCATGTCTGTCACAGAAAATCATGGATTCGGTGACTTTCCATGATCTCCATGACTTCTGCGGTGGCCCCTGCAGTTGGTCTGGGGCCACTTGAGCAGTAGGAGTTTGGGTATGGTGGGGGGGGATAAGGGCTGGGAATTAGGGTATGGCTTGAGCGAGGCTCCCTGAAGGGTGACAGGAACTCTCTCAGCTCCTAGCTACACTTGCTGCCTCCGCCTGCAGACATCATCCCCACAGCTCCCTTTGGTCATGGTTCCCAGCCAATGGGAGCTGCAGAACCAGGGTTTGGAGCGAAGTGGAGGCAGCATATGGAGCTAGGAGCTGGAGGTCACCACTTCCCAGGAGCCAGGTAGGGAACCTTCCCCAGTACTGCCAACCACTCCTCCCAGCACTTGTGGTGCCCCCACAGCTGAGACCACCTCCCAAGCACCCCTGGCAGGGCCGGCGCTTCCATTTAGGTGGCCTAGGCAATTGCCTAGGGCGCCAGGATTATTGGTGGGTGGCATTTTGCTGGAGGGGGCGGCAGGCAGCTCCAGTGGAGCTGCCGCAGTCATGCCTGTGGACGGTCGGCTGCTCCCGTGGCTCCGGTGGACCTCCCACAGGCACCACTGCGGCAGCTTCACCGGAGCCGCGGACGAGCAGACCTTCCGCAGGCGCAACTGCGGCAGCTCCACCGGAGCCATGGGACCAGGGCTGTTAGTCTATAAGGTGCCACAGGATTCTTCGCTGCTTTTACATTTGCCAATGTCACTTTCAGATCACATCATCCCCTACTTTTATTCCCCGCAAAACTGGGCCAAAGACATGGCTCAGCTGGATAATGATATGGTCCTGATGTTGTTCCTTATTCAGGAGAAATGTTTATACAGTGGAGTAAGTGCTCAGCAAGGTGCTGGATAGAATTTGGGCCGGTCTTGATCCCTGGCACCCCCTTGGGCCATCCCCCTGAGTACCTACGGCACCCAACCCCCCCCAAGTTTTAGTCAGGGGTATATAGTAAAAGTCATGGACAGGTCATGGGCTGTGAATTTTTGTTCACTTCCTGTGACCTGTTCATGACTTTTAGTAAAAATACCCATGACGAAAATGTAGCCTTAATTATGACTGGTATCAGATAATGAGTGGGAAAAATCTGATTGCTACAATATTGGTATAGAGGAGTATAGCTTGTTCAGGAAGGACAGCAGGGGCGGGGGAGGATGAGAAGAGGTGTTGCATTATAGATCAATAATATATGCACTTGTTCTGAGGTCAAGAAGGAGGTAAGAGGCAGACCAGTTGAAAATAAAAGGCATGGGAGGGAGGGAAATAGTGAATGGTAGGGGTCTAATATAGACCATCAAATGAGTTGGTTGAGGCTGTCACACTGTCTAAAGTAGCTCAAATCTATGATTGTCTACCTCAGGGCAGTCTGTCAGAAAAATAGACAGGTGGTGTGTTCTATAATTAGATTTCACCACACAAATAATAAATATAGATACCTGGATCACTATACCAGTCTTACCATGGAGTCACAAGCTGGAGAGCCTAAGGAGACTGTATCTTGCCACCCAGACAAACTGAACTTAGTGATAATGGTCACATAATCCAAAAATCACACCACATTAGGTTTCTCCTAGTCCCAAAGGAGCAGTCACTTACCCCAGATCAATTGGTACTCCAGACCTTATCAAAGATAATGCTGGCAGCCAAATTCTATAGTAAACTAACTTATACGTAACCCCTGCTCGGGGTGCCGACATGTAGGTTTATTAGTTAAGAAAAGGAAATTAAAACTATTGAGAGGTTAAAGCAGGCAAAATATATTAACAGGTGAGTGTCTCTGTAATTCCAAATGGTAACAGTGATGTAATAAACTGCCAGTTTCCCAAAATCTTTCAGAGTAATCTAGATTGTCTCTGGTGATCTCTACTTTGGACTCTTACAGAGAAGGTACCAGATGCAATCCAAGATGATCAATCATTTCTTGAATCCATATTTACAGCTCCTTTACACCAAAAGCTAGCTGAAAACATCTGTACCCATCTAAGTTCCCTCTAAGCTGCACCATTTCCTATTCAGCCCTGCACAGGGGCTCAAGGCTGCAGCAGGGAGAGGTGCCCCTCCCTGCCGGCCAGAGCACCGACCTGCCACAGTGGGGAGGGGTGCCCCTCCCTGCCAGGAAAAACATGGACCTGCTGTGGTGAGGAGAGGATCCACTCTGTCAGCATAGCCCAGGTCTGCCAGAGCTGCTGAAGAGAGGAGCCCCTCCCTCAGCCCAGCCCAGCCGGAGCTGCCATGGCCGGGGAGAAGCACTTCTCCCCCGGTCCCCAGCTGCTTCAGCAAGAGAGGTGTGGGTGGAGTCCTCTATCCCCACCACAGCCCCGGGGTAGCCTGCACCCCAACCCCCTCATCCTCAGAGCCCACACCCCAACCTTCTCTTCTCCAGCACTGAGCCCCCTCTCATACCCCAAACCTCTTATCCCTGGTCCCACCCCAGAGCCTGCACCTCAACCCTTTGCTCCAGCCCTGAGCCCCTTCCCACACTCCTCCACCACATGAATTTTGTTACACATCACCTTCTCATTGGTGCACATAACAAAATTCATTCCACACATGGATGTAACAAATTAGAGGGAACACTGGTACCCATGTCTTCTTTTCTTTGATGACAGAGTCCTTGACCTCGATCATCACACACAATGACCACTTGCTTTGAAATTAGCATTTTCTGTTAAAGGCCTTAAGTCCTTCATGAATGAAAGACTTCATGATTCTCAGGAAAGGAAGGTGTGTCAGCAGCAGAATAAGACAGAGAACTCAAAAAAAAAATCAGACAAACTCATTGCTGGTAGGTAGGGTGTCATGGGAAAAGATATATGTAAGGAGTTCAGGAGAGCTGGCAGTTTGTCAAAGACACAGTGTTAAACTAAAATTAAATTCCTTCATTGCATAGGAAAGATGGGAAGAATTGCAAGAGGCCTATATGGCTGCATCAGGAGCTCTTTAATTACCTGAAAATGAAAAAGGAATCCTACTAGAAGTGGAATCAAATTGCTAAAGAGGAGTACAAAGAATAGCACCAGCATATAAGAACAAAATCAGAAAGCCTTAGCAAGTGACATAAAAGGCAATAAGAAGAGATTCTATAAATACATAAGGAGCAGGAGAAAAATGACAAAGTATGTTGGTCCTCTACTTAGGAGGAAATACCTACTTTACTTTAGTCTTCACTAAAATGGTAAATTGTGATCAGATACTTAATATAGTTAATATTAACAAGGGAAAAGGAACAGAAGACAAGATAGGGAAAGAACAGGTTAAATAATATCTAAATAAGTTAGTTATATTCAAGTCAGCAGGACCTGATGAAATTCACCAAAGGGTACTTGAGGAACTAGCTGAAGCAACCTCAGAACTGTTAGCAATTATCTTTGAAAACTCATGGAGGATGGCTGCGGTCCCAGAGGACTGGAGAAAGGCAAACAGAGTACCTATCTTTAAAAGGGGGAATGAAGAGAACCAGAAGAATTATTAACCAGTCAACATAATTTCAATATCTGGAAAGATACTGTAATGAATTATTAAACTGTCAGTTTGTAAGCCTCTAGAGGATAATGGGGTTATAAGGAATAGCCAACATAGATTAGTCAAGAATTGATTTCCTTCTTTGACAGAATTACTAACCTAGTGGATGCGGGAAGCTGCAGGCATAATATATTTTGATCTTAGTAAGGCTTTTGACACATGACATTCTCGTAAGCAAATTAGGGAAACCTGGCCTAGATGAAAATACTATAAGGTGAGGGCAAACCTGGTTGAAAAACCATACTCAAAGAGTGGTTATTAATGGTTCACTAGTTTAAGTATACTTGGGGAGACATATCTAGTGGGGTTCTCCATGGATCTGTCCTGGGTCCAGTCTATTCAATATTTTCATTAATGTGTTGAATAATGGAATGGAGAGTATGCTTATAAAATTTGCAAGAGACACCAAGCTAGAAGGAGTTACTTACACTTTGAAGGACAGGGTTAGAATTCAAAAAGACTGACAAATTGAAGAACAAGATGAAATTCAAGAAAGACATGCAAAGTACTTCAGTTAAGAAGGAAAAATCAAATGCATATCTACAAAATTTGGAATAACTGGATAGATAATAGTACTGCTGAAAATAATTGGGGGGTTAGTAGATAATAAATTGAGTACGAGTCAACAATGTGAAAAAGCTAATATTTTGGGGCATTAATAAGAGTGTTCTATGTTAGGCTTGGGAGATAATTATGCCACTTTACTCCAAACTGGTGAAGCCTTATCAGGGATCAAGATGTGGATAATCATTCCTTGTGATTCGAGTAGGAGTGGATAGCCAAGAATCAGAGCTGAGTGTCTGAACTGGATTAAGAGGCCAGATGCCAGAGCCAAGGGTCATAGATCAGTGTCAATAATCAGAGGCAAGAGTAAGAAGCACATTTACCTGGAGTGAGGAAAGGAAGTTAGGGCTAGGAACAAGCATGCAAAGGAGCTATCACAGCCATGGGTAAATGCTCTGAACAGCCAGTTACTGGGATTAAGATCAAGCCTGCTATCTTCTTTAACCAATCAGGCAAGGCATTCCATCAGGCAGTCTAGCTGATGCAGCCCAGCTGTTGCTCATTAAGCTTGCAGGAGACTGAGCAGGCACAGCTACATGGCCTTATTTTTGACAGGTCTGTACTGGAGTACTGTGTCCTGTTCTGGCCATCACACTTTAGGAAAGATGTGGACAAACTGGAGAGAGTCCAGATGAAAGCAACAAAAATGATAGAATGTTTAGAAAACCTGACCTAAGAGGAAAAGTTTTAAAATATTGGGCATGTTCAATCTTGAGAAAAGAGGTCAGAGAGGGATCTAATAATAGTATTCAAAGATGTTAAGGGCTGTTATAAGAAGGATGGTGATCAACTGTTGTCTATATCCAAAGAGGAAGGACTACTTCAACTTAATCTGCTGCAAGGGAGATTTAGGTTAGATATTAGGAAAATCTGCCAAACTATAAGAGTAGTTATATTGTTGAATAGGCTTCCAAGATAGGTTGTGGAATTCCCATCATGGGACATTTTAAAAACAGGTTAGACAAACACTCAACAAGGATGGTTTAAGTATACTTGGTCCTGCCTGAGAGCTGGGATTAGACGACCTCTTGAGGTCCCTCCAGGCCTACCTTTCTATGATTCTATTATTCTAGTTAGGCCCATATTCTGCATAGATTTATGTAGAGGCATATCATTACTATTCGAAATTGATTTCAATGGGACTACTCGGTAATCAATTTAAGCTAAAGCATGATTACAGGATCTGAGTTTAGAGTGGTATGTGGACTGTAACTAGGAATTACAGGAAGAAATTTGTAAAGGTAATATTCAGGCTGAATATCTGCTAAATGTTCCTGACAGCATGCTCTGTTAGACTATAGAAAAGTGGTTGAAGTGACATCACTTAGTGCATTTACTACTGGAATGGACAATGTACCAGCAGGGAAAAATTCTGTGTTGGCAGAGGGATTGACTAGGTGACCAAATGGGTCTTTCAGATCTTTAATATCTACTATTCTGCCTGTCTGAGCTGTCAGCAACAAGGGCCGGGTTCAGTATCTAGGGGTTCCATTTCAATAACACAATGCAAAACTGGCTTGAGCCTCCACCCAGTGACCTGGGACAACTACATATCACCCCCTGGGTGCTTCTAACAGGCAATACTTCCCCTCTCGCAAGCATGGAGTCTGAGTGTAGCAAAATCCTTTTAATAAAGGAGGGAAACGATGTGGCATTATGTTGGGGAAACATCACAAACAGGATTCATAACATAAACCATGAACCATAGCCCTCCCACCCCAAGTAAGTTTGGCAGTATTCTTTTCCCCTCAGGGTCTTAAGTCCAGCAACCCAAAAGATCACTCAAAGTCCCAAAAGTCTCTTGAGTTCAGCAACCCAAAAATCACAGAAAAATCCAACAACCCAAAAATCTCTGTCCCTGGTCAGTGCAGCCCCAGAGTTCAAAAGTTTATCTGCAGAGTTTTACCTCCCACCCTGGGGGAGCACAGGGTGGGTGTGCCTATGTGGGGTGGGGGTGGGGGTGCCTTCTTTTCCACAACTTGCCACAATTCACCACCAGATGTTAGGGTAGAGCTCATCCTGACTCTGCTTACACTATTATATTAACTTAAATAATTGAAAATATGAGGTTATCATCTACTCAGATGACAAAATATGGGAATTCATAAAAACAATAATATTGCATGGTCTGAAACCTGTTTACTAGCTTCTGATAAAAATGATGAATTTATCCTTCAATTAATAATGTAAATAGGAATGGCCATAGTGGGTGAGACCAAAGTCCATCAAGCCCAGTATCCTGTCTTCTGACAGTGGCCAGTGCCAGATGCTTCAGAGGGAATAAACAGAACAGGTAATCATCAAATGATCCATTCCCTGTTGTCCATTTCCTGCTTCTGGCATTAGAGGCTAGGGACACCATCCCTGCCCATCCTGGTGTCATAAACAGATAGCTAAGGGTTAATGTCTCTTTCACCTGAAGCACCTGACCAGAGGACCAATCAGGAAACCGGATTTTTTCAACTTTGGGTGGAGGGAAGTTTGTGTCTGAGTCTTTTGTCTTTTGTCTGCCTGCCTGCTTTCTCTGAGCTTTGGAGAAGTAGTTCTACTTTCTAATCTTCTGTTTCTAAGTGTAAGGACAAAGAGATCAGATAGTAAGTTCTATGGTTTCTTTTCTTTGGTATTTGCATAAATATAAGTGCTGGAGTGCTTTGATTTGTATTCTTTTTGAATAAGGCTGTTTATTCAATATTCTTTTAAGCAATTGACCCTGTGTTGTATCATCTAATACAGAGAGAACATTTGTATGTATTTTTCTTTCTTTTTATATAAAGCTTTCTTTTAAGACCTTTTGGAGTTTTTCTTTACTTCAGGGAAATTGAGTCTGTACTCACCAGGGAATTGGTGGGAGGAAGAAGTCAAGGGGAGATCTGTGTGTTGGATTGCTAGCCTGACTTTGCATTCCCTCTGGGGGAATAGGAAAGTACTTTTTGTTTCCAGGATTGGGAACAGAGAGGGAGATTCACTCTGTTTGGATTCACAGAGCTTGTGTCTGTGTATCTCTCCAGGAGCACCTGGAGGGGGGAAGGGAAAAAGGATTATTTCCCTTTGTTGTGAGACTCAAGGGATTTGGGTCTTGGGGTCCCCAGGAAAGGTTTTTCAGGGGGACCAGAGTGCCCCAAAACACTCTAATTTTTTGGGTGGTGGCAGCAGGTACCAGGTCCAAGCAGGTAACTAAGCTTGGAGGTTTTCATGCTAACCCCCATATTTTGGACGCTAAGGTCCAAATCTGGGACTAAGGTTATTACATGATGTAGCAGCGGTGGGATATAGACAGAATCCAGAAGCCAGTAGAAATATTATATTTTTCTTTTCTCTGCTAAGGGCTTTTTAGCAGAGAGAAACAGTTGGTTTTAAAAGGGAACCAGAGAGAATTTTTTTTTCTGCTCTCTCTGGCAGTTTGTGGCTTGCATGTTAAGCGAGAAGCCATTAAGAGACTGTTGAGGGTCTTTTGTCATGCAATAGCCCTCCCATTAGGAGGCAAGTACCAGCACTTATAGGCATGCAAATAAAGTGGTTTTTCTGGTTTCCCTTCATTGAACATTAGCTAGAGAGAGAAAAGGAAAAAGCACTGTTGCTAGGCAGACTTCAGGAGGCAACAGAACCTGCAGTTCAGAAGATAAACACCGGAGGGCACCCCAACACAAGAAAACAGGAACCATGACTTCTAAGGCAAAAATCGACGCCGAAGAACAAATCAAAGAAGCTGAACACAGGCGACAGATGGAGATGAAAGAAAAGGAAGAAAGCATGAAACTGGCAGCCTTCCAAAGAGAACAGGCAGCCCAAGAGGCAGCACACAAAAGAAAACTAGAAGAAGAAGAGGTGGCCTACCGAAGGAAACAAGCAGAAGAAGAGTTGGCCCACAGAAGGAAGCAAGAAGAAGAAGAGGCGGCCCACCGCCGAGACATGGAAAAACACCAAAAAGAAATGGAAAAACAACAAAAAGAAATGGAAAAACAACATGAAGAGAAGGAAAAACAGAGAAAACATGAACTGGACTTGGCAAAAGCTGGGCTGCATGTGCCAGCCAACCCTAACAACCCGGCGCCAAATATTGCTCCACAGCACAGGAAATTTCCCACCTACAAGGCAGGTGATGACACCGAGGCCTTCTTGGAAAATTTTGAAAGAGCCTGTCTTGGGTACAACATCCCCGAAGACCAGTACATGGTAGAATTGAGGTCACAGCTCAGTGGACCTTTAGCAGAGGTGGCAGCTGAAATGCCTAAGCTGCAAATGAATGACCAGATCATGCCCGTCGGCGCTTCAGAACCCAAAAGTGGAAACCCGAGGTGACATTTCCCAAACACGCCTACTACATTGCAAAAAACTATGAGGCCTGGATAACAGGAAACAACATTCAAACCTTGGAAGAACTGAACCTCCTCATACAAATGGAGCAGTTCTTGGATGGTGTTCCTGAAGACATCACACGGTACCTACAAGATGGAAATCTCAAAGATATCGCTGAGGCGGGGGAGATTGGAGCCAAATGGATGGAACTGGCAGAAAGCAAGAAAGCTACTGTCAAGGGGAACGATTACCCCAGGGGGCACACAGACCATAAACCCTACAACCGAGGACAGCCAAAGACCCCACATACCACCCAAGTAAAGCCACAGATACCCTACCCTTCAACCTCACCAGTCTCCAGTAACTCACCTCGGCCCAGTGACCCATCAGATGGAAGATGCTTTAAGTGTAATGAACTGGGACATATCAAGGCCAACTGTCCAAAGAACACCATGCGAGTGCAATTCATTACACCACCATCACCCCAAAGATCCCCAGGCCCGGATGCCTCTCAAATACCCTTGGAGCGAAGGGAAAATTTGAGAGTGGGCGGAAAGAAGGTTACTGCGTGGAGAGACACGGGGGCCCAAGTGTCAGCTATCCACCAATCCTTCGTTGACCCCAAATTCATCAACCCAAAGGCCAAAGTTACAATTTACCCCTTCATGTCACAAGCTGTAGACTTGCCTACAGCTCAACTGCCTGTCCAGTACAAAGGCTGGTCAGGAATGTGGACTTTTGCAGTCTATGACAATTATCCTATCCCCATGCTACTGGGGGAAGACTTGGCCAACCAGGTGAAGCAGGCCAAGAGAGTGGGAATGGTTACACGTAGCCAAACCAGGCAAGCTTCCAGACCCATTCCTGTTCCTGAACCGTCCACAGACGCCCCGTCTGGGTTACCAGAGACCCAGACAGAGGTAGTGGACCCAGATTCCATGCCAACCACTGAAACAGCCACAGCACCTCCAGTCCCAGGCCCGGAACTGGAACAGCAACCAGCACCAGCAATTGCAACCCCATCTTCAAACTCAACGCCAGAGGGCGCCAGCGAGCCACAACTGGCAGAAGCCAAAGACAGCCATACCCAAAAGGCTCAGCCAGAGCCTGAAATACCCTCAGGTGCACTAGCGGAGAGCGGTTCACCAGCAACGGAAACAACCCCATCACCTACATCGCTTCCAGAGGGACCAAGCCCAAGTCCACAGTCTGAGGAAGAACTGGTGACCCCAGCCTCAAGGGAACAGTTCCAGACTGAGCAGGAAGCAGATGACAGCCTTCAGAAAGCTTGGGCGGCGGCACGGAGCACCCCACCGCCTCTCAGCTCTTCTAATCGATCCCGGTTTGTTATAGACCAAGGACTTTTATACAAGGAAATTCTTTCTGGTGGACACCGGGAAGAATGGCAGCCGCAAAAACAGTTGGTGGTTCCAACTAAGTACCGGGGGAAGCTCTTAAGCTTAGCCCATGATCATCCCAGTGGCCATGCTGGGGTGAACAGAACCAAGGACCGGTTGGGGAAGTCCTTCCACTGGGAGGGGATGGGCAAGGATGTTGCCAATTATGTCCGGTCTTGTGAGGTATGCCAAAGAGTGGGTAAGCCTCAAGACCAGGTCAAGGCCCCTCTCCAGCCACTCCCCATAATTGAGGTCCCATTTCAGCGAGTAGCTGTGGATATTCTGAGCCCTTTCCCAAAAAAGACGCCCAGAGGAAAGCAGTACGTACTGACTTTAGTGGACTTTGCTACCCGATGGCCAGAAGGAGTAGCTCTAGGCAACACCAGGGCTAACACTGTGTGCCTGGCCCTAACAGACATCTTTGCCAGGGTAGGTTGGCCCTGCGACATCCTTACAGATTCAGGGTCTAATTTCCTGGCAGCGACCATGGAAAAACTGTGGGAAACTCATGGGGTGAATCACTTGGTTGCCACCCCGTACCACCATCAAACCAATGGCCTGGTGGAAAGGTTCAATGGAACTTTGGGGGCCATGATACGTAAATTCATCAACGAATTCTCCAATAATTGGGACCTAGTGTTGCAGCAGTTGCTGTTTGCCTACAGGGCTGTACCACATCCCAGTTTAGGGTTTTCACCATTTGAACTTGTGTATGGTCACGAGGTTAAGGGACCATTACAGTTGGTGAAGCAGCAATGGGAGGGGTTTACGCCTTCTCCAGGAACTAACATTCTGGACTTTGTAAGCAACCTACAAAGCACCCTCCGACACTCTTTAGCCCTTGCTAGAGAGAACCTAAAGGATGCTCAAGAAGAGCAAAAGGCCTGGTATGACAGACATGCCAGAGAACGTTCCTTCAAGGTAGGAGACCAGGTTATGGTCTTGAAGGCGCAACAGGCCCATAAGATGGAAGCATCATGGGAAGGGCCCTTCACGGTCCAAGAGCGCCTGGGAGCTGTAAACTACCTCATAGCATTTCCCAATTCCTCACTAAAGCCTAAAGTGTACCATGTTAATTCTCTCAAGCCTTTCTATTCCAGAGACTTACAGGTTTGTCAGTTTACAGTCCAGGGAGATGATGCTGAGTGGCCTGACGGTGTCTACTACGACGGGAAAAAAGACGGTGGCGTGGAAGAGGTGAACCTCTCAACCACCCTGGAACGTCTGCAGCGGCAACAAATCAAGGAGCTGTGCACTAGCTTCGCCCCACTGTTCTCAGCCACCCCAGGACGGACTGAACGGGCATACCACTCCATTGATACAGGTAATGCTCACCCAATCAGAACCCCACCCTACCGAGTGTCTCCTCATGCCCAAGCTGCTATAGAACAGGAGATCCAGAACATCCTACAGATGGGTATAATCCGCTCATCTACCAGTGCATGGGCATCTCCAGTGGTTCTGGTACCCAAACCAGATGGGGAAATACGCTTTTGCGTGGACTACCGTAAGCTAAATGCTGTAACTCGTCCGGACAACTATCCAATGCCACGTACCGATGAGCTATTGGAGAAGTTGGGACGTGCCCAGTTCATCTCTACAATAGACTTAACCAAGGGGTACTGGCAAGTACCGCTTGATGAACCTGCCAAGGAGAGGTCAGCATTCGTCACCCATGCGGGGGTGTATGAATTCAATGTCCTTCCTTTCGGCCTTCGAAATGCACCCGCCACCTTCCAGAGGCTGGTAGATGGTCTACTAGCTGGACTGGGAGAATTTGCAGTTGCCTACCTCGATGATGTGGCCATTTTTTCAGACTCCTGGCCCGAACACCTACTACACCTGGAAAAGGTCTTTGAGCGCATCAGGCAGGCAGGACTAACTGTTAAGGCCAAAAAGTGTCAAATAGGCCAAAACAGAGTGACTTACCTGGGGCACCAGGTGGGTCGAGGAACCATAAACCCCCTACAGGCCAAGGTGGATGCTATCCAAAAGTGGCCTGTCCCACGGTCCAAGAAGCAGGTCCAATCCTTCTTAGGCTTGGCCGGATACTACAGGCGATTTGTACCACACTACAGCCAAATCGCTGCCCCACTGACCGACCTGACCAAAAAGACCCAGCCAAATGCAGTTAAGTGGACTGATGAGTGTCAAAAGGCCTTTACCCAACTTAAGGCAACGCTCATGTCTGACCCTGTGCTCAGGGCCCCGGACTTTGACAAGCCATTCCTAGTAACCACGGATGCATCTGAGCGTGGTATAGGAGCAGTGCTCATGCAGGAAGCAACAGATCACAACTTCCATCCTGTCGTGTTTCTCAGCAAGAAACTGTCTAAGAGGGAAAGTCACTGGTCAGTCAGTGAAAAGGAATGCTATGCCATTGTGTACGCCCTGGAAAAGCTACGCCCATATGTTTGGGGACGGCGGTTCCAACTACAAACTGACCATGCTGCACTAAAGTGGCTTCATACTGCCAAGGGGAACAACAAGAAACTTCTTTGTTGGAGTTTAGCTCTCCAAGATTTTGATTTTGAAATTCAACACATCACAGGAGCTTCTAATAAAGTTGCTGATGCACTCTCCCGTGAGAGTTTCCCAGAATTCAGTAGTTAAACAGTGTTCTTAAAATGTAGAAGTCTGTTAGTTATATACTTAGGAGTATATGTAAAGGTGCATGTGTTGTATTAATCTGTTTATTTTACTGTTCTAGAAGGAAATCGCCGCCAGTGAGCTTCCCCACTGTCTGCAATTTGGGGGGCGTGTCATAAACAGATAGCTAAGGGTTAATGTCTCTTTCACCTGAAGCACCTGACCAGAGGACCAATCAGGAAACCGGATTTTTTCAACTTTGGGTGGAGGGAAGTTTGTGTCTGAGTCTTTTGTCTTTTGTCTGCCTGCCTGCTTTCTCTGAGCTTTGGAGAAGTAGTTCTACTTTCTAATCTTCTGTTTCTAAGTGTAAGGACAAAGAGATCAGATAGTAAGTTCTATGGTTTCTTTTCTTTGGTATTTGCATAAATATAAGTGCTGGAGTGCTTTGATTTGTATTCTTTTTGAATAAGGCTGTTTATTCAATATTCTTTTAAGCAATTGACCCTGTGTTGTATCATCTAATACAGAGAGAACATTTGTATGTATTTTTCTTTCTTTTTATATAAAGCTTTCTTTTAAGACCTTTTGGAGTTTTTCTTTACTTCAGGGAAATTGAGTCTGTACTCACCAGGGAATTGGTGGGAGGAAGAAGTCAAGGGGAGATCTGTGTGTTGGATTGCTAGCCTGACTTTGCATTCCCTCTGGGGGAATAGGAAAGTACTTTTTGTTTCCAGGATTGGGAACAGAGAGGGAGATTCACTCTGTTTGGATTCACAGAGCTTGTGTCTGTGTATCTCTCCAGGAGCACCTGGAGGGGGGAAGGGAAAAAGGATTATTTCCCTTTGTTGTGAGACTCAAGGGATTTGGGTCTTGGGGTCCCCAGGAAAGGTTTTTCAGGGGGACCAGAGTGCCCCAAAACACTCTAATTTTTTGGGTGGTGGCAGCAGGTACCAGGTCCAAGCAGGTAACTAAGCTTGGAGGTTTTCATGCTAACCCCCATATTTTGGACGCTAAGGTCCAAATCTGGGACTAAGGTTATTACACCTGGCTAATAGCCATTAATGGACCTATCCTCCATGAATTTATCTAGTTCCTTTTTGAACCCTGCTATAGTATTGGCCTTCATAACATTCTCTAGCAAGGTTGACTGCACATTGTGTGAAGAAATACTTCTTTTTGTTTGTTTTAAGCCTGCTGCCTATTAAAAAAAGAACTAGGGGGTCAGAAAATTAAATTATGAGAAATAAAGAACACTTTCTTATTTGCTTTCTACTCACCAGTGCTGATTTTATAGACCTTATCATATTCCCCTTAGTTGTCTCTTTTCCAAGCTGAAAAGTCCCAGTATTTTTAATCTCTCCTCATATTGAAGCTGTTCCATACCCCTAATCATTTTTGTTGCCCTTCTCTGCATCTTGTCCAATTCCAATATATCTTTTTCAAGATGGGGCAACCACATCTGCGCACAGTATTCAAGATGTGGGCATATCATGGATTTATAGAAGCAAATGATATTTTTTGTCTTATTATCTATCCCTTTCCTAATTATTCCCAACATTGTTAGCTTTTTTGACTGCTAATGCACATTGAGTGGATGTTTTCAGAGAACTATTCACAATGAAGATCTCTTTCTTGAGTGATAACAGCTAGTTTAGATCCCATCATTTTATATGTATAGTTGGGATTCTGTTTTCCAATGTGCATTACTTTGCATTTATTAACATTGAATTTTATTTAAGTTTTTCTTCTGCTAACAGAGGAAAAAACACCTTTTCTGTGTTTTCCCTTATGTTTTCAAAGAGTTCCAACTTCACATTGCATAAAAATAAAAAGGAAAATAATTTTGAATATAAAAACAAAGAAATATTAATATATGAAGTCACAATTAAGTTTTGCCAGCTAGCCCAGTAAAAGAAAATATGTACACACACACCCCTCCTTCTGAAGAAAAGAAATTATATTGTAATCTGTCTAGGACAACTGAGAAAAACAAAGCAGAGCTGAAGCGTGTAAATAGAAAGTGTCCTTTAAAAATGCAAATTTCAGAGTATGAATATTTCATCATTTCTAACATCTCGTAGCAGCTCAGAGATGCTCAGAATAGTACAAAGAAAGAAGAAAAAACCTAAGCAATACTTGTTGGAAAGATCTTAAGGGGAAGGCAGTTCTGGAACTCTTATGCTCCTACAGTGTATAGTAACGTTGGTTTAAGATGGTTATGTTTTGTATCTTAAATTATTATTTTAGGTCTTGATCCTGTGAGTGACTCCAATATACTGACATCAGAAGGACATGTGGATGCTCAGCACTTTGTGTTATTTGCCTCTGTGTAATACATGGCAATGACAAACAACTCCTTTGGGATTTTTTTCAGAATTAATACATTTCCCATTCTGTCATTCAAAGATATTTAGGAAACGCTTAAAATAAACCATCCAAAGTCTGCAAGTATATATAAACTATCTTAATTCAAAAATCTCAAACCACTTTGGTCTTAATTTTAGCATTACAATCTTCCCTGAGTAAGGGATTTACCCAGAAACAGACCAGAGAATGGACTGAATCACAGTCACAATTCTTCCCTTCCTCTGCGGAAGTGAAAGAGGTAAATCACTTCACCTCCTTTCATGGAACAGCTTACTGCTTACTGCACCTTGTCTGTGGGGGAGGGTCTTCCTCCTCTCCCAATCCATCTCCACCATTTCCCCAGTGAGGAGCAGTGGACAAGTATTCCCTCCTCTTCTCTCACAGACAATGTAAGCATAGCTATGCGTGGGGTTAATGGGGGCCTTGACCCCCTCATTCCTGCCCACTCCTGAGACTCTAACTCTTTATAAAAATTTAATTAAGCCTTACAAATCCAGGAGTCCCATCAGGAAAAAGAGAGTGATGCACCAGGATATAATGGGGCTTCTTAGGCAGCAAAGAAATGCTGCAGACTCTTGCTGACCTAAAGGTGCAACAGACTCAGGTTTGTCTCCCTTTGCTGTCAATGGAAAGCTCCATTGCAGCGGCTCCATACACCCCCCAACAGTCCACATAGCAACAGGTGCTGCATCCCTTCCTCTACCCCCCATGCTGGGTGGCAGTAAGGAAAACCGCAGCTGCATACGCATGGACCTGTGAGAGCCATAGTTAGTGTATATGTAGCTGAAATGTCCAATAATGCCTTCTAATTTTAAATTAGATTATTGATTGATTGATTGATTTTAGAAGTTTGTGCAATTAAAAACAAATACAATACATTATCTTTACACTATTTTAGGTACACAGTAAATGTCTATATTTTGGAAATAAATTCTTCTTTTTCTACTTCACAATATACTGCAGAATGCATAGCGCTACTCAAAGCACCCATTACTTGTAATTGTACCAGCCCACAGAATCATTGGTTCAGCATGGTGTAATAATTATAAATGTAGAGCAAGCACCATATAATACATGCATTAAAAGTAGTGTGATATTCCTAAATGTACACCAAGAACCACACAATTCTTAACAGCCCCCAAAACTTAAAGGCTACGTACAGCACAGACCACATCATATCACATTACTTCAGCTGACCATTAAAAAGCTTCTTCAAAGCCTTCCTCAGCTGCATAGCTCCATAATGAGTTCTTACTGCCCTTGTTTAAATTCAGCAGACAGCTGCTCCACCTCCACCCCAGCAGCAACTGTTCCCTCTTTGCCTTAAGCAGTGCAAGCAGCTATAATCACAAGGATATTTTTCTCACTGAGATACAATCTCATGAGTGAACACTATCAGCATCCCTTCAATCTATCATTTATTATTTATTAATCTATCTATCTATTCAACTGTCATTTGACAGCTGGCAGCAGTAGTTGAATCCGTCCTTGGTGCTGTTAAGGTGGCCAGTGCACAGCTTCGTGAGCCAGGGGAGGAAGAGGTAGGCTTGGCCCCACAGGATCACTACTGGCATTTCAACATTCTCAATGGTAATCCAGCAAGAAAGAATGTCCCTCTTTGCAGCTTTCTGAACAGTTCTGTGTTCTTAAAGATGTGAGCATCATGAACCGCCCCTGATCAGCCCACAATGATGTCAGGGAAGTGTTCCTGGTTATCCACCAACTCTTGCATAACCAAGGAGCCCTTTTCTACTCATGTACTCTGTGACAAGGTGGGCTGGTTCCAAAATAGTGACGTATGTGCCATCTATCACAGCATCACAGTTCAAGAACTCCATTGCTGCAAATCCAGCCACTGTGTTCCTCACGTTACCAAGAGTCACAGTCCTACATAGCAGGAAGTGATTAATGGTCCCATGCACTTGCATCACAACAGCCCCCATGGTGGATTTTCTAACTCCAAGCTGATTGCCCACTGACTGGTAGCAATTCTGTATTGTAAGCTTCACCACTCACTGCTCAACTGTTAATGCAGCTTTCATTCTGATGTCCAGGTGCTGGAGGGCTGTGGCAATCTCGGCACACAGATCCAGCAGTGTGGCCATAAGCATCCAAAAGTTCTTCACCCATTGCTCATCATATCAAACTTGCAAACAGCAACCTTGAAATAATTTTTACTGTGTACCTCAGCAATATGTCCTCTAAAAACTGTCATTGCACTCACAGTTGTGGTTCTTCCTGAAGCTATGCAAATACCAGTAGATCGTTCCTCCTGTGTTCGCAAAATTCATAACAGTGCAGAGCTTTAAGGACTGTGATGCTTCTGTCCGAGATGGCAGGCAGTGACAAATGCTATGTGGATTTATGAGATTTTTTAAAAAGGTGTACAGCAAATGGAAAACAGATGACTTTATGGGATAGGCAAAGTTGCATGATGGGAACTTGACCCCATGTTCCCAGTCAGCCTTGCAGCTTTCTGCCCCACCATGCATTGCAAAAATTTCACCCAAAACCATGTCCCAGATGGTGGTGCATGGCACTTTGCAATATTTACCCATGGTGCACTGCACTACACATTTACACAAGTACACTTGGTGAGTATGCTCAGCACTGGCACACTCAGCAGTCAGATATGCATGCACACAAGCAATATGCTAACTGTGGTGGCATTGTGCTGATCTAACTTGCGGTCAACTGAAGGTTGTAGTGCAGACATAACCTCAGAGTTGCAAGCTTGTGTACAGGCTAGGATTATGGTTCCCTTCTTCAGGACAAGAGATAGTGAAGCAAACTGCCATGCCTGCTTTGCAAGGGTTTCTAAACACAATTAAACTTTTACTTAGGTAGCATGAGAAATACACAGATCTAGGCGAAACAATAAAACACATACATGCATTTACATGCCTCAGTTGCCTCACCACTCTTGAACATTTTTTGAGCTTAGGGCACAGTACTCTAAGGAGTCCTGGATCCTCCTGCACATGGCTTCTCTTCTAACTCATAGAGTATCTCTCCCTGCTGTAGGTCAGCTAGCTTCTTTCTTCCTCAGCTTGACCCACAGTCAAACAGGACCTCCCTGCTAGACATGCAAGCCCTTCTATCCTGTCTCAGACTTCCTCACTCTCCCAGGAGTTTTATGCCCTACCAGTAACACCTGGTTCATTTTTTCTGCCACTGAAGAAATTCTATTTTCCAAATCTCAAAGCTTTGCAGAAATTTTAGAGAAAACTGGCTTCCCCCAGCTTTCAGCCCACCTATTGTTCTGTCTGGGACAGGTCTATTCACTAATTAATACCCTTCAGTCGCTGTTTCTTTCAAAGACTGACATGTAGGCTCCATTCCAGCTGGAAACCACCCTGCAGAAAAGAGAAGGCAACCAGCTCCACATTCAAAATGGAGTTTACACTCTGAGACAGACAAACCAAGAGAGCTCATAATCTCAAACAGAATTAATGAATTATGCATAGACAGATTCCCCAGTTCTCCACAGTGGTATTTTTGACTTGCCCAGAACCAGAAAGAACTGGAAAACTCATGAGAACTTACTTTCATGCAATTTTAAGGTTGATTTAAAGGTCAAAGAGGTTTGGATAAGATTTGGATGGGAATCCAAACATTTTGCTGCTTATCTGAATCAAACTGAAGTGCTCATGTATTTATACTCATCCTGTCTTTACAGATTTCAGCATTTCAGCATCATTCTGCCAACACTGCATTTTTGGGTTGTGAATGTATACAGGTATTAAAGTACCAGATAACCTATAGCTATTTTATTTAAAGATTTCAATTACAATCTTCACTATTGTGGGTCAAAGTTTACCTTTGCAATGATGTTTCTGCTGCATTTTACATTAACAGAACAAATAATATAACAGAAAATGTACTTAAATGATGCAATAAGCTATATGTAAGGATGGAAAAGTGGTATGGATTTCTAGATAGTACTGCTTTGTTTTCATTAGGTCACAATTATAAAAAGATGTCTTTTCCAGTATTCTTGTTCACAATTTATGGGTTTAATTTGAACTTAATTTGGTATTTGCTCTATATCTATATGAATTATTGAGAACATAGTTTGATTTTGTTATTTTAGGGGGTTGTTTTGTTTTGTTGAGTAAATAAACATGTGCACCTTTAATACTTATAGATTTATAATTGAAAATGCCACCTCAATGGTCTGAATGTTGAGATAAAAACATTTGAAAACAGAAAACACAACACAAATAAAAATTCTTACAGGAGTAAAGCAAGCTCTACTCTGCACTGGTTAGGCCTCAACTGGAGTAGTGTGTCCAGTTCTGGGCACCGCATTTCAAGAAAGATATGGAGAAATTGGAGAAGGTCCAGAGAAGAGCAACAAGAATGAGAACATGACCTATGAAGGAAGGCTGAAAGAACTGGGTTTATTTAGTTTGGAAAAGAGAAGACTGAGAGCGGACATGATAGCAGTTTTCAGGTATCTAAAAGGGTGTCATAAGGAGGAGGGAGAAAACGTGTTCACCTTAGCCTCTAATGATAGACCAAGAAGCAATGGGCTTAAACTGCAGCAAGGGAGATTTAGGTTGGACATTAGGAATAAGTTCCTAACTGTCAGGGTAGTTAAACACTGGAATAGATTGCCTAGGGAGGTTGTGGAATCTCCATCTCTGGAGATATTTAAGAGTAGGTTAGATAAATGTCTATTAGGGATGGTCTAGACAGTATCTGGTCCTGCCATGAGGTCAGGGGACTGGACTCGATGACCTCTCGAGGTCCCTTCCAGTCCTAGAGTCTATGAATCTATGAATCTATAAGATGCAAAGTGTGAAAATCAAAGCCATCCACCACACACAAGTGTAATAGCAAAAAGCTATCCTAGTGCATTTAAGAGTTGATTTGCACAAATTCTTCACTTACTTAAATGAAAGGGTTAATTATCTATGGAATTGTTGCACATGGGCTAATTAGAACAGATTAGATTTCCATGATTAAAGGTGCTAGAAGAACAGACAAAAGATGATTCACTATTGGTACTGTTATACTATAGCCTGCACTGGCATTTAATCAGTATGAAGATGGGCTGTACAGAAGAGAATATTGAGGGCTGCTAAAAAGAACACAGCGACTTCTGTCTAGTCCATTGTTTAGACTTTCTCATGCCTTGGAAACTTCATTTAATGTGCAAAAAAATAGTTAATGTACCACTGAACCACTGTCACCATAGAGATGCCAGAGATGGGTCTTTCACACATACTCCTTCTCCCTAGGAAAGTGCCAGGACAGGGGTTTCAATAGGCTATTTTTGCCCTGTAAATAGCTGGTTTAAATGAGACAGGTGACTGGGATTGTTGTGGAAAGGAGATGGGATCAGAGGCCATATAGAAAGAGAGGAGGGAAGGTCACTGTATCTACCTGTGCTCAGGGCAGCTTTCCACCTATCCATCCCTCAGCTTTGGTGTCTCTGGCCATCTAGTCACATGCTGTATTTTGGCAATAAGTTAGGGCAAGATGTCAAAATCAAGCACGGGAGAGTCGGACTGTTTGTTCTGGAATTTTCCCTAGGGAAGATTGCCTATACTCCTGGGGACAGTGGGGACAGGGTTTGCCTTCTGTCCAGAAATGTTTCTAGGTTGTGAGGATCTTAGAAATGGCAGCAGTGGTAATGGGGTGAGTAGGAATACAATGGCTGTTTAGGATGCCATCTATAATGAATAATAGAGTTAGATGTACTATTTTTTAATCAATAGTGGAAGTTTTCAATTATCCCCATATTGACTGGGAAAGGATCACCTCAGGATGAAATGCAGAGACAAAATTTCTCAATACTTTAAATGACTGCTTCTTGGAGCAGCTGGTACAGGAACCTACAAGGAGAGACGCAACTCTCGACTTAGTCCTGAGTGGAGTGCAGGAGCTGGTCCAAAAGGTAACTATAACAGGACCGCTTGGAAATAGTGACCATAATATAATAACATTTAACATCCCTGTGGCTGGAAGAACATCTCAACAGCCCAACACTGTGGCATTTAATTTAAAAAAGGGGAACTATGCTAATATGAGGGGGTTAGTTAAACAGAAATTAAAAGATACAGTGACTAAAGTGAAATCCCTGCAAGCTGCATGGACACTTTTTAAAGATGCCATAATAGAGGCCCAAATTAAATGTATACCTCAAATTAAAAAAACACAGTAAAATAACTAAAAAAGAACCACTGTGGCTTAACAACCATGTAAAAGAAGCAATGAGAGATAAAAAGGCATCTTTTAAAAAGTGGCAGTCAAATCCTAGTGAGATAAATAGAAAGGAGCATAAACACTGCCAAATTAAGTGTAAAAACATAATAAGAAAAGCTAAAGAAGAGTTTGAAGAACGGCTAGCCAAAAAACTCAAAAGGTAATAACAAAATGTTTTTTAAGTACATCAGAAGAAGAAAGCCTGCTAAACAACCAGTGGGGCTCCTGGATGATCGAGATACAAAAGGAGCGCTTAAAGACAGTAAAGTCATTGCGGAGAAACTAAACAAATTCTTTGCTTCAGTCTTCACGGCTGAGGATGCAAGGGAGATTCCCAAACCTGAGCCATTTTTTGTAGGTGACAAATCTGAGGAACTGTTGCAGATTGAAGTGTCACTAGAGGAGGTTTTGGAATTAATTGATAAACTTAACATTAACAAGTCACCAGGACCAGATGGCATTCACCCGAGTTCTGAAAGAATTCAAATGTGAAGTTGCGGAACTATTAACTAGGGTTTGTAACCTGTCCTTTAAATTGGCTTCTGTACCCAGTGGCTGGAAGATAACTAATGTAACACCAATATTTAAAAAGGGCCCTAGAGGTGATCCCAGCAATTACAGAGCGGTGTTAGGGACTTGAACCCAGAAGGCGCGGTTTGTTGTTTGACCACGAGAGAGAGACAGGCAACACCAGCAAGGTTTGATTAAAAGCTTTTTATTGAAGGGTGCACGCAACAATAGAGAGCAGCTTGTTTTTAGAGAGAACCAGCTTTTTTTTTTACATTTTAGTATAAGCCTATATAGACAGTTTTGTTGCGTTATAAATTATTTACTTGAGCAACCCACCCCCTTTTTTTAATGACTAGAAACTAGACACCTTTAGTATACATGCATGCCTATTTTTTTGTGTTTTACAGCATTAGGTGATTAAGAATATTTTAACAAGCACCAAAAGTTAGGAATGTAGGGGAGTTAAAAAAAAAAGAGAACAGGACCACGGAGTGAAAGAAGGGACGCTGAGAGGCTGGCTTTTTATTAGTTTTTTAAACAAGCTGCTTTTAACATAGCACATTTGGTACTATGCCAGGAATGCAGCCCCTTTTTTATTTTACTTTTTTTTAGCTTCTTGTGAGACATGCTGCTTTTTAGTATTTTTTTACTTAAGGATTTTTTAGAAATCTTTGTTAACCTGACTTTGGTTAGGTTGACATACCTGGTTTTGTTTGCTACAGTTTTATTTAGGCCTAACAGTGGTAAGTCTAACGTCAGTACTGGGCAAATTAGTTGAAATAGTAGTAAAGAATAAAATTGTCAGACACCTTGAAGAACATAAATTGTTGGGCAAAAGTCAACATGGTTTCTCTAATGGGAAATCATGTCTTACTAATCTAAAATTTCTGGAGAAAGGGGCAAAAAGTGAGGTGGCAAAGTTTGCAGATGACACTAAACTGCTGGATAAATGTAAAGTAATGCACCTTGGAAAAAATAACCCCAACTATACATACAATATGATGGGGGCTAATTTAGCTACAATGAATCAGGAAAAAGATCTTGGAGTCATCGTAGATAGTTCTCTAAAGACGTCCAAGCAGTTTGCAGAGGCAGTCAAAAAAGCAAACAAGATGTTAGGAATTATTAAAAAGGGGATAGAGAATAAGAAGGAGAATATATTATTGCCCTTATAAAAATCAATGGTACGCCCACATCTTGAATACTGCATACAGATGTGGCCTCCTTATCTCAGAAAAGATATACTGGCACCAGGGCCGGCTTTAGGAAGTGCGGAGCCCAATTCAAACAGTTTCGACGAGGCCCCAGCAGCGATGACCAAAAAAAAAAAGCACTTAAAAAAACCCACCTTTTATTTCTTCCATGTATTATTTACTTTCCATGACTATATACCTATAACAAAATTATATATTACATACATTACATCATATATTATAAATATCAAGTTCATTAAGTGGAACTTTATTGTACACCTCACCTATATGTTTTTAAAACCTTATCTTCCTCGCTTTTTGTTTGACAAAATCTTTCAGTATATTGCCTAACTCTAAGCTCTTCATTACTTCGCATTCAATTGACATGATTGCCAAATTGTTTAACTGGTCTTCCTGCATTGTTGATCGCAGATATGTTTTAATTAGATTTAGCTTCGAGAAACTCCTCTCTCCTGAGGCTACAGTTACCGGAATAGTCAGGAAGATTCGAATTGCTATAATAAATTTGGGAATGCTGTTGATCGGTTATTATATGCAAGAAATTGAAGGATTTTTAGGGGGTTTGATCTTTTCGGTGGAGCCAGATGAAAGATTTGAATTGCTATAAATAAATTTGGGAATGCTGTTGATTGGTTATTATATGCAAGAAATTGAAGGATTTTTAGGGGGTTTGATCTTTTCGGTGGAGCCAGATGAAAACCACAAACCTCAGTGAGAACAGCAGGCTGGAAGACTAGGCTGAACCCACCACTCAGCCTAGTCCATCCCAGAGCCCAGGACTGAGGGCAATGTCCTCCCCACCCCCAGGCCACCTGCTTCCACTCCTAGTCTCTCCCAGCGCTGCCAGTGATTCTGTGTGGCTGCATCGGGTGGGATTTCAAGCAGACCCCTCAACCCCCCGCTAAATTCACCCCTGTTTTGCGACCACTCTGCACCAAGAGCATCTTCCTTCCCTGCCCTAGAGCTACTGGATGGCTAGAAAGCTGAGCTGGGCATTTGATTGATCTAGAATATTATCATGCCCCCCCCCAAAACATTAATATCCACACAGCTTTGGGGGGGCTATTCCCCCCCCCCAGCCAGTCTATTTTATTGTTGCAGGGCAAATGAAGGAGCCATAGTTTAATGGAAATATTCAGCCCTACAGTGGTCTTGCAGCAGGGAAAACAGAGTTGATGGGGAGGGAACTGGTTTGGATAGGAGCCCCAGTCCCCTTCCTTTGCAAAATAATTTGGAAAGAGAATCAGATCACGCTGTGCCTCAGTTTCCCCTTCTGCAGGGAGATGGGGGGAGATAAAAGTCTCAGCCTGCTGTGCCATGTTGCAGACCTTTCGCATTCTCCCCTCTTGATGTTTTTGATTTCCTCCTCCAAACCTCCCTCTCTCTCTCACCTGGAGTTCACAGCACTAAGTACCGGCTGGGGGCTTTTTTCCTGGGTTACATGACATGATCCCAACTTTAGTTCTGAAACAGACACAGGCAGGCACAAACTCACCCTCAAACAGCAACACCCCAAAAACCACAACATCAACCCAATATTACAAACCTAGGGGGAATGACAGGGTCAAACACTCACCGTTGGAAGCCCCAGCAACTGTTCAGGTGAGTGAGGTCCACTGCAGAGATTCCTGTGTCTCCCACTGAACCAGAAGCTCCCTCGGCATCTCCTCCAGGTGACTGCTGGGGGGGGAGGGGAGGGGACGGGAGGGGACGGGAGGAAGGCTGCAAGCACGTGTGCCTTCTCTCCCCTCCCCCCTCCTGACCTGCAATACCTAGCGGCTGTCTCTGCCTCAGCCTTCTGCCGGCCAGCATCTCTTGTTGCCTAGCAGCAACAGCTGCTACTTCCGGAAGACACAGAACTTTGCTTCCGGGAGACAGCCGGCCAGTGCGGGGCCCCCTTCAGGGGCAGAGCCCGATTCGGGGGAATTGGGCAAGTCGGCCTAAAGCCGGCCCTGACTGGCACTAGGAAAGGTTCAGAGAAGGGCAACTAAAATGATTAGGGGTTTGGAACAGGTCCCATATGAGGAGAGATTAAAGAGGCTAGGACTTTTCAGCTTGGAAAAGAGGAGACTAAGGGGGGATATGATAGAGGTGTATAAAATCATGAGTGATATGGAGAAAGTAGATAAGGAAAAGTTATTTATTTATTCTCATAATATAAGAACTAAGGGTCACCAAATGAAATTAATGGGTAGCAGGTTTAAAACAAATAAAAGGAAGTTCTTCTTCACACAGCACACAGTCAACTTGTGGAACTCCTTGCCTGAGGAGGTTGTGAAAGCTAGGACTATAACAGTGTTTAAAAGGGAACTGGATAAATTCATGGAGGTTAAGTCCATTAATGACTATTAGCTAGGATGGGTAAGGAATGGTGTCCCTAGCGTCTGTTTGTCAGAGGGTGGGGATGGATGGCAGAAGAGAGATCATTTGATCATCACCTGTTAGGTTAACTCCCTCTGGGGTACCTGGCATTGGCCACTGTCGATAGACAGGATACTGGGCTAGATGGACCATTCGTCTGACCCAGTGCGGCCATTCTTATATTATGTGTACCTCAGTTTATCTGTGGTATATTATCCTGCCTGAATATATAGAGTTAAATCAAAAGGGGAAGCCAACAGGAAACAAAATCAATGGCAAAAAATAAGGTGCTATGATAAGGAATAACAAGGGTCCTTGGTGTAAAGTTATTAAGTGGGAAATAGCCTCTGGCAAATTTAGTGGGCTAAACTTTATTCTTCCCAAGCTGAACCTAGGATGAAAGGGGATACTAAAACCTTAAAGAATCTAGCCTAGACAGGAAGGGGATGGTTGAATAGGCTGTCAGCAGTTGCTGGACGGTATGCCTAACACAGACAGACAGAGCACACACTGTTTTCTCCCAGCCTAGAGAGAGGTAATTGGGCTGAATGGAATTTACAAAAACTTACTAGGAAAGATTAAGGTGTAGTCGGAGAAAAAACATGTGTTGGGCTGTTTTCTCTTTTATCTCTGTTTTGGGTGCTATGTACATTTGGGTGAAAGAATAAATAATTTTTTGAAGAAGCTGTTTGAGTTACTTTAATCAATCACTGTTACAGGGTATGTCTACACTGCAATAAAACACCCATGGCTGGCCAGGAGCTGAGCTGACTTGGGCTCAGGCTGTGAGGCTATAAAATCTCAGCGTAGATTTTTGAGCTTGGGCTGGAGCCTAGGCTCTGGGACCCTCCCTCCAAGAAAGGTCTCAGAGCCTGGGTTTCACCCTGTTCCCGAACGTCTACACTGCAATTTTATAGCCCCACAGCTTGAGCCCCATGAGCTTAAGTCAGTTGACGCAGGCCAGCTGTGGCTGTTTTATTGTAGTGCAGACATACCCTTAGGTTACTGAGGGAAAAACTTACAAGTTATGGTTATGATAGCAAATTACAAGAAAATTGAGATGTTAAATAAAAAGAAAGAATAATAGGATCAGAACTAGCATGAGTGAAAATGAAGTATTACCTTTCACTTGTATTTACTTTTCTAGTGATAGTGCATTTTATTTTAAACTTGAGCATTATGTTGACCTTATGGGCCTCAATGAATAAAATTTCATAAAACTTTTTGTGTCTTTCTATCAAAAAGACACATCCAGGTTGTCTCTTTCACCAAGGACAGTTACCTAATCCTTTTGCTATAGATTTTTCTGCCAAATTCTTGCAGTACACTCTTTGCTTTAATCCCTTGTTATTTGTTCTCCCGAAAGACCAACAGCCAGGATCAAATGAAGCTTTTTTAATACTCTTCACTGCACAGCTGGTGACTTAGAAACGATAGCTCCAGAGCTTATGTCACATTAACCTTAACCAGAACCTCACAGAGAAGGGATTACATCCTGAAAACATGCATTAATTTTCTAAACCTATTCCAACATACCCAAGTGCTGCAGTTATTGTGTTCAGTCATCAAATTCATGAAGCACAATAAACAGAAGACTCCCATGAGTAATAAATTACAGAATGTTGGTTTAGAAGTAAACAGAAATGTGTGCCAACACAAACAGAGAACAACTGTGTGCCTCTTTGCAACAGGTTTGAGTACTAGATCTCAATAAGATTTTTTTTTCCGGGAGGTGTGTCGCTGCTTAGTATTGTATATACTGGATGAGGAAACATGTCCTCTCTCAGGAATTTATTCCTATATTATTCAGAATAGATGCACACCCAAAAAGGTTTAATTATTTTTTGATGGTATACAAGGGAAGTTTCATTAAATGAACTAGCTCAGTGCTGCTCACCCAGCACACTATGAATCAGCAGTGGGATGTGAATGGGCACTCTGTGGGTCATGCTCTATAGGCTGAGGTGGTGGTTGCGGGGGAGGGAGAAAGCCCACTATAATCAGACACAGAAGGAGCTTGAGGAGGGCAAGGAAGGAGCAGCTTACTCAGGTATCCTGCTAGTGCTTCAGCCCTTCCCCTGCTTCTCCCTTTACCCAATCACACTGGAGCTCTACCCCTTCTCATACCCCCTTGTACAATTAACCCCCATCTCCATTCTAAAGAGAAAACTCACAGAAATAGTCTGTTTCCCCAGATTCTGATTAGGAAAGCAGAAGCCAGTGGAAGGGTTGTCCTTTTCCTGTGGAGGCAAGAGATCTGGATGAGGCATTTTTCTCCCTCTGGAAAAAGTGACTGTGGCAGGGTGTTGACTCACCAGCACAGCACCTCCTGCTGGTTCTCCTGGAAATTAGCTCTTCCAGCCCAGAGCACCCTCTGCAGGCCGGTGTCACACCTGTTGCTGTCCCCTGTGTCCCTTCAAGACCCCAGTGTCCTTCAACTTTTGGGTTCTTCCCCCAGCAGTAACCCACAATCTGGGTCTCCTCACCCAGGGGAATCCCCCACCCTCTAACCCCACCTTGCCTCAGTGGCTACTGTCAGTCACCATCTAGACTGCAATCTGTAAGCCACTCATCATCAGCAGCAGCAGCAAGGGGGTTAGGACCTGCTGCCTTTGCCTATCTCTGGGCTGCCCCTCTGCAGCCCCAGTACCTATTTGGCCTTTTTGGCAAGGCCTGCAGCCTGAGGTTTTTCCTGGCTGGAGCTCTCCAGCTCCCACTGCCCTACCCCAGCACTGCTCCACCTCAGGTACCCTTCTCAGCAGCCAGGTCTTTCTTGCTCAGAAAGCTAGAGAGAGAATGTCTTTCTTCTGGCCCACAGCCCTCTTATAAGGGCCAGCTGGGCCCTGATTAAACTGACCACAGCTGTGGCTGCTTTCCGAATCAGCCTAGCTTTCCCTGCTGCAGCCCTCTCTAGGGCTGCTTTATCCCCTTCAGACAGGAGCAGGGTGACCATCCTGCTACAGTGACCTTATGTTTATTAAGGAGTAACTTTTCCTTCTACTGAAACTGGTCAATTCACATTAAAAATGCAAAAGGGAAAGCTATGCAATCTGCCATTGGGATCATTTATCACTCCTTTAAAATGGCCAAACACATGCAAACTCTGTAATGCTCTTTGCCACAGAGATGTAGGGTTGCATAAATATCAACATGTCGGAGACAGAAATGCAGACGGCTGTAAATACAGCCTACTTTTGATATAAAAAAAAATTCCTAGGAATCTGATCCTGTAGTAATTCCTTGTGTGGAACCACCATTGATATTGATGGGAATTTGGGAGCAGAGAATTGCAAGATTGTTCTCTTTGTAATGAGCCTCACTTAGTTAAGAAATGGGCATAGATTAATGTAAAGGAAAAGAAGTATCATTCTGAGTTGTACTAATTTAATTTCCCCACTCTCGCTTTGCATCGAAACATTTTCATAAAGAATACAATCTATATAATTTTACAGTAGCGAGCTTTAAAACATCAGGACTTTGCTTCATCACACTGACCCAGGTTTTGGTTCCATCAGATATGGCCACAAGATTCTGTTTTAAGCACCTTTTGTAGACTGTCATATTTATACTTTCAAATTTTGAGATGGCCTTAGCTATGCTTAGACTTCAGCAAATGAATCAATATTTAATTACATCTTTTACTTACTCATCAGAAACTAAAGTCTCATATTTGACACACGGACACTTCATGGGCATTTAATTTTGATAAATCATTACTTTGCTGGTACGTAAGAAGAAAATCTCCTTAAGCGCCATATATATAGGGACAAATCTCTCGGTATTTTTTGGCTCCTTTGTTCTGCAACCATTGCAAAAATTGTATGACTGGCCTATGGAAGATCTCAGGGATATACAGTCAGTACACGGATGTGTATGCCTAACATCTTCTTGCAGCCAGCATAATGAGAAGAAAAGGGTGAAGATACCAAGGGATATCTAGAATATCAGGATATCAGGATATCTAGGATATCATTATGACTTTCTTACGCCAATCCTAGGCCAGATATTTGGCTCTTTTTGGTCACTCTCGGGCAGCTTTAATGTAGTGCATGATAGAAGAACAGAGAGCAGCATCTGGATCAGGGCAGCACAAGCCAGAGCTTGATGGCAGCTTTGCACACCATCACCAGTCTTGCACTCTGTACATTCTGGGAATATCCAAGGATCCTACTCATCAAGCAGAACAAAGTGAAACAGGGTCTTGAAACAATCCTGTGTAATACTACACATATAGTCAATCATTTACTAAATATTTTAAAATGTCTAGAAACAGAGAAGAAATTTAACTCCACTCAGCAAAGTCATAAGAGGCCATGATAACTTGGGACAGTACTATGGAGTGTTTTCAAAAGGACCAAAATTTTGAATTTGGCTTTGTAGGTAATAGGGAGCCAATTAAGAAAGAAGAGAACTAAATGTGCATTAAATAGTTTATGCTGCTGAATAGTCAGGTTCCTGTGTTCTGTTTTATCAGAACTGTTTTCATTCCTGCCTGACTTAAAGAGAATTACAATAGTCGAAGTAGAAGTTACAAATGCCTGGGTTACCATAGCCAGGTTTGAATGCCACACACTGGGGAACTGGCTGTCAGGAACTCACCTGGCTCTGGACATGGTCACCTAGGAACCCGATGAGCTCAGCTGGGCCCAATAAATGCTCATTAAGTGACTGTGCTCCCTGATTAGACAGAAAGGCCAACAGATTACCATTTAATATGTGTAGCAATAGCAGCACAGTGGCTGTTTTCATAACCTCAATATGTCCCAGCTTCTTAAAGCAGTCCATGCTCCAACCACTGCCTGCTCCAGAGCTACTCCCTATCTTTCTCAGAACTTCTGGCTTCAACCACTAGTTTTTGGTTCTGCTCTGAACACTAGACCACAGTACTGTTCTATTAGGCCACATTGCCTATACCCCAGTGTGTGACCTTGCCTTTTTGCTAGTTATGTCTATGGGTATCCAGAAGTAATTAAGTGATTATGAGAACACCAACACCATGAACTGTTTTATTAAGGTTAATATTATTAAGGGTAATATTAAGGGTAATATTATAGATACGGTAGGTTCTCCAAAGTGCTTCCCACTAATATCACATTAGTCTACCTCAATTCAGCTTCATCCAATGGTTCTTCATCCAATGGCATATTACATCCAAGTCCTGGAATGCGCAGGAAATGGGGCTGTTTGTGTCTGTGAAGGTGATGTACAGCTGGGTAAAGCTGATGCTTTAGTCCATGTGATTGTTTCACAGACAGTAAGCTGCCAGGGCGTGGTGGCCTATTTAGTAGGTGGAGCACGACCTTTCCCAGCAGTTGTGGTAGTAGTTTGGATAATGATAAGCATAGATCCAGGAATCAGGCACTCATTCAAAGATGAAACTGGAGTCAGGGTCAAGGGGCCAATCTGAAGGTCAGGACCAGAGTCAGAAGCCAAGCCTAAAATGAAGAGTGAGCCAATGTCATAGTAACAGATGTAATTAGGGGATCAGAACCAGGAGTCGCAATCCAATGCCTAGGCTGAACAATGAGCCAGAGTCATAGTTGGGGATATGGCCAAGAGTCAGCAAACACACTGGTTCTGGAGAAGGTAAACTTGGGGCTGGAGCTGAAACAGGAGCAGGTCTTGGAGTAAGACTGAAATCAGGCTAGAGCAAGCCTGGAGCAGGAAGGGGTGAGAGCAAGATAAGTGCAGCTGCAGGCATGTTATTCATTGAGTAGCCATTGTGCAGCTGCTGCTGCAAGGCTCAAGTAGCAAATTGCTGGCTCCCCTCTCCAGTCAGGAAGTTCAACGTTTGGAGGGGGCTCATTGGGTCTAGATGAGCTTGCTAAGTTGCCTAGTGACCAGGCTGAGATCCAGCTGGCCCCAAACCCAGACTCCCTAATACCATTGCTTTATGAAGAGGTGGAATAGGAATGGGGAGAGGATGAATTTGAGACACTACATATGAGAGCTCTGGGTGTGGATCCAGCAATATGAGTATGGAAGAATGGCTCTTGTCTAGGTCCAAGAGATTATCAAGCAGTGTTGATTCTGTTCCATGTTAGGGCCTGAATGGAAGGAGTCCTTGATGTTGGCAGTTTCTAGGGAGAGTCAGAAGTTATCTTTCAGGAGCTGCTCAATTAAATTGCTCAGGAATGGGTGGTTAAATACTAGGGAGATGTTTGAGAGGTCAGATTCACTGAATAAAAAATTATGGTGTACTTTAGTGTTCATTTAACTGTTCAAAGGAGGTATTACCAATCTCAGTTAAAAAATGATCTTGAATGTTCTTGACTTTTTCACTAGCCAAGAAGTGCCTGAATCAGTTACAGGAGGTGGCACAGTTTCCTTTCAGTGCTACTAGGACTTCCGGTTGCATGAAAGTGCCATAGTCAGAGAGGAAAGGTACCATTAAGCCAGTATCGTATAACGACTATCTGATAGAGTGTTTGGTAACTAGAATATAAAAGTTAACAATTCAATTGTCTTCAGTGATAGCCTTAGATCTGATTGTGCGTAATGTGTCAAAAAATCCCTCATTATTGGAAATTCCCTTTATGCTTGGAAAGTTACATAGATCTGAAATGATAGAGTTCAAGATATTTATAGCTATATTGCAAAAGAAAAGTAGACAAACAATTATAACCTAGCAAAACTATCTTTCAAAAGGATTTCATATTGATATTACAAAATATTCCTTATAAAAATATCTGAAACTAATGTGACGTGGCCTATAAGATGGTTAGGTTTAAGAAATAAGTAGGTAAGGTTTGGAGCTTCAGTTAGTTTAAGTGTAGAGGAGTGTGGGAAATTGATATTGTTGGTGTGAAAAAAATTAAAAATAAGTTGGAGACAAAATGTTGTGGGATTTAGCAAAAATATGTCCCTGGGTTATGCTTTGGTTGTAAGTGGTTTAAGCAAGATTTTAAAATGAGTTGTTTTGAGAATTGTAAGTTTTATTAAAATGCTATCTATATTGATAGAGTGGGAAGGACATTGGTGCAGATGTTAACTTATGTAACGTGTAATGTAAAGAGCCAATAAGAAGGTGATGGAATTTTTATGGTAAAGGCTAGTTTAATGTTAATTAGTATTATAAAGAATTATAAATGAAGAAGTTTTGTTACATTGCAAGAGAGCTCCAATTAACATCCAAAAGATACTGTTAGGTCCCAGGATTATAAGGCTGTTCTTCGCTCTGTTGTCAGTGGTCCATTGATACATCATTTCATCTTTGAGCATGAACATAGTAGTACTATTTGTTCAAGTGGCCATTACGTGCCTGTTTGCTTAACTAATCATTTTTCTTTTTAATAAAGTTTGGTTTTATCATTCAAAGTGTCGTCT
Source organism: Gopherus flavomarginatus (assembly GCF_025201925.1). NCBI lineage: Eukaryota > Metazoa > Chordata > Testudines > Testudinidae > Gopherus > Gopherus flavomarginatus. The sequence goes on from NC_066619.1 coordinate 180,221,599, forward strand.
ACTGCTCCTCTACTAATTTTTCTGTAACCAACCCAGAGGCTTGAAACCCAGCTTAGTTTTCAGGTTTATTGTGTCTTTATCTTTAACAATGTAATATTAATTGGAAACAGTTTAACATGAAGGTTAAAAAGGTTACAGTGATAGTCAAAGGGATTGAGAGGGATTTAGTGAGTATAGCTGCAATAGTCTCAGGAGATAATGCTTTTCAAAGGTTTATTGGAAACCTTCAAACACTGACACAAAACTTCATCTTAAATGCTGCCAGGCACAATAAGATGTTACACTCCATTTATAAATACATAATAAATGATCAGCTATGATATCTGAGAAATTCAAAGTAATCTTAGTTCTCTTGATCCTGGCAATACCTCACTGACTCTCACTTGTAGTCATGGCCTGGTCTGTATGCCTCAATGGTAGGTAAGTGAATCTAGGTGCATGTAATTTGGAAACAGAAGAGCCAGAGGATGGTGCAGACTTCTTTTTAATGATGTAAGATTTGAGTAAATGGCAGTTACTGGTAGCTTTCTTATTGCTTTAAAAACACTCTCCACCAAAATGACCACGCTTACATACAGGCAGCCTCACCACTGTCAATTCAACTTAATGGGGTTGCATGTATATAGTGGAGAGCAGAATTTGTCTCTTTCTCCTTTATTTAAATATATTTTTTTAAAACTGTGAAAGATGAAGGGGCATGATCCTGTCATTTCCTACATCGAGGGCTTGCAAGATAGAGCCTGATATTTATTTTGATCAGACAATACACTGAAAAAGACTATACTGAAACTGATGAACTGTAGAATATTGAAGATTGGAATTTGATACATCAGCATCTGAACTCAGCAATCCTCACAAATCCATTTGTAAATGAATGGAGAATCATGGTTCTGTCTATGATAAAATGAGGTAGGATTCTATTTTAACAGAATCATAGAAATTAGAGACAGAAAAGGCTTAAGACTTATCTATACATCAGGATTAATCCACACTTAACTCCAGTTAGTTTGATGTGAAAATGCCTGCATGGGCACAATGCAGTTTATTAGAGCACAGTAACGCTACATTTACGATGAACTACGGAATTCGCTTAAAAGATGTATTATGGTCAATGCCAATTGAGTAAGTGTGGTGTATTGTTCATGCACACACAGTGTCGTCACACATTTCTTTGGCAGTCCTGCAATTTGCATCCCACATTGCCATGCAGCTCTCCATTACTACACCTACATAATAACAGCCCTTCCAATCGATCTCCCTACACTGAACTGGTTTCTGTCTGTTAATGTTCATCCAACTTTGAGATGGCAATGGAGACCCGCTTCTCAATAGGTGTGGGGCACTGCATGTTGCTAGGCTGCTGCTACAGCTCCATGGCTAGCTCAGCACAGACCACATAAAAAGGTCACGTTCCCCATCCTGAAATTCTCTTGCCACTACTGATCATCCCAGGTCTGTAGAGCAATTCCTTCCCATCCTTTCCTGAGCCTAAGAACAGTGCTGCATCATGTGAAGCTGCTCCAGAAATGGCTCTTTAGTACTGCTGCTCATTATGATCCTTGTCTTCCTCATCCTCCTCCTGCTGCCACTGATGAAGCTGCTACTGTTGCTGGAGAAGCCACTGCTGCAACAGCAATTTGCTTGGTGATGTAGCTGATGAACTCCCAAACTAAAGACACTCAGCTTCAAGAACTGAAATACAATCCAAGCAGCCGCTGTGTGTTTGCAGTTGCCAACATTCCAGCGCAAAGCACTGTTGGGTCTGTGCTGGCTGACAGTAATTCACAAATGGCACTATAGGAAACATGGAACTGAAAGAGCAGACTCATAGGATTTTCCTGAAGTTGACCCTATGTCCCAGAATTCCTCAGGCTTTGGCTATGCCTCCCATAATGCAAAGCAAGAGAAATTCCAGAATGCATGTAGCTCAGTAACGAACCAAAGGGTTGTGGGATATTCTCCAAGAATACCCCATGCTTAGTATGCAAGTATGATGCAAACTGGAAAATGGCACAGCCATCCCATGCACACACTATCCCTGCTGCTTGTGTATTGTGTGTTAAGTAATGAGTATCAACTCACTAAGAATTAAACCTCTGTATGTACACTTGTCCAAACTGAGTTATCTAGTCCATTACCGTATAAGTTTAGGATTGTTTCCTAAAATATATTTTCTACTGCTTTTTCTGGTCCAAATATGTCCTGGGATAGTGCTGCCATTTCACAAGGCCATCATGATGTCCAGAGATTCAGAAACATTTAATTAGTGAGGATTCTTCAGTAAACAGGGCTGAACTGTAACCCTGCAATCCAGCTCAGTAATGCATCAGTGCAGAGCTGCACCCTTCTAGGAGCAGGGCCAGAGAGTCACAATTTGATTCCAGTTCCCTAGGGACAGGGTAATCCACACCAGCCCTTCGGTGCTCACATTTAGTTTTCTACCAGCTCTAGTGCAGCATCTTGGGCAGGGGAAAAGCCAAGGCTCCACCTTCTCCTTGCACAGGAAGGGAAGTTGGGGACTGCTGGCAATGGCTGCTCTCATCTTCCTGGAGGCTCCAGCAGGATGGGTAGCCTAGACAGGTGCACAGCAAAGATGGCAATGAAAGTTCCTGTATAAGTCACAAATGCTAGCCTGAATGAAAAACACGGAGACAGATTTGGGATTATTGATATTAATCATAAGAACATAAGAACAGCCATACTGGGTCAGACCAAGGGTCCATCTAGCACAGTATCCTGTCTTCCGGCAGTGGCCAACACATGGGAGGCACGCAGGGTCACATGCCCCCTTTCCCCAGATCTCAGCAGGAGTCAAACCACAATGTGGACAGCAGTAGCCTTTTGGCACTGTGCGGGAAGGTGGGGGCAGGGGAAGGGATGACCTAGCCCATATCTTTTCAGAGCTCATCTCCCCTGCCCCTCCTCCGCCTGGCTGGAAGCAGCTTGTCCCTTCCTGCCCGCACATGTTGAAAGGCAGCTAACATCTCCAGGTAGCTCAGCAGGAGAGGGTGCCTAGGGGACAGAGCAGCCCCGTGCTTCCTGGTGGGGAAAGACCTGGGGGGTGGGAGGTGAAGCCCTTGCCCAGGAGGCTGCTGTGGACCCTGCAGGGTCAGAGCTGGAAATCGCTTCCCTTCAGCCACTCCAGGACTTAGCTGAGAGGCAGAGAGGCTTCCCCGTGCCAGCGCTGTGTGGGGCTTTAGCACATGCAGGGCTCAGCTCCTCCTGCCCAGTGTCCTGGCCTGGAGAGTCTTAGGATTTCCTAGAGCACTAGCCCAGCCAGAGGCAATGGTGGAAGGAAGGAGCCTGCTGTGCAGGCTGCTGGTGAGCTAAGCACTCTGACCAGGGGCTGGTTCTCCACACAGCACTGGGACCAGGACTCCTCCCACTGGGGGGATATGGAGGAGCAGTGGCAGGGGGGCAAAGGAGAGCATGATGGAGAGCATGTAAAGGACCGATGGCTGGGCAGCAGAGGTGACACATAACCGACCACTGCCTGGTGCCTGTTTGCACTCACCAGCCACCACAGCTTTCAGCACGCAGCCAGTGCTGGCCAGAAATGGGACAGGGGGCAGTGTCCTTCTGGCTGAGAGCCAGCACTCAGCTGGGGCTGCACTGATAGACCAGCAGGGGGAGTGGCTGGCCCCGTGCACTGCAGCTTTGCCCAGCCACCAGCCTTGAACACTCACCCTTATCATCAGTCATTGGACCCCCCCACTCACCATTGGTGGGCAGGCGGCTGGTGAGCAGGGGTCCAACCAGCAGCAGGACCCGCCACTACTGATGGGGAGGAAACAAAAAAATATGAGACAATTTGCCCATTTTTAAGAAAAAGTCAGCACACCTGCAGGAGGGCTTAAATACTGGACCGTCTCTTTAAAAACAGGATGTCTGGTCACCCTAATTAAGTCTGAGAGTTTGGAAGTGTCCATTTTGATTGTTGCCTCCAGAGATGGGCAAATTATTTCTCCTTAGTTACTTTTTTCCTCAGAGACATCACTGCTGCTCAAATAGGTAACTGTCAAGAGAACGGATCATGTGATTTGGAGGAAAAGTAGTCCATTGACCTTACTCTCTCTCTCTTTTTTCTCTAGTGTCTTTCCTTATTTTCTCTTTGCACCATTGAACTTCAAACATCACAGCAGATGCTTTACCCTGAAAGGTGTCTAGAAAGAGGTAAGTCCTGAAAATCAGTCTTGTGCGAGCCATTGTGTAAAAGTTTAAAACTCTTGTGAGATACGGTTTTAGAATGTCTTCAAATACTATTAGAACCGATGCATTTGCGTAAATACTATGAATTAGAGTATGCTACATGGTTTTGATGATCAAATATATTAAGGCTAAAACACGGGCCAGGGTAGTTCAGAAAAGTTCAGGTAACTTGACCATGAGAATTAGTGAGAATTTTACTTTCATTTGTACCACCTGTTTCAGTCTGATAATTCAAACTGTTTGCTGGAGTTGTGCCGTTGTAAAACCAGTTTAAATCAGATCAGATCAGGCCTAAAGTATATGTATTTTTTAGATTGTGAACTCCTCCGATCATGGACTGTATGGTCACTGTCTTTATCTGAGTCTGGACAGTTCCGAATACATTGTGAACATTGCTCAAATACAGATAGTAAAAAGGTGTTTTAGAGTCTTAATTGTCCTGAATGGAACCTTTCAATATAAGATTTCTCTTTGAGTTTTTTAAACTTCTGAAAGCTAGAGAACTGAAAATGGTTTTGTTTAACTTCATTAGTTAAGGTTTGTTTTTTTTTTTTTTGTCAAAGCCAGACCCATAGCCAGGAGAAGATTTGTATCCCTGTTTTCATTTTCTACAAACCTGCAAAATTCAGGTGGCTTCATATAAACAGTTGTGGTTTAAAGCAGGGATGGACAGTATAGATACTGCAGTGTGGGTTTTGCTCTACATTGATCATTTATACTTTCTGCCGAATTGAAACCCAGCTGGTTTGGATCTAAGCAAAATTTCTTTTTTTCTTGCCTCAAAGTTTTAGCTCTGTAAGTGGCCAGATTAGTTATGGTCTTGTGTATGTGTATGTGTTTCTCTTCACCTTTTGCACATTGATGTGGTATAATTTCATTTGGTTCTATTTCTTGCCTCATATGCATGAACTGAATGGTCATTCCCTGGGAACTCATCATTTGAGTCACATTTGCTTCCAGTTCGTATAATAGACTCATAGACTCATAGAACTGGAAGGGACCTCGAGAGGTCATCGAGTCCAGTCCCCTGCCCTCATGGCAGGACCAAATATTGTCTAGACCATCCCAGAGAGACATTTATCTAACCTACTCTTAAATATCTCCAGAGATGGAGATTCCACAACTTCCCTAGGCAATCTATTCCAGCGTTTAACTACCCTGACAGTTAGGAACTTTTTCCTAATGTCCAACCTAAATCTCCCTTGCTGCAGTTTAAGCCCATTGCTTCTTGTTCTATCACTGGAGGCTAAGGTGAACAAGTTTTCTCCCTCCTCCTGATGACACCCTTTTAGATACCTGAAAACTGCTATCATGTCCCCTCTCAGTCTTCTCTTTTCCAAACTAAACAAACCCAATTCCTTCAGCCTTCCTTCATAGGTCATGTTCTCAAGACCTTTAATCATTCTTGTTGCTCTTCTCTGGACCCTCTCCAATTTCTCTACATCTTTCTTGAAATGCGGTGCCCAGAACTGGACACAATACTCCATCTGAGGCCTGACCAGCGCAGAGTAAAGCGGAAGAATGACCTCTTGTGTCTTGTTTACAACACACCTGTTAATGCATCCCAGAATCACGTTTGCTTTTTTTGCAATAGTATCACACTGTTGACTCATATTAAGCTTGTGGTCTACTATGACCCCTAGATCTCTTTCTGCCATACTCCTTCCTAGACAGTCTCTTCCCATTCTGTATGTGTGAAACTGATTGTTCCTTCCTAAGTGGAGCACTTTGCATTTATCTTTATTGAACTTCATCCTGTTTACCTCAGACCATTTCTCCAATTTGTCCAGATCATTTTGAATTTTGACCCTGTCCTCCAAAGCAGTTGCAATCCCTCCCAGTTTGGTATCGTCCGCAAACTTAATAAGTGTACTTTCTATGCCAACATCTAAATCGTTGATGAAGATATTGAACAGAACTGGTCCCAAAACAGACCCCTGCGGAACCCCACTTGTTATACCTTTCCAGCAGGATTGGGAGCCATTAAAAACTACTCTCTGAGTACAGTTATCCAGCCAGTTATGCACCCACCTTATAGGAGCCCCATCTAAATTGTACTTTCCTAGTTTATCTATAAGAATATCATGCGAGACTGTATCAAATGCCTTACTAAAGTCTAGGTATATCACATCCACCGCTTCTCCCTTATCCACAAGGCTCGTTATCCTATCAAAGAACGCTATCAGATTAGTTTGACACGATTTGTTCTTTACAAATCCATGCTGGTTATTCCCTATCACCTTACCACCTTCCAAGTGTTTGCAGATGATTTCTTTGATTACCTGCTCCATTATCTTCCCTGGCACAGAAGTTAAACTAACTGGTCTGTAGTTTCCTGGGTTGTTTTTATTTCCCTTTTTATAGATGGGCACTATATTTGCCCCCTTCCAGTCTTCTGGAATCTCCCCCGTCTCCCATGATTTCCCAAAGATAATAGCTAGAGGCTCAGATACCTCTTCTATTAACTCCTTGAGTATTCTAGGATGCATTTCATCAGGCCCTGGTGACTTGCAGGCATCTAACTTTTCTAAGTGATTTTTTACTTGCTCTTTTTTTATTTTATCATCTAAACTTACCCTCTTCCCGGAAGCATTCACTATATTAGACATTCCTTCAGACTTCTCAGTGAAGACCGAAACAAAGAAGTCATTAAGCATCTCTGCCATTTCCAAGTCTCCCGTTACTGTTTCCCCCTCCTCACTGAGCAATGGGCCTACCCTGTCCTTGGTCTTCCTCTTGCTTCTAATGTATTGATAAAAAGTCTTCTTGTTTCCCTTTATTCCCATAGCTAGTTTGAGTTCATTTTGTGCCTTTGCCTTTCTAATCTTGCCTCTGCATTCCTGTGTTATTTGCCTATATTCATCCTTTGTAATCTGACCTAGTTTCCATGTTTTATATGATGCCTTTTTATTTTGTAGGTCACGCAAGAACTACTTTCTCACACACCTTTTCTCTATATTTTTCCCAGGTCAGTGATAGACCAGTATTCTGTTCTGTGTTCCATGCTTTATGTTATATCTCCAAATATTCACATTACTAATGCTAGGTCTGAATGATGAAATTCATTTTCTTTTAATCTGAGGAATTCATTGCCACAAGATATCATTCCAGCTAAGAGCTTAGTGGAGTTTAATAAAGGGTTTGATATATATATATCAGTAGTGAGAACATTCACAATTACATTGATAGGAATAAAAACAATTTTATGTGTACATGAACCCTTCTGCATAAGCTATCCACCAACTGATGGGATTGCGGAGAGAGGATTGTACATATGAACAAGAAAATAGTTTTTTGTTTGGTTGGTTTTTTTATTTGTATCACATTCAAGCATAGAGTTCCCAGTCATGATTAGGGTCCCATTTGTAGCAGATGCTGTAACACCACATAGGGTGAGACTGTAGCTTATTTGTACAAGGGAGTGAAGGAGTGTTAGAAAGTTTTACTCCAAGCAGGATACAGCAGCCTCCACAGAGCAATTATTATGTCTCTCTAGGGCCGGCTCCAGGCACCAGCTAAGGAAGCAGGTGCTTGGGGCAGTCAATACAAAGGGGTGGCACTTCATCCGCTATTGGGGCGGCACGTTCTGGTCTTCAGCAGGAATTCGGTGGTGGGTCCCTCAGTCCCTCTCTTCCTCTTTGAGCTGAGGCCAAAGTGTCACCAAAGAGGAAGAGAGGGAGCAAAGGACTCGTCGCCGAATTGCCACCGAAGAATGGAGCGGCGTGATTAAGTTGCTGTTGAAGTGCCACTGATCGGCTTTTTTTTTTTGCTTTTGATCACTGGAAGGCTGGAAATTCCAGCTTCCATTGACATACAGCAGTTTTTCTAGCTTTGATGATTCATGCGATAGCTCACATTATTTATATTATCTACCCACATGTCTTCTGTGTTCCTGTATGTGTAGAAGAGCATCCCAGCCTGTGAAAAGGTCATTCTTCCCCTGCAAATGATCATGTACACCGATGCTAAAAATCAGTCTAGAACACAAAATTAGAACTAGTGGCCCCAATCCTCAACTGCATTCAGGATGCTGCTAGGGACTGAATTAGTGTACAGCGAGTCTGGATCAGGAGAGTGCAAAAATGGATTAAACCTATTACTAGCCACTCCATACCAGCTCAGCTGCACTGGCCAGTGCATTGTGGAGGAGAAAGAGAGTCAAGGCTCTCCTCATTCCCCACTCACCTGTATGAGAGAAGTAATAATTGCTCTGTGGAGGTTGCTGTACCCTACACGGAGTAAGATTTCCATATGTTCCTTCATTCGCTTGCACAGATAAGCCATAGTCTCATCCTTTGTGTTTTTACAGCATCTATTACAAATGAGACCCTAATCATGATCAGGGCCTCTATGCTCAAAAGTAATAAAAAACCTATCATAATAATCCCTATTTAAAAAAAAATCTCTCAGGCCAGTAGAATCTTTCAAATTGGAATAAACTTTTGAAAATGTACCACTGTACCTGCCTTTTATGCTACCAGCATTTTACTGCTGTGCAATCCTATAATCCTTTAATTTTTATTTAAATACATCTATATCTTGCTGATGTCTTAAAACTCATTTCAGTGTCTTCTCTTTCTCTTCATGCACTCAGCTTTGCTGCTTTTAGGATGTATGGGCTTGTTCTTAACTTCCACTTACTACTCCTACTCCAATAATATTTATGAACAGAGAAAACAACAAGGAAGTAACCTGTAATGCATCTTTCTATTAGTGTTTCTTCTCATTATTCTTTATTTCAGATACATGGTTATCAGATTCTTCTTGAAAATCTATACATTCTTTTTAGAAGCTCATCGCTGTCTCTTGCCAGCACTTCTGAAAGATTCAGAAATCAATACCGTTATCTTTGCTCAATGCACAAAGAGGCAGATTCATAAAAGAGATTAAGATGTTAAATTGGTTGGTGTTGCTTAATCAGATCCTGTGAATGTAATTATGATGTATACATTTGTTGTTTTCCCTTTAACTATCCGCCTTGTCTTTATAATATATATAGTGAACTGGATACTCTAAAACCATCTAAATAAATGGCAACTTGGTCTTAAAATGTTAAATTTAATTGAATTTATTTTTAAAATATATTTATTGATTTTCAGTTAAAAAGATACAAACAACTAAGTTCTGTGTGTGTGTGTGTATATATATAAATATATAAAAATATAACCACCAACAATACAATCTAGGTTCTAACTTCTCTTCTAATAAAATGCAAAAGTCACAGTGAGAAAAAGAAAACCTAAAAAGACTCCTATTTTCACTAAGGACACTGCACCATTTTTCAATCTGACATCCAGAACCACAGGGGCTCAATTCTCAGTTATGGAAAGACTCCATGACACACTCTGGAAGCGTAAAGGAGCCTTAACGTGGTGGTAAATGACATTGCTGACCACATTAAGTCTCCTTTAATGTGCGAGGTTGGTGCAGAGTGTTAGGCTATAACTATGCTAGAGATCTTACAGAGGCACATCTGTACTAATGCAGCTGTACCACTGTAAGAACTCTCGTGTAGCTGTTCTATGCCTACGAGCAGCGGTAGCTATGTTGGCGGGAGAAGCTCTTCTGCCAACATAGCACTGTGCGCACTACCGCTTATGCTAGCAAAATTTAAGTTGCTCATGGGTGTGTTTTTTCACACCCCTGAGTGTCATAATTTTTGCTGACATAAGTGGTAATATAGACATGGCCTTAGTGAAATTAAGAATCAGGCCCTTAATATGGCAAAATGGAGGATCTCAAATCCTTTGTCAACAAAAGCATTCACTACGGGCCTAATCATTTACACCAACGGTTTTGGATCAGGCTCTAATTTTCCTATTTGCACTAGAACAGATGAATTAGTGAACATATTGCATCTGAGATGGTGATTTCTTTTCATTCCATTCCTTTTGCAGTAGTATATACTGCCCAGAATATGTTTTCCCCTACTAGAAGTTACTATGCCTACAGGTAAATCCCTTTTATGTTTAGTCATAGTGATAATAAGTATTAGTTTTGGAGAATATTCTTGTATGCACAAGCAGGTTGAATAATTCAGTCCTTGCCTACATCTCTCTGAGAATTAATCCATACATTTTTCATATCTGTTCAAAGCCTAATTTTGCATTATAAAGAATTATTATAGAACATAAAATACTCTAATTCTGTCTTTTTCTTCCACATCCCCTCAATCAATATACATTAGAAGAAAACCACTGTTGTAGGCAAATGTTTTATCATTTCATATTATGAAAATTCAGACAAACTGACAATTAAAGCTAAATCTCAGTAATCCATCTCTAAAAATGGTCATTGTCCTGTTGACTACCGTAAAGAGGCAAGTATATAGTTTACTTCCCTTGTACAAGTTTAATGGCTCTATTTTCAAATTTTGTTTCCACTGTCCATGGAAGTAGAATAAATAACATTTTATACAGAGAAAACTAATGTAGCAATACAAGTAACTGTGGCTGTTTCTCCATAGACCGATAAAATTTTATGATCATTAACCATAAACAATAATTATCAACAATAAACACATAATGATAATCATAAAAAAGAATGGAGAACTATGAAGACCAAATATGCAGAAATTCTATGCTGCATTTTACATTTAAGAAGATACATTACCTCATTGCAGTACAGTAAATGATAAACACTGATAAGATTTTAATTACAATTGTTAAAAAATTGTTTTCTCTAGCTCAACACATTTCTTTGGATTTTTTCTGCAAACTTAAGATCTCTTGTCAAAATGGTATTCTTTTCTTGCATAAACCTTTAATGCAAATTATGCTGTAATAAAAGATATGCAAGTGAAGCAAAATGGGTTCATTTTTAGCATTTCACCAACTATGATTAACAAGCCTTTTCAGTGTTGCAATTTTGTCCATTTTTCACCACCAATAAATAGCAGTTAGCACTCATAGAAATTACATTTCCCTTTCAAAATATAAATATGTTGATCAGATGTGGGAACACTGATTGTTCTTGTAATATGTTTTCACTAGTCAGTTATTACCCTAGCAATTTATATATTTGACACTCCAAAATTGTGCTGACTCATCAAAGTATTTAAACATTTAACTTGAAGCACATACATTTAGAGTTTAGAGACCTTCTTCTTGTATACACTTCATGGTTTATTTTACATTATTCTCTCCACCACGTCTACAGACTCATGCAGCACCATATTTACAGTCACATACAATCCTCAATTCCCTTGGCCAAGAAAGACAGAAGGGATCCTCCCACTAGAAGATAACTCTGAAAGCCTTCCTCCCATTGCATTTCCTTCTGTATCATTTCTACCTTCTGCCTAATGGACCAATGCTACTCTTAGCTCTTCTCAGCCCATCCCAATCCATCAATTAGGCACAGCTCTTCTTAATCAGGCCTACTGTACAACAACTAATTGGATTTGCAATGGCCAGATCAGCTGCTGTTGCCCAGCACTTCGTTACAAGCCCCATTGACCTCAAGGACTCTCATGCATGATCATTACACATAGACTTAAATCTCCTGCTGAGTCAGGGCTAAATAGAGGTAAGAGTGCCAAAGAAATTAAGTGAGCATATCAGGAAATTTCCATGAAAAATCAGTTTAAGTATGCACTCAGAAGTACCTACAATGTTCAGTCATTGAATTAAAAGTCTTGTTCTCCATATTGAGCCTGCATTCTGAACTCTTATTCAAGTGTGTAGTCCTTATTCACTGAAATGGTCCCAGTGAGACTATTTCCATGATTATGAGTTGTTTGCAGAATCTGGCCCATTTTTAAAAAAGACTCATGTTATTTTACTGGAAATTTGCCTGCAAGTTAACTGTTTAATACAAAGAAACCCTCCAAACCTACTGTAAAACTGTCAAAGGGAATAGGCTCCAGTGCAGAATGAAACACAGCTCAGAGACTATTAAAATTATTACTAGAGAAGTTGTGGGAGCATCATTCTCCCATCCTCCCCTGGCTCCACTAACATTCATATGCTTGGAACATGGTGCCAATCCTACAGACCACTAACTTTAAACATGTTCCATTTCTAGAGAACAGAAAAGAAAATGTAAGTCATTAAAATGTCTAAATCATATGACAGGATTTCCTTTAAAGAGCTAAAACAAATTCTAACAACTGATTGGATCTTCCTGCTACTTTTAGATCACTTCCTCCTCTCGCTGCTCAAGCAGGTAGTTAAAGTGACATCACTGGGTGGGATTCTGTGATGTGCCTCTCAAGGCCTGTGGTGGGGTCCTTGGAGGACAGCTTGCAGCTGACTTCCTCAGTTCATGCATCAGGGGAATTGTTTCCTATCTGTATCTAATGCTTGTAGATCCCTTTCACATGACTCCAGCACCTTTACCTAGCATACAGGTGATGGAACAAGGGTGAAATCCACTGGGACTATAGTCCCTGCAAGACATGCAGGTTTTGGTCCCTGGTAAATAAACTTAGAAAAAATAGCATTGAAATAATTCTGTGATTCTGGATTGGGTTTTTTGGAGGGGGGGGAGAAAGGGGCTCACTTTTACAAGACATCTTGAATGAGATCATGGAACTGTTTTTAGACTCTGTCATGTCAAGGTCACAAAACTTGGAAGAAAATACATATCTAAGGAAAAATGGAACTGGGTATAATTGATGATGCAACACTGTATTCTTCAATGTGGAATGTTTTATTTTTCACAAAAATAAATGTAATAGATTTTAAAGCTAAGAGATGCCATTACAACCTAGACTGATATCCTGCATAACACACAGGCCACAGGATTTCATCCAGTAATTCCTGCATCTATCTCAACAATTTGTGGCTGAATTAGAGCATGCATATCTTCCAGAATGGCTGCCAATCTTGATTTAAAGACTCCAAAGGTTGGAGATAGTATCACATCCTTTAGTAATCTCTTCCAATAGTTAATTATCCTCACTGTTAAAAATGTGCATCTAAAAAAGCAGCAGCAGATGTCTACTTAGTTAGAACCAGCCTACTTAAATTCTGCTTCTAATGCATGACAATCTTCCGTTAGCTGAAAGTCGAATTTGGGCCCTACATAGAAATCTGTACTGCTGGAATCTTCTATCTGCCCTATAGAAGATATTCCTGTGGATGAACTTTGTATAAAATTACTAAAATCCAAATTTGAATCTACATTAAATAATGTAATGAAAAGAATAAAACTTGACTATATAAGCAATTATTTTAACTAATAAATATTATCAGGAAGATGGCAATAAATTACTAGTGTAAGTGAGTAAGAATTTAATTAGAAAAGTTTTAGATTAGGTGGAATGTCTGATGCAAGCTAAGATCACTTTTGAAAGATGCTGTAGCAAATTGCTGACTCACCGGCATGGCGCCTCCTGCTGGTTGCCCAGGAATTAGCTCTCTCAGCCCTGGTGCACCCTCTATGGGCCAGTGTCTTGACCTCTGTTACCTACCCCTCTGAAGTTCCTTTATCTCCACCATGTGTAGGTCCCACATCCCTCCCGGACTATGGTGCCTCTTACCTTGAGATGCTACTCCTCACTCAGGGAACCCCACTCCCATGAGCTCACCTCGCCTCAGTGACCCACTGCTAGTCTTTATCTAACCCCTTTACTACGGGGCAAACTGAAGTCTGCAATGACCATCATTGGCTAGGGGGTTGGACTGCTGCCTTTCCTTGCAGCCCCAATACCTCCTTTGGCCTTCCTGTCAGTCCTCAGCCTGGTAGCTCACTAGGCTTGAGCTCCCCAGCTCAGCCTGCTGCTGCCCCTCCCTTCCCACAGCACTGCTCTATTGAAGGTACCTTATGCTCCCAGGCAACCTGGTCCTTCCCACCCCAAGGCTGGAGTGAAACTGCCTGCCCCCAGCTCACAGCCCTTTTTATACGAGCCCTACCAGGTCTGGATTGGCTGCTACCTGCCTTCACCTGATTGGCTCCTTAGGGCAGCCCTTTCCCAGATCTGATTTTAACCTTTCCTGAGCAAGAGCAGAGTGACTGCCCCACTACAGAGGCTTAGAAGTTCCAGAATTCCTACCTGTTGAAAAACCTATGGAGGGTCATGCCTGACCAAAGAGTGCTCAATGGAAAAATGAGATACAGAAAACCACTAGTCACTGTTGAAAACCTTGGCCTTGGAGTGAAAACATTCTATTCTATTCCAGTAACATATTCTATTGGAAAGGTGTTCAAGCAGCTCCTACATTTAGAAGCAATTCAGGAACTATATATTGTCACATCAATAGAGGTCTAAAAAATATTGTTTTACCTTTCTGGCTATCTGTACTTGCCCTATGTATCTATTGCTACAGAGAAAATCACTTGCTTATCTAAGTGCTCCTCAGTGTATACATGGGTGAGAGAGAGAAGCAGTAGAATAGGCATCCATGGTTGTTCATAGGAGGCACAACGTCATCATGACCCGCTATAACCTTCCCAATGCTATTGAGAAAGGTCCAAAACATCACCTTCGATAGCTCTTATTATTCTGCCTGGGCAAGAATCTGACAAAATTAATAGTCAACTCTTATAGAAATCATGAATTTTAATATGCATAATTCATTTTAAGCAATGTAATCATAGAATAGGGATAGGAAGAAAAGTGTTCTGTTATGCAAGATCACTTATTAATTTTATTTGATCCAATAGTGGCTCCTCCTAGTATCTTTGCATTTCAGAACATTCTTGTGCAGATAACATAAAAATTAAATCTACAGAACTAAGATGAACTCAGTAGATATGGTTTTTTTTAGACGCAGCAGACACAGCAGGCTAATTTGTCAAGGAAATTCTTACGGTGTTATAGTGCTCAGCATACATGTATCTATAAAATTCCTGCAGAGCGAATGACTGGAACAAGTGTCAAGAAATTCAGTCATCTGCTGTACTAACAACCACAAAGCTATATACACCATGCTGAGAAAACATCCATAAGGAACAATGTCATTACCTTAACATTTCAGGTTCGCTTGATGAGCTGTTTATCCCAATTAGCACAGAAGGAAAATTGCTGGGTAACTAGCACCTTCATTTAGGAAGTCTCTCTCTGATGCTCAGCTTATGATGAGTTTTGCAATGTACTTTTTGAGGACCAAACCATTTAAAAGCAATGTTAAATCACACATGGAAAATACAAATTTAAACTAATCATGTTGTAATCATTAGAGAGAAACAACTTTATTAAGCATGTATATGCATTCAGGAGAGGATATAAATAGTTAATGCTACCTTCCATCAGAAATAAGTTGATATTTCATTTTGGTTTTTAGTGATAAAAATAAGATAGTAAGTTTGCCTTTTTAGTTTATTAGGGCTTGTTTCTAATATTGCCTTTCTTGGTGAACGTACACTTAATGTTATAATCAGACTCTAACAGAACTAATTGTATTGAGCCAATTACTATCATGTACCAAAATAACTCCCTTTTGAAAGCTACCTTAATTTTAAGATATAATATAACCTGTACAGTTATAATGGCAGTGATTTGCAGATGTAGCATCTTCCAACCAGATAGATTCCAAAGTTCTTTAAAAATTTGGGGTCGGATTGTGACCCTTGCTATAACAACATACAGGAGAGGAAAGGGTCTAAGAAACCTCCTTATTTCCATGCATAGGCTACCTGTATTACTAATATCAATGCAGATGGGAGCACATGTGGCTAGATGATTATTTCTCTTCCCTCCCACCCACCATCACCACAATGCAAACAGACAGAGGAGGGCAGAGAGTAGGCAGCAGGAATGGGAAGCACGGACAGAAATTGGAAGTTCAGCCAGAAGAGCTAAGCCAACACACAGAGGGTAGTAAGCTGCTCCAGGAAAAAGGACTGACATCATACTTTTCCCCTGGAGCAAGCAGAGACTAAATCATGACTCTCAGAATTCCAATGCAATCTCTGCTCTGCTTTTCATGCAGCGAATCTATTTGCTCCTGCTTACTTGGGATAGATGGCAAGATGTCAAGCCCACTGTCATAAACAGATAGTTAATGGTTAATGCCTCTTTTACATTTAAAGGGTTAAGAAGTTCACCTAGCCTAGCTGACACCTGACCAGAGGAACCAATGGAGAAACAAGATGTTTCAAAAGGAAGGAGGGAAGTTTTCCTTTGTTTTTAGAGTTTCAGTTTCAGCCGGAGTGAAAAAGGTCAAGGAACCAGCCTCTTATCAGAGTAGCAAGTTTTAGAAAGGGATAAATAGGTTTATGTTTATTTTCTTTGTAACTTGTCTTGGTACCATTAAGGGAATTATCAAAATTGGGTATTTGGGTATTTTTTTTTGTGTAACTAAATTTGTGCCCAGGGGAACAGCCTCTGTGTTTTGAATCTGTTGTCTGTGAGAGTAACTGGTATGCAAATCTCTCCCAGAGGGTTTTCTTTTACCTTTCCTTTCTCAATTAAAAGCTTTTTTCTTAATACGATTGATTTTTCCTTGTTTTTAGATCGAAGGGGATTGGATCTGGACTCACCAGGATTTGGTGGGGGAAAGAAGGGCGGATGGTTAATTTCTCCTTGTTTTAAGATCCAATGGGTTTGGATCTGTGTTCACCAGGGAATTGGTGAAGTCCCTCAAAACTACCCAGGGAAAAAGGTAGTACTTGGGGGTGGTGGCAGCGATACCAGATCTAAGCTAGTAATTAAGCTTAGAAGTGTCCATGCAGGTCCCCACATCTGTACCCTAAAGTTCAGAGTGGGGAAGGAACCTTGACACCCTCACTGACTGTATGAACTATCAACAAAAACCCTACTCTTACTGAGCCAGGCAGAGGTTGAGCAAGGCTGTGATGGGTACATTGTATGAAATAAATCCATTCTGCCAAAAAAGAACAATGTGCCTCAAGGCAGGTAAGGTGCAATAGGGTGCATCTTATTGCTTCTCAGATGTTTAAACATAGGTGGACTGCTCTGGAAGAATACAAGGCATTGCTAGTCAACCTTATCTCTGTGTTAACTAAGTTTTGGGCAGTGAATTTCCCTGTTTTAATAGGTGAAGTAGTGAGGGAGATATGATTGGGGGTACATATGGAATGTCACAAGGAGGCTTCCTGGAAATATGTCCCTGACACTGAGCTACCAAGAGAATCTTATCCCCCATCTGGATTTTAGAGCACTCAGGAAAAACTGACTGCAAACAGTAAGCTAGTCTCATCCTTAACCATAGTGTGGCTACCATCCCACTATAATTAATTCTATCAAAAGCCTTAACCCTGACACATGAAATCTTTCATCATCAATATATGTATGCCATTGCTTGTATATAATTAATGGTATATGTGCTAAGAGTTCATAAGTAAATCTTGTAGTTAATGGTTAAGTTTGTTAGATGCTGAAAGTGAATTTTCTTTTCAATATTGTGGTTAATTGAATGTATGAACTGTAATGATAATAGAAAATTTATAGTAAATTACCTTAACTGGTTATTTCCATTCTTTTTAACATTTGGGATTTTTAAAAATGATAATGCTATAGTTATGTAGTTTGCATAATGTTTATACTAGATTACTTCAGTAACTATAACTTAACAGCATTTTGGTGGTGTGATATAGAAGATTTATTGTCACTGGTAAAACTAATTAGAAAAGAAACTGGAAGCTTGTTTTCATTAAAGTGCTACAGTAACAGACTCATCTTCATATATTCATCTGCTTTGCCTTACAGGTTTCTTCTCTATTTGAAGTCTAGGCACAAAAAGTTCCAAAGGAGGAAGTTGCTTTGTGTGAAGAAGAAAAGTACTGATGAATGATTTCGGCCTCCATGTTCTTTATAAAAGTGAAATGTAAACAACCAGCCATATCAGTGTTCCTGCAGTAGGAGGTCTCCTGGGACTTCATTAGGATGTGGAAAAAGTTAACAGCGAATTGAAAAGCTCACACTGCATCAAGACAGGCAAAAGTTCTGACCCCAGAATGATGATCAAGTAACCATTTTCTTCATGGCGACATCACTGCAAACAGTATTTTGCTGTGGTGCGTCAATAAGATTGTACAGTAATTTCCATAAATAACTGCGTCTACCTTTTTATAAATAGGAATCATCAGAGAATGTGTCCAATTACTGGGCTGTTTTTCAGTTTCCCAAATTACATTGAGAATCTTATGGTATTACCAGATGAGTGTCTCTCCACCACTTTTAATTATTTCTGCTTGTATGTTATCCACTCCAGGGACCTTATTTCTTTTCAGTGTCTGCACCACACACTCAACTTCTTTGACTGTAGGAAGAGGTCCATCAGGATAAACGGAGCTTCTCGGACAGATCTCCTCTGCCTCCTTTACTTCCAACTGAGAATTTCTTTTGTTCATAACATAAAGTTTTTGGCAATACCTATTCTAAGTGTTGCGTAAAATTACATTCTTTCTTCAGGAGAAATCTTTCAAAATAATCTTAATGGTTTGGTAAGCCCTCCCGATGCCATTTGCCACAGAAAGTTGTGTATATCAATGCACTGTTGTTCAAGCTAAACATCTTTTGCCACTTTATTCAGTGCTTCTATTTCTCATGCATGGGGATATTTTCTTTCGCAGTTTCATCAACTTTCCTTTGAACTCTTTAGCTTCTTTCCTATGTTCATCACATAACCTGATCATCTTCTCCATGCTCCAACATTTCTTCTTTAGGATCTGTTTCCCCAAGAGTTCATCAGAGTCTCAAATGTAGCATGAGATGTTGTGCTTTATCTGATCTACATTTCCCAAGCAGAAGTGAGAAGCTTGCAGCGTTAGTTCAATCATCTTCTTGAATTCCACTTATGTTTCATGTTTTTTCAGTTTACTGATGTTATAACAGGTTCTGAAAGTGCTTGCTGGTTGTTTCTTGCTTCACAGTCTGATCTTTATATGAGCTATTGTGACAGATTTCAGTTACCAATCTGCCTGAGGTATCAGGTGATCAGCCTGAGGCCACAGGATCATTTGGGGAGGAGATGACAAAACACAGCAAGGGTTTAAATTTTAAAGCTTTATTAATAAAATAATAAAATAACAACGGAAAGTGATGGGTGCTCCCTACGTCACTCAGAGGGAGGAAGAAAGCGTTAGTGCCCCAAGCCCTAACCCACTTTCATACTCACACATGCTCTACCCATGGCTGGCCAAGCCTCAGTGTAACGTAAGAAGAAGAGGGGGAAGGGTGGATGGGAGTTCTGTCCTGGGCCTAGGTCATCCAGGGTCTGCTGTAATCTCCACCTTGCTTGAGCTCTTGGGAGGGTTTTAAGTCCTAGGTTTCTTTAGGGGTGTTGTCGTCCAGGGCCCTCTGTGCCTGGTGCTCCTTGTACCAGTCCCAATTGGCTTGCTGTGGCCTTCTTGGCTTCCCGAAGCACACCAGCTCCAGGGACTTTGTTTTTCCTCCTGTTGGCCTTCACCGTCACCATTTCATTCTCTCTCACTGTTTTTACTGCTATTTCTGCAGCTCTGTTCAACTAAGTTCTCTTCTTCTCATGGCTGGGCAGCTGTAGATTTCTTGTCTAGCCCATGACCTTCGTCTTATCTCCACATGGAGTTAGCTGAAGTGCCAAGTTAACCCATTCTCTGCTCTCTTCCTTCTTTCCCCCCTTCGCCTCTTGCACCCTGCAAGGAATCTTCCATTCCACATTCACACCTTTGGCCCTCCCCCGAAATGCCTTGCGATGCTTGCAACCACCTTAGCAACATACAATGCTGATTTGCCTCTCCATGGGACCCCCTGAGGGAGGGAGTCCTTGGGCCTGTGACACTGTTACTAAGGGCTTGTCTTCACTACTGGGGTAAGTCAACCTAAGTTACGCTACTTATGCAAAATACTGAGTATCTGTGTTAAGACATTACGTATGTCTTACTAACTCATACCAGGAAATAACTGTATGTTTACCCAGTATTTTGAAAGGAAAAAGAAATTTAAAACAAAAAACATTTAAGAATGTAATGTTTCTGGGGAGGAATAAAAAAATAACATCTATGCAATATTTTATTTTTAACCATAAAATGAATACTATTGGCTTTGCTTGTGTCTACAATATAAAGGGAAAAATATTTTAATATTTGTAGAATGACCTAAGTCTTCTTTCATCATGACTGTATAAGCAATGGAAGCTGAAATATTATGCAGCTGTTTCCTCCTATGATCACTTGTCAATGAGAGTAGCTGGATATATACAACATGATTTTGCCAGTTCAGAAAGGTTCTGGCAAAATAGACTCTGGCAAACTAGTCGGATATTTGCAACCTGATTTTGCCAGGTTCTTCATATAGTGAGATCAGGGATCCAGAAGAGGTCAGATTTTCTGAGAACTTCTTTGTAAATGTCTTAAATAAAATTGATCAAGAGAAGCAACAGTATGATACAGCTGTGTATCAGAGAGAGCTGGAGTCGACACAGCTTAGGACAACTTACCCCAGTGTTTTTACTACACTTCGTCAAAGGGAGATGCTCTCTGATCGACTTCTCTTACTTATCTCAGAGATGTGGAGTACCGAGGTCAACCCAGAGAAGGCTTTGCCATTTATTTAGTAGGTCTTCACTAGACCCGCTAAATCGACCCCTGCTGCATCAATTGCAGCAGTGTTGATCTCCCATAGTGAAGACTAGTTCTTAGTTATGATCAAATCTTATGTCATCCTTCTTAAAGGATCAACTCCCACCATGTTAGAACACCACCTCTCTGAGATCATAAATTAATAAATCTAGTTCTGAGTCCACAAATCTTGCAATGTTCAGTTCCATTGCCTTGACTGTTTATACTTCACTAGATAGCCATCATACTATGTCATTTTCAGTCACAAATAACAGTGACAGTCCTCTGTCCATAGCAAAACTTTCCAACATAGCTCTGTCATTCTCCTCTAAAACTGGAGAATAATACCATACTTATATTAAAAGTCAGGATAGGCAGAGTTAAATATATTCTTCTTTTAAAATAGCCAGTTAATTCCCAGAGTTTTATTTCTTGGGGTTTATTTAATAAGCTATATATGACTTATCTGATCCTGAAATGTTCATGGAGAAATTATGTTCATTGACTGTTTGTTTCAGAACAATTACCAAGATTACTTATGCAGGGGAGAGGGAAGAGGACCCACAAGAATCTCATTAATCTACTGACGGTGCAAAATGACAGGAAAAGGTATGATTTAATCATTTTTACGCTCTAAGGGCTTGTCTACATTTAAAACGCTACAGTGTAGACATTAGCTATGCTGATGGAGGAGGAGATTCTCCCATTGGTGCAGGTAATCCATCTCCTCGAGAGATGGTAGCTAGGTCAATGGAAGAACTGTCTACACAGGGACTTAGGTTCACTTAACTATGCTGCCAAGGGGTGTGGATTTTTCACACCTTTGACCAATGTAGTTGAACCAACCTAATTTTCTAGTGTAGACTATAATTGAGTTAGCACAGAATAATTCTCTATTTCACCCCTTAAGTAAACAGTTGTACTGAATGAACAGCTGTTATTACAGGGAAATTAAAGCCAGTTACAATAGGTCCGAAACAAATATAAAGATTGAAAAACTAAAGGCCTAGGTAGAATACTTAATTCAGTATGTTACAACTAAAGGATCCACTTGACTCAATCATTTTCAGAATCAGAGTAATAGATCATCTCATGTTTATAATAAAGAAAACCCAACAAGGTCAGCCTTCTGTTTACTACCAGGAAACGAAGGCCATGGCTACACTACAGCTCAAGTCGACTTAAGTTACGTTGCTCCTGGGTGTGAATTAGACCCCCCACCCCCCATGTGACATAACTTATGCCGACTTAAACGTCAGTGTGGATAGTGCTATGTCAGTGGAAGAGCTTCTTCTGCCAACATAGCTGCCGCCGCCTGTTGAAAGTAGATTAAATCAATGGGAGACCTCTCTCCCATTGGCTTAAGGTGGCTACACAGATAGCTTAGAGTGGCGCACCTGCACTGGTGCAGCTGCACTGCTGTAAGCGCTCTAGTGTAACCATAGCCTAAGTGAATTAAACAGAGAGCACCAATGTAAATGCACCCATGTCTTTCTTTAGGCCCTTCATCTCTCCCTACAAAAAATATAGAAATACTTCACAAATATTTGTAGGTTTGCAAGTGCACATTATCTACAGCATGGTGTTTAGGCTTAAGAAGCATTAACTAAAGTAATCACTTTAATAGTGATTTACATTTCTTCCATCTCCGTGCAATGAAATGAACAGCGTGAGAAACATCAGGGAATTCATCATTCAATCAGCACAACTCACAATTGCACCCCAACACCTATAATTCACTTCTTCACATTAGCCCTGAATCCTGATACTTATGCAAAATACCAAGCATCTGTGTTAAGGAGTGTAATTATGCATTTCTCACTAACACATACCAGGAAATAACTGTATGTTTACCCAGTATTTTGAAAGGTAATTTTTCTGGGGAGGAATTAAAAAATAACATCTATGCAATGTTTTATTTTTAACCATAAAATAAATACTATTGACTTTGCTTGTGTCTAGAATATATAAGGGAAAAATATTTTAATATTTATAGAATGACCTAAGTCTTCTTTCACCATGACTGTATAGGCAATGGAAGCTGAAACATTATGCAGCTGAGTTTCCTCCTATGATCAGTTGTCATAGCTGGATATATACAACTTGATTTTACCAGTTCAGTAAGGTTCTGGCAAAACAGACTCTGGTAACATAGCTGGATATATACAACCTGATTTTGCCAGGTTCTTCATATAGTAAGATCATGAATCTAGTAGAGGTCAGATTTTCTGAGAACTTCTTTGTAAATGCCTTAAATAAAATTGATCGAGAGAAGCATCAGTATGATACAGTTGTGCATCAGAGAGAGCTGGAGAGAGAAAGACTCCTTATAAATTCCATTAGATCAAATGTGACCTCTAGATAGTTTAATGAATCATCTCTTGACCCAACTGTGTGTTCAAAGATGTGGTAGATGAACTACATTTGAATAAAGGTATGTTGACTTTTTTTTTTTTTTTTACCAAAACAAGGGAAAAGCGTTAAAAAATTGTTACTGTTAAAGTCACAGAAGTTCAGCTGATGCCTTAGCTACATTAATGAAGTAGACAATGGCAAGATATCACAATTTGTGCTGTACTGTACAGGAGACCCCTCTTTGGTGAATTTGGCAAAATAATATATGTAGCAATGTGATAATTATCATTAATATCTTATATTTATATAGTGTTTTCCATCCCAAAGAATCATCTCTCTCTCTGTTTTATATATAGGTATATACTCACAAATATACACATTCACACACTTTGAAGTTGTGATTTGGGGGTGGGAGGTATAAAAAGAGTAGTGTCAGAATACTGACCTCCTTGGGCAAGAATAACATCTGTTTTGTTTGGTTTTTTTTGCAAAGGAGGGGGGTATTGTATAAAAGAAAACAAAAAAAAGAACTATAACTTCTCAGTGAAATAAACAAAAGCAAAGTTTAAGTAAATTATAAAGGTACAGTCATATTATACAATTATATATGTTTTAACTTCTATATGTTGTAAAAAAAACTCAGAAAAAATTAAGAAGAAAAAATTGTCATATAGCATATGTAAAATATGCTACTCAACACAAAGCATATCAGGCAGAAATCAGGAATGTGTCATTGTACAGCAAGGATATCATTTTATAACTGCCTAAAACACAGTTTCTTCAGGCCCATCCACAATTTCCCATACACAATAATATTTCATAGTTATCTGTCAAACAAACTCTGAAATAAAAGACCAAAGACAAGATTTTCAAAGGCACAAAGGTCAGTTAGGCATTCAACTCCCATTGAAAGTCTCCTAACTGCTGTTTGGGCCTTTGAAAATCTCACCCTAAATGTCAAATTTGTACTTGTCTTACCTTCTTTTATTGACTATTCTTTCAAGAACAGTTATTCCACTTTTAGTGAGTGACAGCCTTTAAACAAATGTGCAAGTTTCTATCAGTTCAAATGGTATTCCCCATTTTAAAGAAAATAAAAAGGGTTTTTTTTTTTTAATGAATGCATATATGAATATGCTTTAACTACAAGATTCGGATTGATGTCAGCAGGGGTTGGATCAGACTCTAAGTGTTTGTTGTGTACTTAGAGAACTTCAAGTGATGCTGCTATAGAAATATTATTTCCCTCTTTTAGAGCACAACTGTGACATGGGATGGCTTTTTCCTAAGGTAAATTTGTTCATGTTAGAGAATCCTCTAGAGATTTTCGCTGTCTTCTATGTTTCAGAAGCCATCATAATGCTATCAGAGTAGCTGTGTATATATGTAACTGGGTCCTGTATGTTGTATATAGTTGGTAAACAGTTATCTGGACCCCACTGAGTTCATGTGGTTTTGTTCACATTACATTTATTGTGTAAGAACAAAGTACACAAGAATGCTCTTAGGACAATATTATTACAAACTCTTTTTACAGTGGATGTGGCTCTGTTTTATATTGACAATGTGCATAAGAGTGAAATTCACCTATGGTTCACATGGTCAGTGCCTGGCTTTCTATGCCAGACAGGACCTGCATATGGACTGAGAAGAAGTTCAGTTGGTAGACAAGGCAAGTGGGGCAACTGCACATCTCCATATACTACAGAAAGTTTCTGTGCACTAACCCCACTTAAAGACACAACAGAGGCCAGGCATGAACTAGGGAACAGAACACATATCTACTTTTATGCAGACAGCCTCAGTTTCACCTGCCTCAGGCTCAGATGATCTGTAGCTGCTATTTCAGTCTGGAGGGATAGAGGGAAGGTGCATAGCAGTTTGTCTGATGTTCACTCCCCAACAGCTTAGTAGTTTACCAGCATAGAGACAGGATATGGAGGTAGAGTGAATCTCCACTCTTACTGATTAAATATTGTGCAAAGGTGTTTTGTTCTGTCATAATATTTGCCATATATTCAAGCAGTGAGCATTAGCAAACAACCACCTGGTGTGGTCATTAAGAAGGAACTGTGTTTTAAAGGCAGCAGATATTTTTGTTCTTGATAGTGCATATGAATGTGAAGAACCGTGTTCGTCACAGACTTGCCTTCCAGCAGTAAGTTTTCAGATCTTGACAAGCCAGCAAGGAATATCTCCAGAAGCAATTGACCCCAGAGGCACAAGGGAGACAAAGAAAGAACATAAAAAACAGCCCAGTGCTGAT
Organism: Gopherus flavomarginatus; assembly: GCF_025201925.1. Classification (NCBI taxonomy): domain Eukaryota; kingdom Metazoa; phylum Chordata; order Testudines; family Testudinidae; genus Gopherus; species Gopherus flavomarginatus. The sequence goes on from NC_066619.1 coordinate 180,246,875, forward strand.
ATTTCATTGCGGCCTACTATATTATTGATAGTACTAGTTTGTCTGTGCCAAAGAAGTCTTCACAACCTATTATAAACAAGCTCCCTGCTATTAACAGATATCACCAAGGACAAAGTAGAAGTAGATTAACCGAAAGAAATAAAATTGGAGGGGAAAAATGATAAGGCTGACAAATTTCAGCATAAAATATACAGTTACAATATGTAATACAAAATGGCACACCATTACCTACTACAACTTACTTTGCATACTGAAGTGCAGAAGTTGTATACACCATCATTTATCACAGAAAAATCTGCCAGACTCACAATGCTGTGCATTTCTCCTTCAAGTAATTAACAGAGGGATGCATCTTGCTAAGATGTTTGCAATGTGGTATTTTATAATTTACAATTTTTTTTCTTGCCATCAGACATACTGCTTAAAAAATACCCCTAAGCCTAGTGTACCTTTCTCCACCATTTGTAAACTGTTACAAAGAAAAAATGCTTTTTCTGTGCTAATTGTTGAGACCATATGTTACCTGGAGCAAAATGGGTATTGAATAAGATTTTACATTGCATACAAAGTGCAGAATGCATTTAGACAATAAACCCTGGATCCTAGCCCTGAAATCCTATTTTATACTCATTTCTTTTGCTTTGGGAAGACATTAAGACATTCTGTAACTTACTAGCAATACAATATTGACACTGACAATTCTAGTTTAAGCAGATGTTCTGCAGATGCAGAGGAAGATTTAGAATGTGTTCTGGACAAGCAGCCTGAAAATTACTCTCTCACAGATGAATAAGCATCAATACAAAACACACTGTCACAAGCCTTATATTTCTGTATAACAGATAATGAAAAACCATCTGTCCATTATAGTAATTTGCCAAGAAGCCTGTCTAGCATACCATTTTACTTTCCTGTATTTAAAAAGTCAGTAATAAACAATATTTCTTAACTGTTTTCATTCGATCTGCAAACACCAGAATAAAAACCTCATTGTGCACCTCAACCAAGATCAGCCATGTAAATAACAAATAGATTGGTACTTTAAAATAGGATTGTGCTTCTCTTTTCAGCTTGGTCTGAAAACAGAGGTTTGGAATGAAACTGATTGCTAGCCTTTTATTCTGCAGACTTTCCTTTATGTAAATATTGCATGAGGTATATACAAACTCACAGGCAACAATTTAGGGATGTTATTTAAGATGATTACATACAAAAAACTAGAGCTGATTGAAACTTGGAATTTTCCTTCAGCACAAAATTCCAACATTTGAAAATTTCCTTTCAACCTGTATTGGAATGGAGGGTCAAAAATTCTTAATTTTCCACAAAATGAAATTTATGAAAAATTTCATTTTAGGACTATCAAAACAACCATAACAAAATGTTTCATTATGATAAGGTCAAAAGACTTCATTTCAACTTTATAATTTTGATTTTGTATTATAAATAATATCGATGTTGACACAAAGCACTTTGAATTTATCCAACATTTAAAAACATAAGAAAATTTTGCCAAAATTGATATGTTCCCGCAAAGTATTTTGATGTAATCAAATCATCATTTTTCAACAGAAAATTCTTCCATTGGAATGTTTCAACCAGTTTTACACTAAATTATGTTTAATTAATGTCAATGGCTGGGAAATAAAGCACAAAAAGTTAAGATTCTCCAGAATCAAGACTGACCGTGCAACCTTCATTCACCCCTTTGTGTATATGCTTTATGAAATAGTCTTTAATTACAGAATCGTATTTTTTTTTAATCTGTAGAATTCCTGCTTCATTCTTTGCATAAGGTGGTTAGCAAATGATGGCTGTTGTTGTAAAAAGAGCACTGTTGTTTGCTTGTGTTTAATGCATTTGAATGGAACTCAGAAGATCCTGGTTCTGTCACAGACTTTTCTATAGGATATTTGGTAAGATCTTACCATAATGTATACAGGCCAGGGGACACAATCAAGGCCTTCTCCAAATTCCACCAGACTCCCCAACCAATACACTACCACTCTTTCTGCGAAATTGTGTAAAAGTACATTCAAGTTTGGGGAAAGGGTCTTTGAAGGCTGGGATACGAACTGGGGCCAGGTACGGTTGTGGTAAATTCTCTGAAGTGTATATTGGTGACCTGAGGTGTGTATGTCTAGAAGGAGAAGAAGAGAATATATACTGTAGATTGCCTTAACTTTTCATTGCCTTGGATTTTAGATTTTGCATTAGGAATGTTATGTGTAAACCAGCCTTAAATGCACAATGTGTATGTAGGATATAACTGCACAGTAGTGCTGAGTGTGAGGGGTACAGCAGGGCCTGCACAAATGTTTGTCATAAGAAATAAGTGGGGTGGGGATTAGGTGAAGTCATGAAGGGCAGGGACAGTCATGAGCTGGCCACTAGCACTGGTTGAGCATGAGGTGGTGGGAGGGTTTGCTGCATCTTTTAAATGGCTGATCTGACATACCTCATCATGCAGTGGAAAAGGGGACCTCTGGGGTTATTTCTGAGGCACAATGTCTTCTTTTTGCTCCTCCTGGGATTGTGCAGCCACATGCTATTTCTACTGAAGACAGTCTAGTTCTGCCATTGATTTATTGAGTGACATTGATCAGGACTCTTAGGGTGAAATTCTGGCTCCACTGAAGTCAATGGAAGTTTTGCTATTGACTTAATTGGGGCCAGGATTTCACCCTGAACTTGTGCCTCAGTTTATCTATGGAGAGAATAACAAATAAGGTATAATAATAATGCCTAATGATTTTGTAAGTACCATTACGGAGCTCCTTAGATGAAAGTTATTATATAATTAATCCTAAGTGATTTGCTAGCACAAAATCATTATGGGAAGCCAGATAAACTTGTTATTTACTTCACGCCCGTATGAAGGAGATACAATAATCCTACAATGGGAATAATATCATTAAGACAATAAGAGTGTCTAGTGCATAGTACCGTCTCTGCTGTTTATATGGATCCCTGAAGCTCTGTGCCTGCAAACATTTATGTGTATGCTTAACTTTATGCACGTGGGTAGTCAATTGACTATCAACACAGATAAAATTTAGCGCTTGCTTAAGTGTCTGAAGAATTGTGCTGTAGTTATTAGCTCAGATTTAAGAAACCACTGTCATGCTTCAGTGCTTCCTTTCTGCTCTTTCATGTTTGTCAAACCTTTCCAGTACTTGCAGTTCCAAATTTGAAAAGCCAGTTTCCAGCGCTATTCTCCAGCCACCAAAGACTCTCTTTAGAAAGCAGCATATTTGCTGCTATGAATACACAGCACATAAATTAAAAGATGTCTGATCTTCAGCTCTGGTTCAAGCTAGAGGAATTCTGAACATAATGTGACTGAAATGTTACAGATGGTTTTCAAATGTGCAGATAGGCTAGGTACAAATACAACCGAACAGATCCAAATTTAATATGTTCCACATGTGCCAATCTGTTTGCAATAATACTAATCGCTCAGTAGAGGCTACAAATTTCTATTGTTGAATAATGTAACTTTATTATTAGATATGCTCTGGGTTATGTGTTTGTCAACTTCATTACCAATAATATTAGATATATCCAGTAAATGTGTAAGGGCATTATTCTCTTCTCTGATTCTTGAAACAAACAGTAATTGAGCTTTGCTTATGGAAAATACCAGATGAATATTTACAAGTACTTATAATATTTGCAATTGAGCTATCATAGAATCTTTTTGGTCCAAGTCATAGCTTTTTCATGCTACACTATATATGTGTTAACCTGAGACTATATTGAGACTAATATATTGATGCCAATGAAACACTCTAGTCAGAACTGCTGTATTATCTATGCTAAAATCTAAAAAGGGGGAGAAAGATATTGCATAGGCTTTGAGAATGCAATATTTATAGACAGCTTATGATCATACCATTGCTTTATTTTTCATATAACAAATGCACTATTTTTTGTTTGGTTTTTAACGTATTTTAATACTCTCTAGTAGTGAACTTTATACTTAAGCATTTCCATTGTGTCCCCCGCCCTCTTTCATACTGTGCTAACTTTCAAAAAAATTCTACTTTGCAAAAAATTTACATTTTTTTTGAAAAAAAACTTTATTTACCCAACTTTAATGTTTCACTTACATAATTACACAAGTGCGGTAATTTGAGGGACAAGCCCTCTCTCTAGCCTCAAGGGACAGCCAGGACCCCTACACTGTATCCCCAATTTATTTTCTCTTTCCAGCAGAAAAAAAGAGAGGGCAAATAAAAAGTGTTCTTTGCCTTTTTTTTTTTAATTCCCCCCATTTTCCATTGAGGTTGAGGGAGGAAACATTCACTTTTTTTTTTTAACTCCACTGGAACAAAACACTTTTAAAAAGCATTTTTAAAATGGTTTGTCAAATATGAAAAATTTTAACCAAAACTATACTTTTTTCTGAAAATATTAATTCTGATTGAAAAGATATTCTCTGTCAAAAATATTGGCTACACTGCACCCAATAATAGTCCAGCCAGAATAGATTGGGGACAGAACGTGTGCAGGTGTTATGACTGTGCCATATGAGGGAAGCAAAAGGGGTAAAGCAAGTTTGCATTTCTTTGTGTTAGCACGTGTCCCTGGATATTTGCATATTCCATACATGGCAGTCAGGCCCACACACATTCTGAAATGTTCTGGCGACTGTGACAATCCATACTACTGGCATTACAGTTTATTATTTGTATTGCAGCACCCAACCAAGATCCAGGCTCCACTGTGTGAGGCACCATACAAAAACACAATGGCAGACAGTGCCTACACCATCTACAATCTAAATAGACAGAACAGATGAAAAGTGCAATAAAGGATGTAGCGCTATCCATATTTTACAGAAAAGGAGCAGAGACACAGAGGAGGAAATCTGTGGTAGAGCTAGAAATTGAACACCTAAGGCCCACTCCAAGGCCTTTACCATAAGACCATCCTTCTTTTCCAACTAGGGAATTCATGTTTGTGGTTGTACCAAATCAATATTTTTCAGTGCCCAACATCCTGTTATTCAGGAGTTTATGTGGTACAATATGCATCTAAAGGCTCACTCCCCATTTCTCACACACAGCAGACATGCTTTTATTAAGAGTACGGGGTATTTCAAGACTGCAAAATATTTCCATCCTCATCCTGTGTCTACAGACAGATGGCACTGACTGTGACCTGCTTTCTTTTATCCTTACAGAGTACTGGGGTCTAATTTAAAGAAGCCTAGGGGCTGTTTTAATTCCCAGGGGCTAGGAATAGACTCTCTGTGCCCTTAAGTTGAGAATACCCATCAGTATTGATCCATATACTTAGTCTCCTTTAGCACCTGCTGTTCTAATCAGCCCTTGTGAGACCATTCATACTATTGTGGAAATTAAACATTTTTTAAAACATTTACTGTTTTCCCATGTAAATCACTTTTGATGTGGGCAGTCTGCACACAGACAAGCACTTAGACCTCCCATTTAAAGTCTAAGTCATTGAAGTCATATGAAAAATACAATCCAGAGTGTTTGCCAGACGCTGAAGCACTAGACTAGTTGTTGCATTAGGAAGGTTGATATCTGTACCATTATTTACTGTCCTTAGTTATACTATCTCCGTGAGGCATGCATTCAAAATTATACATAGGAAATTCTATGATAAGGCAACCATACTGAAGTGCAGTAAATGTTGACTCCATAAATCTATAGTTGTTAGAAGGTCATTTGGAAACATTCATTAATTGTTTGCTTTAACAGGCATTTCTTATTGGCAGAAGAAATTGGCAAAAGGCACTGTTATTGTCAGAACGCATTAAAATAGTGTCATTTGTCAATATGCACTCTCCTAAAATGCAGCAGCCCTGCATTTTAGGAGAGCGCATGCTGAAAGTATGCCCTGTCTTTAAAGTTTGGAAGAAAATAGTATGATTATATCTCTGATGTGGTTTTATATAAACCAATTTGAGGTTACAGTGTATGAGCAATTATTGCTAGTTCAACTATGATGATGTATGATCACAAAAAAGAAAGTAACTGTAGCGTAAAATATGGTAAGTCACCAATCAAAGGTGTGTTTGTCATTAAATAACTATTTAACATTTATACTGCTGTAGCACCTAAAAGCCTCAACCAGCTTGGGCCCCATTGCACTAGGTACTGTACAAATAATTGATAGTACCTGTCCCAAAGCAATACTTTTAAACAATAAGACTAACTTAAGCCATGTCCACACTACAGACTTACGTCAACTCAAGTTACGCCGGCTAACAGCCGCCACAGTAGGTACATTGCTTCTGCTCATGCATATTTTCTTCTTCTGTTGGCGGTGTGCGTACTCACCATGAGTGCGTGTATCGAAGCAGAGTGTGATAAATCATGGGTAGGTATCCCTTTGTGCAACTCATCACCTTCCAGTGTACTGTCTTTCTGGAAGTTTGGCAATGCATAGCGGGGCCGAAACAAGCTGCACAAGTTTGCCTGGGAGCACTGGGTCAACTTCCCAGTTTGCAACTGTCTCCATTCCATAATATTACCCATATCTCATAATTTGTGTTGTTGTAGTGTGCTCTGGCTGGATCTGCTCTTTTGTGGCCTGGTAGGAATCATGTGGGGACTGCTGTACATGTAGACACATGTAGACACATGTGAGAGCTGGGTGCCACCCCATTACAATAACATTGTCAACGTTCCTATTAATTTTGTTTGCGAATGACTCTTGAGTTGTGTGATGCTGTGCAGTATAAAGTAATTTATTGCTTTCAGAACTGCTGAGTACTTAACAGCACATGTTGTGAACTGATAAAGATGAATTATAATCCAATTAATAAACTTGTATGCTGTAACAAAATCAGTGAAAAAATACCCATGAAAACAAATACATTAAAAACTTAATAAATTAAAAGAATGGAACTTATGAAAGGTAAAGGATGTCCATGTCAGTCACACATACACCAGCTGTGGCTTTCACAGGTCAGTGTATGTGAAGTTGTGATTGTCTTTAATATCCCCTGCAGTAAAGTAGCAAGGTAGTGCAGTGATATCTGATGCCTCATGGAATATTGAAGGGGGAGAGAGGGATAGGGACGTTCCAATATGGGATTCTCAATAGGCTGCAGAGGGAGGAAAGCCCAGGATTGTGGCATCTGCAGGTCCACAGAGTCTGTAGCATCTGAGTTTCCTACCTGAGAAACCCCATTATGTCTTGGCACATTTTCTTCTTCTTTTCCTCCTGGGACTTATTCCTCTCCATTCTTTTCTTCTCCAGGCTGCCCTCAACATTCATCCACCAGGTTCTGTGCTCACAATCTGATGCAGCACTGGCTTGTAGGATCTTGCTGAACGTGTCATCCTGCGTCCTCTTTTTTCTCCTTCTTATCTGGCTCAGGAATTCCACGAGTGTGGAGGAGGAGACCCTGAGGCTGCAATGCCAGCAACTAAAGATAAAATACAAAGAGAGATAATTGAATTTACATTGCCTAAGGTATAATTTTATTCACTACAGAAAACAGAACTTCAGGTGCTGAACTCACTCACTCTTTGCTCCCCCCAAAATGTAAGCACTACATTCTCACTTCTGTTTACGATTGTTTGTGCACAACACCAGTCACAGCACCATCCATGGCGAGTATGGTCTGTTAGGGACTGGGCAAATGGAGGGAATTGCTCAGTTGCATGATTATAGTAGTCTAAGGCAATGACACTGAATACTGGCAATATTTTCCACAGGTTGTGACAATTTTAGCTGATATCTCACTCTCAAGGGTAACAAGGCAGAGGGAGCATTGCTGCTGAAGTCTGCTAGCCTATGTACTGCAACGCTGCCAGATTAAGTTATCTGAGTAGCATGGGAAGGAAGGGCTACCAAGGAAGCAATAAGGCAGCCGTCCCTAGACACCTTCAGCAAAGAATTGAAGAGTAGCTCCAGGAAAGTTTCATCAAGATATCTCAGGAGGATTCAAGGAACATTCTTGCATACATAAACAAACTGCTCCACATGCCCCCTCCCTCCAAGTACAGGGAAGTTAAAAATAGATAGCAACTCTATCTCCCTTGGTTGTACCATTACCTCTTCTAGCATGAGGAAATTAATGAAAAGATGAAAGATGTATCCCACTACTTTGGAGGTGCCATCCTTGTAATTGAAAATTTATCTTCACATTTATCTGAGGTTCCTTTCCCTGCACTGGGCTCACCTGTGCCAGATTGGCAGGATGGTGGTGGAATTAAAAACAGGACCTGGCGCACTGCAGAGCTGGATCCTCTGGTTGCCTGTCCCCTATACATATCATCATCATCCTTGTCCACCACCATCTTCTCCTTACTGTTCATGGCAGGGGCATCTGACTCGCTCTGCTCAGAGGTATCCACAATGCTGTTGCGGATGGGGGTGGTGGGATCTCTGCCAAGTATAACATGCAGCTCTTTGTAAAAGTGGCAGGTCTGTGGATCAGCACTGGATCAATCGTTGGCATCCCTGGCCTTCTGATATGCCTGTGGCAGTTCCTTGGCTTTCACATGACACTGCTGCTGGTCTCTGTCATACGTCTTTTCCAGCATCCCCTAAGCAATCTACTACTGGATGTTGATGATTCTACAGCTGATGTGTAGCTTCTTCTCATAGGCCCAGGAGAGCCAATATTTCCTGTTTACTCCAGGCAGGAACGTGTCTAGAGAGTGTAATGCTCAGCTGGGCAGTTTCACTCAACGACGGGGAGCTGCTAGGTTAGCTCACCGAGCCAGAAAGTCAGGAAAACAAATTTGAAAAATGTGTGGGGCTTTAAATGGCTTCTGGTCTCTATACATTAACAGTGACTCTACATCAGCCAGGGAGATGTTTGTGTACGATGGTGGCGTAATGGGGATAAAGTGGAGGGAGACTGATTTAAGAGTAGACATATGCACAACTAGGTCAACATAAGCCGCCTTGTGTCAGCCTAACTGTAGAATAGACCAGGCTTTAGTGAATTCGGTTAATGATGATATCAATTCAAGCCTTCTCATATTCCCAAGGCAATTAGATTGGTGTTTTACCATTGAGATCAGTGCAAGCAGGATTGGAGCCTTCAGTACAATAAAGAACACACTTTTAGCTCTTGGGATTTACTCCAGAGCCTGCACGGTTGCTTTGAACTATCTGACTGTACAAAATGGCAGGAATGGCAGGAGATCCAGCCCCTAGTTACCTTTGAACAGGGAAACCCTGAGTGGCAAAGAATTCTTTAATGGGTCCCATGCCATTCCCTCTCCCCAGTAAGAAAAAAAAGAAGTTTGACCAGGCACATCCACACTGGAGAAATCCCTAAAACAGCTCTCAGACTCCTTTTACATCTGAGCAGATCAGTGTCTGTCTGGTCTCATGACTGTAGGAGCATAACGTGGTTTAACAGCACCCTAAACCCTGTCTTCCATTATTCTGCTTAGTACTGGTTGGTCAGCCATGGCTTGTTATTCATAAACCAGGCAGATACATTCAGGACTATTGGAACTATGGACCAATCTCACTTTTAAATATAGTTTAATATTTACAAAGATGATTGCCAATAAACTAAACAAAGGAAAAAAATAATAAAATTTGACCATATGGGTTTTATGTCTGGCAGTCAGGGAGCAGACAATTTAACAAGACTACTTCACATTTTTGGGGAAACTGCTAGTTGAAGATATCCTCAAGTGAACTGCAGTCTCATCATCACACAAGAGAAGACTTTCCAAAGTATGGGACTAACTATCTTCCACATTATTTGACAAATTATCTTGGAACACCAGTGTGATACATTCTAATTCTATAGTACATCTGCTACATCGACCAGTGATGAACCTAATTTAATCTAATTTCCTTTCATGACAGGAGTGCATTCTCCCATCATCTTTGTTTTCCTTAGCATTAGACTCTCTAGGCATTACAACAGAAGATAAACTATAAAAGGAGCAGAGAACCCAACATTACCCCCAAGAGTCATGAGCAGAAAGGAGCGTCAATGTATGCCCCTCCTTCTCATGTTCAGAAACCTTTTTCACCACTCTGTTTTCCCAGATCCTACTGTGTGAGTAACGGCATGGGAGATGGCAGGGGGTGTAGCCAGACAGTGAAAGGAGGAATATCTTTTGTCTCACCCTGTTGAGCCTAGGAAGGAAAATACAGCCTCTTTCTATGTGCCAGGTATTTTTGCTGGCTGTAGGAGTCCTGCCAGTGCAGTTCCAGTTGAACCATGCTTCCAGGGAGTACATAGCGGGGCCTAGAGACTCCTGCTCATCCCTTGCAAGGCAAACCCTGATTTTCCAGTGGAACAATCTGTGAGAAATTTCCAGAAGGAGAATCTACTGGAGACCTCTTTTTCCTTAGCCTCCTTCCATGGGTTTTCACACATGGAGTGAGGATCAGGCTCACAGTTAGATGGCTAAAGCAGCAAAGACGCACCTTATAGACCCATGAAAGCTCATGCTCCAAAACGTCTGTTAGTCTATAAGGTGCCACAGGACTCTTTGTTGCTTTAACAGATCCAGACTAACACGGCTACCCCTCTGATTTAGATGGCTAAAGTCATAACATGATGCCAGATGCTTATGACAAACTCAGTACTGCCAACCCACTATTTTATTGTGAATCTTGTGCTATTTGGTGTTGCTCAAAGTCTCAGCTCCTGGAATCAAGTGAATCCAGCTTTTATTTTAAAAAAATATATATTTGTAGCCTTTTAGGTCAGAAAGAAAATCTTGAAAAATGAGCCAAGTGCACCCCAAAGGCTCAGGAATCAGAACCCAGCATTTATTAGTTTTTTAAATTCCATGATTATTACGCCGGCCGCATAATTTTTGAGTCTTGACTCATGATGTTTGAATGCTTAGGGTTGGAATTACTATTATACTATTTTGAATTATGGTTCCTTGTATACTAAATTCCAAAACATGTAGCTATTGCAGAATTTGATAAACTACCAATCAACTGGCATGAGACTGCAGTTTTGTCCCTATCTAAATTTTGTCCATTTACAATTTCTGAGGAATGGCAATTTAATGTGGGTTGCTAAACAATTTAAAATATTTAGTACCTAAGCTAACAGGGATTGATGGAATGCGGCTAGGAATGACTGGAAAGGTGTAATTATAAAAATATCACATGAGCTACATTAACATGTGAACCAAATTTAAATTGTTGGTACTCCATAATTTAAATATTTTTCAGAAACAATTGTTTTAATGGTTCAAACAAGCAAGTTGGCAGCAACAGAAAAAGAAAACAAGATTCAATTATTTCTGAATAAGTTCTTTGATACTAATCAAATTGATTTAATAAAGAATCTCTGGTCTTCCAGTATCAGTCCATATTTCTTACTGCTAAAATGAACATTTTTCTCTTTATGATGTAAATAATTGCTTGCAAGATCACAGTGCAGTAATATATTGAATTTAGAATCATTTTCCCAATTGAAATTTCTTTTTTGGTGAAATTTGTAGTCCTTTTAGCCTACACTGTTATATTTTTTCATATACTTTAAAGAATAATCCTTATTCATGCAAGCAGCCAGCAACTCTGTTGATTTGACAGTGACCACTGGCATGAATGAAGACTACATAATGCTGTGAGAACTACAGGATTGGGCCTTATAAGTATACTTGAGTAAGATAAATAAAAAATAAATATAGTCATATCCTTCAGCAAAATTAGAATCACATTTTGGTTGTGCCATATTTACCATGGATACAAGTGAAGTTTTGGCCAGATGGATGCTCAGAACCAAATTTTGAGCATGTGAAGATTAGTGTAATCACAAATCAAAACTCATTAATTTACAAAACAAAATTATTTTGGGTGAAATAATTAGTTTACCTAATCTAAAGAATAGGTCTGTGAGCAATTCAATCATTAATATTTGCACTTTCCAAAAAGTTTTTAAATAATGAATACATTCAGATAGGCCTGAAAACTGTTTCCATTTTTTTGCTTCATTTTTACATTAGTAAGCCAGATCTATTGTTTTTTCCCCAGAAGACCCTATGAATAACTAGAGTACTTGTTCTGTGCCAAGCAAAATGGGATCCCTAGTCTATGACTAGGACCCCTACATCCCACAGTAATAATAGAAAGATTATGACATCACAACTGCATACAAAGTGAAAGCTGAAAAGTGACAGTGGAAGGATTTCAGTCAGACCATGCAACTCAGTCTGCTAAACAGTTAGGAGAAAAGATCTACAGTAACACCTCTCAACTTTGTAGTTATGTTCCTGAAAAATACTACTTTATAACAAAATTATGTTAAATTAATCCAATTTCCCCAGAAGAATTAATGTAAATGGGGGGGTTAGGAAAAAAATTTCACCAGACAAAAGACTATATACAGATATATACACACACAGTCACACATCCACATACAAAGACACACAGAGACACACACACACATGCACATACAGTATAAGTTTTAAACAAACAATTTAATACTATACACAGCAATGATGATTGTGAAGTCTGGTTGAGGTGATGGAGTCAGAGCAGGAATCGGCAACCTTTGGCACGTGGCCTTTCAGGGAAAGCCCCTGGTGGGCCAGGCTGGTTTGTTTACCTGCTGCGTCTGCAGGTTCGGCTGATCGCAACTCCCACTGGCCGCAGTTTACTGTTCCAGGCCAATGGGGGCTGCAGCAAAGGCAACCAGCACATCCCTCGGCCCATGTCACTTCCCGCAGCCTCCATTCGCCTGGAATGGTAAACCACAGCCAGTGGGAGCTGTGCTCGGCTGAACCTGCAGATGCAGCAGGTAAACAAACCAGCTCGGCCTACCAGGGGCTTTCCCTAATGGGCCGTGTGCCAAAGGTTGCTGATCCCTGAGTCAGAAGGTGGAAGAGGGTGGGATATTTCCCAGGGAATGCCTTATTGCTAAATAATGAACTAGCACTCAGCTGAGCCCTCAAGGGTTAACACACTGTTGTTAATGTAACCTCACACTCTACAAGGCAGCACAAATGGAGGAAGGGGAGACAGCATGGCAGAAAGAGACAGAGACACTCACTGTGCGTGCGTGTGTGTGTGTGTGTGTGTGTGTGTGTGTGTGAGTGAGAGAGAAAGAGAGAGAGACACGCATTGCCCCTTTAGGTACGCTGACCCCACTCTAAGTATGTTGCCTTTTTAAATAGATCAGCAAGTTGAGACAGCAGCTGCTGCCAGCAAGCTCCCTTTGTCCTGAGCCCTGTTGTGCTCCCTCCCCCTCACCCCCCCCCCCGCATGGAGATAAGGTACAGGAGCGGGGGAAGGGGGACACCCTGACATTAGCACCCCTTTCCCCCCCACCTTGCACAACAAGCAGGAGGCTCCCAGAAGCAGCTCCAAGGCAGAGGGCAGGAGCAACACATGGCAGTGGGGGGAGGGACAGCTGAACTGCTAGGCAATTGATAGCCTGCTGGGCAGCTGCTACACAGGGAACTTAGGGGAGTGGGGAGCTGATAAGGGGCTGCCAGTCCACCCTGGTTCCAAGCCCCCACCAGCTAGCTCCAATGGGCTGCTCTTTCTGCAAGCCGTGGAATAAGCAGGCAGCTGCCAAATGGCGTTATAAGGAAGCATTGCCCACTTTAAAGAAGCATGTTTTCTAATTGATCAGCAACGTAGCAATGAAACAACGTTAACCGGGATGACTTTAAGTGAGGAGTTACTGTATTCGATAAAGATTCAACACGCCTTCCCTTCCAAATAAAGAGCAGAGAAAACTAACAATAATCTTATTCAGATCTCCAACAAGAACAAAAAAGAAAATTATATATTCGTATTATTTAATATACAAGTCAGCAAAAAAGTGTATACATCCAAATTGTAATTCTTATGAAGGTCTGTGATTATGAAGGGGTTTGATTCATCACTGTGGCGCTCCTGCTGGCCATCCTGGGATTTAGCTTTGGTAATCAATGCGCGCTGGTCTGGTGATGCCTCACCATCGTCACGTCTGCCCCAGGAAGTGTGTTGTCACAAGGAACACAGCATCCTCCTCAGGACACAGCCCTCCAGTTGTGTCACACTCTGTTCTCTCCCCTTCTGGGGGAACTGTAGTACAGTGTCCAGACACTTACTTGGTGGTGACTGGGGACGAAGGGGAGCCTGGGTCCTGCCCACTACTCCAGGTCCCAACCCAGGGACCCTGTAAGATGGTAGCCACATGTTGTGTCTCCTCCAACCCCACTGTCTACTTCCCTGGGCCACTTCCCCACAGCCCCAGCACCTTCTCCACCCTTATCTCAGCATACTAGCAGTCAGCTGTGAGCTCTCTCTCTCTCTCCTGATTCTGCCTAGCACTGCTCTGTCCAAGGTGCTAGCTGCCTTCCACCTGCCAGGAAGCCAGTCTTCCTTCCTTGAGCTCCAGGAAGTCACTGACCTGTTCTGCCCTGAAGTTTTTCTTATATGGGCCTGCCTGCCCTGATTGGCTGCTTCTCGCAGGCCTCTCCAATTGACTGTCTCCTGCACAGACTCCCTATGATCTCCTTCCATTGGTTGCCTATTGTGCAGCCTCCCTAGGGTTGCTTTAACCTCTTTCATGCCAGTGTGGGGCAGGTGCCCCATCAGAAGGTCCCTTTAAGACATTTTATAAATGGAACTGGTGCCGTAATATTTTGTATTGTCAAATTATATTAAAAGCATTACTAGACCTTTTCCAAATCTATATTTGCATAGTTCTAATAAATGTCAAGGCTTCCACTTATTAGAAATTTAAATATTTGTACTAAGAGTCTTTTATAATGTGAACACACATTGTAGGTATTTGAGCAGCTCTACAATTAAAGTGAGATAAATCACTTGAGGCAATTATTCACAGTGCATTAATAAAGTTGATTTTCTTATCAAATCCCAATTCAATGACTCTTTGTAGTCACCATTATTCTGACAATTTGGAAATATTATTTAATGACTTTCAAACAAACATGGAGGCATCAGTAGGAAGGAAACAAGTTTAACGGCTGCTACAGCATACCAAAAATAACTATCCTTCATTCTCAAATTGACTTCCTGCACCTCACCTGCTCAAAATCTCAGACATGTTCTTCTTTGAGTGGCTCCCTGCTTGGCAGTCTGTCACGCCCCCATTGATAGCAGGGGAAAAGGAGTTTGCAAGACTAGTAATGGGAGAAGTAGAAGACCAACAAAGGAGATGTTCTGATCAGCACCCCATACCTATATTTTCAGAACACCACTCTCTGCTGGAACTGTAAAGGGATGGGTTTTTGTTTTCTACCAAGCAGCCAGAACTCCCAGTCATCAAGGGCTTGCTAGGCAGCTCGTTCTCCCTCCAACATAAGGTTGAGTAATTGAAGTCCTAAAGTGAAAGAAGAATGCTTCCATCTGAGCTACTGGCAGCTCCCATTCAGCAGAAAGTTTTCACTGAAGCTTCTGACAAGTGAATAGCAAATGTCTCAGCACCTCATCTTGGTCCTTAATCCTTGACTGACAGCAGTATGAGAATCTTGGGTCTAAAAGACCCAGCACAGATTCTCATGCAACTTCTGGAGGGAGCTGAGTTCACATTGTTAACTACTTATGTCCCTGTCTGACCTGCGGTGAAGAAAAAAGATGGAAAAGAAGAAGGAGTGGAGATCTAGGTAGGGAAGGATGAGTCTTAGTGTATGTTTACACTGCAATTAGAAACCCGTGGCTGGCCCATGCAGCTGACTCAGGCTTGCAGGGATCTGGCTAAGAAGTTGTTTAACAGCTGTATAGACGCTTGGGCTGGAGCCCAGATTCTATGATACTGCCATGGGAGAGCGTCCCAGATCTTGAACTGCAGCCCAAGTCCAAATATTTACAGTGAAATTAAACAGCCCCTTAGGCCTAGCCACAAGCCTGAGTCAGCTGCATGGGCCAGCCACAGGTGTCTATTTGCAGTGTAGACACCCTCACTGTGTATGTATTTCTCTATTCTTCCTTTGCCAACATTTCCAAAAATGATTGTTATGGTAACTCTGCATACGACTCAGAAGTGTATATTGCAAGACAATATGTTAAAAATTGGGTGGAGATGGGGGTGCTAAGCCAGAAGTTTAAGACAGCTATCCATCTCCTTTACACCACTTGAATAAAGCAATGGAAGCAGAGCAGGCACTGGAATTTGGCCCTCACAGTGCAACAGAGGGTTTGAAACCTGAATGCAGAAGAAAAGTCACAAAACCAATTGAATTGAAACTGCCAAGAACAGAAATAAGGTAAGTACTAAAGTAAATCTCTGTGTTTCTAGTGAACAGCACAGAGAATTATTAATTGCTATGGGCAGAGTACAGGTCCCTTTTTCACTTGTGTTTTTCTCTGAGTTGATTTATAAAAATAAACCCAATGTCTTTAACTTATTTTACATGCTGAGGGAGGGCACATCCCTTTCACTTAAGACTTTTACTCATTTTCAGAGAGTTTATTTAAGTATCTTTTTAGTGAATCACAGAGAAAAGGATAGTTACAGCATTACAAAAGCAATAAAACATGCAATTTACTAAAATGATATCTGAAAATATTGTCCATGAAAGAACGATCCTGATTAGCTAACAGTACCAGTTAGAATATGATTGCAAACTTTATTACTGTTTGATAACAAAGTATTATTAGCTGCCCAAAAGGAAGTTACAGTGTGTAGTGCATTTGCCGAGCTTGTGTTGGTTCCCATAAATCACACACCAAGTTGCATTCGTTAGAAATAAAATTTGCATTGTATTATTAAAAATTTATAGTGTGCTATTAAAATAGTTGAGAGCTTACTTCTGATTTGCAGCAAGTATTCACAAGCAGGCACTTAGTGCTGATGAAATGTAGTTTTATTTATATTTTACTAGGCATTGGCATTTAAAAATGACTGTAATCAACTTGAAGTAACTTGTTCTTTTCATTTAAAGTAAGTAGTAGATGATCACCTTTGGCAGTTCATTTCACTTATGCTTACAGGGAGTAACAATGTAAAATAATTACAATACATTCTGAATTTAAAATACTGAACAATACATATTGAACAAAAAAAAACCATACAATACATACTGAAAAGCCATTCTTTATTTTCCTGGCTGAAATAAACAGTGGTCATTATTATTAAAATATGTGCTACTGTTTCCTTGAATTTCGGGCAGCTTAAATTATTCAATTTCCCCAGTGCACTCACAAATCTCATTTTCCCGGTATTTGGTTCAAAATTTTTTGTGTTGATTAAGCTATTACTATCAAACATTAATAAAATGTTACAATCACACTTGCACTGGAAGTGTAATCTTGAGGTACTAAATCCTGAAGCTGTCATACATCTGCTGTACTGGACTATATACACTTTAATAATATGATTATTTCAATTTTCATTTGTGTATATATAGTGTTAAAAGCTATAAAATAATTACTTCAAAAGAAAGTAGTATTATCTATCTTAATTAGGTATATAACCATGATTACTGTAGTAACTGAGTACCTCACAATCCTAAATGTAATTATATTCACAGCATCTCTGAGGTAGTGAGCTATATTTCACAGATGGGGAACTGAGGCAGAAATTAAATGATATACCCAAGGTCACATAGCAGTGGAGCAAGGAACTGAAAATAGGTCTCTTAAACTAGGTCTCAAAGCTAGTACCCTAACATCTAGAACACTCTTCCTCTGTAATATAATGGAAGAGAAAGAGTATCAGATTTTGGCTCCTGTCAAATATCCTGTCTGGCTAATTATCTTTGAATATGAGTAAATACTGTACTAAACACAGTGACTGACCCTGAGATGAAGGTAATAAAACAGCCATTCTAAGGAGTAACTACTTAATGTAAATTGTAATCTAGAATAAATAATATCAAGTACAATTGGCTAGATTATGGGAGGTCAGGGATGTCTAAGCACAACAGGATGACATTATAAAATATAAGCCAACCCCGAATGACAAAGTAACTTCTTCTAGGTGTAAGGTGGCAGAGGTTCTCAAATTGTGGTCTGTGGAGCATTTGATGGTATTCCACAGAGAGCTGATCAGTCGAAATGCTAAACTGCATTGAAAGACAGCTACAAAGGCATAAAGTATGTTTCTAATGTACAATGCTCATTAAGCAACTGTTGTTACTAAAGAGATGTTATGTGTCTATGAATGAGAGCAGGTGATGCCTGGGAGCATTAATATGAGGGCAGGACAATCTCTGTATTAAAATGTGGCCCACACTATGGAAAGGTTTGAAATCCATATTTAAACCTGAAAGTATCATTTGCCCCAGAGGATGATAGCACTTCAGATGCTGACAATTGTCCAGTTACTTTACGTCTGCTTCCCTTCTGCTTTAGCTTGCATTATATGTTCATTTCCTGCCACAAACTCACTTCTATTCCCTTCATTTAACACAAGCCTAATTGAAATACAAATAATTAAAAATATCTTCCTGGAACATTTAAAGCAATAATAACTGCCATACTTTGTCACAGCATAACAATTTTTATATCATTCTCAGCTCTATTTCATATAGTATTAATAAGGAAACAACAACATAAATATGTTAGAGACTACAATAGTTTCCTTAAAAGGTTATTATTGTAACCCAGTGGTTCTCAACCAGGGGTCTGCGTACCCCTGGGGTACACAGAGGTCTTCCAGGGGGTACATCAACTCATTGAGATATTTGCCTAGTTTTACAACAGGCTACATAAAAAGCACTAGCAAAGTCAGTACAAACTAAAATTTCACACAGACAATGATTTATTTATAGTGCTCTATTTATATCTACCTATCTATCTACTATGCACTGAAATGTAAGTACACTATTTATATTCAAATTAGTTTATTCTATACTTATATGGTAAAAATTAGAAAGTAAGCAATTTTTCAGTAATAGGCTGCAGTGACACTTTTGTATTTTTAATGTCAGATTTTGTAAGCAAGTCGTTTTTAAGCAAGGTAAACTTGGGGTACGCAAGACAAATCAGACTGCTCAAAGAGCTACAGTAGTCTGGAAAGGTTGAGAGAAACTGTTGTAACCTACTTTGGTCTAATGAAAACAACTTAGAGCAAGAAGATAGAAAGGCAGTTTCACCCTACAGCAGAAAAAAAAAACCACTTGGAAGTAGTTAGAGGGAAGGGAATCTCTGCAAAGATACTCTCATGGAGTGCCTCCCCAGTTTCTCTGCCAAGGGTGGGGAAGGCAGGCATTGCCTCTCCACAGAATGATCTGTAGATCTGGATACCAAATCCAGAGTCTAACCAAAGACCCAAATGGCTCCTCAGGAATCAGCAGAAGGCTACGGCAATCTCTGTGGAAGCTCTATGCCGCCCAGTATCTCCTTCTGTGACTACATTACCTTATGGACTTTTCTCCCAAAGGAGATCCCCCCCACAAAGCGGAATTAGGGAAAAGTATCCCTAAACTATTACTTTTCTTTGGGAATCGGAGAGTCCCCATCCTACCCCCAATTCAATCTTCACACAATGCAAAACCATCCATTGTCCAATCCTAATCCACCCATTTCCATGCCCTCCTCCTACATGAATCAATCCCAAAAACATCCTCCATGGTGTTCTAAAGTGGGAACAGAGTCATGGTGGCAGATCCCTCACAACACATGGAATGGAGACATCCACAAATCAAAGGCTTGTCCCCTTTGTGTGCAGATCTAGAGGGCACAACTTGGCCCAAGGAGAAAGGAGCATAGAGCAAGGAAAGTGAGAAAGGGCTAGAGACTTGGTATCACAGACTGATACTCAAGGCCATATCAAATCAGATCCATTTTGCCACATTAAGGAGAAGAGGTTCACTGCACTACAGAGAGGGACAGAGTGAAAACTGGCAAACATACAGGGTAAAAAAAAATGTAGGAAGGATGGGACATAAACAACTGAAGTAGCTAAAGAGGATAATATTTAATTGCAACAATGTTCACTAAATAAAGAAAATGTAAGGTTCTTTTCACAAAACAATCACAGCTTTTATTTAGGTCATGCTACTTTGTCTGACATGCAAAGTTTGTGAGTTAATGTAACAGAATCAAGCCAACGCTCGCACTGCCACCTAAACAAACATTTTAAAAACCCTCTCCCTAATTATTTTCACATCTCTCTATCTGGCTCAGGAAACCACCTGCCCAAACACTAGCTGATGATAATTAGCCTTCATTTATCACTACTTACATTTTTACCTGTTCCACTTCCAAATCCCTGGAACCTCTATCATGTTCAATTAGCTGATTTGATTCTTCTGCCCCTCTGGCAGAGAATAGTGAAGCAGCTATTCGTTTAAGAAATTAACCTTTCACTGTCAATATATCCTGTTCTCTCACTCATTTTTGGCCTACCTTTGAGGGGGGAGGGAATCTCCAAATAATACATTCAAATGCCAAATCAAATGGAACATTTTCTTATTTATGATATCTGGTTTCTGTG
Source organism: Gopherus flavomarginatus (assembly GCF_025201925.1). Classification (NCBI taxonomy): domain Eukaryota; kingdom Metazoa; phylum Chordata; order Testudines; family Testudinidae; genus Gopherus; species Gopherus flavomarginatus. Next base: position 180,267,198 of record NC_066619.1, read on the forward strand.
ATGCACTCCATTGTACAGAGTTTGCACATGAGCATATTTGATATTTAATAAACTGAAAGTTCATGCCAATTTGAATCAGCCCATATTATAAGCAAACATCATATCCTAATTTGCTCTGAGGAAGCATAGAACAATTGTGAAATTTGAGGTATTCGTTCAGTTACTAAAATTTCACCACACCATTGCTCACCATTTCAAAATTGCTATTAAAATTTTGCATTTTGCCTTCCTAATGTTACAACAATATTCAAGTGGTGCTAATATTTACAAATGACAATTGGTATATTTTTAATGGTGACCATTGTAAGTAAATCAGTTATTCTGAATGGCATTATGGACAAACTGTGAGGAAGATAAGCGGAGGAGGAAGAGATATAGAAAGGTTTACTAATTTTCTCAATCTGGGATGAGAATTCAGGATTCCTATATTTAGACCATTAGACCATATCCTTTCAAATTCCACTGGAACTAAACAATGCTGTTGTGCCTTGTAACTTCAGAATATAGCACAAAAACATTCCTGTAAAATTATTAAAACATTACTTAAAATTGCAAAAGACTTAACAATCCAAATGAAACAAGTCTATATTTGGAAACAGATGTATTAAATTTTAATCACAATCATCGTAGTAACACATAAAAGTAAACTTTAGACATTGTTTGGCAGAACCAAACAGCAGCGAATATCAAAATCAATTTATTACAATGTTCGTTTTTAGACTCATATTGTAATTAGAAAGATTTTGCATGTTCTATAACAGGTGAAATCATATTGTCCTCTCTCTAGTTGGAGCACTATGAAAACAAGATGGTTTAATTACTGTATTTTTTCTTTGCAGAACTTACGTTTAAATAGAGGTCTTTAGTAATTGTTACAGAAAGGCAAATATGCTCTGAATTCTGATTTGCTAGATGTCAGGTGCACAATTTTTGGAGAAATTATGCAGGCAAAGTTGTTAAAAATGCAGTACTGACCAAATTCCAGAATAATTTGTCATTTGTGAGGCTACCTGGTGTAATCACATTTTAAGGGACGTGTTTGATAAAATTCTACAGACAATTTTTTTTTGGACTGGCACATCTAAGTAATAAATGATTTAACAGTTGCACCTACTTCACCTCTCTTTGCTTCTGTTTCCTCTCTGTCTTGTCTGCTAGATTGGGACAAAGACTTTCTCATGATGTGTTTGCACAGTGCCTGGAATGCTGGGGCCACTAATACATCTGTTAATAATGTTCTTCCACCACAACTTTTCTGTTTTTCAGAGGAGCTGAGTATTCAGCACTGAGAATTCAGCACTGAGAATTCAGCACTGTTAAAAATCAGACTCTTAAGCAACACTGATAACCTCTGTTAGAAATGGCCTTTTAGATGGATGGTGGTTGTAATGTGCCATCCAAAGTGGGTGAAGACTGAGTTCTTGGGGAGAAATCATGTTTTTTCAAAGCAAAGAACATTTTTGATATTCCTAGGATCTGATTCTCTTTTCATTTGCATTGTCTTTAGTTCATTGACTTCAGTGGTGTTACTCTTAATTTACACCACAGTAGGTGAGAGAACAATCAAACACATGCATTTTAATTTATATTTATAGATTTTATAAGCCATAGTTCATTCCAACAGTTGAACCTCCTTCTGGAACTCTTTCTGAAGGTTTACATTGAGGATGATATGATTCTTGGTTCTTGATTTTTTTTAAATTGAAGTCCAGAGTGCCAGGGCACATTTCCCAAGCCTAATCACAGTTGGCAGAAGTTCAGCAACTAAAACCAAATAAAGAAGCAGCTGTGACTGCTGCGATGATAACACTTTGTATTATCTGATCTTTAGGGCTATTATAATTGCAGTTAGAGAAATGTCCTAAATTACTACATTTTAAACATGACGTTATTAAAACGAGTTAAAGAGGTTTAAATATAACATTCAGAAAATAATACACAGTCCGTCTTCTATGATTCCAGACTTAAAGTCTTCAACAATTAAGTTAATCAATCAACCAGATTATATATACTTCTGTTCAACTTTTGTAATTACCTTATTTAAGTAAATTCAGTTTAACTGATTTCTTATGGAAAGTTAAGTCACAGTAAAGGAAAAAATTATTTTCAAAAAGATGGAATTCAGTGCATCAGAATTCCACACAGTTGCAGAATATTAATGAGAAGCAGTAAAGCACCCAGTGATGAGTTCATGATTTGCTGCGCTAATGCATAGTGAACTTACTCTTTCACAAAAGTTCAGTCATTACAGCTCTGGTTTGCATCCTTTGTGTCAGAACTGACCGTTTCTGGGCAATGATCCTGTCTTCTGATTTACAAGATGTCTCCTTCCTTCATCTGCCTGCATATCATTTCTCTAGTTTATACTGCCCAAATACAACATCATTCTTGATTGCCTGGCCCAATTCACTAGAGTTTCAGATATTTTATGATTCAAATTTCACACCTGCCATATTTACCCAACTTGTGCAAGAACTGATTATCAGGGGGTTGTGTCAAAGTGTTAAACTGTTTCATTGTAACACACAACACAAAGCCTGGTCTATACTACAGGATTAGGTCAAATTTAACTGCGTTAGGTTGATTTAAAATGAATGTGTTCACACAACCAACCCCATTCTGTTGACTTAAAGGGCTCTTAAAATCATCTTTTGTACTCCTCCCCGGCGAGGGGAGTAGTGCTAAAATCAACTTTGCTGGGTCGAATTTGGGGTAGTGCGGATGCTATTGGACTCGACGGTATTGGCCTCCGGGAGCTATCCCAGAGTACTCCATTGTGATCGCTCTGGACAGCACTTTGAACTCCGATGCACTAGCCAGGTACACAGGAAAAGCCCCAGGACCTTTTGAATTTCATTTCCTGTTTGGTCAGCATGGCAAACTTAGCAGCACAGGTGACCATGCAGTCCCCCAGAATTGTAGAGTGTAGAATCATCTCCATCCCTGATATTATTGCAGATTAGAAGGCGGAAAAAATCCACTCAAGATGACATGTTTTCCAAGCTCATGCAGTCCTCCTGCACTGATAGGGCACAGCTTAATGCATGGAGGCATTCAGTGGCAGAGGCCAGGAAAGAATTAAGTGAGTGCAAAGAGCGGAGACAGGAGGCGATGCTGAGGCTAATAGGGGAGCAAACGGACATAATGAAGTGTCTGTTGGGGGAACAAATGGACATGATGAAGCATCTGATGGAGCTGCAGGAAACGCAACAAGAGCCCAGACCCCTGATGCATCCACTGTATAGCCACCTCCCCTCCTCCCCATGTTCCATAGCCTCCTCACTTAGACGCCCAATAACACGGGGGGTGGGAGGGAGAGGGGCGGAAGAGGCTCCAGGGACCCAGCCACTCCACTGTAGAGGATGGCCCAAGCAACAGAAGGCTGTCATTCAAACAGTTTGATTTTTAGTGTGGCTACAATAAGCAATGTGGCCTAGTCTTTCTCTCCTCCTCCCACCCCATCTGGGCTACCTTGTCCGTTATCTCATTTTTTTTAATTAATAAAGAAAGAGCATGGTTTCAAAACAATAATTACTTTATTTCAAAGGGGGGAGGGTGGTTTGCTTACAGGGAATTAAAATCAACAAAGGGGATAGGTTTGTATCAAGGAGAAACACACACAACTGTCACACTGAAGCCTGGCCAGTCATGCAACTGGTTTTCAAAGCCTCTCTGATGCACAGCGTGCCTTGCTGTGCTCTTCTAATTGCCCTGCTGTCGGATGCGAAATGATTGTCTGCTGTCGCTTTCACGGAGAGAGGGGCAACTGACAACGTACCCAAAACCATCCGCGACAATGTTTTTGCCCCATCAGGCATTGGGAGCTTAACTCAATGGGCGGCGGAGACTTTGGGAACTGTGGGATAGCTACCCACAGTGCACCGCTTTGTAAGTAAATGCTAGCCACGGTAATGAGGACGCACTCTACTGACTTAATGCACTTAGTGTGGATATACACAATCGACTGTATAAAATGGATTTCTAAAAATTGTCTTCTATAAAATTGACCTAATTTCGTATTGTAGACATACCCAAAGAGATATTTTGATCCAGATGTTTCAATAATTACTACAAGCAGCTCCCCTCAGTGATTTTAAAAATAAGAAAATAGAATATATCAACTGTTATACTATGTCAAACTATGTCAATAGTAGTGCACATTACGCACTACTGCTACTGACATGTCATAAAATGTAAAAACAATAAAAATACAACAAACACCCTAAGATATTATTTAAAACATTCCACAACAAAAATTGAAATTATGAAATGAAATTAAAACTTTTCCAAAACAAAAATTTCTAAAATGGATTTTTTTTTCAATTTTGAAATATTTTTCCAAAGGCACTTTTGTTGAAATAGGTACATTTTTCTAAATGATTTCATTTTGATTAAAACAGTAGTTTCCATCATAAATATGTTTCAGTGAAAAACTTCCAATGAGCTCTAGATGGAATACCATTATATATTACTCTCTCACATCAGCCCCACTGTCAAAGGTCACCTGCCAGTGTACTGGTGATCAGGGACTGCCACAGAATTCTTTAAAGGTATTTAAAACCCCCACCGAAAGAACTACATTTTTTATTTAATTCTATATGGCTTTTTCATAAGTGATTACCTAGCTAATGCAAGTACACTGGCTAACAGAGTTCTAAGTTCTAGGGTGGGAGTGAGATGGAGCTTTGTATGCTCTTCCCTCCATAGCTAATGGCAGCTGTCTTCTTCGGTGCATGTTCATCTTCCCTCCTCACAAGACTCTCTCCATTAATCACAGTATCCCATCAGCAGTACATCTGTTCAGAAATCAGTGCCACTTAAGGATGGCTTAGCATTTGCAACGAGCTCCCAGTGCACTGAAAAAAGAGAAAAATCTTTGAGTATTTGATTTTTAAAGGTATTGACCACGCAAATTCTGAGTTCCATAGTTAATTTCCCTAGTTCAATAAGTAACGGGTATAGACTAAATGTGAATGTCTGAAAGAAAGATTTTGCTTATAATTGGAAATAAATATTCGCAGGGCTCTCATTCCTTTTGGGCTAAAGCGGATTTAGGAATAATACTCCATAGTCATAATACAGAAAGTGAAACAAGCATCAACTCAGTACTTCAAGTGCACAAGGAGCAGAATGACAATCATTTCAGTGATTAAATTATATATCACCAATAAAGAATTTCAACAGATTCTCCATTGTTTTCTGATAAGAACCTTATGAAAATGGGCTATGTCTCAGTGCAGCTGCTAGAACCTATTCAATAAATTCTAGTCTAAACTGTAACCTTAACTTATTTTTGGTACAGGCTGTGGTGAATGCATATGTTTCATCTAGGCAATTACATTATTCAGTGTTATTGGGATTAAGCATTTTTGTTACCCATCTGCACAATTAAATAGTGGCTATATGGTATGAAATCACTTGCTATAGTAAATGCAGTAGCTTATCTCATTTACATTCAGGCCAGCCATCACCTAATTCCCGACAAAACGCATACAAAGAAATTGTATTTCAAAACTATCCCAAATGTGCATGATGGCACAAATAAAGTGCTTTCAGTGTTAAGATGCAATTACAATCAATTATTCCCAAAGTTCTTGGCACAAACTGAGAAAAAGCCTTCTTTTTGAATAATTGGAACTCTATAAAAAGCATGACATCTGAACTGATTGTAATGAAAGAAAAATATTCAATGGCATTTTGTTAGAAAGCTGTTTTCTCTATAAAGTTGTTTTACGTAGGGCTTTACTGACTTGAATTTACAGAGCAGCATATGGTGTTATGTTTTTTATTAGCAGACTAGGCCTAAAATACAGTTTATTTTATGATACTTTAAGAGATAAAGGTCAGTCATAAGGCTGAAGATTAATATTTTATGGTATTTTTGCCCTTACATAAAATCAGCAATGCTATTCCACAGTGCCTTTCAAAACTTATTTTGTTCAATGTCATTTGCAGAAAGTTTATTATTCTAAATATCATAAATCAATAAAAAACATGGAAAATGCTACCTACAATGGGGGCCATTAATAATATGCAAAAGGAAGAGATATTGAGGTAGACTATGTGCTACAAATATATATATGCAACTAGGAAGGTTCAGATTAGTGGTGTACATATAAGGACTGAAACACAGTCCTGGAGATTTAAAGGTACAGCTGTCCAGCAAGAAGCAAGAATCATGTTTACTAAAAAAGTTAATGGATGACCAGATATGCAACACAATTAATATTAACAACAAGGGGGATAGAACATAAGGCACAATAGGGAAAGAAAAGGTTAACAAAATATTTAGATAAGTTAGATGTATTCAAGTTGACAGGTACTAATGAAATTCATATTAAGGTATTTAAGGAACCAGATGAAGCAAATCTTGAAATCATTAGCAATTATCTTTGAGAACTCATGGAGGATGGGTGAAGTCCCAGAAGTCTGGAGAAGGGAAAACATAGTAGCTATCTTTAAAAAGAGGAACAAAGAGAGCCTGGGACACTGTAGCCCAGACAGCCTAATTTTGATACCTGGAAAGATAGTGGAACAAATTATTAAACAATGTGTAAAGCTCCTAGAGAATAGTAGGGTTGTCAAGAATAAATCATGCCAAACCAACCTAATTGTCTTTTCTGTCAGGATTACTGACCTAGTGGATAGGGGGCAAGCAAGATGAGACATATCTTGATCTTAATAATGCTTTTAACATGATAACACATGGCAGTCTTGTGAAACTAGGGCAATGCAGTCTACATGAAGTTACTATAAGGCAGGTACACAACTGATTGAAAGACTGTACTCAAAGAGTAGTTATCAATGATTTACTGTCAAAGCTGGGAAGGCATTTCTACTGGGATCAGTGCTGCATCCAGTCCCATTCAATATTTTAATTAATCACTTGGATAATGAAGTGGAGGGTATGCTAATACAATTTGCAGATGGCACTGAGGTGAGAGAGCTTGCAAGCACTTTGAAGAATAGGATTAGAATTCAAAATGACTTTGACAAAGTGGGCAATTGGTTTGAATTCAACAAGATGAATTTCAGTAAAGATAAATGCAAAACACTTCACTTCGGTAGAAAAAAGTAAAATGTACAAGTACAAAATGGGGAATAACTGGCTAAGTGGTAGTACTGCTAGCAAGGATCTGGGGGCTATTGCGGAGGACAAATTGAATATGAGTCAACAACATGATGAAGTTGCAAAAAAAAGTAATATTCTGGGGTGTATTAACAGGTGTGGAGTATGTAAGTAATGGAAGGTAGTAGTCACGCTCTACTGGGCACTGGTGAGGACTCAGTGGGGGTACTGTATCCATTTATGGGCACCACACTTTAGGAAAGATGTTGGCAAACTGCAGAAAGTCCAGAGGAAAACCACAAAAATGATAAAGGTTTTCAAACCTGAACTATGTGGAAATGTTTAAAAAATTGTGTATGTCTAGTCTTGAGGGAAAAAAAGACTGACGGGTAAACTGATAGTCTTCCAGTATGTTAAGGGTTGTTACAAAGATGACTATGATCAATTGTTCATTTTGTCTGCCTTCAGTAGGCACGAGTAATGGGCTTAATCTGCAGCAAGGGAGATATAGGCTAGAAAAGGAAAAACTTTCTAACTATACGGATAGTTAAGTGCTGGAATAGACTTCCAACAGAAGTTGTGGAATCTTCATCAGTTTTAGGAACTGATTGGACAAACACTTGCCAGAGATGGTCTGTGTTTCCTTGGTCCAGCATGAGCACAGGGGGCTTGGACATGATGACTTCTCAAGGTACCTTCCAGCCTAAATTTCTGTGACTTTATATTCACAAAAGTGATGGGGGGGGAGTATGGGAAATCTGCAGGATAGGTGGAATTTCAAGGTACCCATTATGTATTGTATCTTGCCTTCCTGGTTTTGAGTCATACCAAGATTAAATCAGTTTTGAATCCCCTGGGTTTGACTTCTGTCCTTTCAACACCAGGTAGTTAAGCTATGATTAGATTCTGGTTATTACGGATATTTATTGGCACTTTATAAAAGAGCAGGTATTTGTCATAGTGTCCATGGCCAAAAATATTCCCAGTGTTATTCAGCATGCTCTGCAGAGGATGCATTCCATGGTGTTACCTTTCAGAACAGAGGCAGTTGCTTTTCAGGGAAAATGATTGTCGTGTGCATATATTTTGGGAGAGTTCTATTTGAGTCTTTTACAATAGAAGTTGAGCCACAAATGTAAGATATAGTCAGCAGAACTACTGCTCACCTCAGGCTCCTTCAGTATCGTTTCACAGCCTCCAAATTTACGTGTTTCATTTTTATTGATCTTATAATGAGACCTTATGAGATGGAGAAAGTGCTGAGGTTTCTCACCCTGCCACATCCACTGCTGCTGTTACTGCATAGCTTAGGTGCAGTGTCCAACTGAGTGAATTACCAAATAAAGACAAATGACAATGGAGTAACTCTCTTTTAATATGCAGCCATTACTGGACTTCCCTAATAATGCACTTACTCTAATTAGAACTTCCCCAATTTAACTTCCTCTACAACTCTACAGCTATATGACATCTACTCATCTAGAAATATATTATAAGTTGTATCACTTTTTATTTATAATATCTGTTAGAAACAACACTAGCAAGAACGGGCTCTATTCCTTCAACTTCATCTCCAGCCATCATCCAGACTTAGTATGGGGATAAAGCCATCTGTACAAAACTGAAAGCTAAAGAATTTCCTGTAACAATGCTAGCACTCTGTATTCTGGGCACATGTAAGACAATGATGTACACAATCAGCAAACATTTGAGCACTTTGATAAAGCATAGATCCCTCAGAAGTCAGTAACCTTTTTTGATAACTTTGAGAACACAGATTTTGTTAAAAGTTATAGGAATCTCAAGAGGAAGTAACTTAAGAGACATAATTCTGTTGCAATAGATGGTGAGCAAGTAGTATCAGCTAGCTATAAAAAAGAAAGTGAAGCTATCAGATTGTACATAATTTATAAATATGGATTCTCTAGTGGTCATCATTTCAAAGAAGGCCATTGTTGTGTACACATTACGCATAGATCAGCCATCTTACCCAGTAGATACAATTAATAGGGTATCCAATTCATCTACTATAATGTACTGTTTGATCTTAAGCAGTTCTTGATCAAGTACATGACCTGGTTAGGTTTCATCATGAGGGTGCCTTAAAATGGACAGAGAATACATTTTTCATCATTAGAACTGTCAAGTCTTTCTTCCTATGTCTGAAGGAAAAAAATGTTTCTTTGGATAGATGCATATTTGTGGGCTTTGCCATAATGAATCTGTTTCTTAAAAATTGTTTAATTTAACAAGTGTTAAGCTTCTACTGTTTGGACCACTGCAACTGCGCAAAATATCACAAAATGTTGAGATGCTGTAAACTTCAGAGGGTGGCCAGGGAACTTTAGAGCTTTCCCTAAAAGAAAGGCCCCTGGAAACAGTTATTGTGTTTTGATAAATTGCCTCCCAGATCATTACAGAAATCACAACAACAGAGTGATGAGGACCAGTAAAATCAAGTTGAAACATACAATTATAATGTGAACACTGTGTTCCACTTCCATGCTTATGAAGTCATAGCATTATATTGGGACAATAAAGCAGTTTAGGAGAGATTTTTGCTATTTATGCACTCTTAACAACATAGTTAATTGGTAATGACTTAAAGCATCTGCTACTATGTCATAGAGAGCTACAGTTATTTAAGGATATCTAGGGATATTTTAGGCTTGCAGCTTTGATGTGTAAAAGGCTATGAACTTTCCATCAATGTGAGGGGAGTAAGGCAAGATCTCACCACATACAGAAAGACTAATGATAGCCTCCTCTAAGGCTTGTCATATTCATTAATTTCAGTTGCGTCCAAAATTGTTCAAGAGATCTTGCTGGAGGAAATCATAAACTAAGAGTCCAGATTATGGCATTGGGCATGCCAAGATGCATAAAAGTAGCTGAAGAATAGTAGGTTAGTTTCCATACAACAGTATTTGTCACACAGTAGTTGATTGTCAATGAAGAGAGTGGACTCCTCTGAAGGTATGTATGTGGGTCATTCCTTATAGCTATTGATTAATCAGAATGATTTTTCATTAAGAAAGGAGCTTGACCCCACTGACTATTAGACATATGCTTTCTGTAATGGAGTGACTGTATCTGCTGAATAGGTGTGTCACACCTTGTCTTACCAGACTTTGCAATTCGTCAGTTTTCCATTGAAGGAGAAACTGGGGTCATGGACTCATTGTATTTTCTAGTTTAATTTATTCATTTACTATATATATATATATATATATATATATATATATATATATATATAGTCCTATTCATAAACAAAGATGACGATGACAATAACAACAGCATCTCTTCACACAGTAATTTGTAATATGACATTGTGTCCAGACCTGTAGTCAGAAAAGCAGCTTCCTTCTCCTATGACTCTTGTCTCTCTCTCGTCTTCAGCACAATGTCTTTTTTCACCAGTCCACCTCCTGAGCTCTCTCACCTCTGGATATTCTTAACTCAGTGTCTCAGGGCCTTTATTGTTCTCAGTACCAAGCTCGGGCTAGTTCAAGAAGACTTGGGCCCTAATTCCCATTTTAACTAGCTGCTCTGCAATATAAGGAAAAGGTAGGTTAAATATAGGTCCTCAGATAGGCTGGACTATAATCAGTGTCTGCAGAAGACTGGGTTCTTTGCCTTTGTGTAGTCCTTTGGGCAGAGTTCTTTGGGTAAGAATTTCAAAGGTGGTCCATATGTCCTAACTCTATTCCCTTTGAAGTTGATGGTTATAACCAAACGAGGGGTGGGAGATCATTCTTAACATCTAGGGATGAGTCTAAGATTTACCCTGACCCATTAAAACATGTTAAATCTACAGTTTGCCTTGTCTACCTGACGTCTTTAACACAGTTAAAATGTGTCAGCTAACTCATTTTAAGAACATATTTTTTTGCTAGTGAAGATAAGGCCAATGGGAGTTTTATCAAGGACTTCAGTTGGAGCACATGCTTTTGTAAATGTCTCTCCCTGGTGTTTGACACTTTTTGAAGAGTGTTTAATATCTCTCATAAGAAGCAACTCACTGCTACGTCTCTCACAATGGTACTGTCTGTGCAGGACTATCAGTAAGTAGTACATAGGGTTATTATTAGAGAGAAGTGAATCATGTATTTTTAGGTCACTAATAGTTTTGAAATAAATATTCATTTCGGGCTGAGCTGAAAAGGATATTGTTAGACATTTTTCAGCAATTTGAAAAAAATCAAACAAAGATTTGAGTAGAATTGAAACATTTTGACATTATCAAAATAAAATATTTAAAGTAAAAAGTTTTGTTTACACTTTCAGGCTTTTTGAGAAAAGCTAGCAAAGGATTCATAAAATTGCTGAAGGAGAATATAGTGAGATTGCCTCCCTTGTAAACCTTAGGCCAGTGGTTAGGGCACTCACCACAAATATGGAAGACTTGGGTTCAATCCCCCCCTGCCTGATGTGGAAAAGGGATTTGAACTTGGGTCTCCCACACTGCACACTGTGCTATGGGACATGGTGGTATTGGGTTTTCTCAATCTATCTTTTTGCTGCTGTTCCACTTTTTATAAATAATTAAATAGTCAATGGAGCAAAGACTTAAACTTGGGTCAATCCCATCTTAGGTAAGTGCCCTAACTATAGGTGTAGAGTCGTTCTCACTCTCTTTCTCTAATGACTATCTACTGTCATCAATTATTAGGTATTGCTACTATGAATGACAAAATTCTGCAGGATACCAATCAGGCAGGTTTCTGATGGAACCACACCAACTAGCTTGTCCACCTGGCTTCTCGAAAGTCCTTATGGCAGGCTGATGGTGAGCCAACAGCTGTTTAGCTCTGGGACCTTCAGTTCCCAGGCTTATGGTTCCTTGGCAGTCTGAGTTTCCAAGGTCCCCAGCTCCAGGGCAGTCCACTAGGTAGAAAGCACTGGAGCTGGGGCTCCCAGAAGCACCAGGCACAACAATAATTCTCTTGCATGGATCATTTTTAAATTCTTCTTCCAAAATAGAATTAAATTAAATTTTGAAATCCTTCACAAAACAGAATTCCCATTCTTTGCCCTAGTAAGCATTGTTAGCTATTTGATGATTTTAGGAGAAACAAGCAAATGAATATGCTGTTTCTACAATTTCAAATTGTCTCCCATGTGTCAACTATTCTCTACCCCGCTGCCAAGACATGCAGTTTAACTGCATTCCTTTCTATGTGGTAGCATACTGCCATTAAAAAAATCTGTATATACTGAAAATTAAATATTTAGGGGCAAAATTAAACAAATTATATTTAATATTAAAGTAAACAATAAAAGGAATTCTTGTTCTAGTTAATGATGCATAAGAAAAGTAATAACTGTGTTAACATTCATATATAATTCTACAAAAAACCTTCTTTTTGAATTTACCTGAAACTGCAGATGTATTTCCAATCTGCTGCAACACGTGTTGCAGAAATTGGAACACTTCATTGTAAAATTTGAGCTCAGCTTTCTCTAAAATACACAGGCCACACTGTATAGTGAAATTTTCAGCAGGAACATGTAAGATAAATCTAGCCATAATAATATTGTGATTTTTTTTACTTGAATTCATTGAACAAAATACAGGCACCATAATATTAAGTATGAAGAATCACAGACAGACAGACATACGCAGAGACATGTTAATACAGTTTTTCACCACAGTTCATGAAATAACCCAATGAGACTCTGAGGCTAGTTCAGACTACTGATCAGAATCAGTCTTGAAGAATATTACTTAAATTGTAACTTCCCCCTGCCTCACAAGACACAAGCACTATATGATTTCTGATCTGTCACTGCAGGCCCCTATTTCAGATTATGTCTGACTGTGGCAGATGGCAATGAATATATAGCAATGGTTAAAAAAATAACCACTTTAAAATATTGAAACTTGAGAGGGGGGTCTGTTTTCCCAGTGTCTGTTACAGGTATCCCCCTATTCCATTTTGTTTCTTACAGCTGTCCCCATACTCCATTTTGTTTTTGTTCTCCTCCTGTGGCCGCCCTTCCCTGGCTGTTAAGTTGTTTACCAGGGCCACTGCCCTTCTCAAAGGGAAGGCCCCTTAAGTTGTTTACCAAGAGCCATTGTCCTTCTCAAAGGGATGGCCACTTGTGCTGCGTGCTAAGTGGGACCACTGCCCTGTTCAAAGGGTTAGTCCTGTTATCACCTTGTTGAACCTGGGCTTGGTGTAGGGCAGGCAATGTCCAGAGCTGGAAGACTTATTGTGTTTTTAAGATCCTGGGCATGAGTCATAGGCCTCATGTGCTTTTGAGTCACCTATCGCACAGGACTCTGCCCAGGCATGTCTCTGTGCTTACCTGCAGTTTTTCCCTGTGCCTCCTCCCCTGTGACAGAGGGAGCCTATCAGGATCACTGGCGGGAAACTGCCTAAGTTTGCCTTTAAAAACAGACAATTTTGAAACAAACATCAGAAAGGTTCCTGCATTGCTGCCTCGTCTGATCAGCCAGGGGTTTTGGGGGATCCTTTCTCCGCTCTAGTTTTATTTTTGAGCGGACCGCTGGTTTTTAAAAAAAAAACCCCACGAAGAACTAATTGCTGCCTGAGAGATCTCCTGATTATCAAGACCGTACTGAGCCCTCCTTGCTTCTTCTGATGTTGCTGCTGCTTCTGCCTTGAGGACTGGTAAGAATCCCTCTGTAAAACTTTCCATACTTTTATTTTATTACTTTAGCTGCTGGCTCTGTTTCCCTAGCACACAGACTCAAGCTAAACCTTGGTCTGTGTCTTAAAATCTCTCCTAACCCAGCGGCACTTTGCTGCTAAAAATAAGCTTGTGCCACTGATAAGCTCTGCTCCCTGCTTTCAGCTGCAGCCACCATCCCTTGGCTTCCTTGGGGGCTGCCTTGGGAGCTGTATCCTGGGCACATACCACTCTGCCCTCTAACTTCCCCATAGCATAAAGTGCACCGTAGGTTTTGCTTTTTAGTTTAATAAGTCATAGTTTGCTAAGACTGTACAGCTTGTAAGTTTCACCTGCCTTGTTATAGTTTGCTGTTTTGTTGCTCTGTATAGTTGCTTGTTATAGTTTGCTTAGAATTGTGATATTTGTTGTTTTGCCTAGTCGTTGATTAAGATAGATTTTAAAAAAGCCATTGCCTGGTTGTATTCTGTACCTGTTTTATTACTTTGTATAAGCTGCTTGTAATTTATATAAGTTTGATTACGTTAGAGGATAGATAAGGTTTTTACTGCTTGAATTTGTCTTCCCGCTGTCCCAATCTCTCCCTGAACTTTCCCGTGTCTGTTTTTCCCCTGCTCCAATCTCCCCCTCTGTGTACTTCTCCGTGTCTCCCTGTTGTAACCCCTTGCTGCTTCCCCCCACCCCCATGTAACTTCCCAAACCCTTTGCCACTTTTTTTTTTTGGGTGTCCCTCTAGCCCTTCTTTACACCTCTCTGCTGCCTCTCCCTGTATCCCCTGTGTTTGTGCCCCCGCTCCTCCGCTGCCCCTCCCCTACCGAAGATCACCATCACACCGCTACGTTTGTCTTCACCCCGCTGCTCTACAACTTCCCTGAAGTGCTCTCCGCTGCTGCAGCCTGTTTCTTCCCTCAGCCGTCTCCTCCATTCTCCACGTGCCTTCCCATCGCTTACACGTTCAGCGCCCTCCTCTCGTGCTGCTCCCAGACTCCCCTTAAGTGCGCTCCAGCTGCTCTTGTCTCCCATACCTCCAGCCCACAGGCTCCTGAAGACTGCTACTCTGGGCTTCAGAGTCTCTCGCTGCTTGAAGCTGCACTCTCCTCTCGTCAGATACCACTAATCACTCACTCACCTCCCCCATCCTGTTTCTTGACCCAGCTTTTAGGTACACTCTTGCTATCACAGCCTCACAAATTAAGTCAGTAATTTTCTACATTGCATAATTTCACTTATCACCCATATTGTATTATTGCACTGTGACTCACATTTTACTTGTGGTTATAACACTCCATTAGTTGCCTCCATTTTTCTAATATACTTTGTATACCATTTTTATATAGAAGCTACCATTTTATTTTGCATTTTCTTTTGGGTACGTTTTGCACTCCACACTGTATCTAGAGTTGTTCCTATATAAAGTTGAGTTGCTTATTGACTGTACTGTATCCCATTGTGCTGAACCCCACTTACTGTACTCCACTGTTAAAACTCCCTACACTGTTCAGTAAGAACCCCCCCCCATCATTGTCTATTGTAAACACCTTATACACCCCATCCCATCGCATTTCATCGTTAAATTCCCACCATTTCCTCTTCCCTTTAATAAAGAAATTAATTGGCACCCCACCTGTGTGGTAATTGCTCCCCAAGATCCCATATACCTGCAGGCAGGGACACCCAGGACTTAAGCTAACTGCCTACAACAAAAGCAAACAAAAAAAGAGTAAAATAGTCAAACCATTATAACGATATATTTAGGTCTTTGGTGTATTTTTCCTGGCTACAATTAATATGGATCTTGTACATGTTCAGCAGCTATAATAGGAAATGGCTACCAAAAAAAAAAAAAAAAGATAGATAAGGCACAGAGAGGAAAATCTGGTGGCAGAGCATTTTGAGCATGTTAATAAAAGTGAAAAGTGCAAACAAAATTAACAGAAATGTCAATCAGTGCAATGTCACTAGTAATGGAATTTCACATCTCCAGTGTAAATTGTTTTCCTTCCCCTGTGCTTTTATGGGGGATAAAGTAAACATAATACATCTGTTTTGATGAACACTTCCATTCCAAGAGCGTATGGATTGGCTCATTTCCCTCCCCATCCCAGAACTGGCCAGTGGCTACTTCAGCCACTAGAGGCAATATAGTGTAAAGGACAGCCCATTGGTAATAGCTGCAGTTGCACAGCCTGTGCTGGTGCTGGGGTCTGTTGACTGTTGGTCATCAGGCTAGGCAGTTGTTTGAACAGTTCCCTCTGCTGCCGTTTGACTTACTCTCTCATTGCCTTGTCATGCTCAGAGTGCTCCACCACCAATCTTTCCTCTTTGTCCCTGCCTGTTTGTTTTTAATAAAGTATTTGTTTGGACAATCTACCAGTGAGTACTTCGCAAAAAAAGAGACAGGAAGTTTCAACCAAACTTGTAATAAAGTATTTTTAAAATAATGGATAAATTGATATGAATAGTACTGGTGAATATCATTACTCCACATCATCCCACTTCTCCATGCAAAGCAAGGATGTGGGCAAACAGGGCATCCCTTACATCTCTTGTGGACCCAGCCCCAGCTATCAAAGGTGCACTTTCTGACTGCCTGCACTGGCCTACAAACCAACACCATCTTCAACCGACTCCTGGCAAAAGCTCTCCCTCTTATCCTTGCATGTGCTGTGCAGTAGTCAGCATGACCCAATAACATGAATGGCACTGGATATGAGGGTATCCAAATGGTAGCATCTTGCCTTCAGCCAGCCAAATGAACATTCCACCCCCGTTCAGCATCTGCTCAGTTTGTAATTAAATCTTCTGCCAAGTACTCTTAAATAAGGGTACAGCTACATGAGCCAGGGCAGCAGAGGATAAGCTGGGTCTCCTAAATTAACAATGGTCAGAGAGACACCATGGATATCCATAGGGGAATCCACAGCTATTAAATCTGTATCATGTCTCCACTCAGACATGTCTTTATGTAGCATACATGATCTCTTCAGCAAAGCATGCCACACCTTCTCAGGGTGCAAAGCCACTGTTCAGAATGCCCTCCATCACGTCTAAAGCCCTCTATCTGCCTCCAGTTGTAGAAATGGACATTACATTAATAATGCCATCTCCTGGAACAGGTTTTTGTCCTGAGCTGGATCTGTGCCTTGGCACCATGAGACATGCCCCCAGAAATCCTAGTGCCTAACTTGGGTTACTGAAGAATCAGTGTGGACATGGTTGCACAGGTATGACTCCAGTGGCTTAATAGGGTAGACACTTGCTGCTGGGTTTGGCTGACCCGGATTCCCATACCTGGGTAAACTCTGCAGTGAAAACATATCTTAAGTGCCTGAGCTTAAGCAGGCTTACACTGGAGAACAAAACCTCCCATATCACAGTTGGGTAACTTTATGCAGTGTTCCATTGTGGAAGGCTTGTCTTTTTATTGTGAATATGTAAATGGCTTCAAACCACAACACTTATATTCCTACACTATGTTTTTTCTGTGCTTTCTATGTCATCAGGTACTTTCAATTTCTTGAGATTATTTAATAATTGGTTATGTACTCACTGATATGGCATCTAGAAAGAAGTATTACTTACAATTAAAATGACAGGTTTCAGAATAGCAGCTGTGTTAGTCTGTATCCACAAAAAAGAACAGGAGTACTTTTGGCACCTTAGAGACTAAAATTTATTTGAGCATAAGCTTTCGTTGGCCACAGCCCACTTCATCGGATGCATAGAATGGAACATATAGTGAGGACATACAGAGAACATGAAAAGGTGGGAGTTTTCGAACCAACTCTAAGAGGCTAATTAATTAAGATGAACTGTTGTCAGCAAGATAAAAAAAACTTTTATAGTGATAATCAAGATAGCCTGTTTAAGACAGTTTGACAAGATACTTAACATGGAGGAAATAGATTCAATGTGTGCAATGGCTCATCCATTCCCAGTCTCTATTTAAGCCTAAATTGATAGTATCTAGTTTGCATATCAATTCAAGTTCAGCAGTTTCTCCTTGGAGTCTGTTTTTGAATCTTTTCTGTCGCAAAATTGCCACCTTTAAATCTGTTACTAAATAGTCAGAGAGGTTGAAGTGTTCTCCTACTGGTTTTTGAATGTTATGATTCCTGATGTCAGTTTTGTGTCCATTTATTCTCTACGCAAAATAATTTTTTCACAGCTTTTAGGACACAGTCCAGAGCACAACTTTTAGCATGGGAAATGCTTGCAAGTGGTCTGAAATGGGACAACTCAAGGTAGCAAGTAATATCCCTGCTAATAAGAGTCTGCAGCAGTAGGGTCTTACTTTGGAAGAATGCATGCATGTAGAACAGGTGTGCAAATAAGCTAGCACTTACTATTCCTGCATCAGGTTCCTCCAAACTACTAATGAGGTGATCACTTTTAATATTTTTTGTAATTAATAAGCTAAAAATTATCTCTTGGAAATTTCCATTTTCTTTACAGTAGGTGTTAAGTTTTTAACAGAAAAATGAATATGTATGCTTTATATTTTGGGGTCATTTGCCCTGAATGTTTCAGATGGGGTGGAAGTGCAAAGTAGGTTTGACACTGAAACCTTTCCACTTTTCATCCTTATGGGTTGCAGCATACTCCCACTGTGCACCCCACCTGCCAGAATCACAGGCCAATGTAGGGATAAAAATATCCAAGATCCTACCTTTTCATGGTCCTCCCTTTCCTGAGCCCATGCTGCATTTGGGGCAATGCCCCAGGAGAGCAGGGATGGAGAAGGCTCTGCATTGACTGTGATTCTGCTTTGTCTTCATATAGGCTATATAAGTGGCAATATGTTTCCTTGAATCCTTTTCCATCTCCCGTGCATACAGCCATTACTAATTGTAACAACCTATGCTCTACTTTCCCTTAACTACCATGTATTTTACAGTTAGCCATGAGCATCACTGAAGTACTGGTTTCATTTAGAAACTAAGACATGAGATGGCTCATTATCTCATTCACTTTGTTTTCTGTGGAGCTCACAGTAGGATTGACTTAACTCAACGGACATAGCAAAAGCTTGTTGATTGTATATGATACAGTGATCAAATGTAAAAAGGGTATGAATAGGAATTTTAGAGTATGGGTTATCAGCTGAGATAATTGTAATGAATGGCTTCCACAACAAACTAGAACAACTAATATTAAAACAGATGTCAATCTATTTGCCCAATCATTTTCGCACTATCCTTGCTGTAGCGTTATTCAAAGTGAGAAGTTAATGTTTGAATAAAAAGAGATTCCCTTTCAAAACATTCTTTCTTTCTGTCAGATTTTGCAGTTATGTCCTTTATTTGTGAAATCACAGTTTATTCCTGTGGGAATACACTGATGTCATAAATTCAGTATTCCAGGTCAATCCTGAATCACAGAGCTAGTACTGAATAAGGACTTTAAGTATTTGATCCTGCAATATATTGGTACAGCAAAAGCATGAAGAAGAGAGGGACTTAGAAAGAGCTACCTCTTGTTTAAATCCAGTCTAATATCTTTCAAGAAATAGCACATATGGCAAAAAAAAATACTGTGAAAAATCAAGTTAAAATGAAGAGATCTTAGCTGGTTATGTTTGAAATTTTTCCACGGTAAAAAAGCCCCTCTTTAGACATGTTGACAAGGTTGCTTGGCATTAAAGTTGAAAATGGAAACAGGCACAACATGGAAGATCAAGGCTGATGCTGTGCTCTTAACCTTTTTACCAATGACTTGACTTAAAGACAGGAGTATCAGCATAGTTCCTTTTGCATTTAATCAGAGTTATAATATAGTGTATTTTCTTTCCTACTTGTTTGCTCGGATTATCAGGTAAGAAGCTAAGACATGTGGTAGCGCAAGATGTCTCACAGAAAGAAATGTGTGAGCAATTTACTTTTAACTAAGGTTCTTAAAATAATGAGAACACAATCTGACATTTAAAGAAAAGAACAAGAACACTTGTCTATTTAATTATCCTAAGTCTATGAGCACTCTAGCTTTAAAACTTTTCCTTTCTACAGTTCCACATAAGTATTACTGTGGTTGGAAGAAGAATGTATCTTTTTTTTTCTCCTCAATAATTTAGTTTTTAACAACTGTTCAAATTACCTTGCAAGAATAAGATGCAATATCACACTGTAGAGCTTCACTGCTCTGATGCACCAGAGAATATTCTTCTCCAGAGTCTATGCCTCAAGATACTCACAGATGGATGATACCTGTATTTGCTGTATGCTTCATGGTATCTCACAAGAACACATGCCTTATTGGGTCTTATTCCTTAGTTACAGCAGCCAGGGCAGGAAGACAGATATCACTATCACAGGCCAATGGCTTTTACCTCAAAGAGTAGGATGGTGGTCACACTGAGAATTTGCTTCACTGATAAAGTTTAAGTTGACTCAAAAATATGGGGACTGGTAAATAATGAAGAGGACAGGTCACTGATTCAGAGTGATCTGGATCACTTGTTAAATTGGTTGAAAGTGGACAGTATGTGTTTTAATATGGTTAAATGTAAATGTACATATCTAGAAACAAAGAATGTAGTCTTACAGGATGGAAGACTCCGTTCTGGAAAGTAATCACTCTGATAAAGATGTGAGGGTCCTGGTAGATAATCAGCTGAACATGCGAGGCCAGCTCCAGGGGTTATGCTGCCCCAAACAGCCAATTAAAAAAAAAAAAAAAAAAGACAGCCATGATCGCCATCTGCGGCAATTCAGCGGGAGGTCCTTTGCTCCGAGCGGGAGTGAGGGATCCTCTGCCGAATTGCCACCGAATACTTGGACCTGCCGCCCCTCTCTGGAGTGGCCACCCCAAGCACCTGCTTGCTAAGCTGGTTCCTGGAGCTAGCCCTGTGAACATGAGCTTTCAGTGTGATGCTGTGGACAAAAGAACTAATGCAATCCTGGGATGTATATAATGGAAAATCTTGAGTAGGAATAGAGGGGCTATTTTCATCTATATTTGGCACTGATGTGACCACTGCAGGAATACTGTGTTCAGTTCTGGCGCCCACAATTCAAGAAGGATGTGGTTGAACTGGAGAAGGTTCAGAAAAAAAGCCACACTGATAATTAAAGGATTAGAAAACATGCCTTATAGTGATAGACAATCTATTTAGTTTAACAATGGGAAGGTTAAGCTTGAGACTTGATTAAAAATATCTACATGGAAAACACATATTTAATAATGGACTGTTCAATCTAGCAGAGAAAGATATAACATGATCCAATGGCTGTAAGTTGAAGCTAGACAAAGTCAAACTGAAAGTTGACAGTCAGGGTAATTAACTATTGGAACTATTTATCAAGGGTCATAGCGGATTCTCCATCACTGACAATTTTAAAATCAAATTAAGTTTGGATTCTTTCTAAAATATCTGCTCTGGGAATTATTTTGGGGAAGTTCTATGGCCTGTGTTATACAGGAGGTCAGACTAAGGAATCACAATGGTCCCTTCTGGCCTTGGAACCTATGAAAGCTCAGACCTCACTTCAGTAAAATTAAATCCATCATGCCCTCAACTTTCCACCTCACTACATATTAGTAAAAGCATGTTTATCTTTTAGCCCTTCAAAAGATGATTTCTCTTATTTTCACATGCTTTGATAAGCAGTGAACTAGTCAATGCTGATATTGAAAATGTTATCTTTAGCATCTGAATTAGCACCCATTGAAATAAATGGGGCAGTTCACACCTCAGAGTTATTGCTTTAGGCTCTCTGGAAACCGAACCATTGGATACACTTGGTTCACATTTTGAAGGTTCTCTCTGTACGTTCTGCAGCTGGGTTTAAGGAGACCCAATATTCTAAAGAACAGTTGAGATATCTGTTTTCACCCCTGGAGGTGAAGGGAAGGCATGCACTTTGAGAAATGCTGTCATAACTGATACTGAAAACTCTTGCACAATATCTTTGTGCTGGTAGTCCTGTTGGAGTAAGGACTATTCACACAATTAAGGGTCTTCAGGGTCCAGTCTATACATGAATTATACAAAACCATAATAAGACATGACAAATGAATCCTCATATTAGTGGAGACCATACTCAGGAAAGTTATAATCTCATTCTGTGAATATCCTGTGATAACTGCTGCAGTTCCCCAAATACAGAAATGGTATTGGTAAGGTGAAGTCTTCTTTCTGCTAATTCGATAGCAATTATTTTTCAGTTTAGGGCAGCAACAAAAATAGATCCAGAAATAGGAAATTATACAAATATACCATATAATCAGTATTTGGAGAAAGACAAATTTACATTTCACTTATTTGTACTTGTTGGGAGAATTCTAATGAAATCAGAAGTCCAGAAGGTGATGAGTAGCAATATGCATGTTCCTTACAAATTGTCTATAACTTCCTGAACTCAAAAGATTTTCTAATGTTTTCTATGATGCAAAAACAAAAGAAAAACAAACAAACAAAAAACACTGTTGGTATGGCTTAGAGAAAGAGAGAAACAGATTTTGGAGGTTTACACAAAAGTAAGATTTTGCTGTGACAATAATGGGTAGGTTTTGTTAGCAGAATTGTCCCATTTTTATAAATTGGTGCATTTTTTATAACTGCATCCATTGGCAGAGAGTAAAATTCCTTCCAGGTTCAAATACATGGATGCACTTATGAAAATATGAGTTTTTGCACATGAATGCACCTGAAGTGCAAAGTGACAGCTTTGCACGGTTCTGGCATCTGGTCATTTTGAACAGCTGTAATGTGATACCTGCAACTACCACCTTAAGAATGTTACATGCCACCTAGTAACATGCACAAGACAAATCTGAGCAACTAGTATTTTTAGCACATCAGAACCATTGCCATAGGGGTAATTTTCTGAAGTTAGTTCTTCTGGCACCAAAATATAAGCATAGTAGTTAGATAAGCAATACTGGGCATACCATGAAAGTAAAATCCATGACAACACTGTGGTACATCCATTTCTCATTCTGTCAGCTAACATCAGATCATTTCCTGCTATGTGATCTTACCAGTGCAAATCAACATTTATACTTCTCAATGTTTTTCTCATCCTGGGGACAAACCACCATTAGAATGAAAGCAGGGAAAACATCATGAATGATCGCATGTTAATCTGCAACTAGTTCAACATCAACGTATCACTACTTTTTCCCTTGTATGACACAAACAAAGGCCATTTTTTAAAAGGTTTTATGTATTTCAGTGAACAAAGCCAGGTCTTTTACAAAATATAGTCCTCTGGGACTTTGAGCAGAAGGGAAGACTTTTTTAAAAAAGTAAATAATTTAAAAAACTAGAGAACTGGAGCTTATATGTTAATTATTCATGTTTCTGTTTTCATTTTTAGCTACTCTGGAGCTTGCTGATGTTGGCACTCTCCACAAGCTTTAAGTATCCTTTCAGCACAACTCTGCCAAATTAAACTGTCACTTTATATTAAAAAAATCTATAGCAGGAGGTTTTTAATCTTCTGATTTAGACTTTGTAATAGCAAGTCAAAGTTTAAATTAGGACTGTATCAGCTTATGAAATAAAGCCTGAGTGGTGCACTGACAACCTGTGAAGAAAAACATCTTGTCTTGACTCAAAGTAAACAGTGGTGTATGGTTTTGTTTTCAGGACAGGGGGTTATTTTATTTTTGTTTTGTTTTGTTGTGGGGTTTTTTGGTGGGGAGGAGTTTCAACTAAAAATGTTCTGATTTAGTCTCTCACTCTTATTTAAATCAACTTTGCTCATTGATTCTGTGAGAACAGCTCTGAAGGAAGATATCAGCCACTCCAACTATCGTAAGTGTTTAAATTGTACTCGATTGTTATTTTCGTGAATTGTATCTATGGTACATATGCCTGGATGCGTAGCTTTCAGTACATTAGCCAGTCAGTATAGGATTCAGTCAGGAAAAATGGCCTTAGAGATACCACTTTTTCAGCATGGATAAGGAGAGAGAGGGGCATCTCATTTCACTGACTGTGTTGAAAGTGAAATGGGACTGAATTTATTAATAAAATAATTTTATAAACAAAACTTTATTTTTCTTTGCCCTCCATTTTTCTTATTCATTAACATATTTTCTTTTTTAAAAAGTTCCTGTTATTTTCCTCCAACTCCATCTTTCCTAGTATAGTTTTCTTTTCCTCATGAAAGCTATTTTTCCCTCTTGAATGTCTAATTTGTGTTTATGTTTTATTTTCTGTTCCTTTGTATTTTATTTTCTGTTCTTGTGTCCATCAGCATTGTCTTCCCCTTCTCCATTGTCCACATCCTCCCCTTCCACTCCAGCCTCACAGCTGGTTCCTCTCTTAAACCTAGCAGAGAAGATCATTTCCTAGACTGTGAGAGACCATGGCATTGCTGCTCGAATTCTCTCAGCCTTCTCATGCCTGTGCTGCACAGCTTGTTCTGCATGGCTGTTTATTATCAGAGACAGCTCTGCTGAGAGAGCTGTGTAGTGCGGGTCAATCAGAATGAGAAGCAGTGTGCAAATGGTGCTCAGCTGGCTCTGTTTGCCTTTCTCATGCAGAAAGAGAGAAACAGATGAGTACCAGTCAATCAATTTCCTTACCGTAACCAGAAGGGGAATCTGTGATGAAGCAGCTCTAAAAGGCTATTGATAAGCTTGCCTGTGTGGAATGGCTGGGATATATAGTACAGTACTCCATCTGCATTGGAAAAATTTTGCCAAATCACCTGGGATATCATCAATATTGGCACTTTCCCAAGATCAGACCTACAGGGAACCTGAACCCCTTGGAATGCTACAACCGTCACTGCACAAGCGCATCATCACTGCATCACCACCCTCTTTGGGTAAGGAATATGTGAGGAGTAGTGGATCTACCCAACTCTCTTGACAACTGACTTCCTGACTCTGCCTTCTGTTGTCACCAGCTATAATTCACCCGTTTTTCACAAAACCACACAACATTATGCTATCTGCTTTCATTGTCCTGATCCTTGTCTTTATACTTCTCCTTTAATCATCTCTTACCTGTACCCAACTCATATCCCACCTACTAACCTAGCCTACTCTTATGTATCCTACCCCTCACTCCCACACGCAACTTCCTTGGCTTGCGGTAGGGACTGTGTTTTCCTCTATGTCAGCATATTATCTAATGCAATAGGTCTAAAGAGATCCTAAAAATGATGTTATACAACTCCCAGAACACATCATGTGTTTCCAATGAGAAGTGGTCTTTGCATTACCTTATGTGATTCTAGATAAAGAGATACCAAAAATAGTATGTAAAGACACAAAACAGGTTCACCTTAAAAAAAAGCCAAAAATCTATAAATAAACTGTTTTCGTCTAGGTATGGTGCAAAATATTGCTCTGATTTACACTGTGGAATTTACACAAGCACAAAATTTGGCCCTTATATTGTTCACTAT
Source organism: Gopherus flavomarginatus (assembly GCF_025201925.1). Classification (NCBI taxonomy): domain Eukaryota; kingdom Metazoa; phylum Chordata; order Testudines; family Testudinidae; genus Gopherus; species Gopherus flavomarginatus. The sequence continues at coordinate 180,292,287 of NC_066619.1, forward strand.
GGACCTAAATAGGAGAGACAGACAGCATATTACCATTAGGGTTCCTAAAACACATTGGCTCAGAAAGAAATTATTTACTACAACCATTATTACTGTCTGCGTTATGTCATGTCTCACACATTTCTCTAGGAACATTAGAGAAGTTGAAGTTGCCTATAATCACAATCTCGTTATGCTTTCTTTATCTTGTCATATGGAATTTCACCCCATGCTTTTCTTGCCTGGAGGTCTTTAGTTCACTTCTGTTATTAATAGACATTAGATCGTCTGTCTGGCTTGATATACACTGATTTGCTATATTTCACTGAAGTTAACAGTTACCATTGTGGTTCAGCTAGAACGATGTCTCTCTTCAAAATGACTCAACGGATCAAGCAAGAAAAGAGCTATGAGTGATTAAAAAAAATTACCAAACAAGCTGTCTATACCGCAGCTAGTAAAGAATGTTACAAGGGGATAATACAACTGGTCAAAAAGCTTACTCTGCACAGAGTTCAGAGAAAGAAATTGAAACAGCTATTCCACTGCTAGATTTCCTAACCACCACCAAATATTGTGCAGGTGCTTATTAAAAAGAGAGAAGAAAATCCTTAGAAAAGTTGAAACATTCATATTAAATATAGTTTTATACAATACCATAAATGATTGTTCTTGTTTTATTATAACCTATTTATCCCTAAACCAGATTCAAATAATTGGAAACAATTGTAGACATCTGCTTCTGCCCAGTTCTGTTCCTTACGTACACTGCACAGTATCTCCATTCCCTTCAACTGATGTAACATTCCTTTTCCCCAGTCTATTTCAATCACTGTGGCAGTGGCTGTGTATCCCCCTCAGTTTGGAAAGTTCTTAGCATATTTTGGGAATGGCCACTATCTGATAACCTCCTTATCTTGGTGATTTAGATTTGTACTGTTCAAGAACTCCTGTTGAAGGAGGCACTAGAAGATTAACTTGAAAAGAAAAAATGGGAAAAGTAGTCTAATTGTCAATTATAAGAGTTTATCATTGTAACCTATGAACACCATTGCTTTTACAGAGAACTTTCTACAACCATAGGAAAACTCCCTCAACAGCAACCGTGTACAGTCACTTTTAAAATAGAGAGAATGTAAATTCACACCACACAGCAATTTGAAGCATCTTTCGAGCATCTGTCATTAGGAGGGACTGTAGTTGAAAAGTAAAGACTTTACTAGTTACACTGAGGAGGTTTCTCAAAAATTACTGTATGAATACTTTGTTAGTGAGAGCCAAAAGATTCTGTGTCTGCTTGAGTGGTAGGCGCTTCTCATAAAGTGATTAATTGTGGTTCAAAGACTATTGGTCCCTAGTGACTCTTAAAAGGCACCTCTGCACTGCTGTAACTGAAAAGGTATCTACGCTCCCAGAGAGTTGCCATGTTACTCAAGGTTTCTCTTCACATATACACTTCAAAGCCAGTAACAGTCTTCTGGCATAGGCTGATGGAAAAAAACTCTAGTATAAATCAGTTCCCAAACTCTGGTACACGAGACATTTCTGTAGGGTATGCAGGAGAAACTGGGTAATGGAGGATTTTATTTAGCAGCTGGTAGATCTGGAAGGGGGTACACAATAAGAAAAGTTTGGGAACTTCTACTCTAGTGTATACTTTGAGGCATCTCTGTAGGCCCTCTGCAATAGAAGAGTATCTAGCACTGACTTTAGCACAAGTTCATTTGTTATCTCTGTTTATGTGGACATTTATACTATGCTCATCACTATACTATCTGAGCTCCTATTAATTGTCTCATAGCAATTAACGCCCAAGTAGGATTTTTCTTGCAAATCTGCCTTCCATGGTCTGTTGACAGTTAGGAACAGACCTGTCGATTTTGACTCCCACTGAATACTTGCTGTTTGTTGCCTGATTATTCTCCAAGTATCTCTCATCTTGGCATCTGGAAGACGGAAGTGACCAGGAAGGACACTTTGAAGTCATATCCTGCTCTTCCTTCTCCTCCTCTTCATATGGCCTAGTCAAGAGGATAGTACTCAGACATAGGAAGGATGGTCCAGAACGGACTGGAATAGCTGGAGTCTCCCAGTTGCTTGCACTTTAAGAGGGGTGGGTCCAGATCTGACTGGGATGGAGACTGAAATGAAGATTCCATAATCACCATCCCTGCAGTGTTGGACCTCATCTACTTTTCTTCTCTTTTCTCAAAGAAGTTTGGGAGACCTGGCTTGCTCTAGTGGTGGGTCTGGGGCCAGGCAGCTTCCTCCTTGATTTTAGTGGCTACTGACACTGTCTTTGCTAGAGACTGGCTGCAAACTCAGCACACATCTTTCCACTGGCTGTCTTTGAGTTATATTTTCAGCTTTTCATCAGAACCAGTAGTTCTAGAAACAAATTTTTGTTTAAAAATGAAAGGTGAGATTCTGACATCAGCACATGACTAAAACTGGGGCCTTATGCATGTGCCTGTAGTGCCTATACCTGAACCTATTCCTGTCAGAGATTTTTAAAAAAAACACAAAACAAAATAAAACCTGGGGCTTCATTGTTTTTCCTCTTTAGAAAAATTATTATGAAGGGGAAAGCATTACTCTTAAAATTTCACAATGTTCACATTAAAGTTGGTGCTGCATGACAGCTGGAAGAGGAGCAGTTTGTGATCTTGTGGCATGAACAACAGGAGTGAACAAGACAACCAGATGAGTTTGAAGAGCTGTATCGAACTTTGTTCTCAGAGCCTGTCTGCACTCATGTAGATGTGTAGCAACCCCCATGATAGCCTGTTAATAGTCTAAATTAGGCAAAAGTGTTTTATATCCCTATCTTTGCATATCAACTGTTAGGTTTCTCACTGCCTGTTACAATGTCATTTGACTGTTGGAAGATATTCCATAGTCTGATAAATTATCTGCCAGTTCTGTGCATGGAGATCAGACAGGACAGTAAAACAAAACAAACACAAAAATAAACAGGACCCAGATGGCAATCTTTGGTTTCGGTTATTTAGCTCAGTGATGAAGAGTGGACCAATATTACTTCAGTGGGACTGCAGCAAGCACTGTGAGAGGTTGACTGCTATAATGACTGGATCCTGCAGAATGTGATTTCCATTAGCAAAGGTTTACCAAATAAACATCCTCACCAGAATTAACAACCATATGCAGAAGGATGGAGCTTTCAATAGCTCAAAGTCCATATTAAAAAGGATATCCCAATGTTGGCAGATGTTAGGGAAACTGCCTTTCTGATCCCACAAAGTCTTCAGATTTCCAATCTGTTCCTTGTATTTTTGATCCCCATTAAATTAGGTGCTTAGATGTCTATTTGCAACTTCAACTTTCCTCCTTAGAACTCCAGCTGACCAATCTGGACTTGCTGACAGATTGCTTACAGCCAGAGCCTCAGATGGTTGATTCTGTCTGTAATTCTGGCAACATTTTCAGGAGCATCTGGCTGTACACGACAATTTTTTTTCTAACTGTCTATTTTCCATATCCATTCATGTGGCCACAGGACTATACTGTGCATATACACACACACTTCAGGGTTAATACAGTAGAAAATATTTCTTAGTGTTTTAAAACATATACATTGCTTAAATTTGATATATGGGGCAAGAAAAAACAAGCATAAATGGGATGTAGAATTTTTCCTTTTTTAAACAATGAAAAACATTTTCTCCATTTTTATAGTGGCAACAAAAATGTAAGTTATTCATTTAGTGTTTGGGCAAATTCATTTTTATTGCTGTTCCATTTAATCAGAATTCATATTCAGTATAATATTGCATGTTAAAATTCTTGTTGGATAAGAACTTTCCCTGATGATTCATCATCATATTTTTAAAGATGGTCACTGGCCGCAAGATTCATGTCTCAGATTTAACTCCTATACCACCACCATCACCAAGTTGGAGGATATTTGGATCCAGTGTTTTGATCAGAGTTAATTTCATCTCTAAATATTTTAGAACCATAGAACATGAACTGACACCAGCTTCTGAAAGATTTTGGATGAAATATTTGACCACAAGAGTGCCATGGCAACGAATTGATGTATATGATAATGAGGTGAAATCATAAATACACTAACCTATAGAAGGAAGACACCTTAACATTGTTAAGGGGAGGAAATATAAATAAGTAACAGGGGAGAAACCCCTATTGAATATGCATTAGACATGGCAATATCAGTTCAACATTATAAAAGTGGCATCCCAGGGCAGTAGGAGACAGAGAGATGTAGCCCTTGGGAGGGGCCAGAATGATGGCCACTGGTGAAGATGAGGAAGGTGACAGTGATGAGGAAGATAATGGATAACATTTCATGTTGTTCTGCAAGGGATGGTGAGAGTATGGATGTTCAGATGTACTTTCTGTATTATCTTTATCTACCTTACTGAGGTAGAGTGTGTACGACTTTGCTAAATGTATTAATAAATTATTTATCTGTAAATATAAAAGAGTTCCTATAGTGTGAGTGTTGCCTCTGTGCACATCTGGGTTCCCAACTATATAATCATTTTAATAATATTGGCCTTGATCTTGGGAAAAGAACCTGTCAACCCTCAAAGTGATAACTGGGAATTTTTATTGATAGATAATCTATAGATCAAGCTACAAAAGGAAGTAAGAATTGTGATGTTTGTGGCTAGCTAGTCAATGTTTTAGAGACTGGGCTGTCATTTCCAAACTATCAGTATAGCTTGGTAGGATTGTAAAGGAGAAGTAACACCATTTCTACACAGAAAAGCAGTTCATTTCATGAGCTCCTTGTCTAAATATTCTTCATTTTATTGAACTAAAAATAAATTGTCTTTCATTTCTCCACACTACAGTCAAATGATTTCTTCAGGCAAGACCACTATGATGAATGCCATCTGCCGCAATTCCCTGCAGGTTTGTTATTGTTTCTTCATTATTTTTTTCTTAACTTCTAAATGTCAGAAAAATTATTCTGAAAGTTCAGAAGAGGTAAAACTATGAAACAGTTAAGCAGTTTAGGTCAACAATAAGTAAAAGAATGAAAAGGAAGATCAAAACAAAATCTTCAAATATGCATTTTTTCTTCCTAATGTGACCAAGAGAACTGAGGTCACAGATTCATAGATTACTAGCCAGAGGGGACAATTGTGATCATCTAGTCTAAATTTCTGTATAACACAGGCCATAGGAGTTTCTTTCATTAATTCCTGTTTGAACTAGAGCATATTCTCTACAAAAACATTCAATTTTGATTTAAAAAATCCCAGTAATGGGGAATTCACCACAACCCTTGGTAAATTGTTCCAACAGTTATTTGCCCTCACTGTTGTGCCTTATTTCTACTGGAATTTGTCTGCTTCAGCTTCCAGCTATTGGCTCTTGTTATACCTTTGTCTGCTAAATTGGAAGAGTCTTCTATTAGCAAAATTATTTTCTGCAGATGCTTACAGACTGTGATCAAGTTAGCCCTTAACCTTCATTGATAAGCTAAATAGATTGAACTCCTTGAATCTATTTTATAAGACCTTGCCCAATTAATAAGTACATCAAAAACAAATCAAAAACCAATTATTTAGTTTGCCAAGAATGTGAACAACTTATCATTCTGACATTTACACTAGCAGAGTTTATGCAGTTTTGCTATTTCCCAAGTTTTGTCTCTAATTCCTCACAGTGCCAAAACTGACTGACATGTAATGCTCTAACCTGACATGAAAATCTAATATTTCAGTACCTTTTTAAATGCAAGTTAGGAAATTGCCTCTTCGGCATGTGTCATAAACAGATAGCTAAGGGTTAATGTCTCTTTCACCTGAAGCACCTGACCAGAGGACCAATCAGGAAACCGGATTTTTTCAACTCTGGGTGGAGGGAAGTTTGTGTCTAAGTCTTTTGTCTGTCTTCCTGCTTTCTCTGAGCTTTGGAGAAGTAGTTCTACTTTCTAGTCTTCTGTTTCTAAGTATAAGGACAAAGAGATCAGATAGTAAGTTATATGGTTTCTTTTCTTTGGTATTTGCATGAATATAAGTGCTGGAGTGCTTTGATTTGTCTTCGTTTTGAATAAGGCTGTTTATTCAATATTCTTTTAAGCAATTAACCCTGTGTTGTATCATCTTAATACAGAGAGCACATTTGTATGTATTTTTCTTTCTTTTTATATAAAGCTTTCTTTTAAGACCTGTTGAAGTTTTCTTTACTTCAGGGAAATTAAGTCTGTACTCACCAGGGAATTGGTGGGAGGAAGAAATCGGGGAGATCTGTGTGTTGGATTGCTAGCCTAATTTTGCATTCCCTCTGGGGGAATAGGAAAGTACTTTTTGTTTCCAGGATTGGGAACAGAGAGGGGGGAGTCTCTGTGTAGTTTCACAGAGCTTGTGTCTGTGTATCTCTCCAGGAGCCCCTGGAGGGGGGAAGGGGAAAAGGATTATTTCCCTTTGTTGTGAGACTCAAGGGATTTGGGTCTTGGGGTCCCCAGGGAAGGTTTTTCAGGGGGACCAGAGTGCCCCAAAACACTCTAATTTTTTGGGTGGTGGCAGCAGGTACCAGGTCCAAGCTGGTAACTAAGCTTGGAGGTTTTCATACTAACCCCCATATTTTGGACGCTAAGGTCCAAATCTGGGACTAAGGTTATGATATGGTGTAGCAGTGGTGGGATATAGACAGAATCAAGAAGCCAGTAGGAATATTATATTTTTCTTTTCTCTGCTAAGGGCTTTTTAGCAGAGAGAGAAACAGTTGGTTTTAAAAGGGAACCAGAGAGAATTTTTTTTTTCTGCTCTCTCTGGCAGTTTGTGGCTTGCATAATAAGCAAGAAGCCATTACCAAACTGTTAAGGGTCTTTTGTCATGCAATAGCCCTCCCATTAGGAGGCAAGTACCAGCACTTATATGCATGCAAATAAAGTGGTTTTTCTGGTTTCCTTTCATTGAACATTAGCTAGAGAGAGAAAAGAAAAAAAGCACTGTTGCTAGGCAGACTTCAGGAGGCAACAGAACCTGCAGTTCAAAAAATAAACACCGGAGGGCACCCCAACACAAGAAAACAGAAACCATAACTTCTAAGGCAAAAATTGAGGCCGAAGTACAAATCAAAGAAGCTGAACACAGGCGACAGATGGAGATGAAAAAAAAGGAAGAAAGCATGAAACTGGCAGCCTTCCAAAAAGAACAGGCAGCCCAAGAGGCAGCACACAAAAGAAAACTAGAAGAAGAAGAGTTGGCCTACCGAAGGAAACAAGCAGAAGAAGAGGCGGCCCACCGCCGAGACATGGAAAAACACCAAAAAGAAATGGAAAAACACCCAAAAAAAATGAAAAAACACCAAAAAGAAATGGAAAAACAACACAAAAAAATGAAAAAACAACAAAAAGAAAATGAAAAAAAGGAAAAACAGAGAAAACATGAACTGGAGATGGCAAAAGCTGGGCTGCATGTGCCAGCCAACCCTAACAACCCGGCGCCAATTATTGCTCCACAGCACAGGAAATTTCCCACCTACAAGGCAGGTGATGACACCGAGGCCTTCTTGGAAAATTTTGAAAGAGCCTGTCTTGGGTACAACATCCCCGAAGACCAGTACATGGTAGAATTGAGGTCACAGCTCAGTGGACCTTTAGCAGAGGTGGCAGCTGAAATGCCTAAGCTGCAAATGAATGACTATAAACTTTTTCAAACCAAGGCCAGATACCGAATGGGGGTAACCCCAGAACATGCCCGTCGGCGCTTCAGAACCCAAAAGTGGAAACCCGAGGTGTCATTTCCCAAACACGCCTACTACATTGCAAAAAACTATGAGGCCTGGCTAACAGGAAACAACATTCAAACCTTGGAAGAACTGAACCTCCTCATACAAATGGAGCAGTTCTTGGATGGTGTTCCTGAAGACATCACACGGTACATACAAGATGCATGTTATGACCATTTTATAGGCCATGAAAATGAATAAGTAAATTGACAGTTCCTATGTTTATCTTAATCAAAGAATCATAGGAATGGAAGGGACCTCGAGAGGCCATCTAGTATGGTCTCCTGGACTCATGGCAGAACTAAGTATTGTATAGACCATCCCTGACAGGTGTCTGTCTAATCTGCTCTTAAAAATCTCCAATGATGGAGATTCGCAACCTGCCTAGGCAATTTATTCCAGTGCTTAACCACCCTGACAGTTAGGAAGTTTTTCCTAATGTCCAACCTAAACCTCCCATGCTACAATTTAAGCCCATTGCTTCTTGTCCTATCCTCAGAGGTTAAAAAGAACAATTTTTCTCCCTTTTTGTTACAACCTTTTATGTACTTGAAAACTGTTATCATGTCCCCTCTTCCCCTCTCAGTCTCCTCTTCTTCCAGACTAAACAAACCCAATATTTTCAATCTGCCTTCATATGTCATGTTTTTAGACCTTTAAATCATTTTTGTTGCCCTCATCTAGACTTTGTCCAATTTGTCCACGTCTTTCCTGAAATGTGGTGCCCTGAACTGAGGAAGAGGAAGGACAGAGTAGGTCCATTTCTCAATGGGGAGGGGTGGGAAAGAACAATAACAGAAAATATGGAAATGGCAGAAGTGCTTAATAACTCCTTTGTTTCAGTTTTCACCAAGAAGTTTGGTGGTCATTGGACATCTAACGTAGTGAATGACAGTGAAAATGAGGTAGGATCAGATGCTAAAACAGGGAAAGAACACGTTAAAAGTTACTTGGACAAGTTAGATGTCTTCAAGTCACCAGGACCTAATGAAATGCATCCTAGAATACTCAAGGAGCTGACTAAGGAGATATCTGAGCCATTAGCAATTATCTTTGAAAAGTCATGGATGACAGGAGAGATTCCAGAAGACTGGAAAAGGACAAATATAATGCCCATCTATAAAAAGGGAAATAAGGAAAACTGAGGGAATTACAGACCAGTCAGCTTAACTTCTGTACCCGGAAAGATAATAGCACAAATAATTAAGCAATCAATTTGCAAACTTATAGAAGATAATAAGGTGATAAGTAACAGTCAGCATGAATTTGTCAAGAACAAATTGTATCAAAACAACTTGATAGCTTTCTTTGACAGGGTAACAAGCCTTGTTGATGGGGGGAAACAGTAGATGTGGTATATCTTGACTTTGGTAAAGCTTTTGATACAGTCTTGCATGACCTTCTCACAAACAAACTAGGGAAACGCAACCTAGATGGACCTACTATAAGGCAGGTGCATAACTGGTTGGAAAACCATTTCCAGATAGTAATTATCAGCAGTTCACAGTCATGCTGGAAGTGGATAACTACTGGGGTCCCGCAGGGATCAGTTCTGGATCTGGTTCTGTTCAATATCTTCCTCAATGATTTAGATAATGGCATAGAGAGTAGTCTTATAAAACTGTGGACAATACCAAGCTGGGAGGGGTTGCAAGTGCATTGGAGGTTAGGATTATAATACAAAATAATCTAGAAAAACTGGAGAAATAGTCTGAAGTAAATAGGATGAAATTCATTAGGGACAAATGTAAAGTATTCCACTTAGGAAGGAACAATCAGTTGCACACATACAAAATGGGAAATGACTGCCTATGAAGGTGTACTGCAGAAAAGGATCTGGGGGTGATAGTGGACCACAAGCTAAATTTGAGTCAACAGAGTAACACTGTTGCAAAAAAAATCAAACATCATTCTGGGATGTATTAGCAAGAGTGTTGTAAGCAAGATACAAGAAGTAATTCTTCTGCTCTACTCCTCAGCTGATTAAGCCGCAGGTTGCCCAGCACTGCTCTAGATAGTCTGATCTCATTTTGTGCCTCAGTCTTTCTATTTTTTCCCTACATGCCTGTGCTATTTGTTTATATTCGTCCTTTGTAATTTGACTCTTTTTTAGTTTCAGATAACTGAAGATCTCCTGGTTAAGCCAGGCTGGTCTCTTGCCATGAACTGAGCTAACTCTATCTTAATTATTAAGTTAAAGACTGGAAAATGCAATGGTCTCATTAGTTGTAGCCCAAATTATCCTTTTATCCATGAGAGTCGCTAGAAGATACAAATTAGTGTTGTAATTCGCAAACATAGATGGTCCTTCTGAGTTTAACAGCTGAACCTACCTGGGAAATATTAAAACAATTTCCCTGCGCAAATCCTACATATCTGATATTTCACTATGAAAATATTCTGACAGTAATGAACAGGGCCAGCTCCAGGCACCTGCTTATCAAGCAGGTGCTTGGGGTGGCCCCGGAGTGGGGCGGCAATTCGGCGGAGGGTCCCTCACTCCTGCTCGGAGCAAAGGACCTCCCGCTGAATTGCCACAGATTTGCGATTACGGCTTTTTTTTTTTTGGCTGCTTGGGGCGGCAAAACCCCAGAAGCCGGCCCTGGTAATGAATAATAGTAAACAGAGCTGGTTAGAGAAACTTCAGCAGAAACATATCCCATTGGAGTTCAGTTTAAATGAAAATGCTCCATAAAATTGGGTCAGTTTCACTATTTTGGAAGAAAACTAGTAAAAAAAAAAAGTTCCTAAAACATGTAAACAACATAAGTGTTTCATTTGCATGCACCAATAATGAAACAGAAGATTCATTTAAAGATCTTCTCTAAACCTATTGAAAGCCTCACTTCTCACTGCAAGGTGACATTTTATAATTCTTCTGATTCTATGATTTTGTTGGGGGGAGTAGATGGGAAAAGTTCATTTCAGGTTGTATTGTCCTATTGTGAAACTTAGCATGCAGTAGAGACATAACACTGTAGCAGAGAAATGTGTGAACAGTTTTGAAGATAAAGCTAAAATGGTAATGCCTACAATACACAGACTCAGGAAAGGCAGGTCAACTGGGCAGTAAGACTCAGTAAGGAAAATTTGAAGAGCAGTATTCCTTTGGAGGAATACAGTAGAAAAGCCCTGATTCTCCTCCCTTCCATGTGCAGATTTCAATGACTGTCCCTGTGGGCTGGTTAAAATTGCTACTGCATTTTTTGAATTACTTATTTTTGTTGTAAAGCAAATATTTTGTTCATTGCATTTATTGTAATTATTTTCAGGGTGCAGTTTGCAATTTAGCTGGGTGCCAGATAGACTTCTTAATCATACCAGAAAAGTTACTGTTGGGTGCAGCAAGACCCACTTTTCTCTCTCAGGGGTCTGACTGAATTGGCTCCCTACAGCAACCAATGGAAGACTAAGATGAGACATATGTCTTATCCCCTGTATAGTAGGGCATTGTAATTAAGACAATGGACTAGTTCTGAAATTACATTTCTGTGTTTGCATGTTGCAAAGTACTACACTAAAGGCAAGTTAGCTCAGGTGAGAGTACACTGTAGATTGGTAAGATGCCATGAATACTGTGTCCAGCTTATGAAGCACTCAGTAAATATCTGAGAGAAGTGGACCTGTTTCTCATCTGGTTCACCAGCTTTAAGAAAATGTTATCCATGGATTTCAATGGAATTACAGTCAATTTAAAATTGGTGTAAAGCATAGGGCCTGATTCTCTATGTTTCTGGGGACCTTCAGAATCATTTCAGTCACTGGCTGACTCTTTTACTTTATCCTCCTCTTGCCTTCTTCAGAGAGCACCTCTTAATTAACTTCTAGAAAGCCACTGCTCTTGGCTGGCAGATAGAGCCAGTGAAAATCCAAACATGCCTCCGAGCACATTTTATGTCTTTCCTGATCACATGCACTTTTCCTGCTCCTTACCTGTGCTCATTTCAGTAAAGGTGTGAAGTTTGCTCACATTGTTGAATACTTTGCACACTTCTCCATAGTTATACAGAAGCCTCTCAGCAGAGGTATGGGGGGGATGGTCAAAAATTAGAGTTGTCAGGTGTCTGGTTTTCAACCAGAACGCCCGGTCGAAAGGGACCCTCATGGTTCCGGTCAGCACTGCTGACTGGGTTGTTAAAAGTCCAGACAGTGGCACAGCAGGGCCCAGGTTAAGGCAGGCTCCCTGTCTGCCCTAGCTCCACACGGTTCCCTGAAGAGAATACCAGATCCTGGCATCCCCTAGGTGCATGGGTGGCCAGGGAGGCTCCGCGTGCTGCCCTTGAGCAGGGAGGCACAACCCCTGCAGCTCCCATTGGTCGCAGTTCCTGGCCAATGGAAACTATGGGGGCAGTGCCTGTGGGCATGAGGGCAACATCATGGACCTCCCTGGCAGCCGCAGTAAGTGCAGCTGGGACTGTGAATCCCTCCTGCACCCAGCCCAGAATCCCCTCCTACACCCAAACCCCTCATCCCCAGTCCCACCCCAGAGCCTGCACCCACAACTGGAACCCTCAACTACACCCCAACCCCAACCCAGCCCAGAGCCCCTCATTTCAGGCCCCACCCAGAGCCCACACTGCTAGCTGGAGCTCTCACCTCCCACCCACACCCTGCCCCAGTCTGCTAAAAGTGAGAGGGCTGGGGAGAGCGAGCAATGGAGGGAGCGGGATGGAGCAGGGGCAGGGCCTCAGGGAAGGGTTGGGGTAGGGGTGTTTGGTTTTCTGCCATTAGAAAGTTGGCAACCTTGTCAAAAATATTTCATCAAAAATGCTTTTTCAGTGAAAAAGAGATTTTCAACTAAACAAAATATTTCATTGAACGTGTCTGCTTTCAATGGCCAGTGACTTGGAGGATACATGGGGCATGTCATGGCAAAAGATGGTGAATCATGGGAGATGTAGTCTAACCAGGGAACCTAAACAATGTAGGAGAACAGTACAACTTCCATGAGGTACCATCAGGGGTGCTGCAACAATTTGTATACTAGGGGTGCTAAGAGCCATTGAACCAAACTGTAAACCCTGTATGTAATGGAAACCACTTCAAGTCATCTCAGCATAGTTCCAGCACCTATGGACACCACACTGGCATTTCACAAATGAAATATTTTGTTTTTTGGCTGAAAACTGAAAAAAAAAAAAAAAGTTTGGGGGCATTCCATTTTTTTTAATGAAAAATCATTTTTTTCCACAGAGAGCAGATACCTTTTTTTGCAAAATCATTTGCAACCACCCCCCAAATTTTCCACTGAAAAAAATGACACCTCTTCTTCTCCCCTGCCACTGAAGCTGAGGATACACATTTCCCTCTTTATCTGTAACCCTGTACTTGCCCCATAGGTCTCCCCCTTGCTATTAACCTCATCATCATCATGCTTATCTCTTTCCCTCCAACTTCACCTTTTATTCTCTTCAAGCTGGTTCCTCTCAAATATGAGTAATGTCCCCATCATAAAAAATACCTTCAACGCCACCTTCATCTCCAACATCTGCCCCATCTCCAATCTTCCCTTCACCTTTAAACTCATGTTTCATTTATTATTATTATCTTGAGTTATGCTCCAGCTCCATCATGTGCGTCCTTCAGTCTGGCTCCCATTCTCACCCCTGCATCAGAAGTGCTTTCACTAAGGTGTCTAATGACATTTTCCTGGCCATATCTCACCCCTCGTTCCTTTACCTTTCTGATGCTTTTGACAATTTCAATCACACATAACTTCCTCCTAATATTTTGGCTTTAGTTTTCATTTAGATTGCAAGTTATTTGGGAAAGAACCTGTCTGTCACAGCACTTAGCAAAATGGGGTCCCAATATTAGTTGGGGTACTACTGTAATTCAAATAAAAATAATGATTCCATCATCTTCAAAGCTACTACTACCTCTCAGATTACTCCTTTAGAATCTCATCCTGAAGGCCCTCCCCTCTTCACAGGTGTCTTCACACAGAGGCGGCTCTAGCTTTTCTGCTGCCTCAGGCACGGCAGTCAGGCTGCCTTCATCAGCTTGCCTGTGGGAGGTCCCTGGTCCCACAGATTAGGCGGCTTGTCTGTGGGAGGTCCGCTGGTCCCGCAGATTTGGCGTACCCGCTGACGAAATGCCGCCGAATCCACGGGACTGCGGACCTCCTGCAGACAAGCCGATGAAGGCAGCCTGACTGCTGCCCTCACAGGGACCAGCAGGGCGCCTCCTGCAGCTTACCACCCCAGGCATGTACTTGGAGCGCTGGTGCCTGGAGCTGCTGCTGTCTCCACAAGGCATCCTTCTTGCCCCCTACCTCCTTTACACCCTTTTTTAAAGTGAAATCATTCACTCATGGGATTACAACTACCATCTATGTACTGATGACTGTGTTCTGACCTACCTTCCCCCCAACTTGTCTTTTTACAGCCAATCCAGCATATCAGCCTCTCTTTCTGACATCTCCCCCTGGATGTCTCACTATCAATTTAGACTGGGATTTTCAGAGGGGTCTAAGGGAATTAGCTGTCCACTGAATTGCAATGGGTGTTGGACACAACTCCCTTAAGGTTTAAGGCTTGGATTTTCAAAGGGGCTTTATGCCTGATCTTTTCCCTGAAACCATCCCCACCACCACGTTTCTCTGTTGACACAGCCATCAGCTCTCCTATACTTGGTAAAACTATATATACAATCATAGATTAAATTACACAAGGTAGTATTGAAAAAGCAATGATAAGAATTGTGGCCCAATCTTGACCAAACTGTCTCCTTTCTCTGCTGAGAAAGATGATAGCGGAAAAACGTAAGTTCACTTAAATCTCCATTATTTGTTCTGACCATGGAGTAAGCACTTCAAATTTAAATCCCACAGCTGCATATGGAAATCTAAAAATGATCTTCCACTTGTGGCTGCAGTTTTGGGACTTAACCCCATTAATTTTACACCACCCACCAGCTGCTGAAGCATAGTACAATGTCCAAGGCAGCCATCGAGTTTATGGAGACATACACTTGCCCTTGGGTTTCACATATTAGTGTTTAGGAATAGAGCAGAAAAGATGTTGCTACTGGTGGTAAATTTAAATTTCTGTCAGAGTACCACTGTCCATATGGTAGGAAGGAAACTGTTAGAATACTCCAAAATTATTGGTTTTATTTAAATTATAGGCTTGATGATAATTTAAGTATTTCATTATCTCTGCTTAGGAAAAAATAATCAAATATGTTTATGTATCACCAGATGTTAAGTTATTGCACAGCCTTTGGCTCAGAGATGCTGCATGGAATTTTGCTAACAATTATATCCTCAATGTAAATTAAGTGATTTAAGCCAGTATGTGTTATAGGAATTAATATCCATGCTGGATATCTTTCTAACTTAAGTGGTAAAGGTGAAGTCAATCAAGTCATAACTTTTGATGGGATTAAGCCTTTGCATAGACATTAATCCATTTACTCTGTCAACAGCGGTGAAGGATTTGGCAATATGAACCATCTTCTGTTTTACATTTTAGGAGTATAAACTGCCTATGGTGCATTTTTATAATGAAATGTGCACTGGACCTGTTAATGTGATTTTTTCATACAGCACTTTTAAAAATATTATCTTCACTTTTTGAGCTACTTATTAAAATGCACTTTTGGTAAGAAAAAAACTGCATAATGGCCACATCTATTTTCATACAAATTACAAATGAATTTTAAATAGGGACCATACTTTACTACTTTGTTGAAAATTGAATAGTCTTGCTGTGAGATAATAGACATTATGTAATGGATATACATGATTTTTTAACCATTTTATTGGATCACTATGCAGCATTTACAAGCAAATACCATTCAGGAACAATTAACAGCTTACCCAGATGTTCTGAATCATACAAATGCTCAGAAAAGCTTATTCAACATTATGCTGAACAGTATCAAAAGCTATCCACTCAGTACTGCAGTGTCAGCAACATAGTTAATGGCCAATTAACTACATCATTCCTTCATGCTTTGGATTTATGGTAGGTTACTATTAGCCTAACAAAAGATAATCGACTAGCACTGGATGCCATCACTGCAAAAATGTCCTCTATGTCTTCTGTTCAGTTTCTCTCAATTTCTAATGGCTGATTTCTTCTATCATAGTATGTGGTCAGGAGTTTACAACTAGAATGCCAGCCCAAAACAAATGCAACTTCAGACACCTATCTGCTAATCAACCAGCAAAATAGTCATTACTGTAGCTAACTATGAAAACTCAGTATCTTAAAACCACACCTGTCAATCTATTGAGATGGCGTAAAATCCACAAATTGTTTTGGCACCACCTTCTCTGTCCCCATCTCTTCCCTCTGTGTAATAACTAGCTCCATGATACATGCAGTACATTGACTTCAGAAATGGCAATAACCATTCCGATAAATATTGCTTTAGGGCTGAGAATATGCTGGAAGCTGAAGTTTCGTTGCTGTAGAGAACAGTAAATACCAGTTGTGTTTCCTATTATGTGTGCCTACTCAGGGAATGTAGGAGTTTCCCTTCCCCCTGCCCCCAAGACATTTCCCGTGAGAGCAACAATGGAAAAGAAAATTATGTACATGATTGTGAAACTACCAAACAGAAAAACATTCAATCTAAACGCAAATACATATAATTATATTTTTAAAACATTTATGCTGTTGATGTGATTTTATAATATATTTTCAATTAGTTTGATAATGCAGATAAACCCATTATAATCTGAGAGTCATAGCTCAGATTCATACTCAAATAATCTCAGATATACAGGAGGCATATACAAATCTTGGGCAATCGACCACTTGCGAGCAATAAAAGGATGGCTCTTTATTAATACTGATCATTTCAAAAAAAATTCTGAGAATGTATTTTCCTAATGATAAAGCAAGAAACCTTGAGTGAGCCTGCACAAAGACTATGTAATATTTAAGTCCCTCTTAAAAAAAGGAGTTAAGTAGGACTATATGGTGCTTCATAATTGCTGGCCCTTTGCATGGGGTGAATTTCAACTCATCTGACTAGTTAATGACATTTCCAGTTGAAAACAGTTAATTAAGCCTCTTTTTCGTACAGAAGACCACACTCAAAGAATATCATGTTTTTAAATACCAACAACACTGAGCAACACATAATCCTGCTTTAGCAGAGACAGCTTGAGTAACTTCTTTATAGTTCAGCACTATACCTTATTGAGATATCCTGATGAATGGTTTGGGCCATGCTAGAAATGCTATAGAGGCAGCCTTCATTGTATTTTGGTACTTCCAGTCCTACCAACAACCAGGAAATGTAGATAATTAAAATGAACAAGTTAAGCAAACTTCACAAAATGCCAGGGGCTGTTGAATTTTGTACAGTGGTTTGACTCATTTCTAACGTACAGTCTGGTAAACATGACACTAATTCTTATTATTTAGCATGAGCTGGTTGGGAAATGTTTTCCATTACCACAGAAGCATTTTTTTTTACATCTCATTTCATTTTTTTGCTTCAAAAGTTGTTGGATTTTTGTTGAAAAAACAGGAACAGAATTTTCATGTTTTCAACAATACATAACAATGTATTTTGTTGGTTACACTGGAAAATACAACCAAAAACCAGACAATTCTCATGGAAATGTCTCTCTTGATTAATAAGCCATTTTCTGTCAAAAGATCGTTTAAAATGTGTTAAATTTTGATGGTTGTGCTATTATCTCCTTCATGTTACTGGCAAGTATATTGCCAGCAGTGAGTTTCATACAAGATATGAAGGAGTTAGTTTGGATAAAGGACAAGGAATATTGCTTTTGCTTAGCCTTAATAATTGAGAATATAGCTGTAGTTTGGACCAAAGAAAAAAGTTCTAAATCCAGAGGGCACCAAGAATTTAAGGCGCAAGAACCTAGAACCTTGAGTTTATGTCTAGGAGGCATCAGAAACCATATACAGCTACATCTAGGACCCCAGATCTTTAAAATCTGAGGGTTTTTTACTCTTATATTTTAACATTACAGACATTTACTAATGCATTGCAGACACACACATAATGCAGCATCGTAGAAGACAAAGGGAAGGTATGGGGATAGAACTTTTAAAACAGCTAAAATACAGCTGGACAAAATGTTCTCTCTCTGGTTCACAAAATGGTATAAAAATAAAAATACATTGTTTCCACATGATTTTTCACCAGTGATTTTCTTCCCCTCAATTTGATCAGGTTTCATGCAATTGTGAAATGTCATAAAATTGCATTTTCGGTTGGTGAAACCTTGTTTGCTTATGGAAAAAACCCTAAGAACTGCACACACTGAAAATTCTTGAATTTTAGGGGGACAGTGAGCAATAGTCACATTTCACCAACATAATTTTCTCTACAGAATGTTTTTCAAGCTTTAGCCTTGGGTACTATGTAAAAACACTAACACCAAGTGCTCAATAACCGTTATACAAATATTAACAGTTTAAGTGCTCTTAGTGACTTTTTCTTCATGGTGCTGGATTTTCTTCACACTGTAACCTAGTTTTTTCTCAAAGATAGGCACAAACAAATTGCAACAGTAATGTTGCTCATGAAGATACCAGAAAAATGATTTCTCAAGCAACTGTATTTATAGCATATGAAAGATTCCTCACCTGCTACTTTTCAATGGTTCAGCAGGCATGGATAATAGAATTCTATATTAAATATCTGGTCCAAATTACCAACAGTTTATACTGGCTGCATTCTTACTTCAGAAAAATAAGCAAAATAATTGCATGCAGATGGCCCCAACAACTGTAAACCTGCTCTGCATGGATATGTGCTCTTGTAATCATTACAGGTTTTCATCACTCTCTGACTGGTGGGCAAATTATTCCATATTTTTAAGTATCCAAAACAAAACAAACAAAAAACCACAACTGTGTTTCTTATGAATAACACTAAGAAAGTTTCAGCTGCCCAAGCTAAAGAAAATGTAATTATCTCTAGTTTCCCCCCCCCCCTTAGCATTAAATCCTCATTACTACATATATCAGCTTTTATTATTCAACTCTCATTGTGGTTTGTATTTGAAAATGATGGAGACTATACTTAGAAACTGCTTAGAATCACTAATAATGTTCCCCCCACCCTTTTTCTATATAAATTGACAGAATCCTTATTCAGAATCTAACTTTCGGGCTTTATGCCTGAAAGTTATTGAAGTTGTTCTGTACATAGTTAACGTTTGTATTTTTTTCTGCAGTTGTTTTGAGTATTTCATGTTTCATACTATTTCATAAACAAAAAACTTTACTTGGAAGTGCTGATAAAGTGTGACATCCCCCAACATGCATATCCTGAAAAAGCAGGAAATAACAACTTGTGGAACACCTGGTAACCACATTCCAGTGATGACAGATCATGTTCCCTTTGATACTAACAGACTTCACATCACTCCAAAGTTTCTCCTTCTGCCTCCAACTGATAAAGAAACACACTACACATTAATCTTCCTCACAACATAATGCAAAATCTTAATTAGAACTTTGGCAAATATTCAGGATTGGTATGAGTAAACATGTTAAAGCATGTGTTGGAAGCAGACTTTGAAGAATCTTAGATTTTTCCCTGTTCTATAGACAAAAGAGAGATTCATCAAGTCCCTTTGGACTATTGGAGAACATATCGGTCAACGAGTAAGGTGGCCCACAGTTCTAAATTCACCTCTGCCACTAACTGCTGTTTATATTACTGTGTACTGAAAAATCCTTATGAAGCATAGCCCCATACTCCTCCTAGGAGGGAAGCAAATATTATTCCTATTAACAAATAAGGGCTTATCTTCAGAGTGAGTATTTATGCAGCCTGCCAATTTATGAAACATGCTATCTTGCCACACGAACACTGCTCCAGCACACCAAAAGTTCCATAGTGCACATTGATTTACTGCTGTCAGAAACTGGAGTATGTCAAAGTGCACTACAGAACTTTTAGTGCACTGCTGTAGGACCCACAGGGTGAGTTAGTGAGTGGCAAACTAGCTGTTTCTAGAGTTACACTCGGCCTTGCCACGTACTAACTCACTGTATGGACAAACCCTTAGTTAAGTCAGGGCCATTTCTAGAAATGAGACTACAATTCAGTTCTCTAACAGGCCAGCTCTAAGTTTTTCCTCTTTAGACATATGCCTTTTAAAATAAATTGCTGGGTTACCTTGCCTGAGGCCATTCCACAAGCGGGGGGTTGAAATGCTTAGCAACTAATTGTGTAACCCATTGGCAGAACCTAACAGGGTCACCCTCTTGCAGCCATCCAGCCTATGTTTCTCACATTGAGCTTCAGAAAAATAGGGATTCTGAAAATTGGTATCAATGTATGAACTTAATTTCTTTACAGTGTGATAACAAAAAAAGGTAGCAGATAAGGGGGAGAAAAGACTGCATCTGAAGAGCAGAAGTGGTAATCAGGCTTTGGAGTTACTGTTACTGTATGGCAGTGCACAGTTATCACACTTTAGGGCCTTCCTAATTAAACATCTGCAGAATATGGGGGAAAACGTCATAATACTGTGTTAACAGCATGCTCCAGAAACAATTAGCTTTAGCAAAGTCAAGAGCAATACAGATAACTATGGATATTCAACCCTAAAGGAACTACGACAACATATAAGTTGCTGCAATGATGTATTTTTAGACAGACACTCCTATCCTAAACAAAGCTCCTTGTACTGCATACATCATGAAAACTATTTATCTCATCTGGTAATTGTAGCTTACTCTTAAAAGATACCATTTAATACAGATCTTAGATCTCCTATAATATATTTTGTTTGTAGATCTCAAAGTACCATTATCCCCACCTTAGTAATTGGGAAATTGAAGCACAGAGAGCTGAAACTACTTGCCCAAGATAACATATATTTGTTAGAGAGCTGAGAATTCAACCCATATCTTGAGATGTCCAGTCCAATGCCATATCTGCTGCCTCTATTATACATCATGAATGGCTGTAGAGTGGAGAGGACTAATCATCAAAGTATACGAATGGGAGCCAACCACTTCTGAGATCTAATACTGAGTATGAAATTAAACTTCTCTTGGGTAAAGAGGAACCTACACTTACCTACTGATGGAGTGACAGTTAATTAGTGCTAAATTCAGCCCTGCTATAATAGCTGATTACAACTGAAGTACATCAGGCGTACCATGGTCTACCATGTTTCCAAAACACTTTGAAGATGAGAAGTGCTAAAATATTTCTAAATATTACTGTAGAGGTCTGCTGTTGGGAGAGGGGGTTCACCCCTCTCCGGGGCGGCTGGGAGCCAGGCCACCTCATGACCTGGGGTGACAACAGTTCTGGGCCCAGACCCTCAGGCAGGGGCTGAGCAAGAAGTTCAGTCTATAGAGCCCAGGCCCTGGATCCAGGCGGGGCAACAAACACTGGTGCAGGCTCAGACCCTCAGACAGGGGCTGAGCAAGCAGTTCAGTCTACACAAGGTAAGAGGCCCAGGCTTCTGGGCCTGAGCAGTGGAGGAAGGAGGAGACTGCCACCCATGAGTGGGGTGGCAGGGGGGACGCAAGCCCGCCCACTCCTCTGCGTCCCAGCCCGGGGCCCTAACAGCAGCAGGCAACCTACTGCTGTGTCAGTGGGGATCCTGGCCGCAACACACTGACATTGGCTCTGGTTCTGCTGCAGCCAGACTAGGGTCGGCTGCCCCCGGGCTACTTCCAGACTCCCTCTTGGGGCTTACCTGGATCCTGTGGTCATCCTCTGCAGGATCCAGGTGCATGAGTTCGTCCCGTCAGGGCTGGATGGTAGGTCCGACAGCTTCTCGGGGTAGCGAGCACAGGGAAGCTCTGGCAGCTCCTCTGGATAACGAGCATGGGGAGGCTCTGGCAGCTCCTCTGGGTAGCGAGCACGGGGAAGTTCGGGCCACTCTGGGTGGCTACTCTGGGTTGCAGGATTCTCCCTGTCCTGAGCTCCCGGAGGGACGTCCGCTCGCTCCGGCCGCTGGGGCCTCTCTGAGCTCGGAGGGCCTGCCTTTATACTTCCGGGTCGGTGCTTGACCCCCTTTATATTTCCGGGTCTGAGCTTGACCCTTTGTGAGGCAGGCTCAGAGCTCTGTAGCTCCGCCCAGTCCAGCCTTCGGCTGGGCTCTTCGTCCTCCGGGGCGGCTGGGAGCCAGGCCGACTCTCTACAATTACTAAATTAAAAACAAGTCTTTTTATCATTTTAGTAAGGTAAGTAGAGTGCATTTTTGTCTGGAATGTGCACGGGAATCTTTGCATGGAAGGTGCTATGGAAGTGCCACGTATCATCATTAGCGTAAAGAGTGGGCATTCTGAAAGTTGTGATTATATTTCACATTACATAATTATCATGAGATAAAGTGTGAAACTCCTCTGAGAGTAGTGGAGGATAGCAAATGTAAAAATCAATACTGACATTCAAGGTTAGACTTCAAAATCATCAATCGCAATAGTTAATAGATAATAAAAATCTATTATTTCACAATGCAGTAGACTACATAGCTCACTAGAAAACTATTTCAATTAAAATATTTCTGCTTTCCCTTGTGATGGGATCACAGAAGTGAAGCTAAATTATACTGGTTACATTGATCTGATATACTACATTGCTGGTGCTGACTTTCTAAGCATTTCCTATACACTGATTCACGTTTTGGAGACAAAGCCGCACTTTAGTAAGTCAACCTCTTTAATTCAGGGCAGATCTACACTACAGCCAGGATTGATGCTCTGAGATCGATCCACCAGCGGTAAATTTAGCGGGTGTAGTGAAGACTCACCAAATCAACAGCAGATCGCTCTTCAGTCCACCCCTGTACTCCACCCCCGATGAGAAGAGTAAGGTAAGTCGACGGGAGAAATTCTCCTGTCGACCCTCTGTGGTTGCGTAGCATAGGTCGACTTACTGTGGCAGTTTAGACGTAGCCTCAGTGTCAACTTTTGTATCCATAAATATGTTCATTGCCACCATGCATGAATGAGTATGATTTTAGGTTTACAGAACCAAACCCTGTAATTGATCTGACATTTTCTCACATAACTGAAACAAGTGGAACACAAACAAAATATCCAAGATAAGAAGGCTGGGTACTCAAGGATGATAACTGTTACTCGTCTAGTACCTCCATGCGTTATGCATTCGTATTGTCCTCAGTCCATTCTGTGTTTCCTTACTCACGGAGCTGCATTTATTTCCTGTACAGATACATGAAAGCTGAGAGTTCTCAAAAAGATCTAAACATTTAGATTTAAAACCCCAGAAGTGCAAAACACTTCCTTTCACGTAGATACAATATGTCACAGATGGGTTAGGTGCCTCACAATCAACATTATTACGCATACTCTAGGTCTGTAGACAAAAACACAAATAGCCAATACAATCATTAGATACTAAGGAATTTTTATAAAGAGATATAAATATATAAAGATATATAAAGGGGCATAAAGAAGCAATACATGTTTTATTAAACTAATCTTTACACCAACTGTATGACCAAATTGCAAACAACTTTTCCATGTTTTAACTTTCCTGTAACCAATATAGTCATTTCTTCTAACAGTCTTCTCAGTTTTATAGATTCAGTAAACTGTTGCTTCATGAACGAATCTGATTTTCATGGAGTGACAATTCTATATGCATCTAATCTGGATTCTGTTCTACTTCTTTCTAATTGGATGGCTAAAATGGGCATAGAAAAAAATGGCAGTGTAAATGTATATGAGATGCAAACAAAATAAACAATGAATCTTCCCACCAGGTTTTTTCCCTCCATCAACTGAGACATCTAGGAATGCAACTACAAAGGTAAAATATTCATAGGCAAACCATTAATTAGATAACAATTAACTTACATGGATAATTTAGTGATTACTTACAGAGGCTCATAAATATTTAAATGTTAGGCATAACATGCAACTGAATTTATACAGCCAATCTGATACATAGTGATTCTCATTAGCTGCAGCACGCCTCAGTTTTTCCTTCATAAAAGAGTATAACTGCCATTAAAAAAAAAAGTTTGAACTTCAGAAGTGCATGATAATTAGAAATTGCAGTTCAATGCTACAAGGAGAAGCAGACAATGTGGATTATTTCTTATAAAACTCAGTCATGAATGTGGCAAACATGTCTTAAATCTTTGAGGCTCCCACAGCCAACTAAGACTTTACATAGGTTTGTAAAGGAACAATAATGCCATTGTGCAGAATTAAGTTTTTATTCTTCATATAGGAAGACTTTTGCCATAAGATTTATAAATCGATGCAACCCTTCAGATTAGCACTGGGCTTTCTCTGAACACTCTAGGCAGCACAGAAAATCAGCAGAATCAGTTTTGCATTTTACAGTACTATCATATGAAGTTTTCAGATACCATTTATGTATATTTTTAATACTTAGATTATTTTACTTAGTGTGAACATGTTGCTTCTAGTGAATATGAATGAACAGCAATAGACTAAAAATAAGTGTTGCAAATGTGACCATCCCTTATAATAGAGATGATGTACACCATTCCATTCTGTCCTGTGAAGGATGACTGCAAGTCAATATTTTCTGTGTATTATTCTTAGGCTTGACATATATAATTTCAAGAAATAATATTGATGTTAATTTTAAGCATTGTTTTTTCAGTTTTTAGCTATAAATTTTCACAGTTGTGGGAAATTATAGGAGGTCATAAATTTTATGACATGAGATTCAAAAAGTTAAAGCTTTATGATCATTAAAACAGAAATTGTCAACATTACATGTCAAAATATACAAAATAAATATCCTTAAATCAAACTCTAAGAAGTTCTCATGCAGCATTTTTCTTATTTTGCCTATCTGGAAATTTCAGTTATCATAGATGAAAATATGTTTTCATTGGTTTGTATTTGTAAGATGAAATTGACATTTACTGACATTTGCCAATTAAAATGTAATCCTTCCAATCCTAATTATTCTCTTGTTTTCTCCTTATTAGTTGACACTGATATTCTACTGTATCTGGACTTATTCCTGCAAACTGTTGGCACATAAAATGCTCATTGACTTCAACAGAAGTTCCACACATGAAGGGTGTGGTCCTTTACCTTGATCCAAACAGATTTTATGTGTTAAAATGGCAAAAGAAAGGGGTGTAAGTATTCAGTCATATTAAAATTTAAAAAACAACAACAGTCACACAGAAGCTCTGAATTGATAGACAGAGCTACGTTAGTTCGAATTGTTTGTACAGTGAACACACATAAAAAGTTCCACTTCTTCGAAATATTTCACCAGTCATAGATATAGTCCCCATCTTTAAAATGGGAAAAGCCTTTAGAACCGGATTAATCTTTCAAATTGGTGGAACTTTTTAAGGGTGCCCACTGTACATTGCATTCATTAATAATCATACAGCAAGACAGTGCAAAATAAATGCATCAGATCTGCAACCCACTCAGACTATGCACTGGGTTCAGTTTTTAATGTGTTTGAGAACTTTAGTCCATGCTAATGAAAGCTTGGTGAGCACATGCCAAATGTTAAACTCGAACCTCCAAGATAACCCGCAGGACTAGGTCTGCATTTGATTTGTGCCAACTGGATGGCAGGTATCTGTGCCATCTGCGAGCATATCCAATTGAGTTACTTGGTAAAATTGCAAATGCTGATCATCAGCAAAATCTGTGGAAAGCTGCTTGTGAAGTGACCAAAAACTTAATGCAGTAATAGTTTTATGTGTGGTCTCATTCATGTTTTATAGAGGAGGATTCTTTATACCTCTATAGTCGTATGTTATGGTATGTTAACTCTGCAAACAAATCCAATTTTCATTAGCTTTCTTCCCCTCTGACCATATCACACGGCACATTTGGCATTTGACATCATCTTTAGAGCTTTATCAACCATTTCAGTCCAACTGTCCCCTTCCCATCCAGAAATACACATAAGATGTGCTCTGAAAAACACAAATATCCCATCCAGTATATTTCCTCAAAATTATTCTGTCAGAGTGGGGAACTTCCATAGCAGCATGTGCACACAGAAAACAGGCAACAGTGTCACCCCCTAACCCAAGCAAGCAAAAGCTCAGGACCATTCACACAAAAACCCTGAGCATCCAGTACCTACTTTTCAGCCTTTGCCCTTCCTCTCACCTCACTGCCCTTTGGAATCCTGACACTTAATTTCCAATGAGCCCGTGCATCTAGAGTTTTTCCTGCCTCCTGCTTCATCTGGACACTGCTCTCTAGGCCCTCTGAAGGGATTTTTCCCCTAACATGGGAGTGAGCGAGATAGGGTTTCACTCATCACTGGGTACTGTCTCTGGGGATTAGCCCTTCCAAGTCCTCTTTGTGGCTTGGCCAGGTCACTGTAGTCCCCCACTTCCAGGGTAGCAAAATCTGATCGGCTAACTGTCCCAGTCTTTGGCTCCACTGCCCAGTCTATTCCACCTGCCCAGTGACTGGTAGGGGAACCCAGGCCCACTCTCTACTCTAAATTCCAGACCAGGGATCTTATGTCTAGCAACTGTGATCTGCTTTCTCCCAGACCCTGCTGCTCTTCCCTGAGACTGCTTCATACATATTCTGCTTCATACATATTCATACATGGTTCTGCCCTCTCTGGGTTTACCAGTCCAAACTCCCTCCTTTGAGGGAGTAGCCACAAACTACTTAACTCCATAGCCCCAAACACACCTTCCTTCTCCCAGTAAATGACTGCAGAGAATTTTCCCTGCATCCCCTTCCTGCTGCCAATTTCCTAGCTTTATACCAGCCCCATCTGTTCCTTCTCAGCTAGGCTTCATCATCAATCAGCCTTTTAAACCCTGGCTCTCCCCCAGGTTCAGCCTAGCAGACTAATTAACCTCACAACCTACTCCAGCTTATGTGAGGTGAACACCTCATAACAGAAAGTCATGTAGCAGTCTGTATTAACCTTCTGCCAGCTTTTTCTCTGGTGTCTGGAGGAAGGAAGGGAGAACAATGACCTTGCCCTTTTGCCTCCTTCTCTTAGCTTTTCCCCTCACCTAAAATATGGAATACAAGCCTCAAATGGTCTCTCCCCAGGGTTTAGGGCAGGTTGGGGATGGTATCAGAGCCTTCTGACCTTTAACAGGTTAGGAGAGTGCCACACAGAAGATCACCAGTGCACTGCTAATATTATATAATGGGGCTCTACATATGTACTTTGGCAGTATATAGTATCTTCCCCACTACATATGAGTTTTGTGAAGTGGAAGAGGCAGCATGCATTCCATTCCCAATGGTTTTCTGAGAGTATCAGATAGAACTCATAGTAATACAACTAACAGTTTATCCTTGAAATTCTTTTTCAGTCCATTGTATTTTTAAAGGAAAAATATTGTTTTTCCATTACTCTTGTCCAGTGACATTTAATAGGTTCCTCTAACACTTCAATGTGTTCTTCCCCTTATAATATTTATTTACCAAGCAAAGAATGCACATCAATAATGGAACAATGTTAGCTAAACTCAAAATTGCTTTTTGAGCAAAGTGATTTTGCTCTACTTGTATTACCAAACATTCAACAAATATATATTATACAAATCTTCCAAGTATCCAAAAATAATTCTGTAAACATATCTGCAACAAGTCCACAATAGGTCAAGTATTTTGCATGTACTTTAGATTTTGAAAGCTATTACCTCAGGAATTTTTATGCAACATGTCAGAAGTACAACTTTCTGTAAAGGCCTGAAGCTCTGGATTTTGATAATAAACAAAAGAAGCCAACTCCATAGGGTGACCAGGTTTCAAACTAAAAATTAAATAGTGAATCTGAAGTAGAAAAGGAGAGTACTTCCTTGACAGTCATTTAAACAGACATTCATCAATGTTGTTTTGATAATATTAACTTTCCTCATTTCTTTTAGAGACTGTTGTTGAGTTTCAAACTTCAGTCAGGATCTATCAGTGAAAGAGTGTAATGACATTTCTTTTGTCAGACTAAAGTACCTTGCCTGTGTGACACTATCCTACTCCAACAGTCATGACTCTAAAAAACTGAAATAATTTTCAGCCATATGTCTTTGTGTCTATATCTCTTCTGGGATGGTTGTCATTCAGCTCAGACAACTGGAATCAAAGAAGTGGGAGGGAGCATATTACTGCTTTTTAGGTAAGTAGCATTGGCTCTCTTCTGTTCATGAAGATAATAGAAAACAGACTGTAGGCCAAATTTTGCTCTCAGTTATACCATGTTCTCAGTGCTTTCCGTCAGATTTATTCTCAGTTTTCATGAACACAGTGTGAAATCCTGAGTCCACTGAAGTGAACAGCAAAATTCCCATTGGATTTCAGTGGAGCTAGGATTTCATTCATGGAGTAAAGCCTACCTGCTATTAAGTCTTTCTGTTCTTCTTTTGCCATCAAGCAATAACTGTGCAACTTAAAACCATTTTCTGTATTCTAATTATTGCCAGTAGTTATAAATTCAAATAAGCTTGATTTTTATCACCTAATTTCTATTTCAGACCTTTAGGGCAACCTTCTGCCCTGGCAGATGCACCTTGCCACCCCAATGACTTTAAAGTAAGTCAAGGAAGACTAACAGTAAACTAAAGCCAAGGGGGAAATAACTACAACAAAAAGAGGACCAAGTATCTCTTTCCCTTCTCCAATAATCTTTTAGTCCAGGGGTTATGGAACTGGGGGTCGTAACCCCTCAGGGGTTGTGAGGTTATTACATGGGGGGTCGGTCATGAGCTGTCAGCCTCAAACCACACTTTGCTTCCAGCATTTATAATAATGTTAAATATAAAAAAATATGTTTTTAATTTAAAGGGGGGGGGTCGCAGTCAGAGTCTTGCTGCGTGAAAGCAGTCACCAGTGCAAAAGTTTGAGAACCACTGTTTTAGTGAATATCTATAACAATTAGTAGAGCGATTCACGGGAATGTGTAGCAGCTACATTTATTTTAAACTCATCCTTAAATATTTAATGACTGCATCATAACATTTACAGCAGTTCTGAGAAGTAGTGAAAATATTTAAGCTGCAAAGACAAGGAAATGTTACTTGTCAAAGAGATGAAAATTAGAGCTGTACAGAGCAATTAATGAAGCCAATGCATAAATCAGTATGAATATTTCAGTTTAGCTGTTTTCTAAAACTCTTCATTACCTGGACATAATGGATTATTTTTGCTGTTTACTTAAAAGACATAACGTATCAATGTTATTAAGAAACTGAAGTGCACTTCTGCTCATTTGAGTATTCCAGAACAACTAGTGACAAAAAAGACCACTATTCACTGCAGCAAAATTTAAATAATTTTAAATGGAATATGATTTTGAACATATCACCAGCAGCCCACATTACCCACAAGCAAATAGAGAAGCTGAGAGAGTTATACAAACATCCAAGAAAATTCTACAGCATGAAGATCCATTCTTTGCTCTTCTGTGTTAGATATCAACATCCACAGCAACTACTGGATATAGTCCACCACAACTCATGATAGAAAGACAAATCAAAACTACTTGTCCAACTTTGGGAAGAAAAAATCTCTCAAAAGTGACTCGATATGCAGAGAGTAGCCAAGTCAAATAATAAGAAAAAAAAGCTTACAAATACTTTTACAACAAATTACACTCAGAGAGCTGCTGGATCTAAATCCTGGTGACCATGTTTGTGACAAGTTGGATGGGTAAAAAGAAAGGACAACTCCAGCCATTGGAAAGAAAAATAATTCAGTACCCTGATTATATATGGACAAGTCCAAGTGAGGACAGTTCAACAGAAATTGTCGACATCTACAGTTTGTTCCTCAAAAAGAACAATCAACAGAGCAAATTCTACAGATGGAGGATGCAGAACAAGAAAAGATGACTCGAGGATTCCAAAACAACCACTGCCAGTTGTTGCAACTAATGGATGGCCAGATGACCAAAGTTGTAATGTGTTTAGGTTATGTAGTTAGAAAACCAGTATGATTCAGAGACACTCAACATATTGATATGTACTGAACTCAAAGACAGTGTGAAAGTGTTAATTTTGGAAATGGTAGGAATGTCTAATTTAAAGGGGGAGATGTAATAGAATGCTAAGCTGTATTAAACTGTTCAGCTACTAAGTGGTGCCATGCGCAACATACCTTATTTAAGCTAACCTCAGCCATATCTCGCAGAGTATTAAAGGACCTTATGGACGACACATCTGGGGAATCTCTCTGAGAAGGAAGCTCTGAAGCAACCTATTGTGTACAACATATAGAGGATAGTGTTATTCCACTTTTATACAAACATGTACTCACCGTTTTCACTACATATATCACTGTTTGCAATAATGTTGTGATGAACCAAGACTAATATTTCTCAGGGTTTTGTTTTTTTTAATTTGAAGGGAAGTAAATAAACATGCATATGATGCACAGATTAAAAATGGGATTAGCGGGAAAACATTTATCTCATAAAAGAACATTATTAGAAGGAAAACAAACCTTATTAACATACAAGAATATTAAACTACATAAACTGAAAATTAATGGAAAATAATAGTTTAGTAACAATGCGAGGCTCAGAATAAAAGGATTAGGCACTTTGCAGAGTCATAAACCTGACTCTTTGTGATTATATTGGCAATTCCGCCTATTCCATAGCAAACAGCAGTTACAATTTTGGAAGTGTCCAAAAGAAACAAGACAAAAATTTCTGCCATAGTTAATGCCACATGCTTTTGCAATATCCTACTGTATTCCAAGTAGTGTTGCCAGATGTAGTAGCCAGCACTCATCCAATCAAACCAACCAACCAACTCCAAAATAGTAGCCATTTATTGGTTAAGATATCATCAATAAGACTGGCAGCCCATGGGGATCCAAGATCACTGGCTACTCGATCTATGACTTCCCTTTGATTTTGTTTTGAATACCTAAGTAAAATTTTCTATCTGGCCATACTGAGTTTGCTGAGCTATAGACATCATTAGCAGTTCAAAAAAGCTATGAACTGCTTTAAAAACTGTCCCAAAGTATAGTTACTGAACAAACACTGGAAGTCATCCTTTCTCTCTTCACTCCCTCCTCTTCGAGAGACCAAAGGTGAACATAAGGGTAAAAAGCTGGGTACTTTTGTGTCTGGTCCTTTTTTTAGGACTTTTGTAACAATCAAGCTGCTAACATCTTTCTCATTAGCAGAGAACCTGCTGCTTAAATTAGGGCAGCAATTACTGAATATTGCTGTTCAGCATTTTACATTCAAACATTTTTTTAAAGGAAAAGTAGCCTTTTAAATAAATACAATAAATGTCCAAAACATTTCTATTTCTAAAATGTCTGATTTTTTGACAAAAACCCAAAAGACTGAAATTTCCAGTGTTTCACATTTTCCTCCTCTCTCTTCTTTTCCACTACCTTCCCTCTCCCGCCATTTTGCCACTAGGAAAGAGATGGGAGGAAAAGAAGAAGAGAAGTAAGTGTTTCTTTTTCATTTTTTTCTTGTTCCACTAAAAAAAAAATCTGAAAATTTTCTAAATTTTTCACCAAAAAAATCACCCTCCTCACCCCATTTTCAACCCTTCTACCAATGAAGCCTCTAGAAGTATATCACTTTGCTAAGCATCTCTCAGAACCTCATTTCTGCCATTCCCTTTCTGCCAAGCCAAACCCATTTGCAGAGATAGAATCATTCAGGAATTCTTTGCTTTTCACTAGGGTACAGTAGGGCTCTGCCTCTCCCTCTATTCCAGCCTGCACAGCATGAACGGACTGCCTATCAGCAGGTTTCTGCAACATGACAAACCTGACTTCATGGGAGCAGCATGAAAGATTTTCCACTATGTTTCACTAGGGATAAAGCATGCCAGATCTGTTTGATATAAATCAGCATGGAAATAGTAGAGCAGAGCAAATTGATTTAAAAAAAAATTGAAATTTCAATATTCACCAAAGTCAGATACATATTTAGAAACAACAGAATTAGCTGAAAACACATGCAAAGAGTCTGACAAGCTCATGAGAGCAAGCAAAGCAACTCAGGAACTACTCCACCTCCATTTCCCCACTAATCACATTCACACGTACAGATATGGGCACCCGCATGGCCCCACAATATGCCAATATCTTTATGGCCGACCTGGAACAACGCTTCCTCAGCTCTCGTCCACTCACGCCCCTTCTCTACCTACGCTACATTGATGACATCTTCATCATCTGGACCCATGGGAAGGAGACTCTGGAAAAATTCCACCACGATTTCAACAGCTTCCACCCCACCATCAACCTCAGCCTGGACCAATCTACACGGGAGGTCCACTTTCTTGACACTACGGTGCAAATAAGTGATGGTCACATTAACACCACCCTATATCGAACACCTACCGACCGCTATGCCTATCTTCATGCCTCCAGCTTCCATCCCGGACACATCACACGATCCATTGTCTACAGCCAAGCACTGAGGTACAACCGCATCTGCTCTAACCCCCCAGACAGAGACCAACACCTACAAAATCTCCACCAAGCATTCTCAAAACTACAATACCCGCACGAGGAAATAAGGAAACAGATCAACAGAGCCAGACGTGTATCCAGAAGCCTCCTACTGCAAGACAAACCCAAGAAAGAAACCAACAGGACTCCACTGGCCATCACATACAGCCCCCAGCTAAAACCCCTCTAACGCATCATCAAGGATCTACAACCCATCCTGGACAATGATCCCACACTTTCACAGGCCTTGGGTAGCAGGCCAGTCCTTGCCCACAGACAACCTGCCAACCTGAAACATATTCTCACCAGTAACTGCACACCGCACCATAATAACTCTAGCTCAAGAACCAATCCATGCAACAAACCTCGATGCCAACTCTGCCCACATATCTACGCCAGCGACACCATCACAGGACCTAACCAGATCAGCCACACCATCACTGGTTCATTCACCTGGACATCCACCAATGTAATATACGCGATCATATGCCAGCAATGCCCCTCTGCTATGTACATCAGCCAAACTGGACAGTCTCTACGGAAAAGGATAAATGGACACAAATCAGACATTAGGAATGGCAATATACAAAAACTTGTACGAGAGCACTTCAACCTCCCTGGCCACACTATAGCAGACCTTAAGGTGGCCATCCTGCAGCAAAAAAACTTCAGGACCAGACTTCAAAGAGAAACTGCTGAGCTTCAGTTCATCTGCAAATTTGACACCATCAGCTCTGGATTGAACAAAGACTGTGAATGGCTTGCCAACTACAAAACCAGTTTCTCCTCTCTTGGTTTTCACACCTCAACTGCTAGAACAGGGCCTCATCCTCCCTGATTGAACTGACCTCGTTATCTCTAGCTTGCTTGCTAGCATATATATACCTGCCCCTGAAAATTTCCACTACATGCATCTGAGGAAGTGGGTATTCACCCACGAAAGCTCATGCTCCAAAACGTCTGTTAGTCTATAAGGTGCCACAGGATTCTCTGCTGCATGTACAGATAACATTATTTAGAAATAAAATACAAAGTAAAACATAACTGTCAGAGGTTGGATCACAGAAACCCACTTGGGGCTGCCAACTGATGTGCCAAGACTACTTCTGTCCATGCTTTCCCTACCAGCTTGGGACTCCAGAACCCTGCCTAGTTGTGCCAGACATGCTTGCCGGCTACAAACACAGGTCCAGGTCTGAACCACGTCCCCTAACAGCTGCAGTCTTAACTGAAAGCGGCTTAAGAAGTGTTCCTATTTCTAACACTCAGATGCCCAGCTCCCAATGGAGTCCAAACCCCAAATAAATATTCCGTTTTACCCTGTATAAAGCTTATGCAGGACAAACTCATAAATTGTTTACCCTCTATAACACTGATAGAGAGATATGCACAGATGTTTGCAAACTCCCCTCCCCCCAGTATTATTAATTAACCCAGAGTATATATTAAGTAAAAAGTGATTTTATTAAATACAGAAAGTAGGATTTAAGTGTCAAGTATCAGAGGGGTAGCCATGTTAGTCTGGATCTATAAAAGCAGTGAAAAATCCTGTGGCACCTTATAGACTAACAGACGTTTTAAAGCATGAGCTTTTGTGGGTGAATACCCACTTCGTCAGATGTATTCACCCATGAAAGCTCATGCTTCCAAACGTCTGTTAGTCTATAAGGTGCCACAGGATTCTTTGCTGCTTTTAGGATTTAAGTGGTTCCAAGTAGTAACAGACAGAACAAAGTGAATTACCAAGTAAAATAAAATAAAACATTCAAGCTTATGCCTAATACAGTAAGAAAACTGAATACAGATAAAACCTCACCTTCAGAGGTGTTCCTGTAAGCTTCCGTTTACAGACTCTAGTCTGGGTCCAGCAATCACTCACACCCCCTGTAGTTACTGTCCTTTGTTCCAGTTTCTTTGAGGTATCTTTAGAGGTGGAGAGGCTATCTCTTGAGCCAGCTGAAGACAAAATGGAGGGGTCTCTCTGGGGTTTAGATAGACTCTCTCTTGTGGGTAGACACCCCTCCCTCTCCGTGTGTAGAATCCCAGCTACAAGATGGAGTTTTGGAGTCACATGGGCAAGTCACATGTCCATGCATGACTCAGAACTTACAAGTAGCAGCCATGGTTTACATGCTACTTTGAACATGCTCACTTAAGTCTACTTAGACTTCCTATGTGGATTGTAGTCGTTGAAGATCCATTGTTTGTTAAGTGTTTCTTGATTGGGCACTTGCACATTCCTTTCTCAAGAAGCTGACCAAATGCTTTACTAAGGTTACTTAGAAATCAAGCAAGTACACTGCCAATATTCATAACTTTGAACACAAAAATGATACATACATATAAATAGGATGAATAGATTCAGTAGATCATAACCTTTACAGAGGTATGTTACATGGCATATGTAGCATAAAACATATTCCAGTTATGTCATATATAAATTCATAAGCATATTCCCATAAATCATTATGGGGTGCAACGTCACAGATATAAAATACAGAGCAAAACGTAGCTATGAAAAAAATTACTAGTAATCCATCAAACTAGCAAGGACTGCAGGAAATTATCTTTCATTTGTACTAGGCAATAAGCATAGACAGCAAAGTTTATTCAGTTTAGTTTGAATATGGTTACAAATATACGGCTAGCAAACATCCAGACAATTTCCCTGGGAATCACAATCTTCCATCCCTGCCATGAGGTTATATTTTCTTGAAGAAACAAGATTATTCTTCACACAGAGAAGTCAACCTAGTGAGCTTAGTGATGAAAGAAATTCATACTTGACTGATTAATATTTTTAGGATATATAGGGACCGAGCATTTCTATAAATGCATTTTGCTACTTTTTCCTTAAAACGGAATGGAAATTCTGTCCATGAATAACCCCATTGGGTACACTGATTGACGGAAATGAAATTGTAACCTCATTTTCTCTGCTGGATAATTTTAGGACTATGCTTAAAGCAACATTCCAAGTTACTGTGTATTAGATATCAAAAGTATGAATGAAAAATAAACCTGTTATATTTAAGAATTCTACAAAGTACAGTTTATTTGTTTACAGCACCCAAAAATAAGGCTATACACCTTCCAGTGATACATAATATAAAGATGATGTTCCAGATCTGAAGCTTTTTCAGATACGGTGGTTTAGAAGACACTTAGCAAAAGTTCGCACACCAAACTTAGGTCAGGCTCTTGGGCACAAACTTAGGTCAGGCTCTTTTTAAAAGGGGGTTACAAAATATTAGAGAAGTTTTCAGTGATTTTAGGGGGAAAAAAATCAAAAAGATTTTCTTTTTTTTAGAGGTGGTGTGAGGGATGGATTATTCCCTGACACTTTTTGCAACTCAACTATTGCAGTGTTCTGCTATTTAACAACCATAAAGCTAAAAAAACAGACCTAGCTCAAATTAAACTGACCAGTCTGTTAGAATTCTCAAAACAGAATGAAGAGTGCAAAAAGTAAACAAATGGCATCAATGATTGTTGTACCAATTATATTAGACCAGTAAAAACCAGCAGGATCTTATTAAAGGGTACAAGGCAAAGATGCCACATTTATTATGATAACAATTTATGACTAATAACTAATATCTTAATTCTTATACACACACATTATACCTATTACCTACACACACACACACACACACACACACACACACACACACACACACACACATATTATCAGGTGTTCTGTAGCTGCTGCATAGTTACCAGTCCTGAAGATAGCTTAAGTTCATGGCTTGATTTTGCAGCTTGGGTTTGTAGCTTGTGGCAGCTAACTGGCCAGGAAAGCTGGGCACAAGGCTGAGCTGGATCTCTGTTGGGCAGGCACCGATGTTCTTCCATGTTGGCAGCAGAATGTTACCCAGAGTCTCTCATCTCACCCTTCTTTTTTATAGGCTTTTAGTTTGGATTCAAAGTCTATAGGTCTTGCTGTGTCACGCTGCCTCTGGGTTTAGATTGATCACCCATCAATTGCAGGCGTGACTTTCAGCCTTGGACCTGGCTTTGATCTTCCTTCTGTTGTTCTGTTGTCCTTTTCTTTTTAGGGTGGATGCTTCTTACTTTGTTTAGGGCTGTTGTCTAGGTCTTCAGCCGTTGGTATTAGAACTTTATCTCATCAGGACAGGCTGGGGCTGGAGGTTGATTCCATCATTCATACATACTTCATTCACACATCTAAACTAAACTAATATTACAGCAGGGTTTGCAAAAATGAAGGTTGGAGGAAGCTTTTACAAAATGGAGTGAGTGTTTTAAAATGGGGTTTGAATTACAATATGGAACAGAAGTTACAGTGTAGGCAAGTGTAGTGAATGGTGAACAGAAGTTACATTAATAAAGGGAACAATTAAAAACAATTTCATTTATCAGTTCTACATTGTCCCCCTTTTGACCCTTCAATCCAGGAGCATTGAATGGGTCACACTTTATGTAATTGTTTTAAGGCAGAACCAACATAACAGTTAGGATTACTAATAGGACAATGAGGGGATGAAAAATTAT
Organism: Gopherus flavomarginatus; assembly: GCF_025201925.1. Classification (NCBI taxonomy): domain Eukaryota; kingdom Metazoa; phylum Chordata; order Testudines; family Testudinidae; genus Gopherus; species Gopherus flavomarginatus. The sequence goes on from NC_066619.1 coordinate 180,328,877, forward strand.
GTTTAGAACTGCTGACCAGGTGGGCTGCTTCTACAACACTTTGCCCCTTGATTTATGACCATTACAGTAGTTGTTGACATTGCAGGGCAAGGTGATCTGTTGCAAACAAACCAAATAATCATAACTAGGTGAATATAACTAAACCTATTACAATTGACTAAAGACCAGATATAACTTACACATAAATGAAAACAATTATAGTTATAATAATTGGGAATACAATAAAACCATTACAATCATTGGGTACATTGAGAAATAAAATGAGGACCAAGTTTGATGCAGCAATAGCCATCAAATAATAAAAGTTACTGAAGTGAGGACTTTTTTAAGCACACACAGCAAATAAGATTTTGTAGGAGGACCACAGTTGTCATGCAAGGTTAAGCTGATTTGGTCTTAAAGTAACATTTTGTTGCTAAAATGTTGCAGAATCCCCTACTTTTATCAGTTATTTTCAAGAGGTTTTTGGGGACCTGAAAGATGGGGCCTTACAATTATGGGCCAAGGTTTTACAAGTTATGAGGGCCCAAGAACTACCCTTTAGGGCTTGGGGGAGTAGAACCAGAGTGCATAGAGGAAAGTGTGAAATTAACAATATAAGCAAATGTAACTAAGAATACAAATGTATCAATAACAAACATTAACAACAAAATGACTATTAGAGAACCTAACAAAAAATAAACCTGATGCAATGGGGACCAAAGCTTTTTTTTTTTTTTTTTGGACACAAGTGGTGATTGCTAAGTTGGATGGACTGGGGGGGAGTAGAGAGAGGAAAAGACATTTGTCCTGTCTAGTGTAGTATTTCTTTTTCTCTTCTGGACCCAATGCTAGCACAGGACACCACTAGAGATGGACACAGAACATGCAACACAGAACACTGAACACACACCATTAGAGACAGACACAGAACTTGCAACACAGAACACTGAACACAGACTTTGTCACGACACTATAACCATGGTATTTTATAACTCTTCAGCTGGTACCAGCTCTCCTGAAGTTCTGGTTCAGAGCCTGAAAAACAGAAGCTTAGAAACAAATTAGCATAGTGCTCCCACATGGCAGACCCTGCTCAGTCTTTGCCACAGTGTGTTTGGTACTTGGGGCTGAACAAATGCTAATTAAGTGGTGCATTTCTTTGTGACTTTAGATTTTTTTATTTTAAAATCTCCAGCCACTTTGCCATGGCCTGGAGGTCTGAGGCAGAAGCAGGCACTGTTGTTACTGTTGCAATGGCATTTGGGCCCTGGGAGGAGGAATCTACCCAAATATTCCCCTTTCCACTCTCCAGAGGGGTCCCAAAAATTTGCCCCTTCTGAGGTCTCAAATGTTCCTTTTTTTTTCTTTTTCTTTTTTCTTTTAGTTGGAATAGTTTCTCTTTTAGAGATATTTTTTTTCTTTTTACAGGCTGTTAGGTGGAGGTAGCTGTCATTACAAGCCTCCCACAGCAGCCAGATCCTTGCAGCATCTTTTTGTTGCATTTGGGGGTTTACATGTGAGGATATATTGGGCCAAGCTATCCTCTAGATCCAAAATGGTGCAGATATCTGCAAGGGCTTGTTCAGTCTAAGGACTGTGCCCATATCTCTGCAGGATTTGTTTAAAAGGCATTATCTCTTTAATAAAAGGTGAGGTAGAAGCTACTTTTGACTTCATTTCTTTCTCTAGGACTGTTTTCCCTTGCCTTTTCTTAAACATTTTTAATTTTGTTCAGCAAGCAGCACTGCTGGCCCTTGGGACCCTCTTGCTGCCCCTGATTTTTCTTTCTTTCTTTCTGCTACCTCTTCAGAGGCCAGCAGGTTTTGTTAACAAAATATTTTTTTTCTACTACCTCTTCGGAGGCCAGCAGATTTTGTTAACAATTTTATGTTTTTCTGCTACCTACGCGGAGGCCAGCAGGTTTTGTTAACAATTTTAAGAGCTCTTTATTTTCCTGCTACCCACACGGGGGCCAGCAGGTTTTGGTTAACCAAGAATAGAACCGTGCTCTGTAGAGCAGGTTGTGTGCACACAGATTGGTTTACAATAAGTGAGACAAAAATACCAATAATCTCCCTTTCGCTATTCTCCACCAAAATGTTGTACCAATTATATTAGACCAGTAAAAACCAGCAGGATCTTATTAAAGGGGACAAGGCAAAGATGCCACATTTATTATGATAACAATTTATGACTAATAACTAATATCTTAATTCTTATACACACACATTATACCTATTACCTACACACACACACATTATCAGGTGTTCTGCAGCTGCTGCATAGTTACCAGTCCTGAAGATAGCTTAAGTTCATGGCTTGATTTTGCAGCTTGGGTTTGTAGCTTGTGGCAGCTAACTGGCCAGGAAAGCTGGGCACAAGGCTGAGCTGGATCTCTGTTGGGCAGGCACCGATGTTCTTCCATGTTGGCAGCAGAATGTTACCCAGAGTCTCTCATCTCACCCTTCTTTTTTATAGGCTTTTAGTTTGGATTCAAAGTCTATAGGTCTTGCTGTGTCACGCTGCCTCTGGGTTTAGATTGATCACCCATCAATTGCAGGCGTGACTTTCAGCCTTGGACCTGGCTTTGATCTTCCTTCTGTTGTTCTGTTGTCCTTTTCTTTTTAGGGTGGATGCTTCTTACTTTGTTTAGGGCTGTTGTCTAGGTCTTCAGCCGTTGGTATTAGAACTTTATCTCATCAGGACAGGCTGGGGCTGGAGGTTGATTCCATCATTCATACATACTTCATTCACACATCTAAACTAAACTAATATTACAGCAGGGTTTGCAAAAATGAAGGTTGGAGGAAGCTTTTACAAAATGGAGTGAGTGTTTTAAAATGGGGTTTGAATTACAATATGGAACAGAAGTTACAGTGTAGGCAAGTGTAGTGAATGGTGAACAGAAGTTACATTAATAAAGGGAACAATTAAAAACAATTTCATTTATCAGTTCTACATGATGAAAAGAGAAGAAAATATTTGCAGTTCTTTCAGATTGAATAAATTTCATGAACTATTAACACAGACATTTGGAAAACAATCTTTTTATCCTTAGTGAGGATGCTATGATCCTACAGTCTGCAACAAAATCATATATTTTACTATCAATGAGTTCACATCTAAAACACAGACAGAAAAACAGACTGAGTTTACAAGTCAAATAGATTCACAGTAGGTAGCACAACAAAAGTGAGTCTATCTTTTTAAATAGTACTATAACTGTGCATAAAACATTACAGAGAACAGAGACTTATTCCGTGCTCCAAAAAGCTTGTAGCCATTATGAGGGAAAAGTAGGCAATCTTCGTAACCTCAAAAAATGACAGGGAGGAGAGTAACTCACTTGGTTCTCTCCCTGTATATTAGTTTGGAATATTTAGATTCCACAAGAGAATAAAAATCAGAGTCATCCTAGCCAGAACATAGATTTAATTTACCAAAAATAAAATAAAAACTTTTGTTCCCAACAGGAGGGACATAAAAGAGTAGATAATATAACCCTAAGGTATAAAGTAAATCAGTGTTTTATAATTTTATTCTGGGTAGTTGATGAAGTAATGCATAAGACACAAATAGATCTATTAAGCTATTTCTAGCTATAGATTTACTTTGTTTCATTTTATTTTTGAGGAGCTCTCTTTTGTTTTCCAAATTTATATGCTCAAGAAAGAAAAGTTTTGTTACCCTTGAACTAAGAGTAACCAACATGTTCACTAAAAATAAATTTAGAACAAAATGTTGCAGTATTTTCTATAACTTTGTACTGTGTCCATCAGAATGGGATTCAACCTGCCTACCCTCCAGGCACTATCCCAGTGGAAGCGTTTGATAACACCACACTTTCTTCTCTGAGAGGGAAACATATCGCAAGGTACTATACAGGACAGACAGCAAAAAGTATTATCTACTGGCTTTTCATTACCCACATTCCAATCCTACTGCACTTCTGGAAGACTGTCAACTCATATGTTAGCAAGATGTCTCATGACATCCTTTTAGCTCATGACCCACTCAGGACGTAGGTATATTTCAACAGCTTCCAGCAGCCAATAGCCCAACCTGTAATTTTAATAAAATCTGTTTAAACATTTACTGCTGCTGGGAACTCTAGTATACTGTACAACATCCTTCTGTCTGGCAGGCTACCAGAGAGCCATTGCAGGTCACCTCACAAATACCATGATATGACTGATATAAATACATAAGCAGATAAAGCGCAATTTGGGGATTCTCAAAGGAAAACAAGATAGCATCTACCTAGTTACGTTACGCTGATTTTTATTATGCAAAAATTTAAGGGGAAACATTTACCTTACCTTAAATACTCCTGCTTTCCACACGTCCCTCCCCTAGTACTTTTGGGTCTTGGTTTTCAACATTTCTGTTGTCAAATCTCTTGGAGATTTTAAAATTCACTTACCAAAGCAATAATCAGAGTATGTTCTCCTATTATTCATATTTGGGCCCCAGTTTACCTTTGTTTCAAAAGGATTAAGTATTGTCTTCCTTTTATTATTATTATTGTTTACAGCAGCAGTTTAATCATGAAAGGCAGATTATTTTAAAAATTAATTTTATATCCTTTGAAATCACCTATCTAAAAATGTCTCGTGTCTTCAGCAAAACATTTTTCCCTACATTCAGAACATGGTAGGTTGAGAAGTGCCCTAATATAAATGGATAAAAGTTTTGTTTAACCTTTCAATAAAATAAGAACTTGTTCTCAGGTACTGCCCACCTCTCCAAGCAAGCTAGAACTGAAAGTTTGTTCAGTCTAGGACAGTCTCTTCTAAGCTCCAGTCATCATGCATAGGCAATTTCTCTTAAGCCCATGTCATGTGACACTCTTCCCTCTACCTGCAAGCCATTTAGCAGACGTGTGATGAGATCCTACAAACGGGTCCTCTTCCAGGAGATGTTTCTGATAACTGTTCTCCACAACATGATGCAGCCACCCTTCTGCTAGACCTGCAGCTATACAAAAGTTATTCAGCTTTTGCAGTTGCTCTATACAAATTTAACACTCTGCAGCAGCCACAGAAACTGTGACATACTATGCATCATGCTTCCGAAATTCCAGAGGGTGTAGAACTCATCTTGTGTCTTCCCACCAAGCTGGGAATTGATGGGCATGTCTCCTGAAGAAGATCTGCAGACTGGGAGAGTATGAATGGGGATGTTATGACACCTGGCTGCTCCCTGAAGTGAGCCTGTCATGGTGCAATGGTATAAAATTGAATGCCTTTTTTTTTTCTGTAGCCCTCATAGTGTTCTAGGTCTAGAGAGCATCCAAAATTTGGAAGGTTCATCTGAACTAGGCTGAATCTTCAAAAACTTTTGAGAATTGTCCATAACTAATCTATAGTATAATCAAGAGATCTCAAGAATAATTCAGGATAAAATCAGCCCAACTCACACATAGGGTGAGGTTTGCAGTGAGAAACCCTATCTCCTCTAGTATGGTCTGTGTTTTAAGAGTCATAATCTGATTCAGAGAGACTAATAATCAGCTCTGCAGACATTGTCCACTGGAAAACACAAGTGGCTTTAATGCTGATCCTACATAAATTCCAGCAATGTGACAATGAATGGTTTCCAAAGTGTACAAACTACTGTAGGAAGAGGTTCTGAAACTGCAAATGTGGGATTTCTTTGTTGTATTTTTAACCTAATGAAGAAAAAATCAACATAGCTGGCAATAACATGCTAATTAGATGAGAACATTACTAAACAGATGCACTGTAAATATGATTTGGCCTAGCAAAAAAAGATGTTTTCAGCTACAAGACCTGTGTTAAGAGCAGGTGCATGGCAATTCTTAAGCAATCAAGGTTTACATGCTTAGTAGAAATAGAAAGCTAAACTCTGTAACCACATTTAAAAAATAGCCAATTTTCACACACACCTCCTTTTTTGGTAGCCTTAAACTTCTACTGTTTGGGAAATGGCAATGCTGGGGGTAGGGTGGGGTGTAGCTTAATTTTTTATGACTGAAATAAATTTGGGAGCGAGCGGTTGTTAAACATGCATGGTTGCACTCCCTATAGATATGCCTTGTGCTTTACAAACATACTGCTGCACATTGCCTGCTGTATTTATTTTTTCTTCATTAGATTAAAATAACACAACAAAGAAATCCCACATTTGCAGTTTCAGAACCTCCTCCTATTGCAGTTTGTGCACTTTGGAAACCATTCATCGTCACATAGCTGGAATCTAAGTAGGATCAGCATTAAAGCCACTTGTGTTTTCCATCAGATAATATCTACACAGATGATTATTACTATCTCTGAATCAAATTATGGCTCTTCAAACACAGATCATGCTAAAGGAGAGAGTAGTCAACTCTCACAATTGTATTGAGTATCTCAAGATACTTTGGTATTATTTTTGTTCGAAGTCCCCATCTGTGGGATTAGCAAGTGGGTAAGAAACTCAGCTTTCATTTGTAAAGATAATAGCATGAAGCAAGTCTCTAGCTTTCATCATTGCAGAGACAAACTTAAAAGTATGAACCCCAACTGGTCAAAAATCAGAATGCAAAAAAAAGAAAAAAGGAAACCAACATTTAAACAAATAGATAGACAAAACATCATGATTTTAAGCCAATTTCATGGGGTTTTGGTACCTGAGTCATGATTTTGGAATCCTTGAGGTTGAAAATACTGTTATCCCCAACTGCTTCTACAGAGTCGCCAACCTAGGTTAATCTGCTACAAAAGAAAAAAAAGAGGAAAGAAAATCTGTCTTTGGGGTCCAGTGAAACTCGAGCTGCCAGCCACCAGAAGGAGAGAAATATCCAAGGAAGAAACAAACAAGATCTGGGAGAGCACGGTGGAAGAGAGCTAAGCAGCAGACAATTATGTGCAGAGGAATCAGGTAAGGAAGGGCACCACATAGAATTATAGAATTGTAGGACTGGAAAGGATCTTGAGAGGTCATCTAGTCCAGTCCCCTGCACTCACAGCACAAATAAGTGTTATCTAGATGATCCCTGACAGGTGATTGCCTAGCCTGCTCTTAAAAATGTCCAGTGATGGAGATTCGACAACCTCTCTAGACTATTTATTCCAGTGATTAACCACCCTCACAGAAAGTTTTTCCCAGTGTCCAACCTAAATCGCCCTTGCTTCTTGTCCTAGTCTCAGGGGTTAAGGAGAACAATTTACTTTCCTTTTCCTTGTAACAATTTTTATCTACTTGAAAACTGTCCTGTCTTCATTATTTTTTCAATCTACCTTCATATATCATTTTCTAGATCTTTAATCATATTTGTTGTTCTTCTCTGAACTTTCTCCAATTTGTTCATTTCTTTCCTGAAATGTTGCACCCAAAACTGGACACAATACTCCAGTTGAGGTCTAATCAGAGTGGAGTAGATTGGAAGAATTACTTCTTGTATCTTGCTTACAACACTCCTCCTAATACATCTCAGAATTGTTTGCTTTTTTTGCAACATTATTATAATATTCACTCATACTTAGCTTGTGATCCTTTATGATGTTCCAGATCCCTTTCTGCAGTACTCCTTCCTAGTCAGTCATTTCCCATTTTGTATGTGTGCAATTGATTGTTCCTTCTTAAGAGGAGTACTTTGTGTTTGTCAGAATATGACAGACACATAAGAATGAGCCATTTTCAGTGTTTTTTTAATGCAAATTGATTTTCAAGCAAAAGGATCTTCAAATATTTCTTGTTTTTTCTCTCAAAAACTCAAGTATTTTCAATTTTCAGTTGGATGAAGGAAAAGGCCACATTTCACAGATATATTACAACATGTGGCCATTTTTTAATTCTTGCTACAAAATAGACCACATGAAGTGTGTAGAGTTATGCAAATCATGTCTGAACAAGTCCTGAGAAGAGTCATGGCTCCTTATTGCTATATGGGTTGCTAAAGAACATTTGAAAAATGGGTTCCACAGGGTTTATATTATTGTAGTACTCAGGTCATATTTCTGACACATGATATGAACACGATATGGGTCTGTTTGTTCCATGAACTGTAGAAGGAAATGATCTGTATATCATTGTGCCATAGCAGTTTACAGCCATTTATCACATATGAAAGTCACTATATAAATTAACTAAAACTTTCTCTTTCCACTGAAAATGAAAGGGCTGTTTGAAATGTCAGATGAGGACAGGAGATGGCAGTTTGTTACCTCTAAACCTTGTTAATGAAGAGTTCTCTCAAGTTCTAAAGTTTCTGTTATACTCAGTCTTGGAGTTTGACAACTAAGGTATAGCATGATCAGTAAGTGACAGAAACCAGCATGCCTTATTCACCCTGAAAAATATAGTCTATAACAATGTGGCTTCATGCTATTTTTTATCTTACAAATAAAGGAAGTAGTGGTAGTTAACTACTGATGAATAAGCATAGTCAAACTTGTCAGACAACTGTTCTGAATAATATCTAACAGTCTGACACTAATTTGACACAATTTGAATTATGCTGCATTAAATTAGCATCAGAATGCTAAAATAATCACTAGGGTTCTATAGTGTATATCTAATCAGTACTTTACTACACTTGAGTTAAGAAAATAAGTGTTTTAAATATACACAGTTTGATATGAATAAATAAAAGAGGTGAATAGAACAATTTTCTCTGTGGATTAGAAAACGAACGAGTAAAAAAACAAATGAGGGATAATCAAAAAGGTCAATTTTAAAATGATGATCCCCATACAATTTTTCACTCCTATTAGCTGCTCTCATCAGATTCCTTTCTATTCACCATCCTAAGCAGGGGCAGGGGTGGGGAGAGAAATGTTTTCCTCAGCAAATGAGGCAAACATGGCTAAGTAGATCCAAACACAGCTGTATACTCTACCAAGATGTACTGCATGGGAAAGGCTGGTCTTTGCTCATCCCTTATCCCAATTACTACAAAAATAAAACTGAGTCTCAACCTTGGACAGATTCTATATCACATTCTGAACTTAGAAGTCCAATGATATCCAGTGCCCAGGATGATCTCCAGCCAGTTTTGTTTGGATTTAAGCTTAAATCAAGTAGCCAATTACATTTTTAATAGTAAACTGGGCCCTATCACTAGGGTGTAGATGGACTTAGACTTCAGAGGTTCACATACAGCTCTGCTGCCCATAGGTGAAGGAAGCAGGATTTAGAGATCCCACAGTTCCAAAGATGTCCTTGTGCATAGCAGGCAGATGCAGTTTAGGGTTAAGGTAAAGGTGATGTGGGGTGATTCAAAGTCTACTGTAATCCACAGGCTTCAGTATGTGATGCAGACACTCATACAAAAGTGCTACTAATAGTAAATAATGATACGTATATCAGAACTGGTTATACAGGCCCTCAAAAGTATATTCACTTGTTCAAATGTATAACACTACCTGATCCCAAGTTCTGGCATCTTTATTTTTTTTTAATACATCTCATAACTACATCACACTTCTACAAAGAAAGTGATTAAAAATTCCAGAACTGAGAGTGTATTAAGGTTATTTAAATCAATCCAGATGCAGGTTCTTTGAAGTGACAAGAGCCATTGTAAGAGTAAGCTCTGTTACTAGGAGCCCATAACCACAATGTGTTGTGATAACATTCTTATATTTTAATTTAAAAAAGGTTGACTAATGAACATACTTAAAAATAACAAATAAAGGTATTGAAGTTATGGGGGGGAGGGGAAGGAAGGCCTTCATCTAATACAAGTGCCTCACACAGTGAACTGCAGGATCAAGACCTATGTTAATATGTTGAATAGCCAAAGAAAAGTGCCAGTCTTCATTGTAAACCCAAACAAAAATGTGTCATACTGAAGTAAATGGTTGGCTGCTAGATTAGAAGTACACATAAGCGATTACAGCACATAAATAAGAAAATCAACTGGTAGTGATATAAAAGATTCTATACTGCTGTTTCATACTAACGGTGTTAAACAAAGCTAAGACTTCTTGAAAACAAATTATTCAAGTCACTTGTATTGCAGTTTATGGGTTTTGCTAAACAACTCTATGAAAGTAAATAAAGTGGAACAATTTGATGAAAACAAGAAAATATAAAGATAGGGTTTGCAAAGACACCTCATTATCAGAAAAAAATCAAACAAAAAAACCACAACAGAGCTGTGATATGCCAGTCAGTGACGTTCCAGCACACTGAAAAGAAGGGCCCGGCCCAAGCTTTACTGACCAAAGAACTGAAGGTGAAAAAAAAAAGGAAATCCCAGAGAAAAGGCTGATAGGCAGCTTACAATGTTGAAATCCCCCAAGCAAAAACTGGGACATTCCAAGGCATTTACATGAGAAGATTTATGGATCTTGGCATCTAGGAACAAAATCCACAGTAGCAATGTACAGTTATAAATATAAAACGCCAAAAGAGACACAGTGCTTTATGAAAAGGTGAAATCTGAAACAAAACTTGTTCACTGGTTGGAGGATCTTCATTCTTTGTTTGAAGAATGGATTGTATTCACATAAGCTTTTAAGAAAAGTGAACCAAAAGGACTGTCCAATAAAACTCAGTTTAAACAGCATGGTGCCTTCAATGAATTGCTTCCCACAAGCCAAACGCAGCTGGACAGAAGGGCTAATAGGTCTGACAGCTGGCCACTAAAAAGAGACTTATCACAGATTAGCACTTTGTTTTGTCTCTAAGGGAAGACCCCAGTAATATCAGAACAAGACTCGGTAATAAAGCCTTGAAATAAAAATACCCTCAGCTGAAGTTTCTATCTCTCTCAAGAGACCCGCTGGTCAAACCTATCAAGCTGAGCTAAAAAAATTGTCTACAAATACATTTCACTTGTAAAGTGAGCTTTTAATTGTTTTCTTTCTTTTTTTTACCCAAGAGATGACTTAAGTCTAAGTTAAATAATTTCCAGATGAGTTATAAAAAATTTGTAACTAAGTATACTAATGTAATGTATAATTGGCACTTGTATTTCAATAGCAGATTTAGCCCTGGCTACTTAGAAATGAATCAATAAATGGTAAAGAGTGCTGAGACTTCAATACATTATACTAGTTCAGCATAGCTTTTCTTTCCCAGGAAATTGTATTTATATAAAGTGAAATAATAGTCAGTGTTGTCAACACTCATTTTATTGTGAGGTTTGCAATATTTGGTGTTTTTCTTAAAACTCCCGTTTTTGCAGGGGAGAAGGAGGAAATGATTATGTGACAATCTCAGATTTTACTGAAGATAAAAGGTAAATTCCACCTCATTGTCGTTATGGAGAAAAACTTAAAATGTGACTCTGGTACTCCAGAGGCTCAAAAAAAACCAACAGAAAAATTAAAAAACTCCAATTTTTGTTTTGTTTAATGTAATGATTTTTATGGCAATCTCACAGATTCTGGAGATCTGAATCATGCTTTTTGGTCATTTGAGATTAACAATACTAGACAGAAAGCAGGCAGTACTAGAATAATTAGAGGCTTGATATTTTTAAGATACTATCGAAGGTACTTTCATAGCTCTACTGCTGTGAGCTCCTCACAATCTTGTATGTATTTATCCTCAGAACACTCTGGGCTTGTCTACATCACAAAGTTGCAGCGCTGGTGAGGGGGTTACAGCGCTGCAACTTAGGAGGTGTACACATCTGCAGGGCATCACCAGCGCTGCAACTCCCTGTTTGCAGCGCTGGCCGTACTCCTGTTTTGTCTTGGGTGTAGAGGATCCAGCGCTGGTGATCCAGCGCTGGTAATCAAGTGTAGACACTTACCAGCGCTTTTCTTGACCTCCGTGGAATAAGCAGGTATCCCAGCATACCTGAGGAAGCCTCTGGTAATCAAGCAGGTCTCCTTCCCCGGTTTGCTCTCGCGTTCCCCGAACCCCCGTGCAAGCAGGTCTCCTTCCCTGTGGTTTGCAGGGGGGTTCGGGGAACGCGAGAGCAAACCGCGGGGAAGCTGGTCTCCTTCCCCGGTTTGCTCTCGCGTTCCCCGAACCCCCCTTGAAGCCGCCCAACAGCGCTGCAGTGTGGCCACATCTAACACCACTTGCAGCGCTGGTTGCTGTAAGTGTGGCCACTCTGCAGCGCTGGCCCTATACAGCTGTATTAATACAGCTGTAACAACCAGCGCTGCAAAATTGTAGATGTAGACATACCCTCTAAGGCCATTAATCCTGTTTTACACATGCACAGAGAGACTAAGGCCCAGATCCACAAAGGTATTTAGAATACCAACTGTCATTGGCAATTGGGAGCCTAAATATGTTTGTGGATCTAGAACTAAGTGATTTGCCCAAAGTCACACACTTGGATTGACCAAGTCCCAAGTTAACATCCTAATCACTAAAGCATCCTTCCTCTCTGCACTACACCAGTCTCTCTCTCCAGGTGCATTAGGGCTTTACATGAACTTGACAGTCTTGCAGGCTACAGAAAGAAACTTGTTTTAATGAGCTGAAAGCTACAAGTTTAGCTACAAATGCTTTAACATTTGGTTTAACCACGAAAGAGGCATTCTGGTTTATGACAAGTTGACACCTGAAGTAAAAATTTGTAGACTGATTGGACTATCCAAATTCTTTCTTTGAGGAGTATTTTGTATTCCAATTGGTCCACATAAGATTTTAAAAAGGGAGCCAAGTAAAGGACTGTTGTTAGCATTAGAGCTGCTCTAACCTGAGACAGCTGGCAACTGTCCCCAGAGGTCATACAACACTCAAGAAGCACAGTGCATGTCATGTTCCCCTCCTCTGACATGTCCTCTGAGAGAGGGGATGCAAGTGAGAAGTAGAAGAGCTGGTTGCACTTGTTCTACATTCACTGGAGACTCCCCAATGCCAACAGAAGCCCCAGCAAAGGATCAGAGCAGCACCAAAGGAAGCAGAAAGATACAAATAATACACCTCAAAGTATTTATTTTGCCATTTGACTGATTCAGAGTAGGAACTTCAACCTAGTCTCTCCCCATTCCTACTCAAAGGCCTAATCACCAGGCTATGCTGGGGTTGGGAGAGGGGGGCTTGCGCTCTCTCGTCTTTCATGAAAAGTTTTGAGAGGTTTTAGTTTCACCTCAGTGTGAAATGGGAAATATTATGAAAGCTTAAAAGTTTTTGCAGGACACAAAGCTATTTCCTGCTGAGCTTGAATGATAATACATCACAACGGGGCCAAATTGAAGTTGCAAGGTTAACCTCGACTCTGGCATTTCCTAACTTTTGAGTGCTGGACTTTGTAACATAAACAACATCCTTTTAACTTAAATTGTGTAGGTTTTTGTTGTTGTTTTTTCTACTGTAACTTCTTATGGGGAGGGAGATTTGTTTTCTTTATTTTTTTGGGGGGGGGGCAGGAAAAACAAATTTAATTATTAGGTAACAATCTCCAAACATCAGGCATCATTAACAGGGGGTGAACCTAGTCCATTTCTTTCCCAGTATGACACCCAAGGAATGATGGGGCACTGAGGCCTGCCATGAGCCTCTCTTTCGCCCCCACCCTTCCCACTACAACAGCTCTGGCAGTTGCTAGGCATTCCAGGCACGGTGTGTGTTGCTGCTGTGCCAGTGGCAGCTGCAGCATTGGCCCAACTCTTTAGAAGGTTCAGGTCTGACAGCCTGCCAAAATTTTCCTGTGGAACACACGTTAGAGAAAGGAAATGGCAATTTTCAACAATTTATATTTCAGAAAAACCTACAATGGAATCTCATGGGACAAAAACCACGCACTTCTGTAGCACATGGGCTTTCCCATTCTTGAATTTCAAAGGTCTGCTGCAAATAATAAAGGTGTCAGTGCAGCTCAAAAAAAGCATCATTATCATCACAAGAATCTTTTACTGTGGAAAAAGTATTAGACAACCCAAATATGGATTTTGCTTCCAATTTCCCCTCTAATAAAGGAAATGTTTGTCAGTTATTTTAACATTTGCTCAGATGACATGAAAATTAGGACTAATAATCCATAACTAGGCCAGATAAAATCTCAGCCTTTTGTTATCACCATCCTTTATGGTTGTTCAATATTTGTGCAGAATTTTAACAATGTAAATTACTACATAAGGACTCAGTATTTTTATCGTTCTATAATTTATTGTACTTGAGTTACCAATATAAAAGTGATGAACAATAGATCAAACACAAAAGAAAAACATTGGGAAACATTTGACTCATTCATCCTTTAGCTTTCCCTCTAGCTATGAGCCAATAATCTGGGGTGCGGGTATATTCATTTATTTACAATTAATCTGAGAGTGGATCTATTCAACTCAATAGTTGTTGCCCTAATACAAAATACATAAGTCAAGTCAACAGTCTTCACCTTCTTTTTAATATAATATTGGTGATGGGGTAATGCTCAGGCCCAATTCACTAATACCCCAGAAACTGCCCAGAGCCACTTCACTTTAGTGTTCAGCCTGTATTTTATTCCAAACCTTTTCATCAATACCAGTACAGTTCAACATCACAGTTTTTAACTCCTATGTGTTTCTGGCCCTCTTTACCAGTGCTCTACGAGGAAAAGCAATTGCCCTATCTTGGGAGCTTTTTCAGTCTTGCTCAGCTAGCTCTATCCTCCTCCCTTTTTAACATTTTCTTCCTGGCCTTTATCAGGTTAGCCATTTGAGGGCTAGTTAGTTCTTTCCTCCCCAGCATTTCCTTCTGATTAGCTAATTGCTCAATCAGGCATCACTGGAAAAACTAAAGCCTGGTCTACACTAGGGGTGTTAAGTTACGCAACTTCTGCTACATGAATAACGTAGCTGAAGTCGACATACTTAGATCCACTTACTGTGGTGTCTTCACCGTGGTGAGTTGACTGCTCCCACTCCCCCGTCAACTCCTCCTGCGCCTCTCACGGTGGTGGATACAGGAGTTCCTGGGAGAAAGCTCGGGGACCAATTTATCACATCTAGACTAGATGCGATAAATCAACCCCCGCTGGATTGATCACTGCCCACCGATCTGACAGGTAGTGTAGACATACCCTAATTGATGCTACAGTTCTGAGTGCTGACCCACCTGTCAGGCCTTATTACTCTCTCACTGTGTTACTGTAAATTCCACAGAATAATGCATGTATGATGGATAAGGTACCAGTCACTGACTAATCATATTTGATATTGATTGGACTTTTTGATAAATTGGCACTAAGAATTATGGTTTCTGTTTTTTTTCAAATTACAACTACATGAAAGATCCTAATAAATTGCTTCAGGGTTAACACTTAAAGCCAATACAATTAAAGCCTAATTAGCATTCCAAAAAGAATGTTAATCTGGTTTGAAAGATTCACCTGTCAGGCTAGGATAAGGAAGATTTACATGTTCATGGGCTTCAGCAGCAAGGGAGAAGTCATTGTGTGGGAATGTCAGAGAACTGTACATGTCCCACTTAATGTTATCACATAGCCCTGAATAGGTCCATGCAATAAAGAATAGAAGTGGAATGTACAAGGGATTTCGACCCAGAGAAGGGAGGTCTAACACATAACCAATCTTTCTATGGAAAGGTTACAAATAATTTCATGCCCCAGTGGGTAATGAGCAAATTGACAGCTGGCCACATCAAAGGAGTCAATGGAGTAGGGGCACAGGTAAAAGGTTCATGAAAGCTTCTGATGACATATGGCCCCAAAAATTAGACTGAATTGGCTGAATTCACTATAATTGCTATCTGTCTGATACCCAGTTTTAGGCTAGCTACAATGTCAGACTTTTAAATTTTTATTATGATATGATTTTCTCTGCCTTTCTCTGATTACAGCAAAGCCTATTAATAGGTGGTCTGTGACATTTTGGGATGGTATTTACTATATTCTATCAGAAGGACAGATAATGAAGGTAGATTTATGTGTGTATGTTTTAGCCATAATAGGATTCAGAGTCAACAGCCCAATGAAGCCCCGTCTATAGGTGCTTTGTTTGTAGTGAGCTTGAAGCACAGGACAAGCTAGAAGATCACAGATAAGAGAAGAGTTTCTGTGACTAAAGAGACTATCACATGTACCATTCATATCCACATCTCTTTTCTGTGGAAAGAATAGGTCATTCTTACTATGTCTCATCTTGCAGGCTGAGAAAACAAACTATGGCCCTGCTATAAAGAGAATTATGTTTTAGCCTCAATATAAATTCAATTACACAGAGATGGAAATAACTTTGAACTTTTTTTTAATCTAAACAAAGGAAAGTATCATAACAAAATTTGCTTCTGAGCCAGTTAGCTAAACACTTAGAAGAGGCAGTATCTTCCTTTGCTAGCAAAAGAACGCCTACTTATCAATTAGCACTTCAGAATATTGGAACATTCCTACAATTCAGGTTTGCAGACTAAATTTTTGTCATTCTGGTGGTTGTTATGCAAAAGCCAGGTAAGACCTTCACAATTTAGCTTCATCAATGTATAAAGACTTTTGTTCAGTACATAACATTCTTACAGTCACTAAGCAGTTCATTGTGGTCACACTTTTCAACAGTAAATTTTGCTTTTCCCTCCCTCACTTCTTTGGAAACATCTGCTAAAATGGCTATTTCTGAAAAAAATCACCTTACTAAGTTTAGTTACTGTTGTGAACCATCTGCCTGGTGATAACTCACATTATTTTCAAACTCTGTGTCTGTCATACCTTTGATTAATTGTTGCTACTGCTGAAACAGGAATAATCTGTTGGAAGAATAATATAGACATACAAGTCAACACATTAAACCTATAACCATATGTTCACTCGGCAAGCAAATTCTCCTGAAACATTGTAAGGGATTTATTTTAGCCTGCTCAATTCCAATAGATGGCTTCCATTTCTGATCTTGGCAGTTAATAGAACATAGCATGACATTAAAGAAAAATCAATAGATTTCGTATTGTTTCCTATGAGCTTCTGCTTCAAGATTTAGTGGATATGCATAAAAATAACTTTTTTTTCCTTCTGCATCATCAGGCATATAACACAGGAATATTTATTTTTATTATTCTATCAGCAGCATTTCACAACACCCAGAGCTTGGCAAACAAAAGTGCAAGTGAGATGCATACTACTGCGAATATATGCATGTGGCAGAGAGGTAACCCAGTCATAATAACAATTTGTTGTTTGTTTTTTTATTTTTTAGTATAATGGACAATTAGGAAGGCAGTGCTTTTTAAGCACAGCCTTGATTACTTTCAGTGTATACATGCTGACTGCAAAGGAGTGATAAGAAACTAAAAGCTGCATAAAAACAAATTAATACACAATCCAATGTGAAAAATCCACAAGGGACTAGCTGCTGAATAGCTTTGTGTACAGATTATGGGGCATATACATCAGTCAATTTCTTTCATTAGTGATGGGCAAAAAACCTCAAAAGGTTCAGATAATTTCTCAGTAAGCTTCTCTTTTCTAATAGTTTCGTTTATATCTCTTTGGTTCAGAAGTATTTCAAAATCAGGCTCTCAATAGAATTTCCTGGTTTCAGCTAAGTAGGAAATAAAACACTGCATGCATGTTTTTGTCTCATAGAATTTGGGTACTTCTGCATTTAGGGCCAAGTGTATGATCCATTGAAGCGAGTAAAAGTCTTCCAGTGATTTCAGTGGTCATGAGGTCAGGGTCCAAGTCTCAGTTAAGTTCAAAGTGGGGCAAATTTTCAGTGTTCTGAGTTCTGACATTTATGTTCTTAGTAAAGGTTGTGTCTGAAATCATTTGCTCAGACCTGTTTAATATATAGGGCACTCTGCCCCCTCCCACCTTACATTCAAATTTGGAGAAAGGTCAGCAGTGGTATGGATTATTTCAAAATATATTTCTACTTAACATTTCTAGGTTCACCATCACAGAGAAGAGAAAAGTCTTTAGGACAGCATGAAAAAAAGTCAGATCATTAATTCAGAAATACTCTTACCCTGAGGAAACAATCATAATTAACTGCTTACAGGAAGCTATTTTTCTTTATAGTAACTTCAGCAAACAAACTAAAAAATAGAAACAAAGAATAATAGACTCCAAGATCTATATCTTTGGTTTCACAAATTGGCACTGGAAGCATTTGCTTTCTAAAGGAAGTGAGAATGTAATAAAACAAGTTGTGTGGAGAAGCGAGGAGGATGGCTGAATAGTTGAACTATTGTGGACAAGATCTTCAAAAGTGACAAGTAAAGGTCAGCTGTAGTAGGATTTGGGCGTCCTACTTGGGACCTGGTTGTCAGAAAGTGATACACACCTGTTCTAAAGACCAACCCCCTTTGAAGTGTCTCAAGTCCAGATTTTCAAAGTTTGGTGTAGAATTGGTCAGGAATTTTCTGATGAAATAGAAATAGAAAATGCCAATTTGTGGAATGCAAAATGTTTCACAGAAACATATCAGATTTGATGAACTTTCAATGAACCACAGGCAGAGTTCCACTGGGAACCTGTCTGCTTTCCTGCCATCTCATCTGGAGGGTTTCTGTGGAGCTTGGGCTTCCAGGACTGCCCCAGGGTTCAGAATCTCAGTATTTCAGGAGAGCCCTGCCAAAATTTGTAATGTTGAAATTTCTCATGAACTAGAAATTCCATGTTACAGCCACCTTTAGCTGGAACACAATTGTTCACATAGAAACCATAATCACTAGTTCATGGGCAAAGTCAAGCCTTTGCATATCTAAATGGCTACATGGTCACTAATGCATCAATGGGCTAAAGGTGTTAACATAACATAACCCAGACACCGTCTATTATTAAACAGTGTTTAAACAAGTTTGGGGGTTTGGTATACAGATACCTCAGCCTGCTTAATAACATGGCAAACATATCACTGAAAAGCCATTTAACCATTGATTAAAGACCAAGAAGGGAAAGAAAAAACAGTTACAACATCTGAAATGTAAAATATTAAAAAAGGTTTTCATTTTAACATTTTTTGTTCCCTTTCCCTTTAACTGGAAAGAGTTTTAGAAGGAAATAAACCCCTAATTTGACAGTCTCTTACATGGTATAAAAGAGGGTAATAATTGTCATCCCAAAGGGTGTTTGGGAACCCGCTAGAGCTGTTAGGGGTAGCGATGTCATCTGACTCTCTTTCTGGCTCATCAGGACAGCTCTCCCCATCAGGGTAATGAAGGCACAGGGTCCCAGGAAACAGAGGCAGTTAGAATCGGGAAGCTCACTCCACTAGCCTCTGTCTGTTATGTTCATTTGTTCTTCATTTTCTGCTTTTCTCCTTTCCCCACAAAATCTTTTTTCTTTTAAAGGACCTAAAAAGATAGTGGTGGTTAGAATAATCTATCCCCTCATTATTTTGTTCACCCATTAGGCCTATAATCCAACAAACCAGTTTTGGCTCATTAACTTCTGGCTCCGCATCTCCTGTTTTTAACAAGCATAATTTCAATACAGTTCTTGAATCATATCAACCTCGCATTTTTGCTCAGACAAACTCAGTTATTCTGCCTCCACTTTGTATCTTATCCTATCAGCATTTGCTAGTATATGTTATTTGTAACATCTTATGAACTTTTCCATACTTTTTATAGTTGAGCTCACAATTCAAGCTAATTTGTAGGCCCAATAGTTTAACAACACAAATTCATGATTTCGCACACATCATACATTGGAAATTTAAAAATCAAGGCCATGTGACCTAAAGATCTGATGCAAAGCTCATCTGAAAAGACTGAACATTTTAAACTAAACTATTTGTTATGTATTTAATATAGAGCTGAATGCTGATCCCTTTGAAGTCAATGGCAAAACTTAACGGAGTTTTCATAGATTAGGGCTAGAAGAGACCTGTATGATGAGCTAGTCTGATTTCACTTCATAGCAAGGACTTAGATTTCACCAGGCAATTCCTGCTTCTAGCCAAACAAGTTTTAGATAAGTTAAAACATATCTGTATGGAAGCAGAATCAGGCCCATGACCTTTGCTTACTTTCAGCTATTTTGTTAGTATGTATAAATATATATTAATGTAAATTACCATTAAATTATCAAAGACACATTACCACTGTAATGTTATACCATTTAAATTTCCTCTATTTTATTTAGTTTGTGATATAAGTTGTAAGATAGTGGACTATATTTTTTTAGTTATTAAATTAATGCAAAAGAACCATTTTGATCTTATAAAATACTACTTTAGTACATCAAGTCAACTAAGTAAAAAATCCATTCTAAAAAAATCTTCAGCCATACCATCAGAGGCTCGTTCACCTGAACGTCTACCAATGTGATATATGCCATCATGTGCCAGCAATGCCCCTCTGCCACGTACATTGGCCAAACCAGACAGTCTCTACGTAAAATAATTAATGGACACAGGTCTGACATCTGGAATCATAACACTCAAAAACCAGTAGGAGAACACTTTAACCTGTCTGGTCATTCAATGACAGACCTGTGGGTGACAATTTTGCAACAGAAAAGCTTTAAAAACAGACTCCAAGGAGAAACTGCTGAGCTGGAATTGATATGCAAACTAGATACAATCAATTTAGGCTTAAATAAGGACTGGGAATGGCTGACCCATTAAACATTGAATCTATCTCCCTTTGTAAGTATTCTCACACTTATCATCAAACTGTCTGTACTGGGCTATCTTGATTATCACTTCAAAAGTTTTTTTCTCTTACTTAATTGGCCTCTCAGAGTTGGTAAGACAACTCCCACCTTTTCATTCTCTCTGTATGTGTATATATATCTCCTCAATATATGTTCCATTCTATACATCCGAAGAAGTGGGCTGTAGCCCAGGAAAGCTTATGCTCAAACAAATTTCTTAGTCTCTAAGGTGCCACAAGTACTCCTGTTCTTTTTGCGGATACAGACTAATATAGCTGCTACTCTGAAACCTGTCGTTCTCCTTGAGGTTATTCCATTAAAGTAATTTGTTACAGGTATTAGTAGCTAGTATCCTGTCAGACTTATTAAGTACTGGCGATAATCCATGCCCAGGGCCATCTCGAGGATAATACCCTGGGAGCAATTTTTCAAACACTCTTAAGTCATTTAAGAGCTTAAGTCCCACTGTTTTTAGTGATTCTTAGGCTAGGTTAACACCTGCACTTGCATCAGTAAATTTTTTGTGGGTCAGGCTGTGAAAAACACACTTTCCTGACTGACAAACATTTTACCAATCAAAAGCGCCAGTGTAGACAGCACTTCGTCAATGGGAGATGCTCTCCTCATTGTGGGTGGTTTTATTTTCTCTCCTGTGGCACTGCTGTAACAGCACAGCTATGCTGCTGTAAGGTGTAGACATCGCCTTAGGCTCCTCATTCACTTAGGCACTTTTGAAAATGTCACATTTAGGCCTTTTGGTGAAGCCAAACAGAGATCCAATGAACGGTAGATAAATCTGTTAGAACTGTATAAAAGGTGATTTTCCTATCAAAGAACTGTTTTCACCCTCCAGAGTTTATTTGATTATTTTAATCAATCCATTTCACTTTTTAAATTATTTAGCTAAGGACAAAACACAACACTGTTGTAAGTGGGCGATATTCCATTGAAGATAATGGAGTTGTACCTGATCACTATAATTCTGATTTTGACCCTCAGAGTATCCCAAAGAAAACTGCAAGGATACCATTATGTCTCCCTATACAGGAGGCATGTACTTTGAGTCTAAAATGATCGGTGATTAAAAGCAAAAAGCAAAAATGAATATTAGCAATGTTGTCATGAGACACTTCCATCATGCAGCTGCCTCTTTAGTTATAGGCTGCTGAAGTTCTCAGAACAAAATGGCTCCTGAGCTCTGAACAGAGAGAGAGTTCTTAGAATGTTTATAAATGCAGAACATAGGTAACAAGCAACGTTTTCAAAGATATCTCCATCCATGTCTGGCCACAGAAGCAGTTTTTGATCACTCAGACCTTTCAGATGCAAAAGCTATCCTTTTATGACAAAGGTCCATTAGGTTCTCTAAGATCCTCAATTTGAGCATTGTTGTATGCACACTACTATGAAATTAAGCAAAGAGTAAATGATTATTCTGACCAGGACAGTTAGGTACATAAAATAATTGGTATAACCTGGCATGAAAAATACTGTTGACAACATTTACCAGGTGAAAAAAAGTGTTAAAGCCTGGAATCCTAGAAGGGACTTTATTTAAATGCTCAGTATATTAATGTTTATCAGGAAGCTGATTAGTTAAGATTGCTTTTTCTCTCTCCTTTCTACTAAAAAATAAAGTTGTTTAAAGCTGTTGTCCAACCACAATCAATAAGTCTCCAATTAGCTGTAAATAATAAATCAATATCTTGTTGAAAAAGGACAGAATAATTAAGATACACTGTTATGTTCAGTCACTTCAGAGCTCAATTACACAGTACGGTAGTGAGGACCCCTTCAACCACGTGTCTTTAATAGCCCTTAGCAAATGAACCTTTGTCTTTCACACACAGCTAATTTGCAACAACACAGTCTCACTATAAGAAAGAGTGAATTTTGGTGATCTATACATTCCTTGTTTTAGGTATCATACCACTTGTGACCACCTGAATTTCTAGCTTAGTCAGGGGAGGGAAAGCAAGAGAATGGGTGAATGTGCTCAAATTATCCAAAAAAGGGGTTCTTAATTCTTTTTGGTAGCATGGATCATATCTGAACAGAATCATTGGTCATCGAGTAGTCCTCTCCCAGCCACAATCATGTGGATCACTTCCTCTTGCCATGGCATTTGAATAGCACCCACGTTTACATGGAAAATATCAGGAAAAGTATTTAATGTATTTTCAGCTCCGCTTAGTGCAATTTTACAGCTAAAAACAAGGAGGAGTCAACACTATGCGACCAGCAGCTCTCTGCTAACCACCAGTAACTGTTTTATTATTGGCCACAGTTTAGGAACTTCTGAAAGAGTTGAAACCACCTAGTAAAACTTTTCATAGATTCATAAATTCCAAGACCAGGGTTTTTTCCTTTTCTGTAGCCCATATAGGCAATGATAAACTACTCATAGAATTGTCCATAAAGTGATCTGTTTTAAAAAATACAAATAGCAATCAACTTTATGAGAGAATTAATTGCCCTTACAATTTTATACTTCCAAAAAAATTACACCAGCAAAACTGGAAGGCAGGTTACAGCTTGTTTAAAAAGTTGATTTAGTGTCTTTTTGTAACTTGTAGTTTTACAAGAAAAGAAATACAAAGTATAGATATATTTTTCAGAGATGCTGAAGCACCCACCACTGCAATAAGAGTATAAGCAGCTCAAAAAGTCAAGCTTTTCATGATTAATCAAAAAAAATCAACCTTGTCAATACAAATTGTCTTATCTTCTCTTTTGTATGTATTTGTTGCTATGTGAAATCTCATTTCCCTTGCCCACTGCAATTATTCAGAACAAATAGTAATGAAGATCCAAATAAAATCAATGGGGAACTGAACTGACTTCTCTCATTTTGGAGGGCCCTTTATCTCTTAGAAATGCCTGGCAAAACAAAATAAAACCCCAAATCCCAAAGGAAAGGATACAGTTTCGGCTCTGAATCTGTCCACAAAAATCAATGATAGTACCATACATATTAGGGAACATCATCAAAACCCAATATCCTTTTCTGTTCCTACTCCACAGAATTAATCATTTAGGGCCTCCCACAGGATTTTCTCTTACTGAGTTAACAAGACAAATGAAAACATCTGAGGTCTCCTTACTATACAGAACATGGCATACATCTGATCTGAGATTTCTTAGCAACTTAACAGTAGAGATGAAAGGTAGAAACTACCTGAAACTTGCAAGTGCTCACATGTTCTCACAGAATTTCTGTTTACCAACATGCACATTGCACTGATGCTGCAATGTCATCATCAGAAGTACTCTACTTCTGGAAGTGGTTCTCAGAATGTCACATTGTAAGCCAATTGGTGTTTGTGATGGTACGCTGTCAATATTCTGAAATAATGGATCTGGGTATGATACAGGTGAGAATGAGAAAATGCAGCATTTTGGTACCATGAAAGGGTATCCAACTCTGCAGCAGCAAACCTCTCATGCTGTCTCTCATGCTGAACTTGTTTGGTTTCTCTCTTCTGAGAGGAGAGAAAGATCCCTGTGGACCTGAGAGAGAATTTGATAAATGAAGTGGACAGAGAAGTTGACATTTTGGTGATTGTACAATCCTGATTCCGGAAAGAACTGTCACAACAAAAAGAAAAAAAGCAATCTTAACAAAGTCAAACATCATAAGATAAATAATTCTTCAAACTAATGATAAGATCCCTAATTTCCCATTTAATATATATATTATTCACCTTTCCTTTTTGTGCATTTGAATCACAAGTTTAAGAAATAAACTTTGGCTTTCCAGTCATATCGAACTACATGAGGAGAGATGTTACTACCACTCTATTATGGTCTGCCAAATACTTCCAGAAAGAACCTTGCAAAGAGAAAACTGTCCCTCTTATGAGAAAGAAAAGAAAAAACACATTCAAGGTCATTGGATCAGTTATATGGAGGCTAACCAAAAGAGACTGCAAAAAATGCTTCCACAGGGAGACAATTTTGTGTCTACTAGACATGCAAGACATACCACCATCTGGCTTTTGAAAAATATTATGCCTCTTTTCAGACAGCCATGAACAAACCAAGATACTAATCAGTTCAGATCACTTATACATTTAAAATCCAAGTCTGAAACATATCATGAGAAATATGGCTCAGATTTTTCACTTTCAACCAAGAACTACTGACAAAACTACCCTATTTTAATAATAAAAAGTTACCAAGAATTAAATTTTAAAACATGGCAGTAAAGGGGGACATGCTTTACAGGGATAGGCAATTTTCTGACAAAAAGGTGCACTTTTGACCAGTCTGATCAGTTTGATTATGCAATTAAAATCTTTAAAAAAAACAAAACACATACTGTCAGCTCCTCAGATGGTACAAGTGGCATAGCTCCATAGCTATGCCAACTTACACCAGAGGATGAGCTGGTCCATAAATCAAAATTGTCACTATTTTCCGCTAAGCTAACTCAGTTTATCTTCTGGACCATTGTAGACTACACTGATCAGTGTTCAACTGGTATGTGAACTGTTTCAAATGATCCAAAGCTCTGCACAGGTGAGTCATTCACAAATGGATGACACTGAAAGAGGACAGGACACCAAATCCTTAGGTAGTGTAAACTGGCACAGCTCCATTGAAATCAGTGGAACTACTCCAATTTATATCAGCTGAAGATATGGCACAGGGAATTCTCATTTAAAAAGAAAAAAATGCTTTTTAAAGATCATGGTCTCTAAATACGCACAATAATGGAAAGCAAGAGTTTATTTATATTAAGGTATAACTAGCTCTCAGAGAAACGAACTTTAAGTTGCCCTACTACTGTCTTGACTACAGATAATGGCTAGTTTTGCCAGCCACACCATACCTTTTAACAAGAGGATGCCACAAGTCCATAAAATTTATAAAATATTTGTTATTTAATTGTGCCTCTCCTAATCCTAAATCATCAAAAGGCAAAATGTAGTTCAGGGAAAATGTTTAAAAATATTTTATTACTCTGTTCTGGACCGCTGGAGTGTCAAATTAGCAATAAACCATATTGTTGCAGTTATTGGTCCCTTACCCGTATTTCTGTATGGTGACAAGTGCTGGACTAAGTTTAACTATTTGAGTCAATAAAATGCCTCTATACTAATTGATAACAGGCTCTTAAATAATTTGGTCAAAGATATGACTGTAAAGGGATTTGAAAGATTATTTCTTATGGAGCTAGAGGAGAGCGCAGGACTGACTGTAGGACATGGACCACAGATAAGAACAGGCATCTGATTGTCATCTGTAAATTGGAACTGATCTCTATCTAAATTAGATAACTCTTGGATGAATTTGCTGAGTCATTCTTGGCCATGACTTTGGACTCACTGTTGGGGAAGAAAATTATATGTTGCATTTAGATCTATTTATCAACGGTTCCTCATGTGCTGGAGCAGTTATGTTAATAATACATGGGAAGCAGCACATACTGAACCCGACACTGTCATTTGTTTTGGTTATCTTTGAATTATCTAGAGAAGGAGGTTGATGTTGTGATTAGGCACTGGAGTGAGACACAAGAGATATAGTTTAATTCCAGGTGGTGTCACAGACTTCCTGTGGGCAAGCTGCTGACTGTCTCTACCTCCATTTTCCATCTGTGAAACTGGGATAATACTTCCTTTCTCTCACTCTTGGCTTGTTTATTTGAACTGAAAATCTGTCTCTGACTTTGTCTGTAGAGTGCTAACACAATGTGTCCAAGCCATGGTTGGGGCTTCTAGGTGCTACTTAATACAAATACATACATAAATACCCAGGAGCTATGTCAGGTCAAAATCTGCAGCTAAAGAGCCTTAATTTAAATAAAGGGTATTTATTTTCTCTTACATTTCTTCTTACGTGATTTAAAAGACATTCAGTGTTTCTGATTTGTGCACATTCTCCACAGAGGATGCAATGAGAGCCATGGAAAAGTGTTGGCATATGCTATTAGAGCTATTTTACTAGTTTGGTCTCACCCTGTACTGAATTCTTGGAAAGTACTATAGCTAGATTTTGTTCTTGGAGAATTAAAAAAATAAAGTAGGAGATTAGCACACTGGTGGAGAACAAGATTGGCCATATTTTCATTTATACTACAAAGCTGTTAGCTTCCTTGAAAAAACCAAAACCAAACCAAACCAAACCAGTCTGACAAGCCTTCCACAGCTTTGGACTGACAACAGTTGTGGAGGATGATATCAGTTGGCCAGTTGTGGCCAAGGAATAGTGGACAGTTTGGTTCTATGATAATTTATGGAAAGACCTGGACTCTATCATACCACCAAAACAGTATACTGCATCTTCCTGTTGCAGATTATTTGATATGTTGGGGAGATATCAGACTACTTTCAAAGAGATAACTATCTAGATTAATTTTGTCCTAGTGCTTGCAGTTTGGCTGCTTGTCTGACACAATTCCTACTGGAATACGAGGAGGTGCTGTGTTTGTAAGTTATATAGCTTTGATATATGCAGAAATATGTACTGAATTTTTAAAAGTTGGATCTTCAGAAGATCACAAGAGAAATGTCTGAATTGTTATTCCACCATAGCAGAGGTGGTATAAATGTTTTCTCTCACTGTATGCTGAATTACCTAATTAGAGTGGTGGGTTAATAAGTAAAACCAAGTCTGATGTAAGTGACACACATGAAAAAGTTAAGATTGGAAAAGACAGCTTTCAAAAAGGGACACTGACAAAGATGATCCAATGAGAGCTGGAACTGATAATATAATACTGTAACCATGACCCTCTCTCTCACAGTGGTGAGCACTTACATACAATGTCCCATTGACACAAGGAGTGGCACTTGAGGATGAGGCACACGAGGAATCAATGTGGATTACAATTGCAGGGTCCCAAATTACTCTTCTCCATCTTTTCTAAAGAAGGATTTCTGGTCCATTCATGTTAGTTTTCTTTAGATATGAAGGAATTTCTTCTTAATTTGCTAAATCTAGTAAATAGTAGATTCATTGCCATGTTAGGGAGAGATTAGGAGTTCCATTTTGAAAAGCATGGCTGTTTTGCTTTAGCTGCTTTAAGATGGAAGCATGTGGGGTTGTGGACTGTAATTCAATGCTGTGCTGTACGTCTTGGTATAAAGACTTCAGCAGATGTTTCTAAATCATACGTAAGAAAAAAATCAGGAGTGTTCTCCATTATATTCCAGTAGTAATGTTTGTCTTTTACCAGCTTGGATTTCTGGCATTTATCATGGATGAATACAAGCCAGCACCTCAATTTTGTGAGGGACTATATTAAGGTATATCTCCTGAAAAGTTTAACTGCTTGATTTCCATACTTGGCCAGCTTGTCCACAACAAATAGTCAACAGAGAGTCTAATTTATGTAGTGTTCAGACCATATATTAGCTTTTTAGAGAATTATTTTTAACTTGTAGGCATGCAGTGCGGGGGAAATTAGAAGAGGAACAGTAGTTATATTGATCTGAATGTTCATTAACGGGAAGATGTTTGTCATGATGACATTTTATTATTGACAAGTCAGAAAACATATTTAATGTTGTATGTTTTAGGATAATTTAACATCCCTTATACTGGCAGAGTGCACCTAATGTACTAGAATAAATCTATTAAGATTTTAGATATAGCAGGATACGGTTCTGATTGATTTCACCATCAGTTCATTGTGGGTGTTTAAGCCTACTCAGAAATAATCATTGGCTCTACTTCAGAAAGCACCAGATGTACTATTTGCATAAGTAGGATGTTATATGTAGACTTGCATTTTTTGGCTCTTTCCAGATGTATGATACTAAATGATTTTGTATACATTCTGTATGTCGTGAACAGGCTACTAAATGTCTTTCTAAACTATTTTCTGAGGTATTCCAGCTAATTCAATTCCCTTGGGATGAAGCTGATGTAATTTATAATCTAAATAAATATTTTATTAACTTGCAGTATCTATTCTGCTAGGAGCAATGTTTTTCTCTCACAAATCCATTAAAGAACAAAAAGGCAGCCAAATTATTTTATGTTCTTTCACGGTGATATCCTCTATTGACCTTGACATGGACAAAGGCATATGGAAGGAAACTTCACATAAACTTATGGAGTGGGATCAATCTAGAAATACAAGGTCTCTCGCTTGTAAAGGGAATATGAAGAAACTAGTCATCCCCAAATTAGAAGATTAGAAATAAAAATTTGGTTAGGAAAAAAATAAAACACTTTTACAAAGGAAACTGTTGAAATCTAAAACAACAGACAAAAATATGCTAAGTCCTGCTCTTGCTTTGTACTGTTGCACTCTAATAGAGAATGTCAGACTTACACCAGAGCAAAGCTTCTGTTTGAATACCAGTTATGTGGTGGTAGTTGTGTTTGAAGTATGACTTCAATCAAATTATAACCAAGATGTTTAGAATTTGATTGATTTAGGCCACAACCCTGCAACTACATTTGTACAGGTAGGCG
Organism: Gopherus flavomarginatus; assembly: GCF_025201925.1. Lineage (NCBI taxonomy): Eukaryota > Metazoa > Chordata > Testudines > Testudinidae > Gopherus > Gopherus flavomarginatus. Next base: position 180,357,741 of record NC_066619.1, read on the forward strand.
CGCCTGTGCAGGGCCCACTTGAAGCCAATGGAAGCCGATGTAGACACAAGGATTTCTCTGTGCAGTAGCAGGATTGGGGCCTCTTGCCACTTTTAGTGGGAAGAATTTAGTGATAAAATTGAGGTATGAAATGTTTCTGTACTAAAATAGGAACTAAAGTAGACTCTTACAATTATTTGTTATTTGTATTGCAGTAGCAGCTAGACATCAGGATCTGATTTAATTTCAGCGGAATAAATGAGCTTAGTGAGTTAAAGCTGTTAACATGACCCTGTCCCTGTACAATGCTAAACAATTAACATGGTTTGGTGTTTGAGTACAGAGACCACAGCCTGCTTAATCCTGTGGCAAAATATAGAAAAAGGTAAAATAGAAAAAGATAAAATAGAAATATTAAAAATATAGAAAAAGGTAAAATAGTGAAAGCATTTTAAATGAAAAAAAAAATAAGGCTTTCATTTTAACAGCATCCCTGATTCCCTTCAGCTGTATAGAGATTTTATAGGAAAACCTGTTCCCCACCTTTGGCAGCCTTTTAGGTGGAACTAAAGATGGTAACAACTGTCCTCTTAGGAGACGAGAAAAACAATTAGCTGAGAAGGCCTGGATCTGTTGTTGCTGGTGTTTTTAAAGCCCAGTCCTATTTCCTGGACAAGTTCAAGACACAACACAAAAAGGGGAAAGAAAAGAAGAACAAAGATCAAAAACACAGCTTCTGTCTGTGGTGCTGACTTTCACTTGCAAGCCTTGCTGCTGGAGCAAGACAGGCCCCAGCACCATACTCTTATCGGTCACATAGGTTATGTCTACACTGCAATTCTACGCCTGTGACTGGCCTGTGACAGATGACTCTGGCTAAGGGGCTTGGGCTAAAGGGCTGTTTTATTGCAGATATTCAGGCTCAGGCTGCATCCCAAGCTCAGGGACCCTCCCACCTCGTAGGGTCCTAACCCAAACTTCTACACTGCAATTAAACAACTCTGTAGCCCAAGCCCCTTAGCCCAAGTTAGCTGGCATAGGCCAGCTTGGAGTTTTTAACTGCAGTGTAGACATACCTTTAGATTCATAGCAAACTTGTACCAGTGTCAAACTGTTTAAGACATTGCTTTTAGCTGCCTCACTGGACATGGGCTTACAGCAGCACTGCAAAAGATACAGTCTTGACTGCCAAAGACAGACTCTCTTTTACAGGAGGCAAAAAGAAAGAAGCATGGTGGGGATAGGGAAAATAAAAGGACACATGGAGGGTAGGGAGATGACAACAGGAACCAAAGTCTAACATCCCAGGGGGCGTTTGGGATTTAGCTGGAACGGGTGGAGGTGGCAATGTTATCTGGGTTCCTTTGTCTGGCCCGGTCTGGTGAGGACAACTTTCAAGGTTGATGATCAAGGACCAAAGTCCGAATGGATCCCTGGGTATCAGGGCAGATCTACACTACCGCTTAAGTGCATGTAAGTCACATCACTCTGGGGTGTGAAAAACGCAACCCCTGAGCAATGCAAGTTACAGTGACCCAAGTACTATCCACACCAGATGCTCTCCCATTGGCATAGTGCATCTTCACAAATGCAGTGCAGCTGCACCAATGTAATACTTCCAGTGTAAACTAGCCCTCAGAAAGCAGGCATGATGGTAAGTTTTTCTCTTTCCAGTCCACCTATCTCCCAGCCAGCCAGCCAATATGATTTCTTCCTCTCACCAGAGGACCTAATTGCAACTAACCACAGGACAGACCAAATTGGATGATATGCACCAAGACTGCAATAGAAGACAGAGATATATGTCAACATAAACAGTCCCTTTCAGGGCCTCAGCCAAAGATGGTATGCAAAATTATCAGTTTCAATGTGGAGGGATTCTCCACAGAGAGAGTTGACATTCTAGCTGGTGTGAAAGCAGACAACGTTCTTGCAAGAGAAACAGATATAAACGCACTAAACGTCACTGGCATGCATATTGCTGCAAACATTGAAAGCAACGTCTATGATAGTATAATATTTACACATTAACACAAGCCTGGTTAAAAAAAAAACTGCTGTGAAACACCATGATACAGTGGAACTTATGGTTGATCTTGATCAAATAGCAGTAGTTTCAGTTTACAAACCAACAGATGAATAATTTGCATGGCCAACTGCCATACAACAATTTTTCCCCAGACAGAAAAATGTTGTTGCAATACCATCTGGGGATATTCCAACAATGACAACAATGGGGAAAGAAGTTGAGAATAGGGCGGCATCAGCTTGACCTTGCTCTATGACTTCAGGGTTCAATGTACCTTTCAAAGTGCTTGACAGAACAATATTCCAAAACAGTTTTTGTCACCTTTGAAAATGTGGGCAACTTCAGAATGGAGGTCATGGCAGTGTTCTGAAGAATGCAACACAGACCAGAGCATGTGATAGAGGCTGCAGTACCACTGACAAAAACAAAGTACTTGTTGAGATTCAGCTTCAAAAGAGCTGACTGAGAAGGTTTTACCTTTGAGTGGTATGACTCAATCTGTAATATTAATCTGACATACAAACACTATGAAGAATGTATCTCCCTGGTGTGGTCAGCTACTTAAAAACACTGAATCATCATCCATGTATACTGAAACTGGCAACATTTTGGGAAATAGCAAGATGGTCCACAAAATCCTTGCTTGAGAATCAACATTTCTTTGTTGAGATGGATGTTCAGAAAAGTCAAGCCAATGGCATGGTCACTGGAATGAACTGTCTCAAGGTTCAGTGCTATCACCCTTGCTATTTAATGTCTACATACATAACCAGCCGGAATTCCAGGACATTCAAAGATCCATTTATGCAGATTATCTTTGCATTGCTATCCAGTGATTTAAGGACATTGACCACATTCTAATTGCTTGGCTGGGGATACTTGGAAAATACTATCACACATGATTCATGAATGCCAATCCTAACAAATACCCAAACAAAAACTTCAGAGTGGGAATGTGGAATGGTACAATCCTTAAGTACTATGAACCGTATCATGTACATAGGGGTCACATTAGCCCCAAAAGTGACATTTATAGAGCATAGCAAAAAACTTGGAAAAAAAGAACTCCCGCAATTGTGTACTCTAGAAACTGGCTAACACAAAATGAGTACTGTGCCCCAGTATGGTCATGTTCTAGTCATGCACACAAAATTGATATTGAACTCATTAAATCCTGTATGATCATCACAAGTACTTTGAAACAGATTCCAATGCTGTCTCCATTCTGCCTCTATTCTTCCTCCTGGGGCATATGATCCAAGATATTCACTGGATGGACATATTCCATTACCTCAGAGGTGGAAGTCCAGAAAAAGCTGTGCCTCTGAAAATCCCTTACTGTAAAATGCCACTGTGGAAGGTTACAGAGTAGGAAAATGTCAGGAAAAGATACTGGAGAATCTTCAGCACAATTCTCCTCGGGCACTGACCTTGAACAAAAACATTGGTGTGCTCTAAATCAAGGAACAGCTGGGGGGCAGGGCAAACACTGATGATAATATGACAAAGTGGAAGCTGAGGAATGACCCCATGTAAATTTGGAGAGCATAGGCAAATACTTGAATACTGCCTAATGCAGGGTCCCCTGTCATCATCCTGTACTGCTGAGAAAATATTCGAGATAAGTGTGTAAGGTTCTTGGGAGGCTATGGGCCTACCCAGGGTGCTCTGCAAGAACAGGCCCACACACACTGTGAGTTATTGGCTTTAATGAAGGTAAAGTGACACGCCCCCAACGGGGACTCCTGGCGTTGCTGTCAAGGAGGAGGGGAACCCAGCGCACCAAAGCTCGGCCTGGTATGGAGTCCAAAGGCGGGACTGGGATCATGCAGCTATATATACAAGACACAAACATAGCTCATACATAAGCAAATAGGGGCTTTCCACAGGCTGTGTCCGCCCCTTGGCCAAAGGCCAGGGACTTTCCACAGGCGGTGTACACCCTTTGGCTAAAGGCCATGCAGACTGGTTCTAACCAGTTCAGAGCAGGTTATAACTGGCTTGCCGTGTCCTACAGTGACTGGCCGCTGAGAAAGCGGAAATACCCTAGCTAGGCCATAACACAGTCTTCCGCGGTTCCCTACAAGTGACAACACCAAGTCTTGGCTGCAGTTTTGGAACGATAAGCTATGATGATGATGCCATCCTATGATTGCTATGATCCAGTTCAGCAACTGGTGTTGATTAAGACAGATCTAACAGCTGTCCCAACTGCCATGGATTATATGTGTTTTAAAACAACTGAGGAACAGCCAGGGTGTAGAAATACCCTGGCTTTACCTCTTTGTCACCTGCTCCCATCCACACCAGGCCTATTTCTTACAAGTTCCTGAAACTCTAACTGGGGCTTCTAAAAAAGGGAGATGAAGAGCCAGCATATCCAACTGCATGCAAGCTAGGAAAGCTCCCTACTCTTGGGTGGGAGTTTATAATTGTTTGTGTCACTGTAGCCAGAGTAAAGTGGACACAGTGAATAGATGAACTAAGCACAAGAAATGTTTTGTCCTTCAACTTCACCTGCAACCACCTAGAGTAAGTCACAATCTATCCCAAGTTGTGCAATCAGTACTGAACACTGTACCTATCTGCTATTCTCAGAACATTAAAAACTATTCAGGGAGTCAGGACTACAGAAAATGCAACACATTTCTAAAAGAAACTTCCAGTCTCAGTCTTAAATTCTTCCTCAATTCTGCAGTGTAATATGTTGTTCATCTGAGCAGTGTAACAGTACACTGTAGAGTGATTTCCCAACTATGTTTAAAAAATATTCAGCTCTTAAATACGAATTAATCACGAGAATGTAATTATAAAATAGCTCAAGTTAACCTCAGGCAGAGGAACAGACACATTTTGTTTTCTACTATACCACTTAAATAGGCACAATATTTAAAAAATGTGGGCAATAAGGAAGATATGAAGCTTTTTTAAAATAAAAAAAATTGCATAAAGAAGTTTAATCTTAAATAAAAAATACTTTGAACATTGTTTTAAGAGGGCTATTCTACAAATGTGAAAAATATCGAGGAATGCAGTACTAGAACTTAAAACAATTTTATACACAGATGATTAATCAGTAAATGTCAATAAAAACTATCAGAAAAAGTCCTTTAAAGGCGGCAGTTTATCTTGAATGCAATCCTGGTTCTGAAAAGACAAAGGGGGAACTCTGCATCACTAAGCCCCCTGCTTTTTTTTTCCTTCAAAGGATTCACATTTATGGGAATCCTAAACTGTGACTTTATGCTAAATAATTGAGAAACTTTGCAATTATGGGGAAAATTGCTCTGTTTTGGGCTCATTAAAAAGCATAAGTATAAGGATGAAAATTACATTTGAGTTTGAAGTAACTGCATTTTGTTGACATCCGATTAGTCCTGCTGGTCTTAAATACTGACAAGGCCATTAATAAATTGGGAATTAATGAATGAGGTAATTCAAAACATTTCTGTATGGCTAAATCTTTAAAGTAATTACCCTTAATAATGCCATTTCAAGGCAACAAGCATGGTGTATATATACTCAAAAGGCATTTTTAGTAATATAAAAACATTTGAATTAAGGAAACATATTTAAGTTACACAGAAACCTGCTAGTTTATATTCTTTGAAGGAAATTATTGATGGGTTATTATGGTAACTAGAGCAAACAGCCCTTACAATCCTATTGTACTTGGAATTTTTCACCAATCTTTGGACAATGTTACTTATTTCAACTCAATTATTGAAAATATTTTTGTTAAAAATCAAGAGATTTCTTTATTTTTGTCTCATTTTTGTGCTGAGCTTATTTCATTCAGATTCACAGTCAAATTTTATTTATTCAAATCATCAGTGCTTAGAATCTCATCATTCCAACACCCACCTCTCTCAAATGTGTGCAGTAATCCACACTTTACAGCATACATGTTTGACCTTCTGAGACTTGAAGATCGATAGAGGCAGGAATATTAGGACATACTGGTAGTTTGGGAAATGGCAGCTTCACAATAAAGCCCTACTCCTACAAACACGAATGGGTAATTTTATGCATGTGAATATTGCTACTAAACTGGATTAGTCACATGCATGTTTTCAGGATTGAAACTTAAAATAGCAAGACCTTGCATATCTTAACATTTCTTCTGTCATGGTCCAAGAAGCCTTGTAGCATAGGAATTAAATTAAGTTTTTACACTATTACTAGAGCTGGGGTGAGGGAATGGAGTTAGTAGGAAAGCAAAGCAACATTTTCCTAAAATTTTGCAGTTACATCAGTTCTAGGAGAAAAAAATATTCCCTACTAGAGCAGGGTATATTAACTCCAGCGTGACTGAACACATGCTTAAAGTTAACCATGTGCCTAATGTCAGATTGTGGTCCATATGGGTTTGATCCATTGCAACTAAAGTCACTTCTTTCACTGACTTCAGTCACTGGATCAAGCCCAAAATGATTAGAAAATCAAATGAAAAAGGGCAAGCAACTTCAGTCATTTCACCTATAGGATTTCAATTATTATTTTTCACATTAAGATAAAAGGTCACAAAACAGCAAATGATATCCATAGACATCTTTATAAATGCATCAAAATTCCACAAATAAAGCTTAACAACTTTATTTTGTAATTGCTAGAAAAAAATCATTTCAGCAAACATTATGCTAAGCCATAAAACTAATTCCTTTATTAACAGTAAGCATAGGTACTTAGTAAATTGCTAATCCTATTTCAAAATCTAAACCATTAAAGAAAACATTAGAAAAAAGAGAGTATTTAAAATACCTGTATGAGATAATGAATAATATCAAAAGCAACATCCTCAGACTATCTACTGACTTCACACACCGTTCCTGTGTGACCCTGAGCAAGTCACTTAGGATCAGATCCTGCAAAAAGATTTCTGCAGGAAGACCCCTGCGTCTGCACAGAGCTCCAATGACTTCTGCAGTCTTTTGCATGGGCACTGCATCAAATTGCAGAGTCTGGCCCTTAATCTGCCTGTACCTTGGCACCCCTCTGTAAATTAGGAATAGTAATACTCCCTTCCTCTCACACCTTGGGCCTGCAACAAACACCCCTATTGATTTTAAGCTGTACTTTACACCAAGAGCTGTCTCACTGAAGTCAATGGGACTACTTCTGAAATAAAATACCACTCAATTTGAGGGAATCACAACCTGACCCTTAGACTGTGAACTGCTCACGGTAGGGATTATTTTTTTCATATGTGTTTATACAAGACCTACCACAGCAGGGATTCACCATAGTTGGGATCACTTTTGAAAATGAGACTTGGGCCTGAAGTCCCTATGACTTTACCTTGGGCTACAGTTCAGTCATATATTGTAGAAGACTTAGTTCAAGAAGCCTGTATATTGTAGTGTCACACAAACTATGACCCTAGAGACTTGTGCAGGAGGAAAGAAGCAATAGTTTGATGTAACCTGTGTGGAACAGGAAGAGACAGAACTGGAGGACATGGGACAGATTTTAGAGAGGCTGGATGAGAGGAGAAACAGTGAGAAAGAAGGGATTGCAAATTATAAGCAAGCTGTTTGAAGAGCAATCTATGGATTTTTATCTCTCTAATAAAATTTATTTTATAGTACTCAGATAACATATTGAGGGTCAAGGCCCATGGTACCAGGCAGTGTCCAAACAGATAAACAGTCTCTGCCCAAGAGAGTGTACAGTTTACGCAAGAAGACAATTAAAGCTAAGGTGCATGTCTCAGGCTATGTCTACACTATGAGCGAGGGGTACGATTCCACTGCTTATGAACACATACTTGTGCCAGCTCCTATCAAGCTAATGATTAGATAGCAGTGTAGTCATGGTAGCCCAAGTAGCAGTGGTGTAATTGAGCCGTGTGGAGTATAAACCCTCCTGAAACTGGTGAGTATCTATTCAGCATGGCTCAGCTGTGCCTCCGCTGCTAGTATTTGTGCTACCACAGCAGCACTGCTATTTACTTGCGCTAGCTTGATGAGAGCTGGTACAAGTCTGGGTGCACAAGCAGAGGAGTCATACCCCTTGGTCATAGTGTAGAGATAGCCACCGTGTCTTTGTAATACAAAAGCAGATGACAAATCTCAGATCTGGAATCAACATTAATGTAATTTCAGATAGATTTAAATTTCAGATGAGAAGATTTGTCATCTGCTTTGAGTTTCAGACAAAAATCCTTGTTGGAGGTATTTTTGCTTTCCTTTCATAAACATTTTTCACAAGTGATTTGATTCCAATTTTCAATCCAAAGAGAATAATCCATTAATACAAGGATACATATAATGGGAGTGCTGCCAAGATCCAGGCTAGATTTACAAGGAAAGATTATATATCCTTCTCAAAAGTGCAAAGTTGATATCAGAAGAAAAGTAGTGTTTCTGAAGCAATTGCCTCATAATTAGTTGTCATTAATAATGTAATGTTGTAAAAGTTTGCTAAAGTAGTCCAAAGCATTAATATTTCATAGTTGCCAATATGAATACTTTGATTTCAGCTCACATTCTCCTGCCTGAGCTAAGAAGATGAGGGTTTGAACAGTGTTTCCAAAGAAGTACAGACATTAATCACTCTTTCAGAAAGCCCCTGTGGGAAGATGCATCTTAACAAGGCTAATTTTCAGCCTTTTCTATGATTTATGTTGTACTGATGAACCTTTTGTTTTAAACTCAGAGGGTGAAATCTTGGCCCATTGAAGTCAATAGCAAAACTCCCACTGACTTCAACTGTGTCAGGATTTCGCTCTGAAACTCTTCAACCCTTGCCAACTATCAGCGAAGATTTCACAAACGTCATAGAGAAGCAAAACAAGACCAGAACATCCCTGTCCCTTTCATTCAAGCATCAATTTCAAAGGGTTTTGGTCTATAAAGGTAGGGGTGCTGAACATCAAATGATAAGCAATTGAATCAACTAATTGTATACTGCATTATTGTATTATAAAAGTGTATAGAGTGGGGTCTTTTCTGAAAGCGAATGACACACTGGTGATTAATATCATTGTGAAATGTACGTACTGGCACTACTAAGGAACACTCATTGATATTAGACTGTACATTCTGCCCAGACATGAGGGAATGTCACAGATATCTATTGCTCTCTATGTAAATGAAGCATGGTAGAATCAAAACATTGGAAGCCCTATTTACATACAAGGGGATGGGAAGCCCACAGGAAAGGAAGAAAAACATGAGGTCAGCTTCCAGGTGAACGCAGGAAGCTGAGCACACAAGAGACCTTCCTGCCTCTTGAACCAAGTTCACTGAACTTTGGAAGATTTATGCCAGGACAGAATCCATCTTTAGCATCCATCACCAGACAGACAAGGAAACAGAGCCCTGGCAAGCTGAGAAAGATGGCTCCTTCAACCAAGTCTCTGGATCTGAATATAGGTGAGAAACCTGCTTAGGCAAAGATCTTTCAACTAAGACAAGGGAAGCAGCACCTTGTACTTTTGTGGAAAGACCTGACTGAGGGAAAGTCAGCCATGGCTGGGAAGAAGAATGAACAAAACCTGTATTTTTCTAGAATAAGTTTTAGAAGTTTATTTTGTGCATACTTAGATTTATTTCCTTGTGGAGTTTTAGATAGACAAATGCTTTAAAGTGTGTGTGTGCACATGCCTTTCAAAACCCTCCCTCCCCATTAACCATACAAAACCTGTTATAAAATGTATTACAAATACTGTATGTGAGGTCCAGTGTTCCAATTATTGCTGTTTGGTCATGTATTTTAGAACAAGTCATAGTTTTAATGCAGATATTTTATTAATAGAACATTAAATATTTGTGATATTTATAAAATGTCAAAAATAAATTGATTTGCTTTGAAACAGTCAAGACACTTTAATGACAAACAACTATTAGAGTGTATGGTGAATGCACCATTTGGTCTCAATAAATTGCATTTTGTAGGAGACATGGAAAGGTTTAAACCTGATCCAAAGCCAAAATAAGACTCCCAGTGATTTTAATGAGCTTTTGATCAAGTCCCATCCACTTGCGCTTGTGAATTCAAATTCCACACTAGAATTGGGCTCATACCCAGTGATAAACATGTAGCATGTCACACAGGGATGCAATAGGGATTTTAAATATAAAAACTTTATTCAGTAGCTGAAACTTACCCTGTTTTAGAGGCCTCATTCGTTATTTTTGTCTCACTTAAGTTCTCAAAACAGGGCTTGTGCTGGCTCCTTTCCACTTGGTGAATTTCACCTAGCTAGAAGTGCTATCATTTCGATGAGATGATGTCTGATAATTTCTATCTGAACAAAAGCAAGTCAGTATCCTCTGGCACTTAAACAAAGGTAACCAATACCGCAGCTAATGCATCTCCACATTATGTACTGTAATGTCCCAAAGCTTTGGCTGACTACTTATGAAGGAAGCCCAACCATCTGAGTCATTTAAGAGGAGATGAACAGTACATTAGGGAATATACTGTAGCAAGCAATCCAGGGACAAGACAATATATTATACAGTATTGTTGTAGCCTTGTCAGTTCCAGAATATTATAAAGACAAGGGGGGTGAGGTAACCTCTTTTCTGGACCAACTTCTGTTGGTGAGAGACTCTTTTGAGCTTACACGGACCTCTTCTTGAAGTCACTTTGTGTAAACTTGAAAGTTTGTCTCTCTCACCAACAGAAGCTGGTCCAATAAAAGATATCACCTCAAGACAATATATTGTAATACATCTGACGTTGCATGTAAGCCAGAATACAAACGTGTTCAACAGAATTTGGCTAATTGCAGAGATTAATAATAGATTTTTGTATAATAAGCCTTCACATATTTGCTATTTGACCAATTCCCCATTTGTTTCATATTGTTCTAAGAAGAAAAAAGATCTACTGAGTCTATTCTTAACCTTTCAAGTTTGATAGCACTCCTTTCCCATTCACAATCATTCTACCATCCCCATCAGACTAACTGTTTCCAAATGATCATTTTTCTTACAGCATATTTCCCTTTTCCTATTGTTTGCAGGATTCCAAAGAAGAGCAGGGCAAAAATTTTCCAAAAAATAGTTTATTCACCCATAAATGGAGTTTTTCATGGATATCTTCATAAATTCTGGCTGAATTTGACAGCTTCAGCTAAAAAAATATTTTTGGAAAAAGTCAAAAACATTTCAACATTTTTAAATGAAAAATTCAGCTTTTCACTTTGAAATGCTTTATTTAGCAATTTAGCTAGATTTATTTTTTTAAATGGTAACAAACATGAAAATTAAATGTTATGAGTTGAACAAAGCATTTTTTTATTTCAGATCAAGCCATATTTTATTTCATTTTTGCAAGAAATAATACCAAAATATTTTATGTGTCAACCTAGTATTTAAACAAAACAGATTCTCTGTTTTGTCAACAAAAATAATTAGTTATTCACTCAGCTCTACACTCAAGTTCATGAGCACTACAGCTGGTTGAAAAATAAAGATTTTTGCAAAAACAAAATTTGAAATCATTTTCATCCCCCCAGACTTCAGAATGGAATGACATTTCAAATCATAGAATCATAGACTTTAAGGTCAGAAGGGACCGTTATGATCATCTAGTCTGATCTCTTGCACAATGCAGGCCACAGACTCTCACCCACCCACTCCTGTATCAAACCTGTGTCTGAGCCACTGAAGTCTTCAAATCATGGTTTAAAGACTTCAAGGTGCAGAGAATCTTCCAGCAAGTGACTCGTGCCCCATGCTGCAGAGTAAGGTGAAAACCCCCCAGGGCTTCTGCCAATCTGCCTGGAGGAAAATTCCTTCCAGACCCCAAATATGGCAATCAGCTAAAACATGAGCATGTGGGCAAGACTCACCAGCCAGACACCCAGGAAAGAATTCTCTGCAGTTACTCAGATCCCACCTCATCTAACATCCCATCACAAGCCATTGGGCATATTTACCGCTAGCAGTCAAAGACAAATTAAACACCAAAATTAGGCTATCTCCTCCATAAACTTATCAAGCTTAGTCTTGAAGCCAGATATGTCTTCTGCTGCCACTGCTCTCCTTGGAAGGCTGTTCCAGAACTTCACTCCTCTGATGGTTAGAAATCGTCATCTAATTTCAAGTCTAAACTTCCTGGTAGCCAGTTTATATCCATATGTTCTTGTGTCCACATTGCTACTGAGCTGAAATAATTCCTCTCCCTCCCTGATATTTATCCCTCTGATATATTTATAAAGAGCAATCATATCTCCCCTCAGCCTTCTTTCGGTCAGGCTAAACAAGCCAAGCTCCTTGAGTCTCCCTTCATATGACAGGTTTTCCACTCCTTGGATCATCCTAGTAGCCTTTTTCTGAACCTGTTCCAGTTTGAATTCATCCTTCTTAAACATGGGAGACCAGAACTTCACTCAGTATTCCAGATGAGGTCTCACCAGTGCCTTGTATAACAGTACTAACACCTCCTTATCTTTGCTGGAAATACCTCGCCTGATGCATCCTAAAACCGCATTAGCTTTTTTAATGGCCATATCACATTGGCGGCTCATACACATCCTGTGATGAACCAATACTCCGAGGTCCTTCTCCTCCTCTGTTACTTCCAACTGATGCCTCCCCAGCTTATAACAATAGTTCTAGTTATTAATCCCTAAATGCATGACCTTGCATTTTGCACTATTAAATTTCATCCTATTACTATTACTCCAGTTTACAAGGTCATCCAGATCTTCCTGTATGATATCCCGGTCCTTCTCTGTATTGGCAATATCTCCCAGCTTTGTTAGCACCTTCCCACTTTTTATGACAAGGTCAATAATAAAAAGTTAAATAAGATTGGTCCCAAAACCAATCCCTGAGGAACTCCAGTAGTAACCTCCCTCCAGCCTGACAATTCACCATTCAGTAAGACTTGTTGTAGTCTCCCCTTTAACCAGTGCCTTATCCACCTTTCAATTTTCATACTGATCCCCATCTTCTCCAATTTAGCTAATAACCCAGTGTGGAACCGTATCAAATGCCTTACTGAAATCAAGGTAAATTAGATCCACTCTATTTCCTTTGTCTAAAAAATCTGTTATCTTCTCAAAGAAGGAGATCAGGTTGGTTTGGCACAATCTACCTTTTGTAAAACCATGTTGTATTTTGTCCCAATTATCATTGACCTCAATGTCCTTGACTACTTTTTCCTTCAAAATTTTTTCCAAGACCTTGCATACTACAGATGTCAAACTGACAAGCCTGTACTTACCTGGATCACGTTTTTTCCCTTTCTTAAAGATAGGAACTATGTTAGCAATTCTCCAGTCATACAGTACAACCCCTGAGTTTACAGATTCATTAGAAAATCTTGCTAATTGGCTTGCAATTTCATGTGCCAGTTCCTTTAATATTTCTGGATGAAGATTATCTGGGCCCCCTGATTTCATCCCATCAAGCTATTCGAGTTTGGCTTCTACCTCGAATGTGGTAATATCTACCTGCATATCCTCATTCCTATTTGTCATCCTACCATTATCCCTTAGCTCCTCATTAGCCTCATTAAAGACTGAGGCAAAGTATTTGTTTAGATATTAGGCCATGCCTAGATTATCCTTAATCTCCACTCCATCCTCAATATTTAGTGGTCCCACTTCTACTTTCTTTGTTTTCTTCTTATTTATATGGCTGTAGAACCTTTTACTATTAGTTTTAATTCTCTTTGCAAGGTCCATCTCTACATGATTTTTGGCCTTTCTAACTTTATCCCTACATGTTCTGACTTCAGTAAGATAGCTTTCCTTACTGATCACTCGCATCTTCCATTTCTTCTAGGCTTTCTGCATTTTCTTAATCATCTCTCTGAGATACTTGTTCATCAGCTTGGTCTACAATTTCTGCCTATGATTTTTTCTCTTTGCTTGGGATGCAGGCTTCTCATAGTTTCTGCAACTTTGACCTGAAATAAATCCAGGCTTCCTTCAACTTTAGATCCCCAAGTTCTTCGGTCCAATCCACTTCCCTAACTAATTTCCTTAATTCTTTAAAGTTAGCCCTTTTGAAATAAAAAAATCCTATCACAGATCTATTTTTGTTTATCCTTCCATTTAATTTAAACTGAATTAGCTCATGATCACTCGAACCAAGGTTGTCCCCTACAACCATTTCTTCTATGATGTCCTCACTACTCACCAAAACCAAATCTAAAATGGCATCCCTTCTTGTTGGTTCAGCAATTACTTGGTGAAGGAATCCATCAGCTATCGCATCTAGGAAAATCTGAGCCTTATTATTACTAGCACTTGTCCTCCAGTCTATATCTGGGAAGTTGAAGTCTTCCATGATCACATAATTCTTATTAGTATTTATTTAATAAAAAAACATTAGAAAGGTCTCTATCCATATTCAAATCATCCCAGCGGTCTATAGCACACCCCAAGCACTATCTCAGAGGAGGCTCTAGTAGCTTTCTTACCCAATGTGATTTTTGCCCAGACAGGCTCTGTCTTATCCATTCCATCCATTCTTATTTCTTTACAGTCTACCTCATCATTGATATATAATGCTACTCCACCACCTATGCCTTTATTTCTGTCTTTCCTAAACAGCACATACCCTTCAATACCTGTACTACAGTCATGACTACTATTCCACCATGTTTCCACCAAAATAATATCTGGGTTTCACTTCCTGCACCAATAACTCTAGTTCCTCCATTTTGTTACCTAGGCTCCTTGCATTGTTGTACAAACATCTTAATTCTTGCTGTTTGGCTTCACTCACATTCTTACCCGATTAGGCCCAGACATTCTACCATCAGTAACACCTATTAGAATTGTATCTACAGTACCTTTCCTCCATTCTCCTACCCACGACAGTATCCTTTCTTGCTTCATTTTCTTCCTTTCAATGTTAAAATCTGACGTGGAGATTACCTGGACATCTCCCAACCATCTCCCCCCAATTCCTAGTTTAAAGCTCTCTTAATCAGCTGTGCCAGCCTCCATCCTAGAAGTCTATTTCCCTCCCTACTAGGGTGAAGTCCATCCCAAGAGAACAGTCCTCTGTCCATGAATGCCTCCCAGTGGCCATACATCCCAAAGCCCTCCTTATAGCATCACTGCCTGAGCCATCTGTTGCTTGCCATAATCTTGTCACACCTTTGTAGCCCTTCTCTAAGAACAGGCAGAATCCCACTGAAGATCACCTGAGCCTTGATTTCCTTAAGCATCTTCTCCAGCCTGGCATAGTCTCCTTTGATACATTCCAGCGAGAATCTAGCCGTATCATTCTTTCTCACATGAAGGACAATAAGCGGATTCTTTCCCACTTCCATTAGGATCCTCTTCAGCCTCAGGTCCACATACCGTATCTTAGCACCAGGCAGACAGCACACAGTTCTATTCTCTAGATCAGTTCTGCTTACAGGCCTGTCTATTCTTCTCAATAAGGAGTCCCCAATCACGTAGACCTGCCTTTTCCTGGTGATGGTGCGATTCTCCGGTCTATCCCCTGTTCCCTCTGGCTGCAAGTCCTCTCAATTCCTATTTTCCCTTGCAATCCTTTGCAACCCATCCTGGATCCTCCTGGGGCTCATGTTTGGTGTCATCTCCATTGACTCGTCCCCTCTCCTTATAGGGCTAGCTGCTCTTCTCTTCTTCCTTACTCTCTCACCTTCAGCGACCACCTGCTGTGCCCCTTATTTATTTTTCAACTCTGCAAACCTGTTCCTGAGCTCTATTGCTCCTTCACTACCCCATCTTTTCCTCTTCCTGTTTTGCTTAGTCACATGCTTCCACCGTCCACTTTCCTCACCCAGCAGTCTTCCCTCAGAGTTCTGTGGTCCTTCTTCCATCTGCAAATCTGAGCTTTTCCTTTCAGCTTCATCATGTCTTTGCTCCATCATCTGCTCGTATCCCCTTCTAAACTTAACCAGAGTTTCCACCTTCATCTCCAATCCTCGGATATTTTCTTCCATCCGCTCTATCAGGTGGAACTTCATGCAGACAAACTCTTTTCAGGTACCTCCTCCAGGATCATGTACATGCCGCAGTTTCCACATCCAGTCATCTTCATTGTGTCTTCCACTGCTTGGGTCACTACAACTGCTGCCTCTGTATCTGTCATAGGCTTCCCACCTAAATCCTGTAAATCTGGGAAACACAAACCAATCCAAAACACCACTACCCACAGCAAAATAAACCCCCAACAAGCACCAAGACACTGCTAGAACACTGCACACTCCCTTCACTATCCTGTGTTCCTCTGCCTGCCTCTCTTTGTCTTCCCCCAAACTTTCCCTGTAAACTCCTACTCAAACTCCCCCATTTATAGCTCTGTTTGCTGGCTCCTGTGATGCTGCAGCTGTTCTTGCCACTGCCTGACTGGCTGGCTACCTTTATAGGACCCCTAGTCAGAGAAGCCCCGCCCCCTAATCAGGGCTCAGCTTCTCTCCCAGCATGCTGCCCCTACCAGCCTCCACACGTACAAATACAACTACAACTAGCTACAAATACCTTCTCCAACAGAAGTCCCTCTCAAACTCCCCTGTTTACAGCTCTGTTTGCTGGCTCCTGTACCACTGCAGCTGTCTTTTGTTACAATTTCAGGTTTCAAAATATATTTTTCAACTCCTTTCTCTTCTCGTTTTCATTTTCCATTTTATCACTGAAATATGATGTGGGAAGAGAAGATAAGAGGATTATGGGAGCATAAAAAGAAAAGTTAACTTTTCTTTTTTGAATTTCATTAAATATACAAAATTCTGGAAAAAAATATCAAAGATTCTCATTTTCAAAAAAATAGCCATTTTTAAACAAGTTAGATTTCACTGAGATCCAATACTCAACATTTAGCCTTACTTTTCAAGTTCACCATCGCTCACCTATATACAGCTTTGCACTCTTTTTAGCAATGCTCTGCTTTAGTATTTATACCATTTCTATATGGTAATGATTTTCAAAACTTTTTAGGCTTCGTACTCCTTTCCAACTAAGGTACTCCTTTCCATACCCCCATCTGAGATACGGTCATATACACTTGTGATTAGATAGCCAAGTCTTAGCAAATAAAGGCATGTATCTATTACAGGATTTTTCTCATGTACAAGAGCTCCCATACCCTTAGGCATATGAATACCCCAGTTTGAAAATGACTGCTAGGGCCTGTGTGTGAATTATTAAGTTAACCAGTGAGATGCTTCTCTACCTCCTTGCCTAAAAAGTAATCAAAGAGGCTTCTAAACTAAACAGCTTTAATAAACTACATAAACTAAATAATATAAAAACACAGTAGGTTACTTCGGGTTAATCCATGACAATCATAGACTGAATATGGTTGCTGGACATAAGGTAGCATCATGTTTGTAATTGTATTCCTCAGAGACTGTTTTTGTCTCTTGGGTTTCTTCTTTTAATAAGAAATTTGAAATATACTAGATTACATTTCTAATTAGTTATTAAATACCCCCATAACTATTAACTGTTTAATTAGCAAAAAACCTCAAATAAATGTGTTTTATTAAACTATAAAACAGAGCCAAGTCCTATACCAAGTTTAAAAAAAAAAGGGACAATCACATAGCTGGTTTAAGAAAGAGTGCAAGTTAACAGCACAGGTTTGTGACAAAATTAGTGTCAATCATATCCATGCATAAGATCTATAGGGTATATTTCCTAAGGTCTTCTGCTGAACAGCTCCTATTAATACTAAAGGGAGCTATCCAATTTAGGCCTTGTCCAATGAGTTGAAAATATTCCCCCCTAAGAATATGGAAAGTATTATTCTGAGTTTCTTTAAACTGTGAAAAAGCTTGATTTTACAGGCACTGTGGAATGATTAGCCTTGTGGAAGAAAGATACCCAACAGCATTAAGCAATTATGCAGATACATTTGTATTGTGGAAGCTAAAGGTTTATTATGCTCTCAGATTTATAAAATAATGCCTCAGTATAGAGCTAGTTGATTCTTTTAAAAGTGTGCATTCCACATTTAATCTATTCCTGTAATTTAATCATGATAGGCTTATGCATTATAGCAAGGTTGAATAAGTGTGTAATTATCTGAAAGCAAGATTTTTAGGCCTGAGATAATTACAGTGCTACAGGCTGTCCTCACATTATAGACGTGGATAGATGAACCAATTAAATTTTTTAACTGTTTATGCTTCATGCTTCTCTTCCATATCCCTGGGTACATGTAAGGGATTGTGTACACTTCCATATTTCTATGAATTTAAATTGGGATTACTAACAGTAATCACTAATAGTTTTACTATGGAGTACTAGACAGTCCCATTAGGCTCGCCAGTCTATTTTGCCATCCAGTGAAGCTGGATTTAATGATAATTGGTCACCTATGCCAAAGATCACAAAATATTCAGGTTACTTCCCATCCCAAGGGATCAGTCACATACCTCAGATCAATTTGTATCTTGGATCACACACAGAAGACAACACTTGTAGCCAATCCTGTTATAAATTAACTAAGCATTTATTAACTAGGAAAAAGAAAAGAGTAATTTACAGATTAAAACAAGTAAGCTTATATACACAAACGAGTTACCATCTATGGTTCCTATTAGAGCTGTTGATTAATCGCAGTTAACTGGCATGGTTAACTCAAAAAAAATTAACTGTGATTAAAAAAATTAATCACAATTAATCACACTGTTAAACAATAGAATACCAATTGAAATTTATTAAATATTTTGGATGTTATTCTACATTTTCAAATATATTGATTTCTATTACAGCACAGAATACAAAGTATACAGTGCTCACTTTATATTATTTTTATTACAAATATTTGCACTGTAAAATGATAAACAAAAGAAATAGAATTTTTCAATTCACCTCATACAAGTACTGTAGTGCAATCTCTTTATTGTGAAAGTGTAACTTACAAATGCAATTTTTTTACATAATTGTGCTCAAAAATGAAACAATGTAACACTTTAAAGCCTACAAGTCCAATTAGCTTGTTTACATTAACGAGAGATAGTGTTGCCTGCTTCTTATTTACAATGTCACCTTGTAGCGGGGTAGTCTCCTGCCCTGGTGGAGAAATGCTAGGCTGAATGGGGGAAGCAGACACAGGTGGGACCATGCCCCAATGAGGCCACAGCTGGTCCTGTAAGAGGGCTGAGGGCCAGAGACTGAAAACAGACACTCTCTCTCTAGCTTTTGAGAGAGCAGGACCTGGCTGTCTAGGAGCTGAGAAGGATACCTGAGGTGGAGCAGTGCTGGGGAAGGGCAGTGGGAGCTAGGGAGCTCCAGCCTAACAAATCCCCAGTCTGCACACCTAGTTAAGGGCCCACAAAAGGTACTGGGCTGCAGAAGGGCAGCTCAGAAATAGGTAAAGGCAGCAGGTCCTAACCCCCCTTGCTGATGATCAGTGGCTTACAGACTGCAGTCTGCCCAGTGAGCGGGAGCTAGATGGAGACAGGCAGTAGCCACTGAGGCAAGGTGGAGACCCAGATTGTGGGTTACTACTGGGCAGAACCCTGATGTAGAGGGACACTGGAGTCTGGGAGGAATAAGGGGCAAAGGCAGGAGAGACACTGGCCTGCAGAAGGCGCTCCGGTCTGGAAAGAGCTAATTCCTGAGACGACCAGCAGGAGGCGCCGTGCCAGTGAGTCACAGCAGTGCCACACACCTGAAAGTGAGAACAGGCATTTGCATGGCACTTTTGTAGACAGCATTGCAAGGTATTTACTTGCCATATATGCTAAACATTCATATGTCCCTTCATGCTTCGACTACCATTCTAGAGGACATGCTTCCATGCTGATGATGCTTGTTAAAAAAAATAATGCATTAATTAAATTTGTGACTGAACTCCTTGGGGGAGAATTGTATGTCTCCTGTTCTGTTTTACCTGCCTTCTGCTATATATTTCATGTTATAGCAGTCTCGGATGATGACCCAGCACATGTTCATTTTAAGAACACTTTCACAGCAGATCTGACAAAACACAAAGAAGGTAACAATGTACGATTTCTAAGGATAGATACAGCACTCGACCCAAGGTTTAAGAATCCGAAGTGCCTTCCAAAATGTGAGCGGTGTGGAGAATGCTTTCAGATGTTTCAAAAGAGCAACCCCCCAGTGCAGAAACTACAAAACCCGAACCACCAAAAAAGAAAATCAACCTTCTTCTGGTGGCATCTGACTCAGATGATGAAAATGAAGATTGTTGGTCTACTCTGCTTTGGATCATTATCAAGCAGAACCTGTCAGCATGGATGCATATATTCTGGAATGAAGCATGAAGGCACATATGAATCTTTAGTGCCTTTGACACATAATTTTTTTGCTATGCCATCTACAACAGTGCCATGCAAATGCCTGTTCTCACCTTCAGGTGACATTGTAAACAACACATGGTCAGCATTTATATCCGGCAAATTGTAACCAAACTGTTTGTCTGAGCGATTGACTGAAGTAGGACTGAGTGGACTTGCAGGTTCTAAAGTTTTACATTGTGTTATTTTTGAATGCAGCTTTTTTTGTATATAATTCCACATTTGTATATAATTCCACATTTGTAAGTTCAACTTTAATTATAAAGAGATTGTACTATTTCTTTTGTTTTTCTTACAGTGCAAATATTTGTAATCAAAAGTAAATATAAAATGAGCACAGTACACTTCATATTCTGTGTTGTAATTGAAATCAATATATTTAAAAATGAAGAAAACATCCAAAAATATTTAAATAAATGGCATTCTATTATTGTTTAACAGTGCGATTAATTGCACAATTAATTTTTTTATCTCAATTAATTTTTTAACCACTTGACAGCCCTAGTTCCTATAGATGACAGAGATGTAATAATCTGTCAGATCAAACTGTCTTTCACAGCAGACTCAGAGTAACCCCTGCAGATCTCTGGGTTCATTTAGTATCTCTGGCCCTGTGAGAGTTCAAACAACAATGAAAAGATTTCTTGTCACCATGTTTTATCATTTACATTTAGCCTTCCAGTCCATGAGACAAATTTCCTTGCACGTCATATTTCAAAGGTGATAAAGCCATTCACTAATCCTTTGTATTTTGATGTTCCTCAATGGCCCATTTAATCTTGATAGGCTTCCTGAATGGGCAGGAGTGGAACAGTTCTCCCTGTCTGGGTTCACCAGTTCAGAGCAAGCATTTTCAAAATTATAGACCAAAATTTGCATATTTCCTCATAGCCTGGAATATAGGCATTAGAAATGAGATTAATTGTGAGGGAGAGTCCCAAACCTGAGCCATTTTTTTTAGGTGACAAATCTGATTAAATTTCCCAGATTGAGGTGTCATTAGAAAATGTTTTGGAACAAATGGATAAATTAAAATAGGAAAAAATCACCAGGACTAGATGGTATTCACCTAATAGTTCTGAAGGAAGTCAAATGTTAAATTGCAGAACTACTAAGGTATGTAACTTATCATTTAAAATCAGCTTCTGTACCAGATGACTGGAGGATAGCTAACGTGACACCAATTTTATAAAAAGGCTTCAGAAGCGATCCCAGCAATTACAGGCTGGTAAGCCTAACTTCTGTACTGGGCAAACTGGTTGAATCTATAGTAAAGAACAGAATTATCAGACACAGATAAACACGATTTGTTGGGGAAGAGACAACATGGTTTTTGTAAAGGGAAATCAAACCTCACCAATCTATTAGAATTTGTTGAGGGGGCTCAACAAACTTGTGGACAGGGAGTTGAATGGATATAGTGTACTTGAACTTTCAGAAAGCCTTTGACAAGATCCCCCACCAAAGGCTCTTAAGCAAAGTAAGCTGTCATAGGATACGAGGAAAGGTCCTCTCAGGGACAGGCAACTGGTTAAAAGACAGGAAACAAAAGCTAGGAATAAATGGTCAGTTTTCAGAATGGAGAGATGGAAATAGTGGTGTCCCACAGGGGTCTGTACTGGGATCAGTTCTATTTAACATATTCATAAATGATCTGGAAAAAGGGGTAAAGAGTGAGGTGGCAAAATTTACAGAGGATACAAACCTACTCAACATAGTTAAGTCCAGCGCAGACTGTGAAGACTTACAAACGGATCTCACAAAGCTGGGTGACTGGGCAACAAAAGGGCAGATGAAATTTAATGTTGATAAATGAAAAGTAATGCACATTGGAAAACAGTGTGAACTATACATATAAAATGATGGCTTCTAAGTTAGCTGTTACTACTCAAGAAAGATCTTGGAGTCATTGTGGATAGTTCTCTGAAAACATTCACTCAATGTGCAGCAGCAGTCAGAGAGGCAAACAGAATGTTGGGAATCATTAGGAAAAGGACAAAAAATAAGACAGAAAATATTATACTACCTCTGTATAAATCCATGGCATGCCCACATCTTTAATACTGCATACAGATCTGGTCAGCCCACCTCAAAAGATATATTGGAATTGGAAAAGATACAGAAAAGGGCAACAAAATTATTAAGGGTATGAATGGCTGCAATATGAGGAAACATAAATAAGACTTGGGCTTTGCTGCTTGGAAAAGAGACAAATAAGGGGAGATATGATTGAGGTCTATAAAATCATGACTGGTGTAGAGAAAGTAGATAAAGAAGTGTTATTTACTCCTTCTCATAACACAAGAATTAGGGGTCACCAACTGAAATTAATAGGCAGCAGGTTTAAAACAAACAAAAGGAAGTATTTTTTCCACACAATGAAGTCAACCTGTGGTACTCCTTGCCAGAGGCTGTTGTGAATGCCAAGACTATAACAGGTCCATCAATGGCTATTAGCCAGGATGGGCAGGGAGGGCGTCCCCAGCCTCTGTTTGCCAGAAGCCGTGAATGGGTGACAGGGGATAGATTACTCAATGATTACCTGTTCTGTTCATTCTCTCTGAAGCACCTGGCATTGGCCACTGTCAGAAGACTGGATACTAGGCTAGATTGACCATAGGTCTGACTTAGTATGGCCATTCTTATATGTTCTAATGCATGCAGCAACTTACAAGTATTTCACAGAGTCAAAAGACTAAATACGTTCATATAAGAATGGTAGCTTTTTTTTCAAAAAAGGTAATGTACAAGTAAGCTGATTTGGTTTCCAACTGTGAGTTTGTCTGTGATCAGCTGATGCGTAAAGACTTGGCAAGAGCTGGCACCTGGTTTACTAGTATCACAATGGGTCTCTGCCCAGGAGAGGTGACGGCTGGGAAGCAGAAACCTAATAGTGTGTGACCTGGTGGACCATGGAGAAGGAATACACGTGCAGTTGCCCTGAAACTGTGACAGTACACAATTGCCATGCATTAGTAACAGGCAGAGATTGCCTTTCTGTGGCAGAAATGAACAATGTGCAAAGTTTCCAATGATTGTTAATACTTGCATTGTTCTATTATACAGTCACGTAATAGACACTCTTAGGACAGATGTGAGATGCTCAGGCTTCTACATATATGTCTATCCAGGCCCCGCTCCCTCCGCAAACACATCACAATACCATCTCACTCCTTCACATCTATGAATGGTATTTCTTTTAAAAGTCACTGTAAATATCATCCTCCTCCAATCTATAAAAACAGGGTCACACATTTCCCTTAATGTACTGATGTAAATCTCATTAGAAAGAATAGGAATTATGAGCCCACACTAAAAGAATAAGCAAGTCTATCATATTATAGCATTTCAGGTTTGTCAAGTATTACACAATAAAGTTATAGACTGTTTCCCATTTTATATTGGCAATAAGCATCAATTGCAACAAAGAAGGAAGGTGAAAGGTTTCCTAATAGCAGCAGTAGTCATTTTCAATCAAGAAGCATGAGAAAAATAATCAAATCATGTCCTGAAACTATACTGATATTTTACTTGGATGTTGTTCTGAAGAAACGTGTCTGGTGTTTTAATCTAACTTCGTTTCCCAGCTATAATTTTAATAGCTACTTTAAACCAATCCCAAATCCTTAAGGGATATTGGACTCTGATAAAAACAAAAGTATGAATTTGTTGTTGTTTTTTTATAAACCAGAACATGCTTTGGTAATAGCAATTTCTTTTATTAGCACCCTGCTGTTTGGTTTATTAAAAAGAGTGAAGAGAGTTCTGCCAACTGATAAGGAAAACAATTATTCTTCAACACATGAAAAAAAAATAGGAATATTAACCCTCTCCTATCTTTTCTGTCAACTATACCAGGAGGAGTTAGAATGTAACTGGTAACATACAACTATTCCCCATTTTGCAGAACCAAAAGATAAGATTATTTTCTTTGTATACAAAGGACAAGATCCAAATGATTATCAAAAGATCCTAATAAGGAAATTGTTTGGGAAACAGAACACTATCAAGGCATACCACTGAAAAACAGAGAGAGAGGTTTCACATCCTGACAAAGAAAAAAACCAGAATATTTAACTGGATGTGGTGTAAGCTAGAGTATTCTGGGACAATTTAAAAATTACATTAATAAATGCATAGAATTCACAAACTCAGTATGTAATGAGCAACATGAAATCATTTTACATATGCATTGTGTAAAGATGTCAACGGTATATACCAGGCCACTCAGTGACCTCAAAGTTAGGAAGACAGCATTAGTACCAAGCAATATACATTATAGTTTCTAGCAAAGATTTAGAGAAGATGTATTGGAAAAAGGGGCAACAATATCAAACCACAGAGCACTTCTCTGAAAAAAAAATCTAGATTTCCAGGTTCTAAACAACTATTTATGCAAATTTTTGAAGAATTGTTTTGCTGCTTCCCTCTCAATTTATTCTGCGAATGGTAAAGGCAGTTTTCTGAATCAAAGAGAAGAATTGACCAGTTGTATCACACCACCTGTCTAGATAATCTGGTATCCTTTCTCCAGCAGCGATCATTACATTGTACAACATTTTCTTTTACTCATCACTTATGGAATAACCTACCTATAGGAGAACTTCCTTCTTTTCCACATGATATCAGTGGTTTGTTTATGACCTGATATCTGAGGGATATATTCCTGTTCACTTTTGTATCTTACCTAATGCATTTGTAGATGTTCTAATTTCCAATATGAACATCAATCCTTTTCGAAATCCTATTAGACTCAGTGATACCTTTTTCCAGCAATCCAGTCTCTGATGGTGCCTCATTTTTATTATTCTTTAAGAAACAAAGTAGGGAGGTAATAAAAGATCCAGAAAATAATTTACCTTCACTTCAGAGTCCTTCTCCTCCTTATTTACCCTCTTTGCTCCCTGGAAATTCAGCATGGTCACAAATTCTCTCAGTGTACCTGCTTCTGATATTCTTGAAATATGGCTTATTTGTTTTAATATCTAATTGCTCTTTAAATTCTTTCCTGACATTATTCTTATATTTTACCCTTCATGCTTCCCTTGTGATCTTCCCCAATTCTATTGTAATTTCTATACTATCCTTCACTGGCTACAGAAACATTTTTGTATTACTGACATCTGCTCGATATGCCTTTGCCTGAACTGGTATTCCTCAACACCTGTTGCTTTCCCAGCTCCTAATATAAGTAACACCCCTGCCCCCCTCATACAAAAAAAACCCTGGTCAATCTTCTTTTGTTATACCAATTATATTAAACCAGTCAAAAAAAACCAGCAGGATCTTTTTAAAGGGGACAAGACAAAGATGCCACATTTATTATGATAACAATTTATGACTAATAACTAATATCTTAATTCTTATACACACACATTATACCTATTACCTATACACACACACACACACACACACACATTCACATTACACCTAATACCTATACACACACACACACATTCACACACACATCCATCAGATGTTCTGCAGCTGCTGCATAGTTACCAGTCCTGAAGATAGCTTAAGTTCATAGCTTGATTTTGCAGCTTGGGTTCGTAGCTTGTGGCAGCTAACTGGCCAGGAAAGCTGGGCACAAGACTGAGCTGGATCTCTGTTGGGCAGGCACCGATGTCCTTCCATGTTGGCAGTAGAATGTTACCCAGAATCTCTCATCTCACCCTTCTTTTTTTATAGGCTTTTAGTTTGGATTCAAAGTCTATAGGTCTTGCTGTGTCACGCTGCCTCTGGGTTTAGACTGATCACCCATCAATTGCAGGCGTGACTTTCAGCCTTGAACCTGGCTTTGATCTTCCTTCTGTTGTTCTGTTGTCCTTTTCTTTTTAGGGTGGATGCTTCTTACTTTGTTTAGGGCTGTTGTCTAGGTCTTCAGCCGTTGGTATTTGAACTTTATCTCATCAGGACAGGCTGGGGCTGGAGGTTGATTCCGTCATTCATACATACCTCATTCACACATCTAACCTAAACTAATAAGATTACAGCAGAGTTTGCAAAAATGAAGGTTGGAGGAAGCTTTTACAAAATGGAGTGAGTGTTTTAAAATGGGGTTTGAATTACAATATGATAGGCAAGTGTAGTGAATGATGAACAGAAGTTACATTAATAAAGTGAACAATTGAAAACAATTTCATTTATCAGTTCTACATTGTCCCCCTTTTAACCCTTCAATACACTTTATGAAATTGTTTTAAGGCAGAACCAACATAACAGTTAGGATTACTAATAGAACAATGAAGGGATGAAAAATTATATTTAGAACTGCTGACCAGATGGGCTGCTTCTAGAACACTTTGCCCCTTGAGTTATGACCATTACAGTAGTGGTTGACATTGTAGGGCAAGGTGATCTGTTGCAGACAAACCAAATAATTATAACTAGGTGAATATAACTAAACCTATTACAATTGACTAAACACCAGATATAACCTACACATAAATGAAAACAATTATAGTTATAATAATTGGGAATACAATCAAACCATTACAATCATTGGGTACATTGACAAATAAAATGAGGACCAAGTTTGATGCAGCAATAGCCATCAAATAATAAAAGTTACTGAAGTCAGGACCTTTTTAAGCACACCCAGCAAATAAGATTTTGTAGGAGGACCACAGTTGTCATGCAAGGTTAAGCTGATTTGGACTTAAACTAATATTTTGTTGCTAAAATGTTGCAGAATCCCCTATTTTTAAAAGTTGTTCTCAAGAGGTTTCTCGGGACCTGAAAGATGGGGCCTTACAATTATGGGCCAAGGTTTTACAAGTTATGAGGGCCCAAGAACTACCCTGTAGGGCTTGGGGGAGTAGAACCAGAGTGCATAGAGGAAAGTGTGAAATTAACAATATAAGCAAATGTAACTAACAATACAAATGTATCAATAACAAACATTAACAACAAAATGACTATTAGAGAACCTAACAAAAAATAAACCTGATGCAATGGAGACCAAAGTTTTTTTTTTTTTTGGACACAAGTGGTGATTGCTAAGTTGGATGGACTGGGGGGGAGTAGAGAGAGGAAAAGACATTTGTTCTGTCTAGTGTAGTATTTCTTCTTTTTTTTTTCTGGACCCAATGCTCGCACAGGACACCACTAGAGACAGACACAGAACATGCAACACAGAACACTGAACACACACCACTAGAGACAGACACAGAACTTGCAACACAGAACACTGAACACAGACTTTGTCGCGACACTATAACCATGGTATTTTATAACTCTTCAGCTGGTACCAGCTCTCCTGATGTTCTGGTTCAGAGCCTGAAAAATAGAAGCTTAGAAACAAATTAGCACAGTGCTCCCACATGGCAGACCCTGCTCAGTCTTTGCCATAGTGTGTTTGGTACTTGGGGCTGCACAAATGCTAATTAAGTGGTGCATTTCTTTGTGACTTTAGATTTTTTATTTTAAAATCTCCAGCCACTTTGCCATGGCCTGGAGGTCTGAGGCAGAAGCAGGACTGCTGTTAATGTTGCAATGGCATTTTGGCCCTGGGAAGAGGAATCTACCCAAATATCCCCCTTCCCACTCTCCAGAGGGGTCCCAAAAGTCTGCCCCTTCTGGGGTCTCAAATCTTCCTTTTTTTTTTTTTTCTTTTTACAGGCTGTTAGGTGGAGGTAGCTGTCATTACAAGCCTCCCACAGCAGCCAGATCCCTGCAGCGTCTCTTTTTCTTGCATTTGGGGGTTTACATATGAGGATATACTAGGCCAACCTATCCTCTAGGTCCGAAATGGTGCAGATATATGCAAGGGCTTGTTCAGTCTAAGGACTGTGCCCATATCTCTGAAGGATTTGTTTAGAAGGCATTATCTCTTTAATAAAAGGTGAAGTAGAAGCTACTTTTGACTCCATACCTCCCTCTGAGACTGTTTTCCCTTGCCTTTTCTTAAACATTTTTAATTTTGTTCAGCAAGCAGCACTACTGGCCCCTGGGACCCTCTTGCTGCCCCTGATTTTTCTTTCTTTTCCTGCTACCTATCCAGAGGCCAGCAGGTTTTGTTAACAATTTTATGTTTTCTGCTACCTATCCGGAGGCCAGCAGGTATTGTTAACAATTTTAAGTTTTCTACTACCTCTTCGGAGGCCAGCAGGTTTTGTTAACAATTTTAAGAGCTCTTTATTTTCCTGCTACTCACACAGGGGCCAGCAGGTTTTGGTTAACCAAGAATAGAACCGTGCTCTGTAGAGCAGGTTGTGTGCACACAGATTGGTTTACAATAAGTGAGGCAAAAATACCAATAATCCCCCTTTCGCTATTCTCTACCAAAACGTTATACCAATTATATTAGACCAGTAAAAAAAAGCCAGCAGGATCTTTTTTAAGGGGACAAGACAAAGATGCCACATTTATTATGATAACAATTTATGACTAATAACTAATAACTAATAATATCTTAATTCTTATACACACACATTATACCTATTACCTATACACACACACACACATATTCACATTATACCCAATACCTATACACACACACACACACATATTCACACACACATCCATCAGATGTTCTGCAGCTGCTGCATAGTTACTAGTCCTGAAGATAGCTTAAGTTCATAGCTTGATTTTGCAGCTTGGGTTCGTAGCTTGTGGCAGCTAACTGGCCAGGAAAGCTGGGCACAAGACTGAGCTGGATCTCTGTTGGGCAGGCACCGATGTTCTTCCATGTTGGCAGCAGAATGTTACCCAGAGTCTCTCATCTCACCCTTCTTTTTTTATAGGCTTTTAGTTTGGATTCAAAGTCTATAGGTCTTGCTATGTCACGCTGCCTCTGGGTTTAGACTGATCACCCATCAATTGCAGGCGTGACATTCAGCCTTGAACCTGGCTTTGATCTTCCTTCTGTTGTTCTGTTGTCCTTTTCTTTTTAGGGTGGATGCTTCTTACTTTGTTTAGGGCTGTTGTCTAGGTCTTCAGCCGTTGGTATTTGAACTTTATCTCATCAGGACAGGCTGGGGCTGGAGGTTGATTCCATCATTCATACATACCTCATTCACACATCTAACCTAAACTAATAAGATTACAGCAGGGTTTGCAAAAATGAAGGTTGGAGGAAGCTTTTACAAAATGGAGTGAGTGTTTTAAAATGGGGTTTGAATTACAATATGATAGGCAAGTGTAGTGAATGATGAACAGAAGTTACATTAATAAAGTGAACAATTGAAAACAATTTCATTTATCAGTTCTACACTTTGCCAAACAGTTTGGTTCCACTTCAGTTAAATTTGAGACCATCCTATTGTATAGACATTCCCTCCGCCTCCCCCAAGACTTTCTTAGGTTCAGGGGCGTTTCTAACTGTACCTTTTGTACCATCTTTTCATTTATGCACTGAATCTTACTTCGTACTGATGTAATTCTGAAGTGTATTCTTTGCATTCTTAATTAGCAAGGGGGAACCCAGATGGTGAAGCTTTTAGTTTAAGGTAACATGCCTATTATATTAATCTATATGGTGCCTGTGATTCTTCACTGTTATAAGAGTTTACAGTAGTGTAACTGTTGGAAAGAAATGAGACTATTTGTTTTTAGGTTGCTAGTATGGGAAATTTTGGTAAGTTTTTATGGTATTGATAAAAAATGCATTAAAGTTAATTGAAAGATTCTGAATGCTTCTGTTGGGGCGTATATCCAAACCAATCTCATGGTGGAGCAATCCATCTAGTCACAGGAGAAGAATTTAGAGACATTTATAATACAGAAGCAGCAAAGTGTCCTGTGGCACCTTATAGACTAACAGACGTATTGGAGCATGAGCTTTCGTGTGTAATACCCACTTCGTCGGATACATGTAGTGGAAATTTCCAGGGGCAGGTATATATATGGAAGCAAGAAGCAGGCTAGAGATAACGAGGTTAATTCAATCAGAGAGGATGAGGCCCTCTTCTAGCAGTTGAGGTGTGAAAACCAAGGGAGGAGAAACTGCTTTTGTAGTTGGCAAGCCATTCACAGTCTTTGTTTAATCTTGAGCTGATGGTGTCAAATTTGCAGATGAACTGAAGCTCAGCAGTTTCTCTTTGAAGTCTAGTCCTGAAGTTTTTTTGCTGCAGGATGGCCACCTTAAGATCTGCTATTGTGTGTCCAGGGAGACTGAAGTGTTCTCTTACAGGTTTTTGTATATTGCCATTCCTAATATCTGATTTGTGTCCATTTATCCTTTTCCGTAGGGACTGTCCAGTTTGGCCAACGTATATAGCACAGTGGCATTGCTGGCATATGATGGTGTATATTACATTGGTGGACATGCAGGTGAATGAACCGGTGATGGTATGGCTGATCTGGTTAGAATACAGAGTATTCAGGTAAGAATACTTACAATACAGAGTAAGACCTAACCAGGGCTGTATATAGTGCAATCCTACTTCTGGCGTGCTATGGTTACCTTGATGATTTAGTGAAAATAAAACAGGGTAACTGGCTTTAAGCACATGTCTATAATGTGTATGAGGAAAAGCTGTTACTAAAGTGTACTTCAATTTAGTGACATGTACTGGAGCTCTCAGACTGTAAGTACTAAAAAGTTAGTGGCATTTCCTAAAAATTAGATGACAATTTCCTAATTTAAAGCTTGCATCCAACACAGGGTAATTCTATAATAACCTCATCTTGAAAGGTGAAAAAGAATTGATTACAGAACTAAAAATTAGTGTTTGCTTAGGAGCAAGTAACCATGACTTCATCACATTTATCATGTGCAAACATAATAAAGTCCCAACTAGTTGTGTGTGTGTGTGTGTGTGTGTATGTGTATACTCAAATATAATATGAGAGAGAGAGACCTTAAAAGGGCCAGTTTCATAAAGGTGAAAACAATTAAGCTAAATCAGTTGCGAGAGATTTTAAACAATTTTTTTTTAAATTATTTGTCAATTAGTTAAGAACACTTTAGCCTTCTCTTGATTTCTGCCATCTATTATTCTAGTTAAAGCAAAGTGGTGTAGAGAAGAGGTGAAAGCAGCTACAGATATTTAAAAAAAATGGAAAAAATGGGACGTTATAGCAATGGACGTAAATTAGAAACTAGGAATTGTAGAAAACTGAGAAGGGAAGAAAATGATGCAAGGAAAAATCTACGGCCTGCAGAATTAAAACAATATAGTTGTTTTATATGTACTAGAAACATAAAGAATCCTAACAATGGTACTGGCCCATTACTAGATGAAAATGATAGAACTGTCATTAATACAAAAATGTATGAGTGTTCAATAAATATTTCTCTTCAGGATTTGGAGAGGGGAAATTAATTGATATCAGATGATGTTGAAATATTTTCCATCCCAACAGTAACTCAGGAAAACATTAAACAGCAGCCATCAAAATCAGAAATTTTGAAATCAGGTCCAGGAAGCTCTCTGGACAGTTAATGTTTTTTGGGTTTTTTTTATTTTTGTTTTTTTTCCCAAATAAATCTTGCAACAGTGGAGAACTTCTAGAGGATTGGAAGAAAGCTAGCGCTGTACCATTATTTAGAAAGAATAAGTGTGATTACCCAGTAATTATAAGCCTATCAGCCTGACATGGGCAAAATAACCACTAAATATCACTATAGATAATAGTTGTATTTGGCAGTGCTGGAATACTGTGCTCAATTCTGGAGTCCAGGAATTAAAGAAGTCTTTTGAAAAACTTGAAAGGGTTCAGAGAAGAGTCACAAGTGAGTGTACTTAGCCATTAGAACAACTTATCAGGGGCTTTTATGGCTTCTCTCACTGAACATTTTAAAATCAAGATTGCATGTTTTTCTAAAAGATACTCAATTAGGAATCATTTTGGGGAAGTTCTGTGGCCTGTGTTATGCAGGAGGTCAGACCACATGATCACAATGGTCCCTTCTGGCCTTATATTTGAAACTGAGTTTGAAGAATTGAGCTCTGAGGCAAGAACCGGAAACAGACTCTGAGATGACATTGGCTCTCTCCTCAGCTGAGGAGAGAATCCAACAAGTTTCAGTGACATATTAACTATGTCTCAGTACATTACAAATCATATCCTGGGAAATTGACTTGTTAGTGGCCTCCACAATTACCAGATATTTGGTAAAGAAATATTGTTTGTTTCATTTGTTACCTTGAAATTCCTTATTTTTATTATCGTAGCATCAGGCTGGAGAATTTATGTCTCAGTTACCACTCTGTGGTAACTATTAGCAAACATGATTTTATATTGGTGAAAACTGCATATCTGACCATACTTATCTCCTTTATATAGCAATTTTCATCCGTAGGTCAAAGTACTTTAAAAAGTAGAACAAGTATGAACATTTTATAGATGGGGAAACTGAGGCACAGAAGAGGGATGTGAATTGCCCAAAGTCACCCAGCTAGGGCAGGGACAGGAATAGAACCCAGGCTTCCAGTCCAGTGTTTAGCCTGTTAGGGTGGCACTGCCTCAACTCTCATCGATATACAACATAATATTTTACAGCAAAAGAAAAAAAATGACTACTGTATCCATGAACATAAAGAGATGTGAAAAGGCTCTTTGTGAATACACAAGTTCAGAGGCTTTTAACTGGAACTTCAACTTTGAGTTCCAGATCCCCCTCTACTTTTTTTCTCATGGAAGTCCTGGTTCTTCCATGCGGCCTGCTTTTAAAAAAGTGAATATAAAACATCAGTGTTTATTTTCTTGTAGTTATTGACCACTGGCTTATTTGCTAAGTGGGTGTTAGCCCTATGGCAGCGATACCCAAACGTTGTAGCATTTGCTCTTGGACTTGAGCTGACTAGTCAGGTGATGCGAGTCTCTCATTCTTGTTTCCATGTATTGCATTGAAGTCAAATACGTTTAGGGTCAGAATAGCATTTATTTTCTATGTCTGCACGTTCTGTAGCTGCCACTGGATATTCATTCAATTACCAATAAGAAATATGGTTAGTTCATGTGGCTGAAAGTGAGGGCCAGTGATCCTTGAAACAATCTCTCTGCTAAGCTGTTGTATCCAGTGTGAAAAAAAGCTTGAGAATCCCTGCCCTAGTGAGATGTGCCACAGCAATAAACTGAATAATCAGTATACCCTATATAATAAAATGAAATGGATGTAGAGCTCATGTCAGACAAAAACAAATGGCCTACACCATTTACATTTCACACACTGCCAGCCAATATCCTTCAACTATCTGAGAGTTCTCTCCTCTTGGCCTCGGTTTGGCAGAACATCCGGCTGGAAAACAATTTCCTTACAGATGGATAGATCCCCAATTTTTAAGATAGAATGTCATGTTATTGCTGCTCTTGCAAATATGCAGTCTGTTACAGCAGGTAATGAAAAATCCATCTGTCCATGGCAGTAATCTCCCACAAAAGCAGCCTTGCGTAAAATTTCATACTCTCCCACTTATGCTTTAATAAAGAAATAAGCAGCAGCAACATAATTCCTAAATACGTCTCAATTCCCAAGAACCAAGAAAATCAGAGTGACCAAATGTAGCCCAGAGAAGCAAATCATTCACTTAAATGAGACGTTCTGATGAAAAGGACAATTGTTCAGTGGAGCGGGAGTGAAGTGGATGAACTATGAGGTCCAATCAAATGTTTATTAACTACTAGTCAATGTGCTCCTATTCTTTGAATCTATCACAGCTGAGTAAATGATGCCAAGTCAGTTCTTGTCAAGTAAATCACGTAAAGAAATAGCTTGGCTCTTAATATATAGAATACAATTCATGCAAAAACATGAAAATGATTTTCTGTATGAAATGAATGAATATGCCCCACTGATAAAATCTCATTCTAAGATGTGATTATTTCTACAAAACATATCTTCTTCAGCCTGGGGACTCAAGGTAACCGATGCTCTTAGGAAAGGGTTGGATCTAGGATTATCCACCAACAATGCCCCTTCCAAAGAGATATCAAGAAAAATAATGAGCAGCACAAGAAGCTCTTCCCTAAAACCCCATGGCCCTGAAAGCACACAAAGCTAAAAATACAAATAGTAAGAGGTGAAGAGGAAAAAAAAATGGGTCTAATTCATTGGCTGCAATGGAGTTATATTAAGGATAAATTGGTCCAGTTCCTTTTCATATAAGTCAGTATTAGGTCCTGGGTATCGAGCATCATCCTCAGCTGTAATCTGATTGGCCTCTGGAGTCTATTTGTCACAGACATGCTTCAGCTGATAATGGAGGGTAGCTAGAGCTCATTAAACAAAAAAAGATCCCAGTGTCCACTGGGTCAAATGATGCCTAACTAGTCAAATACAACTCCATTAACTTACACACTGATTTACATTAGGGGTGCATTGAGCCCATATTCCTCCTTAATGGATGATGAAGTTGATGTAAGTATGAAAGACAATAAAATATTTTATTCTCCTTCTCTCCACTCTCTTTCAACTGTAATTAAACAAATCCTGTGAGTTTTAGTGTGCAAAGGTAGAAGCAGCCCTACTGCTGAAAAGAACTAGGAGTGAACTTAAATGTCCCAAAGGTCAGTTAAGAGCAAACTAACTGCCTCTGATTTTTAACCTCTGTACCCATGTCACTTCTTTTTTCTGTACCTTCCAAGTATTCTCTTTCCATTAACCAAACTGAGATGCTCTAAAGTTTTACTTTTAAATACTGCATCAGGAGGGTTAAGATAGCTCCTAGTTCAGTCTTTAGTAGTTGAGTTAGAAGCAAACCAGTTGCCTGTATAATGCATTTGCCTGCTACAGCTAGGCTTCACAGGGAAACTGCTGGTTCTATTCAGTTTCATCATTAACATTTCACTAGGTGATATTCAAGGGTTAATCCAGGGCCGGCGCTTCCATTTAGGTGACCTAGGCAGTCGCCTAGGGCACCAGGATTTGGAAGGGGGGCATTTTGCTACCCGCAGCGGCAATTCGGCCGCAGGGGGTCCTTCTGTGCTTTGGGTCGTTGTTGGCAATTCTGTGGCGGGTCCTTCACTCGCTCTGGGACCTGCCGCCAAAATGCCCCGAAGACCAGGAGCGCGGAACGACCCCCCCCACCGCAGAATTGCCGCCAACGACCGGGAGCGCGGAAGGACTCCTGCCTAGGGCGCCAAAAACCCTGGCGCCGCTCCTGGGTTAATCAAGAACTGATTTTAAGTGTGATGGCACTCTGGAGAGAGAAAATAGCTTGAGAACAGGACACTAGGGAGTTTCTCTATTTTTTTTGCATAAAAAGGAAAAATTAATAGATCTCTGACAGCACACAAATTCCTGGCACATGGGGTTTATTGTGGACTGTGTTGGAACCTTTTTAACCTTGGCAGCACATCTCTAGATACGAAAGACATTGAAAGACAATGAATATAGAATTTAATAATGTCATTTCTGCAGTACCATGGTTTATTGCTATATTCAGTTGGTGTTTTAATATCCTAGTTCTATAGAGAATGGAAACCAGTACTGCAAAAAAAATAAAATGTAATTGAATAGAAGAGGGACTTAATTATGAATAACCTTCTCTAAGAAGCACAAGACAGGATGACAAAGGCCTCTATTTAGAAGAACTGACCCAAGCAAAATACAGTTTTTATGTCCAATATGGTAGGCCTCTTTTACAGCAGACCACCAAAATTGGAAGACTAGGTGGATAAGTCATTTTTTAGAACAAATAACAGAAATGTCCAGAACATAAGACCTGGTAGCAATGGGAATTTCAAGTCCCAGACATCTGTTAGAAAATGAATACAGAAATTCAAAATGTCTAATAAATTCTTGGAATATATCAGGGACAACTCTTTACTACCCTGATTTAGCGGTTAGAATGAAAAAAGTTACTTTTTAAAAAATATTTTTAAAGAAAAGATAGCAATGTGATTAGCTCTTCAAAAAGAAAGGATATGTAATAAATAAGCACAACATGAGATACTAGTTAATGTCTGCTAGAGATCACCAAATTATACCCAAAACAGGGTAACTCTAGAAGAGGTCTGGAGGTTGTAGAAAAACTGCATATTTCAGTTCAGAGAAGCAAAAAGGGGAAGAGAGGGAGGAGCATGAGAGATGGTGTGGAAAGAAAGAAGGCAGAAAATGTACATTTCAGGAAAATATCATAATTTTTAAACAAGAAGGGCTGCATCCATAAAGGACTGTGGCAGTCTATAAAGTACTTACAAGTAAAAAGCCTTTTGCTGTAAATCAAGCATTAAGGCCATCATTCACATGGAGTACTTCTGAAGGACATCCTAATTTGATTATGCATATACTGAACTACTTGATTAGATATTTAGCCAGAAAGTCACAGTTCATGCAAATATTTGGCTGCCCCCTGGAAGAGATTACTGAAGGGATAAAATTACCACAAGGATGATGCTTCATTTGTTAAAGAAGGCTGTGTAATGTAAGTGATTAAAAAGTGCTTCTGGTTATGAGGCTCTTTGATTCTATTATTCTTAGCACTTATTCAGTATAAGTCTAGTGTTCCTTAGATTGTTTCCCCAGGAAGTCAAACAAGTGATCTACCAGTATATTCCCTGCAGTGTCATTCTATTTCTATCCATCTCTGATTCTGATAAAGAAGGCCAAAATGAAGTGTGGAAGGAGATGTACAAGAACTTGCCCTGCCTTCTTTGCCAGAATGTTATACGTGATTCTGACCACCTGTAATTGGAAAGAAAAGGAAATACAGGATATAAGTCCCACATGGATGACAGGAGGGCAAACATTCAGGTGGACTGCCAGTCATGGGGCTGGCACACATTCATATCCTGTAGAATTGGCACTTGCACTCTCCATTATGAAATTTAATCTATATTAAGCCTTGTTCCATGTGAACCTGGGAAATTGGAAATACCAGGACTCTGGTATTTTTGGACTCAAGTTTTAGGACTGCCATAGCACAGCTGTGATTAGGGTTAGCTTCCTGAGCAAGACCAGAACATAAAGTTCCCTCTCTCTCTCTAGTATATCTATTCAATATAAAGGCAGACTACCTTCCAAGTATTCAGGTTCTCAAGTATCAAGTTGTATGCTCAAAAAATCAGAACAGGCAATCTGGCTTTTTGGTAAACATTATGCACTTTATACTGTTCCACTCTACCTCTTTGCCCCTCAGCACATCAGCAGATCTATCCATGGGAATATAAAGATTGCATGTGAGTATCTATAACAGCAGCTTTTCTTGGAGGTGGGGAGATGTAACTGCTGTCTTAGCATCCCCTCAAAGGTGATCTTCCACCAAGGGGGGAAAAATGAACACAGCAAAGAGTCTTCCAATCCTTCCCAACCTCAGCGGTCTTCCAGCCCTCTTTACACTAAACAGTCTCTTCCTTTGGGTCCAGTCAGTATTCCTTACAGTCCTTCCTGATTTCAACCATCTCCCCCATGGTCTGTCTACTTCCTTTAGAACAAGCCTATGTTGGCGTAAGCTTGCAATTAAAGGGACAGTACATCCTGACCAGTACTTACACTGTGCTACACAGTGTTTCTGGACTCAGTCTTTTATGCCTCAATAAAAGTTATTACTTAGAATGTTTTGCCTTTGAATTCAGAATAGGATGTTGAATTTAATATTCATTCAAAACTACTCAATGCAATTTTACAATGACAACCAAAAATAATGAATAATATATTTCTATCATCCATTAATAACCATCTATCCATTTAGAAGTTACATCCTAATGCATTCTGGAAATCTGCAAATAAATTATGCAAAAACCTGAATGAATATAAAATTGAAATACTTAAGAATTTAAGTGATACAATTAAAACCTATTGCAAAATTATTTTCTCTTAATACATACACATTAATCTTAATTTCAGAATTGCCATTTAGAAACAAAATCAGCTCTCATATCTTGTCAAAATATTGGCAGTTTGAGAAATAGCCACATTTTTGTTGTCTTAATTATGTTGTGTTATTTCAAGTGAGAAATTTAGAACCTTACTGAAACAGAAGTGACTCCAGTAAGAACACACTAAAATGTACAACATAAATAGCAAGGTAAGAGCATTAGGTTTCATAAATAATTTATGAAGAATACTGGTAGTTGCTCTAGAAGGGCAATCATATCTGCATGTGACAGGATATAAAAATTCTAAGCATCAGACCCTGTAATACTGGCAAATAAATATATGATTTATGATGGTTGAGCTGTAGACCAAGTTATCAGAAATATTTTTGAACTGTAGGTTTTGTTTCTTTAGTAACAATGTTACTTTAGTATCAATGTTTAAATTGTTTCACTTCTTTCAATACTTGAATATTTTGGGACAATGACTTACATTGTCTGTACAGCAGAGGAGAGCTCTGACCTCATACAAACCATGTATTTCAACTCCAGATGGAAGAATAATTGAGGATCATGAAAAGGATTTGTCTCTCTTTGAATTCCACACAGCTCTGCTCAAATGGGACACCTAGTAGAAAGGGTTGAGGGTAGGGCAAGACTGAGCTCTTTTTATTCCTACCCAACTCCAGTACTACTTTTTAAGAACAGGAGTTTTCTTGGCACTCACCTTTTTCTCCAGCTCTATTCTTTCCCTGCCATTGACTTCCTGTGGTCAATACAACAGAGTCTTTTTGCTTCTCCCTATATATAATGTTTTACAGAGATTATTATTTATCTATCATTCAGTGAGGAAAATTAATCACAGGTAGTACAAACAAATCAAAGCAGTTGGGCACATGTCTGCAGATCTATTTGGATGTGTAATGAAATGGTTAAGTGGGTGAGTTGATCTAAATGTGCAAAGACTTTTAAAAACTGATGGAGGCATTAGTGCTGATGGTCTCAAGGAATAAGATCAGCACTAAAAAGCCAAGAAGTCCTGAGTTATCAATTCTATTTCTGCAATTTATTTTATACTTATATTACACCATATAAAATCCCAGCAAGATATGGTACGTACTATCATTCCATTCATTTCAGAGATAAGAATAAGTTCTAAGGGTATGTCCTCACTGCAAGTGAAGATGTGATTATAACACAAGAAGGTATACCCATGCTAGCAAATGTGACAGTAGGGTGAAGGCATGACAGCATGAGCTTCAGCACAGGATAGCAACATGAGCATTACAATTCCAAATTTATCTGGACTGTAAACCAGTGGATTAACTCACCAACCTGTAAACCAAAGACCACACTCAAATCACAGAATTTCAGCCCCCTTTTCTTCATAGCTTCAGTTTTATTTCTTCAAAATAAAATACGTTCAATATATCAAATGTATCCTTTCCCTCTGCCTTGTGATCTTTGCATAATCTTGTTTACTCCCTACAGGATTATACTCCATAGACTTTTTCCCTGCATCTCTCCAGTTCACCTGACCTACATGCTGGTTTTATGAGGACCAGTTGATTCTCAATTTATCATCTTGGCCTTGCAGCCTCATCAGGGAGGCAGTTGATCCATCACAGGTGGGGACAATGACCAATTCCTTTAAAGGGTCACCCCACTCTGTGACAAGCACCTAGCACAATAAGGCAGGGTCAAGGCCCCTAATCACTACAATAAAATATTAAATATTCCTATAATTATCATTACTAATGTTTAAAAGTTATATACATAAACATGAAGATAAGGTGAAGATTTATAAAAGGATCATTCAATATCCAGAATTAAAGTTAAAAGCGCAAACTGAACTCCTCTATGTTATTATGCATTAAAATATTACCTACTTATGTTATAATAAATCATTTTTCACATACTTAAATATACCTTGTATACAGATGGATTTTTTTTTGAAAAGCTGGTTGAACATATCTGTATTTTCTACTTTTCAAAACCAACAGACCAGCCAACTTGAGAAAAACTTCAAATATTTCCCCACTTTTTTACTGTTTTCTAACCAGCTTATAGAAGGGTCCCTGTTTGAAATTTTGATTAAAAGCACTTGCAAAAATTTGAATATTTTCCTGAATTTCTTTCTATAGCTCCATTTTTCCCTACAACAGTAAACTGCATTTTTTTACATATTTAAACAATAAGATGCACCATACTGTATAATTCTGTAGATGTGATCTGATTTTCATGTCAAATTTGAACAAGCCATATTTGAAGAAAGTCTTTTTAAAATTATAAATGTTTAAAGCTAAATGTTCAGAGTCAGATGATCTCTAAGGTTAGAGGGAGTCCCATGGATGAAGATGTTCTAGCAGCAAAACTGTCTAAAAAAGCCATCCAAACTAAACAACTTTAATTTGCCAACCTGTACTGTTCATTATATTATGATTATTCAAGCAATTTTGTCATACTTTGGTCTACATCCCTCTGATATGTAATAACCAATCCACATCTGTTAACTCTGAATCTTCTAAGTCCTGAGTGTGTGATTTTTCAACATGAAACATTGCATTAATGCCTTTTTTTCAAGCTCATAAATGGTATGTGTCTATAAAACAGATTATAGAAGGGCTAAACATTTAAACAATCAGATTAAATAAAACAAATCAAAGCTTGTACTATCATATCATGGAATTTCTTTTACTGAAATTTGTGTATTATACTGCTTAGTCTAGCAATTGTATTCAACACTTTATTTTACTGGAGATTCATGAAATGAATTGGCTTTACATAAACTTCAGGGCCAGAATCCAAAGAGAAACTGCTGATCTTCAGTTCATTTGCAAATTTGACACCATCAGCTCAGGATTAAACAAAGACTGTGAATGGCTAGCCAACTACAAAAGCCGTTTCTCCTCCCTTGGTGTTCACACCTCAACTGCTAGAAGAGGGCCTCACCCTCCCTAATTGAACTAACCTCATTATCTCCAGACTGATTCTTGCCTGCATATTTATACCTGCCTCTGGAAATTTCCATTACATGCATCTGATAAAATGGGTATTCACCCCCGAAAGCTTATGCTCCAATACATCTGTCAGTCTTTAAGGTGCCACAGGACTCCTTGTTGCTTTTTACAGATCCAGACTACCCCTCTGATACTATACAAGAAAAGAAAGCCCTCCATTAATATAATTATGTTGACCCAGCA
This sequence comes from Gopherus flavomarginatus, assembly GCF_025201925.1. NCBI lineage: Eukaryota > Metazoa > Chordata > Testudines > Testudinidae > Gopherus > Gopherus flavomarginatus. Next base: position 180,398,874 of record NC_066619.1, read on the forward strand.
TTATAAAATGGCCTTGCACTTCACTGGAAAGGAAATCAATGCCCTAAGTTCAATCATACAAATGAGAGAGAAAACTTCTGCAAACTCATCACAAATGCAGGAATAAATATTTCTCTTCCTCCCTCTTCCCCCTTGACACCAAGACTTTTTGAGTACAAGGCTTTAGCCTTTGCATTACCTTATTGATTCCTTAATGTAAGATCTAACTTGCTTCAGGGGCACTATAAATACAGTGTTGCTAAAGCCTTGCAATATCAATGTTCATTTATTAGTATTGATTAGTTGCCACTTCTAAATTCTGGACCATGGATTAACATATGCTGAATAACTGCTTTGACTTATGAGGCTGAAATTGGCTTTAACAATCTACACAGAATATGGAAATGTTCTCTATTACCAAAGTTATTATTTCCATTTCTTAATATACAATTACTTAAAGTGGCTTACGCTTTCAACATAACTAAAAGGCTTAGAACTGCAAAACAAAACTTGATTTACAAACATTTGTCAATTGCAATATCTTATAGGGCCAAATTCATCTGTTGCATAAATTGATTGGTATTCTTTGGAATGGGTTCATGGATAAATTTCACCCATTGAATTCAAGAAATTAGATAAGGCCAAATTTTCATAAAAAGGAACCAAAAGACGTGCGTGCAAAAAAACAACAAAAAAACCAAACAATGTGCACCTGTTTTGTCTCCATATTTATTCAGTATATGGTCATGAAATTATGTTGTTAAGTGGGCAGCAACCTAAAACACTTGCAGGGATTTTTAGCCTTGTTTGGAAAGCTTAGTCTATTTAGGCTCCCCTCTCTCTCCCCACTCAGCCCCCCATCCTCTTTGTACATAATCTTACTTCTTTTCATCACTATCATTTTCTTCATTCTCAAGTTACTATATAATAATCCTTCTCTCTTTATACATTTGACATGGCACCATACCGTACCCAATACATCGTTAAAACATCCTCAGGTAAAGAGAAGCTAAAATACTCAAACAAATTATCTGAACTCAGATTCAGAAAGGATTTTAACATTCATGTAAATGGGAAGTCTTCATGCTCTAAAGATTTGACCACAGAGTTTTCAAGCAAAGGTTTATAGATAGGCCTGAAGTAGCAAGTAGATTCCAATGTTGGAGCTATCTTATTTGTATAATGGAGCAAACCAACCCAAAATTCAAAAACCCCTGCATTTAGGTATTTTCAAAATCTGACCCCAGATTTTGCGACATGAACTCATTGCTAAAATGTATTTTTTCAATTAGTTTTCAGAGTGTCTTAGAACGCCACTTCTTTGAGAGTTCTTCTCTAATCCTCTCCATTCTATTTAACATTTTTATCAGAGATACAGAAGAAAATTTTTTAAAAAATCACTGATAAAATTCCCAGATGACACAAAGATTGGGAGTGCGGTAAATATTAAAAAGAGGGCAGATCACCAATACAGAACAATCTGTATCACTTGATAAACTGGGCAACAGCAAACAATATGCATTACAATACAACTAAATGTAAAGTCATATTTATGAACAAAGAATGTAGGCCATGTGTGACGTTATTGACATCAACTGTGATCATGTAGATCATTGTTGCAACCAGGGTCCTCTGGTGGCAGCAGGTCTTGTACAGATGAGGTCAAGTGGGGTGTCTACAGAAAGGTTGTAGTTTACTGGTTATGATTATGCTGTCTGTATGTGTGTATCATTTTTGTATTTGAAGTTATGAATATTGCTATGTACCTATATCTCAATGTGTTTGATTCTAAGTAGCCTCAGTGAAACAGTTAGTCATTTCTCAAGAAGCTGACCATCTCAGTAAGTGCCCAGTCATGAAACACTTAATTGACAATGGACTTTGGGAGATGCCAATTCACATTTGAGCTTTCCTGGGAACATTCAAACTAACATGTAAACAATGGCATCGGCCTGCAAAAAGCTGAATCATTCATGGACATGTGACTTGACCAGGTGGCTACAAACTCCATCTTGTTGCTGTGATTTTGCACAGAACAAAGGGGTTTCCTCCTACAAGTGAAAGCATGTAAAAGGCCCTGGAAACTCCTCCATTTGTCTTCAGCTGGATCAAGAGATGGCCTCTCCACCCCCAAGAGATGCCTGAAAGAAACTGGAACAAAGGACAGTAACTATGGGGCTGTGAGTGATTGCTGGACCCACACTAGGAAGGAATCCAGTCTGTGAAAGACGCTTACTGGAATATCTCTGAGGATGAGATTTTATCCAAAATCAAGTTCTTAATATATTGGGTTTAGACTTGTGTGTTTTGCTTTATTTTGCATGGTAACTTATTTTGTTCTGTCTATTATTACTTGCAACCATGTAAATCCTACTTTTTATACTTAATAATATCCCTTTTGCTTATTAATTGACCCAGAGTAAGTATGTAATACCAGGGGGAGCAAACAGCTGTGCATATGTCTCTATCAGTGTTCTAGAGGGCAGACAATTTATGAGTTTTCCCTGTATAAGCTTTATACAGAGTATAAGATTTATTTGGGGTTTAGATCCCATTAGGAACTGGGTGTCTGGGTGCTCGAGACAGGAGCACTTTGTGATGGTGCACCCCATAAGGCTTTATGGAAATATGCTTATGAATGTATATATGACATAACTGGAATATGTTTTATGCTACATATGCCATGTAACATATCTCTGTAAAGGTTATGATCTACTGAATCTGTTCATTCTATTTGTATGTATGTATCATTTTTGTATTCAAAGTTAGGAATATTGGCTCTGTACTTGTTTGATTTTGTAAGTAGCCTTAGTAAAGCATTTGGTCAGCTTCTTGAGAAAGGAACGGGTAAGTTAAGTGCCCAATCAAGAAACACTTAACAATGGATCTTGGAAGGCTTCAATCCACATGAGACTTCTTCCTGGAGACATTCAAGATAGAATGCGGGCAATGGCTGCTGCCTGTAAAAACTGAGTCATGCATGGAAATGTGACTTGCCCATGTGACTCCAAAACTCCATCTTGGAGCTGGACTTTGCATAGAAGAGATACATGGTAAAACGGATTTATTTGGGGTTTGGACCCCATTTGGAGTTAGGCATCTGAGTGTTAAATACAGGAACACTTCTTAAGCTGCTTTCAATTAACCTTGTAGATTGTGGAATGTGGTTCAGACCTAGGTCTGTGTTGTGGTTGGCAACATTTCTGGTACAACTAGGCAGGACTCTGGAGTCCCAAGCTGGCAGGGAAAGCAGGGGCAGAAGTAGTCTTGGCACATCAGTTGGCAGTTCCAAGGGGGTTTCTGTGATCCAACCCGTCACACACTTCTTAAGCTGTTTTCAGTTAAGTTTGCAGCTTTGGGGCATGTAGTTCAGACCCTGGGTCTGTGTTGGAGCAGACTGGCACGACAAGGCAGGGTCCTGGAGGCCCAAACTGGCAGAGAAAATGGGCTCAGAAGTAGTCTCAGCACATCAGGTGAGAGTCCCAAGGGGGTTTCTGTGACCGAACCCGTCACAGCATGCTTATAGGATGGGGGACTATCCTGGGAAGAAGTGACTCTGAAAAGACTTGGGGGCCATGGTGGACAATCAGCTGGACATGAGCTCCTAGTTTGACCCTATGGCCAAAAGGGCTAATGCTTTCCTTGGAAGTATAAACTGGGAAATAGTGAGTGAGTATAAGCAGTGAATTTGGCATTGGTGTCATAGCTACTCAATTACTGTATCCATTTCTGGTGTCCACTATTCAAGGATAGGAGAAGGTTCAGAATAGAACCATGAGAATGATTAAAGGATTGGGAAACATGTGTTAGAGCAAAAGTTTGATGGAGCTCAAGCTGATTGATTGTTTTTTTTCCCTCCCAAAATACATGATCTAGTTCCACCAGGAACTAGAAGGAATTTGTTAGGCCAATTGTTCACAATGGTCCCTATGGCTTTATAGGCTATGAGTCTATTCAAAGTCCTCCTTTGAAGTTTTAAAAGTCCTCTGCTGGTGTTTCCTGAACTGCTAATGGAAGTTCGTCTCTTTGGAAATTCTCATTATAAGGATTACTACTCAATTGTGTTTTAAGCGTACTGATAAATTGTATAGTCAATTGCTTGACCACCCTTTGACTCATTATGAAATATATTCAGGAGACCAAATAACCAGTATCAGTCAGGTTTATTGTGACAAGACAATAATATGATAGTACAGGAAAAAAGCTCAGTATAATACCAGTCTCCAGGAAGTCAACATGTGCAACATTGTTACATTTACCTTACATATGGTGTGCTCCCAGAGTTACACTCCCAAGCCATCTTTCATACCCTACCTGTTTACAAATTTAAAAAAAAGCATTGTATATGTAACCTGAAACTAGATTTAACCAATAAGCTTTCTACCTTGTTTTTTGCATACCACAGTATACCCCTTATCTCTTTTTGTTCTGAACACATGTAGTCCAAGTACCAAGGAGTGGACGGCACCTCTGAGTTTTCTTCTTGGATTGAACAATCACATGTCTTATCCAAGTACTGGCCTGTGAGAATAACTTCCTACCTGTTGCTATGGTAAAATAATTAATTAGACATCCTATCTACTTAAGCCAAAGCTTACTTCAGCTATGCAATGTATTATGGGATACCTAACATAAGAGAACATAATTATAGTAGAAGTATAGGCCAATTTAGGCTAAACTTCTATACTATTTGTGTGTAATTCTACTTGTGCTTAATGCAACCTAATGTACATGCGCTGCAAATATATACTATTAGTATGACTTTATATATAGCCAGCATATGGTCAAAGAAGTGTCACTAGGTATATCAGTATATCTATCCACCCTTAATGAGACTTATGGGTTAGAAAACCTTCAGAAAAAGGTGAGTAAAGATTGGAATACAATTCCTCAAGGTAAGAAGCCTTGCTGCTGGAGGACCTCATCCATATTTCTGAATTCCCTAGCTTTGACACATATGCCCAAATTGTGAGCCTCTAAAAACAGTAGCTGAAAGGCTTAGGGTTAGGGTTAGGGGTGTGGATGACTAAAATACAATCTGCTTGCAGTATTGATCATCAGAGTCGTGTTGAAAATTTGGCACTTCTTGTTACTAATATTATGCTAATAATGTATTTAATTAAAGACTTCTAACATGGCATGATTCATACAGTACACGTCCATCAACAAAATGTTACCTTTGAGTCATCTTATGATACAGTTGCAATTCTGCTGTTTTTACCACTCCACAATACAGGTATTATCGCATATTATTCTTCCTTGGAAAGTCTAATCTAGTACACCCCATTTGACACTATGTTCAAATGGCAGCCACAGGGAACTATGGCTCCCTGATCCTTGGCCCTCCACCCCTATGGAAGCACCAGCAGTATGGTACCTACTTAATTTATGCTACTAGAGTACAGTTCCAATGGTTCCTGCACCAGTAACAGTTGAGAACCCCCTCCCACCTGTATCATGTCCCTCAAATGACCTTAACATGCCCTTCCTCCACTGGTTTACAGTTAGGTACATACTTAAATATCTTGCTGAACAACCTTTGTTACCAGATATCAGCACAAAATCTGGCTTTCATAACATGTGAAATAGACTTTAATAATCTCATCAGGGAGCTATTATTTCATGCAACTCTTCTCCTCCTCCAGAAAGGTAATCATATTTGTGTTCTGCATTTTAAACTTAAGAAAAATGGTAAATCCATTTTACAGTCATATTTGTCATAGTGTGTTTTATATTCTCCTTTTGTTGTGGGTTCAGGATGTTACAATGAAGAAAATCTTATGTAAACCTTCTACATCACTTATTTTTATTATCTTTTTATAAATGCTAGAACTATATAGTGTCATAATGATTATTGAAACCAAAAGGTCACTTTGTATGGTACAGACAATTAAAATAAAAAAATTTCCAACCTATTTTTACTTCCTTCAGCTATTGTCCTTGTACAATGGATATAGTCACATAGTTGGACTAGGGAATTTAACCCCTTCCCTTCAATATCACACTCTGAAATTGTAGTGCTTATGCAATCAAACAAGCTTTATCCCATTTATATGCAAAAAAAATCAAATATTCAAGTATAATATATTGATACAAATTATACCTTGTAAGTATGTGTGACATTCTTCGTTATACATGTGTACCAAGTCAAAATAATCCAGTGGGTTTAAAGTTAAGAATGTACATAATTTTTTGCTAGTTTTCAGTTAAACATTAATTTCTTTTTGTTAAATTTTTGGGACATATTACAAAATTCTCAAGTGTGTTGTTTAAAATTTGTGAATTTATTTACCAATTGTTTGAGAATATTTTTTTTCCTGAATGTCATAATTCACAACATGGAGATTAGTCTTATGCAATTTATCTGACACAGTTTGGTCCCTGACTGACTGCATTACATAATTCACAGTGAATTTTGAGTATTACAAATAAACATACCACTTTATATTTATTTTTGGCAAATATTAAATAAGATTAATATTTATTAGCATGAAAAGTTTGCAAATACAGTTGAATTAGAACTTTTTTTCAAAATTTGAGCAAATATTTTGTGGTCAGCTCTGCTAAAAAGTAACCTATTCTTCTATGTACTAAAGACAGAATTCTTAAAGCATTCCATTTCTCAGCCACTTATGAGTCATTACTATTTTTATTCCATTCCTCATTTATGAATAGCCCTGCTTTCTCCCTAGTGTATCTTTATTCTTTGTAATATTTGTAAATGCCCTTCTTATATCCCTTTAGCCATCTGTCTCTGAAATATATTGGTTATGGGAAATCCACAAATGATTCAGAGACTTCACTTTGGATGAGAAAAAAAAGTTTGGATGTTTATCAACCATTGTTTGGCCTCAAATTTGGTTGGAAATCTCACAAAATAAGACTCAGTCATAAGAGTTTTTATTTTTGTCTCAAAACTGACAAATGGTCTTTGAGTGTGAGCTAGCATTTTGTACCTGGAAAAAATTCCCATGGAAGACAAAACAATGCGAGTATTGTCTGGACGCAGGTTTGGGGTATTTTACAGTCCATTTTCAGTCTCCGAAAAATAAAGAAATACAGCAGTATGCAAAAATTAACCAAAAATAAGTTATTTTTCTTATTTCATCAGCACTGATTGAACCCTTCTCTTAGATTTATTGCATTCATGCTGATGACAGGTTTTGCTCGATAACAATCCAAAGCAGTGCAGACTGATGCATGTTCATTTTTGGCATCTGAGTCCGATGCCACCAGCAGAAGGCTGATTTTCTCTTTTGGTGGTTCGGGTTCTGTAGTTTCTGCATCGGAGTATTCCTCTTTTAGGACTTCTGAAAGCATGCTTCACGCCTCATCTCTCTCAGATTTTGGAAGGCGCTTCTGATTCTTAAACCTTGGGTCGAATGCTGTAACTATCTGTAGAAATCTCACATTGGTATCTTCTTTGCATTTTGTCAGATCTTCAGTGAAAGTGATCTTAAAATAAACACTTTGCAATGCCAGCTACAGAAGTGCCTGGCAAATACAGTAACTCCTCACTTAAAGTCATCCAGTTTAATGTTGTTTCGTTGTTACATTGCTGATCAATTAGGGAACATGCTCATTTAAAGTTGTGCAATGCTCCCTTCTAACATCATTTGGCAGCCGCCCGCTTTGTCCACTGCTTGCAGGAAGAGCAGCCCGTTTCAGCTAGCTATAGGTGGCTTGGAACTAGGGTGGACCGGCAGTCCCACTATCAGCTCCCTCTATCAGTTCCCCGCTCTCCTAAGTTCCCTGTGCTGCAGTCGCCCATCAGGGTATCAATTGCTGGCAGTTCAGCTGTCCCTCCCCCCATTGCCATATGCTGCTCCTGCTCTCTGCCTTGGAGCTGCTCCCAGAGACTCCTGCTTGCTGTGCAGGGGGTAGGGGGGAAAAGCAGGGGGCTAATTTCAGGGTGTCCCCCTCCTCCCTGCTCCTGCACGCCACTTACCCCTTCTCCATATAGAGCAGGGAGGGGACACAGAGGGAGAGAGAGAGAGAGAGACAGAGCTTGGGGCAGCAGCTGCTGTCTCAACTTCCTGATCCACTTAAAAAGACAATACACTTAAGAGTGGATCAGCTTACTTAAAGGGGCAGTGTGCATCTCTCTCTCTCCCACACACAAGGTGTGTGTCTGTCTCTGTCTGCTATGCTGTCTCCCCTCCCTCCTGTTCATGCTGCCTTGTGTGAGAGGCTACATTAACAACGAGTTAACCCTTGAGGGCTCAGTCAAGTGCTAGTTCATCATTTAGCAGCAAGGCATTCCCCAGGAAATATCCCTCCCTCTAACTTCACCACCTCAACCAAGCTTCACAATCATCATAGCTTTGAACAGTGTTAAATTGTTTAAAACGTATACTGTGTGTATATCTAATCAAGGCTGGCTCCAGGCACCAGCATTCCAAGCTGGTGCTTGGGGCAGAAATCTGCAAGGGGTGGCAGTCCCTGTTGCTTTGCCCCCAAGCAGCGTGCCGAATTATCGCTGCGGACAGTGGGGGCAGTCCATGTGCCCTTAGAGCGGCACGCACGTTTCCGCAACGGTGGCAATTCGGCAGCAGCTTCTATGTTTAGCTGTCCGCGGTGGCTTCAGCTAAACATAGAAGCTGCCACCGAATTGCTGCCACTGCGGAAACGCACCTGCTGCCCTAAGGGCACATGGACTGCCCCCGACCGCGGTGGCAATTTGGTGCGCTGCTTGGGGCAGCGAAAACTGTAGAGCCGGCCCTGTATATAATACAGTATATAGTTTTTTGTCTAGTGAAAAAAATTTCCCTGGAACCTACCCCCCCATTGATATTAATTCTTATGGGGAAATTGGATTTGCTTAACATAGTTTTGCTTAAAGTTGCATTTTTCAGAAACATAACTATAACTTTAGGCGAGGAGTTACTGTACCTGTTCTCACTTTCTGGTGACATTGTAAATAAGAGAGTAGCATTATCTCCTGTAAATGTAAACAAACTTGTTAAGCCAATTGCCAAGATGAAGTAGGACTGAGTGGACTTGTAGGCACTGAAGTTTCACATTGTTTTTGAGTGCAGTTATGTAACAAAATAAAAATCAAACTTTTGTAAGCTGCACTTTCATGGCAAAGATTGCACTACGGTACTTGTATGAGAAACAAAATAAATGGTATTTCAGTTCATTTTTACAGTGCAAATATTTGTAATAAAAAATATACATGATTCTCATTATACACAGAATACAATATATATGAAAATGTAGAAAGACATCAAAATATTTAATACATTTCAATTGATATTCTATTGTTTAACAGTGCAATTTAAACTAATTAATTTATGGTAATTGCATGAGTTAACTATGATTAAAGCAACAGCCCCAATGTGTATATGTAAAATGTTTCAATTATTGGTTTGATCAGGAGAGCTAGAATTTTTTTTTTAAATCTCACTTATTTGAAAATACATACTAAATTGTCCTCTCATTAACACTAGTGCAACCATTTTCCATGACATCAATGGTGTTACAACCAGCAGGACTACAGCTATAGATCTATATCCTGCCTCTAGAGTCTCTCTCATAGGAGAACTCCCCCCACCCCCTCCAGTTTACCTGCCTCCTGCTACATTCATCATCATTACAATAAGTCTTTCCAGATGGCAGTCATTAAATAGGTGGAATGAAGCACCTCAGCTTTTCCATCCTGCCAGTGATTCCATCAAATGCTGCTAATGTGAACTCAGGCTGCTAGCAGTTTTTAAAAAAAAAAAGAAAAATCAATGCAGTACAACACACACACATACCACTCTATTACCATTGGAGAACATATATTGCTCAAGACAAGGTTCAGTTAACATTTTGTGAAAAGAAAATTTGTGAATGTCAGTTCTTACAAATGATGTAAAGAAGTAAAAGTAATTTGCAATTTACCCCAAGGCTTTGCATTTTTAGTTCATTCCCACAGAAAATACAAGTGGATTTGTTTCACCTAAGCTTTATCTTCAATCTGGGCTTTAACAGAGAGTATAATATACTCAAATCACTAACAGCTCCGTAAAGCTTAGGCCAGCTAGAACAGTCTTTAATTTGGAATCTAACATAATAGTATCCCTATTTTTACAATGTAGATACAAATATGTTTCTATTTCATGCTATCTTGTGTTCAGTTCTCTCCCCCTTCCCCCGTAGGTCCTGACAGGAAAAGGAAATTACAGTATGATACGTGTATTTCAAGGACTATATTGTAGACTTAGAACTAACTGACTAGCAACAATAAAACCTAATCAGCTGGTTTCTCTGAGACATGAACAAGAGGAATGTTAAATGAATCTCTAAATCAAACAATTAGATCAAACTACATTCTCTCTCTCTCTCTCTCTCTCTCTCTCTCACACACACACACACACACACACTTAAAATAGAATATTGGCTAGTAAAGAAATCAACAAATCATAAAGCAAGCAAAACACCTTCTTTGAACACTGTTTTTGTGGTAAGTTTTTTATTTAGGATCTTCAGAATTTTTATGTATAATGTGAGAATACATTACATATACATGAGCTATAATTCAAATGTTAACATAAATGTGACAGAAACTGAACACAATTTCCATACTGTGAGAACCTCCAGAAACATAGGCCATTAGCTTTTGCAAATTTCACCTGAACAAATTATTTTGAATGTTATACACTATTATCTAGCTCAGGGGTTGGAAATCCTTGGCATGAGACCCATCAGGGTAATCTGCTGACGGACCGTGAGACATTTTGTTTATGTTGACTGTCCGCAGGCATGGTCCCTGCAGCTCACAATGGCCGTGGTTCACTGTTCCCAGCCAATGGGAGCTGTGGGAAGTGGCGGCTGCATGCTGAAGGTTGTCAGCCCCTGATCTAACACTACCTACCACAAAGTGGTGCTGACTACTGAGCTCTGCTAGCATGCTCAAAATCATCTTTTGGATGGAGTGGCAAAACATGGCAGCACCATTGTCCAATATATGTGAAGTGAAAAGGTTACTGAGTAAACATAAGAGAGCTGGGTGGGAAATGTTTTTCCCATACCAGGGAAAAATTCCTGTCCCTAATTGGAATGAAGAACCAAGATATGAAAAATATTCACAAACTGACCAAAAAAAAACAACACAACAAACCCAACAACACACACTCACTACACACACACACACCATGACCTGGTTTGAGTCATTTGAAATGTTATTACTTTTTTATTCATGTTTTCATTTTGAAACTAGCTATGGGAATAAAGGGAAACAAGAAGACTTTTTATCAATACATTAGAAGCAAGAGGAAGACCAAGGACAGGGTAGGCCCACTGCTCAATGAGGAGGGGGAAACAGTAACGGGAGACTTGGAAATGGCAGAGATGCTTAATGACTTCTTTGTTTCAGTCTTCACTGAGAAGTCTGAAGGAATGTCTAGTATAGTGAATGCTTACGGGAAGAGGGTAGGTTTAGAAGAGAAAATAAAAAAAGAGCAAGTAAAAAATCACTTAGAAAAGTTAGATGCCTGCAAGTCACCAGGGCCTGATGAAATGCATCCTAGAATACTCAAGGAGTTAATAGAAGAGGTATCTGAGCCTCTAGCTATTATCTTTGGGAAATCATGGGAGACGGGGGAGATTCCAGAAGACTGGAAGGGGGCAAATATAGTGCCCATCTATAAAAAGGGAAATAAAAACAACCCAGGAAACTACAGACCAGTTAGTTTAACTTCTGTGCCAGGGAAGATAATGGAGCAGGTAATCAAAGAAATCATCTGCAAACACTTGGAAGGTGGTAAGGTGATAGGGAATAACCAGCATGGATTTGTAAAGAACAAATCGTGTCAAACTAATCTGATAGCGTTCTTTGATAGGATAACGAGCCTTGTGGATAAGGGAGAAGCGGTGGATGTGATAACCTAGACTTTAGTAAGGCATTTGATACAGTCTCGCATGATATTCTTATAGATAAACTAGGAAAGTACAATTTAGATGGGGCTACTATAAGGTGGGTGCATAACTGGCTGGATAACCGTACTCAGAGAGTAGTTGTTAATGGCTCCCAGTCCTGCTGGAAAGGTATAACAAGTGGGGCTCCGCAGGGGTCTGTTTTGGGACCGGTTCTGTTCAATATCTTCATCAACGATTTAGATGTTGGCATAGAAAGTACGCTTATTAAGTTTGCGGATGATACCAAACTGGGAAGGATTGCAACTGCTTTGGAGGACAGGGTCAAAATTCAAAATGATCTGGACAAATTGGAGAAATGGTCTGAGGTAAATAGGATGAAGTTCAATAAAGATAAATGCAAAGTGCTCCACCTAGGAAGGAACAATCAGTTTCACACATACAGAATGGGAAGAGACTGTCTAGGAAGGAGTATGGCAGAAAGAGATCTAGGGGTCATAGTAGACCACAAGCTTAATATGAGTCAACAGTGTGATACTGTTGCAAAAAAAGCAAACGTGATTCTGGGATGCATTAACAGGTGTGTTGTAAACAAGACACGAGAAGTCATTCTTCCGCTTTACTCTGCGCTGGTTAGGCCTCAACTGGAGTATTGTGTCCAGTTCTGGGCACCACATTTCAAGAAAGATGTGGAGAAATTGGAGAGGGTCCAGAGAAGAGCAACAAGAATGATTAAAGGTCTTGAGAACATGACCTATGAAGGAAGGCTGAAGGAACTGAGTTTGTTTAGTTTGGAAAAGAGAAGACTGAGAGGGGACATGATAGCAGTTTTCAGGTATCTAAAAGGGTGTCATCAGGAGGAGGGAGAAAACTTGTTCACCTTAGCCTCCAATGATAGAACAAGAAGCAATGGGCTTAAACTGCAGCAAGGGAGATTTAGGTTGGACATTAGGAAAAAGTTCCTAACTGTCAGGGTAGTTAAACACTGGAATAGATTGCCTAGGGAAGTTGTGGAATCTCTATCTCTGGAGATATTTAAGAGTAGGTTAGATAAATGTCTATTAGGGATGGTCTAGACAGTATTTGGTCCTGCCATGAGGGCAGGGGACTGGACTTGATAACCTCTCGAGGTCCCTTCCAGTCCTAGTGTCTATGAGTCTATGATTATAGTAACGTCATTTTAAATCAAATAAAATGGAACCTGACATTTCCAAAATGGCAGAGAAACACACACACTAGTGAAGGGAGTGTGTGGTGTTCTGGAAGTGTTGTGGTGCTTGTTGGGGGGTTGTTTTTATTGTGGGTGGTGGTTTGGGTTGTGTTTCCCAGATTAACAGGACTTAGGTGGGAAGCCTATGACAAATACAGGGGCAGCAGTGGTAGTGACCCAGGCAGTGGAAGACACAAAGATGACTGGATGTGGAAGCTGTGGAATGTACATGATCCTGGAGGGGGTACCTGAAAAAAAATTTTCTGCATAAAGTGTCACCTGATAGAAGAAAAGCTCCAAGGATTGGAGATACAGATGGAAACTCTGGTTGAGTTTAGAAGGGGATTCGAGTAGATGATGGAGCAGACATGAAGAGGCTGAAGATGGAAACAGGACCAAAGAACTCTGAGGGGAGACTACTGAGTGAGGAAAGTGGACAGTGGAAGCATGTGACTAAGAGAACCAGGCAGAGGAAAACATGGGCTAGTGAACGAGAAATAGAGCTCAGGAATAGGTTTGAGGAGTTGGAAAATGAAAAAGGGGCACAGCAGTTGGTCACTGAAGGTGGGAGGGCAAGAGAGAAGAGCAGCTACTTCTATAGGAAGAGGGAAAGAGTCAATGGAGATAACACCAGATATGAGCCCAAGAGGATAAAGGATGGGTTGCAAAGAATTGCAAAGGAGAATAGGAATTGAGAGGACTTGCAGCCAGAGGGAACATGAGATAGACCGGAGAACAGCACTATCACCAGGAAAAGACAGGTCTATGTGATTGGAGAGTCCTTACGGAGAAGAATAGACAGGCCTGTAACCAGAGCTGATCCAAAGAACAGAAGGGTGTGCTGTCTGCTAGGTGCTAAGACACGGGATGTGGACCTGAGGCTGAAGAGGATCCTAACAGGAGTGGGAAAGAATCCACTGATTGTCCTTCATGTGGGAACAAATGATACAGCTAGATTCACACTGGAACGTATCAAGGGATATTATGCCAGGCTGGGAAAGATGCTCAAGGAAATCGAGGCTCAGGTGATCTTCAGTGGGATTCTGCCTGTTCCTAGAGAAGGGTCACAAAGGTGTGACAAGATTATGATGAACAGATGGCTCAGGCAGTGGTGCTATGAGGAGGGCTTTGGGATGTATGGCCACAGGGAGGCATTCATGGACAGAGGACTGTTTTCTCGGGATGGACTTCACCTAAGTAGGGAGGGAAACAGACTTCTAGGATGGAGGCTGGCACAACTGATTAAGAGAGCTTTAAACTAGGAATTTGGGGAAGATGGTTAGGAGATGTCCAGGTAATCTCCATGTTGTAAGGGTAGTGTAGATACCAGTCTAATAGGTGATACTGGCAGTAGAATCTCTGGGCCTAATCGGGTAAAGTATGTGAGCGAAGCCAAACAGCAAAAATTATGATTGTACACCAATATGAGGAGCCTAGGTAACAAAATGGAGGAACTAGAGCTACTGGTGCAGGAAGTGAAACCCAGATATTATAGGGATAACAGAAACATGGTGGAATAGTAGTCGTACAGGTATTGAAGGGTATGTGCTGTTTAGGAAAGACAGAAATAAAGGAATAGGTGATGGAGTAGCACTGTATATCAATGATGAGGCAGACTGTAAAGAAATAAGAATGGATGGAATGGATAAGACAGAGCCTGTCTGGGCAAAAAATCACATTGCGGAAGAAAACTACTAGGGATAATGACAGGATGAGAAATGGGAATGAGCATATGGAGGTAGATATTACCACATCCAAGGTAGAAGCCAAATTCAAACAGCTTAATGAGACTAAGTCGGGGCCCAGATAATCTTCATCCAAGAATATTAAAGGAACTGGCCCATTAGCAAGAGCTTTTAATGAATCTGTAAACTCAAGAGTTGTACCATATGACTGGAGAATTGCCAACATAGTTCCTATTTGTAAGGAAGGAGGGGGGAAAAGTGATCCAGGTAACTACAGACCTGTCAGTTTGACATCTGTGGTATGCAAGGTCTTGGAAAAAAATTTGAAGGAGAAAGTAGTTAAGGATATTGAGGTCAATAGTAACTGAGACAAAATACAACATGGTTTTACAAAGGTAGATCATGCCAAACCAACCTGATCTCCTTCTCTGAGAAGGTAACAGACTTTTAGACAAAGGAAATGCAGTGGATCTAATTTACTTCTATTTCAGTATGGCATTTGATACAGTTCCCAATTGGGAACTATTAGCTAAATTGGAAAAGTTGGGGATTAATATGAAAATTGAAAGGTGGATAAGGAACTGGTTAAAGGGGAGACTACAATGGGTCATACTGAAAGGTGAACTGTCAGGATGGAGGGAGGTTACAAGTCGAGTTCATCAGGGATCAGTTTTGGGACCAATCTTATTATTACTGACCTTGGCACAAAAAGTGGAAGTGTGCTAATAAAGTCTGCAGATGACACAAAGCTGGGAGGTATTGCCAATACAGAGAAGGACTCTGGATATCATACAGGAAGATCTGAATGACATTGTAAACTGGAGTAATAGTAATAGGATGAAATTTAATAGTGAAAAGTGCAAGGTCATGCATTTGGGGAATCAACAACAAGAATTTTTGTTATAAGCTGGGGATGCATCAGTTGGAAGTAACAGGAGGAGGACCTCGAAGTATTGGTTGATCATAGGATGACTATGAGCCGCCAATGTGCTATGGCCGTGAAAACAGCTAATGTGGTCTTCGGATGCATCAGGTGAGGTATTTCTGGTAGAGATAAAGAGCTGTTAGTACTGTTATACAAGGCACTGGTGAGACCTCATCTAGAATACTGTGTGCAGTTCTGGTCTCCCATGTTTAAGAAGGATGAATTCAAAATGGAACAGGTTTAGAGAAAGGCTACTAGGATGATCCAAGGAGTGGAAAACTAGTCATATGAAAGAAGACTCAAGGAGCTTGGCTTGTTTAGCCTGACGAAAAGAAGGCTGAGAGGAGATATGATTGTCCACTATAAATATATCAGAGGGATAAATACCAGGGAGGGAGAGGAGGAATTATGTGGACACAAGAACAAATGGATATAAACTGGCTATCAAGAAGTTAGACTTGAAATTAGATGAGGGTTTCTAACCATCAGAAGAGTGAAATTCTGGAACAGTCTTCCAAGGGGAGCAGTGGGGGCAAAAGACATATCTGGCTTCAAGACTAAGCTTGATAAGTTTATGGAGGGGATGGTAAGATGGGATAGCCTAATTTTGGCAATTAATTGATCTTTGACTATTAGCGGTAAATATGCCCAGTGGCCTGTGATGGGATGTTAAGATGGGGTAGGATCTGAGTTACTATAGAGAATTTTTTCCCGGGTGTCTGGCTGGTGAGTCTTGCCCACATGCTCATGGTTTAGCTGACTGCCATATTTGGGGTCTGGAAGGAATTTTCCTCCAGGGCAGACTGGCAAAGGCCCTGGAGGGCTTTTGCCTTCCTCTGCAGCGTGGGGCATGGGTCACTTGCTGGAGGATTCTCTGTACCTTGAAGTCTTTAAACCATGACTTGAGGACTTCAAATAGCTCAGACATAGGTTAGGGGTTTATTACAAGGGTGGGAGGGTGGGAGAGATTCTGTGGCCTGTGTAGTGCAGGAAGTCAGACTAGACAATCATAATGGTTTCTTCTGACCTTAAGGTCTATGATTCTATGAAGTTACTGACAATTTCAGAACTTTTTTCAAAAATGAGAAATATTTCAAAACTGACCTTTTCCCTCATGAATAGTTTTGGTTTCAAGAAATCATTTTTCAATTTAAAAAGTTGGTTTAAAAATGTTGCTGATGAGCTCTACCAATATCGGTGTTCTCTACATTTGCGTAGTTCACAAATCTGTGGAAACAGTAAAATTAGTAAAAGAAAAAGAATGCAGTCCTGGAACACCATCACTAAAGGTCCAGTCCTACAACTTTTGCACATTAAAATATTTGTTTCCTTGGTTTTGCTCACTGGAGCAAGGACTACTTGGGTAAGTGTTACTTTGGTAAGGACCTAATAATACAGTAGTCACCATAAGAAAGTTAATATTCACAATAGGAAGCACATGGTCACCACAAACTGTTTCCTGTTCTAAGTGCAGAAGAAACTGATATTTCAGATACCATTGTTTGGTTGTAGTTGGCAAATACTGATAATTTAGTGGTAATAATTGTATGCATACCAAATATAAGGTAATATTTGTAGTATATGAAATGGTGTGGGTGATAAACAGTCTTAAATCATACAAAGAAAGGAATGCTCCATCTTTTAATCATCAGTCTCCAATCCAAAGTTGAGCAGTTTTGTATATCTTTTAAGCAGTTCACATCAGTCCTGTATCAAGCAAATCACAGTTCTACTCTGGTGCATTCACCTTCTTGTTCTGCATTCATTACTACTGTGTGAGCTTAGGCACTCTAAGTGCTTGACCCACAGTCCATTAAAGGCAATAAGATTTTTCCATCAGCTTCAATGAGTTTGGATTAGGGCATACATGTTTTAAGTAGAAAATGTAAAAGCCATTAATTTTTGGAAGAAAGGAACATTATTATATCCTACCTGAGATATTATTTGAATGTGACTAACTAGTCTAACAGCCAATATCTATTAAAAACTACAGAGTATGTTCTAATTCCTGTAATACAGGATGAAATTTACTTGCAAACAGCTGTTGAGAAAGTAAATACTGTCCAATCTTTTTAATATGTCTCTGACTTTTAAAACTTGGGAGCTGTTTCTGTCTGTCCCATTCACTCATAAAACCCTCATGACTATGCCCTAGAGGAGTATGTGAAAAGCACTTCAGATTTTACCTTATGAGCCATATGAGATCAGCTGGCTTCTGCCATTTCAGAATGTTTAGAGTTGTCTGGCAGTCCTGTGCCTCAGCAGTATGATTTTCAAACCGTGCTTCATTATAAGCTTTAGGGAAACGACAGATATGCTAAAGTTGCCAAACTTAGAGGGATATTTTCCAGACAGTTTTTGGTGAACAGCTCATCTATGTTCCATCCAAGTGTTCATACCATGTAATGAGCTTCTCATAAGACTATTCTTGGTGACGTCATTTGTAATATTGTCATTATGATACAGAATACACATACTGTTAGCCAGCCATTAAACAGTGAGTTG
The DNA here is from genome assembly GCF_025201925.1 of Gopherus flavomarginatus. Taxonomy (NCBI): domain Eukaryota; kingdom Metazoa; phylum Chordata; order Testudines; family Testudinidae; genus Gopherus; species Gopherus flavomarginatus. Next base: position 180,417,040 of record NC_066619.1, read on the forward strand.
TTGCTAACAATGGTAAGAATCAGTCTTACCAATGATTCATTGCTTCAGACAAAGAGTAGGCCTTTTTCCCAAGCAGAAATGATTAGCTTTATTTTAGTTTGAACACAAAGTTATTCCTGGTCAGCATAAGCAACTTGATTTCATAATAGCAACAGCAGAAAATGGACAGTATGGATTAACAGTGGATAGGAAACACTGAAAATATTATAATGCTGTTCTTAAAAAAAATCAAGGGTATACTCTCACCTGGAATATTGGGTTCAATCTTGTCACTCTATCCCAAAAAGAAAAACGAGATACAAAAGGGGCTCAGAAACAGGTAATAAAAAATAAAGGCATGGAATGGCTCCAATATATGGAAAGACTGAAAGGATTAGGATGAATTAGGAGCTAAATAAGAGTTGACAAGAAAATGGTATGCAGGATAATGATTGGTACACAGATAGGATAAATAGGAGCAAACAGTTTACCCTCACATGATACAAGAAAAGGGAGAACAAAAACTGATGGAAGGAAATACTTTTTCACAGAATACAGAATTAAGCCATGGAACTCATTTCCAGACTATACCATTGAGTCCAAGAGCTTATTGGGATTCAGAGAAGACTAAACAAACATTCAAAGAAGGTTAAAAAGTAACCAGTTACTTATTTTGGAAGGACCATAAAATCTCATTTTTTCAGATCATAAACCAGCCTCTGACTACTGAAAGTTAGGAGTAAATTTTTCTGCAGCCAGATTGTCCCATAACCAGCAACTGCTACTGGCTAGTGTTGGAGACACTGTAGTTGATGGACCACTGATCTGTTCCAGTATACCAATCCCTACATTCTTACATCCCACTGAAATCAGTACTTGTTATGGAAGAAGGTACTACTCATTATGAGGAAGGGTGGTAGGATCTAGTTAGACTTTGAATTTGTCTGATCTCCTTTGGAAGGTTGTGCCATAACAAGATCCCCTCAGAAAATGAATGGTCCCCAGCTTCATCCTAGACATGAGATCTGCAAGGTCCCAGAGTAGTATAGATATCATAGAAGTTCATAGATCATGAATTTGGTCTTTGGTATTGTGGGGGCTTGATCCATTAATTGAGTGAAAATTAGAATGAAGGTCTTAAACTGGCATTGGATGCTGACTGAGAAGCAGTAGAGGGGCTTCAGCATAGGCCCAATGTATTCACAGTTGCCTGAGCCCTGGAGAAGGTGGGAGCTGCTTTCCATACCAGCTGGACCATGTGCATCATTTTCATATTCAGCTTCATACACAATTAGTTACAATAATCCATTTTATAGGTGACAAACCCATGGATTACTGCAGCCAGGTCCTCAATGGGAGAAAGATTTGTAGCAAGCTTGAGATGAAGACATTATTTCTGGAAAATGATGCTACCTGTCAAACAGGACCCTGAGGCTCTGCATCACTTGACAAGTGGGGTCTGTGTGCCTTTGATGGAAAGTGAAAGCAATGTCTTGGCCAGCTTTTCAAATCATTTCCCTGTTCCAACCAGAATCACTTCAGTCTTGCCTTGTTCAGTTTGAACCAGCTGCTCCTCATCCAAGAGCTAATTTCCTGTAGGCAGTCTGACATTTAAGACGTGGCGGTGGTTACAACATCAACCAGGAATAAAATATACAGTTGAGTGTCATCAGCATGCTGGTGACAGCTAAGCCCACAGCATCTCAGTATCTCCCAACAATAGAGAAATGCCAATAGAGCTTTGCTATTTTACACTAGGTGAGGATCTGGCCCTTTGGGCTTTTCCCCCTAAATGCATGTGGTTGTGCAAATAATACTAGTCTATGTCAGTCATTCTTAATTACATCATATGCAGTGTAATATGTGACTGATACAACCCAATTTACCAGATCCAGAGACACGTATCAGCTAAGAAACATGTTTCTCAATACTACTGTCAAAGAAATTGTGATTTGACTAAAAAAGCTGCTTTAAGGGATTATCCAAGAATTGAAGAAGGCTGGCTATTGCATGAACATTTAGATCAAACATTTGTGATCCTTCTAATACAGGGGTGGGTAAACTTTTTGGCCCAAGGGTCACATCTAGGAATAGAAATTGTATAGCGGGCCATGAAGGCTCACAAAATTGGGGTTGGGGTGTGGGGGCTGGGGCAGGGGAGTAGGGTGTGTGGAGGGTGAGGGCTCTATCTGGGGGTGCAGGCTCTGGGGTGGGGCTAGGTTTGAGGAGTTTGGGGTGCAGGAGGGTGCTCTGGGCTGGAATTGAGGGGTTTGGAGGATTGGAAGCAATCAGGGCTGGGGCTGAGAGTTGGGATGTGGGGAGAGGTTTAGGGGTACAGGCTTCAGGCAGCACTTACCTCAAGCAGCTCCCGGAAGCAGTGACCATGTCCTGCCTCCAGTTCCTATGCAGAGCTGCTGCCAAGTGTCTCTGCACGCTGCCCCATCCGCAGGTGCTGCCCCTGTAGCTCCCACTGGCCACAGTTCCCAACCAATGGGAGCTGTAAGGGTAGTGCTTGGGGCAGCGGGCAATGTACAGAGCAGATCCCCCTGCCTGCCCCTATGCATAGGAGCTGGAGTAGGGCCATGCCACAGCTTCTGGGAGCTGTCTGGAGCAGCCCCCAACCCTGCTCCCTGGCTGGAGTGCAGGAACAGACCTCACTCCCCATCGGGAACTCGAGGGCCAACTTAAAACAGCTGGTGAACTGTAGTTTGCCTACACCTATTCTAAAATAATTAGCAATTAAAGGAACAAGCATCCTTCTGATATTCCGTACACTGCACTGGCTTCTGCGTCTAACTTCTCATGAGCTTAAACAGTCCACATGGAGGGTAGTGCACTACTTCCGCACCACTGCAGAGCTTGTGGGAGGCATAGTTCCTCAAGAATGGCTTCCAGGGCTTTGCAGTTTATACATAGAGAGAGTACTATTGGTATAGGCTAAAATGGGTTCAGTATGTGCTACTCCAGGCTGGCAGTCAGTTCTGCTGGTTATTGCAGAGGATGTGATGGAGACAAAGCCTTCCTCCCTGCTCCTTTTTGGGATGGCTCACAGTCTTAGCACAGCACATTCCTGATGCTCATTGGAGCATATGGCCTGTATTTGTAGCTAGTTATCTCCCTGCCTGTACCCACCCTCTCAGGTGCACTTCCACACACAGTTAGAGTGAGAGTCAGAGTGAGAGAGAGAGAGAAAGTGTGTGTGTGTTGCAGAAATGCACTCTACATTCCTCAGCTTTAACTATTTAGTGGACAGGGTACTGGACTGGGATTCAGTACACTTTGGTTTTATTCTTAGTTCTACCAGTGGCCTGCTGAGTGACTTTGGGCAAGTCACCTCACCTCTCAGTATCTAAGTTTCTCCATCTATATAAGGAGGCTTGGCTCTTCTGAGAAGCACTTTGAGATGTACTGATGAAAAATCACTATATTACAGCTAAGTATTAATATTAGCATCACTCTCAGTATTAAAAATCGCTCTATCAGCAGCCTCGCTGTAGATTTTTCATTTTTTTCTATTAAATGGTGATTATGCAGGCAGGTACACAGCCCAGGCTGGCACTTCAAAGGAGAATCTGTTCAGTGTGCATATTTCTCATTATTTCTATCCTTTAGCTTCATCACCTATAATGTCTCCCCAGTAAGGCGGCAATTCATAAGTACATAAGAACGCCCCTACTAGGTCAGACCAAAGGTCCATCTAACTCAATATCCTGTCTGACAGTGGCCAATGCCAGGTGCCCCAGAGGGAATGAACAGAACAGGTAATCATCAAGTGACCCATCCTGTCGCCCATTCCCAGCTTTTGGCAAACAGAGGCTAGGACACCATCCCTGCCCATCCTGACTAACAGCCGTTGATGGACCTATCCTCCATGATTTTATCTAGTTGTTTTTTTTGAACCCTTTTATAGTCTGGGCTTTCACAACATCCTCTGGCAAAGAGTTCTACAGATTGTGTGTTGTGTGAAAAAAACCCAAACCTTCTCTAACTGTAGTGTCCAACAGCATTCTTCCCAAAATTCTATTGACGACATCCTTGTAGGGGATTAGATTCAAAGAGAAATCCCTGGCTCTGATTTTTTCAAGGAAATTGGTGGTAACTAATTGAGAATGTGATTGTGAGTCAGAGTAAGGTAATTACTAAGGGGTGAGGTCAGACAGTGTAGCACACATCGCACTTAAAAAAAAAAACAGAACTTATACCTTAGGAAATGTTAATAGTGATAATGACAAAGCCACTCTATTTAGTCACATTCACACTTCAGACTCCTATATCACAATCATGTTCCTTGAATGTAATTAGAGGCAAGTGCATGTGGATTTCAGAACATAGGCATGATAATACCACCATGATTTTGCATATGAAGACCAAGTACCAGAATGTATCAGAATATATAGGAATTAAAGTAAGACCACCACCAGAACTGGAATCTCGCCACAGAGTCAGCATAACTGGTCACAGGTAAGGAAACCCTCCCATGGCATACAGAAAGCCTTGTGGCTTCTACCCTCTGTTGGTAGTGTAAGGGGCATGGCTCAAGCAAAGGGTTGTGGCAGGACTTGTTTGTGTGTCCCCAGTTCCCAGCTGCCATAAGACCATTAGCAGCTGGTGTACATTTGATGAAAAAAAAAAATCTGAATCTATCCACAAAAGTTCATGAACAGCTAAGAATTATATTTTCCTTGAATATTATTTGCAGTGAATTCTTTTACCCATTCTATTTTTATGGTGAGAGACACCGTACTAAAGCAACTTGCCATAAATGAGAGAGAAAAAATTAGAATATCATTCAGTATACATTTGACCAGCTATACAGATTCTTCAGACAAGTAAATGGTTTACACTTTAGCATCATTCCTGTAGCTTTGCAGAAAACTGACTTCTCCATTGAAGTCTGCTCTCAAGTTGCCCATATGTTTTGGAGGAAGATTGTATATCTCTGTAACCATAATCTGATGTGTTCCAATAGTTTGTACATTCTGTGGTCTGAAGCATAGGTGCTGGAACTAGGGGTGGTGCCGCACCTCTGACTTGAAGTGGTTTCCACCATATACAGGATTTACAGTTTGGTTCAATGGCTCTCAGCACTCCCACTATACAAAATGTTCCAGCACCCCTGGTCGGAAGATCCCAAAGTTCCAAGCTATAAATTTAGAGTCTTCTGGCTTTATTAAATAACAGAGGAAAGTAAGTAGTGCCATAGCTTTGATTGTTTTATCATTTTGTTGCCCTAATAAATATTCAACTTTTATGTACATCCTCAGTTTACTTTTATTTTTAGTTATAATCTGGTACTTTGGATGCTCATCCTTTTAATAAGAAAAGTGACTTGAGTTTCAGCTGTTCCTTGTGAATAACTTACAGCTTTAATATTAGCTTGGGTATGCATTGTATATAGCTAATTGATTACTTATATTAATGTTATAACATGGCACAGTTCTATCATTAGTGCTACATGTGCAACCACACTGAAGACAATGGGGATATAAAAGTAGAAATAGAAGAATTTGACTTATCATGGTGCACCGACACAATGTAGAACTGACAAATGAAATTGTTTTTAATTGTTCACTTTATTGATTTAACTTCTGTTCACTATTCACTACACTTGCCTACACTGTAACTTCTGTTCCATATTGTAATTCAAACCGCATTTTAAAACACTCACTCCATTTTGTAAAAGCTTCCTCCAACCTTCATTTTTGCAAACCCTGCTGTAATCTTATTAGTTTAGATGTGTGAATGAGGTATGTATGAATGACGGAATCAACCTCCAGCCCCAGCCTGTCCTGATGAGATAAAGTTCAAATACCAACGGCTGAAGACCTAGACAACAGCCCTAAACAAAGTAAGAAGCATCCACCCTAAAAAGAAAAGGACAACAGAAGGAAGATCAAAGCCAGGTTCAAGGCTGAAAGTCACGCCTGCAATTGATGGGTGATCAATCTAAACCCAGAAGCAGAGTGACACAGCAAGACCTATAGACTTTGAATCCAAACTAAAAGCCTATAAAAAAGAAGGGTGAGATGAGAGACTCTGGGTAACATTCTGCTGCCAATATGGAAGGACATCAGTGCCTGCCCAACAGAGATCCAGCTTGTCCTTGTGCCTGGCTTTCCTGGCCAGTTAGCCGCCACAAGCTACGAACCCAAGCTACAAAATCAAGCTATGAACTTAAGCTATCTTCAGGACTGGTAACTATGCAGCAGCTGCAGAACATCTGATGGGTGTGTGTGTGTAATTATATATATATATATATATATATATAGAGAGAGAGAGAGAGAGAGAGAGAGAGAGAGTGTGTGTGTGTGTGTGTGTGTGTGTGTGTGTGTGTGTGTGTGTGTATAGGTATAATGTGTGTGTATAAGAGTTAAGATAGTTATTAGTCATAAATCAAATTGTTCTCATAATAAATGTGGCATCTTTGTCTTGTCCCCTTTAGTAAGATCCTGCTGGTTTTTACTGGTCTAATATAATTGGTATAACAACAGGACAAGCTCAATCTCTGAATGTTGGATAAATGTATTAAGAATGCAATGGCTGAAAAACTCATATTCCATTAGCTAGAATCATAGGACTGGAAGGGATCTCAAAAAGTCTTATAGTCCAGTCCCCTGCACTCATGGCAGGACTAAGTATTGTCTAGACCATCCCTGACAGCTGTCTAACCCGCTCTTAATAATCTCCACTGACAGATTCCACAATCTCCCTAAGCAATTTATTCCAGTGCTTAGCTACTCCGACAAAGTTTTTCCCAATGTCAAAACTAAACTGTCCTTCCTGCAATTTAAGCCCATTGCTTCTTGTCCTATCCTCAGAGGTTAAGAACAATTTTTCTCCCTCCTCCCTTGTAAACAACCTTTTACGTACTTACAAATGTATGTCAGTGATGGGTCCCCGTGGTGCAACCTGGACTGTGGGACCACTGAGCCCTCTATCCTTCTCTCACAGTGATGCTGTATCAAGCCACAAACCTCTGGCAAGTACTGCATTTACAGAGACATCAACAGGCAGGGACACAACAAGCTGATGTACATGAATGCTTTGCCAGCCACCCATGAACTAAGAATAGCCAATTCCCCTCAGCCTCCAGCCTTGCACCATCTCTCACTGGCCAGACACCTGGCCAGTGTAAGTTCATTACCCAGCCTTCCCCTCCCCCAACATGGAGATGGTATAAACAGGTCAGATCCTTAATAGACAGGCTAGAACTCTTTCCTGGATTGGGACCACTCTTCACCAGTTCAAAGTGTTTGTCCTGCAGACACTTCCAGGTGTTGAGTTGTTGGTGGGGGAGGGAAATGAGGTCAAATGAGGATGTCACTTAGCCTCTTTTGTAGTTTCTTCCAGCTTGCTGGAAAGATTTTTTTTGATGTGGGGAATCAGGCAGTCCCCATTGTCTACATGTTCTCTGAGAAGTCTTCTGTGATGGCCCATTGAAGGGAATCCACTCTCCCAATGGCCATCAGCACATTTGGCTACTCTCCACTGTTGTACCAGAAAGGGAGATTGTGAGTGTTCTCAACCACAACATATTTCAGTAACACACATAGCAAAATTTCATAACTTCACATATGATAGTACATAAAACCCAAAAGAACATTAGTGTTCAGCAGACCAAGACTTAAAATGATGCCTCACGAAGCATATTTTGTACAAAATACATCATAATTATATGTCACAGTTTCCCCTTTCAGTCTTCTTCAAAATAAGCCCATTTTTTTTTCCAATTTTCCCCTCACAGGTTATGTTTTTTTAGCCCTTTAGTCATTTGTTGCTCTTCTCTGGACTCTCCAATTTGTCCACATCTTTCCTGAAATGTGGTGCCCAGGACAATACTCCAGTTGAGGCGTAATCAGCACAGAAGAATTACTTCTTGTGTCTTCCTTACAACACTCCTGCTAATACATTCCAGAATGATGGTATGTTTTTTTTTTGTTTGGTTGTTTTTTATTTTTTGCGGGGGACAGGGGCAGGCGCAGTGTTACCTTATTGACTCATATTTAGCTTGTAATCCACTATGATCTGTAGATACCTTCCTGCAGTACTCCTTCCTGGGCAGACATTTCTCATTTTGTGGGCGTCCAACTGATTATTCCTTCATAAAGTGGAGTACTTTGCATTTGTCCTTATTGAATTTCACCCCATTTACTTCAGACCATTTCTCCAGTTTGTCCAGATCATTTTGAATTTTAATCGTATCCTCCAAAAGCACTTGCAACCCCTCCCAGTTTGGTATCATCTGCAGTTCTACTGCAATATAGATTTAATTAAGCATTCTTTAGAGATTTAAAGTATTATTCAATCTTATATTTTAAAAAAATGTACAAAACTATCATTTTTAATGCATAGGATAACTTGTGATTATGAAGAGCCAAATAAATCGTAAAAGTTTGTGTACCTAACATGCAATCTCACAATCTAGAAGTGAACGAACATATTGCTATTTGTTTGCAAAGTAAAAGAAAAGCTTAGAACAGATGCATTGTCACAACCTGATATAAAAATAAAAGAAATCTGGTTGTATGGATTTCAGTGAAGAAAAAATAAAAACAAATTGTTAATTGTACTGCAATGGCAAAATATTTTTTCTGTGGGTGTTTTGAAATCCATGCAGGAAAATCTCAAATTGTATTGTCTTGTTTTCTGGTTTGTGTACTCTCTCTAGTTTCCTATAAACAATTACTCCTTTAATTGTAAAGCAAATACCAGATATTGATACCATCAACCTGACATTAAAAAAAAGTAGCAGAAAATGTGTCTTTCCAACATTTTCCTACACAGCAGCATTGGTATGATTTCAAGTAAACCTGTAACTATTGCTTCGCTGTCTTAAAAACATCAACACACTTTGCTTTAGCACTTCCTTTCTACCAATATACCTGCCATAACTGGGCACTTTGAAAATTTTAGTGGAGTTGTTTCCACTTATACAGCCCTGAATTCAACCCTGAATGTACAGTTTATTGAATCAAAGTATTTAAGTATATACTTATTAAGCATGTGAGTTGTCACATGGAAGTCCATTAGGCAGCTGAATATACAAGTCAAGTTAAGCACATGCTTATATACAAGTTAAGCATATACATAGACAAGTTAAGCCCATGCTTGAGCAACTGGGTGAGATCAAATTATTTAAATATATAACTTCAATTAATAAGATTTTAAAGAGAGTGTATTTAGAGGTTAAGTAAGAAGAAAAGAACTCATCTAGTGGGTGATGCTGTTCTACTATTCTTTGAGTTCTTATACCACATTCTTCTAATACTCAGCTATAGTATTTGGAGCTGCCTTGCCAAATGACCAGCTGAAATTTGGTTAGGCAAATTTCTGATATATTGTCAGTTAGTCTGTTGCCTAAAAACAGTTAGAGACTTGCTCTTGGATGACTAAACAAAAAATTGAAACCATACATTTTCAGCCAAGGAAGGGAAAAATGTTGCTGAAGCATGCATTAAAATTGCAACATTCTGAATGGTGGCCTCAGGCAGACAATTATATATGGAGTGATGGGAATAGACTACTGGAAACACATACTTATCAAAAATTGATGAGTTGCTAGTATATACCATAAAACATCAGTTGCATGGGTAACTTTTAGAACATAGGGAATTTTGAAACATTGATGTAGATATGCTTAGCATAGTTACAAATTATCTAAAACAAAGAAAGCTATAAAATTGGAAGTACACCATGAAAGCAAATTAAAGTGCTGACAAAAATACTGTTTTACTATTTTGGCTATTTCCTCAGTTTACACTTTATTAGTCTAAATTCCTGTAAAGTCTGCTGGTCTATAAAGGTACTCATAGCAATGATTTAATCGAAGCAACTGATCTTACTTAGCGCTCTAACCTCTATTTAAGTTGAAACAAGCTGAAGAGCAGCCACAGTGGAATCTTCATAAACAATTTGACACCACTTTAATTAGTAGCTAGAAAGACAGCAATACAGATTTGTCTCAGAAATATCAGTCTTTTGGGAAATGGAAAGAAGATACCAAGAGTACCTGAAAGGGGGGCAGGGGAGAAATCAGGAACAAGAACTTTGCCTGAATAAGAACTGCAGGATCAGAGTTCAAATGACAGGGAGCAAGACAGAAAAAAGGTTGTTGTTGTTGCCTGTATTTATATGTGGTTTCTTTATCTGTACAGAGGAGGCACCGAAGCAGTGTCACTAATGTTCCTCTGCACTCTACACTGTTATGAACTATTCACAAAGTGTATAGTTCATAGGAGTCTATAGTGTTTTGCTCATGTTCTCAGCCTATCCAGACAATACTTTGCTCTATTTCTTAAGATATCTTGCACATGAACTTATAATACCTCTGTAAATTATGTTGCTCAAAGCATTAAAGTGTAGGGAGTTAGATATCTGCTGATAAACAGCAAGAGGAGTAGCCCAGAAGTGCTTGAGAACTGTAGATGAACAGAAGCTCCAGAGAGGGAAAAAAAATCTGTTTTCTATTGGAGAGCAAGAGGAAATGACTGAAAGAGTCAGCTTTCATTAGCATTTCAGTTATGTGATAGTTTGTGACACTAAGGTCAAAATACAGTTAAGTTTGGGGATTAAAAAAACCACTATTATATCTGTCAGGAAGTAAAAAGACAAGAGAATTGCACCAAAATGTGCCTGGGGTAAAGACAGGGCAAGTGCAAGGAAGTTTCGCGCCCAAGGCGAAACTTCCACCTTGCGACCCCCCCAGCAGCTCTCCATGCCCCCCTCCGCCCTGAGGCACCTCCCTCCCCCTCCATAGCAGCCCCCTCCTGCAGCAGCTCACCCCCCACCCTGTGGCACTCCCTCCCATGGCAGCTCCCCAACCCCTGGCCCGGTGAGCCATGCAGTACCTCCCCACTCCAGCTCACCTCTGCTCCGCGTCCTCCCCGAGCACGCCATCCCTGCTCTAATTCTCGTCCCAGGCTTGCAGCGCCAAACAACTGATTGGCGCCACAAGCCTAGGAGGCACGAAACAGCAACTGTGTGGTGGAACCCCAGGCTGTCGGCAGCACGCTGACCCAGAGGAACCTCTGGGCTGCTGGCCGTGGCTCAGATTCCCTCTCCCTCCCAGTGCAGTGGCCGCTGAAACAGCTTTAAAAAATTTGGGGGGGCCACCGCTTTTTGGCACCCCCAAACCTTGGCGCCCTAGGCAACCGCCTAGTTCGCCTAAATGGTAGCACCAGCCCTGGGTAAAGAGCCACCCTGACCAATGACTCAGTCTTCCTCCATCGGTTTGTGGAGCTAGCCCACAAGCTGAAGGGGATGGGGCTCAAGTTTCTAAATTACGGTGGGAGTGCATTCATGGTGACACTCTGTTCAGTATCCCATATGCCACAAATGCCATCTTTCAAAGTCTTCAGAGAAGGTTATGCTGAAATGCAGAAGGCAACAGCATAGATCAGCAACTTTGGTAAAGTCCTTCCACCCAACAATTAGTAAAGCTATATTCACTACATCTGGGTTAAGTAGTAGAGTCCCTGGAGCAAGCCTAGAAGGCCTTTTTTTTTTTTTTTTTTTAGCAGCTGGAGATTCCTGCCTGAACTCTGGCAATCCCAGTTGACAAATAGTTGTCCCTGCCTGCAGGTATATGGGATCTTGGGGAGCAATTACCACACAGGTGGGGTGCAAAATAAACTTTATTAAGAAAATGCAAAAACAGGGAAAATTTAATAGTGAGGGGTATGGGGTTTGTTAAGGTAGGCAATTGGGGAGGGAGTTCTTTTAGTATAGTATAGGGGGTTTCAATAGTGGGGTACAATACAGTGGGGTACAATACAGTTGGTAACCAACTAACACTGAAGTATAAATGTAACAGGTAGCTAACAATTTCTAGGTAAAGGGTGTGTCACAGCAGCATATAACCAACTAACAGTTATGGGTAAAATGTGTTAAATAACCAACAACTCTAGGTAAAAATGTGTCACAGTGGTGTAAATATAAAATGTGAGGTGTGTGAGAGAGAAAAAGGGTAACCAATGGGGTTTTATGCTAGACTTCAGTAATACAATTGAGGTTTGGCAGCAGTAGGAGCGGGGTGAACACGTGGGGGAAGGGATTAAAAGAGAGAGAGAGAGAGAGAGAGAGAGAGAGAAAGGCAGTGGTAGAGGAATGAGGTTAGGGGATGGGGGAAGAGGAGCACGTGGTGGAGCAGAAACCAAAGATAGAGGCGCTACAGAGGGAGATTTAAACTCAGGGAGACACAGAGAGCAGACAGGCTGCAAGTTTAAACAGAAGAGAGACTGCAATGAGTGACTGGGGAGCTCGGGGGGGGGATTGGGGCAGTGGGAAGACAAATTCAAATAGTAAAAACCTTATCTATCCCCTAACTTAATCAAACTTATATAAAATGACAAGCAGCTACAGAATACAACCAGGCAATGATTTTCTAAACTTATCTTAACCAACAATTAGGCAACACAACAAATATCACAGAAACTTACAAGCTCTACAATCTTAACAAACTATGACTTATTAAATTAAAAAAAAACAAGACCTATGGTGCACCTTATGCTATGGGGAGGTTACAGAGGGCAGAGTGGTATGTATCCAGGACCCAGCTCCCAAGGAAGCCAAGGGATGGTGGTTACAGCGGTGGATACAGCTGAAAGCAGAGAGCCCCAAGGCAAAGCCCACAGGAGCAGAGCTTAGCAGTGGCAAAGAGCCCTGTAGTTTAAGAGAGGTTTTAAGACACAGACCAAGGTTTAGCTTGAGTCTGTGTGCTGGGGAAACAGAGCCAGCAGCTAAAATAATAAAATAAAAGTATAGAAAGTTTTACAGAGGGATTCTTACCAGTCCCCAAGGCAGCAGCAAAGGCAGAAGCAGCAGCAACATCAGAAGAGGCAAGGAGGGTTCGGTACAGTCTCAATAATCAGGAGATCTCTCAGGTAGCAATTCGTTCTTCGTGGGGGGGGGGTATTCAAAAACGGGGGTACGCTCAAAAATAAAACGAGAGCGGAGAAAGGACCCCCCAGAACCCCTGGCTGATCAGACCAGGCAGCAATGCAGGAACCTTTCTGAGGTGTGTTTCAAAAATGTCTGGTTTTAAAGGCAAACTTGGGCAGTTTCCCACCAGTAATCCTGATAGGCTCCCTCTGTCACAGGGGAGGGGGCACAGGGGAAAAACTGAAGGTAAGCCCAGAGACATGCCTGGACATAGTCCTGTGCAATAGGTGACTCAAGAGCACATGAGACTATGACTCATGCCCAGGATCTTAAAACCACAATAGGCCTTGCAGCTCTGGACATTGCCTACCCTACACCAAGCCCAGGTTCAACGAGGTGATAACAGGACTAACCCTTTGAAAAGGGCAGTGGTCCCACTTAGCATGCAGCACAAGTGGCCATCCCTTTGAGAAGGGCAATGGCTCTTGTTAAACAACTTAAGGGGCCCTCCCTTTGAGAAGGGCAGTGGCCCTGGTAAACAACTTAACAGCCAGGGAAGGGCGGCCACAGGAGAACAGAAAACAAAATGGAGTCTGGGGAAACAAAATGGAATAGGGGAATAGCTGTAACGGACATGCCCCCCTGGCCGACCTGAACGGGCTGTGAGGGGGATGTCTCATGCAAAGACCAAAAAAAAGAAAAAAAGAAAAAAAAAAGGTTTTACAAGTCATCGTCTTCGTAGTATGGAGGTGGTGGTTTGCTGCTGTCCAAGGGGATGGAGGAATACCTCACCTGCAAAGGCAGGGCTGACACAACCTTATGAATTAGCTGCTTGACCACTGCTATCCCCAACAATAGCCACAGTAATAAGCCACTGCTTGATGGACTGAGCCCAGGTCCCCAACCCCCAGCTGGACCACTGAGCTTGCCACCAATCCCACTGCTTACGCTCTTCACGAATCTGGACGGCGAGGGAGGATAGTTGGTCAGCCACGGCTGAGACATTGTTCCACCCAGGCTGAAGGCACAGGCAACATTGTCCTTTAAAGCGAGGATCGAGGTCCTCCAAGGCGACACAAAAGTCCTTCTGTAGGATGGTCTGGATCAGAAGACGGTTCTGCTCGGCGTAGTTGGCTAGGATAGTGAGGGCGTCGCTGGTTCGACGAAGTCCTTCTGCTGTGATGTTGGTGAGGGCCTCCAGACCAAGCGACAGTCCACGGATTTGCTGTAAAGTTAAACTGTATGAGAGGGGGTTAAACTGTATGTACCCTCCTATGACCATCTCGGTGGCTGACTTGAGTCGCTCCCATGCGGTGGCTGTTCGTCGTTTGCGTGGTGAGGAGAAGAAGGGGCGACGGTGGTGAAAGAGCCCTCCTCCCTTTATGACGAGTTGCCCGATGGCACATATCCCCTTTGGGAATGCGGGTAGAGCAGTCCGGGAAATGTTGTTCCCACAGAGCCACACTTGTCCTGGGGAAGAGGGTAAAAACTGGTCATGGATGGAGCTTCGCTGGGGGGATTTCTGACCAGGTGGTATATCGACCTCCATCCATAGTAGGTGGGCTGCTCTGACCTGTCTCAGTTCTACATGGGTCTGAGCTGTGGATAAGTATTGGGTGGGGTTAAACACTGTACTTGTTGAAAGATGATTAATAAACCTGGTGAACTCAGTGCGGTATCTTGAGCTTCCTTTCTTGGAGTTTGAGTTAGGCTGAGGTCCTATGAACCATTGGGTGCAATTGGGATACTGCCCCAACGGAGTGGGATTGGAGAAGCCAAAGAACACGATGCAGGGGGCTGCTGGGAGTGGTCCTGTCACCGCAACAGGGGCGAATGAGTTGGGTCTTCGGTCGTCGCTGGTGGTGTTGCACGTGAACAGAGGCCGATGAACCCAGTTTGTGTTGTTGCAGGCTGAAGCTGGATGCTGTGGAGTCAGGTTCGTGAGGGGGAGGAACTCCCAGAGGAAGGGGGACCCTCCCTCTGAGGCCTTTGGTCTTGTACAGGCAATGCAATCGTGTGATGGGGGGACATCTGACAGGTTCCCGATGAGGACCTCCTGTAGGGCGTAGGCTCTCAACCAGGCAACCAGAGGGTTTTCTCGAGGCGGGGTGGCAATCATGGCAACTGATTCCTACGGAGACATAAAAGAAAGGTGGCCCCTCTTAGGGCCTGTTATGACCGAACACTAAGCCAGTTGTGGTGGACCAGGTCAGGCTTGCCCCGTCCATCTATTTGAATATGATAGGTGTTAGGGAACCGGCCAGCTGTGATGATGGTGGCTGCTAGTGGAGTGCAGGTTCCCTGGGCATTCGGAATAGAGACCCACACTGGCTGAGAAATACTATAGGCAGGTTTCCAAGGTTCCCGTGGTTTAGGAGCAATTTCTGGCCATCGGCTGTATGCTGTATTAAGGGAAATGAGGGCTTGAGGCAGGACCCAGTCCCACCCCTTGTAATCAGGGGTGCCAAGTATGGCCCGAATCTGGGTCTTCAGCATTCCGATCCGTCTCTCCACGACTCCGTTGCTTTGGGGGTGATATGGCAGGTGGGTGTGAAGACGCACCCCCCACTGGGACACCGTCTGGTCTATAGCTTTACTGGTGAACGGTGGCCCTCCATCGGTCTGGATCTCTTCGGGTGCCCCCCAGGCAGCAATTACCTGGAGAAGGGCTACAGAAACAGCTGGTGCAGTAGATCGCCTGAGGGGAGAACACATTAACTGACGAGACCCTAGGTCAACTATTACAAGCCCCTTTGGATACTGTTTGGCTCCCGGGAGGGGGCCAATGAGGTCCATCTGCCAGGTTTTACCTGGGCTAAAGTGCTTAGGGCTATAAGCACCATGAGCATAGACAGGCTTGTTAGTGACTCGTGCCTGTTGGCAGCTCAGACACCCTTGAACAGCTTGGGTGCACTGCTGCCTAGACACGCTCGATGTTCGTCTCCCTCGGTCAGTCAACAGCTGATGTAGGGCACGGGCAGGCAGGTGCCCCCACTCTTTATGAAGCCAGGTGATGAAGGGATCACTGCAAGAGATAATGTTAACCTGGGATATGTTACACTTATATTCTCGGAGTTGTAGATCCAGGCTGGAATGAAGAGGGTTACTGTCAGACCTGTGTGAAGGACAATGAGTAACAAACCATGGCAGCTTGGACTGTGCTGCCAGTTGAGTAATCTGTGCCCATATTTCTTCATGAGCGGCGGGCCGTCCTTCTCCCATCAGGATGGACACGCAGTAGCTTGAGTCCACTCCCAGGACCACGCATGTTTTCGGGTGGGCTGCCACAATGTGAGAGGCTGCCAGTAGGACGCCTTCTGCTTCGGCCTTCTGAGCTGAGCTGGAAAAATCTAAGGGTTTAACTTTGAGGGTGTTACAGGTAGCACACAGCATTCCTGCTCGGGGAGAAGGCGATGTGCCCCCATCAGATACAATCCAAGGGGCATAGGCACTCAGTTGGGCAATAGCCCCCGGCTCAGTGGCAGCTGCAGTGGAGGAGGACTTGAGGGCCCAATGTCCAAATACCTCCTGGGCCTGGTAAACGAGTCGCTCCCAGGTAGCAGGGGCTCCCTGGAACTGGGGGGCCGGGGTGAAGGTGAGGTATGGGAGAAGCTCCACATGAGGCCCCTTTAGGGTGCCTGTGGCAGATTTACCCCATGGGAGAGCACACTGGACAGCAAGCATGGCAATGCCCACAGGCCCATAACGATATTCGGGTCCTGACAACTTCCGGGCCTGATTGTGGACAGGGAGGTCCTCTTGGGACACAGTTACGGCCACATGGTCTGAGGACACAGTGAGGGTAATCTCAATAGGGTTGGTGGGATTCCATCGAGCCAAGGTGGGCCCAGAGCCCAACCAGGCAGCCAGGGAAGACACCGCCTGCTCGGCCTCTGGTGTCCAAAGGGTTTTAATGTTCCTGGCATATTGCTGCAAAACAGATAGTTGTGGCAACAAAGCAGCAGGGAGAAACTGTCTGTGATAGTTAATTACACCTAACACATGCTGCACTTCACGTCTGGGGGGAGCTACCCCCAAGGGGAAAGAATTCGTGAGTGGGTGGTAAGTTAAGTGGCATAGCTGTCCCTTTTCTACAGTAAAACCTAAAAACTGAAAGGTAGAAGTAGCAGTGAGGATACTTTTAGGCAAACTGAGGTTCCACCCATCGGTGGATAAAGCGGCCTGAACCTGTTCAGTGACCTTTTGTACTTCAGTTGGTATGGTGCCAGTTATAAGAATGTCGTCCACGTAATAGACAACATGAATGTTGGGGAGGGATGGTACCTTCTCTAATGTGCGGGTTAGGGCCTCACTGGCACAGGCAGGTGAGTTTTTGTACCCTTGGGGACACGCTTGCCATTGGTACTGGGCTCCCTGGTAAGCGAAGTTTAACAATCCCTTGGGGTCATAGAGGGGGATCTGATAAAACATATCTTTTAGGTCTATTGTACAGGCCCACTGGTTAGCGTCGTCCAGTAGGATGCGTTCTATAGTGGGGATATCCCATTTGGCGGCGAATGCTACTGATCGTATGTGTTTGTTAGCGGCGCGATAATCTATAACCATCCTGTACTCATTGGTTTTGTGTGGTTTTGGGATTCCCCATGCACTGGACAAGTATTTGCTCGCTGACACACGCCGAATCTTGTTATCATTAAGCAATGTTTCAATGAGCTGGGCAATGTGTGGTTGACCTTCTGGGGCTGTGGGTATGGGTCTGTATTTCCAGGGTGTGGGGTTGAGAAGTTCAGGTTCATGGGGGGAACTGGCACCCGATAGGGTGACTGGTAGTGCATCAAGCACGGCTTCGGCCAGTTTAAAACGCCGTAGCTCCCGAACCCTAAGGAGTGGCATGGGTCCCACTAGGGCCCGAAATGTTACTGGTGTGTGGCCTATGGATGCGTGTACCTTTACTTCTGCACAGGGTTCTGTGCTGTTGAGGCCTTGCACATAAATGGTGTGTCCTGTGGGGGTGTGAGGGACGTGAGGAGGAACAATGGACACCTGTGCCCCCGTGTCCAGCAAAAAGGGGATGACGAGACCCTTGTCAAAAACTAGCGGATAATAGGGGCGGGGATCCCCTTGCCGGGTGCTGGCCGCCGCCAAGCACCCGGCCATTACCCGTTTTTTGGCTGGGAAGGTTCTGAGCGCTCTTCCCATCCCAGAGCTATGGCCAAGGCTCTTTGCTGCTCACTATTGAGCTTACGTACAACCTCCTTAGTGAGGCCCTTGTACAATAAGAACCCAAAAATTTTGCGTTCTGTAAATGAATGCTGTGAGTACTGGGGCCTGGGTTGTGAACTGGCATGTGGGGGGTGTGGACTGGCGTGTGGTGGACTGATGTGTGGTGGGGTGGACTGATGGGTAGAGCTTGGGCTGAGGGCCATCTTATTTTCTCGAGGGCTTCATAGAGTCGCCCAATGGGGCGCCTAGCATACCCCCTTAGCCACAGAACTGCCCCAGTGTCAGGGGTGGTACTGCTATCCATGGCTAAGTCAATGGCAGCTTCGTCTATGGGTATCTCGGTGGGGTCAATAACGTGTCTGAAGGCATTGACCTGGTTAATCTGAGCCTGAGTAAGCCCCAGAGGGTGTTGGGTAGGGGACCACAGCATGATGGACCCCCCTGCGATGGCACATCTGAGGGAAGAGATGTCCTTGACGCTTCCTCTGGGGACTTGGATCCCTTGAAGGGAGTGCTGTAAATGGAGGAAGGCCAGTGCTGGGGCGGTCAGGGGCCATGCAGTGTTAGATATTACCAGGCTCCCTGAGAGACCCCTGGACCAGCTACTGGTCCTGGCTAATACTATGCCCTCTTCTCTATCCACTAACTCTTGTTCGTTTTCCAGAGCCAGGCGGCCTAGCCACAGTAGTGGTGGCTCATTGGCCCCCCTAGCGGTGTCCGAGATGAACTCCTTCATCTCTGCTTTGGAGCGAGGTCGGAGTTCTGTCACCTGTGTGGTATTGCCCTGGTTATCAATCTTTATATGACTGATGGATACCGGCAGGGCTTCACCAGAGGTGACAGTGGGTGCAGGTTCATGGGCTTGGGCCTCTAGAGGGGCTGAAGGTAGGGCTGGGTATAGTGGGGTTTTCTTGAGGGGAGATGAGGCCTCTGGGTGGGTATATGGGGGTGGTTTTTCAGGGGATTTATTGGGACTGGGCAGGCTAGAGGTCAGCGGTGGTCCCTCCTGGCTAGTGGCCTCCTTGGCTGAGGTCATTAGGGCCCCATGGAAAACAGTTAGTTTATCAAGGGCCTGAGCCAGGATCTCATAGGTAACTGTGGCTACCTTTTGGGGCTTATATATGTCATGCCACAGTTTCTTGGGCTTTCGAATTTCATCCAGCTTCTGCACCAGTTCTGTTAATATCTGGTGGGTGGGGGACCCCTGCAAAATTTGAGGTTCAGGGGCGAGCTTAGATGGAGTCCCCCCGCAGGCTTTCACAACCCTTCCCACCTCTCTCCAGAGGCGGGTGGGATCTGAATCTGCGGCTGGCTCTCCTGCCTTAGTGCAGACTGGCCGGAGGCTGGAATCAGCAGGGCTGGCCCTGAATGTGGGGTGGCAGGTTAAGAGGCACCCCACATCAGTGAGCCCCAGGTGGGTGGTATACACCCTGGAGCTCTGGCCTTTGCCAATAGTACAGACCCATTCTAGGGCCTTAGGCTGCTGTTTACTTTGCAGCAAGTGGTATTGTAGGTGGTTGGTCTGATCTTCCTCTGTCCCAGAGGTCTTGGCCTCTTTCCAGGGACAGGGAGGGCAGTAATTGTTACCCCAAGATCCTGTTCGTGACGCCATGTCCCTGCCTGCAGGTATATGGGATCTTGGGGAGCAATTACCACACAGGTGGGGTGCAAAATAAACTTTATTAAGAAAATGCAAAAACAGGGAAAATTTAATAGTGAGGGGTATGGGGTTTGTTAAGGTAGGCAATTGGGGAGGGAGTTCTTTTAGTATAGTATAGGGGGTTTCAATAGTGGGGTGCAATACAATGGGGTACAATAC
This sequence comes from Gopherus flavomarginatus, assembly GCF_025201925.1. Lineage (NCBI taxonomy): Eukaryota > Metazoa > Chordata > Testudines > Testudinidae > Gopherus > Gopherus flavomarginatus. Next base: position 180,436,901 of record NC_066619.1, read on the forward strand.
AGTTGGTAACCAACTAACACTGAAGTATAAATGTAACAGGCAGCTAACAATTTCTAGGTAAAGGGTGTGTCACAGCAGCATATAACCAACTAACAGTTATGGGTAAAATGTGTTAAATAACCAACAACTCTAGGTAAAAATGTGTCACAGTGGTGTAAATATAAAATGTGAGGTGTGTGAGAGAGAAAAAGGGTAACCAATGGGGTTTTATGCTAGACTTCAGTAATACAATTGAGGTTTGGCAGCAGTAGGAGCGGGGTGAACACGTGGGGGAAGGGATTAAAAGAGAGAGAGAAAGGCAGTGGTAGAGGAATGAGGTTAGGGGATGGGGGAAGAGGAGCACGTGGTGGAGCAGAAACCAAAGATAGAGGTGCTACAGAGGGAGATTTAAACTCAGGGAGACACAGAGAGCAGACAGGCTGCAAGTTTAAACAGCAGAGAGACTGCAATGAGTGACTGGGGAGCTCGGGGGGGGGGATTGGGGCAGTGGGAAGACAAATTCAAATAGTAAAAACCTTATCTATCCCCTAACTTAATCAAACTTATATAAAATGACAAGCAGCTACAGAATACAACCAGGCAATGATTTTCTAAACTTATCTTAACCAACAATTAGGCAACACAACAAATATCACAGAAACTTACAAGCTCTACAATCTTAAAAAAAACAAGACCTATGGTGCACCTTATGCTATGGGGAGGTTACAGAGGGCAGAGTGGTATGTATCCAGGACCCAGCTCCCAAAGAAGCCAAGGGATGGTGGTTACAGCGGTGGATACAGCTGAAAGCAGAGAGCCCCAAGGCAAAGCCCACAGGAGCAGAGCTTAGCAGTGGCAAAGAGCCCTGTAGTTTAAGAGAGGTTTTAAGACACAGACCAAGGTTTAGCTTGAGTCTGTGTGCTGGGGAAACAGAGCCAGCAGCTAAAATAATAAAATAAAAGTATAGAAAGTTTTACAGAGGGATTCTTACCAGTCCCCAAGGCAGCAGCAAAGGCAGAAGCAGCAGCAACATCAGAAGAGGCAAGGAGGGTTCGGTACAGTCTCAATAATCAGGAGATCTCTCAGGTAGCAATTCGTTCTTCGTGGGGGGGGTTTCAAAAACGGGGGTACGCTCAAAAATAAAACGAGAGCTGAGAAAGGACCCCCCAGAACCCCTGGCTGATCAGACCAGGCAGCAATGCAGGAACCTTTCTGAGGTGTGTTTCAAAAATGTCTGGTTTTAAAGGCAAACTTGGGCAGTTTCCCACCAGTAATCCTGATAGGCTCCCTCTGTCACAGGGGAGGGGGCACAGGGGAAAAACTGAAGGTAAGCCCAGAGACATGCCTGGACATAGTCCTGTGCAATAGGTGACTCAAGAGCACATGAGACTATGACTCATGCCCAGGATCTTAAAACCACAATAGGCCTTGCAGCTCTGGACATTGCCTACCCTACACCAAGCCCAGGTTCAACGAGGTGATAACAGGACTAACCCTTTGAAAAGGGCAGTGGTCCCACTTAGCATGCAGCACAAGTGGCCATCCCTTTGAGAAGGGCAATGGCTCTTGTTAAACAACTTAAGGGGCCCTCCCTTTGAGAAGGGCAGTGGCCCTGGTAAACAACTTAACAGCCAGGGAAGGGCGGCCACAGGAGAACAGAAAACAAAATGGAGTCTGGGGAAACAAAATGGAATAGGGGAATAGCTGTAACGGACAATAGTGAGCTTGGGTTCAGTGGAGAAGGGAAGTGACTATTGGAAACATTACAAGCAAACAACTTAAAGACTATTGCCAAGACATCCTGGTGAGTTGGGAATCTTACATCTCTCTGTATAGATTAGATAGATAATGTGTATACACACATTGTTGATTAATTATTATTGGCTTTCCCAAGTTTATTCTGTATCCTCTTCCCCACCCCTCCCACCCCCAATAAAAAGTTTTTAGTTTTGTACAATGGACAAAAGTGGGGAAGTATTGCCTGGCGTGAGTGCCCAGGAGGGATTTAGTTTTCATACGTTTCTCGATAGGGGCTTAAAATCATGTTATTTACTATGTTTTCAGAAACAATACCTAGATAATTGAACCTGGAGCTTGTTGCTGCCAACAGCACCTGGAAGAAGGGTTAAAGGAATGAGAGCACATCAGTGCTTAAAAAAAAAAAAAAAAAAACCAATTTGATCTTGTGTTTATTTAAATCAAGCTGCTAGGTATATTTACCATTTTTAAAAAGACAGCACATTACTAGAAAGAACAAAGAGTGAATTTCCAAAGGTTTTGTTCACACATGCATCCAAAATCTATTTTACACAATTATTTGAACCTTCTTTAGTCTAAAACTCATGCTTGAGAATTGGTGAAAATTGGTTTTATTAAGTTTGTTGTACTTCCAAGTTCCAGGCTTTTAAGCTATAAAAGTGGGGAATATTCTTCACTGTACATTTATACTTCAGTCCTGACCAAAACCAGGAAGTTGAGACAAGCAATCATTTTAAAGAGTGAAAAATGTATAAGTTGGATTCAGCCTATTCATTCATAATTTTATCCTAAACAGATTTGTCAAAGGTTGAGATGGAGAACGAACTGGAAGTTACTAATGCAACAAAACTATATTTCTCCACTGACCCTCTTAACAGCCACATAGAAGAAGAACATCATCAAGATAATTGCGATATCCTGCATGGAAGGGCCCTTAAGGTTGATTTTTAAAAGTTACTTAACACTGTACTCATTGAAATATCAAATCAAGAGCTATAGTGCTCAGTGCAAAGCAACCCCACCTGTTACTGATAAAGGGCCTCAGACTTGTCCATAACAGGTTTTTTGTTTTTGTTTTTTTAAGATCCTGCCAGTTGCCTTCAGTATCGCTGACCAGGAGATATTATTGACACTTGATCTTCATCCGCTGCCCCGTTTATGTTATGTTTCATAGGCCCAGACAAAATTCCTAATACTAGCACATTTAAATCTTCTATGAGGCTTAATTCTCCTCCCTCACAGGGGTGTAGTTCCTCTAAGCACTGAGTTTAATTTAGGTTTTTAGCAAGACTTAAAAGTTATATCTGGTGGCCAGAACTCATTCCTTAGTCAGTTAAGAATCTCATCCATTTTTCAAGAACCTACACACCCTCAAGGCACCCCTTACTGTACACTGTGCTGACTATCCATATGGAGGATAGCAGTACGGGGAGGAAGGAAGAACAGCCTCTACAAGGCTACTACTCTTGCACATGTGAATGGCAAGGGTGGGGAATGCATGGCATTAAGTCTCTCCCCAATCACCCCAATGCACCAGGTAGCACAGCTGAGCTCACATGGATCTGCATGTGCAACATTTTGTTCTTCTCATTAATGTGAATATTAGCAAAGTGAACAAACATCCTTGCCAAAGTTTCTATGGAAGAGAGTCTTAAAAAAATTTTAGACATCTCCAGGCAGCTTTTTGCATGACCCATTTTGTGGTTGGATAAGCTCCAGCCACACTCAAACAATATGTACCATAGTTTAAGGGGTACAAATAGGAGATTTTACATGGAAAAAAAACATTTTGTACATTTCAGGCTGAGATGTGTCAGTCTTTAAGGAGTGAAGCATTTGTGTTGCTGTTTTGTAACAGTGGACAGCTTTCAGTTATCCACCTAGGAGAAAGTTCCATATAAGTGGGTTCTAGCTGGTAACAACAATTCTCTTACTCTCTGAAACTGTAATCCTAACACAATTCTATTTGGTCAGTGAAATGCAGACTACTGAGAGTCAATGAACATGGTAAATGCCATAAACACCAACTATTCCCACTTGGTTTAGCTGAAATTTAGTTTAGTTTAGTTTACTCTTACATTCCTTAAACGGTCAAGCAATATAAAAATTTTATAGAACTATGGCCAGAAGCATCACAATTTCTCACTTAATTTTTTTTCAAGATAAGCCTTTTGGTGATGTAATTAAGTTCCAAGGTAAGAAACACATTGTAACATACATTCAGTAATTAGCTTTATAGGTACAGGAGCACATTATGGGAGCTTAAGATGCAGTCTCACGCTAGTATTCATGTTTGACTTCATTAACCTTCTCTATTTTGTTCTTGTATTCATGCATGGTCTCTCATCATATTGACATACTCAACATCTCCAAACAGTCAATAAGGACCTTACCCAATTCTGTGTGCACCAGGAGAACAGAAGAGGCATTCATCAATGAAATGAGCAGCAGTCTGGAAGGCTGCCCCAAATTTGCTCAAGGGATTGAATTTTAATTAGCATTCCATCATCCTTCTCTAGCCACAGAACAGGTTCCTGCCCTTATTCTGTTCCTCAAACCTGTAGAATGAAAGAAATTCCTCTCTGGTGCTCTGTCTCTGAACATATACTGTGCACCTTGCAGAAATTACTGAGCCTTTCCTTGTGGGCTTAGACTGCAGTACGACAGTGGTATTGATCTACTGTGGCTGGGTGTCAGTTTGATGTTATAAGAATGACAGCCTCAAAAATATAGATACAGTTTGAGGGCTTTGTGGTTGTAGTGGCCCAAATAATGGAATATTGAAATAGAGGTTGTCTTTCACCAAAGACTCATTTAGACCTTTGCAACATGACTGATGCTTGGTTTATGCAATCTTAACATACACTCTCTCTCTCCCCATCCCCATGCTATAGATTTGTGCAATTATCATGAATATGCTGGCAATGTTATGTTCAGTATATAAAGAAGAACTGGTTTATTTCATTTCTCTCTCCTGCCCCCGCTCAAGTGAGGAGAAAAAAGAAAAACATTTTCATAACAAAAGCACAACTGACCTCAGCAGCACTGCATATCAAATATATATCTTATTTTAAAGATACAAACTGTAAGAGTAATTTTGTTTTATTGCCTAATTGGAGAGTCATTTTTAATGGTACCTTATACTCTTGAATTGGCATCGTGAGTTACTGTACTCTGCGCTTTATATTAAGCCCAAGTTATCTGTAGTCTTTATATCACAAGTGATCTGGCATGAATAATACATTTTGTAAATTTGAGGTGGGCTAACAAGAAGAGTGAAACCATCAGTCATCTGCATAACTTGATTAACCCCAAATAATCACCAGAAAACAGCTGTGGCAGAAACAAAAGGAAAATTTGGTTCATTTAATCTTTCATGAATTGGTAAATGCTTGCAGCATTAAAGGAATGACCCTTTCAAGGTAAAATAATCAAATCCATCTCGTCACTTTGGTGAGATGTATACAGGGATACTGATGATTTTTTAGGTGCACTGTCAGCATGCTTTTGAGATCAATGCCAATGAAATATTCTGTTTACAATTTAACCTATTTCCCCAAGAATTTGAGAGTTTTAATACCAATAATAGTTATGTCTCACTCTATTGATCTACTGCTAAATTAAATGGCAAACAAAAGCAATTGTATTTTTCTGTCAAAATAGCCTCTATAGGGAAACAAATTCTTTATTAAAGCACAATGTGTGTGTTGCACTGAAATGAAAGAAACTTTCATTTAAAAAAATGATCTTCAACAAAAGCAGAGAAAGACCTTCAAACAGATAGATCTACTTGATGGGTATACTAGAAAAGTAATAAAACTGAAATAGTATATTGAATTCCTTTTCCCTGATGTGAAGTCTGAAGACCACCGATTTTTCTTCTGAATAGATTTAAACATAACATATAAAGAAAACATGTATTGGAGGTATATTTTATATATGCTCTACATATGATACAATTATATCTATTACTAACGCTACTTACGAAAAATAGCTACCAATACTTTACATATCAATGGAATGTCCATCATGATTCTAAGGGGACACATGGTTTTACTCTGGAATAGACAAGCTGCCAAAGAACTCAATACAGAAGAAAACAAGGCATTAAGTTTTCTGAATAAGAGTGAAATACACCTCTACCCCAATATAACACTGTCCTCGGGAGCCAAAAAATCTTACCATGTTATAGGTGAAACAGCATTATATCAAACTTGCTTTGATCCGCCAGAGTGTGCAGCCTCCCCCTCCCCCCCGGAGCACTGCTTTACCGTGTTATATTGGGTCACATTATATCAGGGTAGAGGTGTACCTCAAACAAACATAGGAATAGAAACTTTATTCCTTAAATTACTCCCATTTCAGACACAGATTAAAATTATCTGACACTAATTTAATGGGTTGATGATTATGCTAGTTACTAATCACATTAATTCCATTTAGATCTGCTTATCTAGCACCTCTAAAGTCAATGTGAATTTTGCTATTGATTTCAGTGAGACAAGATCAGGCCCTTAGAATATTGGAACGGTCACATACACATTTTTTTCTTCTAAAGAAGTTACTTACTTCTACAGTAAGGCCAAACAGGTGTTATGGAACTGATACCTAATAGCCACAGAAATCTTATTCATAGTAACAATAATTTAGTCTGTGGCCAAAAATGTGTTTGTTTATACTATAAGTAGAACATTTTTTTTTTTTTTTTACTATAGACCCAGATATTACACATCTGTGCTTGTGAAGGTAACAGAGTACATACTCTTGTAAACACTGCATGTACTCTGCACAAAGGTACTCTGTCTTTTCACAAAGGTTAATCAGAAACAGTAGAAGTATAATCAAGTTTTATATGTGACGACCACCCACTGATGCACAGTCATTTCTTACAAAAAGTATGGTATTGTGGTGGAGGGGAACAGGAGACAGGGAGGACAACACACTCAACACACAGGGAGGACAACAATAGTAAAACAAACAATCTAACCTCTGCTGAAAGCTAATGAAAGGGGTAGAAGAGAGAAGCTTGAGGGGCTTTTCTTGGTTTAATGGTGTGGCATCCACCTCTGACAAGCTCCTTTTCTGGTCAGATGTGTCTGCAGTCTTTAAACAATCCATAGACCCAGAGCTTCCTCCCTGAAGGCAATGGTTTCACCCTTTTGGCCCCAGTAACTTTTGGCAAAATAGCTCAGATCCCCTTCTGGATGGTTGATTACTGTCCAATTATAAGCCATTTCCACAGTGGCATATGGGGGAGGTGGGGGAGGACCCAGGCCCACTCACTACTCTGGGACTCAACCCAGGGACCCCAAGAACCAAAAAATCACAATACCATGTCCCTTTAAAAAAAACTGTTTTCAGTTCCCTTCCCAACAGCCACTTCCCAACAGCCTCAGCCTTCACCAAAGCTTCACCCTTACCTCAGGGCTCTTATATTCAGGCTCAGCAGCCAGCCAGCCAGCTCTTTTTCACTCCTCCAGTTCCTATCAGCACTGAGCAGTCCACAGTACTGTCGTTCCCTTTAGCCAGCCAAGAACACCATCTACACTCCTTCAGTTCAGCTCCTTTTATACTAGCCTGCAACTCTCTGATAGGCTAGCCATTTGCAGCTTCTCTCTGATTGGCTGCTTTACTGCACAGTATCTCTAGCCCACCTGGAGGACTTAGCTCCACCGCTCCTTTCCTGTGACAAGTGTGGCAGAACTAGACCCACCCTGCCACAGTTGGTATGTGAAATTATGCAGAAAAGTAAGAAAAGCCCCGGGAGTATGTTATTTGCAATAGTGGACAGTAGAAATACTACCATAATCAATATGTCTCTTAGTCTATAAAGTGCCAAAGGACTCTTTTCTGCTTTTACAGATCCAGACTAGCATGGCCACCCCTCTCATACTTGATACACAATCAGCTGTATTCAAATGTGTGGCTCATGAACATTACAACAGGCAGCTGGGATATGTATTTTCACAAAACACACATCTTAGGAAAATAGTATAAGTCTGATTCTGTTCTCATGTACACCAGTGTAAATCAAGGGTATCTGAAGTCAGTGGAGATACTCTGATGTAAAACTGGTGTGAGAGGCACAATATCGCTACTTCTGAGTGATTAAGGAAGAATGTGGCCTCTTATAATGGAGTCCTCAGTGAGAGAGAAATCAATGGACTGAGAGCCAGGATATTATTTATTGCAAGTATTTACAAAGTATTGAACACAACAGAAATAGCTTCAACAATAATATACACAGATTCTTCCACTTCCAGAATTCCAGTTGAACACAGTTCTGGGGTCAGGTTCTCATATCACAACCTACTTCTGTCTCTATCATGGTTATGCACATACTTGGCTGTCACTATCTCCACCTCTTACCCTCCATTGTGCTTAGCCTTCCTCTATAGGAAGAGAATGTTACCCAAACATATAATCCTCACACAAGTGGTTAACTGTAATTAGAACTAACCAATGAACTGTTTCATCTAGCCTTGTCCAGCCAGACAAAGGGTTATTCACTGACACTGACATATGAAAGAATCACTAAGTTATTAAGCAATATATTTCAGTGTGGTAATATATATTTAAATAAGTATCCCCTCTCACCAGGATATAGTGGGGGTAATTCAATTATGGGCTAGACCGCCACCTGGTGTAAATCAATGTAGCTCCACTGATTTTCATTGAATTATGTCAATTTATGCCTGCTAAATATCTGATCAAATGTTTGTGAGGTGCTTAGATATTGGATACTTAAATTTTGAAACAGAATCCTGTCCCTCCTTCTAGTCCTCAGCAGCAGTAAAATGTATGCAAGAAGAATCCAGATACAGGTAATAAGTACCTAATGCTAGATAGCACTGAGTGTCAGTGGTGGGGCTTGAAGTCATACAGAAGTGCATCATTAGCCTATAGATAGCATGCCGCCATTTGTGCTGGTTCTAACCATAGCAAACACCAACACTGATCTATTTTCAGTAAACAGCTGAACTCCACTTTCAGCCTTCCCTGTAAAAGACTGTTGTGTAATTTGATAGGCAATGTCCTTACTTTGCAGCTTACCCACGCCCCTGTGGAAAGCAGCCATATTTGCCTGAGGAGACCATGATGACCCACAGGGAAGCAAAACAGAAGTATGTGTGTGGCCAGGGAAGGGAATAATTCATTGTTCCCACAGAATAACGTAAGATTGAAGATCCTGAAGCCCAGTAGGAAAGAAAAGTCTCACAGAATCGGAGGAGCTTTGGGGTAGGATGAATTCCTTGACGTTTGGATTCTCTAGAGTCAAACTTCCAAGTTAACCTAAAGGGACTAGCCCACTGTCATAGCTTGGAATGAGCCGTGCAGGGTCAAATCTGTATAGTCTACACAAACCAAACACAGCAGGGTTTGCTCACCTCTAATTATTTTCTTCCATTTAGTAGGAGATATTTCAGTTCCAGGCAAAAACAACAGAGTAAGTTTTTTATATTCCGAAACTCAACATGTTATGAAAAGTACATTGCCTGTTTTTCTAAGACAGCTCTCTGCTTGTGTTTTTACAAGCAGAACTAGATGGAACTGTAAGTTAAATAAGTAAAAGTCTCACCGTATACATAATTTACACTTTGACAAATCCCACATTTTGAAAAGGCAAATTCTCTTTACTTTCAGTCATATTATCTACTTTTTAAAATGGGAGTTTAATTGACTTTTTCCATAGGGCTAGATTGTGACTTTTAAACCATAATCCTGCATTAGAGGAGATACAGAGCCACACCAGTCCTGCACGAACACCAGACAGATAGTGTCCCAGGCCACCAAAATCCTTCTAGTGCTATTCCTTGTGCAGAGATGATGCATTGACCCAATGGCAAAGTATTCTCTCCACAATCAGCAAGAAGCCCGAGGCTCTGTGGATCCCTGTCTAATTCTACATGCATCTTCCTAAATAGTAGGGAATGAGCAGAACCCCAAAGGATGAAATACTGTTTGCAAAATGTTTTAACAACTGTAGCACTTAAGAATTTTTGGGTAGTTATCTGAAATTCAGCACAGAAATATTCCTTAAGTCAGACAGGCATCTTCCAGTTATTTGGTGAAAATCTATTTGGGCTCTAAAACCAGACTTTGCACATGATATTTAGTGATAATATGCTCTCTTAACTTATTTCATTGACTATGCACATGTGGGAAAAGTTCTCATTCACTGGGCAGGCATATGTGGAATACATTCTGTGAATCTGGGTATGTAATAAGTAAATGGCTAGGTTCCACTCCTACAAGTCGCTTCATGTGGGAAAACCCTTCACCTCACTGGAACCCAGTTGAAATCACTGGGACTCTATAAAATTGAAGGTTAGCTCGTTAAGTCAGGCATTAGTTGCATTTTACTTTCATTTTTCTGTAAAAAATTCTGACTTTTATTACTTGTAATCACTTAAAATCTATACTTCTATAGGTAATAAACTTGTTTAATTGTGTTATCTAAACCAGTGTGTTTGGATTGAAGTATTTGGGAATCTCCATTATTATCATCCCCATTTGGGATAACAGGATTTGTGCATATCATTTTCTATTAATAAAACAATAGATTTATATGAGCTTGTATTCTCCAGGAGAGAGCTGGGTAGTAGAAGACGTACATTTCTGGGGAAAGTCTGGGATTGGGAATTCACTGGTGTCGCTCTGCTGTGAAATTCAAGAGCGGCTGCCTATAGCATTCATGCAATACAACTGGGAATAACTTACATGCTGAAGGCTGTGTGAGAGCAGACCAGGAGTGGAAACTCTCATAGCAGAGCAGTGTAAAAGGCACCTCAAGCTGGAGAACTGTGGACACAGCTGTTCATCAGCCTAGACTGTACCCTGGGTAATGTCACAGCAATCACCTATGGGGCAGAACACAGTTGCTGTTTAACAGTACACAGCAACCATACACAAGAATTTAGAGGAGTAAATGAAGAAGAATACTATACGGGAACTGCAGGAAGATAAGAATAACATAGTTATCCTAAGTTGAGGTAGGCCAGGCCACTGGGGTTAACATCACTACATTTGATAACTGAAATAATCAGATTCTGAGATCTATTGCAAAGTGGCACACTCCCATGAGCTATCTTAATGAACCCCAGCATCACTGAGCTGAGATTTCCTTTATTGCCAGTAATTATTTTTTTCCAGCTCAGTCTAGGTTGTGAGTGCCCTATGTTCATTATCTGCACACCTATGGTTGCTATATCCATTATTCTAATATCAATAGAGACTGCATCACAAGAAACTAAAACCCTTTAGCTAACAATAGTTCAGTCACTTCTATTTTTCAATTTAAATTCTCCACCCTCTTACCAGAAAGTAAATTAGTGCTGTGTCAGTATAGGTAGAAAAAAATTAGAATGACATAATAAAATGCATGCTGGGGGGGAAAAAAAAAAACTGACATTTTGACTGTTGATCCTTCCACAGGCAAGGGAATTGACTATTAAGGAATATTTTTCAAAAACTCATTTAATTATAAAAAACACTTAAGCGTTTCATTGTAATATGAAAATTAATATTTTAAAGAACACTGAGTGATGAAGTTTCAACAGCAGGGTTCATATAGATTAATCTGTCCATTACGATGCTGATCAGCCAGTTTGAATCATCCCAAGGTTTAAGACGTTCTAATCTGTTTAATACTAGATTTGACTTCTCTTAGGAGTTTTGCAAATCAAGTGAGATTGATGCCCTTATAGCAGCTCCACTGGTTTTTCTTTTTCTTTATTTAATTAAATAAGAGGGAGTTAGCTAAATTGTATTTTCTATCTTCACTCCACAGACCAGCCATGAAAGTATAAAGCTGTCATTGATGTGCTATGAGCTCACGATTTTAGTCTATCCAAATAAATTGGACAACCATATATTTTATGACAATCACAGTTGCCAGAAGTTGCTTGAGAAGCTCAATTTAACCATATGTCTAGGTGTTTCATTAAGAAACATCTTAATGTGAACATAGATCATGCCGAATGTGGAATTTAAATAGTAATAATAATTTGAGAGGTACTCCATTGTGCCTAGCAGTACATTTTCATTTACCAGTGATTACAATTATTTAGACTTTCTACAAATAACATAAAGAGAGATTAGATATTTTAAGGATCAAATTCTCAACTGATGTCAATCAGCATGGCGTCATGACTTCACTGCTGAGGATCTGGCCTTAAATCTCAGTCAGTGCTCAAATACATGCAAAAAAGCACAGGAATTACCATATCAGCTTTGAGCAGACTATATTACCCTGTGTTATGCATACTCCATTTGATAGTACCTACGAGGAAGCCAAACCACTCCTCCCTCTCACATTCTACGGCAAGATTTTCAGTAGAAATCTGCACATTGGGTTTCCCATCTTAATGGGATATGAGCTTTTTTGAAAGTGCAGCCTCAAGTGTGGCTGCAAAGCGTTTGAAAATCTGGCTCTGAGCTCTTTTAAAAATGAAGCCCTTCGTACCTTTGAAATAAGTGTATATGTTTATAATCCTCTACAAAACCTTGCCCACCAGTATCTTTAGTAATTTCAAGGTGCCATAGTATTTAGGTTCAAAGTACCAAGTTAATAACTAAGACAAATTATATTAAAATTGCCTCTGCTTTTACCTTTTGTGTTTAGACTATTTGAAGTTGGGATACATTGACTTCCAACTCCTCTCTCTCTTTTTCTCTCCTTCTCTCATCTTTCTTCTCCATCTCTATGTGGGTGAGTTTAAGGCTGCATGGAGCTCATTTCCATCTCTTCCAGTAGAGGGTTCCACAGTCTAGGACCTAACACTGAGAATGTTTTGCCTCTAGCTTTTGAAATTTTATCCCAGCCAATTACAGCTTCAATGTCTGCAAGGAGTGCAGTTGCCCTGGTGAGTTGAGGACCTAGAGTGATGCTGTTGCAAAAAAAGCAAATGTAATTCTCAGCAGTATTAACATAAGATATGGGACGTAGTTGTTCTGACCATCTTGTCACTGGTGAGGTCTCAGCTGGAGTACTGTGTCCAATTTTGTGCTCCATAATTTAAGAAAGATGTTAAACAAAAAAAGAGGTTTAGAAAACATAGCCTATAAGGAAAGATTGAAAGAGTTGGGAGTGTTTAGCCTAGGGAAGAAAAGGCTGAGAGGGGACATAACAATATTCAAATATGACCATGATCAGTTGTTCATGTCCATCAAGGGCAGGACAAGAAATAATTGGCTCAGTTTGCAGCAAGGGAAATTCAAGTTAGATATTAGGAAAAACTTTCTAACTCTAAGGATAGTTAAGCACTAAAACTGGTTACTTAGGGAGATGGTGGAATCCCCATCATGGAGGTTTTTAAAAATAGGTTAGACAAACACCTGTGCCGAATGGCCTACGTATACTTAATCCTGTGTTAGCATGGTAGTATGGACTAGATGAACTCTTGAGGTCCCTTCCAGCCCTACATTTCTATGATCTAATGGTCCCTTCTGGCCTTACATTCTATGACTATTGTGGAAATATGCTAATGTAATTTGCTGTGGGCTATACTCCTGGCGGAATTCTGCATCACTGTCCAGCACAGAATTTTATTCTCTGCAGAAAATACATTCTGCCTGAGAAGCGCTGCAGTCCTGCCTTTCACCAGAGGCTGCTGTGGCACCAGAACAGTCAGCAGCCGGCTGCGTTCAACACTGCACCCTGCCCATAGAGCTAGGCTAGGAGGCATGGGATATGGGGGAGGGGGCAGACAGAGTAGGGCACAAGGGGTTGCTTGTGTGTGCCCAGTTCTGAAGGGCTAGTGGGGATAGTCAGCCAGGATCTCCATGGGGTAGTCTCCCCATCTCCCTAACAATCCCTGCCCTCCCTAAGAGCCTGTACAAGGGAGTAAGACCCTTCTTTATTCCTGTTTCTCTACCCAGACCTTGATCTAGTCTCATAGGAGTAAGTGGAGTACTCACCTGCTTATTCCCTCCCAAGCATAGGTGGGCAGGGATCTGGTAGAGACTTAGATCTATATAGCGTTTTTTTCCCCTCTCCATCATCTGAAACATCTGACACTGGCCAATACTATGGCCACAGTTAGGTACTAGATGGACCAATTATTTGGTATACCTTGGCAAAGTCACTATTTTGTCTAGCTTTAAAAAGCCAGGAAGGCAGAGATTTACATCTTAAAAATTATACAGTTTGTTGAACTGGCAACATGTTCTCAAGCTGGATTAAAAGTGCTGAGCAACAGTGAATTGGGACCTTTGTTAAAGATCCTGGAGTTTCCCTCTTGCCCTCCCCCCTCTATATTTTCGATAATATCAGTTTCCATAAATGGAAACCAGGCTGAACATGTAGGTATTTTAAACAGAAAAATATTTCCTGATGTGATCAGTAGTTTTTTCCATTCTTATCTCCTTGAAACTAGTGTGCTACATTGTATTATCAATATGAACTGCACACCACAAAGATATCCTTTTCATTTAACATCTAAGAGCTTGTATTTTTGGTGTCATCAACGTATTTTATTTGTAGGAGTAAAAGTAAGTAAGAGATCCAGTATGTTAGAAGAAAAATGAGACACAGCTCTGTGTTAATGAGTTTTATTTTCATTCAAAATCACAAAAACTTCCTTTTCAAAAGACACTACACCAAGATGTGCTATTTATAAATCATATATATATATTTCTGCAAAAGACATGGTTTTCCTTTACAAATCTAGTGACCCTGCAAAAACAGGGAGGAAAATTTATTTGCTCCATTATTAACTACAGCAAATTCACAGAACTTTACTGGCTAGTTACTGAGATTCACATAGCAATGGTATTTGAAAGTCCACAATGATCTCTCTCAGCTTAAAAAGTGCCAATAAAATGAAAGCAATTTTTTTCATGCATTGCTTGTAATTTAAGTTTTATCCTATGTATTTGATTTAAAGGAATTTAGGTATTGCACGGATAAATTTCCCGGCTTCTGTGTATGATGTTAAGCAATTCTCTGCCAGGGGTGTCATTCTAGCTGCCTTTTAAATTTAAACTCTCTCAGACACAGATACAGACATGAAACGTGAACAAGATAAAAAGATCCCTTTTCATTTAAAAACAGAGATATTGTACTGGGTCTGAATATTTACAGCAGAACTGCTTGCAGTTTGCAGTAACATGACCTAGGACAACTGCAATTCCTTGCATAAATGTCAGTACGATACTCCCAATATTTGTCAGCAAATGTTGGTTTCTCAGTGCTGAACCCAGTCCTCTTCCTCTAACTGTAGTAAATGGGCCATGAACAAAATTAAACACTACCTTAAATTCACAATTTCCTTCTTTCTGGCAAGCCCAAACTCCATACTACTACAGTGCACGCAGACCAGCTTAGGGAATCAAAGAGCACTCTAGTGAAACAAGTATGAGTAGTGGGAAGTCAAGAAGAGACTGACCCTTGTTCTGTTAATTCAGAACAAGTGCTTTGCTCCTTGCTGACAGACTCAATTTATTTTAAGCAGCCTGGAGCTCAGATATTACTGCAGAGTCTGGTGATGAGGAACAGTAAATTAGGCCTTGGGTACCATTTAATTCTCGTTTCCCTTTAACCTCATCTTAACATTTTGATAAATAATATTATGAGCTGGATGAAACCTTGCTGGGGCTAAATTAAAAAAAAAAAGCAGTGAGGTTGATGGGACTGAATGCTCCCTTCAATTAACATAACTGTAAGGATAACTTAATCACCTAAGACAAAAGTGTTATGGAATCTACGCAGGAAGGTTAGCCTAGATGGGCAAAGGGGCCTTTGCTGAGTATTGTTTTGTGTAAAGAGAGACAGAACAATCACAGAACTGAAGGGAGGCAAAAAGCAAGAAAGCCAAACATGTGAGCAGTGTGTGTGACTCAGGGAGAGAGATTTTCGGGTCTGGCGTTGGCTAAAGAGGGTTAAGGCTCTAAGATAAGAAACTTTTTTTTGTTTCTGGTTCCTCCTACATTTGGAGAAGCAGGACATTGTACATTCCTTATAAATAAAGAAGATTGCATCAGAGAAAGTACAGACTCCCTATCATCAATATTCCTCAGGCCCCCAACTTTGAGTAAACATGTGTATCTATAAGAGGCAGCAATATCAAAGGCAAAGAATTTTAATGACTATCCCTTCACCTCAAAAGCTTCACCTCATTTGTAAAAATCCTTGGGCAAAATCCCCATTTCTGCACCATAGAGGCTGAGCTCTTATTGTCGGGGAGTTGGGAGGACCCACCTGTGAAGATATCTGTTGTGCAATTTCCACAGAATCCACCTCAAAAACCATTAGAGATAACAATGGGGAAGCAGCATGCAGGCATGCGCCATGCCTCCCTGATACTGTTAGAGCAGGACTTCCTGTGGCTGATTGACAGGCTGCTTAGAAGAACCTTAAATGGACCATGCAACCTTGAGACTGCATTTCTGGCTGAAAGATATGACATGGAGCTATTAACTGAGAAAGACTAAGGGACCTAGCGGGATGAAGAAGAAAATCAGCTCTAGGCCACTCAGGCAGTGAGGAAGAGGGAAAAGTAACTTTCGGTTTATTTACAAATATAAATAAGAATTAAACAGGTAACACAGATTCTAATTTAAAGACCGATGAGAATGTCTCCCAGTCTCTTACAATTTGAATGGTTTCTCTGCATTTTTAAGTAGTCAGTCATTAATTTAGGTGCCTAAATAAGGACTTAGGAACCTAAATTCAGCTTTATTTCAAATCTTTGCCTAACTTTGTACAGTTGTACTTATCTTAGCTATTTCTGTGGCCTCCATTACTATACGTGTACCTCACAATCTTTAATATATTTATGCTCGCAACAGTACTGTGACGTAAGGGCAGTGAGGCATAGAGGGCATTTAAAGATGTTTAAGTGCCTAAGGGAGTTAGGCTCCTAAATAACTTTAAAAATCTTGCACAGAGTGACTACATAAGAGAGTCTATGGCAGAAAAGAGACCTGAATTGAGGTCCCTCAACTCTAAGGTTAGTGCACTAACCAAGGTTCCTCTTTGAGTTCAGAACCTTGAAACTGATATAACAATATCACAGCCGAGAGAGAATAGAATTTTATTTTCTCTGAGAACCAATGCAATAGTTTTACAATATGATGTCTGCATGCTGTCATTGTTTTGGGTTAACATTCAGATTAATTGGTGGGATTTTATTCCATTTGCGGATTTAAAATTTTTTATATAAAAATGCAAAATGATAGCCCCACTGGGAGCTGGCAGGTGCACAACACTTTTGAATATCAAGCCACTTATTCAGGTACTTGATTAAGAAATAGGAGCCTAAATGCAGGGATGCATTTTTTAATGTCTTGATTTGCAGAACCATCTGTTTTACTGATCTTTAATTCAGGAATGATCTCACCCAACATTCCAGCCATTACCTGATAAGTATCAAAGACTTTTTAAGTTTTTTGCCAAAATTCTTCCAGAACAATTGTAATATAAAATAAAAAAAAAAGTTCTGTCATTGTTAGAGTGTAGAGAGGGGGAAGTGAAAGATAGAGGAGAAAGAAAAAATGTTTTAGTTCTTTTATTCATGTGATTATCTAAAATGTGACATTATTGTGATTTAGTACAAACAGTTCTAAAATAAGATATGATTTTCATGATCCATTTGGACCCACATCAAATTCGCTGTAATTTTTGTTCCAGCAACAATTAAAAACACACTCATGGGGAAGAAAAAAAATGAAGATATTTAAGTGTGCCATTACATGGTAGTGTTTATTCTGAGCTCCGTAGATTCAAACCATTTGAAAAAAATATGTTGTCACTTCCCTTGCATCCCCTTTGTATTTCGGATCACCTGCAGTTAGTTGTCAGTTTTTAGGTTTTTTCCTTTTCTCTCCCTAAGTGGAAGATGAGAAGAAAAAAAAACTCTAAAAAAACCCAAAATGTATCAAAATATTTAAATGTTTTGAATAGTTTCAATTTGATGAAAATTTTTGAAACAAGTTTCCCCCAAAATTTTTCATGAAAAATAATTACCATTTTTCAAGTATCCCCAAAGAAACTGACAAACCTGCAAGTGCATACCACAGCAATTTAAAAAAAACGAAGTGGGATTTACATGTTATTACTGGAATAAGCCTGTTAAATCTTTAACAATGTTTACACTTGTCACTAACAGATTTGTCAATTGCCTTGGCAGAATTGGCTACAATTAACTACTCACCAGTATGGGCTAGACTGTGGCTTTTAGGGTAAAGCCCTGTGTAAGGGGCAGTGCAGAGTCTCTCCACCTTATTAGAAAGGCGTAATCTCTCCACTACTGCTCCTTACTCGCAAGGGTCATGCAACCTATTCCAGCCATTAGGACAGAGCAGATTGCTGCCTTCAGTACTTCTCCCCACACTTTCCACAGGCAGGCTGAGGGATGAGACCTCAACCAGCATCAGCTAGGACAGTACTCCATTTGCTCCTTCTACTTCCCCCTTTCCCACTTACACTTGCTACAGGTATGTCAAGGGGGAGCTGCTTCTCTTTCCCCTTCCCACTTCCTGGCTTTTGTGCTTCAAAGGGAGGGGGCTCACTGCTTCAAACCCATGCTTCCTACCCTTTTGTGAAGCTGGCGGGGGGTGGGGGGTAGGTCAATCAGTTTTGAAATCTGCAAGACTTTTTTTTCCACATGGCAAAACTGACAAATTGCTGTGTGAGTTTTCACCTTCCATCCAGCATCTTGAAGGTCTGGTTTCAAGATTTAATTTGTAATGGTCAAACTTTGGAAAGTTCAAGTGGTTGGTGGATTGGAAAGTGTCCAGCAGAGATCCCTGTAACTCTGTGAGCTGCTTGAGCATAGGTCCTGGACATAGCAATGCATTGTGGGTAGGTATGACTCTCTCTCTCTCTCTCTCTCCTACCTCCAGTATGGAAGAGGGAAGCCATTTATGATGTTGGCTTCCAGTCAGGGTTTCTGGGCAAGCCTGAGGGTTTAGAGCGGGCATGGCCTTACCACCCATCCACAGTTTTGTAGTACCCAGAACTATAGCATGGCAGTTGAACAACACTGCCATGTAATTTGAGGTGATTACCCCAGTTGGTCAATAGTTTGAAATAGTTACAGATTCCACATTTAAGTGTACTATGGTGCATGTGTCTCACTGTTTCTGGGTCCATATTAATGAGATGAATGTCTAAGGTGGTTTTATTTCCTTTTTCTTACTTTTCCCCACTGTACCTTCAAGTAAAGAGAGATAAAAGAGCTAGGGGTCTTTTTAATGAAAAATATAAAGATTAACAGCAAAAATAAAGCCATCAAAAGAATGCAAGGAATTATGGAAAATATAATAATCTCTAGTGACATTCCTGTCATATATACACCTGGAACTAGCCAAAAGAGAGGAACCATTATGGCCTGTTGAAAGCGTATTATACACAAGGCTTCTGTTTGATTTATTTTTACAAATTTTTGGATTCCATGTAGATATCCAAAAACTGGAGTTTTTCAGGGCTTTCTGAAGCTGTAATGAGATTTTTTTTAGGGGGGAGGGGTAGGTATGTCCCAAAATTCTTGTTTAAACAGAATCTACTTTAATTTCTATTATACATTTTAAAAATGATGTACCTGTTAGTTTAAGCTTTATATTCTTGTTACTGAACCCCTGATATAGTGTTTAGTGCATTTGTCCCCTACCTTGCTTTAACATAATACTGTTTCAAACAGCACTACATTAAAGTGCACCAGGGAACCTTTAGTGAGCACCAGCAGGGTCTACACAGACCAACTGACCTGCAACATGTTAGTGCATTTTAGAAATCAATCCCTTAAGACTGCTTTACCACTCCATGTAGACAAGACCTTAGATACAAGCCAGAGTTCAGGGACAATGACAACATAAACAAAACAGTATTGGAAAAAGGGTGAAGTGAATGTGACCTGGGAAACCATTTCTAGTGTTTATTGGATAAACAACATTTTTATTTGTATTTAATTTTTTTGTATGAAGGGTGTTTATCAGATAAAACCTAAAAAATCTCATATTCTCATATTCCATTGAAGTTCATTGTATAGAGTGAAACCAGAAATGAACACCGAGTGTGGTGTTCATAACATTAAACTATAAGCTTTAACTTATTTGCCTAATATAGGCCAGGAATACCCTTTTATCCCATTTCCATCTCCCTTTGTTAAACTTGGAGAATCACCATTTTTGTGCAAATCTTTCAAAATGCATATCCTGTGTGTATATTTTAAAAAACTATTTTACGCATATTGATAAATTGATGTATAAGGATGCCAAGTGAGTGTTGCTGACAGATGTGACATATCATACCAATGCATCTTCTTCCTGGGTATTTACTGTAAGAAGAACGAAAGAATACTGATTTTTAAACATAACAAACAGCCACTACAGTATTTAGTAACATAAGAGTTGCAGTTTAGAGTGTTTAGAATTCAGGTAATATTTGGTTTTAAATACTAAGATTTTGCCATTTTTAGTTTCTCAGTATTTGTGCAAAGTTGCAGCATCTTGGTATCTAAAATACCATAATCTTCCCCATGCTTAGGAGGGGTAATAACTGCATTACCTCAGATGTGTTCTAACTTTTGGCAAATGCTAACGACTGTAAATTTGGATCTTAAATCCCACAATATGGCACAAAACATTTGGGGAAAAGCAATAGTTTTGTTATTATAAAGATGAAAGTAAAGCCTTTCTAAATCATAGATGAGGGATAGAAGTACTAAACAACTATACAACTCTTCAAAGCTTGAGCTCTGAGCTTTGTTTGCAATTAAAACATGAGCTTCACTGGTATCATCAGAAAAGCTGTCCAAAAATTATATCCGCGCAGACAAATAAATTCTATTAATGCTTTCATCCTGCATCAGAACTCTCAGCTTTTCATAATTTTCAGATGGATAGCACTGTAGAGACACAGATTAATTGGAGCCATGATTAGAAATATAAGCTTTGAAATAAGAGATTGTTAGCAGGTACACTGAGCTTCAAAAGTAAGGCATACAATACTAGAAAGATAGCAACTGAGGCCTTATGGAAATTGAGTGATAAAGTAGTATCAAAGAATGTGATTTTTCTGCACTTTTACAACCCAAGCACAAATTAAAAATAAATGTTCTCTGATGTTAATACAGTGTGAAATACAAAATATAGAACTGAATGCAGTATTTCTTCCAGTGGGTAAACTATCACTCAAATTCTCTTCTCTGACCCTTAGTCAGTCTTAAGGGGACAGTGTTAAATGAAACAAATAAATCAAAAGGCTCCCTTTCTATCTGTCCATTTCAAACTTTTTCACCCACTTCTATTGACACAGAGAGCTACGCTGGCTTCACATCATCTGAATATTCCCCTGCACTGGAAGTACCTCCAACTGAATGGGATCATTGGCTTCTTTCATTGTCTGGTGCAGCTAGAGTATCACAAACCTGGTGGAACATAGGCCGTGGCTGCAGTCTTCACACATAGTTTAAGAAAAGATTCCCCTCAGATATCAAACAATCACATATTCAAAGCAAATGGAACCTCTGAATGCTCCCCCTGAGATTTTAGACACAATTATATTGAAGAAAATGGGGATGAAAGCACAGACATTTACACCGCAGGAAAAGAAACAAAAAATTGTTTACAATTCATAAAGAGACTCCATAAGAAAATTAAAGATTTTGGAACTAAACGTTTCAGAAAGCTCCAATTCAGCAAAGCGCTTAAGCTCATTCTTAAGTCCCAAATGAAGTCAAGCGTGCAGAATAAGTACTTTGCTGAATTAGAGCCACAAATGCCATCTTCTCTGATATTTCTGTTGTAGGCAGGTCTCTCAGCCAGGGGATGGAAAGCAGTTCTGCCAACAAACCAATAGTTATCTTAAAGGCCTTTTATTACTATTTAGTTGTCCAAATCCTCTATTCCTGAATTTTCATGTTACTTTCTAATTTGTTGGGCCAGCAATCAGCATTACATTGCCACAGTCATGAGTGTTAAAGTTGCTGTGCAGTGACTGAGTGCCAGAAGCAATATGTATAGGAAGCCCTAACAGCAGAACACACTGTCTACGTAAGATAAGTTGCTCAAGCACAGAGGTATTAATTTGACAGCTGCCTTTTGTCTGCCATCAGCATAACTTACTTTAATGATACCAACCATAAACAGCACACCACTGCTGTGATAATTTTCTAAGATTTCTTTAAGAAGTATTGAAAGTTAGAGAGTAATAATATTATTCCCATCTTGCCTGTCTAAAATAGAGGAGACATACATTTATCTTAGTTGTACGAATCAAGGGTAATGATTAGGATGATGAGTATCCCTAACTGTTGAGGAGGTGAAAAAGTGATACAAAAATACTTCTGTTGAAAAAAGAGCAGGTATTATCTCAAGAATTCTAGTGCACCAGATCACATAATTCCTTAACCAAAACTCATGAAGCCTCCTTCCATGTCATAATGGTAGGAGTTACAGTAACAAATAAAGGGGTGGGGGTCCAGAGAGAAACATTAATCAAAGCTATCAGTGTTGGCAGAAAGTCTTCCTGTATTACAAACACCATGATTCCTATTGACGGAATCCACCACTGCCTGCATCAATAGCAATATTCTCCTGCACTGGTATCTATAGCATTTCCCTCCCAGACAGACAGAAAACCACAAAGATCAGTGACAGTGATGATTTCTTCTGACTTACAAAATTCATCAATGATTGGGTAAAATGGCTTTAATTCTCTATTCTTGCTTGCAGGGTGCCTGTTGCTGCTCCCTAATTCAGAGCTGCCCAGCCTCCAATGAAGACACCTGTGCCAGTGGAGAATCTTGTGTAGAGGTGTCCTGCTCTGCCACATCCTCTCTGACCTCTCTCCTGCCTGTTTTTGCATCCCCGGAATGACCCAAACACACACACCCTTCTCCTTATACTGCAGGATAGGCACCACAAGAGGTTGTTCAACCTTCAACACATTTCTGCCGGCAGGGAGTCCCCCTGCACAGGAAGTTCCCCTCCACTCTCCATCTTCAGTTGCTCTGAGGCCACTTTGTGACCCATAAAGAGACTCTGGCCCAATGAGTCTAATTCAACCCACTGACAATACATCAATTTGGAAATCCCTGTGGTAAAAACATAAAAATAGTGACAACTGGTTGGAAGTCCTGTTACAGCACTGGAAAGATAATCCAAAGGCTACTGTAACTGAGCAACTTTCAAAATACATAGGGTAAGATCCTCAGCTGGTTTAAGTTGGAACTGGTATAAACCGGATTTCCACTGACTTACACCATGAAGTTCAATTTATCCATCAGAACAATCTTTGGCTATAAATAAAGTTTGCATTGAGTGCCTTCTGCTGTGAGTCCATTGGTTCCCCAAAGAGTGAAACTCCTGTTGTCTCACTGTACCTTTTACAGGAAGCAGGATTTCTGCTGCCACATGTGGTATGGTGTTTCTGTTGCATGAGCATCATCTGCACCATTGCATGCAAGGTACAGGTCAGGGCAGGTCATGGGTGAGCAGGGCTGGAGAATGCCTTGTGATTATGATTTTCTGTGTGGTCATGGGAGCAAAGCTGTTCTAGGGTTGCACACAAAGCTACCAATAACCTTGGTGCAGGGGGAATGAGGTGATGATGTTTCCCCTTTCTCCTATCATTCTTCCCAACCCAGTAACTTGGAGAGAAGAGAATTTTGCCCAAATCCCAAATTTAGCTCCAGAATAAATTCTAATACATATTAATCTTGTGTAATTCAAATTTCATGGTTGCTTGAAAATTAATAGATGCTATCAAAACAAGTCATCTAACTGAAAAAAAAAATAGCATCTCCACATGGCAGGCTTGCTTTTACTCAACAGCTTTTCCCCACATGTACACAGGAATAATATTTATCCTCTCTCAACTTCCATTAGCTTCGTCAAAAGTAACTCCAGCCTTTAACTTTCTATCAGAGATAAATAACAGACTCCTTTCAACTGGAAGAAAGGAAATTGGACTCCACGGGAGTAAGCAACAGTGTCACTAGAAAGTTAATAATCCTGGGAAGAAAAAAAAGAATCTCAAATTATACTAAGGGTTAAACAATAAACGTATATATGTCTAATGTTACTGTAAATTCACATTCAGGGTCACTTTTAAAATAAATGAATGCAAAGTAACTTGGTGAAAAGCACATACTTTATGAAATTATTTATAGCTAAGAATATAAGGGTGCATCAAGAAATAGTGAAAAAGACTCCTGAACTGGCAAAAGTGGTGTAAATTTAGACACTGATTGGGCATCCTGCAAAATAAAGTCAATGGGACACCTTGAAGGCAGAGGGATTGCCCACATAGATCACATTGCAGAATTAGGGCCATAAGGTTAATATAACATATTCAGACTCTCTCTCTTTATTTAATCAGAAACTAAATACAAATCTATCTTCCGTTCAGTAACATGCTGGGAAGGGCACAACTAATAATAGTGGAATTTTAGACAAAAAATTCCTATTGCATCACCAATCATACAAATTCCAAAGTGGACATTTTTGTTAAAGTGTTTTAGTTATTTCAGCTCCAACTGAAAATTAACAGTAATATTCCTTCACTCCCAAATGATGTTCATCCTCTGAAGCAAAGATGTGGCCTAAGTGGTGGTGTTTATTTACTGTTTTTACAGTAATGAGCATTGGCCATTTTATTCATCCGTTGAAGGCAATGGAAATTACTCGTATTCTGTGGTAGGATAATGTGGCTTCATAGTTTAAGGTCCTACACAGGTGAACAAAACATTTTGGTATGTATGCCATAGATATGTTCATGTAATTGTGCAGCTATTAGCAATGATCTGGTTATCTGAAGAAGTTTAAGACCAACAGGAGAGATATTCAAAGACACTAAAAGCAGTTTGGTACTGAATTCCTATTGAAAGTGAATGTGAACTGGACACCTATTTGTGCCTTTGAAAATCTCCCTGGGTATTCACCCACGAAAGCTCATGCTCCAAAACGTCTGTTAGTCTATAAGGTGCCACAGGATTCTTTGCTGCTTGTACAGATCCGGACTAACACGGCTACCCCTCTGATACCTCACATAATTGTCTCCTGTAACAGAGTTGCTGTTTACTGAGTGCCCCTCATGGCCAGAAGTTGCTTTGCAGGGACATGGCTTCTGTTTCCCCACCTTCAGGATCCTTTAAGAATTACCCATAGGCTTCTCTCTCAGAGAACACTATCCCTGCCTCGGGCTGCTTTAGTAGCACAAAATTCTCTTCTGTGTTACTACCACTCAATGCCTGGGGCCAGTGTAATAAAAGAAATAGTTCTTAGCTATCCATCACCACACAACAGTCCATACTTAGCTCCAGTGTCTTCTCTCACAGTTGAAGCTTTTCTTCTATCCCAATCTGTTCTCATAGCCCACCCTCTCAGCTCTTCCTAGCTGAAGATTAGCCTTCTCCCACTAGCACTGGCCTCTAGACCTCTAAACTTCATTTCTGTTTCCCCACGAGATTTCTGCTCCTTGGGATGATCTCTGTCACAGCTCCCATGGTTTAAGGGACCTTCTTGCAGGACATCTTCACACTATCTGCACTCTCCCTTCCCTTCATTATAGCCTCTCAACAAGTTGCATCTCCCAACGTCTCCCAACTACCTGCTAGCTGTATGTCACATTAAAAGGATGAACAATTTTCTGAGTGATTCTGGTACTATAAGTTAATACTTTTAAGGTATATAAGGAATCTTGGCTATGATAATATACAAATGTTAGCTGCAGTCATATTTTATTTGCTCCAGTAACCCTGCCCTCTTTATATTAAAAAAATGTTTTTGCTCTTTTTTGTTTAACAAATTAGCAAATGCCATCATTCCTCTTCACAAAATCTGTACGGAGCAAAACTGCTGTGTTGGCATGGCTCTAATTGCAGCCCAGTATGAGCCAGAATGTTTTCAAATGCTGCAGATGTGCTCCCCAGTTCAATAGAAATTCAAGGAACAGTAAACGAAACTCTTACCTACAGATGCACAGATAGAATAGGCAACTGGCAGACACTTTGCTAGCATAATTACTGAAGGTCAAACCACTAACAGCATAAACTGATAATTACTCAAGTACAATATCTCATGGATAATTAGTTGGGTTATATTTTTTCAAGGTAAATGTCAAAAGTCATTGAATGGTAGTACAAATGTTCATACTCATCCCCATGCTATTGTCTTTTTAAAGGCCTGATTCAAAGCCCAGTGTAGTCCATGACTTCCATTAGCTTCAAAGGGCTTTGCATCAGGAGCTAAATTGTATAATTTAGTTCTTCCATTGCCCATTTGGGCTTCTCATTTGTTGTTTGGAGAAAGTTCACATTTTAGCAGACATCTCAATGTGTGCCCTTCCAACATGTGTACCAACAATTTTTGTGTGATTCCTTGCAATATTCACACATCCATCCACATGCATTATATGTCACTTATATGGCTTATCAATCCCAGGCTAAAAATCAACCCTTGGCTTCTCTACACAGACTGTCAGTTAAAGAAAACATGTGTTTTCAATGTACTACTTGCATGATTAAAGTTAGACATGTGCTGGATCACGGCCTGGACCACAAGCTCTTTTCATATAGGTGACCAAATAACTCCTCTGTTTTCTGAATGATTCCTAAATCATCACCAAGAAGTTATTCATCAGTTAGACGTTAGAAGACTAGTCTCTCAGACGTTTTAAAAAACCTTTTCTTGGGGGGAACTGAAAAACCCCTCATCTTTTGTAGAAAGAGGGGATTTTTCAGTGGTTTCTCTTTCAATGTTCTTTGCAACATAGATACACTCAGACATGTTTACACTGATGACCTGAACCATTTTACTCTACAGAAGTAAATATAAACACTAGCAAAGAAAGAGGTATTGGCATTTACCATCTAGCACAGGTCTGAAAAATGAGGCACACAATAGCACAATGTAGATCCTCAAGCCAATTCAGGGTAGAGATGGGACAGATCCCTCTTCTAACTAGTAAACAATGCATGATGTAGTAAAGAAGTTTTCATGTTAGTGAGTCTGATAGATGTTTATTTTTAATGACAGTTGCTGGATTGGTTGGGTTAGATCCACAGCTGGTATAAATCAGTAGAGCTCCAGATCTGGCCTCTTATGTTTTCACATATAATTTTTGTTTACTTGCATTTTTCATGCTAGTGTTGCCTTATCAATTCCTTTAAGAAGAAACACTTTGAAAGGGAGCCCATCATTTTCTGTGAAGAAATACTTCAAAATTGCAATGCATTAAAAATCCATTACACATTTCTCAAAGTATACATTCTTAACATTTTGGCACTAATGTAAAGGACAGGAAATTATTTATATGATTTGCAGAGGATCCCACCACCAGCTAATGACATTTACAAAGTATATTAATTACATAACACTGAAAATGGAGTGGGAGAATTATGATTACAAGTGAGCATGAAAAAGGATTTGTAGTAAATAATCAGCAATATCAGAAGTGCAATAGTATCACAAGCTAAGTAGTAGTTGGGACACTTCTTTCTTTTCCCCAGTTAGTATATACAATAACCTGCTATAGTGTCTAGTTTCTCAGGATACTAATTATTTCTCATCATCTTTAAGTTTAAGTCCATAAATCTCAGGCTCTCTTCTTCAAGTTCTCCACACCTGGACAGCTAGGCATAGAAAGCTTGAGGGCTTGCACAAATGGACCACTCGGTCCCAAACTTGCAAATATATAGTTACAGGTCTACTGCTCTCTATTGTGACTAGCCGCATTGACTTCACCGAAAGTTGAAATAATGAAACAACAATACAACCAGAAGTGTCTTGAAAGTAGCATATGGGATAAGCTCACTTACCTTCCCTTGGAATGGTTGGTCACAGAATCTCTTATTTCACCCCAGCTTTTCAAAACCTTTTACTTTACAAGTGGACACAGTGGACATCCATCTTGGAGCAACACTGTCAGAAGTAGGGGGAAAGGAACATCCTGGCTTGTATCTTATCAGGAAGCTGTTTCCCCATGAAGCGATCTCTTTGGTGATTGAGAAGGAAGCTCCAGGGGTAAAGTGAGCTGTGGAAAGCATGCATTAGATGTGGGGTCAGCCATTCTAGCTAGTGACAGATCATACACCCCTACAATGTATATAATTCATGAAGGACAACCACTCCTGAGTCATGCGGGGGCATTCATCCCTGCAATCCTCCTACTTTGAAGTACTGAATTGAGCTGGCAAAGATCATAAAAATGCAAACTACTTTTCTTGAGATGATGGGAGAGGGAAGATGGGTCAGTTAACACAAGTACACCCAGTAACTCTGAAACTGATGGGAGAGGGTGTGTGATGGGTTCTACAGGTCCAACACTGAACCAGGGTGGGAGTGAGCAGAACCATATTGAACTAGTAGAGAAACAGTTTAAAAGGATACTGGCAGGTGAGGAGGTGGTGGTGGCAGTTACAATAGAAGCAACATCCACCACTAGCAAGTGAGCTTCATGTGGCACAGGAAACAAAGTTGATGCTGAGAGCTATGTCAGGAGTGGTAACAGCTTTGTGAATGCTGCTTTAGCAGCAGGGGCTTGGATTCCCCCCAATTCCCTGAGAGCTGAAAGACATAAGAGATTGAGAGACCAAACAGGACACTAAGAGACTGAGGAGAGTCTGCTAAGACAGCAACCATGCCCCAGACTGAGGCGCTCCAGACTAGTGACCGAGGGGAAAAATAATTTGGGGTAGTTCAATAACTGGACTGGACACTGACAAACTCTTAGAGTCCTGGATCAGGTGCATGGGCCCAGGTCCCCCCTACATTTCACCCGCATTCCTTTATAGTGACTGAACTCTGGGGAAGCAATTAGAGAATGATGTGGTGATTGAGGCTGCAGCTGGGGCTTTCCCTGGTCATCACACCTTCTTGTTATAAGCATGAATGGCTCATGGAACAAATTAATATTTTTTTTAATTGTTACTCAGTTTGCACATGGGCATTGGTCAACTGAAATCCAATAAAAATGACTGATGAATGTTGGTGAGCTGTGATGCAAAGATAATGTGTGAACCACAATTCCAGATTCTAGCTAGACAGGAACACGAAAATGTTGAATTCACCCACTCATTGACTTACTAGGATGTCTTTTTTAATATTAGATAGCTCTTTAAATAGGAGTCATGTAAAAATGAATGCTCATGCAAGGGATGCACAGGGGTCACTGAGCTATTCCAGCTCAGATTCTGTTTCCCCCAACCACAGCACAATACATAAAGTTAGTTTACTGTCAAGTGAGAACTCTCTTCTCATTTAAATTCCTTCTTAAATCTTATTTCTTCTGTTATGTCCACAGTGTTCAGTCAATTATACTATCTTTGTCCCAATCCCACAAAGACTTATGCATATACCTAACTTTACACTTTGAATAGTCCTACTTGGTTCAATATGACTTCTCACAATGAGTAAAGAGGGACTGGTCACAGTACTTAAAATTAAACACATGATTAAATCTTTGCAGGATTAGGTCCTTAGGTTTTTTATTTTATTTTTTTAAATGGGGAGAGGGAAGCTTTGCAGAACAATGATGCGTATTCATATAAAGATAGTAACAGTGTGATCGTATTGCTGTAACTCTAGTCTTTAATCACCCAATTTCCTCCACACTAGTTTTCAGAAAATCTTTGGGTCAGGGTCTATCTTCCTGGGTATATCTAAAGGAGGATAAAAGATATGGGGGCTAAACATAGAATACAATTTGTTCTGTCTTCCCAACAGATATTAGGTGATTGGGCTGGGAATGGAGTGAACCTTTTTATCCTAGTCTACACATATCCCTTACATCCTCTAAAGTCTCTC
Source organism: Gopherus flavomarginatus (assembly GCF_025201925.1). Taxonomy (NCBI): domain Eukaryota; kingdom Metazoa; phylum Chordata; order Testudines; family Testudinidae; genus Gopherus; species Gopherus flavomarginatus. The sequence continues at coordinate 180,466,388 of NC_066619.1, forward strand.
TTACGCTTTTGGACATACGAATACTATCAGGCTTAGTGTTTGAGGGCAAAGTTTCACCCTATGTAAACTGAAAGTATTTAAATGTAAAAGCATACATTCTAGATGCAATTATTTTACAAGGCAAGCAAGTGTGTTATCTACATGGTTGGTCTTCTGTTTGTAAATGAAAAGCAGAAATCAGCATGGTTAATCTTGGTAATTACTGTACTTTAACTAATTATTAGTGTGGCAGAGCTACAATAGTACTGCCAGCCTAAGCAATTTGAGGCTAGTTTATCAATACTTGAGTCACAATACATTGATTAAAACAAGAAGCAAGTCTAAGAAATCTTCCTACTTCAATTTAGCAGACATTTGCCCAAAATGATCAGGATAAGTTGTTTTTCAAGCAAGTTTAAAGTATGTCACAGCAATGCACAAATGCAGATATTTGGAATCAGCAGACAGATTACAAATGAAGTGACAAAAAAATCAGAATCATATTTAGAGGAAAGAGAATGTTGCCCTGGTGGATAAGATATCAAAAGATTTTCCAGCATAAGGAAAATACATTGCCAAGAGAGAAAGGACTAATCTCCAGCCTCTTGTCTCTGCAACTACGGTATCTGTCATTGGTTATTATTAAGGCTTTGCTGTGATCATGATATTAGGAGGAAAAGCCAGCTTCAGCTTTAAAGGCCTCATCCAAGGCCCACTGAAGTCAATGGATAAATTCTCATCGACTTCAATGAACTTTGACTCAGATTTCAATATGCAGGTGCTATCTTTTACAGTACAGCACCTAGTACAATGAGGTCCTGATCTACAGTACAAATAACACAACAGTGAGAGAATGTTAACAATATTACTGCTCTACTGAATAAGAAGATGTCAGCACTCTTTTCTAGCATTACTTCATGACTGAGCATCAAAGGATGTAAAAGAAAAACTACTTTCCCATTGCTTGTTAAAATAAGCAAATTATCACCTATTTAGAGCTCGCATACTATCCATTGTCTGCATAAAGATTAGTGATATGTGCCTGCAGATACTTTTCAGTTACTTTATGATTATTCATGAGCTTCTTTTATACACTTGTATTGATATTGACTGCTTAATTTCTTCATTTGCTTCCTTTCCAGTTACAGGGTTACACACCTTCCTGTCTATGTTCTTGTCTGTCCTTTCACGAGTCTTCATTCTTCAAAATTTTATGTATGAGAGTTACCATCTTCCTACCACATTCCAGCTAAGCCTGAAGTATAACGAGCCCTTTTCTCTGCATGGCACATATCATTTAGACCATTCTTGTTTCCCTTGTGAAATCTTACATTTGTCCATAAGCATTAGTTACCCTACAAATTCGAGTTCACTGTCTCATCTTTTAGTGCTTATGTTCTTTACATTTGATCTATTCTTTAGCTTATTTCCATTGTAAGCATTTTTTCTCTTATAGTTATAAGAAATTTTTACTCAGTAATTAGAATATTCAGAAAAAGCTTTACAAAAAATTGCAATAAAAGGGCATAATAAGCACCCTGACTTTCACAATAAGGCCAAAATCAAGCTAATCCCATTTCAAAACAAGGCCCAAACAAGCCAATCCTTAAGAACTCCAACACTCTATGTGACTAGATTCCCCCTGGCCTGCAGTCTGGGACTGTGATGGGCCTGCTGTGCAGCCCTCCTCTCCTCCTCTTGCGCCTGCTTGCCCCTTGCTTGCCGGGAGCCAATCAAAAAAAAGAAGCAACAAGCAACAGGCTACAGCACAAACAACTAACAAGCTACAAGCCAAAAACTAGCCAACAAGCAACTCACAAGCTAATTAAGCCAAAAACAAGGCCAATTTCTGTGTCTTTTTGGTGGGTTTGGCATATCTGATGATTGGCCTCGAATAGAAAATAATTAAATAGCTCTCTGGTAGAGAAAATGACCATAGTGGCCTGATTATATACCAATTTAAATCAATGATAAGACTTCCACTGATTTGATTGGGACAAAACTATGCCCCAAAATGTCTAAGGTCCATCATTTGGGTATCTATGAGTGAAATTCACCCCATCTCCTCAGTCTGGCAAATGGCATCTAAGTGTTCAAGTTAGGCACCTACGTCCCCTTGTGAATCTAGCTGAAAAAGTCAAACTGTTTCATTGACATATCCATTCTTTTTTCCTTTTTGCTTCAATGAAAACAATTCAACAAAATCAACATAAATTTGCTAAAATGTTTTGTCAACCCAAATCTGCATTTTTTTCCCCAAAACAAAATATTTTGGCTGAAGAATTTCACTCAGTTTTTTGTGTAAATTCAAGCAAATGATATCTCTTTAGGAGATTTATTTTTAATGACTGGGTTAGCTCTCAAAGATATGTGAGATATCGTAACACTGGCATAGATTTCATTTTAATAGATCACCACATGATTTAGTTATAGTTGGTCTTGATCTAACCAAACATGGGGAAATGTAAATGATAAAAATATTTTCTATAAGTATAGGTTACAGTACAAATGTGTGTTGGGTGGATCCGTTGATTCATTTGAGAAACCAGTGGCAAGAGCAACTATAGCTATGCAAAGCAGTGATCAGTTTGAACCGGATTTCAAATGCTAGGAAGGTGCAGTTTATATGGTGGCAAATTTACCTTGGTGGCATAAAGGATACCAAGAGGGATGGGAAATGGGTTGTGCTGGGGCAAAGTAGTCTTTAAAGGCCAGTGTAACTCAGAATTGGGAAGCACTGGACAAACCTGTAGTACAGCAAGAGCATCTGGAAAGTCTGCTGATACAGCAAATCTGTACAGCTGGTGCTGCCAGAAGAGCTCTGACAGGAACTCTAGCTGCCATGTCTTGTAGAACCCAGAGAACAGAAGTTAAAATATAAAAAACAGTTCCCTACAAAAGGGTAACCCCTGTCCCACATCCAAAAGCATAATGGGTTTAGCTGGCACTAAAAAAAAATCAAAACCCAAATGTTCTGGCACTTTGACCAAACCACTAAAAAAAAATAAAATAAAATAAGGGGGGGGGGGGCTTTCCTCAGTCTTCATCTAAACTTAAAAGGAAAAGGTAGTTATATTCTCAGTAATTGCTTTACCCCCTGATGAATAGCTATAGTAAAGTGTAAATGAACACATAGTTTTTACATATCAAAAGTCCCTTTAACAAATGCAGCACAGGCTCATTAAACTCACAGTGCAGTTCCCCACTCCTGCTTAAATGCAAGTATAAGCAATTTTCCTTTGTTTGTTCTTTTCTCAAGCAAAAGCAACCTCAAAGTAATGAACAACAGAACAAAGTAATTTTGCTCAGAGCAATCTGATTGCCTTCAGCAGAAACACACTCAGGACCACAAACTCCAACTCTAAAAGGACAAAATTTGAAACAAACAAATCTAGACACCTGAATATAGAAAAAAACTCTTCAGTCTTTGATCACAAATGAAAATAAACTTAACTTACATACAGTTTTCACCTTGCGTTATACTGGAGTTCACACATTCATTATAGTTTTTCTTCTACTACTTCATCTCTCAGTCTCCCAGCCACAGCCAGCATGGAGTTTCCCAATTAGGACTACACATTCAGCACTACTTCATCAGCAAGAGTGATATAATGTCAAATTTTCAAAGGCATAAATATTAATTAAGTGCCCAGTTTGCACTGACTTTCAATGAGAGCTAAGTGCCTACGAGCTCTTTGTGCCTTTAAAAATCTCCCTTGCAATATTTTCCTATTCTATTTGTACAGCCTCTAGCATTCAAAAATGTAAAGATAAAAGAGAGTGTCCATATAAACGATGCATAATATATAAAATTAACCCTAGATGTCAAAAACTGAAGTTTAGAATAAAGTTCTTCAAAATTATGTAATATATGTTGTTGACAAGAGGATTATTTTAAGAATACCCATCTTTGATTCATTAGCTCCCAGCTTTGACCCAAATTCTGAAGAGTTTTATACATATATTCAACATAATGAACTGTGAGTAGCCCCTCTGAAACCATGTGTGTAAAGTTAAGTATGTATGCCTTTGCAGGATTGGGGCTTTGTTGTTTAACTTTAGGTGATGTGCTATCTTCTGAAATGAGATATCAGGTCAAGATGATTGATTTAAGTACCTTTGAACATACTCTAAGCCAATGACCAATGGAAGTTCAGGAATGAACCTATTATTTCTACTCACTGCACTCGAAAATGCAAATCTAAAAAGTTCAGATATTCAATAATGGATTATACATATATCTATTTTTTTTTTAAAGGGCCAGCCCTCACAAGTTCCTAATTTCCAATTTGGTATGAAACTGAGTTCAAGTGACATACAAAATTAAGTGCCCCATCCATGTTAGAAATGCACATTTCTGCCATTACATATATCCATATGGCTTTTTAACAATGTGGAGTTTCATGGACATACAGCATATGTCCAGCAAAGTAGCATTCTTACAACCTTTGGCTCTTAACTGTGGGGAATATTCTTCATACCATGGCAGGGGGTCTATACCATGTGTTTTCCATTAGCATTAATAGGAAGTATGCATCTCCAGCCCTGCATATCAAATTAAGAATATATACCCTACAACCCCAATCAAATAAAAATAATGGGTCTGAATTTAATTCTGCATCATGGGGAATACCAAGCAATGTGTCCCTTCTGGGTCAAGTTACTCTGAAAATTTGAAAGACAATAAAGACCTTCCACATCACAAGCTTATTTAGGATCTAAAAATGAAGCAGGAATTCTTATGGTTGAATGCTTTGCTGAACAAAACAATCACAGAGTACATCATATATAATCGAATTAAGAAGGAACTTGTTCTCCAATCTGTTCACCGATCTGTGATGGAATAATTGCTTTTCTTAGAATGAAATGTTAATAATTGGTCTATAGACTTTGAATGCTACTAAAAAGGTATATTCTAAAATAACACCATTCATTCAATTAAATTAATCCATTTATTCAGTTGGTTAGAACAAAAGAGATAGTGAAGTACACAGATTTTAAGTAGATTTGTGTCACCAAGTGATATGATCACCTGAACCCTCATAGTCTGAGAGCACAATATAGTAAAATCTCATTCTGTGGGCAGTAGTGGTAGAAAGGTAAGGGAGGTGGAGAATAATAATTTCAGTAGCGTCACCCTCTGCAGTGTGGCAAGGGCGGAACGCACTGTCCCCAACCACCAGATCCCAGCTCCAGGTCCTCTGGTTGTTGGAAATTTTGATAATATAAAATTGTCAGATATGCATTGAGTTGGGTATCATACGAAAGCCCTTTCTCCCCCAAAAGCACATGGCACAAACCTAGAACATTATGTAGCTATATATTCAAGACAATGTTTTAAAACTCAATTTTTAAAATAATATTTTAAACACACGAATGCTTTGCTTATATAAAAAAAGATGACACTGATCTTTGATAATCCTTGGGAAATTTGCCTTGACAAGTAGGACTGAAAAGCATTTATTCATCACAATTATCATCAGCGTCATCTCCACCTAGAGCACCACTGCTAGACACGTTGTCATGCTGATCCTTGTCCACGTTGCACTCACACATCTCTGTACAAGGCAGGCTGCTGGCCGAACATTTGCAGGGTAGTGAATATCTGGTCTTTATCCACAAACATTTGATTAGCTGAAGGATTGATTCAGGAGCACATGGTATTACACACATAACTGATGTGATCAGTCCATCTTCCAAAACCAATACGTGCCCAGTAATGTCACATCCTAAAAGAGCACGGAAACCTGGCAGTGCGACAGCATTAATGGTCCAAGTGATAGGAAACCATCTCTGAGGGATATGCATCTCACAGACATACCATCTCACAGAGAACATTAGAACATCTCTGTGTCTTGTGGAACAATCTAGACCAACTCTCTCTGTACCATTGATGATATGCAAGATGATTTTAGTGTCAACCTCCTCATGGGAACTATGAAGAAACTCCACTAAATAGTGTGAAACAGTAGCTTCATTATGCCATGGGATGATGAAATTCTTTGAGCAATTCTTTGCATGCTGGAGCATTTTTCCTGCAAAGTATGTAGTTAACTTATCCTTCGTGTGATTATGAGACAGTAGCTTCTTCACTGTGACACTGGAGATGTTTGTAGAGTCAGCAATTTTGTATTGGACAGATGCAATACCATGGAGTCTCTTCTTTCTCGTAATGTTTTTATTTGATTTCTCTGTCAAACACGAGGTGGACTTCATCATAGGTCCAGTATTTTCTCTGTATCCTCACAATGAAGTATTCAGCCAAATCTCAGCAGGTATCAACAGTTTCTGGCTTGTCGGAACCTTGTACCTCAGCTCTACTATCTATGATTGTGATGCTGAAAGGCCCCTGCTAGCATAAGGTACCTGTCACGCTGTCAGTAAGTGCTGGCTTAGGATGTTCATTACTCTGCTTTTCACCTGGCACATATCCATTGCTCATCACATTTGAACATTGATCATGGTACCACAGAGAACTCGTATTTTCCCCAAAGTCTCATGTACATCAACATCACACTGAAATTTAGACCCAAGCAGGAGATGAGCAAAGAATGACCTGCCTGGGCTTAGCTCTGTAATAGTCTCTATGTCTTTCTTCTTTGATGTGAGTACAGCTTAGCATAGGTGGCATGTGAGAAGGCAGGGAGGTTCAAGGGTGCAGTTGCCCAGGCAGCTTGGAGTTAATCCAGAGCTAGCCCTTGGGAGGCAGGAACTCTATGGCATGACTGCAGACACTTCTCCTTGCAGCATGCAGGGAGGCGCTGCTCATTCAGTTCCCACCATTGAGGGGTGCTGTGCTCCAACGAAAAGAGAGAAGCGCTGACTCTCTGGGTCACTGCTTAAGGGAGCTGGGCACAGATCCCCCAGGCTGTGCCAGCAACCACAATGGCACTGCCCTGCCAGCATCCTGCCTGGGCTTCCCGCCTGGCTGAGTCTGTGCCTACATTCCAAATAGAGGAGCTATACTCTTGTAGGAAGCAACAGGGGGAAGTATAACTTGTGATAGACCAGTAAGCGGTCCAGACATGGTAACACCCCTCTCCAAGGTCCCCCTCTCTCTCTCCTCTGTACCTCTGCCATGACAGCACCCTAAGGGGAATGGAAGAGACCCTCAGGAGGGATTTATTCCCGCTGCATATGACTTAGCCAGGGCACCTGTCATAAACAGATAGTTAAAGGTTAATGCCTCTTTTGCCTGTAAAGGGTTAAGAAGCTCAGTAAACCTGGCTGACACCTGACCAGAGGACCAATGGGGGGACAAGATACTTTCAAATCTTGGTGGAGGGAAGTCTTTGTTTGTGCTTTTTTTTTTTGTTCATTGTTCGCTCTTGGGGCTAATAGGGACCAGATGTACACCCAGGTGTTCCCAATCTTTCTGAACCAGTCTTTCATGTTTCAAAATTGTAAGTATAGCCAGGCAAGGCGGATTAGTCTTATGTTCGTTTTCTTATTTTGTAAATGTGTCTTTTGCTGGAAGGATTTTTACCTCTGTTTGCTGTAACTTTGAATCTCAGGCTGGGGCGAGGGGAGTCCCTCTAGTCTATATGAATCTGAGTACCCTGTAAGCATTTTCCATCCTGATTTTACAGAGATAAATTTTACCTTTTCTTTAATTAAAAGCTTTCTTTTTAAGATCCTGATTGATTTTTCCTTGTTTTAGAATCCAAGGGATTGAGTCTAAACTCACCAGGGATTGGTGGGGGGAAATGAGAGGGGGATGATTAATTCCTCCTTGTTTTAGGATCCAAGGAGTTTGGATCCATGTGAAGCTTCCCAAGGCAACCCAGGGAGGAGAAAGTCTGTGAGGGGAAAGGTGGGGGGATGGTTTATTTCTCCTTGTTTGAAGACTCAGTGGGTTTGGATCTGTGTTCCCCCAGGGAAGGTTTTGGGGGAACAGGAAGTTTGCCAAACACTATATTTTTGGCTGGTGGCAGCGTTACCAGATCTAAGCTAGGAATTAAGCTTAGAAGGGTCCATGCAGGTCCCCCACATTTTTACTCTAAAGTTCAGAGTAGGGGAAAAAAACCTTGACAGCACCCTATAGAATGATCTGGCCAGAAAGAATTCTGGAATTATAGGCCACCAGTCATATTGATTTGCCATTATCAGCAAGAAGAGGGGTTCAGTTGCTATACTGTCATGCTAGCTCCTGTTTCAGGTGTCCCATGGCCATGACCATTGCAGACAGTCATGAGCTAGGACCCTTCCCAAGTCAGAGGCCTACTTCTGGCACCTCTCTCTGTCTGTTCAGTCTCCCCTCTGTACATCTTTCCAAAAGCAACTGCTCCAGTCAGGCAAGAAGCCTCTGTATCATGTGAAAACCCTGACTACCAACTATTTGTGCGTTCTCACTTTACATGAGGTAGACACTGACACTGCATGCCTGTAAAGCTACAAAGACTACAGCTCCTGCTCAGGTATAAATGCCCTGTCACATAGTAAAAATGCCCTTTTCTCATAATAAAAAAGGATTTTCTCTGGAGACAGAAAGGCTCTAAACAGGTTATTACAGACTTGAAAGAATGGTTCAAGAATAATTTCAGAACCCTACCTATTTTTCTCTGCACTTTCACCCTGTCTGCAGAGGAGAGAAAGCAAAATTTAAGACTGAAAAACTGCTCAATTTTTGTCTGGACATTATGAGGAATAGCTTCACAACCATAATATAGCCTGCAACTACACTTTACTCCTGCAACTCCCCCTCTGAGAAGGGAGCCATCTTGGTAAATAACTTCACAGTGCATCTTGCTGGTATGTCCTTTGCCTTTTGAATAAGGCCATTCTCTACCTCTGAATCACCCACCTCACTGTAACATCATCAACAGTCAAGAGAGCCTACAGGGGATGTAAAGGGGATTACTCTTCAGTTTGCTTTCAGATACTTCTGCTAACCAGCACCAACACTATATAAGTACCTCAAAGGCAAACAGTAAAACTGCAAAGCCAGACCCAGAACATAATTTCCATTTTCCCCCTACCCACTAATGTTCACCCCCAGCCTCCAAGCTACAACAGTAAAGTCAAACAGCATATACTGCACAGACAAAAATCCCAATGCATGCACCACTTTGCTGATGTGCTGGCTAACCTGAGCGGGAAAAGTAATTTTGTGATGAAAAATCTTGTCTGCAAACATTCCATCACATCATTGCAGAGCTGCCCCACGTGCCACAAAAAAACATTTAAAAAAAAAAAAAAGACTGTGGAGAGGTGGAAGTGGAGGCAATATTTGAGGACTGAGAAGAGAGCAGTCAAGTTGCTTTTGAAGGAGATCATTGCAGTGGTCAAGGACAGGATGGCAGTTGCCAAATACATCAATGCCATGGCCAAAAACTGTAACAAAAAGGAAAGGCAGATACAGAGGCAATTCTTGGAGGCAATAAAAAGGCAAAATGCCCAGTTGCAGTTACTATTAAGGCAGCAGGCAATGCAATACTGCAGACCAACACCCAGCCACGTTATGCAGCCCATAGACAATGTCAATTATTGGAAAAACAACAGTAAATCCTCCACGGCAACACTATTCCCAAAGGCTATTCCCCACCTAGACCAGTGCCCCCAGCTCTTTTGAGTCCTTTATTGCCCGTGGTAACGTTAAGCCTTGTCACTCAACACCAGAAGGCCCATTTAGCAAGAAGAAAAAAAGCCAAGACATATATTTGCCTGTGTCTTTAAGCCTCCCTGACCCTTGTGTTGTGTCCTGCACTGCACCGTTGCACTTGGCTGTTTTGTTTCATGTCTGTTTTAACAAAACGTGTCCTTTGTAGTTAAATCCATTTTAAATATATTCATTCCTAATTAAAACACTGTTTCATTATCATTTCAGATAAAAGATCACTACTGTATTTTACATAATACATTGTTTAATAATAAACACCTTGAAACCTTCACCATAAAAAGTCAACAGTTCATTTTACTCAAAAAATAATTAAGTTTGCACTAAACAAAGTTTTCTGAAAACACATAGGCAGAGACACAAGGACAAATAAGGATTGCCACAATGCTAAACTTTCATTGCCTGTGAACAACAGCAAACTGTTCAAAAAATTTCCAACCCCTGCTCCCTCTCCAAGAGTTAACAGCTGAATGTACTGTTGTGCAATTCCAGGCATGAGATTCAAAATAAAAGCAATAGGTATCCCTGACAATATTGCCTTGGCTCTTTGCATTTTGTATTGGATGCCTTCCTAGCTGCTCAAACTTCTGAGCAAGTCTCTGCACCTTAGCTTTCCATCTACTGCTAAGGCCTTCTTTCTTACTCTCACAAGTAATTTTTCAAAATACAAAATGTTGCTATAAATCTTTGAGATTTTTTCCCCGCTGCTTCCAACCTATTCCATAAACAGCATCATGTCCCTTTCAAATGGTCAATTGCACATTTCACTAGCATTCTGCACCTACTTGGGCAGATCTTTCTTTAAACAAATCTTCCTTTCTGTCCAAGTGGCCTGTGAATGGCTTCTTTAACAACAGAAAGAGACAATAAGCCTGGTCTCCCAAGCTAATTGGCTCAAGGTCCACACCATTAATGTCTATGATGTTCCTGGAGACAAACAGTCCTTTCTCCTTTAAGATAAATAGAGCAAAAGATCCTAGTATTACAGACCCTTCCAGACCACCCTGTATTTATGTTCATAAACTTGCCTCAGTTTCCAACCAGCCCTTGGAGCTCCATGGAGAAATATCTCTTTGTTTATAAATTCTGAGAAATGATGGCTGGGGGTGGCAAATAATAGGTACATGGGTCTCCATGAAGGTATGCTGCCATTGTGGAAATGGGGTTAGTTCAGCACATCTCAAACAGTTGCCTTCCCCATCCTGAAATTCGCTCACCACTGTTGGTCATCCCAGGTCTGCAGAATGATCCTTTCCCACCAATCCATGCTGTTTTCCTGAGCCCAGAAACAGCACAGCATGCTATGAAGCTGCTCCAGGAACCAGTTTTGTATTATCACTTGCTCAGTGTCTTCCTCACCCTTGTCCTGATTTCATCACTGCTGAAGACACCCCTGAAGCTGGAGAAGCTGCTGCCACATCTTCTTGGTGGGGTGTTTGGTGAAATCTAAAGCCAAAATTCATCTGTCTTTTGGTACTAAATACAGGCCATTCAGCTTCTGTGTATTACAGGTTGCCATCATGATAGTGTGGAGCATTGTTGGGTCCATGCTGACCAACAGCAATTTAAAAAATTGTAATAGCCTGCCCAGAAAGTACGGGGTGGAGACACATGATTCATGCAATTTTATTTTTTAAATGAACTCTCTTAGCTTTCCTCATGAATCCCACTGTGCATGGTGAGAAAAATCCCAGAATTCACACTGTTCCACAGTGAAGAAAAGGACCCCGGGATACTCTCCACAAATGTCATGTCCTCAGTTTGCAGCACATCAGTGTGTATACACATTGATGCACACTGACTAGGGCACACTGCCCCGTGTGCATGCTATTAGTGTGTATTGCACATTACCTGATATACATAGACTCATAGACTCTAGGACTGAAAGGGACCTTGAGAGGTCATCGAGTCCAGTCCCCTGCCCTCATGGCAGGACCAAATACTGTCTAGACCATCCCTAATAGACATTTATCTAACCTACTCTTAAATATCTCCAGAGATGGAGATTCCACAACTTCCCTAGGCAATCTATTCCAGTGTTTAACTACCCTGACAGTTAGGAACTTTTTCCTAATGTCCAACCTAAATCTCCCTTGCTGCAGTTTAAGCCCATTGCTTCTTGTTCTATCATTGGAGGCTAAGGTGAACAAGTTCTCTCCCTCCTCCTGATGACACCCTTTTAGATACCTGAAAACTGCTATCATGTCCCCTCTCAGTCTTCTCTTTTCCAAACTAAACAAACCCAATTCCTTCAGCCTTCCTTCATAGGTCATGTTCTCAAGACCTTTAATCATTCTTGTTGCTCTTCTCTGGACCCTCTCCAATTTCTCTACGTCTTTCTTGAAATGCGGTGCCCAGAACTGGACACAATACTCCAGTTGAGGCCTAACCAGCGCAGAGTAAAGCGGAAGAATGACTTCTCGTGTCTTGTTTACAACACACCTGTTTAATGCATCCCAGAATCACGTTTGCATTTTTTGCAACAGTATCACACTGTTGACTCATATTAAGCTTGTGGTCTACTATGACCCCTAGATCTCTTTCTGCCATACTCCTTCCTAGACAGGTCTCTTCCCATTCTGTATGTGTGAAACTGATTGTTCCTTCCTAGGTGGAGCACTTTGCATTTATCTTTATTGAACTTCATCCTGTTTACCTCAGACCATTTCTCCAATTTGTCCAGATCATTTTGAATTTTGACCCTGTCCTCCAAAGCAGTTGCAATCCCTCCCAGTTTGGTATCGTCCGCAAACTTAATAAGCGTACTTTCTATGCCAACATCTAAATCGTTGATGAAGATATTGAACAGAACCGGTCCCAAAACAGACCCCTGCGGAACCCCACTTGTTATACCTTTCCAGCAGGATTGGGAGCCTTAACAACTACTGAGTACGGTTATCCAGCCAGTTATGCACCCACCTTATAGTAGCCCCATCTAAATTGTACTTTCCTAGCTTATCTATAAGAATATCATGCGAGACTGTATCAAATGCCTTACTAAAGTCTAGGTATATCACATCCACCGCTTCTCCCTTATCCACAAGGCTCGTTATCCTATCAAAGAACGCTATCAGATTAGTTTGACACGATTTGTTCTTTACAAATCCATGCTGGCTATTCCCAGCACCTTACCACCTTCCAAGTGTTTGCAGATGATTTCTTTGATTACCTGCTCCATTATCTTCCCTGGCACAGAAGTTAAACTAACTGGTCTGTAGTTTCCTGGGTTGTTTTTATTTCCCTTTTTATAGATGGGCACTATATTTGCCCCCTTTCAGTCTTCTGGAATCTCCCCCGTCTCCCATGATTTCCCAAAGATAATAGCTAGAGGCTCAGATACCTCTTCTATTAACTCCTTGAGTATTCTAGGATGCATTTCATCAGGCCCTGGTGACTTGCAGGCATCTAACTTTTCTAAGTGATTTTTTACTTGCTCTTTTCTTATTTTCTCTTCTAAACCTACCCTCTTCCCATAAGCATTCACTATACTAGACATTCCTTCAGACTTCTCAGTGAAGACTGAAACAAAGAAGTCATTAAGCATCTCTGCCATTTCCAAGTCTACTGTTACTGTTTCCCCCTCCTCATTGAGCAGTGGGCCTACCCTGTCCTTAGTCTTCCTCTTGCTTCTAATGTATTGATAAAAAGTCTTCTTGTTTCCCTTTATTCCCATAGCTAGTTTGAGTTCATTTTGTGCCTTTGCTTTTCTAATCTTGCCTCTGCATTCCTGTGTTATTTGCCTATATTCATCCTTCGTGATCTGACCTAGTTTCCATTTTTTAATATGATGCCTTTTTATTTTGTAGGTCACGCAAGATCTCAAGGGTAAGCCAAGGTGGTCTTTTGCTACATTTTCTATCTTTCCTAACCATCGGAATAACTTGCTTTTGGGCTCTTAATAGTGTCCCTTTGTAAAACTGCCAACTTTCCTCAGTTGTTTTTCCCCACAGTCTTAATTCCCATGGGACCTTACCTATCAGCTCTCTGAGCTTACCAAAATCCACCTTCCTGAAATCCATTGTCTCTATTCTGCTGTACTCCCTTCTACCCTTCCTTAGAATTGCAAATTCTATGATTTCATGATCACTTTCACCCAAGCTTCCTTCTACTTTCAAATTCTCAACAAGTTCCTCCCTATTTGTTAAAATCAAGTTTAGAACAGCTTCCCCCCTAGTAGCTTTTTCAACTTTCTGAAATAAAAAGTTGTCTGCAATGCAGTCCAGGAACTTATTGGATAGTCTGTGCCCCGCGGTGTTATTTTCCCAACATATATCTGGATAGTTGAAGTCCCCCATCACCACCAAATCTTGGGCTTTGAATGATTTTGTTAGTTGTTTGAAAAAAGCCTCACCCACCTCTTCCGCCTGATTAGGTGGCCTGTAGTAGACTCCCAGCACAACATCACCTGTGTTTTTTACCCCTTTTAGCCTAACCCAGAGACTCTCCACCCTTCCATCTCCTATGTCCATCTCCACCTCAGTCCAAGTGTGTACATTTTTAATATAAGGCAACACCTCCTCCCTTTTTCCCGTCTATCCTTCCTGAGCAAACTATACCCATCCACACCAACATTCCAGTCATGTGTATTATCCCACCAAGTTTCAGTAATGCCAATAATGTCATAGTTGTATTTATTTATTAGCACTTCCAGTTCTTCCTGCTTATTACCCATACTTCTTGCATTTGTATATAGGCATCTAAGATACTGGTTTGATCTTGCCTCCCAGCTTTGCCCTGACCCTCCTTCCTCTCTGCCATTATAGCCCGTGCTCCCTCCTGTTTCCAATCCATCTCCCAGGTCTTGTTCCCCACTTACCTGTGGGCTTTGCTCACCTGTCCCCGTGGAACCTAGTTTAAAGCCCTCCTTACTAGGTTAGCCAGTCTGTGTACATAAAAAGCTGTAAATTAAATCCCCCCATGTAAACAATCCAATAGAGTTTCCTCTTTCAGAGTACATATAAAACCGAAGTACTGACCATTTGTGAGCATTATAGATACCCTTTCAAAAGAATAAGAATGTTATTGCAGTTCAGATAACTATACCCTAACTGTCCAGTGTAAAGTTAAGCAAATGCCTAAATCTTGGCATGACTGGGGCCTATATCTTTACATTGGATTTTGCAGTCCTCCTGAGAATCTCTTGAATACTATTTTTTTCCCCAACAGCCATCTGAGAATGGCTTCTCTACTAAATGTCTTGACATTTGCAGAATGTTTGGATAATATGAACACAGGCAATTGTAACTGCAAGGGATTCACTGAAAAAATCATTTAAATATTGTTAGCTGTCAGTTAAGGGACACTGGTTTATTAAAAGTACATTTAAAAAACACTCTAGCTCCCCCACCTGGTTTTCTGTGATCAGAGCATAGACACTGGAACACTTTAATAGGTCAGGGTGAGTGTACTACAGCACATGTAGCTATATGAGTGTCATGCAGTTCATAATATAATTACAATATATGGAGAATGCAATACACAGAAATAACAAATCCAACAGAATCCATACTTGTCAAAGTCCTAAGTAGCTATGATTACTGGATTGAGAGAAAAGATAACAATAAATCAAACTTCAGTAAACAAGAAATCAGCTTATTTATAGACTACAACAGACCTCTAAAAACTGTGCTCCTATAGAAAATCTGCTCTCTAACTTGCTTGCATATGCAACAGGTCTATTCTTTAAAGACAACTGGAGTACAGCAGATGAACTATTCTATAGAGCCTTTTATGGGAAAAAAGAGTTGTATCAATATCCACTGAAGTAATGAAAAGACAACCTTGCCTTCAGCTGGCTCAGATCAGCCCAGAACGAACAATTATTAATTTACTGCAAGTATCCCAAATCCACATGAACCTTCCCACAGTGATCAGCAAAGCAAAACTTTATTTATTCAGCAGTTCTGTGCCACTCACTGGCTTCTGAGGATAGAAAATAACTTCGTGATTAAGTCAAAGGGAAAAATGAATGGCTGGAAAATTACTGTCATGTAAAACCTATACCACATATGCGCAAAACTGATGAATCAGAAGCCAATGGCTGAAATTACTGGTGGTCTAATTTCCGAGAACAACAAAGGTGACACAGGTGAAAACATTACACTATTAAACAAAGAAAATTAGCTGTTCTGTAATGGGGAAAAATCCATATAACCCAGATGAAATAATTCATAAATGCACAAAATTATAGATCCTTGAAATGAGAGCATGAGAAATGTGAGTGTGACACTAGGGAATTAGAGAACTGAAAAGAAATTAGATTTCTTTCATTGCTCTAATATTTTTAAGACACTGACTCATATGACAAGAAACACAGTTTTAATAGGGATGGCTCTCAGTTGTTCAAGCTATTTCTTTCTTATGAATTCTTCAGATCACGGGAAGAGAGGAAAGGGTAAAAGGTGAACGCAACAGGGCAGTATCACCAATTCAGTTTTAATCTTAAATTCCAAACTGCTTTTCAAATGAAAACCAAATACAAAAGTAAAAATTAACATAGGAGTCACCAGTCATAAAAGTAAAGAGAAAGAGTAAAGTAATTGGTTTTCAGCAAAGCTTAAAGCAAAGCAATAGCAGAGAAAATACTGCAGCTTAGAAAATGATTTGTCATTGCAATGATTCATTCCTAGTCTATAATAGGTTTTATTTCCCTGCTTTGCAGTAATACATTCATTACATGCCCAATTTAGAGCAAAGTTAGCCACTGATTGCCATAAAAATATACAACAGAGTCACTTTTCATCTCATCTTGCAGGCTACATCAGCATGCTATTGGGTGGACCCAGAGGATATTAATGTAGAATAACAATAAATTGTGGACAATAGTTGTCTTTTATTGTCCTATTGCCAAAAAAGAATAGGTTATTTACCAATGACAAGAGATTACTGCACAATATATTAGGCCAGATTCTCATCCCACTGGAGTCAACAGTAAAACTTTCTGGCTTGAACAGGATTAGTATCCGAGCCACACGTCCTACTACTGTAATGTTGAAAGCAGTTAATCTAGTTCTGATCTTTGTACCTTGATACACAATGCTGTCTATAAGGGACCCAAGTCTGCTGGACTAACTCTAGGAGCAGTCCATTGGACCATTCTGATCTGGTAGCATTTTGCATCCAGTATTCATATTGACCGTGCAAGCTGGTAGAGAACTGGGCCATTCAATTCAATAGGATTATGCATGTGGACAAAGCAAGCAGTTTTTGGTGCTAAATAATCCAGACTGCAAATTACCTCAACAAAAACTACAACTTTTAGAAACCTTTGTTCTCAGAAGAGTGAAAAGTAAATGCAGCTGGCCAACCACTTTTTCCAAAGAAGGTGCATCTAAACAATAATTATACAAATAATACTTTAAATATGTATTAAACCTTTCATTAGAAGAGTCTTGTGATAAGTAAAAGTCAGCTCCAAGTTCCCGCTTTGCAAATAGCCTAAGTGGAAAGCTTATCTCAGCAAGCTTTGAAAGCAACTGCCTGTGCACACATAAGCAATATTTTTCCATATATAACGGCATGTACATATGGAGAGTGGGTGTATAATTTTTATTTTTGTACACATAACTCAAATGAGTAGTTCCAGAACAATTTAGATTTGAAGATCCAGAGATAGTTGCCCAGCCCTAGAAATGTTATTTAAGTGCCCTCAAATGCATATTTACACTTGTGTAGTGTTCCAGGGATGATATACATACGCTATAACACAGAAAAGGTAATCCTGTCTGTCTTAAAAAGACACTGCTAAAATCATGGGCAATATTCATCCCTAGGGTCCACAGAGATCAAATCCTAGCTCTCTTGAAGTCAATAGAGAAACTTCATTGACTTCAATAGGGCCAGGATTTCACTCTAGAAATTCTTATTTCTAACAATTTTAAATATTAATTATCTTCCCTTCTAGGATATGTAAATAAATTTAAGCATTCAGATATTCCAGCAATAGACCAGGAGAGCAAGCCATCCAGAAACTGAAAAATCTTCTGATTATCAGATACTTATTCAGAAACATGAGTTTCTTTCCTCAGCAAAAACAAACAGGTTAAGAACTTTCCCCATGAAAGACATCTTACTTGTGCGAAATACAGCTGATGGCAATGGGATGTACGCAGCTCATCCCATAGCAATAGAGAGAGTGTAATTTTCATAAGTCTACCTTTCATGAAGCTCTCAACACTATTAAGAACATCTGCTACATTCTCAAGGCATTTAGTTTGACAACTTGGAATTTTGTGTAGTTTGTCCATTTTGGGCCAAATTAAAAGTTTCAAAAGATTGCTCACCAGTAACACAAGATGCAAGAAGTTTAAAGATTAAAAATTCTTTATAAAGAGAAATTTCAGATTTATGCCAGAAGAATTCAATTATCTGCACATAAGATGACATGCCTGTGCCCAAGTCTACCTTTAGAGAGAAATACTTGTTCTGACTAACAGTCTTAATTGGTTGTCCATGAATATCTTCTGCCAGAGCATGAATTCTTCTTGCAACAGTATCGTTAGATAACAGAACTGTTTTAAATCTAATTTATTGAGGTAAAACAAAAAGTTCATATAAACTCTCTCTGGCACAAACGCTAATAAACAAACAATCTGCTGCTGTGTGAGGTTTTTTGATTGTTGGTCTCAGACCCCAGGGTAAGCTGAAAAGCAGAGAGCAAAGAAATGGTTTGTGCTTTGTTTTGGTTATTCTTCCTCCCAATTTGGTTGCAATTCATGGTTAGCAAAACTAGTAATTAAATAAAACTCTGAATGATCAACAAATCCTTAAAAATCTACATCAGTAACAAAGGCTAAATTTACTGAACAACTTGTTAGTTGTTAATAGTTCTGTAACGGAGTGGTCTTCCCATTTAAGGGCCTGGGCCTGAGGCTAGCCAGCCCTGTTCAATTATTAGATCCAGCTGGGAAGGGTCAAGTGATGCCTGAGAGAGTTCCACTAGACAGAGAGCTGCAGGAGGGAGGTTGGCTCCTGTTATTGGTCTTGGAATAGAGGGAAACATAAAGGGAAAGGCCTGAGTTGACCAGAATCGTTTTGTTTTGTGTTTGAACTATTAAACTGTGCACTGTCAGAGGTCCTGAAAGTGACTTTGGTATGGCATTAGTCCTATCTGGCTGGGAGATCCAGGTAAACAGCCCTACAAATTCTCCTAACAATGGCCAGCAAATTAGATACGAGGGACCATGCAATGGCAGGAGGAAAGGCCAATACAGTTTTGAACTACACATGACCTCATGGAGCAGGGAATTGTAGGTCAGTGACTGATGCCCATTCAGTTAAACTCTTTCCACCTGTACTGTTGTAAGTACATTCCATGGCTTGAATTGAAATCACCATTGTGATGGGAAGACTTGGAAATATGGGCAGAGTGGGGACTGGCCAGTTAACTGATGAAGGTTTATAGGACATTAATCAGAGTAACCTCATACACCTTTATTGCCTGCCATTCTACAATGTCATTTAGAACAGGTATCACTATAGTAACAGTGGACAGCCATTCTCTAAGATGGCATCCCATATTGCTTGTTATGGTGATGAATCACGACAGCACAGCCTGGAACTGAAAGCTACATAACAGAAATGGAATGCATCTCCTGAAGCAAGATAACACATGCTTCAAGCTTTGTAACTAGATGGAAGAGGATCTCTCCTTTTGCCACCAATATCCCTTAAACCAGGAGTTCTCAAACTGGGGATCAGGATCCCTCAGGGGTCACAAGATTATTATATGGGGGTTTTTGCTTCTGCCAGTTCTGGCTCGCTGGCGCCCTCTGGCATTGAGTTTGAAGATGTGGTTGCACTTGCTGGTGCTGGTTGCTGTTCCAGTTCCGGGCCTGGGACTGGAGATGCTGTGGCTGTTTCAGTGGTAGGCATGGAATCCGGGTCCACTACCTCTGTCTGGGTCTCTGGTAACACAGACGGGGCCTCTGTGGACGGCTCAGGAACAGGAATGGGTCTGGAAGCTTGCCTGGTTTGGCTACGTGTAACCATTCCCACTCTCTTGGCCCGCCTCACCTGGTTGGCCAAGTCTTCCCCCAGTAGCATGGGGATAGGATAATTGTCATAGACTGCAAAAGTCCACATTCCTGACCAGCCTTTGTACTGGACAGGCAGTTGAGCTGTAGGCAAGTCTACAGCTTGTGACATGAAGGGGTAAATTGTAACTTTGGCCTTTGGGTTGATGAATTTGGGGTCAACGAAGGATTGGTGGATAGCTGACACTTGTGCCCCCGTGTCTCTACACGCAGTAACCTTCTTTCCGCCCACTCTCAAATTTTCCCTTCGCTCCAAGGGTATTTGAGAGGCATCCGGGCCTGGGGATCTTTGGGGTGATGGTGGTGTAATGAATTGCACTCGCATGGTGTTCTTGGGACAGTTGGCCTTGATATGTCCCAGTTCATTACACTTAAAGCATCTTCCATCTGATGGGTCACTGGGCCGAGGTGAGTTACTGGAGACTGGTGAGGTTGAAGGGTAGGGTATCTGTGGCTTTACTTGGGTGGTATGTGGGGTCTTTGGCTGTCCTCGGTTGTAGGGTTTATGGTCTGTGTGCCCCCTGGGGTAATCGTTCCCCTTGACAGTAGCTTTCTTGCTTTCTGCCAGTTCCATCCATTTGGCTCCAATTTCCCCCGCCTCACCGAAATCTTTGGGATTTCCATCTTGTATGTACCGTGTGATGTCTTCAGGAACACCATCCAAGAACTGCTCCATTTGTATGAGGAGGTGCAGTTCTTCCAAGGTTTGAATGTTGTTTCCTGTTATCCAGGCCTCATAGTTTTTTGCAATGTAGTAGGCGTGTTTGGGAAATGACACCTCTGGTTTCCACTTTTGGGTTCTGAAACGCCGACGGGCATGATCTGGGGTTATCCCCATTCTGTATCTGGCCTTGGTTTGAAAAAGTTTATAGTCATTCATTTGCTGCTTAGGCATTTCAGCTGCCACCTCTGCTAAAGGTCCACTGAGCTGTGACCTCAATTCTACCATGTACTGGTCTTCGGGAATGCTGTACCCAAGACAGGCTCTTTCAAAATTTTCCAAGAAGGCCTCGGTGTCATCACCTGCCTTGTAGGTGGGAAATTTCCTGTGCTGTGGAGCAATAATGGGCGCCGGGTTGTTAGGGTTGGCTGGCACATGCAGCCCAGCTTTTGCCAACTCCAGTTCATGTTTTCTCTGTTTTTCCTTCTCTTCATTCTCTTTTTGTTGTTTTTCCATTTCTTTTTGGTGCTTTTCCATTTCTCGGTGGTGGGCCGCCTCCTCTTCTTCTTGCTTCCTTCTGTGGGCCAACTCTTCTTCTGCTTGTTTCCTTCGGTAGGCTACCTCTTCTTCTTCTAGTTTTCTTTTGTGTGCTGCCTCTTGGGCTGCCTGTTCTCTTTGGAAGGCTGCCAGTTTCATGCTTTCTTCCTTTTCTTTCATCTCCATCTCTTTTTGTTTTATTTCCAGTTGTCGCCTGTGTTCAGCTTCTTTGATTTGTTCTTCGGCCTCAATTTTTGCCTTAGAAGTCATGGTTCCTGTTTTCTTGTGTTGGGGTGCCCTCCGGTGTTTATCTTCTGAACTGCAGGTTCTCTGTTGCCTCCTGAAGTCTGCCTAGCAACAGTGCCTTTAGCTAATTTTCAATGTTAAGTAAACCTGAAAAACCACTTTATTTGCATTCATATAGTGCTGGAACTTGCCTCCTAATGGGAGGGCTATTGCATGACAAAAGACCCTTAACAGTCTGGTAATGGCTTCTTGCTTAACATGCAAGCCACAAACTGCCAGAGAGAGCAGAAAAAAAAATTCTCTCTGGTTCCCTTTTAAAACCAAACTGTTTCTCTCTGCTAAAAAGCCCTTAGCAGAGAAAAGAAAAATATAATATTCCTACTGGCTTCTGGATTCTGTCTATATCCCACCCACTGCTACACCATATCATAACCTTAGTCCCAGATTTGGACCTTAGCGTCCAAAATATGGGGGTTAGCATGAAAACCTCCAAGCTTAGTTACCAGCTTGGACCTGGTACTTGCTGCCACCACCCAAAAAATTAGAGTGTTTTGGGGCACTCTGGTCCCCCTGAAAAACCTTCCCTGGGGACCCCAAGACCCAAATCCCTTGAGTCTCACAACAAAGGGAAATAATCCTTTTTCCCTTCCCCTCTCTCTGTTCCCAGTCCTGGAAACAAAAGTACTTTCCTATTCCCCCAGAGGGAATGCAAAATCAGGCTAGCAATCCAACACACAGATCTCCCCTGATTTCTTCCTCCCACCAATTCCCTGGTGAGTACAGACTCAATTTCCCTGAAGTAAAGAAAAAACTCCAACAGGTCTTAAAAGAAAGCTTTATATAAAAAGAAAGAAAAATACATACAAATGTTCTCTCTGTATTAAGATGATACAATACAGGGTCGATTGCTTAAAAGAATATTGAATAAACAGCCTTATTCAAAAAGAATACAAATCAAAGCACTCCAGCACTTATATTCATGCAAATACCAAAGAAAAGAAACCATAGAACTTACTATCTGATCTCTTTGTCCTTACACTTAGAAACAGAAGACTAGAAAGTAGAAACTACTTCTCCAAAGCTCAGAGAAAACAGGCAGACAGACAAAGACCTCAGACACAAAATTCCCTCCACCCAAAGTTGAAAAAATCCGGTTTCCTGATTGGTCCTCTGGTCAGGTGCTTCAGGTGAAAGAGACATTAACCCTTAGCTATCTGTTTATGACAGGGGGTCACAAACTGTCAGCCTCCACCCCAAACCCTGCTTTGCCTCCAACATTTATAATGGTGTTAAATACATAAACAAGTGTTTTTTAAATTTGTAAGAGGGGTCACACTCAGAGGCTTGCTCTATAAAAGGGGTCACCAGCACAATAGTTTGAGAATCACTGCCTTAAACATTGAAATGCAATGTATTGAGAACCAGCTCTAGTACTAGGGTTTATAGCACATGTCCTGAAAAGGGACCCCATTGGAGGGCAGCTCTATTGGCCCGATTGTTGCTTAGAACATGTTCCTCTGTTCCACATTTTGTCTATTTTTAGTTTGGTTCACATTAGTCATAAGGGACGTCATGAGAAGGCAGCAGACGTGTACCTCAGGCAACTTCTACAGCTCCTCTATGACCCAAAGCCAATGCTAAGCTTTCACAGTCTCAACAGATATCACCTTTTTGTTTTCCAGGAATCTGCTGCTAGTGATTACAGAGCAGAAAATGCTTGAAGATTTTCCAGAGC
The DNA here is from genome assembly GCF_025201925.1 of Gopherus flavomarginatus. Lineage (NCBI taxonomy): Eukaryota > Metazoa > Chordata > Testudines > Testudinidae > Gopherus > Gopherus flavomarginatus. Next base: position 180,489,196 of record NC_066619.1, read on the forward strand.
CTCAGCATTGGCCATCCTTGATCACTATGAGCCCACAGATATCAATAAATCAGCTCCTGGAAGGACCAGATAATTTTCAGAAAGCTCAGCAGGAGGTCTTTCCAGCGGAGCTAGAGACGCTTATCAGTGAACTGAATGAGTTGGACTTGACGTGTCCAGCCAACATAAATGATTTCTACCAAACTTTTAAAAAATTAGTTCAGGCAGCTGCTAAGAAATCAATCCCTGGAGGCTGTCTTCAACAGTATACCCCTGGGTGTTTGTCAGAGGCAATTAAGCTCTACCAGGAATTCATATCTGCTGGTAGTGAACAGCCAGCCATTATTAAGAGCTTTCAACCGCTTGATCAAATCAGGTATGATCGATGAAGAGAGAGAGTCACAAAGATGAACTTTATTAATTCTAGCTGAAAAGCCTGATGGACCATCAAAACACTGGAAATTCCAGCCTCGGCAAAAAGGAATTTCCAATCATCACAAATGCTATCATATCTCAGCTTCTGGCTAATGGCTGTACACAGAACTTGGATAAGTCTTTCAGCCATGAGGTTAAAGTTTGAGATTACAGAGAGGTGGCAGGCTCCTAGTGTGGATTGAAACTTGATAGTTCCATTTTAAGAGAAAGAGCTAGATCAGGTCATAAAGTTTATAAAAACAAGGAAGGCTTTAGGCCTGGATTGTAGATATATGGCATTCCGAGGCACAAGAGACAAAAGCTGGCTGCTTTGTTTAAATATTTCCAGGAAAACAGCATCCCAAAAATCTGGTCAATGCTCTTCTGAGACCAGGGAACACACTGAAAGATCCCAAAAGCTACTGATCCATCTGTCTCACTTGTGTTACAGACAAGCTTATGGAGAGACTGATTCTGATGCACATCAACGAGGTTATCGAACCACAACTGCCCTTTGTTCAAGCTAATGTCAGATGAGGACGGTGTACTCAAGATCAAATCACTTAAAATTAAGTGATAACTCCAGTCAAATATTTCTTAAAAAAATGAGAAGAAAATAAGTACCAAATTTAACAAGCAAGCCAGACTGATAGACTGCCCACAGTACACAATGTAACTGTGATTTAAGTTCAAACATTCATAACGGAATTCATTTTGCATCTCTTTGGGGAAAAAAAGATGGTATTTGTGAATGGCACAACATCAAAATATGATTTATTTGGTAGATCATACATTTTTGTACCTACGATATGAAAGAAGTGACAATAAGACTGCCTTGCTGTTTCATTTCAAATGCCATGAAAGTCTGTTAGCTTCAGAAGAAGTTGAAATTGATGGCAGTTCCATGGTAGATATTTATTAATTTGTAATAAGAATTTGGATTTACTTACAAATGTAGGCATTTGAAAGCCCATTTTTTATATTTTGTATCATGATCTTGCACAATATTCTTATTCAAAAGAGCATTTTTCCATTTCCAGCTGAGTCTTCCTTGAATTAAATCTGAGCATCTGAACCAAAATTTCCAGAGGTTCATTCCACTCTTAGACATAACATTCTATTTAATAGAGAACTAAACTATTTCAGAAATAAAGTTTGTGCAACAACAGAAAATAAAACGCATATAACTACAAAAAGGCAGAACATCATGCAGCCAACTGGGATACCATGATAGCAACATCAAATGGCTCAGCAGAGGCATACAGCAGAATTCTGAGACCTGACCATTGCAGGCTCTGTTAGGATGATAAAATGTAGTAATAAGTCCAAGTCACAGTTGGCAGAAGAAACCACTTTCATTTATTTGGTAAATAAAAGATAAACATTAAAAGAAAAAAAACACAGTAGAAACAAAGCTCCTGGTTTATTTAAAACAAGGCAACGTTGAAAATCACAGATGATGACCTGGAAAGTAATGATCTACAGGCTTATATTCTGCATATAAATGATATATATAAAGCATAGCTTCAGCAGATGAACTTCAGATATCCATGATCATGAGGTAAATTCAAACTTCATTCCAGATTCAGATGAATAGTATAATGGATTAGTATTGTCTGCATCTACTCAGTTTCATTTAAAGTAACCAAAATTGTACTAATGCTGGGGTGAATGAAAGAAAAAAAATCTAGTTGGCTTTTGAATAGTCCTTATTTCTGCCTCTCATCCTCCCCATAAAAAAAGAAAAAAAATGGGAAAAACAAAATATCTGGGATGAAAAACAGAAAAGTTTATTATGAAATAGAAGAGTCACCATACTGTGGGGCTATTGCTATTATCCAGAAAACAGTATTTACATAGTTTAAGTAACTCACCTATAGCCCAAATTATAACAACCTGAGACAGGACATAATCAGGACCATAGAGTTGACCAGCTCTACACTTTGGAAATGTCTAGATTTGGATTTCACAGCACCTGCCCATTTATGTTAAAATAAATAAAAAATAATGAATGGACAGCGCGCATGTGTGAAAGAGAACTGATTGGGGATGGTGAATATGGGAAGTCAGACCTTGGATACAATCATCTAATTTATATGTATCAGCATGGTAACCAGATGTCAAATACTGGTGTTACATTTTCAGCATTGTCCTAAAAAGATCATATTCTTTACTTCACCCTGACTGAGTTGTAAGGGACTGAGAAAACTTGCCAAATAATCATCACTGTCACTATACTTAGAAGGCATGTGCAAAAAGGCATCTTGCATTTTGTACTGAAAAAGGTAAAATATTAACTCATTCTGATCCCCCTTATTGAAAGGGGCTTGTCCAAAGTTCTTATTATCTTTGGTACATTGATCCTGCTGACTGCAATGGCCAGCATGGCTGCCACTATGCAGACATTTAACTTCACCAATCTCCACAGTGTGACCGTGGGGCAGCAATGCAGATGGTCAAACACATAGTGGAGGACTGAATGATTGGAGGATGGGCTGAAACAACTTGCCACCTTAAATGATGAAGCAGTTGTATGGCAGAACAATCTAGACATTGACTTATGACACATATGAAAACAGAATATGGAACTGCATATGAAATACTGCACTCTGATATCGGAAACTACAGTAATCAAAAAAGACATTTGTGGAAGTTCAGAGAAGAACTGAAATAAAAATGATAGGATGTCTTAAAAGAAGAACAGCCAAATACCTGAAGGATATAAAAACCAAGAATGGAGAGGAACTTAATTTAGAACACAGAACTATAAATATGAATAGCTGGGTAAAATTAAGACACAGAAAATGTAGGCTGAATATCAGGAATAATATCTTGATGGCAAGATATATTGGGTTGTGAAATAGTTTTGAAAGCACAGTCAGGTAAGCTCCTCATTCAGGACTTCTAAAACTATCCTAGAGACAACACTAGAAAATACATTAGAGTGTGTGTGTGTGGTGGGGGGAAATCAGCACTGTCTTAAGATTGCCTGGTCTAATAAATATCATTCATCAGTAACTTTTATGAGTCTGTTATGATCATACAGTGATGAAAAGATGAGCTGCGTCGTAGAAACCTTGGGAGAGAGCGTTCGAAAATAAAAGCTGTCTGGAAAGTAGTTCATAGGAATTAATTTTGGGTGGATCTTCAACAGAGACCCTTCCATCCAAATTATGGAGCGTGTTGGGAAATCATTCAGGGGAAAAAAAATCCAACCCTCAATTCAAAAGGGTAAATGGGTTAGGAAATCTCCACCTTCCTCATGTGAAAACTCTGACTGTACACAGGTGCACATAAGAAACAGAGAGAGAAGATATTTCCTGAGAAATTTGTTCTGCATTGAACGACAAGCAAATGACGTGTAAAGAAAGGATGCAGTAGAAAACCAACATTCATTTGGGCTCATCATGAGACTGATTCACATGGAATTTACTAAAAATACCGCTTCAAAATGTTATATAAGGACAGATTTACCACAACGTAGTCCAGCAAATGTTGAGTATTTATTATAGCTGTGGGCTCTCAAACTACACTATATACAGAGGTTCCCCATGTCTTAAAACCTTCCTGACCCACTGCCAGTTTAAAATTATGTATTTACAAGGAATAAGACAAAAACTGAAAAAACAGAACAAAATATTTTAGGTAACTGCAGCTGAGAGGAGAGAGGAGTCTGGTTGCCATCTGCCTAAAAATATCCTATATAATGCAGTTATAACAAAACCAGTTGATGTTAACTTTATGTGCCAAGAACTGATGTAATACCAAATTAAAATTGTTGGTCAAATCAATACAGATAACATGGGAATACTTCAGATTATGTTATCACCTATAAGTATTTAATTTGAATGTTAACAATGATATTGTTAAATGTCAATTGATTAGTCAAAGAGCACTTATTGATACTTGTAACTAAGTGAACTCAGAAACACCACAGCCAAAGAAGTGTTATTCTGAGACACATTTATTTGAATATGCTACAGACAGAATATTCCTGAAATTGCATTTTACTTCCTAGCAGTGGGATAGTTGAGGAAATTACCTAAAGATTTGATGATGATCAATAGATAGCTACGGCAGTGGTGCAATAAAGGATGGCTTTGGGATGTTCGACCACTGGTAGTCATTCATGGGCAGAGGACAGTTCTCATGAGATGGACTCCACCTGGGTAGGGAGGGAAAAACTCCTAGGAATTTGAGGCAGATGGGAGATGCTCAGTGTCCAGCCTGATTCTAATACAGAGCAGGAGAAAAATCAAGAAAGAGCAGATACAGCAATGGAAAGAGGAACAGCAGAGGGTAGGAGAAGAAACATCAAGAAGAAAGACAGTGCCAATACCAATGACACTAACAGTCAGATAGGCAATACTAGCAGTAGAATGACTGCACCCAATTGGGTGAGGAATGCAGGTGAAGCCAAGCAGAAACAACTAAGATGACTGCAAATGAATGCAACGAGCCTGGTAATAAAATGGAAGAACTAGAACTACAGGTACAGGACGTGAAACCAGATATTTTAGGGGCAACAGAAACACGGTGGAATAATAGTCATGACTGGAGTACAGGTAGTGAAGGGTATGTGCTGTTGAGGAAAGAGAAGTAAAGGTGGTGGAGTAGCATTGTATATTAATGATGAGGTAGACGGTAATGAAATTAAAAAAGTGATGGAATGGATAAGACAGTCTGTTTTGGTCAAAATCACTTCAGGGAAGAAAGCTTACAGAGGACCTACTAGGATAGTGCTTGGGGTGTGCTACAGAACCCCAGGATCTGATTTGGAAATGGAGAGAGACCCCTTTAATGCTTTTAATGAAATGAACACTTCTGGGAATTATGTGAGTATGGGAGATTTAAATTTCCCAGCTATAGCTTGGAGGACAAGGGCTGCTAATAATGTTAGGGACCAGATTTTCCTGGATGTGATCGCTGACAGATTTCTTCAGCGAACGGTCACTGAACCAACAAGAGATGATTTCAGTTTAGATTTAGCACTGGTGAATAGCGAGGACCTCATAAAAGACCTGGTTGTAGGGCACAGCCTTGACTTCAGTGATCATGTGCTAATTCAGTTTAAACTAAATGAACAGTTAAACAAAAATAGGTATGCAACTAGGGTCCTTGATTTCAAAAGGGAAAACTTAAATTCCTATATTTTTTTAAGGAAGTGGACTGGACTGAAGAACTCAAGAATCTGAATGTGGAGGAGATTTGGAATTACTTTAAGTCAAAGTTGCATAAACTACCTGAAACCTGCATCCCAAGCAAAGGGAAAAATTCATACAAAAGGGTTGCAGACCAAACTAGATGAGCACGCATCTCAAATATCTTATTAAGAGAAAACATAAAGCCTACAAGGAATGAAAGATGGGATGAAAGCTACCTTTTGGAGGTCAGAAAGTGTAAGGATAAAGTGCCAAAAGCGAAGCAGAGTTGGACCTTGCCAAGGGGATTAAAGCCAAGGGAATAAAAGGGTCTATAGCAGTGGTGGGCAACCTGCTGCCCACGAACCACACAGGGGCTGTCAAGGTAATCCGCTGGCAGGCCGCGAGACAGTTTGTTTACATTGACCATCTGCAGGCATGGCTGCCCACAACTCCCAGTGGCCATGGTTCACCATTCCCAGCCAATGGGAGCTGTGGAAAGTGGTGGCCAGCACGTCTGAGGCCCACGATGCTTCCCGCAGCTCCTATTTTCTGGGAATGGTGAGCCACCGCCACTGGGAGCTGCGAGCGACCATGCCTGCGGATGGTCAACGTATACAAACTGTCTTGTGGCCCGCCAGCAGATTACCCTGATGGGCCGTGTGCAGCCTGCTGGCTATAGGCTGCCCACCACTGGTGGATAGCTATATAGACAAAAAGAAAACAAGGAAAGAAGTAGTGGGACCACTAAGCATTGAAGATGGGGCATAGATTAAAGATAATCTAGGCAAAGCCCAAACACCTAAACAAATGCTTTGTCTCAATTTTTGAGGGGAAATGAGGTGCTTAGGGCTAGTGGCAGGGTGGCTAAAAAAAAAAAAAAAAAAAAAAAAAGATATGGAAATAGAAATGACTAAATCCAAGGTAGAAGTCAAACTCAAACAGCTTAATAAAAACGAAACTTGGGGGATCAGATAATATCCATCCCAGAACATTAAAGGAACTGGCACATGAAATTGCAAGCGCAATAGCAAGGATTTTTAATGAAACAGTAAACTCAGGGATTTTATCTTATAACTGGAGAATTTCTAATACAGTAGCTATTTTTAAGAAAGGGGGAAAGTGATCTGTGAAACTACTGGCCTGTTAGTTTGCTCTCAATTGTATGTAAGGTCTTGGAACAAGTTTTGAAAGAGAAAGCAGTTAAGGACATAGCAGCAAATGGTAATTGGGATATAATATAACATGCTTGACCAACGTGATCTCTGCCTTTGATAAGACAGTGATTTTTTAGAAAAAGGAAATGCAGTAGATCTAATCTACCTGAACTTCAGTAAGGCATTTGATACAGTTCCACATAAAAAATTGTTAGTAAAATTGAAGAAGATGGGGATTAGTATGAGAACTCAAAGGTGGATAAGGAACTGGTTAAAGAGGAGACCACAATGTGTCACAGTGAAAGGAGTGACTGGAGGGAGGTTACTAGTGGAGTTCCTCAGGAACTGGCCTTGTGACCATTCTTAGTTAACATTTTCATTAGTACCTTGACACAAAAAGTAGAAGTGTGCTAATAAAATTTGCAGACATCACAAAGTAGGGAGGCATTTCCAATAGAGGAGGACCGGAATATCATACAAGAAGATCTGGACAATTTTGTAAACTGGAGTAATAGAAATGGAATGAAATTTAATAGTGCAAAATTCCAAGGTCATGCATTTAGGGGCTAACAACAAGAATTTCTGTTATAAGCTGGGAACTGATCAGTTGGAAGCAACAGATGAGGAAAAAGACTTGGATGTATTGGTTGATCACAGGATGATGATGAGACTCCAGTGTGATCCAGCCATGAAAAAAGCCATGTTTAAGAAAGATGAATTCAAACTGGAACAGGTGCAAAGAAGGGCTACTAGGATGATCCAAGCAATGGAAAACCTACTTTATGAGAGGAGACTCAAAGAGCTTGGCTTGTTTAACCTAATCAAATGAAGATCTGAGAAGAGATCTTGTCCACATGCTCAGTGTCCAATGGATTACCATATTTCAGGTCAGGAAGAAATTTTCCCCATGTCAGACTGGCAGGGACACTGTTTGTTTGGGGTTTTTTTGGCTTCCTCTACAGCGTGGAGCACAGGCTACTTGCACGTTTAAACTATAGTAAATAGTGGATGCTCTGTAACTTGAAGTCTTTATATCATGATTTGAAGACTTCAGTAACTCAGCACATATGATGTTCTTTCTCTTCTCCTTGTTTACCAATCTCATTACTAGCACTTACAGCATGGCTCACACTTGCATAGACCTACTAACCTAGGTATGTAGAGCAAGGTATATATTATTTTAAAAAATTGTATAAATATAAATTGACCTGTTACTGACTCCAGGCATGGATTATTGATTCCTAGAAGGAACCACTGTGTTTATCTAGTCTGTCCTCCTGTATAACACAGGCTCTGAAACTTCCACAAAATAATTCCTACAGCATATCTTTTAGAAAAACATCTAATCTTGATTTTAAAATTGTCAGTGACAGAAAATTCACCAATAGCCTTGGTAAATTGCTCCGATGGTTAATTATGCTCAGTGTCAAAATTTACACCTTATTTCCAGTCTGAATTTGTCTAGCTTCCACCTCAAGCCATTGAATTATGTTATACCTTTCTCTGCTAGATTGACTAGTCCATTATCAAATGTGTGTTCCCCATGTAGGTACTTATAGACTAATCAAGACACATCATAGCCTTCTCTTTGTTAAGTTAAATAGATTGAGCTCTTTGAGTCTATCATTATAAGGCACATTTTCTAATCCTTTATTCATTCTTGTGGCTCTTCTCTCCTATTTATCAACATCCTTATTGAATTGTTGACACTGCAACTGGACATGGTGTCCCAGTAGTGGTCACACCAGTAGTGAGGTGGATAGGAGATGAGGAGAAATATGGAGGATCAGGAGTCGGAGCTGGGGCTTGGTGAGCGGGTCAGTGGACTGGGAGGGATGTGAACTTGGGGGTACACAGCTCTGTTAGCTAGACTTGAAATAAAACTGTACCATACACAGTTAACCGATATGCCATAGCCATTCCTTATGGTCACTGCTACAGAGGAGCAGAAGGCATCTAAACAAAATCCAGGAGGTAGAGCCCTGTGCAGGACTAGTTTTTTAATCCCACTCCTATCCCACCCAGCAATAACCACTCCCTCCCCCTCCTGCATTGTTTCTTGCATTTTATGTCGGTCCCACCTGCAAAAACCTTAGATCCCACAAGAGAGAGAGATTTCCCAATGCTATTAAAAAGAGATTTGTTTTTAGATAGATACATAGATAGATAGAATTTTACCACTAAAAGAATAAAACAAATCTTCCTTAAACCATGTTAAAAATATACTTCAACACCTGTTATAAAAGCATCAAATCTCATTCTATCCTTTACTTAAATTTAACTATTAAAACCTTTATTTAAAAAACAGAAAAACTTGCTTTACATTGTTGAAATGCTATTAATGGCAAACTTAAGAAATACATAGTGTTTTCCTGAAAATTACCACAGTCTAGTTTTTTTGCCCACCGAATCCCATGTGCAACAAAGTACATTTTATCTGCTCCTGCTGTTATGGCAACGGGTCCTGTGGAACCTGCAGGATCCCAGTCCTGCTGCAGGGCTTCACCAGGAGGCCACTGGCTCTATCTTTTGCATCCCGAATAGTATTGTAATGAGTATGTTTTTCAGTTCCACCTCTGTGTCCATCTACAAAGAATATGAGTTGTCAAAAAGCTCTGACTCTTTCACTCAAGCTGTAGCAGCTTGTGCTTTTAGCTCTGGAGGTCCCCGATGTGTCAGCCAAGGGAGCGGCTGTCACACTGTAACCAAGCGCTACGTCTTTACGCAAAGGAGCGCGCGCGCGCACACACACACACACACACAGTTACTGGATTGAAAAGCTAGAGAAGGAAACCTTTCCAAATGGCAGATCCACCTCAGCAGCCAAGCACACCATTGCAGAATGAACTGTTCAGAGAACAAAAAGTGACCTTGTGATCTGAAAGTCAGAAGTGACATTAGTTATCTAGTAAGGGACATCTCTCATCCATCAAAGGTGTTCATGCTGTCTAACATTATCTCCATTCATGGGTGTTTTATTAATTAGCCGGATTAGTTTATTAACTGTTTTTTTTAAACTGGCTATATTAAAATGTATTTCCATCATCCATTTCTTTGCTAGATCAAATGAAATAACAGCCAAAACCATCTGCCAGACACTGACCACTGTTATGTGACAGGGGATAACCTTTTGTAAACTGTCCCATGTCAGATAATTGGAGGTAGGAATAAAAACCAGACTCTCATATCAGTATTTCTCTGTATTACAAAATTTATTACAGTCAGAATTTCTAAAACTCCTACTTCTTTTTTCATATGAAGTATTCAATTATAAATGTACACTTCACAGATGCTAATCCTTTTTTATTCCTCTTCTCAGGTTTGGAAGAAAACAGATACATTAAGAAATGAGAACCATGCCCAAGTATAAGGGGATTGGTACCATACTTTTGAAAGGAAATTATAATTCAGCCTTATTTATTTATTATTACCACCTTTATAATTATTGCATGTGTAAACTACTAAAGTATGATATAGATTTTTCTTATCTCCCAGAGCTGTAGGACAAAAGCTTTCCATGAGTCACCACATTCTGTTTAATGAACGGCATTAGACTTCAAAGTTATTCATCCAACTGTGTAAATAATGAGCATTTTATATACACAACAAAGGCTATAAAGATTATGACTACTGAAGAGAAAATCATACCAACTGATAAATCAGAATGAATTAAATTATATCTCACTAGCATTCCAAGTATTCCATGGGTTCCTTATCTCACATATGGGTCAAGTCACTTAGGCCCTTTGTAAAATGTTACCAGTTATTTCTATTTCTAGAGTTCATGATAAACTTGGTGTTAGTGATTGGAATCTAACTCCACATTTAAAATTGAGTGATGAACTCCAGTCAAATATTTCTTAAACAAATTAGAAGAATATAAATACCAAATTTAACAAGCAAGCCAGATTGATAGACTGCCCACAGTACACAATGTAACTGTGATTTAAGTTCAAACATTCATAATGGAACTGATTTGCATCTCCTTGGGGAAAGAGAGACGGTATTTGTGAATGGCACAACATCAAAATATGATTTATTTGGTAGATCGTACATTTTTGTACCTATGATATGAAAGAAGTGACAATAAGACTGCCTTGCTGTTTCATTTCAAATGCCATGAAAGTCTGTTAGCTTCAGAAGTAATTGAAACAGATGGCAGTTCCACAGTAGATATTTATTAATTGGTAATAAGAATTCGGATTTACTTACAAATGTAGGCATTTGAAAGCTCATTTTTTATGTTTTGTATCATGATCTTGCACAATATTCTTATTCAAAAAAGCATTTTTCATTTCCAGCTGAGTCTTCCTTGAATTAAATCTCAGCATCTGAACCAAAATTTCCAGAGGTTCATTCCACTCTTAGACATAACGTTCTATTTAATAGAGAACTAAACTATTTCAGAAATAAAGTTTGTGCAATAACAGAAAAGAAAATGCATATAAGTGCAAAAAGGCAAAACATCATGCAGCCAACTGGGATACCATGATAGCAACATCAAATGGCTCAGCAGAGGCATACAGCAGAATTCTCAGACCTGACCATTGCAGGCTCTATTAGGATGATAAAATGTAGAAATAAGTCCAAGTCAAAGTTGGCAGAAGAAACCACTTTCATTTATTTGGTAAATATATATATAAAAACACACAGTAGAAATAAAGTTCCTGGTTTATTTAAAACAAGGTAACATCGAAAATTCCAGATGATGACCTGATAAGTAATCATATGCATAAAATAAACCTTTAGATAAACAATAAAATGCAAACCAATAAAAAAAATGGCACCAGCCAAATATAGCATAGCCTCAGCAGATGAACTTCAGATATCCACGATCATGAGGTAAATTCAAACTTAATTCAAACTTAATTCCAGATTCAGATGAATAGTATAATAGATTAGTATTGTCTGCATCCACTCAGTTTCATTTAAAGTAACCAAAATTGTACTAATGCTGGGGTGAATGAAAGAAAAAAAAAATCTAGTTGGCTTTTGAATAGTCCTTATTTCTGCCCCTCATCCTCCCCAAGAAAGAAAATGGAAAAAACAAAATATCTGGGATGAAAAACAAAAAAGTTTATTATGAAATAAAAATGTCACCATATTGTGGGGCTATTGCTATTATCCAGAAAACAGTACTTACATAGTTTAAGTAACTCACCTATAGCCCAAATTATAACAACCAGAGACAGGACATAATCAACAGCTCTACACTTTGGAAATATCTAGATTTGGATTTCACAGCACCTGCCCATTTATGTTAAAATAAATAAAAATAATGAATGAACAGTGTGTATATGTAACCCACACATCTTCTGGGTGCAGTGTTTAGTACCATTTAGTGGCACTGAGACCACTTAGAGTGATAAAATGAGTCTGCTCTACAGCTTCAGCAAACAAGCTGGTGGCTCTTAGCTCATGCGGTAGAGGCTCATGCACTAAGATTCTGAGAGCACCAGTTCAATCCTGCCCGCCAACAATTGGGGTCTGTCAGTCTTACAAGTGAGAGTTCATCCAGGATTTCAACTAGGAAGTCTCTGAAGTGCAGGACATGCTTCCTCAACTAGAGGAAGCAAGTAACCCACACACCTCCTGGGTATGGTGTTCTGGCCCATCTAGTGGCACTGAAACTACTAAAGTGATAAAATGCGTCTGCTCTACAACCTTAGTTAACAGCCAGTTGGCATTTAGCTCATGCAGTAGAGACTGATGCACTAAGCTCCAAATAAAGTTTAGAAGTGTGAGCAACAAGGGTGATGTCGTGGTGGGAGTCTGCTATAGACCACCAGACCAGGGGGATGAGGTGGACAAGGCTTTCTTCTGTCAACTAGCAGAAGTTACAAGATCACAGGCCCTGGTTCTTAAGGGAGACTTTAATCACCCTGATATCTGCTGAAACAGCAATACAGCGGTGCTCAGACAATCCAGGAAGTTTTTGGAAAGTGTAGGGGACAATTTCCTGGTGCAAGTGCTGGAGGAACCAACTAGGGGCAGAGCTCTTCTTGACCTGCTGCTCACAAAGCGGGAAGAATTAGTAGGGGAAGCCAAAGTAGATGGAAACCTGTGAAGCAGTGACCATGAGATGGTCAAGCTCAGGATCCTGACACAAGTAAGAAAGGAGAGCAGCAGAATATGGACCCTGGACTTCAGAAAAGCAGACCTTGACTCCCTTGGGGAACTGATGGGCAGGATCCCCTTGGAGAATAACATGAGGGGGAAAGGAGTCCAGAAGAGCTGCTGTATTTTAAAGAATCGTTATTGAGGTTGCAGGAAAAAAACATTCCGACGTGTAGAAAGAATAGTAAATATGGCAGGCAACCAGCTTGGCTTAACAGTGAAATCCTTGCTGATCTTAAATGCAAAAAAGCAGCTTACAAGAAGTGGAAGATTGGACAAATGACCAGAAAGGAATATAAAAATATTGCTCAGGCATACAGGAGTGAAATCAGGTAGGCCAAATCACACTTGGGGTTGTAGCTAGCAAGAGATGTGAAGAGTAACTAGAAGGGTTTCTTCAGGTATGTTAGCAACAAGAAGAAAGTCAAGGAAAGTGTGAGCGGCTTACTGAATGAGGGAGGCAACCTAGCAACAGAGGATGTGGAAAAAGCTAATGTACTCAATGATTTTTTTGCCTCTGTCTTCACAAATAAGGTCAGCTCCCAGAATGCTGCACTGGGCAGGACAGTATGGGGGGAAGGTGACCAGCCCTCTGTGAAGAAAGAAGTGGTTTGGAACTATTTAGAAAAATTGGACGAGCACAAGTCAATGGTGCCGGATGCGTTGCATCCAAAGGTGCTAAAGGAGTTAGCAGATGTGATTGCAGAGCCATTGGCCATTATCTTTGAAAACTCAAGGCGATTGGTGGAAGTCCCGGATGACTGGAAAAAGGCTAATGTAGTGCCCATCTTTAAAAAAGGGAAGGAGGAGTGTCATAGTATCTTTCCTCAAATCTGAACCTTAGAGTCCAAAAGTTGGGCTACCAGCATGAATTCCTCTAAGCTTAATTACCTGCTTAGATCTGATAGGCTGCCACCAATCAGGAATTCCAGTGCCTGATACACTCTGGTCCCCCCAAAAACCTTCCCTGGGGACCCCAAGACCCAAATTCCTTGAGTCTTACAACAAAAGGGAATAAACCATTTCCCTTCCCCCTCCTTCCTTCCTCCCAGCTCTTTCCTGCCCTGGGTACACTAGGAGATCACCATGATTCAAAAACTTCTTGAATCACCACACAGAGAGGAATGTTACCTTCCCCCACCCTTTTCCCTTCACCCAGCGGCAATACAGATTCAAACTTCGTGAATCTAAAACAAAGAGGAAATTCACCTTTCCCTTCTCCCACTGCTCTCTCTCCCCCTTCTCCCCACCAATTCCCTGGTGAGTACAGACTCAGTTCCTTTGAGCCTTAACTAGGAGAAAAAAATCAAAACAGGTCTTAAAAAGCAAAAAACTTTTAATAAAAAGAAAGAAAAAAAGTAAAAGTTGTCTCTGTACTTTAGATGGTAAAAGTTACAGGGTCTGTCAGCTTATAGACACTAGAAAGAAGCCTCCCCCCAGCAAAATACAATTTAAAATACTTCCAGCAAACTACACATTTGCAAATACAGAAACAATCAAAAGACTATAACTGCCTTTCTTACTAAAATACTCACTATAAAAGACTGTAGCAGGGAGATTGGCAAGAAAACTGGTTGCCCGTCTAGTCCCTTCCAGGACCCAGAGAGAACAAAGCAAAATCCAAAAAACACAAACAAAGGCTTCCCTCAACCGAGATTTGAAAGTATCTTGTTTCCTGATTGGTCCTCTGGTCAGGTGTCTGGTTCACTGTTTGTTAACCCTTTACAGGTAAAAGAGACATTAACTCTTAACTATCTGTTTATGACAAGGAGGATCTGGGAAACTACAGGCCAATCAGCCTCACCTCAGTCCCTGGAGAAATCATGGAATCCTCAAGGAATCAATTCTGAAGCACTTAGAGGAGAGGAAAGTGATCAGGAACAGTTAGCATGGATTCACCAAGGGCAAATCTGCCTGACTAATTTAATTGCCTTCTATGAAGAGACAATTGGGTCCGTGGGTGAGGGGAAAGCAGTGGATGAGTTATTCCTTGATGTCAGCAAAGCTTTTGATACGGTCTCCCACAGTATTCTTGCCAGCAAGTTAAAGAAATATGGGCTGGATGAATGGACTGTAAGGTGGATAGAAAGCTGGCTAGATCGTCAGGCTCAACGGGTAGTGATCAATGGCTCCATGTTTAGTTGGCTCCCGGTTTCAAGTGGAGTCAGTCCTGGGGCCCATTTTGTTTAATATCTCCATTAATGATCAGGAGGATGGAAGATATAAATAATACACTGTATATTGCCTTAATGTGACTCCATATTCTGACTTTGAACAGCTCTAAAGTACAAAGCCTTTGCACAAAAACTCTCTCTTCTAAATGCAGGAATATTCCGTTTAGTGCTTTTTTATATAGAGGCTATTGATGATGTAGGGTGTGTATGCATATTAACACAGGATATGTTTCCCCTCTTGCCATGCTTGTTAATGCTCTTCCGCAATAGGAGAAATGGCACCTGCTGAGGAGTTGTCAAGGTTTTTTTTGTTATACCAATTATATTAGACCAGTAAAAACCAGCAGGATCTTATTAAAGGGGACAAGACAAAGATGCCACATTTATTATGATAATTTGATTTATGACTAATAACTAATATCTTAATTCTTATACACACACATTATACCTAATACCTATACACACACACACACACACACACACACACACACACACACACACACACACACACCCATCAGATGTTCTGTAGCTGCTGCATAGTTACTAGTCCTGAAGATAGCTTAAGTTCATAGCTTGATTTTGTAGCTTGGGTTCGTAGCTTGTGGCGGCTAACTGGCCAGGAAAGCCAGGCACAAGGACAAGCTGGATCTCTGTTGGGCAGGCACTGATGTCCTTCCGTGTTGGCAGCAGAATGTTACCCAGAGTCTCTCATCTCACCCTTCTTTTTTTTATAGGCTTTTAGTTTGGATTCAAAGTCTATAGGTCTTGCTGTGTCACGCTGCCTCTGGGTTTAGATTGAACACCCATCAATTGCAGGCGTGACTTTCAGCCTTGGACCTGGCTTTGATCTTCCTTCTGTTGTCCTTTTCTTTTTAGGGTGGATGCTTCTTATTTTGTTTAGGGCTGTTGTCTACGTATTCAGCCGTTGGTATTTGAACTTTATCTCATCAGGACAAGCTGAGGCTGGAGGCTGATTCCATCATCCATACATACCTCATTCACACATCTAAACTAAACTAATATTACAGCAGGGTTTGCAAAAATGAAGGTTGGAGGAAGCTTTTACAAAATGGAGTGAGTATTTTAAAATGGGGTTTGAATTACAATATGGAACAGAAGTTACAGTGTAGGCAAGTGTAGTGTGGATGGTGAACAGAAGTTACATTAATAAATTAAAAACAATTTCATTTATCAGTTCTATATTTTTCCCCCACTTTGAACTTTAGAGTAAAAATGTGGGGGACCTGCATGGACCCTTCCAAGTTTAATTCCTAGCTTAGATCTGGTACGCTGCCACCAGCCAGAAGTCTGTGCCTGGCACACTTCTGTTCCCCCAAAACCTTCCCTGGGGAACCCAAGACCCAAACCCCTAGGGTCTTAAAACAAGGAGAATTTAACCACCCCCCTCCTTTTCCCCCCACCAATCCCTGCTGAGTTTAGACTCAATCCCTTCGATTCTAAAACAAGGAAAAATCAATCAGGTTCTTAAAAAGAAAGCTTTTAAATTAAAGAAAGAAAACGTAAAAATTATCTCTGTAAAATCAGGACGGAAAATGCTTTACAGGGTACTCAGATTCATATAGACTAGAGGGACCCACCCCCCCAGCCTGAGATTCAAAATTACAGCAAACAGAGGTAAAAAATCCTTCCAGCAAAGGACACATTTACAAGTTGAGAAAACAAACATAAGACTAATCTGCCTTGCCTGGCTATTACTTGCTAGTTTGAAACATGAAAGACTGATTCAGAAAGATTGGGAAAGCCTGGGTGTACGTCTCGTCCCTCTCAGTCCCGAGAGCGAACAACGAACAAAACAAAAAGCACAAACAAAGACTTCCCTCCACCAAGATTTGAAAGTATCTTGTCCCTCTATTGGTCCTCTGATCAGGTGTCAGCCAGGTTCACTGAGCTTCTTAACCCTTTACAGGTAAAAGAGACATTAACCCTTAACCATCTGTTTATGACAGGAGTCTTTAAGAAAAGCCAATTTAGGATGGCAAGATTCCATTCTGATCTCTGGCGGCATTCAATGTTGTGCATCTAAGCACATCACAAACTCATATTTGGCCCCTAACCTTTATCTACTAGTTATAATTATATTAAATACAGAAAGTATGGATGCCTAAAGAGTTAGAAAACAAGTAGACACATGACACCATTCCCAATATGATTTTCTAAGATATTTATTTATCATGTGGTTACTTTTAATACCCCCCCCGCAAAAAAAAAATCGCAAGGAAAATACACCACCATCTATGACCAAGTAGCTTAGTTAAAAAGGACCTGATTGCACACGACCTGAGCTTAAAGTAAAACTAAATCCAGAAAACAAACATTTAAAAAAACTTCATTTTTTACTTTAAAGGAAACTGTAATGAGGCACACATAGCTTGAGTCCGAGCTCAGTGATGTGGTTAGGCATTGTCACAGGTCAAATCAGCTCAAGTGCTCATGGTGAGATATGCGGCTATTGGTGTTGAAATACACAAGTTGATGGTAGGTAATAATTTATATGAACCCACGTTCAGGCCTTTATTTGTCCATTTTGTAAAATTATCTCTATTGTACACTTTGTCATATGATTAAAGTTATTTGAAAAATTAGGAAGGGAAAAATTAAATACTATTAAATATCCAATTGTAAATGTTTTTCACGTGCAAATGCAAGGACATGCATTAGTTTGTGCAAACAGATGTTTGCACGTGCATTGTGCAGTGCAGTAGATACAAATGCCAAACTTGGTTTGAATCCAGCTGAAAACCTGGTCTTCTGTCTGCTCTGCCTAACTTAGAAAGGGACACAAAATATGACAATGTTTGATACTTTATATTTGTTTAAAAAACAAAATTGAAGATTCCTCCAAAAACATTGGTATGCTATGCAATTCCTAATACTTCCTGCTAAGTACTTTTAAAAATTCAAATGGGGCTTCAGAAATAAATCGGTAGACTGTGAAAATTATTAGTAATGAACAAAAAATCTTACAGCACTGGGCTCCCTACCTGTCATACCAACTGCTAAAAGCTTCTGGGCTTGGCTTTGTGCCATTCAAACAGGACCATGAATATTGTAACTTTCCCACTTGTCTCAAAGACCTAATATGCTATTTAGCAAAAATACCCCAGAATTACATTTTTCAAAAAAATATTTTTTAATAGAGCTGAAGGAAATACAAGTATTGTCAAAAGCTACAGTTAGAGAAAGATAATATATTAAGTTTAAAATGTTCTGTATTTAATGGTGTATTTAAATTCAATGGTGCTAAAAATTGTTTGAATTCTTCAAATTAAATGAAGAGAAGGGAGACAGACAATTTTTTTTTTTTTTTTTTTTTTTTTTTTTTTTTTAAAAACACACCTACCAGAGTCACTTAATGTTGTGTAAAGAGAAATCTCACCATGGAGGGACCAGGAAACATCTGTTCTGTTCTAATAAATTAAAGTAAAAATAATTTTATAATTTGCCTCTTAAAAAAAAATCTGTGTCCTATCACATTCATTCTTCAAACTGAATATCTGAACACTTTTTCTTAAAAGCCGTTTGAACCAAATCATAGTCAAGTACAAATCCATGGGTATGATACAATTGCATAGGCCAAGTTTATGCATACAAATATACTATTTACATATAGATTGATAATCATTTTTGTAACTTTTATGTTTTGTCTCTGAGCAGTGCAACATTTTATGTGATGGATTAATTCTGGCATTCAGACTTTTTAATAGGATTAATTTATTCCAAAATTGGAAGATGGTAAAAATCTCAGTGGATAGGTCTTTCAATCTTACTGCAAGCTCTGGAAAGAGAACCTACAAATATACCTGCGTACAGTGAAAACTATGAAGCAGGGAAAATTTAATTTTGTTTGGCATAAGCCTTCTCTTGACTTGACCCCAAACTAGTCATTAGAATGTGTTTAGATTTCAATTACTAGCGCTGTATTATTTTAATTTTTCTCTAAATAAGCAGATAGGAGATACCATGTTTTTATATTACTTTTAATTTTAACTTTATGCCTTAAGGACCATATTCTGATATTCTTACTTATGTTTAGTAGTACCTTGCTCCACAAAGAGTCCCACTAAGGTCAGTGGTACCACTTGTGTAGATGATGCTACTCAAGATGAGTACAGATACCAGATATGCTCCTTAATTTCCACAGGCAAATGTATGTCCATGGCTCTTTACAGACAAGGATAAAAAGTTTAGGTCCTTATCCTGAAAAACTTACATGACTACTTACTGATGTCAATGGGAATCACACAAATCTCCTTACACTTAAGGCCAAATCCACCAGGCAAATTGGTTGAAACTATAGTAAAGAACAGAATTATCAGACACATACAATATGTTGGGGAAGACTCAATATAGCCTTTGTAAAGAAAAATCATGCCTCACCAATCTTATAAAAATCCTTGAGGTGACAAGAAGTATGTGGAAATGAGTGATTAAGTGGATAATGTACTTGGACTGTCAGAAAGCCTTCGACGTATAAAGTTAGGAGATTTTGCTGTATGGTTGTAACATGCGGGGGAGGGATAGCTCAGTGGTTTGAGCACTGGCCTGCTAAACCCAGGGTTGTGAGTTCAATCCTTGAGTGGGCCACTTAGGGATCAGGGCAAAAAACTGGTCCTGCTAGTGAAGGCAGGGGACTGGACTCGATGACCTTTCAAGGTTCCTTCCAGTTCTAGGAGATATTATTATTAATAATAATAATTGGAGATATACCAGAAATGTTATAGTGAGTGACAAAAATACCCAATCTACTTAGTTTATCTAAGAGACTAGTAAGAGGTGACTTGACCATGGTCTACAAGTACCACCACCGGGAAGAGATTTCTGATAGATGACTCTTTAAACTAGCAGAAAGAGGTATCATGAGAGTCAATAGATGATAGCTGAAACTAAATTAATTTAGACTGGATATAAGGTTAACAAAAATTAACACTGATAGTGAACAACCACTTAAATAACTTACCTATGCATGTGATGTATTCCCCACCACTTGAAGTCTTTTACAAAGTATTGGGTCTTGATTTAAAGATATCAAGTAGTTCAACAGAAGTTATGAACTTGATGCAGAAATTATTGGGTGAGGTTCTTTGTCCTGTGTTATGCCAGCAGTCAGACTAGATGATCATAATATCCCTTCTGCCCTTAAAAAAAAAAAATCTAAGAAACACATAGTATATGTCTTTGCCTATACAGTTATACAGCAGCACCTTACTACAGACATCTATTTAAGTTGAAATATTCGTCAGGTAAGTGCAAAGTGAAAACATGTGGAAAATTGCCTTTTTCTATTGCTTACAAAAGGAAACAATGTGAACACTAGGAGGTCAACAGATTTCAAATACGGTAATACAAATCAATAAGTAGTACGATAGCACATTTTTTTCTCTCCAAATTGCAGATGTGCATTTAAAATCAGCACATTTTTTAAAAAGCTATTTGAAAAAAATGAGTCAGACAACCACTGCACTGAAAACTTACAAAAATAAAATTACTTGAACATGCATATAAATGGACATAGAAAGCATTCTTCAAAAAAAAAAAATGCACTCATACTTTAAAATGCTTTAGATCCCTGCTGTGAAAATGAACTTTTAGGTCATTCCAGCACTTCAAAGAGGAATGATTATATTTGGAATTGGTTAGTTTAATGCATTCCATCAAATGTTTAACATTAATGGTAGCCCAAAGCTGCTCTTCTACCTTATTTATGGTAAAACAGAGGGAGACCATAAAACAAATGAATTGCACTTTTTTCTCATTTGATTCCAACGAGTTACTAGAAACGTTCCCGAGATCATCCTACTGATTAAAATGTGATGGAAATGGATGCATAGTCACACATTGTGGCATTTACAAAACAAAAGAGAGACTCTGAGCTAGGGAATTCCAGAGCAAATCCACTGAAGGCAACAGAATTACTCTAGATTGACACTAGTATAACTGAGATCAGAATGTGACCCAGAGTTCCTTAATAAATGGATGAAGGAGAAGATGAACTTATCCAAATTCAATATAAATGCATCTTTAAATGATTTAAACACAATATTTTAATAAAAAGTTAGAACCTGATTCTTCTCTCACTTATACCAGAAGTAACTATTGAAATGAATGTGGATGTAATGGTACAAAACCTGCATAACAGGACAATCAGGCTACCAGTTAAAGTTCATCTCTTAAAAGAGATTACTTCAGACATCAGAAAAAACATGTTCAACATTGGACACTTTGTTCTGTTTATAGATTTAACACTAAGTTTAAATGATGTCCCTTACATCCACTAATTGACTGTATTTCCATCTAAAAGGGCACATGTCATTTGTGAAATAGGTCTAAACTGGGCAATGCCTTGAAAAAATGGCCTAACAACATTTAAGTGCTCTGATATTTATAGTAATAACATTAATCATGATGAACTCATTTAGTATTAATATGGAGGTCATATACACCTCTATAGGATATTTACATTATTTCAGCTTTAATTAACTGGACCTTTATTTTGAAGGGTAACCCTGAACTGCCTAGTAGAAGAGTCCTGCTTATAATGAAAGCCAGCATAAGAAAAGAGTTCTGGAGGGCAACACTCCTAATGACCCGAGGACCTTCCAATCTTTTGGAAGTTACCAGACTTTACAAGCCAGCAGTCTATTTTATCACTGCTTCAAACCTGGTACAAGAACTTTGCACAAGGTTTATGTATTTGTTTTCCTTGATCATTTTAACACTCTCTTCTTTCTTTTCTCTTGTAAATAAAGCTTTAGATATTAGATACTAAAGGATTGGCAACAGAGTGATTATTGGGTAAGATATGAGCTGTACACTGATCTATGTGGCTGTTATCTTTGGATTAAAAGAACCCTTTGATTAAATTGGTTAAAATCTAGTGTCTGAGTGGTGAAACAAGGGCTAAGAAAACTGCATTTCTGACTTTTTGCTAACTAGTGTGATAAGACAGACGTTTACTTTTGTTATTGGCTAAGTATATCTTATGGAAGAATAACCACCAGTTTGGGGTGGGTCTGCCTCGTTTCTCAGCAGTTAGTCCTGAATCTAGTATTCTCAGCTGTGACCCATGGAGGCATGGTGATACCAATGAAAAAATATTACCATTAAAAATTGAAATTTACAGATAGACAAAGTAAGAAACCTGCTTCTTGAGAATTTATTAGAGTTTGATTAAAGAATATTTACTTGGTGTAATCTGATAGATTATGTTTACAATTTATGTTTTAATGATTATGAAGCTTTAACCTTTTGAATTCCAACATCTGTTTTCATTAGTCTGAACTCTCCATAATTTCCACATCTGTGAAAATTTAAAAATTGTAAAAAATGTTTAAAATCGATATCTGTCAAAAAGTATAAAAGATAAAATTCTACCAAACCCATTCATATTATTTGCCATATAATGTATGAGATTTGTTGACTGAACAGAGCAGACATCTTGTCTTATTAAAGACACTAAGGCATCAGAAAAAGTGGAAATGCCAAACAACAAGTTTCTATATTTGGAGTTGCATAGTTCATTGTTTCTCATGCAAATTT
Organism: Gopherus flavomarginatus; assembly: GCF_025201925.1. Taxonomy (NCBI): domain Eukaryota; kingdom Metazoa; phylum Chordata; order Testudines; family Testudinidae; genus Gopherus; species Gopherus flavomarginatus. Next base: position 180,511,735 of record NC_066619.1, read on the forward strand.
CTACCCTTCCTTAAACAATATTCTTGGTGCTGAAACACAGTTTCAGATTGTCCATAAGATGAGCAACACAATCCCTGAACTAATTTCATCTCCAGCTTTTCCTTACCTTCAGGGTTATAGTTAGAGTTTTTTCCCACACTGAAAATTTTAATTCAAATGAAGAACATTGTCTTTTTGTTGAAGTTTCCATGAAAAATGCCTTTTAATTAAAAAACCAAAATCCTGAAAACCAAACATTTTAGCTATAAACCAAACATTTGGAGTTTTGATATTTTTGGTTTTTCAATGAAAACTGAAAACTTTCCACAGAAAGCACACGCTCTGCTGAACATTTAATTTAGTCAACCCCCCTTTTCTGTTGAAAGAAACAGTATAGATGGAAAAATTTCAACCAGCCCTAATTAAAACTAACCTCTTCATTGGTCAAAGAAAAATTCAGTCTATGGATGCAAATTGCTCTATAAGATGTTACATTGTGACTTTTAAGCTACAGTCCTTCATAAGGTGCCAAACCATGCCAGAACACACACTAAAGAATTGTGCTCTCAAGGTACAGTCTCTGTATTGCTGCTCCTTGCACATGGAGTGTGTGCATTTTGCTATATTCATTAGATCAAATCTATTTATTACATACATCCACGAGCAAAATTGCTCAGTGATACACCAGACCTACTTTACGGCCCAGCATGAGGGTGAAATGGATCCAGAACACTGTCCCCTCCTTAACCTCCTTTCAGCATCCTGTTCTTCAGGTCAAGCAAGAATGAGCAGTACCTGTACATCCCAGAGGACAGGAATCTCTGGATTTGTAAGCAGCTATTGCACCAGCCACACAAAAGATGAGAAGGCTTTTTTTTTTTTTTGCTCCTCCTTCTGCTTCTGTGCATCTATGCATGGACCACCCAGAATCTGGGCCTACGATAGAAGCAGAGTGGTCTTGTGTTCCACGCTCTTCATAAATATAAATGTTAAAATTTAGAGTGAAAATAAAAATGTAAAAGGAAAAAACATTTGCACAAATTGAGATAGGCCTCACCCTACAAAACAAGGTCTGGATTTGGATCTCAATCCAAACTGTTACTGAGGGTAATGCAAAGGGCTGAGCCTGGAAAATGAGCTCTACAATATGTACAATGTTCTACAGAAGTCTGTATAAGGTGACTTCAGCTGATGTGTAGCCACATTCTTTGGTATAAGACAAGTTATATAGACTCAGACTTTAATGGAACCTTACCCACCTACTCCTATAATGAACCCAGAGTGGCTGGTTGAGTTACTGAAGTCTTCAAAATCTTGATTTAAAGATTTCAAGTTAGAGCATCCACTATTCGACCAGAAAGTGACTTGAGCTCCATGCTGAAGAGAAAGGCAATAAAATCCTCCAGGTGTCTCCCCATCTGACCTGGAGAAAAGTTCCTTCCCAACCCCATTTACGGCAATCAGTTAGACCCTGAGTACATGGACAAGAACTACAAGCCATATGCCTGGGAAAGTATTCCCTGTAATAACTGAGTCTCCCCATCTAGTGTCCTGTCTCTGGTTGCTGAAGATATTTGCTAAGTCACAGAAGAGCCACACGCCATTGTAGGCAACCTCATCCCTTCTATCAAGCTCAGTCCTGAAACAAGTTAGGATTTTTGCCTCCACTGTTCCCCTTGGAATACTTGATTGTTCTGATAGTTAGAAACCTTCACCTAAATTGATTTGAAATGTACAGAGGAAAACTGCTATCTAACAGCTAAATAGCTTTAGAAATATTAATTGCTAACAACATGAGAACTCCTGGGTTTCAGGAATTTATTCTTGCAAAACACAATGCTAGAGATCTACATAAGAGTCCTTCCAAAATATTTAAAGTTGCTGAAATAAGGTAATTTTATTTCATTCAAGGCCAAAATGTGAAACCAAAGCACTATTACCACATATTCCTACACATGCTCAATAGAGAGTTTACTAGAAATCAGCTGTCATGCACTTCAAGCCCTTCACCAATAAGCACACAGGAACCACTTATCATTCAGGATGATTTGCACACACTTAACAGCTGTTCATTAATGATGCCCTGAAGCAGTCACATTAGGACAAACTAATCTTTACGAGCCAAACGTTGATAAAAAAAATTATAATCATTCAGTAGATACATTTTCAAAATGCCTGCCATTTAGAAGGGACTAACCTTGCCTCAAAATTAGCTAATACAGATCTGTAACATCTTCCACTGGTTTAAATTGGCAAAATTCCACCAAGTATTTCAAATAAAGAGAAATACTGAGGAATCTCAGATACCATAGTGTGGTAACCATTAGCATGTGGTGGTTTTTTAGTGATTTGCACTATATAGTATTTTGAAAGTGTCCTGTATCTTTTTTAAAAAACAAAAACAAAAACACCTCAAGTATGATGAATGGGCAAATAGGAGCACAAGGTATTTATCTGCCAAATCTAGTTGCAGTCAGCCTGCTTTGGCAATTAATGGCTCAGCTAAGAGTCAGTTTTGTGAACTTCTGTTTAATACAGACATCTTCCTGAGAATGAAACATATTTTAGCTTAACTTTAAAAGAAATTTTGATACAGCTAAATGTGAACTTTTAAGTACAAGTCATTTTTTTGTTTTTAAAATGGTCACATTCTGATTGAAGATCTGCTCTTTAAAATAGATTGCCAAGTTGCAATTATGTGGCTTTCAAATATGTGGAGAGTCCAATTAAAAGATCTAACTGTTAGATTGTAATTAGCAGGAGGAAGTACTATTGCATCCAACATTTTATACAGGCTGCCAAAGATGTGGCAGCAAAATCAACATCTGATTCAAGGGGAGCATAAATCCTGTAGAAAAGTTAACTTACTGAACAGAGTGCTACAGTGGAGATCAGGCTGCTCAGTTAAAATTTCATCACTACCATCATATGTGACATTGGGCAAATCACTGACCCTCTGGGCAGGGCAGCTGCAAGGATATTTCGCACCCTAGGAGAAACTTCCACTTTGAGCCCCGCCCCTAGCCCTGTGGCAGCTCTCCGGTCCCCCCCGCATCAGCACCCCACCCCCCGCTCTTAGGCACCCCCCCTGCAGCAGCTTCCCCCTCCTCCCTGAGCCCCCGCCCTTCCCCCTGGCCCAGGGAGCCGTGCGGCAGCTCCCCTCCAGCTCACCTCTGCTCCGCCTCCTCCCTGAGCACTCTGTCGCCATTCCACTTCTCCCGCCTCCCAGGCTTGCGGCGCCAAACAGCCGATTGGCGCTGCAAGCCTGGGAGGGAGAGAAGCAGCGTGGGGCAGTGTGCTCAGGGGAGGAGGCGGAACAGAGGTGAGCTGGGGCAGGGAGCTGTTCCCCTGTGTGCCACGCCCCTCCTTACTTGCTGCAGATGGCCCTCCCCGCACCACCCTGCCCCAGGTCCCTCCATCTCAATGCTGATGATGACCGGGGCAGCCGAAGTTCCAGCCACTGCGGTCGCCGCCAAAGGGCCTGAAATGCTGCCCCCCAAATGCCAGAGCCCTAGGCAACAGCCTAGGTCACCTAATGAGTTGCACCGGCCCTGCCTCTGGGTGCCTCTTACAGACTTTAAGGCCAGAAGGGACCATTATGATCATCTAGTCTGACCACCAGCACATTGCAGACCACAGAACCTCACCCACCCACTCCTGTAATAGACCCCTAATCTCTGGCTGAGTTACTGAAGTGATCATGATTTAAAGACTTCAAGTTACAGAGAATATACCATTAACACTAGTGTAAACCTGCAAGTGATCCATGCCTGATGCTGCAGAGGAAGGGTCTCTGCCAATCTGACTCGGGGAAAAATTCCTTCCCAACCCCAGATATGATAATCGGTTATATCCTGCGCATGTGAGCAAGACCCACCAGCCAGAGACCTGGGAAAGAACTCTCTATTAAACTGACAAGAAAAGGCTAAATTTAGGTAAAACAATATGTCTTTTGGCTTTTGTTGAAAGTAATGCTCTTCTCTGCTTGCAATGTTCCTTTGGATAGTATTCCATTTTGGTTAAGCTCTTTTCTGTTATTGTGCTGGTGAGAACTCCCAGAGAAGATTCCATAACAAGTTGGACCTAAACAGGGCATACAGAGGAGAGTATGGTTGGTAAACAGGGCATACGGCATGGCCTGATGATCCAACCTAGAAGTGGGATGAACTGCAGAGTTCCATTCTGGGAAAAGTGCCAGTGTAGGCATGTCACCTGAACAACGTGCCAACACAGAGATTGAAAGGGAGATCACAGGTGCAGCTCAACTCTGAGCCATAACAGAAGGAGAGAAAATCCATGTAATCATGAAGGGGAGAGGAGGTTGTGGAGAAGACTCTCTCTCTATTAAACTGTGGTCCATACTATGAAAAAGTTGGAAACCTTTGCCCAAGATACAGAATAACAGGTTTGCACAGGTCACTGAAACTGACTGCATAATTGGCCAGTAGAAAATTGATTACTAAATTAATCTAAATTGACTTTCAGATCTCAGGGATGGCAAGTAGAAGAAAAAAAAACAATTTCAGTTGTGCTCTGAACTAATCTGAGTTAGCAGCCATAGAGATAATGAATATGGAACCCCATAATATCATTTTTAGTGTCCTTTTCCAGAACAACAATATTTTAGTGTTCACCTAATTCAATTGTTACACTGTTACGCTAGGAAAAGTGGCAATTTTTTTGGCACTCAAACTCTTTTGCTCAAACTATCCCCCTTCCTCTCACCCCCTCCACCCTACCCCGTCGCCCTGAAGTCACCCTCCTGCAGAGAGAAAGCATGGAAAAATTTTGACATAAAGAGTGAAAGTTTCAAAAAGTTATGAGCAACTGGAAATAGAAATACAACTTTAACTACTGTGGGTCACGGACAGCAATCTTCTACAATATTGAATGATACATAAGAAAATCAAACAAACAGAACACATTATACTGCCATGGGGGAGGAGGCGTATACATACCAAAACTGGCAACTATTATACCTCTGCAACTTTTCCCAGATTCTCCAGAATAAAAGGAGGTGAACACATAAATGGGCTCAACTACTTTTCCTTATAGTTCTTTGCAAAGTCAACACATACTTAGAAAAATCAACATCTTTTTAAAAAGCTACTGACAAGAAATATTCACTTAGGCTATGTCTACACTGCACTTTCAAAAAATACCCCTGATCGACAAAAGTTTTACCAATGAAAAGCACCAGTGTGGACAGTACTATGTCAGTGGGAGCTGCTCTTCCGCCAACAAAGCTACTGCCCCTCCTGCCGACAAAAAGCAGCTAAACCGAGTACCTCATAGAGGTACTGCTGTAGCAGCACAGCTGTGCGCTCAAAGGTACACAGTGTAGACACAGCCTTAGAAGAAACCTTAGAATAAATCAGAGTGCATGAGAGAGAAATATGGAAAGGATGTTTCACTATATTCCAACACTAGCTAAGTGATCTTCTGTCTCCCTGCCCAAGTCTCCATCTCATACAAAGAACACACACAAAGCTCTAAATCTTCTCAGGTTGTTGCTGTTTGAAGGAAGACAACCTGTAGCAGCAACTAGTCTTCTGTTTTAGCCCCTTTCCCCCAAATTTTTAATACCATAATCAAGCTCTGTCATCTGGAGGAATCTTCCTTCCTGGAACAGGAAGGAGAAAATAAAATTAGTTAGGGCTCCCAAAGAGAATACTAGGCTTATATTGCCAAAAATAACTAGTGATTTGGGGTATGTCAGCATTTGAGTGTTTAAAATGCGCTATCACAAAAGGGCCTGATTTTCAAAAGAAGGGGTTGGCACTTCCCGAAAAGCAGCCACCTTTAAAATGTCTCAAGTTGGCCACTCAAACTGAGAGACCTAAAATCATTAGTCACTTCTGAAAGTTTAGGCCAGGTCATCAAATAAAAGGCTTGATTTTGCCCTTTTTAAAAAGTTCCAGTCAGCAGATAATTTATCCAATGATCTAATTCAGGAATTCTCAAACTTCATTGTACGGCGACCCCCTTCTGAAACAAAAATTACTACACAACCCTAGGGGAGAGGACTGAAGCCTGAGCCCTCCCAAACTCCACCGCCCCAAGCAGGGGGGCCAAAGCTGAAGCCCAAGAGCTTCAGCCCTGGGTGGGAGGCCTGGAACCTGAGCCTTGAAGCCCAGAGGCTTCAGCCCTTGGCAGCAGCTTTGGCCCCAGGCGGTGGGGTTCTGATTTCAACCCTGGGCCCCAGCAAGTTTAAGCCAGCCTTGGTGACCCCATTTTAATGGGGTCATGACCCACAGTTTGAGAACCATTTATGGATTGTGAAATATTTCCTATTCTAAGGTTGTTCAGTGTCACAACGTGGTCACGCTGTTTCACACCAAAATACTGCAACATTTTGGTTGTATTTTCAGCAAGTACCAGCTTCTCTATTACATAGAGATCACTCTATTTATGAAATAACATTGTGGCAACTTGAAGTGTTCTAGTGCTTGTGGGAAGGCTCCTCATTTTCTAGACAATTACACTGACTAGTAAAAAAGACATATTTTGATTTTATTCCAAACAACATCTTGCTGAATATGAATATTATCTTGAAAGTTTAACAACACAACCATAACAACTTGGATTTTTCTGTTAGTAGCAGGTTTTGACATCAATAACAAGAACCCATTTCTGCCATTCTTACTCTTATTGAGTAATTTCTTACTCCTTGAGTAGTCCCGCTGGACTGCCCAATATGAGCCAGGGGACAAAATCAAACACCACATGTGAACATTCTCAACCTCTCAAGGGAATATTTAATTTTTAAACTTGTAAAATATGTACTTGGTTCAAACCTTCAGTGTTACCTGGGAAACACCATTAGTGTGAGGTTGTTCCTTTTGCTTCAGTTAACCAGATCATCCAATTTAGCAGCCAGCAAACATTTCCCTATGGATGTGACCTTGTTAAAGTCTCTGGAAACATTTCTTGCATCCTCACCTGTACTAATTTTGTGTTCCACTTCTAAAATTCCCTTATCTTCTTGATCCATTATTCAAATATTTCCTCATGTGCTTTTTAAATTTACTCTGTGGATTATGCAATTAGGTTTTTTTATTGCCCTAGATAATTAGTTTTAAATGCAGGCTTCTGTTGTTTTCCCTCAAGTACAATTTCTTGAGATTACCATTTTTCTAGGTAGTGTTGCCATTAAGATGGATGAACATGAAAATTTGTCACTTTGCAGTCCTTGAAAAGTTAGAATATGAAAGATGAACATCTGATTATTTAAGTGTATTTCAATTACTATTTCAAAAGATAAATCAGTCATTATCTCCCATTATTATTGAGATTGGTATAAAGTCTTGCAGAGAAAAAATTATATTGTGCTGATGGATTAATTAGGATTGGAATCAATTGTTTCAAAAATAACAGATTTTGAAATGAGCCTCATTTGAAGAGCACCTTTGAAGTAAATGTTCATAAGCCACTTTTCCTTTACCTTCCACAGTGTTCATTCTGTTTTAATATAATAATTAACTGTCTTCGGCAGATTAGATATGCTTTCTCCACATTCCTCATTAAGATCTAACACCATTCTGCTCATCATCAGCTCATTAAACATCATGTGTAAATCAATGACTCTGGTATTTACTATGAAAAATGTTTGTGGGTTTACAGAAGGATATGCTACATAGTCACAAAAGCCTTTGTCTAAAGGAATATGGGTGCCAGAAGATGGGCTCACTACTATTATATCAAAATGTCCTGTCTCGTCCTTGTCAGTCAACATTTCTCTCTATAGGATATCTATTTAGTGGCAGCACTTACAGAATTACTTAATTCCAGTAAGTAATGAAGGTAAAGTTGCTATGAAGGTGAAAGGGACTGTATTCCTCTGCGGTCAGTGGGCTGTAGATCGCTAGTTGGCTAATTAGACCCACTCATTGCAACTGGGAAAAGTCCAGCAACTTAACTGACTGACCTTCATAAAAGGAGCAGCAGGAAATGGAAAAGGAGGCTGCAAAACCTACCTGAGGCTGTTGGACAAAAGGAGACTGGGGAAAAAGGCTCTGAGGTAAGAGACAGGAACTTTGGTTGATGAACTTAAGGCATGAGGGAAAGACTTGGAGAAAGGGACTTATCCTATGTAGACTTTGCAGGGAGAGGCTATGAAGTGTTGATCCTGGTTTTTGTTAAGAAGGCTTGAAACAAAATCCACAACAATTCATCTGACAGGAAACTCTCCTCTGTGTATTCTGTGAAAAGAACCTAGGCAAGAGTTTTCCAGGGAGGGAGCAGGCTCTGCAGGCACAAGCCTGGGTCCAGCCAGAAGAGGGTGCTATAAGGTAGGCCACAAACCCTTACGTAACATACAGCCGAACTGTACTCTTGTTTCATAAGCAGAACTCCCATTGAACTCAGTAGGACTGTTATGTAAAAAATCAATGCTACGTCCAACCCACAGTAGTGATCTTCCTTATTACTCAATATTCTCAAACTGTTCCTTTCAGTAGCAGCGGCCTGTCCAAATACCTCATTGTTTTGTATCTTCTCCAATTATCTCATGGTCATGTTTATCTACCCATATTCAACTAATCCGTCAGATCAGATCCTCAGTTGGTGTAAATTGACATAGCTCCATTTAACTGACCTAAACATAAAAAGAATCTTTGGTTTTGAATGATCATGCTGTGGTGTCTGATGCTATACAGTAGAGGTTCCCAAACTGTGGCTTGTGGAGAATTTACCGATGGTCTCCAAGGGACTGCCAGGTCACATGATGCAGGCTCTTCCTCTTTGTTTCCAGATGTTTACACCAGTCTTTTCATGTCAAAGACAAGCATGGATGAATGTGGAAGTAACTCGCATAAAAAATGAAAAGCCAGCCTAGTGCACACAAGAATTTATTGTAGATGCCATATGAGTGTTCCATACTTTAAAGAGATTTTACAACTGCTACTAGAGCTCATTAAGTCCCAGTCCCAATCACACTGAAGTCTATTGGTGTCTTGCTATTGACTTCAATAGGGAATGGGATCAGGCTCCAAAAATATAATATAAATTGGCTAAAGGTGGAGAGGAAGCATGTTTTTCTCACTGTTTTCCTATTTTACACTTACAGAAGACTTTTTCCAACTGTATAATTCACTCCTTTCATAAAAGTCTCTGGAAAGAAATATCAAAATATTGTCAAAGGGTTGCTATAATATTTACTAATCATTTTAAATGTCATTTGAATTTTTCCTGTGCATGAATTTTAAAACATGTTTTAATATTAAATCTGTAATAACTGAGATCAGTAATTTGCATCCTAACTTAATAATGAAAGCAATGTAATATATCAAAAAATAGAAACATAGTATTTAGCAAGGGGTTTCCTTTTCCTACCTGTTGGGAAATTTGAAATAAGGTGGTGGTGTTTTTTTTACAAAATAAAGATTTTTTTTAGAGCTATTTCTGGGGAATGTTTAATATGCCACATCTTTAGATCTGAATGATGCAATATAAAATGCACAATATTCAATTACAGTAAAAGATTGAATTATTTCTTGCCATAGAAATACAAAGTTTGTTTTAAAACATAAAATCAGTTTAGATTACAAAATAAGAGTATTAAAATTGATAGTTAGATATTGCTGATTGTGATTGAAAATTACTTCATTAAATTATAGTACAGAGGAATGAAGAACATCTTGTAGAAATGGTTGCAGATTTAATTAAAACATTAAATTATTGTCTGAATAAAGGTCATAATCATAAAATGTAATTGAAGGGAGTACATTAGCATGTATCCTAAGGTATCCTTTCTATTTCAAAATATAGATTACATATTTGACATTTAAAGAGGAAATGGGTACCATTTTATCTGGATGGATGAACTAAGATGATAAGAATGGTCATACATGATACAATTTAAGAGCCCAATTTTTCAAAAATTCATTTGCGCTTTGCATAGGTGCAACATACTATTTTTATGTCTCCAAATAAGAACATTCAGCTTCTTATTTATTGAACATCATGGCCCTGCACAGAGAGCAAGGCATTGTACAGTATACTTAGACTCTCTCTCTGGCAAATGTGTAACTTATGCCCCGATTTAAGAGTACTGTATTGTTGTCAAACTCTGGTTACATTAATGGTAGCACATAGCATTTATCACTGTGCTTCTCTCTCTTACTGCAGATTAAAGGAAGCAAACAGTGCATAGTAATGACAAGATAGAAAGCTGCAAACAGAATATATATCTAGCCACTGTTGCTCAGCAGACTGATAATGCTGCCACAAGATCTTTGGAACCACTGGTGCTTACTAAAGATTTCTTTTTTAAGCAGATATAGAAGTGAAGGAACTTTGAAGGTTTCTTCACTCCTCTTTTTCAAATGCTAGTACTTAGCTATATTCAATATAGTTGGGAACTTATACATCATACATTAGGCTAAATTTTTATTTGGGGATGCTATTGTGCTGATTCATCTCTTGGGGAAAAGTCAGATTAGTACATGCTGGAAATTAGAAAACAGGACTTCAGGTTTCAGTAACAGATAATATGTTGATGAATTAAAAATTAGGGTTGAAAGGCTTTATTCATGTGTCTATACTAATCCAGTTGATTTCTGCTATTCTCTGACTATATATGAAATGGTGTAGTGGGAAGTGTTAGTTTTTACAGGACACACCCTGTCCAGAAGGAGACATCCATAGCTTTCCAGAAGAGGCCACTGATGCTTGATTAGTGGAAGCTACAAAAGTGTGGTGTGCTACACACACACAAACAAACACACACACACACACACACACACACACACACACACACACACACACAGTATAAGGACTTTTAGAGAACATTTTTTTATCATTACAATTCAATCTTGCAGTTACATGTATGCTATTTATATATACCTGGAACATCTTTTCTATAAATTTAAAGTCATTATCCCTTTACTCATTACAAATACTTAAACACATCATTTATAATATACAGATGTTAAGCCTGCATGCCAGGGAGCTTCATATCAGCTGGAGTGAGTGGAGAAAGTAAATTCTCTACCTTTCCCCTTCTCCCACAGCAGTCACTACTGGTTCTATGCAGCAATGGAATTTCCTATCACCTTAGAGCAGAATTAACACCAATGACAGAGAGGTCCTGACTGGTCTATGGATCAGTTTAAAAAAATAATTTCCTGGAGCCAAATCTTTCACTTAGGACACACATAAGTGAACAGGGTGTGCAATATGGATATCTGCAGAGGTTGGAAAAAGGGCAGCAAAGGAATACTTCTCACAGACTGCAAAGTGGTTACAGAACCATTCTACGGCAATCCTCCTTCTCCCTCTCCTCCCCCCCCACCCCACAGAGTTCTATTACATATTGGACCTTCTGCAGCCCTGCTCTGGGCAACAGGATGTAACCCATGGTGATAAGGAGATGGCTATAGAACGTGTGAGACCCTGCCCTGTGCAGTCCTAACTTTAACACCTCAGCATCTCTATTTTCTTGATCTAATGTCAAGTCATGAGCCCGTGAGGGCTACTAGCTCAGCACATCTAAGTTGCTAGTCTGATTTTACGTTTGGAGCTTTTTTGGTTTAATGGAAAGGGGCAGGTCTCTGGTCATGTTTTTTCAGCTCTAGCTTGCTGAACTAATGTCAAAGCTCAGACTCAACACATCTGTTGGTGGGCTGATGTTAAGGGCCAGGTTTGCTTGATGTCACTAACTCAGATGCTCTAGCTTGGTGATCAGATGCCTAAGTACAGGTTTCTGTGGTTTTTCAGCTTATGTTAGCAGTCCTCTGGGATTGCTGCTTAGTATCTCCAGCTTACAGACCTGATGTGAGGACCCAGGCCCCTGATGTTAGTGGCTCAGCAGAATTTTGCATCATCATACTAACTCACATCACAGTTTCCAAAAGACCTTGTTAATTACGATGCTTTTATATTGAATACATGCTGTTTCTATATTTTTGTAAAGGATGTTTGAGTAAAAAGTTTTGTTCTGTTAGTAATGGTTTAGGGTTTATTTGTGGTCATAGTAGTTGCATAAATACTTGCTTAGTGTAGAGCATGGATATTGCACTAAGTGCAAAACTGTCCCTTTTATTTAGCATATATGCTTAGTTAAAATCTTTTTTTTGGGGGGGGGGGCACGCTTCAGGTGAATAAATTACGTGTGTCCCCCCCCCCCCCCGACAAAACTGTAGCACAGGTCCCAGGAGCACCCAAAGGCACGTTCTGTCAGAATGATCTTTAAGAAGTAGGGAGAAAAAAGCTATTCTTTTCAGAAAAAGAGTTACCTCTACCTGGGTAGGGTAGGAAAGGTTAGGAAATCCCTCCCCTCGGGCCTTGTTAATTTATTTGCTCTTTTAACCATAGAAGACTGATTTGTGTTAGCAAATGGAATCCTATTTTTTAAATTCACCTTAGTAGTAATTTTGTCAACAGTTCTTTTTCCTTTGCAGTAGAGTACAATGTGAAAATGACTTTAGAAACAACCTTGTGAGATTCCAAGTTTATTGTGTCTCACTGGTCCTATATCAAATTGCTCATTTAATCTTCTCAGGCTAACTTCATCAATAGGACAAAATACCTACCCTCAAGTGTGGTGGAGACAGCTAGTTACAGGTGTGGAAGAAGAGGGACACCTTAAGACCAGCATTACCAATTGTCCATCCAGCCCCATATCCTGTCTTGTGATGGTGGCCAATGGCAGGTGCTTTAGAGGAAATTAACAGAACAGGCAATCATCATGTGATCTATCCAATGTCATCTACTCTCAGCTTCTGGCCACAGCGGCAAGGAACTCTTGGATTATGGGGTTAGGTCTCTGACTGTCTTGGGTAATAACTATTGATGGACCTATCTCCATGAACTTACCTGATGCTTTTTTTAAATCCTGTTATAGTTTTAGCCTTCACAGTGTCCCCAGGCAACTACTTCCACAGGTTGACTGTGCTTTGAATGAAATACTTCCTTTTGGTTGTTTTAAAACTGCTGCCTATTAATTTCATTTGGTGAACCTGAGTTCTTGTGTTATGTGAAAGAGTAAATAACATTTCCTTATTAACTTTCTCTACAAACAGTCAAGATTTTGTAGAGCTCTTCACTGTCTCTTTTCCAAGCTGAGAAGTCCCAGTCTTTAATCTCTCCTCATACAGAAACTGTTCAATATCCCTAGTCATTTGTTGCCCTTCTAAAATGTGGCTTTTTTTGTATACATTACTAATCTTTTCACTTTATACAAATTAAATATACAAAACCTAAGTCTAAGGAAAACTAGGTACATTGAATGAAATTGAACAATAGGACTGGGATTTTCAAAAGAGCCTATAGGAGTTAAGTGTCCACCTTCTGTCAGATCTTTTGAAAAGCCCAGGTAGAAACACATGGTTGTATGTATGTGATTCATGCTACCACATGTTTAAGACACTACTCAACAGTACTGTTATTGGAATAAGCAACAGAATGAGACAAATTAAACAAAATCAGTTTCTATCAAATTCAGTCCTTTCGAAGCATTAAACATGGCCAGTGAGAGAGATACGGATGTTAAAAAAAATAAGTAACCAAAACGTAAGAATGTATTTTCAATTAAAGAATAAAATTAATGTGTAAAAATGAAACTTTTGCTGTTTTCCCTTTAATTTAGTCCTGACATATGTATAAAATTTGTAATGACAAGGGAAAGAACATAGTTAAATTGACTGTAGAATAAACAACTGACTTGTGTTTAGGTGGTAACATTTTATCTCTGTATATGTTTCAGAAATTCCATACTATAATGTCAGTCTGACATCACAGATGTTATGTATATTTGCAAAGAGGGCCCACTTCTGCTCCCTTTTCAGTCTACAGGAGCCTTGTATTGACTTTTATGAGAATATTCCTGGTAGGACCCTACCAAATTCATGGTCCATTTTTGGCAATTTCATGGTCACAGGATTTTCAATATCACAAATTTAATGATTTCAGCTATTTAAAAAGGTGCACATTTCAGTGTTGTAATTGTATTGGTTTGGGGGGCAGTCACAAGGTTATGGAGTGGGGGGATTGTAATACTGCTACCCTTATTCCTGAGCTGCTGCTGGCAGTGGCACTGCTTTCAGAGCTGGACATCTGGAGAGAGGTGGCTGCTGGCCAGGAGCACAGCTCTGAAGGCAGTGCCGCCATCAGTAGCTCTGCAGAAGTAAGCATGGTTTATAAAAGTGCTTTCATGGATATATATTTTACACTCATGGAAACATGCATATGTTATTCTTATGCTGACTGTCAGAGGAAACCTTGCTGAGGCTGTTGGCCTTAACAGGCATCCTTCATTCAAAATAAATGTAAAGAGCAATTAAGTTCCTTTATGGAATAGGCTGTTGAAACAACAGAAGCCATCACCCAAACACAAGCCACATGCACAGTTGGAGTAGCTCTAGGCTGAGGGCTATCCCCTGGGTTTGAATGCAAAGTCCTGTGGGACTGATATTCTTTGAAGGAGCTATGTGCCCGAGAAGAGCAGAAACACCACAGAAGCTCATAGAAAAGGCAACAAAGAAACCCCCCAAAACAGCCAAATGAGAATTTTTAACATGACTTTGTCAAGGTTTTTTCCCCTCACTTTGAACTTTAGGGTACAAAAAGTGGGGACCTGCATGATCACTTTTAAGCTTAATTACTAGCTTAAATTTGGTACGCTGCCACCAGCCAGAAGTCTGTGTCTGGCACACCTTCTGTTCCCCCAAAACCTTCCCTGGGGAACCCAGACCCAAACCCCTTGGGTCTTAAAACAAGGAGAAATTAACCATCCCCCTCCTTTTCTCCCCAGACTTTCCCCTCCCTGGGTTGCCTTGAGAGACTTCACACCGATCCAAACGCCTTGGATCTTAAAACGAGGAGGAATTAACCATCCCCCTTCTTTCCCCCCACCAATCCCTGGTGAGTTCAGACTCAATCCCTTGGATTTTAAAACAAGGAAAAATCAGTCAGGTTCTTAAAAGAAAGCTTTTAATTAAAGAAAGGGGAAAAAAAGTTCTCTGTAAAATCAGGATGGAAAATGCTTTACAGAGTACTCAGGTTCATATAGACGAAAGGGACCCCCCCACCAGCCTTAGATTCAAAGTTACAGCAAACAGAGGTAAAAATCCTTCCAGCAAAAAGACATTTACAAGTTAAGAAAACAAACATAAGACTAATCTGCCTTGCCTGGCTATTACTTACAATTTTGAAACATGAAAGACTGATTCAGAAAGATTGGGAAAACCTGGGTGTATGTCTGGTCCCTCTTAGCCCCAAGAGTGAACAACGAACAACAACACACAAACAAAGACTTCCTTCCACCAAGATTTGAAAGTATCTTGTCCCCCTATTGGTCCTCTGGTCAGGTGTCAGCCAGGTTTACTGAGCGTCTTAACCCTTTACATGTAAAAGAGACATTAACCCTTAACCATCTGTTTATGACAGACCTAAAAACAATTTTTTGACAGAGTTCTAGCTGAAAAGAACTGTGCTGAAAAGAAACCGTCTGCTGTTGTTTCATTCACACTGCATTCTGAGAAACAGGACTTTGTACATTCTTTGTAAATAAACAGGGTTGTAGCAAAGAAATACCTGGATTACCTCATTAGTTTCTTCTTCTCAAAGAAAACCTGCAAACCCCAAATATTGGCTAATCGCTCAGTCCAAAACCTAAATAAACCTAAGATTAATTTTGGTTACACTAACCCTTTAAGTCAATGTCTTACCAACCAGGTAGTGATAGGGCTTTGGAACGTCATTTGTATATAAAAGTGACAGGACTGCAGGTGGTGTGAATTTTACCCTCAATGCAGTCACTTGGGTTCCAGAGTCAGCACAAGGCCATCTGCATCACTTGACTAGAGTCCCAAGCCAATACAAAATTTGTATCCGCATCTGATCAGAGATCTGCAAACATGGTCCACAGATACCCATGGATATAAAGCAGGTATCTGCAGATTTGCAGGGCTCTACACTTGACCCTGAATATGGACCTTGCACAGAGTCTGCTTGCTGAAAGAACCCCTTCTTAGGCTAACCTGGAAGACCACAGTAGAGGCTGGTGCAGGATTCATGTTTAAGAGGACCCAATACTCTGCACAATGGGCACGTAAAGGCTGTGATCACTATTACAGACCTGAACTATGGCCCCGGGTTTGGGAGAAGATTCCAGCTACCTAAGGCTATGTCTACACCAGCACTTTTGTCGGTATGACTTATGTTGCTCAATGGTTTGGGAAAAAAAAAAAAAAAAAAAAAAAAAACCACACACAGACCCTTCAAGCAGTGCAAGTTACACCAAAAGAAGCGCTATGTCGGCATAAGATGCTCTCCTGCAGATATAGCTACCACTGTTGGGGTGGAGGGGTGTTAATTATCAGTACAACTTTGCTGCTGTAAGTTTGCCAGTATAGAAATGGCATTAAAATGCTTTGCACTTCATCCACATAAAGACTTATTACCCAGGTTTAAGCAGACAGTGAATTTCACCCATAGTGCAACAGTTTAATGTAATTTTCCAGACTATATTTCCCTTTTTATACTTTTCTGCAGAATGATAGTACATTATATTCTAACAGATGGAGAGGATGGTTTACATGGAACTAAAGTAAAGTAAATCTGTTTTCTTTCTCCATTTTACAGATCATGCATTCCTACAGATCCAAGCTTAGAGGGTGGTAAAAATGGGTGGTGTTTGAAAATGATGTTTACGGTTTTGGTGCTTAAGCAAAGAGAAAGCTTACTTGTTCTTATGGAAAGGGAAAGGGGAAAATTGGTTTCTGAGGGAATGCAGTACATATTTTTTATTCCTATTCTCTTTTATAAGAGTTGCTATTAATTATAAACTTGCCTGTTACTTTGAAGACAATAAAAATGCTATTTTTCCCCGATAACAGTACATTTTTTGTATTCTATTTGGAAACCAGAGATGCCCACTTAGAAGAAATGTACAATCACATTCTGCTTTCCGGCCCCAATTCAGTAAGGTGCTGAAGGACATGCCTAACTTAAGTCCACAAGTAGTCTCATTTTTGGGATTTGTTTCCTAATTCAGCTAAGTGCTTAAGCGGCTGAAACATTACTGTCATTTGATCATACTGCCTTGAAATAAGGGACAAAAAACTCATTTCATAAGGGGTGAAGCTAGCACCTCTGAAAAATCAGGCCTCTTATTTGGGTGGCTAAAGATAGATTTAAAAGCATAGATTTAGACATCCAAATTTGAAAGTGTTGCCCAAAGTAGCTAAATTAGATACTCGAAGATGAAAGTTGGCCTCAGTAAAATCAATGGCAAAATTCCCACTGACTCAATGGAGTCAGGCTTTTATATATAAAGAATATTTAACCTCATCCTGGGCCTGAGCCAAAGCCCACTGAAATCAATGGAAAGACTCCCATTGACCTCCATGAGGGCTGGATCCAGCCTTTGATGTTCACTGATCGAAGAATAACCGGATTTTAAAATATAGCAGATTTTTACGTAAACTAAATCAACATACTAATCAGATCAGTATAGCAATAAAATAGCTCATGGATTCTCAGTAATTAGTTTTAAATAGGGATTTTATTATAATTTTGTATGATTAAAAAGGTTGAATAAGACCCAGCAGCACTTAAAAATGGATATACTTGGATTTGGATATACATCTTTTCCAAATCTCCTGTGCTATATTATTCTATCTTTTAAGATAGCTTGCTAAAAGCACAAAGAGTCAAAGCACACCAGATATGAATCTTAATCAGCTGCTTTTGCTACCTTTTGGTGACTCATCTGCCATTTTGTTGCTCAAATTCAAGACTGGTAAGTGAAAAGTAATGCACACTTATCAAAAAATTAATCTCAACTACACATATATAACGACGGATTCTAAAATAGCTGTTACCACTCAAGAAAGAACTTGGAGTCATCATGGATAGTTGCTGGAAAACTTCAGCTCAATGCACAGCAGCAGTCAAAAATGCTAACGTGTCAGGAACTATTAGGCTAAATATCATAATGCCACTATAAAAGTCCACGGTATACACTCCAGTTCTGGTCACCTGATCTGAAAAAGGTGGTAGGAAAACTGGAAAAGGTTGAGAAAAGGGCATCAAAGATGATCAAAGGTTTGGAATGGTTTCCATATGAGGAGAGACTAGAAAGATTAGGGCTGTTCATCTTAGAAAAGAGATCATTAAGGGGGAATATGATAGAAGTCTATGAGATCATGAATGGTATGGAAAAAGTGGAGAGAAGTGTTTTATTTATCCCTTGCCACAATACAAAAAAAATAAGGGGTCACACAATAAAAGTAATATGCAGCAGGTTAAATACACACAAGTACTTTTTTTTTTAACACCACACAAAAGTAACCCATGAAACACATTGCCATGGGATTTTGTAATAGCTGAAAGTATACAGGGTTCAAAAGAGAACTAGATCAGTTAATGGAGGATAGACCCACCAATGTTTATCAGCCAAGATGGTTAAGGATACCACTAAACCTCCAAACCCAAAAGCTGGGAGGGGAATACAGGGGTGAATCTCTCCAAAATTGCCTAATTCTGCACATTCCTACTGAAGCTCTGGTACTGCCAATTCTTGGAGACAGATATTGAGCTAGACAGACCATAGGTCGACTCAGAATGGCAGTTCATATGTTTAATAGTCCGAACAGTATTGAAAGAATAGCAATGGGTAGCAGAAAAATATGTATCACTACCATGAGATAAGCAGTGGTTTGTCCTCCACATACCCAGGAATTCAAGCAGCAACCTAAGGATTAAAACAAAACAAAAAAACCCACTATTATAACCCTCTCTGAAATCTTAAAACAAATAAGCTCCTTCTAGCTTATTAATGCTGCCTCCTCATTTGGGAGAGACAGAAATCAATAAAGAATTGCTACCAAGTTCTAAAGTGCAAAGTTATCAAAGATATTATGTGTTGCAGGGTGAGCCTGTAAAGTAAAATGAACTCCCATGTCGCTAGGATTTTGTTCCTTCTCGCATGTAACTGTCAGCAAAACTATTGGCATATAAATAAAGTTACATTCAAAATGTAATTCGAAACTCATTTTAAGCAGCCTGATATTATTATGGAAACATTTACAACCCTCCAGTAAAATCTTTAGTCAGCATTTTCATTATGAACTCTGGCCTCACTGGGTTTATAATTTGGTCATGACTGCTTGTGCAGAGCTCAAGCAATTGCAATAAAATAAAGAACAGCTTTTCAGCTATGTTAAAGATAGAGGGCAAAGCAAACAGAAGTTTTCTGGTTTCCAGTGCATTTGTACACATACATTTGAATAAAATGTTGAAGGCAGTTTGTTCAGAATAAAGACCAATCCCTAACAAACCAAATACAATGTTTGTGTATTGCCATTGTCTATATAATTCACACTTCATTTATTGTCACTGAGAATGAAATAGCTGTATTGAACAAGATCTGTACAGAGTACTTCTCCCCTATCCCCCAAGCATTTCTGCATGGAATGGATATGGTAAGAGAGACTGCAAAGCAGTCCATTGTAACTAGGCCCCTGATCTTCAGTTGGTGAAAATTAGTACAGCTCCACTGACTCCCACGGAACTATGCCAATTTATAGCAATCAAGGCTCTGTCCCTAACTTAGTTTATTATACTTATCACCATATTACAGCTCAGAGGACAGCTAATGGAGATGTCATTAGATCAATGCCTATATGGATGCAATGTCTGAAGACCCCTAAATAGAACAGAAGTGTCACCGTTCTAACCCATTAATTGAATTAGCAATCAAAGACACAGAAACCAGAACATGGGACACTGTTTTTGAGAGTGAGGAATTTGATATACACCACAAAATTTATAGAGGAATAAACACACAACGCAAATGGTCCATTTTGGCAAAACCTGTTGAAATAAAAACAGCTTAACATCTTTTATAGAGGCTGGATGAGTGGAAACATGGCATGTATTTTTAAGGGAAAAGTCAGATGCTTTTCCAAAACTTTTCTGAACATTTCCAGAGCAAAGAGGTTTGGAAATATTACAAGAGCAGGTTGGCTTGTAAATGTTCCTGCTTTCAGTTTCAAACTCTGCAATAACAGCTTAGTTATGATATTTCTACTTTCACTCTTTGCTAAAACAAAAAAATTTCAAATGGTGAAAGGATATATTCTATGAAATGACACTGTTTTCACAATAGACATAACATTTTCAGTATTGTCAACTCTCACACTTTGGTGTATTTCTAAAAGCCCCTACTCCTGGAGGAATGAAACTCACATAATCACATGGGAGGTGGGGAGGGGGAAGGTTTCTAGCCCTCATGGTTGCAGAGAAAAACTTGAAAATATGACCTTTCAATCTTCAATAACCAAAAGGCAAACAGAAAGAATCCAACATGTATTTTTATGAAGAGTCTCACGATTTTCAGCCCATCTTATCATTTTTCTGGCCTCACACGTACGTGTGTGTGAGAGAGAGAGAGAGAGAGAGAGAGAGAGAGAGAGAGGGGCAACATTGTATTTCATCAAAAGATCATCAGTATAAAAAAGACTCACCCTGTCCTTGTGCTGGTATCCATACAGGATCAGTGCAAGTACAGAAAATGTTAAAACAAGGCTTCCTTGTACTTAATTATCCATATGCACTGTGTAATTTAACTTTCATTAATTTTCCTAAACCTTTTAATGGAAGAAAACAGATCCTGATTCTTAGTCTATGTAAGATCTCTATTTGTGAGAACAAGTTTTCCAGTGTAGCATTCTTTAGGAGCAATTTTCTTTTTAGTTGAATGCAGAGATACAACACAGTTGCCAGGACATCAGAGCAGCATATAAGGTAGAATTTTCAGGCTACAAAGTAATATGGAAAACAAAGTACATAAAAGTGGGCTTGAATTACACAGATTACACCGACACCTTCTAGGACGGGAAGGCACCAGGGCCTGCAGGTAACTGTGCTCATAAATTTACATAGCAAAATTAAATTAATGGCATCCATAATGCTATTCCAAAGGCTAAAGCTATGACTTCTGGTCACAAAGGCCTTCATGACATAATTTAGAAGTCACAAAAAGTCAGCTCTAGCCTTAAAAATTTACCGCAATGAACTATTTCAATAGTAATTGAGGATGAAATCCTACAGACATAGACTACCCAACCCAACTCTGCTTTGTGCTACATAGGAAGCATTCAGGAATTAAGGCTGTTTCTGTGGAAAGTGTGTAGGGGAATATTTGAGAGTGAACACCATTGTGATGAAGGTATGGTCAGTGGGTCTGTGAAATGAGCATATTTACTGCCCATTGGCTACAAATCCTGTGGTTTTGGGTTGGAAAAACATATCCTTGTCACTGCAATAGTCACGAAATGCAGTAGTGGCATGGTCCAGCTAACCAGTTCCCCACACCCTACTTCAAAGTTGGGGGGAAGGATTCTTCTTTTAGCTACCTCTGAATTGTAACCAGGAGTGCCCAGAGATCTTTCCGGGGATCCGCTGATAAAAGGTAAACCACATAATAAAAAGAAAAAGAATGTGGGGATAACTTTAATATAGAGTGAACAGTTCCATCTTAATTAGTGTGTGCTTTTAAGAAAAAAGATGTGTGCTCAGAAATTACATCTTGCCCACAGTTTGCAAAAGATAAGTGAGCTTTATTTCCACCATGCTTATCCCTATTTATTTTTCCCCTCTGTCATTTAGGACCTATGTTGGCCTTGCCCTAGCATTTTAATCATCTTAAGTGCCAGTTAAGTCCTTGGGACCAAATTATTGCACCAGTTTTGCATAAATCATAGAAGCAATACTTTTTTGAATGCTTAACAAGACTAAGATTCCCTGGCAAAGGAGGTGAGAGCAAGTAGTCATAGAAGAAACTTCTCAGAGCACAAGAATTGTAATTCTTTTTAGTTTATGTTAGATTTAAGCTTTTTTTCCATAAAGCAGTTAAGCATATAACTAATCAGATGAACAGTATGATTAAAAGTTAATGAGACTATCCTTGTGCTTAAAAAAAGCTATGAATGCACTTAAGTGCCTTGCCAAGTAAGGGCCATATCTGAGAAAATAAATATAGAATCACTTACTATTATAAAATTATAGGAAATCATCCTTTTTATTATCCATCATGATGATGGATGATTTATTTTGCCCAAAGGGTTGAGCATTGTACTAGCTTCTGGCCAAACACAGACAATTCCTCTCCTGAAGAGCTTACAACATAATGCTTTTGGTTTAGAATTAGAACATGACATTCAGCTTCTACTGCTAGAGATTGCCATGTGTCAAGTTCTGACAATAACAAACACACTGGGATTAACAGCTCAATTGTACCATGAAAGGAAATGTATAACTGCCTGTGTATATACTGCATAACAATTCTACTTAGGGCTGCCACCAGCCTGTCTGCAAGTGTGTGCCCCCGCCCCCACCCCCACCCCCCTTGGGCACAAAGCCTATAACATTTTGTACTCCAAAAATTATCAGAAGGTTGCCCCAGGGAAAGGCTGGGGAAAACATAGTTTGGTCTATGTGGGTTTCTTTCCAACTCAAATCTGGTTACCAGTTTAACCCCAGGTATGAGTTGAGGATCAGTTTGAATGATCTTGAGGCTCAACAGTAATTGCCACACAAAACAGCATAAAGTGCTTGTCAAAGTTTTTTCCCCCCACTTTGAACCTTAGCGTCCAAAAAGTGGGGACCTGCGTGATCACTTTTAAGCTTAATTACTAGCTTAAATTTGGTACGCTGCCACCAGCCAAAAGTCTGTGTCTGGCACACTTCTGTCCCCCCAAAACCTTCCCTGGGGAATCCAAGACCCAAACCCCTTGGGTCTTAAAACAAGGAGAAATTAACTATCACCCCCCTTTTCCCCCCCAGACTCTCCCCTCCCTGGGTTGCCTTGAGAGGCTACACAGATCCAAACTCTTGGATCTTAAAACAAAGAGGAATTAACCCTCCTCCTTCCTTTCCCCCCCACCAATCCCTGGTGAGTTTAGACTCAATCCCTTGGATTCTAAAACAAGGAAAAAATCAATCAGGTTCTTAAAAAGAAAAGCTTTTAAATTAAAGAAAGAAAAGGTAACAATTATCTCTGTAAAATCAGGATGGAAAATGCTTTACAGGATACTCAGATTCATATAGACTAGAGGGACCCCTCTCCCCCTAGCCTGAGATACAAAAAGTTACAGCAAACAGAGGTAAAAATCCTTTCAGCAAAAAGACACATTTACAAGTTAAGAAAACAAACATAAGACTAATCCGCCTTGCCTGGCTATTACTTACTATTTTAAACATGAAAGATTGATTCAGAAAGATTGGGAAGTCTGGGTGTACATCTTGTCCCTCTCAGTCCCGAGAGTGAACAACGAACAAAAAAACAGCACAAACAAAGACTTCCCTCCACCAAGATTTGAAAGTATCTCGTCTCCCTATTGGTCCTCCGGTCAGGCGTCAGCCAAGTTTACTGAGCTTCTTAACCCTTTACAGGTAAAAGAGATATTAACTCTTAACCATCTGTTTATGACAGCTCTGCTTATGTTTACCCAAGAAAAAAGATCCCTCTCCAAGCTAGTGGGTGGGCAGTACTTCAGGACACTATCAAGAATGGTTCCTGCTCCCAGAGATAGCCCATTTTAACCCTTACTACAATGCGGATGGGCTAGGAGTTTTCATGCCAACTCCTCCATGACCACTGGAAGTCCAGGCCAGTCACAAAGATCAACCTCACTCTCGGACAAATAAACGTGACATAAAGAGGAAGACAGGTCAGGTACAACTATTTGATTTGGGCTTCCCAGATCAATCCATGGGTTACAGGAAAGTTAAAGATAGGGATTCTTATTTATGTAAGAAAAGGAATAGGATTCTTACTTAATGATGATAATGTTCAGTAGTTAAACATTTTACTGTTCTCTTTTGAAGAGGCAAACTTTCATAACAGAATTTGGTGGAAGAGGGAATATCATTTATAAATTCAATGAAAGAAAATAAAGAAACTTCATAATGGAAGGTTCAAGCTTGTCACACATCACATTTCCTGAATGTGTTGAGCTTCTTTCTATTGTTTGTGTATGTTTAGCTTTTACTAGTGTAAGTCAGAAACGCATCCTTTGTGCATATAGCCACTATATGTAAATAAACAGTCAATGGCACTTTTTTATGAGAGTACTGGAAATTACATTCTTTAGGAATCATAGTGTACAAAGTGTACAACTTTTAAAACATTATCACTGAAAAATATAAGACTACTCAATGATATTCTATTTGATTATGCACATCATAATTATCCCATTACAAAGTCCTATGCTGACCTTGTTTCTTTGTGTAAAAACATATCACAGAAGTTTACACCAGTATAAGAGAGGACTGATGATTTCAGCTTCCTTAGCTAAACCAATAACTTTAAGAACATATAATTTTGTATCAGTTGATCTTTCATTTTGCCTTGAAAATAAGCATGTGAGTAATTTTAGAATATTATAAGTACTTACACACTTCTGTTATTACTAAACTGCATGTGTGTAGTGCGTCGGTTTGATGAGGACATTTTCATGCTCCCTTTTTGTGGATTCTGGAGGACTCTGAAGTCCAAAGCGTGATGCGCAAGCTAGTGAGCATATCGGGCAGATAAAGTCATCGGTTAGCGTCTTGGTAGCTATAGCAGTAGTATGCCACTTTTCCCTGCCAGCTAACAAATCGATTATTTCTTTTCTCTTCAAAGGCTTGGAAAGCTCTGAGTGTTGTGTGTTGCCATGCTGATCTATTTAACACAGCCTTCTCAAGATCATCTGGCTTTATTGCACCAAAGTGTATGCTGTTCTTGATACAGTCTTTGTAGTGCTTTATTCCGATGTCCTTGTGCCAATTTTCTATCGAAAATTTTTCTGGAGAGTCAATGTTCAGAGATCCTAATGATGTGTCCAACCCAGCGTACTTCGGTTTTTATCAGCATGATCTTGATGCTTATGTATCGGGGGTAGCCGGGTTAGTCTGTATCCACAAACAAGGATTCTGGTGGAACCTTAAAGACTAACACATTTATTTGGGCATTAGCTTTTGTGGGTAAAAAAAACCTCATTTCTTCAGATGCATGGAGTGAAAGTACTTTCACTGGCCTCGAGCTCTTTGAGATGCCATTTGTATGGCATCCAGGTTTCAGCCATAGTGGAGAGATGTGAGCACAAAAGCATTATAAAGTTCTATTTTTGTTGGGAGGGTTATGTTGTGGGATTTCAGGATTTTCTTACATAGCTTTCCTAATGACTGAGAAGCTTTCTGTATCCTGTTTGTGATCTCTTTATCAAGAGATCCATCACTGGAGATATTGCTGCCGAGATAGGTAAAACTGTCAACTTGCTTCAACTGGATTCCACTAATGAATATCCTAGGGGATATGACACCAAGTGGTGAAGATGATTGGTGCAACACTAGAGTTCTCTCTAGGCCGATTGTAAAGCCAAACAATTTTGATGGGTCAGCGAAGCAATCTATGATGCACTGGAGATCTCCCTGTGTGTGTGCTAAGAGGGCATAATCATATGCAAAGAGTGCTTCTCTTAGTAGCAGTTCTTTTACTTTTGTTTTTGCTTTATGCCTTGTAAGATTGAAGACAGATACAGACACGATGACTCAGATCTATATGCCTCTGTTGAGCCCATTTATAGCATGGTTGAGAACTTGGGTGAAGAAGAGGTTGAACAATACAGGGGCAAGGGCACAGCTCCATTTGAAATGGGAAAGGAGTTAGTGAGATCTCCATTAAAAAGTACCTGACGTTGCATCCCCTCATGAAACAAACAAATGATCTTTATCAGTTTTGGGGGGCAACCAAGTTTGCTGATACCATCCATAATCCTTCTCTATTGACTGTATCAAATGCTTTTGTCACATCAATGAAAACACTAAACAGATTCATGTTTGTTCAATACATTTTTCTTGTATTTGCTGGATACTAAAAATCATGTCTATGGTGCTACAATCAGGTCTGAATCCACACTGAGTCTCAGGCAGATTGGCTTCTGAGACAGATGAAATCAGTCAGCTCAGGAGCAAAGGTTTTTCCCAGCAATAGATAGGAGAGATATCCCACGGTAGTTATCACAGACCATTTTGCTGCCTTTATTTAAAAATAAAGGAATAATTGTGGAATCTGAAGTCCTGTGGCATTTCTTCTTTGTCCCAGATGGCAGTAAGAATCTTCTGGAGTGATACTACCACCTTTGGACCTGCAGATTTATATATTTCTGACAGTATTTCATCTCTGCCCAAGAACTTTCCTGTGCTCATCATACTAATTGCCTTTTGTATTTCTTCAAGTGAGGGGGGCAAGTCAAGGTCGTGCTGAATAGACTTTTGAGGTATCTTATTAATAGCACTTTTTTCAATTGAGGATAATCCATTCAGTGCCTGGCTGAAATATTCAGCCCATCTCTGTTCCATGCTATGTTTGTCCTTGATGACTGTCCTGCCATGAGCCATCATGAGTGAACCTGTGTCCACCTTTGAAGGTCCATAGACTAGCATCAAGGAATCAAAGAACTTGTTTGTTTCATTTGTTTCTGCATACATTTGAACATCTTCTGCTACCTTCTCCTACCATTTATCTTATATTAAATGTAGCTGTCTTTGTGCCTTGCTTTGCAGGTGTTTGAATCTCTCTCTCTGAGGTGGACTGAATATCATTGTGTCAGATTTGGCAAGCCTTCCTCCTCCTCCCCTTGCCTTCTCTCTTTCAAGTGTACTGGGATTTCCTCATCATTTTCATCAAACCAGCCATGGTGAGCCTTTTTCTTCCATCCAAGGACATCAGTTGCAGTTTTTTCGTACCGTATCTCTGAATTCCTCCCATGAGACAGGGTTATCACCAAGGCTCATTTCTAGTGCACTTTGTAGCTTGTCTCAATAGGATGCATGGTTTAATTCAGCAATATCGGGGGCCATCTTGATTGTGTTTGGGCATTTCTGGTATGTGGGTACAATGTGTAGATACTAGTAAACTGTAGATGCTGGTATAAATCATAGTCATGCATATTCAGTATTGCTTGATGTATCTATGAGGCAGATTGGAAGGTCAGGAGTTCAGACTATGACTCCTAGGATCTGATCCTACAGTCTTTACTCACACCATTAATTCAATGGATTACTCTCATGAGTAAGAGTTGTAAAATCAAGCCAGGCTGGTATCTTCCTCAGTGAATTCTGCTGTTATCAATTCATATTTACCTACTGAAAATCATCATAAAGGATAAACTGGCTTACCTTTTATCGGTCTTCACGGCCTATTGTCACAGTACTTTTCATCACTTATACACCATCAAGATGCCCATCCCTGCAAACACTCTGCTAATGATGCCAATGTTCATTGCCATTTGCAAATTTTCCCACAAGCATCTTTGCATTTTTTCCTATACCATGCCTTCTGGATGGGGCCTGCCCTGTGTAAAAATCCCAGAAACTATTCACTGTCCTCTTAATATAACTTCTTAAATCCTACCTATGCCATGTTATGTTCTTAGCTCAGGTGTCAGAGGTCTGGGTGGTGGAGCTAAAGGTTCTAATCTTGCTGGTGAGCCTTGTGAACATCAGCAAGACGCCACATGGTGTAATTTCCATATTTTCAGTTGATTTTTTTAAAACCTAGTAAATTATATACACTAAAATATGTTAGAAGAACATTACAGTTGCAAAGGCAAGCAGTGAAAAGTTAGGAAATGCCACTATTAAGTTTGCATGTGCAACCTTATTTCAGGCCCCTTATGTGTATGTATTATGATACAGTCTAATTACATATGACATACTATTTTTATTACAGACCCTCACTAATCCAGTGTACAGATGATGCCCAATTAATAGGCAACTATTCAATGCTTTGTTTTCTTCTCTTTAGTTCATTATGCAGACCCATGCCTTATTTGTTAAATAAAATTCAAACCGTAACCTGAAGACAGAATTTCCTCATGGGCATTTCTATGGTGCTCATCATTATAGTATGAGTACTTCACACACATTAATTTATGTCCATAACACCCCTAAGAGCCATAGGAAGACTGTGTACCCAAAACCGGAAAAAAAAACAAAATTAATGTCCATCTGTGAAAAGTTTGGTGTAAGTGATTTGCCTAGCATCACAATTCTGTGGCCAAGCCTGGCATAGAATCCAATTTCTAGGGCAGCATTCAACCGCCTTACATGAAACCACCCTTTCTCTTCTTGCAATCCCTGGCTCATTCACTACACATCTTTCAATTTCTGCAACAAATGAGGTAGGGGGGTGCTTCAGACAACACTATTCTCCCCAGAGTAGGTCTATTCTGTGCACTGAATAAAAAAAATTGTTCTCAGTTGATCAAAATATTTTGATACAATTTAAATATTTTTTTCTGATTTTGAATTTTCAAGCTTCAAAAAAGTATATATAAAACCAATGGTATTTGTTTTGAAAATTCATTTCAAAATGAAAAAGTGAGATGTTACATTCTGAAAAACGTTGAAAGGGACAGTTTGATATTAAAAAGTGTTTCATTTTTTCTGAATGAAATTTTGTTGAAATCAACATTTCTAAACATTGATTTTGACATAAACAACATTTTTCATCGAGAAACCGTTTCAGCAACAAAAATTCCAGACAGCTCTAGACCTGAGAAAAATAAGCAGCATTTGATAAGCTAATTAAAGACTGTATCATAATACATATTTATATAAAAAAGGACCAAATTAAGCTTGCATAAGTAGTTTAATTAATTTACTTCCATTTTGCTTTCTTTACCCTTTTCTATTGTTTTCTCATTCTGTTTTAATATTTTTACTTCTCTTCTGCTCTCTTTCCTCCTTCTCTTTCTCCAGAACCAATTCCCCTGTCTCTTGCTCCCATATTCTTCTGTTCTGCTCCTTCCTTGTCCTTGTCTGGGTTTCCCTTTTATTTCTTCCCTGTGAGACACCGTAATCTCTCTCTTTTTCTGACTCCCTTAGCTTAAGGAAGCAAACTATGATGTTTGAGAACCCCTTGTCATAAAAAGATAGCTAAGGGTTAATGTCTCTTTCACCTGAAGCACCTGACCAGAGGACCAATCAGGAAACCGGATTTTTTCAACTCTGGGTGGAGGGAAGTTTGTGTCTGAGTCTTTTGTCTGTCTGCCTGCTTTCTCTGAGCTTTGGAGAAGTAGTTTCTACTTTCTAGTCTTCTGTTTCTAAGTGTAAGGACAAAGAGATCAGATAGTAAGTTATATGGTTTCTTTTCTTTGGTATTTGCATGAATATAAGTGCTGGAGTGCTTTGATTTGTATTCTTTTTGAATAAGGCTGTTTATTCAATATTCTTTTAAGCAATCGACCCTGTATTTTATCACCTTAATACAGAGAGACCATTTGTATGTATTTTTCTTTCTTTTTATATAAAGCTTTCTTTTAAGACCTGTTGGAGTTTTTTCTTTACTTCAGGGAAATTGAGTCTGTACTCACCAGGGAATTGGTGGGAGGAAGAAATCAGGGGGCGATCTGTGTGTTGGATTTGCTAGCCTGATTTTGCATTCCCTCTGGGGGAATAGGAAAGTGCTTTTGGTTTCCAGGACTGGGAACAGAGAGGGGGAGTCACTCTGTGTAGTTTCACAGAGCTTGTGTCTGTGTATCTCTCCAGGAGCACCTGGAGGGGGGAAGGGAAAAAGGATTATTTCCCTTTGTTGTAAGACTCAAGGGATTTGGGTCTTGGGGTCCCCAGGGAAGGTTTTTCAGGGGGACCAGAGTGCCCCAAAACACTCTAATTTTTTGGGTGGTGGCAGCAAGTACCAGGTCCAAGCTGGTAGCTAAGCTTGGAGGTTTTCATGCTAACCCCCATATTTTGGACGCTAAGGTCCAAATCTGGGACTAAGGTTATGACACCCCTGCCCTAGAAGAATAGCCATAAAGTGTAGGTAGTAACAAGAAGCTACACCAAAATAGTTGCAACTTGGCCAAGCCACTGTTTCTGGTGAGAGAAAAGGAGCACAGAGGTAGAGGCTGACTGTAGGAATGTCTCAAACTCCACAGGGCTGTGATTCCTACTAGGTTCCTGATCCTATATGGAAAACTGACATCATGGAAGCTCAGGGTGCACCTGCTTGAAGACCCATTGACTTCACTGGGTTCCATGAAGGCGTGTGCCTGGAGGGTTCTTAATTCAGGACTGGGGCCTGACATTCCAGGCCCAACCTTTTCTATACATTGATGACAATGGGATGGGGTAGAATAACTCATCAAGTATGTTTGACTTCATGAAACTACTCACATGAGTAAAGTTAAAGCATGTATGTGTTTGCAGGATCAGGGCTATATAATTCTCAACCAAACCACCTCTTCCTTCCAGTTTACACATCTGTAATACACGCATAATAAATACTTCAGTCCAAATCCTCAAAGGTATTTAGGCACCTAACTCCCATTGAAATCAATGAGAGTTAGATACCTAAATACCTTTGAGGATCAGGGCCTTCCTTCTTTACATTGATTGTTTGCTCAATATTTTTTGATCTCTGAATGAGAGCTGCTCTTAAATTGTAAAGTATTGTTATTATTCAGGTTGTTATTAATAAATCATTTAGATACACCCCTTACAACTGATCTAAACATTTAGCTGATATTTACTCAGTTATTGATACTTTTTCAAAGACATTGTCTGTCACAAACAATAAAAAGGGTTGTATGTTGTATAGGCTTCTGAAATATGTTTTTCTACTCATTTCCAAAGCAACGAAAGTATAAAAATCCATTATGCAAAGTCAATTTAACTAAATAAGCTCAAAGGAGTTGAGCGCTTAACTGACCATGCAAGTGAAATAAAATCATAGAATCATAGACGTTTAGGGTTGGAAAAAACCTCAGGAGGTCATCTAGTCCAATCCCCTGCTCAAAGCAGGACCAAACACCAAATAAATCATCCCAGCCAGGACTTTGTCAAGCCGGGCCTTAAAAAACCTTTAAGGATGGAGATTCTACTACCTCCCTAGGTAACCCATTCTAGAGTTTCACCACCCTCCTAGTGAAATAGTGTTTCCTAATATCCAACCTAGACTTGAAACCATTGCTCCTTGTTCTGTCATCTGCCACCACCACTGAGAACAGCTGAGCTCCATCCTCTTTGGAATCCCACTTCAGGTAGTTGAAGGCTGCTGTCAAGCCCCCGCACTCTTCTGCAGACTAAACAAGCCCAGTTCCCTCAGCCTCTCCTCGTAAGTAATGTGCCCTAGCCCCCAGATCATTTTCGTTGCCCTCCGCTGGACTCTCTCCATTTGTCCACATCCCTTCTGTAGTGGGGACACAATACTCCAGATGTGGCCTTACCAATGCCGAATAGAGGGGAATAATCACTTCCCTTGATCTGCTGGCAATGCTCCTACTAATGCAGCCCAATATGCTGTTAGCCTTCTTGGCAACAAGGACACACTGTTGACACACATTCAGCTTCTCATCCACAGTAATCTCCAGGTCCTTTCCTGCAAAACTGCTGCTTAGCCAGGTCAGTCCCCAGCCTTTAGTGGTGCACAGAATTCTTACATCCTAAGTGCAGGACTCTGGACTTGCCCTTGTTGAATCTCATCAGATTTCTTTTGGCCCAATCCTCCAATTTGTCTAGGTCACTCTGGACCCTATCCCTACCCTCCAGGATATCTACCTCTCCCCACAGCTTAGTGTCATCCGTGAACTTGCTGAGGGTGCAATCTATCCCATCATCCAGATCACTAATAAAGATGTTGAAGAAGACCAGCCCCAGGATCGACCTCTGGGACACTGCTTGATACCAGCTGCCAACTAGACATTGAGCCGTTAATCACTACCCATTGAGCTCGACAATCTAGTCAGCTTTCTATCCACCCAGCTTTATGTTGCACAATTCAAAGAGACAAACAGACATTTCATAAATTAACACACAAATGCAAGTGTTTTTCTCCATTGTTGGATCATGGCTAAGTAATCCTGAGAAAAGCGAACTCTGCAACCTAGATATTTAATCAGCATCTGGGTCTGGGCAGCTCACTACTAACACACAGCTGCAAAATGGAACTTGAAAGGAAAAAAGGAAAAAGCAACCCAAAACATTTCTGAAGCCACCAATTTCTACAAACCAATTCAAATCCATCTCATGGATTTACATGATAGCAAGATCACTCTTCTGCATTCATGACATAAACTGCTAACAATTTTTGACAAACTGGATATATATTTATCAGAAGGTACAAACAGGTGATTTATCATTTCATTCCTCAAATAAAGTGTTGTGGATATAAAGACTTAAATTTAAACGTTGATTTATTTTAAACAGACCATTGGACATTCTGATTTAAAACAAAAAAACTCACACCTTTGCATTTGAACTTCTCACCTATCACCTTTTAAAATCTTAAAAACCACTTGTAGAAATCTAAGTTACCAATAGCTGGGCCTTATGCTAGAAAACTCAAGTTTTGATATTCTAATCTCCAATATTATTATCCATTTTTAACTAGTCTCTGATTAAGGCCTCAATCCTGCAATGCCCCTCAACTTTACAGCTGTGAGCAATACCATCAAAGTGAGTGGATCTACTCAAGAGTGTGTAGAGTTAAAGCACATGCATTCCCTATTCCCTCACCAAAAACAGTGGCTTGGCCAGGTTGCAGCCATGTTGGTATTAGCTTTTTGCCAGCTTCTCCATCAGGGCAGGGGGGGTTTCAAACCTGGTCATAGCAGACATCCCTCAGCTAAGAAAAAAACACAACAAACTAGTGGTGCTGCACCAGGGTTTACTACACAAGGACCTGGAAATGCTCTACTTTGCAAGAACATGAGTAATAAAGTAGAAGAGCTGTGATCCAGCTGAAACAAACAAAAAACACACACGGGGGGCCCTCCTCCTTTTTAATTCTTATTCATGGGGAAAAGACCTTTCCCTCTGCACCTTTCCCTGCCCATGTTCCTGTGTACCCCGCCCACCCAGGGGTCTCACAGCAGCTCCTCTTTCTGAGCCCTGCCCTAGCTCCTATCCACTGAGGGTGCACTCTATGCCCAGCTCCCTCTCCTGAGCCTGGAGAGCTACTCAGCCTGTTCCCTGCAATGGATTCGATCTTTTGCCCAGCTCTCCTCCCAGGACGCTACCCCTGTCCCCTGCCCAGCTCCCTCTCTAACAGACAGCTCTGTCTGCCCCCAGTGCAGGGGCGCGCACTCATCCGGCTCCCTGCCCTTCGCCCCCACACACAGCTCACCTGTGTGCCCTGGTCCCTTGCACCGGGGCGGCGGAACGAAAGGCGCGGGCAGCTGTTACCGCACCAGTTACAGGGACTCAGCTCTACCAGAGCGCAGCCTCTGTCTGCAGGAGTCCTCAGCAAGCCCTGGGGCGGCCTTTAGCGGCAGCCGCGGCCGCACCAACAGGCCAATATCAGTATAGCTCAGCCACACCCACTGCGCTGCCAGAGTTGGAGAAAGGATAAACAACGCCTCTGTTTGAGAGCGGCCGGGCCGTTGTAGGGGTTAAGGAGCATGGCGCTGCACATAGTCGTGCTTGGGGCAGCATGAACTTTTGTCCTTCTTGCTGTATCAATACTTTGGTGTCACCTGTTAAGCAGCTTTTAACGGAACGCTTCGCCGCTGCTCTCCTTCTGTTGCCTTTCATCTCCACCCTAGTGCAGGGATGCAACACCCTCCAAAGGTCAATTCCTAAATGTAAAATCACTGAGATATCTGAACCATAGGCTTCAATTGTAGTCTGGCTCCCCACTCACCCTACACAGAAACCTCTTCTCAGCCATGATCTCCTACCTATCCTTTGTCAGTCTTTTTCCATTCATCTGCACAAACCCCCAGGTACTCTGCCCTCCCTGCGCTCCCATTCACCCACCACACCCTGAAATCAATAAAGGTGAAACAGAGGGATTATAATTTTCACTTTAAGTGCAAATTTCAATGCAACCTTAAATATATTATCACCAAGAATACCTACATAATGTTCCATCCATTACAAAATCAGTAACCTGGCCTGCTACTCCCTGGGACATTTAATTATTTCTGAAATGAGAATTTGTGATATAAAGTTATGGGTCAGGATATTAGAGCTCCACTAGAGAAGTACAGTGAAATAGGCTTTATCTTTTCCCCTTTTCATTGATTATTATTTATTGATTATTTATTATTGTTTTATTTTATTATTGGTAGGAAGTGGCAAAAATGTTAGAAAAAGGTTGAAGCCTCTTTGGCATGCATATTTTCAAATTGTCATAATTCAAGAACCTGTGTGGTTCACTTCAGAGTAGTAGAACAATTCTACCTCTGCCCCTCATCTAAATTTAGTAATTCTGGGGCTAACATGATATTTTATGTGGATTTTAGAGGGGAAAGTTAAAATTATGTTTATGATTTA
Source organism: Gopherus flavomarginatus (assembly GCF_025201925.1). Classification (NCBI taxonomy): domain Eukaryota; kingdom Metazoa; phylum Chordata; order Testudines; family Testudinidae; genus Gopherus; species Gopherus flavomarginatus. The sequence continues at coordinate 180,545,986 of NC_066619.1, forward strand.
AATTCAGTTCAAGCCTTAACTACAAAGTGAATCCTGCAAATCTAAAATGAACATTCAGCAGTACAAGCTTCCTTTTTTTGTTTGTTTTTTTATTCTGATTTGTTTCATTTCTTTCTTTGGATTTTTTTGTTTGTTTCTTGTTTTTAATGAGGATTGCTCCGCAACTGATTGTCCCTTACAGGAAAAAAAAAAACCAACACACTTTCCTAAATAGTCCCTGGCTTCAAATCAAGTCCTAATATGCTGCCTGTTAACCCTGCCTCTTAACACCTGTGCTGCTTAGCCTCTTTAAAAGGCTTGCATTCTGGTGGTGTTCAAACAGCATTTTATCTTTTTTTGCTGTTGTTAGTATAGGTAAGTGAGGGAAAGGAAATAGCAAATTTATTTTTAAAGGTCTCTATAAAGCTTAACTTTTTCTTAAAGCAGGGCCCCAGTGTGAGAAAGAAGACCATTCATCAGGAAAAGAAACATCAAAGTTTGCTGATTAGTAGCAAAAGAAGAGTGCAAAGGTAAGAAAAACCAAAAACTCTTTAATACAAGTCACATTAGGTACCCACTGTTCTCAAGTTACTAGGCCTTTTTTAATTCCCCCTCCCCCATGGACTGTTAATAACTTCATTATAGTAACATCTCTAAATATCTACAGTTTCTAGTTTATTTAGAATAAGGCACACTTTTTGGTGTCTACCTGGGGTCCTTGCCACCAATTAGATGCTTTTACAAATACAATAAAATAAGTGAACAGCTTCTCTAGTGAGTCTCATGGTATTATGGGGGATAGTTCCTGGATTCATTTGATCATGGCTTTTGCTTTGCTTAAAAGATAAGTTTCTAGCTCTCATGGGTCTGAGAAAAGACTGAAGATGTAAAACCTTAAAGGCTTAAACCAGTGGTAAAGGTGCCAAGTAGTTTCTGGTAACATCCTGTGCAGTTGATAAACCTTGTTAATGACCAATAATATAAAGAACCCACATGGGACCTGCTGAGTTGCACATAACCGTACTCACTATGTACATGAATCTTAGAATATTAGGGTTGGAAGAGACCTCAGGAGGTTATCAAGGCTGTAAGGCTGAGACATGCTGTAGCTCTAGCTTGTTTCTAAAACATAAAACAGTGAGCCCTGCTAGGGGGCTCACAGGATAGCGCATAGGAAGAGAGAGAACTCTCTGTTAGAGAGTGATGGCTTACAAAAATCATGTTGTTGCCATGACTTTGTTCTGGCTGTGTATGTAGTTTAGGAATAGATACTTTAAATAAAAAGAGGAAGGGAGAGGAGATGGGGGTGGGGGGAATAGGGCAGGGGAGAAGAGGTAAGAAAAGAAGGGAGGCAGGTGGAGTGAGTCTCAGTAGAAGGGAATGAGGGTGATTCACAATAATGTGATCAGAAGAGAATGTCTAATGTAAATCTATAAAAAGCAGCTTGAAGGCATTCTCAGCAGGGACTGTGAAAGAGTCCCAAGCCTCTTGCTACCAGCTTGAAGTTTTGTTTGTGGGGTATGGTAGGGTTTTTCCCTCCCCTGGCTTTGGAGATGCCTTGTGTGGTGTGCTTTGTTTGTATGTACCTCCACACACATAATGTGTGTCCTTTTCTTCCCCTATCCCTATCCTGCATGTTCCCTAGAGAGGAGGAAAGGATATCTCCTTTACCTTCTGAAACCTTCTAAAGAGCAGTGGTGTATTTCCTAGTCCAGGTTGAACTAATGAGAAGATCAGGGTAAAGAATGAATTTGTTTTTTCTCTTTTGGTTCTCTGGCAGGTAAAGTTTTGGGTCAAAAAAAAAAAGACCACATGAACTCTTTTCTCCATAGATGCAAATGAATGTCTTGCTAGTCTTTGGATATCTATGTTGTATAATTTATTTTAACATGATTGACTGACTGTCTTTGGTCAGGGCACTTGATGACCGAAAATGGTAGGCGTTATTGTGGGATGGGACTGACACAGCTCGGTATCGGAGCTTCCCAGCTCCACACATCATGAAGAATTTTGTGTATCTGAACAGTTGCTCTTTTCTGAATTAGATTGTTAATGTGAGTAGTTATAATTTTGGCCTAGACACTTATTAAAAGCTGGCATCAAACGTCTATCCTTCATTTTATAGCACAGCTGTAGTAACGCTATCTAAAGGAAATGAATAGTCAGCTAACCATAGGGTCTTGGAAAAATTCACATTAATTATAATTTTGTTTTTCTTTAACATTTGTGAACAGTAAATTGAATTAGAGAAGTTTCCTAGAAGCATTAATCAGCCTGCTGAGTTAAGGTACTGAGATACCAAAAATAGTTTTCCCATGGGAAAACTGCTTTAAAGGGATCTGTCTTTTTTATTTATTATTAGAGTGCCACCACTTAAATGGAGCAGCTGTGACATTCTTAATGTAAAAATGATTGCTCTGCTGTATAAAATCTTAAATAGCACCCACCTTCAGTACTGCTTGAAACTTCAAGGATAGTAAACTGGATTCTTCTGGTAATGCCTATCAACTTACTGCTTGTGGTATAAGACTGCCAAAAAGTTTGGAAGGTTCTTAATGTCTCAGATGTGTGATAAATGAGAGAACATGACGAGAACCTGATGGTGGCAGTGGTGGCTCTCTTCCAAAAGCTCTGATCCTAAATAGAGCCTCTATACTGGGTGCTGAACAAACACAAATAAACACAGCTCTTGATTTGGAGAGCAGATGCCCTTGAGACAGGATGCACCAAGTAAACAGTGTGTGTATAAAAAAAAAAAACCCTAAAAAGAGAACACTTTCTTGAAACATCCCTCTTATTTTCCCCCTGCGCGCACACAAAAACCCTGTCCCCTTGTTTGAAAAATTGAGGTCCCCCTCTACAATCTAGAAATAAAGGTCTGATCATCTGGTTATATGATGTAGCTATTTCTACCACTTGGTGGCTTACTTGTTAATAATCTAGCCATCAATAGCTGGCAAACTTCTTGGTATTGCATCAGAAGTGGGCCTTGAGGAATTTGACAGAAAGGGTAGGGTTTTTATCCATTCAAGGGAGTAGGAGGAATAAGAGCTAGAGAACTTTGGGGGAGCAGGTGAATGGGCTTAAGGGCTTTCAAAGCTTGCAGAATGTGGTAGAGGCAACATATGTAAGGAGAGGCACAGTTGTGAAGGTCTTTGAAATCAAAGACAAGCTCAGATTTGATGGGGATTGAAAAGGGGGGCCAGTTGAGATTAGTGTGACTTGGCAGCTGTCTGCTATGGATCACAAGGGGGCTCTATGTATGATTGTCATGGAGAATTAGAAAGCTGCAGCCATCTGTATAACAGAGATGGGGCCTGAACAGGAGATTTTTGTGTGGCATAGATACTCTTTAAGGCTCTTCAGGAGGAAGAAGGACAGGAGTAGCAGCACAAGCTGGATGTGAGGTAAGGGGAGGGAGAGAGGAATAACATGCATGGTGGTTCTACAGGCTAGGGAGTCTGTCACTTATGGAATATCTGCCTTTGAACAATTTATTCAGCCTGCTGCAGGGTTCTTCCTCTGTATAGCTAATACTGACTGATGCCGGACTAGAAGGATCCCTGGCTTGATCAAACATGACCATTTTTGCTTCTCATAAGGAAAGACAACAGTGGGATCAGTACATGGGGATCTTTCTCTAAGGAAGCAAAACTGACAGACACTTTCTTTCTTCTCAGACAGCACTCCTTCACTCACACCTAGGAGAGCCATGGCCAGCTGGAAATCCTATATTGACCACCTGATGGCTGATGGGACATGCCAGGATGCTGCCATTGTTGGTTACAAGGATGTTCCTTCTGTGTGGGCTGCTGTCCCTGGCAAGATTTTTGCAGGCATCTCTCCTGTGGAGATGAATGTGTTACTGGGGAAGGATCGCTCTCCGCTATTTGTCAATGGACTGACACTGGGAGGCCAGAAGTGCTCCGTGATCAGAGACAATCTGATGGTAGATGGAGAGTTCACCATGGATCTGAGAACAAAGAACATTAAAGGAGAACCCACTTTCAACATTACAATCTCCCGAACAGCCAGAACTTTGGTTGTGCTAATGGGTAAAGAAGGAATCCATGGAGGAAATGTTAACATGAAATGTTTTGAGATGGCTTGCTACTTAAGAAATGCAGGGTACTGATGCTCCAGCTGTCCACTGTGGTTCTACTGAGGAAGAGAATGATTACTCTGACCATGTTCAAGACTGCAACCCTTATCTTGCACAAAGGAGAAGAATAGATATTTCTGCTGCAAACTCTTCTCAAAACTGTAATATGAGAATGGAAAAAATAAAAAATTGAAATATGCTATGGTGGCTTGTTACAAAGGGGGAAGAAACAAGTAGCGTGCCCAAACTAGTGGTTCACAAGGGTAATAGCTAGAGCTGGCTGGTGTCTCAGATCCAAACACCTTGAGACAAGGAATCGGGTTCAGCAAACTTTTGGTCAAATTGCAAGGAGGTTCTATTAGAAGTCTACCTGGTTCCCTTCCAGCTTGCCTCATGGGGTTTCTGGAGAGTCTGGGCTTCCAGTGATCCTAGACCAAGTCTGCCTAGGTGTCAGGGACACCAGGGTCCACACCTCTACAGCAGCCTTTCCTTATCACTGTCTGGGTTTTTAGGGTCTATGGCTCCAAAACGGTCCTGTCAATGCAGGGCTTCTAAAATCTAGATGTGCAGCCTAGAAGCCCTGAGAACTCTGGATCAAGCCTGGACTCCTGGGGCTTTCAGGCTTCCTGGTGTGGAGTCAGGAGCCTGGAGGACTTGGGATAGGCTACAAGTCCTACATGGGGGCATCCCTGTGCTGTCTGGAAGCCTTGGGATCCCCAGCCCTGTAGCACCCTGCATGGTAGGGTTGTCCCAGAGCTGCAGACCCTGGAAGGCCAGGAAGCTGCTAAGCGAATTGTCAACTTTTCTGTGGCTGTTCATGTTGACAGATCTGTGTTTCTGGGGGTTGGGGAATTGTTAGGCTTTCCAGTCTGAGAGAAGCCTTGAAAGACCAATTCAGTGCTAAATAGGAACAAATACAAATGGTGACATCCTGTTTCTCACATTCAAGGAATCCAGAGTTTCAGCAAGTTCTAGTAATCTTTCCACAGTAAAATTACTTCGGGGCTGCTAGAAATATTTCTAATACTTTAAACTTATTCATACACACTTCACATTTACCTTTCACTCCTTTTTAATGGTGGCTCATCTTCTGATGTTCCAAATCCATGCTTTTGGAGACTTAACAATTAAAGACCATAAGAAATTTGTACTATTGGGGGACACCCTGATCAATGGTATACACCTAATGCTAGATTATCATGAAGGAATTGTAAAAGGGGAATCATCCAGTGAGTTTCTTGTGAGGTTCCACAGGGATCTGTTGGGACAGTACTTGTCTTTGATACCATAGATGCAGTGTAACATGTAAGAGTATATGTGATGCTTGGAAGTAGAGGCATTAGTGATTTCATAAAGGAATACCATGCCCAGTTCTGGTGATTAAGGAATTCCTTCTGAAGTTCTCAGGCCTGTGTTACACAGGAGGTAGGACTACATTATCATTATGGTCTCTTTTTAACTGTATTCTAGCATAACAGCTATTTGACTACAACTAAAGTGCAAAAATAGGATATTAGTTTTTGGAGGCAGTTTTTTGGGGAGTGGCAGGGTTCTACCAAAACTTCACACCAGCTGTTGAAGTTACTTTTATAAAGCAGTGCTAGGCTTGCCTGTGCATTAACAAGAGTTAAACTTTCTCCTCAAACTAGTGAAATCTCACCAATTATCTTCAAGTTAAAAATATGCCTTTTCTTGCTTTAGCTTGGACCTTTATAGTTCTTCCCTAGCTCCACTTCCTGCTCTCATGGGGGTAGGTCACATGCCCATGCTGAGCTGCAGCAGAAAGTCACTGCCTGGCTCTGTAGCCCTTAATGGGGCACACACCTTGGGCTCCTATTGCTTAATGTGCAATGACATCACCTGTAGATGACTTCAGGCTAGGAAGTTTGTTTAGGGTGTTTTGGTATGTGCTAAGTCTCAGGTAAAATTAAACAACAACTTTCAACAGCAAAATGATTAGGGATGGGGGGAGGGAGAGAGAGATTGTTAGCCTTCCCATGGACAGAAGGTGTATGACATGGTGCAATGAAGTATGACTTTTGAAATATCCTAACCTTGATGCAGTCATTAATGTATTGCATAATCCTGCTGGGGCTAGATCCCATGATGTTTGGAACATTCTCTGCATTTCATAACACCCAAAAGGGACTGAAACACACTAATGTGGGTCACTGCATCAACACTGACAGTCTCTCTCAACATACAAAGGAGCAGGTGCAGAATGTAAGGTAATGTTACAGCTCAGATCACAGTACTGTAGGTCTTGCTTTTCCACTAATGCAGGAGATGAGACAAGCCCATAAATGACTCCGTGGTTGGCTTTTGCACTGACTACTATTCAGTGGCCAATCCCAACATACAAGGAAGGGCTACTGGTTTTGGAGGAATATACCATGGCATCACAACATCCAAACATGGAATGAATAGTGCTAAATTGGGACTTACTTTGAGGTATAAAAGCTAATTAGTCAAAAATACTCCTCTGCTTGAGAATTCTAAAATCTCACTGAAGAATGGCATTTTGATAGCTTATTGGAGGAAGTGTGTGTGTGTGTGTGTGTGTGTGTGTGTTAAAGATAAATCTGAGTCAAGTGGATGAAAAAGAATTATGTGAAGTAAGCAAGTTTTAAAGGTAATTCCTTTCACTAGTAAAGGAATACTAAGCCCCAAAAGCTTATTGTTTTAACTGTGGGGGAAACGAATCACCTGGAGCTTGTCAACTTTACATGTCCAGGGCCAGTTGACATAGATTGCTGTTGCCAAATTTAAAAGACACCTAACACTACTCAAACTGAACTAATACAGAAACATGTCTTTGTACATGCTTCAGCTGTAAAGGGACAGTCCCTGTCATTGCTTTAATTATTATACAGTCACAATGTCATCAGATACAGACTTGTCCACTGTTAGCCCAACAGTTTGCCCTTCAAAGAACAGATTGATACATTTCTCCAAGTTTTAATGACACCTTTTGGTAAAAGGCTAGACTATAAAGTCTTCAAATTGTTAACAGGCGGTGTCATTATCCCTGAAATGGAACTTTACTGGCTCCTGGTGGAGCAGATTACTGTTATAATTACTGTGGACCTTTTTCACTACTATCTTCAATGCACAGCAGTAAAGGGTTACATTAAGCACATAACTCCTATATTAAACATTAAGAGCTATACATTCCTCTAACAAGTCTCTTTCACAATCATACACAGAGAGGCCCTGCGCTAGCCTCACCCTGTTCCTTCTTGGCAAACAGAGAAGGTTATTACCAACTTTAAAGATGCTGCTTCCCTTCAGGTCTGTTCTTCTCAGCCCTCTGGTCTGTCTCAGATTCCCACAAGGCAAGGCCACAGTTGCCTTGAGACTCCTCTGGTTCACAGTTCTACTAGAGCCCACCGAGCAGAGTTTTGGCTACTCTGTCTAGCAGCATTGCTTCTTCAAGTGTCAGTTAGGGAATCCCAACCACAGTAATTTATTTTGCTTGATTCTTATACTCTTCTTCCTCAAAGGAGTCAGGTATCTTAAAAGCATGCCCAGTGGGTGTGTAGTTATTAATTTTACCTGATTAGTATTTTAGAAGGGGTCTGGGGGTGTTGTACCAGATGAAGGTCACCCCACATCTGCTCACACTCACTCTCTGCATGGTATCCTTGCTGTAAGGTCACTATGACTAGATCAACCTGTGCTACATGCTGGAACTTTATACATGTGATATTTACTTTTGCATGAGCCCATCTTTACTGACCAATAGGTTCAATATTGATCACACATACAGATTTTGCCAGTCCTTTATCTGCTTCTGCTTAAAGAGACCCTACTCCTAGTATCATCTGCAGCCCTTGCCCTTCAGCCATGTTTAAGTTGTGCCAATTTATGCTCATACCATTCATTCAGTATGGCCACACCAATTTAGCATCATCCCCAATGGCAATACTGCCACTCATCAGTTTAAGTTTAGACCCCTTCATTTGGGCTGTTTTTCCTATTGCATTGAAGATAATCTTTACTTAACATTACTAGGCTCAAACTATTTAAGTTAATGGCACTATCTTCTTTTAGTTAGCATATCAGTTGCTGAACTTTAAGATGACAGGGAAGAGGTAGCAACATCTCAAAAATGTTTTAAAAAAACATTAAAAAAAACTAAGCCAAACTAATGACTTCACATGCAGTTTTATTTCCCTAACTTTGTCTTTTGTTTCAAAATGGAAATTGTTCAGTCTGAAAAAATATTCTACCATGTAACTATGATGGCTAATCAAAATCAACTGGCTGTGTGTTGGGGAAGAGGTCCACAAGGCAAGGACAAAAGCTAAATATTCATATTGGTCAAACTACTGGTAACCTGTAACAGGGTAGTCCCTGACTACCCTTGTCCACCTACTCTATATCTCCTGCTAGTTCAAACAGCCTCTTAATCCACCATCAGGATTTCTGTATAAATAAAACCACCTTAAATTTGTAGACAAATAGCACTACAAAAAAAAAACTGAGAAAAGCTATTTGTGTCTAGGATAGTCTTGGGATTTCATCTGGCTTCCATTGACATGGAAGTTAAATGTTCCCTGTTTCAGTGGGAGTGGGATTTGACTAAAAGCATATTGCCCTCCATTAGCTGTGGTGTAAAGAACATAAGTAGCATCCCACTGCACTGTGGCTACTGTATACCTGATAACTGGCAGTCAGGGAGCTGTATACGGTCCACCTCACCAAATTTCCTGAGCACAGAAGTGGCCCTAGTGAAGCAAATGTCTCCTAGCAGCCTCTGGCACAGCTCCAGGCACATGTTGGTGTTGCCTGGAGGAGGCATGGCGGAGACAGTCCTGCAATCACTGATGTGGCACACCTATAATGCCCCCAAAGAAGGACTGCCACTTCTAATCAGCTCAGGTTCCCAAGAGTACCCCTCCAAAATTTTTGGTGATATAGAACGCTGTATAATGTTCTATATTCTAAAGAATAATACATTTGAGAGTTAGATCATGCAACTGGTAATCATTATGCTGGCTTCTTTCGTTAGACACAAGCATGCTGTACTACTCAGGTAGGCAAAAAGATGCTTTAAAGTTAACTCAAGAATGCTGACCTTTCCTCTAAGTTGGTGAAACCAATCACTATGCTTGCGTAACTGCAAAAACACTAATTGATTTCTAATTCTTGAATCTGTAATAGGTAGAAACAGAACACTCCCAAGTTCTGTCTTTGCAAAGTATATTCCATTAGCCTTCCATACAAGTTAATTTCCTTCTCAGAGTGCAGTTTTATTTCTTAACTAGATGGAAAAGAACTTCCAGAATTCCTAACTCATTCCTTCTTCTGCATAGTGTGTTCAGGAATGATCTCTATTTTCCATTCTTAATTCAGTTAAAGATTTTACTGGTGACAAAATGAGAGGTATAACTCTATTTGGCCATATTATTTTAAAAGGGAAATATTTTAAATAGTAGCTTTGAATTGGCTATATGTTAACCTCCTATTCCACCTATCTCTCAAATGAGAAAATGAAATTAATCTCAACGACCATGGAAATATTTCTGCCAAATTTCCTGTGAGTATTCCTATTGGACCAAATAATTCCTGCTGTAACTCTCTGGAGTCTTGGTGAAGTAATATCAGTGACTAATTTGTGTTACCTTCTAACATTCATTATACAGTGTGTGTGTATGTGATTGTTTTATCATGTTCTAATATTCCAACACAATGTGAGCTCAGCCATGTCTGATAAAGACATTAACTACCCAACCACTATAAATGTTTTCAAAATACATAATAAAATATAGATTCAAAGACTTCAGCCTGAGTGTTCAGTTCACTATACAGTATCAAATACCATAGAGCTCCCAGCGCACTGACCAGGTTGCAGAAAATGTTGTTTGTCCAACATCAAGCACTGTTGCAAGGAATGCAGAGGTATTGGTAACATTGAGATCCTTTGTAATCATTAAATCATATGCCTGAGACTCTTTGAAGCCTTGGCAGTGACACCTCCCTCTAGTTGCATAGACTGGAAGCTAAAGAAGTTATACAGAGAGCTTAGTTTCTTTGGTAGCCTGTTCCAACTGAAATCAGATGGAACATAGATGGAGAATGAGATTGTGCTCCGACTGATGGGTTGAGTATGTGCATGAGATGAGTAGGTTCTTGGGCTGTCAAACAGGCCTAGCTTCATATGAAGGTTTGGTTTTGGGTCATCTGTGATGAGATTTAAAAAAATCACATTTATCTGGAAGCAAATACCATGAGTCAGAGAGAGAGAGAGAGAGTGTTTAAATCAAGCAATGATTAATTTATTTAAAATATGGAGAAATCCTTCAATGGGAAAACTCATTAAGAAAAAAGAAACATGTTACATATATTTTAAAAACACATAATTGATTTCTTCATTATTCAGAGAAAATATGTATAAATTTACTTAATTCATTATCCAACTACTCACCCTGTTAACAATCTTCCACTAAAAGTGAGATTTTTTTCATAGTCTCTGAACAATCAGACATTATACACACAGTGAACAAATTATTTTAACAGTTTATAATAATAAAAAAGATTTAAAGACAAAAATGTAAAGTATAGAATTGAAGGTTACATAACTTGCTGTGCTTTGCAAACTAGCATTCTCCAATTATTCCACATTCTCCATCATCTAGCAAATAATTTAACTCATGGAGATTTTACAGTAGCAGATCAGAAACACAATATTACTTTTTCAAACCTCAAGTGGTAAAAGAGGGCCTCATCCTCCCTGGTTGGACTAACCTCATTATCTCTATCCTGCTTCTTGCTTGCATATATATACCTGCCCCTGGAAATTTCCACTACATGCATCCGATGAGGTGGATATTCACCCACGAAAGCTCATGCTCCAATACATCTGTTAGTCTATAAGGTGCCATAGGACTCTTTGCTAATATTACTTTTAATTGTACATGTGTTGTTTTCCAGGACAACCTTTTCATTTTTCTTCTGAGTGTACTGTTCTGTTCAAAAGAGTTTTTAATGATGAAAATATTTCAGAAATAGAGTTTAATCCATTTTTAAAGAATTTGTCATGGATAGCCTATGATCATCCAAAAAAGATTGTATATTTGATAGCTGCCACCTTGGTTGACACTTAAGGGATCAAGCCAAGGTCCTCCAAAGCTAGCAGCATAAGCAGCTTGATCTAAGGAGCCATATCTCCTTTGCTGAGGGCAAAACAGATTCTCATCCTCTCCAGATTGGCACAGAGGGCAACCTGTTACACACATACACTGGTGGGCTGATCCTGCAAGTGAGAATGCATGGGTGGGCTTGTGCCACAACACAGAGCACTCACTGACTTCAAAAGGCCTCCCTAAATTGCAGAGGTCTGCCCACATGTTGTAACTGGCAGCATTGAGGCCTGAATGAGAACTAGTCAACTATACTGCAGCATACCTCTGGATCACTGTTTAGTGAGCAAACCAACAATTACAAGTACAGTTTCCTTCAAATCATGTTTTGTTACCTCTGAGAACCAGCAGACCTTATAAGCAGGAATCCCCTTTGACTTCCATTTCTACCCCTTAAATTGACCTTATTGAAAGAGAGAGAATTCAGAGTATACACTGATTTCCTTTCCCTTGGATTCTCTCTCTCTTTCTCACTGTTTGCTTGATTGCTTGGTTGTTGGAGGTGCTGATCCAAAGCCAACTGAGGTCAGCTGGAGTCAATGGAAAGACTCCCATGGACCCTGGGTCAGGTCCTTAGTTAATCACAATTGTTATGAAACAGATTGAAAGGAAATGTGCTCTGGGCAGCTTATGATTTGGGATCATTCAAATACTCTATCATGCTTTGCCTGCTTCTTGTGTTTAACTGCACCATGACTACCACTAAGAAAAAGAGCCAAGAGCTATATGAATTAGAATTGTGAACAATGACTGCATGTCATTGCCATAGGTAGTATTACTGTATAATCAGTTAATTTACCTTCACAATGGAGAATATTTAGAAAATGGGGCTACTTCTTCATGAGCAAACTATTTATTTTTTCTTGCAGCCTCTGAAACATTTAAAAGAAACTGTAATAGAGAAAGAAGGAGCACATCTGGGTGGGGAGGAACAATCTCCAAGGCATTCTGCATATTCAGAAAGTAACCTTTTAATGAAACTAATGTTAAAGAGATGGCACTGTTTGAAAAGCAAATTTAAAAAAAGAAAAGTTTGCATAAAACTAAAAAAGTGCTTTTTATTAATTCTCAGGAGCTAGAAACAAGACAGGATTTCCTGATACTAACTGGTGATGCCAAATGGATTATCATGTCATGCTGCTAAATCCTGCCTGCTGGTGTCAAGGGGATTAAATGAAAGTAAAGAGCCTGAGGTGTTAAATTCTGGATTATGGGATTTTTTTTTTAAATTGTCACTTTGCTTGGTGCAGAGAAGAAAATAAAATGAAGTTTGCTACTGTACATTAGAAAAATAGCACACAGATGATAATGAGAGAGAAGCAGAAGGAACTGTACCAGTTACAAAGGGGCAGAAACATTCTTTCTGCTTTCCCATCCTGAAAATAAAAAAAATTCTTAGGGAAGACAAAAGCAGGTGGCTGACATAGCAGTAGCCTGTTCTTACATTATTTTACAATGTGCAAACTTAAAGCAAGTAAAGAAGATGAGGTGGCTGTCAAAATCCATCTCTTTCCTTCTCTGGTTAATATGCTGACAAGTGACATGGCCATGGACTGGGATGGATAGGAGCAAAGCCAAAGAGAACTTGCAGTAATGAACAAGAGAAGGAGTTAGTAACAGACTTGACAGATACAAACTGTTCTGGGCCCTCCACATTAGGGTGTGTCAGAGTTATCTCAGCATCCATGTGCCACAATACTGGCCCCTTTTCCCATCCACCATTATGGGGCTGATACACTGGTATGCCCACCCTCTTTCTGACCTGAGACTACCCCTGCAAATCTGATCAATCCCCAGATTCTGGTGTAATTTAGCAGGTGAGTTTGCTGGGAGCCAGTTCGAGCCTCAGTAGTACCATCACCAAATGCTGGGAGGAGCTGATGTTCTCTTCAGTTGGGGGTTTACTAAGTTACTGCATTGTGGCTCCTGGATAGAACCCTGGGTCCTGAGACTTGGGCAGTCTGCTGACTTATACCCTATCCTCTTACAGATATAATATCTCATGGCTTTGGGATCTCTTTGCAGTGGTCTGCTTGGGTTAGCTGCTCCCTCTAGTTTGGGTTTAGCAAAATCCCACTTCTAGAGAATCTACGGCTCAGTCGCATTATGGGATCCAGACGTGAGCCAGTCTCCCTTAGGTTTTATCTCACAACAAGACCTTCTATCCATACATTCATCTGCCAGTTGGCTTGCAGGACACAGTTTCTTAAGTTTTCAGTCCACTAGTCACATTATAAGGTTGTGTGGGCTCACCTCATAGAATTGTTTTAACCCCCCCTAGTTGTGCAAGGCATTCAGGGTAGTGACTCCTGTACCTTTGCCCCATTTGCAGAGAGAGGCACTAAAATAGGCATCTGTATCTACTGCTTGGCTCGCTCAGCTCAGTACTCTCATTTTAAAGTCAACCTGCATCTGATGCTCCAGTTCCAACTTCTGTTCCTCCTGAGCTATAGTTTTTACCATTCTGGTTCTTGAGTTGGGAAACTGAGACTTGAAGATGCCCTGACTTTTCTCCAGCTGCTGCAGATGCTGTGGTTGTCCTCTTCAGACTCACCCAGCTCCATCTGGGTCTCCATCTCCCCTGACCGACATAGATGAACTGGACTGTCCTTGTGGAATCTCATCTGGAACTGGACCTTGTTCCTTTGCCAAGTCATTTTCATATAGTAGGTCAACCAGCTGTATGTTGATGAACTTTTAAAATTTTAAACCTTTAAACCACTGTAATCTGCTTTTTAAGGAACTGATTGATCATTCCTCATTTTCCTTCCCTATCCTTTCTTTCCCTCTACCCAAAATATTAAACCACTTTCCCCTTACTGTTTCCCTTGACTATGCCTGTTACTGTTGTCATCACAAAACACTGTTGTATTCAGAATCCCACTAGTCTTGCACATATGCATGGGGTGTGCTATGCCTTCAACCTTTAAATAGTCCTGCTGGGAAGGTATCCTTCTTAATGATAGGAATTAGGCCTCCACTCTGCTCATGGACAGGGGCTACCTTGCAGCTTTGCTCGCCGAGACTGGGTCCCATGCTTCTGCGCCTCTGTTTCTCACTGTGACTCCTTCAGCAGGTCCAAATGACCTTGGAGACTTACCCTCTCTGGAGCTATGTAACCATGAGATATTTCCAACAGCACAGGATAGCCTTTTCAAGATGACATTTATAATCAACTGAAATACAGTATTTAGGGAGATTGAGTTAAAATCATAAAGCAAAGCCTAAATACATCTCTCATTTTAATAATCCATTCATAGCAATCCAGACACATCTATGATCAATTCATAGTTTTACTGCCTGTCTTTGGAAAGAGATTAACCCATTCATGCCAAGTGGGTAGCAAAACAAAAGTGAGTGGGGAAATTGAATGAGGTATACTTTTCATAAAAATACAGAAAGTTCCCATGTTCTTCACAGATGTACACAACTACAAACAGTTTGTTAGTTTGGTGCGAAGGAGGAGGGGACACGGGGATGAAGAATGCTGCCCAGTCTCTTGCAGTTAACATAACAAAGTTACCTCTGCCTGTGCTTTAAGTTTCTGGGTCAAACATGGCAAAGTCACTGCATCTTTAGAAGAAGCAGGTGCTTTTTTTCTTTTTTTCTTCTTAATATGGAAGTAGAGGCAGAGCTGGCTGGCTAAAATAGGCACATACATTTATAGTAAGAGCCACTTTAAAAAATCTACATTTTTTAAAGTTTTTCTTAACAGAGGTTCATGAAAGCCACTTTGTCTGTTTCAGTCCATGCTGGTTCACATCCCTTTTAGTCTAAACCAACAATTCAAAATACATTTAAGTGTTATAGCAGATTTTCACCTGGTTTCTGCTTAAATCTAATTCCAGGTTCACACAAGAGCATTGCATTTATATCAAAGATGGGAAGAAGCGGTAGAGAATTACTTGAGTGACTAGGTTTTAGACACTCTTAACTGTGCCTGCCAATCCTGGAATGGAGAACTAAAATCCTGGTATTTTCTCCTTGACTGATTCCCTAACCTCTGCGTTGGGTGTTTTTTCAGCCATATACACTGCGTAAGTAATCCTCAGATGCTCAGCTGATAAGAACCAGTGGAAGAAGAATCAAGAGTGAGAGAAGCAGAGGCAGTATAGCACTAGCGTAGATGTGGTAGGCTTCCCATCCTGCTCCATCCCCTTTGCATATGTAATTGCAGTAACTTTATTCAGTAACAGATAAGTATAAAAATTCATGAACTTTTGTAAGTGCAGTTAGATTCGCCTTTTTACAAATGTGGTTCTATATATAAAACTGGACTACCTGTACCAAATTTATGTGACTCAAAGTTACAAAAAACAGCAGTAACCATCTAATATCTTCAAGCATGACAGTTGATTGTCCTTAAGATTATACTCGTCATGCTCCCAACTACCTCAGTCAAGTTCCTTCTCTTTTCTTTTCCATCAGGGTTACTGTTATTAGTTACAATTTATATTAAAATAGCAGTCAGGGGGCCCCTGTGAGATCAGGACTCCACGGTTCTAGGTGTTGTACAAACACATAGAGACTCTGCTCTGAAGAGCTTATAAATTTAGCAGTTTTTCTTAACAGAGGTTCATGAAAACCACTTTGTCTGTTTCAGTCCATGCTGGTTCACATCCCTTTTAGTCTAAACCAACAATTCAAAATACATTTAAGTGTTATAGCAGATTTTCACCTGGTTTCTGCTTAAATCTAATTCCAGGTTCACACAAGAGGTTCAAGAAAAAGTTTCAGCAAACACTTTAGGAACCTCCACTGGGTTGCTTCTTTGTAACAAAACCTAAAACCAGGTGAGGTTTATATGGTATATTCTGAAAATAAAGTTTCACACAACTTTCTTTCTCATGCTAAATAATTCAAAATTATTATATTTAATTATATGTAAATCCTTCCTTCCCTATAATTTTTACATTCATACCATTTTAACCTCTGCTATACTTCTCTTAAAGTGAGGCAAATAAAACTGGACACTGAACTGAAAGTGAGGGGATGTCATTGATCTATATATCTTTATAACATGTTGCATATATTTTTAGTCACTTTGGCAATGCCCTCAAGTATCTATGTAATTGATTTAGTGCCATTCTTCATTAAGTAAATGTTTGTTGAGATTTTCCTTTCCTTAACTATAAATCCATTTGTTACTAAGGTTTTGTAGCATTTCTCCTGGAATATTTCACTGTTTACATCTCAGATCCATTCAGGGGAGGATAGAGGAAAACTTTGTTTTATATACCTTTTGCAGAAATTATAGATGGAACCAATGAGAGCAAGATGCTGTGTAAAATCCTACTTTGTTGAACAGTGATTAGAATGTAACCATGTAAAACTGAAAGGGCAGTGTTTCTGTGGCATTACATATTTTCATGGACTGATACCTGCAAAGGCATGTACAACCTCTTGCACTGACTTACCAAAATCTGATATTAGCACAGGGAAGACAAAAACATCATCGCTATAGGAACATCTTTTTAAGTAACAGACAATATTCCATCAGTTGTTGACATAGACAGGAGGAATTATTTGGTTCAGCTGCTCTATTGACTAGTTTTAAAAAACAGGGCTTATTAATATTTCATTTTGATTGTACTGGTTGACAAGCCAGTCATAATTTTCATACCCCACTCACCTGCCATCTAAGACAAATCCGTGAAACTAATTCCTAAACGCTAGAGCAAAATTAGCATTTGACCTTTAGCAGCTCAACTTAGGTGGATTCAAAATGAAAGTTAGCATCCTAAAAATACTGTAGCTGATCTTTTCTTGACTGAGAATTCAAGCAGCCATATAGTGAACCCCCACCAGCTAGGCACAGTGAAACAGCTTAAATGCCTGCAACTTCAAGATTATACTGCAGGCAAATATATTAACCATACTGCATATTGCGCTGGAAAAACTGACACTGTTTTACTGATGTTTAATTCAATAGAATCATAACATATTTTATTTTTCTTTTAAATGGAGCACCCATCTCCCATTGAAGTTCAAGATATGTGAAACTTCAGAGACTCGGGTTTGAATTGGGTCAAAATAGAACTGGGAAAAAGTTTAAGATTATAGAACAATCACAACAGAAAGACAGATGGACTTCGTACAAACATTTCCCAAAGCTTTTATGAAACTCTTCCAAGGATTACTAATTTTGCTAAAGATGAACATCTTTACTGCTCTTGTCCAGCAAGTGCACAGAACCCGAATAGGAGCAGTGTGGCTATGATTTCACATGCTAATTTTGGGAAGGGGTAAAATGGCTGCAATCAGGTGTCTCTACAATTTTAAATAATGAAAATAATACTTACAGATGCCTAGAAGTAAAGGAACTATGTGCAAACATTTAAAGAAGTTAGTCACTGTAAAAGGAAAATGTGCCCCATTAATCATTGTTTCTTAGATACTTCCTTTTAGTATGGTCTCTCTTTAATTTATAAGCACATGGTTATCCACTATCCCCCTGTTCAAGGGTCATCTTTCTTTTGACTTCTATGGTCTTTTATTAAACAATTGCTGCTGTCTTCAGTTTTTCACTATTTCACTTAAAGGCTTGCGTATTCCTGCCCCAACAGAAAATTATTTACCCAAGATATATCTTGCAGTGCAGGATATGACCGTTGAAGAATATTTATAAGTAAAGCAACTGAGCTCTTTATAATTGATTTAATCTCTTGATATGCTTAACACTCTTACATCCATTGGCTACCCCTAGTGTGGCCAAACATATCTTTCCTTTACGTCCTGACAGATTATTAGCAGCACTCAGTTTGCTCCACAGCAGAAAGTCAGAGTGCACACGAGCACACACACATAACTGTGGTTCATAACTGAAAATACTAGATGTAAAATTCATTTATTGTTAATTTCAACAATGATAATTTAAGAGCATGTTTTCTTTTCTGTGCTGTCCAGGTGGCCTGGCTCTACTCCTCAGGCCTTGGCTCCCACAGTTCTTTCTAGGTGATCTGGCTCAGAACTCCTCTCATGTGCCAGGGACATGAGAAGCTTGTAGCTAGCCTCAGATTTTCAGGTCCTCAAGCCTTTGTTGCTATGCAGTTCTCCAGGTGTCCTAGCTCACTAGCCTATGCTTCTGGCTTCCCAAAACCCTGAAGCCTGGTTGTATAGAACAGTGCAGTGAGCATGCATTATAATTCTTGCAGGGAAAGCTAAAGGGCCAGAGGCATCTCTAGACAGTTCCTAGCAGGATAGTACACTAATTGTCTGGCTACAACAAAGTGATGAGCTCCATGCCAAAAATGCTGAATTTCATGGCACTGTGGAGATATGCCAAATTCTGACGTCAAAGAATAATGTGCAAGGATAAAATACAGAAAATAGAAAAAAGATGGAGTAAGTGACATGACTAAATTTTAAGGTCAGGTTAATGTACTCTATCCTTTATGATAAATCTTCTGTTTAATTATGTCCTCCCTACTTGCATGTGTAAAACTAATAATTGAAACTATCAGTTTTTTTGTACCAGAAGTATCGTACATGTGAAAGTGAGAGAGGTTAAAATTTAGAAATTTTATTCCATTCAGTGCAGGTTTTCACTGTGAAAATGGTGACATTTTGCTTGAAATTTGAATTGTTTCATAAATTATCCTAATATAGACTGGTCATAAACAAAAATATTATTTTGGTGGTAATATTAGCATTTTCCATCTGCATAAGGTCTTTTAAATAATTTTGGAAATTTGCAGCAAAGGCATAAAATGTTGTTGTTTTTTGCAAGCCTGTAAATTGTTATTTAATTAACAATGAAAAGTTCTGGGGTTTTTTCCAGACAGTTCTGCATAAGGGATAATATGAATGAAATAAAGTAAACCCTGATCTTTCAAAAGCTTATTCATGAGAGTATTCCTTACACTTGTGAGTATTACCACTCACTGAAGTCACTGAGTCTATTTGACTTAGGTGTGGTCTACCCTATGGGATTAGGTCGAATTTAGCCGCTTTAGGTCTATTTAAAAATGAATGCGTCCACACAACCAATCCTGTTCCATCGACCTAAAGGGCTCTTAAAATCAACTTCTGTACTCCTCCCTGGTGAGAATAGTAGTGATAAAATCAACTTTGCTGGGTCGAATTTGGGGTAGTAAGGACGCAAATCGATGGTATTGGCCTCTAGGAGCTATCCCAGAGTGCTCTATTGTAACCGCTCTGGACAGCACTTTGAATTCCGAAGCACTAGCCAGGTCAGCATGGCAAACTCAGCAGCACAGGTGACCATGCAGTCCCCCCAGAATTGTAGAGCATAAAACGTTTCTACGCTCCCCCTATCATCTCTGTAACTGAGGCTATCGCAGATTAGAAGGTGAAAAAAAATGCACTCACAATGACATGTTTTCCAAGCTCATGCAGTCCTGCCGCATTGATAGGGCACAGCTTAATGCATGGAGGCATTCAGTGGCAGATGCCAGGAAAGGACATGATGAAGCGTGTGTTGGGGAAGCAAACAGACATGATGATGAAGAGTCTGTTGGAGCTGCAGGAAAGCCAACAAGAGCACAGACCCCTGCTACATCCACTGTATAACTGCCTACCTTCATCCCCATAACCTCCTACCTTCATCCCCATGTTCCATAGCCTCCTCACCCAGATGCCCAAGAATGCGAGGGTGGGGGAGGCTCCAGGCACCAGCCACTCCACTGCAGAGGATGGCCAAAGCAAAGGAAGGCTGTCATTCAAACAATCTGCTTATTGTAGCCACACTAAAAATCAATATGGCCTTGTTCTTCCCTCCTCCCCCACCCCACCTGGGCTACCTTGTTCATTATCTCATTTTTTAAAAATTAATAAAGAAAGAATGCATGGTTTCAAAATAATAATCTCTTTATTTCGAAGGGGGGAGGGTGGTTGGCTTACAGGGAATTAAAATCAACAAAAGGGGTGGGTTTTCATCAAGGAGGAACACACACAATTGTCACACTGAAGCCTGCCCAATCATGAAACTGGTTTTCAAAGTCTCTCTGATGCACAGCACTCCATGCTGTGCTCTTCTAATCACCCTGGTGTCTGGTGCGAAAAGATTGTCTGCCTTTGATTTCACGGAGGAAGAGGCGACTAATTAAATGTACCCAAATCATCTGTGGCAATGTTTTTTGTCCTATCAGTCCTTGGAAGTTTAACCCAAATTCCAGTGGGTGGCAGAGACTGTGGGAACTGTGGGATAGCTACTCACAGTGCACCGCTCCATAAGTCGATGCTAGGCATGGTAGTGAGGATGCACTCTGCCGACTTAATGCGCTTAGTGTGGACATACACAATCGACTGTATAAAATCAATTTTTAAAAATTGAATTCTATAAAATCGACCTACTTTTGCAGTGCAGACATATCCTAAGTAAGTATTGCTAATGTCAGTAAGATTTTACAAGATTGGGTCCTAATTCTTTCTGAATATTTTATCAAGAATGTTTTCTCTGTAGGCACTATTTCTGTTATTCTGTGTATTCTGAAAACTTATTGTGTGTATTTCAAATAACCAGCTAACTTACAAATATAACTGCTGCCTTAAATGCTTTCCTCACTAGCAAAATCAGACATGACACAAGCAAAATGACTCTATTGCATGACAAAAAAATTTCCATGTTCTTGTGCTCTGAAATTATTTTCCAGAGCCAAAAAGAATTGTATTTGCATTTTGTCTTTATAATAGAGTTCCCTATATTGCAACTGTCTAGATAATAAATGTATTCAGCATAAGAAAAAATTGCTTGGTATACAATAGTTCATTCTGAGAAACCAGGAATAAAAATTTCCTGCATAAAATGTTTGAAAACATTGTTTTAGGGGATAACAACTTTAGAAGCAAGAAAATGTTGTCCTGGTCACATTATTTTAATTGTTCTTCAGTGTGATAAATGTCAAATGATGGGTTTACTACGTTTTTTAACACTAATGGAATTCAGGTGCTAAGTAAATATAAACCAATTTAACATTAATACTCACTGACTACAGTTCTGCCACAAATTCAGCTTTAATAAAATGACTTTGTGCTGGCAGCTCTTTTGTCACTGGTGAAACTTTGATGCCCAAATCTATTGGTATGATAATACCAACAAAACCAAATTATTTATTATATGAAAAGTGCCCTTGCAATGTGTTATGCACTTCATGAACATGTCATTTAGAATAACTCCCCAAACACACCAGAGTAAGAAGCAGATTTTTCCCTTTTGTCTGTTACCCTGTTTTGATGAAGTTAATGGTGCTTCTGGTTTGCTCAAAATAAATTTGTCATTGGCTAAATCGCCATAAAGTTGGTTACTTTAATAGAAAACTATTTCCCAGGCCCTGACCATCTATATGCTGACCATACTACAATTTCTTCCTCCTTGATCTTGAAGTCTGCAATTGTACCCCCATAAAGTCCACTCAAAATGTTGCTACACTCTGACTAGGCCACTCCCCTTTATAACTTTCTCTCTTGCTATCCCTCCTCCACCACATCAAACACAATCTTTTTGTCCTAATCTTCAATGGACGAATCCTATGCACTGCTACAGACTAGGGACCAAGTGGCTAGGCAGTAGTTCTGCAGAAAAGGACCTAGGGATTACAGTGGACAAGAAGCTGGATATGAGTCAACAGTGTGCCCTTATTGCCAAGAAGGCAAACAGCATTTTGGGCTGTATAAGTAGGAGCATTGCCGCAGATTGAGGGTTGTGATCATTCCTGTCTATTCAGCATTGGTGAGGCCTCATCTGGAGTACTGTGTCCAGTTTTGGGCCCCACACTACGAGAGGGATGTGGAAAAATTTGAAATAGTCCAGCGGAGGACTATTAATGATTAAGGGGCTAGAGCACATTACCTATGAGGAAAGGCTGAGGGAACTGGGATTGTTGAGTTTGCCAAAGAGAAGAATGAGGGGCAATTTGATAGCTGCTTTCAACTACCTGAAAGAGGGTTTCAAAGAGGATGGATCTAGACTGTTCTCACTGGTACCAGATGACAGAACAAGGAGTAATGGTCTCAAGTGGTAGTGAGGGAGATTTAGGTTGGATATTAGGAAAAACTTCTTCACTAGGAGGGTGGTGAAGCACTGGAATGGGTTACCTAGGGAGGTGGTGGAATCTCCTTTCTTAGAGGTTTTTAAGGTCAAGCTTGACAAAGCCCTGGCTGGGATGATTTAGTTGGGGATTGGTCTTGCTCTGAGCAGAGGGTGGGACTAGACGGTCTCCTGAGGTCCCTTCCAACCCTGATATTCTATAATTCTATGATTCAAATCCTTCACAATCTAGCCTCACCTATCCTATTGTTTTATCATGAGGTTGGCTCTTGCCTTTGCGCCACCAACAAGACCAGCCTCAGTTGCCTATTTGTCAGCTTCTCCCACAAGTACTTCAAATCAAACTAATTCCATTCTGAACTATTCTGATATATTGTCACTTCAGTTTCTACCTTTCTCCTAAGCCAGTGCCTCGAATTCACAGTGATGAAAGCATCTTCATACAGGTCATATTTAAATATTGATAAAACACTAATTTTGCTAGAAAGAACATAGGAATTCATTATCTGACAGATCAGACCATTCATCTGATAGTTACATGACTGCAAATAATAGTGATAGCGAAGAACATAGCAGTGCCTTCAGAGGAAGGTAACTCCACCTTACATCTAGTATGCACCTAGCCAATTGTAAAATGCCTGTACCTGTGGAAGGGGGAAATTTCTTCCTGACACCTAGAGCATGAGATTTCATAATCTTTGCATATGTAATTCCTTTTTCATAACCTTTTGATCAGGATAGCTCCTAGATGACTCCTCCACCACTGGGCCAGACAGGCATGCAGTGTTCACAACAAGCCAGTGTCTGTCAGATAACTATCCCATTCAGCCTAAACTCATGCTGACTCTGTGGCTCATCATCTTCCACCAGGACATCTCTCACTTGGTGGAAAGCCCTTCCAACAAGGTAAATTTGCTGTTGAAGGCTAGTAGTGGGCAAGCACTAATCATAACCTCGGTACCTGTGTAGAATGGACCATAATGACAAATGGATGCTGGAAACCAACCCCAAACAACATGTAAAGCTGTCCTGGATAGGTCATACCATCCTTTTTCCTACATTTTGGTAACCCTTGTCTCACTTGACATGCCAATAAAATCTCACTGAATTGAACTGAGTATTATCTCACAGATAAGCCATCATCCAACATCTACATATTAACTACTTTGTAACCAAACAAAGCAGTAATGATCAGCTCCTTGCTAACAACTGCTAATCCTCTTAAGCTGCACTTTTTATCTACTCTGTCATCTAAGGAGTTCTAATTAAATGATACACTCAATGTATATAATGTCCACAGGAGGCAGTCCACTGAAAGCTATATCACCCACCCACAGTAGCAAAACAAATGTTAAAAGGTACACCAGCTGGAAATAAAATCTGTAAATGATAGTCAAATCATAGGTCCTGTGAAGCATCCCAGTCCCCTAGACAGCAGTAGAATAGATTTTAACAGTTCTCCAAGGTTCTAATTAAAAGGTAGCCCAACAAAAAAACAGATTCTACAATAGCACTCAAGCTTTGGATTCTCCAGGTAGTTGTAAGACAGATGTTTATTCCAGCAACAGAAAAGAGAAATAATTCCAAACAGTCTAAAAGGAAAAGAGAAATTAAACATAAATTGAATAAAATTAGGTTTCTAACATATATTGTCTAACATATAACTCTCCATATGACACCTTAGTAGCTGGTATATGTAAGGAAGACTCAGATTCTACATGGCAGATTTTGTAAGGGTTTTTCCTCTATAATTGTGTCTGTAAATAGAAATAAAAATTTAAATGCAATTTTGATTCAGCTTCCAAAAAGGGTGGGAGAGGAGGCAGAAGGATTGAGTAAAGTTTTTATGTTGGCCATTTGACTGAAGTGGCATATTTAAAACTGCCTGGAAATTTTGTTAATTTTTCCTGTGAGATTTTG
Source organism: Gopherus flavomarginatus (assembly GCF_025201925.1). Lineage (NCBI taxonomy): Eukaryota > Metazoa > Chordata > Testudines > Testudinidae > Gopherus > Gopherus flavomarginatus. Next base: position 180,570,140 of record NC_066619.1, read on the forward strand.
TAGAAGATTTCACAAAGAAGGTAATTTTGCTGTAGAAACACATGCTCTTTTTTCAGTATTTTTGCTGTGAAACACTTCCACTTGTAAATAAACCATTTGTGTATAAATGTTAGGTAATAAAGCAAGTCCTCACTCACCTCTCCAGCACCCGAGTTCGTGCGGAGTTGGTATGGGGCACACAATTCTGTCAGAGACCAGACACCAATGCGTTGATCAACGGGCTCACACTATCCTTAGCTCTAAAAAGCTTTAGATTAAGTGTGGCCCCTTTATTAGGGGTGAGCATCAATATTTATACACAGAAGTAAACAAAGTGATTAACAAAAGATAATGGTCATGCATAATTAATCAAGATTTTACAGGAAAAGCAAGTTAACAAGTAAATGCATAGAGATAAAGGCTAATGGCTACTAGGGAAAGGGGGTGTCATGAGTAGTTTGCAGGTCAGTGCTTTGTTCAAAAGGGTTCAGGAAGGATTATGCAGAGACAGTCAGTCTGGGTGTGTTTTGGCTCCCCAAAGTCCACCAAAAGTTTAGACCCAACATTCCTCCATTTGTAGCTTTGAGATAACTATTAATCAAAAAGCTACACCCTATTTTAAGATCTCAAGGGCCGCTTGGCAATTTTAGCCTGGGCCAATTTGAAGAGAGTAAGGCTTTTAGCTGAAGTGGGAAAAGAATAAACTGACTTACATGAGTTTATGAGGGAGGGGACACACTGAATACAGCAACACAGTATTATAAGGACTACTATGGCCCCAACAACACCCACCAAGAGTTTTTTTTTAACCCACCCAAATCCGGGCAGCCAATTTCATAAGGCTCCCCACCAATCATAAGGTGGCTGGCCAGAGGAGTAGTTTTTAGCCATTTCCCTTAGGTGTTTGGTATGTTGAAAAGTGTTAGAGTAGGTGTCATTTACAAAAACACAGCATTCTTCATAAGCAGAAAATAAACTAAAAAAGCATAAAAAAAACATACAGTTGTCAGAATAAAGGGTCCTCTCATTTTTTTTCGAGTCAATTTAAGTCTAATGTCTGAGAGAGGTAAGCTGGTCCACTGGTCGAAGGCAGTGTCCTCAGTGGTGACAAGAGCTGCTGGTCCGTCACTGTGGTCCACTACGGCTGGCTTGACGTGGGAGTGGTGGATCCAAGATTTGCGTCCTTCCAGGAACACTGCAGTCTGGGTTGTTAAAAGAACCTGGTGGGGTCCAGTAAACCTTGGCTGGAGGGTGTCGTCACGAACGAACTTTTTGGCCCAGACGAAGTCCCCTGGTTGGAACGGGTGGATCTGTTCCTCCAGCGGCACGGTCTGGGAAAACTGCGAGGCTTTCCAAAGGGTACGGAGGCGAGCCTGTAGGGAGAGAAACTGACACGCGGTTAAATGATCCCCTCCCAATAGTGAAACATCAGCACGTGGTAGCGCCCCGCCTTTGAAAGGGGGGGTGTTCATAGAGCAGTTCAAAGGGGGATAATCCCAATGCGCGGGTTGGGCGAGTACGAAGGTGAAACAGGACCAAGGGAAGTACCGGAGGCCACTTTAATCCTGTTTCCTGACAGTATTTAGCCAATGTAAACTTAAGTTCCCTATTTATACGCTTAACTTTTCCGCTAGACTGGGGGTGGTAGGGTGTATGAAAGGAGTGTGAAATGCCCAGTCCTTGTTTTAAACGGCCAAGGACATGACCAGTAAAGTGAGGTCCGTGGTCTGAGTCGAGCACAAGAGGGATGCCAAAACGGGGTACAATGTTTCTAAGGAGAATTTTCGCCACTGTGGCAGCAGTACAATTAGCAGTAGGAAAAGCTTCGACCCAGGAAGTCAGAGGGCAAACCAAAACAAGGAGGTGCTTTTTTCCAAAAGCCTTTGGCATATCTGCAAAGTCAATTTGAAGATGTTGAAATGGAGCAGCAGGCGGAGGTTTTCCACCCTTAATTTTGTTAAGAGGTGGAGCAGGTCCATTACGCTGACATGTGCTGCATGCTTTCACTATTGATAGGCAATAGGGTTGAATGCCTGGAGCATACCAAAAGCGAGCGATGGTGTTCACGAGGGCGTGCGTGCCGTAGTGACCCCCTTTATCATGGTGCCAGCGAACTGCCACGGGGTGTGTGGAGCGAGGGAGGCAGGCTCGGCCATCTGGCATAAGCCAGGTCCCTTTGACCAGAGTGGCCCCGAGGCTCTCCCACGATTGTAGTTCAGCAGCGGGTACTGGTACGGTGTGCGGTGGAGTAAAGGAGGAGGCTGCAATAGCCAATGTGGGCATGGCTAAAGGTAAGGTGGCAGCCTTCTTAGCGGAGGCGTCAGCCAGGGCATTCCCACGGGTAACGGGGCTACTATCTTTAGTATGGGCCCGGCAGTGAACTACAGCCAGGACAGAGGGTTTTTGGAGGGCGTCCAAAAGCTTGTGGATGAGGGGGAGGTGCTGAATGGGTTTACCGGCAGCTGTCTGGAAACCTCGAAACTTCCAGAGGTGGATATGACAATGCACAACTCCAAAAGCATATTTGCTATCAGTAAAAATGGTAACGGTCTTACCAGCGGCCAACTGGCAAGCTCGGGCCAGGGCATAGAGTTCAGCGGCTTGGGCTCCCCAGTTGCCTGGCAGTGAGGCGGCCTCTTGAATGTCCCATTCAGAGGTGACAGCATAACCAGTGAAACGCTTGCCATCAACATAGAAGGAGCTTCCGTCCGAGAAGAGGATGCAATCGGGGTTGTCCAGTGGCACGTCAAACAGGTTGTCTCTTATCTGTAAGATGCTGTAAACTACTTCCACACAGTCGTGCTGATCCTGGAGGACTGGCAGGTCAGGAAGCAAGGTAGCTGGATTAAGGGGTCCACACCTTTCAAAAATTAGGTTAGTGTCTTCTAAGAGTTCGGCCTCTAGCTGTTGCTGACGATGGGCCGAAAAGACTTGGGTTGTGCCCCTACGCAGAAGGGCTGACAAGGCATGAGAGGTCCAAACCGTGGTAAAATGACCCAGGGTTAGGCTCTTTGCCTTTGTGATCAGCAGGGCAGCTGCTGCCAGAGTTCGGGTGCAGGATGGGGTTCCCTGAGCGACAGGGTCGATTTGCTGAGAGTAAAAAGCAAGCGGGAAATGGTGGGGCCCGCTCAGCTGGGTAAGGACACCACTAGCAATTCCGCCCCTCTCGTGGACAAAAAGGTGAAAGGGTTTGCTGTAATTGGGGGGGCGGAGAGACATGGAGGAGGCCACACTGTCCTTGAGTAACTGAAAGGCTTGAATAGTGTCCGGGGACCACTGCAAAGGGTCAGGAGCAAGGTTAGCAGTGAGTCGGTGGAGCGGTTTGCTTAACTCCCCGCAGGACGGCAACCAGGGGCGATAGAAGCCAATTAATTTTAAGAAACCTCGAAGTTGTTTCTTGGTGTTCGGTAGAGGGCAGTTTTGAATAGTCTTTATGCGGGCTGGGTCCATCTGTCTTTCCTCTGGGGTTAACAGGAAGCCCAGATATCGGACCTTTTGTGAGACCCACTGAATCTTTTTAGGGTCTACCTTGTGGCCTCTGGTGTGTAGGTATAATAAAAGTGCCTTACCATCGATGCGGAGGGCAGCTTTTTCGCGATCACCTAATAGGATGTCATCTACGTATAGGACCAATGTGGATCCCTGCGGACTGGTGAAACCTTCCAAGTCGTGGCGGAGGCACTGGCTGAAAATCGTGGGGCTGTCTCTGTAGCCTTGAGGAAGTCGTTGCCAGACATAACTTTGTCCCTCCCAGGTGAAACCAAAGAGATACTGAGAGTCTGGGTGCACAGGAATGCTGAAAAAAGCTGATTTTAAGTCAATAACAGTGAACCACTCAGCATCCCAGGGGATTTGGCTGATGATAGTAGCTGGGTCAGGAACTACTGCATGAAGAGGGACCACATACTGATTAACAACTTGTAGATCCTGTACAAAGCGCCAACGAACAGGGTCTCCGTCCTTTTTAGGAGGCTTTTTGACAGGCAGTATAGGGGTGTTACAGGGAGTGCGCTGAGGGCAGACTAGCTTTTGTGCAATGAATCCCTCGATAATGGGGCGGATGCCCTCCCGGGCTTCCAGCAACAGGGGGTATTGAGGGACTGACGGGGGGGTTAAGGAAGGCTTCACCTGAATCCTTACGGGCTCTGCCGAAAGGAGCAGGCCAACATCAGTGTCAGAAATTCCCCAGAGGGTTGAAGGCAAGTCAGTGAGGTCAGGGGAGAGAGAGGGGGGTGTTTCCCAATTACCCTGAGTAGGGGCCGAATCTCCTAACACTGTCATCAATAATCCTACCCCTTCAGGAGTGCAGGTTAAAGTAGCCTCAAGCTTACAGAGTAAATCCCGGCCCATCAAAGGGATCGGACAAGCTGGGGAAAAAAGAAAACGGTGAGGAAAACATTTATCAGCATAAATAACATTCAAAGGCAAAGTGAGTCCCAGAGACTGTGGGTTGCCCTCCACCCCAGTCGCAGTTTTAACCTCAGAGGATAGCCAGGGAGAGGGGGCATGATTTAAAAGAGAGAAAGTAGCCCCAGTATCAATGAGGAAAGAGACAGGCAGTCCCTGGACTGAAAGGGTTAAACGAGGCTCTTTGCTGGGAGGGGAGAAAGTGAGAAAGGAGCCGGCTAAAGACATTAAGGAAATAAGACCATCACATTGTTTGTCTTCGCCCCCGGGGTACGAGGCTGAGTTTGCTGCGGCTGCTGCTGTTTCCCGTAGTTGATCCAGGCCTGGGGAATGGGCTGAGCTGGTGGTGCACCTGTAAAGGCATCTCTCTAACTATACTTTTATTACTCGCAAGAGATTTGACGGGGACATCCTCTGGGCTATCCTCAGGGGGGGGCATGCACCCTGCTGTATCTGTTTGGACATTAGCCTAGTAACTACTCCTCCCGAGGTTTGCCCCTCCATTTCCTCCTCATCCTTCTGCAGAAATTCCAATTTGGGATTCTGCAGATTCCCCTCTGCTACATGGAGAGAGTCCCCCTGTGGAGGAATAGGGGCAGGTGCAGAGGGGACCAGCTGACGAGTCAAAACACGCCGTGGTCTACACCCTTCATCGAAATAACCTGGAGGGGGTTCACTCTCGGGAGAGTACCTGACTGCCATAATTTTTAAAGATTTCCACAGCTCTGCTGCTGTGTTCCAACAAAGCCAGTAACATAACTGTCCCGGATGGTCTTTTTCGATCTGGCTCTTTACTCCTCTTAAGGCAGCCTGTTCGAAAGAGCCATACGAAGGCCACCTCATCTCCGGGTCGGCCAATACCGCGGTATACCCAGTCCAATTCCTTACACATAGTGTGTACAACTTCTTCCTAGACATTCCTGTCTGTACTGGGAGTTTCCCTTCGTTCCATAACTTATTTACAATCCCCAACGGACTCTCAAGAGGCACGCTAGTCCCTTGACCCATGGTGTCTGACAGGAGCCCTCCAACTGGCGTTTACCCTGCTGTCCAATACACGACCCCTCAATATTGAATTGGCTGGGAGAAATCTCCTGTGGCGCCTTGCCAATTCATATATGAGTGGTCTGACCACTGGACAGAGGTACCGCACCAGAAGGAATCCCGGACGAGCCCCCAAATTGTTAGGTAATAAAGCAAGTCCTCACTCACCTCTCCAGCACCCGAGTTCGTGCGGAGTTGGTATGGGGCACACAATTCTGTCAGAGACCAGACACCAATGCGTTGATCAACGGGCTCACACTATCCTTAGCTCTAAAAAGCTTTAGATTAAGTGTGGCCCCTTTATTAGGGGTGAGCATCAATATTTATACACAGAAGTAAACAAAGTGATTAACAAAAGATAATGGTCATGCATAATTAATCAAGATTTTACAGGAAAAGCAAGTTAACAAGTAAATGCATAGAGATAAAGGCTAATGGCTACTAGGGAAAGGGGGTGTCATGAGTAGTTTGCAGGTCAGTGCTTTGTTCAAAAGGGTTCAGGAAGGATTATGCAGAGACAGTCAGTCTGGGTGTGTTTTGGCTCCCCAAAGTCCACCAAAAGTTTAGACCCAACATAAACATTTTGCAAAACTGGTGCAGGTTTCAAATTTGAAACAAAATGGTTAAATGCTCAAGTTTTCAAACATTTTAATTTTCACTATGAATATTATACACACACATGCAGTCTCATTTCCAAAATGGTGTTGACCAAAAATATTAAGTATAGAGGTCTTACATTATTCAGGTCTGAATCTGTTACTGAGTTGTTAACTGCACACAAAGGAGTTTTTCTTAATGCCTGCACCAACCCAGGGGCTTGAGATGGTGAAAATGAGTCAGGAGAGGAAAGATGATCTTGGAGTTAAGGCAGTGGCATGAGAAACAGAATTTCTGGGTTCTTTAGTGCTGCCACAGGCTTCACGTGCATTTTTGGACAAGACAATTAGTCTCCCTTCATCTGTGAAAAGGGTATAACAATACTCTCTCCCTCCCACCCTTTGCAGAAAAAGGATCTATGTGGATTTTAATCTCTTTAGGACAAGGACTATCTCTCACTGTGCTGGTACAATAGAGTACTGATCTATTAGAGCAGAGAGAATAACAACTTTTTCAACTCACTGACAATTCCAACATTTAAAACAAATGTTTCAGGTCAAACCGAAAAATTGAATTTTCCAACATTTTTAGCAAATCACAAAATATAAAAAGATTGTTCAGCTCAAACAAAACATGTTTCATTTCTATTTTGACCATTTAAAAACATTTCTAATATTTTAAATGTAGAATTAAATGAAAGGCATTTTAAACTGAAAAATCAAATTTTTTTGTTTCAAAAAACAATGTTTTGACTGTTTTTCAGAAGTTATTTAGGGATTATAACAGTAGGGATCTATTATCAAACACCTGACCAGAACAGTGATAGTGACGATGAAATGCTAAGGGAGATTAGGCAGGTTATCAAAATAAAGAACTCAGTAATAGTGGGGGATTTCAATTATTCCCATATTGACTGGGTACATGTCACCTCAGGACGAAATGCAGAGAACAAATTTCTCGATACTTTAAATGACTGCTTCTTGGAGCCACTGGTACAGGAACCCACAAGGGGAGAGGCAATTCTCAATTTAGTCCTGAATGGAGCGCAGAATTTTGTCCAAGAGGTAACTATAACAGGACCGCTTGGAAATAGTGACCATAATATAATAACATTTAACATTCCTGTGGTGGAAAGAACACCACAACAGACCAACACTGTGGCATTTAAAAATGAGGAGGTTAGTTAAACAGAAATTAAAAGGTACAGTGACTAGAGTGAAATCCTTGCAAGCTGCATGGACACTTTTCAAAGACACCTTAACAGAGGCCCAACCTAGATGTATACCCCAAATTAAAAAACACAGTAAAAGAACTAAAAAAGAGCCACTGTGGCTTAACAACCATGCAAAAGAAGCAATGAAAGATAAAAAGCCATCTTTTAAAAAGTGGAAGTCAAATCCCAGTGAGGTAAATAGAAAGGAGCATAAACATTGCCAATTTAAGTGTAAAAATGTAATAGGAAAAGCCAAAAAGGAGTTTGAAGAACAGCTAGCCAAAACCTCAAAAGGTAATAAGAAAATGCTTTTTTTAAGTACATCAGAAGCAGGAAGCCTGCTAAACAATCAGTGGGCCCTGTAGATGATCAAGATACAAAAGGAGCACTTAAAGACAATAAAGTCATTGCTGAGAAACTAAATGAATTCTTTACTTCAGTCTTCACTGCTGAGGATGTTAGGGAGATTCCCAAACCTGAGCCGTCCTTTTTAGGTGACAAATCTGAGGAATTGTCACAGATTGAAGTGTCACTAGAGGAGGTTTTGGAATTAATTGATAAACTTAACAGTAACAAGTCATCAGGACCAGATGGCATTCACCCAAGAGTTCTGAAAGAACTCAAACATGAAATTGTGGAACTATTAACTATGGTTTGTAACCTGTCCTTTAAATCAGCTTCTGTACACAACGACTAGAAGATAGCTAATATAATGCTAATATTTTAAAAGTGCTCTAGAGGTGACCCTGGCAATTACAGACAAGTAAGTCTAATGTCAGTACTGGGCAAATTAGTTGAAACAATCATAAAGAATAAAATTGTCAGACATATAGAAGAACATAAATTGTTGGGCAAAAGTCAATATGGTTTCTCTAATGGGAAATCATGTCTTACTAATCTATTAGAGTTATTGGAACAAACGTGGACAAGGGGGATTCAGTAGACATAGTGTACTTAGATTTCGAGAAAGCCTTTGACAAGATTCCTCTCCAAAGGCTCTTACATAAATTAAGTTGTCATGAGATAAGAGGGAAGATCCTTTCATGGATTGAGAATGGTTAAAAGACAGGGAACAAAGGGTAGGAATTAATGGTAAATTTTCAGAATGGAGAGGAATAACTAGTGGTGTTCCCCAAGGGTCAGTCCTAGGACCAATCCTATTTAACTTATTCATAAATGATCTGGAGAAATGGGTAAAAAAGTAAGGTGGGAAAGTTTGCAGATGATACTAAACTGCTCAAGAGAGTTAAGACCAAAGCAGACTGTGAAGAACTTCAAAAAGATCTCACAAATCTAAGTGACTGAGCAACAAAATGGCAAATGAAATTTAATGTGGATAAATGTAAAGTAATGTACATTGGAAAAAATAACCCCAACTATACATGCAATATGATGGGGACTAATTTAGCTACAACTAATCAGGTAAGAGATCTTGCAGCCATCGTGGATAGTTCTCTGAAAATGTCCATGCAGTGTGCAGTGGCAGTCAAAAAGCAAACACGATGTTAGGAATCATTAAAAAAGGGATACAGAATAAGACAGATAATATCTTATTGCCTTTATATAAATCCATGGTACGCCCACATCTTGAATACTGTGTAGAAATGTGGTCTCCTCATCTCCAAAAAGATATACTGGCACTAGAAAAGGTTCATAGAAGGGCAGCTAAAATGATTAGGGGTTTGGAATGGGTCCCATATGAGGAAAGATTAAAGAGGCTAGGACTTTTCAGCTTGGAAAAGAGGAGACTAAGGGGGGATATGATAGAGGTATATAAAATCATGAGTGGTGTGGAGAAAGTGAATAAGGAAAAATTATTTACTCGTTCTCATAATATAAGAACTAGGGGCCACCAAATGAAATGAATGGGCAGCAAGTGTAAAACAAATAAAAGGAAGTTCTTCTTCACACAGTGCACAGTCAACCTGTGGAACTCCTTGCCTGAGGAGGTTGTGAAGGCTAGGACTATAACAGGGTGTAAAAGAGAACTAGATAAATTCATGGAGGTTAAGTCCAGGATGGGTAAGGAATGGTGTCCCTAGCATCTGTTTGTCAGAGGGTGGAGATGGATGGCAGGAGAAAGATCACTTGATCATTACCTGTTAGGTTCACTCCCTCTGGAACACCTGGCATTGGTCACTGTCGGTAGACAGGATACTGGGCTAGATGGACCTTTGGTCTGACCCAATATGGCCATTCTTATGATTTTGTGTTTTTTTTATCAAAAAATACAGTGAAACTAACATGAATTTTTGTGGTGTTGATTTTGCATTTTTTCATTTAAAAAAGTTGCGTGAAAAATGTTGCCCAGCTCTAGCCTCTAAGGACTACTGAGATACAGTAATTAATAATAACCCTGATAAGACTTACTGATTCGAGGAGTAGATTGGCCTATGCTGTAATTTTCCAAGGCACATGAGAATGACAGTTATGTTTACGTTGACCCTGGAATAATGTAAAGATAACTCCCATCCTCAAGAACAATACAATTTTATATACTGTAGGAGTTGATGGTAAAGCTCACCTTTGCACTCTCTAGAACCTAAGGTCAGTTTGTATGGGGCCTACTGCACAATTTTAAACATGTATACCTAGCTATAGGTTTGACAGAACACAGATGTGTGTCAAAAATAATTACATGGCATATGAATGAAATTTAACTATAGCATCACTATAACAGTCCACAGGCTATATGCTTAACTGGCATAAATGGTATAGTTCCATTGATTTCAAGGGAGGTATGCCCATGTACACCACCTGCGGATTAGCTCCAACATTTCCAGCTCACAAAAATAGATTCATTTAAGAACAAAATCTTAATTATCTCTTTTCCTAAGACTTTTACACTTCTATTAATATTTTTCATTATTAGCTACTAAGCAGTTTGGGGTTTGCATAGCTGTGAGCCTCATTTGAATAAGTTCATTATTTTACTGCCAGAAGGAACAAAATTAAACTTAACTAGAGGTCACAGCACCTCTGGCTTCAGTTAATTAAAGGCCTAATCAAACCTTTTGGGAAACAATAGCTTGTCGGTGAAAAAAATGGCAAGGGTAAAAAAGCTTACTAAATCTAGACTGTGGGTATAATTTCTTTGGTTTTTGTTTGTATGTTATTTCCCTTCCCATCCTCATTTTAAACATAAAGAAATAAAGGAACTAGCACCTATGACATGATGTAATGTTCATCCCAAATACATGAGTTTGTCAGTTTTGCCCATTTTAGTAGATGATGGGTATAGCTGGAAGGAAATGCATAGATCAAGACATATGCACGTGCACACATGCCAATAAATTTTTAAAAATTGAAGAAAAAAAACCCATTAAAAGCCAGATCCTTTTTCTACCTTTTCTCCATTTTGGAGAGAGATGAAAAAGATCTGGTGTCTGACGTAGTTTAACTAAAAACTGAAATTAAAGACATAGTGTTTTAAAGAGAGGCATTGTGGTGCAGTGGATAATGCATTGGTCTATACAAGTCATGAGACCCAGGTTTCCCAATTCTAGCATCAACCTTCTGTGTGACCCTGTACGTGCCCATTCATCTCTTGGTGCCTTTGTTTCCCTCTGAGGCCTGATCTCATTTGGGGCATCTAGTTGTCATCATAATCCATATAGTTAATAATCAGTGATTTATACTTGCATGCTTCTATTGTTCAGAGACATAAGGAGCAATATTTGAATTTTAACTATCCCTATATTGATAGAATGAATACATTTTATAATAGAGTGACCACAATTATATTACATTTACACTACAACTATACTGTAAAACTCTGTGAAACTTGACACCTTTAATTCTCACTAATTCTCCATGTATTTTGCTGTCTAATTACTGATTACTATTCTTTAAATAGCATATTTTTAATTATTCTAATTTGCTATTGGTAAATATATTACCAGTAAAATTGTTTATGACCAGATTTTGCCACCCTTACTCACAGTGAGCAGTGCTTAATACACATATAATTTTCCTTCTTTGTGATATATGCCATCTTCTAGACAGGCGGCTATTCCCTATCCTTTACTTTTGCTGATGCATAAAGCACAAGGCAACCAGCTTGTCACTGCATTGTAAAAAGGGAATTAGGTAACGGGAATGTACCCTTCACATGAATTACTGGTACAGCATCAGAATTAAAATGGTGGCAATACCTCACTGTCTGTGTGTAACCTGAAAATGGTCTGTTCATTAAAGACCCAATCCCACAAGATGACCACTGCACCCATGTGACGCTCCTCTGACTTCAATGGCTGAGACTGCATACATGAACTGGAAGGATCTGGGCCTGGGGGTGAGAATCAGAGAGCCTGGCTCAGATTGTGAAGCAACTTTATTCCAAAAGTAATCTCATTGTTTCAATTGTAAGAAAGCACTACTCCCAAGGAGCAAAGGTGGGTGAATCTGCACATAAACAGTATTAGTGGTAGATCATTTATTCGTAATAATTGTGAGTCAGATTGTGACCCTCTTACACTGAGGCTACTCACATGGGGAAGTATTCATCTGTGTCATCAGTCACAATCTGGCTTAGAGTGATACTCAATAAATATAATGTCTCTGCCTTGTCCTCAAGTATTTAACTACCACTAAAATGGGCTACGGCTAGATTTTGCCACCCTTTCTCACACCGAATACTACCTTTGATTTCAGTGGGACTACTCATATGAGTCATTGCTTACCAAGGCATTTGAAGTGGGGGTGGAGGTGGGGGAAGGATCACAACCTGACCCCATGCACGTAACATTTACCTTTCATACAAAATGTTTTAGATAAATAAAAATTCAAGTCTACGGCTAAACCCAAATCTATTTGTGGGTTTTATACAGAGAAGGGTGTGGAATGGGTGTTCATTTTTGATAAAGTGTACTAGGTATTAAAAAGCACATTGTGTGTGTGTGTAATCTGTTCTTTTTGGGACATTCGTTATGACTGTTATTGATAGCCATAGAGTGTGAGGCTATTTTTATGAAATCTGTATGTTTTAAAATGATAAATGTAAAAGTTTTTCAAAAGATGCTTTTTAATAGGATTACTGGCAGTGATGAATGATGCCAGAGTCTTTACAGAGTTCTCATAACAGAATGGTCTGTCCTGCATTTCGTGAAGATGCAAAGCTTCAAGGGAGATAACTGTAATTCTGAGAACAATAGCAGGATCAGTATCCTAGATATTTTGCTACATGACAGTGTTGCGGAACAGAGAACAGTAACAGAAACAGGCTTCCAATTGCAGACCACAGCAACAACTACCTTCTGTCTGAGCCTGAATGACAGTTTGCTTTCAAATAAACTAAGCAAACCTCACTAAATCCAACTTACCTATTCCCCATGCCATCTCCTGTGGCCCAAACAAATGGTCTAAGGACCAGACTGGATCAAATTATTTTGGCCCAGGTCGAAAAAGGTATTTAGGTTCCTAGCTGCCACTGTATTGTTTCATTGATTTCAATGGAAGTTAGGAGCTTAAATACTTTTGTGGATTTTGTACTTTCTGCCAATAGACAAACTGGGTAACAATTAAATAGCAGAGAATTGATTTGTAAGGAGGGCTGGTGAAACGTAGAGGACTACAATAATGTTTTATATTACTAAATGTTTCATGTAAGGAATTGGGTTCAGATTAGGGATTTGTATGTTATTTGGACCTGTTCTTATTTCTTTCTAATGAGTTTGTTTATCCTGACTTGTAACATGGTCTCTGCTTTTGTACCGGTTTGTGATAAAATATTTGAATGGCAAATATTTGAATGGCAAATGTACAAGAATCTGTAGGGAGATATTGTATAGCACTAGCACAAAAAAAATGCAATATCAGTTTGAGGCTGATTATTTCTATCCTCTAAATTAGAGGACAAATTTATATGCTGGTCTACTTTTGGAGCTAATGGACCCGACTATGATCTCAGTTATACCTGTGTAATCCAGGATAACAGCATTTTCATAGATTTAAATGAGATTAATACAGTCGTAACTGTGATCAGAGTCTGGACACATTAAATAAGAGTTCAGTTACCTCAGGAGCAAATCAGTGATATGGAATTAAATGCTATTTACCAGTAAACTCTGGTAAGTTACCATGCATGTAAACTACAGGTACATTATAATGTTGGTTTATGCCTCAAAATTTAAAATGTATCACAGTATAGGTCTCAACCATTTACCTGAATAAAAAGATATTTTGCTGGATAAAAGGTGGCTCCCCCATTGTGCCCCACAGAATGGCAGACAGTTCAAGATTCCCATATACAGTATTCAAATTCTGCTAATTATACGCAGGCACCATTTTCCCTTCTCCACAATATGGAGGACACGAAGTTGTCTCTTTCAGTTTTAGCTCAAGTTCTGTCTTCTAAAGCTAAAAGACCCATGGAAATCTTAAGTGTTGAGGGGAAAATTGAGCAGTATTAAATAATAATAATAATGAAAATAAACAAATAAATATCCTATAGCATAAAGCAGTCCAGAAGATGTCAGGGTAACATGATATCAGCCATCTTTACTGAGAGGAATGTAATACATCAAGAACCATTATTTTTATGTGAGAACTCAGAGGCAGCAATACTGTAGATACATGTATGGTTGCTGGTTCTTTTACATTATTAGCAAGAACAGCACAAATGTTAACAACTTCCCTCCACCCAGTGGCCTGCAACTGTAATTTATAGATCTGGATGAATTTTTTCACTGAAATAATTTGTTGAATTCAGGATGATTTTATGATCAAGGAATGTCTTTCTTCATTATCTATATGTATCTTGGATGAAAGCTTTTTAATCTATAGCTTGCTCATGAATTGTTCACTGTAAGTCATAGTCATAGAATTTAAGGCCAGAATGGACCACCAGAGCTAGTTCAAACTGTATATCACAGGTCACCAGCACCACTCAGATCCCACACATTAAACCCAAGTATTGTGGTAAATATATTAGAAATTCAAGCTATGTCAAACTGGTCACGTAAGTCTTCCATGATGACAAGAACTCATAAAAAAGCCTTACACAAGTCAGAGTATTCTCATCACTTTGGTTACTTGGCCCCCATTGCACTCCTGATATTGGAACATCTGCCTATTTTTCTCATCCTTTCTTTGTTGCTCACCATAACTATGGTCTGGGGATGTGTGTGTCTCTATACAGATACACATATATATGTGTGTGTTTAAACACACAGTCTCTCTCTTTTTCTTGTTTCTTGTCCCCTACCTACAACCCTCACTCCCATACCCAAAAGGAACTATCTAAAAGGACACAAATATTTGTCTGTGTACAAACACTTTCTTTCTATGAACATTCTGCAAATGCATAAGAAAGCAAAACAGGGCAGAAGCAATATGAATTATAGCTCAAACAGCTGTTTGCAGAGCTGCTACTGCTTTTTTATTTTTTTGCTTTAACCCAGCCCTAGTCATTTATAGTAGCACACTACATTCTCTCTCTGCCAAACATAACTGTTTTATCCTTCATCTAGCTTACTTTGCAGAAAATATTTTCACTTTGGTGGAAACTTTCACAAATGTTGTGCAATATTTAACAAAATATAAATTGCACATGTGAAAACTTAAAATTCTTCCTATAAATGTTGAGGAATTCAAACATAGTTGGTTTGATGGGAAAAATAAAGGGGTTTCAGGACGTATTGATCACAAAGAACCCAACCCTACCCGGACTGAAGCCTAGGCAGTTTTGGCATGACTCAACTGACAGCTGAGTCAGTCTCTTAAGCAGCAATTATTAAGTATGGGTATTTCATGAGGATTAATGACCACTTGGGGGGATGTAGTAAGGAACATTAAATACATCTAGTCATTTATCCCCATTATATGCCTTGTATTTAGACCAGTATTGCTGATATAACTGAAAACGACCCCCCCAAAAAAAACACACCTACAGATTGATTTTATGGATGACTCACGCAGATTCATTTGATATACAAAAACATTTTGAAAGTACTAATGTCTTGCACGTTAGCAAAGTAGATTGCTTGTGATGTCTCTAAACTTTCCATTCTATTTGCATATACAGTACAGCAAATAAAATACATTTAAAGAACAAGAAAGCTGGTAACACCTAAACCATAGCACCCAGGGAGGTGAACCAAAAACTCCAGTTAAATGATGGAGGAGGGGCTGATTGGAGTTCAGCTGGCTCCGTGTGGTCTGAGATTGGACTTGATCTGGAAAGTTGAGCCCTATTCAGACTGGAGTTCTGAATCAGTGTCTCCCCCCGATGGAGAGAAGAATCCCTTCTTTTTTAGAAGAAGGAAACCCTTCTCTCTAAGGAGCATGAGAGAGGAGACTGCTGCTTTGAGTATGTTTGTTTTTTGCCTTCCTTGATTTGACTATATAGAGTTTGTTCAATTTTTCCCTCCTTTTTTTAAACCCCCTCTCCCCACCCCCACACACCATTCTCCCTTACACTCATGACCCTGAAGATGAGCCCCATTCAGACTGGAGTTCTGAATCAGTGTCTCCCCCCTGATGAAGAGAAGATTCCCTTTCCTTCCCCTCATGCTTCTTCCTAAGGAACATGAGAGAGGAAACTGCTGCTTTGAGTATGTTTGTACTGGGTGCATGTGGGTAATGAGTCATTCTGACAGTGATCACAAAACTGAATATGGAGTGATTGTTTGAGTATCAGGGTCATGAGTGTAAGGGAGAATAGTAGGTGGTGGGGATTAAAAAAGGAGGGAAAAACTGAACAAACTCTACATACTTATATCAAGGAAAGCAAAAAATGGGATGGCTAGAAGAAAGAAAATATGTACATGAGGAGAAATAAGTTTAAGGCGGTAAAAGAAAAAGGGAGAGGAAAAGGTATACTAAGAGATGCAGTTAGCATAAAAAGGAAAAATGCAAAGGATGAATTAACATCAAGGAGAATATAGTAACTGTAGAAAAAGGCTAGTGTAAGTGTAAATAATAGTAAGTTTAAATACATCTTGACTTAATGGGAAGCTTACTCCCAAAATGTTAGAATAAATTTACCTATAAAAAAGAGGTAAACCACTGGAATGGACAAAATATAGGACTGGAAAAGTGGGGGTGGAAATATACTGAAAATTGCCTATGGCAGCTGTCATAAACAGATGGTTAAGGGTTAATGTCTCTTTTACCTGTAAAGGGTTAAGAAGCTCAGTGAACCTGGCTAACACCTGACCAGAGGACCAATAGGGGGACAAGATACTTTCAAATCTTGGTGGAGGGAAGTCTTTGTTTGTGCTTTTTGTTTGGTTTGTTGTTCGCTCTTGGGACTGAGAGGAACGGGACATCATTCCTGGTTCTCCAAATCTTTCTGACTCAGTCTCTCATGTTTCAAAATAGTAAGTAATAGCCAGGCAAGGCGGATTAGTCTTATGTTTGTTTTCTTAACTTGTAAATATGTCTTTTTGCTGGAAGGATTTTTACCTCTGTTTGCTGTAACTTTGAATCTCAGGCTGGGGGAATAGGTCCCTCTAGTCTATATGAATCTGAGTACCCTGTAAAGCATTTTCCATCCTGATTTTACAGAGATAAATTTTATCTTTTCTTTCTTTAATTAAAAGCATTCTTTTTAAAAACCTGATTGATTTTTCCTTGTTTTAGAATCGAAGGGATTGAGTCTAAACTCAGCAGGGATTGGTGGGGGGAAAAGGAGGGGGATGGTTAAATTCTCCTTGTTTTAAGACCCAAGGGGTTTGGGTCTTGGGTTCCCCAGGGAAGGTTTTGGGGGAACAGAAGTGTGCCAGACACAGACTTCTGGCTGGTGGCAGTGTATCAAATTTAAGCTAGGAATTAAGCTTAGAAGGATCCATGCAGGTCCCCCACGTTTTTACTCTAAAGTTCAAAGTGGGGGAAAAAACCTTTACAGCAGCAAAATGGCTGAGGCTGGCCCCAACTCCATTCTCTTGTATCCTAGACATTTTAGTTTGTGTCCTTATTTTGCCTTTTTTTACAGTTACAAATAGGGTCTGAAAGGATTAAATTTTCTCTATCTAGTGCTTCATTTCTGAACTGAAGGCAATTATTTTGTCTGTGAGGACTGCATTTAGCATTTCCCACAGGATTACTGTGATACCTCTCTAGTGGTATCAATTTAAATTTTTTACAGTGAGGGTAATTAACCATTGGAACAATTTACCAAGGGTTATGGTGGATTCTCCAACACTGGCCATTTTTAAATTAAGATTGGGTGTTTTTCTAAAAGATCTGCTTTAGGAATTCTTTGAGGGAAGTTCTATGGCCTGTGCTATACTGGAGGTCAGACTAGATAATTACAGTAGTCCATTCTGGCCTTAAAATCTATTAATCTGTGAATTTGCTGGATTTTTTTTCCATCTTCATAAAATGGCTGGAATGTGACTCTCCCAATAGTAGCCTGTTAAGTTTGTAATGACACAATGTACTGTCCAGAAGCTTCCTGCAGTGATGGAGCTTGGGTGGGTGGGGGGAGCGGGGACAGAGAGTGATCTGAAGGAGAGGAAGGTTTGTCCTGTGATTAAAGTACAGTACTCTGTCTACTACTCAGCCCTTGTTTCCTTTTACTCTTCTTGTACGCTACACTGTGCCAATTCTGCTATTTTGTGAACAAAGTCTTCAGTACAGCATCTATTAGATCAGTGCAACATCTACATGGCGTTCAAGGTACAATTAAAATTCCCTCACATAGATGAATATAGGGGTATATTGGGCAGTCTAAAGATAAGTGTTTTTGAATATTTTATCTGTTTTAGGAGTTTAAGTCCCATTTTCAAAAGTGACTTAGAGAGTCCTGCAAAGAGACTTGGGCTTCTAAGTGCCTAAGTCACTTTTGAAAAAAATGAGACTGGCTCCTAAATCACATAAGTACCTTTGAAAATGTTATCCAAGGTGTATTTAAAAGGAGGGGAAAATCTGTTGGATGCATATGTTGTTTAAAGAAATTTTTTCCTACCTTCAGTTTCTCAAGATACTAAATTATTCTGCCCCAGTCAACTACATGAGTAACATATAACCGAAGAGGTGAATGACAGTAGCAACTTTCCTACTGCACTTGGGTTAAGTGAGAAGAGCAGAAAACATGCCCTGCCCAGCTCTTCTTTTACCTTTCTCATTTTCTTGTAAGTCAAGTCACAGGGGAACATGGGCATGGAAAGAATTCAAATGCTATCTCTGACCTGTGCCTGGGCTCCCCTCCCCCAGTCACATGACTAAGAAAACAGGTGGGTAGAGCCAGGGCTGTTGTGGGAAATCCAGGAGTGGGGCTTTCTATTTAGATTAGTGGGAAAGAACTCAGCTCAGGACTCCAATGGAAAAGGTCTGTGAAAGTGGTCCAACAAGCAGCAGTCTGAGAAGGGTTGAAGGAAAGAACTTGGGGCAATATAATTTAGGTGTGGGCTGGAGGCCTGGTTTTGAGGTTCTAGCTAAGAGGCTTCTTGAGATAGGGGAGGGGAGTCTGTATCAACAGGGAGGAGAGCAGGACACCAGCTGCCTAGTGAGAGAATGGCTTTTTTGTGATCCCTAAAATGATCAAGGAAGAGATCGTTGAAGCTGAGGAATGGCTGAAGGACTGTGACCATGGATTGAACTTTACTTTTTTATTTGTATTCTTTGTTTACCTCAGAAGAAGACTCATTGGGTTTGGCTGGAGAATTTAAGCATTAAATTGTCCCTCCACCACTGAGACATTGTGGATCAGAAGCCAGCTGGAAAACTGAGGCATGCCAGACACAGACTTCAATACCAGAATGGGTGAGTGCCCCTATTATGTAGTGACATATTTCTTGTAACACTGTGAGGGGACAGTGTAGCTTTATTGGTTGTCTTTGTGGGTTTTTTTAATAGGGTTATCCAGCCCCCCTCATCTTTAGAATCGTTATAAATTGCCTTGTAACTTATTTAGCACATAGTTATCTCTAGTCAATTATTATTAAGGTGTTTATTGCATTTGAGTACTTGCAGCTCATTTTTATGTATGAAAGTGTTGCCTGGATGTTTTAGGTATGCATATCTGTACTGTTGAATGTTTGGGTTTCTTTAATGTTTAATCTTTGCTCTGAATTTTCTGAATTTCTGATGTTTGCTTTTTGATACACACTTCTATCCTTAATTAAAGCGTACTGAATCTTTTTTTGTCTGGAAATAATCATAATTCTTGCTATGGACAGAGGGGGGAAAAGGAGAATTCAAAGTCTGGATCTAGACTATTAGTCTGTAATTTATGCAATTTCTATAATGGATACCATAGTGATTAGTATTATTTAAATGGCTAGATAGCATTTATTGATCTTGGATACTTTCAGTCTGAGGTAATGATTGGCGTTTCATAGGGGGTAGTATTTATTTTCTTCTTCTCCCTTCCCCATTTTCTTTCCTTTCTTTCCTCCTCTTCAGTGTGCTTATGTTGACACTAAGCCACTGTCAGGTGAGCTGAGGGGAATTCAGTGAGCTCCTTTGAGGGTCCTAACTTTCTCTTTGTGCCTTCATGCTGGGTGTTGTAGCCTTCCCAGTGGAGAGGAAGCTGAAGAAGGGTAGGAATCTGAGTACTTGTAGAATTTGTAATTGAATGAAAGAACCAAACTGCAGTCATGTGTAATAACCTATTTTTAAATGAGAATTTTCAGTTTCTTATATTTTAACATACCAGTGAGAATATATACCTCTATTTTAAACTAAAAACAACTTGGGACATTTAGTCTGTCAGGCCTGAAACCTTCAGATTAGTTCAAAAAGGGATGGGTGCAAACCAAAATGTTGGACCCAAACTCTAAAAGCTTCAGATCCAAGCACTCATCCAAATTTTACACGTGCGACTTATCTTTATGATAGGATAAAGCAAAACCCCAGATCTGAGCAACCTTAAACTTTGGGAGAATGGGCAGTTGAAATTAGGATCCAAATCTTGTCCTGCGCCCATATCTATTTTAAAAGACATGTTCTACAGAACCATTGCATGTGTGGAACAAAAATAGAATGTCTTTAATTATAATTCCTTCAGGAGTTTGTTAGCAGAGGGAATATATCTGACAGATCAGAGAACTGGTTCTGCAACCTTTACTCATATTGATTGATCCTGTATCCACACGTAGTCCTCTTAAACTCAGAGGAATTGCTTCAGTAAGTACTAACTGGTATGACTAAGAATGGGGCTTCAGGGGATTATGAAATAGACAATAATTTTAAATTGCTTGGAATAATATTGAAGTTATGGGGTTTCTTTTCCAGTGAAGGCTTATATGATTTCTGTAGGCATCTTCCTTCCAGATTGAGTTTTGGGGCAGAGGTCCAGAAATATCAGCACTTTTCCCATTCACAGCTCAATTTCTTCTTTCCCTGGCTGCTGCTCTTTCAGGTATTGATAAAGATACACTTGCAATGCTACTCTCCAAAACTGATCTCCTGATATTGTCTCTCCAGGTCTCACAGGTACATAATAATTAAATATGTGTGACAGGGTGTCTTCACTTTGTGGTGTTTGTGCATGTATCTTCTTTGAGTTTTTATATACATAATGTTTGACTCTCTGGCCTTTACTTTGAATTTGAGGTTTTAGTGAACACTGAAATCTGGGGCACTGCTGAAACCCATGAGTTTCACATCAAAACTGCAGATTTAATGTGATTTCCATGTGTGCCCCAAGTTATCCCACTCTTGCTATAATCAGGGCCCAATCTTGTCGGAAAGATTTGTGATCCTTTCAAAGTCTGTAGTTTGGATTTAAGAGTTTGTGGCAAAATCTAAAACCTGCATGTTTCATATAATTTTAGATTTCACAACAAATAGCTTTCACAGATTTTGTGAAGTAGTGACGAAGGAAGAGGAACACCTCAATAGGAAATTGATTGTCATCTTCATGAATTGTCTATGTCTACTTTCCTTAAACAAAAGGAGAAAATGCTGTGTTAACTCTCTAGTTCAGCAGCAGGATTAAGGTACTCCTTTTTTTCATGTAATCTAAATTCTGCTCCACTGTGGCCTTCTAAAATAGAAATTCATCTACATAAGTTCTGAGTTTACCTCTCACAGTAACAAGCATAAGAGGCATGCTGTAAAATGTATTAGAATACAAGATTGTAAGCAAACTGTAAATCAAAACTTTCTGTGAGAGAGTCAGAGGACACAAACAAGGTCATGGTATAAAGATCCTGGGGGTGAATTCAGCCTCTGAAAGGGTGCGAGTGATACAAATCACTTTTGAGCAGCCAATCCATTGCCCTCTATAACCAAGTCAGGAGTGACATAGATATGGGTTATGTCAGCCTGCTACAACTAAAAGGTGGTAGTTGTAGGATATGGTAAGCTGGAGAATCTGTTAATTTTTTTGGAGAGAGATTAGGCTAAATCAAGAACGTTTCACCTCCATTTTCCCTCCAACATATACTTGCCTATAAGCCATTAGCTCCATTTGCATATTGAATTGGGTTATCACTCAAATTGATTATAGCACTGAAGAAAAGGTGATGTGCTTGTTCTTAAAATGGTTAACAGAAGTGAAAGTTGGAACTGCAGACCAGTTAGTCTGACTGCTATCATAGGCAAAAGGCTGGAATTAATAAGAAACAGTAAAATACTTAGCGAAAAATTGTATTGAGTAGTAAGTGTCAATCTAGAAGTACTGATGATAAATCTAGTTTCATTAATTTGATTTTTTGTTGGAGTAACTAATTTAATAGATGAAGGGAGATCAGATTACTCAATTTATCTTTGTTTTAGCTAAGAATCTGAAGCTACTAAAGTCAGGAGTATTGTACTTCACTGAAGAAATGGATTGATATTAGGCTGTAAGGTAAATGGAATACAATCCTCCCACAAAAGGTGACAAATGGCAGTTCTCATAGGGCTCAGTACTCAGACCAGTTCTAATTAACATTCGTTTCAGAAATGGGTTTGCAATGTATGAGATCAAATATGGTGATGACACAAAGATATGAGAAGTGGTATATAATTTAGAGGGTATTGCCGTACCTCTGCTCAATAGCTTTGGTGAAAATAATCCTGCACACTGTATATTGAGCTTTTCTTTGCCCCAGCCAAAACCAGTAGGTTGTAACCAGTTGTCCTGTTGAATAAGAAAATGGGTTTGGTTTGGCAAGTGTACCTGAGAAATTGACAGTCATAGGGCTGTTACCTATCCCTTGTTCTGGGCTTCTGTTTTACATTGTTGCTCTCACACCAAGCACCCAGAATGATACATGAACCTTAAAAAGGCTCAGAAGTTTCATTTGGCTAAGAACCCCACATAATCCAAATGCCTATGCAAACCGTCTGCAGCATGGAGCATGAAACAACCAGATGTGTGTGGAACAAAGCAAAGGAAGAATATCAATCTGTCCTTCATCTCTGATGTAAGCCTGGTACTCTGGTGTAGCAGGCCATGTAAACTATCCCAGCAGCTCACACTCCACACCGGATGCTTGGGAAAAACCTTCTTTAAAGCTACACTGTCTGCTTACAGCCATCTGTTTAGACTGTGAATACATAACCAGTACAGACTGCACCAACAGCCTCTTCAGGCTCGGATAATAACTTCCCCAGTGACTTGGTCAAAGTAAAGCTGGCTTTAGGTAACACGTAGTTACCTGAAATGGAAATGCACATTCTGGCCCAATTCTCTAGTAAATACCATGGGACTGCAGTGCACTTTGTGTAAAGGGCATGTGTCATTTGCCATGTGCTTCCTTACCAGAATGTATTGTGTGATACAGTTGGCTGGGTGAAGCCAGACACATTATGCAGCCAAGTAGTTGGATATCTGATGCTACTTACAGGAATATTGAGACGGGAGGTATCGTTTATTTTTAAACCTCAAGTCCAATGTACCAGTCAAGTAGCACAGCCAAGATTTTTAAATACAGATCAGCAGCAGCTCTAGGGAAACTAAGTTATTAGATTCTACTTGTCTGTGAATGAGTCTTCGGAGTTCTTAGACTACAAGAAAAGGAGCGATGAAGTGGTTTTTTCCCCCTCAAGCCTTTTAGGGAAAAGTGTTCCCAGAAGTGATCTTCTACGTTCTTTCAGCCTGAGGTCCAAAGGCCTTTCCTAAAACCATACATCTTCTCAGGCGTAGATGTACGCAACACTAAGTGCAGACCTAGTTCCATATAAGTTGTATTAAAGGCTTTAGAATTAAATCTTTAAAACTCTGATTTAGGATGAAATTGCAAGTAAGCTTTCAAAACTGCCTAACTTAAAGCAGAGACTGCTCAGTAATGTTTAAAAGAAACCTGCTAGATGTGCTGCTTAAGAGAGCTTAAAGAGCTGTTTGACTCTCTGCTTTTTAAAAAAACCCTCAATAAATTTAACAGAACAATAAAATAAATGGGCTGTGAAAGGTTCACTACATCTAACAGAACTGCTCATAGAAAATGAAGGAGCCTTAAATATGAAAGTTATTTCCTTCTGTCACAATGAGACAGTGTAATTTATATCTAAATAAGTGAATGCTCTTTTTAAAAATGTAAGTTAATATTTTTTTCTCAGTCTATTGAAATTATTTAGCAGATTAGAATATCCTTCCCCCACATCTTCTCCCCCTTCCACTACTGACCTGGGCTTTCATATATACTCCTGATGCTTCTTGTTCCTTATTTTTTTTAAAAAGTGCAGTGTTCCCATTGCCAATGTAATGATGAAAACAGTGCTAATTATTTTTTAAATATATAATATCTATTTTTTCTTTCCATTGGAGAGTCTCCTATTTGTTGAATTTCTCACCGGATTTGTTGAAGTTGCTTGCCAGCCCAAGTACTAACCCTTTGTTTTCCCACCATGTTTTTCCTTTAGCTATATAGCTCTGTATTTATTAACTGTTCTTGTGCTCTCAGGTAGGTTTGTGAATGATTGGACAAGTGAAACTTCCAGTTTGTTTGTTCTAGTTAGTAGAGACATTTTAATAACATACGTTTGTAGTGTGTGAAAGCCCACGTTGTCATGATATACAATATTTAAATTCTTAAAAACATCCAAGTTATACAAAGGTTACAAAGACATGAGATCAGGGAATATAGTTCTTTCCTGATGTATACTGGATGTTTGCACAGGAGGCAGTGTGTTGTGAAGAGTTAGATCAAGCCATGCAACCTTTACTCTACCCTCTTGGGAAAGTATGTCATCATAGATTGGTGGCCAAGTATCTATGCAGTAAATCTGTGCAACTACCTATGCTGTATCTAGGAGCAAGCCTCCTAGCCTAGGTCCACAGACTTGTTCCAGCAGACTAAAATTAGATGTGTAGATGTTGTGGCATGGGCTAGAGCCCAGGTTCTCAAACTAATGTTCCCTCCCTATCTTCAGACTTCGGATCCTGAACTGCAATGTCTACACAGCTACTTTTAGTGCACAAGTGTGAGCCCTACTGGTCTATCAACCCGGGCTGGGAGTCTTGCTCTGATGCACGGTGTAGACATATCCTAAGTGATCCAATCTGGTGGTTCTTATTTGGGCAGCTCTCTCACTGGATTCAATGGGGACTGAGTAAGAATAGTGATATCTGGTGATTGGCCTGTGAAAAAACATACAGGTTTACTGATAATTCAGCCTTTCTCCTGATTCCCCTTTTCCTTCTTAAAATACTCCATATTTTTTCAATACTTTCCTGTCACTTTGCCACTCTGAGAAAATAGAATCAGCATAGTTTGAGTCTAATTCTGCAACACTTTTTCATGTTGAATAGTACTTATTTATGTTCCACTGACTTTCAGAAATAGGCATTAAAGAAATGCCATGATAGCTGCATGTCCATCTCACAATAGTGGAGCAAGACCTTTTAAGAAATTAGCCACCTATATACTTGAAATTTCTCTTCTAGCAGTTGCTCTGCACACTGGATATGAAAAGGCATTTAACATTTGCTAAACTGAGGTTAAGATCTGTCAAAAAATAGTGAATATGCTATACTAAACGTTATAGTTTTGTGTAAAGTTTATTTCAATAGTTTTTGGTTTCGATTTTTATCTGTAATATAATCAATATAGGCTTCAAACTTTCTATGTGAATCAAATCAAATGCTTTTGAGTGTCTGAGAATGAACAGTGTCAAGAACAGAAGTGATAGAAATCTGAAAATACTCATGCCTGAAGAAGTTCCAGCCATGGTAGAACCCAAGAGCACTGTTTTCTTCACGTTCGTGGTTTTTGGTGTGGTTCTCTTTGGGGTGGAATGTACCCCCGGAAATAGATAGGAGAAACTATTCCTTGTTTTTAAGGCTTTTGTCTGGCTGCTGAATGGAGGATGCAAGTGGAGAAAAGGTTTCTTATGCTACCTCATTTTCTTCCCTCTTCTATCCTTTCTTCCCCCTGTCCCCCTTCTCAAGCAGGAAGCCCCAGTCTACTGCTGAGTTTAGTTGACTCTCATAATGAGTATGCATATTTACATTTTGGAGGATTTGTAATATTTCCCAAATTTGAGGTTATTTTTATCTTGCATGCCTCTGCTTCTCCTGTGATAGTAGTGCTTATGGTTATTAATTTTCCTTTTAATTATTTCAATCATAGACAAATTTTACCTCTTTTCTCCAGCATTCAGTACAACACACAGCCTGAAGTGTGGTGATTAAGGAGCAGGCCAAATGTCATTAGTATGCGTAATAAAAATAAATAGAAACAGATTGTTGCCCTGTTTTTTAATTTGTGTTGACATATGAATGTGTTGCACAGAAGTGGTTCACTTTTATTAGTTAAATAAAACTGTGTGCTGTCTGCATAGAAATATTAATTGAACATCTTTTATAAAAAGAATTCATATATGTTAGAGTTAAATACTTGAGACAATACTAGGGTTATTTTTAAGGGCCAGATTCTGCAAAGACCCATGCATAGCTTAACATTATGTGGACTGCTTGTAGTATTTAATTTTAAGTGTATAAACAAGTCTGCAAGAACTGGGGCTGATTCTGTACAGTGATTACTTGTAACACCTAGCACTACATTTTGATAATTAAACCTTAGTATTTGTAGTATACGCTAGATATTCCCTATAGTAAATAGGGTTACCTCAATATTTTTTCTATCCAGCTACGTAAAACAAATTTCCAAGTTCTAAAGAGCATGTGTATTTGTAGGACGATTCACAATTGTGATATAACTTTTTAAACTGAGAACAGTTCAGCTGGGAAATCTTGTAGTAATATCTTAGGGGAGGGTCTCTGAGATGCTATCTCAGGAGACAATTATTGTGACATTGTCTTAGCATATTTGTATTGGGAACAGTCTATACTTTCTCAGATTCTCATCTGGCTGAGCCACTGACTTGTCTGTTCTTGGTCATGTGCTTGATCTGTTTTGTCTATCAATCCAAAATTTAAAAAAACCCAAATCTGTACTTAAAAAAGATTCTGCCTGTCAGCTAATCATCCCTGGGTGAATGAATTGCTGAAGCATAAATGGAAGAAACTAAAATTAACGGGTAAGATTCTCGCTCCTGCTCCAGCCTACTTAATGCCATGTGAAAGGGCCAGAGTAACATATAGTCCTTGTTCCTTTTGTGCCGAGATTGCCATAAGGCTGCATTCCAATGCTTCCCCTACCACCACCACCACAGGTTCTGGCATGCTCATACAAAAATAATTCCATTTGTCATGCAACTGCCCATGCAAACAATGTGTGCATCTAATGCATACAGCAGTATAGGTATGTAGGAAACCACTCATGCACGTCTTCAGGATTGCAAATTTGGTGCCCTGTTCCGCCGCTAGGACACAGGAGTGTAATTCTTGGGGACAATATTACAATCCTGTTTTACTGTATATCTTTTTAAGTATAGTTAAGAATTTGCAGTTTCTAGTTGTGGTGCTTCCAGACAAATAAGTAAAGAAACTTGATTATTCCTAGTGTTTAGCATTCAAATATTTATTCTGTTGCCTATTATAGAAATGTAATGGTCACAGAGTTTTCTGTGACTAATACAATTGCTTCAGGAATGAGAGTCTGTTACAAAACCCATTGAGGTCAATAGAAAGACTCCCTTGATTTCAGTACGCTTTAGATCAGGCCATGGAAGAAGAAGCCAATGTGTTGACGTTATTTTTTTTCCCTAGCCTTGGTTAGACTTCCAATAGTTCAATACATCACTAACTTGACATACAATCTGTTGATTTCAGTTGCTTTAGTGGAAGTTGCATCCATATATCTAAGGACTGTTTCATCATAATTAAGTAGTGAATATGTTCCCTTGTAAATCAGATTTGGGAAGGCTCTAATATTAGTTGATTTGCTTATGGAAAGGGAGTAAATGGAAAAGAAGTAATAAAGGGAGCATAAAGGAGACAGGCAGAAATAGGAGGCCCCATTATGCTATAGAAACACATATTGTAGAGATATTGTACCTTAACCAAAGAGGTGACAATCTATAAAAGAGAAACAGCCAGCCATGTACCGGCAAAATTACTGGGGTGACAACAGTCACCTATTTTAGTTCACTTTTTTTCTTTGTTTGTATGTATCTTTTTATTATTATTATTATTATTATTATTATTATGGGTGTGGGAAGGGGAATGGGAAAAAGGATGTGAAAATGAGAACCAAGAAGTGGGAAAGAAGAGAAAATATGGGAACTTGAAATTCACATGGAAAAAATTGAAGGATGGTAATGTTTGGATAATAATTTCCCTTCGTACATTGCATTTTGGGATTCTAATGCTTAAATTATGTGTGTTTGCTTATCCTTTACACTACATTGTGACAACTGTTTTTGAATAGGATAGTGACTATTTTCACAGCATGTGTTTTTTGTTTCACTAGTCATTCAAACAAGTGCATTCCATTCAAAGTAGCTTTCAGTGTTTGTTTATTTTATTTCACCATATTCAATCTGCTGTTAGACTGTACTGTAGCATGCTGGTCTATAATGCTTTCAGCATTTTTGTTTTTATATACAACTTTCATGCCTCCTGATGTTATTTTTCTTTGCTGAAAATATAACAAAACTTAACTCATGTCCCAATAGTTAAATGACTCATTATTCAACACTAAAATTTTCCAGTCAGAATATTTTATTTATGGTATTAAGCTAATGAAAACGGATAGTCACAATCTATCATTTGGAGCTAGTTAGGGGCCCAGTTAGCATATAAAATTAATCAGATTAGTTTGTGCTGACTAATCAGATTTCTTCCTTCTGAATGTCATTATCATTTTAGTAATAAGAGATAATACCTTCCTGTGTTTATATAATGCCTCAAGTGGTGGTAGGAAGCCAAAGTCTGATAGGGATTTAACTGTACAAGAAATGCAAAAATTTCTCTGGACAAGTACTGTTTAGATGATATCTTATTGAGATGATATGCAATATTTATATATGAATATAAAGTAACCTGTAAAATCCCTGTAACATGGACTATTAGCAGTGCTTGCATTCACAATTTTTCTAAAGCTATTTCCTAAGTATTTGTTTCATGAATGTTTTATCAAGTAAAATGAAAGTAGTGGGATTTCTCTTCACCCCCTTCTCTAGTTAAAGATTTTTGAAATTACCTTTCTGTCAATTCTGTTTTAAAAACATTATTTAAAAAATGGTATAATTGGACAGCTATTTGGTTTCCTAAGGGAACTATTTTACTGCAGTTATAACTTCTTCAGCTGTAGGCTTGCCAGATCTCACAAACTAAGCAGGATCAAACTTAACTGGAATTGGGGTGTAATGCCTCAAAAAAAGTTCAGTGTACTTACTGTCTTGTTGGTGATATCAATAAGCAGTACACTTTGCTCTGAATCATTATGGAAACAATGTTCAAGCATAATACTGAGGATAACTATGATAGTGATGCCTTTAATTTTTTTTAATGAGATACAAAACAAAAATCCTGATGGCTTGTGGTTGTTGAAGATCACAGTACATTTCTTTCAAGTGTTAGAGGTTAGTGCCAATATCTTGGTCCTACAGTGGCTACCTTCTGCCTACATTCCTCCTTCAGTTTCAATTGGCCAATGTATTCTTTGCTGCTTCTCCAAAATTGTGTTGTGTTTCTGTATACTGTCATTTAGCAGCCATGTCCTTTCACAGAACTGGCTGTATGGTGATGATAGTGAGTAAAAGTATCCCTATATATATATTTACTCACTATTTACTCACTATCATATATATATATACTTTTACTCACCATCACTATATATATAAAGGGATGAGTGGGAGAGAAATGGAGTCCTTCTCTTGCCTTATTTTTCACGATACAAGGCATTATCAAATAGAGTATATTGTTAATTAATCATCTGAAGTTTCTGAGACATTCAGAGAAGCCTCCAAAGGTTCTGATCCTAATTTGAATTTCTCCACACTTTAACCAGTTTGAACATACAGACCAAATTGAGACTAATGTACTGAGGATGAAATTCTTGGGGTAGATGCCTCTCACAATGCAGATCTACCATCTATGCCTCATGGAAAGGAATTAAAATAGCCTTAAATAATGGATCAGCTTTGTGCAGCCCTCTTGTATGAAATGAAGTGTACCCTGAATTATTGGCCTACCCTTGTACGCGTTTATATAATCAGCAGTATTTATGTGTAACGGAGATGAAAGAACAGAAGCTTGTAGTAGCATATAGAATCACAGAACTGGAAGGTACCTTGAGAGGTCATCTAGTCGAGTCCCCTGCACTCATGGCAGGACTAAGTATTCTCTAGACCAGCGATGGGCAAACTACGGTCTAGGGGCTGGATCCAAGACCTCAGGGCTTTGGATTTGGCCCCCGGGATTGCCACCCTCATGACGCTGTGGGCCCTGCGATGCTCCCAGAAGTGGCAGGCACCATGTTCCTGTGGCCCCAGTGAGAGGGTGGGGGCAGAGGGCTCCACATGCTGCCTTTGCCTGTGGGTACCTCCCTCAAAGCTCCCATTGGCCAGGTACCCACAGGAAAGGGCAGCACACGGAGCCCTCTGAAGCTCTCCCCCAGAGGCTGCAGAGACGTGGTGCTGGCAGCTTCCCGGAGCGGCATGGGACCAGGGTCAAGGCAGGCAGGCAGGGAGCTTGCCTTGGCCCCGGTGCATGCCGCTACCACCCCAGAGCCTTTCCAGATAAGCAGCGCTGGGCCAGAGCCCAAATCCCTTCTGCACCCCACACCCAAACTCCCTGCCTTAAGTCCCCTGCCTGCACCTCTCCTGCATCCCAATCCCCTTCCCTGAGCCCCCTTGTACACTCCACACCCCTCCTCTGCCCCAACCCCTTGCCCTGCCCCAAACCCTTGCCCTTCCTGCACCTTGCACCCCCTCCAATACCTTGCACTCCCTCCCACACCCCACCCTCTGCCCCAGCCCTACATTCATGGCGCTGCATACAATTTCTCCACCCAGATGTGGCACGCAGGCCAAAAAGTTTGCCCACCCTGATCTAAACCATCCCTGACAGATGTTTGTCAAACCTGCCCTTAAAAATCTCCACTGATGGTGATTCCGCAAACTCTCTAGCCCATTTATTCCAGTATTTAACCACAATGAGCAACTGAAACTGAAAATGGTTTTGTTTCTGAAAATACAAATGTCAAAGTAATGACAAATACTAGCAGATAAGAATATGACTCTAAGTTACGATTAATGCATCACCTAAAACATGGATTTTTTTTTCATAATTGTTGCTTCATATTTTTCTATTTTAGTTTTAGTATGTAGGAGAAACTTCCTATGATACCACATTTTAAAAATTCCTTAAGGAACCAATTCAAAGAGGTACTACGTAGAACTGTGTGAAATTTTTTAACCAAAACGTATTTCAATGACACTAAAATATTAAATGAATTTATGTTGACTTCACCAAATTGCTTCAGTTGAAGGGGAAAGAAACTTAAAAAAAGCCCAAAAGTGAAACATTTTGTTTCCAATAATACAAAAAAAAAGTTAATTTAGGAAATGTTGAAACTACTTCCTGTTTAGAAATTTGTTTTAAATGTATTAGAAATATTACATGTTTGAAATCAACACAGTTCATTTCAAATGAAACATTTCATTAATCCAAAACAATCTTTCTTTCTTCTGGAATTGTCAGCAAACAGAAAAACCTATTACTCGCCCAGCTGTAGTACTGTACTAAGCACTTCCTCTGAGATACTAAACTGCCCTAATTTTGATGGATTTTAGTTAGCATTGAAAGCAGTCATCACCTCACAAGATAAGATAAAATCATTGCATATTCTACACCTAGGTCATCCCAAAAACATGTATTAAAGGCTGAGAGCTAGTTAGTCCTTACTTCTTTTTCACGCAATATAATGCAATCTATTTTCTTCAAATACTGTGATATCATATTAAGATAATGTAGACCTGTCTGTTCTCAGCTGTTGGGAAAAAATGAGTTGTCAGCTATGATACATCTTGTCTAGCTGCTATAACCTATATTTTAAAACAATAATAGCTATACGTTTTATTGTAGGAATATATTATGTATGCAAGCTGGATGGGAATTTGAAAAATATATGAATGAGCTAAGGGGATATGTTACATCTTGCTGGCTATACACACTGGATTTAAAGAACATTCTGAAAGCCATCTTATATTTAAATTATTCTTTGTAATGAAATGTTCATTTAAAAAAATATATATGTTTATCATTAAGTTCAGGCAGCGCTATTAAGTTAAACCACCACTTGCTCAGGACATCTTTTAACCAATGCAGTATACGCTTTCTAGTACTGTATTAAAATTTTAAGTCCATGAGCTAAAAAGTGGCTTTTTTCTTTATAGTAACTTACTTTAAAATGAGATCATATAGAAGCCCTCTTATTTAGAAAAGAGTAGAAGTCATCATAAAGAGAAACATCTGTGAAATTTCCATTCTGGAGTGCTGAGCATGGGCTACTTGGGGAGGGGGGGAGCAAGCAAACAGTTTATTACTTAAAGGATAGTAAAAGTACAGTATGCATGTTCTGAATGTTTATGAAATGATAGCCTTTAATCACAGAAAAGTTGCTCCTGAAACATAGGTGGACTAGGGAGTTGTATAGATTAGGAGACTAGATCCCACAAGTCAATCTTTATGTTCTAAGTAACTTATTTATTACTGTTCTGTTCTTACTTGATTCTTTTTCACATCCTATCACTGGCCTATCAGAGGACTGTACTTCCGTTTTACAGATTGTGACACTGAGGCTGTATCTCGATTCACTTGCATTTCATTCACTCATCCATTTTTTTATTCTTTAATATCTCTGTCCCTTTTCCATTCATTCCATATGATACGTATATTGTCAGTTGTCCTTTTTGATACATGCAATATATTAGAGAAGATTTCTGTACTGTGTTAAGTGACATTCCTTTATCAAATTAGCCCCGGGATCTGCAATATGCTGGTGTTGTTTCTATTAATAACAGTGACAGCTCATCAGTTTGTGCAGGTGATCAAGTTTGAGAATGCAGTCCTCCACTTGCCAGTTTGGGGGTTAGGTGGCCATCAGGGGAAAGACTTCTCTGGAGTCCTAGCCAGCATGAAATCCTCCTCCTCCCCCACTCCCATGGGCATGGGCATGGGCAGGGCTTAGGAAGAACTTGGGGGACCAAAATTACCATCCTTATACCCCTCATTGGCCCTGCAGTCTATGAATGAGCCACTACATTGACCCAATGACACCTTTACAAAGGGAGGACAGGTTATATTGCTGTTTCTGGGCAAGGGCTACCATGTTTTTCTATGCCCCATCCTCCCTTTCTTTAGGTTGCCTTCCTGTTCCTTCCTGGTGTCAAGTATCAGGAGGTAGCCATGTTAGTCTCTATCCACAAAAACAAAAAGGAGTCTGGTGGCACCTTAAAGACTAACAGATTTATTTGGGCATAAGCATTCATGGGTAAAAAACTCACTTGAGATGCGTGGAGTGAAAATTACAGATGCAGGCATTATATAACGACACATGAAGAGAAGGGAGTTACCTCACAAGTGGAGAACCAGTGTTGATAGGGCCAATTCGATCAGATCACTCCCAATAATAGATGAGGAGGTGTCAATTCCAGGAGAGGCAAAGCTGCTTTTGTAATGAGCCAGCCACTCCCAGTCCCTATTCAGGCCCAAATTAATGGTATTAAATTTGTAAATGAATTTTAGTTCTGCTGTCTCTTTTTGAAGTCTGTTTCTGAAGTTTTTTTGTTCAAGAATAGTTACTTTTAAATCTGTTATAGAATGTCCAGGGAGACTGAAGTGTTCACCTACTGGCTCTTGTATGTTACCATTCCTGATGTCCAGTTTGTGTCCATTTATTCTTTTACGTAAGGACTGTTCGGTTTGGCCAATGTACATGGCAGAGGGGCACTGCTGGCACATGATGGCCTATATCACAATAGTAGACATGCATTTAAGAATGCTTGATAAAGATCTTGTAGGTGTTTGTCTCTGTCTGAGGGATTGGAGCAAATAAAGACGTAGGCAATCCCTCAGACAGAGACAAAGTGCTGGAGATGTGGTCTTCATGAGTCTCTTGTAGGTGAATCCTATGTGTCTAAATACCTACTGAAGCAATTCACTTTATCACAAGATGTAGATTAATACCAGCTACTTTAACTAGTAAAGTAACTTGCTATCCACATTCTGTTCTAACTTTCCTATGGACTCTGCCACATTCTGGGATGTAATTCAGACCACTGGGGGGTTGTATTCCATTAGTTCCACAATTTGGGGTGTCATGTATTTCTTTGCTGTTGTAACTCCCATCCTGGACCTCTCACAAACAACCTTCCAATGTACAGGTCACACCCTGAGTGTCTTTATATAGCAGGTCTGACCCAGGACCCTGTCAGCAACACTCCAGTCAAACGTTGGCTTTCACCAGTCTTGATTACTACTTGCAGGGTGACTCAAACACATTCCCAGGTCCAAATTTCCCCCAAAACTTGTGTTCTATGCTGTATAGCCCTCTCTTGAACAGTTCAGGTGTATTAAAGGTGCATTGCCCCTGTAAAGGGTCTATAGTCAATAGTTTGCAACTTTTGCTGGAGTTCCCAAAGAGTTTAATTTAAATACGACACTGGATTGGTTTAGATTAAAAATGTAACAAGTTTATTAACAAAAGAAGATAGGCTTTGAAATGAAATTAAGCATCAGATATTAAAGTCAGGTGTGTAGTTTAGAAATAGTGTGTGGGATGTGAATACAGTGGTGCTTTTGATCACAAGCTACTCCATGGTAATAGTGGGAGTTATTGGCTTGTGTGTAGAATTTTAAGGTAGCTTAATTTCTGAAGTAAGCTGATGTGGGGTTTTTTTTTTTTGTTTTTTTGGGGGGAGGAGGGTCCATGAACAATGGGAGCATATCACCCGGATCATTTTTGACTTGTCATCATTCAAAGCCATTCTTTCCTGCATTTCTAAGACACTTAACATTTTTACTTTGTCTCTTTGTCTTGGGTGTCTCTAACTGTGTCCCTCACTGCAGTATATAGTCCCTAAATACAAAAATAAGTCCTATTACATTTTTTTATGCAGTGTTGTAGCTGTGTTGGTCCCAGGATATTAGAGAGAGAAGGTGGATGAAGTAATATCTTTTTTTGTTTGGTTGGGTTTTTTTGGTGGGTTTTTTTGGACCAACTTCTACTGGCGAGAGAGACAAGCTTTCAAGATGCACAAATCTCTTGTTCAGGTCTGGGAAAGGTAAAAGAGTGAATGGGTGCAATCTCCTAGCTAGCTAAAAGTGGAGGAAAACCTAATATAACTTGCTGCTGTTGCTGCTTTTATCCAATAGAAGTGATTAGTGCAATAAGATACTAAGACATTGTACTAATTTGATGCTCTGAGGATGATGCCCTTGATGGTTTGTGAAGTCAACATTCCCACCAGCTCCTCAGCATTTCTTCTTCCTACCCACATCACTTCCTTCTTATCTAGGTTAAACTTGTTATTGTCAGCCACAATTGGGTTCCGGAATGGACTTGTGAAAAACACTCTCTGCACTGCATATGCATACAGCATACATTGACTCCATCTTTCTCTCTTTCCTTCACCTTCTCATCAAGCTCATTCTCCCTTGTGATTTAAGACAGGTTTTGAACACTATGCTCCACAAGAATAGTGGTGTTTGTAAATAAAAATGCTCTTCTAGAAGGATATTGTGACCCATTTAAGTGACGTGTAGTGTATATGTGATTTTTTTATATATATATATCAAGTTCTAGCCACATTTGACTTGTATTGCAGCATATCAGGCCAACATAACACATTTGTCATTGAATTGTTTTACCGAAATAAAGTCTGTGCGATGTCTCTTGGGTTAGGTTTACCCTGCTTTTTCATGAAAGTGCACATAACTTGGTTAGGCTTATTGCCTGACATCTCTGTGAGATAGCAAGGTCTGCTGCTCCTGGAAGAATTAATTCCAGGTGACTTCTGTATTCCCTCAGGAGTCCTGTCAGGAAATGAGTTTTAATTTCCATCAGAGAGGCTCTGTAGAAGCCCCTCAGCATAGGCTATATCAGGGATGCCGCACTGAATCAGTGCTGGGCGCCTACTCCAGTAAGACTTGCATGCATTTTTAGGGATGTTCTGGGCCACTGCTGGCTTTCCACTACCATGCTACCAAACAGCCTTTTAAAGCTGTAACAACCTCTTTGAAAAAGAACATGATGTTCTAATAATGCTTGGTAGCCTCAACTCCTTCTCTGTAGTTTAAATTAACACCATTCTCTCTACTGTGTCTCTGTCTGCATCTTCTCTATCCACTTATTGTAGAGAGAGTAAGTGGGGACCTGTAATCCATATCATCAATAAAAATGAACTAATGAAGTCTAGACATAATAATCTCACATTATCAGAAGAAAGCTCAGTGAGATTTAAGATGATAAAGTAATAAACCCCTGAAAATTGGGGTTTAGCAAGGAAATGCCAACAGAGCTTGAAATATATCATTATAATCCCAGTGGTACAATGCAGTGTTTAGTGAATCAGATGTTCCTGATAAAATAAAGTAATATAAAATTTGGGTTTTGATACACTAGTAAAAGTTATGTGCAGGAATAGAAATTTAGTGATTTTGTGCCCTCATCGGTTTGTATGTAAACTTTGTTCAGAGCATTTAAATGGCCAGAAATGTAATATTGCTATGTAAAAGTGGTGTCAGTGTAATCCAACGACTTTATGAATTATATCTTTCTGTAAGTAAGGTCAGAACAGGAGTGATGGAGGACCATTGCTCTGTAACAGCTGCAGTATAGTCTCAGATCCCTTCAAGGTTTGACTGGATGTAATTTATGGGAGATTCAGTAGGGCTAGAAGGGGAAAAGAATCTTCCCACTTGTTTCATCACTTCATGGCAAAAAATATGCTTCTTCACATCCCCCAGTTTGTCAAAATACCATCTCTTTCTTTCAGCCCACAATTGATTGTACTCAGTTTCCTGTCACCCATTAAGTAAGTAAGCTGCTGCCTGTGTGGGAATGTTGTTCTTAGGAAGCAACGACCAGTATCAACCACCGCTAATGTTGACATTTCTTTGAAAGGAGACCTTGTGGAACGTTTTATCTTTTCAATAATAATGGGTGGATTGAAGTCTCACTAGACTACTTGTGAAATTTAGAAGGTTTGAGAAGGTCTCCATCTCTACTACTAACATAAACTAATGAGAACACTTCTTGTAAATTTTAACCCTGGTGCATTCTGCCATTGGCTGCTAGTAACAGAAGCTGGCTGTCTCCTAGACAACTGTTAGGTGTTTACAAGTGGGAGTTCTTGTGATATCTCAAAGGCCTAATACAACCATTTGTTTGTTTAAAATGACATGTCCATATATATTTTTTAAAATTCAAGAATAATTGAGCAAAATGTATTACTTCTATAAACTTTATTGAAAACTCAATTAAAAGACTCAAGTAATGGCAGTTAAGTCGATCTAATCTATCTATTTTTGGTCATTCATTATGAATTGTTTCCTAGTATTTTGACTAACACATTGAACAGGTGGCATTATTGTTATTAAACTTAGATATTGATCCTGATAAAGAATGTTTGGGAATCAATGGGGAGCATAGCTGTAATGAAGGGTTCTTGGAATTTAGACCTCTATATGTATCCCTGACCTGGAACCTGCAGCAATTGCAAATTTAACGTTCTCTATCTAGATGTCATTTGAATTTGCTCAGATACTTGGTCTGTTGCAGATTGGAGCGTACGGATTATAAAATCTGTTTGGATTATGTGTCAGCATTAAAAATGCTTGTATTAGTGGAGCTGCTATGCAATCTTTTTATTATATCCCAATTAGGATGTTCCAAGGAAATTATTACTCTTACATGTGATGATGTAGAAATTCATCAGCCTTAATATACCACTTTCTAAAATTTGTAGAGTTTGAGTAGATTAATCTACAAACTAGAGACAAGCCTAGTACTTGCTACGGCTAAAAGAATGAACAAAATGATACTTTTCCTGCCTGTTTTTTTTTTCTAAGAGAACAATAGAACTGTAAACTATTTGTTTGCAATAGAATGTTTGTTTTTGGTTTGTTTGGTTTGGGGTTTTTTTGCCTTTTTTTTTTTTGCCTTTTTTTTTTTTGCCAGAGAATTTGTACCTTGTGCATTTCATTTATTTAGCTTTTTACATTGGGAACATTTTAAACCATTGATGCCTCTGGATGCATGTACATCACTTTAAAATGACCAAAAGTACCAGTAAAAAATGGCAAAAAGTCAATTCTGAAAGAACTCTCCTAATTACTGTTAAAAATCCACCAAAACAAACCACCTTCAGACAAATCGATGAAAGAACGGATGAGCCTTATCACTCCCTGACAGTTGCTAAACTTGAGTTTGTAAGGCCAAGGTGGGTGTTTGAAAGGGAATTCCAGAGTCAACGAACCTCCCTGGTATGTCTACATTGCATTTGGAAGCAAGCCTGCAGACCTGGGTAGACAGACTCACATAAGGGTTTGAGTTGGCATGCTAAAAGTAATAGTGTGGATGTTGTAGCACCAGCAGGGAGCTGGGCTAGCTACTCAAGCTCAAGCCCTCCAGATTTTCTAGGTCTGAGCGAGGGTAGCCAACCCAAATGGAACCAGTGTGCTAGCTCAAGCCCCACTAGCACAAGTCTGATGCCTCAGCTGGGAGGCTTTCTCTCAGCTGCAGTGTAGTCATAACTACTGAGAACACACAGATTCCAGTAACCCAGAGTAGAGCTAGGCAAAGCAATTTAAGCAAATCATTAATTCACCAATAAATATATATTTGGGGTACCAAAACTATTTGTGAATTCAGCTAATCTTTTCAGCTGAAAAATATGTGTGTATGGGAGGGATTTTGAAAAAAACCAAGAAGTTTTGTTTGTCATTTTGTTTCAGACATTTCATTTCAAAGCACTTTGTTTCAAAATTTAGCTGAATATTTTTATATGAACAAACAGCAGGGAGAGGAAAAAAATGACCCAAAACAATCATTGTCTCTGGTCAAAGAAAATGATTTGTTGACCAGAAGCCATATTTTTTTTCTTTTCTGTTTTATTTTGATAAGGGGAAAAACAAACAAAAGTTGGTTCAAACCCCTCTCCCCCGCCCCCAAAACCAAAAACTCAATTTTTCACTCATCATTAATCCAGAATTCAAATTTTGGGGCGGATGTCTATTAGCAAAAGTGTTCCAGCTAATAACAATTCTCAGGGTGGTAGATAAGAAGGGAAATGGTTTATAAAATCATCCGGATCCAAATCATGTCAAGCTTCATACATATAAATCAACATCTTGGATTGCACTCTGAAGCGAACTGGTAGACATGCATCTGAAGAAGTGGGTATTCACCCACGAAAGCTCATGCTCCAAAACGTCTGTTAGTCTATAAGATGCCACAGGATTCTTTGCTGCTTTGGTAGACACTGAGTTTGTTCTCTTTAGCACAGATGCAACATTATTCTAGTAAGAAACATCACAAAGTTTGTGAAAAACAATCTACAATACTGACATTATTATAGGCCAAACCATCAATCTCTTCAACATATACAGAGATATGTTGAAAAACAAGAGCAATGGAATAGGACCCCTTAATACCCTATACAAGAGAATCTTGCAGCTAAAGGAAAAATTGAGCAATAGTATCTTTTGGGTTCTTTCCTTTAAGAAAGTGCAGAACTATTGAAAAGCAGTTCAATATTCTACCAGGGTAAACAGGTGAGACAAGAGTACTCACAGTCTATGGTATTGACTGTAGTCCATGCTTACTACCACTAAAATTTATTTAAATAAAAATAATCTTCTAAGTCACCTTACAGATAGGGTTGAAAAGAACTATAACCAGCTTTGCTTCAGCTTAACAGAGCTCTGCCTGATAATTTCTTTAGGTTCTTCTAAATATATATTATGCATGTCACATGATATATAACATTCCTCCCATTTTCTGGGCAGAATGAGACACACAAATGTAGGGGAAGATTGGTCCTAGCTTTACAGGCAGGTATCTCCAAGCAGGCAGGTTTTCTTTGCTTCCAGTAAGTAGTCCACCTGTGCTTTAAGAAGTCCCTGTTTATGCTTGTAAAGTTTCACCAGCAAAGGAAAACCTCACTCACTGAGAGTGGACTCCCTTAGCCCTGGTATCCACCTTATTCGCTTTGCCAGCAGGGCTTCATCTATGCAGAGTGGGAAAGAGTAGTAGCTTTACCCCAGCAAATTCTGTTGCTCACTCCAGAGGATTGACAAGGAAGTGCCTACAGTGTATCTCAAAGAACAAAAATGGGAAGCCTGGGGATATTGGGATTGGGAAGGATGGAATGAGTGAGAATGGGGACTATGTCCTGTGGCTGTGGAACTGAAGAGGAGTAGAAGATAACGGTATCAAAGGCTATAGAGGGCATGGAGGGAGCCAGGGAGATGGTGGGTGAGAGGGTCTTAAGACATGAGGACCTTGAAGATAGTCAGTGATATGGGAATGGTTAGGTAGCTGGAGGCAAAGGGTAAATGGGAACTGAGAGTATAAGAGAAGAATAGGAAATAACAAGTAACTAATAGTTACTAATTGAGAAATGATTTACTTCCCTGTGTCCAGTCAGGCTGGAAATACAAGAACAAACTCTCTTGCAGTTTCAACTCTTCCATTTCTATGCTTAGGCATTTTGAAATGTGACAAAATGAAAACTAATTTTAGAAACCTTGATCTCTTTCAAATATTGGTAAAGACTTGGGTTGGCTTCAGCTCGAGTGGAGGTTTCAATGAGGATATCTCCAAATAGTTAGGCTTGTTTCTATGAATTTCATGAAAACCATGATACCATTGCTAGAGCTGGAATGTGCTTTTCATGGTCTGATTGTCACTGCTACTGCTGCTAATAAATGAAGCAGAAATAACACAGCTTTTCTTAAGCAATGATGAAGCTGGTGTAGTGACAGACTAGCGAAAAAAATAATAGG
This sequence comes from Gopherus flavomarginatus, assembly GCF_025201925.1. Classification (NCBI taxonomy): domain Eukaryota; kingdom Metazoa; phylum Chordata; order Testudines; family Testudinidae; genus Gopherus; species Gopherus flavomarginatus. The sequence goes on from NC_066619.1 coordinate 180,610,615, forward strand.
TCCTACAAGTACACTGGGAAAATGACATTCAAGAGGCAGAGTAAGTAAACAACATATGTTCAACACTTTGGTACCATTCTCTAAAATGGTGGTTTTCACAAGAAAATAGCCAGTTAACATTATAATGAACAGTATACTTTCTTTTCTATAGAGTATTAAACTAAACATTGTATAGTGGTTCATGCATGTACCTAGAGAATTTTTTTTTATTTTTCTGTCTCTGTCAAATTTAAACTGAAATTTTGGTTATTCTAGATTCTTTTAATTAATAACCATAAGATTTAAACTATTTTTAAATGCCTAAGTTCCATTTTCCTTGGTCTCATTCTCTTTCAGTGAGATTTAGGCTCCTAGGCACCTGAGTCATTTCTGAAAATGTTACCTGTTACAATAGCATCTAAGTGTAGCCAAACAAAACAGTTAAGTCAGGGATCCAAAGCAGTTCATGTGTCCTGCATTTGGTAAAATGTACCATTGGTTGTGGAGAAAATTTTAAGTGTACCCACCCCAGATGCATACACAAAAATATATATTTGTGATATATCAGAACTATTAAGAATACAGTTTATTGATGTGTATGTTTGACAGTATATTATCATTGCACAGAAGACCACTTGGTTGTGAGTTTTGTGACACTTCTGTAACTAATAAGATCCACGATATGCTGCTTTCTGTTTCTTGATGAGACTAGAGGACGTATAACTAAATTCAACTTTAAGTGTTGTGATTACAGACAAAAATCTATAGCATCTTAGCAGAATACAATAATATATTTTTGCGATGATGCTATAAAATACAGTGAACTGCATTTGCCATTATATCTGCAGTTGCATCTATTTTATGTGTACAAACCCCTTTTTGAGCTCCATGGTTTACTTTGGTTTGCTAAAACAATCGGGAGTAATTAAGAGATGCTCATATCAGAAAGATTTACAAATGTGGGCTCTTTTGCTTAATTATTTTTGGTGCATTATTAGTTGATGAATCAAACATTTAACAAAAATCCCTTACTATTTAAAAGATAATTGATAATTGTCCAGTTGTTGTTTATCCAAATAATGTAGTGAACTAAACAAAAGGAAAGCAAGAGAAATTTGGGGAAGGAAGTTTTCTTATGGTTAAAACACAGAACTGCACCAAGAGATCTGTGTCTTATGCACTGCTCTGCTACAGAATTTCTGTGCAACCTTCAGGAAGGCACTTAACTGCTCTGTGGTCAGTTTTCCCAGTAGCAAATATGAATAATAATAATAATCCGTAAATCACAAAGCACTTTAGGATTTTTGGATTCAAGATGCTATTGAAGGGACTGACCTTTGAAATGCTCAGTGCCCTCTTCTCCCACTGATCTCAGAAAGTCAACATTTACTGGAGCTAACAATATTGCTGAACCAAAGATTTGACTAATTTAGGGCTCTCTCTGTTAATTGCTCCTTTTTTCTGCAGTAATATTGGTTACTCATAAGTAGAGCTGGGCAAAATCTTTTGGCTGAAACATGTTTCAGCAAAAAATGCATATCTGGTGACACCGAAATGTTATATGAATTCGTCTGTTTTGCTGAATTGTCAAAATATTTGTTTGAAATCTTCAGTTTTTTAAATCTAATATTCAAAATCAAAATGAAACACTGTTTTGGGTTGAAATAAAGGTTTTTTTTGACCCCAGATGAATTTTCCCCCATCTTTTTCAGGATTGCTTGCAAGCCAAAAAAAATTCACTCCGCCGTATTTATAAGTTTCTATAGGTTTCTAAATTTCAGACTAGTTTGTGATCTGATAGCTACAACAATTTGCTGTTCATTATTAATCATTTGTGTTGTGTGTGATTAGTCATATTATATTGTTCCTACTCCCTGACTGTACAACTTTAAAGTGAGAATATCAAATAGTAAATAATTGGAAATGAATAACAAAATACAATTTTGGTACGTATTCATGCAACTTTTGGTATTTGTACTACCATCAGTCATCCAAAGATGTGTTCATAGTAAACAGGCATAATCAGAGACAAGGCAATAAATCTAATTTGAAAAGCTTACTTTTGACTGTCTTCATGGATCTGTTCTCCCTCCTTCCCTCCATTATTCATCACACTTTATTGCCATTTTTTTGACATAGAAAATAGCAGTAACTGGCAGGCAAACATTCTCTTTTTAAATGACACTGTTGTATTAGATGACAATGAAGCTAAACAGCTCCTGTTATGAAGTAATGTTTGCTTTGGAGACATAATTTTGTTTCCTTTTGTGTACTAGTGAAAATTTCATTTAAAAGATTTACATGGAAACCAAGGTATAAGTACCTTTTTATATTACAGCAGTGTTAAAAAGGGCCTATTGGAAAGTGTTCAAGATGGTATTCAATAATGCTATGGCAAAAGTCTGTAGACAGTTTCAGGAACATGTTAATTAGTGATTCTCTCTACTGATTTTTAACAGTGGAAAGGGCATGAGATGATCTACTAAAAGCAGCTAATAAGGTACAGTTCTGTAGCTTTGATAGATTTGTATGGTTCCCAGCACAGATGATTAGTAAAACATGCAGAAAATACAGTAAACTAGTCAAAATAAAGGCTATATAAAAAACCTTGCAAGAATAGCTTATTTTACAACTTAAGGAGGCATCTAGTTTCTTTGAATCCTAGTTTTAGTGAAAAATCTTGATTTTTTTTTTAACTTGTCTACTTATACATTTTAAGGTCATCTATGAAGGCTACAAGAATTGTTTTTTAAAAAATCTGTTCAGTGTAGATCAAATGAAACTTATTCAGTCTAGCGGCAACTTCAGGAACCATGATCTTTCCACTCTTCAGGAGAGGTGAATAGGAAAACTTCACACAGTGAAAGCAATCATGTTTGCCAAAAAACAAAATGGAAATATTTTTCCCTCTGTTTCATGTTGATTTCAGACTGAGAAACTTCACATAAAAATAACAAAGGGAGGAACTGTAGGGAAAAGCTAGGAATAAATTTCTGCTGAAAAACAGTGCACAGTGAACTAACTTCAGAAGTGAGAGGTCTAAGTAGCAAGTATATTAAGCCTCAAAAATGTAATTGTCCATGATATAAAAAACAAGTTTGGAACCAATGTTGAGAAAAGTTCAGGGATACACCAATCAGAGGAGTGACTGACAGACTGAGTATCTTAAATCTCAGATTACAGAAGCCAATAAGTCAGTGGTTCCAAAACATTTTTCTGCCAAGGAGCCCTTTGGTATCTGACTATATCCCAGTCCCTTTTCATTTTTTATACATAAGTTTAACATTGTTGTTCTAGAACCTATACACATCACTTTCTATATTTTGGGTTCCTCTAAAGGGTGATATTGCTTTCCTGTCTTGTAGAACTATTGCAAGTCTTAGCATCTATGGCAGAAAACGTATTTCTAAACTCACAGGGTGGGTGTAGTCCTGACTGGGCAGGTACTGGTACTTCTGGACTGCCACTCGCCAGTGTGGGAATGCGTGCAAGGTCACGCTGTGCAGAGGATGCCATTTTGTTCTCAAAATGGCATCTTCCATGCAGCAAAAGTTCCAGAACACACTTCCAGTGTGTTCCGGCCCTGGATCAAGAGAATTGAGGCCCTGCAAACCCATGGCGGAATCCCAGAGGTCCAGGGACCGTACTTTGGGAACTACTGCAATAGGCAAACTAAATGTGGACACACCATACCCACTTTTTGTGACAGGGAAGAAACTAGGCCAAGAGGAAAAGGCATGGAGTTGTTCAGGCCTGTGTACAAAGAAAAATCCTAGAAGAACACCTGATGCAGAAGCACCACTCAAAATATACTTTCTGTATTACAGAATAAATAATTGCCGTATGTGTTACATATGATATTCTTACAATATGTGTAGCAATAGGGTCTGATCCTGCAAACACATACTACCAGGCATGGTGCTTTCTACCATGACTGTTAGCTGCATTGCTGCTATTCTCTGTAGTAAACTTAAGCAAAACATATTGGTATATAATCCTGCTGCAAGGTAATACAATCAATAATTTATAATGTATTGCTATAAGAACCTTTTAAAATATATTTTATTAAGAGTAAAAACAAAAAGCCAAATGTGGTAATTTTTTTCTGCTTTATTTTGGATGAAAGCATGACATTTTATAAACAATGTTTCAGTGAGATACTTTCTATCCACCTTTGTTTATACATTGGGCTAAAGTGCAGGAACTAGACTTGAGGTGCATTTGCGCAAAGCTTTGCATATTCAAGTATTCCTTACCTGAGTTTGGACTGCAATGGTTCTATTTGTTTGAGTAAAGATTTAAATGCTGCTTCTAACTTCTGAAAAGATAGTTCAGGAATTCCAAACAAATGGATACATAATCCTCAGAGGCAACTGTGTGTTCTTTTTCTTTTTTCCTTAGGGTATCTTTGACAGTGTCCTAATTTGTTTATAGTATGGTGTTCAATAGTTAAACAACATATTTTCTTAGCGTAATACGTAGCTTTACTCTGAAACTACTTTTAGTGTCAGTGAACAACATACAGTACATTCTGCATCTGTTTTATTCCACTTTTAATTTAGAAAGGAAAACGTATGTTCCCCAAGCTATGACTCACTTTTCTTCTGAAGTATTATATTTCTGTGATTTACTGAGATATTAACATGGAAATGGTGATGTTAAACAATACTTTGAATAGCTATAAAAGTGTAGTGGGAATCATGATTACATAAGAAAAAAATTAGTTATGTAGGTAACATTATTGTATAATTTCCCATAGGATCTCTACATCAAACAAGATTTTATTATGTTCTAAAACAAAGTTGCTTGTGCTCACTTTAGATATAAAGTACTGCTGAGTACAACAATTTCATAAGGCAGCTCACAGTACAAATAAAGACATCTGTTAATGGTACCATGAATAGTTATGAACTGTGGTGCTCAAATGGCTTTGCCAGCAAAGCAGTGCCTCCTAATTTATTTTTATAGCAAATGGTTGCCTCATTTTTCATGGTTTGGTAGTTTGCGTTGAAATGTACGAATAACTTCCAATGCAATCACTTCTGCACAGCATGTTTTATCGTAGAACATAAGATGGAATTGCTAATGGTCTGTTGGTGGGTAGTCCTCTTGATCAGCAGTTTTGTATGAATCCTTATTTTATGATTTTAAAATTAAGTTGAAAGTGGAATGTATTACATTAAAATACAATAAGTTTGGCTTTATGGGGGGATTTAATTTAATATCTGATGATGTTATCCTGGCTGGATCCAGGTGACAATGCTTTGGAATCATGCTATTTTCTCTTCCTATATATTGTAGTTGAATTGGTGATTTTTCTGGGAAAGAGGCAAATTGTAACATGCCAAAGTCTCAGAGTAGGTGGTAGTGGCTTGCGAAGAGCTCAAGTCCTTACTGTAGAATTTTTCACATGTCCCCTTGAAAAAAGAGGGAAATGAACTGACAGTCATAACAAATTAGTCTTTGTCTATGCAAACGCTCCAAGTTGTAATCAGTTAGTGAAATTTGTGTACAATCATATTGTGGTTAATATGCTGTAACTATGACAGCTAAACTTATTCTTGCTGGAGGTGTAGACAAGTACATAGCTGTTTTCATCTTATAATACCATTATCTTCCTCTGTAGATATGAGCTCCCTAACTGCCTGCATAATTGAATGGTCTAGCTCTCTTTCCTCCCAGCTCTAAAAGTGGCAGGACATCTGAAAGTTCATTATCAGGAGGAAGCCGTGTTGTTCTGTGTCCACAAAACCAGTGAGGAGTCCGGTGGCACTGTCATGGTATTCTATCCCCAATCTGAACCTTAGAGTTCAAATGATGGGGTACCAGCATGAATTCCTCTAAGCTTAATTACCAGCTTAGATCTGATAGGCTGCCACCACCCCAAAATATAGTGTTTTGGGGTACTCTGGTCCCCCCCAAAAAACCTTCCCTGGGGACCCCAAGACCCAAATTCCTTGAGTCTCACAACAAAGGGGAATAAATCATTTCCCTTCCTCCTCCTTTCTTCCTCCCAGATCTTTCCCACCCTGTGTACACTAGGATATCACCGTGATTCAAACTCCTTGAATCATAACCCAGAGAAATCAGGTTTTTTCTCCCCCTTCTCTCCCACTCCCAGGCTTTTCCTCCCTGGGCTATCCTAGAGAGATAGACAGATTCAAGCTCCGTGAATCTAAAACAAAGGGATTCCACCTTTTCCCCCCTCCCTTCTCTCTCCCTGTCTCCCACCAATTCCCTGGTGAGTACAGACTCAATTCCCTTGAGCCTCAACAAGGGGCAAAAATCAAACAGGCCTTAAAAAGAAAACTTTTAATAAAAGAAAAAAAAAAAGTAAAAATTGTCTCTGTAATTTAGATGGTAAATATTACAGGGTCAGCTTATAGACACTAGAGAAGAGTCTTCCCCCCAGCACAAACACACATTACAATCATTCCAGCAAAATACACATTTGCAAATAAAGAAAACAATTAAAAGACTATAACCACCTTTTCAACTTAATACTCACTATTTTGAATATATAAGAGACTGTAGCAGGGAGATTGGCAAGAAACCTGGTTGTACGTCTGGTCCCTTTCAGGACCCAGAGAGAACAAAGCAAAACCCAAAAAACACAAACAAAGGCTTCCCTCCACTGAGATTTGAAAGTGTCTTGTTTCCTGATTGGTCCTCTGGTCAGGTGTTGCAGGTTCACTGTTAACCCTGTACAGGTGAAAGAGACATTAACCCTTAACTATCTATTTATGACAGGCACCTTGAAGACTAACAGATGTATCTGGACATAAGCTTTCGTGGGTAGAGGTGAGGTTTTTACCCACAAAAGCTTATGCCCAAATAAATGTTAGTCTTTAAGGTGCCACTGGACTCGTTGTTGTTGTTGTGAAAGTTCATTGAAATACATGTTGCTCATCCTCCTCTCTGTGCATATACTCCTGAACCTCCATTTTCTGACTCAATATGAGACTACAGTCAGGGAAAATCTAGAGTTATAGGCAGCATGGTAGGTATTAATACATTAACATAGATGCCACCTTTGTGCTTTGTGAAAAAAAGCTGCTGTGTGGAACAAAGTCAATCCTGTTTCTAGTGACTAGGTCATCAGATGGTGTTGTGATCTGGTATGAATACAGGATTGTATTTATGGCATAGAAAAGTCTTTAGAGGGCAAGTAGGGATCAGTAACTAACTTAATCATAGAGTATTGATCAAAATAAAATTCATGCCAAACTACAGGCTTATTTTTAGTTGTTTGGGAAGAGCTAGTTTGAATCCTTTGTTTTTAGAACGGAACCTAAAGTAAATTTCTCTGAGTGAAGAAGCTCTTCATCTGATTTGTCCAGTTTAATAAGGAGCACTAGAAATCTCACAGGATAGTCTTCCCAGATTTAAGGCCAGCATCCAGATATGCTTACCAAACTTTGGGTACTTATCCACACATACAATGTAATCTTGCTGAGGTTTGCCCATTGCTAGTCCCGAAGGACTTGTGGACCTCAGTGGAAGGTAATAAAATACAAGTGATACTGTTAATCACTAAAGCACCACATCTGGTATGCATCCAAGACACGTGAATTTTCATGTAGCATCCTCTGAGACATCTGGTATCTGACTGCAGGGATACTTAGATCTAGATATTCCGCTTGAATGATTTTACATGTGCAGGGATACTCATAGACTTCAAGGCCAGAAGGAACCATCATGATCATCTAGTCTGATCTCCTAAACATAGCAGGCCACAGAAACTCACCCACCCACTCCTGTAATAGACCCATAACTTCTGACTGAGTTACTGAAATATTTAAATTATATTTAAAGACCTTAAGTTACAGAGAATCTACCCCAGTTACACTTGGTTAAACAGCAATTGACCCATGCATCATGCTGCAGAGGAAGGCAAAAAACCTCAGAGTCTCAGGAGAAAATTCCTTCCCAACCTCAAATATGGTGATCAGGTAGACCTTGAGCATGACAGCAAGACCCACCAGTCAGATACCTGGGAAAGGATTTGCTGTAGTACTTCAGAGCCCTCCTCATCTAGTGTCCCATCATCGACAGTTGGAAATATTTGCTGCTAGCAGTTACAGATCAGCTATGTGCCCTTGTAGGCCGCCTCGTCATATCATCTAACTTATCAAGCTCAGTCTTGATGCAGATATGTTTTTTTTGCCCCCACTGCTCCCCTTGGAAGGCTGTTCCAGAACTTCACTTCTCTGATGATTAGAAACCTTCATCTAATTTCAAACCTAAACTTTTTGGTGGCCAATTTATATCCATTTATTCTTGTCTCAACATTGACGCTTAACTTCTTCCTCTCTGGTATTTATCCCTCTAATGTATTTACAGAGAGCAATCATATCTCCCCTTAACCTTCTTTTGGTTGACCATGCACTTTGAGTCTCCTCTCATTCCTCAGATCATCCTAGTAACCCTTCTCTGCATCTGTTCCAGTTTGAATTCTTCTTTCTTAAACATGGGAGACCAGAACTGCACGCAATACTTCAGATGAGGTCTCATCAGTGCCTTGTATAATGGCAATAGCACTTTCCTATCTCTACTGGCAATTCCTCACCTGATGCATCCTAGGGCAACATTAACCTTTTTCATGGCGACATCACGTTGGCGGCGCATAATCATATTGTGATCCACCAATACACCAGATCTTTCTCCTTCTGTCACTTCTATCTGATCAGTCCTCAGATTATAACAAAAATTCTTGTTCTTAGTCACTGGATGCATGACCTTGCACTTTGAACTATTAAATTTCATCCCATTTCTATTACTCTAGTTTTGAAGGTCATCCAGATCTTCTTGTACGATTTTCCATTCCTCCTCTGTATTGGCAATATCTCCCAACATTGGTTCAGCCACAGATTTTATTAGCACACTTTTTGTACCAAGATCATTAACGAAAATGTAAAATAAGATTGGTCCTAAAACCAATCCCTGAGGGGCTCTACTAGTAACCTCCTTCCAGCCTGACAGTTCACTTTTCAATATGATCCATTGTTGTCTCCCCTTTAACCAATTTCTTACTCACCTTTCAATTCTCGTATTTAATCCCCATCTTCTCCAATTTAATAATATCTCATGTGGAACTGTATCAAATGCCTTACTGAAATCCAGGTAGATTAGATCTACTGCATTTCCTTTGTCTAAAAAAACAGTTATCTTCTCAAAAAAAGAGATCAGTTTGGTCTGGCATGATCTACCATTTGTAAAACCAGGTTGTATTTTATCCCAGTTACCATTTACCATTATGTCCTTAACTACTTTCTCCTTCAAAATGTGTTCCAAGACCTTGCATACAACTGAGGTCAAATTAACAGGCCTATAGTTTCCCAGACCACATTTTTCCTCCCTTTTCTCAATAATAGGGTTTACACTAGCAATTCTCTAGTCATAGGGTATATTTGCCGAGTTTACAGACTCATTAAAAATCTTTGCTATTGGGCCTGTAATTTCATGTGTCAGTTCATTTGATATTTTTGGATGAAGATTTTTCCAATTTTTATCCGATTAAGCTGTTTTGCATTTGACTTCCACCTTGGATGTGATAATTTCTACCTCCAAATCCTCATTCCTATTAGCCACCCTACCACTATACCCAAGCTCTTCATTAGCCTTATTTAAAAACTGTCAGTATGATACTGTCAATACGAAAATTACATTTCCATCTGAAAATTTTGTACCAATTATCACATGTAACCCATAATATTGTTTTAAATGTGTATAAAAGTAAAACATTCCTTTATGTTGTCCACATTGTTTACTTTGTACATTTGACAGCACTTAGTGCAGTCATTTCCAATTTTTTTTATTGTTGGATAGTTTTACTCACATTGTGCTAGTGCGTAACAATCACTTGCATAAGCTGCTTTGAGTGAATTCATGTGTATGCTCTTCCCCAAACACCATAGAATGGTATCTGCTGCTAAGAGCTGCAATAAAACTGAGACTGAAATGATCGCAAATAGGCATGCACACAGAGATGAAGGAAGGATAGGCAAGAAGTGGGCCTTGGGTCCATCCAAAGGAATCTTCTAAATATCCTTTATAGTCTTGTAACCAAAATACAACTATATTTTTATACAAGCATGGCCTGTGTCCCATTTTTTATTTTTTCATTCTTTTCAACTACAGTAAGCAGATTGCTGACCTCTAATATAGCTTTAGTCCTATATTCTATATACCTAGGACAAGCATAGTACCTTCACCTTCTCCCACTGTTGTGCATGTCCCTTTTCTCTCTTCTCCAATTGTCTATGTGCCTGAGAGAGGCTAACTCAACATATATACAAAAAATTACGTTCAAAGTCAAGCATTCAAAAGTTAGAATTAAGATTAGTTAAGCAACCTTAAGTTTGTCCTCTTTTTCATATAGATTATTATATAGTCCTTAATTACATAATAACAGCATGCTAATTTTCTTCCATGGGAACTCTGTTTCATTCAGTGCACAGAATGACAAACCTACACCCGATTTCTCCTAAATTACGGAAATCTTTAGTTGCAGCTTTAGGTGGCTTTTGATTATCTTTGCACCACTGGAGCACCACAAGGGAAACTTCTGAAGCCCAAGTACTCGATTCATGAAAATTAGTGATGGAAAAGACTCAGGGCAGATAGAAAAGAGTTTTAGGAAGCAAGTATACCCTCCAGTCTTGGAAGGATCATTTCCACTGTACTGCACATTCTCAATTTACTGTCCAGCTTCCTTATTTCTAACATAAGATTTTAATTGGAAATGGGGACCCAAAGGCATCCCACTTTAATGTCTTAGTATTTAAATCTGGTTTGAAATAAGCCTGGTTTTAATTTTTTATTCTCGTAATATTTATCTTGTTTTAAAATAGACTGAACAAAGGTTGTGAAAGTTGAAACACGAGCACTCAATTTAGGTTTGATGGGAGGAACAGGGAGATTTGGGTGAGTACCTATAAAACAGAGGGACTGGATGAGCTTTGTAGACTGCAAGGGACAAACTGGATTGTCTATCCATTTTATAGTTGTTAATGAGATGCACGGTTGGTGTTTCCTAAAATGTTACTAAATGAAGCTTCTGGGTAAGTTCCAGAGTCCAGATTTCTGTAGTCAGAGCCCCCTTCCCCCCCACTCCAAAAAAAAACAAAAACAAAAACAAAAAAACCCTAAATACATGCTTTCATTTCCACCATCTGTGCTGGATCCTGTTATGTTGTCATACTCATGATTCATCGTGCCCACATTGCATATGGCAAGCTTGACTTTTTTTTGTCAGCTCCTGAAATTGCACCAAAACCATGGAAACAAAGCATGACCTAAATACGATGGATGAATTAGATCTCATATCTGCACGTGCTGAAGACTAAGCAATATTTCTCCCTGTTAAAAACAATACTTCTAATTTCTTTATATGCCAGGGTGATTTAGAAAAGAGTACATGAGGTGTTAAACCATTCATAAACTGATACTTATCGCATACATATTGCTGGCAGATTTAGAATAGATTATTTGTTCAGGTTTTAGAATATTAATAACTAAAAACTAATTCTACTTCACTAGAGAATTATTTTTTTATTCACAGTAAAACAAAATGTAGTTCTATAGTACCATTTGTCTGAAAATGAAAATGACATGTAAACAAGAGCTTAATAATCAGAAGCATTTTTAATATATTTTTTCTTTGGATACAAAAATATTCTACACCATTATAATTTAGCAGATTAATTCAATCTCTAGATATTTATATTTTCACTAAAATTATTTGTATGAAAGTACTGTTTGCCACAGCTGATCATATCTTTCTCCTATAAATCTTTGAACACCCAATATCAAATAGTTGGAAGATAAGTTAAATGTCTTGTCTGTATTTAATACATATCAAACATGGTCAGGAGTGGACAGTGGAAGTAAAGCTGAAGATACTTATTCATAGATTTCAGGAATTTATAGTTTTCACATTTAGATTTTTAAGGCCAAAAGCTACTATTAGATAATCTTTAAAAAGGGGAGCAAAGAAGACCAGAGAATTTATAGACCAGTCAGCCTAACTATGATACCTGGAAAGATACTGGAACAAATTATGAAATAATTTGAAAGCACCTGGAGGATCACAGGTTTTATCAGGAATAGCTAGCATGGATTTGTCAAAAACAAATCATACTTAAGCAACTTAATTTCCTTCTTTGACAGGGTTACTAGCGTAGCGGATTCAGGAAGCAGTAGCTGTCATTTTTAGTAAAGCTTTTGACAGTCCCACATGACATTTTCATGAGTAAACTAGGGAAATGTGGTCAAGATGAAATTACTATAAAGTGGGTTCACAACTAGTTGAAAGGACTATCAAACAGGAACAGCAAGCAGGAGGTCAGACTAGATGATCATATTGGTCCCTTCTGACCTATGAGTCTATGAATTTTGCGAGGGAGTTCTCCGGATGAAGAAGTGACTACATGACCCTTGGAGTGAGTTTCTGTTTGTTTATTGTGTGCTTGCTGCTTGATTGTGGTGTGTTTGGGGAGGGCCATAGGCTGAGTTTAGTGGCCTGCTAGGCAAGGCTGAGAACTTCTTGATGAGGCTTTGAGCCCTAATCCTATGGGTGGCAGGTCACATAGGCTGAGAGAGGTTCTGCCTCCACAAACAGCCTGGCATGATCCTGCCCCTTGCTGTGACTGCTCCCTGTGTACGGCTCCAGTTCTCTGGTTCCAGCCCCCCAGTGCTCTGCTGGGGCTGGGGCCAGGTGCTGGCCACCTTCCCGTGTTCCAGAGCTGGGGTTGCGGGGGGCTGGGGCCGCACGCCTTCCTGCTCTCTGGAGCAGAGGAGGCTAGAGCTGTGTGCTGCCCGCCCTCTTGGCACTTCTTTGGGAGTGGAGGGCTAGCCGCGTGACTGGGCTAGTGGCCACAATGGGGGGTGGCAGCTCTGGGCTCTGGTGGCAAAAAGGGGGGCTCAGCTCCAGCAAGAAGGAAGGGGTGGGGCCTCAGGTGGAAGGGGTGGGGCTGCGGGCTAGCTTCCCACAGCCGGGGTTCACATGCTGCCTAATCCCTTTAGGATCCATTAACTGTTAACCAAGGGGCAGGGCTACTCAGGGAGATCAGAGGTTTAAAAAGCCAGCTGCTAAGAAACCAGAGGAGCTAGCGACCAGGAACAGCAAATGGGAGTTTGCAAGACAGTTTAGAAGAGGCGTGTGAAGGACAGATGCACCTAACATTCTCTAAACTTAGGCCAATAAGCACTCCCCTACCGGCTATCCCCCCAAAAAAATACAGGACTAAAAAGAATGTAGACAGAAGTCCAGTAGTAGAGTGGGAGCTATCCAATTTATTGCACTGAATGTAGCATGTAACCTGTGGGCAGGTGTGTGCATTTGGTGCATGGAGCTCATGGCCCTCAGGGATCAAGTTTGGGATTTTGAGATCAGAGTGGCTGAACTAGAGGAGACAAAGGGGAGAGAAAGGTACACAGATGAGAAGTTCCAGGATACAGCAAAGTCGTCCCACCCCCAGTCTGACAGTCTTTGCAGTGTTGAGGAAGACGAAAGTCTAAGGGAAGGAGAACATCAAACTGGAGCAGACAAAAAGGTCCCTTGTTGGGCCCCTCCTTCCAGAAAATGTCATGGTATCCACTTGCAGTGAGTATACCTCTTCAGAGGAGGGAACCTAGTTATTAGGAAGAGACAGGTAATAGTAATGGGGGATTCAATCATTGGAAATACAGATAGCTGAGTTTGTGATGGCCAAGAGAGCCACATGATGAATTTCCTGCTGGATCTGAAGGTTGTGGATCTCTCCAGACATATAGGCAGATGTATGTGCAGTGTGTGGGGGGAGCTAGTGGTCATGGTACATCTAAGTACCATGGCATAGGGAAAGGTAGTAGAGAGGTCCTAGCGGTCAAATTTTGGCTGCTAGCAAGATATTGAAGTCCAGGACCACCATGGTAGCTTTCTCTGAAAGCTTCCAGTTCAATGTGCATGGCTGGTTAGACAGGCAGAACTGCAGGGGTCTCAATGCATAGATGAGACAATGGTGGAGGGATTTAGGTTTATTAAAAAGTGGGGAACCTTTTAAGAAAGAGCAGCCCATTCAGGAAGGATGGGCTCCACCTAAACCAAAACAGAAACAGATTGCTGGCATTAAAAAGGCTGTAAAGGAGTTTTGAAACTAGGGGTTGGTAAAAAGCCAACAGGTGTGGAGAAGCTCAGATTGGACAGAGACCTCCCAAAGGGGAGGATATATTAACAGGGATTCTCTATATCCTAGTAAAAAGGAAAGGATAGAAATTGATAAAGTACAGGAGGAACTGAACAAAAACAGTCAAATGAAAGTCTTATTCAGTTACATCACATGAAGGCAGACAACTAAAAATTGACAAATGTTATAAATGCTTGTGTACAAATGCAAGAAGTCTAAATACTAAGATGGATGAATTTGAGTGTCTTGTATTAAATGAGGCTATTGATATAATAGACATCACAGAAATTTGGTGGAATGATGACAATATATGGGACACTGTAATACCCGGGTATAAAATATATAGGAATGACAGAGTAGGTCATTCTGGTCTGTGAGTGACACTATATGTGAAATAAAGCATAAAGTAAAATATAGTAAAAATCTTAAATGAATCATTGTGCCATATTGGATAGAAATTCCATGCTTGAATAATAAGCGTATAGAAATAGGAATATACTACAGACCAACTGACAAGGTTGATGATGGTGATTTTGAGATACTCAAGGAGAATGGAGAAGCTATAAAAAGAGAAAACTCAACAATAGGTGATTTTAGCTGTCCTTAAATTGATTGGGTAAGTGTTACCACGGGATGGGATGTAGAGATAAAATTTCTAGACATCATTAATGACTGATTCTTGAAGCAGTTAGTCTTGGAACCCACAAGGGGAGAGGCAATTATTGATTTAGTCAAAGTGGCTCACAGGATTTGATCCAAGAGGTAAATATAGCTGAGCTGCTCAGTAATAGCAACCATAATGTAATTATATCAAACATCTTTGTGGATGCTGGAGTGGAAAATCCCAAAGAAGTCCACCAAAGTAGCATTTAACTTTAGAAATGGGAGCTAAACAAAAATGGGAAGGCTAATTAAACAGAATTTAAAAGGAACAGTCAGAAGAGTGAAATGCCTGCAAGCTGCATGGAAACCTTTAAAAAAACATCATAATAGAGGTTCAAATTAAATGCATACCCCAAATTTAAATAAAACAGTAAGAGGACGAAAAAATACCATCATCGCAAAACAGTAAAAGAGGTGGTTAGTGGCAAAAAGGCATCCTTTAAAAACTGGAAGTCAAATCCTACTGAGGAAAATAGAAAGGAACATAAAATCTGGCAAGTCGGCTGTAAAAAGATAATTAGGCAGACCAAAAAGAATTTGAAGAGCAACCAGCAAAAGACTTGAAAACTAACCAAAAAAAAAAAAAAGTACATTAGAATCAAGAAGCTGCCAAACTATCTGTGGGTACACTGGATAAGCAAGATACTAAAGGTCCACTCAGGGAAGACAAGGCCATTGCAGATAAACTAAATCAATTTTATGCATCTATCCTCATTGCAGAGGATGTGAGGGAAATTCCCACACCTGAACCATTCTTTTTAGGTGACAAATCAGAGGACCTATCCTAGACTGGGGAGTCAGTAAAGAAGGTTTTGGAACAAATTTATAAATTAAATAGCAATAAGTCACCAGGACGATATGAGATTTACCCAAGAATTCTGAAAGAACTCACATATGAAATTGCAGAACTACTAAGTGTTGTGTGACTATCACTTAAATCAGCCACTGTACCAGATGACTGGAGGATAGCTAATGTGACAGCAATGTTCAAAAAACGCCCCAGAGGCAGTCCAAGCAATTCCAGGCCAGTAAACCTAACTTCAGTGCCAGGCAAATTGGTTGAAATTATAGACAAGAACAGAATTATCATACACATAGATGAATATGATTTGTTTGAGAAGAGTCAACACAGTTTTTGTAAAGGGAAATTATTCCTCACCAATTTATTATAATGCTTTGAGGAGGCAAGGGGATCCAGTTGATGATGTGTACCTGAATGTTCAGAAAGCCTTTCACAAGGTTTCTCACCACAGATGGTTAAGCAAACTAAGCAGTGCTGGGATAAGGGGGCAGGTCCTCTCATGGATCGGTAACTGGTTAAAAGACAGGGGGAAATGGGTAGGAATAAATGATCAGTTTTCAGAATGGAGAGAAGTAAATAGTGGTGTTCCCTAGGGATCTTTACAGGGACCAGTTCTGTACAACATATTCATAAATGATCTGGAAAAAGGGCTAAACAGTGAGGTGGCAAAATTTGCAGATGATATGAAACTACTCAAGACAGTTAAATCCAGAGCAGACTACGAAGACTTACAAAAGGACTTCACAAAACTGGGTGACTGAGCAACAAAATGGCAGATGAAATTCAATGCTAATACATGCAAAGTAATGACTGTTGGAGAACATCATCCCAACTATTTAGATCCTATCATCTTGCATAGTTCTCTGAAATTATCTGCTCAGTATGCAGTGGCAGATAAAAAAAGCTAACAGAATGTTAGAAATCATTAGGAAAGGGATAGATAATAAAACAGAAAACATCAGAATGCCACTATATAAATCCACGGTATGCCCACAGTTTGAATATTGTGTGCAGTTCTGATCACCCCATCTCAGAAAAGACATATTAGTATTGGAAAAGGTACAAATAAAGGCAACAAAAATAATTTGGGGTAGGGAACAAATTCCATATAAGAAGAGGTTAAAAAAAGACTGAGACTGTTCAGTTTAGAAAAGAGTCAGCTAAGAGGGGATATTATAGAGGTCTATAAAATCATGAATAATATGGAAAAAGTAAATAGGGAATTGTTATTTACCCCTTCACATGAGAACAAGAAGCATTGGTCATCAATGAAATTAATAGAAACCAGGTTTAAAACAAAGATAAGGAAATAATACTTCACATAAGGCACAGTCAACCTGAGGAACTCCTTTCCAGGAGATGCTATGAAGGCCAGAAGTATAAATAGGTTCAGAAAAGATTTAGATAACTTGATGCATGATAGTTCATCAATAGTTATTATCCAAGACAGTCAAGGATGCAGCCTCATAATCTGCGTTTCCCTAAACCTCTGACTGTTAGAAGTTGAGAATGGATGACAGGGGGATGGATCAATTGCCTTGTTCTGTTCATTCCCTTTGAAGAAGCTAGCGTTGACCACTGTCAGAAGAGAGATACTAGGCTAGATGAACCATTTTCTGACCCAGTATGGTCATTCTTGTATTCTGAAGACCATACTCAGAATAGTTGTCTATAGTTCAATGTCAAATTGGGAGGGTATATCTAGTGGTGTCCCACAGGGGATCAATCCTGGGTCTGGTACTAGTCAATATTTGCGTTCATGACTTGGACAATGGAGTGAAGAGTATGCTTATAAAATTTGCAGATGACACCAAGCACTAAGGGTTGCAAGTACTTTGGAGAACAGGATTAGAATTCAAAATTACCTTGAGAAATCAGAAATGTGGTCGGAATTCAAAAAGATGAATTTCAATAAAGATAAGTGGAAGGAAGGAAAAATCAAGTGCACAACTACAAACTAATAATTGGCTAGGTTGTAGAACAGCTAGAAAGGATCTCGGTATTGTGGATCACTAATTGAATGAGTCAAAAATATGATGCAGCTGTGAAAACAGCTAATATCATTCTGGGGTGTATTAACAGGAGTGTGGTATGTAAGAGATAGGATGTGATTGTCCTGCTTTACTCAGCACTGGTGAGGCCTCAGCTGGAGTATTGCGTCCAATTCTGGCACCATACTTTAGGAAAGATATGGACAAATTTGAAAAAAGTCCAGAGAGCAACAAATATGATTTAGAGGTTTAGAAAATCTGAACTCTTAGGCAAGGTTAAAAAAACCCTGTGCATGTTTAGTCTTGAGTAAAGAAAAGTTAGGGGGTACCTGATTACAGTCTCAATATTTTGATGACATTTTAACCCATGACAACAGCCTAGTTATCTAAGGAAAAATAAAAAAAATGGTCATTTGAAACTCAAAAGTAATATGCAGAAGTTGTGCAAGAGAACTAGAGTCAGAAGCTAATGTGGGTCTTACTCAAATGACAGATTAAGAGCATTTCAGCTAATCATGCGTGGTCAGTAGGATTTGACTCCAAGACCTTTAGCACTAAGAAGAATATAAAACTTGCATAACAAGAATGTTACATAATTTCCCATATCAAAAGGAAAGCTGGTCTTGAGATTTGCAGTCCACAGCACTAGTTCAAGTTCTTGTATTGTCACTACTGTTCATAATTAATTTATAGTAAAGGTTGAACTGAGGACCTTGAGCACTGAAATACAGACCTCTATCACTTCAGCTAAAGGAACAAGTCTGTTATGACCACCTGCTGCTTCAGAGTAGCCACCATGATCTTTGCCTCTGCATGTTGAAGCAGAAGGCTGCGGCACTCATAACTCAGCAGACAGGACAGAAAAGCAAAAGGATTCTAGACTACTACAGTTGCATGAGAATTAAGTATTAATGAGGATCTCATAAAATGACAAGACTTTGGGCCACTGACCATGAGAATTAAAGTACCTTAGAGCAGAGTGAGCTTTCACAGGCCCAATACATGTTTTTACTTGCCTCCCTCTTCACTAGTGTCACCTTTTTCTTACCCATATTGAACTTAAGTCTGCTGGCTTATATAGAGAGCTGGTGGAAAATCTTCCTACACTTTTTTCTTGTCAGAATATAAGGTTTTGTCAAAAAAAGAAAATTTGCTGGGAAAATTTCAACTTTCAGGAGAACATAAAGTCCTGGGCTTTCCCCCCACAATTCAAAAACTTGATATAGGAGAGAGGGGAGTAGACTTGAATTTTCTGAATTCCTGAAATTCTAGGAAGTCTCTAATATCCTCCCTCTCCCCTTTATTTTAACTGTTTTACAACTTTTGCCTGATGGAAAACTGTATGTTGAAAGTGTTAATTGGTTTCTGAAAGCATTGCTATATTAACACTTAAAAGTAGAAAGTAGACTATTTCGTTATATCAAATATCTTAACTCAGCCAGTCACTGCAGAAGCAAGGAGAAACTGGTGCCATTTTTATTAATAAATTTAGAGAACTGGAAACATATTGGAACATATTCATGTATTAGCCTAAAGTTCCTACGTTTGTTATCTTTTTCCTAGGAAAAGGGTTATTTCCAACATGATTTTCTTTTTTGTAGGAAAAACAGCAAGAAAATCAAGGGATATACAATGTCACTTCAGGTAAAAAATGTGTATTTTGTTGCTTTTCTACTGACATTGCAATTTTTCCACAGATCTCTATCAGTAAGTCCAGTGGCTGACAGTGAACTATTACAATTGGTTTGGGGGAGGGGAGGATACTATTGCAAACCTGTTTGAAGAAATTAGGAATAATAAACAGAAGGCATGCATAACTTTGCTGGCCATGGAGAAGTCTTCAGTCATGCCCCTGGTAACAAGCATTTTCTCTGTGCTGGAGCAAACTGTCAAATTAATTTGTAAATGAAATCGCTACAAGGGTCTGTCAAGTAGCTCAGTCTTGTAGTACATGCTCTTGCAAGGTGTACCATTTCAGCCCCCATTCCCAGACCCTGCTGACAGTGATTTGTCATTTTAAAAGTCTACAGCCCAATAAACACACTGTCGGGGGGTATCGATCAAATCAAGTTAGTGCTCAGTAACTGTGCACCAGTGAAACCAAGTGGACAGATTAGTCTGTGTTTGCTGGCAAGCAAGTCAGAAGTCAAGATGTGATCAATTCACCAAAGTACAGTGACAGAATAATATATTAAAATGGATTGATCTCTGAGCTATACTAAATCAGGTTAACTCTTATCCTTGGGTGAGTTTGTTTTACAGAGGATTTCTTCAGTTTCTGTTCAAAATTCTCCAAAAATTACATTTTGCATTAATATCTTCTTTGACAATGTTGTTTGGCATAATTTTACATTTTTTTTCACCACCAGCTATGCTGATATCTCTCTGAAAGATACGAAGTAGCAGCTTGGTGATCAGAGGGTTCACAATTAATTGTAATACTCCCAGGATGACTGAAAGATGTGAATATGGGAAGCCTATCTCTTTCATGATTTTTGTAATCAAAAAGCTAAATACGTGATGACATCTGCTTTCTGGAAGTGTTAGAATGAGTGTGGTCTAAGTTATTTAGCAGAGGCCTATCTACTCACTGACTTGCTGTGAGCTCAGGTTATGGTACTTAACAGCACCAAGCCTAATTTTTTCTTCAGTTGCAACACAGGTATAGTAGTTAACTATGATGACTGTTTATGTTGCCATTTAAAGTGGTACTTGAGGGCCACAGTCACTCTTTCTTTCTGAAGTATGCGGAGAAGTGTAGGCTCTTGAATACAACCGTGTGGTAACTGCTGCCAAATGCTTGCTTACGGTGATCACATATGTTCTACAGGACATGAGGTTTGGTGTTAGTAAAAGGTCTTGAGATCCTTAATGACAGTTGTTCTAAAGTCACAAATACTATTAATGCTAGGATTTCAATATACCTGCCAAGTTCTTAATGCTTTTACACAAAATTGTAATAACTATCAATAAAAATATTTTCAAATCCTATATCACGTCACAGAGAAACTCCAGGAAAACTAATTACCTTTGTCATAACTATAAAGGGAAGGGAACAGCCCTCTTGTGAACAATACTATAAAATCCCTTATGGCCAGAGACACCAAAATCCTTTTACCTGTAAAGGGTTAAGAAGCTCAGGAAACCTGGCTGACACCTGACCCAAAGGACCAATAAGAGGACAAGATACTTTCAAATCTTGATGGGGGGAAGTCTTTTGTTTGTGCTCTTTGTTTTGGGGGTTGTTCACTCTTGGGACTAAGAGGGACCAGACATCAATCCAGGCTCTCCAAATCTTCCTGAACCAGTCTCATATTTCAAACTTGTAAGTAACAGCCAGGCAAGGCATGTTAATCTTATTTTAGTTTTCTCAACTTGTAAATGTTCCTTTTTGCTGAGAGGATTTTACCTATGTTTGCTGTAACTTTGAACCTAAGGCTAGAGGAGGTTCCTATGAGCTATATGAATCTGATTACCCTGTAAAGTATTTTCCATCCTGATTTTACAGAGATTATTTTTACCTTTCTTTCTTTAATTAAAAGCTTTCTTTTTAAGAACCTGATTGATTTTTCCTTGTTTCAAGATCCAAGGGGATTGGATCTGGACTCACCAGGAACTGGTGGAGGGAAAGGAAGGGGGATGGTTAAATTCTCCTTGTGTTAAGATCCAAGGGGTTGGATTGGTGTTCACCAGGAACTTGGTGAAAAAGCCTTTCAGGGCTACGCAGGGAGGGGAAAGTTTTAGGGGGAAAGGGAGTGTTCCAGACACTGAGGAATCTGGATGGTGGCAGCGAAACCAGATCTAAGCTGGTAGTTAAGCTTAAAAGTTTTTATGCAGGTCCCCACATCTGTACCCAAATTCAGAGTGGGGGAGGAACCTTGACAACCTAACTGCTGGAAATTTATATGTATTTCAGAACTGAAATCAACTGGATAAAGCATAATCACCCTTAACATCAACACTTTTACTCTCCCCAAATTAGAAGGATGCGTGTTGTCACATTTTATATAGCACTGATCTCTCTGACACTGATTTAATTCCATTGTCGTCTTGGGATTACTCCTGGTATGAGATCAGAACCAGGCCTTTTGTTTATGAATGTTTCTCCTGCTCCAGCACATTCTTTGTTAAAGTGAATATGCGCACCTTAATTGGGAAGGAGAAAAGCTCATGCAGAGGGAAATTTTTTAGCTGCTCAGGTCTCTTACTGTTTCTGCATGCTTCCCTTTGTGCTGACTGCCTCTCTCATTCCAGTTCCCTTCTTTCCCGTATCTGCAGTTGATGGAGATACTAGTAAGAATGCTTGAAATGTCATGTTCAATGGACAAAGGTAAATTAGAGGTTCTATACATGGGGATGTAGAATCTTGAGCATTGTATGAATGCTGCGCTTTACTAAGGAACTCTTGGAAGTCTAACCCTTGTTTCTCCTGCAGCACAGAAAAATGTTATCAGATGATACATCTCTTGTATCTCGTATCTTATATTTTTAAGGGATCAGAGCATAATATTTAATTTTAAAATTCTTTTGGCAAGAAAACTGCAAAACAAGGTTATTCTTTATAGTAGAGAATTCATAAATCTTGACTACCTCTCTTCTAATAATGTCTGTATTAAAAATGAGTGAATGCAACACTTTACTGTGTGTTTTATTTAATATCAATACTGTGTATTAATGAGTCCCTATACTGAATCAGGAATTAAGAGCATAGCAAGGTTTCTTCTCTTTTAAAAAGCTTCTCATCTTGCTGAGGAAAAGCAGTTAAGCACCTGAATACATCTCTGAAGATATTTGCAGTTCTGGCGTTTGTGTCTATAATTTTCAAATGTCTTTAAGTACTGTTGCTTCAGTGTTTGGACATTTTGTCCAATGTTTTTCACAAGTAAAGTACATCATGGATAAAATCTGTAATTGCCAGGATTGAAACCAAAGGGGAAAAAATGTTTAAACTGCCATGAATATACATAAGGCAAGGTGAATGAAAGAAATCTTTCTCAGCCCCACTGTTCCATCCTTCAAACAACCTCCCAAACTTACCAAACTCATCATCAGAAGCAAGCTCCCCACAGACCAGGACACACCAACTCAAAGCAGCACCAAACCCTGGGTTTTTTTTTCCTTCCTCTGCAGCCTGAGGCATGGATCACTTGTTGGAGGATTCTCTGCACCTTGAAGTCTTTAAACCACAATTTGAGGATTTCAATAGTTCAGACATAGGTTTTGCAGCCACTGGGAATCGTCCCAGACCTGCAACACTATGTGATCCCACCAGTCTGTGCTTGTTTACTGGGCCCAGAATCAGTGTTCCATACCATGAACCTGCTCAATTAACACCATGATGTGCACATTGTCAGGGCCCATACTTTGTGAGAAGTCTATGTCCATGTCTTCATCATTCTCGTCACCACGCTACCATCACCTCCTTGCCTGGTTTTGCTGTTGCAGGTTCTGGTTCCGCACATACTGCTGGATAATGTGCATGGTGTTTACAGTGCTTATAATTGCCTCAGTGATCTGAGCGGGCTCCATGTTCCCAGTGATATGGCATCTGCGCTGAAAAAAGGCGCGAAATGATTGTCTGCCATTGCTCTGACGGAGGGAGGGATGACTGACAAGTTGGCTTACAGAGTTGGCTTACAGGGAATTAAAATCAACAAAGGCTGTGGCTTAGCATCAAGGAGAAACACAAACTGTCACACAGAATGGCCCCCTCAGGGATTGAATTCAAAACCCTGGGTTTAACAGGCCATTGATTTCATGGAGGGAGGGAGGAGCAAACGTATACAAATGAATACAGATGAATACAAAACAAGTCTGGTCTATTTTTTGTTTTGATCCACTCCATCTATCTTAGGCTGGGAGCAGATGGTGCAGAACAACTGCTAGCCATTGTCATCTCCTGGGTGCTCGGCAGAAGATGATGTATTACGATTGCTAGCCATCGTCATCACTTGGGTGCTCACCACAAGATGGTGCAGTACGACTGCTGGCAGTACTGAGTCTCCATGAGATGAAACTTGAAAAGGGAATGACCTGGCTGAGTCACTCCGATGTCTGCCCAGGCACCCCTGACCAATCTCACAGGGGGAGGGATAGCTCAGTGGTTTGAGCATTGGCCTGCTAAACTCAGGGTTGTGAGTTCAGTCCTTGAGGAGGCTGCTTAGGAATCTGGGGCAAAATCAGTACTTAGTTCTGCTAATGAAGGCAGGGAACTGGACTTGATGACCTTTCAGGGTCTCTTCCAGTTCTATGAGATAGGTACCGAGGTTGGCTAAAAGAGCACCCAGGAGTACAATGATGATGGCTACCAATCGTAATGCACTGTCTGCTGCCAAAAGGCAATGAGCTACTTCTGTGTAGCAATGCAGTACCACATCTGCCAGCACCCAGGAGACATATGGTGATGGTGAGCTGAGCGGGCTCCATACTTGCAGTGGTATGGCGTCTGCACAGGTAACCCAGGAAAAAAGGCGCCAAACCATTGTCTGCCGTTGCTTTGAGGGAGGAAGGGAGGGGGGGGCCTGACAACATGTACCCACAACCCCCCGCGACACTGTTTTTGCCCCAGCAGGCATTCATTGGGATCTCAACCCAGAATTCCAATGGGCTGCAGAGACTGCGGGAACTGTGGGATAACTACCTACAGTGCAATGCTCTGGAAGTAGATGCTAGGCTCGGTATTGTAGACACCGTCCGTTGACTTAATGCACGTAGAGTATTTTGTGTGGGGACACACACCATCGACTATATAAAAATGATTTCTAAAAAAGACTTCTATAAATTTGACCTAATTTCGTAGTGTAGACATACCCTAAGTTAGGATTCCAAGACTACTTTATTCTTGCTTCTAATGTTGTGGCACTGGCTCTTCTGACATAGAAAGCAATATAGTATATTAAAATCCACAAATCCTGATTTGATGCATTGTGTCCACATGCATCCACAAACAAAATCGAATACAGATATGTGAACAGTTAGAGATGCTATTCTTGAGGCAAATATCTTATTTACTATTTATATGCATTAAATAATAGTTGACAAAAACAGTTAATACCAAAACCACACGACTAAAGAGAGAGCGGGAAACTAGTTATAACATCAGCCATGTTCAGCATGAAGCTACATGTTTTTTAAGTTAAACCTCATTATCCAACTTAATTGAAATTGCTACCATGCAGAATCTGCTTTAGCATCATTAAGGTGTTTTTTTATCATAACATTTGTAAACTTATAAATAACTTTAACACATTTTTAGTATATTACTTTCACTTTAGCAGGCTGTTTTTTTCTCAGATTTCAAGTAACATACATTCTATTACACTAATACTTATTTGCTGATGTCATAAAGGGCCTTTTTATCAAGTATTCAGATGCTGATATACAAGGAATCCCACACTCATAGTGAAGTCTGTTTGTCCCCAAAAGCCTAACAGTAGACAGACCATCAACCAGAAATAGTTAGACTCAAAACATTTATTTTTAACCTTGAAGATACTGAGACCAGTATTTGCATAGATGTAAGACAGAACATTCCACCAACCTGGAGGTAGATAAGGAAAATTCTGCATGGCACTGGGCCAAACAGTACAACTTATGTATTATCTAAGCCAAAGCATAAGGTCTGAGCTGCAGGCCTGTAAACAAGACTCATACTGAGCAAGTTTATAGGGTTAATGGAGTACTAACTTTAAATATAAATAAGAACTCACATTTAAGTATTATAGGCCAGACTGTGACCTGTCCTGTGCACCCATGCAACACAGCTAAACTGGTGTGCCAGGGGAAGTAAGATGGGACAGATTACTTTCCACTCCCAAAAGAGGGGTAAAACTGGCAACCAGATGGTGAAAACAAGCACAGACTGGTGGGATCTCATAGTGTTGCAGGTCTGGGAGCCTCGGTCAGCACAACCACATGCTGCCTGTTGCTCAGAGCTGTGTTACATTCACACTTCTTTTAAAAGAAGCTTTTATTAATGTTTTAAAACAGTAAAAAAAAAAATCAAACTGTTTTGAAGCTTAAAATAAAAACCTATTGCCCTTAAGATCCCATAGCTAAAATAACACCTATTTAAGGTCAGATTCTCGCATTTTTTCTCATGATGAGTAGTGCATTACTTAGTGAAGTCCCATTAATAACAATCAGACTAATTGCAGAATAAGATACCACTCAGCGTTAGAGTCACACAATCTTCTCCTTACAATAAAAGATAGCCCTTTCCTCCTTTACTTACTCCGCTTCATATCATAAGGCAAGATTACTCCCAATTTGCACAAAAATACGATATAAGCTTTTCTAAGAAGCAGCCTATAACCTATGTATATTAGATTTTAAATGTAATCTTTGGTAAAATGTTTCTAAATGCCCTCATTCTGCTCAAGGCGTGTGTGTGTGTGTGGCAGGGTCAGAGGAAGTCTTAAACATATTGAACAAGATTAAACTAACCATAGAAATGGGAAATGATATTCAATAGCATTTTGTGTTATCTAAGTCCCTTATAAAAATAATCATGAAATCTAAAAATTTCAGTAGTTTAAATTAACAGTATATTTACTCTTGGCTTAAAAAAGGAGAATTAGAGAACATTTACTTCACCATTGTTGGAATCGCTGATACTTAATAATATTTATCAGATTCTGTCTGCGTTTTAAGAATAGATAAACTCACTACTTCAAAGCAGAGGCACTGAGCTCATTTCCCATATATTGCCATCATACATAACCAAAACAGATAAGATTTAGAAGAAACATTTACAACACCAAAGCCCTGTATAGCCACACAATTTTTTGTTTTTTTATTTGTTTAGAACATAAAAATGGCCATATTGGGTCAGACCAAAGATCCATCTAGCCCAGTATCTAGCCAATAATAGCCAGTGCCAGAGGCTTAAGTGGAAATGAACAGAACAGGACAATGATCTTCTGAAATATCTTGAGTATTTTCTATTGTGTGACTAAGCACCCCTGTATTCAGATCCTATACAGTAATGTAATAATCTTTGTGGAAAATATGCTTTGTGAGGTGGTATTTGAAAACTAACAACTCATTAGTTAATATTCTTGTGTGATGTATGTATGCGATGTATATTAAGTGTTATGGACATATGCTGGAAAGACAACTAAAAACAGGTTTAAACCAGGCATGCCAGAGGGAGTTGATGCACAGGTCTGCCAAGATCTTGAATGCAAATGAAGCAGAATGGACCAGAGGCAATGGGAAAGTAATCAAAACCATCAAAACTCGCACGATGATCGAGGTCAGCATGTCTGGACCAGATTGATAGTCAGGCGAAGACAATGAAGGCACATTGGCATGCCACATAAACTAACAAGTAGGGGAAGCAAAAACATAGCTACACACAGCAAGAGAGAGATGCTGGATTTGGGTTTTACTTTTCAGAAGAATCCATTTAGAAGGTTTACTGGTCTATAAAAAGAAGTGAACTTCATGTGATAGGCATCTGAATCAACTGATCGTACACAGTATTACTGTATTATAAAAGTGTATAGAGAGAGGTCTTGCCATTATCTTTCAGATACAGTGGTGATTAATATCACTGTGAAATATATGTATTAACACTATGTAAGGAATTATTGATACTCATTGATATTAGGTTGAACAGTTTGCCCAGGCAAGTAGATAGCTGTGGCATTCCCTCCTATCTCCTATGTATATGAAGCATGGTGAAGTCAGAAACAATAGATGTCCCATTTGCATAGAAATATACGGTCAGAATGGGAAGCCCACAGAAAAGCTCTTGAAATGAGATTGCTGAACTGTACAGAAGCCATCTTTTGCATCCGTCAGTAGATAGATACAAAGGAACAGAGTCATTGTAAGCTGAGAAAGATGAGTCCTTCAACCAAGGAGGAGTGAAATCTCTGGAACTGAGTTTAGGTAAGAAAGATGCTTAGGCAAAGGTCTTTCACCTTGTACTTTTGTGGAATGTCCTCACTGAGGGAAAGTCAGCTATGGCTGGGAAGTAAACTGACTGGTAAAAGATACCATTTTGAACAAAGTTTATATCTTGCTAGATTGTTTTAGACTCTTAGATGCATGTTTTCACATTTATTTGCTTGTAACCCTTTCTAACTTTATTCCTTTCACTTTGCATCATTTAACCTATATCCTACTGTTAATAAATGTGTTTTGTTTTACTAAAAACCAACTCTGTGTGGTGTTTAAAGGGAATAGTGTATTCAACCTAGGTAAGTTTAATAAGCTGTGATGTGCTTTTTGTGTCTTTAGAGGAGCAAACAAATCCTGTTATTACTTTGAACTGTCTAAGAGATTGCTGGATGCCCCAGGGCCCATGGTTTGAGGAAAATTCAGGACTTGGGAGTGTGTTGGCATCACCTTGCTGGCTGTAACCCAGGCTGGTGGAAGCCAGAGTGCAGATGTGAGACTATAGATGAACTGCTGGAGTCAGAGCTGCTGAACCAAGACTGTCTAGCACACAGAAACTCAGGGTGTGACCTGCATTCTGGCAGGCATGCATTGTGTGGCTCCCAAGGTTCCTGGACAGGCAGTGACACAACCCCTAACTGGTCTGGATTGCACTGCTGAATATGACAGTATCATCTGAAAATTTTGCCACCTTACAGTTCACCCCCTTTTCTAGATCATTTATGAATATGTTGAACAGCAGAAGTCACAGTACAGATCCTTAGGGGACCCTCAATTTACCTTCATCCATTGTGAAAACTGACCATTTATTCATATCTTTTGTTTCCTCATTGCTTAATAATTCACAGTTTATAGTTTAAAGGTACAAAAGAAAATATTCCAATTAATACCACTGGAACTATTTTAATGATTGTGATTATATTATAGATGTTAATACAATAAAAAGCAATCTCACGTGACTTCTGTGTTTTCCTAATCCCTTTAATTTCTTAGCTGCTTCTTTTGTTTCATTCCCTTTATCTTACAGCATCCTTCTGAATTTCCAGTCATATTCAGACATGAACATCATGCCGCAAGGTTAGTGATGTGTAGTATAAGAAAGATTGGATATAGTGCTAAACAGTGCCATAGTGATCATAAGAAAGACCATACTTTGTCAGACCAATGGTCCATCTAGCCAAGTATCCCATTTTCCAACACTGGTCAGTGGCAGATGCTTTAGAAAAATTGAACAAAAGAGGGCAATTGTTGAGTGATCCATCCCCTGTCATCCATTCTTAGCTTCTAACAGTCAGAGGTTTAGAGACACCAAGATTATGAGGTTGCTTCCCTGACAGTCTTGCTAATAAGTTCATGTAGGTTAGGTCCATCAATAGTTATCTAATTATTTTATGAACCCAGTTATATGTTTGGCCTTTACAGCATCCCCTGGCAATGAGTTCCTCAGGTTGACTGTGCCTTGTGGGAAGAAGTATTTTCTTATCATTGTTTTAAACCTGGTTTCTATTAATTTCATTGGGTTCTTGTTCTTATGTGAAGGGGCAAATAACAATTACCTATTTGCTTTCTCTACACCATTCATGATTTTGTAAATCTGTATCATATCTCTCCTTAGTCGTCTCTTTTCTAAAACGAAGAGTCCCAGTCTTTTTTTTCTTTTTTAATCTCTCCTCATATGGAAGTTGTTCCATACCTCTAATTATTTTGATGCCTTTCTTTGTACTGTTTCCAATACGAATATATCTTTTTAGAGATGAGGCGACCAGAACTGAACACAGTATTCAAGGTGTGGGCATATCATTGATTTATATAGTGGCTCCTTTCTGCCTTCTCCTGCCTCAAAGGTGAGTGACAGGGGCGGGGCAGGAGGGTTTAGAGGAGCAAGCAGCAGGTGGGGAGGGCCTCAGGGGAAGAGATGGAGTGAGGATAGGGCCTTGGGGAGAAGCTGTCCAGTGCAGGTGGGGCCATGGTCCAGACACCAGTGCCACCCCCTCTTCCCCACCTAATTCTCAGGAGCTTACAGTGGCAGTGCATCCAAAAGGAGATGTTCTGCATCTGGCATTTCTTGTCCCATTTGGGGAGGCTTATACCCACTGCCCATGCTTCCTGAGTATCTTATTTGTAGCCATTTACTCTAAGGGCATCCTTTGATTCAGCCAGTGTTTGTGTCTGTATTAATTTCACACAAAATTAGTTTACGTTTGAGATTTTTATGAAGTATTATTGGATATTGAAAACTCACTGTCATGATTCCTCAATTTCTCTCCTTCTTTGTATTTAAGATAACTAACTCCTCCATGCAAATAAGAAAGAGCTATCTTGTTAGCTAATGCTTCGTTCCCAATGCTTCACATTTTCTTCTTAATGTTATTCCTTTGAAATAATGCTTATGCATGTACAGCACTTATATAGTGCTTTACAAACTAATCTTCCCAATTACGATGAGTGGTATGTAGAAAAACATTTTTCTCCCTCTTCATTCCTGCCTATGAGAAAGATGTAGCAGGAATGTTGAGTGAGTTGCCCAAGGATGCACTGCAAATCAGTGTCGTCATTAGAACCTTGAAGTTTCTGATTCCAGGACCTCCTCTCAGCTAGCCTTTGGTTGCTTCTTCCTTGTTAGTTTTATTGTTTTTTTTTTTAATGAGGAGTCCAATCCCATGAAAAATAAAATGAAAGGTTCCCTTGACTTTACAGGGCTTTAATCAGGACTTTAATGCTCTGGGATATAGTAAATAATATCACCTGTCTGTGAATTACTACATAGGCCTTATATAGAAGGCTTTATAAATCTGGAAATACAAATGCAGTGCTCAGGATCATTAAAATTATTTCAAAGAATCAGTTTTGGAGTCCCTTACTGTGGAAGCAGCATTTGGGGTAATTGTTCTTGAGAATACTTCTCGAATTGTATATTACCTTTTTAGTGCAAGATTAATTTAACAAGGGGGAAGAAAGCAAAGATGCATAAATACAAAATCATCTTTCTGTCGTGTTCTCTGTATTTTAAATATACATTCATATTGTAAGTCTTCATATGTGACTCTCTTCAACAATGCCAACAGTATTCTGCTGTCACATCTTTATTCATTTTGGTCAGAAGCAATGTTAAGGAAGACTCCATGGAGCGCGCTCTGCAAAATATTGCTATATTTTTCCTAGGAAGACAACAGCTAAGAGGCATCTTTCTGTTTTTGGTTAAAAAAAAATAGAAAATAGCTGTAGATATTATATGAAAACCCTGGTGATAAAATGTAATGTCTAACTAAAATAACTTTGTATCCATCCTCTTCATCTAAGTACAACTGTCCTTTTCAAACCCTCAATTCCTCACTAATGGCTTTCTCTGGTATACCTCATGCAGCCTAACATTTTAGTTGTTGAACCCCCTTTTCTGAAGCAAAATTACATCCACAAGTTCTCTGATCTCCCATAATTTTCTTCACTTGTTTTCTTGGCAAGGCTGATGCTATGTATGTTATGCTTTAAAATGACTGCTTTTCTAAAGTCTGCAATGTCCATATCCAATTGATGCTTGTGTGTCTTTATATGTGGCTTGGATGCAGCATCCTTAGCAAACTTTCTAGGTCAGCATAAAGCAGTCACTTTCTTATTGTGGAAAGTTTGGTGGCATGGTATTAATGCCTTGAATTCCTTATAGTTCATGTAAACAAAATAATCATTAGGATTTTTATTTCTGTTCTCTACAAAGAAACCCAAGTGCCTCTTTCAGTAAACACTGTCACATATCAGCTGTTTAAAGCCATTTTCTGAATCCATAATGGCATTCTATGTTAATATAAGCATGTTTCTGTTCAGTTTTGACAGGAAACGGTTGACTGCTTAATCATATTTAATTGTTCATAAATAAAGTCTGATGTTTAGTGATCACTCCTTTTTAAAGTGACATAAATATAAGCCCACTGACATCTGCTCAACATTCTTGTGCTACTTATAGAATGTTGAGGGAACATTTGGACACTAACAAATGTAATAAAAAGAATTAAATAAATAAACCTGGGCTTCTCCTTGAAAGTCTTAAAAAAATGGCACAAGTCTGTTGTCAGCAGGAAAAATTCACCAGTAGAACTGGTCGAATAACAGAATTTCAATTCTACAGGAAGTCCCAATGCTCTGAAATTTTGTTTCTCATTCCATGTTGGAACAAACTTCCAAAATTTCCCATTAAACCAAGTCTAAAATGTTATAATATTGAATATGCAATATATTAAAACTACTCTGAAATCTGTTGAAAATGATAAAGTTGTAATCCAATGGGTTTGCCTTGTTGAAATGAGAAATGATTTATTTTGACTTCTTGCTGTCAAAAATTTCATCTATATTGACAAGTTCCAGCAGACTGTCTCACTGTTCAAGAAACTGAAATTTCCAATGGAAAACTGTTCCCTCAATTTTTTTGGAAGCTCTAATCTGCCCTCATCAAATCATTCATCAGGTTATTAACCAGAAGATTAGTCTGACTCACCACCAATGCTCAAACGATGTACAAATGGCTGGGGAGAGGAGATAGAGATAGCTGGCCTCCACTCCCTTCCACCTCCTCCATCAGCACCATACTCCTTTTACTGAATGCAGCAGTAGAGAGATGATCCTTTATCTCTTAGGGCAGAGCTCATGTGATGTGTGTGTGTTTCTCTGCTACAAAACATGCCATCTATGAATTTTTAACTCTCAAAATTTGAGTAGGTAAGTGGAATCATTAAGACCTAAACTACTTCTGATCAAATGATTTTCTTCTCTCATTAAAGCTCCAAAACTGTAGGCAAGACGTGGTGGTGTCTCTTATCTTGAGTACCTGAAGTACAGGATACTGACAGGAGGCCTGGCATCAGGCAGTGTTCTAATGTTCTTGGCTCTCCATATTCATATTTGGGGTCATTCTTCAGTTTCCACTTGGTCATATTGTCACTGGCCTTTGCCACCCCAGCTTTTTCCCAGTTTAGAGTACACCAGTGTTCTGATGTGAGGTCATTGCCTGGGGAGGGGTTTTTTTCTGAAGGAACCATGTTCTCCAAGATCATTGGCATTTCCTACCATTTTATTACTCTCTAGCCTTCCACGCTGGTATTTTGGGGTCAGATTTTCATAGGCAATGCTCTTTCCGGACTTCCACCTCTTGGGTGTTGGAATGTGTCCATACAGTGGATATCTTGGATAATACACTTGTTTTTGTCTCTCCTTTTTAATGAAGGCATCCTGCCTCTGATGGTCATACAACCTCAGCAAGGCAGTATAGCAACAGTGTGGGAGTCCTTGTTAAAGTCCTTGTGATGATCATACAGAACTGATTGATTTAATTCAGTATCAGTTTTGTGTGCATGGCTCAAGCAGGAGCATATTGGGACACAGTACTCTGCAGCTGAGTAACAAAGGACGAGCCTGGTTGTTTAGAGTATTTGGGAGTTGGCTCCCCATTTTGTGTTGATGAGTTTTTGGAAAACAAAATGTCTGGAGTTCACTTTTTTTCAGCTTCTTGATTGCTGTGATACACTGTACCTACCCCATGGTCACCATTTTTATATGGTTATGATATATTTTTTACAAAGCATGCCTTGTGCAGTATCATTGGAAAACTCATAATCTGATTAATAATATTATCCTGTTGAAATGTGTGTAACAACACTTTATGTAAAAATTGAGATTTTCTGATATGATTGTAACTGAAATAAGTTGTAGTTCTGGGTAACGCCCAAAACCCAATTTCTCAGAGACAAAGCCACACTAACATGCCAGCAGGGTGCTAAGGAGCCATTACCTGCTTAACTGTCCATTCACCAGCAAGTGAGAAGGTGTAAGCAAGAAATGTACATTTCATCCTAGAATCTCACATACAGAGGAGACTGTTTGTTTCTATCCTGGTGGGGTGTAATCCTCAAAAAGAGGAGGAGAGTATAAAAATAAGAGACAGTGACCTCCACCTCACCCCTTTCTCCTTCTCCCATCTGTCTGCTTATGGCATTGTAGTGGGGCACACTGCCCACTCCCTGGGAGGATGGGTTGTGGCAGGCCAGGGAGCCTGCGCAGCCCGGGAGCCAATCAGAAAAGGGCTTATGGGTAGCCAGTCAGGGCCCAGATTGGAGGGAACCAATCAGGGCCAGGCTCATCCATATATAAAGGCTGCCCAGAGCAGGAGCACTCAGTCTGTCCCGGGCCTTCGACAGAGGAAGGTCAGTCTCCAAGGGGGAGACTAGCACCACGGACAGTGCAGTGCTAGGGAGACTAGAAGGCTCTAGCCCATAGCCGCCAGGCTGCAGGCCCTGAAGGGAAGGGCCTAGCGGGTGCAAGGGGCCGTAGGGGAAGCAGCCCAAGGGAACACACAGAGGAGGGGAAAAAAAGAGGACAGTGAGGCTGATGTCAGAAATCCCTGGGCCAGGACCCAGAGTAGAAGGCAGGCCTGGGTCACCCCCCTTCCTCCTTGCAGTACATCCAGCCATTGGCTGTAGGGAGCGGCCATTATAGACTGCGCCCGATCCCTGACAAGAGGGATTAGACTTTGGGGTGTGTGGTTGCACATGGTGGCTGGAGTGGAGGACTGCTGATCACCAATCCCCGGAAGAGGGTGCAAATGGACTAAGGGGCACTGCCAGAGGGCAGTGGCCTCGAAGAGGACGCCACCGAGCAGGAAGCAACGCGGGTCCAGCGACAGCAGCGGAGAGCAGAGGGCAGAACAATGGACGGGACACCATCAGGAGGGGGCGCTCCACTGGAATCGAGCTAATTCCCAGAGTCACCAGCAGGAGGTGCTGCGGGTGGTGAGTCCCAACCCGTTTACAGGCATCAATGAATATCTGAAGAACATTCAGCTGGGGCAGAGGTCCCTGGTTAAAAAGGAAATCCAGGAACTGTCGCAGCTTATGGTCAGAGAGACATTTAGGTATTAACTTGCATTTTTTTTTCTATTGTAACCAGTATCTGACTTTTTTATGCCTTATCACTTGTAATCACTTAAAATCTATCTCTCTGTAGTTCTACTGTTTTATCCAATCCAATGAGTTTGGATTGAAGCTTTGGGGAACCTCAATTTGAGAATACAAGGCTAGTGCAAATAATTTCCCAGTGTTGGAATGACTGACTATGAGCTTGCACTGTCCAGGAGAACATTGAGCAGTAAAATGCACATTTCTTGGTAACAAGGCTGGGACTAAGAATTTGTGGGTGTCATCCTGTATGTAGTTCATGAATGGCTGGGACAGCATTTATGTATTTACCCGGGAGTGAATTTACGTACTGAAGGCTGCATGAGCAGACAAGAAGGCTGTTCTGGCAATAAAGAGATATAAAAGACACCTCAGGCTAGAGAGTTCAGGGGACAGCACTATTAAACAGTCCATATTGTACCCTGGGGAATGTTATAGATGTCAGTGTTGAGCCTAATGTGACCTCAAGGTACACTGCATGAAAGATCTACCATTTTCTTTGCTGAAAGGACAAAGCCAGTGAGAAAGTGTTTGTTTTGTACAAATTATCAAGATGCAAAATACATCAAGTCTGAATTTTATAAGTTCTAAGTACCCCCATCTGTGATTGAGGTCAGTAGAAGCCGCAGGGGCTCTCTGCACCTGTGAAAATCAGACCATCTATATAGGCAGAGTTGCAGCTATTGAACAATGAAGCAGTCACAGATGGTGTGCACAGTCCACGTATACAGAAAAAACCATGAATGGGGAAACATTTGAGAAAGGTGGAGATTATCCAAAAGCATGAGCTCCACTTGAACCAAAATAGAACTAGACAGCCGATGTACACTGACCACATTTGGAGGGATTATTTAAATGAGCTGCTGAGGGAAAGCTGACAAATGCATCACTAACAACCCTAACAGATGTCAAGATATCTCTTTAACCAGTATATTATAGGACAGAATGGTGTTAGACTAAGGAATTAATTATAAATAGAGACATTGCCCAAAATAAAAGCTATAAATATCTATGTACCAATGTGAGAATTGTAAAAGGAAAAACATGTAACTTGAAAAGCCTGCCAGCAGGAAAAGATCTTGTCATAGAAGCCATTGCTGAAACCATCTCGTTGTGCAGAAAGAATAGCAAATATGGCAAGCGCCCAGCTTGGCTTAACAGTGAAATCTTCTGTGACCTTAAACGTAGAAAGGAAACTTACAAGAAGTGGA
Source organism: Gopherus flavomarginatus (assembly GCF_025201925.1). NCBI lineage: Eukaryota > Metazoa > Chordata > Testudines > Testudinidae > Gopherus > Gopherus flavomarginatus. The sequence continues at coordinate 180,646,273 of NC_066619.1, forward strand.
AACTTGAACAGATGACTAGGGAGGAGTATAAAAATATTGCTTGAGCATGCATGGGGGTAATTAGGAAAGCCAAAGTACAACTGGAGTTGCAGCTAGCAATGTATGTGAAGCATAACAAGAAGAGTTTCTCCAGGTATGTTAGCAACAAAAAGAGGTCAGGAAAGGTGTGAGACCCTTACTGAATGAGAGAGGCAACTTAGTGACAGATGATGTGGAAAAAGCTGCATTTTTTGCCTCTGTCTTCACAGACAAGGTCAGCTCCCAGACTGCTGCACTGGGCAGCACAGTATGGGGAGGAGGTGACCAGCCCTCAATGGTGAAAGAATGGGTTAAGGACTATTTAGAAAAGCTGGACGTGCACAAGTCCATCGGACCGGATGCAATGCATCCAAGGGTGCTCAGGGAGTTGGCTGATGTGATTGCAGAGCCATTGGCCATTATCTTTGAAAAATCATGGCGATCGGAGGAGGTCCCAGATGGTTGGAAAAAGGCAAATATAGTGCCCATCTTTTAAAAAAGAGAAGAAGGAGAACCCAGGGAACTATACAACTGGTCAGCCTCATCTCCAATCCCTGGAAAAATCAGGGAGCAGGTCCTCAAGGAATCCATTTTGAAGCACTTGGCTGTTCTTGATCACCTTCCTCTCCTCAGCATGGATTCACCAAGGGCAAGTCATGCCTGACCAACCTGATTGCCTTCTATGATGAAATAACTGGCTCTGTCGAAATGGGGAAAGTGGTGAACATGATATATCTTGTATCAGAGAGGTAGTCGTGTTAGTCTGGATCTGTAAAAACAACAATGAATCCTGTAGCACCTTATAGACTAACAGTTTTGGAGCATGCGCTTTCGTGGGTGAATACCCACTTCGTCAGATGCATGTAGTGGAAATTTCCAGGGGCAGGTATATATATATGCAAGCAAGCTAGAGATAACGAGGTTAGTTCAATCAGGGAGGATGAGGCCCTATTCTAGCAGTTGAGGTGCGAAAGCCAAGGGAGGTGAGATCTTGACTTGAAAGTCCAGCAGTGGGCACCAAAATGATTAGGGGGCTGGAGCACATGACTTATGAGGAGAAGCTGAGAGAACTGGGCTTATTTAGTTTGCAGCAGAGAAGAGTGGGGGGATTTGATAGGAGCCTTCAACTACCTGAAGGGGGGTTCCAAAGAGGATGGAGCTTGGCTGTTCTCAGTGGTGCCAAATGACAGAACAAGGCTTAATGCCTCAAGTTGCAGAGGGGAGGTCTAGGTTGGATATCAGGAAAAATTATTTCACTAGGACGGTAGTGAAGCACTGGAATGGGTTACCTAGGGAGGTGGTGAAATCTCCATCCTTAGAGGTTTTTAGGGCCCGGCTTGACAAAGTCCTGGCTGGGATGATTTAGTTGGTGTTGGTTCTGCTTTGAGCAGGGGGTTGGACTAGATGACCTCCTGAAGTCTTTTCCAACTCTAATTTTTTATAATTCTGTGAAATGGTGGATTGACAAAAAGAATACATAGCTATTATATTGAAAGTAAAAGACTAGGTCACAGAGGATGGGGAGTAGGCCAGACCTAAAGATTCCATTTAATGATGTAAAAAATATGAATGGAAAGGGACCATGCAGTCAAATTGGTATGACACCATACCCATGTCAGAAGAATAAAAAGAATTGACCAGTGATTAAATTGGTTCAAAATAGGAGGAGAAGCTCAACAAATCTGCTGGTGGTTTCTCATTATGTGTGTTACTTTGTGAATGAATATTGCATCACCATGAGTAATGGGAAATGTCACAGTGAGGATGGTTGGAGACAAGAGAATAAATATTGTCTGAAAGGAGTAGATATCCCAAAGCAGACCCCTAATTAGACAATCAGCAGGAATGGAAGTGGAATGTGTGTATGTGGAGCTGTGTAGAAGAAATATCCCTCATTCTTTGATTATTTTTTTATTTCTTCCCCATCTGCACATCCCACTATGAATAAACAGGAAGGAGGACAGAACACTCAGTTCTGTTCAGTTTTCCTGGTTTCTGCTTAGGGGTAGTTTCCTGTGCCCCTGAAGGGTAGTGGGAGCTAAAGTGGGTTCTTCATACCATAGAAGAGAGGGAGAACTTGCAGAAATGTCTTCTTTTCAAGAGGAAAACTTACATCTGTGTAAAATGTGTATGTGCTGGTGCTATTTTACCTACTATTGGGAGAGCATGAAGCCACAAACTCCCCGGCTAGGCAACAACATCTACTGATCACACTTCAGGTTCTCCCACTTGATGTGTCCTCATTTTACCAGCTCTTTACTTTAATCCCTGCTCAGCATCTCAAACTAGCTGAGCTAGTAAATCAATGGCCTCAGTCAGCTCACTATCCTGCTATTCTCTGTCTATTACTGTCTTACAAGCTAATGTCACAACACAAAATTCTTGTAACTTACTGGTTTATCATTTCTTGTTTGCTTGATTTATATGAAGGCAGTCCCAGGCCTGTCTCTACAGTTTGTGGTTCAATTGCTAGCTTGCTTGTCTGATGACAAGACACAGCTCTCTGTGAAGACACTAGCTCACTTGCTGAAGCATACTGAGTTTATGAAAGGTGCACGTGGGAGAAGAATTTGACCTAAAGTTTCTTAAATTTAGTATCACCTTTAAATGAGGATTTAAACTATCAATTAAGATCAGTGGAAAGGGTGTTTCCTGTCTAGTCCTTAACTGAAAAGATAGGAATGGGACAGTTAATGCTATTATAAATCATGAAAATAAATAAATACAAGGATAATGTATTGTAAGTTATTTTTGTGTTTTGAAAAGTTAAAAGTTGAACTGTATTTGGGCATAGATGCTTGGTTTACAGTATTTTTAACGCTAGCAGTTTAAGGCTTGTACAATAACAAAAAGGGAAGCAAGACTTAATTCCATATATTCTATTGTGTCTACTGTTAGTTAGTAAGATAATTTCAAACACTTAGTTGCAAATTTCCAAATTATGGAGCATTTAAGTATGTAACAAGATAGGAAGGCTAGTTTTGTGTAAGACTTATGGTAAAGTGAAACTTGTTTTCTTACTTTCCCAGCTGTCCTAATAAGTGAAGCTTTGATTAATACTTTACTAGTGTAAAGTGTTTGCTTCTGTATGGTAAAAATTGATTACTAGCTAATAATGTGCTTCTAAAAGCTGGAAGCGCCTTGCTTAACACTGCCATGTCAGTTATAATGGAGTTGAAGTAGGACATTGGGTGAAACAGACTGTGCTGGAATTTACTGGTGTGCGGTATGCATGTGAATGAGTCAGTAGCAACTGCCCATTCGTTTCACTTTCTGACACAGTTATTACCTGTAGCTAGGCAGACAGCCTAGAAAATTATGTTGTGGTCCAATGCTTTTAGTTCCAATAGAAACTGAAGACTGTTATTAATCTCTTTTTCTGGTGAAAGAAAAGAAATTTACTATCAATTTTGTTTTTAATTGAAGTTTTTCTTGCAAATTGATTTCAAAGAACAAAAGGCAAAGTGTTTTTTTTAAACTTTTCTAACTTTCACAGATGCAACAATTTAAAAAGTTTAATTTTCTGGTTTGAGAGAGAGAGTTTCTGCATATTATCCTATGCTAACTGGGGATGGCTGGGAAACAACAATTTCATTTGTGAAAAATGTTGCAGTTTCAAAATTTATTTAACTCCTATGCAGAATAAAAATGAGACCTTTTGAACTTTTGTCAGGAAAGAAGAGATCCACCTCAGCAGAGCTAGTAGTCTGATGGTTCAGGTATTTACTGGGTATATTAGAGTTCTAGGTCCAAGTCCTTGGTCTGAATCTGGTAGGGGCTCACATATCAGTTGACTGCCCTAGCCATCAGGCTACTAGCTACTCTGGAGAGCGGTGGTGGTGTCTTCAAACTCCATCCCCTCTCCAAGATGTATATTTTGGTTTCAACAGTGTTTCTTACATCCAGGATGGACTTCTGAGGTGGGAGGAAGAAAAACTTTTTTTGTTTGTTTGTTTTAATAAATTACACATTTCCACCAAACCTTTTTTGTCAAAATGAATTGTATTTTTCAACTTGGAAAAATGCCACTGAATTTTCTTAACAAAACCTTTTCTTAGAAAAAGCCTATTGGCTGCACTGTTACTTTCCATTTGTTTTCTTTATGTATAATACTGATTGTATTAGATTCTGTACTACCCGCCACAATGAATCAAAATTCAGCAATATGGCTGACATTTTAACTTGTTAAGGCCCCTATCTAGCAAAGCACTGCATCACGTGTATTGTTGCTCATGATTCACATTAGCAAAGTTGTGTACATACTTAAGTGCTTTGCAAAATCAACCCTTCATAGTAGAACAGTAATACTTTATTCAAACTTCTGGGTTTTCTAGAGATACTCTATGGACATTTTCTTTTTAGAAGCAAATAATAACATAGCCTTAGTTTGACTCTGACATTGATGGGGGGGGTTCTCCCTCCCCGCCCCTAAAAATTGGAACTATAAACAAACATGGAAAGATCTTAAACCCTATTTTGAAGATTTAAATTTTCCTTTATGTACAGGCCCAGTGCAAGGCCAATGTGCCATTTAAATCCTTGAACTTGAATGGCTTTATACAGACATAAGGGTAAACTTCATGCTCCATGTAGGGGACTATTCAACATGAATAAAAATGGCAGAATCAGGCCCTTAATTTTCACCTTGGTGAAATCTTTCACTTCTGTTAATTACTTCAGGTGAATTTTAGATCTTAATAGGATTTATATTTTTCTAGTTCTATAAACTTGTATTTTTTATCTGAATTTGGGAAGCATAAGTTTATGTATTAGGACACAGCAGTGTATGTGTAAAATAGATATAAAATGTGTGTGCATATATAATATAAAATCTTTTTCAAAAAGCCAAGGTCATTAACTTTTTATTACAACTTGCATCTGTAGTTGGACATGGATGTATATAAAATCAGTCCCCGAAAGGCCTTGAAATTTACTGAACAATAAATCTTTATTGCTTTTAAATGAAAACTACACTGAGTTTTTCATGGAAAAGTATAACTAAGGATTAAACCAGTATAAAGTATAACTAAGGATTCAGGAAAGCAAGGGGGCCAGCTAGTTCACGTAAGCTTCCCGATACCCAATTTGGACAACCAGATAAATTAAAGCAGGTTACCACAGAAAAGCAACCATTATGATCCTCTAATTTGACTTCCTGTATAACACAGGCCATTGAACTTCCCCCAAATATTCCTAGATTGGATGTTTTTTCTAAAAGATACAATCTTGATTTTTAAAATGGTTATTGATGGAGAATCCACCACACTCCTTAGTGATTTGTTCTAATTAGTTAATTACTCTTAGAAATCTATGCCATATTTCCAATCTGTGTTTGTCTGGGTTCAACTTTGAGCCATCGGATCATTTATACCTGTCTCTGCTAGACTGAAGAGCCCATCATTAAATATTTGTTCCCTATGTAGACACTTGCAGAATGTAACCAAGTCACCCTTTAATCGTCTCTTTATTAAGCTAAGTAGATTGAACTCCTTGAGTCTGTCTCTATCAGGCATGTGTTCTAATCTTTTGGTGATTCTTGTGGCTCTTCTCTGAACCTTCTCCAATTTTTCAATATCATTCCTGAATTGTGAGCACCAGAACTTATTCTAGCAGCAATCACACCAGTGCCAAAGGAAAAATAACCTCTCTATTCCTCCTGTTTATACATCCCAGGATTGCATTAGCTTTTTTGCCCACAGCTTCATACTGGGAACTCATGTTTAGCTGATTTCAACCACAATCCCCATATCTTTGTCAGAATCACTGTATCTCAAGATAGAAGCCCCCCAATCTGTTAGTATGGGCTGCATTCTTTGTTTCTCTATTAAAATGACTGAGCAATTAAAAGAAAAAGTAGAAATTTTATTTCACAAACTCCATTGCCTGGAAGCAGAAGAAAGATTTCTGTAAATATAAATTGCTTGATTTTAATTGAGACTGTAATCTGTTTTCTCAAGCAATAGTATTATCCTGTGTTTTAAATAAGACATTTTTAAGATGAAGAGATGAGAACAGCCCAAAATGATGATTTAAAGGTAATTCTGCTTTTGGGTTATGTATCTGAAGCATTGTATTTAGAAACTAATGCTTTCTTTATATGTGTTGGTGTGTAAACTTTTATATGGACATTGCTGCTAGGTAAAATTTCCTTAGAAGTTATCACAAGGAAAGATCACAAAGAAATGTGTTCCTTCCTTCCTGGGAACTACTTGTTATCCAAACACTGGTTTAATTTTAATCTCTTAGAGAATTTGGTTCAATTTCATTCAGCAGTAAACTAGTTTAATCTAGGATTTTAAGACAGAATGTATACAGTATTTAAAATACTACCTAGAGCATATTCTAAGTATTTGAGAGTTATTCACTACTCAATATCACTCACTGCATACATTCCTTACAAAGACCTGCCCACTGGATGCCCATGAGCAGAAAACTGGTGCATCAGAAACTTTAGAAAAACAGTGACCTTTGGTCTGTCACAAGTACCCTTTCATGAAAATTTGACGAAGTGTTAAAGAACTATGCCCCCATCCTTCATCAGTTCTTGTTTGCTAATTCAAAGATTTGAAATAGGATTCCAAAGTAATGAGAGAGGAGGGTGGGAAGTAGGGTGACCAGACAGCAAATGTGAAAAATCGGGACAGGGAGTGGGGGGTAATAAGAGCCTATATAAGAAAAAGACCCAAAAATCGGGACTGTCGCTATAAAATTGGGACATCTGGTCACCCTAGTGGGAAGTAAAGATGTGTAGAGGTAATCCAGTTGAAGAACAGTTACCAATCAATAGCATGTCTTTCTCCTTTGAGAATTGCTTCTTCAGTTCCCTTGTCTGGGAGATTAACTATCAGCACAATTTCCAGAAGGCGTGTTGAAAAGCATTAATAAAATAAAACTGCTCTACCAAACTGGTCATCAGAATAAGATGCCAAGTCAAAAATATTACCCAAATTTAAGAGAGGAGCTCCAGATCTCCATAATAAAAATATTACAAAATTATGCTATGGAAGCTGTTTTGGACCATGTGAAATGTAATCTTGTTATCTCAGAAGGCTTGTTGAGCCTAGGGTTTTTTTGCCATAAATTTGCTGTTGCAAAATCTAGTTAAGATCCGCTAGTGATAGCAACATTGAGAGCTCTTGTATAGACAAGAAGTAAAATTTCAAAAACACATAAGCGAATTAGGACCATAATTTCCATTTTCAAAAGCTCTTAGAACAGGGGTGGGCAACCAATGGTTTGTGGGCTAGACTCAGTCCATCAGGGCTTTGGATCCAGCCCATGGAATTGCCACCCCTGTGGCGCCTCAGGCTCCGTGCCACTCCCAGAAGCGGCCAGCACCACGTCCCTGCGGCTCCTGTGAAAGGAGGGCAGAGGGCTCTGCATGCTGCCCTCGCCTGTGAGTACACCCCACCGCCCGCAGCTCCTTGGCTGGTCATGGGGAACCGCAGCCAATGGGAGCTTTTGAGGAGGTAAGCACAGGCAAGGGCAGCATGTGGAGCCCTCTGCTCCCCGCTTCCCCAAGGACTGCAGGGATGTGGTGCCAGCCACTTCTGGGAATGGCGCAGGGCTAGGGCAGGCAGGCAGGGAGCCTGCCCTGACCCTGGTGCATGCTGCTGCCACCCCGGAGCCTCTCCAGGTAAGCGGTGCTGGGCCAGAGCCCACACCCCAAATCCCTCCTGCACCCCTCACCCCAACCTGATGCCCTGGGCTCTCTGCCACACCCTGAAGCCCTCCTGCACCCCTACCCCCTTCACTGAGCCTCTTCATATACCCTGCACCCCTCCTCTGCCCCAACCCCTTGCTCTGGGCCACTTCCTGCACACCGCACCCCCTCCCACACCCTGCACTTTCTCCTGCACCCCAACCCCCTGCCCCAGCCCCTACATTCATGGCACTGCATGCAATTTCCCTAGCCTGGGCCAAGAAGTTTGCCCACCCCCGCCTTAGAAGCCTAAGTTCCACTGATTTTCAATAAGACCTAGGTTTATTAGGGCTCAAATCACAAAATGGGACTTTGGTATGGTCTATGCTACACACCTCTATTAGTATAATTACATCACTCAGGAGTGTGAAAAATCCACGCTCCTGAGCAATGTAGTTATACCGGCCTAAACTATGTCGCCAGGAGAACTTCTCCTGCCGATATAGCTACCACCTCTCAGGGAGGTGGATTAACTATGCGTCTATTAGGATAGAGTTTCTTCATTAAAGCACTATAGCATTTTAAGTGTAGACATGTGTTTAGGCTCCTATCACTTCAGGCACTTTTGGAAATGTTACCCTTTACAGCTGCTGGTATTTTAAGCATGGTTCACATAGGCTTGCTCTATGTAGTGTTATATTACAATATGCTTAAAATGCCAGTGGCTATCTGGAGAATTGCCTATAGCACTCCCGTTATTGCTGCCATTGGTCTGCATATAATCCATTTTGCCAAATGGAACTATCCAGGGTCTAAATGGAAGATCTTTCTATAGTTCTGAGATTATTGACAACATATACAGAGGCTCTGAAAAACCAATATTGCCAAACAACCCCAAGAGTTCAAAACATGACAGGCTTCAAAATTAGATTATTTTTTAAAACGAGATTTATTTTTTCTTCCTTTTATTTGTCTTCTTTTTGAGCCTTTAGGGTGCACTTGAGTTCATTCTTTCATGCTTTTCTCTGCAACCATGTCTTTTAGAAACTTGCTTTATTTTTTATTTTTTTAAGAGAGAGCTAAGATTGTTAGTTACTTGGCCTCAGGAGATGTGGCTTCCAGAAAAACACAATGTCACAAGACTTGCTATAAAATTGCTGCAAACATGAATAATATAGGTTCGCTTTTGTGGCCTGAAACTAGAATTACTGATCATCATGTATCCCTGAAGTACAGCATATGCCAGATTCAAAGTGAATTAAGTGTGCAGATAGTGACCCCACTGGCCAAAATGATTGCTGAATACTGTATATATTTTGTTAACACACTATACCTTGGGGAGCAGGAGAGTATAAAAATGTTATTTTCAATTATGTTTTCCACATTCCTAAGCATGTGTTCCTAACTAACAATTGCCTCACTGCGTTGCCTACAACTGTCTCCAACTTTATGGCAGAAAAGCTACAGCTGAGTAGTTTTTCACAATAATTTAATGGTCTACCTCAATCAGAGGTGTAAAGTCATATTTAAGAGACGCCTGTCCTAATTAAAAAGTTATTTATTAAAGAAAATATAAAACAATACCAGGTACCTTATGAAGCACAGCACAAAAGCGTGTTCTGTGAGTCCCATTGCTTTTTACATACTAGTTAATATGTGACAATGGGTAAAACGGTTTGAGAGATTTTTCTTGGTTTTCTTCTAAAAAAATTGAAAATGCTCATATAGTTTTCATTTTCTGTATTAACCTAGAGAATTGTGATTATAACACAGGTATTGGAGTCAGGAGATCTGGGTTCATTTCTGACAAACCAGAGACTTCCTGTGTGACCATGGGCCTGTCACTTGGGCAGGGTCACAGTAGACAAGGGATGAAGCAGGATGGTTTGGTAGTAGAGTGGTGGTATAGTATCCCCTGGAGCCATCAAAGGTTTAAATACTGTCCTTTGAGCAAGGTTAGATGACATGTTGGTTAAAACAATGGCAACAGGCTTACACTATAGCTACCACCATTGCTACTGTTGTTGACAGCAACAATGGGGAAACTAGAAAAGAAAAGACTAATGTGGACACAGTGTTGGTGGCCAGTGTTATCTGATGGGCAGACTGAAGCGCTTTTAACATTCATATATCACACTTCTTCAATTACAGCAATATTTTGATTTTGCTGTCATGATTTCAAAAGTAATAAATTGCTTACCCTTTTCATGGGAACTGAGGCCTGATATACTCTGAACAGGTCAACCCTCCCTAACAAAAAGTGTGTGTGTGGGGGAAAAATCTTTTGCTATTTTTTATGTTCTTATCATTATAAACTTTTTCATGTAGCTTATCTAGCAATCTATCCACTTGTCATCACTGAAAGCACTTCCTCTCACACTTGTTTTATATGCATGTAACTCTCTTGACTTTGTTGGCATTGATCCTGACTTCATTGATTTAAGTGAGAGGAGAATCGGTTCATCTGATTGCAAATCAGTGTGGGGCACAGCAATCGGTTTATTGACTTCTTAGAAAATTAGTTTTCCTTGTCAGTCTACTTTTTTAATCACAATTTTATACCTAAGTTGGGATGTAAATAGCATTGTGCTTATAGCAGCATTCAATACACTCTCTTCATTGGTTTGTTTTACCCAACTCTGACCTTTCTAACTGTCTGATAGACTGCAAATCTGGCTGAGGCTGTAGAGAACCCTCCCTGGCTAAACTTCAGTTCTTAACTAAGTAATATTCTTGAAAGAACTAATCACTTCAGAGAGCCAGGAGATTGCTGTATATGCATTAGAAAGAAATCAGACACTACCCTCTCACAATAGAACTGACAGGGACCTTCTAAGTATCTTCCACTCAATTTACTTATGAGCCAATGAAAATGCACATTCAATATGGCAATTTATTCTCAATGCTTCAGTACAGCACTGTGTTAATTTGCCAATTAACAGTTCACGATCTTAGCAGGGCTATCGCTTTTGCTACTGTTAACTCAGCAATGGGACTGTGCCAGCTTGTTTCAGAAGCTGGTACTTCCAAAAGGGTTACATGACAGTGGCTTCCATTATAAAATCTTTGTTTCCAAAATTCCAGTGCAAGAGAGTAGAAATAACACTTATGATTCATGAGACTCTATTTCAGACAACAGCAGAATAGGCTGAGTTTCGTGTACACAGGTTATCCAAAAAGAAACTGATGTAGGACATTTAGTTTATCAAAGGTAATGTACCATGCAGGAGTTTAGCAACGTGCTTAGCATTGACAGACATTGGGAGAATGTGAATTTGAAACTTTGAAGTGAAATCTCATGTAGAATTGATCTCTTAGGCTGGATTCATAGTTATATTGTGTCTTGTTTAGTCATTTAGACCTGTGCAAAACTGAATGCTAAATGTATACAGATATCAACGCAGGATCCCTAGTAAAGGAGGCAAAGATGTTCTGAATAGTGTCATTCTTGAGGTGCTACATTTGCATTACACCTCCTCCCCACCACCCTGTTGATGTTATCACATTTGTGGGGATTTAATGTAATTAATTGAAATGTACACTGTAAATTGTTTCAATCCCAAATATAATAAAATATGATGCAGTCATATCAGATTAATATGAAACACTTTCCTTTTCTATAGTAACTTAGGAGGATGTTAACCAAATGTCTACTAAAGTTAGACACTTTTAATCAGCAGGCGTGGATAACCTGCATCCAAGAGTTTTAAAAGAGCTGGCCAATGAGCTTGCTGGACTGGTAACTTTGATTTTTCATTAATTCTTGGAACACTTGGGAAGATTAGAAGAAAGCTAACGTTGTGTCAATATTTAAAGAGTAAATGGGATGACTCAGGTAGTAACAGGTTTGTCAGCTTCATGCTGATACCAGGCAAAATAAAGGAATGGCTGATATGGGATTCAATTAATAAAGAATTAAAAGAGGGTAATTTAATTAATGTCAATCAACTGTGTTTATGGAAAATAGATCCTCAAAATAACTTCATTTTTATGTGATTAGAAGTTTGAAAAAGGTATTGGTGTGAATGTAATTATATGTAGACTTGTATAAGTCATTTGGCTTGGTACAGTGCAACATTTTGATTAAAACATGATTAGAATGATACAAAACTTAACATTGCACAAAAAACAATTTAAAAAAACTGGCTCACTGACAAGTCTCAATGTAATTGTAAATGGGAATCATCATTGATAGAGCAGGTGTGTGTTTCTAGTGACATACCATAGGGATGGTCATATAATGAATAACATTTTTATAAATGAACTGGAAGAAATTACAGAGTCTTCACTGATAAAGTTTGCAAATGACACACATTGAGGAACTGATAAATAATGAAGAGACTAGGTCCCTGAAACAGCGATCTGGATCTCTTGATAAGCATGGCATAAGCACTCAATATGCATTTTTAATAGGGTCACATGTAAATTAAGAGATCTAGGAACTGAAAAATATTGGTCACGCTTACTGGATGGGGGACTCTATCCTGGGAAGCAGTGACTCTGAAAGTACTTGGGGGTCATGGTAGATAATCAGCTGAATATGAGGTCCTAGTGTGACGCTTTGGCCAAAAGGGCTAATGTGATCCTTGGATGGATAACCAGAGGAATATTGAGTAGGATCAGAGAGGTTGTATTACTTCTGTATTTGAGAATATGTGACCACTGCTGTAATACTGTGTGCAGTTCTGGTGTCCACAATTCAAGAAGGATGTTGATAAACTGGAGAGGTTACAGAGAAGAGCAATAAAAATGATTAAAGATTTGGAAAACATGCCATATAGCAATAGGCTCAAGGAGGTCAGTTACTTTAGCTTAATGAAGTAAAGGTTAAAGGATGACTTGATTACAGTTTAGAAGTACATATAGGAGGAACAAAAATTTAATAATGGCCTCTTCAGTCTAGCAGGTAAAAGATATAACCAGATCCAATAGCTTGAAGTTGAAGCTAGACAAATTCAGACTAGAAATAAAGTGCACATTTTTAACAGTGAACGTAATTAACCATTGGAACAACTTACTATGGTTTGTAGTGGATTTTCCATCACTGGCAATGTTTAAATTATGATATGCTTTAGTTTCAAAGGTCTATGGCTTGTGTTATATTGGAGATCAGTATAGATGGCCCTCTCAGGCCTTAGAATCTAAGAACTGGGCAAAAACCCACTATTGTAGAAGAATGGAGCAAGTATTCTCCAGCAAGTAATACTTTTATAGCTCCTTCAGAAATGTAAAAAGCTAGTTTAATTTTCCATCACAGATCTCAGCTGCTTTTGGTGGTAGTATTTGCAAGCACACTACCTTTCTTTATACTGATGTGTGCTGCATCTTTATCTGTAAAATTAAAGTAAAGCCAAAACAAATAGCCTGTTCAGTAATTTTCACCTGCTGTTTTTGTACCATACCATTTTACAGTAGTGTGGGTTTTAATCTGCAATTGAAAATACGTATTTAGCCAATATAATCTTACATGGGTAATCAATTTTGTGAACCTTTGCACAAAAAGCCCACATTTCTGGCTTCTCTGCATGTGAGATAACTTTTCAGATTGTGAGTCATGATTGCTGATTGCTCCATGCTCCCTGACTTTCTCCTGTCTTCACCTTAACTGGAGATGGGCCAAACTTTCACAGAGTTTGACTGTGTTCAGATCTAGGATCAAATACTCAAAGCTGCATAAAATCCCATTTTCAAATGTGTCTTAGACGTATACGGAGAGTCACTAAATCACTTTTGAAAAGGGGATTTAGGATCCTAAGACACTTAGGTGGGTTTCAAAAAAATTACCCCTAACATTTTTATTTGGACTTGTATTTTTGATCAATCTATGCCATCCCTCCTTTTCTTCCATCTTCCCCTTGACCAAATGTGCTTACCTATTTTTCACAGTCACCTTAGATTAATCAATGATCTCTGATTTTCTTCCTGTTTTTCTATTGATCACTCTGTACTGCCTTTCTTATGATATATTTCATACACCCGAGCCCCCTCTTGATCAGTCCACATTCCTTTTTTGTTCTAGCTTCATAAATTCGTGATCTGTTTATTTTTTCCACCAGATATTCTCACTTTCTTGTGTAACTATATCTTTACTCTCCAGTGGCTTCTGCAATGACCTCTACACTATATGTGTGTGAGAAATTATTACATTTTGTACCTCAGACTTTGCTGTAGCTCACTCCCGCCTCCCCATCCCCCCAAAAAAAATTAAATTGTGAATCATTGTCATGGTGACACTTTCCGTGGATTATTTGTGGGTCACAATCTCCATATCATCCGTCCAGGGCTGACCTTTAGGACTTGGTACAGTGTGTGCCATGGTTCCACTGAATTTTGGAATAGGTTCAGGGCAACAGATTTCAGGGGTGCCCTCTATGCTCATGCCAGTTTTGCTAGGTTTAACACAAGCTCTTGTCTATCCAGCTGAGCTGACTTTTCTATAGAGCCAATCAAGTAGCAGACTAGGCCATGGAGGGGAAGCCAAACAGCATGAGATAGTCTGGTCTAGGCAGTTTGGAACTAAGAGCAAAGGACTCCTGTTTACTAATCTCAGCACTGACATAGACCTTTGAACGTAATAATCCTTATCTACTTCTTGCCAGGTATTGATATACGTAATTAGCTACAGTTATATAATTAGAGCTGAAACCAAAACTTTTCATAGAAACATATCTGCTTCTACAAAACTTTGCTTTGGGAAAGGTTTTTCAGGTCCAAGATGGAATTTCTGGTCAAACATTTCCTGTGTAGCTCTATATATGATTTCTTTAAAACCACGGACCATGGTGGGTACAAGGAACTGGTGCTTAGGAGTTACAGAGTAATGAGTCAATCAAGTTAAAAATTCCTCTTTGGGCACTGAGAGTTTACACAGTGGAGTAGGAATGCCAGCATTCTATTATAGTGTACAGCAGGGATCGGCAACCTTTTGCACACGGCCCACCAGGGTAAGCCCCCTGCTGGGCTGGGCCAGTTTATTTACCTGCCACATCAGCAGGTTCAGCTGATCGGGGCTCCCACTGGCTGCGGCTCACTGTCCCAGGCCAATGGGGGCTGCGGGAAGCGGCGTGGGACGAGGGATGTGCTGGCTGCCGCTTCCCACAGCCCCCAATGGCCTGGAGTGGTGAACCAAGGCCAGGGGAGCTGCGATCGGATGAACCTGAGGATGTGGCAGGTAAGCAGACCAGCCTGACCTGCCAGGTTGCTTACCCTGGCGGGCCGCATGCCAAAGATTGCCGATCCCTGGTGTACAGTAAACTTTTTTTCTGTCATATCCATGGATGTGCCGCTCCCATGTTTAAGCGAAAAAATATTTAAGCATCTTGGTTAGCACTTGGCAAGATTGAACCCTTCTTACGAAGTCATAGGTGCTTCCAGCTCCCATTTAAGTCAGCAGGTGTTTGGGGACTAGATAGCACCTTGCAGGATCAGCCTTATTGAGAATAATAGCTAATAAATGTTTTAACAAAATTTCTCTAACAAATGTGACCACTTGCTATGTATTAAAGTAAAATATTACAAAGGGTAGCTTCATCAAACCTAACTGGAAATGTATTTTATTCATCAACTGATTTAAAAGTAAAGCACAAAAGAGTAGAACTGGTAAGACAAAAAGAAAACATTATTTTTTGTGGGAATTCCATATCTTCAACCAAAACTGATCCTTTAAAAAAAAACAAAAACAATATGGGTTTCTGGTTTGAAATATTCACAGAAAATTTTAATTTTAAAAGCTAGTTTTCATTTTTAAAAGGTGACAATATTTGTCCAACTTGGCAAAAGTAATGAACTCAGCCAGTAACTTGAAATGAACTGTGCAGAAACTGTAGCTTACATGTCAGTGCACTAAGCAATCCTGTACTGATTGTGGACTAGATACTGTAGTGGTGAATGCTTAACAAATGCCTAAAATAGCATAAATGATAATTGAAACAGACTTTTCTATCATTCAAAGTACAAACTATACTCCGCATTCCAAAATGTTAGACTAAAAAAGTCAGAAAAGCTGGTGCAGGGATGGGGTGAATTTTAAAAAGTGGCAGATATAGTCTAATGTTGTGATTTCATTACCAACCCATAACATTCATACAATTAAAGCATGTAGGGTCTTTTTATGCTTCAAATACACAGTAATATCTTATCATTTAGTGAGTCCATAATTGAATTTCACAGGAAAGTTCAGGTTCATGTGCCATTTCAGATGTGTTTAAATCCTTTTTATTTTTCTATGGGCATATAATACATAGTCCTTTCTGTGAATAAAATTGAATCAAGTTAAAGGTGTAAAGTCTGGTTCAGCAATTACTAGGTGGCTTGGTGTTTGGATTCTATTGCTGTCAAAGACCATTTGATTCAATACTTACTTATGCCAGTCACAAATTCTATCTCTGAGTTACAAGCAGTCTTGATTCTTAAAATATTTGAACAAAATGGCTATTTCTAGGAGCTGAAGATTTTGGAAGGGGATTAGAACAGTTATAAGGTCTTAATCTGACCCATGCAGCTGGATCAAATGTTGATGTGGAATCTAAGATGACAGAGAAAAAATAAATGAATACAAATTGAGTAGTTCTCACTGTAGTATAAATTCCTCATGGTTGTCCTGCCCGGCTATTGCATGATCTCTGTTGATACTGCCTTACCTTTCCCTTCTCTCTGTTTTTCATCTTATTTGTTACTAGAGCAGTGCTCAAGATATAACAGTCAGCATGATGTGTTCAGGTGTTTTGTCTACCAGAGGAAAAAGTAAATTATAACTCATGTTACAAAATCTTTGTATACTGTATATGATCTGCCACCTATTTACTCCTCAGTGCATGCTCAACATACAACATAGCAAATAAATGAGAGTTCAGTGCAACTTCAGGCACAGCCCTGATCAAGGGGCGGTGTGTAAACTGCATCATCTCAGGAGAAACCCTTGGAGACACTATCATAGAGACACTGTCATAGAGATCTTTTACTTTCCAACATAAGTGGGCTTTGTCCAAGGCATCATCCCCTTAAAAATAACTAAAAAAACCAGAAAGCTTTGTTGGCTAAGTGCAACATTTACATTTAACTTCTTTTTTTGTATTCACTGAAAGTAAAGCAGGTTTGTGCACGGTCCTGACTGTAATGGTTGCAGTCAGATCCTTTTCTATCTCATTGTCTCTGGACCAGGGCTCTGGAAGGAGCTATGAGAACTTTACTCCCTCTTGTGTCAAGTGAAGTAGTGTCCTCACTGCAATAAAATATATTACCTTCCCCGGCAAATACTCAAGTGTACAAACTTAAACTTTGCTTTCTCTGAGCATTAGTGCAGATAAAACTTGAATGTTCACAGAAAGCAAATACAAGAAGAACACAAACTGCTAAATTAAATATATTCATGAATTCAAGAAGTTTATGAATATATATTTTTGTGATATTCACCCAAACATAGTTCTGCACTCTCATGGTATCTAGCCAAGTATTTCCAAGTTATGATATTTTGATAGAAAAATGAAGCCATTTAAAACTGCAAGTTGTTAGGGAGCTTATTCCTTCACTCTCCCACTTCCCTGGTCCTTATCGCATGAACAGAGAGCAACAATACCCGAAGTCCGAAGGTGCAAATAATTTGATGTTTATTGGGGTGAACTCCCAGCAAGTTTAAATCTAAGTTCCTTTTTCCTTATTTTTGAATCTCAATTTACTTCCTGTTTGCCTGTAATTTATATAGTAATATTCTTAGCTATACCTTAACCAATCATTCTACTAAAATTTACCTACCCAATCCTAACATATTGTAACATGATTAGCTAACCAATTATATCCCACCACCTTAACTAGTTTACACCCAGCAAAATTAATTATACAGCAGACGGAAACAATCACAGAACCAGACAGAGACCATGCAAATAAACATACAAAACAATACAGAAGTGAGGATTTCACAACTACATCTATAAAGACATAAGGGTTTCCCAGCTGTGTCTATTGATAAGTGAGTTCTTACCAGACAGAAAACTATCAAACTAAATTTCCTTTTACATCTTCTAGGCTTTTCCTTTTCTCTGGAGGTGATAGATCGGATCACCTTCCTAATAGCCCCAGATTGTCTTATTTCAGTATGACTAAACAGGGCCTCAGACTGTCACATTGAGAGAAGGCCCTTACACAGATTCTTTCTTTTATATCTTTATAACTAGCCAAATAATAAACTTATACTTTAAGAATTTAAGTATAGGTCTTTACAGACAGGCTTGAATATCTATATCCCAACACAGGTTATGGGAATATTACAGCTGCATGGTTGAGCTCTTCAAAGTTAGGAACTGACAAATTTAAGATGGCACATGCAACTTTATTTTTGCCACTCTTTTGTCCCATAAGTATATGATTGTTTGCTAATTCCTTAATAATAATCAATTAATACAATATACTCCTTTTTTAAAGCCTTTTAGGAACATGTAAATATAACAGACAATACACATTCTCATATCCTTGCACTTTTGTCATAAAAAAAGTCTTGTATATATTGTAAATCTTCAATGACTTACAGAAATTTGTTTGAGAAACAAGGACTATGAGATGTATATTTTTATTGAATATTACCTCACTCATCTTGCCTCTCTAATATTACAATAGTACTGCAAATATTAATTCAGTATTTGTTTTTAACATGTAACTTGCAAAGCACTATCATATTAGCATGGAAGTGGTTTCTGCCCGCTTTGCATAATTGTAAATAATTATACACTATGTAAAGCAATGGGAAGAGACGGTCCCTAGATCTTCAGACAGTGACTAAACAAAAAGATGAGTACATAATGAAGATTTAAATAAAAGATTTCATGGTAATCAGCAGTGAAGGGAATTCCAAAATACTATCAAATTTATTAGCACACTTATTCCATATATCCACCTGTGGATCAGGGATTTTCTCTTATCCATCCCAACTGACATGCTGGGAATTACTAGCCACTTGGGATCTTCACATCTCATTTCATCACAGAGGATGCCAAGAAGTAGTTTTGCTTTGCCTGCCAGAGAACAGAGTGGTAGAAAGGAGAGGCACTGGTATCTTTCCATGCAACTCTGCTAGGTTTGGAGGTCACAGGAGGAGGCTTAAGTGACTGTTCCTTCACACCTTGTCCTATGGTTCAAAGAACGGGATTTTGTTTGTTGGAAGCTCAATGACTAATAGGTCTTTTGGCTGATGTACGGGTTGGGCCTATTGATTCCTAGCTCTGCCTGAATTGTCTGAAAGTGCAGAGTGATTTGATTGTCAGCCAGTAAGCTCAGGAAATGATCTATAGTGATAGCATTAGGGGGATTCATCTAATCTTGAATATTACTGATATCCATGGGATCTGGAAAATATAAGGGTTTAAAGTTGACTGCACAATTGAAATACCTAGTTTTTTTCAGAGGCTGCTGAATTCTATTGCCCCTGCATCTCACTTGAGGAGAAGAATAGGATTGACATGTATTTGCTGAGGTGGGGACAGCTCTGCCGTCATTCAATGCTTTGGCCATGGCATAATGTGCTGGATAAGGAACACCTTCAGGACTCTTTCCCTCAGCATAGTTACAGCTGCTGAGCAGAGACTCCATGACAGAGAAGGGGATGGATTCCTTCTAACTGGAAGCTCCTATTTAGTTCTTCAGCCAGTTAAGTCAACTGCTGAGGGGGCATCTGCTTGGTGGGGCAGACAAAGCCTTCAGATAATTCATCTCTCCTTTTCATTACTACTGCTAATGTCAAATGGACAGGGCAGCATGACAGCAACATGGGGTACCCACATGCAGACAAGAAGAGAGTGGGGAGGGAATTAAATTTAAATTAAAACTTGATTTAAGTCCCATCTGGTTTTCTGGATAAGTCAATTAAACCTGTTTCTGCAATGACTTTCCATTAATTTGAATAGACATTCTGTGGAAAGCTGCTGCCAGTATTAACTCACATTCTGGCAACAATAGTGTTAAGCAGCTTTCCTTAAAGAACAAGTGTGACAGAGGGAGACTTCTAATAGTTTCAAGGAACAGCTTGATGATCCATAGGGATGTGGGACACTCAATCATGATTTATAATTACAGTATCAGGAACAGATTTATATTTCATAGGGTTAGGGACATAAAGAGTGACAAGAAAATGTTTTACAAATACATTAGAGGCAGAGGAAGACCAAACACACGGTTAGGCTAATTACTTAATGAGGAAGGAAAGACTATAACAGAAAATGCAGAAATGGCTGAAGTGTTAAATGCTTTTTTTTGTTTGTTTTCACCAAAAATGTTAGTAGCGATCAAACAACGAACATAGTGAACATCAGTGTAAATGGCTTAGTATCTGAGGCTAAAATAGGAAAAGAACAAGTTAAGAATTATTTAGACAAGTTACATGTTTTCAAGTCAGCAGGGCCTGACAAAATACATCTCAGAATACTTAAGGAACTGCCTGGAGAGATCTCTGATAATTAACAATTGTCTGTGAGAACTTGTGGAGGACAGGAGAGATCCCAGAGGACTGGAAAAGGGCAAGTATAGTACTTCTCTATTTAAAAAAAAATAAAAGGTGTGGGAGAAAGACAATCCAGGGAATTGTAGACCAGTTAGCTTAAATTTGGTACCCAAAAATGTAATGGGGCAAATAATCAAACAATCAATTTGTTAGCACATAGAAGATAGATAACAAGTAACAGTCAACATGGATTTGTCAAGAACCCTTCTTTGACAGTTTAACAAGCCTTGTGGATAGACAAGAGGCAGTAGATGTGACAGATTTAAACTTTAGTAAGGCTTTTGGTACTGTCTCGCATGACAGTCTCATAAACAAACTAGGGAAATATAGCCTAGATGAACCCTACAATAAGGAGGCTGCACAACTGGTTAGAAAAGCATCCTCAGAGAGTAGTTATCAATGGTTCTCAGTCAACCTGGAAGGGTTTATCAAGTGGGGTCTCACACTTATTAAAGTTTGCAAATGACATCAAGCTAGGAAAGATTGCAAGAGCTTTGGAAGACAGTATTAGAATTCTTGACAAACTGGAGAAATGGTCTGAAATGCATAGGATGAACATAAGAATAGCCATACGTGGTCAGGTCAATATTTAATCTAGCCCAGCATTCTGTTTTACAACAGTGGCCAGTATCAGATGCTTCAGAGGGAATAAACAGAACAGGGCAGTGATCCATCCAGTTGTAGCTTCTGGCAGTCAGAGGTTCAGGGACACCCAGAGTATGAGATTCGTCTCTAACCATCTTGGCTATTAGCTATGGATAGATCGATTGTTCATGAACAAATCTTCTCTTTGAACAAAGTTATATTTTTGGCCTTCACAACAGGACAGATGTCTTTTGGCTTTAGCAATGAATTCCACAGGTTGACTATGCCTTGTGAGAAATGCTTCCCTAAGTTTGTTTTAACCCTGGTAATATCTAGTAATTTCATTGGGTGACCTCCTGATTCTTGTGTTATGTGAAGGGGTAAATAACATTTCTCTAGTTATTTTCTCGACACCATTCATGATTTTATACACATCTATCATACTCCCTCTTAGCTCTTTTCTGAGATGAACAGTCAGTCTTTTTTAAATCTCTCCTCATGTGGAAGTTGTTCCACACCCGTAATAATTTTTGTTGCCCTTCTCTGTACCTTTTCCAGTTCTAACATATCTTTTCTAGGTGGGGTGACCAGAACTGTATGTAGTATTCCAGGTGTGGGCATAGCATGAATATTTTATGTAGTCTTATCTATCCCTTTCCTAATGGTTTCTAACATTCTACTAGCTTTGATTGCCATTGCACAACGAACAGATGTTTTCAGAGAACTATTCATGATAACTTCAAGATCTCCATTTTAAGTGGCAACAGCTAATTTAGACTCGATCCCTTTTTATGTGTATAGTTGGTATTATGTTTTCCAATATATATGCCTTTGCATCTATCAAAATTTGAATTTTATTTGCCACTTTGTTGTCCAGTCACCCAGTTTTGCGAGATCGCTTGGTAACTCGTCATAGTCAACTTTGTAATTAAATATGTTGAGTAACTTTGTGTCACTTGCAAATTTTGGCAACTAACTTGTTGCCCATTTTGCAGATCATTTATGAATATGTTGAACAGCGGGTCCCAGTACAGATTCTTGGGGAAATCCACTATTTACTTCTCTCCACTGTGAAAACAAGCCATTTATTCCTACCCTTTGTTTCCTATCTTTTAACCAGTTACCATTCCATGAGAGAACTTCCCTCTTATATCATGACTGCTTAGTTTGCTTAAGAACCTTTGGTGAGGGATCTTGTGAAAGATTTCTGAAAGTCCAAGTACGTGATATCAGCTGGATCTCCCTTGTCCATGTTTGCTGACACCCTCAGGAAATTCAAACAGATAGGAGAGGCATGATTTCCCTTTCCAAAACCATGTTGCATGTTCCCCATGTTCCGTTCCCCAATATAGCATGTTCATCTGTGTCTCATAAGTCGACTCTTTACTGTAGTTTTTACCAATGTGCCTAGTGCTGAAGTTAGGTTTACTAGCCTATAACTGCCAGGATTGCCTCTGGTGGCTTTTTTAAAAATTGGCATTACGGTAATTATCTGCCAATCATCTAATACAGAGGTTTAGTTAAGTGATAGATTACATACCACAGTTAGTAGTTCTGCAATTTCATATCTGAGTTCTTTCAGAACTCTTAGATGAATACCATCTGGTTCTTGTGATTTATTGCTGTTAAATTAAACAGTTTGTTCCAAAACCACCTCTATTGACTTCTCAGTCTGGGATAGTGCCTCAGATTAGTCATCTAAAAAGCATGGCTTACATGTGAGAAGCTCCCTCACATCCTCTGCAATGAAGACTGATGCAAAGAATTCGTTTACTTTCTCTGCAATGACCCTGTCTTTCCTGAGTGCTCCTTTAACATCTCGATCATCCAGTGGCCCCACTGATTGTTTGACAGGCTCCCTGTTTCTGTTCTACTTTAAAAAAATTGTGAAATTAGTTTGATGTAATTCAATAAGGACTTATGTCAAGTACTACATTTCAGACAGAATAATCATTTGCACAAATGAAAAATGGGAAATGACTGCCTAAGAAGGAGCACTGCAGAAAAGGATCCTGGGGTATAGTGCATCAGAAACTAAATATGAGTCAACAATGTAATATTGGTGCTAAAAAAAGCAAACATCATTCTGGGATGTATTAACAGCAGCGTTGTAAGCAAGACATGAGAAGTAATTCTTCCACTCTACTCAGCTCTGATAAGGCCTCAACTGGAGTACTGTGTCCAGTTCTGTGCACCATACTTTGGGAAAAATGTGGATGAATTGCAGACAGTTCAGAGGTGAACAACAAACATTATTAAAGTTCTAGAAAAGATGACCTACAAGAAAAGATTGAAAAAATTGAGTTTGTTTAGTCTGGAGGAAAGAAGACTGAGGGGGGACATAAGTCTTCACGTATGTAAAATGTTCTCATAAAGAAGATGATGATAAACTGTTCTTAACCACTGAGAATAGGACAAGAAGTAATAGACTTAAATTGCATCTAGGCAGATTTAGGTTAGACATTAGGAAAAACTTCCTAATTGTAAAGATTAAGCACTGAGACAAATACCTAGATTCCTCAGTTTCCCTATCATTGGATGGTTTTAAGAACAGGCTAGACAAACACCTGTCAGGGATGGTCTAGATAATACTTTATCTTCTTCAGTGCAGGGGATTGGACTAGATTACCTGTCGAGGTCTCTTCCCATCAATATTTCTATGATAAGTTGAGGATGGAAAACTTATTTGAGTTTTTTTACAAATGTCTTGAACTATTCTTTTTTTTTTCCAAAGTAAGTGAGAGTTTCAGATTGAGGCCATTTTCTCCATGTTGTAGTTTGAATTATGTTCAAATTAGATTGATTTTTATATATATTCTGTGGGAGAGAGGGGGACTTTGGCAACTTTCCCGGAGTTTTAGGCTGTTTTTAATTTGCATATAATTCTTTCACCATAGTTAGGTATAGGTAAGAAAGGGCGAGGGATATCTTCTCTCCCTTTCTCCTGTTGGGAAGCTTAAACAAAAGGAAAAGGGGAGGAGGTATTATTTCATAATAATCCCTGAACTCAAACCTAAGCCACAGTGAACATTTTTTTTAGATTATGTACAGATTTCTTAAAGCATACCCAATCGTTTTTATTTCTGTGTGCCTCTGCCCTTCCAGATTTTCACTGGGACAAGAAGCACTGAAATACTGCAAAGGTGGTTAATTTTATAGCAATACTGTACTAACTTAAAACAGGAGGTATTGAAAATTCTGCAAGATCTTATTTTCACGTGACTTCCAGCTCAGTTTGCAGAGTCCAGAGGTTCAGATAAGTATCCCAACATTTTAGTGCTTATTCAGGCCAAAGACTTTGAAGTTTACTTGTCACTAATTAGCATCTTTTCATACCTTAAATTTAAGCAGTTAATTGCTAAAAGAGGATGAAGTTTGCAAAAAATATTTCTGCCTTTTTGGGGTTCAGGGGTTCAGGAAAAAAAATCATTACATTAAACAATATGTGGAATTTCAGTTTACTATATTTCCAGTTTCATCCCACCAGTTAACTGGTATCTTGAGGATTTAGGATTATTCAGTGATGCTGTGAGAAAATAATTCCCCCCGTCTTCAATGGTGCCTTTACACCAGTAGGAGGAATGAGGGGATTACCATAGATAGTTGTTTCAGTATACCATCCAAGCATCTCTAAAATATATTAAAGCAATGTCTCCTTTTTATTGCATGGCTCATATGACAGTGGGTTAAGTTTCCACAGCTTATTACATTTGCCATCAAAAAATTCAATAACACATCCAGGCTACAAAGAATAATGGAAACAAGACCAGACTTCGTTACACACTACCGACAGAACATTGCTAATGCTTAAGACTTTATGCAGTACCTGTTCCTTCTGGCTATTTAAATCTCATCCAGAGACAGAAGGCAGAGTTCATTCTTCCTTCTTTTTTTTTTAAATTTATTTCCTTATTCAGATAAGTACATTTATATATAATTTCTGCATACACTAGTTCCAATTCATTTTTTCTGTCTTTCATTCTAAGGTACTTTATGCATGTGGGTAATATACATATAACGTACTCCAGTTCTGTCTGCCATAGAGTTTCATGTAAGACCATAATATCTAAGCACTTCTTAGGTAAATTCTATATTTCACAAATTAGCAATGAGAATTCCTGGCATCTAAATCTGATTCCACACTGGGGCAAAGATTGGAAGGAACTCAGCTGACATCGATGGGTAAAACGAGGGTCAGAAGTGAGTCAGTGTCTTGGATTCCAACTTTGCTCCTTTCTGGGAATTTTTTACAAATTCTATTTTGGTTCTCCTGAACATATATGAGGGTTTTTTCTTGTTCCCCACTCCCCTCTATTTCAATGTTTAAAGCATTTTAAGGTTCATTTTGATGATTGTGATTTTTATCTGACAACATGGAAATAGAAACTTACTCTTTAAACAAGAAAGGAAAGCTGAAATTGTTATCTAGTCACCTGACAATAGGGCCTAGATTTTTTTTTAAAAGAGAAAAAGGCAACCTAATCATCCAAAACTCATGAGTTTGAGTTCCCAAAATAATGAGATTGGCTTGATTTAAAAAAAAAATCTTCATCCAACACTTCATCTTCAGGGAATTGAATTACTCACATACTTAAGCATACACTTTACTACATTTGCTCTGCGGCATCGAAGCCTTTATTTACAAGAATATTCACAATGACCCCAATCCAACACCAACTGATGTCAATGGGAATATTTCCATTTTCCTCATCAGGCATTGCATAAGATGTAAATACTCTATTGCAGAATTCAGCTACCTCAATTGTCCCAAGAATCTTGAGAAGATAGCACATAGGACTTTCCTGATTAAGGACCTGTGTCTGGGAAGTATTATACCATTTGTCTTTGGCTTTCATGTTGCTCTGTTTATTGTAATTAATAATATTGGCTATTTGTATTCTAAAGTCTTCATGCATAGGACATTCTTTGTGTTAATGGCACAATAACATAACGAATTCCCAAAAACAAATATAACACAATGGAACCACCACCATTTAAAAACAAGTGGCATCATTTTTAGATTATGCCCCAATAGAAAAAACACCTGTCGACTTCAATGGGCTTTGAATCAAACCCTCATTTATTAAGTTAAAATTATATTACTGTTAATCCACATAAGATAGAAAAATAATAGCAGTTGGAAGGAATCCAAAAGGTAGACAGAGCCTTTTTCTGGAAACCTACATATATTTTCAGCTGGATTGCAACAGATGTATTTCTATAACAGTAACTTGTGCAATTTTGAATCAGAATTTAGATTAAAACATCGAGGGGCCTGGTACATAGATTTGTGCTGTTAAAACTCCAGTTCTCATTTGGACCACTTGCACATCAGGCAAGAGTTTTGACTTTTAATAGAGTTTTCCTTTTTTTTAACATATGAGAAAAAAGTGAGTTGTAAAGATTTATGCACTGTGTCATAATATTCTTAGATTTCTGCTTTCTTAAGATTGGTTCTTTTATGAAAACATTTTTCTTCCACTCTCCATCAAAGATACATCTCCTGTTCTGCAACAAAGGCTTTTTCCTGTTCTTTTGAAGAAGAAAAAAAACCTCACTAGCACTTCAGAAGAAGAACATAGTTGCAAATATTACCTAGGTTTAGAATCCTGTCAAAACTACAAGTATATTATTCTGAAGAATAAGGGGAATGGAGGGAAGAAAAGAGAATGAATTCAGAATATTTAGAACTGTTTCTCTCCTTCTGAAAGGCAGTATTCCTATTTTACATGGCCTTTATGGAGGTGAGGAGATGAGAATTTATTTAGCTAATACATTTAAAGTTGGTATATAACTATTTTAATATATATATAAACACACTGCAACAAACTAACTCACTACAGAGATTCCTTTGAAGTACTGTGTCCTGGGTTAAGTGTATGGACAGATTCCTGTGTTCTTCCAAATTGTGCTTAATGCAGGACCTGGAATGGGGGAGTGAGGCGATTTGGAGCTTCCTTGATCCTTCACCCAACAAGAGATCATCTGTCTCCAACACAGTTTAGACTAGTTTAAATTATGCCGATTAGAGGGCTTATTTAGGGACCACTCTTGCCAACTGAGGATCTTTGAGAGAGCAGAAGGTAACTGCCGGGAGGAGACTTCAAAACTGGAGCAGGCTTGCTAAATGAGTCATATGAGACATCTGGTGCAGGAAGTGAACTCAAGCAGCTAGTTACTTATAAGAGACCTGGAGCAATTCTTGGGGAGAGGTGACTCTGGGTTTGGGTTAGGGGACTCAGCTCTGAGCAGGGCAACTACAAGCCAAACCCCAGAATGGGCCACCTCCTAAGAACTGATAAAAGGACCCTGTGATGGAACCCTTTTGCTAGCACAGGCTCTGAGATAAGAGCCGTGCCCCAGGATAGACTTTAGGGAGTTTGAGTTTTACTTTTGCATTCATTTTGTCTAAATAAACCCAACCCCCTGCATAAGGGTGCTGATTAGATGAGCAAGTGTGTGGAATCTGTGTGAAAGGCCGTTGAAGAAAGAGAATAAAGAGCAGGCTGTGCAGAGGTAGTCATGCACAGGGTGGTAGCAACTCGTTTACAGGATTGCTGAAGTGCAGTGAGCTACAATTCCAACTCTTCTTGTCTCTGGTGTAACAAGCTTTACTAGTTGGGCCAGAGGGTAGGGTGAGGTGGAGGGGAGGGAGCAAAGAGCAGGTGATGTAGGGGAATATCTAGTTCTCCTCTTAGGGAAACTCTCCATCCCTTTCCGTGCTACTGGAGCAATGCAAGGGCACATAGCCGGGGAGCAGAAACTGGCCTACAATGAGAAAGAAGCATATTGAATTGCCTGATGATCTAATCTTCTGAATGCAGGAAACCTAGAGATGGTACTGGTAAAATAGGTATCTTAAGAGAGGATGTATTTTCTTTACAATTACCATGGAGGTTAATGACCTACTGACTGAAATTTTATTAGCACTAAGAGTCCAGGAAAAACACACTTCACAGATGTGTATATTTCCCATTGCAAGAACTCCACAAGCAGAGGCTGCCTCTGCAAAATGTAAAATTACCCAACTATCCCAAACTAAGGTTCCATTGAGTAATCCCCAAGCTACAGCTCTCCAGGCCTGGCTAGCTGACACAACTATTTCATCAGCACTAGGGCCAGGCATTATTATTGTATGGAAGTTTTGGCCTATTGACAGGTGATCCTCAGTGGCTTCTCGTGATGGGGAAATGTTCTGCCCTGCAATATCAATTAGTTGCATCCAAATGATGCGAATCCTTCTCCCATCTGGGCCTCTTAAACATTAATACTCCTCTGAAGATTGCCCACTATTAAATATTTGTTCATAATACAGACTTTACATACTTTGGGTCAGGGAGCTGTCATTTTCTATTTATTTCAAGCCCTTAACATTGCTCTATTTCTTTAAAGCTCTATCACTGTGCTTGCTAGCAAACCAAGGAGACTCCCTCAAGTCAAGCTTCGGTACTCAGGTTTAAAATTACATAATCCATGTGTGCCCCATAAGGCAGTATTTTCTGCTGACCTCATCACTAACAAAAGTGGAGACACATCTTTTTCCGGAATCATCTATTGCAGAAGATATGGCAGCTCCACTCCATATTTGGTGCGCGATCATGAGGACAAACTAAGCTGACTTTGGTGAAAAGAACTTGGGCACCTGATCCAAAATGCTGCAGTCCATGAGAGCCCTGGTGTTGACATCCATGAGCTTGGGATCAGTCCTTTGAAGCGCCATTAAGTCCTCCTTGATCTTACTGATAAAAAGAGCCAAATCTAAATGGCAACGCAGGTAGTAACCATTAAGATGTACAGTATGATAAGGGCACTGCATGGGGTGGGGCAAGAGAATGGGGGAGGATATTATCTCTTCATATTACTTATGAGAAGCCAAACTTCTCTACACCTTGCCTTCTGGTGAGAGACAGAAACTATCCCCTCAATATATTGGATCTGAGGCTCCTTTGCACACTATAATGCCAAAAGGCAAATTATAATTGAGCAACATTCCTAGCACACACAATTCTTTCCTTCAGTAGTATATATTCTTGTATTTTGAATCCACAGTGTAAAATGCCTTCAGCCATTTTTTATATTATTTATTCAGCATACACTGCAGATATGCTGTGAATATGTATTAACATTAAAATGTATTTGCATATTACAATATTGCATCTGAATGCATAGCAAAATTCTCTCGCATGTAATGTAATAATTCTACATCTGTAAAATTTACAATTTTAAACCTAAAAGTCTTACATACTTTTTCTATGTCAAAGGGGTCTAGTCGACATCATGATGTGGTGATCTGCAAAACTTCTTTTCAGAAAGTGAAGTCTGCTGTAATAAAGGCTATGAAGGTCTGTAAATTTTACTGTCAAGCCTTCTTTACATTTATAAACCAGTCGAAATATTCATTTCAGTATATTTAGGTTTATCAAATAGAGAATAGTATTTAAGGTCACATGCTAAACTAATATTGAATTACAGAATCCTCTGTAATTCCAAAACACTATGCCTAGGGACTCTTTTGATACGTATGGTACTTGGAGAATGAAATATTGGACATGACTTGAATTGCCAGGACCTTAAGTTTTATTGTACAAGGAAAGATACAGATCTGAAAATGGAGCCGCTTTAGTCTTAAGCTGTGATATTTTCTATTGAAGAAATGGGAATATATGGGGGACTTCAGTTTTCTATTTTTATAGAAGATTAAATACTGATGGATACTCAATGCAAAAAGCAAGACTTTACCAATATTATCCCATATGATACTCACAGTGGGTGGGAGAGTTCTTAAGTGGTTTAAAAAAAAAAACAACCCACCCTCTGGGCAATTTCAAACATTCTCTTTTTAAAAAAAAAAAGAGAATTGATTTGTTTTTCATTTGAGCTATCTGGCATGTTCTTCCCTTTTTTTTATTCCCCCTTTCACCCTCATGCACTTGACATACTGTAGATCAGCATAAAGGTTTCTTACCTTTCTTCAAAAATGCAATAAAAGCATGACAAAGATGCAATAAAATCAGAAAGGTGTTCTTTCTGACCATAACAATAAGTGGGAACATGGGATAGATTAGTAGGCATTGGGGCATACCTACAAGGTCAAAGGTCTCATGCCTTTACTCACATGAGAAATGCACCACTAGAATTGTTAATGCATCCCTTTGGCTGTTTAATTGCTGCTTTTATTAACACCTAGTTCTTATATAGCAGTTTTCATCAGTAGATCTAAAGCACTTTACAAAGGTGGTCTGTATCATCCCCAGTTTCCAGATGGGAAAATGGGTACAGAGGTAAAGTGACTTGCCCAGGGTCACTCAGCAGGCCAGTGGCAGAGCTGGGAATAGAATTCAGGTCTCCCAAATTCAATTCCAGTGCTCTATCCACTAGGTCATTTTGCCTGAAACATTAATTATACATTTAGTGTAATTTAAACTTTTTAAATAAGTAATCTGGGAGTTTCTGAAATGTATCTTTCCACATTGAGAGGTAGGGTCTTCATGATATGCTGTGGCAAAATAAAATAAATTGCCATAAACATTCTGAATATATTTGTTTTTAATCTATCCTTCATTTTTTTAAAGATGTCCTAGAATACTTGGAGCCCTTCCCCATCCAAGTAATATTGGCTGCCAGTAGCTAACTTAAAATTAACCTTTTTTTGTAATGAAAATTACTTTATTTATGCTCTTGAACAACACCCAATTTAGCTTTTTGGAAGAAATATAGTTAAAAGTGGCTGGAAGGAGAACAACCTGCTGCTTAAAAGTGAATTTTTGAGAAGGTGGCAATTTAAAACTCTCACTTTCTTTCCCAATTTTCCCCCTCTCTTCTTCCCACAACTACATCTCTTCACCCCCATCCACCCAGAATGCCTTATCTTTGCCTTCCCTACAAAACCATCCCTTCCCCTCATTTACTATAACAAACACAGAGAGATATGTGTGAGAGAGAGATTCAGTGATAGGGACTCAGCTGTTCACAGCTGGGAATCCACGCACAATCTATACATAATCTAAAAAGGCCCAATTGACTAATCAGAATGTGGTTTTGAACAATAGGTTATCACTGCTAGATTGCAGTCTTAATTATATACTCCATAACATGGGCCAATACTGGAGTTACTTATCCAACTCACACCTTTAATTTTTTGTTTGTAGTGTGTTTTCTACTTTTAAAACATGTTGAGTAGGAATATTATGCTTCAGCTTGTTCCCATTTGTTAGCAGAATATGAAAGAAAAGTTTGTATTCTCAATGGCAGTTTTGGAAAGTTATTTATTAGTCTTCAAAATTGAGGGTTGCTATTTTCTGTTTATATTTGGGGAGTGGGTGTCAAGTTCTATTAGGGAATAATATCCCAGTAACTTAGTGCTTAGGGTTTTGTGCAATGGCTCACAACATCATGAGATGGCTCTGACAGGACAGAATACTGTAGGGATTTTTTTTTTTTTCATTTACACTATGTATCTATAGCTACATGTTGATATTAGCAGCACATGCTTAGGGATGGCTGCAATTGGTGCTGCACTCAGAATGTGAGAAAGGAACCCCTAAAGCACTTTCCACTTCCACAACCCTTGTGTAACTGCATTTCATGCCTTATCTACGCACACAGTTTTCTCCAGTTTAACTAAAGGTGCTCTTTTAAAATCTATTTTGTTAAATTGGTGCAAACATGTTCAATTGGTTTTAAAATAGTTCCTATTGACTTATCTTAGTTTGGTAAGGAATTGGCTTAAACTAAATTGATACACACCTGGTTTAGATCAAACTTAGATTGTTTCTGCTGCACAGAGTTTATGGCCTTTTATTGTTTTGTTCTGTGTGTATATAGCACCTAACACAACTGGGTTCTGATCATTGACTGAGGCTCCTCAGCACTACAGTAATACTACTGGTAGTTGTTTTTTAACCAATTTTATTTTAAGTAATGCAAACTTTGTGTGCAGAAAAGGTCTAATCAATATTTTAGGTCTCTGGGCACCTAGAGCAGAATAAATGAAGGAAATTATTCAAGAGATTATTGAGAAAGGATTAGTGGTAAAATTAAGCAGAACTATGTGCTTTAGTATCTGCCTGATTACTTTGCACTCTGAGCTGTCTGTCTGACCAAGATAACCAAATTTGTGCAGTATGCTTCTTAACAATTGCATATAGGTAAATTCTTTTCCTATAAACACTAATGAAGCACCCAGGAGAGTGAGGTACCTGTTAAGAATAATCTTCATAGACATTAGAAATTAAATAAGGACAGCTGATTAGTTTGACAGAAAAAGCAACCACTTTGTACGTGAATTTTCTTTTATGCTTTTGGAATTCTTCATAAAGATATCCAGTTCAGCATAGTTAATTAAATTGCATTCCCTTATTCTATCAAATACTGTTAGGTAGTATGTATATAAACACATTACATTAATTATCTCAGTCTTGTAGGATACCATTCTAAGCATCACCATTTAAACTGGAAACAAATGAAAGCTTGGAGCAGGTACTGTACAATTTTGAATCCATCTGGGCATAAAAGATTTAACTTTTTCTTTAAAAAAACAAACAAATTTGCTACTTCAATTTATTGACAAGGGTTTAAATCAGTGAGCAAAACTGACCAAAAATTGTTTCCATGTGAAGGCTGTTGTGACTTGAGTTAAGTAGATGGCCTCAGTCCAGTTCATATCACAAATGTCACTAAAACTAGCATTTATTTGCACCCTTGTTGGTAAAGCAAGCGAAAAGTGCACAGATTGACTGGGTATATAATTAACTTTTCATCTCTTTATATAGTCTATCAAAATCAGTGGTAATGTACTTTGGTGGGTGAGCTATACTGTGGAGAGAGGACTTCAGTTTCTATCTGTTAATTTTTGGACACATCTAAAAAGCACTGGCATAAGTTTTTAAAAATATGTATCTTTTACAAAAGTCCCATGGGAGCAGTGTAAATACAGCTCCAAATGAGTTTCCTTATATTATCACCAAAACCAATTTTTATGCTATTTTGAAAGGCAAATCACTGGATGCAGGACTTCTCCATTTCTGAGTTCAGACAGCATGCCAAAGAAAGGTACAGTGCATTGAAGGAATCGTTCAAAGGTTGTCAGCATTTTCAGTTATTCCCACACCACTAGCTTGGACACCAGACTAAGAAACCTTGTTTGCTGTATTTAAATCCTGGATCTAATACATAAAAGGCTAGATAGAGTGCAAGAATCACTTAGAGCTATTGATTAAAAAAAATCCCTTTAACAGCAGGATGCAGAAAGTGGAGATTAGAGTCTCTGATCAGGAAAATACATCTTCAGGGCAGAAGGTCATGACTACTCCCAAGATTGAGGATAACAAGCAGTTACAGCACAAAGTCAATAACCTTAATAAAGCCAGTGTCATAAATACTAGTTTTCTCTTGTTGTTAGCATTTAGGTGACTAGTGGACCCAGCAGGAACTACAGAGCTTCCAGTTACCTGTCTTGGGAAGGATTGAAGAATCAGGGTTAATATGACATCTAATTTTGCCTAAATGAATGTTCAGTGCACTAAAGCCAAGGAGAAATATTGATTGTACAGGGGTTGGTAGGAATCCTTACTGCATATAGACTACTAAGAAGAGAGGAATTTTGTGCATGACCAATGATCCCCATGCATATGGGCAGGGGCAGCTTTATGTTTTCTGCCACCCCAAGCACGGCGGTCAGGCAGCCTTCTGCGGCGTTTCTGCGGGTGATCTGCCGATCCCGCGCCTTTGGCATACCTGCTGCCGAATTGCCGCTGAATCCGTGGGACCGGTGGACCTCCTGCAGAAACACCACCAAAGGCTGCCTACCTGCAGTCTCACGGCGAACAGCATGTCGCCCCTTCCCTTCCCGCCCCCGGCTTGCCGCCCCTGCATATTGACCTGAGAATAAATCTACATCTTTTATATCCAGTCACATTATAAACTGAATGCCAAAACTAGAAATATAGATTTTAAAGTTACAGTGAGACTCAGTGGTTGTATTTAAAGTAAACTGTGGTTCAAGTACCACTAAGATTCTTCAGGATCCTTCTTGATGGTGGTTGGATAGCCGGACTGCTATCTGACCCCCTTGTTTCCATTTCAGTAATGCCATTTGTGAAATGAAGAAGGAGTAGCAAGAGGTTGCTGATTTTTATAAAGGAGCCATTTCCTCCCTTCTCTCCCACAAACCCAAGAGCCCTCATTCCAAGGATTTTCCCAAATGGATAAAGATTATGGCACCCACCCACGCACGACCACCATGTGCCAGAGGGAAAAGATACAGGTGTTGTCCCCTGTCTACATAGGTACTTCAGGTGAGCAGAAAGGGAGAAGAAAACCAGGGTTCTAAGGGACATCAGACCTTCTCAAGAGACAGACTGGGTTTGGGTAGGGAGGCAAGACCAGCAATTGGAACAAAGCAGCTGGCAGCCTATAGAAGTCTATGGAGGGAACATAAAGACAGAGAACTTGAGTGAGAAAACATGAGGGTAGGAGGAAGGTGTGTAGAGTTTGTGGAAGGCAAGAACCACTGAGCCAAAGCATGGAGCAGACAGAATCATGGGTTCTGAGGTGGACTAAGGATAAAAGGAAGAAGGAGCCAGGACCTGGGTGTGAGGTTATTGATATAATCTGGGACCATATAGAACATGGTTGCAACCAAGGTCCTGTAGTGGCACCAAATCTTATGTAAAGAGGATCATATAAGGTATCTAAAACAAGGTTATGGGTTGCTGGTTATGATTATGCTGTCTGTATGTATGTATCATTTTGTAGTTGAAGTTATGAGTATTGGGTCTATACTGTCTGTATTTCAAATTTGTGCTGTGCTTCTGGGAGACATCCCAGACAAGATGGTGTTAGCTCTGCCTAGCCTGCTTGATGGCCCATTAAGGACCATCAGCTACACAATTGACCCATGGAAAGGAGGCAGATATGCCTTGTAACTCAGCAAAGTATGCAGGGACTTGCCCATGTGACTCCAGACTCCATTTTGCTGTAATTTTCCACAGTAAGAACGAAGAGGTTCTTACACCTGGAAAAGCCTATATAAGGCTGCCGCCTCATCTCCATCTTGTCTTCAATCCTGCTTCTTACCTCTGGAGGAACTTTGCTACGAACTGAAGCTCTGAACAAAGAACTGATTGACCCATCCCAGCTGTGGATGTACTTCAGAAATTTGATTTGAACCTGCAGTTTACTCCATCACTGCTACAAGCCTGAACTAAGAACTTTGCCATTACTATATGTAATTGATTCCATTTAACCAATTCTAGCTCTCATCTCTATCTTTTTCCTTTTATGAATAAACCTTTAGATTTTAGATTCTAAAGGATTGGCAACAGTGTGATTTGTGGGTAAGATCTAATTTGTATATTGACCTGGGTCTGGGGCTTGATTCTTTGGGATCGAGAGAACTGTTTTCCTTTATTGGGATGTTGGTTTTCATAACCATTTATCCCCAGGACGAGTGGTACTGGTGGTAATACTGGAAAACTGGAGTGTCCAAGGAAATTGCTTGTGTGACTTGTGGTTAGCCAGTGGAGTGAAACCAAAGTCCTCTTTGTCTGGCTGGTTTGGTTTGCCTTAGAGGTGGAAAAACCCTAGCCTTGGGATGTAGCTGCCCTGTTTAAGTGATTTGTCCTGAATTGGCACTCTCAGTTGGGTCCTGCCAGAACAGCATCGTCACATTGGGTAAAAAAAGGAATAGGCAGGAGGGAATCAGGAACGTTAAAGGGAAAAAAATTGCACATGGGAATTCAAGTAGTGGTGGTAGGCAGGAGAGGGTGCTGAAATCAATTTATCTGAGGGGGAAAGGCAATGGATAAGGAGAGGATGAAATTTTATTGTGTGTGCAGGGAAAATAGATTGTGTGATATCTGGATATTTCTTATGCTGTCTCTTTCATGCTACTAGAATCAATTTATAAAAAATATCTCTAGGGTCCGAGCTGCTGCTATTAGAAGTTATTTGGTACTTTTTCTACTTTTAGAAGACTACTAACATTAATGATGCTGTTGAGTGTTTTTGTATTTTCTGGCACTGCAGAGATTTCTTCCTGGACACCAGTGGTTTCTGAATATAGCCTCATTATTTTCATTGTCTTACTTTGTCTCTATGATGTTTGTTTCCTCTTTCAGCAGTTTATCCATCTGTGTCATCCTTTACGTTGGCATTGGTTTTAGTATGTATTAAGAGTGTATTATTAAGCAAGTACAAAGTGATTGCTTTAAACCACTTTAAAATTTTATTTAGATTGCAACATCAAGCAATGAAAGTTAGGCTTGTCTTTGCAACTTTAATTCAGCCCTCTGGTAGATGTGCTTTGTAGTAGTCTTTTTAAAATAATATTATTTTCCACAGGACCCCTGTGCACATTCTTCATTAGTGGATGTGGATAATGATCAGGGAATAAACTAGAGCTATAAGGCGGTATTCACAAAGGGTATTTTGATGAGGAGATGTAGTAGACTCGGGGATGGGGTAGAATACAGGGGATTGGCAGCAAGGGAAAAGTGATTCAGGATCAGGTGTCTCTGCTATGTCTGTAAAATGCTTCAGCAGAACACCAGTATGGGATATATGTGCAGTGCTAATGAAATCTCAAAGGGTTTTGCCGTGCTGTACAAAACAAGTGTACTTCTGCATTTTTCACCAGCTTTTAGCTCTGACTGATCTATACAGATTTACGTGCAAAAGTTACCGCTCAGGTCCCAAAACTACCCTCCAACCAAATTTCAAAGGCCTGATGACAACAATGGAGGTATTAGGATTCTTTTAAAAAAAGTCTCAATCTTTTATAACAGGAAGTTATAAGCAAGTTAAGTTGAGCAATCTAGACAGACTTCCGAGATTTGGCAGTTTTGTCTTTGACCATGAAACATGGAGACCAATCTTAGTTGACTCCTCCTCCATATGCTGGAGTGCCATATGAAACCTGTTGGGGCTCTGTACTGAAAGAACAACATCATCAGCATAGTCAAGGTCTGTGAGCAAGAGATGACTGTTCTCAGTGCCTATGGACCTGGCGGAATGTTGCATTATGAAATCCATTGCCTGACAAAAGAATGCAGGGGCCAAAATGCAACCCTGCCTAACACCAGATACTGATTTAAAAGGTGCTGACATTCGGTTCCCCAGACGAACACAGGCAGCTCTCTAATCAAGTCCAGTAGAGTGGTAGGGATACCTACGCCCTTTAAGGCTTTCCACAACGTGACACGGTCTACTGAATGCAGCTTTAAGATCAATATACGCTGCATGCAGGGGCTTCCTGAACTCGCAATATATCTCTGATAACAAGCAAGATCTAGGACAAAGTTGACCTGCAACTCCAATCTCTGTGAATGACTAAACCGTCAAATCAGTTTCCAGCTTTTGTTATCTGGGTTCTATACTTACCAGCTCCTCCAATTCTCACACCAAGGTTCTCCATCGGACAGGCATCACAGCATCTGCCATGAGCCTGTTAAAATGATGAGAAGCAACATGAAAACTGATAAACCATTTCTTCTTTTTAACCCTGACCAATTAAAGAAGAAGGAAACATTTAGAACCAGTAGAATTAAATATGTCTCTTACAGAGAATTCAGTGGCCCATTTTCTGAGCAAGGTTGGTCACTATAAGCATATAACAATATAAGCCTTTTGGGTTGGGATTGTATTCATTATCTGTCCAATGATTGGAAAGTGGGGCTCTAATCCTTGATTAGGGCTTCTCTGCAGCATGATAGTACAAATAATGCTTGTCTACCCTTTTCACTTTTTGGTAAAATTCAAGGTGTTAGGGTATTAAGGCATTATTACACTCGTAAAAATCAGACCCATAATCCTCTATCAGTGGCAGTAATGGTGGATGTTCTAGTGTAGCAGAGCTCAGACTGTGTACCCCACCATGTCTTTTAACCCTGTGGCATCTATTAATAAAACCTCAAATTTCAAAATGTCACCATCAAGGGCAGAGTGGAAACAGATAACCACTATAAAGTTCTGCAACCAGTTAATGGCTAAATGAAAATAATTCAAGTAAAATAATTCAAAATAATCTCATGTACAAATTTGTAGCAGTATAAAGTTTCCTCCCAATAATTCAGTATGAGACATAGGATCCCAGCCAGACTTCACATTTACGGGGTGTCTGCTCCTCAAAAGTTATCGGGCGCATCTTTGTGACACACGTGGTAATTAGTGCTAGACGCTGAAATTCAGTGGGCTCTGAAAGTTATCAGCATTCATTCTTATAACTAATGTGAACATATATTCTTTTTACATGGAAGCTGCTAAATCATTTTTATGTGGTGGAATCAGGTGTTCATACTACTGCGTTCACCTTATTATTATGCCAGAGTATGAATGATCAAGATGGGTGCAGTCTGTGCTGATATTTCATAAAACTGTAAACAAACAAGAAAAACTGCAAGTGAAACAGATAGACTTTCATCTGAGTAAATGAATGAAAATAATCACGTACGAAAATGAAAATTGATTCAAAAGTTATTCCTTAACCATTCCATGGCAGAGAAAATACATTACATCCTTCCTATGCAACTGTAGGTACAGAGTACAGAAATTAGTCTCTTCCATTCCTCTCTGCCATTTGCTGCTACTTCCATCTGTTCTATCATGTTAAGATCGATGATTCTGCCTTACCTGCTAAGTGTTCTTAAAGTTTCTCTGGGATGCCCTCACACTCAATTGGTTTCCACTTGACAGCTTCATGTGGAGATTGCTGTCATCTAGAGAACTTGCCCCAAATATATCCAGTGCTTCCTTCTGATGCCTGTGGAAACAAGCAGCTGGTTGGTGCTTTCACAAATCTCTTTGTTGGTAACAATATGTTTCCAGCCAATGACCAAAGTCTTTCATACGCACTTATTTTAGAAGGCATCTAGTTTTCTGTGCAACATTTTGGTAGCTTGTCTGCTCTTGCAGCTGTATGTTAGCACTGAGATTACATTAGAACTAAAAATTCTGTGCCCCCCCACCCCATATTTCTGTGCATTATTACACTTCAGTAAATTTTGTGGATGCCTTTCCTATTCTTGATGTCACTTCCTTCTTGAGATCTCCATTGGCCAATATGGTGCTGGCCAGGTAGATAAACTGTTCTTCTTTCTTGACATTTTTGTCTTTAAATATGATATTACTGCTTGACATCTGGGTTTCTGGGATGTTCATTTTAGGATAACTAACTTTGAGCTCTGCATGGGTTGTTGTTTTTGCCAGGTTGTCTGTCTTTGTGACTTTTCAGGGCTGTCACTCAGTAGCACAATATCATCAGCAAAGTCCAGGTCTTTTAGGCATTTGCCATCTATCCATGCTATTCCAGCATGTATATTGCTAATACACTTCTTTACTATTCAGTCTATAGCAATGTCAAACAGTAGCAGAGAGAAAATGCAACCCTCATTTTCAGGCGGGTATCAATAGTGAATGACTCTGTCTGGTTGTTCACCCTTACAGAGCACTTCACATCTCTGTGCATGGTCTGGATGATTTTGACAACTTTATCTGGGATTCTGTAGGACTGAAGAATATTCCACAGTGTGTATGTCTGTCTGCATAATGTCAATTGCTTTTTGAAAATCAATTAAATTGATCAAGGGAGCTTGCCATGCTATACATTCATCAAAATCTGGTGCTGAGGTGGGACTAGATCTGTTGAGGACTACTTTGAAATGCTCTGCCCATCTATTTTTCTATTATCCATCAATTGTAAGCATTTTCATCTTTACTTTTTATTAGTCCACTTTCTATTTTGAAATAATCTCACAGGGATTTAGTAACTTGATAAATAGATCTGTGGTTTCCTGTCATAGAAGCAGTTTCACCTGCTAGGTCTTCAGCATATCTCCATTCATCTTTCCTTGCATTGCTTTTCACTGCTTTGTTCGCTTTCTTGTACTCCTTTTTCTTTTTCCAATATTTTGTTGGCTTTTTCAGTTCTTGCTCTATTGATAACCAACTTGTGGGTGCTGCAGCTTGAATCACATTGTCCCTGAGCTCTGCTTTTTTAGTTCTGTCTGTCTCTCACCTTCCTTTGCCTCTGGCAATGTCTCAAATCTGTTCCATAGTTTAGGTTGAAATTTCTCCCCATACTCTTTCATTTTCAGTTTTATACTCTGGACTTTTTTTTAATCACTTTCTGTTTAAAGTTGATCTTTCTCAATTATAATACCAGTTTAGTAATGCAAAGATTGTTTCTGCTGCTATTTGCTATTTCCTATACCCTTGTGTTTTGGACAGGTGACCTGAATCTCAAGCTAACCCAGATGTGGCTGATCTGGTTTTTCATTTTGTCATTTGGCGAATTTCATGTTTTCCTGTATATGTCTCTGTGACAAAACAAGGTGCTTACAAGAATTATGTCAGACACTAAGCACAATTCAGTGACTCTTTAACCATTTTTGTTTGTGATCTACAGCCCGTGTTTCCCGATTGCTCTTTGCATTCCTTGTTTGTCGCATCCTATTTTAGCAATAAAGTCACCTAGCACCCGAAGCAAGTCATGTTTTGGTATTCTGTCACTCATACTTTGGAGGCAATTATAGATCCTGTCTTTGTTGCCATGTTCATCTGTGGGAGCAGAGCACTGTGACTGTCTTTCTTAGGAATCTGGTTTGGAATCTTGTATATATAATAGGCTCCTAGTTGATGAGTGTTTTTTCCACAGAATTTGCCGTGAGTGCTACTCCCTTTGAGTGTTTGTCACTGTTACCAAAATAAATGAAATATTTTTTTCTCCTGCTTGAAGCACTTCTTATGTGTACCTGCCCATCTGCTCTTACTAATGTCCAGAATTTTGAGTCTATAGTTGCCCATCTCCCTCATGATCTGTGAGATTTTTGATGTTTGAAACATTGTTCTCATGTTACAGTTATCAAATTGAAAGTTTTTTTGCCGCCATCATCAAACTTCATGCAGCATGAGTGTTCTCTGCTAGTTCTGGCTAGATTTTTCACAAAGTGAAAGTAAGTTTGCAGTCAAATACAAATAAAAAAGAAAAAAATACATTGCATTACCAATTATCCAAAATAGGGGGTAGTGAATACTCATGGATGATAGAATTTGTAGTATTTATGAAAGACAACAGTGGATATGACCCTGTTTCATGTAACAGGTAGTTTCAGATAATTGAGGTTTGAGTAATCAACGTTTCACAGTATATGATGTTTGGAATCTCCAAATCAAAATAATTTGATGTTAAAAAAGGATTGCAGTGTTGTTTGGTGAATGCTTGCTTCTGATCAGTAGAAAAGTGATCCACCATTCCTCAGACCAGTAAGCCTCCTCTTCTGCCTTTTGCTGTTGATGGCTACAGAAATGTATATGGATCCCTTATTAGGGTCACCATATTTCCCTAAACTGAAAACAGGACATGTAGGGCTGGCCTAAGCCACTTGGTGTCACCACTTTTCCCCTGCGAACATTCCTCTGCACTACCAATTGAGCCAAGTAGCAGAGATGGATTGGGAGGGGGGCGGAAAAATGGGTATGGCCTGGATCTAGGCAGCTAAGCAGGGGGGAGGTGTCAGTACGTTTGGGCTCAGAGCCAGGAGGTAAAGATATTTGACCATGATCCAGCCAGGCGGGCAATGCCTCTTTGAGGGCTGGGATACCAGAGGGGCAGGAAGGAGGTGCCAGGTAGCAGGAGGGACCAAGTGTACTCCAGAGAGCAGCCATGGGAAGGTGAGGGGATGGCTAGGATGCAGGGCTGCCATTTCAGATATTGGTAGTGGGGAGGCAACTTCCGGTTCGTGAGGGGAGGAGGAAGAGGAATAGGGGATAGATGTGGTAAGGAGAGAGGGGAGAGGAGCAAGGGACAAGTTGCTCCTGGCCAGTGAGTGGAGGCAGTAGAGGATTGAGAGATGGGGGATGGGTCACTCCCAACCGGTGAGTGGGGGGGAAGGGGCAGGGGACAGGTCATTCCCAGCCAGTGAGGAGAGTTAGGGTGAGGAGCAGAGGAGGGTCAGTCTCGGCTAGTGAGGGGACAGGAGCAAGAGAGGTGATGGGTCTCTCCCAGCTGGTGAGGGTATAGGGGAGAGGAGCAAGAGATGGAGGAATTACTCCCAGACAGTGGTACGAAACTTCAGGCAGGGGCAGGTGTCCCCCATCGCCCTCCCTAAATGGTGCCCTGACTGGGGTGTGGCAGAAGCAGGCAATTGGAGGCAGACTGGGAAGGGAAAGAAGCCAGATGGAGTAAAGGGGGCCTGGTGAGGGCTCTGGGGACTGGCCCCAAAGAACACTGGATGAAGAGGACATGAGGCTAGTGGCAGTTCCAGGGACTTCTCAGAGGACAGAGGGGGAAGCGTGCCACCTTTGGTGCCAAGGCTCAACTGGATGCTTTGAAACTCAGCTGGGCAGTTAGCAGCCAGGTTGCCCAGTAGGGCCCAGGGCCAGTGAGCTACATCTCCATGGCCCTGTCCCGCAACACCCTCTGTTTGGGCTTCAGAGTTAGCAGGGGGACAAGGCATAGTGAAGACATATTGGCCAGGCTCTTGTCCCCTACCTTCCCAAACATCACTGCTTCCTCCCTCACCCCCACATGTTCACCCAGGGCAATAGCAAATGGGACAAATGCCCACTTTTGCCAAAAAAGTTGGGACATCAAGGACAGAGCTTTAAAAGGGGACTGTCCCGGTCAAAACAGGATGTACCCTTTATTCAGTTCCTGGAGACACAAAAAATGACTTTAATTTAGAAACCACTTGGAAACTTTAAAGAAGCTTTCCCTTATGTGTAGCCCATTGATTTCAATAAGATTACTCATATTTTTAAAGTGAAGAATGGAAGTGAAGAAATATCTAAATGCTTTCTTGGACAGGGTCCTTTTTCTTTACTTAAAAGCTACACTTTTTTGAGGGAGTAGGAGATGAAGGATCACATTTAAAAAATGAACAAAGAAACCCCTCAGCATTGTCTGAACCCTACCCTGTTATCCATGTTCTCTTGCATCCTTCCCAGCCTAGCTGTGCCTGTGAAAGTCACTCCTGATGCAAAGCAGAACAGCAAACAGTGAAGCAGAACTCTACTATTAGCAAGATATATGATGATGTTGCAAAATTAATGGAACTGCTGGCCTCACCTGACACAACCATCTCAAAATCTGTCATTTATATTATCTGAGCATCGAGCTCTCTCTGTAACCCACTTATACATTAACCTTTATACTGCTGGAATAATATACATACAGTATATGCTTATGCCTCCTGAATATTTTTACATAACTAATCCCTGATTGCATGAAAGCTGCACAGTTTCTCATTGCTTAAGTTATTGTGCTATATTATATCATCATAAAGGTCTAGTCAATCACCTCTGTAATCACATGAGGGTTTTCTGAGAAAGATGTTACAACAATAGCAAAAGCCAAATGCAAATTACAGGAAGAATTCATAAATGTATCATTTACAATACAGTGTGACTGTGGCAATATTTATATTCGCTTGAGTATTTTTACAAAATTTGCCAAGATAGTTTCACAGGTAAGGGAAAGTGAGAAGAATGGGCACACTTTCCTCAGTTTTCACAAATTGCTGCAAAAATCTCTTCTCAGCAGCAAGTTGTTTTAAATGCTGTAGGCCACATTCCAAGGCACTTTGCAGTAGATGTCATGGCCTAAATGTAAGGTGTGTCTACATTGCAGTGGGAACAAGCCTCCCAGCCTGGGTAGATACACTCACACTAGCAGGGTTCAAGTTAGTATGCTTTAAAAAAAAAAAAAAAAAAAAAAAAAAAGGGCAGTGTGAATGTTGTGGGTTGGGTTGGGTCTGAGTTCTGACCCCTAGACTTGAGATCCTGAGCTCCAGTCGGAGCTGCAGTATCTACATAGCTATTTTTAGCATGCTAGCACGAGTTTGCCTGGGCTGGGAGGCTGGCTCTTAGCTACAGCATAGACAAATGCTTAATGACAAAGTGGTGGTAGTCAAGCAGTGGACTTGTGTGACAAAGGAAGAGTTACGGATGTGTTACTATTCTGGGATTTTTTGCTCCAGGTATGCAAGAAGATAATGCTTCACTCAGTCATATACCCATGCAGGGTGATCCCCATCCGTTGCCCATAATTGCCAAATACTCCATTACATTGGGACATGTTTATGGAAAGTAGCTGTGAGAAACCATCAAGGTACCTCTGTGACACTCTGTACCTCGAGCGGGAAAACCCTACACCCCCACGTTCATCCTTATAAGATGACTGTGTGGTATCCAATGCAAAGTTTGTCATGCCGGGTGTCTTCGGAAGGCTCATAATGCACTGAGTATTGTTGTTACAGTGATGTTGTAGTAATAGTTATAGTAATGTTATAGGTTGTAATTTCATGTATATAGTTGTGTCCTCATGGCTTAAAGCAAGCCCAGGCAAAAACTCTCCAGGAGCAGAGGGACAGTTCACATCCCATCAGAGTATGTATGGGACAAACCGAGCCCAGCCTCACAAGACCAAAGGACACTGGCCTAGTCAACAACAAAGGATCTGTTGGTCTCTCGAGTGAATCACCTCCCTTCGTTTGATCAGTTTGGGACTGGGATGAGGTAATGCTCACCTGACTCTGAAGGCAGGGAGGCAAAACCAAGAGGGAAGAAAGGACATAATAAAAGGGAGAGACATTTGCCATG
This sequence comes from Gopherus flavomarginatus, assembly GCF_025201925.1. Classification (NCBI taxonomy): domain Eukaryota; kingdom Metazoa; phylum Chordata; order Testudines; family Testudinidae; genus Gopherus; species Gopherus flavomarginatus. The sequence continues at coordinate 180,690,597 of NC_066619.1, forward strand.
CTCTTCCTCTCTCTTCCACCTACATTTACAGACACCCCACCACCAATCAACTGAAGCACTGATCAAATGGGAGAGCCTGGCTGAAGGACAGCCAGCCAGTCTGTGGTGAGAAGTATCTATGTTTATAAGGGCATTGAAAGTGTTAAGCTCAACTTAGAATGTGTTTTGCTTTTATTTCATTTGACTAAGTCTAACTTGTTATGCTTTGACTTATAATCACTTAAAATTTATCTTTATAGTTAATAAATCTGTTTATTTGTTCTACCTAAAGCAGTGTGATTGGTTTGAAGCATGTCAGAGACTCTCCTTGGGATAATTTCTTTGTTAAATTGATGACCTCATATAAACTTGCAGCGTCCAGTGGGCATAACTGGACACTGCAAGACGGAGGTTCCTAGGGTTGTATCTGGGATTGGAGATATTGGCTGGTGTCATTCAGTTGCACAATCCATGGAGCAGTTTACATGCCAGAGGCTGTGTGTGAACAGCCCAGAAGTGGGGGTTCTCACAGCAGAACAGGGTAAGGCTGACTCTTAGTGTCAAGGATTGGAGTGACCTAGCAGATCACCGGTCCAGATAAAACCAGAGGGGAACATTACAACCTCTGTTATATGGCGGGCATACCTACAGCTAGGGGACAGGCAGACATTATAACTTTGTCCCTGCACATCCCCAGCTGCAGGCACCAATGGCTGAAAATTCTGGCAGAATCTCCCACCTCCCTTTTATACAGAGGGTTTCACCAGTGTCTCACCTATAATATATATAGCCTGAATCCAAACCCACTGGAGTCAGCAGAAGGATGCCCATTCATTTCAATGGGCTTTGGATAATGGCCATGGTGAATATTATAAGAAGAGTACTCTGTGCTTACATATCAATTGCCATCTGTAGGTCTCAAAGCACTTTCCAAAGATAGATACATGGGGAAACTGGGGTATGTATTTTGACTTGTTCAAAGTCTTGTTCAGTTGGTTGCAGAGCCAGGAATAGATTTCAGATCTTTTGACTGTGTCCTGTGCTCCCGTAACAAATTGCTATATTCCTCACTTCACAGAAGGCTGAATTTGGCCCACTTCATTTAACAAGTGATCTCTGTGTGTGTGCACGTGTGTGTGCGCGTGTGTCAGTAGCGTAGTTAGGGGAGGAGTAAGGTAGCGCTGAGCACATTCCCCAAAAGTGACATCTTTTTGCGTGTGTGTGTGGTTTAGTAACACCCCAACATTCTCAGCTGCTTCATTAAGAGTTACTCAGAGTTTACTATAGCTTTTTAAATGAAGTCAATGAGCTTCTGGGTGCTAGCATTTTTTAAATTCATATTGTTTTGTGAACCTAAGGGTGGACTTAGATGTCTAAATGTAGGCTCCTATTTTTAAACATCTTAACTCCCAGTAAGGAGAAATGAGCCAACTTAAATATGGGGAGAGCATCAGAGATTAGAATTAATTTAAGTTTTAATAATTCTTTTAAGTCAAGTTCCTAAACATAGTGTTAATTGGGACTCTCCCCTTTGGATAGGTGTAAATAGTTCCTTTTCCACCCACTTGCCACTTATTCAATGAATTTAATTATCACCTACCCAGAAGGCAGGGACACTATTACACCTAGCCGGAGGGAAGCAGACTGGAAAGCAGCTCATTTTAATGAGCTGGAACAGAAGTAGGTCAATGAAAAATATATGTATAATTTACTAGAGTGCCTACCCCATAAATATATGTGATTAGCAGACTAAAGGTGACATTGATTGTTGTAGTCTAAAATATCAAAACCCATTTAGTCTGGTTGTGTTTTATTTTCTCCTTCTTTGCAGTTTGGATTTACGTTGTGGCATTACCGGTATGAATCTTCTTTTTTGATAGAGCTTGTTGGTTTAATATTTTTGTTCCATTACTCATTTTGCCATGATGACAACGTATATTTGGCATCTGATTTTCAGTGAGTTCTGTCTTTTCTGTCCTGGTGGCTTTACCACATTTGTTTTTTCTGTTGTAAAAACATGTTGTGGGGTAATCTATTAACTTTTTTTGGGGGGGGAGGGGGAAGTGTCAACCTTTGCTAACAGTTCATTTTGCTGTCTTGCCTTGTTCAGTACTTCTGCTTTTTATTCTGAATATATTATCTCATAGTCCAGTGCTGGGTCTGAAGTTTTTGTTCATTGTCCCTCGCTCCTTTTCCAGAAGCTTCTATAGTGCTTGATCATGTGCCACGCCTTGAATCTAAGGCTGTGTCTGCACTACAGATCTTACAGTGGCACAGCTGTATTACTGAAGCTGCACTGCTGTAAGGTCTCCCAGGTAGCTACTCTATGCCAATGGGAAAGAGCTCTCCTGTCAGCATAATTAAATCACCCCCAATGAGCGGCGGTAGCTAACTCCATGGTGAAGACATACTCTTGTCAGCCACATGCCTGCAGAGATAGTCTGAGCTGATAAGCTCAAAAATAATGCAGAGAAAGAGCAGTACGATTGTAGTACTTATTGCCACTAGTGAGAGCGGCAAAATCCTATAGCATTGGTAACATGAAATAGAAATGTAACATATAGACTGCACTACTAAAGCTGCTGAATAAGATATTGTTCATGTACTTGGAAAACTGCCCTAAAAAAAAGAGCTCAAGATCAATTTAGTAACATTCACAACACTTACAAATGCTGTCTGTCTATTAGACTCCTGCCTTCTACCTCAAGAGCTGTCAGTCGAGAGGTATCTTATGTTCTTTTGTTCTGTGCTTTTTACCACCTCAGATATAGTCCTTTCTTCTTTCTCTGAATTTATTAAAAGAATGGCTGCAATCCTGTCTGTCCTTCCAATTAGGATTATTTAAAATATTTAATTCTCTGTCTAAATATGTTTCTATACAGATTTCTTTAAGAACTTCTGGGAATATTAAATCCTCAATGCTTTATTATTCTTGTTACACCAGTGACTAGACATCTCGCACTGTTCTAAGCATAGCACAGAGAAGACATTCCCTGCCCCAGGTATCTTACAATCTGCTGTTTCTTTGTCTAAACTTGCAACTAGCTATTGACTCTGGTCCTTAAGGGAATTCTCATCCATTTTGGTGAAGACTGAAGGTTCAATTGTTGTTCTACTATAAGCTGCAAAAAAAAGTCCATTAGAAGCATTATTCTTCCATCTCTCTGGTATGCCTGTGCTGTGGCGAAGTTAATAAAAATCCACCCTTGTTCAAACAGGGCCAGCTCTTGGTTTTTTGCCACCTCAAGCAAAAAAAAAAGAAAAAGAAAAAGGAAAAAAACAGCTGGAGTGCTGCCACCAAAGGGGGAAAAAAAAAAAAGCTGTCATGCTGCCACCGAAGCAAAGGTGCAGCCCCAAAGGCTGGAATGCCGCCCCTGGAGAAGTGCCACCACAAGCACATGCTTGGGACGCTGGTGCCTAGAGCCGGCCCTGTGTTCAAACATGCAACTGATACTTTTGTAGCATTCTTTAACTCAGGTTACGTTGTCTTTTGCTCTGTGTGTGTGTGTGTGTGTGTGTGTGTCTCTCTCTCTCTCTCTATCAATATAAATGGAAGAAAAATGGAGGGTAATCATACTCGTATGCTGTCAATCCTGTAAACAAACCAATTACTGTTTTCTGGTCTATATGATTTTGTGCTAATGACAAATCTGGCAAGAAACCTCATAGTAGGAGAAGATATGGAATAAGCATAGGACTGGCAATTCCTATGGACAGGAATTCTTTCAGTATGCATTTTGGACATCTTCAGAGGTCATGTCTCACATAGTAGCAATTATTTCTGCCACTTTGTCTCCACCTGGAACTGTAAAATCAACATGTTTCAATGGTGGTCTTTGTGTACAATTTCAGCTTTTTTAGGCCTCTTTGAAATACATATTGTATTGGACTACTAAACTGCAGAGAGACAAGCTCCAAGAGCCAGAGAAAACGGAACAGTCAGGCTTGCAGACAGGTGACTCCCCATCAAGACAACAAAACTAATGATGCAGTCTTACTGAAAGTGACATTCCTTGTCAATATTAGTACTGAGGTTAAAATACTCCTTCAGATAATTACACTCCATCTCTCCATCTGTCACATCCTAACTGTACAGCCCTCACTGAGCAGTGACATTGTGCAGGGGTTTCCAGAAAAGGGAGCTCATGCTGTGGAGGCACCACTCCTCATGCTCTTCCATGTTTTCAAGAGTCCTTGCTCTCTCTTTCACTCTTATTATTTAAATTATCTCAGACTCAGTTTTCTCCACCTGTAAAATGATTATAGGTCCTTCACAACAGGTGTCCTGAACATTAATTAGTTAATATTTGCAAAGGATTCTGAAGAGGGAACTCTTAAATATTGTTTCTTTATGCACTCTGCCTTGTCACTGTCTATTTCACCAAGGGCTTTGTTAGCTGAGTTTCTTTTGGACATAATCCTTTTAATAAGGCTCGATGGTTCCTTTGCACAAACAGAAGTCATGTGAGATTTGATAGTGGATCTCCCATATCTTCAGGGTTTGATGATTATGGAGCTCAACCTTTGGAAGCTTCGGGCCTGATCCTGTGAAGGTTCAGAATGCCCATTTCAATTAAGGCTGAGTCTGATCTCAAAAGTCAGAGGGAATATATAGAGGCCTATATACATAGTTTATACAAAAGGTGCAGAAATAAATGGTGTTAGAATGGTAAACAAGATCAAAATTGGGTCCCGTGGGAGTCAAAGGCACGTGTCACCTTGAAGAGATAGGGCAAACTGTATCTGATAACATCTCCCATGTATACCAAGTGTGGTGTGCCCTCCAGTGATATTGCATTTTGCAAATGTAATCTCTTAGATACAAATCTTTCAGGTTTTTTTCATGCTAGTTCCACTTCCAGTTGCCTTTTATGACTTTATCTTTCTCCTTTACATCTCATTTGTCACAACTGGCTACATGACAGTATTCTTCTCATGACTAGTATTATCAATGAATGTTTTCCTTTTGGACTCACTGGAGCCTTCCTTGATTACACAATAAAGGAGTTTAAGTTTCAACCTAATTTTTCAAAAATAATGTACCCCATCTTACATTCAGGATCTAATGCTGGCAGCTAACACTGAGTTTGCAAAAATGAATTTAGCTTGCTCCTGGGTGCTAATGTTCTTTAGACTAGTCTGTATTCTTGGCAATAACTTTAAAAAATCATCTTCACTCTGTGAAGAGGATTTAACCAGGGCTAGATTGGCCAGTGTGATATGAATCAAAGTGCTATTCAACATTCGTTTTTCAAAATCCTGAATCCTCAGGTGCAAAATGATAGTAATCCCTTCCTTGGAAATATTGCATTAATTGCTCATTTTTCAATGCATTGAGTAGATCATTGTAGTTGTCTTCCTGTAATTATAAAATCCTTAGGTTATGTTCTTGCATATAATTTGCTTAGAAATGACATTTGTATAATTGTTTAATAACATTCTTAAAATATACATATATTCCAGTACAAGTCAGATTCCTCTGTTCCTATGCAACATTATGGAAAGTATGATTACAAACACGTACGTTGGTCTGTTCTGGTGTGACAGGTTTTGTTACAAGTCTTATTCCCATCACACTTACCTCACTACGCTTCTTAATTCCCCAAAATTTGCTTTCTTGAAATCTAATACCTTTGTACTGCAGATTTATATTGATTCATTCCCTATGGTATTGAATTAAAGTAGTTAATGGTTGCTGGTCCCAAGATTTCATATTATCCTCAAGTTACCAATAAATTATTCCCTACTGCTAAAAAGAGTAATTTATATTCTGGATTCTTCAATTATTTTTTTTTAAAAATCAGTTACCCTTTATATAAACTAAGAGCCTCGGTTGAATGATAGTGGTTTATCTCAACTTGTATAGAGTTTCTAATAACTAGAGCTAGCATGCAAGAGAGAACCTTTTAATGTGTACTGGTGGAAGAGGAAGAGAGAAGCTAGTAGATTAGATGTTACTCGGTAGCTTTCTGAGCAAAAACATCTAAGTATTATATCCTGTTGTTTTAAGCATCTGAAAGGTTGGTACAGGACTGTCTCATTCTCAATCTCTTTCTAATCCTGTTGATTATGTAGTAGTCATCTATTGTAGGTTCTCCTTTGTTTGGCTGTAAAACAGTAACAGAGCAGAGTATGATTCATAAAATTAACACTCCTCCTGTTCAGCATCACTTTCCAACTTGCCTACGTTATGAAAATTGTTCCCATTTTATTCCAGCTTTTTAAAATGAAACCTTCTCAGTTTTTAATTATACCCAGTCGAAATATAGCATAATCTCAATCATCTCATGACATTTTTTGTTTGTTCTTACTGATTAATATATTTCTACTTCTTTTTTTTCCATCTCGTTGCAAGACTGATAAGGTAAGGGTTAGCTTTTACCTCTTTCCTGCTTTAGTTTAAAGTACTCTAAAAGAGCCATGTTAGTATGAAACCAATGTCGTTGATACTGCCATCATTAAAAAATAGGTAACTGTTCAGGTTCACATCATCTCAAAAGTTTGTTCTTTGAAACCCTCATTTGCATTACACTAGTGCAGTGATCATTTTACTCTAGTGTCAAGTCATCTCTCATGCTTGCTTGGCACAAAAAGGATCATAGAGAAAACTATCTGCATTGGCATTACTTTAATCTCTTACTAGGCCCTGGAGGTCATGCCTTAATCTGAAGATACTTTCTCATCCAAAATAAATGATGTACTTACCAGTACAGCATGCAATCCATATGCCAAGCTCATAAGAACATAAGAATGGCCATACTGGGTCCAATGATCCATCGAGCCCCATATCCTGTTGTCATAAACAGATGGTTAAGGGTTAATGTCTCTTTTACCTGTAAAGGGTTAAGAAGCTCAGTGAACCTGCTTGACACCTGATCAGAAGACCAACAGGGGGACAAAATACTTTCAAATCTTGGTGGAAGGAAGTCTTTGTGCTGCTTGTTTTGTTCATTGTTCACTCTTGGGGCTAAGAGGGACCAGACGTACACCCAGGTGTTCCCAATCTTTCTGAATTAGTCTTTCATGTTTCAAAATTGTAAGTATAGCCAGGCAAGGCGGATTAGTCTTATGTTCATTTTCTTAACTTGTAAATGTGTCTTTTTGCTGGAAGGATTTTTACCTCTGTTTGCTGTAACTTTAAATCTCAGGCTGTGGGGGGAAGTCCCTCTAGTCTATATGAATCTGAATACCCTGTAAGCATTTTCCATCCTGGTTTTACAGAGATAATTTTTACTTTTTCTTTCTTTAATTAAATGCTTTCTTTTTAAGAACCTGATTGATTTTCCTTGTTTTGGAATCCAAGGGATTGAGTCTAAACTCACCAGGGATTGATGGGGGGAAAAGGAAGGGAATGGTTAATTCCTCTTTGTTTTAAGATCCAAGGAGTTTGGATCTGTATAGCTTCCCAATGCAACCCAGGGAGGGGAAAGTCTGGGGGGAGAAGGGAAGGGTGATGGTTTATTTCTCCTTGTTTTAAGACCCAAGAGATTTGGGTCTTGGGTTCCCCAGGGAAGGTTTTGGGTGAACAGGAAGTGTGCCAAACACTATATTTTTGGCTGGTGGCAGCGAACCAGATCTAAGCTAGGAATTAAGCTTAGAAGTGATCATGCAGGTCCCCACTTTTTGGACGCTAAAGTTCAAAGTGGGGAAAAAACCTATGACACCTGTCTTTCACCAGAGGCCAGAGCTGGATGCTTCAGAAGAAATGAACATAACAGGGCAATTTATCAAGTGATCCATTCCCTGTGATCCAGTCACACCTTCTGGCAGGCAGAACATGGGGTTGTATCCCTGACCATCTCAGCTAATAGCCATTGATGAATCTAAATGATTAATATTATGGTTTGTGGTTTCAGAGAGACAAGGTGGGTGAAATAATATATGTTATTGGACCAACTTCTGTTGCTGAGAGAAACAAGCTGTCAAGCTACACAGAGCTCTTCATCAGATCTGGGAAAGGATCTCTCAGCATCACAACATGCATAGTGAAACTGTTGGCTTGGGATTTGTCATTTCCATTCTGACACATGTGACCCATATGGTTCGTATGTAAAATGCCTATTTAGCAATGAGTACTGGGAGTCATAATTTGCATTAACAACACGAGGAGGGACCTACAGGGAAAACGTATCTCTGTATGTTTAACTGTATGGTTATACCATACATCCCATTGTGTCAATGTAGTTAAAATTCTGTTGGACTTTGTGGCTCTATACATTGCTGTATCCCCTGTGTTTAGAGTTCACTTAAGTAGGAAAGAGTCTGTGGGGTTTCATCTCATATCTCCATAACTACAACATCCTTTTCTTCAGCCTTAACAAATGCAAACTAGCCAGTGTTGTCTTCGTTCAGAATGCTAGTTCAAATGAATCATTGTGTTAACCCCCAAAATTGACCATCATCCCCTCTGCATCTCTCCATTGGCTCCTCCTTCATAGTGCATTGCACATAAGTTACTTGCCTTCACTTTACTTCAAGGTCCTTCATGGCCTATCCCTACCCTACCTGTTATCTCTCTCAGTACTGAAAGGTTGACATATGCTTCTGATAGTCCCATGGTGCCAGCCTGCATTGCTCACTTGTTACATTTTCATACAAGCACCTTCATGCTTTCTCCCATGCTGCCCTTCACACTTGGGAGGAGCTCCCTGTAACATCTGCAAAGCCACTTCATTGTTCTCCTTCAAATACTTTCTTTAAAAGCACCTTGGTTGTAATGTCTACCAAAAAAACAAACAAACAAAAAAACCCCTTGAATACAATTAGACTGTTGGAATTCTGTAGTCAGACTAGCCAATACTGCTCATCTCTCTGTCTAGTAATCTGTCCTCAATTGTCTTATACTTGGATTGTAAACTTCTGGGGGCAGCGACAGTCTTCTTGTTCTGTTTGTACAGCACCTAACACAATAAGGTCCTGGTTTATGATTAGGACTCCTATGTACTACAATAATACAATAGCAGTGATGAAAAATAGTTAATGTCAAGTTAATGCAAAACTTTCACATTGACTAGGTGTTGGTTAGGAAGAGATGGTGCCAATCCTAACTAGTAGGCATTTGGGCAAATACTCATCCAAACAATTGAAAGGCATTCCCAGATCTGTGAACATGTTATCTATCTTCTGTCTACTTTTACAAGAGTGGCTGATAGTAGAACAGTTAATAAGCAGGCATCTCGGTTAATCTAAATGTAGTAAAGTGTGTATATATAAAGAGTGAAGATTTTTACTAGAAGTTTGCTTCTTAGCCATAACATGTATTTATTTCAATCTAATGGAGTTTGTAAAAATGCTATCCCAATAATGATTTACTAGGATGAATGATTAAGGATATGGTTCCTATTTCAGTTTAGCACATCTATAACAAAGCCCGAAAATTTATGGGAGTCAGTAAGTTGCAACAATGTTCTTAATCCTTTAAAATCTTTTTATAGCAGCTAATTGTCCTGTGATGAATATGAAAATAAGAGGTCTTAGCCTTAGAAGTCATCTTGCTTTTTCACAAATCCGTTTAGGATTTATTAGTTAGTAACCTACTTATGCCTTACTTTAATGCATTGGAGCAGTAGTGCCAATTAGTGTGAGATTTTTGAACAGATAGCTTATGATTGCCATAACTACGATTTCAGTTTCAAAATTCCATTCTGTGATATTTATCTTACTGTGTATTCTGTGAAAAACAGAACCCAAGACAAAGACAAGCTGTTGATTTGATTCAATCCTCAAGGTATAATACTGGGCACAAACCATTGTGAATTTTCACATTCTTCATCATCTCCTCAACCAAAACCCCCCATGGACACATGTTTTAAAATGCTGATTCTTTAAAAAGGGAAGGATTTAAACACTCCAGAGATCAAAAAGGCTACAGTTGGCTATACTGATAGTAGCCTTTCAATATAATTCTGGCTAAGCTTCCCCAAGCCTAGAACAGCAGAAGAAGGGGAGTTCTCCCTCTGCTTTTATCAGAGGAGTAGGAGCTGCCTCCCACAGCTCCTCCTTTTAATGGCTGCTCAGCAACTTTGAATTGTTGGGCTGCTGTCAGGCCCTGGTCTCTCTGATATCACTAACTCAACATTTGTCTCGCTCATCTGCTCTTGAGGGGCAGGCCATTGTGAGGTCACTCATTTGAGATCATGAAAGTGTAGGATTGATATTAACATTCAAGCCTCCATGAGGATCTTTATTCAGCATTTCTAGTTGGCTAGCTTGATGTCAAAGCAGAAGTCTCCCTAAGGTTACTGACTCAGGGCTCGTCTACACTACCGCTTAAGTCAATGTAACTTACATCTCTGAGGGGTGTGAAAAAATTACTCCCCTGAGTGACATAAGTTACATTGACTTTAAAGTGGTGTCTGCACCACACTTTGTCAGCAGGAGAGCGCTCTCCCATCAACATAGCACATCTTCAGCAGATGCACTGCATCAGCACCACCACATTGATGCAGTGGCACTAATGTAGCACAGTAGTGAAGACAAATCCTGAGTCTTTCTAGTCTGCAGAGCTGCTGTCAAGTCAAAAAGAGATTTTTTCTGAGTATTCAGGTACCTAAAGGTGCACATAGGTGCATATTGGGATTTTCAAAAGCACCAGGTGCCTAGCTCCCATCAATTTCAATGGTAGTTTGGTACTTTTGGAAAATCTCACTAGGTGCTTGTCTTACCTTTGAGTGCCTAAAAACTTTTTTAAAAGTTGGCCCTAAGTGACTTTCCCATGGTCACATAGAGAATCTGTGCCTTATACCAAGCCAATTCTTCCGCTCTGTTCTATGGGTGCTATGTCCACTGATCATAAAGCAATTTCCAAATATGAGTCAGCAAAATTTTTCTCACTGTCATGGGCATAAGCATCTGATCAGATACTATATTTCTATCCTAAGGTTTCTGTACTTTTGTATTCTTTCTGACTTAGCTCTGAATGTGCCCCTATTCTCTTCTCTTTTATGTTAGTTGTTTGTTTCAAAGACTAATAAATGTCCTTCAGAGCTATATATAATTTGCTACTTTGGGGGTTAAACTTCTTCTTCTGAATCAAACTTAGTTGAAAAAGTTAATTATCATATTTCTATGCATAAATGTCTCAAAAGTTGCTGATAATTTTACAATATTAATTTAGTACTGTAACTATCTTGTATTTATTGTAACTAAATTTGTTATAATATCTGAAACTCCACATTTGATAAAGTGATACAGTACAAGATTATTAAGTTTCATTTAGACTCTATTTCTTGGTTCCACTCCATTTAGTTTGAATTAAGAAAGTGTCCAAATGTCCAATTCTTTTTTTAAAAGGGGCCATAAAAGAGATGAATTATCTTAGATTCAAGCACATTTTATTGCTCACCTCCCACAAAGATAAAGCACTAAAATCGTTGTGTGTGTGACAATTCTAAGAAAATAATATCAGTTGACAGAAAATACCTTCTTAATGGAAATTTAAAATTGAGATAAGCTTTTCTAGTGATTCTCAGGTGGAGGGTGCTCTGAAAGATAGATACATCCTATTTTGAAAACCTCAAGACTGGTTGCAAATTCTAATTCACATAAATTTAAGTTTTATATTGCTTTACCTTTTTGTAAAGTATATACCACATGTAACTAAAGCTGAGATGACATTTTTGGTTGCTAATGCATCTTGTAAAATCCAGAGCTGTGCAGAAAGAAATTAAGTAAACAGTCAATCCAGCCATATAGCAAAGTGATGGGAAATGTTCTTACTGCTAATTTACACATTCAAATTAGATCTTGTGTCAATAAAGCAATACAGCATAATGAATTCCTCGGGTAGAATTCAAATATGGCCAAACACAAATGAAGTTTGTTTGGAAGAAAATAGTCCACACCAACCTTTCCATGAGAGTTTCAGTTGATGACTTGATGCCTGGTGTATTCATTAAGTAATGATCTATTGTCACTACAATTCCCTATACAATATATTAAATTATTTCTTTTTAGTTATCCCTAAATATTTTCAGATACTGATTCAAGCATGCAGTATCCCAGTGATCATTTTAGGTCTATCTATTCATACTACTGGTTCGCTCCAGGCATTTTTTTCTCCTTGTTACTTCTTGATCTTGGAGATCACATGCGTTTTCCCACAATACAACCAGCTCAGTCACCATTAATATAATTACCTGTCTCTAAACCTCTGTACATTGATAACCTATTTCATCATTTTACCTCTCCTTTCTTCCTTTCAATGTTTGTGTACCATTGACTGGCTAGAGGGGTTATTGAGCTGTCATTCATACTTCATCACTTTTTTTCAGATTCAAGAGGACAGACTTAAGCAGAATATAGACCTCAACCAGTTCCAGTACATTCAGAAATTATTTGAACTTAATAAAAATCTGAATGCACTGGAAGTTTGTGCTCTTTATTCACAAATAAGCAATCCCACTTCCTTTTATTTGTTACCCAGGCTCATAGCATTGATATGTAGTCAATTTAAAGAATATCTTCTTTTCATATCATTTGGCACCTTGATTAATTTTGTTCTCAGCATCTTGGTTCTGTGCTAAATTGAATGCTCATATCTCCGCTTTTGTTAATAGTTTAATTACAATCTGTCCTGTCCAATGTCAATTCACCTTCTACTGAGGTAAAATGTAATTAGTGCCAATATGAACCATTACCTTTGATCCTTGCCAATTGACTACAGAAGTCTATCCAATCTTAGTGTGACATCTCATGTCTTGATTCTGGGAAGACACTACACTGTCATGTTGTCTGCTTGTCCCTTGGAGAGTATCTTTTCAATTCTTTTGAATACTGAATCCCCAGCAAGGATCATCTGCCTTCCTTGAATGGTTGGAGAAATCTTTATGGGCAAACTTGCTTTTCCTCTGGGTGTAGCCAAGCTGCCATTCACAGGTGTGTCCTGTATCTCTCTCCGTTCCCTTGGAACAGCTGGATATTGAGAGGTATTTTAAACAGTTTCCATGTTTTGAGGATCTGATATTGATTAACAACTCCTAGCTATGTGCAATTCCTCTGAGCCCTAACGTGTCTGGTTGCCACAGTCTGCCCATCCTCATCTGTCTCCAGGAATGAAAAATGTTAATATGATCTCTTGCGTCTGGTGTTACCCTGGAATCGAGGGAAATGTTACCCCAGAATATGATCAAGCTAATTGCAACCATATTGTGTGCATTCATCCACCACGAATTAATAATATAACACCTTCTAGGTAAGGGTTAGTCTGAATAAGCAGGGCCTCTGGAGGCAAAGTCAAATGCTAGCTGTAGACTTGCAGTTTTTGTTAATCTGAATGGGAGGAGGGGGAAAAAGAGTCAACAAATTGAGACTGAAAGAAAATAAGTGGATGGAGACCTTGAGTTTGGGTACCTTTGCTATTGAAGGTTGTTGACTTAGGCCTGGTCCACACTACAGCGTTAAATCGATTTAAACAGTGTTAAATCTATTTAACGCTGTACCCGTCCACACTACAAGGCACTTTAAATCGATTTTAAGGGCTCTTAAAATCGATTTCTGTACTCCTGCCCAACGAGAGGAGTAACCCTAAAATCGATATTACTAAATCGATTTAGGGTTAGTGTGGACGGAAATCGAAGTTATTGGCCTCCGGAAGGTATCCCACAGTGCACCAGTGGCCGCTCTGGACAGGTAAATGAACTCTACTGCACTGACCAGGTATACAGGAAAAGCCCCGCGAACTTTTGAATTGCATTTCCTGTTTGGCCAGCATGGAGCTCTCAGCAGCACAGGTTACAATGCAGTCTCCTTAGAATAGGAAAAGAGCTCCAGCATGGACCACACAGGAGTTATTGGATCTGATCGCTGTATGGGGAGAAGATTCTGTCCTATCAGAACTGCGTTCCAGAAGACGAAATGAAAAAACTTTTGAAAAAATTTCTAATGCCATGAGGCAGAGAGGCCATACCAGGGACTCAGTGCAGTGCAGAGTTAAAGTGAAGGAGCTCAGACAAGCCTACCAGAAAACCAAAGCAGCAAATGGCAGATCCGGATCTGGGCCAAAAACATGCCGCTTCTACGCTGAGCTGCATACAATTTTAGGGGGCTGCACCACGACAAGCCCCCCCTTGTCTGTGGATTCTGAGGTGGGGGTAATAATCTCACCCATGGCTGAGGATTCAGCGGAGGGGGAAGATTACGAGGAGGAAGAGGAGGAAAACCTTGCTGAAAGCACACAGCACTCCATTCTCCCCAACAGCCAGGAGCTTTTCGTGACCCAGACAGAATTAAACTCCCAGCCCTCCCAAGCCACTAGCCCAGACAGTGAAGCCATGGAAGCGACCTCTGGTGAGTGTACCTTTTTAAATATAAAACATAGTTTAAAAGCAAGCGTTTTTTAATGATTGATTTGCCATGAGGGCTTGCATGCATTAGCTGGCATTAAAGTTACTGGAAAAGTCTGTTAACATGTCTGGGGATGGAGCGGAAATCCTCCAGGGACATCTCTATGAAGCACTCCTGGAGGTACTCCAAAAGCCTTTTCAGAAGGTTTCTGGGCAGGGCAGCCTTATTCCGTCCACCATGGTACGAAACTTTACCACGCCATGCCTGGAGCACGTAATCGGGTATCATTGCATGACAAAGCCTAGCTGCATATGGTCCCGGGGATTGCTGGCATTCAAGAAGCATAATTTCTTTCTCTCTGTCTGTAATCCTCAGGAGAGTGATATCGTTCATGGTCACCTGGTAAAAATTAATGTATTTTATTAAGGGGACAGAGATGACCATTCCTACGGTGATGCTTTCGTGCGACTTAAAATAAATCCTTCCCTTGCAGGTAGCCATGCGGGGGGAAGGGAAAAAGCTGCCCATTCCTACGGGGAGGTGTCTTTAATGGCGCTGAGCTTTTTAGCATTTGACCAGCAGGAATTTTCCTGCTAATAGCCATGCGGTGGGGGTGGGGAAGGGGGAGAGGAGAAGGTTTCAGTGATCTGCCATTATAGCAGACATGTGGAGTGGGGGGGAACACAATTCACAGTATTTCCTCTGCTGCTCCTTCTGAAGGCATAAGAAAAAAAGCAAAAGATGTGCTTTTTAGCAGTTGGCTGGCCAGCAGGAATTTTACCTGCTAATAGCCACGCGGTGGGGTGGGGGGTTGCAGGGGGAAGGGAGAGGGTGATCTGCCATTTTAGATGTAGGCCTTACCATGACTGCCTGCAAGCTGAATTGTAATTCCCGGACCTGGGTCTGTGTTGATCTGTTACACCACAGCCGCAGGCACTAAATGCTAAAAGAATCCAAAGGCGACCTTGTAGTGAAGTGACGTGCTACGTACGGTGAATAGTGTAGTTCACTGTGAAAGAGTATAACCATTGTTCTGCGAAATGTATCTCTTATGATCCTTCTATCACTCTTTTCCCCCACTCATGCAGCTGCAAATTTTTCAAGCCTCCCTACTCCAGCCCGAAGGCTAGCTCAGATGAGGAGGAGGAAGAAGAGGACACGAGATGAAATGTTCACAGAAATCATGGCAGTAACCCGCAATGAAAGAGCTCATCTGGGGGAGTGGAAGGACGTGGTAGCAAACTACAGGAAAGATGCCAGTGAACATGAGGACAGGAGGGACGCTCGAGATGAGATGTGGCGGCAGCAAGATCAGCGGTGGCGGGATGCAATGCTGCAGCTGCTGAGCGATCAAACTGACATCCTCCGAAGTCTGGTGGAAGACCTGCGGGGTCACAGAGTGCCACTCCAGCCCATGTTTAACCTCCCTCAGTACTCACCATGTTCCATATCTTCCACACCCAGACGTGTAAGAATGCGTGGGGGAAGGCTTTCTGCACCCGCCCACTCCACCCCCATGGACAGTCCAACCAAAAGGCTGTCATTACATTGAAATGTCCTTAATGGCCTTTTTCTTCCCTCCTATCCTCCTCCCAAACCACTCCCGGGGTACCTTGTTATTTCTCTTACTCTTTTTATAATTACATGCTTTTTAAAGCAAGTGGGAGGGTGGGTTGGTTACAGGCAATGACTTTATTTCCATAAGCAAGCTGTAATGGAAGGGGGGGTAGGTTGCTTGCAGCAGGAGTCAATACAGGGGGGAGGTTCATGAAGGGGAAACAAACACAGCAGTCACATCGTACCCTGGCCCATGATGAAACTCGTTTTCAAGGCTTCCTTAATGGCCTTTTTCTTCCCTCCTATCCTCTTCCCAAACCACTCCCGGGGTACCTTGTTATTTCTCTTACTCTTTTTATAATTACATGCTTTTTAAAGCAAGTGGGAGGGTGGGCTGCTTACAAGGAATGACTTTTAATAAAGAATACAATCTTTTTAAATGATAGTAACTTTATTTCCATAAGCAGGCTGTAATGGAAGGGTAGGGGGGTAGGTTGCTTGCAGCAGGAGTCAAAAAAGGGGGGAGGTTCATGAAGGGGAAACAAACACAGCAGTCACACCGTACCCTGGCCCATGATGAAACTCATTTTCAAGGCTTCTCTGATGCGCACCGCTTCCTGGTGTGATCTTCTAATCGCCCTGGTGTCTGGCTGCGCGTAATCAGCAGCCAGGTGATTTGCCTCAGCCTCCCACTCCGCCATAAATGTCTCCCCCTTACTCTCACAGAGATTGTGGAGCACACAGCAAGCAGCAATAACAAAGGGGACATTGGTTTGGCTGAGGTCTGAGCGAGTAAGTAAAGTTCCCCAGCACCCTTTTAGACGGCCAAATGCACATTCTACCACCATTCTGCACTTGCTCAGCCTGTAGTTAAACAGCTCCTGACCACTGTCCAGGCTGCCTGTGTATGGCTTCATAAGCCATGGCATCAAGGGGTAGGCTGGGTCCCCCAGGATAACTACAGGCATTTCAACATCCCCAACTATTATTTTCTGGTCTGGGAAGTAAGTCCCTTGCTGCAGCCATTTAAACAGAGTAGTGCTTCTGAAGACACGAGTGTCATGAACCCTTCCTGGCCATCCCACGTGGATGTTGGTGAAACGTCCCTTGTGATCCACCAGTGCTTGCAGCACCATTGAAAAGTACCCCTTGCGGTTTATGTACTGGGTGCCCTGGTGCTCCGGTGCCAAGGTATGGATATGGGTTCCATCTATGCCCCCCCCCAGTTAGGGAATCCCATTGCAGCAAAGCCATCCACTATGACCTGCACGTTTCCCAGAGTCACAACCTTTCGTAGCAGCAGCTTAATGATTGCTTTGGCTACTTGCAACACAGCAGCCCCCACAGTAGATTTTCCCACTCCAAACTGATTCCCAACTGACCGGTAGCTGTCTAGCGTTGCAAGCTTCCAGAGGGCTATTGCCACTCGCTTCTCCACTGTGAGGGCTGCTCTCATCCTGGTATTATGGCGTTTCAGGACAGGGGAAAGCAAGTCACAAAGTTCAAAGAAAGTGCTCTTACGCATGCGAAAGTTCCGCAGCCACTGCGAATCGTCCCACACCTGCAAAACTATGCGGTCCCACCAGTCTGTGCTTGTTTCCCGGGCCCAAAATTGGCGAGCAATGGGTAGAACCTCCCCCATTACCATCAGGAGCTCCAAAGCGCGGGGGCCCGCGGTTAGGGAGAAATCAGTCTCCAGGTCCTCATCACTCTCGTCGCCGCGCTGCCGTAGCTGCCTCCTCCTCTCCTGCATTTGCAGTTCATGGTTCACCATAGACAGCACGAGAATGCGTGAGCTGTTTACAACTTCCACAATCGCAGTACTGATCAGAGCAGGGTCCATGCTTGCTGTGCTATGGCATTTGCTCTCAGTTCACCCAGTAAAAAAGGCGCGAAATGGCTGTCTGCTGCTTTTAGGAAGGGAGGGGGTGAGGCTGTACCCAGAACCACCCACGACAGTGATTTTTGCCCCATCAGGCACTGGGGTAGTAACTCATAATTCCAAGGGTCAGGGAAGACTGCAGGAACTATGGGATAGGTACCCACAGTGCAACGCTCCGGAAATCGATGGTAGCCTGGGACCATGGACGCACACCACCGAAGTAATGTGCCCTAGTGTGGACGCGTAAAATCGATTTTATAAAACCTGTTTTATAACATCGATTTTAATAATTTCTATTTTATTCTGTAGTGTGGACGTGGCCTGAGATTGTTAGGAGTGTTTTGTTGATAAGTAGTTTATTGAAGTTAGGAGAGGTGATGACCCAGTAGAGGTCACTATGAGCTATATGTTTTGCAGAAGTTAGTTTTAAAAAGACTAGATGACAGAGTGCACTTCAGAGCAATTCTCTGAAGCTATCTTGAGTGTCTTTTTCTTGACACGATACTCCCCAGTGGGGAAGTGACCGGCCAGTGCTGATCTACTGCTAATTACTCAATACCATCTAAGGGTATGTCTACACTACGAAATTAGGTTACATTTATAGAAGTCAGTTTTTTAGAAATTGTTTTTATACAGTTGATTGTGTGTGTCCACACACAAAATGCTCTAACTGCATTAACTCGGCGGACTGTGTCCACAGTACTGAAGTTAGCATTGACTTCCAAAGCGTTGCACTGTAGGCAGTTGTGGGTAGCTATCTCATAGCTCCTGCAGATTCCTCCACCCATTGGAATTCTGGGTTGAGATCCCAATGCCTGATGGGGCAAAAACAGTGTCGTGGGTGGTTCTGGGTCAGGGCCGGCTCTAGCCATTTCACTGCCCCAAGCATGGCGGCACTCCATGGTGGGTGCTCTGCCGCTCACAGGTCCCGCGGCTCTGGTGGACCTCCCGCAGGCGTGCCTGCACGTGCTCCACCGGAGCCGCAGGACTGGCGGACCCTCCACAGGGACGCCTGCGGGAGGTCCACCGGAGCCATCTGCCACCCTCCCGGCAACCGGCAGAGTGCCCCCCACGGCATGCCGCCCCAAGCACACGCTTGGCGCGCTGGGGTCTGGAGCCAGCCCTGTTCTGGGTACATGTCGTCAGGGCCCTCTCGCCCTCCCTCCCTCTGTGAAAGCAATGGCAGACAATTGTTTCGTGCCTTTTTTTCTGGGTTACCTGTGCAGACGCCATACCATGGCAAGCATGGAGCCCGCTCAGCTCACCGTCACCATATGTCTCCTGGTTGCTGGCAGATGTGGAACTGCACAGCAGCAACTCATTGCCTTTTGGCAGCAGATGGGGCATTATGACTGGTAACCATTGTCATCGTTCTTCTGGGTGCTCTTTTAGCCAGCCTCGGTGAGGTTGGTCAGGGGCACCTGGGCAGACATGGGAGTGACTCAGCCAGATCATTCCCCAGTTGTACTGCACTGTCTTCCGGGGAGCACCCAGGAGATTATGATGGCTAGCAATCATAATGCACCATCTTCCGCTGAGCACCCAGGAGATGTTGATGTCTAGCCATCATACTGCACCATCTGCTGCTAGCCTAAGATGTATAAGATAGATGGAGTGAATCAAAACAAGAAATAGACCAGATTTATTTTGTATTCATTTGCATTCATTTGCTCCCCACTCCCTCCGTGAAATCAACGGCCTGCTAAACCCAGGGTTTTGAATTAAATCCTTGAGGGGGCCAGTCTGTGTGACTGTTGTTTGTGTTTCTCCTTGATGCAAAGCCATCCCCTTTGTTGATTTTAATTCCTTGTAAGCCATGTCATCGGTCGCCCCTCCTTCCATCAGAGCAATGGGAGGCAATCGTTTCACTCCTTTTTTCAGTGCAGATGCAATAGCACTGGGAACATGGAACCTGCTCAGATCGCCGCAGCAGTTATGAGCACTGTAAACACCACGCACATTATCATGCAGTATGTGCAAAACCAGAACCTGCAAAACCAGAACCAGGCAAGGAGGCGACGGCAGCACAGTGACGAGTGGTGAGGCATCCTCTCTGACTCCTTGATGACTAGTTCCTTGTTTCCTTGAACCTTTTTTCCTTGTATTCATGTTTCCCAAACTCAAATGTCTGAAAACTCCTTAAGCTTCTGTGATTCTCAGTAGCATTTCTACTTGCCCCTCCAATCCAAGAATTGTTTCTTTCAGTAAAGCCACCAACTTTATGCGTAGGAAGTCCCTTCTGGCTTCACCCGGGAAAGAAAACATGACGAAAATGATTTTGAATGCTCAAGAATCAATGTCCTAACAGAAAAGCAAAAGATGCAGTATTGGATAACAGACCACCAAATCACACTAGGGAACAGGATGACCAACTCCTTAGGCATCTATCTATAATGTGTAGCGGGAAATAGCTGCATATTCACAGGGGATTTGAGTGACATATTTCAATTTGAGTGACACATGCAGGAGGTCTCATGCAGCCAGTACTAAAACATCCTGAGACTTTCTAAATATTTATAGATGATGATTTCCTAACTCAAAAAGTATATCATCCAACGTGGTGTGCGTGTGTGTCTTTCTATGTTAGGCCTAATCTTGACAGAAAAAGAGGAATGGATCACAGAACTAAAAAATAATGGTAGCTTACCTACAAGTGATCATTACTTGATCACATTTATAATGTTCAAACAGAATTAAGTCCAGGTCAGTAAAGTGTGTGTGTGTGTGTGTGTATAATGCTTTAGTAAGGCCAATTTCACAAAGCTGAAAACAATTACAAGCCAAATGAGCTGGAAGGAAGAATTTAATCATAAAAATGGGAATAATAATTGGGAATTGTTTAAGAACACTTTACTAAATGCCCAAAAAATCACAATCCCACAATCGAGGAAGAAGGCTGTATTAGTTAATAAACTGAGCTGGATTAAAGGGAGAGTGAAGGTGACTATAAAAGATATGTGCACGTTGACACAGAAGAAAGGGGAAGTTCATAGTAATGAATATAAATCAGAAGCTAGGAATTATAGAAAAGTGATAAGGGAAGCAAAGGGACACGAGAAAAAAAAATCTATGACCAGCAGATTTAAGGACAATATGGAGTTTTTAAAGTTTATTGGGAACAAAAGGAATCCTCTGAAAAAGATTTGGGTGTTGTGGTGGATAATCAGCTGTATGTGAGCTCCCAGTATGATGCTATGGCCAAAAGTCCTAATGTAATAATCTGGGATGCATAAATGGGAATCTCAGGTAGGAGTAGAAGATTATTTAAAATCTGTGTTTGGCACTGGTGCAACCATTGCTGGAATATTGTGTCCAGTTCTACTATCTATAAATCATGAAGGATATTAATAAATTGGAGAGGGTTCAGAGAAGAGCCATAAGAATGATTAAAGGATTAGAAAAGCTTCCTTATAGTGTTAGATTAATCTATTTAATTTAACAAAGAGAAGATTAAGAGGTAACTTGATCACAGCCTATAAGAACCTACATGGAGAACAAATATTTGAAGATGGGCTCTTCTCAATCTATCAGAGAAAAGTATAACACAATCCAACGGTTGGAAGTTGAGGCTAGCCAAATTCAGACTGGAAATAAGGCAAACATTTTTTAACAGTGAGAGTAACAGACCATTGGGACAACTTACCAAGAGTCATGGTGGATACTTCATCACTGACCGTTTTAAAATCAAGATAGGTTGTTTTTCTTAAAGATACATTTTAGGAATTATTCAGGAAGTTCTATGGCCTGTTTTACAGGAGGTCAAAGTAGATGATCGCAATGGTCACTTCTGGTCTTGGAACCTACCAATCTAGGTTTAATTTATAATCACAAAATATGAATAACAGAAGATGTGATTGTCCCATCTAATGCATGGCTCATATCTTACAAAAATGTTGAAGTTATATCCAACCTTCTCATAATAAGACCAAGTAACAAAAATATATAATATATCTCATCATTAGCAGTCACATTTCTCAGGTTGGGCACTCAAAAATTGACACCAAAAATCACTTCTGACAATTTAGTCCATGTAAAAGAAGTCTATGTATCCCTGCATCAGCTGCACCTTATCTTCTCATACATCTATGATTTACCTCAAAGCTTTATTGATATTATTTTTCTTTGATTTCTTGCCTGCTTTCTCAGAATTGCCCCTTCCTCATTTGTATTGTTTTTACCTGCTTCTTTTGAGGCCACTAGCTGCTACGGATATTATCTTTGCATTATGCATAATAGAAACCTTTCATGTCTGAGATGATTGTAACAGTTACAGTGTGTGCTATTGTCTAGGAGTCATACTGTAAATAAGGTCTTTAATAGCATTTAGGTAAATGTTGTCTCTTCCTTATATGGAACTTCCAATCTTAATGAAACCACATCTAGTGTACTGGTCACATTGTAAATTTTTGTGGATTTGAGAGGATAATATTATAAATTTCCCTCCACTTTACCGTTCTCCAGTATTTTTTTTAAACTCCAAAAGGGATGATTGGCCTCACTCTCTATCTATACAGTAGGAGACAAAATTAGACATGAGACCAAAGATTTAAGATGAACTTTGAGTTCTAGTATGTGTGGCAGAGTAAAACAGGTGTGTAATTGCATGGAAGTTATGATGAGCATTATCTACATAGAATGCTGTATGCCAAGTGTCACTTATTTAGCTATTTTGCATTTGTGTATCTCTTATGTGTTTAACTGTAGACCTCTGGTATGACTCCAATGATATAGGATATAGCCTTCAATGTGTGGATAAATTTGCAATGCATAACCCTCTCTCTGTAATTGATTAGACTATCCATGAAATTTTGAGGATCTTAGAAAATAGATGATTTACTCTGCTTCAACGTATGTGTTTAATCAAGAAAAAAAACCTCAAATGGAGGTGTATTCAGCATCACTCATTTCCATAGGTAGCAATTTTAGATTTAGTTTTTCATTTTGTGCTGTACATCAGTATTCTGTATTCTAAAATATTAAATAATCACTTACCCTTGAATCCACCTTTACAGCTGTTAAACTGTGCTAACGTCATCAGCTTCATAGTAAAATTGATTTTACAGGATGATATTCACACAGTTTTTTTAATTGCTCATAAAGGCATCGTTTTTTCAGATGCTGAGTTATGAGGAAAGATTAACAAGACTTGGCCTATATAGATTTAAAAAACACTTAGGAAAGATCACAATGATGTATATAAAATCCTGAAAAAAACTTAACCAGGGTTAGCAACTGTCCAAGTGAAAAATATAGCGATTGTATAATGTAATCTGAGTTCAAATACATTTTTCCACTTCATTGTTGTTTGATGATCAGTTTAGTCAAGGACAACAGTCACATTGTTTTATTGCATATAGCTGCTCAGGCTCAACAATCCTAAATCAAGCTAAACAGAAAGGCATAAAAGGGGAAAAAATAAAATTACAAATAGTATAATAAAAGCATTGTAAGGACAGTTGGTTGAGCCTGAAGAAAAACTCCAGATTTGAACAATATTAAACTTTGAGGAAATTCAGTTCTGAATCAGGATCCGAATTTTGTAGCTTGGAGTCGTCTCTAAAAGTAAATACAAAGAATGTATCTTACAACTCTCATATGAAGAATTCTAGGGAGAATCCCCAGAATTCTCGCTAGGAAACTCCCAGGAGATCAATCCAAAGACATAATTAAGAAGCTGCTTCCTCTACCTAACACACAGTTCTGAAGTCTGCCCTTCTCTTTTTAGCGATAGTCAAGGGAGGACAGCTTTCCTATGAAAATTTTTGAAAAATCACGTCATAGAGAAGCAGCAATATGCTGGCTATTTCCAGCCTGACAAAGCAGAAGACAGAAGCAAATGACCCAAAACCAGAACACAGGATCCTGATCTCAACTTGTGGCTTGGGTTTTTCCCTGTTGGACTTTCTAGATAATCCTTTTGAAAGTTGAGACAATGTATGGATATTATGATGAGTATGAGTTATACTTTGATATTTAAATATTAATTTAATGAAATGCAGGAATAAAAGTAGTCTTAAAAGGGACAAATTAATGCCTGTCTGATTTTTTAATTAGCTGATCTCTCTGGTGACTAAGTTGTCAAATAGTAGGGTCAAGGCAGTGACAAATCTGAAGTAAAATTAGGCTGAATTTATTTACTCTGAGGGTTTTCGTAAAAAGCAAACTTCCCAAAGGCAGCTGTAACGCAAGTAATTTGAAATCTGTCATTCTCTCTCTGTACACTGCTGTACTTAAGAACTGGACAAACTTAGTACAGTTGGATCTTGTTCATGCTAGTGTAAATCAGGATTAACTGGAATATAATTATTGGAATTACTCCAGTGTAAAACTTTTATTAGAGGCAAATGTGGCTCTTAGAGTCTAGATTATGAGACACATGCTGTTTTATATCTTACAGCTATGATTGTACATGCATCTTTGGTTCAGGCAGTTCTCTGTTGTCCTATAAAGTGTTGTGTGTTCCTAAAAATATGAGGACTCGGTACTGGTTTTTCCTTAATAACAAATGTAATATAGAATTCCTATACTGTATACCTCCATATAGCACATGACTTTATATCTGGCACACAAATGCTGCTGCATACATTTGCTCTAATTATAACCTCTTTGCTGCTGAGGGTAGCTCTGCTGGAAGGAATTTTGTTTAAGCTAATCTCATTTTTCTACTCTACACTTAACTAGGGGAGTGGAAGTTCAAATAATAGCGGCCAGGTATTGGAATGAGGCCATTTGCAGCACTATAGGAAACCAGCCTAGGAGCACACTTGTAATGTGGCACTTCTAGCATTTTTGATTAATGGAGAGTGAAAGACATGCATAGAACTACAGTGTATTTAGTTAGGAGTAAGAGGGGCTTTGGGGAAGAGAAAGAAGGGGTGTGGGGGAAAGCAGGGAGATACTGGGAGACAGAGCCTCAACAGGTGTAAATTGTCATTGCTTGGTAGATTTCAACTGAGCTATTTTTAACAGCAGCTGAGGCAGTGCTCCCTACAGTCCAGAGGAGCCTTTCTGTGAGGGGACCAGGTATAAAAAGACCTCATTCTGGTACATAAGGGAAGGAAATGCAGGATAGTATCTTTGTGCATAGAAGAGGCATAGCATGTAGTTTTAAGGTTGTTGGGTGAACATCAATCATTTAAAATGCTGAATTTATTTTAAATCTCTAGATTAAGATTGTATTAACATATAATTGTGTTTTGCATAGACTAGATCTCCACTGGTTGAGTCAGGCATAATTGTGCTCAAGTATCTGATAACTTTGTGTGCATTCTTGTCAACTCACTTTCCTGCTTAATGGTGAAAACTTTACATTATTAAATGTCCAGGTTTACTGAGCAAGTTATTTTGCATCTTCATGGATGTTTCCAGATAGTAGCCTGTCTGTGATTGCCCTCTGCTGTGTTGTTAAAGTATTATTTTTAAAACATAGGGACAGTTCTTGGAGTGCAGCTAAATTTAACAGAGTGCAGAAAAGGAGTATGCATGAGAAGGGGGCTAGAAGCTAATCCTTCCCCTCTGATCCTGTGACTGCTTTGTTGTTCAGAGCCGGCCCCCTTGCACTATGTTAGAGCAGCTTGAGGATGGTTCTAATTTACCCTTAGCTGCCACCAGGGACCCAAAATAAAGCCAAATATCTGCATAGTGTAGGATCTTACCCCCTTTTCCTCCTATGCTAGCAGTAAGTGGGAGTGAGCGGCATAAGCTCCTCTGTGCAGGAGTGAAATCAGGAAGGCCAAATCACACTCAGAGTTGCAGCTAGCAAGAGATGTTAAGAGTAACAAGAAGAGTTTCTTCAGCTATGTTAGCAACAAGAAGAAAGTCAAGGAAAGTGTGGGCCCCTTACTGAATGAGAGAGGCAACATAGTGACAGAGAAAGTGGAAAAAGCTAATGTACTCAATGATTTTTTTGCTTCTGTCTTCACGAACAAGGTCAGCTCCCAGAATGCTGCACGGGGCAGCACAGCATGGGGAGGAGATGACCAGCCCTCTGTGCAGAAAGAAGTAGTTCAAGACAAATTAGGAAAACTGAACGAGCACAAGTCCATGGGGCCGGATGCGCTGCATCCAAGGGTGCTAAAGGAGTTGTCGGATGTGATTGCAGAGCCATTGGCCATTATCTTTGAAAACTCATGGTGATCGGGGGAGGTCCCGAATGACAGGAAAAAGGCTAACGTAGTTCCCATCTTTAAAAAAGGGAAGAAGGAGAATCTGGGGAACTACAGACCAGTCAGCCTCACCTTAGTCCCTGGAAAAATCATGGAGCAGGTCCTCAAGGAATCAATTCTGAAGCACTTAGAGGAGAGGAAAGTGATCAGGAACAGTCAGCATGGGTTCACCAAGGGCAAGTCATGCCTGACTAACCTAACTGCCCTTGGTGAAGAGATAACTGGATCTGTGGATGAGGGGAAAGCAGTGGATGTGTTATTTCTTGACTTTAGCAAAGCTTTTGATACGGTCTCCCATAGTATTCTTGCCAGCAAGTTAAAGAAGTATGGGCTGGATTAATGGACTATAAGGTAGATAGAAAGCTGACTAGATCATCGGGCACAACGGGTCGTGATCAATGGCTCCATGTCTAGTTGGCGGCTGGTTTCAAGTGGAGTGCCCAAGGGTCAGTCCTGGGGCCAATTTTGTTCAATATCTTCATTAATGATCTGGAGGATGGCATGGACTGCACTCTCAGCAAGTTTGCTGATGACACTAAACTGGGAGGAGTGGTAGATATGCTGGAGGGTAGGGATAGGATACAGAGGGACTTAGACAAATTAGAGGATTGGGCCAAAAGAAATCTGATGAGGTTCAACAAGGGCAAGTGAAGAGTCCTGAATTTAGGATGGAAGAATCCCATTCACTGTTACAGACTAGGGACCAAATGGCTAGGAAGCAGTTCTGCAGAAAAGGACCTAGTGGGCGAGAAGCTGGATATGAGTCAACAGTGTTCCCTTGTTGCCAAGAAGGCTAATGGCATTTTGGGCTGTATAAGTAGGGACATTGCCAGCAGATCAAGGGACATGTTCATTCCCCTCTATTCGACATTGGTGAGGCCTCATCCGGAGTACTGTGTCCAATTTTGGGCCCCACACTACAAGAAGGATGTGGAAAAAATGGAAAGAATCCAGCAGAAGGAAACAAAAATGATTAGGGGGCTGGAGCACATGATTTATGAGGAGAGGCTGAGGGAACAAGGATTGTTTAGTCTGAGGAAGAGAAGAATGAGGGGGGATTTGATAGCTGCTTTCAACTACCTGAAAGGGGCTTCCAAAGAGGAGGGATCTAGACCGCTCTCAGTGGTACCAGATGACAGAACAAGGAGTAATGGTCTCAAGTTGCAATGACGGAGATTTAAGTTGGATATTAGGAAAAACTTTTTCACTAGGAGGGTGGAATGGGTTACCTAGGGAAGTGGTGGAATCTCCTTCCTTAGAGGTTTTTAAGGTCAGGCTTGACAAAGCCCTTGCTGGGATGATTTAGTTAGTGTTGGTCCTGCTTTGAGCAGGGGGTTGGACTAGATGACCTCTTGAGGTCCCTTCCAACCCTGATATTCTATGATTCTCTCTGTGCTCCACACTACCTTTACCCTAGGATGGTCCTCCCTAGGATGGTTGAGCCAAATCAAGCTGGCAATGGAAAGCAATTTTACAGCACAGGAAAACCTTTTTGTATTTAGTTTGTCCTTTCCATATGTAAAAGCCCTTTAGAATTTAATAGGAAATATCTTTTTATATAGGTGTTTGTGATCAGTCAAATAGGATTTAATAAAGCAGCTGTTTTCAACCTGGAGGTCATGATCATGTATCAGGGATTCATGACTACTCTGCCTTCCTGTGCTGCTAAATGAATGGGGTGTTGTGGCTAAATCCCAGCTTAATGAAGTGGGAGGTCTGAAGCAAAGGAAGAGGCCCTAGTATGAAAATGTTTGACTAAATGAGCATTATATCCCCTCAGCAAAATTTCATAGTATTAGTCTAAAACCTGTGGAAGGATCGCATTATTAAATGTTTGTAGGTTTGTTTTGTTTTTTTTACAGTGTTTTCTGTAGAATCTTACTACATTTCTGTAGACTCCTATAGGTTTTATCTTTGTTAAATTCTATAGGACTTTTATTCAGAACAATTTAGGTGTTCAGTTTTTGGGAGGTTTTTAAGCATTGAATCTAGTTCATGTATCTTTCCCCTCTACAGGTCAAGGTTGTACACACAATCTCAACTCTGCATGCCTACATATGCGTGTTTGGATAGAGTTTTTAATTAAATTATTACATTCTGCTCTGCAAAATATACAACATTATACCTAGTTCCATAGGTAAAGTTCCAGACTTTTGCTTCTATGAGTTTATAATGCAGTATTTACTACCACCTTAGATACACATATGTAGTGTCTCATGATGCCATATACTATTCTGCTTGTGCAATTCCATACATTAAAGGGCTTGTCATATATATCAAGCTTTTCTTTGCATAGAAAATTCTGTGTGTGAAAACTGAATCATGTGGAAGTGAGCAGGAAGAAATCTACATAACTTAAAGGAGGAAAATAGTTCGATAAATTTGGACTAATTTTGATATCCTAAAAAGTGGTTCACAACCTCTAACAATGCAAATTGAGTTCCATTAGAATTTGAATCAGTAACTATTATGTTACCCTCATCTGAGAGATCTGAGCAACAATATTCAAGTCTTGCTATGACAAAAATCAAGGAAAGATAAACTAAGGTTACTTGGCTTTGCCTCGTGCCTTATAACATATGGAGAGATATTTAATTGTATTTCCATTCTTTGTGCAAAGCAATTATTTAAGCATATACTGGTTACCATGTGCTGTTTAAAAAAAAATGCTGCTTCTGCACACATGCACAGTCTCGTAGTGTTTCTCCATGACTTACTAGTGGATAACTTCACTTACATCTCTGTGCCAGCCACCTAGGATTCTCTAAACAGTAACTGAAAATAACTGAAGCTTGAGAAAGTTTACTGAGGACGCTTGCCTATCAGTTTTCTTAATTGTTATTCACTTCACTGTGTGGCGTTCGAGGGGAGACAA
The DNA here is from genome assembly GCF_025201925.1 of Gopherus flavomarginatus. Lineage (NCBI taxonomy): Eukaryota > Metazoa > Chordata > Testudines > Testudinidae > Gopherus > Gopherus flavomarginatus. The sequence continues at coordinate 180,719,338 of NC_066619.1, forward strand.
GGACATGATCAGCCCATTGATTCCACTTATTTTCTATGATTTTTTTTAAGCATTCAGTTTAACCCTTTCCCTTTCATTAAAACATTTCCAATTCACATTTAAACTGGTGTTGTTTTTGTAGTATGCAGTATACTAATTTTGTCTCTGTGAATGTGACCAATGTACCAGTTTTAATGCTTGTCAGTAACAGAGATCTACTCATCCGTTGTAGGTCAAACTCTGCATGTGGCTTAGCTGGCTTAAGGTGCGGGTGGTTACAACCCATATTCTTCAGGAGGCTGCAGTTAAATTAGGGTGTTGATTTAATTTCATGCTCTCAATCAGAAGTACCATATGAAACATTATTCATTTTGCATATTAAAGGGAAGTTGTTCAATCCACCCCACAACCCTTCCCTCACACAATCAGTGGGGAGTTGGTCCTACTGTAGCATTTGTGAAATTTGGAGTGATCTGAGCTGAGCACAAATTGGCAGTAGTGTGACCTTCATAGGTAAAAACAAGGGAAAAGAATGTGCCCAATTTGGTTGGGGGAGGAGGTGGGAGGCAGGCGAGGAAAAGATGAGAAGGTTGGGGTAGTACTAAAGAGGAGAAAGACCACTTATAGTGGCATCTCCTTCTTATCTGCACCCTCAGGATGAGGTGGGGGAGATGACAGGGTAGGAAAGAGAAGAAATACCTCCATTCCTTCCCTATGAAGGATGAGATAAAAAGAAAAATGGGTTAATATCATCCTAGCACTAATGGTAAATATGTCGCCCCTGAGTTAACAGTGAGAAAACCATGAAGAATTAATTAAAATGCAACTGATCTAGTGCCCAAGTCTATTTTCATTGAACTGAGTGGCAGTTTTCTCATTGGCTTCACTCAGGATCAAGCTCTTCGCATATTACTGTCCGATTTTTGTTAATGGTAATAATTCTGTGTATGCAAATGAAACTTACTAAGAATTGCAAATAAAAAAAATACTCCAATATTTATTATAAAAGCTCCAGGGAAAGCAACCAGGAGATAATATCTGAGGAATGAAGGATGCATTTTTAGTAATCATGAATAGGATTTTAAGTCAAGGGATTTTGATAGTGAGGAAGGTTTTTCTTTTTTGTTAGGCTTCTCAAATATTGGTTAGCTCAATAACTACACAATTCTGCTAGTATAAAAATAGGAGGTTCCCCTGTGATTCACTTTATTTAATAGAAACATATTGAGAAATATAAGAACATTGAACTGTTTAGCCCACCAATTTAATCAAAAGGTTTTCATACATTGAATACCTACAATAGATACATGAAAAATGTAATACAAATCAGACTTAATACACTGTTTTGCTTCTTTAGTACAAATGGAATAATAGGAATATTTATACTTTAATTATAAATTTCTCTATAAATAGCATACTGTGACAAAGTTCCTCCTCTACCTTGGTGGGTCCTGCACTTATTGGCTGATTTGCTCGCCTCAGAGATTCACCATGTGGGTTAGGAAACAGCCCACTAGGTAGAAGCCACAGTCCAGGTCAATTCCTCCTCTGTCTGATCAGGAGTTGAGAGGTTTGGGGGGAACCCAGGCCCACCCTTTACTCTGGGTTCCAACCCAGGGCCCTGTGGACTGCAGCTATCTAGGGTGCTTCCTGGTACAGCTGCATGACAGCTACAACTCCCTGGGCTACTTCCCCATGGCCTCCTCCCAACATCTTCTCTATCCTCACCACAGGACCTTTCTCCTGATATCTGATAATGCTTGTACTTCTCAGTCTTCCAGCAATGTCTTCTCACTCTCAGCTACTAGTACCTCTTGCTCCCAGCTCCTCGCATGCACACTACAAACTGAAGTGAGGTCCTTTTTAACTCAGGTGCCCTGATTAGCCAGTCTGTCCTAATTGATTCTAGCAATTTCTTCTTAATTGGCTCCAAGTGTCCTAATTAGCCTGCCTGCCTTATTTGGTTCCAGCAAGTTCCTGCTTGTTCTGGAACTGCCCCTGTTACCTTTTCCAGGGAAAAGGGATCTAATTAATCTGGGACTAACAGATTTGCCTTCTAACACTCTCCTGTAGCCATCTGGCCTGACCCTGTCACAATACCTATTACAATTGTTTTTATTTGGTCTTAGAGTAACTAGCTTTAGTCAAAACCATTCAAAGATAAAATTACAGTATTTCTTATTTTCATGGCAATTCCAAAGATTATCCATTAAGTAACAGAAATGCTTTTTTCCCTTTCTTTGCTGGAGTTACCCCTATGACCGCAATTTAGCATGTACATGTTTTGCATCAGAATTTGATCCTCTCTTTTTCACACCTCTTACCAGAAGGTTGAACTCGGTTGTACTCTGATTTTTTGGTTTACTCAGCTTTTCAAGGCTTTACTCTCATATGAGTTCCATTTCTGTAAAGCAGTATTTCCCAAACTTGGGATGCCGTTTGTTCAGGGAAAGCCCCTGGTGGGCCGGGCTGGTTTGTTTACCTGCCGCATCCGCAGGGCCGACCTATTGCGGCTCCCAGTGGCTGCAGTTCACTGCTCCAGGCCAATGGGAGCAGCGACCAGTACATCCCTCAGCCCGCACCGCTTCCAGTAGCCTCTATTGGCCTGGACCGGTGAACCACGGCCACTGGGAGCCGCGATTGGCCAGACCTGCAGACATGGCAGGTAAATAAACCAGCCCAGCCCACCAGAGGCTTTCCCTGCACAAGCGGCATCCCAAGTTTGGGAAACACTGCTGTAAAGGATTCACTCAGTGGGGCAATAATATTAAAGCGCGCACACACACATACACACACACACCAGTCCTGCTCCTGAACCTCAATTGCTAAATGCTATATCCACTGTTGCTTGTGCTTAGGACCGAAAGTGAAATATGAATTCAAAGAGGCTGCAAAAGAAGCAGAGGTTGAAATATAACTTCTAATGGGATGGGAAGGGAGGAGATATACCAATCTTAAAACCTTTTAAGATGACACTGATGCCTAATTAAGGATGCAAAAGTCAGGAGATACCAAATTCAAGTCTGCACATGCAAATTCAAGGCTGAATATGCAACTCTGCCTCTTTGGGTATGTATTGTGATACAGGCTTTAGTTATGCAATAAAATATTTTTGTCTGAAACCTTAAATATACATGCATAGGAATAGTTTGCTAGTGACCTGAGCAAGTGGGAATAAAATGAAAGGATTAGTTCTGCTTGTGTTTACAATGGGTTCTTTTCTATGCGTTGTGATATGGTAATTCCATTACCTCTGATCCATATCATGAGCTGTACAAAATACCTAAGAGTACTAAAATTAAGAATGCATTTTGAAATATTGTATTTTATATTTTAAATGCATTTCCCTAGTATGAACCAGTGAATGTTTGCTTTATTGATTCTTGCATATTTAGATGTAATAAAAAGAAAAATTGAAACCCTGACAAACCAAGTCAAAACTTCACCTTTCTGTGACCTCATTCACTTACTCAGATGCCTTCTCATTCTAGTCTGCCAGACATACCTTCTTTTCAGTTCTTCTTTCTGTGACTTCCTACACTTAGATGTTGCTGGCTTTGCTCTTCAGTTTGTGCTTCCCTAATAATCAAAAACTCTCTTCTTCCAGTCTACTCCCTCTTTAAAAATTGCCTTCAAACCAGTTGCATAATGTTGGCATGTAGGGATTTGACTTTGTGACTGCTGGTCCCACAAAATTGAGTTGTATAAGTTATATAGGCCACAGAGTTAGGGAACTTGTGGAGGTAGTATATAGAAAATGTTTAGCATGTGGTGGATATGTAATTAAAGTACATTAAAATATTTGTCATGTAGCAAGGACTAATATTAATTTGTCCTATTTTTTGTGTGACCCTTATCTCCATAGTATTTAAGTACCTCAAAACTTTAATGAATTTACACTCTCAACACTTGTGGGGTACGGAAGAGACAATATCCCCATTTTACAGATTAGGAAATGAGGCAGACAAACTAAATGATTTAACCCAAGCTCACACAGGTAATTATGTGGCAAGTTCCAGCTGGGCCACCAGAATCCCAGTGCAGGTGAAGTCAATGTTGACAAGTTCATCTACATAGGCTGCATCCAGAGTTCAAACTGTCACAGCAAACCAGATGTTCTTCAACAAACAGGTCTTGCTGCCTCCTGCATGAAGTCTGTGTCTTGCTAATGGATGTAAAATAGTCTTTGAGTTGAGGCAAAGTTCAGGACTTGTTAAACCTGTGTACTAGCTGTATGGCTTTACATGTCAGAAACCTGGACCATCTTACAGGCGGTATTGGAGGGCTAGAGGCATTCCATATGCACTATCCATGCCAATGCTGAGTATAAAGTGGTTTGATTTTGTGCAAAACATCATGATCTCGCAGAGATCTGGCCTTCCACCAGTCGATCATATAGAAAAGTGGCACTGTATGCTCTTTGGCTATGTCACAAGGATGGACAAAAACATCCTAGAATACCATGCTCTCAAAGTCTCCTTTGACACATCCTGACCCTGCCTGGCATTGCCTACAGGGCTGTCCAAGAGATTTGTGGATTCACAGGAGTGAACTGGATCTGGAAACTTCACCACATGATGCCTGGTGCAACACCATCAACTGTGATTACTTTGACTGGTACAACAGTCCTTAGTAGACTATGCATGGATGATGATAGTGATATAGGTTAGATAAATTCAGTGGTTAACCTTCTGTACTTTCCCTCTCTGTGACAGAACCTGAGGTTCAGATTTTCTTTGTTCCAATAATATAGATTGCTACTCAGCCCACAGGTCTGCTCCATCTCTAATTAACATAGTTGTAGCTAAATTGATATTGGTTGTTAGTGACTGATGCTAACCTTCATACTAAAGTGAATTTACAGTAGATGCATATATAAAGGTAAGCACTTTCAAAATTAATCTCTAAGAAGCTGTGAAAAGAGTAAGGAAGATCAGATGTCATTGTAGTGGTCCCCTTAAGAATCATTGACAAAATTATTTCTTAAATTCTCTTCTGCTTTTGGATATGTGATTATGTATTTTGACAACATTGGTGTTATGCCCAGATATACATGTTTACCTACAGGTTTAGCAAGTTCTGGAGGTCTACATACTTTTAGCCCTCACAACTAGTCAGACTAGGGTTGTATCTTTTTGCACAATATTTTGTGTGTAAAAATATTTAGTATTAACTACCAGGCAATTTTTATTCTTTCACTTGGCTGTTAAACCTCATAACAGAAAAAGGCAGCTGTAGCAAAGCAAAATTGTATTTATGACCTAAGAAGATGACAATATAAATTCCTGGCAGGTAGTGTTTATAAAATATGCTGACAAGTAAATCTTTGTTTATGACTGGGATGACCGAACAACCCAAAATGTTTGTCAATAAAGGGTTTTATAATCATATGAAACAAAAATCCCTTATAACATCCTGAAAGCTGAATTTAACTGGATGATGCTTTATTATTTCTTGTAATAGATAGTGCCGTTGGCATGAATAAGATTTATGTTAGTCAAATGAAAGTGCATGCAATGAATACAGAAGTGTAACTCTCAGTACCTGCACAACAAACCTAATTAAGTGATGTCTCATTGAAGATGATTTAAATGAAAAGATAATGAAGCAAATCACATGAAATGTATTTAACATGATTCTTTCTGAAAGAATAGGAAAGGTCATTATAATTAGGGAAGTAGTCTTCCATGTTGTTAAACTATTTTTTAAAGTAATTTATAACCCTGAGTTTAAAAAAAGAGTAAAAACAAAACAAAATGGATAATCATCTAAATGTATTTTTGTTTGCTGGGCCCAGAAAAGGAAATCTTAGAGACAATTCATCTAGAGATGGGATTGAACCTTACATCAAATCTGAAACTTCCATGAATGTCGAACAATTGCAGGTTCAATTCCAAAGTTCACCACTCACACCTCTTTATTTGACTGATGTTAGCCAAAACCCTCAATTTTAGAAATATTTTCATTTAGATCTGATTTTGTATGTGAAATTCATAACTAGGGACCTTCTCTAATTTTAATAAATGTTCCCTCCAGTAGTATGTGTTGTGAAGTCAATGGGAATAAAGCATGTCCTTAAGTGCTTTCCTGAACTGGGAGAGGAACCTGTGTGCACAGAGCCAGAACTGAGTCCTACACAACTTAGGCAAAACTCCCAATAAGTCATGAAAATCAATGGAATTTTGCCTGAGTTCAGGCATGGAAGGTCAGAATCATAATTAAAGCTCTGACATTTTGCTCGTTGTGGCACCCATTCTTGGCAGGAGTGGAAGTGATAATATGATGGCTGTAAAAGTTTGCTCTAAGACATTTACAATCTTAGTTAAGAGAGCAGTTGTTAATGATTTTTGTTTCTTTCCTGCACCTGCACACCTAGAAATTAAAAATTTGCACATGATTAGTCTTATCAGAATCTAATTTATAATAGGTCTGATTTAAATTTTTAAAAGATTTGGCCAAAATAATTTTAACTCGCAATTCCATATTTTCACACTGATGGAGAATCTACCTCCCATACAGGTGAACAAAGAGGGGTTAACTTCCCTGGAAGTGGCCCAGGGAAATAGCAGTGTATCTGAAGAAGCAGACCTAGCTACTTAATATAGGGTCCCAGGGCCAGAACCCAGTGTAGAAAGTGGGCCTAGGTTCCACAACCAGACCCAAGGACAGTTTGTGAAAATCCAGTATAAGGGCTGCTGAGCCCGGGGCTGAAATTGGAGCTTTAAGGCCAGGCTGAAGAATAGCCAAGAGGCTGTTGGGTTGTTTTTTGGATTTTAGTTGTGCTTTTTGTTTACTTCAGAAGAGGTAGAAATTAATCACAACCTGACCAGAGGGCCAAGTTGAAAGAAGAAGCAGACCATAACAGGCCTGGAGCAACGGTCACAAGGTTTATTACAGAGGACAGAGCCTCTACAACACACCCTGCCAGAAGGGGGTATTCCAGTGGTGAATCTACCCTTCCATATGCATGTACAAACATTTTATCCACCAGTTTCCATAAGGAGGCTTACTATATATATTTTGCATTCTAAATACATAATGGCAGAAGGCTCCATCAGGAGCTAACCTATGTACCTGTAGTCAAGAGTGAGGGAGTGTAGGGAGGGGATCCCTTACTCACCTGGTCAGATTACACACATGACAGGTCATGGAATTGCAGGGAGAAAGTAGCCTCTACAGAACAGTGGACACAGGTGGGAGCTGGCAGCATCTGATTCAGCTGTGTTGACCAGAATGTTGGAGAAGACAGAGCTAGTGTGGGGAGGGAAGTAAGCTGCACTAGGGAAAAGGTTAGCTGCCCCCATACAGAAAGGGAGATTCAGAGACTGAGTTGGGGTTTTGACTTAAAATTAGTTCTCTGGTCTGTTCTTGGGGCACCACAACTTAAGTGAGATCCCCCGCAAAGTACCAAGGTAGCACTGGGTACTGGATGGCCGCTTACCAACCCTCTCCCATACACTCTCATGTAGTCTTCCAGAGTTCCAGACAGGGCCATTGCTTCTCCCTAATTCTTCAGAGATTTATCCTCCTCCTGCCCTACCATACCATAGTCTAGAAATAGTTAATTCCCTGGTCATTAAAGTTTATGGACAGAAGGACTCATTGTGATCATATGGCTAACAGCTCTATGACTGCTGAGGTGCCTGTAACACTAGATAGTCTTTACATTGATATCCTCTGGAACTCTTGAGCAATTATTCTATGAGGTTCATGCACTTTGTATAGGAAACTCCTGTGAGTAACCTTTCTACCCATGAAAAAGTATTCTGGGATGCTATGTGCCTGATTTCATGTCTGGTGTTACCTTTATATCTCCCAACCCTTCTCTTTCCCTTTGTGATGCATTTTTAACTGAATTGCAGTCAACTCTACTGTAGATTAAAAAATCAAAAGTAATTTGTACCAGTGTATAGAAGAGAGAACTGGCATTGTGAGACAGCTGTCAATACTTCATTCATGGTAGTAAGAAGTGAAAATCTGTTGTGAAATCAAAGATCATTAAGAACAAAATACTGGAATGGAAACAGTTTCCAAGCAGAAAAAGTCTTCTGTTTTTCATTTCTCACCATGTTGTTTGCTCAGTGAAAGACGCATTTGGCAATGAAGTGACTCTCAACAGAGTCTGTAGTGTAGGTGCTTAATTGCCTAGGACAATCACTTGTCTGTGAAATAAGGCACTTAATGGTACTGTAGCTTCAGCTGGTTTCTCCAAATGGCAATAAGAATTACCATTAGGCCCAAAGGTACCTAAAATACTTTTAGTTTTCTGCAAGAAGCATAAAATGGTTTTCTGATTAATATTGCATAATTGAAGGTTACTACATAAATGTTCCATTATGCTATGGAGCAGAAAAGATTAACTGCCAATTATCTATTGGTTGGTATGTTTAAACTCTAAATCGTAGATGGGCTTGATCTGCAAAATATGGATCAGGGTCTGAAATCTACCCTTTATGTTCCCGCTTTCAGGTTTGTTTGTTTTTTAATTATCCCAGGTGCTGGTTCAGTCCTTTATTGAAATAGACCATACTTGTATCATTTGGATTGAATTTCATTTCCAGATTTCAGAATCTCCTACACCACCACCACACTTCAAGAGTATTTGCTTCAGGTTTCCATTTCAGGTCAATCTATCTCTTCTCTATAGCCTACTTTGAATGCTGCAGTAAGGGCAATTTAGTGTATTACTATTTTTCAAATGCCTTGTACTGGGTTTGTATAGTTATGCGTCACAACTAAAGTACTGTGCAGGAGCAGTGGGATGATGTGAATGCAAAATATCCTTTTTAAATAGAGCATTTAAAGATATCTAATTAGTTACCATTCAATTATATCATGAATGTTAGTAATTACCACAGTTAAGATGTCATTATGCCTTCTATTCTAACTCCTGCTCATCACTTGCTGCAACATTCACCTTTGGGTTGACACATACTGTCCTCAAGCTCTCCATCTCACTTGAAGTTAGTTCTGATCTGAAATCAGGCCTATAGAGAAGCAATCTACAATTTGATTTGCTGAAGGCAGATTCTGGCAGAGACCTTGAAGCTAACTGATTTTTCAGATAAGGGTTCAGTTCTATGGCCCTGATCTTCAGCTGGTGTGAAGCTATATATATATATATATATATATATATATATATATATATATATATATATAAATTTCGTGTCACAATTACTGAAGTTTAGGTTAACAACAAAGCTAAAGTTTTTGATGTTTGCCCAAAATAAACTGAAAACAGGAAAAAACTACACTCTCTAAATGTCTCTAGATTTAACTTTTATTGATCATGTAGTTATGTGCATGAATATTTATCCAGTGATTAGTCAATTCATGGAGATTATAAAACATGATTACTTCCTAGTTGAGCTCTAATTTGACTACTTTATATCTTTTCAGCCAATTTGATAATCATAAACAATAAAGCAAAGAAAGCTTCTTTGCTGGCAGAGCACTTGAATCATTCTATATGTCCAAGGGCATGGGTCCCAAGGTGAGACCATTTTTCACCTAATCTATTTGAAAAAATAAACGAAACATGGGCATTTTAAAGCACATATGAAAAGTGCACATTTGCTCTTATGCCTTTCTTCTTAAAGCTGGCATCATATGCAATATAAATGCCTCAGACACCAGACTAGGAGCATTGATTTAAATAATAACTAGAGGGAAGAGTGCCATCTGCTGAACAACCTAACACCATTTCTTAAAGCACCTAGTTTTCTTTCCTTTGTGATTTCTCATCCAAAGGCTGACAAAGCCTAACTGCTTACATTGTAAGAACTGATTAGATGAAAGCACAAGATGGTTTCAAGAAAGTAGGTAGCTGAGAGTCTGAAGAAAAATCTGCCTAATAAAGCAAAAATTACATGTTTCTTCTTAATATTTTAGCATATTCTCTCTCTTCTACCCCCTTAAAGTTGTTTGTTTGTAAAGGATTGTTTATTTTACATAGAAGAAAAGATTGGAAACACTGTTAGAGAAAGTACTAGTGCATTCTGAGAGTACAGCAGGTAAAGATAACAGTGCATCCATGTGTAGTAACCACTTAAACTGTAAAGAGACCATATCTTAGTGCACATACAAATACTTCACAGAGTTGAGTGATTGAATACTTAAAACATGATTATTCTATTTGTTTTCAATCTCTCCTGCTGTCGTCTTTTCTTCTCTTTTTGAGTGACTCAGTCATGCTGCCTGGGAAGACTTTTTATGTTGATTGTTTAGAGGAAAGGTTTGTACTCTGTCCTTGTCTCCAACATTAATGCTGCACTATCAACACATTGCCAGACTAGGCCAGCTAGGGCAGCAGCAATGGAAATCTGCTGTCTGGGTATTTATCCATTTTTTCTGAAGACAACAGATGTGACCTACTACACTGAGAAAAGAGCTGTTACCACCATAGTTATAATTCCCAACACATATAGTAGAGCTGCAGCTATAACCACAGACTCACAAAAACAGCAATCTCTTCCCACCAAGACAATTAGTGTATCGTCTAGCCATTCCATTTAGAAAAGGGAGGTTGGTTTGTTTTTTCTCTTGGTTACCATATGAGTGGTCTTCAGTGGAAGATTTGCAGATTTCTGGCCACTTCTATAAATATACAACTTAGTCAATGACTGACTTAGCTAATGTTGAGACTCATTATGCTAATAGTCACTGTAGTTAATCTATTCAGTAGTAGAATTATTTTCTCACCATAAGTTAACTTTACTGAAAGAGCAGTAAATTAATTGTGTGTGAGGCATTTCACTTTTCCTGTAAATGAGATGCTGTTCACACACTTTGTCCTTTTCTATTCCAAGTCATGTCAGAATATGTGTACAATGTGGAAAAAGTGGTTGCTTAAAAAGGACTCAGCTATTCACATCTCACCATTAGGAAATTAAAGACTATATGAATGGTCTCCTAATTTCTACCCTGCTTCCCCCACTTTTCTATACTAGTCATGTGTTTTATGTGTTGTATTGATACTTGACACTCAATTCTTTGTAAACAACTAATAAGTTATGGTGAATTGATGTCAAAGATAAATCATTAGCTATCTGCTTAGATAGTAAAGATAACTCATTTGCTTCTCACCATGAATTGGACTTCTGTTTGAGTTGCAGCTCTTTTTAGAAAGTAACTGCAGTACATAGGCTATTAATAATGGCAGACTATCAATCCAGCTTTTCGGTTCCAGCTCTCACTGTTAAAAATTAAAGGCATTGGGGAGTTATATTTAATAGTTAGCTGATTGTTCACTGACACCACCATAAAAAAAAACACCTTGAGAGCTTTATTGAACATAAGAACAGCCGTACTGGGTCAGACCAAAGGTCCATCTAGCCCAGTATCTGTCTACCAACAGTGGCCAATGCCAGATGCCCCACAGGGAGTGAAGCTAACAGGCAATGATCAAGTGATCTCCTGCCATCCATCTCCATCCTCTGACGAACAGAGGCTAGGGACACCATTCGTTACCCATCCTGGCTAATAGCCATTTATGGACTTAGCCACCATGAATTTATCCAGTTCTCTTTTAAACATTGTTATAGTCCTAGCCTTCACAACCTCCTCAGGTAAGGAGTTCCACAAGTTAACTGTGCGCTGTGTGAAGAAGAACTTCCTTTTATTTGTTTTAAACCTGCTGCCTATTAATTTCATTTGGTGACTCCTAGTTCTTGTATTATGGGAATAAGTAAATAACTTTTCCTTATCTACTTTCTCCACATCACTCATGATTTTATATACATCTATCATATCCCCCCTTACTCTCCTCTTTTCCAAACTGAAGAGGCCTAGCCTCTTTAATCTCTCCTCATATGGGACCCTCTCCAAACCCCTAATCATTTTAGTTGCCCTTTTCTGAACCTTTTCTAGTGCTAGAATATCTTTTTTGAGGTGAGAAGACCACATCTGTACACAGTATTCGAGATGTGGGCATATCATGGATTTATATAAGGGCAATAATATAGTCTCAGTCTTATTCTCTATCCCCTATTTAATGATTCCTAACATCCTATTGGCTTTTTTGACCGCCTCCGCACACTGCATGGACATCTTCAGAGAACTATCCACAATGACTCTATGACCTTTTTCCTGACTCGTTGTAGCTAAATTTGCCCCCATCATGTTGTATGTATAGTTGGGGTTATTTTTTCCAATGTGCATTACTTTACATTTATCCACATTAAATTTCATTTGCCATTTTGTTGCCCAGTCACTTAGTTTGGTGAGATCTTTTTGAAGTTCTTCACAGTCTGCTTTGGTCTTAACTATCTTGAATAGTTTAGTATCATCTGCAAACTTTGCTACCTCACTGTTTACCCCTTTCTCCAGATCATTTATGAATAAATTGAATAGGATTGGTCCTAGGACTGACCCTTGGGGAACACCACTAGTTACCCTTCTCCATTCTGAGAATTTACCATTAATTCCTGCCCTTTGTTCCCTGTCTTTTAACCAGTTCTCAATCCATGAAAGGACCTTCCCTTTTATCCCATGACAGCTTAATTTATGTAAGAGCCTTTGGAGAGGGACCTTGTCAAAGGCTTTCTGGAAATCTAAGTACACTATGTCCACTGGATCCCCCTTGTCCACATATTTGTTGACCCCTTCAGAGAACTCTAATAGATTAGTAAGACACGATTTCCCTTTACAGAAACTATGTTGACTATTGCTCAACAGTTTATGTTTTTCTATGTGTCTGACAATTTAATTTTTAACTATTGTTCCTACTAATTTGCCTGGTACCGAAGTTAGACTTACCAGTCTGTAATTGCTGGAATCACCTCTAGAGGCCTTTTTAAATATTGGCGTTACATTAGCTAACTTCCAGTCATTGGGTACCAAAGCCAATTTAAAGGACAGGTTACAAACCTTAGTTAATAGTTCCACAACTTCACATTTGAGTTCTTTCAGAACTCTTGGGTGAATGCCATCTTGTTAAGGTTGAGTTTATCAATTAATTCCAAAACCTCCTCTAGTGACACTTCAATCTGTGACAGTTCCTCAGATTTGTCACCTACAAAAGCCAGCTCAGGTTTGGGAATCTCCATAACATCCTCAGCCATGAAGACTGAAGCAAAGAATCCATTTAGTTTCTCCACAATGACCTTATCGTCTTTAAGCGCTCCTTTTGTATTTTGATCATCAAGGGTTGTTCAGCAGGCTTCCTGCTTCTAATGTACTTAAAAAACATTTTGTTATTACCTTTGGAATTTTTGGCTAGCCATTCTTCAAACTCCTCTTTGGCTTTTCTTATTACACTCTTGCACTTAAGCTGGCAGTGTTTGTGCTCCTTTCTATTTGCCTCACTAGGATTTGACTTCCACTTTTTAAAGGAAGTCTTTTTATCCCTCACTGCTTCTTTTACATGGTTGTTAAGCCACAGTGACTCTTTTGTAGTTCTTTTACTGTGTTTCTTAATTTGGAGTATACATTGAAGTTGGGCTTCTATTATGGTATCTTTAAAAAGGGCCCATGCAACTTGCAGGGATTTCACTTTAGTCACTGTACCTTTTAACTTTTGTTTAACTAACCCCCTCATTTTTGTGTAGTTCTCCCTTTTGAAATTAAATGCCACAGTGTTGGGCTGTTGAGGTGTTCTTCCCACCACAGGGATTTTGAATGCTATTGTATTATGGTCACTATTTCCAAGCAGTCCTGCTATAATTACCTCTTGGACCAGCTCCTGTGCTCCACTCAGGATTAAATCTAGAATTGCCTCTCCCCTTGTGGGTTCCCGTACCAGCTGCTCCATGAAGCAGTCATTTAAAGTATCAAAAAAAATTATCTCTGCATTTCGTCCTGAAGTGAAATGTTCCCAGTCAATATGGGGATAATTGAAATCCCCCACTATTATTGGGTTCTTAATTTTGATAGCCTCTCTAATTTCCCTTAGCATTTCATCATCACTATTACTGTCCTGATCAGGTGGTCGATAATAGATCCCTAATGTTATATTTTTATTAGAGCATGAAATTTCTATCCATAGAGATTCTATGGAAGATGTGGATTCACTTAACATTTTCACTTCATTTGAATCTACATTTTCTTTCACATAAAGTGCCACTCCTCCCACTGCATGACCTGTTCTGTCCTTCTGATATATTTTGTACCCTGGAATGATTGTGTCCCGTTGATAGCTCTCAGTCCACCAGGTTTATATCGTGTCCTGTTATCCAGGCCTCATAGTTTTTTGCAACGTAGTAGGCGTGTTTGGGAAATGACACATCTGGTTTCCACTTTTGGGTTCTGAAGCGCCGACGGGCATGATCTGGGGTTATCCTCATTCTGTATCTGGCCTTGGTTTGAAACAATTTATAGTCATTCATTTGCTGCTTAGGCATTTCAGCTGCCACCTCTGCTAAAGGTCCACTGAGCTGTGACCTTAATTCTACCATGTACTGGTCTTCGGGGATGCTGTACCCAAGACAGGCTCTTTCAAAATTTTCCAAGAAGGCCTCGGTGTCATCCCCTGCCTTGTAGGTGGGAAATTTCCTGTGCTGTGGAGCAATAATTGGCGCCGGATTGTTAGGGTTGGCTGGCACATGCAGCCCAGCTTTTGCCAAGTCCAGTTCATGTTTTCTCTGTTTTTCCTTCTCTTCATTTTCTTTTTGTTGTTTTTCCATTTCTCAGCGGTGGGCCACCTCTTCTTCTTCTAGTTTTCTTTTGTGTGCTGCCTCTTTGGCTGCCTGTTCTCTTTGGTAGGCTGCCAGTTTGATGCTTTCTTCCTTTTCTTTCAGCTCCATCTCTTTTTGTTTTATTTCTAGTTCCTGTTTGTGTTTTTCCATCTCTCGCCTGTGTTCAGCTTCTTTGACTTGTTCTTCGGTCTCAATTTTTGCCTTAGAAGTCATGGTTCCTGTTTTCTTGTGTTGGGGTGCCCTCCGGTGTTTATCTTCTGAACTGCAGGTTCTCTGTTGCCTCCTGAAGTCTGCCTAGCAACAGTGCCTTTAGCTAATCTTCAATGTTAAGTAAACCTGAAAAACCACTTTATTTGCATGTATATAGTGCTGGTAATGACTCTCAATGGGAGAGCTATTGCATGACAAAAGACCTGTAACAGCTCCTTAGTGGCTTCTTGCTTAATATGCAAGCCACAAACTGCCAGAGAGAGCAGAAAAAAAAATTCTCTCTGGTTCCCTTTTAAAACCAAACTGTTTCTCTCTGCTAAAAAGCCCCTAGCAGAGAAAAGAAAAACAAAATATTTCCACTGGCTTCTGGATTCTGTCTATCCCGTAACCGCTGCCACCATGTCATAACCTTAGTCCCAGATTTGGACCTTAGCGTCCAAAATATGGGAGTTAGCATGAAAACCTCCAAGCTTAGTTACCAGCTTGGACCTGGTACTTGCTGCCACCACCCAAAAAATTAGAGTGTTTTGGGGCACTCTGGTCCCCCTGAAAAACCTTCCCTGGGGACCCCAAGACCCAAATCCCTTGAGTCTCACAACAAAGGGAAATAATCCTTTTTCCCTTCCCCCCTCCAGGTGCTCCTGGAGAGATACACAGACACAAGCTCTGTGAATCCAAACAGAGTGACTCCCCCTCTCCGTTCCCAGTCCTGGAAACAAAAGCACTTTCCTCTTCACCCAGAGGGAATGCAAAATCAGGCTAGCAAATCCAACACACAGATCTCCCCCTGATTTCTTCCTCCCACCAATTCCCTGGTGAGTACAGACTCAATTTCCCTGAAATTTCCCAGAAAAGAAAACTCCAACAGGTCTTAAAGGAAAGCTTTATATAAAAAAGAAAGACAAAATACATACAAATGGTCTCTCTGTATTAAGGTGATAAAATACAGGGTCAATTGCTTAAAAGAATATTGAATAAACAGCCTTATTCAAAAAGAATACAAATCAAAGCACTCCAGCACTTATATTCATGCAAATACCAAAGAAAAGAAACCATATAACTTACTATCTGATCTCTTTGTCCTTACACTTAGAAACAGAAGATTAGAAAGCAGAAACTACTTCTCCAAAGCTCAGAGAAAGCAGGCAGACAGAAAACAAAGACTCAGACACAAACTTCCCTCCACGCAGAGTTGAAAAAATCCGGTTTCCTGACTGGTCCTCTGGTCAGGTGCTTCAGGTGAAAGAGACATTAACCCTTAGCTATCTGTTTATGACAGTCCCGTTGATAGCTCTCAGTCCACCAGGTTTATATGATGCCTATTATATCAATATCTTCCTTTATCACAAGGCACTCTAGTTCACCCATCTTATTATTCAGACTTCTAGCATTTGTGTACAAACACTTTAAAAACTTGTCCCTGTTTATTTGTCTGCCCTTTTCTGATGTGCCAGATTCTTTTTTATGTGACTGTTTATCATCTGATCTGGCTCTTACATTATCCTCTTCCGTCCTCTGGTCCTGACTATAACCTGGAGGTTCTCTATCATCAGACTCTCCCTAAGAGAAGTCTGTGTCCGATCCACGTGCTCCTCTGCAGCAGTTGGCTTTCCCCCATCTCCTAGTTTAAAAACTGCTCTACAACCTTTTTAATGTTTAGTGCCAGCAGTCTGGACATCAAAGCTATTATTTATTTTGGATCCATATGTTTATATCCCTTGATACAAAAGATGGAGGAAAATATCTCTCCTGTTCATTGATATAGACTGGTCAACTGCCTTCCATAAATCAACAATGTTGTTCACTAATTCCTGTCCCCAAAAGGATTTTAAAAAATAGCAAAAGCACTAAAAAGGCGGCCCCTTAATACAAGCCTGGTAATGCACAGGAAACACTGAAGAGAGATTACTGCAAGAGAGCATGTCATCAGTCTAGTTTGGATGTAATAAAATAAGTGGTAGGCATTGACCAGTCATGACTGAGATGCATTTAAAATGTGTATAGTGTAGAAGTGACAATTCTATTTTAATAAAGAGGAACATTCTTTGTATGAATTTGCCAGCATGTGTGTTTTTCATTGTCATAATTAGCAGAAACAAACAGGAGATAAATTTTTATCTGAATGTCAGCATGGTGTGTAAAGAGTTGGGTTGTCCATTTTCCCTACTACAGATAATTATATTAAGACAAAAATATATTTAGGTTTCCTTTACATACATGGAAAATCACGTGTTTGCTGTTTTGACCCACAAATTTCCTTTACTTACTGCAGCATTATACAATAATGACCCAAAATACTACGGGTGAAATTCGGGCCACACTGAGTCAATGGCAAAAAAATTCATTGACTTCAATAAAGTCAAAATTCCATTCTCAAAGCCTGTACCTTACTGAAAGGAAATCTCTATGGAAGTCCTTACGAGTTTTGAAAAATTCCTACTTCCTTCCCCCTAAAAACAGAAAGATGATTGTAATTTTATCTGTCCTCCTATCCAGGTAAAATAAACAAATATTGACAGAGTAATAGAATGATGAGCAACAAGCAATATGGGCTTATATATAGTCTAAACAATGGCCCATTGAAGTCAGCGGAAAGCCTCCCATTGACTTTATGGATGTGCTCCAATCCCACTAAAGAACAGGTTTGCCAAACTTTATTAGTTTGTTTGATATAAATATACAGTTAGTAGATTAAAGGAAAGTTGCATATAAAATATTTATAGTTTAATATATACCATTTGACAATATTTCTCTCAATTATTTTAAATAGGAAAGGAAATCACACAAAGCTAGGTGGACTAAAAACTATCTGCTGCATTATGAATAAAGGATGCACAGGGGCTGGGGATTTAAAATTTGCACTATTTTGAAGATTCTGCGATTCTCTGATGAATTCTTCATTAATGAGTGAATATATTTTACATACATGGAAATGTATTGCACAGGTTACAGGGGGGCAACTAAATGGTTCTCAAATAAAATTAATTTTATTTTTCTTGCCCATCAGAACACTGTATTGTCTAAACTTTCAGTGGAACAGAGCAGTGTTTTTCAGTGGCCAGCCCCTGAGATCTCCCTGACACAGTTTAAGAAGGCAGCAAGCCAGTCCCTGGTATCAAAAAAAGTTGAGAAACACTGGTATAGAGCACCGACTGTTCTCATTACTTCAGTGGGAGCAGCAGTTGCTTGTATTTCCAAAAATAAGGCCATAAATTCTTTTGGTAAAGGGGGAGGGGGTTGTGGGTTAAGTAGCCAGATTAAGTATTATTACATTACATACTATGTGTTTTTGCTAGAAGAACCCTTATGGTATCTGGCATTCATACTGCAGAAATCCTTAATGCAGGGATCCGTATCACAGTCAGGGTATGTCTACCAGCAAAAAAAAAAAAAAAAAAAAAAAAAGACTCCCAGCTGTGAGTAGCCCCGTAACACAAGCCCAAATGAATTGAACCAGTCACTGTCACTCACTGCTGTGGGTCTTTTTCTGAAGGACAGACAGACCCTTAATCTGCCTTCTTAAGCCCTCAGAAAATGGTGACAAAAATATGCTCTTACACTGTGAAAAGTATTAACCACTTAAGGCATGCATTGTTTACTGTACCAATTGCAAACACATTTAGGCATAATCCATAATTCCCTGTGCTCTTAAGCACAGGGAAAGTATTTTTGGTATCCTTCAGGATAAAAGGCACTATATCAATGTAAGGTATTGTTTTATATGGGGGTAGGGGAGGAAGAAAGAGCTACAAATTTAACAGTAAAGGGTGGAAAAATTAATCAAAAGGAAGCTTGCTCTTACACAGTACATACTCAAATTTAACGATTAATTGCCTCAGAAGTACTATAGCTGAATTATAAAACAATACCTAGTTAACTTTATGGCCATTAATAATATTAGCTATTCAAGATAAGAGCAAAGGTATAAAATGAATTGTCTCATACTTTAGATTGTAAAATGATAGAACCTCAGTGTTAGGAAAGAATTATTCCCTCAGCTACTGTATTGTGGAATCCTGCTACATTCATTATGAGTGTCAGTTTCTTATTAAGTATCAGAGGCGTAGCCATGTCAGTCTGGATCTGTAAAAGCAGCAAAGAGTCCTGTGGCACCTTATAGACTAACAGAAGTTTTGGAGCATGAGCTTTCGTGGGTGAATACCCACTTCGTCGGATGCATGAGTTTTCTTGTTGCTGTTGTTGTTTTTTTAATGTTCGCTTGAATCAGCAAATAATGGCATTGCTGTGTATACTAGTGTTCTCTGTGGGATTACAAGGCATGAATAGTCTTAACAATTTAACTTAAAAATATGGAATGGCAGGAACAATATTGTCTTTCACTTTGAGAAAACATAGTTGGGGTTTTTTTGTTTTTGTTTTTAACCTGCAACTTGTGTTTGAGACTCTAGTTCAGTTCCAAATGAAGCCTGGAATGCCATATAGAACAATAAAATATTGGACAATGTAGACAAAATGTTTGCTCCTGCATAGCAACTGTATTATTTTTATGGGCCAAAGTATGCTGTCCTTAATCAGGCAAAATTCCAAAAGAGACCATAAAAAAATGAAGTTTAGAGAGAACTTTACAAAAAGCTGCCTTCACCATTTTATCATGTTCTTTCCTTTTCCTTGTTTGTGGCAGCGTGTGCCAGGACACAGACTGCCTGTTGTGTAAATACCTTTCAGAAAATCATGTACCATTTATTATAATAAGAAAAGTATATATTAGTAAGTATAAATTCTTCATTGTGAAATATATTCTAAATATAGTAAATATTGCAGTATGATTCTTGGTGTTCAGGTATTAAGGTGCTAAAGAAAAAATTAACTGTTTAGTTTCCAAAGTATTGTTCAACGGAGAGATCTCAGAGTTTGTTGTGGCTGGGGATAGAGAAGGAGATAATGTCATTACCTCATTTTTAAACAAACACACGACGGATATTAGTCACATTGCTTTGTGCTCTGGCAATAAGCACAGTATAAGAACGTATATAGAATGGAGTGGAATAGAATGCCTTCGAGACTTGAGTTTGGGAATTTGAATCTCCAAATGAACATCATTGTGTGTTTGAACTTCTTGGTGCTTATCAAAAAAAGATTATTATAAGGTTTACTAACACTAAATGTTAACCTTGTGATACTGATTTTGGAGAAAATTGGAAAGCAAGGGAGAAAGAGCATACAGTTATTCTTGACTTGAATGGTAGGCTTTTATTATGGAAGCACTTCTATTTTGAGAACACATTTTTTAGTCTATGTAATTCCCCAAGGAGCGTTCCAGTTGTTTTTGTTTTCATTAGATCTTCTTGGCTGGCACTGGATCAAATATTTCCTAGATCTGTTGTGCTCTTTTGTTTTCATGCTGCTCCAGCTGTCCTTCCCTTACACCCACACCCAAATATACTTAACTTTTCTAGTCATTTTAAATTCTTCTGCAAAAAAGATGCTAAGGTGAGGAGCTCAATATGTTTGAGGATTCAAATCTTTAAGCTTTCTATGGGTTCTTCAATGAAAAGGTTATTTGAAAATGAGATACAATGGTGTTTTCCCTCTTCCTTCCAGCTTGGAGAGAGCCCTTCTTGTTGCTCTCTGACCCAAAGCCTACTGAAATAAAAGCAAAGATTTTCAGTGACTTCAATGGGACTTGGATCAGGCCCTAAGTGCTTAGTTACTACAATATATAATACTTACCACAAACTCTTCAACAGCATTACTGACAGACCCATCCTTTTTCCTGTTGTACATTCTCCCCTCATCTACCTTGATTTTTCTCCATAGATACCCCTCAGGACAGGCAAGCTCCCCCTCTCCAGCTGACTAGTTGTTACACATCACTTAGAGCACTAAACCTCCCACCCCCAATGGAACCAGAGTATTGAGAGGGAGGAGTAGGAAGGAGAACGAGATAGGCCAATAGTATGCCTACAATATCATATAGCCAGGTTTCAGTGATGCCAGCCAAGGTAGGGTTTCAGGCTACAAGGACCATTAATGATGAAAGGTGACTTGACTACTGATATTCTGTTGAACTTGTATACTGCCTTTCACCTAAGGATCTCAATGTACTTTACAAACATTACCTTTTTAAGTGTCGCAACATGTTTATAAATTAGATAATTAATAATTCCCATTTTACAGAAAGGTTGTGACTTCTCCAACCAAGCTGGTACACAGCATGTCAGTGCCACAGCCAAGTCTCCTGGGTCTGGCGTGTGTTCTAAACACTGGACCACACCATATTGTTTGAGTTTAGTGAATAAGAAATGACTTGTATAGGGATACTCACAGAGCATCTTCTGCTGCATTAGCAGATTACAAAATCAGAATGGATTACTGTGACATACTATATAACACAGGCCATAGGACTAACCTGAATTAATTCCTGTTTGAATGAGAGCATATCTTTTAGAAAAAAAAATCCAATCTTGATTTTAAAATTTTCTGTGATGGCAAATTTAGCACGATTCTTGATAAACTCTTGGGAATCAAGAGACCACCCTGGCTTAACCAGGAGATCTTCAATTATCTAAAACTCAAAAAAGAGTCCTACAAAAAGTGGAAACTTGGTCAAATTACAAAGGATGAATATAAATAAATAAAACAAATGTGTAGGGACAAAACTAGAAAGGCTGAAATAGGGAAATAAAGGGTAACAAGAAAACATTCTACAAATACATTAGAAGCAAGGGGAAGACCAAGGACAGAGTAGGCCTGTGATTCAATGAGGAGGGAAAGAAAATAACAGAAAATGTGGAAATGTCAGAGATCCTTAATGACTTCTTTGTTTCGGTTTTCACCAAGAAGGTTGCTAGCTATTGGACCTCTAACATAGTGAATGCCAGTGAAAATGAGGTAGGATCAAAGTCTAAAATAGGGAAGGAACAAGTCATAAATTACTTAGACATGTTAGATGTCTTCAGACCATCAGGGCCTGATGAAATGCATCCTAGAATATTCAAGAAGCTGACTGAGGAGATATCTGAGCCATTAGCAATTATCTTTGAAAAGTCATGGAAGACAGGAGACATTCCAGAAGACTGAAAAGGGCAAATGTAGTGCCCATCTATAAAAGGGAAATAAGGACAACCTGGGGAATTACAGACCAGTCAGCTTAACTTCTGTACCCAGAAAGATAATGGAGCAAATAATTAAGAAACCAATTGGCAAACACCTAGAAGATAATGAGGTGATAAGTAACAGTCAGCATGGATTTTCAAGAACAAATTGTGTCAGACCAACCTGCTAGCTTTCTTTGACGGGGTAACAAGCCTTGTGGATAGGGAGGAAGCCACAGATATTGTATATTTTGACTTTAGTAAGGCTTTTGATACTGTCTTGCATGACCTTCTCATAAACAAACTAGGGAAATAAAACCTAGATGGAGCTACTATAAGGTGGGTGCATAACTGGTTGGAAAATCATTCCCAGAGAGTAATCATCAGTGGTTCACAGTCATGCTGGAAGGGCATAGTGAGTGGGCTCCCGCAGGGATCAATTATGGGTCTGGTTCTGTTCAATAGCTTCATCAATGATTTAGATAACGGCATAGAGAGTACACTTATAAAGTTTGTGGATGATACCAAACAGGGAGGGGTTGTAAGTGCTTTGCAGGTTAGGATTAAAATTCAAAATGACCTGGAGAAATGGTCTGAAGTAAATAGGATGAAAATCAATAAGGACAAATGCAAAGTACTCCACTTAGAAAGTAACAATCAGTTGTACACATACAAAATGGGAAATTAATGCCTCGGAAAGAGTACTGCAGAAAGAGATCTGGAGGTCATAGTGGCTCACAAGTTAAGTATGAGTCAACAATGTAACATTGTTGCAAAAAAAGCTAACATCATTCTGGGATGTATTAGCAGGAGTATTGAAAGCAAGACCCGAGACGTAATTCTTCCACTCTCCTCTATATGATTAGGCCTGAACTGGAGTATTGTGTCCAGTTCTTGGTGCCACAATTCAGGAAATGTGGACAAATTAGAGAGAGTCCAGAGAAGAGCAACAACAAGGATGAAAGGTCTAGAAAACATGACCTATGAGGGAAGATTGAAAAAAAATGAGTTTGTTAGTCAAGAGAAGAGAAGACTGAGGGGAGACATAACAGTTTTCAAGTACATAAAAGGTTGTTACAAGGAAGAGGGAGAAAAAAAATTGTTCTTAACCTCTGAGGATAGGACAAGAAGCAATGGGCTTAAGTCATAGCAAGGGAGATTTAGTCTGGATATTAGGAAAAACTTCTTAACTGTCAGAGTGGTTAAGCACTGGAATAAATTGCCTAGGCAGGTTGTGGAATCTCCATCATTGGGGATTTTTAAGAGCAGGTTAGGCAAACACCCATCAGGGATGGTCTAGATAATACTTAGTCCTACCTTGAGTGCAGGGGACTGGACTAGATGACCTCTCAAGGTCCATTCCAGTTCTATGAGAAATTGTTCCAATGGTTAATTACCCTCATTGTTTAAATAAAAAGTTCTGATGCACAACCTGTTTGTTCTGGTCTCTTTTGTTACACTGAGATGAAGATTTACTAATGTGGCTACCAGCTGCACTGAAGGATATTTATAAACATACTGTGCACAATATACCACTTCCTGTAATGAGCAAAATATTTGGCTTGAAGAATAGTGTGGAAAAAATTGTTATTCATGCAGAGAAAGCAAGCTGCATATTGTGTAAGCAAAGAGTGATAGAGATTACTGAGGTTCAAGTTCCTTTTCTAGGAGATTTGTAAGCAACTGTGGCAGACAAAGAGGATAAAAGCCTACATTCAGGCTCTTTCAAACAAGGTAATGTAAATGTGGATTGTTTGTGGATATTGTGGGAAAACGGCCTTTGTTGGAGCTACAGTATTCCTGCATTTACTCTCTGATGTCTCCGTGCATATATTACTGACATCTGTGACAGGCTAGCATTTTGCTAAAATGGGAAACATGAATCTTAATGTTTCTCTTCCATATTTACATAATTAATGGTCAAACAGCATGACTTGGAGGACAGTTTAACAATCCACTTTGTCATACAAGCATTCATTTGAAAACATTTTTGTTTTTAAGCGAAACTGACATGTCATTTTTGTCTAAAGAGCTGATGGTCATGAAAGGAGGGAAGCTTTATCTTGATCCGGTCCAAAATCTGGGTGAAGTTTGCTTAGTTGTGTGCTGTGATTGACTTTTAAATGAGGCCTTCCCAAACTTCACTTTGACAGTAGGCTTGCCATCTGTCTTGGATTTAGTGAACAGTCATATATTTGAATTCAAGATTAGCAGCTGATGCATTCTCCTTTCCTGATTTCTCCACCCCCACCCCACTACTCCAAGAGTCAGAAACAGTGACCACTGCAAGCTGTTTACAGCACATTTGAGATTTCAAGAGAGTTTTAACCTAGTGCATAGTATTTGTGCTACTTATTTGTTAGGTACACAAGTTGTCTGCCTGGCAATCTTTATTTTCTCATTTCTCAGAGAGGTGGGGCTTTGGCTAAAGAAATGTGAATAGTGGTTTTCATCACTTCTGCAATATTGCAGACAGAATGACTGCAGAGTGACTTTGTGTGTGCTGAAGACCAAGCTTTACTGGTGAAATGCTCAGCTTCCCCAAAGAACTACATCACAATTAGCAACAAGTATTTCTCTAAAATGTTTAAAACTTTATTAAAAACAACTTGTAAAACTACCTGTCATATACCATCTGGTGACTCCCAATGACACAGGGTCCCTTCCATTAAGAATATTGCTCATTTTCAATAATACTTAATGAATGTGTTGTATAAAACAACTTCTTTTTTTCTTTTTAATTAAGTAAGCTATCTAGTTTCTTTATATCAAACTATCACTGTGGTCTCAGGGTGTCTTAATATTATTGTGTAAATACCCCAGCCAATCTATATTTGACAAAGGACTACAGTAGTGATTATTTTGAAATAGGTACACATACTGTTGTGTGGATAGAGATTTGAGATATCTGGGTAAGAAGAATGGCTTCATTTAAAATGTTTGTACTGTCCTGAAAGTTTATTTTGGTTTCATGGATATTTCCTATACAATCATAATGGTGAACTGTTTTTTTTAAAAAGCCTTCCAGTCACCAGTTTAAGATAGGGCTAATAAATCTAAAGAGGCACACTAACAGCACACTTGCTGAATCCAGATTTTGTATGCCTTGCATTTACTTTGGATATTATCCCTGAGGGCAATAACTCCAGCACGTATTTTGGAGTAAGTATCTATGCACTGATGCCAGTGAATAAGGAATACAGTTTGAAGGGAATATCATCAGGCATTTTTGATCTCTAAAATAATCCTCTTTTCTGCTTCAGTGTGT
This sequence comes from Gopherus flavomarginatus, assembly GCF_025201925.1. NCBI lineage: Eukaryota > Metazoa > Chordata > Testudines > Testudinidae > Gopherus > Gopherus flavomarginatus. The sequence continues at coordinate 180,744,483 of NC_066619.1, forward strand.
TGGTATATAATGAATTTAGTAAGCGAAATGCTGGAGTGCATCACTAATAATCAATATAGTGTTTACTATGTTCTAAGAACTGTAAGCGTCTAAGCACAACATTTAAAAAGTCCAATATATTTAAATTTTGGCAGAATCTTTTGGAGGGTGTGGGCGGGAGAGGGAGACATAACAAGAGCCAAATCAGTTTGTGAGTGTTTTTTGTCTCATGAAGAAAGAATCAAGCTGATTTTCATGATTTTGAAGCAGTATGCACTTCTTGTAATAAATGTCAAAGAAAATTTGTGGTTCACTGTAACTTATGCAAGATCACATCAAAGCTTTTATTGAAGCAACATAATAAGGAATCATATTAGTCACACTGATTGTGCCAACTGACGTCAAGAATAATTATGGACAGTGAATCAAATATTTAGGGAAAAATGATTATAGGAATTGACACACACTCTAAAAACTACTTCATTAAATTGGTACTGTGACTTTATCCCACAATCTCAGTACTTTGGTGAGATTTAAGCAGTGGGGGAAGGAAGACTGAGTTTCTTCCTCTTAAATGCCTAGACAGTATTCAAGGTGATTCTTAACCCTCAGAAAACAAGCTTTAATAATGGTAGCTTTTCTTCTGAACAGTTGTGACCTATAAGACCAATTAAGCAATGTATTTTCCCTGTGGATACTTGAAGTGTAAAACCAGATAAGACTTGAATTCACAAGTTCCAAAACCAGATATTCCTGGATTAAGAGAACTGTGCCTGAGGAAAGAGTAATACAAAATGCAGCATAGTACTATCTAGAGGGAACAATTATTTCTTCCAGCTCTGCTGAAACCAAAATACTTTTGGATAAATTTAGCAAAAAATATAATGAATCTTGAAAGGAAAACTTGTGCATTTATATGTGTGATGTGGTGTTTGTTCATAAAGCTGTCTGTGATTGAGGGAAAAAATTTTTAAATCAATTTATATACATTTTCTGATTCTAATTAGTATGAACTTTAATCTAATTAGGAATCTTCCTCCCCACCTGAACAGGAAACGTTCAGAAATGTCTGAGTTGTATGAACTCCAGTATATTATCGGAAACGCATCAGTCATTGAGGTTTATTCTGTAGGAATGATACACACTGGTATTGAATGTATAAGTGACCAAACTCTTCTTTGAGATTGTATTTTGTATATTGTCATGTGGTGATCATATAAAATACAATCTCACTCTTCAAAAAACAATTTTTGCAATGTTCTCAGTGATTCTGAACATCCAAAGTTTGATGGACTTAAACTTTTGGAGTGGGAGTGCTAGTGCGGGATGCCCAGGGATTCTTAGCACATGCTTTTGTAAAGAGAATTACCTTGATTAATATATAAAGTGATTGGGTTTTTCTCAGAATTCATAGTAATGAACAAAGTTATTCTATTTTTTATTATTTAACTTGTATATCCTCTGACATGGACATCTAGTGGATTTGCTGTATTTTTCTATAAGAAGACTTAACAACATAGTGTACATGTAAAGAACAGACCAGGATAAGCAGGTATGACGGAGCCTTGTTCATATCCTTAACAATATCTGATGGTGCAGGAAGAAAGGACTGAGATTCCAATTATACAGTAACTTACCTCTTTGCACTTGGAGATGAGACCAGTAACTTTTTTTTCTTTCCATATATGCATGTAAGCCTCAGATAACAATTAGATTTTTTTTTGTGTACAAATGCTAACTAGAGAAGCATAGACTGGGCCACAGTCTCATTTGCACTAAAGGTCCTGTATACAGTTCTGGTGGAGAAAGGGGGGCTTTAATTACATTTACAATCACTTTAATGCCCTTTTACACTTCTCAAACTGGCTGACTGTGGTTCAAGCTGTGGAAGAAGTTTTGAAAAGTTCTTGTAAGATTAAAGCTGGAGAGAAGATTTCATAGAATCGTAAGACTGCAAGTGACTTTGAGAGGTCTTCTAGTCCAGTCCCTTGCACTCAAGGCAGGACTAAGTATTAACTAGACAATTGCTGACAGCTGTTTGTCAAACCTGCTCTTAAAAATCTCCAATGACAGAGATTCCACAGCCTCCCTAGGCAATATACCTATATATTTTCCAATACATACCATCCTGACAAGAAGTTTTTCCTAATGTCCAGCCTAAACTGCCCTGCTGCAATTTAAACCGATTGCTTCTTGTCCTATCCTATAGGTCCTATACTGTGGCTTTTGATTTGAATTTAAAAATAATTGGCCTCAGTTTCTGTGACTGTTCTAGTGAATAGTTTTACTGGAGAGAGTTTTCATAGAAACAGCAAATATTAGAGAGTATTCACAGTGAACTTGAACATCGTAGTGCATGTTTGCACTGGAGAACCCCATACAGGTAGTTCTCACGCAGTCAGGGAGTAGACATATACCATGTAATCTATCATAGATGTCCAGACAAAAGTGTGAAAGTATTGATGGCAATACAGACTTTTATAAAAACTTGTAAAATTTTGTATCTTAAACGAGTTTCATCTTGATGGCCTTAAAATATTTTTCTTTATCAAGATGAAGATTCTAGAAAATAAGTTGTTTGTCTTATAACCCAGTTTCAAAATAGAAGAATTACTGCAAATTGTCTTTTTTGCAAGAAGAATAATGCCATGAGTCATAAGTTCCTATTCATTTTTAATGTTGCATGACTGATTATGGAAAAAGAACCCTAGCAATTACAAATTTCATATTTTTGAATTGAACTTTGTAAAATGGTGACAAATGTCATCTCAAGACTCTTTCACCTGGATAAGACCATGCCAGCTTCAACCTGGTCTCACGTGTTCAGAATTTTGATACTTTGGGGGAGTCACAAACTTAATCTCTGAGGTATACAAAACTTTTCCAGATTAAGACTAACTCAAAATGATCTAATTCAAACCTGATTGGACCAGACTGCATGGCTCTTAGGTAGGAATCATACTGGATTTGTTCCAAGACCTTGAAGGAAGACTCCATAAGTCAGAATAAGTGACATTTGCAAGCCATAAGAATCTAGGGTAAGGGTGAGAGGTCTAGCCTTTTGAGTCAACAGCCCACCTAAGGGAATAATAACCTTCCAGAATCTCCAGGACTGATTACTCGAGGGAGAGAAAGTCACAATCAACAACCAGGCTATCTTTGACCAATCTCTCTCCCTGTACCCAAAGAGGGCGTGGTAGCAAGGAGCCCATTGCATTACTGTTTGGCTTCTTGGCTGCACTTCCAATTCATATTCTATGAGTATCCGGAAATCTGCAAGAGCTGAACAGTTTGCAAATACCTGTTACCTTATATATTTTATTTTTCTTTCTTCTATTTTTGTCTCATGTTTATATAGGGTGTGAGACGTCCCAGCCTATTTGTCATTTTTATTTGTATCATGTGCAAGTGAGAGTCTAGCTAAGTGCATACGTGTGTGTGTAAGCACTTCCATAAAGTCCAGGTAGGTAAGGGACCTGACAGAAAAATTCCCCAGGTAAACAGCCCTAAATTTTATTTCCTAAAATTATGCAGAGTGTGATACATGTTCTATGTTTAAAAATCCAGAGAGACTTGAGGTTGTCACTGTAACTTCTGGTAAATAAGATTGTCAAGCTACTTTTTATCAAGAAAGTTCTGTCAAAGTCTGAACTATAATTGCGGTGGGCCACGGGGAAGGACCGAAGAAGGGTGAGAGGATGGAGGATGAAGAAAAAAGAATTACCCACCACATAAGAATGGAAATCTAGGGTTCTGAGGTTGTAGTTTAGACACTTAAAAGATTTAACCATTCAAAATATAGATTTGATTAACTGGGAGAAATATTTAGTTGGGATTTATGGCAAATGGACAATCACTTCCTTAAAATTCTCTTTAGAATTTTTGAAGATTGGCTATTTTTAGTATTTGATTTAACTCTAATCCAATATTGAGAGTAATTTGTTGATTTATTACATTGATTTGATAGCTGTATTGGTTTACCGTCTGTTACATATTTTTAATAATAGCTTAGCTTTAGTGATATGTCTTCTCGTTTTTATTGTTAAGAGGTTTTAATCAAATTTATAAAAAGACCGTCATACTTCTTAAAAAAGCAATGTGGCTTGCAAACTGGTCCACCTAAAGCCTGATGAGCTCTTTCGTTCTCACACTAGCCAGTACAGAATTGTTCATGAGACCAGTACAGACCAAGAATTAGTCACCAAAACTATTCCATGGAAATCTTCTTAAAAAGAACAAATTAGAGACTCATAAGATGATCATAGACCAGTGATGAGCTGAAATTATTTGTTTGGCTTGGTGAAACAGAGGAAAAGAGAGAATATGTATTGGATGTACAATAATGGAGGATTAAAGAAGACTCATGAGGGACATCCCTCATTACATATTAAGGAGATACTGCACTCTGTGTGACATGCACAGAGGGTTTAGGACAGACAAACCAACTTTGGTAAGAGAACCTGAATCTAAGCCAAAACCTGAAATTCAAACTGAACTTTGAGGTATCCATATGAAGGTGTGATGATTTGTTTTTCTTAAAATGTCTGAGATTTTCACCAGCTATGATAGTACTTGGGTTTTGGACACAATACCAGGGGAGGGAAACTACTGCATTTCTCAGGCTGGATGATGGGGTGCTCAGGCTTAGACTGCTATACAAATGCTCTACAACGTTATGAAGGCATAGCTATGCTGACCAGAAGTGAGGGGAGAGAAATCATTCCTCCAGTCAATATAACTATGCTGGCAACATCCCCAGCATGGATGCAGCTATGCTGACAGAAGAATGCTTCCATCGGTTTAAAAACTGTTGCTTAGGGAAGTGGTTTAGCTGTGCTGACAAAAAGAGTTGGAGGGCTTTACTGGCATAGGTATTCTAGTAAAGGTAATGTAGTGTAGACCAGCCCTTATTTCAGTTTTCTACTGCATTTGTTCTGCAGCTCTGCCTTTTTGGAAAGAGATGGGAAGTGGTTCTCTAGGTGATGTGGACATCAGCATGAAATCACATTTACTCCTGCAAGGATATTTAAGCAGTGTAAAATAATTGGGGATATTTAAAGGCTTTTCTGTAACTTTTCAGGTTTTTCATATTTTAAATGCTTCAGTACTTACAGCAGTATACTATTGGCAAGGTTTTGGATACTAGAAACATTAGATTCTAATTATCTTCTGAATGGAAAATTTTAACTCTTCTGAAAGTTAAAGGGAAGTGATGAGAACATTAAGGTGCTTGTTAAGCCTGAAGAGGAAAGGAAAACAAAAAACACAGTGGCAGTGCTATAAGGAGAACTCAAGGATGCTATTAAACAGCCAATCTGACTCACCAATTGAGATACTTTTCTTTGCACTCACATTATAAAACATGAATGGTTTGGGAGTGACATGGAATTTGGGTTGAAGGAATCTTGACACAGATCCAGAGAACAAGAAAACATTTAAGAATCTAGTAAAAGAAATTAACTTTGTGTTTTCAAGCAAATAAGAATTGAGCTTTTTCCTAACTCTCACGCTAGAGTGAAACTGTATGTGAAACTGTTCGGAGTATCTTCACTATCTTAACTGGGTTTACTCTTCCAACATTTGTTTTTCCCACTGTTTTCACAACTTAGGAAACAGGACCTGAAATGTCAGTCATGAAAAACTAGTTTTGTTCTGCTCACGAAGATAAGAAGATGTAAAAATATTTCTTTCTGGAACTCTTACTCTAAATATGATTTTTCAACTGTTTTACAAATATTATTGGTTTTGTTACTACATTCCAGATGTGGCTGGCAGAAGTTCTATCCTGAACCTAGCAGACACATTACATTGTCTATTGTAGTCTATTTTGAAAACAGTAGGCTGTGCATCCTCTCCTTCCTTGTCCAATTAGAGGCATCCTTAATACATTATGTGAGCACTGCAGTGTCTGACCAAATTCACTTGCAGTTGTTGATCATCCATCCTTCGTTTGGTAGGCCATTCGATCATCTTACCATCATGACTTGTGAATTGTGACCTAGAATAACTGTAATGCTGCTGACAACATTTCCTTAATTGCTCATCGTGTTTGTGTGTGTGTGTGTGAGAGAGAGAGAAAAGTCAGTGTTGGCACTGTTACACACAGTACAAAATAAAAACATACCCTGCTATGCTTCTTTTCCAAAACTTGAAATCCATGGGAGTCTTGAAGAAAATCAATGGCAAACTATAACTCTGAAGTGTGTAGTACAAATCAACCAGCATCTGTGTATAGTACTAATCTGAGTAATCTTCCCATGCTGATTAAAGCTCACTCTTCCCTGCCATTAGCCACTGAGAATTAAACAGCACTTCTATACTATTAGAATTGTCACTGGGCCAAACACTGCTCTCACTTTACCCATTATAGTCATTTATTATGAATCACTCTGTTTTTGTCTATTTCTGGGGGTTTTTTCATGTGAAATTTAAAGAATAACTATAACAGAACGGTTATAGTGGAATATAGCATAAGAAATAGCTCTACGTAAATGCTGCAAAGGAAAAGCTTGAGCCTTGTGAGACTTCACAGGTAGATATTGTGGAGGTAGAGAAAAACAACCCATCTCTGGATCTGATTTTCTGCCCACAGTCTTCAGTATTGCAAGGTCTGGGCATGAAATGACATTGCTGAAGAAAGGATTGGAACCATTTCAACACTTCTTCCATTAACCCCTACTACATTTCTGAAATGGGACAGTATGTAACCATGGTCTGTGATGTTCTATACTTCTGTCAGATCCAGAAGCATGTGTGGATGTCCTTCTCCATGTATGGACAAGAGAAGGTCATAAATCAATGCCACTTTCACTGTTTCTGTTCCATTAACTGGCTGGAACCAGAATGGAGATGTTCAGGATATTGGTAGTGAATAAGTGTATTTGGAGATGGTCTTTCTCCAAGCTAGTTTCTTTCTTTTTTTCCCATTGTTCTTAAAGAGGGAATTAGTCACCTGGTGAAAGGTGGCTTGTGAGGTCTGTTGGGTCAAGAAAGAGTTTCTTGAAAATTAGTCAGACTGTTATGTGCTGTTGCATACTTAAGGGTGAAGGGAAGGTTTCCTTGGTCAAAGATGAAGCTAATCATCAGTCAGCAGAAGTGCGTTTCACTAGCCATAAAGAGTATAGATCTGAATCATGGGGTGATTTGGATTTCTTTCAGTTTCTCAAGATTCTTGCTATGTGAAAGGGTTTTGTGCAGTCAGGAGGTGTTATACTACTCATCCATGTTGCATACTGATAAAGACATCACAGATTTGGGTGATTTTCTCCAAGACGTAAGTTAATAGTTTCCTTACATTGAGAAGACCTGACTTCTGGGGTAGTGTGGAGGCAGCACTACAGATGAAATGGTTCTCTCATTCAGAAGAAAAAGCATCTCTTCACCGCTGCCATAGCTGAGGTGAAGGGTTGTTGGGAAAGCTTGTGTTGGAGTTCATATGCCTCTAACCACATTTTTATTCAGTGTTGTTCAAGTCTCCTTCACCTGGTGCAGATCACAGGACCATTAAGCCTGTGGGTAAGGGGAGGAAAAGGCTCACTTAGGTGCCAATATCCTGTTTAAGTGTTGCATCATCTCTTACACTTAATGGCTCTTCATTTGCTAGTGTTTTTTCATTGAATGTGCCCTGAGGATAAACCCCTGGTCATAGAGCCTTCTTCCTGCGTTTAGTACCAGAGTGAGGATCTGATCATTTCCCAAGTTCAAAAGTAACTGCCAAAGTTAACTGTTTCATTTTTAATGTGTGAGCATGTAAGATTCAAGTATTTTCAGATACCAGATAGAAGACCATTGTTGAGCCTCGCCATTTTCTAGATTCACTTACAGCAGGGAAATGTTCTATTTTTATACATAAATATATTTCACATGACTTTTTATAAGTGGCAGAGAAAAAATAAAATGAGAGGAACATGGTAATTGCCATACAGGATCAGTGGTCTACCTAGTCCAGTATAAAGAATAGGAGTACTTCTGGCACCTTAGAGACTACAGCCCACGTTAGATGCATAGAATGGAACATACAGTAAGGAGATATACATACGTACAGGACATGAAAAGGTGGAAGAAGCCATATCAACTCTAAGAGGCTAATTAATTGAGATGAGCAATTATCAGCAGGAGAAAAAAAACTTCTGTAGTGAAACCTTATGCTTATGCTCAAATAAATTTGTTAGTCTCTAAGGTGCCACAAGTACTCCTGTTCTTTTTGCGGATACAGACTAACACGGCTGCTACTCTGAAACTAGTCCAGTATCTCCAACAATGGTCAGCATCAGATGCTTTTAAAGGAAGGGGCTTAGAAACCCCAGAATGCCTATCATACTGGCCTAGAGGGAAGTCTCTTCTTGATTTCAGAAACATGAGATTTTATATTCCTTTAAAAACTTTTTCAGTAGTTGTTATAGAACTTGGGACATTCTTTTTACCCATATAAATGTCCAGTCCCTCTTTGAATCTTTCTGATTTCTTGGGAGAGGTGCACTGGGTAATCCAAAACTAACAGCTCAAGGTGCTTAAGAGCTATGACTAGCATTACAGTGCCATAAAAACAGCTGTGAGAGTTAGACGCCATTGAATGCACTGATATTTTTCCAGTGTATCACAATTACGAGAACCTCTGTTCTGAGTAATGTTGTGCTGATCCACTCTGAAAATTCAGCATTCAGTGGCTCTTGATGTTTCTCATTTCTCCCTCATGGAGGGGTGATGGAATGGCTGGAACTTGGGCTATGCTGTAAAGCACTGACAGACAACTATTTTTAAGACTTTGGAAAGCACTTTTTTAAAAAAAGCTTTCTGGAGTTAGGCACACCTGTGTGACTTCAAATATCAGTGTGAATTACTCTATAGCTCTGTATTTCTATATCACCAATTGAAAAGGAGGCAAATGCATGTTACAGTTGCTAAGAAAACAATTGTGAAGGAGCAAACAGACTGAATTCATTGTAAAGGTAGGGAGAAATACTGCAAAATACAAACGGAAATAGGGTGCAAGAACAATTTTAACTCTGATCATCTCTCATTGTTCAGCCAACAGCACTGCCAGCAAATCACAGGTGTGTAGTACAAGCCTGATAAACCCAAGACGATTTTAACTGAAGCTTGGTTACTTTCTCCAAGATTGCACTGTACAAATGCTGAGCTCTATTTCTCTGTGTCTGAAGGTCAATGAAGAGCAAGGAGGCCAGTCACCTTCAAAGGTTGTGCTCTGTATTACTGAACTCTGCAGCACTGTGAAGAGTGTGCCATCTGGCTTGGCAGACTGGTTGGCTATAAAGATGCCACACTCCAATTAACATATGAAGAATTGAAAATGTTGGTGTAAAGGGATTTGATGATTGTTCATTGTCCATCATAAATCCATCCTCCATTTATGCTGGTGCACCTGTTACATATTAGAGAATTATTTTTTAAAAATAGCTTCAGAAATATGCAAGCCGGGTAAGGTCTGTGCTAGAGCTTTGTTAAACTGAGGCTTTGCAGTGATTGCAAAATATTTTGTTAGTTTATAACTGTCATAAACAGATAGTTAAGAGTTAATGCCTCTTTTCCCTGTAAAGGGTTCAGAAGTTCACCTAGCCTAGCTGACACCTGACTAGAGGAACCAATGGGGGAACAAGATGTTTCGAAAGGAAGGAGGGAAATTTTCCTTTATTTAGAGTCTCAGTTTCAGCCGGAGTGAAAAAGATCAAGGAACCAGTCTCTTATCAGAGGAGTAAGTTTTAGAAAGGGATAAATAGGTTTATGTTTATTTTCTTTGAAACTTGTCTTGGTACCATTAAGGGAATTATCAAATTTGGGTATTCTTGTGTGCATTAAGATTTTTGCCCAGGGGAACATCCTCTGTGTTTGATATCTGTTGTCTGTGAGAGTAGCTGGTATGCTAATCTCTCCCAGAGGGTTTTCTTTTACCTTTCTTTTATTTAATTAAAAGCCTTCTTTTTAAATACCTGATTTATTTTTTCCTTGTTTTTAGATCCAAGGGGGTTGGATCTGGATCCACCAGGATTTGGTGGTAGAAAGGAGGGGGAATAGTTAATTTCTCCTTGTTTTAAGATCCAAGGGGTTTGGATCTGTGTTCACCAGGAAATTGGTGAAGTCTCTCGAGACTACCCAGGGAAGAAAAGTAGTGCTTGTGAGTGGTGGCAGCGAAACCAGATCTAAGCTGGTAATTAAGCTTAGAAGTGTCCATGCAGGTCCCCACATCTGTACTCTAAAGTTCAGAGTGGGGAAGGAACCTTGACAATAACACATACAGGTTTTCCACTCCAATTCAAGAGCTGAGTTGAAGGTTCAGAAAAACTCAATGTCACAGCTCATTCAGGTGAAACTATCAACTTTGACCCAATTTTGTGTTGAAATTTTGGAAGCTGAATGTCATTATTTTAATTCAAAATCATAAATCGGCCCCAGTTTGCTCAAATTTGAAGATGCCTGCATGCTTCACAGTAGTAATGTACATACTATACATACAGTCACACCAATGCAGTTACAAGATCAGAACCTAAATGTTCTAATAGGCACAGTCCAATAAATATAAGTAACCAGTCGAGTTTTGTGAATGTAAATACAGTTAGAATTTGTCATTCTCTGCAAAGCAAGGGATCTTGGTGACCACAGAAACACTACACACATGCTTAAATATAAGCATGATGTTCTTAAGTGCTTTACAGAATCAGGATCAGAATGCTCAGTACTGTGTCACGCATACCTTACCACTGGTTCATTAATCATAAGAATGGCAACACTGGGTCAGACCAATGGTCCATCTAGCCCAACAGTGGTTGGTGCCAGATGATTCAGAGTGAGTGAACAGAACAAGGCATTGTATAAAGTGATCCGTCCGTGGTCATTTAGTCCCAGCTTCTAGCAGTCAGAGGTTTAAGGGACACTCAGAGCATGTTGTTGCATCCCTGACTATCTTGGCTAATAGCCATTGATGAACTTATCCTCCATGAACTTTTCTAATTTTTTCAACCCAGTTATACTTTGGGCCTTTACAGCATCCCCTGGCAATGAGTTCCACAGTCATCGTGCATCGTATGAAGAAATGCTTCCCTATGTTTGTTTAAAACCTGATGCTTATTAATTATCATTGGGTGATCCCTAGTTTGTGTGTTATATGAAGGGGTAAATAACACTTCCTTATGCACTTTTTCTGTCTCACTCATGATTTTATAGACCTCTATCATATACCACTCAGTCTTCACTTTTCCAAGCTGAACAGTCATAATCGTTTTAATTTTTCCTCATATGGAAGTTGTTCCATACCCCTAATCATATTTGTTGCTCTTCTCTGTATCTTTTCCAATTCTAATGTATATTTTTTTGAGATGGGGTGACCAGAACTGCACATAGTATTCAAAGTGTGGGTGTATCATGGATTTATATAGTGGCATAATATTTTCTGTTTTATTATCTATCCATTCCTAATGTTCTGTTATCTTTTTTGACTGCTGTTGCACACTGAATGGATATTTTCACGGAACTCTCCACAATGACTCCAGGGTCTCCTTTCTTGAGTGGTAACAGATAATTTAGCATCCATCATTTTGTATGTGTAATTGGGATTATTTTTTCCAATATGCTGTACTTTGCACTTATCAATACTGAATTTCATCTGCCATTTTGTTGGCCAGTAAACCAGTTGTGTGAGATCCTTTGCAACTCTTCACAGTCAACTGGACTGAACTATTGCGAGTAATTTTGTATCATCTGCAAAGTTTGCCAAGTCACTATTTAGCTCTTTTTTCCCAGATCATTTATGAATATGGTGAAGATCACTGATCCCAGATCCTTGAGGAAACTGCTATTTACCTATCCCCACTGTGAAAACTGACCATTTACTCCTACCCTTTAACCAGTTATGGAACCATAAGAGTATCTTCCTTTTAATCCCGTGAGTGCTTGGTTTGGTGAGGGGCCTCATCAAAGGATTTCTGAAAGTCCAGGTACACTATATCCACTGGATCACCCTACGGAAAAGGATAAATGGACACAAATCAGATATTAGGAATGGCAATATACAAAAACCTGTAGGAGAACACTTCAATCTCCCTGGACACACAATAGCAGATCTAAAGGTAGCCATCCTGCAGCAAAAATACTTCAGGACCAGACTTCAAAGAGAAACTGCTGAGCTTCAGTTCATCTGCAAATTTGACACCATCAGCTCAGGGTTAAACAAAGACTGTGAATGACTTGCCAACTACAAAAGCAGTTTCTCCTCTCTTGGTTTTCACACCTCAACTGCTAGAAGAGGACCTCATCCTCCCTCATTGAACTAACCTTGTTATCTCTAGCCTGCTTCTTGCTTGCATATATATTCCTGCCCCTGGAAATTTCCACTACATGCATCCGACGAAGTGGGTATTCACCCATGAAAGCTCATGCTCCAATACATCTGTTAATCTATAAGGTGCCACAGGACTCTTTGCTGCTTTTATGGATCACCCTATTTCACATTGCTGACCCCCTCAGAGAATTCTAATTAATTGATGAGGCATGATTTCCCTTTACAAAAGCTATGTTGACTCTTCACCATCAAATCATAATTATCTATGCATCTGATTAGTTCTTTTTTTACTATAGTTAGACTTACCAGCCTGTAATTGCCAGGATCACCTCTGGAGCCTTTTTACATTGTTACATTAGCTATCCTCCAGTCATCTGGTACAGAGGCTTATTTAAGCGATAGGTTACATTCCACAGTTAGTAGTTCTGCAATTTCATATATGAGTTTCTTCAGAAACACGAGCTAGTCCTGATGACCTATTACTGTTTAATTCATCAATTTGTTCCAAAACCTCTTGTATTGATACTTCCATCTGAAACAGTTGCTCAGATTTCTCACCTAAAGATAATGGTCAGGTGTGGGAATCTTCCTCTCATGCTTTGCACTGAAGACCAATGCAAAGAATTCATTTAGCTTCTCCACTATGGCCTTGTCTTCCTTGAGTGCTCTTTTTGCACCTCCATTATCCAATGGCCCCATGGATTTTTTTAGGAGGCTTCTTGCTCCTGATGATCTTTTGTCTTTTGTTAGTTGCTCTTCAAATTCTTTTTTGGCCAGCCTAATTATACTTTATGCTTGACTAGCCAGAGTTTGTTCCTTTCTATTGGTCTATGCCTAAAAAATCTTTAAACAGACAAATGAAAAAGGAGCGTGAAAAAAATGGTGAGGTTTGCCAAATTTAAGGTGGATAGCATAGCTGCAGAAGAGAGAGACTACATGAATAGTTTTAGAAGCTTTTGTCTTCAGTAATTCTAGTCATAATCCACAATATGACTTAATTTGCTAGTATAACTTGAAAAATCTAGTCATTTATTTTCATGACTTACAGTTTGTTTTATTTTAAATCGATGCCAAACACCCTAAAATAATTCATACTAATTTACTTTGATTCATTTGGGGACAAATTGTTAAATCACAGAGACTATTAGCACATGCTAAAGTAGTGAAGTTTGTCTTTATTTCCCATATTAACAATTTTTCTAGATTTTTCTCTAAATTGCATGTTATAATACTGCCACAGCAAATACAAGTGTTCCATCTGGAAATAAGGCACAATATATGTATCTCTTTTTAAAAGATAAGTCTAGACCAATATGACCTGAAATTTATGCTTCAGGAATATTATAGCATCAGCTTCACCCCTTTAAACCTCCTGATCTGTTGTAATACTTTGCTGAGCTGTATAACTTAAAGCATGAATTAGCCAAAGAGTTAATTTAAATTATCTTTCAGTGATGTCTCACCCATGGAGGGACTGCTATCTCAGTTGGAGAGCATTGTATTGTCCTATGAGTCTTGCATGCTAGATTGGGTCTCAGAATATTTAGATTCCATTAAAAATAGATGTGGGCAAATAATTGATATTTTAGCTCACTGGCAATTCCAAAAAAATAGGGGGGAAGAAGTGAAGTCTGGGGTCAAAGCAAAACCCGATGGGTTGGGGTTTTGGGGCGGGGGGCAGAGATATGGCAAGTAGAAAAGTCAGAATTTTTTTTGAGTTGTTAAAACAAAACGTTTACTCTAGTTTAAACCAGCCACTGACCCATGCTCCATGCTGCAGAGGAAGGTGAAACCCCCGCAAGGTCTCTGCCAATCTGATCTGGGAAAAATTATTTCCTTACACCAAATATGGTGATCAGTTAGATGCTGAGTATGTCAGTGAGACCCAGCAGCCAGACAACTGGGAAAGAATTCTCTGTAGTAACTCAGAGTCCTCTCCATGTAGTGCCCCATCTCCCGCTGTTGGCGATATTCTCTAATAGCAGGCACAGATTGCCTACGATGGTATGTGGCCATCTCCTTATACCATCCCCTCCAGAATCTTATAAAGTTCAGTCTTAAAACAAATTAGGGTTTTTGTCCCCACTGCTCCCCTTGGAACGGAGTTCCAGAACTTCACTCCTCTGATGATCAGCAATCTTCATCTAATTTCAAGCATAAATTGTTGATGGCCAGTTTTATGTCCATTTGTTCTTGTGTCAATATTGGCGGTTAACTTAAATAACTCTTCTACCTCCATCTGGTGTATTTATAGAGAGCAATCATATCTCCCCTCAGCCTTCATTTTGTTAGGCTAAACAATACAAGATCTTTGAGTCTCCTCTAATAAGGTAAGTTTTCCATTCCTCTGATCATCTGAGCCCTTCTTTGCACCTGTTCCTGTCTGAATTCATCTTTCTTGAACATGGAGACCAGAACTGGACGCAGTAGTCCAGATGAATTCTCACCAAGGTCTTGTATAATGACAGTAGCACTTCCCTATCTTCACTGGAAATACTTCACCTTATGCATTACAAGATTATACTCCTTCTTAATGGCCACATCACATTGGCAGCTCATTGTATTCCTGTGATTAACCCATTCACCCAGTTCTTTCTCCTCCTCTATCACTTCCAACTGATATGTCCCAACTTTATAGCAAAAATTCTTGTTAGTCCCTAAGTGCATGACCTTGCACTTTGTACTATTAAATTTCATCCTATTTCTACTACTCGAGTTTTCAAGATCATCCAAATTGTCTTCTATGATATTCCATTCCTTCTCTGTATTGGCAATAACTCCCAGCTTTGTGTGGCATTTTATTAGCACATTCCCATTTTTTGTGCCAAGGTCCACTAGTAACCTCTCTCCAGCCTGACAGTTTACTTTTCAGTATGACCCATTGTAGATCCACCCTTCAATCCTCCTATTAATCCTCATCATCTCCAATTTAATAATTTCCCATGAGGAGCCGTATCAAATATCTTATTGAAATCTACCTAGATTAGATCTAGTGCATTTCCTTTTTCCATAAAAAGTTATCTTCTCAAAGAAAGAGATAAGGTTAGTCTGGAACTATCTACCTTTTGTAAAAATCATGTTTATTTTATCCCAATTATATACAGCAAGTAATTAGAGAGAACAGAACCTTGATCTCCTAACAGTTGTCTGCTTTAACCTCTAAACATCACCTTGCTCCTTTTTTTAAATGATAAACATGGCACAGAAGAGTAAAGGGAACTGTGTTTTTTACTTAATTGAATTTAACAATATTTCTGGGATCATATTTTCTGACACTGAATTTGGAGTTGAGTGAAATGTTGTTTGTTAATACTTGAATTCATTTATTTTAGTGTGGCTAGTAGACTTGGTATATGTATCAGAGAGACAGTTATAAATTCTGAACTGTTAGTCCATAACTACCTTCCCCAGGAAAAAAAAAGAGAGAGAGAGAGAAGACAGCTGTTTTTTTACAAATGGTGCCAAAGACTAATGTACCACTATGTCAGGAAAAAACTGCCAAGGGAAAGAAAATTCTTTCTGAAAAGAATTTAAATGATAGTACTGGATCTTGGGGAAAAAACTTAATTTGTCCTGTTGTATATTGAGGGAAATCTAAGGTATCTTTTTTTTTCTTTTTCTCTTTTTTTTATGAAAAAGAATCCAGGTTACAAACTTAAATTCTAAATTTAAAATTCTTCATGTTGAAATTTCATCTCAGTAACAATAGAACATCTTCAGAAGAAATGTTCTAGGGTTGGTAACTTTGCATTAACATCTCTTTTTAGCTTCTTGTGTTGGACTGTTTCTGAGGTAGGTATTGCAGATGTATATCAGATCTCTAGAATTAAACTATGATTGCATTGAAGCATACTTCATTAAAGAAAAAGACCATATGACAAGTGAACTGCAGTACTTTATTCACATTTTCAAATGGATAAATAAGATTTTTCTAGAAAGCAGGTACCGTGTCAACATGCAGACAGTATTTAATCTGAGGCAAAAAAAGTATGAGATTTCTCGTCAATATTATCTCAAGAGGAATCCTTTCAGAATAGCATTCAGCCACAGGAAAGAGACACCTACATTTGTGTTCCATATTCTTATCTTCATATAGAAGAAATATAAGCAGCACTTCGTAGAATGAAAACCAGATTGGTGAATAAGATGATCAGAAGCTAAATCAACAATAATTGCTTGACCTAAAGACACCAAACACACTTTTAGAACAAAACAGATCATATGTATAATACAGATCTTGTTGTGTATTTGGTTGTCATGGTTTTTGTTCCCATGGCAACTGAGTTAGATTATTAGGGGATAGCCTAGCCTGCTTCAGCTGCTTAGGTGAGCTCTGTGTGTGTAAATCAATGGTAGTTTTGTTAGCTGTCTGCTGTCTGGCCTCAAGTGATTTCTTCATAAACCGGCTGCCCCCAAGGATATAACAAGTGGCCACGATGGATGGGATTCCCGTGCTGCTCCAGTAACAGAAGGAAGTAGAAATCAAGGTAAAAAAAACAAACAAACAAAAAAAACTGCTTGTTTGCACTGACTGTGAAAGTGAAACTAAAAATTATGGCTACTCTGACCAGGCCACTGGAAACTTTTGATGAGAACATAGAGCAGTGGCATGTGTATACTGAGCGTTTTGAGCTTTTTGTTATTGCAAATGACATTACAGAAGCGAAGCAGGTGCCAATATTCTTAAGTGTTGTAGGTGCTAAAACCTACTCCCTGCTACGCAACTTACTACACCCTGTTAAGCCTGAGACTAAATCTTACAGTGACGTTGTGGAAATCCTGGGGTCCCATTTTTCCCCAAAACCACTGGTAATTGCTGAAAGATATAGGTTCCACAAAAGAGACCAAAAAGAAGATGAAACATTTGTACAATTTGTAGCAATTTTAAAAAAGCTAGCAGAACACTGTGAATTTAAAGAGATGTTAAATGATGCCCTGCGTGACAGGTTAGTGTGTGGCCTCTACAGTGAAGCTATACAGAAGCGCCTACTGACAGAGGCTCAGCTTACATTACAGAAGGCTGTTGATATTGCTGTCTCCATGGAACTGGCTACAAGGGAGGCGCAATACATCGATGCATCCCCTAGGGTGCAAAAAGTGTCACAAGAACCTACGCACAAAACTGTGCAGAGTCAAGAATGTTACCGCTGTGGTAAACCAGGTCACCAGGCATCAGAATGCTGGTGTAAGGACCTGATATGTCGACACAGTGGCAAAAAGGGACACATTGAGTGTGCCTGTAAACAAAAGAAAAAGAGGCCTGTGGTCTGGTCGACAAAAAGAGGAACCCTGCATACCCTAGAGCAGACCCAGGATGATCAAGGTGACACCTCATCGCAAGCGGAAGTGCCACTGCCTGTTTTGTCTTTGGCAGTGGGCTCACATGAATAATGGGGAACCCCGTTGTTGGGTGGCAAACAGATATGCATGGAACTGGACACCGGTGCAGCCGTCTCGCTGGTCTCCGAGACTGTGTGTAAAGAAAAGCTACAGCATCTTCCGCTTAAGGCAACAAAAACTATTCTGAAGACGTATACGGGAGAAGCTGTGCCCATGTTGGGCACTATTGATGTTAAGGTGGAGCTCAATGGACAGGCTGCTAAATTGCCACTGTTCATGGTGAGAGGTAACTACCCAGCCTTAATGGGTAGGTCTTGGCTTGGGAAGATTCACTGAACTGGGCAGAAGTGGACCGGATGACTAAAGAAGAAACCAGTCTAACCCCTATACTAAGGAAACATGCTGCTGTTTTTGGAGATGATTTGGGAAGTATGAAGGGAATCACTGTGACATTGAACATTAAACCTGACAGTCCACCAAAATATCTGAAAGCCCGAACTGTGCCATATGCCATCAGGCCAAAAGTTGAATCAGACCTTGAGCGCCTGGTCACCAGTGGAGTCCTAATACCAGTTACCCAGAGTTCATGGGCCACTCCTATCGTCCCAATAGTGAACAAAGATGGCTCTCTCCGGATCTGCGGTGATTTAAAGTCACTGTCAACCCAGTGTTATGTCCAGAGCAATACCCGCTTCCCTGCATCAATGACCTCTTCGCAGGCCTGGCTGGAGGACAAAAGTTCAGTAAGATTGATCTGAGTCAAGCATATTTACAGATGCACGTCGATGAAAAGTCCCAAGAGCTGTTGACTATTGTGACTCATAAGGGGCTTTATCGATACTGTCGCCTACTCTTCGGAATAACGTCTGCTCCCGCTGTGTTCCAGAGGGCTATGAACCTGATCTTGTGTGGCTTGTCAGGAGTTCAGTGCTATCTGGATGATATCCTGGTCACTGGAAGGAATGAAGAGGATCACTTAAAGAATTTAGAGGCTACCCTACAAAGACAGGAAGCGTATGGCCTATGAGTTCTCAAAGACAAGTGTGAATTCTTCAAGCCCTCTGTTGAATATTTGGGACATATCATTGATTCTGCAGGTCTTCATAAGGCCCCTGCAAAAGTTAAAGCTATTGTGGAGGCTCCTCCACCTCGAAATGTAAGCCAGCTGTGCTCGTTTCTAGGACTACTGAACTATTAGGGAAAGTTCATCTCACAGTTTGCCACACTGCTAAAACCACTTCATGAGCTTCTTGGGCAGAACAATGCCTGGAAGTGGACTGAAGCCTGTGATGTTGCATTCAGCAAAGCTAAGGATGCATTGCTAAATTCTGAAGTTCTAACGCACTTTGATCCATCCTTACCCCTAAAATTGGCCTGCAATGCCTCCCCTTATGGAGTGGGAGCAGTCGTGTCACACATTATGCCTTCGGGAGAAGAGAGACTTATTGCTTTTGCTTCACGCACTCTAAGCAAAGCAGAAACTAACTACGCCCAGATCGAACGTGAGGCATTAGGAATTGTTTTTGGAATTCGGAAGTTTCATCAGTACCTGTTCGGGCGAAAGTTTACTCTTCTCACAGACCATCGACCTCTGACATCAATTTTTGGACCCTACACAGGCATTCCCCCATTAGCTGCTAGTCGTATGCAACGTTGGGCATTGTTACTTTCAGCACATACATATGAAATCAAATATCGGAAATCCACTCTGCACGGCAATGCAGATGGCCTCTCAAGGTTGTCTTTGCCGGTCAAACATCAAGGTAGTGCCCAAAAGGAAATCTTCTACTTTGAACAGGTAGAGAACACACCCATCACTGCTACTCAGATAAAGAAGGCAACTCGCGTTGACCCAGTATTGTCCCAAGTTATGGACCTGGTGATGCATGGAAAATCTCAACAAACCTCTCCGGTCTCACCCAACCTTGTTACCTACATGTCCAGGAGGACGGAGTTATCGGTCCAAACTGGTTGTTTGTTGTGGGGGAGACGTGTCATTATTCCACCACCACTGAGATCACAGATGTTAGAACAGCTACATTCTGGTCACTGTGGAATAGTGCGCATGAAGGAAATTGCACAAAGCTATTTTTGGTGGCCTGGATTGGACAGTGCTATTGAAGAGAAGGCAAAAGCTTGTATGTCATGTCAGGGTGTGAGGAATGCACCCCGTGGGCACCCCTACACCCATGGGACTGGCCTGAAAACCCGTGGCAACGTATTCACATTGACTTCGCTGGCCCCCTTGAAGGAAGCATGTTCTTGGTGGCAGTAGATGCCCATTCTAAATGGCCAGAAGTCTCTATAATGCAGTCCACTACTGCAGAGAGTACTATCCAAAAACAACGGGGACTCTTTAGTCGTTTCGGTCTGCCAGAACAACTTGTGAGCGACAATGGACTGCAGTTCATCTCTCAGGAGTTTCAAAATTTTATGAAGGCAAATGGTATACACTACATCACATCAGCACCATATTGTTGCTGGCACAAAGTGCCCGAGGCCACGCAACAGCGGGGGCGAGTCCGTCGCCCGGTGTGCTGTGCCAATAAACACCAGGGTGGAGAAGCAAACCACAAGTTTATTTGAGCTCAAATAAGGTGCAAGGGAGAAAACAATCTCAAATCCTGCACACCGCACGCAGGTGGGGCACAAGTATTTATACCGCCCCCATATCTTTCTTTTTGTACTTTCCCACTGTGTGGGCTACTTTCTCATGCACATGGCCTTGGCCATAACATCTGCTTTTCGTCTATCTTATCTAGTATTAGCAGTATCTAGTATTAACCGGCCCTGCTAACTACGGCCTTATTGTTTAGCAGTCAGCTCATAACGCAGGTGTTTACAGTCAGCACATTAGTACAGAAGGTTACAATCAGGTCATTAGTACAGAAGGTTACAAAAGTTTAGTGAGGCTAACACAAAGGCTTTTAACATGGAGGTACTTTGGTTCACACAGGCCTCAAGCAAGAAGATTTCTACCTAGTGGCACCAACTATATCATCCATCCACCAATGGATTAGCTGGAAGATTTGTGCAGACAATGAAACACGCTTTGAAATCAGCAAGGGGACAACACTCCGTTCAAAAGCGTCTGGATACCTTCTTACTTTCCTACAGAAACACACCTCATGCTATGACCCAGGCATCCCTGGCCTTTCTAATGATGGGACGACAGCTGCGCACTTGCTTTGATCTGCTGAAACCTTCTGAACCCCGACAAATTGTGCAACATCAGCAGCAATATCAAGTCATCAGACGGGCACCCAGAGCAAAAGACCGAACCTTTAGCCCGGGACAGCCAGTTTTGGCTCGGAATTATACTTCCAGAGCTAAATGGGTCCCTGCCAAGATCATCAGTCAAACAGGACCTGTTTCCCACACAGTCCAGACTGCAGAGAATCTTACCTGGCGGCGACATGTAGATCAGCTGTTGCCAGGTCATGCCAGTCCTCAGGACACATCTGCAGTTGAATGGTCTGACTTCACCTCTTCTGGTGAGACACCAAATCACGAATCACCTGTTTCTGACTGTTCTCCTCCATTACTGCCGGCACCTGAGATACCCCTTTGCCCAGCACGAACTGATACCACCTCCTCACCTGTTCGTGCTGCGGACCCTGAGCCCATGGTATTTCGGGTGCAACAACACTAGGAGTTCACCGTAATCCACCTAGAGACGGAAGGCCTCCTCATCGGCTGGATCTTTAGCTAGGGCGAACCCACGGTTATGGGGCAAAATAATCCCCAGAGTTTAGCCGGGAATGGAAGCAGTCTAACCTCCTTCTCTAGTCTAGTGTGTGTTTTATTTAGGGGATGTTCTTATTGGGGAGGAGGAATATGTTGCGTATTTGGTTGTCATGGTTTTTGTTCCCATTGCAACTGAGTTAGATTATTAGGGGATAGCCTAGCCTTCTTCAGCCGGTTAGGTGAGCTCTGTGTGTGTCAATAAATGGTAGTTTTGTTAGCTGTCTGCTGTCTGGCCTCAAGTGATTTCTTCCTAAACCGGCTGCCCCCAAGGATATAACAGATCTATAACTAGTTTTGAAAATAAAAGTTAAGGGTGAGGATAGACACACTACAATTCACATACCACAGTTAAGGTGAAGTGATTTAAAAGAAATCAGGGAACCTGGATAAAAGAAATCTTTAATTCAAGTGTACTTCTCATGAAGAAAGGCTTCATACATTAGTAGAGGGTCTGTGTAACTGTCATGATATAAATCCCCAATCTGAACCTTAGAGTCCAAAAGATGAGGTACCAGCATGAACTCCTCTAAGCTTAATTACCAGCTTAGATCTAATAGACTGCCACCAACCAGGACTTACAGTGCCTAGTACACTCTGATCCCCCCAAAACCTTCCCTGGAGACCCCAAGACCCAGATCCCCTAGATCTTAACACAAGGAAAGTAAACCATTTCCCCCACCGTTGCCTCTCCCAGGCTTCCCCTCCCTGGGTTACCCTGGAAGATCACTGTGATTCAAACTCCTTGAATTTTAAAACACAGAGGAATTTCACCTCCAGCCCTCCTCTCTCCCATCAGTTTCCTGGTGAGTACCGACTCAATTTCCTTTGAGCCTTAACAAGGGGAAAATCAATCAGGTCTTTTAAAAAGAAAACTTTTAATAAAAGAAAGAAAGAGTAAGGATCATCTCTGTAAATTCAAGATGGTATATTACAGGATCTTTCAGCTTATAGACACTAGAAAAAAGCCTCCCCCCAGCAAAAATACAATTTAAAATACTTCCAGCAAAATACACATTTGCAAATACAGAAAACAATCAAAAGACTAAACTCGCCTTTTTCCTGGTACTTACTAAAATTAGAACGGAAGAGATTTTTTCAGAAAGTTTGGAGGAATCTGCTTACATGTCTTGCCCCTCTCAGAACCCAGAGAGAACATGGACAAAAAAAACCACACAAACGAAGACTTCCCTCTACCGAGATTTGAAAGTATCTTGTCTCCCGATTGGTCCTCTGGTTAGGTGTTCCAGGTTCACTGTTTGTTAACCCTTTACAGGTGAGAGAGACATTAACCCTTAACTATCTGTTTATGACAGTAACACTGTCGTTTCAGTAA
Source organism: Gopherus flavomarginatus (assembly GCF_025201925.1). NCBI lineage: Eukaryota > Metazoa > Chordata > Testudines > Testudinidae > Gopherus > Gopherus flavomarginatus. Next base: position 180,767,174 of record NC_066619.1, read on the forward strand.
GCTACAAGAATATTTACAAAGTTAATGGAAAGACTTCCACTGATTTTTAGTGGGAGTTGAATCAGGGCCAAATTGAGACCATACTTGTATTTGTTCTTTCATTTTCTTAATAGAAAATACGTTATTGTAGCTGAAGATGTATTGTTGGTCTTTGTGAATGAAAAAAATCTAAAACTTGTGCAGTTACACTCTGCTACTGTAAAATAGGGGTACTTATAAGTGTAAACTTTATCAAAAGGATAATAAGTACTTTTAATTCTGACATGTATAGTACAATAAGGTCCTCTGGGCACATCCTGGTAGAAAAGAAAGATGCCAGTTAAACAATATATTAAATGACTATGTTCATTGTTTCTGGGAGAAAAAAAATGATTACAGTAATTTCTTTATAAGTATTGTACAAAATTTTAACACATTCAAAAATATGGTGAGGCAGCTTTGAAATTTTTAGTAGCAACAACAGAGCAAGGAACATGGCTAAATTGAACAAACTGTTGCATTGAAACTTTATGCCAGGAAACAATCATTCATACTTATAAATTATTGTGAAATGGTTTGTAGACTACAATACATCATTCACCATTTTAAAATACTAGCTGTGCCACCTATCAATTTTTGTAGAGTAACTGGAACAAACTGTAGTGAGTCTGTTCTCTGGTAATCATCCCAGTCAAGAAGATACCAATTTAACTGGGTACTGACTGAGGCACTGCTATTCTGTTAGCAAAGCAAGAACTAAACATAGAGCAGTCAGTACAATGGTATCCAGTTCTGACTGGGCTCTCTAGTTGCTAGTGTAGTACAAATTATAAGAGGGTATCTGTACAGTTGACTCTTGAAATAATTCAAAATGGTATAATTTTAAAAAAAAGATTTCTGTATAACAATAGCATTCACTTTGTTTTTATTTGCACATGTCCATGTATCTCATGTTTTCAAATTAGGGGTATTTATGGAGGCACTAGTTGCAGCTGCATAGTTAATTTTGAGTTGAGTTTTGTACTTAATGGATTTTGGTTTTTACGTATGGAAAAATAGTGTGTATCCTCCCCAAAATTTCTATACTTGCCCTCTGAGTATAGAACTGATTTACTGAAAATTTACAAGTAATAAATACATTTAATTGGTTAAGGAGTGAGTTACTTTTAAAATGGATTTTTAAGAAAATTGACACCTGGTATCAGGGGTGTGTGTATGGGGGGGGAGGTTGTTTATTTAATTAATTTATTTATTTATTCCCCTTAGTGATCTTAATCGTGGAATAATGCAAGATTTTTCAAACTTCCCATGCAATTAAAAGTTATTGAAATCTTATGCATAGTCTGGAACTCACAAATTTGGGTGCGGGGAAGGACGAGGAAATAGCAATTAATGGTCCTTTTTTCCCTATTAATCTTCATAACTGAAACGTTCTCCTTCAATAGAAGCTGAATAATAATGTTCTGTTATCGAGAGTTCTACAAAGAACTTCAACATTTGGGGAAACTATGGGGAAAAAAGTCAAATATACCTTTAAAAATCAGTTCAGTCTACTCTGTGACCATCAAGCAGTAAAATGCCTCGATCATAATCATATAGCCCTACAGTGCAATGTTTGGGTGCCCAACCTATGCATTTCCATGCCTTAACATGTTTTGATTTATTTTATGTTTTAACCTGGATTTATAATGCTTGGTTTGGGGGATAATTACAACATCTCTGTAGTGTTTTTTACCCTAACTTTGTCTTAACATAATTTACATCTGGTAATGTACATTATGACAAGGGAGATTTTCTTGCAAGGATAACACAACTGAGTGCAAATAGCCGATTTCTCTTGAGGTAATGTAATTTACTCTACATTTTATTCCTCCAAACCATTAACCTAGTGTGATGGCTTACCTCCATCAAAAGAACTCTTTATTTTGGTATCTCTAGTGAAGGTTAATGATGTTCTGGGTTTTGCATCAGTAAACAGGCAGTTGTTTAGAGTTGTACATCATTAAACACCCACCCTGAGGAAAAAATCAGGACTGAAAAACAGAACATGCAAAACAGGTCATTCATCCTAAAGTATTACATACTCTTTATTATTGGGGAAATTGGCAATATTAATAACCAGTTGCTGTAGGTAGATTTAGTAAAATCCATTTCTACCAATGCCTTTTGTATGATGTTTCATAGTTTCTAGTCACTGATAATAAATGATGGCAAGTAACGCTATCCTCTGCTACCTTCTGTCAGAATGAGGGTACCTTTTATGTGCACAAGAAGAAGGGGGAAAGAAGTTGGTGAGAAGATTATACTGTATACAGTGAGAAATAGGAGTACTTGTGGCACCTTAGAGGCTAACAAATTTATTTGAGCATAAGCTTTCATGGGCTACAGCCCACTTCATTGGATGCATGCAGTGGAAAATACAGTAGGAAGATTTTATATATACATAATATATACACACAGAGAACATGAAACAATGGGTGTTACCATACACACTCTAACAAGAGTGATCAGTTAAGATGAGCTATTACCAGCAGGAGAAAAAAAAAAACTTTTTGTAGTGGTAATCAAAATGGTCCATTTGCAGCAGCTGACAAGAAGATGTGAGGAACAGTAGGGCAGGGAAATAGACTTAGGGAAATAGTTTTACTTTGTGTAATGACCCATCCACTCCCAGTCTTATTCAAGCCTAATTAAATGGTGTCCATTTTGCAAATTAATTCCAATTCATCAGTCCCTTGTTGCAGTCTGTTTCTGAAGGTTTTTTTGTTGCAATATTGCGACTTTTAGGTCTGTAATCTAGTGACCAGGGAGACTGAAGTGTTCTTCCACTGGTTTTTAAATGTTATAATTCTTGATGTCACATTTGTGACCATTTATTCTTTTACGCAGAGACTGTCTGGTTTGGCCAATGTACATGGCAGAGAGGCATTGCTGGCACATGATGGCATATATCACATTGGTAGATGTGCAGGTGAACAAGCCTTTGATAGTGTGGCTGATGTGATTAGGTCCTATGATTGTGTCCCCTGGATAGATATGTGGACAGAGTTGGCAACAGGCTTTGCTGCAAGGATAGGTTCCTGAGTTACTGTTTTTGTTCTGTGGTCTATGATTGCTGATGAGTATTTACTTCAGGTTGGGGGGCTGTCTGTAAGCAAGGACTGGCCTGTCTCCCAAGATCTGTGAGAGTGATGGATTCTCCTTCAGGATAGGTTCTAGATCCTTGATGATGCGCTGGAGAGGTTTTAGTTTAGTAGGAGTCAAGGTATGAAACGGAACAGTAGGAATGCAGTCCATTCTTTAGTTTTCCTTGCTGGCCAAGCCTGGGGTAAATTACATATCAAAGCCACATTACTTGCTGTATGCATTGCTGCTGCAATAGCAATCTACAGGGGTTCTGGAGATCCATAAGCATAGCTAGATCACAAGAAGGTGACATATCTTCCCTCATGCTAAAAGAATTATGCAAAACTTTAAATGTGTACTTTTTGCTCTATGAATGTGATGGCTGTTCTCTATTCACAGAGTTATTCACAGATTATTAGGTTTGGAAGGGACCTCAGGAGATCATCTAGTCCAACCCCCTGCTCAAAGCAGGACCAATCCCCACTTCCCTAAATGGCCCCCTCAAGGACTGAACTCACAACCCTGGATTTAGCAGGCCAATGCTCAAACCACTGAGCTATCCATCCCCCGATCACTACTCCAGAATTCATAACTGTTACAGAAAGACATAATAGTGCCATGTGGATAATAGGTAAAGAGATTAGTGACTTCGTTTTCCAAGCCCAGGTCAACTCACCCTAATGTATTTTAGTCTGCTGTTATATTTAGTTGTCTCCACAAGGATATATTTCAAATAAATGCTAATAAAAGTAATTGTTTACAGACTACTCAACTTTTGTCTGCTGAAGGGAAAGATTTTTTTTTTGTAAGCATTAGCAATTGGGGAAATAATTCCCAATAGCAGAGGCTACGCAAGACAATCTGCTGCCTTAGCTAAAACCTTGGTGTGCTATGCATCTCCCAGCAGGATCCCAGCACCACCTCTGTTGCTGCCATTACCCATCCTTGAACCTCATCCACCTGGGTCAGAAGTTGACTGAGCAGACCCTGGCTTGGAGCCACAAAAGCCACTGGGCCCCAGTGACAGACTCCATAGGATGGGAACACTCCAAAACCTGGGTACTGGAAGGGACACAGTCCAGCTCATAGGGCCTCGGTTAATGGGCAGGGTGGACCCCTTGCCTCGCACAAAGCAACCCAAGCCACTGATCATGGTGGGTGGTGAGCTCCTTCCCATTGTACTGTCTGGGGGGTCTCTGTACCTCAGCCTTCCCCTTGCCAGGCCCCCCACACTCTGCATCCTAGCCTGCACTCCCCATCTGGCCCCCTACACCACTGCCCCATCCCACCTCTCAACTTCCCCACATTTCCAGATGAGCTCTTCAGTGTTGGACTCATAGTCCGTGTGGTTGCAGTGCCTCCAGAGCCTGGACCTGGGGGATTTGAAGATGGGTAAAGGACTTCCCAGGCATCAGGGCCCAAGGAGCGCTAGGCATGGAGTGGAAGTTCACTGCAATTTTAACCGAAACCCCAGCCAACTTAAGACGCCACCAGGAGCAGCCCCGAGTCATAGCAGCTATCTTAGCCATGGCAGGGAATAGCTGGGGAAGGACTGAGAGTGATTCCCCAACTGGGGTCTTCTTTCTGCTTCTTGGAGCCCCCAGGCAGCCCCACCAGCCTCCTCTTCCTCTTCCACACTCAGAAATCTGCTGCCTAGGCAGTTGCCTAGTCTGCTTCTAGGTACAGTGCCTCTGTCCAGCAGTATCAATGTAGCCTGAAAACAAGGAACCACAGTTCACTTAATGACAAGCAAAATTTTAAACAATCCAAGATGTGTATAGCTGTTATTTTATATTATGCTTTGATATGGCTATGTTTCAGTTGTGGGTGAAATGTTCGCTGTATATATCTTCAAATCTTTCACAGGTATAAAATATATTAAAAATAAATATTTCTAAAACACTTTTTGAGATCTTTGAATGAAAGGTGTTAGAAATCCAAAGTCGCATTGATAGCTAGAAATCCATTGTACCCTATCCACTGTATTTTTACTTAATTCATGAATAGTCAGGTGGAACAAAGGTATTTCATTGTGAATATATCTCTTGAAAAGATGTTCAGTTCAAATACATTCTTCTATAAGTTACTGTAGTACAGTGCTTTCTCCAGAGGTAAAATCATTTCCAACTTCTTTACCATGATCTGTAGGAGTTTGAGCTAGCACATTGCAATATTATCTTCTAGTTCTAAAAATCTGACTTTTACATCTACCCCTAGGAATTTCATTTTCACCTCCATCCTGTTTCATAAAATGACCAGTAATTCAGCAGTCAGTGCTGACACGTATAGTATCATCCTTGGTTTTTAGAAGTAACATCTTTCCAACCTTTCCAAACTGAATACCTTTTGAAGAGTTCTTTCCATGAAAAAATTCATTAGTTCACCTTTTTGTCTCACGTTGGGATGAAACCTAATATTGAAATATTGGTATTTCCTACAGAACAGCAATTCTGAATTACACTCAACTCTAGGTTTTCTGTTAGTATTTCAGGTTCTCTTCAGATTCAAGAAACTGTGCTGCATTGGTTACACTCAGTTCATGTTTAGAAGATTAAAAGTACGATGGTTAGACATTTAGGATGAGATTTTCCAATAAGTTTGCTTTCATTGACATCCACAGGAATTATACTAACAGAAACAGAGTTAAGCCAAAAATGTGTATCCCACTTTTTCCTTTTTTTTTAAAAGATGAAAAGTTAGACTCTGTGAAATTTGAATATGGCACATTAATACACTGACTGAGTAGTTGTTTAACCCCTCTGCCTGGACCCTACCTTTGCCAGCTCAAGAAGGAAAATGCACACCTAAGTTCCCATTTTGGCCAAGACCATCCAAATTTTTACTAATCTTTTATTGGCAGGGGATGGAAAAGGTAACCTGATAGATCTTTTCCTGCTATATATATCTTTTTTAAATTTTGTGTTATGATACAGGCTCTCACATGTGGTAGGTTAGTCTCAGTAGGGGGCAAACTGTGCAGTACTGTAATTCCATCTGAGAGGTGTCTGCCCTCTGAGACAGTAATTTCTTCTGCACCAGGTTGGAACTCTAAAACGTCTATACAAAGCAAGCACCTGCTTTACCTTGATGGCTACACTGGGAATGAGCTATAATATATAATTCAGTTCTGTTAGTGCTTCTGATTATTTACCAACAGTTCGTACAATTATTTCCTATTATAAGTAAAGGAAGTAAGCATGTGTCTCAGATATCTCTAAGATTTACTACTGACAAATGCTGTTCTTTTTGACGATGGTCATTATATTAGAACAATATGTTCTTTACACCTGGTCTCACACCAGCTGACAGAGTGTGCCAGAATAGGAGAAAGGAAAGCATAAGTTTCCTGAACATCTGTGGCTGCCAAAGGAATATGTGATATGCCTTGCTTGATAAACTGGACTAATTTAAATAAAAGGTGTTTCAATACAGCCAAAGGCAATGTCATATTTACAGAACCGGGGATTGATCCTGGAAAGCAGTGGATTTATGGAAAATAGATCCTGTCAAAGTAACTTGATATATTTTTGATGAGATTACAAGTTTGGTTGATAATGATAATAGTGTTTGATGTAATATACTTAGACTTCTGTAAGGCATTTGACTTGGCCCTACACAACATTTCAATTAAAAAAACTAAATGATATTAAACAAACATGGCACAAAGTAAATGGGTGGAAAATTGGCTAAATGATGGGTCTCCTCTGTCTTGGATGGTTTAGACCAGTGATGGGCAACCTGCGGCCCATGGGCCACAGATTGCCCACCAAAGGTTTAGACACAACAAATCCTGTATCTTGGCAAGGGGTTAGAGAAGATGACCCTTCTAATCCTATGGTTCTATGACTCTATGATTCAACATGTAACTGTAAATAGGGAAACATCATTGAGTGGGTGTGTTTGTAATGGGGTCCCAGAAGGAGTTGGCTCTTCGCTCTACTATTTAACGTTTTGATCAATGACATGGAAGAAAACAAAATTATCACACAAAAAGTTTCATAAAGATTGGGAGAATGATAAATTAATAAAGGACAGGTCACTGATACAGAGTGTTCTGGATCGCTTGGTAAGCTGGGCGCAAGCGAACTATGTATTTTAATTTGACCAAATGTACATGTATACATCCAGGAGCAAAGAATACAAGCCATACTTCAAGGAAGGGGGACGCTGTTTTTGACTCTGAAAAAGACCTGGGGACCATGATGGATAATTAGCTGAATATGAGCACCCAGTGTGAAGCTGTGGCCAAAAGAGCCAATGTGATCCTTGTAGATATGATCAGGGTATTGTTGAGTAGGAGTAGAGATGTTATATAGCTCTGTATTTGTCATTGTGTGACTGCTACTGGAGTACTGTGTTCAGTTCTGCTATCCTGAACTCTTGAAGGATCCTGATAAAAGAAAGGGTTTAGAGAAGAGCCATAAGAATGATTAAAAGGTTGGAAAACATGCCTTAAAGTGATAGACTCAAGATGCTTGTTCAATTTAGTTTAACAAAGACTAGGTTAAAGGGTGACTGGATCACATTAGAGAAAAGTATAACAAGATTCAGTGGCTGAAAGCTGAAGCTAGACAAAGTCAGAATGCAAATAGAGTACATGTTTTTAACAATGAGAGTAATTAACTGTTGAAACAACTTACTATGGGTTGTGGTGGATTCTCCATTACTAGCAACTTTTAAATCAGGATTGTATTCTTTCCTAAAAGATATGCTCTAGTTCAAAGAGGAATTAATTCAGGGAAGGCTTATGGCCTGTGTAATACAGGAGGTCAGACTAGGTGATGTACTTTCAAGTACATAAAAGTTTGTTACAAGGAGGAGGGAGATAAATTGTTGTTCTTCACCACTGAGGATGGGACAAGAAGCAATTGGCTTAAATTGCAGCAAGGGAGGTTTAAGTTGGCCATTAGGAAAAACTTTCTGCCAGGGTGGTTAAGTACTGGAATAAATTGCCTAGGGAGGCTGTGGAATCTCCATCACTGGAGATTTTAAAGAGCAGGTCGGACAAATACCTGTCAGGGATGGTCTAGATAATACTTAGTCCTGTGATGAGTGCAGGGGACTGAACTAGATGATCTCATGAGGTCCCTTCCAGTCCTATGATTCTAGAATCACAGTGGTCCCATTTGGCCTTAAAAACCTATGAATTGTGTGAGGCGTTCACAAAAGCAGGAGCACAGCTGATCAACTTGTCAAGTAATGTACAGAATTAGATTGACCAAATGTGTTGCAATCTAAAGGATGCAGAGCCTGCAAGTATCAAACAGCAGTATCAGAGACTTAATAGGTGGTTACGGAAAACCTGTGTTTTTCTGTTTATGAAAACACAGCTGCATATTTATTGTATTTAGTGAAATGAATAATTAGCAGCTCTCTGAAAAAAGAAAATGTTGCTCATTAGTTTAAATCTTTTTAATAGTTCAAATTGTAAGGTTTTGGTATTTCTTTAGTTTTATGATGTTAATGGTTTCTAAGTTATCAGTTTTCACCAGATTAAATAGCTATGGGTGTTTGTCCATGGTTTTGTCCATAAATATCTAATTACTCACATCTCAGAACTTCTATTTTTTTTTCAAATTGCTTTTACTGGTTATAGATCTTGACTGGCTTTTAATATCAAAAATCTAGAGTAGACGAACAGTCTGTTTAGTACTACCGAGAATCTGAACAAGGAATAACCATTTAGCGCCTTCTCTTGCCCCCATTGAGATCAGTGGCAGATTCTGTATGGGCTTCCATAATATCAGGAACAGGCACTTATTGCTTATGAGGATTTCACTGCCTCTTCTTGCCTCCATTTCACTGAGATGTGGCTTTTTATTCTCCACCGGTGGCTCATCTGTTAAATGCCAGCAAAGCTAAAGTATCAAATATGAGAGTTTTTGTTTTAGAACTGTAAGGTTTTAGGGCAAGATTTAAATTTAAATTTAGGAGTTAGGTTCCTAAATGCCTTTTCAAAATCTGGTTATATTGATTTCTGGCATTTTGACAAAAGCAAAGGAGGACAATATTCACAAAATGCCAGAGAGGAAGGATGACCACAAGTGGTTAGGATACTGTCCTGGGATGTTGGAGACATCAGATCAGTTTCACCTTCTGCTTGATGTATGTGGAGAAGACATTCAAACTTGGGTCTCCCATATTGCAGGAGAGTGCTCCAGTCAGTGGGCTGTGGGATATTCTGGTGTGGGTCTTTCTCAGTCTCTCCTGTTGAAGCTGTTGCACTTTTTATATTAACTAGTCACTGGTGCAGGGACTTGAACTTGGCTTTCCCCATCCTAAGTGAATACTCTAACAACCAGTCTACAGAAACATTCTCTCATCCTTCCTCCTCCCGGTGGCTATTGATTGTCATTATGAATGACTATGAATTGCCAGTCCTATATCTGAGAAGAGTATCCCAACCACCGCCACCCCCCATGTACACAGGAATTCTGTAATTCTAGTCTTCCTTTGCTTTTGCTAAAATGCCTGAAATGAAAATGAAAAAACTCTACTCAGATTGAAACAAAAAAATTCATTTTGACCCAACTTGTAACTTGCTTGATTCTCCACAAATTCTGGAAAAAAAATTGATTGGACTCAAAAAAAAAACAAAAAAACACCTTTTTTAATTTTTCACAATTGTCAGTAAATGAAAAAATCCATTATTTTCTCAGCTCTGCTTATTACACACTGATTCTGGCTGCCTAGACACTTAACTTTAAAGCCAGCTTCTGCCGTTTGTGTCCATTGTGCAGTGCCTTATGCCATGGGTAGTCCCACTAATTGTAGTACTCTACATAACAAAGAAGGCAGAATCTGGCCCTTTGTTTGCTACTAGCTATGAGACCAGTACAGGTATCTGTAGCAGGAGAAGCTGTAAAATGTTCGTGCTTTTAGTAGTGTGGCCTGGGAGTTTAATGGATTATATCTTCTCAGTTTATCCAATTATAAGAGTACAATAATGATATCCATAAATTTCTCTTCAGACAACAAATCTTGCAGCTCAAGAGGAAAAAGCAACTCAAGGACTTGAGAAGAAAAGTTTTACAGCAGTAATAGAGTCTTGTTATTTCCCACATTGATCTCCAATTTCTGCCTGTCTGGAAGCACACATTATTTGGGGAGGGGAGGGGAGAGCTGATGAAACTGCCAACAAGATAGAGAAGCAAGGTGCTCTATTCTTCCTATGCTATAATGAAGACGTATGTAGCTATGTGTGAATTAAGATGGTACAGGGACAGAAAATAATAAACTGCAGAATAATAGAAACTCCCCCATCATCTGGAAAGTGTGAAGTCATATTGTGGATCACAACTAATTTGTGGGCTTATAATAGGTATAATATGCTTAACATTTTGGAACTTGTCGTATTGCCTATTTGGATTAAATTAAATACATACATCATTCTAACAAAGGTCTCCCAGCAGATTGTGAACTTTGGAAAGGGGAAAAAGGAATTAATGGCAATGTATTTTATATTTTGTGTTCCTCTGTCTGGTGATTCAATTATTTTCCCATAAAGAATTTATGGTTTCTGTCCAACAGATGTTGGTCAGCTTTTTAATAGACATTGCTGTGGGGGTAAGGGTGGGATGACCTTCAACTACAATAAACTCAACTGTTGTTATTGATCTTATTGTCTAAGTGACAGACCTAATCAGGGCCAGCTCCAGGCACCAGCATTCCAAGCAGGTGCTTGGGGCAGCAATCTGCAAGGGGTGGCAGTACATGTGTTTTTGCCCCCAAGCAGCACGTCGAATTACCTCCACGAACGGCAGGGGCAATCCATGTGCTGTTAGGGGGGTATATGCATTTCCGCAAAAAAGTAGAGCCTGCTCTGGACCTAATAACCCATTTCAAAACAGCAGAAAGGGACAGAGAAGCAAGCAGGGGTGCTGGAACAATTTCTATAGTAGGAGTGCTGCTCATGGAAACCATGTAGTTCATGTTTGTTATTACTACTTCAATCCAGGATGTGCAGCAACACCACTGGAAGCAGGACAGAATTGAATTGCAACATCTAAATCTATGATCAACAGCTGGTTTCAAATGAAAGTAGATAATAGTGCTATAGTAGTATATCTGATTATGGGAAGGAAGCTGCTTAAATATATGAGCACTGAGCATGTGTAGTGTTCCAGAAAGACACCTTGCAACTGAAGGAATCTGTACTGTGCAACAAGCGTTCCCAAAGCAGGTTTCCAAATGTAGATAGAATTTTTTGGGAGAATCTTCTGGCTCTTCAGTACTGGTTCAGCACAACAGAGGGATCCAGCAGGCTTAGAAAAGGGCTTTTTTCATAACTCACTTTAAAATGTATCAAATGGAACTCTTGGGCCAGATACTACATTTTAGAGGAAAGGAAGAAGCCACATAAATAAGAGTACATTCTGGGCTGCTCCGTCTTCTATTCCCAATACTCACTATGTAAAAATAGCCCTTTTTTCACAATTGCAAACAGATGACTTTTGCTATGCAGGTCAATTTATCGAGAGTTTTTGTTTCAGAAGCCTATATAAGCTGTTCCATGTAATGTATAATATTTAGTCAGACAGTGGCTCACTGAGACTTTAACATTTCATTTAAATAAGCATCTTGTTATAGGCCAGCAAAACTTCTATCAATGTTCCATAAACACCGCATAATGGCAATGCAAAAGCAAACTTCCGCCAAGCCAAACCCACATTAAGCAGAGATGTTGCCAAAGCAAGTACAGTAATGAACTAATAATTATAATTCTGCTTTTAAATACCTCAGATTACAGTGTTTAGAGGTTCAGGTAGAGAATTCCAAGCTATGGGTTGGGAGGCCCATCTTGCGGCTGTGTATTTCTGTTGGTTCTAGATAAATTTAAAAGTAACTGAAACTTGTTCCCTAAAATTAATACAAATGTCCAGAGTTATTTAAAAATAACATGTAGGCATTAATAGGCAGTCTCAAACATTAGCAAGAAACAATTCAAATATGCTAAAAGGAGGCAGTTTTCAATATTCTATACTGAGCCAGAATAAGTAGATTAATGTTTTTTTCTCTCAAGTGCAATTAAACCTCTGCCATCCAATTATCATTTCTAAAGGTTAACGAAAACTTGGGGGCACTTTGCCAATTCTTCCCTAAGCTTTTTGCCCACATTTTTTTTCTTTAAAGGCATTGCAAATAAATGTTTTTTCTATCCTTAAAAGTCACTATCATAACTTGATGTGATCCAAATGAAATATGTCTGCAAGGAGCGCTGTTTGATGAGCTAATCCAAATCTCCATGTAGAGTGAGGGGAGGGAGAAGTTTGTGTTTCTTAAACAGAAACAGACACAGATATAAATTATGAATCATGTTTAAATTCAGTGACCGAACTATTTGGCAAGTCCCAGGGTAAAGATCTTGTCAATGAGGTATTGTGGATATTTACCCTATGATATAGGACATTTTTGTAGGGTAAGCAGCTGCTTGTTAATTTTTAATAAGCATTTATAGCCAGAGATATCAAAGCACTTTCCAAAATAAATTAAACCTCACAAACCATGGGAGATAGGTACCTAAGTAGTGGTATGCGTATTTTGCTCTAGGACATGCAATGAGTTGGTAGTATAGTTTACTTGGGAGAAGACTTAAGAGACAAATTCAGACCTGGTAACATTAAGTGCAACTACATTAAAGTCAATTACATTGTTCTCACTTACACCACATTTGGAACTAGTGCCCTGAAGTAACCATTAAGAGATTGGACTGACTTCTACTTAGTCACACTAGTGTTAAACCAAAGCATCTTCCAAGTCTGAGTTACCCCACATTTACACTGGTGCAAATCAGAGAGGACTATAGCTCAGAAGGATTGTGTGATTGAATGCCAAGTGAATCCATTTACATGCTGAGGGAGTAAAAGCCTAGAGCTGTAGCAAGAAAAGGAACCAATAGGAGAATATAAGAGAAGGTGCTCACCCACCTACTTAGTCTTTTGCAGTTGGTTGATTTTATGCTACAACCCTGTCCTTCTTTCCATTACCATGTGTGTTACACAGATTTACACAGTTGCTACCATATAACTTGTACCTTCATTTACATCCTTTGCAAATTTAACATACTGCTTCTTTCAAGCTGCATCTGGTAGAAGCTCTATTTGGCAGAACCTCTGATTAGCAGAGGAACGTGTCCAAGCAGTGACATATTCTAAACTCACTCTTAAAACAAACACACAAATCTTTACTTAGTTTTTTTCTAATATTTGGTAATTGTGGCATTTTCTGTAGCCTAGCTTTTTTACATAACCAAAACATGTATGAGAAAACAGAACTGTAATCTAAAATCAAAAAATAAAATTTCAAAGCATGACAACAAAATCCTGTGATGTGAGGTTTTTAAGCCACCTTTCTGCACTGTGGCCTTGAGGTTGACAGATACAAAATGGCCCATGATGTAACTTAGCACAGTTTAATTTCTGCTGGCTGCAATATTCCTTTAGAGAGCATCCTAGTGGCCAAAGATCATTTGGAGTATCATGCACTCTGGCTGAAACTTGTGATTTCTGGTTTACAAGACATTTCAGTATTTGAAATTTGAGCTTGGTCCAGTTCAGACCAAAACCAATTTTCTCAGTTTCTCATGAACCAGAAATTTTGAAATAATTTATCTTCAGAAACACTGACACATGGGGCTTATGAAACAAAATATGGTCCCTGGGAGGAGCAGCTGCTGACTGAAATTGACATGATCTTGTCATCTCTGTAGCAGTGGTGAAACTGTAAAGAAACATGTCAGTTTCAATCATCTACAGCTGTGCCATGCAGAGAGCCCCAGGGCTTCCAGACTCCTGGGCCATCTGGCTTCAAGGGCTGCTCTGACCCAGCTCTCATCTTCAATGTAGGTGCATTTGACAATCTAAACCTTAGGTGCTTAAATAATGGACTAACTTTAGGGCTCCTATTTCTAAAAATCTTTTATTTTTGAATTCTTATTTAGAGAGCTAAATATGTGACCTCATTTTCAAATATCCTGAACATTATCAGTCAGTTTCCTCTTCTACACACACTATTTAATACAGCATTAGCTTGCAAATTTGTCATGTGCACATCACTTCATAACATCAATATCCCTTCATGAAACATTTATTTTCCTAAAAGAGTACTTAGAATTAAGTATTTTGAAAACTGTGAATCACCAGGACAAGCTCCATGGACTAGTGTTTGAGAGCCAATAGTAGTTAGGTTTACTTGCAAGCAGTTTGCACAACTAATCAGTAAAAGTGGGCCTGACTGTGATCCAAATTAAAGATTGGTTTCACACCAGTGTAACTTAGAGATGAAACATCCCCAAGATATCTATCAGATATATTCTTTCAGGCCTGGTCCCAGAGCATTTTTTATGCCAGCCCACACTCTATCAGCAAGCAGAAAAAGTGTCTATATTTTGATTTGTTCTTTTCTCCTTCATTTGTTTGTAATTCTCTCTGTTTCTGTTGGTGGTCTATGTGAAGGTCAGAAAAGGGAAGTTTACCTTCAGTATCCATTGCACATTCATACAGATGAAATACTTAAGAGACCTCTTTAGTAACTCCTTTGGTTATTTAGAGAAAAGATTCGATGCATGCTGCTGAATCCTTCTAATGATACATGATGAACAATCATGTGTCTTTTGATTAAGGAGTAAAGTAATTTTATTTAACTACAAAGAGAATTTAAGTGTGTAAAGTCAGAAATGGGTGCAAGATAAATAGATAAAATGCTTTCTAGTGCTAAAACTTAACAAACTAGACTTGGTTTGAGGTAAAATTCTTACCACATGTTCCCAGAACATAGCTGACCAAATTCTCAAGTCAGGATCTTCCCCTAAAGTCCAACAGCAGCGGTTTTGCCCCTCATTTTTATAGTCCATCCGCCTTTGAAGTGGCAAAACAAGGTGCCATTGAGTCTGGGGGTGAAGATGGCCCCATGCTCTTTCTTCTCCCCTGTGTATACTGAAATGCAGATATTCCTTGTCTCCTTCTTGCTGTCTCAATGACCTTGTTTACTATCTATAATCAAATTGAGGTACACACGCAAGCCTTTGTTTAAGATTAACTTGCTTAACCAGTCCTGCCTAATTGGAGCTACATGGTTTTGAACATGTGCTATCAACATCATACAAGGGGAATTCATAACGTCTCATGTAACATTGCTACATATATTTCACCATTATATTATTGAGCAGCAAGTTATTAGTTTTCAAATGATACCTCACAAAGTATATTTTTGTAGAAAGGTTATTACAATAGTATGTAGGGTGTGAATATAGGAGCATATTTGGTCACAGCATGGTTCAGGTTGTCCTCTTGCTTACTAAGTTTAGGTCATTCAGTCAGAAAACAGAAATAGTACCATAAGAGGGCAGCTGATCTTATGGTTCAGGCACTGGACTGGCACTTAGGAGATCTAAGTTTCATTGCAGGCTATGTCACAGCCTTCTTGTATAACCTTGACAAGTCATTTAACTTTCTCCACCTCATTTCCCCAACTGTAAAAGGGAAGTGTTGTGGGAATAAATCCATTTGTTTGTAATGTGCTCAGCCACTATGCTAATGGGGATGCAGCCATATAAATACCTAAATAGATGTGACTTAGGGAACTTAACAGCTCTGCGTGAATACTGAACACTGGAAGGAATAGTTACAGTAAATGGTTCATTCGCGTGCAATCCATGGGCATTTTTTCTATGAGATATTTGTAAGAAGAATTTAGAACACCAAACACATTTGTAAAAAATCATGTCCATCTTGCAAAAAGGAAAAGAGGCTACATAACACTCACAAAACAACTCACTGCAAATAGTTAACCCAGCTTAAAGACAAAGAAGTACCCATGCAGTAGATAGATCTCAATCATACAACTTCTGGTAACTGACAAAGAAAATGTGTTCTGAGTTCAGCTCAAGTTGTCAATTCTGGGCAAAGTGGTGTTAGATCCTCTCCACAGCAATATAACAACCAGAAGGGATGACAGCTATTGCCACATAAGTGACTCACATTGATTAATAGCCTCTGTAGAAAGAAATTTGTGAGGAGGGTGTTTTAGGGACATTAAAGTCATTCTTCTTGTCAGAAGTAAATGCTGCATGATCTTCTACGCCCTTCCCAGTGTTTTGCTGACTTTTGTTCTTGTACATCCAACCAATAGTCTTGTTTCACTACTGTATGCATGGTAAAATAAATTCATTTTGATAATACACAAAGGACTGAGAACAGAAAATAAAAACTGTAAGTACAAATCAGATTTTTATACTTCTAATTTAAAGGTTGACAAATGAAGCAGGGTAGTGTTGGGAGGGAATACCATGATGAGCATCCAGTTCAGACAGTGAGAAGGCTCTTTTGGCCTTCTCCAGCATTCATATATAACATTTTGTTCACATAACACAATTAGCTGATAATTTTTTTTCAAAATGGATTTGTTTGATAGCTATGTCTTGTGAACTTTCTTATCTGGCAGTTGCTACAGCTTTTTCAGCTAATAAGGTGGGGGAAATACTTGTTTTCCTATACCAGGTACAAATTACTTATTATTTTATCATACTAGTATAGTTATTACTAATTATTTACTTGGTGCATTAAAAATATTTTGAATAGTATCCTCTACGTTCAGGACAATGAAAATAACCACATAATATTCCAGCCTTGTGCATTTTTCATAGCTCTTAGTGTACTAAATTAGCACTTTCAAGTAAAGGAACACAGGGGAGAGGAGATGATGTTTTATTATCCCAGACTTCAGAGCACATGAAAGCCCATTCCAATAGATGGCTCATAAGCAATAACAACTAGATAACCTAATTGTGAATAGCCCAGCTGCCATAGCAAAGCATGAAGGGAAAGTGCCAATAAGTACATGTCTAATCCAGTACAATCAGCTACACTGCTGAAAGCAGTGCATTTGCACAACTGACACTGAAGTCCATGAATGTTTGAAATTTATGAAGTTGCAAAGGTGAATCAGAGGGCCCACTTTGGTCTGAAGAGCCTTAATTACTGATGATGACGTGTGTGAAGGATAAACTTAGCTTGGCTTTCTGATAACAGGTTGAGTTTGCAGAGCTGGTATTTAGGGAGTAAAAAGCATATATTTTTACTTGTAACCTGAGCATATTTGATATGAAAATTGTTGAAAGTGAAAGACTTTTAGAGTCACTTTTCAGAGTAAAAATATACTTTAAGATGCAAAATTTTTACTCTATAAATTGATAGAAGCTAAATTATTCAAAAACAGTGATAATGTGGCTCCAGCTCTTATGGAGGTTCTGCACCAAGGTATTAGATACCCATGATATATGGATCCGGATAGATATAAAGGTTTTTTTTTTCCCCCCCCAGTTGTGGGGATTCTATCTTGAAGTCTGATGGTTTATTCCATCAGGGCCAGAGATTTTAAAATATCACTTGATAACCAATTTGTAAAAAATCAACTCACAGACAGTTTTTGAAAATTGTTCCAATGATTTAATAAGCTGACAGACAGTACTATGTAATTGGTAAAGATAACAGTATAAGCAGGAGAAAAAGAGTAGTTCATAAAAGACTGGGAAAGGGGATTCAATATATATATTTTTTTAATCTCTGAACATCAAAATATCCAAGCCTGTGTTAAATTTCTATGTGCATTTTCAGGCCCCAGTAAACATGTTGAGCGCAAGTTTTCACTGATCAAAAAGACAGAGCACAAAAGCTGATATTCAGTATATTATGAAGGAAGGTGTGGTCATAGAGCCAATCAGAATATTTACTGCTTTGAGCTCAATGAATGAATGCCGAGAAACCAGTAGTTTCTTTCAGCTGTCCATCCATCTGAAACCACCTACGTAAGGAACAAATTGACAGTTCAGGACATGATGCTCTGCTGGTGTGAGTTAACCTAACTCTACTGACTGACAATATGGGCTGGCTTTGTCAACAATTTCTATTTATCTAACAGATCTTCCATATGCCAAAGAATACGTCCTTTGTGCTATGTACAAACATGTATATCCTTGATGATTGTAAAAGCCCTCATGAGTCATGTGCATATTGCTGAATGATAGTGAATATTGTGCACATACCCAATTTTGACCAGGACTGGGCCGTTAAAAATTTTCCAGTGAAATTGTATTTCCACAATATGTTTAGGTTTTTGGCTAAACTAAATTTTTCACAAGTTTCTGCTTTCCATGCAAACTTTCAGTTCTCATCAAAATAGAAAAGTGGGGGAAAAAACAGCCCCAAACCAAAATGTTTTGATTCACATAGGCTGTCATGTTATCTCATGGGAGTTGTAGTTCAGATGGGCCAACTACCCCAGCTGTACTTCATATCTCATGATGCATGCCTCGATTGGACTCCAGTGATGCACAAGGAGAGATCAGGGTGCATCCTGAGAAATGTAGTCCAATTCCCATAAGGCTGTGTATGAGTATTTCAGAATCAAAATATTTTGGGTTTTGATATTTTGGTTTTTGTTGCTGCCAAAAAGTTGATTTTTTTTTTCAGGGAAAATCTTGATAAAAGCATTTTTGGAAAAACTTTTCACTAGAGGGAAAAAAATATTTTTCCACCCAGTTTGACAGATAATGTTATCTCAATAAATGTTTGCTTTTTCATAATTAGAGTATTGTTTTTTCTCGTGGTATGCACAATTATCAACTGTTGTTACTACAACTTGCAAGATGCTATCAGTGTCAAATGTTAGAATTCCACATATGTTGAGAATGACATTTTCCATATTTCCTGTTTACTAGACAGCTGATTAAATAATAAAACTGATTTGTCAATATGTTTTGCAAATAAACATAGCAAGTTCATGCCAAAGTTATTAATGAAGTAATGTTACTCGTTGTTCATGTGTATTTGAATTACCATGGTTTATTAATTAAGATAGTCACAAACCCCAAACGTTTCACAAATTCTAGCATGAATGCTTTTTTATCTGAAAATTTGTACCAAAAATGCATGGGTTTTTTGCTATTATTCACTATTTTAAAAATATAATAATTTAATGGGAACAGAAATATTATATGATGCAGGTGACCAATCATATTAGATGAATAACAAATAATATGTAAATAGTTCACACACAACAGATAAGTTTATATCTGTTTGCAGAAACTATTCAGCAAATACAAATACCTAATATAGTCTTAGCATTCGGGAACTATTAATGAAAAAATTCACAAACAAAAAAGGTAGATATTTGCTGGATAGTTTATTCACAATGAATAATTTAACCAACTCTATTATTTGGTACAGTAATTTGATTTTATGGAACTCAACATTATTGGGATTACTTTATTTGATTCAGGTTCTAAAGAATGGGTGGCTGGAGATGCAATATAAAATGGGAAGATAAAGAATACAGCTTTCCATATTATTGAAAATGATGCAGTTGTTAAAATTAGACTTTGGTGGATTCTACTTCAGAAGAGTTAGTTGAGAAGTCATTTAATAGAGTGAGAATACACTTGTTGTCAGGATTATAATGCATTTTAGAGAAAGCAAAAAGGAACAGCACTTTGCCATAACAGCAGAACATTGTCACATAACAATAGCAAAGAATCCTAGAAAGATTTACTTTCTTCTATTACTGGAAAAAATAGTATGTAATTGTAGTGGGGCTGTTGCCCCACTTTGGCAGACAAAGAGTTAATAGTAGCCCTTGGAGCAGCTGCACAGAACCCAGCCAATCAGAGAAGGCTTAGAAACAGTCAATCATGGCCAGGCTGGGCCTTGTTTAAAGCCTTCAAAGCAGAAGAGACCAGTCTCTTCCTGACAAGCAAGGGAGGCTCCCAGGGATAGCACCTTATACAGAGTAGTGCTGGGCCAGCCAGCTCAGGGT
Organism: Gopherus flavomarginatus; assembly: GCF_025201925.1. Taxonomy (NCBI): domain Eukaryota; kingdom Metazoa; phylum Chordata; order Testudines; family Testudinidae; genus Gopherus; species Gopherus flavomarginatus. The sequence goes on from NC_066619.1 coordinate 180,787,088, forward strand.
AGCAGAGGAAAAGCTCCAGCCTGATACCTTCCAGGCTGAGTCCCCTGAAAGAAAGGGCCAAGAAGGTACAAGAGCCAAAGGGAAGTGGCCCGGGGAGCATGAGTAGTAGAGGGAAGAGACGGAGAGCAGGACATGGCTGAGCCAGAGGGTCCCTGGCTGGGACCCAGAGTAGTGGGTGGGTCTGGTCTTCCCCTCCCCCCTAATACTGCACCTGGCTGTGGAGGAGCGTGGCTGGATACAGACTGTGGCTTGCCCCTGAGGCAAGGGGCTAGACCAGAGGTGGGCAAACTTTTTGGCCTGAGGGGTGCATCAGGTTTTGTAAATTGTATGAAGGGCTGGTTAGGGGAGGGAGTGGTGGCCTGGCCCCACCTCCTATCTGTGTCTGTCCCCACCAGGACTCCTGCCCCATTCAACCCCCCGTTCCCTGACTGCCCCTCTGAGACCCCTGCCCCATCCAAACCCCACCGCTCCCTGTCCCTTGACTGCCCCCAGACCCCCGCTGCCTCATCCAACCTCTCCTCTCATTCCTGACAGCCCCCCTGGGACTCCTGTCCCATTCAACCACCCCTTCTCCCTGACTGCCCCCTGCCACTCCATCCAATGCCCCCTTCTTCCTGACTACCCTCTGGGATCCCTGCCCCCTGACCACACCCCGAACTCCCCTGCCCTCTATCCAACTCCCCCCCCCACCCCGCTCCCTGCCCTCTTACCGCACTTCCTGGAGCACAGATAGCTGGCTGTGTTACAGCCGTGCTGCCTGGCTGGAGCTGGTCCATGCTGCCACTGCTGCCATCACATAGCACAGAGACCAGGTCAGACTGCCTCTGCAGCTGCGCTGCCCCAGGAGCTCACAGCCCCACAGCCCAGAGCACTGCGCCAGCAGTGGAGCGAGCAAGCTGAGGCTGCGGGGGTGGGGGGACAACCTCCCGGGCCAGGAGCTTGGGAGCCAGGCAGGATGGTCCTGCAGGCCAGATATGGCCCATGGGCTGTAGTTTGCCCACCCCTGGGCCAGACTTTGGTGCTGCAGTTGTCCACAAGGGCAGGTGCAGACTGAGGACTGCTGACACTCCCTTGGAAGGGAGAGAACCGAGTGGGGCACAGCCAGAGGGCTGTGTTTAGAAGAGGACGCCGCAAGTCAGAGAGCAAACCAGGTTCCGGACAGCACAGCAAAGTAGACAATGGGCAAGACACCGGCCAGCTGGAGGCTCTTCGAGGCTGGAACTGAGCTAATTCCCACAGCGACTGGCAGAAGGCGGCACAGTGGTGCGTGTCTGCCGTGCTACATGATCATGTAGGAAGACGGTATCATGTGATTTATGCATAGGCAGCCAAATTAAGATTGCACAGGCCATCTGAAAGGTTAAAATCCTTGTGCATTTTATATAATAGCATTGTATATGGATTGTGCCACCTCCTTTTCCAGACCCAAAGTCCAGAGTTTGGTCAAGAGACCAGAGGCTTAGCAAATAGTGATCAGCTAAGAGAAAGCTGGGGTAAACAAGATAACATTACCTTTGCTAAGATACGCTTGGTCAGTAGAAATGCCAGATGTTGAAGCAATAACTGAATAATTATGTTTCATCCAATGTTTCAAATTGAACAAAGGATCCCTGTTCCTATTGTGTTTCTCCTGTAGGGAAACAGTCTTCCCACAGATTCAGCCTTGAGTTTATGAAAAGTTGGCACATGTCAATATAAAAATATGGCATCCTTCCATCTCCCTTCCCAGGGACCAATGCTTGCCTTAAGACATAAAGGAGACAATCTGTATTGTCATGTACTTTCACCGTTTCTTTGCTTTAACCCCTAGGAATGTACCTGTGGGACAATCAAAAGAGTTGCTCCATTCTTATGGACCCCAAATCAGAATTCAATAAATGTTAACTTGCTAACATGAGACCATGGGCGGAGATATTATGTAACCTTTTAACCATTGGCTAATGTGCTATCTTGTCTTGCTGCAAAACCTATCCCAGGGTGTGGAACTGCCTACCCCGTCACTTTCCCCCGTCCATAGAAAATCTATATATTCTATTGTAATCAATTGATTGACAGTGTCTCTGAGCCTAATAAGCAAAGTGACACTCTGCCAGCGCTGTGTGTAATAAACTCCTATGCTTGACCTCTACACGGTGTGGATTTATGTCCTTCACCATCTCTATTCTGGCATTACATAATATTTGACTTTGAAACCTTAGTCTTCTTTTAATGTAGTTTTGTATGTAACTTCTTAGCTTTTTAAAAAAGCAAGCTGGAAAAAAAAAACCCAACTCCCCCAAATTCTGTTATCTGGCATACATTGTCACCCATATGGGTCATCAGAACTCTTTCTCCACTCCTCAGAACTCTTTCTTCTTACAGTTCACCCCTAGTCCCAGTCTCCTTGCCTAGCCATTCCCAGTTCTTACCCAGCTCCTTGTCTCCTGACTCTTGGCCAATCCATTCCTAATTCCCCCTTCTACTTAGCTCCTCATAAATCTGCCTTCTCCCTTTCCCTAATCCTAGTTTTCCCACTGGCTTTCAGGCCCAATCTCCCTCTTAACCTCCCCAGCTCTTTGTTCTAGTCTATTGCTCTAGCAAGTCCATTTTCCCCATGTACCCTGTGTCCTCTTCTGCGCTCCTCTTCCCCTTCACTTCCTCTCTCCTGCCTCACTAATTAGTCCCAATCTCCTTGTCCAGACAGTCCTATTCCCACCCCTGCTCGTCGTCTTATCTTTATCTCCCTCCAACCCCCCATTTACTGTCTCCCAGCCATCCCACTCTCCACCCCGGATGCCAGTCCCAGTTTCCCTCTCTCCCCCCCAGGCTTATTCTCAGACTGTACGGCCTATATCCCCACCCCACTGGTCTGACTCTTTTCTCCTATGCATTTAAATCAAGCAGCCTTCTCTACAACTGTCTGGGCCCAGCAGATAGGTCACTCAGAGCACAGAAGATAGTGTTCCTGTTCTCAGTTCCGGTGCCCAGATTCAGACCCAGCACAACCCAGAGAAACAATTGCAGGGAATTTCCTGGTCTTGAGTATGCCCTTTGTGGACAAAGTCTTTAGGGAATTGAGCACTTAAAGCAGAGGTGGGCAAACTACAGCCTTTGGGCCCCTTCTGCCCGGCCCCTGAGCTCCCCGCTGGGGAGGCTAGCCCCTTGTCCCTCCCCTGCTGTTCCCCATCCCCCACAGCCTCAGCTCACTGCACCACTGGTGGAATGCTCCGGGCGATGGGGCTGAGAGCTACTGGTGGCATGGCTGGCTCCAGCCGGGCTGCGCAGCTGCCTGTCTTGGTGCTCTCGGCAGCGCGGCTGTAGCGCTGCCAGCCAGCAGTGCTACAGGGAGCACAGTAAGGGGACAGGGAGCAGGGGAGGTTGACTAGAGAGCAGAGGAGTTTGGGGTTGTGGTCAGGGGGCAAGGATATGGATAGGGGTTTGGGCAGTCAGAGGGTGGGGACCAGGGGTCCCAGTTGAAGGGGGTGGGGGGCAGTCAGGGGCTGGGGTCCTGGGGTAGTCAGGGAGAAGAGGCAATTGGATGGGGCAGGGGTCCCGGGGGGACAGTCAGGAATGAGAGGAGGGGTTGGATGTGGTGGCGTGGGGCAGTCAGGAGTGGGGGGTCCGGGGATGGTCAGGGGACAGGAAGTGGTGGATGGGGCTGGGGTCCCGGGGGAGTGGTCAGGGGACAAGGAAGAGGGGGGATTGGATGGGGCAGGGGGCCATCAGAGGCCCAGAAGCAGGGGGGTTAGATAGGGGACTGGGGATGGGCCACACCTGGCTGTTCTGGAAGGCACAGCCTTCTCTAACCAACTCTCCATATAATTTCGGAAACCTGATGTGGTCCTCAGGCCAAAAAGTTTGCCCGCCCCTGTCTTAAAGCCTGTCTCCACTGAGCATGAGCAAACTACAATTTTTCAAAAGCTTCAAGTTGGTCAAATTTGGGTGGATTTTCATGTGGATGGCAAAAGTCACACACTTGATACAAAGGCCAACCTCCTGCCAATTTTTAATTGAGGGTATTAAAGCTGTGAAAAGAGCACCAGAATAAAACTTGGAAAAATCAACTGTTCTGCCCACAGCCTCAATCTTGGAAACTGCCAGACCATTTTAGAGGAAAATTTCCCCCCAAAAAGTCAGCCTGAAGGAGACACTGGCATGTGACACTGGTTAATGTTTGACAAAGTTATGAGCAACTGAAGACAGGGTCTTAAAATGGGAATTGTCAGGTAACCTTAATTAAGGCAGTGCTACCAGATTATATACACATGATAAATGAATGTATCAATGTGTATGTGTGTATCGATAATACTTGATACTTCTGTAAATTGTATATATATATCATAAATGTGTATGAGAATCTGTCCTGGTAGAGACAATGTAGATGAGATCCTAACTGTCAGAACAAGATTCAAGAGTGGCTATCTTGCTATCCATGCTAACTAGAGGTAAGAGATTAGAAGTAATGAGGGGGAAGTGGAGGAGATGACATGGAATAACAGATGAGTCTAGCTGCTAAATTGACTCTAGGCACAGAAATAAGCAGAGTAGAAATACTGCAAGACCAGCTAATGCAGCTTAGCCTTAAAATAATCAGAATAATGATGAAGATGATACCCCTGAAGGAAGTATCAGGAAAGAATAAATAAGGATCATTACACTTTGAATATTTCAATAGATGGATTTAACTATTTTGAAAGAAATTTGTTCTAGCTAAAACCTCATAATCAAGTCTGAGCTGCCCTAATATAGAAACCTCCAAAGAGTTTGTAAATGTTGTCTAAATGCTACAAAATTGACCCATTTTTGTGATTCCTAATATTCTGTGTAGAAATAGTTAAATCAAACAGCATATTTGCTACATAAATGCAGGCAAAACTGTTGAAAAGGCAGCAGCCTGAAAACATGACTGGCTATTACAAATGATAATCTAGCCTATCAATACTACTGTCATGTAGCCTGATATGCTACCAGCAGCATTCAACTTATTTATTTGAAATAGTAAACTGCTATTGATGTGGGAGCATGTTTCTCAGTTCCACCATTCAGAATGTCTAAAGGGCAGGAATAGAGCTTACCTATAGCAGCGAGAGTCCCTTCGCCCCAACACTGCTTCTATTAGGAATAAATGTATTCTTGGCAAATGCAATTTCACTCAACTTGGCTTTTGTCAATTACTTTTTGACAAATGGCTTTTGTGTATGAATTTCTGCAAGCTGTAGCAAAATAAAACTGCTGGGACAGGTATCAAAAATCTCAGCCATCTGCTGTGCTAATAACCATGAGGCTGTGAGTACCATGATGGAGATAACAGCCATTAGGAACAGGGTCATAATCTTAGTGTTGTTCTATATCTTGATGAGCTTCTTGCTCCAATTAGATGCTGATGTGGGGGATGCTGAGTGACAAGGTACTTCAAACCAGGTGAGCATTTTGTCTTTGGCAATCATGAGGCCAACTTGAAGTTCATCTGCAGGCATTTATTAAAAAGCAGCACTATGGGTTTTCATTCTAGTTAAATCATAATTCTGATTCTGCCTTTTCAACATTATTCAATTGTAATTAGGATTCCAACATGTCTATTTTTGAAATAGAATGTTGAGTTTTTTTTATATTGGAAATGGGGAATAATTTGATTTGCATGCCAACCTAGCAAAAATAACCATTTTGTAATGCTTATATATCATTTATTGTTTTTTAAATGCTGGTGCAGTGTATGTGGTTCCCACTGATGTAGGATATGCACATGTACACGTCTCATAACTTTGGGTGTTCTATGGTCAGGCACAAGTGAGCAGAGTGTGGACTTGATCTTTGAAGTACTGAGCACTTTCAATTCCTGGCTTCATTGTTCAGTTGAGAGCACTCAACATCTTGCAGGAGGCACTATTGGTCAGCTTTTCAAATGTATCTAAGTGCCTAATGATACAGATAGGTGTCTAGTGTGGTTTCCCAAAGTGCTTAGGTGCCTAACTTCAATTGAAATTGATGAGACTTAGGCACCTGGGGCTTTTAAAAATCCCACTGGACAACTATCAGCACTTTATGGTGCATATGTAATTTGAAAGTCTGGCCCTTAAGTGCATCACAGAATCAGGCCCTAAGGTAGTTAGGGATCCTTTAGCTCTCCTTTTCTACATTTTTCCAATCTGTGATATTTTTATTTTTTTAGGTGTAACTTTCACTTTAATTTTTCTCAATTTCAAACATTTTAAAAGCTACTCTACTATATGCAAGTTGTACCCTGACCTCTTCATTCCCCACAAATCATTGATGTTTGTTCACAACTTTAACCCCAGCTTTATTTCCTATTTTGCATAGAATGTGATTTTAAGCTGAGTATCAGTCTGTCAAACTTGACCTATTGACTGACAGAATAAACTGTGAGGGCCAGATGATGATTCTGTTACCCATGCTGCTTGTTATATCATTCTATGCTTACTTTGTGGTTTCAAACAGACTGCTCACAGAATAAGGTGCTTCTCAGTGTGAGGAAGGTAACAGAATCTATGTCACCGGTGGCACCAGACACACATTGTCTTAAAGAACTGAGCTTATCATTGTAATAGAAAAGAGACAAGACATGGTAGATCTGGTGACAGGTAGTCATCCACTGTCACAGCTACAACTTAGTGCCTAACTGCATATCGGTAACAGAAGACTATATACCTAATATTGGATGTGTTCTTAATAAATACAAATGGAGGTTTTCTGTATTTAAAATCCAGTCACTGGGAGATGCATGTATTTGGTTATAGAATCCCTGCCACTGCTTTTTAAAAAAAAATCTGTTAGCCTCTTGATTATTTTTAAATGTAAACATTTCAAAATTAGGGTCACATTGATCCCTGGAATAACTCGAATGTACTCTAACAATTAAAGCTACCATTTTGGGCCTCTATCCTGCAATAAGTTGCACATGGGTCTATCCATACAGAGCTCATGCAGGGTCAGGACCATACCCTGTTACATTTGAGAAATTGCTCCCTCAGTAAGTAATTTATTATTAATATGTCTGGCTGTTAGACAGTACACACCTTTTGATGCAGAAATATGCCTTTCCTCCTTTCATATTGTATACACGTGGCATTTTGAGACTGTGAGGATTTTTTCATTTGCTACCCTCTTATTTCCAGTGTACTTTTTCCATTGTGAAATTTCCCAGTACAAAATCACTCCATATAGCTGTCACAAACAACGTTTTATTATTTTGTTGATTTAGTGGAGTTAGAAGGATTAAAAGCTGTAAACTTTATTATTATTACTATTATTGTTGAAGGAAAGCCACTAAATGCATAGAGGTACATGCCAATTGTTTCAGTCTTTACCTGCAACAACTACTCTCTAAACAATGAAAGTTATACATCATTTTATCTTTATACTCACTTTACACAGAATAGTATCTCTTCAAAGCAGAGGCTACCAACCATGCCATATTATAACAAGTTATATCTGGATAGTTGAAATTGTTTTGTGACATAGACTACTGTGCCTTGGGAGAATGAACTGAAGTAGCAAACTTATCTATTAAGTTGTCATGGTAGTTCACTCTCGCACAGGTAAACAATAAATATTTTCTACATATCGATAGCATCTAGGTTTTTTAACAATGTAAGTGTTCTCACCAGACAATTATTGGCTTTTAATTTGAAATGGCCCCTTAAGTAAATCTTATGTTTCAATTGAATGGGGAAGACTTGGATAAAAATATTAAGTTTGTCATTTACGAAACCACTAAAGCAACATCTCACAGATGATAGGATTGTGTTTAAGAGCTCTTCAGTAAGTATAATTTCTCAAGGTCATATAGTTCCCAAATGCTGAACAACTTGCCATTTGCCAGGCAGCTTATGTGGTTATTAATAGTATCAAATGCATAGATTTATGTTGTTCTCATATAGATCCTGTTCCTGCTTTCCTTGCACACAGAAATCTCTTTCAAATGAGAGTTTTGAATGCCCAAGTAATGCAGGATCAAGGCCATATTGTACAGAAATTTTGGCTAAAGGTATTGTAGGGTACATATATAGCAATGTCACTAGCACTGGTTGGAGTTCCCATGGGGGAATCTGGTCCTGGTGTCTAAGATTCACAAAGCCCTTAATTCTTTACAGAGCAGCTATATCATTCATATTGATTGTGTCCCATTGAATATGAAGGAAGCCAGAAATTATTCTTTGTTTCACTTGGCCATTGAGTAATAACATTATTCTGCCTGTAATGCTATTTTTCTTCTTAAGGGATATAATTGGATGAGTAGGGAAGGGATAATATAAAAGGAACTTTATTTAGTACAATATTGTGAATTTACTAAAATCCTAAGGACACTGAAAGCATTTATAGTGAAGCCATAAGCATAACAGAATCTTGGAACTAGCTTTAAGCCTGGATAAAGTTCTGTTGTTCAGAGCATTCATGTTTTTAAAAAGAATGACACCAAAAGCTTATGACAAAAGCAGGTTACAATGATTGCCCATCTTCAGAGGAAATCTAAGCAGAAAATAATTAAAATGCAAGCTGGCATGGTTGCTGTGAATAATTATCATGGCTAAACAGCATAACACATCTACCATCTTACCATCCCAGTATAAAGGTGAAAACAAAGGCAGGAGTTCAGCCAGTACATGGAGGAGTCATGTGAAATGCATCATACCCATATAAGGACATTGGGAATATGATGCATGTCTGTCAAAGCAGATGAACAGATAGCCCCAAAAAGGTAACCAAAGCAGCAGTGTGTGTGTTAAGCAAAAACAAAACACCTAGGTGCTCTTCTGCCTCTACTGAAATACAAAGAAGATGGTCATAGGGAGTTAGTAACGCTGGAAGGGGTGGCAATGGAGGAGTATGTTGTCAATCACTTGGAAGATAAAATGACCACAATTAGCCATTTATACCCAGAATGTATACAAATAAGAAGTACAACAGCAAGTTCCCAAAGCAGCATGCCCAGCTATATACAAGTAAGAGGCCAATGGGAACAAATATGCCAAAGGTGCATCAACACTGTCACATGTTAAAGTATAATTGAGACCTTAGGCATGGATACTGCTTTTGTTACCTGTAAGTAGCAAATCTATAGTAGGTAATGAGTAGGCTATTAGGTAAACACACAGGAATAAGGAAGCTGAAATTCTTACACCAGCTCTTTAAGACACATTGAAATACATATTGACTTAAAGCAGCCCACTGTTCAGTGCATGTCATATGTTCTCCTCTGTGCCTCAACCATCAAGTCTGTTACAGCTCCCAACTGCAGGATTTAGTCCTGTAGGAGCTAATGTTCTTTAGGTCTAGAATTGCCTGAGCCACAACTAAGATGGTGAGTGTCACGTTAGCACAGTGAGTGTTCTATATGTGTGTTCATCTTCTAAAGTTAAAGCCTTGTACTCGCTGCTTTTCTCCTACACAAGTAACTTTTTGGTAGATAGCAAAGTTTTGGGAGCAACTGCAAGTGTACTGCTTTTTGAGTCTACATCACAATTTTTGATCTGTCACTAGTATTTAGTGCTGTTTTCTCAGCTTCTCTCACTTTAAAGCAAAAGACTATATTTGTTTACTTTGCTATAAGTGTTGGAGTTAAAGAATCTGAGTTTCATGGATAGTTATAACTTAAAATTTTTTTTCTGGTGTTAATTGTTTTCAGTTAAAGCCTGTAACTTGGCTCCTAGTTTCTTGCTCTGGGTTTTTACAAGCTCATGCGTGGAATTAAAAATCCAATTCAATGCATCCTGCACTCCAATCTGCTAGCAGAAAATTTAAAGGGATATGGTCCATTTTTATAAACCAGAGTTTGTATATTCTTTTAAAGACCTATTGCAGGCCTGACATTGAATCTTAGTCCTATACCTCAACCATACATGTCCTGCCTGCCCTACAGTTTTTCTGACTCATGCTGTAAGAAGAGGGGAGTGGATAATAATCAAAGCTATAACGGAAGCCTTTAGGGACACATTTATAGACCTACAGGCTAAATTGTTTCAGCTCATGACAAATAATAAGGTCACAGAATTTAACTATTGTGCAGAGTTTTATGATTTTTAAAAGGAGTGCTACTGAACTTGTTATTCCTGCCTGATTATGACATTAGAAAGACGAGATGGGTGAGGTAATATCTTTTACTGGACCAACTTCTGTAGGTAAAAGAGATGAGCTTTTTAGCCTCACAGAGCTCTTTTTCAGATCAACAGGATTCAAGATGTAACAATGCACTGGTTAAGTCGCTCTAGTTTTAGCTGCCGTATCTGCCTTTGCCAGTTTTTAAGAGGTGTGTTCATGTTACCCTAATTCAAGTTATGTTTAGTCACTTTGGCTCTACTTTTCCCTATTTTATTCCTTTTATTAAAAAGACAACTGTTGAAAATTAAAAAGTTGTGCTATATCTAAACTAACAAACTAACTTTAAATGGCTGGCCAGATCTCTTTCAAATGGTGCCATGATTTAATTCACGCCATTTCTGTCAAAAACAAAAACAAACAAACAAAACATAATTTTTACATATAATTAACCCCTAGAATTTGGTGGTTGAAAGAAAACCTTTTCAAATCATCAGCCATAAATAAAAATGAATACAAAGACTGAGGTACCACTGAACTTATTATCTGCCATAGTCATAGTCCAGCTTGCAGGTGGCAGAGCTGATGTTTAAGAAGGACTAGACAGAATGATACTGTTGCCTTGAGGTTGGAGATGGAGTTTCTGAATTCTGTTTCCTGCTCTGCCTCTGACTCACTACCTGGCCGTGGGCAGGGTTCTAATTGCCTCTTTTTACTAATCTTTAAAATGGATGTAATAATATCTGCAGTTTTCACAGCATATGGAGATTGTCTATTGAGGATAACGGGACAGGTTGTGAAAATAACGACAGAATGGTGATAGCAATAGTAGTTGTCTATTTCTAAGTTAATACTACAAGACATCAAAAGAATATGCAGTAATTTACGGGATGAAAAAAGCCTTGTAGGGTGGGGCTTATTTTTAAAAAAATTAAAAGGATATTATTGGGTTAAAAATGTCCTTACTTCTGTTTGTCGTAACCTTAATTACTTAAAAGTAAAAGACCTGTTCTTCTTAGCTTAGTAACTGAAACTGCACTGATCATTTTCTAGCTAATATTAGTTATTGCTGTTGTTTCTCATCCATGGATAGTAATACTTAGCATTTTATAGCACTTTATATGTTCAAAGCACTGTAAAGATATTAACCACTAATCCTTACCACATACCTGTAAAATAGTTGGACAACTATTATCATACTCATTTTACAGACCGATAGAGACAGAAAGGTGAAGTGGTTTGCTTCATGCTGAGGCTTTGGCAGAGCCAGGATTAGGACTCTGTGCCTCTTGACATGTGCCTTCTTCCAGAGCATATTGCCTTGCATGTTAGTCAGTGCTGGAACATCTAGGTCACAAACAGTGCCAGACAACTTGAAAGCAAATAAAAGCCTGTTTTCCTGGTATCTGAAAAGAAACAACAATGAAAACATTTCTGTTGTTAATTGTGTTTGGGAAGCTTTTCAAAACACAGAAACTAAACTTATCTCATAGAGATTTAGTACTTGCTCCCAAAAATCAGTGTTCATGCAAATAGGCTGGTTAATTTAGTTAACGCTTCATTATGACTACTCAGACATACAGGATTGAATCTTATTCTGAAGAATGGCATACACAATGCAAGACATTCATATTCCCAAAAATGAAGAGATCACACTGCAGGCAAACAAGAACCTGCCTCTACTTCCTAATATTATGAGTTTTTATTTCATATTACCTTACTTTTTTTTTTTTTCTTACAAAGAACACAATGCTATCTAGACTAATGGAAGATAATAATTGTCACACCATTACAATATTTTATAGCATCTTTCATCTGAGGACCACAATGTGCACTACAAACTCATCCAGGTAGATAGTATATGTGCCTTATAATACTCATCCAGGTAAGTAGTATATTCATATATGACAAATGGGAAACTGAGGCACAGAAAGGTATGGCTTGCCCAAAGTCAAACAGTGAGTTAATAGTAGATACAGGAATAGGACCCACTGCTTAGACTCCAAGTCCCCCGAATTAATCACTGGAGCTGTATGACAGTCTTTTTTAAATCAAATCTTATTAATTTTTGAGGTACATAATAAATGGATACTATACAAATTATAGGTGAAGTGGGCACACCACTTGTGGTTAACATTTCCTGTCATTTCCCACTATAAGACCTTGTTTTCAATTGCTTACAATTAGGGGGTTATCAAATTCGTGGCTATGAAAATCACATCATGTCATGGACCATGAAATCTGGCCTCCCCCATGAAATCTGGTTTCGGGCTACCCATCTGTCAAGGCAGAACTGAGAGCGGCAGCTGCTGCCTGAGTGCCCAGCTCTAAAGGTAGTGCTACCACCAGCAGCAGTGGAGAAGCAAGGATGGCTGGCCTTCAAAGCTGGGCCCCCAGGAAGCAGCTGCCACTCTCCATACTGCCTTGACAGTTTGGTAGCCCGAAACCAGATTTCATGGGGGAGACCAGATTTCATGGTCCATGACGTGACATGATTTTCACAGCCATGAATTTGATAAACCCCTAATTGTAAACAACTGAGAACAAGGTCCTATAGTGGGAAATGACAGGCAATGTTAACTATAGGTGGTGTTGCCAGCTTCACCTATCATTTGTGTGATAGAATCTCAAGTAGAAAGGAAAAGGTGATTGTATCTGTATTTGGTATGGTACAACTACTGCTGGAATCCTATGTCCAGTTTGGGTGTCAACAATTCAAGAAAAGTGTTGATAAATTGAAAAAGGAAAAGCCACAAGAATGATTAAAGGGTTAGAAAACATGCTTCATAGAGAGAGATGGAGTTCTTTAATGCTATTTATCTTAACAAAGAGAAGATTAAGGCATGATTTGATCAGTCTATAAGTATCTATGTAGGAAACAAATATTTGAAAATGGGCATACATTTTTAATAGTGAGAGTAATTAACCATTTGAACAATTTACCAAGGATCATGGTGGATTCTCCATCACTGTCAATTTTTAAGTTAGTATTAGATGTTTTTCTAAAAGATCTGCTCTAGGAATTATTTTGGCCTTTGAACCAATGAATCTATACATAGAAACTTATCTTGACCTTCTGAATGTTAGCACTCACCATCATAAAACAACTGGTTATTTTAGCTTTGAGTCCTTGTGTACCAAACACCATGGGAAAAATAAATAACTCTTTATACTCAGCTCAATAAACAGGGCTGGCTCCAGCGTTTTTGCCGCCCCAAGCAGCGGATGAAAAAAAAGGAAAAAAAAAAGCCGTGATCGGCTTCATTCTTCAGCAGCAATTCAGTGGCAGGTCCTTCCCTCCGAGGGGGACTGAGGGATCCGCCGCCAAAGAGCCGGATGAGCCACCTCTTTCTGTTGGCCAACCCATGCACTTGCTTGCTGCGCTGGTGTCTGGAGCCGGCCCGGTCAATAAATACAAACATTACAAACCCATCATGACGTAGTCTCATCTGTTTCAGGCAGCTCTCATCATAGAATGCATTAAACAAGTTGAAGAGAAATATAAATTCCTTTTCAAAACATGCATTAGCATGTGCAACAAAATGTCCTCACTATCTAAAGATCGGTGGGCATGCTATATTCAATTTTATTATTCAGATCCGGATAAATTTTAACAGGATTTGAATAAAATGGACATTGCATTTCAGATTTTTCTCTGTGATGAATCTCTTAATGGTAGGTAAAATGAAAAAGAAATCTAGTTGACGGTTTGTAATAAACTTTCAGCTCTTGATATCTAGAAATTTGTAAGTCACATAGCTTAAAGTTAGATTACTTGCATTATAAAAGTTCTTTCAGTGTCTCTGGTAAGAAATTTTCATAATAATTGGAAGGGGTTTTGAGGGTATTATATAAAATGAGCATTAATTAATTGTTGAAAGATAGTCCATTCCTAGACCAAGAAACACTTTTTCAGATTTGTCTCTCCTGCTTAAAAAAGATTGAGGTCACTGTACCAGCTGATGACAAAAGGAACTCTCTAATGCAAAATTCTTCTCCAGCCTTTCATCATTTTCCTTTGAAAGTCAGGCAGCCGGCCTTCATTTTCTCCAGATTTCAGATGCATTATTATGAAAGCAATCAGTATATTATGTGTCATGCAGGGAAATATATCTGCAAGAATGACAAATCAATACTGGGTGATAGATTACTTTGAGACTGAACAATTAAAAATTTGAATATCTTCTGTTCTAGAGAGAACTGGAAAAAATGGCAAATGGAAATTTCCACATTTAATGTTTGTAGCAGGGGAGGGAGTGGTAGCAATAAAATAGTAGTCTATTAATCAGGATATGCAAGGCCAAAGATTAAGTCATGGCCAAGCAGCATAGCTAAATCATTATAGGATATGTTTATGCTGAAGCATGTTTCTTTCCACCCAGATTTCAGAGTACTGTATTGGAAAATGCCTCAGACCTGAATACATCACAGCAACGACACAAGAGCTATACCTTGAATAGATACAAGTTATTTGACAGTACAAATAATACAAGAATGCTCAAACATCTAGACACCAAAAAAGAGGCCTAACACAATGATAACCATTTGATTTAATTCTAAAGATTGATGCCCATTTTTTGCTATAGATTTTTAAACAGGATTCCATATTTTGTGATACATAATTTCAGTGGGAAGTTGTGCTTGAAAATGATGGCCTGAAATGGTCCTCTAGTTATTAATCTTTCCTCCTTCAGCCACTTAAAGTTGACAGATTGCTGAACAACACTTTTGAATTCAGTTCCTTTCTTCTGCTTCCCTCTCCTCAGTGAGAGTGTACCTTGCCAGAAGATCATTTTTCATGAGGAGCTGATCCAGCTCTAATTATCTTAAGGAAAATAACACTGGGAAAAAAAGAGATTAAACTAACTCCTGCTACAATTGCTTTGAGTCAAAATTAAGAATTGGCAGGACAATGCTAAAAGGAACCAGTCAGCATCCAAAATTTAAAAGTCTTGAAAAAGCCCATTTAATTCCCCCTTTTTTTTTCCCCTTGGTCTCTGCACTTCCCAGTGGACCAGCACCGAAATAAGAAGGAAGGAATTGTTATAGGTAAGCTTCATGTTCTGGTAAGCTTAGTGGACTGCCTGGATTTGAGCAACACTGAAAATCTCAGGAAAGCTCATCTTTATGTGAGACTTGTAGAAGTTTCTTCTAAAGAAAAGAGGTTTGGAAATATTAAGTTTTGGACAGATGATTCAAAGCAAGCTGACTCTCTGACTTTTTTAAAGTTCACACTTTATGTGCGAAAAAGAAGAACTGACTCTTTAGGTGCATCCAGAGTGAATAACCATTCCACTTATTGAATGTCACTGAGGACTATACACACCATTAGGTGAAGCTGTATGTATTACATGGAGGTTACCCTCTCCCACAATAAAAATACACAGAAGCAGGCCAAGGGAGACAAACTCCACAAGGACTTCTTGCAAAGTGCCCTCCAGATTTTTGTGTTCGGTGGGGGGGGGAGGATTTGACCTGCCCCATTCCCTAGGGGAGAGGCTGGAGTTTCTCTCCAGACCCCATGGATCTACAAGATCGACACAGATCTTGAAGATCCATTGCAGGCCTGCACAACATGCAGCCCAGGGGCCACATGCGGCCCGCGTGGGCTCACTGTGCCGCCCATGGGGGGTGACTAGGCAAGCGGCGGGTAAGGAAGGGGGACTGAAAAGGTGGGTGGGCAGTGGCAGGGGTGAGACAGGCCGGTGGGGGTGGGGGCTGAGGAGGCAAGCAGGCAGGCAGTGACGGTGGGGGCAGGTGAACCGGCGGCAGGGGACAGGGGGCTGAGGAGGTGAGCGGGTGGGCGGGCAGTGTTGGGGGCTGAGTAGATGAGCCGGGAGGGTGGAGGACTGAGGAGGCGAGCGAGGAATCAATGGCTGACCTGTTCTACTGATCTGGTCTGGCTCCCATCCCCTCTCCAAGGGTTGCAGCTGGCTGGAGTTGCTGCCTTCCATGCCTTCCTCAGTCACACCTCATTCATTCAACAGGGCAACTGATTACAAAGTGGGAGGAAGATCTTATCTACTTCAAGCAAAAAGACATTTTTCTTTTACCTTAATTATACTACCTTAGGGGCCCTCTATAACATATTACCAAGGTTCAATACCGCTGTTTCTGTGAGGCAGCGCTGGGGAAGGAGTGTTTGTTTCCACAGGGCGGGTGGTGCTACGGGGGGGGGGGAGTATTTCAGGGAAGGCTGGGTGGCGCTGGAGGGGGGGTTGGCAGGGCCAGGTGGGGTTCGGCCCTCAGCTGTTTTCTTTGGAGTAATATGGCTCTCGCCACTTTACTAGTTGTGCAGGCCTGATCCATTGGAAGTATCAAGTCATCTTAATGAAGACACTGTCCAATTGTTGGTCTCTCAAGGTGACAAGAAAAGTATAAATTCCTTGATATTTGAGGTACTTGGTTACTATGGTGACAAGTATAAGAACTTATAAAGTTTTCCTTCACATTCTGGGGGAAAGATCCTGTTCATTAGACTTTCAAAAAAATGTTTAGGGCCCAAGCCTGCAAGTTACATAGTGCTTCTGAAAGGTGGTGAATGCCCTCAACTCCCCAGAGTCATTGTGACTTCAGGGACCACAGCACCACTTGAAACAATCAGCACTTTACAGAATAAGGCTTTTGGGGTAAAAAAATAACCATTCCAATCCCAGTAAAATATTTATAGAACACAATACTTTGACAAGGAACTCTATTTCAATCCGTGCTGTAATGTTGCAAAGATTTGAATCTGATGTCAAAGCATGATAGGGCTTAGGACTTTCCCACACTTCTGAGTACTTTGAGGTATAGTAGCAGTGGAATGAAAGAGATGATACTTGGAACAAAATGGAAGAAAAGAGTAATGGAACTTTGACTGTCTCTCCTCCTCCCTCCCCGACATTTAACCTTGTTTTGTTTTGTGAATCATAAAACCATGTATGTGAATACTGAAACTTTAATATACATTTGACATAACAAAAAAATCTCAAGGCTTAGGCTTCCACTCAGTTCTCTACTCCTTAACCTAATCTGAATCATGCATGCCACTATAATTGCAGAATTTATTGCTGGATAATAAACATTTCATGGAAGAACATTAATTCTACAACAACATTAAGAAAAAATTCAATGAGATGAACCTAATTTGAGAGAAACCTATAATGGGGTAAGAAATGAGCAGCTCAGTAGGAAGCAACTTGTCTTATTGAATTCCTAATCATTTGTATGTGAGGAAGTAGCAGAATGCTGCAATCTTGAGAGATTTATTGATTAATATTGTTTAATGCTGTGAAGATACCATTGAATAAGGTAGACTATACATCTATAATATTGGTATATAATACCTTTTTTTATCAACAGTTATCAATTTGAAATAGCTGAACAATACATTCTACAATATGGATAAGTGCAGTGCACACAAAAAAGGCAGTAGTTTTAATCAAGCAATTTGTGCCAAGAACATCAGTTTCATTTTCAGTGTTGTTGTAACAATAATGGGAGCTTTCAGTGGTAGCTAATTGATGTACAAAACTGTAAAAATATCTTAGTTCTTTCCTGCAATATAAAAGAACTTTATGGACAAACCTCTTTTTGAAAAATGGGCCCATAGTTTTCAGCAAATTGTAACAAATCCATGATGTTTGAGGACTTAATTGTTATCATTATGCTACATGGTGGGGCAGATAGGACTCATATCCTCTTTCTCTAAAAGCAAAAGGGATTTTATTGTCTTCTCACAGAGTAGTAAATATCCCAGCTAGCTGTCAAAAATATAGGGCCTAGGACACAGAGGTGAATATTTCTGATGCTCTCCAATAGAGGGCACTGGCACTCAAGATGAGCATTGCCTGTCGTAATGCAATTACTTGAGGTAGCTGGGAACTTCCTTGCAAAAAGAGGAAATCTCTAAATTCCTGAGAAACGTGTGACTTTTTATATGTATTATGTATGGATCATGGCTATTGTTAATAAAAGACCTGGTATATCACTCAGGTCATCCTCTCCAAAGTCAAAATAATTACCTTGTGTACATTTAGTAGAGAGAGGTTTTTGTCCTATTTAATTTTAAATATCCCCAACTAATAAGGCTTCTGTAACTGGCCTTAGAAAACTATTCTTCAGCCTAATATTTCTCACAGTTAGAAAGTGTTCCTGTTACTCTGGCTATAACTCCCCTTTCCTAATACTACCCCTTTGTTTCTAGCCCTTTACTAATGCTAAATAAGTCCCTCTCTTCCTTCGTGTTAAATCCTTTCATGGAGTTGTAGATTGTTACCATACTCCTCTCCCATTTCCATAGCTGTCACGTAACCAAAGCAAATCTGTATCTCTCTTTCATCATTTCATTCCTCCCAGCATTCTGATCTTTCATCATTTCTACCGTTCGTCTCTGAACTACCTCCAGCTTCTTATTGACTTTGTGGTGATAAGGTATCCAGAAATAAGTGCTATATTCCAGGTAAATTCATAGAGGATAGGTCCATCAATGGTGTCCCTAGCCTCTGTTTTCCAGAAGCTGGGAATGGGTGGCAGGGGATAGATCACTTGATGATGACCTGTTCTGTTCATTCCCTCTGGAGCACCTGGTATTGGCCACTGTCAGCACAGGATACTGGGCTAGATGGACCTTTGGTCTGACCCAGTGTGGCCATTCTTATGTATTAACCAGATCTATATGGAGAAGGACTATTACTTTCCTTCTCAGTGATGTGATATCCCTTTACAGTCAGCCTAATGGTCATGTTTGCTGCCATATACTGTAAATTTGTGATACTCACATCACTTCTAAGTCTCTTGGCATTATTTTTTTTCAATAATTATTGCTTCCATTGACTGTCTCTGTTTTGAATATATTTTTTCTCAATTGTATTAGATTCATTTTGTAAAAATACAAACAGTTTTATTTCCTTCCTGTATTTCTCTCTCTCTCCATACAAATTCTTTCCTGACTGATGTTTCCAACTCCTCTGAATTAATTATCTGCAGATTACATTAGCATGCTGTTTATTAATGATATATAGAGAGAGTAAAGATACTAAATGGGACTAGAACTAAGATAAGTCCTCTGATATCCTCCTGTCACCTTCCCCAGCTCCAACATTTCTATTTGAATCTTATCTTTTGATTATATTTTTCTGTTTGTTGACACTCCATCTGACAGGTAAGCTCCCTTTTAATCAATTTTGAAAGTGAGACTTTAATGAGATAAACTCCAATTATTTCACATCTACACTGTCTTGGACCATTTTGTAGAATATGCTATGGGTTAATTTAACCTTCAGTTGTTCTTTCTCTACTATATACCTACCTGAATACTACAAAACATAATTACAACATGGCTCATTTGGGGCCTGATCCAAAGCACATCAAATTTGATGGGCACCTTTCCATTGACTTAAATTTCAGATCAGGTTGTTGGTGTACAACCTTCTCTTTTAGACTTAATTGATATTCCCACTGCATAGTGTGTCAAATGGGACTGGTTAAAAAAATTTTCATTGTGCATATGCATCAATTAACTGTAATCACTGTTCTTTTATTGACACTGAAACTAAAAAGAAATTAACAATTTCCCAGGAAAAGAAATACTGTGAGAAGACAATAAAAAGCCTATTTGGGAAACTGAAAGAATGGAGCCTTTGCTTTTAGTGGATTAGACTAGACCAGACTCATCTTTCATTCCCTCCGCTCACCCCAAGCAAGGTACAGTGGCAGCAGTTGCCAGAGAATTGAGAACAGAAGAGGCCATCAAGATGTACCTGTCATTAACTCTAGAGATCCCAGAGGAGTATCTCTGGATGTTGGAACTGATGGAATCCTAGTGACAGAGGATGTGGAAAAAGCTAATGTACTCAATGATTTTTTTTGCCTCTGTCTTCACGAACAAGGTCAGCTCCCAGACTGCTGCACTGGGCAGCACAGTATGGGGAGAAGGGGACCAGCCCTCTTTGGAGGAAGAAGTAGTTCGGAACTATTTAGAAAAAATGGAAAAGCACAAGTTCATGGGGCTCGATGCGCTGCCTCTGAGGGTGCTAAAGGAGTTGGCGGATGTGATTGCAGAGCCATTGGCCATTCTCTTTTAAAACTCATGGCGAATGAGGGAGGTCCCTGATGACTGGAAAAAGGCAAATGTAGTGCCCATCTTTAAAAAAAGGGAAGAAGGAGGATCCGGGGAACTACAGGCAAGTCAGCCTCACCTCAGTTCCTGGAAAAATCATGGAGAAGGTCCTCAAGGAATCAATTCTGAAGCACTTAGAGGAGAGGAAAGTGATCAGGAACAGTCAGCATGGATTTACCCAGGGCAAGTCATGCCTAACTAACCTAATTGCCTTCTATGAGGAGATAACTCGGTCCGTGGATGAGGGAAAAGCAGTGGATGTGCTATTCCTTGACTTTAGCAAAGCTTTTGATACGGTCTCCCACAGTATTCTTGCCAGCAAGTTAAAGAAGTATGGTCTGGATGAATGGGCTATAAAGTGGATAGAAAGCTGGCTAGTTCGTCAGGCTCAATGGGTAATGATCAACGGCTCCATGTCTAGTTGGGAGCCTGTTTCAAGCGGAGTGCCCCAAGGGTTGGTCCTGGGGCCGGTTTTGTTCAATATCTTCATTAATGATCTGGAGGATGGCGTGGACTGCACTCTCAGCAAGTTTGCAGATGACACTAAACTGGGAGGAGTAGTAGATATGCTGGAGGGTAGGGATAGGATACAGAGGGACCTAGACAAATTAGAGGATTGGCCCAAAAGAAACCTGATGAGGTTCAACAAGGACAAGTGCAGAGTCCTGCATTTAGGACAGAAGAATCCCATTCACTGTTACAGACTAGGGACCAAATGGCTAGGAAGCAGTTCTGCAGAAAAGGACCCAGGGGTTACAGTGGACGAGAAGCTGGATATGAATCAACAGTGTGCCCTTGTTGCCAGGAAGGCCAACAGCATTTTGGGCTCTATAAGAAGGGGCATTGCTAGCAGATTGAGGGACGTGATTATTCCCCTCTACTCAGCACTGATTAGGCCTCATCTGGAGTACTGTGTCCAATTTTGGGCCCCACACTACAAGAAGGATGTGGAAAAATTGTAAAGAGTCCAGAGGAGGGCAACAAAAATTATTAAGGGGCTGGAGCACATGACTTATGAGGAGAGGCTGAGGGAACTGGGATTGTTTAGTCTGCAGAAGAGAAGAATGAGGGGGGATTTGATAGCTGCTTTCAACTACCTGAAAGGGGGTTCCAAAGAGGATGGATCTAGACTGTTCTCAGTGGTACCAGATGACAGAACAAGGAGTAATGGTCTCAAGTTGCAGTGTGGGAGGTTTAGGTTGGATATTAGGAAAAACTTTTTCACTTAGAGAGTGGTGAAGCAGTGGAATGGGTTAGATAGGGAGGTGGTGGAATCACCTTCCTTAGAGGTTTTTAAGGTCAGGCTTGACAAAGCCCTGGCTGAGATGATTTAGCTGGGAATTGGTCCTGCTTTGAGCAGGAGGTTGGACTAGATGACCTCCTCAGGTCCCTTCCAACCATGATATTCTATGATTCTATAAATCAGTATGATATATATATATATATTTGGGTCATATCTGCTGCAATGATTACTTAGAGAAGAGAGTAAATGATGGGAGAATCCAATGCAAGGGCCTGGTCCAAAGTCTATTGAAGTCAATTGAAAAGCTCCTACTGAGTTGGATTGGATTAGGCCCCACGTGTTGAATGTAAGTACGTCAGATCAGCTGAACTGATGGAAAGAGGGAGTGGGATAATTTTGTAACTAATAAGTAATTAAAATAATTGTGGAACTAAAAAAACACTTCACATCTCTTTCCCTAATCTATACATTGGTCTTGGTAAACTCTTTAGGGCAAAGGCCTATTCCAATTTATGACTGTGACACAATCAGTTCCTTGCGAATTCTATACAATAATAGATTATGATAATTGCATGTGACTGAACTAGAGATAATATTTAGCTCTCTGTTCTATTTTTACAATGCTGTGGTCATGTAATCATTCATTTAGATTGTGTACTGTACTGTCACAATTTTGGACAAATAAGGTTCCATGAGCCTTTCAGGATTTCTTGTAAAAAACAGAAATCAGTTTTACAAAATTAATTCTAATTTTATTTAAATTTACTTATGGTACTTCTGAGGATAAGTGAACTGGTTCTGAACCTTGATTGTTAATGCTGGGAAATTTTTGGCTAAATATCCTATCCAGGACTTCAACAAGCCTGCTTGTGTTGACTACTATCTGAACCTCAAAGTGTAATGTCCTTTATAGTGACCAAATGTCTGTCTGATTTTTTCCAGGGTTTTGCTAATGCTAGGGGAACAAGGTGCATCACAAGTGCAGTTTGACCCATGGAAGTCCAACAATTCATAAGATTTGGAGTGGGAGAAAGTAGATCTGAACCTCTCCCATCTTAACACACATACACACACACACCCCATCCTGCTCCAGAAGTCAATGAGAGTTGTCACTTATATCCATGACAGCAGATTAGCCATCCTCAGTGGGGGAAGGCTGAAGGAGAATGCTGATTACTGTAGCCAGGGTGAGGTGGAGAGGTCCCCTTTGGTTTTAACAGAGATGTAGGAGCTGTGCTCTTCCTTAATTTAACCTCTGGGTTCCCTGAATGAGAGATACCAATGGGAGATACCTGTCTGTAGTCAAGAAAAAGACATATCTTACACCTCCAAGTTCTCTTTGCAATACCAGTGAGAAGAAACTGGGATAAGAAGGATGGAGTGTAGGGTGTGGGGAGGGCAAGGACTGAAAGTAGAGGTGAGAGAGACATGTAGAGAAGATCAGATAAGTCTAGAATCCCTAATAGGCAAAGCATTAGATTCCACACTATCGAGTATTCATGCTTTATACCCATCCGTGCATTAGCTCTTTAAATCTGATGTGTCCATGCAATATGTTATGTATCTGTATTCTCTCTCTCCAGAACTAAGTAAATTAACTGAAAGCAAGGTTTATGTAAATACCATGAATCTATATGGATAGTTCTCCTTTAAGAACTATTTGAGTTGGTATTGATATTAACAAGTTATACATGCATATAGTCATCTGTTTTCATGTCTTAATGTTTTCTTTTTCCACAACGCTTGTTGCTGTGGCCTTTGTTCTATTAACAAATACCTGACTAAGGTGATCATTGCTCCATATCATGTTTCAGAACATGATCATATGCAAGGTCCAGCAAATTGATTAGCAACTAATAAAGCATATTTCCAGTAATTACTGTCGCAACACTTAAAATGCATGATCTGATGTTTATTCTGTGTGTGTGCTTAGAAATGTTAATCATTTATGCAAATTCAAATAGTATTAAAATTCAGTTCTGATTTGTACCCTGCAAGCATTTGGACAAACATAAGCAATGATTTGCTGCTCAGCAACCATTTAGTCTTGGCATTTTAAGTTAGGTTAAGTCAAGTAACAATTAAACTCTATTTTTCAAACTATTGACATGTGAACCGTAGAACTATCCTACTTTCCCATCTGCAAAGTTTGGTTTGAAATCTCACAGAAACAGGCTTTCTTGTATGATATTGTCACTTTCAGTCATGGTCTCTGCTGGAAACGGGACATGAAAACAATAATGGGCCAGATCTTCAGCTGATGTAATGGAGCTATGCCAATTTGATTTCAATAGAGCTATGCCAGTTTACACCAGGTATGGATCTAGCTTAAATATATGTGGATCTCGAAAGGAACAAAGCCTCAAAGTGCTGGTGGTATGTTTGTTCAAAACTGGTTCATTAGTCTGAAATTACTGTATTGTCATGGTCCAGTCTGTAAATTCAATAGGTAATTAACACCCTATCCATTAATAATTTCTACAGTATCTCAACTACACTTCATTAAGTCATCAAACAAAGGCACTGATAAATCCAAAATGACTCATTACCCATAATATTGCTTTCTATAATCTTGTGTTTTTTAAACTGTTTTGCTCACCTGCTGTTTGTACACCTTAAATACAAACATTCACAATTACTTTTCCTTCTACTGATGCTGTTTAAAATGACATTATAAAATGAAGCCCAATATATTTGTTCAATGTGTAATTTTTTCCATATATTTGTATTGTCTTCACTGAAAAACCTTTCCAAGTTGTCAAAACAGGCTATTAGTATTAACTTAGTCAAATCAAATTTAAATTTATGCAGACAGCTCATCATATGAAGACATTCACATGCAAAGCACAACATCCTTGAGTAACTTAGTAAAACAGAGAAGTTAGTATCAGAAATTTTAGAAAAAGAGAATCACATCAAGTGTAATTTATCCTAATTGAGACTGATTTAAAATAATTTTTATTTCAAAGGGAAATATAATTTTTTGAATTTTTTGAGCCTTTTTTGGTTGTGCAAAATTCTCAGTATTATAATTTTTTTTCTTTTTATTCTTGTTTTCTTAATACAGTATGTGGAACAGACTCTGCATTGCCAAAATTTCATCAATTATCTTGGGCTTTCATTAGATCATACAATTCTTAATATTTTTCCTTCCTCCTTTGCAATTGCTTTAGTATCTGTAGGCTTTAATAAACATGCTAATACAGTGTAAATAATGTAAGGGCCTGCCTGTAGATTATCTAGGACAAGGTATGCATTTGATCACATCCCACTAGGCTGTTTTGTTTTGCATACTTAAAGCATTACATCTACAATACTAGGGAAGTTTTGTATTGTTGTTTTCTAGTTATTGTGTGCCGAACTTTGTTATACCAAGTCTACATCAGGATAAATCAATCGAAATCAGTGAAGTTAGACCAATGTAAAACTCTGTTATATGGTAGTGAATCAGGATCAGTATTACTAGTACATATGATCAAATACCAGAAAAAAAATGTCCAATTATTGGATAGATTTTGCTGTTATCTGGCATATAAATGATTTGACAATTAAGAACATAAGAATGCCCACACTGGGTCAGACCAAAGGTCCATCCAGCCCAGTCTCCTGTCTACTGACAGTGGCCAATGCCAGGTGCCCCAGAGGGAGTGAAGCTAACAGGTAATGATCAAGTGATCTCTCTCCTGCTATCCATCTCCACCTTCTGACAAACAGAGGCTAGGGACACTATTTCTTACCCATCCTGGCTAATAGCCATTAATGGACTTAACCTCCATGAATTTATCTAGTTCTCTTTTAAACCCTGTTGTAGTCCTAGCCTTCACAACCTCCTCAGGCAAGGAGTTCAACAGGTAGACTATGGGCTGTGTGAAAAAGAACTTCCTTTTATTTGTTTTAAACCTGCTGCCCATGAATTTCATTTGGTGGTCCCTAGTTCTTATATTATGGGAACAAGGAAATAACTTTTCCTTATTTACTTTCTCCACACCACTCATGATTTTATATACCTCTATCATATCCCCGTTTAGTCTCCTCTTTTCCAAGCTGAAAAATCCTAGCCTCTTTAATTTCTCCTAATATGGGACCCGTTCCAAACCCCTAATCATTTTAATCGCCCCTCTCTGAACCTTTTCTAATGCCAGTATATCTTTTTTGAGATGAGGAGACCACATCTGTATGCAGTATTCAAGATGTGGGCATACCACAGATTTATATTAGGGCAATAAGATATTGTATGTCTTATTCACTATTCCTTTTTGAATGATTCCTAACATCCTGTTTGTTTTTTTGACAAATTAATATTTGACCAGCTACTGTAGAAACTTTATCAAATAAGTTATTTGATCAATGGCATTTTTTTTTGTAAAATACATTCAATAAACAGTATTTCATCTGTTCTAAACCTGTAAAGTTCACAGCATACTTTGTTGTATTTCAAACCAGTGGGATTGGGGAAAAGAATTACCATATTTAATTCAGACAATTTCAGAACATTTACCATTGTTTTCATGATACCTTCTGATTTTTGGAAACTTGCTTGTTGGTGATGAAATTGTGTCAGCAAAGGGGATTTCTCCCAGCTTTTTTCACAAGTTCAGCACAAACCTCAACTCCATGTCTATGTGAGGTGCTTTCAAGGATAAATCTACTGACATTTTAATTTAATTAAAGTTTACTAATTATGGAATGCAGCAATGGAAACAATGCAACCAAAGTTTATTTTTTTTATGATATGAAGTTTGTTCAGCTAGGTTTAGAATATATCCACTTAATATAGAATTATTAGCCTGCCTAAAAAGACAAGGAGTTAAGAATTGCTAATCTAGCTTTCTCATTTATTTTCAATCATGTCAGAAAGTTTCTTTTCAAGAACAAATGTAGGCAAGACATTTGAAGAGAAGAGAAGATGGTCCTGAGAGCCTCATGACATTAGCCAAATTCAAAAAGACTCTGAGTAATGAGGACATTGGAGGAAGGGTTTCTGCATACAAGTTTTGTTATTTTTTTTGCCTGGATCTGTAAGTCTCTGTATGAATAAAGTGTCTTTAAGAAGTTACTTTACAAAGCCTCTGGGTTCCTTGGTGCAATTATTGTGTGTTGTTGGAGGATTAAAATTTAAACCAGAGAAGCCATGAAGTTGGACCTCTGGGAAAAAGTGTGTTTAAGTTACTTGGAAGATTTGGGCATGTAGGGCAACTGGATCATGGGGTTCTTACTTCCAAGAAGGGTTACTAGACAGGCAGTGTGTACCCTAAGAGTGACCCAGAGGGGCCACAGCTGGAGATAGTATCTGGACACGGATCATACTTCAGTATTAATATTTGTTTTGCACCTATTTTGTTTTGTAAATGTGGTGTTTCACTCATCTTTAGCTTATTGCTGGATCTGAATAAATAAATAAAGGCCCTAGTCACAATGCTGTATAATCAAAAGGCTGTTGTGTTAACAGGGAACAATGACTCTAATTTTGATTAGTGTAACTTCAGTGAATGAAACTTGAAGCTGTATGATATATTATCGAATCACATCTTTAAAGATGAAAACTGAACACCTACTGGAGTATGGCTGAGTTAAATAGAAAACTCTTTATCCACTGCCTACCAGTCCTATAATGGTAGTTGAAAAAGTGATCAGTGTTGTAACAGAATTATGGTTGGCATGTTGCACAGTTTAACAAATGAGCTGGAAAAAGATAAAGCCAAAGAAGCGTAAAACACAATTGTTCACACACACAGAATTTAGTCAAGACCAGTCAAATTTGGTCAGACAGGTGAAAATGTAAGTTATTTTTTAATTCAGCTCCTACTTCTCAGGTTTACAACTTTTCCAATTATCTTGTGATGTGGCATTGGGGAATTATTTGTAATTATGGCAGAAGAAACAAGTAAAGAAAAGGAAAGTGTTCAACAATGTGAGCTTAATGCTCAATTTAAAAGTGAGGCAATAAAGATTCATACTTTGATATCCGTTAAAATGTTTGTCTGCATTATAGTTGGGGCAAATATAACCAACCACTTGGTGATTTTTCAATTTTTTTAAAATATATTTTTTATGTTTTCAATAATGGTAATACAATATCCCTATAGACTGTAGTACATTTAAGAGTTTATATAAAAGGTCATACTGGTAACACCACTTTTCAAATGTATTATAATGATGGAAAAATCTAAAATATAAAAACAAAGAAACTCTATATGAAGAAAGAAGGTAAAGATGGGGGAAAGAGAGTGATGCCAAAGACAAAGATAAGTAAGGTTATAGCTGATACTAATATCAAATGGATGTATGAAGGGAAGTGGTCAACGTGCTCAATGCTGGATCACCAGTAAGAGGCTGTGGTCCTATGGCAATGTGGCTCTTGGTCAAAGGCCTTCAGGAGGTGAGGGTTGGAGGGCAAGACTAGCTTTGTGCCACCTTTTGTACTGTCTAATCTGGGGGCAAGTCATGATCTGGTTTGTCATTCAGGACAATTTAAAGCAGACCTAAGCATTACAGTCATTGTGCCTCCAGATCAAAGTAGTTTCAATGGGGATAGGATCTGGTCCAGTTTTTTCTGGCTCTGAGCTGTCATTACAAAGGAAGTTCTAGCCCCTTCAAGTCTGAATGAACTGCATCTGAGGTTAATGCATAATAGAGGTTTTTGAATAGTAGGGTTTTTTGAGGGGTGGACTCAATCTATAGAAGAGAAACCCATTTAAAAGACAAAAAATATTGAAATAAGAGTAGTTGTACTCCATTCATTTACTCTTTGAACTGGCACTAACCTCCTAATGGGAGTGAATTGTTCTCAAGTGATTGTCTTGCTGATCTAGGACTGGAAATGACAGATCCTGGAAAAACCCAATAGTCAGCCATTCTTGGTTAGAGACATGTTTGCCTGAAATAGGACCCATATATGGTGTCTGGGTCCTGATATTACTCCCACTGATTTCGCAATAAAATCCTCATTATTTTTTCTGCTAATAAGTAAAGTCTGCTACAATTTATGTACTCCTCGCCCCTTTTAAATACAAGGAGTATTCTTGGTGCTAAAATCTACTTCTAGGTTGAGATTTAACATATAGCATGTAATCTCTCATGTTACAATATCCATTTTCTAAAAGGTAAATCAAATATCCAATGGAAACTGCCTTTTTAAAAAAATCTCACCCATTGCTGTGGTTCTACAATGACAATTCTTTATTTATGGAAATAATTTCCAGAAAATATCTTTTTTGCCACATGGTTGCATTTTTAAAATAGTTTTTAGGGTGGAAATTTTTAAAATGCTTAGTGTTGGCCTAATTCTGCTCATGTTGAATTCAACAGTAAAATTTCCTTTCTTAGTACTGAAAAAATTGTCTATGCTCTTTTTTTAAATTCTTAGTTTTGTGGCAAACTCAGACTGAAGTGAAAATTGAAGAAACAATTCACCCTTTTAAAAACTGAGTAATGAATGTAATATGTATAAAGGCAAAATCCTGCAGTCCTTATTTAAGACCTATTGGAGGGTTCACTCAGAGCTGGGGGCACCTCCTCCTGGCCACTATGGGAATTAACTCCTTACAGATCCAAGGCCCCGCTTCTACTGGTTGCTGCATGCCCTACTGTTGCTGTCTCTCCCAGTCTCTGCAACTCCAGGTGAACCTTCTTCATGACTCAGCCATCGGGCAGTTCACTATACATGTTTCTCCTTTCTGGTGTATCAGTCTTTCATTGCTAGGAGTCTTAGGCAGTCTCCCCATTCGCTGCGCCATGGTGCCACTTCCTCAGTGGCTGGGTTCCAGCTCAGGGGCCTCTAATCAGCAGCCACAGGCTGTTCCCTCCTGAACCTTACTGCCTTTTCCCTGATCACTTTCCTTACCTTCTGGCTCTCCCCCACGGCTTACCTACCAGCCTCACAACTCCCTCATCCCAGAGAGTAACTGCAGCCTTGCATGCTGCTTCGAACTTCCTGCCTTTATAAACCCGTCTTGTTCACATACAGGTGAGCTTCCCCTAATCAGGTGTTTCCTCTCAACACTAATTCTCCCAGCTTTCAGTGTAGTAGATTAATTGGCCCATCTGTCCTCCATTAACCGCTGCCAGTGTGGGGGTGAACACTCCATCACAAGGCCCAACAAGTGTCAGTGTTTTCATGACTGGGCTTTTAGTGTGATTTTTTTTCAGTTGGACTCAAGGTAGGCTTAATTCTGCTCGTACTGGGAGTTTAACTGTTGAGGTCATGGAAAGCAGAGGTATTCCGATGCTGATTAAAGCAGGTTGAAAATTTTCTGATAGAACAGTTTTTCTCTGGAAAATGCTGGATCAATAAAAATAAAGTGTTTTTTGGTGTTTGTTTTCTTTTGTTTGTTTTTTGCAGAAAGTATCAATTTATCAATTTTCAGGGAATTATTGAAACACTTAAAATTAAGGTCAAAATGTTTTATTGTTGAATGTCATTTTAACTTGTATGATATTCTATTATATCTTAGAATAGAATCCAGTATGAAAGTCAAAACATAACCTTACTGAAATAAAAATATGAACCTTCCTTCAAAATTGAAGTTTTTCCCTTGGAAAAAAAAATTGATATTGCAAAAAAGGCATTTTCCAGTGGAAAATTGCTGACCAGTTCTTGGTAAAGGAATTATTACGCCTTAAGCCCAGCACCAGACCTAAGATTCAATGCAGCTCAGAGAGAGACTTCTGAGTCACAAATTCTCCTCCATTTCCTCCTTGCTCCAGGTGGACAATCTACTGCTTGTTTCTATCAGTAGCAAATTATACTACTACCCACACGAGTTCAGAAGTGCTTGCTAGTAAGCAGAACTTTGACAAAGGCTCCACCTATCTCTGTATCTTTCCTCTCCACTCCCTGTCCACTTGCCTTGGATGGAAGTAAACAGACATGCCGTGCTCTCTTATTTTTTTTCATCCAGACCCAATGTGTGGGTAACCCAAGCAGGGGTGTAAAGGAGGCTCTTGCTCCCTTTTTCTTCCTCCTGTGGGTGTGTAGTCTGCTATTTGGTCCCCAATTATTATATTATGGCATTGTGCATGGGATAATACTTTGTTTTGTAAGGTTATATATTTATTATACACAATGTGTGCAGGAGAAAATTTATCTGGGCAAGCAGAGCAGGGAAGTATGTATGTAGAAAATATAGTAAAGAATAGGGCAGGTGCTTGCATTTAGGCGGCTTAGGCAATCGCCTAGGGCGCCAGCATTATTAGGGGGCGGCATTTTGCCAGAGGAGGCGGCAGGCAGCTCCGGTTGACCTGCCGCAGTGGTGCCTACGGAGGGTCTGCTGGTCCGCGGCTCCAGTGGAGCTGCCGCAGTAGTGCCTGCGGACGGGTGGCTGCTCGCACGGCTGCGGTGGACCTCCCGCAGGCACGACTGTGGCAGCTCCACCGAGCCGTGGGAGCAGCCAATCGTCCACAGGCAGGACTGCGGAGCCTGGGGACCAGCATGCGGGGCAGCAAAATGGCTGTGCGCCTAGGGCGCTCAAACCCCTAGCGCTGGTCCTGATAAAGAACATCAACTGGGAAATGGTCCTTCTCAACAAATAGACCCTTCTTATGGATAAAAAGCTCAGAGTGGGTAAATCCTAAGGAAATTAATTCCCAAACGGCTGTGCAATCCCTAGAGGCCTGAATCAATGCTCTTTTCTCACTAATTGTATTGACAGCTGGCAGTTCCAACCTTCAGGCAATTTATCTTCCCACAGTACATTTTTCAAGAGGTACCTTGTTGTGGTATTGACGTTACACCAGTGAGGAGTGATGGATAATAATAAAATCCCTAGATCCCTGATAGATGGGGGGTTTTTTTGTAGAGAGCTTTCACTGACAGTGGCACACCTTGTGGCCTATGTAAAATATTTTGAATAGAAACAGAATGTTAGATAAATTAAAGGAGAAAGTGGTGGTTTATGTACAAAATTCTTCTTCATAACCAGATGGTAATAGCAATGTTTGTTTGTGGTACATAAAAAGATAAAACAGTTAAAATATTAAAGTTTTTATGTAGAGAAAAGAACTTCTGTTTGTTTTTTGTGACAGTTTTGAAGAGTCTTCCAGGGTTTTCATAACCTTCCCCCTCTCTAAGTGGCTTATTAGTGGTGCTAAAAACTCACTCTGTGGCTATGTCTACGTTACAAAGTTGTGTCGGCAAAATTTATGTTGCTTTAATTAAAGCAGCATAAATTAAAATTGCTGTTGCATGTCCACACTAGCTCCTTTTGCATTGACACAGAGAGCAGTGCACTGTGGTAGCTACTCCACTATGCATCTGGCTGCAGGGTGCCTTGGGAAGGGTTTGCAAGGCCACATGGGGCAGGTACAGCATTGCATGATGCAGGTTTCTCAATCACATCATTCCACAGGCATCCTACTAGATTGTCAGCTGCTTTTCGACTGAAGTGTGTGAGAGGGAGAGAGAGGAGAGTGGTGTGTCTGGAGTGGGGCAGACAGCATGCTGACTGACCTATCCTGAGGCAAGAGATCTCCCATGTCAGCCCCTGGCCCACTCTGCCTGCCTATGGTTCTGTGATTCCCTCCGAATTCTCTCACAGTCTCTTCAGCTGCCTGGAACAGCATCCTGAGCAGCTCTGTGAGCCCTTCATGCTGAGGAATGTCAAAGCAGCACAGCAGTCTGCCTGCAGCTGTGTTCCTAGTACAGGGCAGAACAGGAGCATTCCAGTGATTTGCACTTTGTTCCCCAAAGGGAGAGCATGGCTGATCTGTGAGTTACTTCCTGGAGCTCTGAAGGGGAAGGGGCACATGCCTTCAGGGCAGCAGATATCAAAACAGTGAGCAGAGCAGTCATAGCAAGCATTGTGGGATACTGGTGGTTTTATTTTGTTGGCAAAACAGTAGAGTTTTGCTGCCAAAAGTAGTTTTGTAGTGTGTATACCTCCCCTGCTTTGTTGGCAAAAGGCAGCTATTGCCAACAAAACTTTGTAGTGTAGACAAGGCCTGAGTTGGGACTTAACATACACCAAAGGGAATATGTATGCACAAGAAGAGCAGAAAACTCCAGTTGAAAAACTTTTTCCAAAAATTTCCTAATCAGTAGACTCATCAAAAACATCCTTTCCTACAAGTAGTTTTAGTTTTGATGAGTTGGCATTTTGATGAATGAAAAAGGTTTGAAAAATTCCTATCTAGCTCTAGTCCTGAGCATCTGCAGCTCCTGTCGTATTCAGCTGGAGTTATGGATGCTCAGCATTTTTGAGGATCAGAAAAGAGGAATTTCAAGGTGGGCACCCAAAACTAGAGGGACGTTTTTGAAAATATAGGGGTAAGCAACTTGCCTCTTGTCATACGGTGAATCAAAGATAGCTCAGAGTGAACACTTGCTTCCCAACTTTTCCTGCTCAGAAGCAAATGGGATTAATCCCTCTTCAACGCTTATATCCTGCATAGAACACTCCTGCTACTGAGGCCAACTCTCTTCCATCCCTCCCAAAAGGGTACTTGTCAGGGCTCTGTGCATATGTCTGCCCAGATACTTCTACACTGATGATTGGTGGGTTTATGCAATTCAGTCAGGGAATATTTTAAATACCACTGCAGCATAATGTATTTAGAAGTCGAAGCAATTTTCAGACCAGTTAAATTAGGTTTTTTCTCTTTCTAGTGTCATAAACAGCACCCACATCTGCGTACTTCTTTCTAAAATAATGAATAACACATTTATAAGATCTTAAAGTGAATTACAGTACATGTGGGGACACTTAATAAAATGCATTTTATGCTATATATGTCCAATGGGTACACAAACACATACATAATAGCTACAACTTAGAAAATTTAGAGAATTCTAGTGAAGTACAAAAAAATTGAGATATTGTAGTATTTGGCCTAATGAGTTGCTTTGATCTCATTCATGCTCTATTGGTTAAATATCTTAGAATTCAAAGAAGGAAAAACACAGGACAAGTTATCTCAATTACTAATCTCAGAGACCAGAATTACACCGTTACAGAAAAGTTATGTGGGAGTGTCGAGGCTGCACACTGGCCCTTAATTTTTTTATATAAATTTTTGAAATAAACGTACTGATGAAAAATACTGGCTTGACAACACTGGACAATAAATTCCTTTCTCATATAAACAGAGCAGGATGAGAGGATGAAGACCTCAGGCGGAGGACGTTTTTTTTTATGAAGCTGGAACAAGTTTTGAGT
The DNA here is from genome assembly GCF_025201925.1 of Gopherus flavomarginatus. Taxonomy (NCBI): domain Eukaryota; kingdom Metazoa; phylum Chordata; order Testudines; family Testudinidae; genus Gopherus; species Gopherus flavomarginatus. The sequence continues at coordinate 180,820,617 of NC_066619.1, forward strand.
GTATAAGGTTTTTATGTAAGTGTTCTATAAGTGGATTTTTACAAGTATTCACAGCCCAGTTATTTCCTTGGGACCCTCCCATCCTATGTCCTTTGCTTCATGAAGCCCACATATCTGCTTTTTACTATATGCGGTGTACTCATTAAGGCATGCAGAATATGCGTTCCTGAGCTTGTGGTCCCGTCTGAGACTTTGGGCAAACTTTGACTAAATACAATTAGAAAAAGAAATCTGAAATATCCCTCTGTTGCTTCCATCCGTAGTTACAAGCAACTGTCCCAATACATGGATTCTATTACTCACCCTTTATTCTGGAAAGGATCTATTCAACCCTGCTGTCATGATGCTTGAAATGTGGTCAAGTCTCTGTAATTTCATTCTTCCATGTGTGCAGTTGTCCTATAATTAAAATATTTTGGAATTTAGTACATGTACTGCACTTAGACTTCCACTGTGCTACCTACTTGTAGGACTCTCAGATGTTGAAAGGAGTCTCTTACAATCCCAGAGCTAGTACTGCACAATTCTCTCTCTCTCTTTTGCAGAAAATGTGGTTCTGAACTTCCACTTCACTTCAACAGCACCCTTCCTATGGCAGTGACTACCTAGGATAAAAGAATTGAGTGAGAGATTCTGCAAGACTTGGAGCATCCATATGGTCACCTTTATCCTGAGATAGGTCCTTCCAATTTGAGAATATAATAATTCACTGAGACAGGGATCCTATCCCTTCAGCCATATCACCTCTACCCATGTGTTTTTTTCCCCTGACTTGCATTCCCCTATCAGCGCCTCTTTTAGAGATGTTTGTGCACATATCCTTTCCCCTCATTTCAAAATAGCTGCAGTATCTCAGATACCAGTGTGTAAAAGGTCAATATTTGCGCACAGTTACTAATGACAACAACTAGTTGAAGGCAAATGTTTGTATCTGTTTTATCCAAACCTCCTCCTTTTTATAAAAAGTAGACTAATATGCCCTCTTGCACAAGTCAATGCAGCAATACTTATCCATGCATTTGTATTCTACATAATACATTGGTACAATACTTTTTGACCTCTGCCTCCTGAAAATGATCAGCATCCACTTAAAGAATCTAAAACGAATTAACCAAACTCCCAAATATAACTAAAATATGAGATCATATCACTCTTGTGCTGTTCAATTTATATTAAGTCCCAGTTCAACAATGCATTGGGCTAAATTTGTCCCTCATTTAAGTCCATTGAATGTGGGTCATAGATTTTAAAATGTTTGAGCTTTACAAAGTTCTATCTGGTCTCTCACCTCCTCCATCATTAAACCTGCATGTCCCCTAAACCCTTTCCAGGTCTCTCAGATTCACTCGCTTTCAGTTGCTCTCTACTCCAAAGTTCAGCCTTTTGTTCTATCAGTAACTATGCTACTTTATTCAGAACTCTCTCCCTTTTTAATGTAGGAGAGCTCCTTGTCTAAATGTTTTTGAAAATCCATTATTCCTTTCACTGCTGAACACCTCAGAGTTTGCCCAGCAGCATTTGGCGGGGTTCTCTGAAGTATTGGTTTTACTTTGGAACTTCAACATTTCATTGAGAAATACATCTGAGCAGCCCTTGGGATGCATTATAGCCCATGTTCCTATGTTAACCTTTTTAGTATTGCCTAGGAATAAAATCACATGCAACATTTGCATTTAACTTCAAACCCACTCATACGCATCATAATCTGGGGGTTTGAATCATTCCCTAAATACGGATAGAGGATTTTTGCCTAGCTACAAAATTGTCAATCCACTGCAAAGACCTGGAGATGGATCTATCTATTTGTAGGGGCCAGAAACTGAGAGTCCGCAGAGACCATAAAGAATCCTGGGGCTTATCTGGGAAAAGAGTCAGTTGGTCTTGAAAAGGGGTGCATGGGTAGAAGGAAAAGGGGATTCCCCCAGAAACTGCATTTGCCTCTAAGCCCTGTTCACAAAATTTACCACAAACTGACACTTGGAGGATTTGCACTGCTCTAGTTAAGAACAGAGTCTTTCTTTGAAACTCTGCTTCCTGCTGAGCTCATGGCTAATCCCTCTTAGTGTAGTGGCACCTTGGGGTGGTGCCTAAGAAGACTATGAATGAGACTGTATTGTAAAGGATTGCTTTTTAAAGACATTGGATGTTGCAATGATTCAAGAGAAGGGAGCATTAAGTAAAAAAAGGCAGGAGTGGGAAATAAAAGAAGAGACATCAGACAGCAGGTCATGAACAGTAGCTAATCCAGCCATCAGATGCAGACTGCAGTTCATTGTAAATTTTAGCGTATACTGGGTCATGGTGCTTATTTGTACAATACAGCATATGCATGCAAATTTGCATTTAGCTAGCTATAGGTACCAATTAAAAAACTACGAATACTGTAGCAATACAGAGTCCTTAGCAGTAACTGCTTTTCTGAATGTTCTTGAATTAAATAGTCTATATCCACTGAACACAATTTTAGAAGGAATTATTGCTTTATCACAACAGCCTAAGTAATCACATTACAGACTTTTCAGATAAAGCAGCTTTAATCTCCTTTACTCGAACACATGGCATAACATATACTCTGCCTGAGCATCAGAAGGAAACTAGATTAGAAACAGGCAAGCCTCACCGGGTACACTTACACTGTACCTGGGAGTGTGCTTCCCAGCCAGGGTAGACAGATTTGTGCTAGCTCAGTTGAAGTTAGTGCACTAAAAATAGCAATGTGGGTGTTGCAGCATGGGCAGTGGCTCAAGCTAGCTGCCTGAGACAAAGGCTACCTGACCTCCTGGTCCAAGCTCGCCTGGCTAGCCCAAGCCTCCATCTGTACTGCAACATTCATACTGCTATTTTAGCACATTAGCTTGTGCATGGCTAGCATGAGTCTGCTAACCTAGCTTCAGTGAGAAATAGCCACAAGGATATTTACTTTGGAAGAGATCTTAGGGTTGACTTGGTTTCTGTATGTTGTTTTTGTCGTTTAGACTTTGGTTCTATATGATGAATTTAAGGGATGGCTGGGAAAACTGAGAGGGTGACAGATGCCATGTAATGGGGTGGCCAAGCTTACTGACCTCCCAAGCCACATATGACAATCTTCAGATGTTCAGGAGCCAGGGCCCTGAGCCCCTGCTGGGCAGAAGCCAGAGGCGACACATGTGGAGTCGTATCCGTCCATCCTCATATTTTTGCCAGGGTTTGCTGGCCCCACTCAGTCATATGGTGCTACCAGGTCTCCTCCCTTTATGGCAACTGCTCGAGCCAGCAAGCTGGGAACTGCAGCCATGGGGAGAAGCAGCGGAAAAGAGATGGGAGCTGCAGGAAGAGCTGCTGCTTTTGCTGTTGCCTCTCCCTGTGGAGCTAACACCTGGGAGCTGCAGGGAGAGACCACTGAAGGTTAGAGGGAGGGTGCACCTGTGGGGACATGACTCAAGCTGTTGAGGGGGGCTAACATATAAATTGTGCCCCTCACTCTCAGCAGGCGTCAGTTGTCTCTGACAGAAGCCCCTAACCCAACCAGCACGTCACAGGACAGAAGCCCTGAGCTGACCCCCACAACCAGCCCCAGTCTGATAGGCAGAGAATTGGGGGGAGGTTGAAGGGGCTCCACGAGCTGCACTTTAATTGCAAAAGAGCCGCATGCAGCTCACGAGCTATGGTTTGGCCACCCTTGTCATATAAATTTCACCGGAGATATACCGTCCAGTTGTGTGAATAGCTTTATTTTTTTTTAATTATTTCATTTTATTTCAGTTAGCTGGCAGTTCTGAAAACTTGGGAAGAAAATAGCTGTTCAGGTGAAACCGAAATTGAATTTGTTTGGCCTGACACAAACATTTCATTTAGTGTATTTTTACTAAAAGGAAATGAAAGACTAGATTCAGAAAACTACCTGAATAGGAGGAGGTGCTGCTCACCCCCTCCTGTTGAACCAGATCCAGGTTTAAATTCTTCCTCTGGAGCAGTGACTTAAATCCAGATTTCCTTTGTCCCAGATGAATGACCTAACCACCAGGTTTTAGGGTATTCTGGGGTGGGTCACTCTCAGTTTTTCCTGTTCAAGATGTTCCACTTTATACAAAGAATTTGAGTAGTTATTGGGCCAGCAAAAGAGAGTGATTCTATAGCCCAGTGGTTAGGGCACTTACCTGGTGAAGATAGAGATCTGGGTTCAAATTCTGTCTCCAAAGTGGGTAGTTGGACCAAGATCTTCCATGTCCTAGGTGAGTGCCCTAACCTCTGGGCACTATTGAATATAAGTGTGGGAGAGCACCACAACCTCCTCCAATTTTGCAAATGATGCCTAAATGCCCTTGCGAATCTAGCCCCCAAAATGCTTCATTTAGATAATGTTGGTTTTATTTGTTTTCACATATCACAACTTTTTTCTCTTTTTCATTTTGTCCAAAATTGATGTGAATTCATGACTTTTTTCAGTCAACTGGCATCTGCATTTTTCAGAGGGAAAAAAAAATTTCTTCTGAATAGTTGTGGTACTTCATTTTCCACAGCAGAGCAAAACAATGTTTTTGAAAACAAGAGCGCTGAGTTCAGTTTGCTGTGATTGCTTGGCTCAGATAATGTCACATATATTTCAATAACTTCCAGGTATTTTCTGAAAATGATAGTCCCAAAAGTTTCCTGAATTTAAGTCTGAATTACTATTGTTTTGAAAAAGTGTATGAAAATTTGTTCATTATTCTGACCAATCACATAGCATGAACAACAAATATGCAACATTAGCAATTCACCAAATCATCCTCTTCTCTACTTCCTAAAAAAAAATCCCCAATGGGTTGAAAATTATTCATCATGATTAATTCACAGGAAATCTTAGGAATAATTAATTGATTTGCATGTATCCAGTTTTTTCTTTCACAACTTTAATTGGTGAAAAAAGTGGCTAAGGGTGAGATTTTTCAAAATCATCCTAAGCAAGCTAGGATTTAAATTCTGTCTTTCTAGGTGTTTTGCTGGAGTAAAGAAGGCAAGATCAGGTTTACTGGTACCTGAATAAATTCACAGAACCTGAGTTCATCTCCCTGGTGTTCAGATGTATCTGGATTTGCCTGAGACTGCTCGGCAGTTTAATCCCTCTTTGATTAGTTCATAATTGGATTTTTTAATATTATTTTTAAAACATCAGTTTTAGCTATTTCCAATTCTAATTTTTCTTTTTTTATTGCTGAGGACTGAAGAACTACCAGTGATAAAAACTGAAGGGGTGTTAAATACAAGTAATATCTTTGCAAGTGTCATCTGATTTTAACAGTTTGGAAAAACTAGATTAACCTAGTCTATGAACTAGACTTCTCATGAAAAGAGCAATTTTTTTAGTTTAATCCCTTAAGGGTGATGATTATTTTATGAGGTCTTATTAACATGCAGAGTGACACAAACAGAACATCAATAGTAGGCCCAGGAGCCATCTGAGGGACAGTGATGCATATATTATTGTAACATATGAGGTAACATTTAGCTATTTCAAAGGATCCATTGAAAAAAAACCTTGGGTCATTCAAGCCTTTGTTATTTTCACACAATAATATATATTCACTTACTGTCATAGGTAAAGATTATCACTTACTGGTAGTTTAAAAACCACAGTAGTTGATTGTATTTCATTAATTACACAAGAACAACAAAGTTAAATGATGACAAATGCCAGTTTTTATTTGGATGGGCCAAGCCTGTATTTTGTGGGAAATTGCCAATGGTTTGACTTGCATATTCATTTATCACTTGTGTGTGTGGTTTGCTTGATGAAAATCTCAGCTTTACCACAGGTAATAACTGGAGAGAGGTTTGGAAGCACTGTGGGCCATTATACCTCTTATTTTTTTAATCTGGAACCTGCATGAAAACACTAATTTCACATTGTGTGCATGTATATACATGCTGTCCATGAACACCTCACAGTTACTGAATGAGAAGCAATGAGCCTGATTTTGAACTGAGCCTCCCATCAATCTCTCTCTTTGGGCACTGAAATTTCTGCATTCAAATAACCACAGGCACAACTGATGTTTCTTAGGCACCCAAGTACATAATTGTGTCTTCATATGAGGTACATGTATGTATGGGGAGGGATTTACAAAAGCACTTAACATTGGCCTAACTCTGTCCACACTGAAGTCACTACGAGTTTTGTCGTCAGTGGAAGCAGAGTTTGGCCAATGCTGAACAACTCTGTGAAATCCAATGGACATACTGCTTTTGTTAGGTATACTTCAGTTTCACTTTCTGACGTGCCAACTTTGCCCTGACTAGGACCATATAAGAAAAATTAGAGACAACAATCATTGTATTCAGTGAATTTATCCTTTTAAGGATCCTGTTCCTGTGACCGAGGTAAAGAATTATTATCCTCATTTTACAGATGGTGAATTGGTAGACAAAGAGATGTTTTCCCCCAGTCAAGCAGAAAGCCTACAGCACAGCCAGGCACAGAACTTGGATGTCATGAAGCATAGTCCACTACCTTACCCACAAGATCATCCTTCTTTATCTTCCTGACTGCTATTTGTCAGTCCCTATAATGCTGCTGGAATTATATGGTGGCTAGATGATTTCCTTTTGAACACTAGTTTCCCAACAGTTCTTGGTATTAGTATTGGTATTAATAATATTGGAATCTGCATAATACTGGTGGACATGATCATGCTGTTCAGGTTGGGGTATGGAACCTTGCTCAGTAATAGGGCTCTGAGGCGCACAGAAATATAAACTGCAGTCAGAGTTGAGACCAGAGTTCATGGTCTTTTTGCTCTCATCTCAGTGCACTTCCTTAAAAGCTACAGGGAATTTAGACATGGGCAGTACATCTCTACCTCTCTTTCTTTCCATTTACAAAACATTGCCTAACTGGGCAGGGGGGAGACCAACCAGTTCAGCTACAATATAACACAGTGATATTCAATATACTAGACAGCATGGTATCTCACTTCCAGATTATATGTGCAGGACTTTCACTGTTTGGTACCCTGTACTGCTACCTATGCACTAGCTTTTTTTATCAGTTTTCAGATGGACCATTGTGAGTTCCTATTTTCTGCATATTATTTTCTCCAACTCTCATCAGAGTACTTTTTAGCATCTCTTTGGAAAGACTAACCTCTTGCAGGGGGGGAGAGGGGAGTTTTATTTTCATTTTTTTCCAAGAATATGCCTCTTCTTCTCCTTTACCATCTTAGTCACAAGCTTTCTTCTATGAAAAGAGACTGAACAAACATGAAATTGTTATTTTATCATGTGAACTACCATGAAACTGCCTTTTAGATCAGAATAACATGTATCCTAATATTTGCATGAGAATAAAATTCACTCTAACTTTTACATTCTGAAATTTTAGGTGAAAAAGCCAGTATTCAAAGAGTACTTCTCTTTGGTCCCAGTTATGAAACACAACCTTACTATGGGGATAGTTCTGGATAGAAATACAAAGTACTCTTGTCCATCTGCAGTGTAGAGTCCATGAAGATCTTTTAGATTAATGAAAACCTTTTACATTTTCATTCATGACAGGTGATCTGAGTGCTCTTCATCCATCCCTCAGCTTCCCTCAGCTCCTAGTTTAAATAATTCCTCTGAATACTAGTTAATATTCTGTTCCAACAATCTGGTTCTGCTATTGTTAAGGTGGAACTTATACCTTTTGTATACAGTCTGCCTTCCCAAAAAGGTTTGCCTAAAAACTGAAAGGTAGGATTTTCAAAAGTGCTTAACATTGGCCTAGCTTGCTTTCATTGAAATCAGTGGGTGAACTCCAGAGAGATCACAAACAGCAGTCAGGGTGTCAAGCCCATCCTGTGTTTCTCATATAGCTAAATGTGGCAAGGGCCCTGCTTAGATTCTAACTAGGTGGGAGTCAGATTCTGTGGGTGGAGAGGATGCATATGGGAAAGGAGATGTGATGTGGAAAAGGTTGAGAACACTAATCTATTGGTATTCAGTTTATTCTAATATTTTTCACTCACTCCCAACCATGTAGGGTTAAAAAAAAAATCTTACCAGTTGACAGTTATGTTTTATCAGTGCTGTTGATATAGATTGCTGGAGGTCTTTGAAGTTCAATGTTAATAATGAAGTTCTGGCATCATTGTTAATTACTTTTGTCTTAATCTCTATTATCTGAGTTGCATAAGAATTAAGATTAATAATGGGAACTCAAGATTTACATTAAAATAAAATAAAAATGTAAGAAATTCCCCTAAGATAATTTTGTACATGAAATATGACCAACTGACTGATGTTTATGTCAAAGAAAAGACATAGATTTTCTATAGTCAATGCAGGAAACTTGAGTAAAGATAGTAAAATGGGCCATTTGAACTTTTCATCTGTAATGCTATCCTTCGCTTATCTGATCCTGATTATAACCTAGATGAATCCTTTCCAAATCTCATAAATATAACTAGAGACTATTTAACATAGTCCAAACATATTCATCTGGGGCTTATCTGTGACTACCAAAGCAAGGTAAAAAGTTAGGTAATGAAGTGAAAGTGGTACTGCTTAATCCTTAAGAATAATTTATTAGTGGCAGCCAGAAAGAAATCCTAGGGTTCAGAAAGACTGGGTTCTTCTGCCTATGCAAAGTGAGTCCTGGTTAAGAACATAAGAACGGCCATATTGGGCCAGACCAATGGTCCAACTACCCCAATATCCTGTCTCTGAGAGTGGCCAGTGCCTGATGCTTCAGAGAGAATGAATAGAAGAAGGCAATTTCAAGTGATCCATCCCCTGTCGTCCACTCCCAGCTTCTGGCACTTGGAGGTTTAGGGATATCAGGAGCATGGGGTGAATCCCTGACCTTCTTTGTTAATGACCACTGATCGACCAATCCTCTATGAACTTATCTAATTCTTTCTCGAGCCTTCACAACATCTCATAGCAATGAGTTTCCACAGATTGACAGTGTTCTCTGTAGAAATACTTTCTTATGCTTGTTTTAAACCCGCTGCCTGTTAATTTCATTGGGTGACTCCCTAGTTCTTTTGTTATGTGAAGGGGTAAATAATACTTCCCTATTAACTTTCTTTAACACCATTCATGATTTTAGTGACCTCTAACATATCCCCCCTTACTTGTCTCTTTTTTCTAAACTGAATAGTCCCAGTCTTTTTAAACTTCCCTGATATGGCAGCTGTTCTGTTTGCCTAATCATTTGTTGCCCTTTTCTGCATCTTTTTCCAATTCTAATGTATCTTTTTTTTTAACCAGAGCTGCAAGCAGTATTCAAGGTGGGAACATATCATGGATTTATATAGAGGCATTCTTATATTTCCTGTTTTATTATCTATCTATCCCTTTCCTAATGGTTCCTAACATTTTATTAGCTTTTCTGACTGCGGCTGCACATTAAGCGGATGTTTCAGACAACTATCCACAATGACTCTAAGATCTCCTTCTTGAGTGCTAACAGCTAATTTACACCACATCATTTGGTGTGTAGTACTGGGATTATTTTTTCTAATGTGAATTACATTGCAGTTATCAATGTTGAATTTCATCTGCCATTTTGTTTCCCAGTCACTCAGTTTTGTGAGATCCCTTTATAACTCTTCGCAGTCTGCTTTGGATGTATTCTGAGTAATTTTGTATGGTCTGAAAATGTTGTTACCTCATTTCAGTCCAGGGTGGATTTGATTTAAATCAAATTGATTTAAATCACTAGTCCGGAAGACTCAATTTAATCATTGATTTCTACATAAAAGTGCATTCTTGTTGGTTATTATAACCTTAATAAATATTCTTCACAACTCAGAGAGAGATGTAGGTTTCATTTTTAGAAGGTTCACACTATACATTTTTTAAGTGATTTATTTTGAAAAATGTTCAGATTAGTTTTACAGCTATATCAGAAAATGAATGATTGTTTGGTTATTTCATTTAACACAGGTAATTGAAGCAGATATTTATGAAATCATTGAGAGGTGAACTATCTCCAATTCAAGAGATTAATCATTAGTATTTGGAGGATTTTCTTGCCATTCTGTATTAGGCGGAGAACATCATCAGACAGACATTTAAATTGTTTTATTTAACTAAAACAACAATGTTATGTATTCTGGATTTTTTCTTCAATGACAAACATAATATTTTAACAAAACAAGCATATGAATTTTTGAATTCAGTTAAACATTCAAGTTTTTTTTAAATCAGGTTTGGTTTTGTTAAAATTGTTTTTAACTAACATAGTAAAATACAATATTTTCATTATTTTGTTTACAAACTCATCAGATTAGGCCAGTTCTTGATATAGTGCTCAAAACAGTCAACTACTGAGTTCCATTGCATGACTTGTGGGAGAGTTAGCTTGACTCCTCCCACCTTTTTCAGAGCAGCTGCTGCAAAGTGGTTGTTACAGAAGTATTTTGCAATTTCAAAAACATTAGCCTTTATTTCTGGAACACTGAAGGCTTTGGCTAGGAGATGCATCAAATGAGCACTGCAACCATATGTTATTAGCTTGGGTCTCTCTTCTAAATTTCTTCTCATCTTGGATACATTTACAGCATTGTCTGTGACCAAGCTGTGTACCAGAAATTTGAATTTTTTTTTACTGCTACTTCTTGTAAGTATTCTGCTATGTGTGCATTTCCTGATGTATCAATTGTTTCTGTAAGGAAGACATTCCCTTCTTCTGTTGTTGCACAAGCACATACAACAGGATCATTGTGGACATTGCTCCACCCATCAAGACTCAGGTTAACGATTTCACCCTCTAGACCTTTTGCACCCTGCTCAATTTCTCTTTCATACACTTTATTCAGCAATTTGCCTGTGAAATCTGCTCTGTTGGGTGGACTGTATCCTGGTCTTAATGACTGAACAATGTTAATGAAGTGTGAGTTCTCAATCATACGGAAAGGAGATTTTTTTGCATAAACAAACCAGGCAATTTTTTTCATCAGTTAATTCTTTTTGTAATCTGCTGGTTCTTATCACAAACTTATCTATGGTTGTTTCTGGATGATGGAGATTTTTTTTTCTTTTTGCTACAGGTGATATACTGTGGCTATGTGCCATACATGATGTGACTGAAACACTATCATTGGCAGATAACTCCGAAACTATAGAAAATGATGGTGATCTTGAAGATGGATAGTCTTCAGAATCCTGTATGTTGAGGATGGATTCTCTTAAACAAAATAAGTCAATGCAGTTATTTAATTATTATTACCATACTGCTCATTTAGTATTACTCATTGCATTCACTGACACTCAGTACTACTTTAAAGGTGAAATTGTAAAAGGAAGATTTGCCTATTTCAGCTATTCATTTTTTATCACAACTGCATCATTACCATAGAGTAACAACTATATTTTTTGCTCAAACATGTGAATTCAAGACTAGTCCAGAAGGAAGACAGGCAGTCCTTAAGAAAGAAGTATGAAATAAAAAAGTTTACCAACCTGCAGATCCTGCATGTTTAGACATGTTCCTTTCATCATCTTTGACTTCAATGCAGCTTTTTCCTGAGAAGAAACACTTAACACAATGTTATTTCATTTGGGAAACCAGGCCTTGAATTCCTTTGTTGCACTGTTTGCATTTTGCATGCATGCCTGTCTTACCCACAAGTAGAAGAACTTGATTAAAATATTCCCAAACTGGGTCTCTTTTGCGGCCTGCTGCCATAATAGGTTTTTGCTTCTAGTGAGAGAATGGTAGATCTTATGTCAATGAAAGCTATACTCAGAAAGACCTCAAGATTTCTGGAATATGCTGCTCAAATTGTTTCACTTTAGTTTCCATTGCCTATCCCTCCCTTCTCACATTTCTTTCCTGACTTCTTCTTCTTGTCCAGATCTGTTCCGCCCCCGACAATCTTCTATTCATTTTACTTTTTGAAACTTTGCACTTTCAGAGAGAGATAAAGGATTGAGTCTGTGTACACAAATTTGCAGAGGGACAATAGGGTTGAAGTCTGTTTTTTCTCACCGCTATGGTTTTTTATTTATTTATTTAAAACATTTTTGCTGTTAACAAGCATGTGTGGAAGCAGGGAAAGAAAGAAAGGGTTTAAGTTGCCATTTAATTTTTCCTAGGTGTCAGGTACATGTCTCTTCCCTTTTTCCCCAACTCCTCTATTACCCAGTCCTGCTACAACCGGGGGTAGAACCACCTGCAACCCCCCTTTTTTTCTTTTCTTTTTATACTCACGAACCACCAATGCTAAATGGAGAGATTGCAATAGCATAGCCAACTGCATTGTTTTGTTGCTTCCAACCTGAGTGAATATTTAATTTCTTCCATGTTATCTCTGGAGACACAAATCCACAGTTTGAGAACTGCAAAACTGACAGTATCTTCTAGACTGAGCACTAAGACCCATTTGGTAAGTAGAAAGATTAACCTAAATCATCTATACAGAAGCCCCTGGAACCTTGTAAAATTGGGTTCCTAATCCATGAACTATTGGAACTCAATTTACAAAACTTTTCATAAACATTATATGAATATATTGTCACATACTACAGAATTAGAATTTATAATCTCTATGCCATAATGAGATATCTTTGAGCTATAATCTTAATTAAAACTATCTTTATATAGGTTTTTTCCCCAAAAAAAGCATTTTATCAAAAAAATCCGATGTAAATAAAAAATCTGATTTTTTTTTAATCACTGATTTTTATCCACCCTAGTTCAGTCCCTTTCAAGATCACTTATGAATATGTAGGACAGAACAGATTCCAGTACTTCTCTCCATTCTGAAAACTGACCACTTATTCCTATCCTTTGTTTCCAATCTCTTAACCAGACACTGATCCATGAGAGGACCTTCCCTCTTACCCAATGACTGCTTATTTTGCTTAAAAGCCTTTAGTGAGGGACATTGTCAAAGGCTTTCTGAAAACTCAAGCACTCTTTATCAATTGGATCACCCTTGTCCACATGTCTGCTGACTCCTTGAAAGAATTTTGATTGATTGATGAGGCATGATTTCTCTTTATAAAAGCAATGGTGACTCTTCCTCAGTATATTGTATTCACCTGTGTGTGAGCATTCTGTTTTGTTCTTTGCTATAGTTGCAATCAATTTGCCTGGTACGGAAAGTAGGTTTACCAGCCTGTAATTGCCAGGGTTGGCTCAGGAATCTCTTATAAAAATAGGCATTACATTGGCAACCCCTGTCAACTGGTTACAGGGGCTGATTTAAGTGACAGATTATATAACACAGTTAGTAGTTCTGCAATTTCATGTTTGAGTTCCTTCAGAACTCTGGGGTGAATACCATCTGGTCCTGGTGACTTATTACTGTATGGTTTAATTTATCCGTTTGTTCCAAAACCACCTCTACTGACACCTCAGTCTGGGACAGTTGCTCAGATTTGTCAACTACAAAGAATGGCTCAGGTGGGGACCTCCCCTATATCCTCAGGAGTGAAGACTGATGCAAAGAATTCGTTTGATTTCTCTACAGTGGCTTTGTCTTCCTCAAATACTCCTTTACCACTTTGATCATCTCGTGACCTGACTGACCATTTGGTAGGTTTCCTGCTTGTGATGTACTTAAAAGTCCAGTTACTCGCCTGCAAAGAATTTCTATTGAGAATCTTAGCTGTGAGCTCTTTAAACTTAGAGGGTTACATGCAAGCTTAGAGGCTCTAAGGAGGAAGCTATCAAAGACCCCTGTGGAAGTATCCAAGACTGAATATCAGCCAGGGGACAAACTGCAGTCAGGGAAACAGCTGTAACTCTCTGTCTGCTGGGTGGCCAGTGCAGCCTGAAAAAGTGGATGAGGTTATCAGGAAAGGGATATGGCCACTGTAGTTGAAAAAGAATGCATTCATTTAGCACATCCTCTCATCAGCTTTTTTTGGTGCCTGGCAGGATTCTATGAATCTCTAGATTCTCTTACCCTATTTTAGGTGAGTGCTAGGAGGTGCTATCTTCATGTAATCAGACCCACTGGCTGAAAATAACTCTGACATCTCTTGGTACAAAGAGATTACTCAGTGTATAAATGTAAATCTATCAAGTCACAAGAACAAAGAGAAAATATTAATTATTCTATTAATTTGTCAAGCTGTGGTTCAACTGATACATACATTTATTTGTGCCTTTAGTAGCACAACAAAAGGGCCTCCATCACATATGCATGGCTATCTGAAACCTGAGCTCAAGGATGACCGCAAAGCTTTATGGGCTGACTTGCCCTAAGAGAATGGGAATAAGCATGAAGGCCATTCATCAAATCTAGCCTTGGGAACTGTTAACCATTATCTCAAGGTTTAGGGTTTGTCTGCTTGACAGCAATCCTGTTTGTCGACTATGTGCACACAATATTTGGTTAAAAAATATAGGAATTTATGCAAAATGGAGGGGGAAAAGAACCTTAGGTGCCAAGCCTATTTCCCTGGGATACAAACTCTGCTAGATGTGACACTGGTAATTCATCGCCTCCTGCCATTTTTCTCATTGCATCCATTCAGTAGGTTTGCACACAACCACCAGTCCCAGAGTTAAGGCAGTCATAATGGCAAGAGTTCATGAAATCTGAAATCCTGATCATTGTGATCAGCTGAAAAGTGTTTGACACTAGTCAAAGGAAGGGTGCCAAGGTGGCTTTTGCACCTCTTATCATTCCTAGCCTGTTTATCTATTGGGGTGATCTCAGGGGTAAATTAAAATAGCTTGAAAGATGCAATGATTAACACTGGCTGCCACTAGACAGCTTTGCAGAAACCAGAGAATGCTGAGGGAAAGGGACACTCTTCTATGCTGACAGTAGTGATGGGGTATATAGATGCTGTTATTATGATCCTAGGGCACACGAGGATCCTCTTCCTTTTGCTAGATCAATTGACTTTTGGGCTGGTTTATGCATGTGGAGTGGTGGAATAGCCATTCTCCTCCCATCTGAGATTAAGTGTGGAAAAAGGTTCTCTAGTGATTTTTTTTCCTCCATGTGTCCTGAGATGACTAACTTGGGCATTCTGCTAATCTGGTCTTTTGTAAATAAACACAAAATAAGTACATTTTCCTCTTTCTTTCTACAAGGCTATATTGACAATATGAATTTAGGGTTGGAAAAGGAAATGAATCAGCAAATCTGCACAACAGAATAGAAAGATGTGATTCAAGAGACTATGAGCAGAACAACTTTACCCTCATGGCTAGACTGCTAGTGGAAAATTATGATAAAATATTTTTGCATACTAATTTTATTTCTACATCTAAATACTCTAGAGGCACTCAGATAGTATCTATGTATTTAAGTAATTCCTATCTTGTTTAAAAGTACTATATTAAGTCTGTGTGGAAACAGCTGAGGCTTATTGTTGACTTGATGGTATAAAGAAGATAAGGTCTCGTGATTAAGCCCATAACAGGAGGTGCACACTTCCCATTTCCTAGGCAACACTATCCTCTTATTTTTTTCTTAGAGCACATACAAATTGCCATAATGCATTACACCAGCCTTCAATGTAGTCTTGTGTTCTTTCTTTAGAAGTGGCCATTACCTGTTACTTCAGAAGAAGAAGGCGAGAAAAAAAAAGAACTTAGTATGCCTAACCAACCGTACAGCATTGAACATGGGCAGAGATAAGGAAATTCCTTCCTGACTCCCATAGACAATAATTTAGATTATAAAGCATGAGATGTGAAAGCTGTTATCATTTTTTAACTTACACAGCTCGAAGCATTAATAGTCACAAAATGATTAGCACATTTTAAAATCCAGCCACAGAATTATGTCAATGACCCCCTTCAGCAGCAAATTACACTCATTGAATTTCACTATGTGGAAAAAATATTTCATTTTACTCGTTATAAGTTTACTGCCTTTTAATTTCATTTAATGCCCCTTTGTTCATGTATTATATGGGAAGGGAAAAAGGAATGACTGATCAGTTTTCGCTGCACCTTTCATAATTTTGAAGACCCTTTTCATTTCACAGAAAAAAACAGGAGCTCTACTGAAAAAGGCAAAGGTTTTCTTTTAAATTAGCTTTGGATAACTGAAAATTCCTTTTCCCCCTCACATCCAGACAGCCCCTAAATCTTGCTGCTTCTCTCTAACCCTGGGGCTTGTTTCTTGCTGTAACCCATTGAAGGCAACTCCATGGAGCACAGAATCAAGCCCAAGATTTCAACCCCTCTTTTTCTCTAGGTCTACACAACTAAAACTCTCATCCAAGATCACATTCTTATCAGTGCAATTTCCTTCTCACTGGCCTCTCCATTCCACACAACACACAGTCTGAGCTCTTCTTCCTGGCCTGTTGTTCTGGATATGTCTTTGATTCCCTCCATTGGTTCTTCTTTGCATCAAATACAAGTTTCGTGTTTTCTCCCTCAAGATCTTTCATAATTCTGCCTTGCCCTACCTATTCTTGACTCTTCCTTCACTAAACTCCTCAACTGCTCCTCTGCTCTGCCAGCATTGCTAGCCTCTATGCCCCATTTTCTCACTTCTCCCACAGTTATCTTCTCCATTCTTCCATGCTGTTCTCTGTGCTGGGAATTACCTTCCATACTCTCTCTTCATTGCTGTCAGCTCCAATTCATTAGACTAAAGCAATGACTTTTTTACAAGGTGCCACTTTAGAAAAGTTATTAAGCACCAGATATGTGTTTTTTGTAATGCAAGCTGAAGTCATTCAGTAAAATAGCTTTTCAACTGGCATCATGCAATGGTGTAAATGCCTTGAAAGAGGACAATTGCTTATTTTTCCATTAAAACTGTGATGTTTGGAATCTCTGCGCTGATCATACACAGAAATCCTAAAATGCTTCAGGCACTGTTAATTCTTTACAAAATGCACAAAGAAGTCTCAGAAGAGCTGCAAAAAAAGTCGTATCCTTCAGCTAAAAACAATACGTGAATAGGAGGAGAGAGCCAACAAAATCCTTCTGTGGCAGCTGAAAAGCAAAACAGTGTAGATCATTAAAAAAAACCAACCACACATTAAAAGCTTTTGTATCAGTGGGCCATCAAACTATTAATAGATTTCTCAAATTTTATATGAAACCATATGCATGGTAGTGAAGAAAGCATATCCTATGACCACTGTGCCTTGCTGATTCCTAGTGATATATGATTTCAAAAAAGGAAGCTACTTCGCTAGAGAATAATATTTCTCAAGAAAAGATTATGCTAGCTATTCCATCACTGTGGGCAAGGAAAATACCTGGCCCCAACAGACTTTTTGCTAACTTTTATGTTTTAGGACTGGATTTTACTCCCATTGTAACAGAGGATTTAGCCGTGTACTATCCCCATAAGATTTTCTAAACTGGTATAATCTTGTTCTAATCTCTGTTCTTCAGAAAGAGAGAAAAGATTCTTGGGAATTTATTTCTGGTAGTTTATAAATCTATCAAACTATCATCTCTGTGGACTTCAAACTTATAGGAAAAGTGATAGCTTTAAAGGAACAACAGATACTCCCTAGAATAGTGTTTTTTTATTATACTAATGGTATTACTCAAATGAACTATACATTAAACATGTTTTATTGGAGTGTGTATTATATTATGTCTGATATTTTGCAATGCATATAAAAATCAAATGGAGGCTTGGATTTTAAAATTACAAATTTGGTGGTAATTGCAAAATTTATTTATTTTCAAAATATTAGGAGTCTAATCTTGTTTTCATTAAAACTTCTGTTGATTTCAGCAGGTCCGGGAACTAGCCCCAAATGTCACTCAAATATTGCTGGGTTTTGATGGGCACCTCCCTTGGGTACCTTTGAAAATCTCAGCCTATCTTCTTTGTTCCACAGCATGAAAAAAATAACAACCCTAAAATAGTTAGAATTATGCCAATCACAGACTTAATTTACCCTGCAGATTAAATCATTTAGGCTGGGAAGATATTTTCAAAAACACCTGCATGATTTATAAATTAATATGAAAATCAGATTCTCTCTAAAAATTTGATCCTGAAAACACTTATGCATATTGTGCATAGGTACTTGTATTCATTTGAATAGTCCTATTAAATTCAGTGGCTTTGCTCATGAGAGTAAGCCTAAGGTTTTGTTTTAAGATTAATTATGGGCCCATATCAAAAGATCCACAATTCAGGGATAGTTCAGGAAAGCATCCAAAAAGCCATATGCTTATCCTTCTCTTATCCAAGATATAAACATTTTGAGAGAGTCCCTCCTGCTACTTACCCTCCTTCATGATTGTCTGTCTTGTGGAGACCTTTCTTCTGTTCTGTGATGATGATGACAGCTTACTTTTGCTAGCAAGACTCTTCCTGGGAAAAAATAGAAGTAAAGAGTTTCTTTTTCCATACAAAATTTATTTTTTGTGGGTGAATTTTGCATTTTAGTATATGGGGTATGAAAAAAAGTGGAATTGAACCTTACTGTTCATCTCCCTCTGTATCTTCCATTATATAATATAGTGCAATCAAAACTGAAATTGAATAATAGTGACCAATGAGGAAGAGTAATTATTTTGCGTTTTTAATAAAGTGAAGAGGACATTTACTTAAGCAAAATGGTCAAGGATCTCATGGTGCTTGTGGAAGTTTCACCAGGAAGAAATTTGCTATCTCAAGACAATTTGATATTTATCTACTGTGGGATAAAATAGAATAAAATTGGAATAAAAATTCCAGTAATGCATCTCATTTTCACAAATGAGTATTTTTGACAGAAAATATTTAAGATGGGTGACATTTTGGTATTTTAGACTATTCTTATCCTTATTTCAGTATTTCACCATTTTCACCATTACTGAAATTAGCAATATTGCTTGAGAATATGTTAAAAGACCAAAAGGGTGGCTGTTTTCAGGTGTGTGAGATCACAATCCTCCCATATAGTATTCATCTACTACTATGTGTCACCCCATCTGTCACAAGTACAAATCTTTGAGATAGGTGTTCCTGCTGCTTCAGAGGTAGATTATAATAGAATCATACAAATTAGTGATGGAAAAACCCTATTAGATCATCCAGTCTACCAGCTTGCTGATGCAGGACTGTCCCTCACAGCCTCCTAGTGCTTTGACCAGGCACACTTTAAGAGCAAAGACTTTTTTACCAATTCTTAATGCTATTCCATAGCCTAATATAAATGACTGCCAGGATGTTTCTCCTGGTTTCAGACTAAATGTTCCTATTCTTAATTTCATTCCATTACTCCTAATTATAGTCCCCATATACCACACTATATAACTTCTCTCCCTCAACTTCACAAATACATCTAGACTGTTATGTTCACACTTTGTTTAGCTATCAGTCTCACAATAACAGGTGATTACCAATCTCAATGCCAATAAACAGTAAGTTGTTTTCCAGCCATATGGCTCGTACAGGAGGATCAAATCACTTTCAAACCAAAGCTAATGTTTATACAGCAGTTCTCATGACATTTATGAGGCTGCATTCCAAAATTGTAGGTGGTTAGGCAGTAGCCAAACTTCATGATATATTTACATGAAACATTCCAATACATTTCAGGCTAACAGAGATTTTTTTCTATTTAACTTTAAACAAATATTTAGGTAAAACTAATGACTTCTCAGGATTTAAATAACAATTATTTGTGAGTGATCTTGTAAACAGAAAAATTATTTAACTTAAGTCGGATTTTGGGACCAGTTTCAGATGTGGTCCCTAGGTGGGTAGACAGTTACTCTGTCATGCATACACTCACACCTACACATACAAACTGACAAGTTCCTCCACTTTTGGTGGCTAAAAGAAAAAAAAAAGTTCAAAAGCATTCTCCTGTCGATGAAAACAAAAAAATACCCTAAAACTGGTACTCATGCAATATGATCATTATGAATTTTGTTTTGTTCAGCTTTAGATAGCTGGTATTCCTACATGCACCAATTGGACATGTCTTAAAACTAATTTAAATTTTTCAAAAATAATCTAGAAATGCAACCCTAGTATAAAAATTGAAACAGAAATCATTCGCTCCACAAACGCCCAACTTTACATTCATTCAACTACCATATGGGCAATTTTCCTTATTTTAAAAATGGGTAACTGTCTCTCTTTTGCACATAGACTCTATAACTTTATGTTTTGGAAATCATCAGTTCAGCTTTGAACATCATTCTAACACTAAATGTGGGTGAAACATTGAGCTTTAACACTGTCAAAATAAAAGTTTCTTACTTACAGCAAGTTACAATTTTAGGTTTAGTTTATATATAGGTCCTCTCTAGCAGACAGCATCATTTACAAAAGAGACCACTCTTTAATGTCTGGATTTAATGCAGATAACATAATCAAACAAAGAAAATTTTTTATTTTTATTGAAGTTTCACAATTGATATTTCAGTTGCACTCATGATTTTTGGAGTTACTCCCACAGTAACCTCAATTCTGCTTCTTTCCACCTTCAACAAGGTTTTTTGTTACATCATCATGCAGCACACTTGCAGTAATAATAAAAAGCCCCACATACAATAAGTGTATATAAATTCACAGAAAAATATTCAGTTCACTTATTATTTTGCATAGTATTACTTGCAAAACAAAATGTTACATTGCTCAGTGTTTCATGCAGGAATTAGCTGGATAGATAGTCACAACATAAATAAGTTTGTTGGACAACCACAAAGTGAAGGAACACTGTTTAATGTTTTAACTCACTTTGTAGCTATTGGGTCTGATCCTCAATTGGTATAAATTGGTGTCATTATATTAAAGTCACTATTATTTTGTAATATATGCAAAGCTACAATAATTAATTTTCTCTTAGTACTTTTTATTTTTTAAATATTTGTGAATTAGAAATTACTTCAGATGTGATTGCAGCAGAATAGGAAATCAAGACTGTATTTTTATCAGTCACTTAAAAAAACTGTATTTCTTGCAAAATCCGTTTGCACAGTTATACAAAGAGCTAGCTAAAGAAATTCCATGAAACATCACATATCAAGTTTAAATGATGTCTGTTAAGGTATGGCTTTATCTATTAAGAGGACTGGGATGAGACTGTTTAGACTGTACATATTCAATTACAAGCTCTGTGTCTCAAAGTGCTAATTCTAATGGAGCATGGTTTCCTATTATTTTTGCACCATGTATTCAATGGAAAACTGTTTTATTTGCATCTAATCCTCAGTCCATTGTTAGAAAGGTTGTAACTGAAAGTGGGTCACATGAACGCACTTTCCAGTGTGCTTCTAACTTGGTCTAAATATTGAACCAGAAAGAAGTTCTTCCAGGGATAGTTGTTGAACTGCCCCCATCTTATACATGATTATGAGAGACTCCTGATCTGGTAGAAGTGTTAAAGGAAAATATTTATATAATGGCAGTGGGTAAAAATGACATTTCAACATTTTAGAGCAATGAAAGAAACATGGTTTTGTGGATAAGCCATCAAATTGGAATCCAAGAGATTTGGATTCTCTTCCAAGTTCTGCCACTGAAGCTCCTATGTGAAGATGGATGTAGCGGGTCAGAGAAAAGCATAGGCTTATTAGAAAAGCAACCACAGCTGTGGTCACGCCCCAATCAGCCCACACCTGGCCATGTTATAAGGCCTCGGAGAGGAGCTGGGTCAGTCTCTCTTTAGCTGTGGAGAGAGAAGGACCTAACTGCCAGGGAGAAAAGGGTACCCAGAGTGGAGCAGGGCTGGGGAAAGGCCAGAGAAGCTGGGGAGTTCCATCCTGGCAACTCCCCAGGCTGAGGCTTGGTAAATGCCTGTGCAGATACTGGGGCTGGAAAGTGCAGCCCAGAGATAGGCAGAGGCAGCTGATCCAACCTCCTTGCCAGTGATGAGTGGCCATGATAGACTGCAGTTTGCCCCAGTGAGCAGAGGCTAGCTGATGACTGGCATTAGCCACTGAGGCAAGGTGGCTGTAGAGGGTTGGGATTCCCCTGGAAAGGAAGACCCAGCGTGTGGGGGTACTGCAGTGGGCAGAACCCCAGGATAAGGGGCACTGGGGCCAGGAGGGACACGGGAGCCTAAGGCAAGTGAGACACTGGCCCCAGGAGATACTCCAAGTTCTGGATGAGCTAATTCCCAACTGACCAGCAGAAGGTGCCGTGTCGGTGAGTCTTTGCTTCACTGCACTGGGCAAGATGCATAATCTTTCAGTACCTCAGTTCTCCATCTGTAAAATACTTCCCTACTCAGAGAAGTATTGTGAGAATAAATTCATCAATGTATAAGGTATACTCAGATACTATGCTGATTACCTTAACAGATAAAGGATGAATGACGTACAAGGAAAATAAAGTCATCATTGGTTGACAAAGGTAAGATTTTAAGGAAACGGACTTTATTGCAGCCAATGAGAGCCATATTTTGCAAAAGCAGAGATGTACTTCCATGTACACAGTTGTACAAACAAATTATCATGATTATATTTACAAATGTAGATACAGAAATGTATACGTATTTATGTGCATGCTGCATCTAGACAGTTTGTCAAGGCATTTAAAACATTCCCATCACTCTGATATCTGCAGCCTTGTAAGAATCTATAGATCTCTATAATGAAGTCATATTGGGAATCTATGAGTGTGACTTGGATTCATGATGAATATTGTTTTTTTTCAGTAAAGTAAAAATGTAAGTACAATAGAAACCTTGATAATCAACTATCTTAACTTGTTTGTGATAGAAACCTACCGTATTATTACATTTTCTCTGTGGATTTTATTTCAGTCTTAAATATTTATTTACTTGCTGTAGATTTTGAATATAGTTATGATTGAAAGAAAGACTTTTCAGTAGAAAAAAGGAAACTTCTTTATCCTCCTCACCCCAATATAAAAAAATATGGTTAAATAAAATGCCTGGATAATCCTTTTTTATGCAACACACAGCAAGCAGATTGGTCCACACGAAAAGGGATTATTTTATCTCAATTTTTTTAAGACTCCGATGATGATTTTCCACATAATTCATAAAATGTTCATTTCACTTAATTTGAACTATAGTTAATAACATCAAAAAAGGTTTAACAGGCTGGAGTCCACCAGCACAAATCAACCAACCACTGTATACTGTTACCCCCAAAATATGTGGATTTCCCTTATTTCTTCACTTTTATTATTAAAGAACTGTTGGTGCCTCATAGGACCTTTTTTAAACTACTCTGCTTAGAAACAGTTCTTCCTATATGTCATTCATTTCCTGATTTTTTTCTTCTTTTTTTTTTTCTCCAGCCTATTGACCAGGTTGTCCATTCTGATGGAGTTGCTTTGCCCCTGGTAGATGCTGGTTATAGAGAGACAACCTATCTTGCCCTAGGAGGATCACTCAGTGCAAGAGGCACATAGCAGCTCCTTTGCTATCTCTGCTGAAAGGGCCTGGTTGGAGGAAAGGGAACATGGATATAATGTGCTATACTCTGATACCCTCTAGTCGCAGTTTCAGTATCTTGGGGACCTTTGGAAGCCAGAGAAAGCTAACTCAGCCTATTCAGGTCATTTGAGATGCTAGCAAAGCTAAATACAGCTACATTTCCTCATGACATCTGAAAGAGTCCAGGGCAGCTTGTTGGGAGGGTGAAAAGAAACTGGGCAAATATTATCAAAAATAGCTGCCTAAAGTTAGGCTCCTAAAATCATAGTTATACACCTAAATACATTACCTGATTTTTAAAACTGTGGAGCAGTTCACCTTGGCATCATATTGGCATCAGTATTATTAGATCATACTTATGCATTTTATTCGTTACTTTTTAAACCCATAAGTATGATTTTTAGGGAACTATATTTAGTTACCCATTTTTTTTTAAAATGTTGCCCTAATATAATACAAAAAATGACATGTTTAGTTGCAGCAACTGGAGGAGTTCCTTCCCATTAACTCTTTAATAATCTACTTATATCCCCTCTAATGTGGCTGTAGAACTAATGCCATTCCATTGTTATAACACAATGTATAGTTCCCTTGCAAATGGATGATATCCCACACGTGCCAAACATTATCACTTCCCACAGGAGTGGGCAATAATAGCAACTGTATAATTCATAGATTTCAAGGCCAGAAGGGACCATTGTGATCATCTAATATGACAACCTGTATAACACAGGCCACAGAACTTCCCCCACAATAATTCCTATAGCAAATCTTTTAGAAAAATAGCCAATCTTGATTTTAAAATGGTCAGTGATGGGAAATTCACTACTACTTTACTACCTTAGTAAATTGTTCCAATGGATAATCACCCTCACTGTTAAAGCTGTGTGCCTCACTTCCAATCTGAATTTGTCTAGCTTCAACTTCTAGACATTGGATCATGTTATACTTTCCTCTGATAGATTGCAGAGGCCATTAACCAATTTTTGTTCCCCATGTATGTACTTACACAATAACCAAATCAAACTTTAACCTCCTCTTTGATAAGCTAAATTGATTGAGCTCCTTGACTCTATCACTATAAGCAAGTTTTCTAATCTTTTGATCATTTTTGTGACTCTTCTCTGAATCGTCTCCAATTTATCAACATCCTTCTTGAATTTTGGATACCAGAACCGGACACACTATTCCAGCAGTGGTTGCACCAGTGCCAAATACAGAGGTAAAATAACTTCTCTATTCCTACTTGAGATTCCCCTGTTTATGCATCCAAGGACTGCATCAGCCCTTTCAGTGACAGTATCTCACTAGGAGTCATGTTCAGCTGATTAGCCACCATGACCCCCCAAAACTTTTTCAAAGTCACTGCTTCCCACAATAGAGTCCCCCTTCCTGCAAGTATAGCCTACATTCTTTGTTCTTACATGTGTACATTTACATTTAGCAATAATAAAACACACATTGTTTGTTTGTGCCCAATTTACCAAGAGGTCCAGATTGCTCAGTATTAGTGACCTGTCTTCTTCATTATTTACCATGCCCCCCAATTTTTGTCATCCGCAAACTTTATCAGTCATTATTTTATGTTTCCTTCTAGGTCATTAATAAAAGTGTTAGTGTAGGACCAAGACAATTCCTGTCAGATCCCACTAGAAAAGCATCTGTTCAATGAAGATTCTCCATTTACAGCTACATTTTGAGATCTATCCATTAGCCAGCTTTTAATCCATTTAATGCAGGCCATGTTATTTTTATATCTTTCTAGTTTTATAATTAAAATGTCAAGTAGTAGCCGGTCAAATGCCTTATAGAACTCTAAGTACGTGACATCAACACTATTACCTTTATCAACCAAATTTGTAATCTTAGCATATGGCTATCATTTTCATCGTATGTAACCTATTGTGGCTGTTTAGGTACAAGGGCCTTGTTACCTATCTGTACAGTTTCAGTTACTCACCCAGCATGGTGGCTGTACTATTTATGCACATTTCTACAAGAGTAGCTACAGGAGGACCTACTGGTTCAGAGTACCTGAACTCTAGCTGTCAGGCTGAAATGTTTTGTGGAGCCTGTTCCTCCGTGATTTTTTTTACATTTTACAGTTCTTTGGTTTGGAAATGTTCACTTAGCTCCTGTGACCATTGTATGAAACAGAGAGTCAAGGTTTGTTTTTCTGCTTTGTTGACTTTATTGCACAAAAATGTCTAAACTGACAGGTCAGGAGACTGGTAGCCCAAGAGATTGGTAATAGGATATTGTTTACCCACTTGAATCCAACCTAGGCTGATTGAGACCAAAAATTATTAATCTGATAGCTGTTATGTTTGTGGTAGTCTCCATCCAGTTGTTACCGTACTGGTCTTCCCAACGCAACAATTATAGGCACCATACTAATGTACATACCTGGTGACAATCTTAGAAAAGAGTCTGAAGAGGCAAAAACTTAAAACTTCCAGCACCCATGTATATGTATCCCCATTTTACAGCTAGGAAACAATGGCCCAGAGATAATAAATGGTCAATCAAATATCACCCAGGAAGTACCTCGCAGAATAGAGAATTGAACGCCGGTCTCCTGACTCTCAGGCTACTGCCATAACCCCTGGATCATCTTCTGTCTCCTATAATCTAATTAAACTCATAATAATGCTTTCCAACTCCACTGTCACTTTCTGCACCTTATCCATACAGAACGGATCGTTAGGGCCATAGATAAAATGATTTTATCTGAACTTGAAGACTGAATTTTTATTTTCATGAGTATCATGTAGCATTATTTTATACAAAGTTATCCCATTTCAACATAGCTTGAGTTTAGAAGACACTAAAACATTTTATTCATGGTTAATGGTGTAAAGCTTTGGGTCATTTATTAACATACCATAAGAACTGTGCTTCAGGGGTTTCAAATGTATGAGAAAATATATCAAGTGTTCCAGAATTTTATGACTATCTCAAAATTCATTTTTATGTCTGGAATGTAAAATTGCACACCAAGGACTGGAAATCTTAAATACATATAAATACACAGTGAAGGAGAATGCTAAAAAGTAGTCTCCAGAAGAAGAAAAGAGGCAAATATTATAAAAGCAGTACAGTTTTAAAGGGGCACTTCTTATTAATTCAATAGGGGCACCGTATTTCCTCAACTCATCACCAGAATCCTGAGAAAGCAGCAATCGAACTGGCCAGATGAGGATCTGCATACAGCCTTTACAGCTACAATTGCTCTCTGTAAATTGCTTTGTGTGTGTCACCCCATCTAAAAGAACTAAGATGACCAAATGTCCTGATTTTATAGGGACGGTCCTGATATTTGGGACTTTCTTAGGTAGGCTTCTATTACCTCCCCACCCCCTGTCCCTATAAAGAACAAACAGTTGGTCTGTTATAGTTACTTGTTTGCAATTTCTGTCCAGTTAAATCTAGAGTGGAGAAGCAAGTTTCTGTATGAGTAGGGTGACCAGACAGCAAGTGTAAAAAATCAGGAGAGGGTGGGGGGATAATAGGTGCCTATATAAGAAAAAGCCCCCAAAATCAGGACTGTCCCTATAAAATTGGGACATCTGGTCACCCTATGTATGAGTAAATAAAAACATTTAAGAATAGATACAACTGATTCATGATCTGCTGAGTAAATCAAGTTGAAATAAATATGCAAGGAAACAACATTTAAACTGTCTGAAATAAGGCAGATTGTCCAACTGAGGTATATTATTAGCCCTCCTAGTTCCAGAAAATAAGTTAGTATGTCAGCAAAGTCCAAGTTTAATTTGAAATGCCTGTTAATAAGGCATTTTTGCTGGTCTGAGTCTTAGTAATTTATATATATTATTCAACTTGTATAATGGAGGCTTATCCCCTTCTCTTCCATTGTTTTTGTTGTATAACAATGGTTTAAATTTGGCTACATCACTGCACTTTTAACATTTTTACAACATATGCATCAAAAGCAATTTTCCCCCAAATATCACTTCTGACAATCCATTCATCAACTTGGCAGGACATCCAAGCACATTGAACTGTGCCGCTCTAGTCAGCTTCTCTCTTTCCTTGGTCACTGGACTGGCAGAAACTGCACATCCCCCAGAAGGGCAGGGGAAAGAGATATGTGTCTCAAACAGCCAGTTAAGCAGAACCTGTCAACTGTTTCCCAAGGGGAATAAGTGCTATGCACCAACAGCTGATACCAGCATCAAAACAGGTTCAAAAGTACTTGCAAATATAGCTTGTTAGAGCATACTCGAATGAATTGTAATACACATATGGAAATGTTTTTTCCTCCATGTTGTGCATAATTATGGTCATTGTCCATGGTTAGATAATTGGGACATCACAACATATCTAGTTAAATGTATCTGTATTAATTTCATTAAAATGAGTTGTATACCGCAGTGCGTGAAAATCATCCCTATTGTAGTACTATTCCAAATGATTTCATGAGCAAGTGGGGGAGATATTCATAGAAATTCATGGGGAATTTCATCCTAAAAGGTGATGCCTGGGAATGTTGTGAATGTGTGCAAAGAGGAAGTTGTGTTAATAGTCTCTGCTGGAACTTATTGTAACTATTGGGTGTAGAATGCCATTAAACCCTACTTCCAGTTGCCATGACTCTGTCTTCAGCAACAAGTCTCCTCAGAGCTTGTACTGCGCTTGGGATGAGCAGGAGTCTGCTTAGTGTTGCTGACCTCTCTCCCTGGTTTATACAGTTCAGAACAGAAGAGGGCTCCTCTGTTGCTACCATCTTGTGTCAGACAACAGCACCTCATCCCTCATAAGCTGAAATATGTGAAAGGGATAAAGGGGCAGAAAGAGTTAATGGGTGAGGGGGAAGAAAGGGAGACTGAGAATCGGAGTAGACTTGCTAATTTGAAAATTAGAGACCAAGGTGAAGTAGAACACAGCTACTCTGGAAGACACCTTCAAATGAACTAGTATTGGGTCCCATACAGATCATTAGTCCATTGTGCCCTTCTCCTTAAAGCCACCTCTGTCACCAATGCCACAGCTCTCCATCGTCCAGGGCAGCATGATGTATGGGGTCCATTGAAAATCAAACAAGTATGCCTTCAACAAGCAGAAGGTATATCATATGCCAATGTGATCTAAATCTATCCTAATTCACAATGCTCAATATCCACTAGCTCTACAATTCCCCTGTGAGCGCTAGCATTAACATTGTCAAGCAGCAGCACAGAAGACTTGTACGTGCCTGTTTTTATTCTACATTCTTTTTTGTGCTCATTTTTGTGCTTACATTTTTGTGCCACATTGACATTGGGATAGATTATGAGTCAGTATAATTAAGACAGCATATATGTGAACCTCTTTTCGGAATCTGTTAGCAGGAAAAATAGTTTAAATGTAAATAATAGTTACAAACAATTCCTTCTTTTTCCAGTTAAGCTAGCCTGAAATTTGCTATTTTACCATTAATACTATTGAGCCATGTGTCATCTCTTCAGTAACATCAGAGTACAAAACTTTTTCAATTACAGCCTCACACATTCCCTTATAATTGGGTGATGGGCTGTACACAGCGCATCAGAGTCTCAGAAAAGCCAGTGGTGACTTATCCACTGCAAATAACTGTGAAATATATTTTGATAAGTTATATCACTACAAATCATGATCTGCCATGTGCAACTGAGAGCTCAACCAGAGTTTATATGTGTAAGAAGTACAAATTAGAATGAAGCATTTAGAATAAGATTTCAAAGAAGGTTCATGTTCACCCTCCATGCTATAGCATGTAAAAATGAAAAGTTGCGCTGACATATTAATACCACACATAATAAAATGTATGAATCCTCTCATTACAATGAATACACAGTGATTATAGGGATCTTAATTAGCTGAGGACATATGAAGGAGACTAACAGTGGATTCTATCACATTCTCCCATCACATAACCGTGAGACTGTATGTCTCTTATCCATGTTAAACCCTTCAAAGTTTCCTTCTCTGAGCCACAATCTGTGATATGAGATTATTAAAGGAAGCTCCCTCTTATCCTAGTTTCTTGTTTATTGGAAGAAGAAACAGCTGCTGAATCAAAGAGAGGTGTTAAACCTTAATAGGCTCTGGCAGAAAGATCTATAGTGAAGTGCAAAAGAGCTCTACTCAAGTGTATTGATGTGACATCCAGTTATTTCAAGAATCTATTAAGGGTACCGCCCATTAAAGAAATGTATTGCTGTGTCCTACATAATCTAATTAATTTCTAAAATGAGAATTATTTACCTAACGTGTATAGCACTTTTTCACAAGAGGTGGAGCTGATCAGCAAGGATGAGCAACACCCTGAGTCTTTGCCAAAAAAATAAAACTGAACAAAAATGGACCCTTTTTTTCAAGGTTAAGACCATGCAGATAACACGTATACACACAACATCCTCCATGCCTTCTTCCACAAGGCCTTTTAAGTATGGTTCAACCTCCCTGAACTCACCTAAAAGGTCTTCTTTACTATTAAGTCCCTTTAAAACCCCAGGTCTGCCATTCTTTCTATAGTGAATCTTGTTGACTTGTTTACAGAGAATCCCCTTTTTTGTCCCCCTTCCCAACTTTATAATTAGAGCTGGTGAGGAAATGGGTTTTTCTAGTTCATACACATTTTAATGGAAAATGTAGACTTCCCACTAAATATTGAAAATGAAAGGGTTTTTTTGGTTTTGTCTGAATTCACTGTTTTAAAAAAAATTAAAAAGACATTTTTCACTGTCTGTGAAAAGATTTGACTGCCCATACTCCATCCTACCCCCTCTATAATAATCTGTATTCTTTTTCAGCACACTTCTGCATTTCCTGGGCTCACCTTGACCAAAAGTCTTAAATTTCACTAGAAAGCCTGTTCTTGTGAATTTCCGAGCCCAACATTGCAAAGCCAAATTTGTCAGTTCTTGAGCATCCTACTTCTGGTTTCTTAACCAGACTGAAATTTTGAACATCCTGCAATTCTTCCATCACTAGCTTTCTGATTATTTTGTTGTGTGCTACAAGTGATTCAGAAAAGCAACAAAGATAAAAGATGAGGCTTTACTTAACTGTTAATCCATGCAGAGTAGACTGGAGACACATAAATATGTATCAGTGAAACTGAGATTTAGTCTTTCAACTAATTGTAATAACTGTAACACTTTCCTGACTGGAAATCACTAAGAATTTCCCACACTTTTCCGTTTATGTACTTAGACATAAAAAATCTTAATTAATGTCATTAAGCTTTTAGTTCAATGAACGTGATTATTTTCCTTCTTGGGTGTTTTCATCTGAGAGAATTGACAAAATTACACATTTTATCATGGGTTCCAGGTAATAGAAAAAAAAGTGATTGGTGATGGCTTAAACAATGTTATCAGTTAAAGATGTATATAAATGTAATTTTGCTTGCAATTTCTAAATTTGTGCTTATAATCACAGCAAATTTGTACACAGAGGACCAGTTAAATAGTTTTCTTGTTATGTACACATGCCATTAGTATGATTTTGTGCACAGCTTGGTTAATTGCACGTGCAAACTATATACTGTCATTATTGCATGATAGAGCTTCAAAATGTGGTTCTAATTTTAATAATAAACAATTTCAATAATAAATTAACATTTCAACACAGACTTCCTATATAGCTGTAAATGAAAGCTGCTGCTCTTAATTTTTTTTTATTTTTTTATTTTTTTTGTTATTAAGCACATCTTGGATTTTCCAATACATTCAGAATGAGACCTATTACTATCCTTGTTTCTTCCACATTTGGGTCAAAAGGTAAAATATTCTTCCTATGTACTTTCAGCTTTCAAAGAAAAAACCCTGCTTGGAGCTTAATTAGATTTCGTTTCTGTGTGTACAATATATATACATACTTACTGTATGTAATACTCAGTTTAAAGACTTGTGCCATTTTCCTAGTAGTCTAGCACATTTCCTTTGCATTTTCAACAGGAATCAGTTACTTTTTCCACTGAAAGCATCCAGGATACATTATGTATAAAGGAACAACTGAGAATGGTTCTATAAATTGGGATGCTTCTTGCCAGAAGGCTTGGTGAAGGTTGTTTTGAATCTTTGTTTTCTATTTGGATTTTTTTTTTAAAGATACAAAAGTATAAATAGATTTTTCCTTTTACTTTTCTTGTGATATTATATTACTAATGATAAATTTAATACTATTACTATAATGAATAACATTGGACAAATGCTGTATTCCTTATTGAAAATCTCCCACGGTATTTGGCCTAATGATTACTTATTATACAGAGTCTTTCATCTAATCATGCTATCAGTGTTAATTATTAAGGCTCCAATTCAGCAAGGTATTTAAACCCATACCTAATTTTAAGCATGTAAATTAGTCCCATTAACTTCAACAGGAGTACTCATATACTTAAAGTTAGGCATGGGTTTAATTACTTGCTGAATAGGGCCTAAGGCCTGTGGGGTATTCATGTAAAATTGTACCCATCCTGTGCCTCTTTTTAAGTGACTTGCCCAAATCCGCACAATAAATCAACAGTGGTTTAGACAGAAATCAGAAGTCTGTTCCAGAAACCTGCTCCATCCACTAGGCCACCAGCCTATTAAAGTGCAGAATGTGGTGACTATATCTGGATTAAATCAAAACATCATTTGGGTCAACCAAAATGGGGCCACTACAAGCAGGGTGCAGAGAAATTGCAGCTGTGAATGATTTCACCTTCACCTCCTGTGTCCTAATTCTGAGCAGGATTTCAGGTTTCTAATTCATTGGCAAGGAAAGTTCCCAAAATATCCTTAAATAATTTAGAATGATAAATCTCAGCCTTATGGAGGCAAATAGATAGTGTCACATTCTGGTACCCCAAATTGTATAGTACTGAGTCATTTCTGATATGGTACCCTGCCAAAGAGTGAACCTTTAGCCTAAACTAATCACTGTAAGACAGATGGCAATTTGACAAGAGAAGGGTTGAGCTGACAGCTTTTCCTCATACACCAAGCATATAGTGCATTTCCAGAGCCAAGCTGGGTTTGACATTTAATTAAAGTAATACTTAACATAGACCTCATACAAAAAGGAAAAAAAAAACCATTGATGCAGCCACAAAATCAATTTGGTCTTGTTTAAACCTGAAAACTTGATGCCCAGAAGGCACATCTGTTTGTATAAAAATAAAAAAGTATCGCAACTGTACCACAGGGAATACTGGCTGTATTAAAAATGCATTTTGACTCATCTGGCTATGGGACTTGTATTTGGGATACAGAAAATATTGCTTGCAAAATGAATTGCTAAGAATACAAAGTCCTAGCTACTATAATTAACAAAAAAAATATGGCTAGCCCTTTATTCTGTTAAGTGTAAATACAGTAACTATATACAGTACGCTGTAGCTATGTCATAAATATTATTGAAACACAAAATGCCAATGCCTAAGTAGAAAAAACCACCTATGGTAACAGAATATTCTGTGAGTTTCCATTGGCTAAATCTCTTCTTTATTCTCCTTCCTTTCCCCTAATTTCCTCACCCACATAGAATGGCAAGGGGAAAGGCAAAACTCTGTGGTTCCCAACATCCACACAGATCAGATCAGACAGAGACAGATGAATCCTGGAGGTGAATGCCTGGCTGTGAAGATAGTATCTCCAGGAGGGCTTCGGCTTCCTTGACCACGGGATGCTGTTCCATGAAGAAGGACTGCTCAGCAGAAATGGGATCCACCTATTGAGGAAGAGGAAGAGCATATTTGGATACAAACTGGCTAACCTAGTGAGGAGGGCTTTAAACTAGATTCAAAGGGAGCAGGTGACCAAAGCCCACAGGTAAGTCAAAAACATGGAACCCTAGGAGAAGGGTTTGAGTCTGGGGGGAGCACGGTTATAGCAGGGATAAGGGAGAGACAAGATAGAACTGGGTGTGGGGAATGAAATCAGTATCTTAGATGCCTGTATAAGCAGGAAGACCTCAAAATGCTAGTAAATAAACATAACTATGACATAGTTGGCATCACAGAGACTTGGTGGGATAATACACATGACTGGAATATTAGTATAGAAGGATACAGCTTGCTCAGGAAGGAAAAGCATGGGGAAAAAGGGAGGAGGGTTGCCTTATATATTAAAAATGTATACACTTGGACTGAGGTTGAGATGGAAATAGGAGACAGATAGTCTCTGGGAAAGGATAAAAGGGGTAAAAAACAAGGATAATATCATGGTAGGGGTCTACTACAGACCAGCTAACCAGAAAGAAGAGGTGGATGAGGTTTTTTTAAAACTAACAAAATCAGCCAAAGCACAGGACTTGGTGGTGATGGGAGACTTCAACTACCCAGACATCTGTTGGGAAGATAACACAGCAGGTCACAGATTACACTGGTCTACAATTTTTGAGAAGTTGTCTGCTTCAGAGATAAAATGTGATATTTATTATGTATTTTGATGTGCTGAATTCAAATAACACAATTAAAATAACTGATTGGCTACTGTTTCTAAGATATTTAAGTTTTTACATTTTATGTCTATGTATATTGTGTAGATAGTAGAGTTTTAATCATAAATTGTAAACCTAGGCCTTTTGATGTGTTTATGGTTGCTTTATATGATAATATTTCACCTGTCCTGTTTATGTAACACTTAAAAAATCAGCAAAAGGGTTATGTAAATAAAATTTATTATGAAACAAAAGGCAAAAAAACTATTATGTACGTAGTTTTGTCCTATTCAGTGTCTACTCGGCGCTTCTTGGCTTGTCTCTTGTATTCATTAAATGGAGCATCTCTTGTCACTGTCCAGCAATAGTCTGCAAGCATTGATGGGCTCCATTTGCCCTGATAGCCTGCCAGGAGATTCCACTGCTGTAGTCTGGAGCCCAACAGCTCTGCCTTACTCTTGGGTAGTTCCAAATCCCTGACAAGGTCATTCAGTTCACCTTGTGTTATGAGGTGTGGTTCAGAGGAGGAGGATGGGAGAAAATGTGGGTCCTGTGACATTGATGGTTCAGGACCAGAAGTTTCATCCTCTTCCTCTTCCTCATCTGACTCAAGTGAGAATGATTCTGGTGCATCAGGAACCGGCAGTCCTTCTCCATGGGGTACTGGGCGTATAGCTGATGGAATGTTTGGATAATGCACAGTCCACTTTTTCTTCTTTGACACACCTTTCCCAACTGGAGGCACCAGGCAGAAGTAACAATTGCTCGTATGATCTGTTGGCTCTCTCCAAATCATTGGCACTGCAAAAGGCATAGATTTCCTTTTCCTGTTCAACCAATGGCGAAGATTTGTTGCACAAGTGTTGCAGCATACGTGTGGCGCCCACCTCTTGTCCTAATCTCCAATTTTGCAGCCAAAATAAAGGTGATAGGCTTTCTTAACCATAGTGGTTATACTGCGCTTTTGTGATGCAAAAGTCACTTCACCACAAACATAGCAGAAGTTATCTGCACTGTTCACACAAGTACGAGGCATCTCTGCTCACTTTGGCTAAACAGAAATGTGTCCCTTTGCAAAATCAAACACTGACAAATAAGAGAGCACCACACTGTATGATTTCTAGAGCTGATATAAGGCAATTTGTTCAGCGGAGTGATGTAAGCTTCGTTATGATTGCATCATCCATGACTTCTAGGAATAACATGATGCAATTCATATCATGTATGACACAATACCAGCTTCAGACTGCATCATTCATTATTTTGCCTAAAAAGCAAGTACTGTCCAAACCCAGTCATAAATTTATTCATAGATCCAGTCAAAGATGTATTTTAGTCATTTCTGGTTTAAATTGAGATCCCTTCCCTTTATAACTTACTTATCCTCCGCCATTCCCAAGTCAAGGGTCGTGTATACTGACCCAATAGCATATCTTGAAAACTAGAGCCAATCAAAAATTTTAAGCATCATTTTCATTCTCAGTGACCCAGAATTAGTAAAGTTGGACTACATTTATTTCAGAAGCATTTTGGCTGTAGAGCAGTGTTATCCAACAATTCTTGGAGTGTATTGGAGACAATTTTTTTACTTCAGAAGGTGGAGAAGGCTACTAGGGGTGAGGCTGTTCTAGATTTGATTTAGACATATAGGGAGGCATTGGTTGAGAATTTGAAAGTGGAAGGCAGCTTACGTGAAAGTGATCGTGAAATGATAGAGTTCATGATTCTAAGGAATTGTAGGAGGGAAAACAGGAAATAAAGACAATGGATTTCAAGAAGGCAGACTTTAGCAAACTCAGGGAGTTGGTAGGTAAGCTTCCATGAGAAGGAAGTCTAAAGGGGAAAACAATTGAAGATAGTTGGCATTTTTAGGAGACATTATTAAGGGCACATGCGCAAACTATCACACTGAGTAGGAAAGATAGGAAGTATGGCAAGAGACCATCCTGGCTTAACCAGGAGATCGTCAATGATCTAAAAATCAAGAGAGTCCTACAAAAAGTGGAAACTAGGTCAAATTACAAAAAATGAATATAAACAAATAATACAAGTATGTAGGATAATGACAGAAAACGTGGAAATGCAGAGGTGCTTAATGACGTCTTTGTTTCGGTTTTCACCAAGAAGGTTGGTGGCGACTGGATATCTAACATAGTGAATGCCAGTGAAAATGATGTAGGATCAGAGGCTAAAATAGGGAAATAACAAGTTAAAAATTACTTAGACAAGTTAGCTGTCTTCACATCACCAGGGCCTGATGAAATGTATCTGACTGAGGAGGTATCTGAGTCATTAGCAAATATCTTTGAAAAGTCATGGAAGACAGGAGAGATTCCAGAAGACTGGAAAAGGGCAAATATAGCGCCCATCTATAAATAGGGAAATAAGGACAACCCGGGAAATTAGACCAGTCAGCTTAACTTCTGTACCTGGAAAGATAATGGTGCAAATAATTAAGCAATCAATTTGCAAACATCTAGAAGATAAGGTGATAAGCAACAGTCAGCATGGATTTCTCAAGAACAAATCATGTCAAACCAACCTGATAGCTTTCTTTGACAAGGTTACAATCCTTGTGGATGGGGGGAAGTGGTAGATGTGGTACATCTTGACTTTAGTAAAGTTTCCGATACTGTCTCGCATGACCCTCTCATAAACAAACTAGGGAAATGCAACCTAGATGGAGCTACTATAAGGTGGGTGCAAAACTGGTTGGAAAATCATTCCCAGAGAGTAGTTAGCAGTGGTTCACTGTCATGCTGGGAGGGCATAATGAGTGGGGTCTCATGGGGATCAGTTCTTGATCCAGTTCTGTTCAATATCTTCGTCAGTGATTTAGATAATGGCATAGAGCCGTGGTTCTCAAACTAGGGCCGCCACCCTTCCTGCAGCCCCTATTGGCCTGGAGCGGCGAACCACAGCCAGTGGGAGCCGCAATCGGCCAAACCTGTGGATGCAACAGGTAAACAAACGGGCCTGGCCTGCCAGAGGCTTTCCCTGAACAAGCGGTGGCCCTAGTTTGAGAAGCACTGGCATACAGAGTACACTTATAAAGTTTGCAGATGATACCAGGCTGTGAGGGGTTGCAAGTGCTTTGGAGGATAGGATTATAATTCAAAATAATCTGGAGAAATGGTCTGAAGTAAATAGGATGAAATTCAATAAGAACAAATGCAAAGTACTTCACTTTTGAGTCTGGTAAAATATGACACTATAATTTGAGTAAAATTTTCAACAGCATCTAAGTGATTTAGCAGCTTAAGTTCCATTTTCATTGACTTATGCACTCAGGACCAATTTTTCAAATACCTCAAAGGTATTTAGGTAGTTAACGACCCATTGATTTCAATAGGAGTTATGCACCTAACCTGTTTAGACCCTTTTGAAAATCCCACCAGGTACCTATCTGCATCTTTAAGTGCCTAAATACCTTCAAAAAATGTGGCCAGTAGGAGCCTGTCTCATTGAAAGTTAATGGAACTTAGAAGTCTAATTGCCAAAGTGACTCTTGAAAATGGAACTTTGATTCATGTCACTTAGGTGCTTTTGAAAACTTAGCCTATATTCTATATCTTATTCTTTAAACAAATTGTTTTCTGAATAAACAGAGGACTTTAGACTTGATTGTTGTCAGCTTGGTAAAAGGAAGTTCTTATAACTATTTATTTTCATCTTCACGTAAGTCAGGGTGATATTGTAGATGTCTATTTACTGTAGAATTGAAATGAACTTAATCTGTTTATTGAATTTTATCAACCCTCAATTATGATATGAAAGGATTCTGTTTCTCTCTTTGAAAAACAGGAGCAAAATGGGTTGTCCAACAAAGAGGTTCTCAACCTTTCTCTTTGAGGCCCCCCCAACATGCTATTAAAACTCCATGGCCCACCTGCGCCACAACAACTGTTTTTCTCCATATAAAAGCCAGGGCCAGTGTTAGGGGGTAACAGCAACTGCTCTGGACTCCACACCCCAGGGGGTACCATGAAGCTAAGTTCCTCAGGCTTCAATTCTGGATGGTGGGACTCAGGGCCCCAAGCTGCAGTCCCGCATGGCAGGCCTTTGGCTTTCTGCCCTGGGCCTTAGTGAGCCTAACAACAGCCATGCTTCGTGGACCCCCTGAAACCTGTTCACAGCTGCCCCAGGGGGCCCCGGACCTCTGGTTGAGAACCATTGGTCTAACATATGTATAGTTTTACTGACTCTTAGTTTTAATTAAAAAGTCTTTTATGAAAATGAGCCTAAATAATGTATTTTTTTATGTGTGGTATAATTTTCTAAACTATATGAGTATTTTTATGGACAAATTTTAAAAAGTTAGACCATCATCTATTCACAAAGTTGTCTCACACACATGCTAAAAGAAATTACCACAGTTACATGAGGAAAACAACAAATTATGGAGGTGGGTTTGCATGCACAATTGTGGTAACAGCACGTGCATATTTTGCACAATGACCTCAACTTTTCTTCTTAAAAATTGGACCTATAATATACATGGGTTTATATGCTTTTCTGCATTTGTTAGTTTGTTATGGTGGGCTCTATAGAAATTGTTATGTATACTCCTAGATAGAAGTTGTACAAATCTATCTGTCTATCTAAACTGGCCTTTATCCCTCTAGTAGCCAATTGTCATTCTCTAGGCTATGAAGAGTAAACAATATAGTGACATTGATTTCACTGGAGCTGCACTGATTTA
This sequence comes from Gopherus flavomarginatus, assembly GCF_025201925.1. NCBI lineage: Eukaryota > Metazoa > Chordata > Testudines > Testudinidae > Gopherus > Gopherus flavomarginatus. Next base: position 180,858,985 of record NC_066619.1, read on the forward strand.
TTTTCCATTCTATTTTTTTTCTTGAATGACTGGATCTTTCTGGGAAATACCTTTAATGTAATTTAAAACTTCTAATATGGTCAAGAGTTCTTTATTATTATTATTATTATTATTATTTATTTATTATTATTTTATTAGAGAAAGAATAAATCTGAATCCTGAATTCACTGTAGCAATCTGACTTCAAACGAAATTCCTTCCTATAAATTAGTCCAAATTTGATGATACTCAGTGATATCTCCTACTGTGGCCGCAAGGAATTACATTGATGCTAGTCATTAAAAAGCATCTCTAGATATCTAAAGTCTGGGATAGGCAAGTATCCTTTTCTCATTATATAGAGAGAATAGAACTAAGTGTTGCATAAATACAAAAATGTCTTACAACAGTTTCCAGCTAAAATGTAACTTCAGAGCACAGACCTTCATTTAAGCATTTTGAAAGTCATTGTCCATGAACATAGCCCCACTTGTTTGTGTCGCTCAGGATGTCACTTTGTTTATATTCAGCTCTTAGTCATTTGTAATGTAGATAAAAGAACAAGAAAAAAACCCTCCAGCTTCTACTTTTAGAAAAACAAATACTTTAGGTTTGTCTAATTCCTAATTAAAAATCAGCAAAGACGTATTGGATAATGATGAATTTTCTTGTGATTTGATAAAAGATAAATCTGGAAATACAATAAGGGCATCAAGCACTTTGACAGGTCAGCAATATATTGTTTTCATAGGCACAGAACACTATTTGCTATTTTGTATCGGTTTTTTACCCTCTGCCTCCTCTTTGTCATGCAAAATTGCTCCAGGATAAATTTGCATCTGCACTTCACAGATGCAAACACTTCAGAGTCCTTTCTAAATGCTCTACCTCCTGCCCTTGTGCTAATGTTAGCTGTTGCACCAGCAAAACCCACTGAGGCCACTGGATTTTGAGGATATGCCAACAGTTGTTCAGGTGCAACTCTTCGCTTAAGTGAAGAGTACGGTTATTTGTTAGAATTTTTAGCAGGTACTCATATCTGCAAAGTACAGATGCAAGTTTGTGTGTGATCCCAATTTTGGTCATATATTAGTAGGGGACTGGCTCAAAATTTTCCAGTTTGTGAGGACTGGTGGATATAATGCACTTGTCCAGTCTGGGGTTCTAGAACTGAGAGTTGTGCCAAACACCTCCACTCCAAGAACTTAAAACAATGTGAGGTGGGTGCACTGTTCCTGAATTTTAATGTGATCATCAACTATGTTACATATAAAACTATTGCTGCATTGTTAGCTGGGATCAGGAGGAATTTTCTCCCAAATTTTTAGGTACTGTCTGAACGTTTTTACATTCCTCTAATACTCCTACTTCAGGCCAATGCCTAAAACAAGTCACTGGACTAGATGGGCAATTGTCCAATCTGGATATCATCTGAGATGGCAGTTTCTATTGTCACAAAAACACAGCTTTGCATCACCTGACCTGGTGACAAATTTTGAGTTGCTTGATTTTTCTTCCTTTAAGCCCAGGATGAATAAGATTTTCAACTGGTAGCTTTATACATAATTTATTAGGATATATTTATATCTAAAATATCATAACAGGAGAAGAATTCACAAAGGACCTTGAGAATGCATAACAAGGCTGGTGAGTCATGATCTCCATGAGTAAAAGTTGGAAGCAGTACTGGAGCCATAAGTAAAATTGGGACTCTCCTAAAATAATCTCTGTCTCTACACACACTAAAAAAGAATTAAACTTATAAAACTCAGGGTCCCTACCTTCATTCTGAAAATACGCTGAGTAGCAGCTAGAAAAGGTGCATTGAAAGCCTACACAACCACCAAACAAAGCAAGTGACGGTCAGATAATTTACATCAACAGTGCAATCCTTTGTAAATGCAAGAAAGAAGGTGAGGAAGAATATACAAATGCTGTGGTCAGAATTTTATTAGCACCTCAGCATGTTCCATCCCAGGAATGCTCATCTAGTGAAGGTGCAGGCAGGTTGTATAATATGACATATAATGCTCTGCAAAGGCTAAAAGTCTAGAGTAATGTGCTCATTATGGTAAATAGATGCTAATCCCATTAAAGGAGAACTTTGCAGTTAAAGGATTGCATCTAGAGTAGCATAAAAAGGAGGACACCGAATCTGCCAGCATGCCACTATTGCTAAAATGGCTAGGAAATGAATAGCAAGTTCCAGCAGCCAATTTTCTTTAGCTGAGTGTGGCTTACCCTCCTGGCTATGCTTTAATGTTTGCATGACATAAACATAAGCAGCATAGTAATATATCCCATGGTCCAGGGATCATGCAAGTTTGATCTCTGCTTCAGAGCAAGGTTCTCAAACTGTTATCCCTGGAGTTGAAATGAAGAGCAAAAAGGAGACAGCGCAATTAACTTATTTCAAAAAGGAGAAAATATTCTTCACATTCAAGACAGCAAAAATACATAAGTAATACTATCCTGATGCTAATAAGTTCAGGGATCACAACTACAAATAGGAGGGCAAGTGCTCCAGGAGACAATCTTTTGGTTAATATGTGGTCCACACTATGGAGAAGTGATAACCCCTGCTCTAAAGGAATGCTCAAAATCAGAGCTCCTCAGACTTCAGCTGTGGAAAAACAAAAATCTTGCTGATGGTTACAGATCACTGTTATGATTTCAGTGGCAATTGTGAAAACCACATGAAAAATATGGTATGAAAACATTTTTACTGTTGTGCAGTTTGTGGAAGCTGTACCCTTTTTTAAACTGTGACATCTTCAGAACAACAATACCCACTCTCATGGTAACAAGGCTCAAATATTATAATTCATTCTTACCAAGGCATTCATCTGGGAATCTCTGTCACCTCCAGCTTGCAGTAGCCCATTTTCTCACTGGTTTGAAACCATGATTTTATTATGCATGCCTGATGTTCTTCATACTGGCCATTTACAAAGTGGCAGATTGATTTCAGGTTGGCACTGTTGCGTTTTAAAAACTCTTAAGAGCTCCTTATGCCTCACCTTGATAGATGTCTATGCTCATAAACTATCTACATTTTAAGGGTCTCACAATTGCATCTTAGGTTATTAAAGATCAGACCTTTGCTGTCCCACTCCTTTCTCATCTATCTTAGTCAATATCTTTGCATTTTAAAGGAAAATCACAAAACTATTTAGATTTGGGGGGGAGTTGAAGGGATTGTTATCACACTTCTTGGCCACATGTTTACTTGCTTTGTCTTCCCCTCCCTTTTCACTGCCCTTGTTGGAATCCATCATTTTTTTTTATATAATGTGAGTCAGATGATCTCTTTGCTTTTATGTGTTTAATTATGGTAAATGTTACAAAGTGTCCCAAACAATTTTGCTGGATGGAGACTTCAAAAGTGTGTGTGTGTTTGTACTCTTTCATACATATGAGTAAATAGCATAGTGGTTTTTTATATATACGATGGTATGCTATTTACTCATAGTGTTTTTTTATATATACGATGGTATGCTATTTACTCATATGTATGAAAGAGGCTATGCATGTCACGTAATTCAACCAATCAATGCCACTAGTTCATCTTAAACTTCTGTGTCTGGGGCTACACTAGAACTGGTAGAAAAATTTCCATCTGTTTTTCAACAGAAAACTGAGGTTTCAATTAAATGAAATGTTTCACAAAAAAAGTTTATTTTCCTTACAAAATATAGATTGTTTTGTTTTTTGTTTTTTGTTTTGTTTTGTTTTGTTAAAATAACATGTCTAAAACCAAAAAAAACAAATATTTTTGCCAAAAACCAAAATATTCTGAAATCCCATCATGGTACCTCATGGAGGTAGTTGTTCAGTTGCCTCATATCCCAATCTTCCTCTATTGCTTAGGCTCCCCAGTCAACCTCCATCCCATGCCTCCCGATTGATTTAGCGGGTCGAGTGAAGACCTGCTAAATCGATGGCAAAGTGCTCTCCGGTCAACCCTGGTACTCCAGCTCTCCGAGAAGAGTAAGGGAAGTTGACCCATCAACTCATTGCCATGAAGACACCCAGGTAAGTCTACTCCAGTTACATTTTTCATGTAGCTGGAGTAGAGTAACTTACCCCTGTAGTGAAGACAAGCCCTTTAAGAGCAGAGGCCCATGCAGCATCATGGAAGAGATAATCCAAAGAGGGAGTCTGGCCTATAGAAGAGAATGGGGGCATAAGGCACCAAAACTACAAAAATCATGAGGTATCACAGAAGCATTTTACAATTAAAATGTTTCAGTTCTTGATATTTTGTGAAAAAGTAATCTTTTTTCCACGAGGGCGGCGAGAAAACATTTTCTGACCAGCTTTAGTCTACAGTGACTGACTTATTGACTGCTTTTATATCTTGTATCGCAACTACATATTTGAAACAAGCAACAACAATAAAAATTGTTACTGAGCCAAATCCTGATGTCCTGACTCAGTCAAATAGCTGGGCTCCAGGAGACAGTACATGAAAACTGCCACTTCAGAGTTTGGCCCATTATTATTATAGTCTTAATTATACAGCAGTGGAGAGCACATTCTTAACTCACCTGAATAATGTGAAAGGCAAAGGAGAGGCTCATTAACAGACTCGTCTCAATTAGCTCCCCGTGGCCTAATGAGCTCCAGAGAAGTATTTCTGTTTTCCAGCTAAGTTCCAGTGCTGAAACACACCATTGGATTTATGTGGAATGAAAGGGCACAAGCATTTTGTGGTGAACACAACCTTAAGGACATAGTCTCTTTTTTCTAAAACGTGGCATTGCAAATCTGTATTCTCTTTGATACAGATTGTTAGCAATGGTAATTCTTTGTGTAGCAGAGTTTTGAATACTGCTGGGCTAGAACAAGTAAAGCCCCAACTATATGATGATGAAGATTCAATCAGATCTTTTTCTTTTGTTAAAACTGTTGCTGCAACCAGCAAGTCATCATTTTCTTTACTATCATCTGCCTTTAAACTTCATTTCCTCTTCTGCTGATAAACAGACAATGGAAAGCGGCACTCAGACAAAAATGCAGCCTTTCTGAGCTGATGAGCGCCTTTCAAGATAAAGAGTTGTAGAAGTAACTTTATCTCCTTATCAGTTTTCGTTCATACAGGACTCCAGGAAGAATTCTCTCAACCAGTAGATGGCAGCAGTGAGTAGCATCTCTCTGTTGACCAATGCTAAAAAAAATGAAAATATAAATTTTACTAAAGCCCAAAATAAACTTAATTTAGATTGTTGGCATGCCTGACTTATTCCTTCACTTTTGAAATTCTATGGAAGATGAAGAAATTAAAGCCAAGAGAGAGATTCTAACTGTCAGAAGATCGCTTAGCAAATATTTGTACAAAAGCTGTTAATGTTGTGTAAGTGAAAGAATTATTTAGCCCAAAAGCTATTGCAGTATCCGAATGTGTGAAAAATGTAACGTTCTGATGGTTCAAGTTTCATTTGGAATTTGGCTTGTTTCTTAGTAGCAGTCAAACAGTTAAGTCACAAGGTATTTCTTCTTGTTTCTATCTCAGTGAGCTAGGAAAGCTGGTGATACTTGGTTTTCAGAAAAGCAATGATGCTCAGTTTTTTCTTTCTTTCTTTCAGCAATATGAAAATGGTCAGGAAAAAACTACTCCCAGTTTCTATGCACTACTCCAACTTCGGCTGACATTTGCCCTGGATCCTTTTTAGTTCCCCTATTAGTGAGAACTGTGCTGTTTTTTTATGTTGTTAATAACTATTGTTTATTATTAATATGTCTTCTCACATGGCATCCTACTTTAGTTTTACAAGGGAAATCAGAGGCATGGAGCAAAATTCAAAGGGGACACAGAGATGTAAATTCTACATGTAAAATATGTTTGTGCATGACTGCATGGCAAGAGTACAGAAGGGGTGAATGTAGCAGGAAAAGCAGCTAGCAGAAAGGTAAAATAAAGACAAACAACCCTCTTCCCCCCGCCATCACTTTTATCTTACATCTTATTTCACCTTCCTGTTTGATACTGTTCCTGCTCTATTTCCTTTACACCACTTCACATGTAAGTTGCACCCACCTACAGAAGTATAACTTCTTATAAACCACCATTTCTATCATCTCTGAATTTAGCCTCTAGAGAGTGGGTATATGTACGTCGGTGTTCAGGGTTATACATCCCCATAGGTTTGCAGTCCTACTGTCTGGAACTCCCTCAGTTATTACTTTCTTGGAACTGCTTTATAAATTGTACAGTATTTGAGATGTCTGTGCCTCACATTATTAGAGTTTTACAAGAAGGATCAGAAAGAGAAAAAAAGATCACAGTTCTTTTGTAGTATCACCCAGAGGTGACAGAGGCAGTATCTTGATCATCATCTAGGCTAGTAGCTCTATGTTGTGATTTTCTCTCAGTACAGAGGGTGGAACTTCATAAAGTTCAAAATTGTTGTAAGATTCATACACTCTTTCAAATAGTTTTCGAACTCTTGAGTAGTGTATCCACAAAACATTTGAAGAAGAGGAGAAAACGTCCCTGCTTGTTGTCTTGTCTCTTCCTCCAAAGGCATGGTATATGCAAGGATCTCTGGTTCCTCTTCCCACCGGGACCAGGAATGGATCCAGATCAGGAGAGCTTTGCTTCCCTAGGCAGAGGAGAAAATAAATCCCTGCATGTGGACGAAAGACATTTCTTGAGTCCATCCTTCTGGCCAGATGAACAGCAATGAAGAAGCAAATTCATCCTCTCCCAACAAATCCTGTCAGTAAAGTCCAGTGTTGTGAGCTAGCGAGTGTGAAGAAAGGAGAAATCAGGGACTAAGGGTATGTTGGAGGCATGAGTGCAGCTTGGGTAGGTATACAAACACTGGCTTTTCTGTAGCTAGCATGGCTAAAAATAGTAGTGGTGATGGAGCAGCACAGGCCCTGGTACAGGTTAGCGACACCCCAGGATTAGGGCCAGGCCTGTCCCACCACATTTTCACTGCCATTTTTAGCCTCACTAGCTATATTAATACTAGAGTGGGTACACCTACATGAACGCTACACACCTCTGTTTGCAATGTAAACATATACCTTAGTCCTTGATTTCCCTGGAGACTGGGAGTTGCTTCTTCATTGCTGTCTAGAAGGATGGACTCAAGGAATTGTTTTGCAGTGTAGACTACATCCCTGTGAATGTACATAAAGGACACAATAGATGATCCTTTATTGGCATCTACTGATAAAATAAAAAATGTACTGGTTTAATAGGCCAAACCTGAAATACTCATTCATTTTTATTTACTCATTAGGTGTAAGTAAGGACTTCCAGCTTGCCAATTTTTTTTAACATACTGTGTTATTCTTCTTAAATGGTACAGAGGGCCAAATCCATCTTTACTCTAGCCAAACTCCCATTGATTTGAGAGAGACAAGGTGGATGAGGTAATATCTTTTATTGAGCCATCTTCTGTTGGTGAAAGAAACAAGCTTTCATGCTCCAGAGAGCTCTTTCTTGTGCTGAGAAAGGTAATCAGAGTGTCACAGGTAAATATAAGCTGGAACAGATTGTTAAGAATAAGGAGTTAACAAATGTTGCAAGAAACCTTCAAACTAAAGTGCACAATAAACACCTCAGCAGTCATAGGGTAAAGGAGAGTTAGTGGGCTACCGATCGTTGTAGCAAGACAGAAAACCATTGTCTCCATGGATTCTGTGATTTTTGGTGTCTAGCAGTTATGAATTTAAGCTCTCAGGCTTGTCTTTCAAAAGTGTTTTCCACGTTTCCTTTGAGGATGAGGACTGAGAGGTCAAATATGGACTGATCATTTTGTGAAATGTGTTTTGCCTGTGGATGATATGGTGGTTTTGTCTTAACCTTTTTCTCTGTGAGTTCGCTTGAGAATGTAATGATTGTTTAGTTTCACCCTGTCTAGTTGGGGCATTTGATGAACTACACCATGTGTTGTAACAGACCTGAGTCGGACTCATTGATCTTGAAAAATGTGGTGTTGGGGGTATTGATCATCATAGCACTGGAAATACGGCTGCAGGTTTTCCAGCTGGGATCTGGTGCCATTTGAGTTGGGGTGTCCTGGTCTGTAGTGAACTTGCTTCGAATGATGAATTTGGCAAGGTTTGGAATTTGTTTTATTTGAAGACTACAGAAGTTGGCCCTTTTTGTTGATTTCTTTGTGTTGATTTGACTGCTGTATCCCACTATAACATATAAAGTTAAGTGTGAAAATACACAAAACACACACAGAAAATTAGTTAAGTAAATAATTCCACTGTTAAATCTACACAGCTTTATCTCCATTGGATTGCAATTAATCATAAGACAATTTATAATCTAGATGGGTTTTCACAATATGTTAACAGCAGGAATTTCTCATTGAATTGTTGTGTTCTGCTCAATATTACCAAGGAACAATATGTCCTTTAAATGTGGCAGCCAAGCAGTAGCTCTATAGTGTTCCTGCTGTTCAAATGCAACATGCCCAGAGGTTTTTTATTTGGTTTTGGTATTTTGCCAATAGCAAAAGTGGGGGCAAAGGCAATTCAAGTCCTCATTTCATATTCATGGATGTTAAAAATAGATCAACTGATCTTAAAATAAGATAAAATGTTCTTTCTGCTTCATATCTCCACAAGAGTTTATTACAAAACCACCTAGATATTTTCATTTTATATGTTCCGCTTCCCTAAGAAGAATTCATTGTTGTTAGGTCTGCAACATTCAAAAGATATTTCCAATCTATTGACTCAAGGGATGGTGCAGCATGCTGTTGAATCAATGTCCTTGAAGACTACCTTTAGACTCACATGGCAGAGTTCTCCAACTATCTCAAAATGTCATGTTGCATCACTCATATTCTCTATCCTGACAGTTGCTTAAGATCACATCGCAGCCTCAGAATAGACTTTCAAACCACACAGTTGTAAATTGTGACTCATTGATACTATTTACTGGGGAAATCTAGGTTGATGAAAATAGAAAAAACATGAAAGTTGCTGAAACCTGCTAGCATGGTCTATTATTAAGATTTCCAAACAGTTCCCATGATAAGCCCCCGTTTTCAGTTGCAACTTCAAATGTTTGGGCTGAAATTTTCCATGTTGGATGTCTGCCTCATGTTGAATTTCTTTATTTTGGAAAATTTCTTCAAAACAGCTCAACCATATCCAGGAATGAGGCTGGGGGGTGGGAATGTTGTTTTGACCTTTTACAGAAATTCTGGCAACATTTATTTTAAGAAGCTCTAGTGTCTCCATGTATTAAAGCAGCGAGTTGAAATTTGGCTGGGAAGAATGGTCATTGTGTCATGAATCCCTGTGAAAATCCACCCAAATTACTTTTAAGACATAGGAGAGAGTGGGGGAATTATACTTATATATTGTAGCATAGAAAAGAGATGACTGTGTGGTGACAGATAAATGTATTCCACATAATAAATAAATGGAGGCAGGATATGTCACAGTCTTGGAAGACAAGAAACAACAGCCTGAAGCAAAGAGAGAAGGGAATGAGAAAACCGTTAACACTAAGAGCAATTATCTGGTGTAATGGAGGTGTGTGAACTGATTCAGAATAAAACAAGAATCCCAGAACCTTAACCCTTTCCTAGAACCAAACCTATTCTAAGCTGGTTTAGATTGCACTGATACTGCGGGGTTCATCAAATAGGATAGAATAGATTAGAGAAAGAGGATTGGGAAAATTCAGATAAAGAAACCCTCCCTTCCCCAGCAATATCTCCCTCCAGCACAAAGGAAAAATGGGAGGTCCAAAATATGCCCCAACCCCCATTCCACAGCTCAACTTTCATTAGTTGTGGAAGTTCTTCCTATGGGGAAACTTCTGGATCATCCAAGAGTACCCATTCAGACTCCTCAGGAGGTATCAGACTAAGTCACTCCAACCTCTTGCTTCATTAAGGAGGAAACAAATAGCCCCAAAATCCCTTGGGTAGCTATACTGCCAGCCACCACTTCAAAATCTCCAGCAGGGGGACCTGGAAATGTTGTGGTAGTCCTGATGAACTCCTTTAAAATGTAAAGCTCCTTAGAGCTGAGACTTCCAAGAATGCAGTGAGCTATTTATACTCAGGGCCATCTTGGCTCCAGTATGTGTTAAATTTTAAAGGAAAAAGGTGGGATTCACTGAAATCTCTTTAGTGCCGTTGTTAGAAGAATGAGAGCTGGTAGAACTAGAAAATTCCATGAAAGAGATTTATGGGGACTGAACCATTTTATCAAGAAATATTGGATGAAGGAAATGTACTGGTTTGCTTCCCCATGAAGAGTGGAGACAAGACCACAAGGACAACCTTGGAAGATTGTAATCTACAGCTGTTCCAGGAGAAGTTAAGTCTGATGTTACTGAGAATGGTGTAGTGAGAAGTCCTGCTACATCCAAGAGATATTCTGGAGAATTCTCTTGCTCTTTTCTATTTTTTTTTCTGAATCTGTTGTTTCTCGTAAATCCATAGTTATATCCTAATGTCTGATTCAGCTTTTATCTATTTACTAATCAAAAGAATCATAATTACACAGTATACTGTCTTTTCTCTGTTATAACAAAACAAAATATGAACAAAGCCTGTTATAAAAAATACAAATATTGGTGTTACATAGAAAATGACAGAACTAACAAGACACTTATTCTTGTGTTCCAATTTTAGACTTCACTCCCTTTTCATGGAAAGAGATGTTTTCAAAGCTGATTGAGTATTCCTCAAAGTGTACTTAAAAAGAGACTCCTATTTAGAACTGGTCAAAAATTTCTCATTGAATAATTTTTTCAACGGAATATAGGTTTTTCGTTTAAACAGAAATGTTCATAAAATTACCATTTTCATCAAAAAGGGTTGTTTTGAATAAAACCGTGAAAACTGAAATGTGGGGGGCTTAAAATGCAAAAAGAACAATTTTTTTTCTGTTTCAACAAAAAGCAATAAAATGTTTTCAGTGAATATTTCTGTGCGGAAAAATATAATTTCCTCACCAGTTCATCTCAGTCATCTCACATGCATGAAAAAAAATATCATTATGCATGGCATAAGCTTTTTAGGTTACACTTTGACTGTCCCTTGAGCTAAGTGATTAGAATGACTAGCTACTACTGTCCTAGATACATTTCCATTTGGATAACTGTTCTACCTACCTAAGATTCCTAATGCAGTTTCAACTAGATTTGGTATTTCTCCTTCACTTTCTATAATAAATGGTTATGAAATGTTCTTGGTCCCATTTTGTTTCATCTCAGTGGTAGTTGCTTTTGAGTGACAGGTGAAATGATTGTTATACATTATGTATATACATTTAATTTATAAATCAGTTTGAGAACTGTGTATAGTGCTCTGAGGTTTGTCTGACTAAAACATGCTAAATAGTCAATCATAATCATTAAAATACTGACAGATGTGGATTTCCCTACAGCAGTTATAATCCATTTTAAATAATGTAAGTTTCAGATGAAATACTACAGGTTTAGATTCTGATCTCATTTATTCTGTTGTAAATCTAGAGTATCTGTGTGGCTTTACTTTGAATTTACACCAGTGGATTCACATTAGTGGATTTATTCTGAATTTAAACCAGTGTAGCCAAGACTAAAATCTTGTTTGAGGCCTGCGTCCATAAGGTTTGTTTTTTGTTTGGTTTATTAAGTAAAAGCAGTTGGGAAAATAACCAAAGAAGTTTGGGTCCAATGAACCTAACCTCCAAGAGTCTTTCATCATCACCCCAAAGATGCCTTCTCTGTAAGATGATATATTGCAGCCTGTGATAGTCTGCGGCTATATCCACTATATTTTATCAGTCTGAGTATGGCTTTGTCTGGAGATAGAGCAGGGAAGCATTATAGAACAGTGCTGGCTGCTAAGTGGTTAGACTGCCTTAGTGCTTGCTAAACTCCATCAAATCTGTTTTTTTCTGTTTAAATAAAAAATAAGCCTTTCTAGAGAAAATTCAAGTGGGCACATTGAGAGTGATTCTGGCCCAGATCCACAAAGGGGATTTAGGGGCTATTGCTATCCCCAAAAAAACCCGCTTAGCCACTGCCTATCTACATAGGTGCCTAAATACACTTGGCACCTATGTTTTTGCTGTAAAAGTCCTCTGGGTACCTATGTTTCTGCCTCAGGCCAACTGTCTTACACCTAAGCCCCAGCACAATAATCAAACCAAGTGAAAATAGAAGTTGCCACTCCTCTCTATCCTGCAGGTCCCATTCCAGTAGGTGTGCTCAGAGCATGTCTCACTCCACACAGTATGGCCAAGAGGAGGGAGGAGGCCTCCTTCATAACCTTTAGTCCAGTGGTTGGGGTACTTCTCTGCCTGATGAGGAGAAGGTATTTCAACAAGGGTTTCCCACCTCTTGGGTGAGTGCCCGAACCACTGAACTATGGGATATTATGATGTGGGGCTCTCTTGTTGAAGCCATTCCACTTTGTATTAAAAAAATTAAATATTAAGTGGGCCAGAGAAAGAGTGAGAATAACTGTATAGCTGAGAGGCTTGGGCACTCACCCGAGAGGTGGAGAACACCTCTTCAAATCCCTTCAACACATCAGGCAGAGCAGGAAATTGACCTGGGATCTCCCACATCCTGAGTGAGTGCTCTAACCACTGAGATAAAGGTTATAAGAGAGTGGGAGTCCTCCTCCTCCCTAGCTGTTTTGTGTGTCATTAGGTACATTCTGCCACCATTGTCACAAGAAATGGCTTAGCCGCCTGATCCCAGGAGAGGATTTCCAACTATGGATCATGTGGAGACAGGTGCCTCCTTCCAGCCTAGATTTAGGTACCTAACTTACTGAGTAAAAGGGGCTTAAATAGTGCGTGAGTTCTAAAAAAGTGCTGGATCTCACTTCTCCGTTAGAGCCCTGCTGACACTGGTCTGGGTCAACTTGATCACTGGCAGCAAAAGACAGGGTAAGGAGATCACTATACACCTAGTACTACACTTGTTCTGCCTGTGCAGGATTAAAGCTCCCCTCCCACCCCCTTCATTGAACCCCTGTGAGTAGTACCAGTACACTATTATGTCACTCATAAACAATGCTGGAACTCTGTTCTGAAGCATTCCAGCACCACTGAAGTGTTGGGCTTAGGACATACCCCTTTCCTCAGCATCTGCTACTGACGAGTTTTAATAAGCTCCCCACCTAGCATGTTGGCTTTTGTTGTTCTCATTTTTCAAGCAACTCTCTCTCCACATTCATTGTATAGGGAGCTTAATTTGTAATGAGAAGGGTTCCAGGTCTCAAGCAATTAGCTGCCGATGCTCAAGCAGGTTTTTTACATTCATAACTGATGCAGCAAGCTCAGGGGTGCCAAGGCTATGAACTACCATGCCTCGAGGTGCCAGGGCTCACCCCTGACAAGCCCTGGCACAAACTAAGCATTGGAGACTTAGGCACCTAAAATTGGGGTTTGTAGATTCCAGCGATTTTCTGGGTGCCTAAAAGTTAGGTGTTGCAACACCTAAGTTCCCTTACAAATCTAGGCCTCAATATGCAACAATTTAGGGTAGAGTAGGTGACTGTGAGTCAGAAATCAATGTTTCTGTTCCCAGTTCCACCAGTGGACAGCTATGGGCCTGATCCAAAGCCCATTGAAGTCAATGGTAGTCTTTGTGAGAATGCCCTCAGTGACATTGGGCAATTCACTTAAATTCGTTTTGCCTTGATGTGTCCCACTGTAAAACAGGTATCAAAATACTTCCTGCCCTCAAAGAAACATTCTAAGTCTGCATTTAGATTGTAAGTTCTGTGGGACAAGGACCATCTTTTTGTTCTATTGTTTGTACACTCCCTAGCACTAAGTGGCCCTGGTCCATGACTGTGGCTACTGTGTGCTCAGGGATGGCTCCAGGCACCAGCACACCAAGCTCATGCCTGGGGCGGCAAGCCACAGGGGGCGCTCTGCCGGTTGCCGCGAGGGCGGCAGGCAGGTTGCCTTTGGCGGCATGCCCGCGGAGGGTCCGCTGGTTCCGCGGCTTCGGTGGACCTCCTGCAGGTGTGCCGCCGAATCTGCGGGACCAGGGGACCTCCCGCAGGCAAGCTGCCGAAGGCAGCCTGCCTGCCATGCTTGGGGCGCCCCTGTGCGTGCTGCCACAAAACAAATAATAACTAACAATATGAGATCTTCAGATAGAAGGCCTGACCTAGATCCTCTCAAGAAATATGCAGTTAAGTGAATCATATTCTCCTTATTTTGCATCTTAGTGGAAAACGCTATTATTATTATTATTATTGTTTTATTTTATTATAATATATAGCCACTATACTTATTGGCTTATTGTTAATGAATGTACTTGGCACTTCATCAGCATGTATTTTAGCTTGTAAGCTCTTTTGGTCAGTGATGGTTAGTTATTATATGTTTGTACAGTGCCTGAGCCCAAACACGTTGATTTAAAGGGAGTTGCGAACTCCAGGAGAGGTAATATAACTGTTAAATGACACTTATTTCATTTAATATTCAAATAATAATAATTTTACTTCTTTCTAATACTTTCAATGTCAAGTGTCTTCTGTCACTGTCATGATCGTTTATGTGCATGTGATGATTTCTTCTGATTAGCTGTGTGGGTTAGTTGGCAAACTATCAAACTCGTTGTCCTTTTCCCCAAACTCTGAGCACCTGTCCTGTTTACCTAGCTGCTAAGTACTGAACCTAATTACCTATGTAGTACTTATTAATACAACCCACATGTCATAATTTTGTGGAGTCATTCTGTCCATAAATTATCATTTATTGTTGTAACATATTTGAATGTATTTCTCTGGTGTCTTTCATTCCTTAATGGAAATAATTTATGAGATGGCTATGAGAGCCCAGGTCCAAGGAGGTACCTGTTTTGCCTTAATTTATAAAGCGAACTCATAGCTTATATATATAAATTAATGTATATTGACTGCCCTGGATCACTATTGATTAACAGAATAGTTATAAAATTGCAGCACAAGCAATAGCAGTGTAAACTTTTCCAAATATCCTACTGCCTTAGCTCTGATCTAGAGGGACCATATCTAATTACCATGACAGAAAGCCAACTGAGGAGACAAAGAAAGTTCTGTTTACTGGCAAAGCCAATCTTCATTTCGAGTACAGTTCTGAGTTCATAGCTTCCACCAATAATTCAGTCTGGATATTTTTGTACGTTTTTGTGGCTTGAAGAGAGAGAGCTTTCAAGATGGGATTTGTCAAAGATCCCTAAGGGATTCATATCCAAATTCAAATGGGGCCCTTTGGAAATATCAGCTTCAGTGCCTTAAACTTCTGTTGCTAATTTAAGAGTTCTGTTTCATTTTTTAAATGAAAAGTGTGTGTGTGTGTGTGTGTTTGTGTGTGTGTGTGTACATATATGTACATACACACACAGAGACACACACACACACACACACACACTCATTCTCCTTCATAGGCTTGGCTGATGGCTGGATATCTACCTGAGGAAGTCAGCTTACCCTGAGGTCCTCTCTACTTCAAAACCAGGATTGATCTCTTTAGGAAGTGCAGCGCTGAAGCTTGCTTTCTTAATGTATTTTCCTCCCAGCTAGAGGATCCTTCTTCTAGGCTTGAGCTACCATTAAACCTTTCCTGCCCTGGCCCAATGTGGAGTTGGTAATCTCTGCCCAGTTCTTAGCAGAAGCAGAAGTTAACATCACAAAAATCACTCTCTCATTGGTAGCCTAAGCAGAAAAGACTGAAATACTCTCGTATACTTCTGGTGGTAGGTTAGTGCAAAATAAACTAGTGGTATTGCTGCTTTCCATTATTTATTACCTACCAATATCAGCACTTAGCCCCAGTAGAGTCATATAAATTAATGTAATTTACATTTCCGTTTTTACAATTTCTCTTTATATCCATTTTGTTCTCCCATATCAGTTTTTTGTGGGGGAGAGGGGGATTCTTTCCACCTCTTTAAAAAGTGAAAAGCATTGGACAAGAAAGGCCTCTGATCTCTCCTTTTGTGTATTAACTAGTGCTAGTTGGAATTTTGTTTTCCCCGTGGAAAAAAATCAACATTTTTGGACAAAAGTCAAAAACCTGAAAATTTTAAACTAAAACCTTTCAGCTGAAAACCAAAAATGTTGATTTGTAACCATCACTATGGTGCGTAATGGGAGCTGTAGTTTTCGTGCCTCAAGGCTACCCACCCCTTTCTCCTCTGTGGACTAGGCTCCCTAGCCAGGTAACCTCTTTGATGAAGCATTACCATCTCCCTTCCTGTTGAGTCACCATAGTGTATCATGAGAGATGTAGTCTGGCTGGGGAACCGGTCTATAGACGAGAATGGGGTCATGAGAGACAAAATCCACAACTCCCATTGGGCACTGTAGTGAAATTTCCAAATCAAACGTTTTCAGGCTCTTAGGTGTTCATTTTCTCAACAAAAAGTCAATTTTTAATGTGGACAGCAGATGCTCTGTGAAAAAAAAATGTTAGTCAAAAACCATCAACTAAAGAGTTTAAATGAGAAAATTTTTGACCAGACCTGGTATTAATAGAATAAGCCACCTTATGATTGGGAATTGTGTGTAATGTATCTAAAACAATCCACTCTAGATGGAAGCAAGCATTATTAAAAACCTCCCTCTCATTCAGTATTAAACATTACTATGGCTTGGCTTTGTTTAGAAAGAGACAATTAAAAATGAAAGCAGCAAAGAGTCCTGTGGCACCTTATAGACTGACAGACGTATTGGAGCATGAGCTTTCGTGGGTGAATACCCACTTTATTAGATGCATGTGGGTATTCACCCACGGAAGCTCATGCTCCAATATGTCTGTTAGTCTATAAGGTGCCACAGGACTCTTTGCTGCTTTTACTGATCCAGACTAACAAGGCTATCCCTCTGATAATTAAAAATGAGAGATCATTGTAAAATTATCCAAATATCTCAAAATGTATTTTATTTTGTCCTCAAATTCATTATTAATTTTTACCTGACTACACTGTGAGTTCTGCTCTTCACACTAGTAAAGCATAGTCTCCAAAAATCCTGCTTTCTTGGTATATATTAATATTAGCTGAATCACAAGTTATATGAAAGAATGTTTTCCTTTACTGTAATGTTCCCCTGCAGTCAATTTATTCTTCAGCTTTTTAAAGTGTGATAGAAGCTAAACAATGTGTTCTAAAAACCAGGAGACATTGGTTTGTATTATCATGATGAAAATAGGAGATCTCATACCATTTGAGATGTAAAAACTGCTTTAAATTGAACTTTGTATGTTTGTTTTTTAATAAATGTAGCTCTTTGAAACATTACAACTTCCTAGGAAAATGTCAATTTTATCAACTTCAATTATGCAACCTTAAGATTTACTAAAACCCTTCACTTTTCTACTTCCCACATGCTTTCTATAAACAAAGTCTTCTCTGCAGTAACTGGCCTTGACAGAGATAATTGGAAAAGCAGTTTGCTTTCTTCCTATCCAACTAATTTATGTTTTTAATTTTTTACATTAGATCTGCACTCCAAGATGAAGGGTCTCAATCATAAAAATATTCTTCTGGTCACTGGGGTATCCTGCCCAAACAATTACTGAACAAAACTCATTTGAAGTTTGTGCTATGCCTTTCATTGCAATCCCAGTGTCAAGGTTAGTTTTAATAGCTATTTTTTAAAAAGCTCAAACAAGTCTGATAAATAATTTGGAAAAGGAAATAACAGTCTCAGAAGATCCTATTGTAATTTTTAAGCTTTTCACAAAGGCATTTTCTTCTTAGGCTGTTATAGGTGTTTCAGTCAACTAATTTCACAGCATGGTTTTCTCTTAATATTCACAGTTCTTCATTTTACGTTTTGTACTAGCTTTGTATATCCTCAAGAACAGACTATGTGAAGTGGATGGCATTGTGTGGAGCACAATGGCATAACTAATTAGAACATAAGGTGGCACAAATTGGAGCTGATTGTACACGTTTGAGGATTTGCAGCATTTATCCTCTGTTTCAAACTTGAGTGAATTTTGTGAAAAGATTCACTCTGGGACATCTGCATATTCTTAACTCTACACTGAACATTTCTGTACGTATTATACATTAGGAGAAGGATTTGGAAGGTTGGTTTTGTTTTCAGTAAGATTTTATAACTAGAGTTGTTATTTCAGGCCAGATTCTGAAATCCTTAATCATGCTTATTACTTTATTCCTCAAGTATTGGACTTCAAAGTAATGGGACTGCAAGGTTCTACACAGTGAAGGGTATCAAATTAGGCCCATCCCAATTAAATAAAAATTACCACTTTTAATTTTTTGTTAGTCATATTTTGTTAGTCAAATCAGTTTTCTCATTACAGGGTACACCTTCAAATTGTCATGTGTACAGTTTGGTTTGCACACTCAAGCACAGGATACTTTTGTAAAGCTATTGGGTGAAATCGTGGCCATACTGAAGTTATAGGAAACTTTTAAGAGACAGAGAAATATCATAATTGCTATTATTAAATGGGATCAAGGGAGTTGCCACGTAAAGATACACATGTGAGCCAGCTGGTATTCAGAGACGGACAAATGAGTTGACTAGAATATATGTAATCGATACACATAATTACATGGTATTCTGGATGCCCCCATCACCCTGATTCCACCAGCAAGTTTAAGTCTCTGTCCTCTCCACCCACCAAAAAATAGAGAAAAAAGATGGTATTTCCATGTGACCAAAGTTAACAACTCCAGGCTGTAGCAGCCCAAGGCAAGAACAAATTTCAAAGCTGAGGGCCTCTCACAAAGAATACTCTCAAAAATCGTCTTCCAGATTGTAGCAGGGAATTTCCAGCTCAGGCACCTCAGCTGATCTTAACTTTTCTAGGGAAGCATGGAAAAAAGTTGCAAAGACACAACTATGATAGGTATAGGCTTATGCCCTTAAAGATATCTATATGGTTGTCATAAACAGATAGCTAAGGGTTAATGTCTCTTTCACCTGAAGCACCTGACCAGAGGACCAATCAGGAAACCGGATTTTTTCAACTTTGGGTGGAGGGAATTGAGTGTCTCAGTCTTTGTCTGCCTGCCTGCTTTCTCTGAGCTTTGAAGAAGTTAGTCTTCTGTTTCTAAGTGTAAGGACAAAAAGATCAGATAGTAAGTTCTATGGTTTCTTTTCTTTGGTATTTGCATGAATATAAGTGCTGGAGTGCTTTGATTTGTATTCTTTTTGAATAAGGCTGTTTATTCAATATTCTTTTAAGAAATTGCCCTGTATTGTGTCATCTTAATACAGAGAGACTATTTGTATTTTTTTTTTCTTTTTTATATAAAGCTTTCTTTTAAGACCTGTTGGAGTTTTTCTTTACTGCAGGGAAATTGAGTCTGTACTCACCAGGGAATTGGTGGGAGGAAGAAATCAGGGGAAATCTGTGTGTGTTGAAGTGGCTAGCCTGATTTTGCATTCCCTCTGGGTGAAGAGGAAAGTACTTTTTGTTTCCAGGATTGGGAACAGAGAGGGAGATTCACTCTGTTTGGATTCACAGAGCTTGTGTCTGTGTATCTCTCCAGAAGCACCTGGAGGGGGGAAGGGAAAAAGGATTATTTCCCTTTGTTGTGAGACTCAAGGGATTTGGGTCTTGGGGTCCCCAGGGAAGGTTTTTCAGAGGGACCAGAGTGCCCCAAAACACTCTAATTTTTTGGGTGGTGGCAGCAGGTACCAGGTCCAAGCTGGTAACTAAGCTTGGAGGTTTTCATGCTAACCCCCATATTTTGGACGCTAAGGTCCAAATCTGGGACTAAGGTTATTACATGGCGGCAGCTGGTGGGAGATAGACAGAACCCAGAAGCCAGTAGAAATATTATATTTTTCTTTTCTCTGCTAAGGGCTTTTTAGCAGAGAGAAGAAGTTTGGTTTTAAAAGGGAACCAGAGAGAAATTTTTTTTTTTTTGCTCTCTCTGGCAGTTTGTGGCTTGCATGTTAAGCAGAAGTCGTTAAGGACTATTAACAGTCTTTTGTCACACAATAGCACTCCCATTGAGAGTCGTACCAGCACTTATAGGCATGCAAATAAAGTGGTTTTTCTGGTTTCCTTTCATTGAACATTAGCTAGAGAAAGAAAAGGAAAAAAGCACTGTTGCTAGGCAGACTTCAGGAGGCAACAGAACCTGCAGTTCAGAAGATAAACACCGGAGGGCACCCCAACACAAGAAAACAGGAACCATGACTTCTAAGGCAAAAATTAAGGCCGAAGAGCAATTCAAAGAAGCTGAACACAGGCGACAAATGGAGATAAAAGAAAGAGAAGAACAAATCAAAGAGGCAGCACACAAAAGAAAAATAGAAGAAAAAGAGGTGGCCCATAGAAGGAAGCAAGCAGAAGAAGAGGCAGCCCACAGGAGACAAATAGAACTCCAAAGGGAAGCCCACCAACAGGCCATGGAATTAGAAAAGGCTAAGCAACAGACTCCAGCCAACCCTAACAACCCGGCGCCCATTATTGCTCCACAGCACAGGAAATTTCCCACCTACAAGGCAGGTGATGACACCGAGGCCTTCTTGGAAAATTTTGAAAGAGCCTGTCTTGGGTACAGCATTCCCGAAGACCAGTACATGGTAGAATTGAGGTCACAGCTCAGTGGACCTTTAGCAGAGGTGGCAGCTGAAATGCCTAAGCACCAAATGAATGACTATAAACTTTTTCTAACCAAGGCCAGATACAGGATGGGGATAACCCCAGATCATGCCCGTCGGCGTTTCAGAAACCAAAAGTGGAAACCAGAGGAGTCATTTCCCAAACACGCCTACTACATTGCAAAAAACTATGAGGCCTGGCTAACAGGAAACAACATTCAAACCTTGGAAGAACTGAACCTCCTCATACAAATGGAGCAGTTCTTGGATGGTGTTCCTGAAGACATCACGCGGTACATACAAGATGAAAACCCCAAGAATATCGCTGAGGCGGGGGAGATTGGAGCCAAATGGATGGAACTGGCAAAAAGCAAAAAAGCTACTGTCAAGGGGAACGATTACCCCAGGGGGCACACAGACCATAAACCCTACAACCGAGGACAGCCAAAGACCCCACATACCACCCAAGTAAAGCCACAGATACCCTACCCTTCAACCTCACCAGTCTCCAGTAACTCACCTCGGCCCAGTGACCCATCAGATGGAAGATGCTTTAAGTGTAATGAACTGGGACATATCAAGGCCAAGTGTCCCAAGAACACCATGCGAGTGCAATTCATTACACCACCATCACACCAAAGATCCCCAGGCCCGGATGCCTCTCAAATACCCTTGGAGCGAAGGGAAAATTTGAGAGTGGGCGGAAAAAAGGTTACTGCGTGGAGAGACACGGGGGCACAAGTGTCAGCTATCCACCAATCCTTCGTTGACCCCAAATTCATCAACCCAAAGGCCAAAGTTACAATTTACCCCTTCATGTCACAAGCTGTAGACTTGCCTACAGCTCAACTGCCTGTCCAGTACAAAGGCTGGTCAGGAATGTGGACTTTTGCAGTCTATGACAATTATCCTATCCCCATGCTACTGGGGGAAGACTTGGCCAACCAGGTGAGGCGGGCCAAGAGAGTGGGAATGGTTACACGTAGCCAAACCAGGCAAGCTTCCAGACCCATTCCTGTTCCTGAACCGTCCACAGAGGCCCCGTCTGTGTTACCAGAGACCCAGACAGAGGTAGTGGACCCGGATTCCATGCCAACCACTGAAACAGCCACAGCACCTCCAGTCCCAGGCCCGGAACTGGAACAGCAACCAGCACCAGCAAGTGCAACCCCATCTTCAAACTCAACGCCAGAGGGCGCCAGCGAGCCAAAACTGGCAGAAGCAACAAACAGCCATACCCAAAAGGCTCAGCCAGAGCCTGAAATACCCTCAGGTGCACCAGCGGAGAGCGGTTCACCAGCAACGGAAACAACCCCATCACCTACATCACTTCCAGAGGGACCAAGCCCAAGTCCACAGTCTGAGGAAGAACTGGTGACCCCAGCCTCAAGGGAACAGTTCCAGGCTGAGCAGGAAGCGGATGACAGCCTTCAGAAAGCTTGGGCGGCGGCACGGAGCACCCCACCGCCTCTCAGCTCTTCTAATCGATCCCGGTTTGTTATAGACCAAGAACTTTTATACAAGGAAATTCTTTCTGGTGGACACCGGGAAGAATGGCAGCCGCAAAAACAGTTGGTGGTTCCAACTAAGTACCGGGGGAAGCTCTTAAGCTTAGCCCATGATCATCCCAGTGGCCATGCTGGGGTGAACAGAACCAAGGACCGGTTGGGGAAGTCCTTCCACTGGGAGGGGATGGGCAAGGATGTTGCCAAGTATGTCCGGTCTTGTGAGGTATGCCAAAGAGTGGGAAAGCCTCAAGACCAGGTCAAGGCCCCTCTCCAGCCACTCCCCATAATTAAGGTCCCATTTCAGCGAGTAGCTGTGGATATTCTGGGCCCTTTCCCAAAAAAGACGCCCAGAGGAAAGCAGTACGTACTAACTTTAGTGAACTTTGCTACCCGATGGCCAGAAGCAGTCGCTCTAGGCAACACCAGGGCTAACACTGTGTGCCTGGCCCTAACAAACATCTTTGCCAGGGTAGGTTGGCCCTCTGACATCCTTACAGATTCAGGGTCTAATTTCCTGGCAGGGACCATGGAAAAACTGTGGGAAACTCATGGGGTGAATCACTTGGTTGCCACCCCGTACCACCATCAAACCAATGGCCTGGTGGAAAGGTTCAATGAAACTTTGGGGGCCATAATACGTAAATTCATCAACAAATTCTCCAATAATTGGAACCTAGTGTTGCAGCAGTTGCTGTTTGCCTACAGGGCTGTACCACATCCCAGTTTAGGGTTTTCACCATTTGAACTTGTGTATGGTCACAAGGTTAAGGGGCCATTACAGTTGGTAAAGCAGCAATGGGAGGGGTTTACGCCTTCTCCAGGAACTAACATTCTGGACTTTGTAAGCAACCTACAAAGCACCCTCCGACACTCTTTAGCCCTTGCTAAAAAAAAACTAAAGGATGCTCAGAAAGAGCAAAAGGCCTGGTATAACAAACATGCCAGAAATCGGTCCTTCAAGGTAGGAAACCAGGTTATGGTCTTAAAGGCGCAACAGGCCCATAAGATGGAAGCATCATGGAAAGGGCCCTTCACGGTCCAAAAGCGCCTGGGAGCTGTAAACTACCTCATAGCATTTCCCAATTCCTCACTAAATCCTAAAGTGTACCATGTTAATTCTCTCAAGCCTTTCTATTCCAGAGACTTACAGGTTTGTCAGTTTACAGTCCAGGGAGAGGATGCTAAGTGGCCTGACGGTGTCTACTACGACGGAAAAAAAAAACGGTGGCGTGGAAGAGGTGAACCTCTCAACCACCCTGGAACGTCTGCAGCGGCAACAAATTAAGAAGCTGTGCACTAGCTTCGCCCCATTGTTCTCAGCCACCCCAGGACGGACTGAACGGGCATACCACTCCATTAATACAGGTAATGCTCACCCAATCAGAACCCCACCCTACCGAGTGTCTCCTCATGCCCAAGCTGCTATAGAACGGGAGATCCAGAACATGCTACAAATGGGTATAATCCGCTCATCTACCAGTGCATGGGCATCTCCAGTGGTTCTGGTACCCAAACCAGATGGGGAAATACGCTTTTGCGTGAACTACCGTAAGCTAAATGCTGTAACTCGTCCGGACAACTATCCAATGCCACGTACCAATAAGCTATTGGAGAAGTTGGGACGTGCCCAGTTCATCTCTACAATAGACTTAACCAAGGGGTACTGGCAAGTACCGCTAGATGAACCTGCCAAGGAGAGGTCAGCATTCGTCACCCATGCGGGGGTGTATAAATTCAATGTCCTTCCTTTCGGCCTTCAAAATGCACCCGCCACCTTCCAGAGGCTGGTAGATGGTCTACTAGCTGGACTGGGAGAATTTGCAGTTGCCTACCTCAATAATGTGGCCATTTTTTCAGACTCCTGGCCCAAACACCTACTACACCTGGAAAAGGTCTTTAAGCGCATCAGGCAAGCAAAACTAACTGTTAAGGCCAAAAAGTGTCAAATAGGCCAAAACAGAGTAACTTACCTGGGGCACCAGGTGGGTCGAGGAACCATAAACCCCCTACAGGCCAAGGTAAATGCTATCCAAAAGTGGCCTGTCCCACGGTCCAAGAAGCAGGTCCAATCCTTCTTAGGCTTGGCCGGATACTACAGGCAATTTGTACCACACTACAGCCAAATCGCTGCCCCACTAACCGACCTAACCAAAAAAACCCAGCCAAATGCAGTTAAGTGAACTAATAAGTGTCAAAAGGCCTTTACCCAACTTAAGGCAACGCTCATGTCTGACCCTGTGCTCAGGGCCCCAAATTTTAACAAGCCATTCCTAGTAACCACAAATGCATCTAAGCGTGGTATAAAAGCAGTGCTCATGCAAAAAGCAACAAATCACAACTTCCATCCTGTCGTGTTTCTCAGCAAAAAACTGTCTAAAAAAAAAAGTCACTGGTCAGTCAGTAAAAAAAAATGCTATGCCATTGTGTACGCCCTAAAAAAGCTACGCCCATATGTTTAAAAACGGCGGTTCCAACTACAAACTAACCATGCTGCACTAAAGTGGCTTCATACTGCCAAGGAAAACAACAAAAAACTTCTTCGCACTGCCCCCCAGAATGGACCCAGCCGAGGGGTCCGGTTCGCTGTACCTACAAGCTCTGTTTTAGACCCTGTTCCTGTCGTCGAATAAACCTCTGTTTTACTGGCTGGCTGAGAGTCACGTCTGACTGCAAAGTGGGGGTGCAGAACCCGGTGGCTTCCCCAGGACCCCGCTGGGGTGGACTCGCTGTGGGAAGCGCACGGAGGGGCAGAGGATGCTGAATGCTCCAAGGAGAGACCCAGGAGGTGAAGCCGTGTGAGCTTCTTGCCCTGAACAAGTCTGCTCCTAGGGAGAGGAGGCTCCCGTATATGTAAAGGTGTATGTGTTGTATTAATCTGTTTATTTTCAAGTTCTACAAGGAAATCGCCGCCAGTCAGCTTCCCCACTGTCTGCAATTTGGGGGGCGTGTCATAAACAGATAGCTAAGGGTTAATGTCTCTTTCACCTGAAGCACCTGACCAGAGGACCAATCAGGAAACCGGATTTTTTCAACTTTGGGTGGAGGGAATTGAGTGTCTCAGTCTTTGTCTGCCTGCCTGCTTTCTCTGAGCTTTGAAGAAGTTAGTCTTCTGTTTCTAAGTGTAAGGACAAAAAGATCAGATAGTAAGTTCTATGGTTTCTTTTCTTTGGTATTTGCATGAATATAAGTGCTGGAGTGCTTTGATTTGTATTCTTTTTGAATAAGGCTGTTTATTCAATATTCTTTTAAGAAATTGCCCTGTATTGTGTCATCTTAATACAGAGAGACTATTTGTATTTTTTCTTTCTTTTTTATATAAAGCTTTCTTTTAAGACCTGTTGGAGTTTTTCTTTACTGCAGGGAAATTGAGTCTGTACTCACCAGGGAATTGGTGGGAGGAAGAAATCAGGGGAAATCTGTGTGTGTTGAAGTGGCTAGCCTGATTTTGCATTCCCTCTGGGTGAAGAGGAAAGTACTTTTTGTTTCCAGGATTGGGAACAGAGAGGGAGATTCACTCTGTTTGGATTCACAGAGCTTGTGTCTGTGTATCTCTCCAGAAGCACCTGGAGGGGGGAAGGGAAAAAGGATTATTTCCCTTTGTTGTGAGACTCAAGGGATTTGGGTCTTGGGGTCCCCAGGGAAGGTTTTTCAGAGGGACCAGAGTGCCCCAAAACACTCTAATTTTTTGGGTGGTGGCAGCAGGTACCAGGTCCAAGCTGGTAACTAAGCTTGGAGGTTTTCATGCTAACCCCCATATTTTGGACGCTAAGGTCCAAATCTGGGACTAAGGTTATTACAATGGTAGATTTTCAGAAGTGTAAAATGATAAATGTTTCAATTCAAAGTACTCAAAAAGGAGTCTTTTTTTGAAAAGTAGGAATATATCCTTATGAGTTTTAGCCACCTTTAATTTTAAAACAGAGTAGTCTATAAACTCCAATATTCAGACATAAGTAGATTTTGTACACTCTTGTGTACGCTAAGGTTTATTAGAATTTTGGCTTTGAAACAAAAGTTATGAACAATCTTCACGAAAGGATTACCACCAGCTGCTAACCAGTTAAAGTTCTACTCATCTGGAAATCACATTATTAATTAATAAGCAATAAAGACTTAAAATTTTAAGTGTCAAATGCTTACCTACATTCCAGAGCTACCAAAATGTGTGTGTATGTGCAGGGGAGGGGGAATCATGGCAATCAAATTTAAAACTATAAAACAAGCAATATACACATATATTCCTTTCCCCAAATTTATAAAAGGGTGAAATCTGAATTCCATTTAAGTCAAAGGAAAAACTGCTTTTGACTGAAATGGAAGCTGGCTTGTGGTCTAAAACAGGAACACAAATTTAAGGGCAGAGTTGAGGTGGTTTGGGTCACGTGTGTGCATGAACTGGGAATTAAGTTTTGTGTCAGAGTTACTTATGCTTATAGCAGATAAAGTCTGTGGATTTTTGCATGGGCACAGGAATCCATGATAGCAGATGCTTCATACTTGTCCATTTGTGACCTGGGGCACCAGCTGGAGCACAGTCTCTGCAGTATACACAGGACTCAGAATAAAGATCCAGGTTTGGGGGTAGCATATTCTCCCCCCTACCCCTCGCCATGTGTGGTTGTATTAGCTTTAGGGACACTCTAGCCTTTTATGAATATTAAAGAAGTGGTGTAATTATGGATATTTTCTCGATATGGTATCACACATTGGCTGCTTGTGATGATGGCATGGAGATGTGACTGGAAAGAATATTAGACTAGCAAGTTCAGGGGCTTTAGACAGTTGCATTTTCAGATTTTCCTGCATAAACCTGAGGCACTCAAATACCATAATGTCGAATATAATATAAATAAATTTGTCAATAAGGAAGCAGGCAGATACTAGGTTGCAAACAGTGTAGGGGGCAGGTTTATTTGTTGTTGCGGGGGTTCCTCTTTAAAAACATGTTTTTATGTGAAGTATAACAACAACAACAAAGGTTTGGAAACATGTTTATTGATTGCACCACAACTAAAGTGGGGCAAATTTTTTTGGGGGCTTACCCAAGGAAGGGCAGCTCTGGTTTGTGGGTGAGGGGGGGAGGAAGGAGGTTATAAACTGCTGTAAAAAGGTGCTCAGTGGTCAGCTTTGAAGCAGTGACTCACCCCTTCACCCTCAGGAATGTGCGTTAAAGGTACGAAACTTGGGTGGGGCAAGTCTCTTTGCTCCACGTGGCGAGGAAACCAGCACCCATCCTCCCTCCCCTAGTGGATGCAAATGGCAGGATAGGCTGGACCTGCTATGGACTTTATGCTAGTTGCCCCTTTTAAAGCAGGGCTCGGAAGGAACTTTTCCTGCACCACCACAATTGGCTTTGGTAGAGTGTGGTTTTTTCACCTTCCCCACAGTGGGTGTGAGGGTAGACCTTTTCTCATGAGAAGAAAAGGTGGTAGGCCATATGTCGCAACTTATTTTGTAAGGCTGGGTGGCTGTTCAGTGCAGGTACTCCATAGGGAGGGCAGCCAGTACCCAGATAAATGGCCTGGTAAAGGACTTAAAAGGAGGTGCTGGATAATGGAACAGAATGAGGGAGGGGGCTGGGGATTCCTATGATTGGTACAGCTCATCGCCAACTCCCCTCTCCACCCCCCCATTCTCATAGCCCTCCTTAACCCTCTTACGAGAGCAGTGGATGGTAAGGTCCAAGCTATGGATCGGCTGGGGGACCTGGATGGAAACAAAGGGGGGCTGGTGGAAGCCCTGTAGAATTGATTTGACTAAGCATGGATTTGCCTGCACTGTACACTTTATCTGCCGAGTTGTCCCTGACATCTATATAATAAAGTTGGGGACTGATTAAAACCCATAACAAGTCTCCTGTCCTTCTTGCGGACAGACAATGATAGATTGTGTAAAGGCTTGTTTCTATAAAATCTAAGGGCCAGGTGGCAGCTGTCCCCTTCATGGGCGAGGGGCCAGAGGGAAGTTAGAGAGATGTACCCCCCTGTATAGGTCCTAACAGTCACTGGAGTTCTAGAGAATACAAAGAGTCTGTGAGGCAATCAGCACTAGCTATCCTAAAAGGGGCAGGAAGGAAGCAGGGCACATGCGGCACCTACTCAAAGAACTGAGGAGCAGATATGCTCCCTCTATGTTCTGGGAAGCTCCAAGCTTCAGTGTCCCCTCGAACTCTCCCCTGGTCATTTTGATTTTACACTGCCTCCAATGCAACTTTATGGTTAGAAGATACAATAGAACCCTAAAATTAGTGAACAGATTTGACCTGATAGTGCCCTTGCACATAGTCTACTTTTCTTCTTTCTGTGCTGCACCATGAAGGATTATATCCACTTACAATTCATGCAAAGATAATGCCCTCCGAAACCAAATTTTCAGAGATGCGCAATTCAGGTTGAAGGAAAGGTCAATTTTAAGCCCAGTTAAAAAAAGAATTAGAGAGACGCTATACACGTCTGATTCTTCATTTTTAAAGTACCCAGGATTAGGCTGCAAAACTAGGCCCATAATAAAACTTGCGCTCTTGTATGAAGTGTAGGTGTGGGGGTATATTTTGCTAAGATAACTGTAGTGTATTGTGGCACCTTTTAGACTAACAGACATTTTGGAGCATGAGCTTTCGTGGGTGAATACCCACTTCGTCGGATACATGTCACCCACGAAAGCTCATGCTCCAAAACTTCTGTTAGTCTATAAGTTGCCACAGGACTCTTGGCGGCTTTTACAGATCCAGACTAACACGGCTACCCCTCTGATACTTGTAGTGTATTGGCATTGGGCACTGTCCTTTTAAATAGTTCAGTTGTGTGGAACCCAGCTATGTCAGTGTGGCTTTTCATATTGTTGTTGTGTAAAGACCAAAAGACACCACAGCAACATAGTTAGAGTTTCATGTTCCAAAGGCATTATTCTCAAGAGCAATGATGAAAAAAATGTTAAAAGTTGTGAAGAATATTTGAGCATTATCCTTTTAGCATTAACAGAAATAATAAAAAACATTCAGTCATGGTATTAATTTGATTCTTTTATCATTAGCAAGGCCTATATTTTTGCTGTGATCTGAAAATTTTTGCATAGCAAGATGGAAGCACAAAAAGGCTCTTTTATGAGGCATGCTTTTTAGACAACCAGATTACAATGACCTTGTAATGTTGTAAGACACCATCCTTTTGTCTGAGTTGATATTTTGTATGATTTGTTTATCTTTATCCACACACAAGCTGGTAAAGTGTGGTTTTGGTTTTGTTTTGTTTTTTGATGAAAAACCTTTTTGTGGGAAAATGGGATTTTATCTAAGTGGATTTTTTCATACAATTCCTTATGCACAGGCTTGTTTTCTGGGCACCCCCATAGAAATCTCAGTGTGAGAGTAAGTTGGTTCTGTCACAGGTGGGAAGGGCTGGAGCCACAGAAAGTAGCACCGCAGAGATTTTTTGCAACACTGCTGCCCATAGGTTGCTGGAAACAGGCTACAGTAGGCATCTCTCAAAGGATGTATAAATTATGCTCAGGGCTACTCCAGTCCAGAACCTAGGGAGTCAGAGTGGCTTAAAGCCACATTAGCCTCCTTTTCCTGGGGGCTGCGAGTTCTTTGCTGAAGCTCTGAGAGGTGCAGCACAGAATCTTACTCTTGGACTATTTTCCATTGGAAAAAAATCCAGTGGAAGTTGGGCACCTAATTCCTTTTGGCTCCTTTGTGAATACCTTACCTTGCTTTGGACTTTAATTCCTCCTACGCCACTGACACATCAGGCAGCCCAGTTCCTCCACTAATTACAGTCACTCACTAGTTGTGGTACTGCTTCCCAGGTGATGTCAGCTCATTCGCTATCCTCTGTCTGTGTCCTTTGCCAGATCTTCCTTTGTCTTCCTCATTTTCTCGTACCTCTCTTTGGTGCTAAATTCAATACTTGTTTTGCACACCTCCCATCTGCCAAATGGTGTATCTGTCCCATCCACCTGATCCTTCTTTCTTTGATGATCATTTCTAACATGTCCTGCTTTGTCAGATCCCTTACTCTCACATTTGTTGTTTTGCCTTTCCATGAAATGTGTAAAATCTTCCTCAGCCTTAGTTAGCCACTGTCATCAGCCAGGTCTCTGCTCCATACAGTAGCTCAATACAATCTCATGGTATAATCTGACCTTTAGTTTGGTGTAGAGACCCCTGTTTGACCAGAGTTGTTCATCCTTCGAAAAGTGGTGTTTGCTTTTCCTACTCTTGTATGAATATCTTTATTACAGCCACCTTCAAATGTCATCACACTCCCTGGGTAGCAGAACTCTTCTACCTGTTTAATTTCTTTTCCATCCACATATGCTTTTGCATCTGTATTCCAGTTGCCTTTCTTCATAATCTTGGTTTTCTCTGCATTTACTTTCAATCCATTTTCAGCTGCTTACTATTCTACTTCTGATGTAAGGGCAATCATTCTATGCCATGTTATACTTAGTAAAGCAAAGTTGTTACACAATCTTCACTTTGCCAACTCATTTCTGCTAACCCATTTTACACCATCCAAATGCCTTTTGTTGCCCACTTCAACACCCACTCTATTGCTAATGAAAGAGGAGAGGTGATGTCACCAGTTTGGAGAAGCGACTTTTAAAAAAAACATGTCTTAGCTTCATTCATAAAGAAGCAAGAAAAAGGAATTAACAAAGAACTGCTACAGAGGATACTAGAGCCATAGATTGAAATAATGTTCCAAAATGTTAAATGGATTCATAAAGGGCACTTTACCTCTCTTTTCACTACTTTCCTGCATTTGAACACAGCTGCTTTAAGAAAATCACTCTTCATTCACTGATTTATTCATTTCAACTAGGTCCACTCTCCCACTTCTAATGGAAACATTTGATGACCCTCTCTTTCCCCAGTTCCCCACGGTAGGTTTCCTGATTTTCAAATAAAAAACTCAGCTCTCAGATTTGTTTGGTATGTGACATTTATCTCCACAATTATGATAGTAATTATGAAAAATAAACAAGAGCTTTGGCAGGGATATAAGGCAACCTCTAACTGTTGGGGGTTACGATGGATATGTCCTTGAGGGCAAGTAATCTAATAATTTCTTCTGCAGGATTTCTTACAGCTCCTCTAAAGCCCTTAATCACTGCTGGTTGCAGTATACAAGATTAGATGGACTATTGGTCTGATCCATTATGGCAATTCCTCTGCTACATTGGCCATGGGCTCATATCAGCTTTTGTCATTTTCAGATTTGGTCTTACTCAAGCTTCTCTCCAATCTGTGGACAATGGAGCCCAAATGTTTGCCGTTAGACCATTAGCAGCATGTCTAGTGAAACATTTACCTGAGTTCTGATTACATCTTGCCAACTGAATTCTCATCTTTAAAAATTCACTTCGGATCTTACAAAAATGGTAAGACAGTCTTGTTCCCTTGTCAATTGCAGAGTCACTTTTAATAGTTATAATACTCATTGCTAGAGCTTCTTCCTACAGAGAAATTAGCAAATGCTGAAATCAGCAATGTGACTATTTTCATGTTTCACTGAATCTAAAGGTAGAATTTTCAAAAGCATGTATGGGAGTTAGACACCTGACCCCCATTTAATAGCAATAGGAGTTGGGCACCTAACACCTTCCAGTGTTTTTGAACCCCCCCCCTTCTAAACTCTTGGCCATGTTGTTTGTCCACTGTCTAAGAAAGAGGAAAGAACCGCTTTGTGTCCCATAGCACAGGACACATAAGAGGAACTGGCTCAGTGACAATATATCTTCTACTTGCATGTAAAGTGGGATTGTGAATACTATCTCCTTCAAACTCTGTTCCCCTCTGTCACACAGTCCATACAAACTACAAGACTGACAGCCATGATGACAACTGACAGGACATAATTGCTTTCCAAAAGTAAGTTGCTTCGTAGTATTTTGCCTGAAAACATGCCTCATTTGAGTGACATCAAATTATTAGAGACGAGCAGTATAAACCCATGGTTAAGATATTACTTGGGTCATACGTGAAGATTCTGATGCTTCTAAACTTGGGCTGGGTACTGCTGGGTTTCCAGGGTCTCAGGACGCCAAGGAGAGGATAAATAGTGAAGGCGAGATTCTGTGCTGCACCTCCAAGAACTACTGACATTCTCATGACTTGGCCCTACTCTTTGGTCTCCACATGCTTCAGTTATGTCTCATGATACATTTTAATGTCTGGATCTTCCAATGTAAAACAAACAAACAAACAAACAAAACAAAAAAAAGCCCTTGGATGCACATCATTGCTCATATTTTCTCAGATGGATTAATAGTAAAGAACTAAGGCTCTGATCCTGCAAGCTGATCAGTGCGGGAGGACCTCTGTGCCCTTGTGGATCAATTTGCAAGATTGATTAAGGGATTAGGCAAGTAATATGCGTTTTTCAGTAAGATTCTCAGAGGTGCTGCACAACCTCAGATATCACTGAAACCAGAGCTCAGTTGTGGTTTTGCCTCAAGCCCAGAGTAAGGAGCAGTGTGCTGTTATACTGCCCCAAGAGTCTGGGTAGAGTGACCAGATGTCCCGATTTTATAAGGACAGTCCCGATTTTTGGGTCTTTTTCATATATAGGCTCCTATTACCCCTCACCCCATCCCGATTTTTCACACTTGCTGTCTGGTCACCCTATCTCTGGCAGACCAGGGAGTCACATGCCCCAGATTCCTTGTTTTTTCTAGGAAGGGAGTAAGTTACATTCCCCAGCTGCTGGAACCATAGGTGCTGGAACTAGGGGTGCTGCTGCAGTGTTTCCATAATATACCAGGTTTACCATTTGGCTGAGTGGCTCTCAGCCCCCATTATACAAATTGTTCCAGCACCCCTAGTTGGAAATATTGTGCTGGCTATGGCTCTACCCAGCCTCTGTCCCATTCCATCCACTCCCACCCATCTGCGTGCATGGCAGTACATAGCATCTGCTTTCCCTCCCATGCTCTGACCCATGTAGGTATGTAGGTAGTCAACTCCAGGGCATAAGGGGTGCCTTGTATCCTGGCACCACTGCACTAGACAGGCCATAATTTGATACCAACCTGGGCCTCGTTCAGTTCTCAGTTATATAGATGTGGATCCCACTGGTGGCAATGCTTCCCTTTTGTAACTGAGAGCAGATTTTGGCCCTCATCTTTAATTTAAAGTCTTATGAGTAAAGTCCCATGGCCCTACTCAATTCTCATCTTCTACTGAAAGATGAGGCCAGGGATTTTGTCAGCTAAAACTAAAGGGGAAAGAAAAACATAAGCATTTTAAATACAAAGTAAAGTGTCACTAACTAGTAAAAAACTAAATGGTTTAGCGAAATCTGTGGTCAGACTGCAAACTTTTCTCATTACACTGAACAGAGGAATAGATAGGCCACAATAACTCCAAAAGGCATGAAAAGCGATATTATAGGCAGTGTGCTATCATTTTCATTTTTCATTAAACCTAACTCCTCCATTTCATTTTCTAATAAATGATAGCTAAAATTATACCATATTTAATTATACTCTTAAACTTCAGGCTAATGAGAGCTAACTTGTGTGATTATATCATATTAGCCTTGAAGGCTGAGACACTATGTGGTGATTTGTACAGCATGACCTATATTAAATGCTGATTGATTTCAAATATATGATCTATATTATGCCCTGAATTAAATATTGATAGATAAAATATGATATAATCTGAACAGATACTGATAGATTTTACACAGATTCTCTCTCTCAAATATGACCTGAATCAATATTGATAGATGGCATATAATAATATATTTGTGTGTGTAAAATAGTTACAGAGTAACTACATTAAAATTCCTTTCTCCACCATGGTCTTTCATCATTTTGTGGGATTCTTGATTTAGATTACCCTGCAATCTATTCATGTGTCTTTGCATATAAGACAAGCACATTTATAGTATGGTGCTAAATAAGGACCATGTCTTGTAAATATTTGTGCACGTGAGTGTCTTTACTCCTATGGGTACTACTCACATCAATTAAATTACTCCTTTGATCATGTGTTTGTAGGTCTTGCAAATAATTTTATGCAGACTCAACAAGTGCTCAACTTTATGCACTAGAAGTAACCTTTTGATTTCAGTGTGATTTCTCACAATCCAAAAAGTAAAACTTGTGAATAAGTCTTTGCAAGATCAAGGCCTAAATAACTAAAGTAACACTTTCAGTTCGCCATAAAGCATAATTCCCTATTGATTTCAATGAGGGGTTCTGTATTACACAAGATGGCCAAAATTCTATAGTCTGTGTTACAGCAAAGGTCAAACTATATGATCATAATGGTCCCTTCTGGCTTTTAAATCTATGAGTCTATGAATAACCCGGTACTAGCATTTGAAACTCTATCTACATTTTTTTCTTATATATATTTTTATTTTCCTTCGTCTCCTATTATCATCATTAGCTTTTATCAAAATTTAATCACAAATATTTAAATACTAAAATAAATTTTATTGCTCTATGCTTGAAACCTTGCAATATGGTGACTAAAAATAGCTATGTACTCTTTTGCATCAAAATTTGAAAGCATAATTTTCTCAGCCTGCAGCAATACAGACCAAAGCATTCTTCACAAGTAGCAGTATTAAATTACTCTGCACAACGTACAAAGATGTATTAAAACAAATACAGTATGCCATTGTCTTTCCAGTCAAGACATTGAAGAAAACGAAGTGCTCAAGGCAATATATCCCTCTCTTGCCCCTCTCAATCCAAAAAAACACCAAAGAGGAGAAAGTGCCATTTGCACATAAGTGCATTTGAAACTTGTCTAAATGAAATCTTTATATAGAGACCCAAAATGAAAGTACAGCCAGAGAGGGTTTTTTAGCAGCAATTCCCTACAAGTCACAGTAAATTACTCAGAGCTTTAGGAACCAGAAATGTTTTTAAAAATCACTGAACCTGATTTTAGGTCACTAAGGTTAGTATTCTTGATGCCTTGGAACCCATGAGGCCTGCTTGGTGAATTTAAAATAAAGGAGACTCTTCTGCACTGGGTTCTTATTCCATACATCTCAGCAACATTCTACTGTTGTAATGTTCCAATTAAAGTTTAAAATGAGATCCATCAGATGAGATCCGTCAAATGAGATCTGGGTTTACTATCGAAGACAGAGCAGTATTTTAATTTAATTACATAACTGAGTAAGGAAAACAAAACAAAAATTTAACCACATACAAAATCAGTGGCTCAGAAACATACTATAAAGGTATGTATTCTTATATATAAAAGAAAAGCTTTTGAATGTTTCTCTCCTATTCCTTTATCTTTACAAAAAACAAAACAAATACAGCACCAATAGCACAATATATGCACCTCTCCAATCAAATAAAATACAAGATCATTCTCTAAAACAGAATAAAAACCTGACTGCAGTCCTTATTCACATTAAGATGAAATTCATTCCTGCGTAGAAAGCCAACAGAAAACTTACGCAACACTTAAATCTCACTTGAACTCTCAAAACAGAAATTAAGTGGGACTCAAGTGAGGCACAGGCCTTGTGCTACTGGATTTCTACTCAGGCATGACTTCAACCTGTGGTGAGCAATTGCTCACACAAGTAGTTCAACTGAAAATGCACAGCATGTGTGGAAGAGTCATTATGTTGATGAGAGATGATTTCTTCTGAGTCAGTCAGTCATGCTACTGATGCTCAACTTGAGTAAGACCCAAATGCTGGCATTAGACCAAATCCTCAAATGGTCCCTCTTCTGAAAATGGAGGCACAGAAAAGCACAGTTTGAGGCTATGAAACTAATAAATTGCTTAGAAAAAGAAATTTAATACTGCATTTACTTCAGGATCTGGTTTGATGTACCTTTTCTTGTTTGATAATCATGGCTAGGTCTAGCCATTTTGCCGCCCCAAGCACGGCAGCACGTCGCGGGGGGCGCTCTGCCGCTCGCCGGTCCCGCGGCTCCAGTGGACCTCCCGCAGGCATCCCCGCGGAGGGTCCACTGGTCCCGCGGCTCTGGTGGAGCATCCGCAGGCATTCCTGCGGGAAGTCCACCGGAGCCGTGGGACCAGCGGACCCTCCGCAGGGACGCCTGCGTG
Organism: Gopherus flavomarginatus; assembly: GCF_025201925.1. Lineage (NCBI taxonomy): Eukaryota > Metazoa > Chordata > Testudines > Testudinidae > Gopherus > Gopherus flavomarginatus. Next base: position 180,895,056 of record NC_066619.1, read on the forward strand.
AGGTCCACCGGAGCCGCGGGACCAGCAGACCCTCCGCAGGGACGCCTGAGCCACCTGCTGCCCTCTCGGGAATCGGAAGAGCGCCTCCATGGCATGCCACCCCAAGCATGCGCTTGGCGCGCTGTGGCCTGGAGCCGGCCCTGTTGATAATGTGGCAAGAAAGGGATTGGGGTATAGTAATTAGCTGTGAAAAAACTACATAGACAGTTATTTGATAATGTTGGTATAGAATATCATGGTTTGTGTCTGCGTATTGTGGCAAAGTACCTGCTTCTCCTCTGCTGGCTCAGTCCCTTGTTGTCTTGGAGCCACAGGCTTGGGCAAAGCAAAAGTCTTCCCAGTCGTGCAGGGTCTGGCTGATCCTTTCTCAGTCAGTCCCTTGCTCTGTTTTTCTCTCCTTCTGGGGAGAGTGCAATCTGCCTTGCAGGAAGAGTTTCAGAGTCCTGCTGCACATACTCGCTGGCAGCTACTCTACTTCTCTCACTCCCCCCCTGCTTCCCTGCCAGGGAGGGTTTAAAAAGGTCCCCAGCAATTGGGGCCAGCTGAAGCTAATTAGTTCCCTGGTAACCCCTGTTCCAGCTGAACCTTATTTCTCCATGGCTATCTCCCCTCAATGGATAGGGAGAGGCCTTTTAATCTCTCTGGGACTAATTACTACCCCTCTCCTGGTAGCTAATTGTCCTGAGTTTGCCACATATCCACCCCCCCGTTCAACACTACTGGGTTAGGCTACTTGGGTCGGAAAGCAGTGCACTCTCGACAGGCCATCCGCATTGCCATGTTGGGTTCCAGACCTATGTTGTACTTTGAAGTGGAAGGGTTGAAGCGATAGAAACCATCTTGTTACTCTCGCATTTTTGTCCTTGCATCCACTGCAAAGGGGCATGGTTCATGACCAGGGTAAACCTCTGTCCAAATAGATAGTAGTGGAGGCTTTCTATGGCCCATTTTACTGCCAGGCATTCCTTCTCCACTATGGCGTATTTCCGTTCCCTAGATAGGAGCTTTCTACTGAGGAAGAGGATGGGGTGTTCGTCATCTCCGACCATTTGTGAAAGCACCGCCTCCAGCCCTACTTCAGAGGCGTCCGTTTGTAGGATAAACTTCTTCTCCCAGTCTGGGGCTACTATTACGGGGTCTGTGCAGAGGGCAGTCCTCAGATCTGCAAAAGCGGCTTCTGCCGCAGCAGATCATTTTACTATGTCTGGACCCCGAGCTCTGGTCAGGTCTGTTAATGGGCATGCCCTGGTGGCGAAGTGGGGAATGAACCGTCTATAGTACCTCACTAGTCCCAGGAATGCTCTGACCTGTTTTTTCCAGAGTGGTCAGGGCCACTTCTGTATAGCTTCTAACTTGTTGAGTTGGGGCTTCACCACGCCCCTCCCCACTATATACCCAAGGTACTTGGCCTCAGCTAACCCGATCGAACATTTGGAGTGATTTGCAGTCAGTCCTGCCTTTCTCAGGGTGTCTAGAACTGCTTCTACCTTCTCTAGGTGCATCTCCCAGTCGGGGCTATATACGATGATGTCATCAAGATAGACAGCCGCATACTTCCCATGGGATCGTAACAGTTTGTCCATTAGCCGTTGGAAGGTAGCGGGGGCTCCATGCAACCCAAAGGGGAGAACAGTGTACTGATGTAGTCCTTCTGGAGTTGCAAAGGCCATCTTCTCCTTCTCAGCCTTAGCCAGGGGGATCTGCCAATAGCCCTTAGTAAGATCAAGGGTAGACATAAATCGCGCCTTTCCCAGTCTGTCAATCAGCTCATTTATCCTGGGTATAGCATATGCGTCAAATTGGGACACCTCATTCAGCTTGCGGAAGTCATTGCAGAACCTCATACTGCCGTCTAGCTTAGGCACTAAAACCACAGGACTGGACCATTGACTATGAGATTCTTCGATGACTCCTAAGGCCAGCATCTTCCTGACCTCTTTCCTAATCTCCTCTCTCTTGGCCTCCGGGATCCGGTATGGCTTGACGTTCACCTTCACTCCGGGCTCTGTGCAGATGTGATGGTGAACCTCAGTAGTCCTGCCTGGCTTTTCCGAGAACACATCTTGGTTGCATTTGATCAGGCTGATCACTTCTGATTGTTGTTCCAGAGTCAGCTCCGGGGATATTCCCACCAGGTTGGGCTGATTGCCTTTAGGAGATGGTGCCCCCAGCACAACTACTGGAGCTTCTCTATCCTGCCAAGGTTTCAGCAGATTTATATGGTAGATCTGCTCCAGCTTCCGGCGACCTGGCTGCCGGACCTTATAGTCGACTTCTCCTATAGCTTCTATTACCTCATATGGCCCCTGGCATCTGGCCAGGAGCTTGCTCTCCGCTGTGGGTATGAGCACCATCACCCGGTCCCCCATCTGGAACTTCCGGGTCATTGCTTGATGATTGTAGTACATCCATTGTGCCCCTTGGGCCTTCTCTATGTGTTCGCGCACAAGGGGGGGTGACTCAGGCTATTCGGTCTTTCATCTGCAGCACGTTCCACAACATTTATCCCTGGGTTCGGCTGTTCTTTCCAGTCTTCTTTAGCCAGGTCCAGTATGCCCCAGGGTGTCGACCATATAATAGCTCGAACGGGGGGAATCCAGTGGAAGCCTGAGGAACTTCCCATACGGCAAACAGAACATAAGGCAGCAGGGCATCCCAGTCTTTTCCATCACAACTAATCACCTTCCGTAACATGTTTTTCAATGTCCTATTAAAACGTTCAACGAGGCCATCGGTCTGGGGATGGTAGACCGATGTTCTAAGGGTCCGTAAGTTGAGCATGGTACACAAGTCCTTCATCAGTTTAGAAACAAAGGGTGTCCCTTGGTCCATCAGGATCTCCTTAGGTATCCCTACTCTGGAAAAAATCTGGACTAATTCTTAGGCTATGGTCTTGGACATGGTATTCCGTAGGGGAATGGCCTCGGGATATTGGGTGGCATAATCTAGTACTACCAGGATGTACTGATGGCCCTGGGCTGACTTCTCCAATGGCCCTACTATGTCCATAGCTATTCGCTCAAATGGAACCTCAATAATTGGCAGAGGTACCAGAGGGGCCCTTAAGTATGGTCGGGGCCCATGTATTTGGCATTCCGGACAGAAGGTACAATATCGCCAGATGGCCGCAAAAATACCAGGCCAAAAAAACCTCTGTAGAATCCAATCGAGGGTCTTATCTATCCCTAGATGGGCCCCAAACAGATGACTGTGGGCCAGATCCATTACTGCTCTCTGATGCTTCCGGGGGACCAAGAGTTGTTCTATGCCTTGCTCTTGGACGCAGACTACTCTATGTAGCAGATCTTTTTTAATCATATAATATGGCCCTGGGCCTTAGCTCTCCTCTCCACTGGGATCCCATTTACCTCGACTACTTCCTTAAGAATGTTGTGATATATGGGATCATTGGCCTGATCCTGACCAAAATTCCTGCGTGCAGTCCCTATTTGTCCCAATTCGGGGGGGTCCACCTCCCTCTCCCCCTCGGGAACAGCCCCTGGGAAACCAGGTCCAACGATTGGGTTGTAGTTGGCCGACCCAGTCCCGCTGTCAGCTGAGCCCCTTCTTTCCCCTGCCAGTGTAGACTTCAGGTACCGGGTCAGGATCCTCGTCCCCCTCCTTTTATCTGCCCTCCGTTCCCTCCGAGTCTTCTGGACTTCCCCGGTGGGGAGAACAAATCCTGGCTAAACTCATGGAAGGCGGGGGGAGGGTCCCCTATCTGGGCCACACCTTGGGTCCCAGGGTCCTTCTTTTCTTCTCCCTCGTCCCCGGGGAGTAGGCCATCAAACCCCGGGAAGTCTCATCCAATAAGGACAGGGTAGGGGAGTTTCGGAACGACTCCCACTGTCAACTTAGTGGGGTTTCCGAGAACTTCTATGCGTACGGGGATGATTGGGTAATAGCTGACATCCTCATGCACCCAGGATATTCCCGAGCGTTTGGCCTGGGATAGTTGGCCTGGCCTGACCAGCTTCCCTGAGACCAATGTGACTGCACTTCCTGAGCTATTAATGCTGTGGTCTCTATACCGTTCATCTTAACGGGCCTAGTGTATCTATGAGGGACCATTGCAACCCCGACTAGACTTATTAGCTCACATGGCCCCCTGTATCTCCCAGTTCACATTGCATAGGCTCTCCTAGATTAGGGCATTGGGCAGCAATATGCCCTAGTTCACCACCCAACCCGGGGCAGCCCCCTATTTTTCGGGCTGCTGGGATTTATCCCCAGAGTCTTTCTCCTCCAGTCCTCCAGTCTCTCCGGGACTGCTGGCTGCTCTTCCGCCTCCTGCCTCTCCTCCATTTTCCTGCCTGGAGCTAGGGCAAATCGGGGCCTTGGCGCAGAGGCTGGTCTCCGATTCTGGCGTCTTCCTTCCCCAGTGGGCCGAGAACGTTCTTGGACTGCTAAGTGTCTCTCCACGAGAGCAACTAGTTCATCATAAGAGGAGGGATCATTTTGGTCGACCCACCCCCGTATGTCCAACAGCAACCCCCTCATGTACCTGTCCAATACCAGGATTTCCACTACCTTCTCTGGCCCATGGGTCTCGGGGCAGAGCCACTTCCGAGCGAGGTATATCAAGTCAAATAGCTGGGACCTCGGTGCTTTGTCATCCCGGTACTTCCACTCATGGAAGCGCTGGGCCCTTATGGCTGGCGTCACGCCTGCCCTCGCCAGGATTTCTGCCTTCAGCTGAGGCTAATCCATAGCTGCTTCTGTGGTCATGTCAAAGTAGGCTTTCTGGGCCTCCCCGCAAAGGAATGGAGCCAGGAGACCTGCCCACTGGTCTTGGGGCCAAGCGTCCCGCAGTGCCGCCCTCTCAAATGCAAGGAGATATGCCTCTATATCATCGTCTGTTGTCATCTTCTATAAATAGTTGCTTGCCCGTAGCAGCTGGGTCCCCTGGACCCTGTTCCTCAGCGTGGTCAGGGCTTTCAACTGGTTCACTACTTCATTCAGAGTGGCTCGATCTTGGGCCCCCTGGCTCATCAGTAGCTGGTTTGTCTCCTGCTGGACACGTACTGACTCTTGCTGGGCTGCCACCTGTACTCTGGTAGCCTCTTGTTGAGCTGCAGTGGCCTGTATCAACGCCTTCACTACGTCCTCCATTTTTTTATTTTTATTTTTTTGTGATTTTACCTTGCCCTGAGATGGCTTGCCACAGAGCCTCACTCACTAAACTATCCCACCTCTGACACCACATGTGGCAAAGTACCTGCTTCTTCTCTGCTGGCTCAGTCCCTTGTTGCCTTGGAGCCACAGGCTTGGGCAAAGCAAAAGTCTTCCCGGTCGTGCAGGGTCTGGCTGATCCTTTCTCAGTCAGTCCCTTGCTCTGTTCTTCTCTCCTTCTGGGGAGAGTGCAATCTGAGTCCTGAGTCCTGCTGCACCTACTCACTGGCAGCTACTCTGCTTCTCTCACTCCCCCTTGCTTCCCTGCCAGGGAGGGTTTAAAAAGGTCCCCAGCAATTGGGGCCAGCTGAAGCTAATTAGTTCCCTGGTAACCCCTGTTCCAGCTGAACCTTATTCTTCCATGGCTGTCTCCTCTCAATGGATAGGGAGAGACCTTTTAACCCCTCTGGGACTAATTACTACCCCTCTCCTGGTAGCTAATTGTCCTGAGTTTGCCACAGTAAATGTGTGTGTGTATATTTATTGTATTTGAAACCTTGCAATATGGTGACTAAAAATAGCTATATACCCTTTTCATCAAAATTTGAAAGCATAATTTCCCCAGCTTGCTGTAATACAGACATCTGTGTACATATATAGATGTTTTATTCCAAAATTACTAAAATTACAGTCTAGAGAAACCAAAAGTTGTGTAGGGAAATGTATTAATATTTTTCTTGTTGAAGTGCAGGGATTTACTCTCTCTAATTACTAACAGTAATGTCCTACAGCCTGACCGAGCTGTGCATAATTGTGTCACCTTTGTGCTCATGAATCCTGGGGTTCCCAACATAAATTACAGGGACACCCTGACTTGCTTTTCCTCCTCACCCTGCCTCCTGCACTAAGGACAGGAAAGAATTGTCACAGGAGCCATTACACAGTCTCTCCACTCCATTACGGAGAGGGAATGCTAAAGTAGTCAAATCTGCTAGTTTCATGGCTGCTTTTCCAGAGCAGTGCCTAGGATCTTGCCCCAGTTTTTTAATTTAATAAGAGGCCTTGAATAACAAAAACATTGGAAAGAGCACTACATTTAAAGAGACCAAGTTATTTTTGTAAAAAAAAAAATAGACATAACTTTCATTCAGTGATATACTTCAGTCTACTAATGGGCAGACATGAAGACTTCATGTTTCATCACTTTCTATTCTCATTGCCTGCTCTCCTGCAAACACAAAGTGGTGAATGCTCTTCCTCTATTTCTTTCAGAAGAGGACTCCTGTAGATGGCAGATGCGTGTCTCAAATGTAATTTGAAACCAAATAAACTTCTAATTTTATTCATTAGATTGAGATTTGGGAATCTTGTTCTTTGGGAGTTCCCTCTGCAGTGTCTATGAATTAGGACAAGCACTGCTCTCACCCCACAATTTTTGGAGTTTTAAGAATAATTATCATAGGTTTTTTTACTATAAAATAATAATTCATAATATACAATTGGCATTCCCAGGCCCTTTGACTATTAATATTCATCATGTAAGAAGACATATAAGATTTTAAATGGTATTCAAGATAATTTAATTCAACAATAGCAAATCGATTACCAACCAAGGGCCAAACTCTCACAAGATTTATGCTGGTTTATTATAGTGTAAACGTGACAGAGGGCCTCTGAGACAGAAACTCTGCCTCAGGCTGCTGAGAGGGTGATTGCATTGTGAAGACTGCAGGGGATCAACAAGATCCTAGCCCACCCCCACTCCTCAACCACCAAAACAGGAGATGTCTGGCTTGGAAAGCAACATGTCCAGAACAAGCAGGGGATGCATTGACTCAAAGCATCTACTCTGCTCAACAGCTTCTATTGGCAGGGCTCATATGGAACAAAAGCTTCTCCCTGCCCTGTAGGGAATCACAAGAGAGTGCAGGTAAGTCTCAGGGTAAATTCCTACACAGGAGCAAATGGTCCTTTTCCCCAGCACCAGCTTTAAAGAATCTAGGCCCACATCTTCATTTTGTGTTATAGCCATAAGGACAAGTATAAATTGCAATGTGCAAATATTCTGTAAGGCTTGTTTTATGTGAAGTGTCTTATCTGAATCAGCATTTTGTACCTGCTGGAGTTTGGAAGGCTCTGATTTGTAGGGAGGAAGTACACCAGTACAAGGTATGAGACTAGCTGAAGGAATTAGACTCCAGTAAGTATTTTGTGTCTTTTTTTATAGAGAGAAAATATAAACTTCCAATTCTGTTTTGAGGGTGAGACTAGAATTCTCAGACCTCAAACCAATGTTTAGGTGTCTCTGTCTGTTAAGCAATCAATATACAGGTATAGATAGCACATTTTGAATTTATTTTGAGATCAGCTCTAGTAGACAGAAAGACTCATAAGTAAGGCCCTACCAAATTCACAGTCCATTTTGGTCAATTTCACGGTCATAGAATTTTAAAAATCTTAAATTTCATGATTTCAGCTATTTAAATCTGAAATTTCACAGTGTTGTAATTGTAGGGGTCCTGATCCAAAAAAGATTTGGGGGAGTCACAAGGTTATTGTAGGAGGATTGCAGTACTGCTACCCTTACTTCTGCACTGCTGCTGGCAGCAGCACTACCTTCAGAGATGGGCAGCTGGAGAGCAGTGGCTGCTGGCCAGGAGCCCAGTTCTGAAGGCAGAACCATCGCCACAAGCAGCACAGAAATAAGGATGGCATAGTATGGTATTGCCACACTTACTTCTGTGCTGCTGCCTGCAGAACTGGGCACCCAGCCAACAGCCACCACTCTCTGGCTGCCCAGCTCTGAAGGCAGTGCAGACATAAGGATGGCGATACCACAACCCCCCTAAAAAACCTTGTGACACCCCCCACAGCTGTCTTTAGGGACAGGCCCCCCAGTTTGAGAAATGCTGGTCTCCCCCATGAAATCAATATATTATAGGGTAAAAGCACACAAAAGACCAGATTTCACAGGGGGAGACCAGATTTCATGGTCCGTGATGTGTTTTTCATGGCCGCAAATTTGGTAGGGCCTACCCATAAGCATGATTCTTTATTGTCTCTTTAAGATACTCCTTCAATGGTGATCTGGATTTTCAAATTTGGACTTATTAAAGGAAACAAATGGTTACAGCGCTGCGAGTGAAAAACAATGTCTGGAAGAAGATGGAGAGTGTGAATGAAATCACAGTTGCAGCAATTAAAATGTCTTTCCATTTCCATAACAATTTATTAAGATCTGAACAATAGCAGTAATCACAAATTTCACATTCATCAGGAGTTTGTAAGGCTAATTGGATGTGCATATGCAGGCTCCATAGTTACAAATGCTTTTTGCTCCCTGAGAGGAGATGTAGGCAGCGGCACAGATTTGTCGTGCAGCTGACAGTGTGATTGTTTTGTTGGGTTTTTTTTCTGAGCTGTGGTGCTGTCGACAAGCATAGTTTCACCTTGAATACCTGTTCTGTTTGAGCTGAGGTCCCTGTTCTGCTATCTTGTTAAACAAAAAAACTCCTCTAAAACTTTGAGATATAGTGTATTAAAATAGGATGTATTTTGCCCAAACCAAGATTAGGGATTTGCAGAACATCAAGCAGATCAAATATAATCCAAGGAAAAAGTTATTGTGATGATGTTTTATTTCTGGCAGAAACTACAGTCCTGTACAGCTTTCTTCCTTCCGAGTCAGAATGTAAACTAGCAATGGGCTGATTGACTGCCTTGAACCTCAGTGTCTTTGGCTATCCAAACTAACCTCCACCCTGTTTTTAAAGCTCTCTGTAGCCTAATGCAGAGAGGAAACTGAGTGAGGATACCATTTCTCTTGCTGTTTCAAAAGTGAGGCAAAATAGAGGGGCATCCCTGCATTATTTCGCTATTAGTAATGGGTTCCATATTAATATTCTTCTTTGAGTAGTATCCCTATGGGTGCACCACTTGAAGTGTGTATGTATAGTACTTTCAATTGGAGATTTTTGGCAGCAGTGCTCATTTGGTAAGCACATGCGCCCTTGCTATCCTCATGACCCATGCCAATGTTATGTAGGGCTGCTGCGGATGAACCACCCTCAGTTCCTTCTCAACTGCCCTGGCCAGAGACAGAGCAATCATAGTGCTTGTAGTTTCGTGCCTCTAACTCCTTAGTTGTGGATTCAGTAAAGGAACTTAGCAGACAACACCATGCCAAAGCTAAACCACATGATAAAGGCCAAAAACTCTTAGATCTCTTTGCTTGCAAGTTACTCATCTGCCACCCTCCAGTTCAGAATTGCTAATTGCCAGATGATTCTGGCAAAATATAACCACATTCACTATTCAGAATCTAATTCTTTTATTGAACACCTCCCACAAGAGCAGGGCTAGCACTGGGGCCGGAGCAGAGCCAGGAATGGGGGATGTGCTTGGATGCTAAGTGGGGGGACTGTGGCCCACCCAAGCCCACCTGTAGCTACATCCCTGCTCCACTTAGGTCCTGTGAAACCAGTTCGTACTCAATTCAGAGGAACTGGATTTTACTCCAAGTACTTCCTGGTTTCCAAAAAGAAGACTGAGGGCCAATTCTAGTTGTCATGATGCTGAATACCTTTGTCCACATAAAGAAATTCAAGATGGTAACACTCACAGCTATAATTCCATTTCTGGATCTGGGAGACTTTCACGACTCTCAGCCTTCAGGACGCATACTTGCATGTTGCACTACATCCTTCTCACAAGAGATTCTTATGCTTTGTCAGAGGTCAGAACCACTATCAATATCAAGTCCTTTCTTTCTGGCTCTCTACTGCCCCCAGGTGTTTATAAAAGTTGTGTCAGTAATCACCACTCAGCTTTGCTAATGGGAAGTAATCATCTTCCCCTACCTTGACAGCTGGCTTCTAGAAAGGCATTCCTATACTGAAGTTCAAACAGTGGTGAGGGGGGGCCTATGTTTCTATTTAATGTGCTTTGCCTTCAGCTGAAAAATCCTATCTGTTACCTCTATAGCAGATAAAGTTTATAGGGGACATTCTTGATGCCATGCCATCAAGATCCAGCAGACAGATTTCCGACTCTGATGTGCTTAATAACACAAGTCCAAATGACCCCACAGGTTACTGACAGATAGTGCCTGCAGTTTCTCAGGCACATGTTGGCATGTATCTTCGTTGTCTTACACACTCGCTTTCATCTACGCTGTTTCCAAGCCTGGCTCAGGACAGTTTATACCCCCAATAGAGACAATCTGAACAATCTATGCCCGTTCCCAACTGTATTCTAGACTCTGTGGTCTGGTGGAAGAATCCAGATGACGTGTGCTCAAGGGTTCCCTTCAACCATCCCCCTTTCACTGTCACAATAGTTTTAGCATTCCTCCTAAGATGTGGTGACCCACTAGCCAAGGAAGATGGTCCATCCAGGGCAGATGGTCCACCCAAGGCCACACTGTTCAGGGAAGATGGTGCACCCAGGACTCTGCCCTACTTAGCAACAGTCTGAAACTCATGGTCTTGAGATACACTTGCCACCACTCATCTCTATGATAGAAGAATAATCCAGCTGCATAATGACAGACAACAGGGTCAGTATGTACTACATAAATCAACAAGAGAAAGAAAGTTCCCCTTCCCTCTAGTCAGAGAAATCAGGTTGTGGAACTGGTGCATAGCCCACCAAATCCTTATGTCAGCAATATATCTGCCTGGCCTCCAAAATACCATAGCCGATGACCTCACTTCACTCAAGATAATGAGTAGGAACTCAACAGATACATAATCAGGTGGATATTCTTTATCTGGGATTTTCCAAATGTAGACTTTTTTGCCATTGGAAGTGTGTGAAATTCTGCTAAAGGGGAGGTCTTGGTCGCTATTCCCTGGGGGACATCTTTCTCCTATCTTGGTTAAGAAGTCTCCTATATGCCTTCCCTCGAATGCTGCTAATTCTCATATCATACAAGACAAAGCCATGGTAATCTTGACTTACCAACCTAGCTGAGACAGGTGTGGTATCCTTAACCTTGCCTCCCTGCCAGCCATCAATATCCCTCACTCAGGATTCAGAGAACATTTGTCACCACAATCTGAACACTCTAAGATTCAGAGCGGCTCTTGAGATTAGAACTCTCCTGTTCCAGAGATGGTCAAGAAGTCCTGTTAAATAGTAGAAAGTAATCCACCAGCAATGTCTACCTTCAGAAATGGAAAAGATTTTACCACTGGCACACTCACCATCGCCTATCTCTTGACGGCTCTCCTTTATCGAAGGTCCTAGAATATCTTTTCATTGTAAAACAAGGTCTCTCTGAGATCCAGTAAAGTTCATCTGGCAACCATCATAGCATTTCATTCTCCTGTGGAAGGTGTCTGCTGAATTTCCAGATTCATGAAAGGGTTAGCTAACCACATCCCAAACGTCAAAGAGTCTGCTCCAATTTGGGACTTGAACCTAGGGGGGAGGGATAGCTCAGTGGTTTGAGCATTAGCCTGCTAAACCCAGCATTGTGAGTTTAATCCTTGAGGGGGCCATTTAGGGATCTGGGGCAAAAAGCTGTCTGGGGATTGGTCCTGCTTTGAGCAGGGGGTTGGACTAGATGACCTCCTGAGGTCCCTTCCAACTATGATTCTAGTTCTGAATTCTCTGATAAAACCTCCCTTTGAGCCACTAGCTCTTGTACTCTTTTAAACCTTCCCATGAAAACTGACTTTTCAGTGACAATTACCTCTGCTTAAAGAATTGATGAACTGGGGGGGTTGATGGCTGCCCCTCTTTATACTTTCTTTCTTTAAGGGGAACCACACCCACTGTTGTTATCTGAAGTCATCTAGGAATTTCATATCAATCAGACAATTCGTCTGCTGGCTTTTTACCCTTAGCCTCATCAGACTAGGAAAGATGCTGCCTTTCATACCCTCGATGTTAAGAGAATGCTATCACAGAGTTTTAGGATTGGAAGAGACCTCGGGAGGTCATCTTATCCAATCCCCTGCTCAAATCAGGACCAACGCCAGCTAAATCATCATATTATTTGGACAGGTCTAAACCTTTTCAAGTTCTCTGAGGCAATTTTTTAGCACAGGCAGAGTTAAAGGGATGAAAGTGTTTACCCAGATACTTTCTAAGTAGGTTTCTGGCTGCATTCTCTCCTGCTATGCAGCCGCTAATGTGTCATGGCCTCCTAGGGCTATAGCCCAGTCTATTAGATCTCAGTTCACATCTGTTGTCCTATTGAAAGATGTTTCTGTAGCAGAAATCCACAAAGATGCTATATGGGCTTCAGTTGACACCCTCTGGAGACACTATGCCTTAATGCATGCTTCCAGAGCAGATGCAGTTCTGGAAACAGTTCCAGACTAAAAGCAGCAAAGAGTCCTGTGGCACCTTATAGACTAACAGATGTATTGGAGCATGAACTTTCTGGGGTGAATATCCATTTCATCGGATGCTTGTGGGTATTCACCCTTGAAAGCTCATGCTCCAATACGTCTGTTAGTCTATAAGGTGCCACAGGACTCTTTGCTGCTTTTACAGATCCAGACTAACATGGCTACCCCGTGATACAGTTCTGGACTAGGTTCTGAAGCTCCCACCACCTTCAGAGTGTACTGCTTAAGGTCACCTCCAGTGGAGCACCTATAGAGACACTACTTGAAGGAGAAGGAGAGGTTACACACCTTGTGCAATAACTAAGGTTTTGCAAGATCTGTGTACCTAGGGGTGCTCCACCACCCACCCTCCTTCCCTTCTGCTTCAGAGTCTCATCTGCAAGGGACTATGCAGTAGAGAAGGAACTGAGGGGGGTTCATCCTTAACATTCCTATATACCCTTAGTATGAGGCACAAGGCTAGCTAGGGCACATGCGTGGACCGAATGAATACTGCTAACAAAAATCTACAGCTGAAGTCCATGGGTTGCATGCATGCCTTAAGTGACATGTCTGTCCTTATGGGTTCTCCAAAGATGGAGAGGAGTTATTGATTGGGGTTATAAGGCAGGCTAACCAAGTGTAAAATGGTTAAATTAAAAGAGGGAAAAAATAATTCAGAAAGACATTCCCCACATTGAGGCCTTGTATATACAAGAAAAATTGCACCAAGTTAACTGAATCAATCAATTGTAAGTCTATCTAGTTAAATTTGTACAAATCCCCTATGTTGATTAATTAGATCAGTTGACCTCTTGATTTAATCTGTTTAGCTTAATTTATATACTACAAGCTAAACAAGACAAGGTGTTCAACAGTCTCCTATGACAAATGGCAAAGTCCTATTGTTTGAGACATTTGAAACCGGACTGGAGAAAGCATTAAAGAAAGAACTATAGATGTTCTAAATCATAGGTTCTCAGCCTGGTAGTCATGACTCACAGAGTAGTTGCTAACAAATGTCAGGGGGTCATAACCACCTTGCTCTCCCCACATTTCTAAATTGATTAAATGGGAGAAGGGTTCTGGCTAAATCCCAACTAGATGAAAGGGGAAAAAGTTGAGAACCATTGGTCTAAATGAAGTGATCAATTTTTTTCCACCTCTAACTCAAAAAAATTACAGATGCCCCCAATTTACACAATCATTCCATTCTGGAAAGCCTTGTGTAACTCGAATTCTGCGTAAATCGGAAACGTATACCCGTACATTAGGCAAAAATTTCTGCAACTCAAAAATCCTATTTCTGGTTTATGGAACTTTTTTCGTAAGTGCGAATTTGCATAAATTGGGTCTTGCATAACCCCGGGAGCATCTGTACCCGTAACCTACATTTCTGTAAAGTAAGTAAGTTCTCATGGCCACGTCCCACTATGTTGTTTCTGTCATGTTTGTAAAGGGTTTTCAGCTGTGTCCCTAGCTTATAAATACTTTGGGGTTAGAGACCTCTTAACTGCTTGACACTGACCTACCACAAATAATTATTTTATTCATTACTATTCACAATAGCAAGTCATAGGTATATGGAAAAAATGAGTGAGGTAAGGCTGGAAAAATCTGGGAACAGCAACAAAAAAAACCAAATATAATAAATGAACAGGTGCAGCACCTAAATAGGTCATGCTGGCTAAGAGAATTAAAAATATATTCTTAAAACATGCAAGTAGTTCACAAGGAAACAAATACAAGCGAATAACCTTGAGGAGGAGTGGAATGGAAAGAAAATTATGACCATGTTGGCAATAACACAGAAAATTCAATTAAAAAAAAGAAATGAAATGAAAAAAAAAGAGAGAGTGGACTAGGGTTATCAAACTGCTACTGTTGTTGTTCCACTGCCTCCACTTGTCAAGTGTCACACACACACACACACTCACTCACTCACTCTCTCTCTCTTCTTCCCCTTTCTCCCCCCCACCGTTCCCCCCACCCCCATGGGGCCTAGGACTGGAATTGCAAGAATGTTGCTGATCAGGGTTGAAGATCCTTAGTGTTATTGGTTTCACTCTTTAATGAGCTCTAAATCTCTCTCTTACACACACACAATAAATAAATAAATCCCACCTTCATTATCATTGTAATTCCCCTTTGAATGAAGCCCTATAATATAGAATCGTAATTAATAACAAAAGTTCACATCAGCGAAGGGGGGAAATAGAAGCATCTCCCAGTGTAAGAGATGGGAGGAGGACCAGGGAGCAAATATCCCCTTTTCTCCTCTATTTAAGGTTTAGACCTTGACAGGTCTTTTAAAAAAATTGCAGACTTAACCAGAATCTCTAAAAGTTCTGAGTCTCTAGTAACAATGGGTCAAACCCTATATGGATTCCCCCAAAAGCAAGCACCATTTAATGAATACTGTCCCAAACTCCTTAGTTACCAAACCTTCCTGCACCACTAATGACAAATGATCAGACCCAACTCCTTCCCTCCTGTTCCCTAGGGGGAAAACCTCTCCATCAGCTGCTAAAATTATCCTACACACCACCTGGTAACAAACCCGTTCTCATTCCCTTACTTTGATTGTGACCCTTGCTTGTATATCTGGTCTGAGCTTAAAATTAATTTAAAGCAAACTTGTGGCTTCTCCTGTCATTGCAGATTTTCCATCAGGTAATTTGCATGCTGATAGACAAACAGACATACCAGCTTTGGAGAAGAAACCACTTGAAACACAGCATCGTGAATTGCTTTTGGCCATGCTGTAACCATTTTTAAGGTTTAATTTATTACCAGACAACTTGAAATGCCAGCCAGCAGTGCCAAAACAATCTGAAAGGAAGCACAGCAAATCAGATCGGAGTGGGCCATCTGTCATTGTGTTTTCAGCATCAGCTGGGAAAGCATTGGCTGTTCTGAGGCCAATAGCTGAGATGATATGTAGGCAGGACCTGGCATAGACCTCTCACTGCAGTGGGGCTTGAAATTATTCAAACTTGATTGAGAAACATAGAAGGGAAAGAGCTCCAACTAATGTTCAGTCTCCTTTTCTATCAATGTCTTCATTCCTGTGGCAGGGAGATATATATATTTTAGTTCTGAAATATCTTTACAAGAACTGGTTGCTTTCTCAGTTGTGGCAGGAAAGTGATGCAATACTAATAGTTAAAAGGAATGAAGATATTATAAGTTTAAGATAAATAAGTGCAATAAAGTTTCCTTTTATTTTTTTTTTATTTTTTTTGCTTTTTTAATATAAAGTTAGTGACTTTTGGTGAACCACTGGAAATAATATAATGAACCTTGGCTGTGTACTTCACAGCTCACACAGCACACCAAGCACTTTAAAGAAAAGAAGTGATTAGGAACTTGATGGATGAGCCCTTCAATTTATTTCTAAAAATTTGCTTGCCTTGTAGTTAGAGCCATGTGAATTGCTCAAATACAGATGAATAGATTAATTCTTTATTGAAAAGATCATGCAAGTAATTATTATCATTAAGACTCTCAAATTGTTACTAAAAATTTTAAACACTCTTTCCTTTGAAATTACACTCACCCTGATTGATTACTAGAAGTGGGGAGGACGAAGAAGGCTGGTTTTATGAACTCCTTTTAAAAAACCAGCCCTTGATAAAGAGACCATTTTTGTCATACTGCAGTTTTTAATGACAAACAAGGTTATCTAGATGTATCAGAGGCTAATATTAACAGCAACCCTTGTCACCCAGTGGTCTGAAATAATGCAATATGTGACAGATTACGGGAGTGAGTGAGTCTTTTCTACTACTCTTTTTTTGTAAATGATATTTAAAAGCTACTATAATTCAGTTATTAATACTATATTGATAACAAATGCTAATAATTATCTCAATCTCTCCCATTTAATTTTCTATTTTTTTTTTAATTTTGGGTTTTGGTTTCTGCTGAGGGTAAATGTTCTGTTTAAAAGACATTTTCTCTGTGGACCAAAGCCTTGGAGACAAATCCCTCATCCGAACAAATTACTATAGCATCACCGTACCATAGGTTCATAGATCTGGTACTAACATTATTATTATTATTTATCAAATGTCCAAAAGGGAGCTAGGTGTCCCATAGATTTTACAATGTAAGATAAAATCTGATAGTTGGGTACATTTCATCTACAAGGTAGACCTCTTTTTTCCTTAATGGGCATGCATGTAAATGAATGCAAATAGGAATTACACACCCAACAAAGGGAGAATGGACTCCTAAAGTTTATATGTTGATGAAAGATTTTGCATGCTGAGCTATAGTTTATGCTGTACAATCTTGTAAATTCCTAAATGGGATACTGAAGGTGCATTTAAATGTAGCATTATTGGAATGGAAATGAAGATTGGGAACCTATATACATTTGGTCAGCTAACATGTTATGCAGTTTTTAATCCCAAGTGGAATTTGTGCCCTGGATTTTTGTTAAGAGTATTTGCTGGTATTGGTTTTATGAAATATCTTGTGTTTCACATCCTCAAGGAAAAATTGTTAATAAAAGGTAATGAACACTATGTTATCAAATACATAGTAAAAAGAAAGCTGGAACTTCAGTCTCCAGAGTTCTCCACTCAGCCACTGTGCCAAAATCCATTTACCATTGCCAGGACTACTGTCTGAAACAAGTGTGCCACCTTCTATATTCAGGATTTCTGCTGCAGTTTCTGTGCCCCTAGTGCCCCCTGAAGAACTGCTGAAAAAGACCAAACTGCTATTAAATGCCTGTTTTAAAAAATCCTATCAAATAGCTAAACAAATTTCTGTATTGGGGGAACTTGCTTGGGTGCAAAAATGCCCATAAACCCTGGTGCACTTGTGTTTTAATTATCAAGGTTACCTGCTCCCCTCACTTCACTAGAGGTACAGTGCAATTATGCATTGCAGAATATCCATTTACTATCATTAGTTTTATTTCTCACTATGACCCCAATTCAGAAAAACATACCTATTCAGGGATTTTTTTTTTAAGTATATGCTTCAGCGCTTTATTGAATCAGGGCCAAGGTGTCTTATATGGAATCAAATCTATGCTTCCCCTCTCACAGATCTCTTAAGTGAACAAGGCATGTTAAAATCTATTCTGGTGAAGCCCTTGCAGGGGTGGATTTACTTTTGTGAATTTGGCAGAGGCTGACACAATCTGTTTAAATTGTTGACCGTTGATGGCCCATTATGTATTAAATTTGCAGTGTTGCCAGTTCTTACAATTCTGTTATGAGTCTCCAAATATTTGGTGTTTTTTTCTAAAGCTCCTGGAGTCACTTTGTTATGTGACAATCTCAGCATTTGTTTATAGAAGGAAGGGCTCCACTGAAGTCAACAGTAAGATTCATGATGACATCACTGGAGCTAGGATTTCACTTGAAGTTTCTAGTCCTTACAATTGCAGAGAAAAACTTGAAAATGTGAACCCTAAAGACTAAAAAAAATAATAAAAAGACCCCCACACACATTTATTATTGTTAAAATTCACATATTTCTAAAGCAAGTTTCATGACTTCAGGGCCTGACAGATGATTTTTTGAATGGATTGGCCACAACTCTCAGCTGTCCGCCATACTAGCTGACCTGTGTGCCAGGCTGATGCAGAGGTCAATTCCATGGTGCTTGTAAAATGGAGGTTCTGACAGTTGGGTGCTTACATGGAGCACTGTCCCCCCCTTGGAAAAATGAATAAATACGTACAAAATATATGTTCATCCCTATCCCTATGCTCCATTTAAGAGTAGAACTCTGTAAGAAAGAGGAGATCTATGTTGGGACAGTTGCTACAGTGCCCAAGACTGGATAGTACACATTCTAGTAGGGAGTCTTTAACAGCAGCAGCTGCTCACAAGAGATTTCAGGGTTAATGCTTAAAAAAGAGCTCAGCGGCTAGAACAGTAGACTGAACATACATTAAAAAATGCCTTCTCTTCTTTTTTTTTTTTAAACAATATGTGTTGTTGTTTTTTTGTTTGTTATAGGCAGTTAAGAACTATTCTAATCAGGAAGACTCAGGCAGTGAATCAGCTTTCCTCATATTGAAACAACAGTTTCTAAAAAGAATTGCATCACAACTAATACAGCATTTCTTCCAAGAGCTAACTAAGTATTCAGTTGAACTTATAATAGTACATAAATGACTCCCAACAGTCTTGTGATTCCTCATATCATATATCAAATGAAGGCATTTCACATGAGCAAAGGTGCAGATCATTTTTATTGTTTAGTATCCATATTCCAGTCGTACCCACATTGTGCTAAGCATTGTCCCCACATATACAGTAGGGCTAATAAAAAAGGAGATAAGTTTGCACCTAAAATTCTGGTGAACCATTCCACTGCTCACTGATGCAAGTAATCTATTTTCCCTAAGGCAATATAAAAACAATACATATAGTATGTGCCAAATTCTCCTCTTTTGTATCAGTGTAAATCCAGAGTTACTACTGAAAACAGAATTAATCCCACTTTACTTTTATGTTCAAATCATTATATAAATATTATGTAGCGAATTCTGACAATATTCCCTGTAAGGTAGGCAAGTATTATGTTAATTTTAGTTTCACAAATGAGTAAACTGAGGCATGCAGACATTAACCTCCTCTGTTGAATTTTGAATTCCAGTATTATATTATTTTTGCTTGTGGCACTCATTTTCATAATGGAAAAGAGTGAGACTTATAGGTGGGACCAAATGATATATGAAAACAACAACCTAAGTGTCTGAGCTTTATGTGGATCCATGAGGCTAGAGAAAGTGGGGAGAAAAGGCAAGATATGGAATATTTAATAATGTACAGACAGAAATCAGGAGGGGTTACCTTTAAAACTATTGGGACCTTACTTATCCTATGGAAAGCAAAATTTGGGACATAGAAGGAACAATTCACAGCAATCACTCTGAGGTTGCTGTTTTGTATACATCAACTCTAGTAAGCAAGGTCCTTAATAGCAATCTTTGGGATCCATTACATCTGTTCCACAAAGTCAGTGTAAACCTATTTAATCTCTTTCATCACTGCTTCTGACATCCACATCTCAGGCTCTGAGGAGACAACTGAAGAAGATTTATAAAGCAACTTTTTGCAATTGATTTTTGGAAGGCCAGCTTCTCATTTTAGGAAGGGCAGCATTTCATCATTTTTCTTACTGATGTTTGCTCTCCTTTCTCCCAAATTGAATAACTGCATTATTAACCCAGCAATGCCTTTTGCTTTTACTAACTAAGTAAAAATGAAATGAAAGTTATCATCTCCCCATAAAATAGCAGCCATAGTCCTTGGCACATGGAAACACTGGGATCAGGAGAATGGTGAGGGACTGTCACTTTTGTGTTTATTTAACAGGCTTTTTTGAAACAGGCATTTAATAGCAGTTTGTTTTCTTTCAGGAGTTCTTTAAGGGGCACTGGAGGTACAGAAGTTGTGGCAGAAATCCTGAATACAGAAGAAGGCGCATTTGTTTCACACAGTAGTGCTGGCATTGGTAAATGGCTTTTGGCACAGTGGCTGAGTGGAGAACTCTGGAGACTGAAGTGCCAGTTTTCTTTTTACTATGTTTTATTTTATTTTTCTGAAAAGGCCAGTGCTAAGGAAGAGTGGGAGAGAGTGCTGCAGACTGTGGGTAGGATTTTCAAAAGCACTCAGTGTTGTGACCTAACTCCCTTCCCACTGAATGATAAAACTTCCATGAAGTCAATGGTAGAAGACGTGGGCTAATGTTTGAGTGCTTTTGAAAATCCCACCATTTAAAGCATAGACCCCTCCTCTCAGTAGCAAAACTACAACAAAGCCCAGCCTCATTAGGTTGTGAATTAGTCTAGTTTATTCTAATGGGGTTTAATCAAATCCTGAGTGGAGAGACCAGAGTCCCATAAGATAATAAGTAGGATTTATCCCTTATGTAACTTCCTTGGCTTCAGCAGCCTTGCACTAGGGATGAATTTGGCCCAACATTTAAAAAAAATATGTGGGAAGCAGCCCTGTACAGAGCCTTTCAAGTTCGGTTTGAAATGGGGTTCATTATGGTGTTTTTGGTTTGGTTTGTCTGTTTGGTTTTTGGCAGAAATACTCTGCATGGGTTCAAAACCCCCATATAGCACAAAAGAACATGACCAAAGTCTGATTGCAAATCCAATGGTATGTAGGGGCAGTGAAGGTCTGGGTCTCTCACTGCCCTGCTGCAGCTCATAGCTCTCCTTGCTTTATGGCTTGGGTTTGGGTTTGTCTGATCACATAATCTCATGAGGAAAACTGGTGCATAGGAACCAGCTGAGAACTTGTTGTGGTATTGGCAAATGCAATCTGAATTTTCCCCTATGGCTTTCCTAATAAATGCAGTTCAGATATGAAATGCACAGGAGCATAACAGCCTAGAAATGGTAACATATAGAGAGAGAGAACAAAACCCATGGACAGAAATAAAATAAGCTACTGCTAGTGTGTGAATATTGCTAATATAGTCAAATGGACAGTGCAATATCTCACAACTTGACTCCCTTTACATTTAGTAATTACTTTCAATCTATTGTTTTGATTCAGAGTGTATTCATATTCAAATGGTACTATCACTTGATAATCCAGAGTGCTAAGGAAGAGAGGAGAGAATTTTATTTATGGACTTCTGTAGAACTCTGGTAGATCCTGTTCAGTTATTAATTGCTAATTAATAAACTCAGTTGTTTTCATTATTCACTTCCTGACTCATTACTCTTGCTTCAAGTGCAACATGTGGGCAGTTATCTTGTGAAAGGTCAGGAGAGAGAGGCTAAAACAGTGACTTTGCCCCTATAATGTAGTTCTTCTGGGTTTTATGAGGAAAATAAGTGTGCTGGATAAAACATTTGGTTATAAAATATTGTATTCAATGGGAATGGCCAGCAGAGCTGTCCCTTTGACAGAGACAGCACCAGGGGGCTTCTGTCAGGATCAAGACTCCATTGTACTAAGCACTTAACAAATGTATTTGATACGATCCTGCTGTGAAGAGCTTACAGTCCAAAAAGATAAAACTGGACAAAGGGGGAGGGAAGCTATATAACATGCAAGCAAAGTGATCAGAGTGATGATGGGGAACTGCTTGTTAGGTGCATATTTTCTGTTCAAATGCAATTGTATTTATGCATTTTTATTATCCGGGCAGGAAGAGACGGCAGAGCAGGAGTAAATAAATAGGAATAACAGCATGAGGGCGGGGGAGAGAGGAAGGAAGGGAAAAGAGACCATCAAGGTGGAAAAGGAGATGTGCTAGGAGGAAAGAAGGGGAGGATGGTAAGAAAGGCGAGGGAGAGGGATGGTGGAGGCTAAAGCACACAGCCCATCAGCAGGTGGAGATATCATGACCAGCTTGGAGCAATGAATGCCTGGGTCTCTCTCAGCCCTGCTGCTGCTCTTGGCTGTTTCTATGGAAGTTCCTGTTGCTCCCAGGGACTGGCTCTAACTCCCAGACATCCTGTTCTTCTTCCCCTGCTTCCTTCCACCTGTCTTGAAGGAGAAGCAGCTGAGGTCCTGATTCTCCAGAGAGAGTTCTCTTTCGCTGAACTCTAGGCTGATAGAGGGCCCCAAATGGGGCACTCTTAGCTCTGCTGCTGCTACTTTCTTCTTCCTAAATCCTGTAAAATATGCACTTTCATATTGGAGGTGAAACAATATTGCTTTATCTTTATGTTGAGAGTAATAAGGGGAGAGTAACAGATATATGGGCCCACATTAACCAAACGCAGCTTATTCCAACTTTATTTCTGTGGACTACACTCGGAGCCATGCAGGCTTCCTTTCTTATAGACTCATAGACTCATAGGTCAGAAGGGACCAATATGATCATCTTCTGTCTCCACTCACATGTCACAGGAGTATGATAATGGGAAGCAATGCGGGCAATAAGAACAAACAGGAAAGCTAGATTTAGAAAATATTATTCTTATGTACCAAAACCCTCTAATATGAAGGATTTTAAGGTAGTCCCTGGGCGCTCACAGAAGCCTGCAAAGATTACTATACAGAAAACAATGCGACTTCATGAAAGAATGAAGTAGGGTTTTTCCAACAGCCACAGCACAATTGTACGTCCCACATGCTGCTTTCTTCTCCCGCACTTTGAAACCCTAAGAAATCATGCTCACCACTCAGGTACGGTGGTCTTGGATGTTACCTGTTCACTTTACTTTCCCTGCTCCCAGAGCAAGTGGTTCATCTCCCATCAGCTCAGCTCTCTCCGATAGAAGATTAATTTTGTTTAATTGCAAACACAATCTTAACATGTTGAGCAAATTAGAAGGATACAGTTAGCTGGCTTTTTTCTATTTCAGATGGCCTGTCACAGGGGTGTGTTGTTGACTAGTGTTTGCATCCTTGATAAACAGCTCACTGCAAATCTACTTTAGTGGTTTATAATCAAATCAGATGTCTGATTATACAGAAGAGAAAAGTAAGTCCAGGAGAATGCTGGCCTAATGTCTACTGGGATTATACAAGGAATTCAGTTTAAGGGGTGGGGGAGCCACTGCCTTGGTAGTAGGATTTCTTATCTCTGTTTTACATTGATTCTCATATGAACTTTTGTTAACTCAGCAAAAAAATAAAAAAAGCAAACATAGATACAAGTCTGAGCATAACATTGCAAGACATGCAAGCCAAAATTATTTGAGCTAATTTATAATACATGAATGCAATCAACTCTCACCTAGTTTAATCATTCCCTGTTTGATGCCAGGGGAAATAAATTTGTAAACTACGAGAGGTCAAGGATCTGGAAGGGAACACAATGTGCGTTTCATAACTCTGTTCAAACACACACAAAGCAGGGGTACAGCTGTAAAATACAAGTAGTAGATCCACCTTTTCCTTGAACATGACATTTTAACAAATCGGGACTTCTTCTAGAGAATGTGCTGTGACTAGAATATGTCTTATATGTCTCCAACTTCACATAAAAGAAATAATACACCCAATTCAACCAGTGGCATTGCATGTTATGTGCAGTTTTACCATGGACTAATTCACTTGACATAACATAATGAGAGTGATCAGATACTGAGTCAAGTACAAAACAAAACACATTAAAAAGCATAAGGCTGCAAAAGTCAAGCACTCAAAAGTTGGGACAGTCCAGAATTATGGTTTCCTGTTCAATCTGAATTTGAACCCATTGTGAATATGCATTATGATGTAGTCCTTGATTACATGATCACATACTATTTTTTCCCCAGGACCCCTGCTTCTTTCTGCGTACAAGATGAATGGTGCTCAGTGAATGGGTGATTGATATTTCTTTTATCCACATCATTCAATTTTTGGTCCAGTGATTTGGTCCACTGCACACCATTCAAACCCAGCACTGAATACAGATTTATTAATTTTCTCATGGGCTTTTTTATTGTTTTCATCACAGCAGTATCCAAATGCTTCACAAACATTACTGGAGTATCAGAAGGGTAGCCATGTTAGTCTGAATCCGTAAAAGCGACAAAGCGTCCTGTGGCACCTTATAGACTACCAGATGTATTGGAGCATAAGCTTTCATGGGTGAATACCCACTTTGTCAGATGAATGTAGTGAAAATTTTAAGAGGCAGGTATAAATATACAGGCAAGAATCAGTATAGAGATTAAAAGGGTAGTTCAATCATAGAGGATGAGGCCCTCTTCTAGCAGTTGAGGTGTGAACACCAAGGGAGGAGAAACTGCTTTTGTAGTTGGCTAGCCATTCACAGTCTTTGTTTAATCCTGAGCTGATGGTGTCAAATTTGCAAATGAATTGAAGCTCAGCAGTTTCTCTTTGGAGTCTGGTCCTGAAGTATTTTTGCTGCAGGATGGCTACCTTTAAATCTACTATCGTGTGTCCAGGTTGAAGTGTTCTCCTACAGGTTTTTGTAAATTGCCGTTCTGAATATCTGATTTGTGTCCATTTATCCTTTTATGTAGGGACTGTCCAGTTTGGCCGATGTCCATAGCAGAGGGGCGTTGCTGGCACATGATGGTGTATATTACATTGCTGGACGTGCAGGTGAATGAACCAGTGATGTTGTGGTTAATCTGAATTTATCTTCACATCTCCTTTGGGAGGTGAGCTTGTATCATTATCTCCATTTTGCAGATGGGAAACTGAGGCACAGAGAATAAGGCTGAAATTGTTCAGTGTGTCCACTAATTTGGGGGCCAAAATTGAGACACTTAGGGCCTGAGTATTTGGTATTTACATAAGAACATAAGAATGGCCGTACTGGGTCAGACCAAAGATCCATCTAGCCCAGTATCTGTCTACTGACAGTGGTCAATGCCAGGTGCCCCAGAGGGAGTGAAGCTAACAGGCAGTGATCAAGTGATCTCTCTCCTGCCATCCATCTCCATTCTCTGATGAACAGAGGCTAGGGACACCATGATGGACTTAGCCACCATGAATTTATCCAGTTCCCTTTTAAACATTGTTATAGTCCCAGCCTTCACAACCTCCTCAGGTAAGGAGTTCCACAGGTTGACTGTGTACTGTGTGAAGAAGAACTTCCTTTTATTTGTTTTAAACCTGCTACCTATTAATTTCATTTGGTGACCCCTAGTTCTTGCATTATGGGAATAAGTAAATAACTTTTCCTTATCCACTTTCTCCACATCACTCATGATTTTATATACATCTATCATATCCCCCCTTAGTCTCCTCTTTTCCAAGCTGAAGAGGCCTAGCCTCTTTAATCTTTCCTCATATGGGACCCTCTCCAAACCCCTAACCATTTTACTTGCCCTTTTCTGAACCTTTTCTAGTGCTAGAATATCTTTTTTGAGGTGAGGAGACCACATCTGTACACAGTATTCAAGATGTGGGAGTACCATGGATTTATATAAGGGCAATAATATATTCTCAGTCTTATTCTCTATCCCCTTTTTAATGATTCCTAACATCCTGTTTGCTTTTTTGACTGCCTCTGTGCACTGTGTGGACATCTTCAGAGAACTATCCACGATGACACCAAGATCTTTTTCCTGACTCGTTGTAGCTAAATTAGCCCCTATCATATTGTATGTATAGTTTGAGTTATTTTTTCCAATGTGCATTACTTTTACATTTATCCACATTAAATTTCATTTGCCATTTTGTTGCCCAGTCACTTAGTTTGGTGAAATCTTTTTGAAGTTCTTCACAATCTGCTTTGGTCTTAACTATCTTGAGTAGTTTAGTATCATCTGCAAACTTTGCCATCTCACTGTTTACCCCTTTCTCCAGATCATTTATGAATAAATTGAATAGGATTGGTCCTAGGACTGACCCTTGGGGAACACCACTAGTTACCCTTCTCCATTCTGAGAATTTACCATTAATTCCTACCCTTTG
The DNA here is from genome assembly GCF_025201925.1 of Gopherus flavomarginatus. Taxonomy (NCBI): domain Eukaryota; kingdom Metazoa; phylum Chordata; order Testudines; family Testudinidae; genus Gopherus; species Gopherus flavomarginatus. The sequence goes on from NC_066619.1 coordinate 180,920,833, forward strand.
TTCCCTTTCTTTTAACCACTTCTCAATCCATGAAAGGACCTCCCCTTTTATCCCATGACAGCTTAATTTGCGTAAGAACCTTTGGTGAGGGACCTTGTCAAATCTAAGTACACTATGTCCACTGGATCCCCCTTGTCCACATATTTGTTGACCCCTTCAAAGAACTCTAATAGGTTAGTAAGACACGATTTCCCTTCACAGAAACCATGTTGACTATTGCTCAACAGTTTATGTTTTTCTATGTGTCTGACAATTTTATTCTTAACTATTGTTTCGACTAATTTGCCCGGTACTGACGTTAGACTTATCGGTCTGTAATTGCCGGGATCACCTCTAGAGCCCTTCTTAAATATTGGCGTTACATTACCTAACTTCCAGTCATTGAGTACCGAAGCCAATTTAAAGGACAGGTTACAAACCTTAGTTAATAGTTCCTCAACTTCACATCTGAGTTCTTTCAGAACTCTTGGGTGAATGCCATCAGGTCTCGGTAACTTGTTAATGTTGAGTTTATCAATTAATGCCAAAACCTCCTCTAGTGACACTTCAATCTGTGACAGTTCCTCAGATTTGTCACCTATAAAAGCCGGCTCAGGTTTGGGAATCTCCCTAACATCCTCAGCTGTGAAGACTGAAGCAAAGAATCCATTTAGTTTCTCCTCAATGACTATCGTTTTTAAGCGCTCCTTTTGTATTTTGATCATCAAGGGGCCCCACTGGTTGTTTAGCTGGCTTCCTGCTTCTGATATACTTAAAAAACATTTTGTTATTACCTTTGGAGTTCTTGGCTAGCCGTTCTTCAAACTCCTCTTTGGCTTTTCTTATTACACTCTTGCACTTAAGCTGGCAGTGTTTGTGCTCCTTTCTATTTGCCTCACTAGGATTTGACTTCCACTTTTTAAAGGAAGTCTTTTTATCTCTCACTGCTTCTTTTACATGGTTGTTAAGCCACGGTGGCTCTTTTTTAGTTCTTTTACTGTGTTTCTTAATTTGGGATATACATTGAAGTTGGGCCTCTATTATGGTGTCTTTAAAAAGGGCCCATGCAACTTGCAGGGATTTCACTTTAGTCACTGTTCCTTTTAACTTTTGTTTAACTAACCTCCTCATTTTTGTTTTGTTCCCTCTTTTGAAATTAAATGCCACAGTGTTGGGCTGTGAGGTGTTCTTCCACCCACAGGGATGTTGAATGCTATTGTATTATGGTCACTATTTCCAAGCGGTCCTGCTATAGTTACCTCTTGGACCAGCTCTTTAATAGCACTTTATATGTTTAAAGCACAGATCTCTTTGACTTCAATTGTAGCTGTCTGCATGCAGCACTTCTGTAAATAAACTTCCAGTTGCTTCATGTCAGGCACCCAGAAAACAAGGAAAACACAACTGGCCAATTGTAAAACTTTTGTGAAATCCTTGGCCATTGTCAGCTAGGAATTCTTTAGCTGTGGCAGGGATAGAAGCCAAGGTGGTTTTCAACTGGCTTAACCATCCTTTCTATCCCTGCAGTTTCCTGCCTTATTCACTACACACCTTGGACCCTTCAAATCCATAGCACAGACCTTTCCCACTTGAGCTAATGGATTAACTGGTAGTAGTTGTAGTCTGTTATCCTCTGTGTGAGCCAACCACTAAAGGAGAATACTGCATATACTTTGCCAGGGGTTTTCACAGATATTTGCTGGCAGCAGCGAAATACTGAGACTCAGGAATCCTGGATTCTATTTCAGGTTTTGGAGAGGAGAGTTCTCTAGTGAGTGTCTATCCCCTTCTGTCTCTGCCCCAGAGCTTGCCCCCTCACCTGTTCCCTTTTCCTTCCATCCCTGATCCCCTAAATTTTGTTCCCCTCTGCTCCTGGCCCTCACTTGCCAGCATGTACCATTCCCCTCATAGTCTCTCCTGTTAGTTATTTGTTCCTGTCCACTGCTCCGCTACCTGTCCCATTTCCCCCTTTTCTTTTTCCTTCCCCTTCCCCTCTGCTCTTCACCCCTCCATGTTCAAGTCAGGCAGGTTGGGCACCAGTAACAGGAACATGGACAGCACAGGAAGGATAGTCTGGGCACCACAGCAGCTCCCAGAAGGTAGGGTAGCAACTACAATAAAAGTCCTGCTCTGTGAATTCTGTGGCGATGGAACATGCTCGGTACAAACAGAGTTTTCTGAGAATTTTGCTGCACGTCTTTAACAAACCTCTACTGACTACGTGAAAATGATGGTTTTTGGATACTTATAATTTGGTCAAACTTGGGTGGATTTTCATCAGGACAGCAAAAGGCACCTCTCTATCCCAGAATAACCCCCTTACCAAATTTCCAGTCCCTGTTCCTATGCCTGGACAGACTAGAGCTTCTCAACTAAGCAGCCATCAGAATTTTTGAACTTGGGTGAAACGATTTATTTTTGCCTAACTTTGTTCTCCAAAACAGCTAAGCCATTTTGCTGAAACTTTTTTTTTTTAAATCAGCTTAAGGAAGAGATCTGGCATGAAAAATTTCAGCCTGAATTGTTAAAGTTTGGCAAAGCTTTAAACCACTGAAGACAGGAACTTATAATGGAAAGTGTCAAGCAAACTTAACTAGAGGTGGTGCTGCCAGCAATACTCACTAGAGTATTGTACAGAGTACAGCTCTAGTTCCTAGAACACACTCAGCAGTGTTGGGTCCTTGATGAGCTTAAAGGCTCACTGTTTGGTAAACCATACTCCAAGTGCAGAGTTTAGTTAGCTATACATTTGAGAGGGATGCCCAAACCAACTGGATTCTATTAATGCTTTCAATCAGTTACATTTTATTGAACTAACCAAGTCATACTATGATAAGATTATGCAAAACATAAGATGTTACAACCTGATGGAAGCATTATATTTTATTTTAAAGAAATATTTCTTTTGGTTCAAATACCCACTTTTAAATCAGACCTCTTAATTGAACACCAACCTAGTTCAGAATGTGAGCAAGAATCTGTTTTCTTTCCACAAACTTGTCAGTGCTCCAGATCAGAAGTCATAACATCTGGTCTCCAAAAGCTACTTCTTTTCACCCTCAGCTGTAAGTAGGTCATCCCATCACTCTATCTTAGTAGTACAGAAAGAGGAGGAAGAATACATAAAAAGTGACAAAATCAATTACAGGAAAGGATCTCATATACAAACTGATTGATATAACTGATAGCATTTGCGAATCCAAATGTAGCTAGCTTGAAGGACCAGGTGATACCTTATAAAAAGCTGGCCTCTCCACAGCAAGGGCAAAGTGTGAAAACTTGCATTGATGGCTATGTTATTTTTGTACTACTGAACCTTTCCATTTCTTGTAGCACAAAGCTCAGAAAGCTATCAAATGGTAATGGGTTACTTAAAAAAGTAAGAAAATCAGCACTATGAAGGGACAATCTCTAAGGGCCAAATTTAAAAGTGATGTGTAAAGGCCTTTAAAGCAGTATGAGGTTGTGTAATGTACATCTTCTTCCAGAGTCTTAGAATGAAACTTACCCCAATCTAACCTCCCTGATGATTCACTTACTGATGCAATATTACACTCCCCTTAGACCTCATCTTTGAATTTCGCCTTTACACTGAAATTCTGTGATAATCTCCAGATACAGGCAAGTAGAGTTAAGGCTTGTAAAAGGTAATGTATCATGATATTACATGATGGCAGTCAACCAGCCAAAGCTTCCTTTATTATAAAATACTGTACATATCCTTCTCCTTAGAGAGCATTTTAATTTGTCTCTTGTTGTCTGATATATATTTTATGAGATAATTAGAGAATTTAATTTTAATTAGCTGTCCCATGGTGCCATGTTAATCATTCCTAATTTCCAAATATTGGTTATCCTTTGAGAAGGTTAATGTCATTTAGAGACACAGGCTTGATATACTTTGTTGACCGTATAAGGCCCAGTAAGCAGCAGATTAGGTGAGTTTCTAGAACACAAGAAGGGGGGTCATGAATACGTAGAATTGGACCAAGGGGAACAGCACTTCTCATCTGTCTATATTTCATGTGTGGCAGCAAGGGAGGGTCTTTTGGGGGCAATTTTGGTGACAGCTTTAAGAGGGAAGAGGTGGTGGCTGCGAAGATTAATCGACCAAAGCCCCATGTGGGGGATTTAGAAGCTGGCAGGGTTACTCTTGCATTCCTGATGTTTCAGTAGCAGCTGAATGGAAAGGATTCCATCCCCTGTAGCATACCACTGCATGAAAACTGTTTACTCAGTCTCCATGCATGGTCTCTGGCCTTTAGTGTCATGTGATAATGGTAAAAGAATCACAAAAAAGAGACATTCACTTCTAACCCTGAAAATGGAGCTTGATTTAAAAAAAAAAAAAAAAGATAAACTGTATTATCCTTAAAGTTACCCTGTCTGTGTCTCTTCCTACTTCACTGTAGATTTTTGATCTAGAACCTTCCCGAGTGCCCTCCTGTCTGGCTTCCTGCTAGTTTTAAAGAAACAGCCCAGACACCCTCTCGATTACTAAGAGCAAACTTCTCTTTTCAAATAAGTTCTCACAGTGTCTTCATGTTGAACATATTTTATCACATGCACCGATCTTGCTGAACAAATGAGCTTTAATACTTCATTTGTTTCATCAAGTTTATTGTAGAAAGCATTGTAAACAGATCATTCATGATAGAGTATTAAGCAAACAGATAATAACAAAGGAAGAAATTCTTGTTGTGAATTATCAATTGTTTAAGCAACACATTTGCTGCTCAAATGAAAAGGCGCTAGTTGTGAAAGATTCCCAGATGCCGGTATGCAGACCACTGTTATTAACAGTATTTATTCATGATCTGGAGAAGGAAATGGACAGTGAGTTGATAAAAATCATTGATGTTTCAGTTAGTAAAATTATGGAGGATTGCATTGAACACAAGATGGATTTAGAGTAACAGAGTGCCTGGGCAGCATGTTGGGAGAGGGAAAGTCATTTAGAGAAGAGGAAGGTAAAATATAGTCTAAATTTCTCACATACATGGATAGAATTTGGAGTTGCAGTTGTTATCTGTGGGAAATTATGTGTTGTGCTGGATAGCTCAATGAATATGAGATGCAGCACATATAGATATAGAGGGGGAGATCTTGATCCCATTGAAGTCAATTGACTTCAGTGGGGCCAAGATTTTCCCCTGGACTATTCATGAATATCTATTATGTTTACCTAAAATAGTCTTTTGTGTTTGTAAATTGATATTTTGTGTACTTTTTAAAAATGGGTTGGGGTCCATAATGTTTCATTTTGCAGATTACCCTGGTCTATGACCATAATTTGAGGACTACAGTAATAGTCAACCAAACTCAAAAGCCAGACAAACTTATTCTTCAAATAAATTCTTCTTTAGCTGATTAACATAAGAATTAGTCATAGCCAAAGCCATAAAAATCCTTCTTTTTCTCAGACCATATGCTTCATTGTTTTTTATTTGAATTTTAACAAATCAAAGAACTCCTTTCACACATTACCTTTAAAGTATAGATATGCTGTTATTTTGAGCATCAGTGTTCAATTTTACAGATAAAAGGAAAAAACAGGCTCTTTAAAATAAAATGCTTTTGTTCCAGTAACGTTTTTAGGTGATATCCACCGTTACAGGCACAGTATATTGCCTTGCCATGGATACAGTGACATCAGTGATATTATATAAAGCATGTCAACTATAATGCTAGAGGCAATATTGTCAATTCAAAGCAAAGTGGAAAACCCTGTGCAACCAAACAAAGAACTGACCCAGATCAAATCCCGCATTCCCACTCACACCAACTGTTTAAGTTAAATGACAAAGGTGCTGTGATTCATTAACCCTATTTTCATCCTTTGGGTGATATATACAAAAGAACTGCCCCTCTAAGACTCCAGTCCACTGTTATGCTCACAGGTAGACCCCTGCAGTTGCATGAACCTCATTGACTTGAATGACTCAGGTGCAAGCCAGGGATCTATCTGCACACATCGACTTGCAGGATAGAAGCCTAAACTGCGTTCATACCAACAAGCACAAAGTGGAATTGTGTTGAGTATTTTCAGAGGGAAATGTCTCTGAAGCACAAGATATTTCCACTGTCCAAAGTAGAGTCAGAAAAAGGAAGGGCCTTCCCAGGAAAAATGCCTGCCATGGCACAAATGTCTATGGACACATAAACTTGCTCTAGCCATCAGCTACTTTTGGTGTTAATCCTTAAATGCCAGAGGTGATAACGCATTGCCTCTTTTAATGTGGGTCTAAGTGTCCTGACTGCTATCATTTAACAAAATTGCTTTAAGAATATGTAATGTTGGGAGTATTTTTGTTATGGGCATGAGCCAGTGCATGTGTTAGGAAGTTTTTCCAAGATGAAGGCTGATTAGTTGTTTAGGCAAACCCGTACTGGAATAAAATCTCCTTTTTCAGTTCTAATCTGTTTGGGGTATCCAAACACTTCACTGGCAACACAGATAAACTGAAAACAACCACCAGCAAGTTCTAAGCAATATAAATGACAACCTTTTTTTAATGCAAAGAAAAATGACTGTATTTTGAAAAATGAAAGAGTACGATGCAGAGCAGGGGAACTGACGCTGAACACATGAAGGGGCACACATTCAAGGCTGGGTGGAATGAGGGGACTAAAATAGCTTCCGCTAATAAATCTTCAAAAAGTCCTTTTGTTATAAACAATGCACTACTATCTGCCTGAGTCTGCAATCAGACTTTAAAAACAGCTCTGGAAGGTTTGTGAACCGCTCCCATTTATCCTAATGCAATGTTCACACTGTGGGGACTAAAACCCTGGTCTGCAGAGCCTGGGATAGCTGATATTCCCACAGTGCTACCAGGAGGCCATGCAGAGCCATAGCGAGGGAGCACTGTGGAGAGTTGGCACCTCAGGGAGTACCACCCAAGGGACCCAGAATGACAGTGATTGGCTAACTGCCCTATTTTATGCTGGTGCAAGAAGTTGTCTGGATAACCACATAGACTTTGGGCCTGCTGTGACTCCAGACCTCATCTTGTCTTTTGTTCTCTGGTCTCCGATCCCAGCCTGACTCTGACCTTGACTCTTGCCTCCTGACTCCAGCCTATTACCTCTAGTCTCCAGTCTCTGACCCAAAGCCTAACTTTGACCCCAACTCATGCTTATTGAACCCAGCTCATCAACTCCTGTCCCTGATTTGGGGATACCAGCTCAGCTGTGACCTCTAGGCAAGACTGCCTGTGTCTTGGTTCCTTACACTCTGAACCCTAATTATGAAAATTATAATGCTGCCATTTTTTATTTTTCATTGCTTATTTTAGCTAGTGAACTTATCTAATGTTGTTGACGCAAGATCAGTAGGGCAGCTAGTTGCTATCAAATGTTTTGGGAGTGTGGATTGATGAGTTCAGAAACCTTTACCTTCCAATTTTAAGTCTCTTTCCCCACTGCCCAAAATGAGGAGGGAAAGAAGAGAAGCATGTTCTTCTAAATACCAAAATCCTTCCTTAGTTCCCAGACCCTTTCTCCTCACTTCCAAAAGCCCCAACTTCCCTCCCCCCCCTCCCCCCATACACACACAGCTGCCAAAATCTCCAGCTTGACCATTGACAGCTATTGTAGTGCAGTGACAGCTTGCAGGACAAACTTCTGTGGCACAGAGACATTTTTTGGGCAAAGTAAATGAAATGAATGTGAAATTAAGTGATGCTGTACTGTGTTGAGGTGGGTCTTGATGAAGGTTTGTGTAGGAGGGGTAAGTGGCCAGGTACCCTTCTGAATTAATCCATAAGGCCACTATTCCCTGTCTTCAAATCTTTCCTCAAGACCCCATGTTGCTCTGATGTCTACAGGAAACCTCTTGCCCAGTAATGGCTAGATTGAGCAGAGGTTTGAGTTAGCTAGTTTTGGTTATTTATTTTTAAAAAGAAGCATCCAGATTATCTGGAATCATCCATTTGCGCATCTATGTCACTAATCTAACTGAATGATTCCATTGCCATTATCAGTGACCTTCCTCTTCCCTTCCTCCTAAAGCTCTGTCTTGATCCAAAATAGATCATAAGCTCTTCGGAGACTGTGTCTTTTAATGTATTAGTACAGAGTTTAACCTAGTGGTGCTCTGATTCTGAATGGAGTCTTTGAGGGGCTATCACAATTACTAGCAAATAATAATGAAACGTATCAGAGCTGCTTTTGATTATTTTCCCTGTCCCACTTTGCTCCATATTGACTGCTATAGCTTTAAGATTCACAGATAAAACATGGATGTTAGTATGAGGTAACAATTACGACAAACCATCCAGATTTACGTGTTCTGTTGAATGAAGTTTTTTTTATTGCTAATGACAATGAATACCATGGTGTCATCTTAGTAATGCCGGTATTGCAACCTCAGCTTTTGTCCCTAGTAGGCAGATTAACTATAATAAGAAAGTTACAATAATAATACTTTGTACTTATTGTATATGGCAGCTTTCCTCCCATGCATCTTCAAAATGCTTTGCAAGCATGAATTATTAAAGCTCACAACACCCTTAGAAGTAAGTACCGGTAAGTCTTATCCACTTTAATGGTTAATTGTCTCCTTATTGAAGCAGGCTGTTGTCCATAAGAGTATTGTGCTTCCTCTTTGCTCTAATGCTTCTATTCTAATGTGGTATCATTTAGTTCTGACTCAGTGTGCAACTGACAGTTATTGTTTCTCCAGAGCCATTTGAAAATAAGTGAATCACATTGTAACCTGAAACATCACAAGCCTAGACAGTCTTACAATTTCTCCTCTAACGGGCTCTGTTTCAATGTTTGTTACTATCTGAGAGTCTCAAAGCTTTGCGGAAAAAGATGATCATATCCAATTATTCAAATGGGCTTTAGTACTTACTTGGGGCTTATCTGCATGGGGATAAAGCCTAGAATAGCTACTGTGGAATCACTATTGCTGAATAGCTATTCTCCACTAGCTCCCTGTGTGGACACTCTTATTCTGCACTAAGAGTGCCTTTATGCTGATTAGGTTATTCCACTTTCAGAGGCACTCTCTGGAATAGCTATTGCACTTCAAATTCACACCCTAGTTATTTCGCACTATTTCTTCTCCATGAATTCCCCATTTAGATGAGTCCTTAGTGTAGGGCTTCTGCTAACCAGGTTCCCAATAAATGTACTCCCAGATAACAAATTCATGAATATCTTTAAACTGTGTCACTATCCCTGAAGAGGTGACTTGTGCAAATAGCTCATTCTGACCATTTACGTATATAACCAGAAAATATTCTGCTGCCTGATTCAGATCTCACATTGTTTTAACCATTTTTAACAAATGTTAATGTAATTCAAACAAATCATATAAGGACCAAACTTATTCCTTCTGTAAAATAAACAAATATCTGGTCTAATGGTGAAAAAGTGAGTTTCTCATTGTTGATTGGAAAAGTTTTTCAGAATTGTCACATGTTGGCGTCTATATTTGTGTGCCCACGTTTTTGCACACGTGCAATTGGGATACATAAGATGTCTCATACTCCCAATTCCAATGTTGTGCTCACAAGCTAAGTAGTAGTTAATGGTGACATTTTCAAAGCCACTCACTGCTAGGTAGTGGTAATCTTTCTTTCCATTGATTTTTGTTTTTGTTTTTTACATTTTTACTGTACATGTCTGCCAGTTGCTGAAAAAAAAACTATATTTACTTTAACCAACCATAATTTGTGAAACATAGAAAAGATAAAAATGACCCTTGGAGCCTGAAATTCCTTTGTGACTCATGCAAACTTTCACTAAGATTCCTACAATGTTGTCCAAAACACAAATATGAACATAATAGTCATTGGTGGGTGTGACCGAGTGCTGGGCAACAGCAGCTGCACAGGCACTCTCATCACTGGATCATGAATTAAATTGCTCCAGAGTAAAGCTGTGTCTACATGATAGATTGGAGATGGGCGAGGAGAGCTACAAGGCTAATTAACCCTTTAGTTTTACCCAGAAGGTTGAAAAGGCACAGGAAGGAAGTGCTTGTGGAGAGGAGAGAGATTGGCAGGCTTGTAAAAGTCAGAGCCTGGAGTGGGGAGATACCTTTGGCTCCTCCCCACCACCCTTCGCTGAGTGAGCTAAGACTTGTGTGCTGTTGTAAAAAGAGAGCTGCACAAGTCTTGTAAGGTGGTGGAAAGAGCACTGTAAATAAATTGTGCAAGGTGTTTTAACCAGAAGAAGGTCTCAGAGCAATTTGTGGCTAGAAAAGAGGCAGGAGTTGGATGATGAACTGTCACAGTGGGAAAGACCCATTAAGTCATTAAATCTCTCTCTCTTGCAAGAAGAGTACAATATAGTTCCCCAAAAGAAATACTGAAGTCATGCTACAAATGATTATTGTTAACTAGTTTCTCACAACTAGTATTGAACAATGGATTATTTTTCTCCCAATACTTAATGGAGGAACCCTTTACCACTAAGCCTCCTATCCCAGTAATTTACCTTGACTACGGAGAGTTGGTTGAGACTCTCTTTACAGTCCATCACCTACTAGGGTGAATTGCAAACTGCAAGCCATCTCCTTTCCTCCAGAATATCCTACCCATCTTGGGGCCTGATTCAGATCTCACATTGATTATAATCAGTTATAACTCTATAGACTTCACTGGATTTGTTCCTGCTTTGTACTGATATAAAAAGGAGCAGGATCGTGCTTCTGGCCTAGGAATTGAGCCTGGATTTCTGGTATGGTAGTTTTAAAGTCTGTCAAACTTGGCAAAAACATCTGCTCTCAGACCAAAACAAAATATGGAAATTATCAGCCTGAAAGACTTATTTTGCTGAAAATAGGTACTATATATAATGAACAACTCCTTCTTTATTTTAACTATAATGTTGCTAGTTTGACACAGCTGGTCAGTGATTAATGATTTTAACTTTAATCATTTTTCAATATCTCCACAGTCAAGGGGATGAACGTTAGCTTTTTAATGTAGTGTTTTCTTCTGTTGGACTATCATCCTTCCAAAGTATTTCAAATCCCTGTTTAAACAAAGTTATTTTTTTCACCTCCATAGTTGTTAGTGTCACTTGCTTTCACAGGTTTGGAAAACAAACAAAAAAAACTCACTTTCTTCAAAAAATTAATATTCTTGTTGTAACAAGAGCCATCTAATGTACTAATTGGCATTTGAATTAACTAAATATTTTTTACTCCTTTTTAAATGCTACCTGCTGACTTAGCATCTCATGGGTAATTGTTTTGTCAGTTAATCATTGTTACAAGGCAAATAAACATCACTAGAATGATTATAGAGCAGTGGACCTGCTAATGACCATGACTGGCTGATAACACAATAATGCACACACTGTAAAATACTGAGTGAAGGAATGTGTTCTTTGTGGTGTTTGTGTGTGAATTATATACCTGTATATGTGTGAAATAATACATTTTATAATTAAGAAATATAGCGTTTCCATAAATATCTTCTTTAAAGTCCTTTATTCATCCCTTCCCTCTCTATTACTCAAATTTAATCAGCTTATCTGTGCTTGTCTGTGGTTAAATATAGCCTCTGTTACAGTATTAAATTAAATTAGTTTTTTTAACTGCATTACTTTAGTCTATACACAAGAGGCAGCTCTTCATTAATAATGCTAGAAATGTTCTCTGAGGAAAAAATATGGCCAATTTTCTGGAAGAGTGAAATTCGTAGAAAAACATGATCTTCCCTCAAGAGTAGATTTCTTTTTATTAACCAAATTCATAGAATCATAGAATATCAGGGTTGGAAGGGACCTCAGGAGGTCATCTAGTCCAACCCCCTGCTCAAAGCAGGACCAATTCCCAACTAAATCATCCCAGCCAGGGCTTTGTCAAGCCTGACCTTAAAAACCTCTAAGAAAGGAGATTCCACCACCTCACTAGTTAACCCATTCCAGTGCTTCACCACTCTCTGAATTAAAAAGTTTTTCCTAATATCCAACCTAAACCTCCCAAACTGCAACTTGAGACCATTACTTCTTGTTCTGTCATCTGCTACTACTGAGAACAGTCTAGATCCATCCTCTTTGGAATCCCCTTTCAGGTAGTTGAAAGCAGCTATCAAATCCCCCCTCATTCTTCTCTTCTGCAGATTAAACAATCCCAGTTCCCTCAGCTTCTCCTCATAAGTCATGTGCTCCAGCCCCCTAATAATTTTTGTTGCCCTCCGCTGGACTCTTTCCAATTTTTCCACATCCTTCTTGTAGTGTGGGGCCCAAAACTGGACACAGTACTCCAGATGAGGCCTCACCAATGCCGAATAGAGGGGAATGATCACATCCCTTGATCTGCTGGCAATGCCCCTACTTATACAGCCTAAAATGCTGTTAGCCTTCTTGGCAACAAGGGCACACTGTTGACTCATATCCAGCTTCTCATCCACTGTAACCCCTAGGTCCTTTTATGCAGAACCGCTTCCTAGCCATTTGGTCCCTAGTCTGTAACAGTGAATGGGATTCTTCCGTCCTAAGTGCAGGACTCTGCACTTGTCCTTGTTGAACTTCATCACGTTTCTTTTGGCCCAGTCCTCTAATTTGTCTACATCCCTCTGTATCCTATCCCTACCCTCCAGTGTATCTACCACTCCTCCAAGTTTAGTGTTATCTGCAAACTTGCTGAGGGTGCAGTTCACGCCATCCTCCAGATCATTAATGAAGATATTGAACAAAACTGGCCCCAGGACCGACCCTTGGGGCACTCTGCTTGATACCGGCTGCCAGCTAGACATGGAGGCATTTATCACTACCCGTTGAGCCCGATGATCTAGCCAGCTTTCTATCCACCTTATAGTCCAATCATCCAGCCCATACTACTTTAACTTGCTGGCAAGAATACTGTGGGAGACCATATCAAAAGCTTTGCTAAAGTCAAGGAATAACATGCCCACTGCTTTCCCCTCATCCACAGATCCAGTTATCTCCTCATAGAAGGCAATTAGGTTAGTCAGACATGACTTGCCCTTGGTGAATCCATGCTGACTGTTCCTGATCACTTTCCTCTCCTCTAAGTGCTTCAGAATTGATTCCTTGAGAACCTGCTCCATGATTTTTCCAGGGACAGAGGCTGAATGGCCTGTAGTTCCCCGGATCCTCCTCCTTCCCTTTTTTTAAAGATGGGCACTACATTAGCCTTTTTTCCAGTCATCCAGGACTTCCCCCGTTTGCCATGAGTTTTCAAAGATAATGGCCAATGGCTCTGCAATCACATCCGCCAACTCCGTTAGCACCCTTGGATGCAGCGCATCCGGCCCCATGGACTTGTGCTCATCCAGTTTTTCTAAATAGTCCCGAACCACTTCTTTCTCCACAGAGGTCAGCTTCTCCCCATACTGTGCTGCCCAGTGCAGCAGTCTGGGTGATGACCTTGTTTGTGAAGACAGAGGCAAAAAAATCATTGAGTACATTAGCTTTTTCCACATAGTCTGTCACTATGTTGCCTCCCTCACTCAGTAAGGGGCCCACACTTTCCTTGACTTTCTTCTTGTCACTAACATAGCTGAAGAAACCCTTCTTGTTTCTCTTAACACCTCTTGCTAGCTGCAACTCCAAGTGTGGTTTGGCCTTCCTGATTTCTCTCCTGCATGTCTGAGAAATATTTTTATACTCCTCCCTAGTCATTTGTCCAATCTTCCACTTCTTGTAAGCTTCTTTTTTGAGTTTAAGATCAGCAAGGATTTCACTGTTAAGCCAGGCTGGTCGCCTACCATATTTACTATTCCTCCTGCACATCGGGATGGTTTTTTCCTGCAACCTCAATAAGGATTCTTTAAAATACAGCCAGTTCTCCTGGACTCCTTTCCCCCTCATGTTATTTCCCCAGGGGATCCTGCCCATCAACTCCCTGAGGAAGTCAAAGTCTGCTTTTCTGAAGTCCAGGGTCTGTATTCTGCTGCTCTCCGTTCTTCTTTGTGTCAGGATCCTGAACTCTACCATCTCATGGTCACTGCCTCTCAGGTTCCCATCCACTTTTGCTTCCCCTGCTAACTCTTTTCTGCTTGTGAGCAACAGGTCAAGAAGAGCACTGCTCCTAGTTGGTTCCTCCAGCATTTGGACCAAGAAATTGTCTCCTACACTTTCCAAAAACTTCCTGGATTGTCTGTGCACCACTGTATTGCTCTCCCAGCAGATATCAGGGTGATTAAAGTCTCCCATGAGAACCAGGGCCTGCGATCTTGTAACTTCTGCTAGTTGCCAGAAGAAAGCCTTGTCCACCTCATCCCCCTGGTCTGGTGGTCTATAGCAGACTCCCACCACATCATCACCCTTGTTGCTCACACTTCTAAACTTAATCCACAGACTCAGGTTTTTCTGCAGTTTCATACCGGAGCTCTGAGCAGTCATACTGCTCTCTTACATACAAGATTCAGGGACATTGGTGGCAAGGAGCACACTAGTATGCTCCTCACTCTTGCAAATCCCACATGAGGGTCTTACACAATCACAGTCCTTGCCCTGACGGAGTTCAGAGACTGGATTTTTCCATCTGTCACTAGGGATCCATGATGTCTCAAGAAGAGCAATGCGGAGTGAAAGGAAGTAAAGGCATGGCTGAGCATCCTCTCTGGATGAGCCCACGGAATGGGTCTGGCGCTGCAGGAGGAGTATGCTGCATCACCTGAAAGGCAGAAGTGAAAGGTGTATTCTTGCTGTGCACCACAGAGCTCTGGAAGAAATTCCTGAGACAGGACACCTCATCAGAGCTTCTCTTGGGTTTGTGTGGCTCTGCACTGCCCCCAGTGTGGTACTATGCTTAAATATATTGAGTAGTAGTATTGACCCTTAAAAACAATAGTACTCTGGACTTTTAGCATCTGTCATCTAAAGAGCTCAAAGTGTATTTGGGGCTATTCTGATTTACTAATTGTATTTTCCAAATCTTTTTGTGGATCCCCCTAATCAGCATAGTGCAAACACTCAACATTTTAGTACTCTGTGTTCTAACCTGATACTTACTTGATGGACATGCTGTCAGTGGCTGGTGGGGCTGATGTTCTGTTTTGGTTTTGGTAGTACTAGTTGGATTAATATTAATATGTGGCTGGTTTTTTGTTTGATCTGAGCAAGCGATCTTTCAATGTTTTCATTACTCTTCTGCATAATGTGGTGTCATAATACACTGGAACACAAGGAAAAGTAACATGCAGTAATGCTAGGATGCAGTAATACTAGGATGTTGCTTCCTCACTTATTTTGCTGTAGCATGGCTTCCTTTCTCTGTATATGTTCTATTACATTCAGAAATAAAAGTTATTTTTAAAAGAGTTTAAATGAACAAGAGACTGGCTTCAAAGCATAAAAACAAGGCTGGAACTTAGGGTGAGATCCTCACCCCTGCTCTAGCCTTTATGCCAATAAAAGGGCTAGAATGGCATAAAGGGGCTCTAAAAGCCTCCATTCTGGCTGGGAGAGGATTCTCCTGGCACAGGTGCTGCAAAAGACAGTTGTAAGGCTGCCTTCTGAGAACCACCTCGCAAGCCTGCTGTAGGGGGCTTGCCGGGGTGGAACTAGGGTAGAAGCAGTGCCGCAGCACAACAGAGATTCCAGGCAGCCCTGAAGCCCATAGAGCAGCTCAGGGAGGCTATCAGAACTTAGACAGGCCACAGGGGCTGTCTAAATTATGTGTCTGCCCACAGAGCAGCCCAGAAATGATAGGGTCCCACAGACTGCTTAAAGATGCCATAGCTCCCCCTCCTCATCCTGGGCTGGGCTGCACTTCTTAGAGTTGCAGCACAGACTCTCATACTTGGTCTTTAACTCATCCCTATGAAGATGTATCAGTAGGGAAAGGTCTCACAATATGTCTTCGGCCACATTTTAACATCTTGCAAGGATCTCACATGATACAAATCTATCAGTTTTGTAGCCAGTAGTGCAGCACAGCCATTACTTCAGGCCCGTAGACGATCATATGATTACAAAGGTTCAGTTTCTTTCAAACATTCATCGCAAGATGTCTGACTAGATCTGCTAGTCAAGTGCATACATATGTAATACTTTAAATTTATTTAATTGTGAGCACCAACATTTGAAATTTATATATTAATATATATTAGTATATATTAATACTCCTTCGATATTACTGTATTGTTCTGTACTGTATGTATTGCTATCTCTCTCAGCTTTTATGTAATTAGGTGTCTTCTTCTTTCTTCATGAACCCTTTCTCGTTTATTACTACTGATGAGATATTTGTAAATCAACAGACTATTTTTAAAGCATGCGCAAGAAAGATTGACCCTGGAAATGCTCAGAAAAGCAAAAGACTGTGCTATATAAATGATGAGGATAGCTGAGATTTTTAAGGTGGTGAAGGAAATTATGTGGCCAACTTCGCTTAAAAGTCAATTGGAGTAAGGCACCTAATTCCACTGAAAGTCCCAGCCCATGATGATGATCGTTGCTTCATTTTACAATGTACTCTTCTTAAAGGTATTCTTCATCTCAGAACAATAACACCTCTATTCCATCTGTTTGCTGCACTGTTGACTGCCCTACCCTGTTGAACGTCCAAGGTAACAATACAGTAATGTTGTTTGGAACTATCCTGCTCCAGTACTGTACAATACTACCAAAATAAATGTGAGCCCTTTTTTCTTTTTTCACTTTATTTACATGGTCTGATAAAATACCATTAAATAACATTTATGAACCCAGCAAAATAATATTTGTGAAGTGACACTGGAATTACCCTACACAAGGAGAAATGATTGTGCCTAAATTGATCGAGAAAAATCTTTTGCATGATATTTTAAATTTTATTTTAGATATTTTCATTTTGCTATGAAACTTTCAAAAACAGAAGCCCCAAAAACTTATCCAGCAATTGTGAAAGTCATGAGTCTAGAGTAATTTAAAACTACATAAGCCTGATTCTGATCTCATTTGCACTAAGGAAAATTAGTAATAACTAGACTGAAGTCAAGTGAATGGAGTAAAAGAGCTCAAAATCTGGTCCTGGGCCTTTCTCTCTGTACAACACTACGTAAAACTACAGCACTCTATTGGTAAGAAAAAATTCTTCCTAAAGATAGTAGGGCATTTCCTTATCTGGTATAAATCAATGTACCTCCTTTTACTTTAGTGGTGTTTCACTGATTTACACCAGCAGAAGAGTTGGCTCAATAAAAATAAAGTAACATAAAATATAGTAGAACACAACAGAGGAAAGGATAAACTGACCCAGCAGGTCTTTCCTTCTCTAATTTTTATGATTCTTTGAAAAAATTTCTTTTCAGCTAAATGTATTCATTATAGCCAGATAAGTATAAAAGATCCACATATCACACTTTCATAACTGACCATTAAGGAGAACCCCCAGCATTGTCAGGGGACTAGATACATTTTCTGTTCTCATTAGTATCTTTGTCCCAAGTGTAGAATGGTATTATATAATGGAAGTGAGAATCGATCATGTATTAAAATATATGGATCAGTGGCAAAAGATTGCACCAAGAATAGAAAATTGCACACAAATTAATTCATTTTTATGACAATCTGAAAACTGTACACAAAGAGAAAATGGCAAGATATGGATCCGTCCACAATAATATTAAAGAATTTATAAATATTTCAGATGTGCAAATGGCTCTCTTTCTAACCTTTATAAATGCTTTTGTGGAAGCACAAGATGGAGTAGATACAAAAATAGATTTTGACTGTGTCATTTCCTAATGTCATAGTCCAAAGACATTCTTGCAATTCTCCACCACACTATTGTAACAGAAATTCATGAGGATTTCTAGCCAAAAAATTTGTGAAGATGGAGTGAAGGCTGTAATTACCAATCAGTTTAAATCCACTAAATTCATTTAATATATATATAGTTACCTCTGGATTTACAGCATTCAACATGTATACATGCCAAAGTGATCCTTCATTGTCCTGTGCTCACAGCATGTAAACTACCTAATGTTTGGCTCAATTGTCTAATTGATCTAGACTTCAGAAAACACAGTAGATTCCTAGGCACATAATAAAATAGCTTTTGATTTTTTTTCCTGTTTGATTTTTAAATATTATTATTATTTATTGGTAGTGCCTAGAGACTCCACTGGAAGTTGGGGCTCCGTTGTGCTAGGTGATATACAAATACCTATATGAGATACTCCCTGCCCTAGAGATTGTATAATCTAAACAAATAGCACAGAGAGGTGAAGTGACTTGCTCAAGGTCATACAGCAGGTCAGTGTTGGAAATGGCATTAGAACACAGGTCCCTAGAGTCCCTTTCTAGTGTCCTATACACTACACTACTCTGTCGCCACTATTTCTTTTTATCTCCATTAAGAAACACAGCTTAGCCCATCAAAAAGTCTGGAGAAGGAGAGGAAAAGATTGCAATTCATGCTCTTTCCCTCCACCAAAGTCTTCAGTAATACTTTCAACATTTAAAAGAACCATAGACTCATAGACTCATAGACTCTAGGACTGGAAGGGACCTCGAGAGGTCATCGAGTCCAGTCCCCTGCCCTCATGGCAGGATCAAATACTGTCTAGACCATCCCTAATAGACATTTATCTAACCTACTCTTAAATATCTCCAGAGATGGAGATTCCACAACTTCCCTAGGCAATCTATTCCAGTGTTTAACTACCCTGACAGTTAGGAACTTTTTCCTAATGTCCAACCTAAATCTCCTTTGCTGCAGTTTAAGCCCATTGCTTCTTGTTCTATCATTGGAGGCTAAGGTGAACAAGTTTTCTCCCTCCTCCTGATGACACCCTTTTAGATACCTGAAAACTGCTATCATGTCCCCTCTCAGTCTTCTCTTTTCCAAACTAAACAAACCCAATTCCTTCAGCCTTCCTTCATAGGTCATGTTCTCAAGACCTTTAATCATTCTTGTTGCTCTTCTCTGGACCCTCTCCAATTTCTCCACATCTTTCTTGAAATGTGGTGCCCAGAACTGGACACAATACTCCAGCTGAGGCCTAACCAGCGCAGAGTAAAGCGGAAGTATGACTTCTCGTGTCTTGTTTACAACACACCTGTTAATGCATCCCAGAATCATGTTTGCTTTTTTTGCAACAGTATCACACTGTTGACTCATATTAAGCTTGTGGTCTACTATGACCCCTAGATCTCTTTCTGCCATAAAAACTTTGTTTTCATTTTTGACATGTACAATTCCACATCCTGAATCGTTTGATTTCAGTTATAAACATCTAGACACTCACCACTCATTCATTCCCACAACAGACTGCAATTCAAATAGAAAGTGTAATTTTTTCCCCTTTTCTTGTGCTTTCCTGATTTCTGCTTTGATAGGTTACTTAAAGTGAAAGAGATAATATATGACCAGTGGTCCAGAGCATTTCTAGAACTAATTTATGTCCATTGTTTTAAATTAGCTAAGGTTCCTTAACAAGCTGAGTGCCTATTTCTGTTTATAAAATAAAATAGGCTACATTTAATAGCATCAATAATGAATGACACATATTAATTAACCTAGAAGTTAGTGCAGTCAAATTAAATTGATTTTTTGGTGTTATGGATTGCATTCTTTATTCATCTGATTTGAGTCTGATGCAGAGGTCAATTTATTTGCCCGGTCATGCTTTATGCTTTCCTTCCACTTAGACAGGAGGGGATGAGATCATCAGGTTCTTCCAAAATGCACAATTTACTAGTCTGAGGGGTTGATATATAAAGTTAGTATAAAGTTCCCACTTGCACTGCCTTGATCATCATGCCGCCCTGTTCTGTGTTCAAACAGCCAGAGGACTGCTCTCAGTTATTCCATTCTGTGACTCCTGCAAGGGGCTTAAAGCATAAAATAACATATTCACACCCCATCCACGCTCTCTTTTCAGGAACCATTAGGGAGTGCTACACTTGCAGCAAAGGAACACAAGTTGTGTCAGCTGAATGCCACTGTAGGTTGATCTCTACACTAGGGTGATCCTCACCAGGCACTTTTACTCAGCTTTTGCAGCCAAAGTATGCCAACTGTGCAGCAAAAGTGGCCACAATGTATCCAAGGATCTTGCCCAGGTTCTGCAGATGGCTGATGCAATTAAGTAATAATCAAGTTTATTTTGGAGGCATTTATTCACAGTGCACTGGAGGCAGAAAGTTTTGTGTTTTGAGGAGTTTTTTTGGTGATCTAATAGTTACACAGCTCCTTGTCCCAGTGCTCACAATTCAGTTACAGCTCAGTGCTATGTATTATATCCTCAGAGACATCAAGCAGAGTTCAAGAAAAGGGCATTTGTTTAAAACTTAACACTGGTCCGATGAGGTATTCTTAACTATGATTAAATTTATGATTCTACTTAACAATGTTGCTATTGAGAGCTTTTTCTCTTCTTTTTTGTGGGGGGGAAGGGCTATTTATATACTTGGAGTGATTTTATGAGTGCTTTGAATAATTTTAAATTAAATACTGTACTAGTCTTGTGCTTGTTCAAACTTGTTCAAAGTTTTAAGAGCAAAAAATAAAAGATCCTGTCTTTAATAGAAAGCTAAAAAAGTTACGCACAGATTTGTTTTTAAATGTTGATAATTATTCCATCATTTTAAAAAGTTATATTAAAAACAATTACATTTTCAAAATATTTATGATGAGTATTTGGAATTAACTGTAAAAAAAACTTCTGCCTTTATGAACTCCATTGATTTGTAAGCAGCATTATTTTATATTATCCATAAACTTGATTACTCTTCGTTACCTATAAAACTCCATAATACGGATGGAATTCAGACTGATACACATTTTACTTATATGATTAGCTTTATAAGGACTTTATCTTTCCAGCACATCTTCTATATGCCTTCAGATTGTACTGCAGAAAAAAGTAATTTTTTTCCTGTATTAACTAATGCAAAATTCAGCATGAAAAATGAAGCATATTCACATGCCAATAAAAAACAATATAGTTTAATAAAGTAAAAGTTGTGCTAATAACTGTGCTCAGTTAGCACAGTGATGTAATCCTGATACTGTAGATCAAACATGTAGCCCACGAAAGCTTATGCTCAAATAAATTTGTTAGTCTCTAAGGTGCTACAAGTACTCCTGTTCTTTTTACAGCCAGGAGAGATGCTCAGTCTGTCGTGTGTAGGATATATCTCTTCTAATTCTGGTTTACTGCTGTCGCTGATCATTAATATGTGAAATTTGAGCTGTGTTACTCTGATATGATTTGTCAGATGACTCACAGATAAGTTTGCATGTTAGAGCAGTGAGGAGAAAAGTTTCTATGAACTGTACTATAACAAGGTTCACTCATTACTCTGGCGCCTTCTGCTGGCTGTCTTGGGAATTAGCGCTGTGTGTTAGTGCGCCTTCTTTGGGTGATGCCTCGCCAGCATCACTCAAGCTCCAGGACCCACATCTCTCCAAGGACTATGACAGCCCTCCAGCCATGCGACACACTGTGCTCCCTCCTTCCGGGGACCTGCAGTCCACTGTTCAGCCACATCCTTAGTGGCTACTGCAGTGAGTCATCTGGCCATTTGCTCATGGCCCCAGCATCCTCTTTGCAATGGCCTCCACCTCCAAACCCCAGCAGCCAGACAGGGCTGTCTCCTGCTTCCCTGGTTCCTGCTAGCAGCACTGCTCTGTCCAGGGTGCTAGCAGTTCTCAGTCATCCAGGCCTGGTCCACACTGCAGCGTTAAATCGATATAAACAGTGTTAAATCGATTTAACGCTGTACCCGTCCACACTACAAGGCACTTAAAATCGATTTTAAGGGGTTTTAAAATTGATTTCTGTACTCCTGCTCAACGAGAGGAGTAACCCTAAAATCGATATTACTATATCGATTTAGAGTTAGTGTGGACAGAAATCAAAGTTATTGGTCCCATTCTTTTACTGAGCTACCCAGAGTGCACTGCTCTGGAAATCGATGGTAGCCTGGGACCATGGACGCACACCACCGAAGTAATGTACCCTAGTGTGGACGCGTAAAATCGATTTTATAAAACCTGTTTTATAAAATCGATTTTATTAATTTTGATTTTACTCTGTAGTGTGGACGTGGCCCCAGAGACACAGTCCTTCCTCCCTGGGCTCTGAGCAGAGAATTGTCTTCCTCTGACCTGCCGTTCTCTTTTTATATGGGCCTGCTTGGCCCTGACTGGCTGTTCCCTTCAGCCCTTCCATGATTTGCTGCCTCCAGAGCAGCCTCCCTAGAGCTGCTTTTAACCCCTTTTCTGATAGTGAGGGACAGCCACCCCATCACATGTACAAACATGTGTTATGTTAATCATGGGGTCAGCAATGAATAATTATGAAAAGTGCAGTGGAGCTTGCACTTAGAACCATCTCCAATAAGCAACCTATATCCAAAGTTTTCAAGTATAATTTTTTTTTACCTTTAATTAAAGGCCAATCGCTACAAGGCAACCAAATTATGAGCTCGCTGGTTTCATTGAAATTTGTAAGATATTAGCACTATGGACATAGCAAATGTATGCAATGAATAATTCTGTTTTCCTTTTACCAGCAGTCAAGCCATAACTTTCTTAAAGTAATTACACTTCTCTTGGGCTGAAGCCCAGAAGTGCAAGTACCTGTCTGGGAAAGTGCTTTTGTTAAGTGGAAGTCAATTAGAGATAATATTAAATTAGTATGTGGAATATCTTGGAATGAAGAAAGACAGTGCAGCCCATATACATGCAGTATCGTCATTCTATTATTTGCATAGGGTAATTACTTTCCCCTCTTTCAGTAATTACCTCACCTTGAGGTACTCATTTCTGAAAAAAGAGTTCAAGCATGTGGCCTCTCTTGTTGCTTTTATTATTCAGTTGTACTCATTAGTTTTCCTCTGTGCATACAGAAGTTTCTCCTGAGTTCCCTTAGTTGTGGAGTCAGCTGTCACAGCCAGCTGACCACCTAATGTGTGAGAAATGTGCATATGTGAACCAATCAGCCATAGGCAGGACTATTTTGAGTGTATCCAGGAAAACATGGTATAAGAATAGGAGCTGTTGCTTTTGCATTAATAAAAGTCCTGGAGCTTGTTCTGCAGGGAATTACTTGACCTATAGGGCAAATTCTATTCAATGAAATTGAGTTAGTGGTTGTTGTTGGGGGGGGGTTGTTTTTGTTTTTTTTAAAGACTAATTTCTTGCAAAAAAACTTTGCATTCCTTTCACAGTGCAACATCTGCTTGCAGTTAGATGCCAATTCTCCTTGGAAGCTTACTGTAGAGATGGATGCCCAGCTCCTGTCATTTAACAGATTAATGTCAAGAAGAACACGAAGGAAACATTTCAACTGATAACTGCTTTGACAAGATTTCCCCTGAAGAGTATTTGGGAGCAATTAAGGACTATTGTTTCACGTAGCAGTATCCCTTCCCGAACCCCATGCAATCGAGACAATACCTGTAATCTTGGTTGGTTTTGGCAGATTAACAGATTTTTTTATTCAGTGACAGTAAATAAATTCTTAGTATTTCCTGTCTGAGGAAACATGTACTCTCTCCAGAGTGCTATCTGCATATTAATTAGAACTGGTTTGGTTAGCTCTGGACAACAAAGGTAATCAGCATTCAGATGGCCACAAGATGATTACAGATTTGCCTGCCCCAACTTCAGGCATGTTCTAAGTATGGAAATTCTCAGGTATAGATAGGAAAGAATTAGAATGCTTAATATTACCAAACGTAGAAATAAAACTAACATGTTAAGATAAAACATGCAAAACCATATTTGAATGTGAACCTGCTCTTCCTCAATTAGTGGAACTGAACAAATATCTCAACTTATCTGCTATATTCTGCAGAAGGCATTGTTCCCTCTGAGGAAACAGTGCTATTTAAATGTAATCCCCTTTTTAAGGCCAAATTTACAAAGAGTTTCCATTTCTTGAGTGCTGAAATGGTGAAATGTACTCCTGCTCAGTGACTTATGTATGCAGTGTTGTTGTAGCTGTGTCAGTTCTACAATATTAGAGAAACTAGAAAGACTAGATGAATAAGGTGATATCTTTTATCAGATCAACTTCTATTGGTGAGAGACAAGCTTTTAAGCTACACAGAGCTCTTCCTCAGGTCTGGGATAGATATTCAGTGTGTCACAAATTCTAACAGACCATTCAAGAAGTGGCCTGTTAATACCCCTGTAGTCATAGGACAAAAAGGGTGGGTTGTGGGTTACAGATTGTTGTAATAAGCCATAAATCAGTGTCTTTATTAAGACCATGATTTTTGAGTGTCTAGCTATTGGGTCACTTAGTGCACTGGATAAGGTACATCATATGTTGTGATAGACATGTGTATGACCCATGGATCTTGAAAGATGTGTTGTGTTATGTGTTGATCATTGTAGCAGTGGAGATATGTTTGCGGGTTTTGCATCTGTTGTTCTGTCAGGGTCTGGTGCCACATTGAGTTGATGTGTCCTGGTCTGTGGTGAGCTTTCATCCGATGGAGAGGCTGAGGGGTTGGCTGAAGGCCAAAAGAGAAGGTTCAGGAAATATTTCTTTCAAATGGTGTCCCCATTGAGAATGGGTTGTCTTTGTTTGATGACACCCAGTATGGGCTTATGTGGTATTTAAATGGAGGATAGGCCTTATGCAGTCTTTCTTCAGAAGTGTGAATTTCACCTAGAATTTGCATATGCATCCAATTTGTGAAGTGAGACAGGCATTTGTACATATAGAAAGCATTTATCATGCAAACACAGTCACAAAGATTGGTCAAAACTGAGGGCCCTGTAAAAATATGGTCCTTACTGCCATTAGGATTCACAGTACTATCTACTTAAGATCGTTTCTGGTTTGAACTTCTCTTGGGAAGTAATAAAAAAAAAGTTTTAAAAAAAAATCTGATCCATTTCATAAACAGATAATGTTTGTGACCGCATGCCTGAAATGAAAAACAATAGTAAGATAAAACTATTACCGTTCTCTTTAAAATATTGATATTGTTCTGTCTAATTTATTGTAATCTGGGAGGTCAGTTAGGAGGCAAACTACTTTTCACAAGAAACTCTTGACACCTCAAATAGAAAACAAAAGGCCTACAAATAGCCACAGACATGAAAGACATTTGCATAGTGGTTTTCATAGTCAGCTTTATAAAAAAATGTGGATATGCATAGTCAAAATGCATAAAATATAGCCCTCCATTACTGTCTTTTTATAGCATGAGTTGCTTTACTGTGCAGGTTTGAGATAGCATTAAGGAGGGAAATTCCAGAATGCTTTGTATAGGAGAATATTTCTACTAAAGATGGGCCGGAACTAAGATCCTGGATCCAGAATTTTGTGGAGAAAGCATTTCAAAAGTGAGCCAGAATTTGCAAATGGCCCCTGACTTGATTAATAAACAAAAAACATTATTAAAAAGAAGCCAAGATTGAATGTGCATCTATGGAATCTACCTAACAGTCAGAAAATGAATTAAGTACTATAATTCTCTACCTAAAATAACACAACAACAACAAAATCATAGTCCTCTCCCAAAACTCTGAAAATGAATGTACTCAGTTCAATTATGACAGGTATTCCTCCTTCACATACCGCCATTCCATGAATTTCATACATCAGTGTTAAAATGTTCACTAAATTTGCTCAACTATATAAGCAGTTAAAAACATATGAGTAGGAGATTATAAAATTGCATTTCCTTGTTGAGGAGGTCTATTTCCATTATGCAATAACATATTACAATTACCAATAACTATTATTATTTTTGAAAGCATTCCAAATTTTAGTTCATAAACATATTTATCTAGGTTCTCAGCTGGTGTAAATCAGCATAGATACATTGAACTAAATGGAGCTATGCAGCAGAGGATCTGTCCATTGTGTATCAGGCTGTGGAAGGCTTGTTCTAGTTTACAATGATATCCGGAAACTGGTCAACTTCAGTGGTAGATGCAATACAGTAACAATAACATGGCTGACCATGCTTATCATTATGCTATATTTGTTGTGTAGACCCATGATGGCCTGCTTAGTTTGGAGTAGCAAGAACAGAAATGTATGTTGTGCTCTACCTTACCAGGGTATTTATCTAAAAAATCAGCTGCTGATCTACTTTTTCTTTTCAGCTTGACTGTGTGGCACATAAGATTTCTAACCACAAGTTAATTTTTAGTAAAAAGTCCATTGATGAAATGACTTCAGAGGACACATTGGCAAGCTACAAAAAAAATTACATTTTGGTGCCATTTTCTCAGCAAGAACTTATTCACAGGAACAGAGCACATATGCACATAACTCTTCCTGTCACATTTCTCCCTGCAAAAAAAGAAACACCAGGATGTATTTATAGGACTGCTCTTAAGCTACAAAATTACAATCATCTACTTTTCAGGTGTGTTGTGGGTAGCAAACAGCAGAATCCAAACCAAAGCTTTATTTCTGCAGAAAATCAGTGACATGTTGAGATTTACAAAAAGTCTCTCCCCAAAGATTCAGCAAAGAATCCTGTGGCACCTTATAGACTAACAGACGTTTTGGAGCATGAGCTTTCGTGGGTGAATACCCACTTCTTCAGATGCATGTCCACGAAAGCTCATTCTCCAAAATGTCTGTTAGTCTATAAGGTGCCACAGGATTCTTTGCTGCTTTTACAGATCCAGACTAACACGGCTACCCCTCTGATACTTGTCCCCAAAGATTCAAATTCTGGAGAAGAAGACCTTCTCTGCTTAGGAATTTACCCAAGTCTCACTTGACATTGTTTTGAAAGGCATTTTCAAATTTAAGTCCCAAATGACAATGGGGGCCATGTCAAGTCCTTGCTAATGCCTTTGAGACAATGGTAGAGACTTTCCAAAATACCCAAATTGTGTGCTGGGTTCCTAGTTGGGCCAGAACATTGCAACAACAAATAGTTGCTGTCTCCCTTATGGAACATGCTGCAAAAACCAATGGGCTGATGTAGCCTGTGTCTAGGGCATTCTTAAGGAGAACAACCCAGACAAACTTGTGAGCAGATTGTATTTCATGGTGGATTTAGTCACCATGTCTTTTGGTTATAATTTAATTTATATTAAGGAAAGGACAAAACAAAGCCTGTAAGACCAAATTACAGTCAGACATAAAAAAACAAAAGCGTGGATCTTTAGCAGGTGTAAATCAGTGCAGGTCCATTGACTTTAATGACCTAGATCAGTGGTTTTCAACCTGTGAACCCCTGGAAGTCTGCAGACTACATCTAAGGGGTCCATGAACAGTTGTTATCATAGAACCTGTGGTCCTCAGATCCCTGGAACCTATCCTTGCAACAAAGCCCACTGCCAACTCTGTCCACATATCTATTTAAGTGACACCATCATAGGATCTAATCACATCAGCCACGCCATCAGGTGCTCGTTCATCTGCACATCTAACAATGTGATATATGACATCATGTGCCAGCAATGCCCCTCTGCCATGTACATTGGCCAAACTGGACAGTCTCTTTGCAAAAGAATAAATGGACACAAATCTGACCTCAGGAATCATAACATTCAAAAACCAGCAAGAGACCACTTTAACCTCTCTGGCACTCAGCAAACAGATTTAAAGGTGGCAATTTTGCAACAGAAAAGCTTCAAAAACAGACTCCAATGAGAAACTGCTGAACTTGAATTAAATGCAAACTAGATACTATCAATTTAGGCTTAAATAGAGACTGGGAATGGCTGAGCCATTACACACATTGAATCTATTTTCCCATGTTAAATATTCTCACACCTCTTATCAAACTGTCTTAAATCTATCTATCTTGATTATCATTACAAAAGTTTTTTTTCTCCTGCTGACAATAGCTCATCTTAATTAATTAGAGTTGATAGGGGAACTCCCATCTTTTCATGTTCTCTATATGTATATATATCTCCTCACTATATGTTCCATTCTATGCATCTGATGAAGTGGGCTGTAGCCCACAAAAGCTTATGCTCAAATACATTTGTTAATCTCTAAGGGTACGTCTACACTACCCACTGGATCATCGGGGAGCAATTGATCTATCGGGGATCGATTTATCGCATGTAGTGTAGACGTGATAAATCAATCCCCGATCACTCTCCCGTCGACTGTTGAACTCCAGCAGTGAGAGAGGCGGAAGCAAAGTCAACAGAGTAGCCACAGCCATCGATCCCGTGCCGCGAGGATGTGAAGTAAGTAATTTTAATTCAATCTAAGATACGTCGACTTCAGCTACACTATTCTCATAGCTGAAGTTGAATGTCTTAGATCAATTCCCACACACACACACACCATACAGACTAACACGGCTGCTACTCTGAAACCTGGGGCTCTGCAGACTATGTCTAAGATTTCCAAAGAAGTTCCTACCTTCATTCAAAATGTTTAGCGGTCTGCAAATGAAAAATGGTTGAAAACCACTGTCCAGACCTTGACCTCAGCAACCATTCGATGATTTCAATGGAGCTATGCCAATTTACACCATGTGAGGATCTATTCCCAAGACAATAATAATGAGAAGTCTTGGTGCTGTTATTCTAAAGCAGAACAAACACAATGCAAAGAACTGCTTTTAGATGATCATGGCAGGATGAATATCTCACTTTAAAATGTTCTCATTCTGATTTTGTTATATTTCGAAAACAGTATGAAAGAGGAAACCAGCATAATTTAAGTGGAGAGTTTTAAAAGGAAAAACTCTTTTTCTTTTGCCTCCTCTCCTCCTGTTACAGATTCCCACTCTCCTGATCCTAGCTTGAAGCCATAATGTAATGTGTTGAATATATATACATATTAAAAAAATAAAAAATATCTTTACCCTCTTTCTTTCTTTTCCCAGATTCAGATTCTCCACTAGTCTTATAACTAGTCTAACAATGACTGGGTAATATTTCACATTGCTTTTTACAAAGTGTCTTTCTTTCCTTTATACCGAGTTCAGTTAACTGCTCCATTTAATTTGAGTGCTTGAGAAAGTGTTCTTTTCGGGGCTTTCAACATTTGAAAAAAATCTTCCAAACTCTAATATGTGGCATATTTGAGGGGACGTGCAGAACTGGTTCATGATGAAAGAGCCCAGTTCTGCACTGACCACTCTCAGCAATCCTTGAAGTCTGTGGATTACATAGGGTCTAGAATTTGGTTTATAGCAAGTAACTTTATATAAAGCTTGCATTAGTCTTGGAAACTTGAAAAGCTTTTTTTAAAAAAACTCAAAACACAGAACCAAAGACAGACGGAAGTAGGAATATGTGATTTGCCATATTGGATCATATGATTATCCCCATTAGATCTAGTATCCAGCCTTTTAATATGGCTGAAACTACTAGCTCCATCTCCTTTATAAAATGGCTCTGCATATGCAGCCCAAAATTACATTGGCCTTTTTAACTGCCACGTTGCATTGCAATCTAAACTCTAATGAGCTGACCTCTATAAACCCTGGTTTCTATCAGAATTATTGATTTGCAGGTTTCTTCCTCTCTTGAATATCTGTATTTTGGATTTTAATTCCTTAGGTGTTAGTTTGCACTTTTTCCAAGCTGAATCTCATTTGGTTGTTTTCTGCCTATCTTCCTTCTCTCTCTCTCTCTCGTAATCATTGCTTTTTTCCCCCTCTATCCACAATAGTATTTGCAACTCTATGTAATTTAATATCATGAGCAAATGTATTGACATTAGTTTGCATCCTTTTCCTGATTATTTATAAAAATATTAAAACAAGACTGGAAACACCAACAACCCCTGCAGGACTGCACTGCATACTGCCCCTAGCTCAATACATTGACATTACTTTTGTTTATGGCCTCAGCCAGTTTTTAGTCCAAAACCAATCTGAATTATTTTTGCAATTAAAATTATATTAAATGCTTTACTAAAATCTAAATTTATAACATACTTTCTACTTCCATTTCTGTAGTTATATTAAAAAGTCAAGTCTGCATGTGTGCAATATAAATATAAAAATAATGACCGTAAAATGATGCAACCTCTTTTAAAAGTTATTTCCAGTATTTAATGCCATAGATGTGTGCTTCTGTGGCAGATTAGTTTCTTAATTTCTTATACCATCCTCAAAAAACACTTTAGACTTGAAGACAAATATTTTTAATATTTTACAAACTACCTTCTTCCTCTCTAATTCAGAGTGTTCTAAATACATGAAGTTATTTATATATGTGCTGGGCCTAATATTCCTTTTTCCAGTCCTCTCCTTCCTCTTAGTCACATTCACTTTTCAGCTTCTGCTGCAGAGGAATCTGGTGTCACAGAAGAAACATCCTTTACTGGAAAGTACTCTTTTATGTATATAACTGGCTCCCATTTGTGTAGTGTCCATAAAAAGTCCCTTTCTCCAGGAGGTATACACTACCCATTCTTGTACCTGAGTCTCCACCGCAGTACCAGCACATTCTTCATGTGAAATCTTTCTTGAGAGATTGGCAGAGCTGCTAGTTAAAGCACTGCAAAAGTTAACCATTGTGGAACTGTCATCCCTCTGCTACTGTACAAGCTAAGGCAACATTAATGGGGTACTGTACTGTAGTGCACATTTGTCAGAGAGGGAGGATAGACTTACAGTTAAAGTACATAACTGAGTACTATAAGCAGTTGCAACACTTTCTTCCTTTTTTGTGATAGAAAAATAACTTCCTTGCAGCCAAGAGAACAGTTTTTCACTTTCAAGATATCATCCTGTATTTGTAAAAGAACAATTACAATCCCAGTCCCATATGATAATAGCTGTGTTAACAATGGCAAGAGGCATAACTTCCCTGTATACAGTAAAACACCGTAGGAATGGAGATTGTTCATATCTCTGAAATGTTTGTAACTCTGAACAAAATGTTATGGTTCTTTTTTCAAAAGTTTTACAACTGAACATTGACTTAATATAGCTTTAAAACTTTACTATGCAGAAGAAAAATGCTGCTTTTCCTTTATTCTTTTCATAGTTTACGTTTAACACGATACTGTACTATATTTGCCTTTTTTTTTTTTTTTTTTGCTCTTTGCTGCTGCCTGATTGCAGCCTTCTGGTTCCAAATGAGATGTGGTTCACTGGTCAGTTCATAACTCTGGTGATCGTAACTCTGAAGTTCTACCGTGGTTTATTGTAGGAATATAGGCCAAAATTTGCTATCAACCCATGCATTATCTTTTTCTCTGTGTAATTCCTGTATGTTAAAATTAAGTTTTCAATCTATATTATCCTAAAATACACTACTTAGTATGGACAGGTGCACCAGTATTGATAGCTTCTGTTTCATTGAGCTACTCAATTAGTGTGATATTCTATCACCTTTAGTTAAACTGAACAGTGCTTTAATTGGAGAGTTGCCCCAGGGAAGTAAATGTGAGTAAGGGATTGCTAGACTTTAAAGCCAGAAGGAACTATCATGATCATCTTGTCCAGGGTTTTCAAACAAGGGTCGCTGCTTCTATAGCGAAAGCCCCGGTGGGCCAGGCCGGTGTGTTTACCTGTGACATGTCCTGCGGATCGCTGCTTCAGGCCAATGGGAGCTGCTGGAAGTGGCGCGGGCCAAGGGACTTATTGGCCGCCACTTCCAGGAACTGCCATTGGCCCGGAGCAGCGATCCATGGCCAGTGGGAACTGCTATCGGCCGGACCTGCAGACGGGGCAGGTAAACACACCGGCTCGGCCTGCCAGGGGCTTTCCCTACAGAAATGGCAATCCCTGTTTGAGAAACCCTGCCCCAGGGTTTGTCAATCTGACCAGGGGAATAGTCCTTCCTGACCCCAATTTTGACAGTCAATTAGACCCAGAGCATGTGGGCAAGATGTACGAGCCAAACACCTGGAAAAAAATTCTCTGTAGTGCCTCAGAGTCCTCCCCATCTAATGTCCCATTTCTGGCTGTTGGAGATGTTTGCTATTAGGCCATATGCCATTGTAGACAATCTCATCATATCATAAAATCAAGCTCAGTCTTAAAACAAGTTAGGTTTTTTTAAGCCCACTACTCCCCTATGAAAGCTATTTCAGAACTTCACTTCTCTGATGGTTAGAAACCTTTGTCTAATTTCAAGTCTAATCTTTTGTACTACTTTACACAAATTAAATTAGCAATATCTATGCCTAAATATTCTACGTGTCTACATTTCTTCTATAAAATAGAATAATAATAATTTACCCCACAAGTGTTTTAAGAATTAATTAGCTAATATTTCAAAGCAAATGAAGTTTTAAAGTGTTCAGTATTATGAATATTATTGTGATTGGTTTCTCTTGGGACAGGATAGAAAGCTGTTAACATTAAGAGCAGATTTCCTGTCCTACATTGCTTCCTTTGCACAGCCCAGACAGGTTGCATCCATCTAACTGGGGATTCATCCTTGGAATAAGGAAGTCCCCAGTGCGCATATAACTAGTGTAGTCTTTCCTATACCACTGTCCTCATATCCCCTAATGCAGGGTTCATGTCAAGATTGGAGAAGAGGGTGTGCTACACTCTGGCTATGCTCAGCCTGCTAATCAGTCCTTATTGGACCTACAGTAAACTATGCCAGCATTGCGGGCTAGCCAGAGAATTAGGAAGCCATCAACTACTTTCTAATAGCTTCCTAATCTGTTTCACCATGTGTGACTTTAGCAAAGCAGAGAATCTGGCCCTAGAAATTTTCTATATCTGAAATATCACCTATGCATATCTAACTGCAAGTAGAGGGGAGAATTATACCCTTCCCTTTACTAGTAATTCTACCCATGAATTATCTGTAATAATGGAAAAAGGAAACAAACCCACACTCAAATAACGGACTTACTTAGTCATTTTAGCTTCATTTTCCTTGGTGTGCAAATAAACAGTACATATACAGAAAATGGTAGATGAAGCCTACCAATTAATGTGGGTATAAAATCCATTCAGTATAAATACAAAAGCAAGCATTTTAAATCATACATAACAGACTTCTGCACAGTAAGACACTTCAGAGATCAAAACCAAAGAAAACATTATAGTTCAGATCCCTACCCCAGCATATACCTGTGTAGCTCCAGAAATCAATGGAGCTATATCTGTGTACACCAGCTGATTATCTGGCCCCAATGTATTTGAGGGTTAGGACCTGGATTAAGTAGCTTCTTATGTACTCAGATCTTGTCATGTTACTATCAGTTGTTCCTTCTAAACAAAGTTGGCTTTTCAGAGCTGTAGTAAACAATTCAACCATGTTGTCTGCATAATAGGTGTGAGGCCCACTCCTGAATATAATCCTTTGGGGCAACATAAAATAAATTGCCAACTGTTTGTTTTTAATCATTATTGGACAGTGTGAGCTCATCAAGAGCTCCTAATAAACACATGTGATGATGGGGTCTTCTGACTATTCAGGAATCTGGAAGGTATTCCACCAATAATTATAATATTTGTGACAAAACTATAAAATATGTGAAATGCTAGCATCATGTTGACTACCATCCCAGCATTTACTGAGTCTGTTTTATCTGCTCTAAATAAATGTTCTGAGATCTGGTAATATTAGTTGAATGTTTCAAGTAGGAAAAAATCTCTGGAATAAAGAGCAAGAGACATCCCTGATGTTTTTCTGCTTCTTTTTCAGTACGGATGTGTGCCATTCTTTTCCCCATTTTTCTTTAAGGCAATATTAACGGGGTTCTGTACTGTAGTGCACATTTGCCAGAGTGGGAGGTTAGACTTACAGTTAAAGTACAAAACTGAGGACCAAAGCCCTGTTTTCTATTATTGACTCTGCTATAGACCTTCTCTGTGAGCTTGGGCATGCCAATTAACCCCCATCTGCCTTGATTTGCCTACACATAAATGAGGCATAATACTACTCACCTACTTCACAGGATTGTTGAGAGTCTTTAATGCATTAATGATTGTAGATGAACAGAGAGAAGTCATCACAGAAGCACAGTGTTGTTATCACTAAAATTATCTTTTATGCAAAAGGGAAACTTAAAACATGGGGCCCAGACAAAACATTTGATGTAAATCAGCATTATATGCCAGTTTACACCAACTGAAAGTTTATGCCTTGATGTTTACATCTCACAGTAATAAAATTGACCATCATATCTGCAATATCCCTGTTTTACAAGAAGGGGGAATATTGCAAATACCAGTATAAAGGTAAATATCACAATATTATAAACATAGTGTAAGCGATTTCTTTTTAGACAATCATGTCACAGCCATTTGTTTGTGAATCAGTTCATGTAATTGTTGCCCAAAGGGGCCTCATGTGTATGGTAACCTCTATGTGTTTTCAATGAAGGAAAGGAGTCACTGTTTGTATGTCCTTGACTTTTAGTACATTCTTATTCAGAAATGTAAACATATAGTGAAGAACTCTCATCTGGTGTAAACTGATGTGATTCCATTGCGTTCAGCAAATTTGACTCATGACCTTTTACCTTTAGTTTGAAAGTATTGCTTTCCCTATAACTGCATGACTGGAAGTGTTGAGAAAATCAATGCTGGTAAGGGTCTTCATCCCTTGAAAGACTATCTACATGGAATACAAAACTGGTATCTTTCATAATGGAGTAGGGAGAGAAGTAAGCAGGGGAAGGTATTAAGTTAACAAAAGGAAGGTGCAAAATTTGTTTAAATCTTAAACCAAGCCAAGGCAGAGCCAGACAAGTGGATTCATTGCATAATAGGATGAGTTGGAAAAGCCAGATAAAAGATGTATAGATCTAGTAGTCCCATGTCACTAGTTCAGCATGGTCCTTTTAAAGTCACAAGTAAAAATCAATGCTACTTATTATATATTTTCTCCAGATACACTTAGTTATACTTCTCAAAAGATTAATCTCCTTACCGATTTGGAATGGAAATTGTTTGTGTGAGCTGGGATCTACTATTTAATATTTAGTTTTTACTTACTGGTACCAACTAAAATGATCACTCTTATTTGCCTGTATTTACTTATAATTACATACCATTAATTTTATAAAATAGAAAATTGTTTAGCAGATTTTTATTACCTAACAAATTGTCAGTTACCTAGAGATGCCATCTGTGTGTTTCATCCTTTCACTGTTTGTATCGCATCCATTTCTGGGCCTGGTGGACCTATCATTAAGACCCTAGCAAATTCATGGTCCATTTTGATCAATTTCATGGTCAGAACTCTTAAATTTCATTATTTCAGCCATTTAAATCTGAAATTTCATGATGATATAATTGTAGGGGTCCCAACCCAAAAAGGAGTTGGGGGGGGCCCACAAGGTTATTGTGTGTGGGGGGGTGCAGTACTGCTACCCTTACTTCTGCACTGCTGCTAGCCGTGGCACTGCTTTCAGAGCTGGGCAGCTGGAGAGCAGCTGGCTGAGAGCCCAGCTCTGAAGGCAGAGCCACTGCCAGAAGCAGCACGATGTAAGGATGGCATGGTATGGTATTTCCACCCTTACTTCTGTGCTGCTGCCTGCAGAGCTGGGCCCTCAGTCAGCAGCCGCCACTCTCGGGTTGCCCAGCTCTGAAGGCAGCAGGGCAGAACTAAGGGTGGCGTGGTATAGTTTTGTCACCATTACTTCTGCACTGCTGCTAATGGGGCTCTGCCTTCAGAACCGAGTGCCAGGCCAACAGACGCCACTCTCCAGCTGCCCAGCGCTGAAGGCAGTGCAGAAGTAAGAGTGGTAATATTGCAAACCCCTTAAAATAAACTTGTGATCCCGCTGCAACTCCCTTTTTGGTCTCCCTTGTGAAGTCTGTATAGTATAGGGTAAAAGCACAAAAAAAGACCAGATTTCATGGGGGTAGATCAGATTTCGCAGTCCATGATGAGTTGTTCATGGCCGTGCCTTTGGTAGGGCCCTACCTATCATTCTAATCAGTGGGACACTTACCATTGATGGAAGTTGAGTCAGGCCTTTAAGCCACAATTGCTCCCTCAATACATGGATCCAAAATCTTTGGAGTAGGAATTTATCTAACTAGAATGAATCTAATTCTGCTCAGGTTAAACTTTTGTAACCCACTCAGTGCATTGAATACAATGGCGCAGCAAAGGTATAATTGAGAGCAGAATTCGGCCTTATGTATTTTGTAAAGGGACATGCATTCCTATGACATTGTATAAGTCACGTAATGTAATAATAAAATATAAATACACTTAATTCCAATAAAAGCAGTAAAGAGTCCTGTGGCACTTTATAGACTAAAAGACGTATTGGAGCATGAGCTTTCACTGGTCAATACCCACTTCGTTGGATGCAACAAATTCACCCACTAAAGCTCATACTCCAATACGTCTGTTAGTCTATAAGGTGCCACAGGACTCTTTACTGCTTTTACAGATCCAGAATAACACGGCTACCCCCTGATACTTAATTCCAATAAATATCTTAAGTAAATATATTGCTCAGTGAATGAATTCATTAGTATTTAATTACTAAAAATTACCAGCATCACTAATTACTTGCAGAATGGACATGTTCTTTCACTACTGTTAATCATTTTAAGCACTAATTTCATGCAGTTTATTAACACTAATTTTATGTGGGATTTTAAGTTCACGTTTTATAAAAATGGTCCTGCCTAAAACTGGAGCCCTCTTTCATTACTGGTATTTTTAAAATATGTTCCCAAAACCACATCAGGACATCACAGTATCTTGCCGTACATCATAAGCCACTGCAATATAAATCAGAATTTATCAT
This sequence comes from Gopherus flavomarginatus, assembly GCF_025201925.1. Classification (NCBI taxonomy): domain Eukaryota; kingdom Metazoa; phylum Chordata; order Testudines; family Testudinidae; genus Gopherus; species Gopherus flavomarginatus. The sequence goes on from NC_066619.1 coordinate 180,957,336, forward strand.
TACACAGTACAGGATGTAAAACAGAAAATCCAGGGAAACAGAGTCCTAAAGAACATTTTCTTCCTTTTCTCAGACACCTTCTGTTAGCTTTGAAAAGGCTCAAATTAGAAGTTCGCTACAAATAAATCCTATTTAATAAATGCTGACTGCACTTAGAAAAGCCTTTTCTTTGCATTGTTATGCCACCCTCTGTTCAACAATTCAGCAATACCGAGTATTTCCTAGAAGCAGCTCTTTGCTTTAGCCATAGGACTGATTGTGTAGTAGGAACAATGATTTAGGAGCTTTAATAAAGTATTTGGGGTTTTAACAAGTAGACTAGAGAGAGTGTGTTGCAAGACTTATTTCCTCATCTTGTGCAAGAACCAACTGAAAACAAATTGAAAGGTCAGGAGTCATAGTGGGTGAAGTTGAAATGCATGGCCCTTCCAAGACAAGCATTCATGTTAATAGCACAAATATTTTTTTAGTCGCTTTCCTTAAAGCAGTCCTGTAATGCTGTGATATCTAGGACATCTAGGAACGCTAGGTGACAAATACACAGTAGTAAATATAATCCTTTTGGATAACTGATACATCAGTGGGAGGGTAAATCATCCACACTGCAGGACTTTCTACTTCTTGAAAATCGAATTTCCCAAAAAAATCAATACACACTTGGTGAAGAAGGAATTTAAGTTTTGCAGAAAAGTATGACAGACTAATTTTCCCTTGAAAAGAAAGTATCATAAGAAGTAGTCTAGTCTCTAATATTATCACTGGTTGTTGCAACCATTATTTTTATTGACAAGAATTCTATGGGAAAAGAGCAACTGATAATGCTCTTAGCCCCCTGACAGGATGCAGAAATGTTGTCTACATCTACAAAATAAATCTTTTTTTCTCTGTGTGTGTGTGTGTGTGTGTGTGTGTGTGTGTGTGTGTGTGTGTGTGTGTGTGTGTGTGTGTGTGTGTTGCAGACAGGTCAGTATGTTACTATATGAATTTAACTTGTTACTGTATGAAAATGTGAAGACTGTATCATTCTTCACTGATAGTGCTTAATTTACTTTTAACTGGTGCCATTTCTGAGATGGAAATGCTGCTATCCAAACTTCTAGCAAAAATATTGTAAATACTATATCATGAGTGGCCCATGAACACACAGCAGATAATCAGAGTAATGAAATTCACATGCCCTGTATTTTATGTGTGATACCCATGTGATGCTCTGTACCTCAAAGCAGCATCCTGGACCCACATACTCACCACTGTCATATAATTATTATCTGCTTTGTAATGATGCCTTGTGAGGTATCATTTAAAAAGTCTTGATCTGTTAAACATTAATATCCTATTGGATTGTATGTGAAGCTATGAAATTTTGCTATGTGTGTGTTACTGAAATGTGTTGTGAGGTTGTGAACACCACAATCAGTCTTTCAGGTAAAACACTGGAGTAGCCAGACATGCTGATGACCCACTAAAGGGAATCCACATTCCCAACAGCCATCCCAGAAGACTTCTCAGAGAGAGTACATAGACAATGGAGAATGCTTGTCCAATGGGTGAGGACCCCAATGTCAGAAGCATAGATCTTTCCAGCAAGCTGGAAGAAACTATAAAAGAGGGGAAGTGACATCATGATTGAGCCTCGCTCCCCCCCTCAACTCAACACTGGGAAGAAATGTCTGGAGGACCAAGACTTTGAACTGGGCAGTGTGGTCCCAAGCTGCAAAGGAGTCCTAGCCTGTATATTGAGGAACTATACCATCTGTCAGGGTAAGACACTGCTTGATGCAAGTCCTCTTTAGTTTATAGACCCCAGACTGCAAATTTATTTTTGTTTCTTATGTAACCAAAAGTTACCAAAAGTTGAGATGTTTAGTGGTTTTCTTGTATAGGTTTTTGTTGTGGTTAAATATAGCTAATTTTTTAAACAAAATGTCTTTTTGAAACAAAAAGTCAAGATTTTGTTTCAAAAAAGTTGAAAGCAAAAGTTTTGACTTTAAAAATCTTTTTTCTTTTTTTTTATTTGACTGAAACTATTTGCTAAAGTCAACCCAAATTCACAAATAGTTTTGTTCATCCAAAAAAATGCATTTTTCAGCAAATAAACTAGTCGTCCCCAAAATTTATCCAGCTCCAACTCAACTGTCATTCACCCACCTCTTCCCCAAGAATGTAGTATAAGGGATGACATTGCAGCATTTCTAGAAGCTTTAACAAATCTTGGTTCTCACCTACCAAGGGACTTATGGGTGAGAAAGTAAGTTCTATTAAACACTTCACACTACGTGTGGCAACAAAACTTTTATTGTAGCATCTCCTCCATTGGGAGCTATTGTAATTATTGCCTGAAACATTTTTAGGAAATTGGTAAGCATAAAAAATGCATCATTCCTTCTTTGTCACTGTTCTCTAAAATCTGCATGAGCAGGGTTTTGGGTAGTGTATTATATAATTACCCTAGTAAACTAAGCACAGAGAGTACAGCAATAAGCACCAAATACGTATTATCTGAGAAAAACTTTGAGGAGTTGGCATACACAAGATTTTCCATGTTATTTAATTGAAAGTAACCCCTTTGACTGGAGAGATTTGTCATTCATGTGCTGCATTAAAATTGTCAAGTTTGTAGGTGTCATAAACAGATAGCTAAGGGTTAATGTCTCTTTCACCTGAAGCACCTGACCAGAGGACCAATCAGGAAACTGAATTTTTTCAACTTTGGGTGGAGGGAATTTGGTGTCTGAGGTCTTTGTTTTCTGTCTGCCTGTTTTCTCTGAGCTTTGGAGAAGTAGTTTCTGCTTTCTAATCTTCTGTTTCTAAGTGTAAGGACAAAGAGATCAGATAGTAAGTTATATGGTTTCTTTTCTTTGGTATTTGCATGAATATAAGTGCTGGAGTGCTTTGATTTGTATTCTTTTTGAATAAGGCTGTTTATTCATATTTCTTTTAAGCAATTAACCCTGTATTTTGTCACCTTAATACAGAGAGACCATTTGTATGTATTTTTCTTTCTTTTTTATATAAAGCTTTCTTTTTAAAACCTGTTAAAGTTTTCTTTACTGGGAAATTTCAGGGAAATTGAGTCTGTACTCACCAGGGAATTGGTGGGAGGAAGAAATCAGGGGGAGATCTGTGTGTGTTGGATTTGCTAGCCTGATTTTGCATTCCCTCTGGGTGAAGAGGAAAGTGCTTTTGTTTCCAGGACTGGGAACGGAGAGGGGGAGTCACTCTGTTTGGATTCACAGAGCTTGTGTCTGTGTATCTCTCCAGGAGCACCTGGAGGGGGAAGGGAAAAAGGATTATTTCCCTTTGTTGTGAGACTCAAGGGATTTGGGTCTTGGGGTCCCCAGGGAAGGTTTTTCAGGGGGACCAGAGTGCCCCAAAACTCTCTAATTTTTTGGGTGGTGGCAGCAAGTACCAGGTCCAAGCTGGTAACTAAGCTTGGAGGTTTTCATGCTAACCACCATATTTTGGACGCTAAGGTCCAAATCTGGGACTAAAGTTATGATAGTAGGCAACAAGTATATTACATTTTGCTTATCTATTTGACCCTTATTGTACCTATTTTTCTGTAAACACAGTTAGATGTGAAGTTTAATAAGTGTATAGGCAATTCTGATTAATTAAAAAAGGCACAATCCGTGTTTTATTATATCTAATAACTTTATAAATTAATTTAATTGTTCAGCAAATTTAGGCTTTGCATATCAAGTACCTAAATCTAATCCAAATATTAATTGAATGTATATCAAATGTCTTTCTCTTAAAGATGTGATGTTGCCAGTTATTTAGTTCTTCAAGTACAATGAGCCTATTTAAGAAGTTTCTAATTGGTTGAAAAAAATTTCAGGCTCTTCAGTATTCTCCATTATCTATAAAGGAAATTGCTCTCAAATCAGTACAGTCTATCAGATCAGAAAATCTATTTTAATTGTACCCACTGTGTAAGTATCTGTTTTTGCCATCATTAAGCTGGGAAAATTCCATGTAGTTAATGGTAGTATTATCTCTGAAAAGAAGGTAGGGTGGTCAGTGGATAGATCAGGTAATGAGAATCAAGAGGATAGTGTCCATTTTTGGACAGTCCACAGATGTCAGTCCTCAGGTCTGCAACCTATGGACTGATAAAGAACTATGTCCTAAAATGAACACTGTACTGAAGACCTGGGTTACATTCTTGAGTCTGCGACTGATATATTCTATGACTTTGGATAAGCCACTTAAAGACAAATTTTCAGTGTTTATTTGGGGGCACATGAGAAAGATGAGCATGCATGGTGTGGATAGGAGTGTGTAGGCCCTACATCTCTAAAAATATAAGTATCACATGTGGGGCTGCTTTGTAGAGTTCCCCCACACCAGGGCCTTCTCTGGTCTAGGTTGTTCACCCTGGCCAGCCCAATCTGCTGACATAACGTATGGGGCTGGTGGCCTAAGGAGATATGGAAACTCCTTGAACCTCCTAATCTGCTACTGCCTTTGTGGGGCTTATACAAATTATGTTCTGAACTGCAGCAGCTAAGAACATGTTTCCCTTGCCATCACTGTGCATAAAGACCTTTTGACTCGGAATCGAGCAAAGCCCAGCAAATCTGATATAGACACATTCATGCTGGCCGTGAATCAGGCAAATGTAAGTCACAAGGCCCAGGAGGAGCTGGTGCTTAAACAATTTTGCTAGTCATCACATTCTGCTGTAGTTTGTCTTGACTTTTAGACTCCACCTTCAGAGCAGAGTTAATTCACGCTGTAACACAAAACAGTAACTCTGTTACTCCAGTGTTGCCCCAACTCTACTCCTGTCCATGCACAAAACCCTCTCACCCAAGTTCAATGGTACTTTAAACATGGCTTATCTGGGAGTATAGGATAGAGGTTGGGTGCTATTTTCACTTGGATAGTAAACTGTTCAGTCTGCAGGTTGGGCACAGGCTAAATCATTTCCCATAATTCCCTCTATGTGCCCAGAAGGACAGACAAGTTGTCCCACAATTCAGTAGTAAAGAATCATGGGATGTCTCAGCTTATTGCAGCACAAATAACCATAGGATTGGCTACTCAGAACCTCCAGAAGTCCTAGTGACAGACACACAGATGAGTGCAGCACCAGTGAGAATACAGTAACTCAAGTGTGGCTTTGCGGTGTTGCTTCTTACACTTGAGTTAGGCTAATGCAGGAGCTCAGACCTGGGGGACCAATCGCCTGACTTAATTCTGTGGTGAAGGCTTACCCTTGGAGGGAAATTTTCTGATGTCCTTCATATGTTGTTAACCTATTAGTGTATGCTAATGTAATAGCAGTGTGGGGTGCAGATCTGGGCAGCTGGCCAGTGTTGACTAAATTGGGTAGCCATGCTCATGTACATTCTTAAGCAAAGTATTCACCCTTCTATGTTCACCTTCCTCAGTCCTTGCATTGTGAATGGAGCCTGCATACAAGCAAGGGTCTGGATGCCTAGCAACTCTGTGACAGAAGCCACCCTTAAAGGGGAAAATGATCTGGTTTGCAAAAAACATGTAAAATGATCATTGTGTAGCTATGCATCACAGTCCCAGGGAACCTTGCAGCACCATCTGCTTTTCAACAAATGCCACTAGTTTCTGTCATGAGTGAGAGCTCTGATTTGAATTAATTATCAGTTAGTGTAGGCACGTTTTAATAATATAAAAAAATCTGATGGCAACACACTGTAGAAAACATGCAAAGAGGCCTCCTAAAACCACAAAGATGTCAGTTTATGTCTTCATTTAAATAAAAGTTCTCATGTGAAGATTATTTGGCTTGGAAAAAGAAAATAGATGAAAAATGTTATGTAGGAAAACAGGTACAGAACCTTGTATATAGAGTATGAAGGGAAGTCATTGTCCAGTGTTAATAAATCTAGTTCACTGGGATGACATGAAACTTAATTAATTTTTCTAAATAAGTTTGAGGTCTTTAGTTAAAAGGTGTTATATAAATGCAAATTATTATTATTATTATTATTTATTATTTCTAGTATTTGTAATGAACATTTCCAAAATTCAATGAGTTACTTTAAAAGTATAGTCAACGACAAAGAAGTATTTAAAGGGATGCACCACCAATCTGTTCATATAGAATCTTTTTTCTGCCAATAATCACTAGAAGAGTATCACTTCATCAAAGTTTTGCAGTGCATCTGATGAAGAAACAATAAAATCTTCCAACTTACAGTACAGTGGCAGTACTCACCAGTTAAGAGAAAGCATTTACAGAAACTTTAAATATCCATGTCACCCAAGCTCTGAGAAAGAAAAGAGGAACAGACTTCCCACAAACTTGCAGTGCTGACAAGCTTCTCAGTGTCATTTCAAAAAAGAGGAATCCTTTCAAAAAAGCTGTCTTCTTGCCAAGTGGATGAGTTGGCACAGGGAGACATTACCCAACCGATTTTTTGCTTCACCTGCTCCACCCTTTTAGCAGACAGGCTGGAGCCTACAGCTGGGACTGCTTGGGATATAATCAACCCTACAGTTGGGCTATATAAACAGAAAGAGGAAGCTAAGGGGGAGGGAAGTAAAAGATATGTGGGCTGTAGTGTTGGTGGTTTTGTCAGGCTCTAGGAGACCAGCCTAATCAGAGGTTTTATTTGGGGATTTTAAGTTTGGGAGCTGAACTAAGGTTCTGAGTTGAAGACCTTATGAGCTCTTCATTTGAATTCTCCTATCCTGAAGCCTTATTAAAGGACATGCTATTTTGTTAGCACATGTTTGCTTCTCCTTCCCCAAGCTGCTGAAGTGAACTTGTTGCTCCCAAGCAGGGGGAATTAATGCAGAACATGCCCACAGTACCCCTGCTGGGCTCCAAGGGGGTGTGGAGTGACCTCTGACATCTTTACACCTGCATAAAAGCAAATTTACAATTAAAACGTATCTACTATGGAGGTGATATTGAAGTTGTTATAATGTTGCTATCCTAGCTCTTTAACTATCAGATCCACTGTCTATCACAATGAAGCAGTGCCTGGGAATGCCAAGTCAGTGCTTCAGGTCGTATTATTTGTTCAGAAAGAGTTGGATCCATCTCCCATGAAAAGTCAACGGGAGTCATGGCATCAGCTTCCATGGGAGCAGGAGCAAGCCAAAAGTCTGCTAGGTGCTTTTCCAGGTGTTAATAACACGTTCACTTCGCTCACATATTTTTAGGATCTTAGATTGGCCAGTATTACAATTCATTTGAATTCTGGATTATGTCTAAGATTTTTACTTTAGCCAACGATGTGCTATGTACTACATAGGTTTGTAAGAATTCAGGTGCCTGGCCCAAATTGCTCCTAGTGTAAGTGGATGAAAGTACAGAAAAGGGAAAGGGATGTAACCCAAGATTTACTTTTTTATAGGCTGAATGAGGATCTGCAGCAGCGGATGTGTCATGAGATGAATTGCCTCTATGAGAAGAAAATGAAGAAAGACCGTGAGGGAACAAAGTGCTGAAACATACTCAAGCTCTCCTATTCAACGCAATAGAGAAAAGGCAGGTGCAATGTTGAAGCTTTTTTACTGTATGTTATATGAATAGTATTTCGTATGTAGAGTAACATCTTAGGCAATATCCATATCATGGTATAATTCCCCACTCTGAACCTTAGCGTCCAAAAGATGGGGTACCAGCATGAATTCCTCTAAGCTCAATTACCAGCTTAGTACTTGTAGCGCTGCCACCAACCAGAAATTCCAGTGCCTGGTACACTCCGGTCCCCCCCAAAACCTTGCCCGGGGACCCCCAAGACCCAGACCTTCTGGATCTTAACACAAGGAAAGTAAACTCTTTCCCTCACCGTTGCCTCTCCCAGACTTCCCCTCCCTGGGTTACCCTGGAAGATCACTGTGATTCAAACTCCTTGAATCTTAAAACAGAGAGGAAAATCCACCTTCCACCCTCCTTCTCCCTCCCTCTCCCAGACTCTCCCTAGAGAGAAAGTAATCCTGACACAGAGAGAAAATTAACCTTTCTCTCCCCCTTCCCTCCTTTCTCCCCACCAATTCCCTGGTGGATCCAGACCCAGTCCCCTGGAGTCTCACCAGAATAAAAAAACAATCAGGTTCTTAAACAAGAAAAGCTTTTAATTAAAGAAAGAAAAAACAGTAAAAATTATCTTTGTAAATTTAAGATGGAATATATTACAGGGTCTTTCAGCTATAGACACTGGGAATGCCCTCCCAGCCTAAGTATACAAGTACGAATTAAAATCCTTTCAGCCAAATACACATTTGAACTACTTCCAGCCAAATATACATTTGCAAATAAAGAAAACAAACATAAGCCTAACTCGCTTTATCACCTAGTACTTAGTATTTTTAATCTATAAGAACCTGTATCAGGGAGATTGGAGAGAAACCTGGTTGCACGTCTGGTCACTCTCAGAACCCAGAGAGAACAACAATCAAAAACTAACAGCACACACAAAAACTTCCCTCCCTCAAGATTTGAAAGTATCGTGTCCTCTAATTGGTCCTGTGGTCAGGTGACAGCCAGGCTCACTGAACTTGTTAACCCTTTACAGGGAAAAGAGACATGAGGTACTCCTGTTTTATTAACTCTTAACTATCTGTTTATGACAATCCAAAATTCAAATAATTTGTAATACTAGCAACTCTGAGAATCTAACTAAAAATTGAAAGGCATGAAAAAAACAATTTTACTTTTGTGACTTTACTGAAACACAGGGCTGCCAAAATTTTAATTAATTTTAAACTTTAGATTAACTTAACATTAGAATTATCTTGCAAGGAAAGGTATGGCTATAGAATATTAGTTTACCATGGTGAGAAGAACTAAGGAAGAAGAAAGAGATGGAGTTTAGAGGGATGAAGAGAGGACAGATGTGCATAGTATGGGTGTCCTTAAGATGAGACATCCTACTAAAGTTTCTTTGAAGGAAAGTCCTGAATTATCTATTCCTTTAAACAACTATGGCATAATTACATCAAAATATGAATCATTCTATCTAAATGTCTACTATTAAAGTATTCTCTAGATATTTTAGAGGATAAACTTTCAAGAGATGCTACTAATCATAGAATCAGTATCAAGGAATATATAGATCTATCCTGCACAGCTTATTCTGTCATGTCAAAAATGTAGATGAAGCACAAACCAGATCCGTGAAGGGTAATGATGACAGAGGTGATTTCTGCTCTCTCTTTTGAGGGCTTGCCTTTTGTCAAGGACTTTTGGATCCTTGATTATACCTGCAGTCCCAGTTAGCAACAGTGGCCAGTAGGTGTTTTGTTTTTAATTATCATCTGTGTCTGCTGTGGAGGTTGCAGTTTTTCTTCCTTGATGCAGCCATCCTCACAGTTATTCATGTCTGGGACTTTCAGATTGAATATTATATACACTCTGCCCTGAAGACAACTCATGGACTTCAGCTTGTGCTGCTCACTTAACGGTGTCAGCCATGTATAGAATATTTTATTTATTCTCCCCAGACTATAACAACTTTTTCAACTTACTTCTGGGTGCGATTCAAGGTGAAGACTTTTGATCTATAGGTCCTGGAGGTGGCCCCTCTCTCTGCACTATTTTAGTGGTTGAGAGCAATTAGGCTATGTCTGCTGACAATCCCCAGAATTGATCTAGAAATATTAGAGATGAGGTTTTCTTCGAAATTGTCCCTCGACTCCAGAGTATGCTCACCTTGTTGATAAACCAAAGCCAAATTCTGAATTCTGGGGCATGGTAAAAAGTCCAACTTTTCTTTCAGACTTTCATTTAATTTTTCTGAGGTTGAAGGTACATTGAGATGAGTTGAGCTTTCTGAGGAGTGAGGGATTCCTGTAATTTATATTAAACAATGTGTTATTTTGTTAAGTCTTAAACTTAAATTAACTAGAACATAAATGGTTGCAGTTTCATATTCTCAGAATAAATAGAAGATTTAAGAAAGATGCCTCTAATGAAAACTTTCTAAAGAATCCTACACTTTACAGTGAACTTTAAAACTTCAGTGTGTCCCATAACGAGTGTTTGATATCAATAAAAATGTTTGGTTTGGACTGAACAGCCAGGAAAAATGTTTGTTTTCATGTTGGGAAGGCAGTCTTCTCCCTTGTTTTATTTTTGCCTTTGTGTTCTAATTTAGAGTAGTAGTAATATTATATCGCTGACAGTAATTATGGGTGAAAACTGGATGAATAGATAAATACTGAAATACCTTCTCTACATCTTGGATGTTCAAGATATTGGAATAATCTCTGTTCTGCCAGCAGGGTATATTTTATTATTACAACACTTTAACAAGATGTCTGACTTTTTTTACATGTGACTCCAGACATAAAATCTGACAAATTGGAGAACACTAGAAAACCAAACCTAGCAGACTAGAATATAGAACTGTCAAAAACAAAACTTGTGGCTACAATAAATAGGATAATATATCTAAGCTTTGCAGTATTTTCAATAAAAAGTGTAATTTGCTCTCTGCTGAATATAGAACTAACTGAAAATCAAATTAGACCAAATAACATCAGTATCCTTGGGCTGCCAAGAGGTGTAGAGGGAGATAATCTGTTTTTTGGACTGCCAGATCTAAAAAATACCTCATCTCAATGTCATAAACTACTCTTTATGCAGCGAAAGAGCCCTACAATTTTCAGAGGAGGAAAAAATAGACAGGAAAATAGTGGAAGCAAGAGCACTACATAGAATGATGTAAAGAACAAAGAAGATGGGCATTTGGGGTGATGCAAAAGCAAAGGGAATTGTAATTCAAAGGGAGGCGGATTGTTTTATAACTATATCCATGCCTCTATACACAACTGAAGCAGAGAGTTTGATTCCTATCTAGCACAGTCTTTATGGAAAAGAACAAGAAGTGTTAAATTATACTCCCCCACGCCCATGTTATTTGTGCATGGACTGAGAGAGATTTTATATCATAGCCCAGATTAAGAGCCAGTGGTACAAAGGAGCTACAAAGCTTCCCTGAGCTGAGGAATCCTCAGCTGGCTTTAAACCACCCCCTTCTGGACACTCCACTCCTGTATGAGGGATGCACCAGCGGGATTGAGGTTGCAAACCAGTATAATGTATAGCAGCAGTGAGGTTGCTCTACACCAGGGTCCAAGAGCAGAGGTAGCTTACAACTATCTTTTTCTGCCCTCTCTGCCCCAATCCTTTGCCAAATGTGCTGAGTGATCACAGCATTATGTTGGGGGGGTTTTCTGGAATCCCACCCCCACACACACACACATTGTATGACTAGTTGAATATACTTAACTTTCTTAATTTCTAAACTGTGCCCTCAGACAGAGCATCCATATTTATATCTCTATAAAAAGAACAGGAGTACTTGTGGCACCTTAGAGACTAACAAATTTATTTGAGCATAAGCTTTCATGGGCTACAGCGCACTTTATCGGATGCATAGAATGGAACATATAGTGAGGAGATATATATACACATACAGAGAACATGAAAAGGTGAGAGTTGTCTTACCAACTCTGAAAGGCTAATTAATTAAGAGAAAAAAACTTTTGTAGTGATAATCAAGATAGCCCATTATAGACAGTTTGACAAGAGGTGTGAGAATATTTAACATGGGGAAATAGATTCAATGTGTGTAATGGCTCAGCCATTCCCAGTCTCTATTCAAGCCTAAATTGATAGTGTCTAATTTGCATATTAATTCAAGTTCAGCATTTTCTTGTTGGAGTCTGTTTTTGAAGCTTTTCTGTTGCAAAATTGCCACCTTTAGGTCTGTTACTGAATGGCCAGAGAGGTTGAAGTGGTGTCCTACTGGTTTTTGAATGTTATGATTCCAGATGTCAGATTTGTGTCCATTTATTCTTTTGCGTAGAGACCGTCCAGTTTGGCCAATATACATGGCAGAGGGGCATTGCTGGCACATGATGGCATATATCACAGGCCTGAATAAGCAATCAATACTGTTTACATAATATATTGACTGTATAAATATATAGATAAGATTAGATATAAAGATATAATTCGACTTTGGATAGTAGAATGTAAACTTTAACTATTTTTACTTTTTCAATACTGAATCAATTAAAAATATAAGTTGGACTAAGAGGAACACATATAGGGCAGGGGTCTCAGTGCAGTTCAAAGCTTAACGGAATGAATCAAAGGGATGGATCAAACAGAATCACAATTTTAAGAGATGGCATATGTTGGGGGCAAATTAATTATAGGGCAATAACAACTCTCTGTCTAGAATCTGCTAGCACCTGACTGTAGCTGTCCATGCTCACTGCCCATTCTTCAGGCTTATGGGCTGTGCCTGCATAGCAGGAGAGGGAGCTTAGAATGGTATGGCTGGAGAGTGTATTCTGCCTCCCTATACAGTCATGGCAACAGCAGTGGCTGAAAAACTGAGAGGAGTGGTGCTGAGAATGCAGCAGATGACCCCACTCCTCAAGCATCCTAACCAATGGCAGTCTCTCAGCCTTACAAGAGTGTAGAGTGTGTGTGTAATTTGAATGAGAAAGAGGGGAAGGGAGGCATGTGTGCATATCTGAAGGAAAATTATCAGATGGAAGCCGGGATTTTCACTTCTTTTGAATATCTTATTGACAATAAAGATAAATACTGACCATAGCTTAACATTTCTCAGTAGAAGAATTAAGGAGTCAGGGACTCTTGAAATTGGCACTTTTTAAATCCTGCCTTGACTACTACACCATCCTTCTGCCTGGATTCCCAAATACACACAATATCCCCTCACAGTGCATAAAAATTGATGCCCCTAAACTCATCTACTTTGTCTATGGGATTCCTGATTTGAACCCCTCTGCTCACTCCACTTCCATCACATTTAAGCTTTTATCTTCAAAAATCTATATAACTCTGCCCCTCCCTTGTTAAACTTTGTATTGCCCCCATCCCATCAGCTCTGCCAGTGCTCCCAGCCTTATCTGCCCATTTGTCAGTTTTTCACAGTAATCCCTGTGCCTTCTTCCATATTGCTTCCTATACATGGTGTAACATCTCTGATCTCATCAGAAATGTCCCTTTCCTGTCTACATTTAAGTCCCTTTCAACAGTCTAATTTCTACCATGATGCTTAAAGTGAGTCATATTTACTTGCATATAATTTGCCTATGGTTGTGTCAGTTCTCTTTCTCCAACCTCTGTCTAATTATCTGTCCTTAGCTTGTGAGCTTGTTGGATCAGGACCCATTCTTCTTGAGTGTTTGGAATGCACCACATACACAGTGGATGCCTCTGTAAAATAACAACAGTAATGATAATTAGAAATAAACAAAAGTTGACACATGCATTAGGTACACTTCCTCTGAGAATAGAAGGTGAGACAATTTATTTTTGTGTTCTACTTTCTGTGCCTTGAGAGCATTAAAATTCATGCTGCTTGGTTGTCTTTAACTGGATCTGAATAACTTTCTTTCATTTCCTCTAGGCTATTTAACGTTAGGCTATTTAATGTTAAAACTTTTACCTGTTGTGCTTCCCTGCAGAAACTATGTAATTCCGCTGGTTCACAGAGGTTAGGTTCCAAATAACTCAATAGTGCTCTGAAAGAACATATCAAATTTCTACCAGGCATTTTTCACATTCTGGTGGCATTGTTTGTTTTGTTTATTTTATTATATTATTACATTATTTACTAAGACCTTGATTCTGTAAAGCACTTGAATGTGTGTCTAACTTTAAACACACCAGTAGTTTCAGTGACTTCAGTAGAACTACTCATGTGCTTGAAGTTAAGGACATGCTTAGGTACTTCACTGCATTGGGTCCAAAGTGTTCAGCAATTTGCCGAACTGAGTCCTTAAATCACAGCATTTAATTTCTTCATTGTTGTCCAGAGCCTATTTCTCCTGATGGAGACCTGGTATTATTTCATGTTTCTTTGCTGCCACAAACAATACAATTTAGCATAGTTAATCCCTGAACCTGTAAACATTTATGCACGTACTTAAATTTACTCCCAAGCATAGTCTTCACTTACTTCAGTGGCACTACTCACATGGGTAAAACTACTCCATTGTGAGAGTGTTAGAGGACTGGGGACTAATTTGAAATAAGTCTGAACAATCCATTTTCAATTAGACTGATAATGTTTGTGTTGTGTTAGTCATTATTACACCTGTGCCATCAGCCTCACTAACAAGTAGGTTTTTTCAGATATTCAGACACGCAGAAGAATTTGGCACAGAGTAAACAAGTCCAAATGTACATGATGATGTCATTGGTCTAAAATGTACCATGTCTGGCGCAACTGTACAGGGAGGGCTCACGCATGATCTCTGATACTTGGACAACTGTAATAACCGTAAGCCACCATTATATAACTCTATTCATTCTGAAGGATCATACAGCTGGCTCCTGCTCCTATTGAAGGCAGTGAGAGCAAGAGCAGGCCCGCAACATGTTTTACAGATCTATATTTATAAATACACAGCCTCGTTGTGAAACAGTTCAGGTTACTGCACCCATCACATGCCTATATACCTGACACAAAACCAAAGGAATGAAATGTCAACTTACCAGCAGTAAATTCCCTCTGCTTCTTACACACAGGCATACAGCCTTACTGCAACTACCATACACATGGACCACACATCACAGCTTTACCCCTGTCTTCTAGCAATGCCATCTTTCCATCATCCCCTTTACAAAATTACCCTCTCCGAAGGAATGAGACTACCTTTCAACATCCTGTTCTGCTTCTCCCCTTTACCACACTATCCTCCTCCCCCAAAATTATCAGTAGTTGACATTGGGCTACCCGGACACATTGTTTCACAGACACTCTACCAAAAGCCTCTTCTCAGTAGTGCACTTAGTAGGAAAACTAGTGGGTTTGGTGGAAACTCATGGCTTGTTCTGTTCCCCATTGATTATATAATTTCTGCCAGAGTACCTAAGTAAATGGAGACCATTTCCACCATTCCGAATCTGAGTGATATGTTGTGACATTGACACAGTTTTATAGTAGATTTCTATTAATATGGTGGATGCAGGTACTCTTTTTCCAAATCTATGACCAGAGCTCCCACTGAAATGTCTCATTCTGGCAATATCTGCCAGAGTGTCATAAATTTACTTTTTTTTAGTTTACTCCAACTGAAATTAATATCATAAGTACTTGAAATCTAACTTGTTCTAGCACTGCATATACATTAGTGATTCAAAGACTGAGGGACATACTGCCAAACCTTCAAATAACAGGGGAAAAGTAAAAATTGCAAATCACATTTCCTTTGTGTCTCATCAAATTGCAAACAGCTATAATCTCTGAAGTTATTCAGCAGGGAAGCCCTTACTAGTTTTGATGGGGACCAGAGAGAGAGGGAAATATGGTAAGCCCCATCTTGTGTACCATACTGTGTCCCAGATGTTAGCGGAGAAGACAAACAAAGGATGCTTATAGAATTGTTGAAGCTTGTGAAAAATACATCCAGACACATTTGTTCTCTCTGCATACAGTGTTTACCCAATGTGGATGTGTGTGTATTTGATAACCATAGGTGCAACAGACATATGTTGCCAAATAATATTTTCTGATAAATGCCTGTGTAAGCTTGCCATCTGTCATTAGTTCTTGGTGGTTTTCTTAACTATAGAGATGTATTCATTTTGATTGAAAATGCTTCATAAATTTGCTGAAGGACAAGAATGGAGTGAGTTAAGAATAAACAGCTAATCCCATCCACCTCATATCTGTCTCCCACCTAAAACTGGAGTGGAAGCAGCAGTTGGGGGACCCTCCTTCTTCCTATCCCATCTGTAAACTCCCATGGGGAGCATTCCCATCTGGCGGATTTCTGGTACTGCAGCAGACTGCCTCCTGTTGCAGATGGTCTGCTCTTCATGGTACCAGGCTGCATGTGATAATGTCACTGACATTTTCATATGCAACTTGTGACCACAGAGTTGAAGGACCAGGCATGGGAGTATAGTGCCTGGTGGTGAATCTGGCCCTGGGTATCTATATTCTCTGTTCATGTCTTACACCAGAATATTTTCATTATTCCGTCTAATGCTTTACTTTACTAATTATGCTTTGTCCTTTCCAGACAATGCAAAGGTTTGAAGAAGGAACCAAATTGGAAATGAGAACAGGCAGAAATATAAACTGATCAGTTGTTGTGGTTCTGTTGCACGTAACAGAAATGAGAAATGTAGCAGGCCGTTCCTGGCTAATTTACATTAGTTTTATAGCAAACTGTGCAAGCAAACTTACAACAGCTTGTTTTATTGTCACTTCGTATTAGCCCATTTAGCCTTCAGAGATTACTGAATGACTGTCTTGTGTTGTCCCTCCACATCTAGTGTGATATGGGCTATGTCTATTTTTGCGCACTTCCCAGGGCACTTGTCCATGTACTCCTGCTACTGCTCATCCACACTCACCCTTTTTGGTATGCAATGGTAGAATTACCATTTCAGGGACAGTACCCCAGAGTCCTGTATGTCACAGGAGACACTTGGGAACCACCTTGCTGTGTGGTGGTGGAACTGTACACCACCTTCACACATTTGGCAATGGCAGCTCCCAGTCATCTTTCCCTTCTGCCCAACAGCATTGAAGACATGGAGTAAGTTAATGATGATGTGGTTCTTCTCCTGCTACTGCTCAAGGGACAAATACTTCTGCAGTCCAATACTGGACAGAATGGGTCCAGAAAAATCTGAGATGGCGAAGACAACTGATCAAGAGGGCAAATGAAAACTCACTGGGGTCCCATGGAACATACATGTTGAATGCCAGGATTGCAATGATATGCCCATGGGTGTACTGCCACTTTTCGGCCCAGAGGACCAGCACAGTGTGGTGGGACTACATTGTCTTGGAAACCTGGGTGATTACCGGTGGATGCAGAAGTTCCAGATGAGAAAGCAGGTCTTCATGGAGTTGTGCAAGCAGCTTGCACCAAGCCTCCAGCACCAGACAACTCTTTTTCAGAAACGCATACCAGTACAGAGTGGGTGGCTATAGCCTTTGGGAAGCTGACAACACCTGACAGCCATTAGTCTGTTGAAAACCAGTTTGAAGTTGGGAAGTCAACTGTTGGGGTAGTGGTTGTCTAGGTTACCATGCTATCAGTACTGTAATCTACCCACAGGTGACTGCTTAAATCAAAGTCCCTGAGATTATAATGGTATTTCAGAGGATGCACTTTCCAAACTGCAGGAGCCTTCAATGGAACACACATCTCAGTATTTTGCCTGCTGCAGGGGGCCAATGACTATGTGAAATGATAAAGGTTGATATCCACTTGTTCTCCAAGGCTTAGTGGATCACAGGCATTGCTTCATGAACACCAGCACTGGAGATGTGTGAAAGGTCAATGATGCCTGAGAGCTCAGGAGGTCAGGATGTATATCAGGGGGCAAGAAGAGATTTTTGTATAGTGTTTCTGTTCCCACAGTTATTTTGGGGGATCCCACGTATCTGCTTCTCATGTAGCTCATAGCTGGCCCAAGAAAAAGGCAATTCAGCTATAGACTTCATGGCTGCAAAGTGGTAATGGAATGTGCCTTTAAATGTCTGAAAGATTGTTGGCAAGGCCTGCAGACCCGTCTGGATGCCTATGTAGCCACACAGTTCATGTTATCATGATGTGCTATGCTTTGCACAACATATGTGAGGCTAAAAGGGAATACTTCCAGAGAGAGTGGTTACAGCAGAGATCCAAATTTCAAAACCTGTACACACTGCTGGATCCTATCCATGGGCATGTTGCTCCTGTTTCCTGGCAGGCCAGGGAAATCTGTGATGCTCTTTGCTTGCACATTATGGATGAGTGTGGAGCCAAAAGGTGGGTTGGGACTGTGCCAAGGGACAGTATTGTGATGCTTTGGCACTGCTGGAAAATTTCAATAGAGCATTGCCATGTACTTTGATGGATTTTGACCCCCTGCTGCTGATGCTAATGTACTAACTGAAAGCAGACAATTGGGTGAGGGGTCTCCAGGTTAACACATTTGACCATGGTTTTTGCTATGGACAGTGTATATGCACGTTAATGCCATCAATGAGCAAAGCTTTGGTTGTATGTTAACAGCTCTGATTCAGGGTGTTTTATGGGAAGCACTTAAGTGTTGTCAAAGTAATTTAAAACCAGTTCTGTAAGGTTGAAGAAGAGGCTTCACACATTCCTTCTTCAGCGTTGTGAGCAAGGGTGTCAGAAAATATTGTGAACAGGTGATATGCATGAGTAGTGCCACAGTTGCAAGCGGTGACTGTTTGGTGAGGGACAGGAATGAGGGGTCATATCTGACACTGAAAGTTACTTTTATCTTCAGTGTTAATTTACTTTTGATTCTTTTGTCTGTATTGTCAAATAAGTCATTAACACAGGTATAAAGATGCTTCTGTTAACTTGCCTTTTGTTTTTATATTCTAATGATTTGGACGGCAATAGTTATTTCACAGCTTAGTTCATGGTCTTGTTTATTTGTTTAAAACACTGTTCGAAATTCATGGCTGGGATGAAGGCATTTCTCTGGCACCACATATTTACAGAAATCACAGTCATGGGCTGCGAATCCTGATGATCCACCCTAAATGTGAGAAAAATATCCATTGTTTGTACTCCAAAAGCAAGGTGCACACACAAGTGAAGTGTTTAAGTCATACTTTGAACACAGAGCTAGAACAGTTTGTAATAGGAACAAATGAACAAAAAATTGTCAAATTCCCTGAAGTGGGCAAACATTGTCTGTGAACGTATCTCCTTGTCCTTCCCCTCCTCTTCTCCCCAACAAGGGCCAGAATGGCTGTGGAATATTTGGGGTATGGGGATATTTCATGTACGATGTTTGGGGCTGAACAGAGGATGGCCTAAGAAGCCTCAAAACCATTCTGCCACCAGCTATACCAATGACCTCATGAGTGTGTGGTCCTTTCCACTCTGTGGATACTCCTACTCCATGAACCATCATCGCCTCCTCCTGTCTAAGAGTCTGATCCTCCCTTGCTCTAAGGAACTCTAAGTGCTTCTGACTCCTTCAATCAATGCCAATGAGCAGGTCCTCCAGAGTCCTTCTCTATCTGCCTCTGCAATATCTGCGGTGCTACTCTGCCCTACCAGTGGAATGGGTTCCCTATCGTCATTGGACTGTCCTGGCAAGTCAAAGACAAGTCTAGCATTATATTTCATTTCTCCTGTGAAGGAACCTAAGAAATCGCTCCATCCCATAATACAACTGTGCTGCCAAAAAGCCACAATATTGGTACTTTTTAGCATCCCAGTAATGCTACTGTTGAAGCCGCCTTCCTTCAGACTACCCTTGCTGCCCATAAGGAAGGAATTGAAGGTAAAAATGGTAAGATACCTGCAGTACTATTATGAAAATGTTTCTCTGTTTAGTGTAGCAAGGAACTGCTTGGAGTGGCATTTGGTTGCTTTCAAGTGTTATATTACTAGTTGCCTATTTCTTCTTTTAAAGTTGGCCATCATTTGGAGAACATAGTAGTGTTCAAGTTACAGGAATGAAATAGAGAAGGGTCACCCCTGTACATATTGTTGAGTGGAAGGGCGTGATGAACTATGAAGGTAGACCAAGCACATTTGCCCAACCTGAAGAACCATCTTGAATTTCTGCTACACCAAAAATTTGCTAAATTATGCTTACCAGACTGGGAGACAATTTGAAAGGAAATTGACTGAATTCTAAGCTAGTGGATGTGGTTCCTATGGAAGGGGAGTGGAGAACCATAGAAAACATCCACCCAGCCCTTAGCTGCTTTGTTTTGCCAGAAAGTCCAGTACCTGTCCAGCAAATATCAGGGACAAGGAAACAGTCATACTGCGAGTGTATTTTCTTCCCTGAACTTTTGGATTAACATTGCAAGCCAGTCACCTCTCCAATGCTAAGGGGTACAGCACTGTGTTTGTGCAACCACCAGAGTGGATGCTTTACCCACTCCCACTTTTCTTGACTTCTGCAGTGGAGCTCAGAGGACAGATACAAGGGACTGGGAATGGTGGTAAACATTTGAAATGGTCACAGGGAGAATGGATTGCTCAGGCCTGGTCTACACTGCAGGGGGGGCGATTTGGGTTACGCAACGTCAGCTTTGTACTTAGACCCCCCGTCAACTCCGCCTATGCTTCTCGTGGCAATGAAGTACAGCAATCAACAGGCGAGCACTTGGGGGTCGATTTATTGTGTCTAGACTAGACACGATAGATCGACCCCCACTGAATCGATCGCTGCCCACTGATCTGACAAGTAGTATAGAAATACTTCTTCTGATAACCAAATCATTCCCTTTCTCTTCCTGGACCTAGGCAGGCCTGCATACAAGCATCCAACCTTCCTCACACCGATGTGGCTAGCATTTATAAGGGCAAAATGAGTGGTGGGGAGGTGTGGTGTTTAATCTTTGCCCAAGTGTCATAAAACTGTTTTTCTCACACGGACCATTTCAGAACCTACCAGCACCCTCTCAGACTGAATAGGCCTTCAGTCCTTAAACAAAACTCTTATTGAAGGGTTTGGTCTATAAAAGCTATACATGCATGCACCTATGCTTCCAAATCTACAAATCTATTCATTATGGGTTATGTAAACTTGTTTTAAAAAAATCAAAAACTAGACTCCCTAGATGGCTCTTTTGCTCTCTTACTTAAAGATTTGAAATCAAATTTCATACAGTGTGAAGAACAGCATTTCAGTGGTACGGGGTTTTGTTTTGTTGCTTTTAATTCTCTTCCCATTTCTGATAAGTGGTTTGACCCATTTCTTAACCTACTGTAATGGAAAGCTTTCCTGTAGAATGCCAAGATGAATTCCCCAAATTTCCATTAATAGGCAATTCCATTCCACATTTTGAATGTCTCATATCAACCTTTTATCCATCCTCACCACTGTATTTTGACATATTTCTGTTAAGGTTTGTATATTTTCGTCTAACTACATATTTGTTAAAGGTGACCTTTTGATTTGATTGTTTGGCTGACTTTCGTGCTAATAAGCTGAGGGATGAGATGTCTAATGAATCCGCTGTATAGAAATAATGATAGATGACTTATTTGGAATTCTACAGACATAGTACTGCCAAGCATGCTAAGAAGTCTCTGGAACTGAACCAATCTTATAGCAGGAAGTTTTATTGATTACTTGGAGACAGGGCACATTTTAATCATTTTTACAGCACTATTGCCTGAGGTACAAAAATCCATTAAACAAGAATTATAAACTTTGTTTTAAACTGGATCCTAAATTGTTTCTTGATGTACAGTCAACAGCAACTCTGTAAGATCTATCACAGTTACTAAAGCATATTAAAACCAACATGCTTAATTTTAATTGCTCATATACCTGACCCTCTGTGAGGCAGCTGTTCATAACGCTAAATTACTTTTCTCCCATACAGGAGTTTCATTTCACTTCATGCTGGACTTTTTTTTTTTTTCTGTCCACTAACCAGCCCTTTCTTCACTCTCATTCAGTTTTCTCTCTCCCTCCCTCCCTGTTCCTTGGCCACAATTCCCTTATCTGTTCAACTAATTTCCTCTCCCTCTGCCTCCCATCCTCATTAGCAGATTTTGCATCCTTGCCAATAAGTCAATTTTAATAAAGCAGTGGATTATTTTAATTATTAGTTGATTTCAAGTTACAGGCCTGCAGCTCTTTTTAGGAATCTCTGTTAACCTATGCAACATTTGTGATTATACTTGCAGATTCCTAATCAGATCATAAAAGCTGCTGCCTGAATTGATGTGCATATTAAGAAAAAGTACATATATTTCAAACTTATATTTTCTATTTAGATATATAACTTTGTGTCCCATGCTCTGGCTTTTCCTAAGGGATTTCCAAAGAAATTTTTCAATTTAATCTCTATTTTTTTGTCCATTTCTTCTTATGACAGTGGGAGATCCTAGGTTGGTTAATTTCACTAACATGGTGCTAGAAAAGCAATAAATATGATCCTTTCTTCCTTATGCCTGAAGTGAGTCAGTACCGTGAGTACATTATTGAATATCTCTACTGCCCCTATTTCATCATCTGTACAATGGGCTTATGAATTCTTATCTACCATAGAAGGCACCACATTCAGTGAGATGCTGATCACTTGCTAGAAAGTACTGGGTGCTCTCAATTTCCAGTGACTGTTGACAATGCTCAGTATCTTCCAGAAGCCTTTCATCAGGCCAAATGTGTGCCAGGAACTGACTAGTTACTGTCTGTAATGTCCGTAGAGCATTATGAAGTGCTAAATAGTATTATGTCCCTCAACATGTAACATATGGAGAATATAATAGAGAATAGTACATTTATGTCAGTATACAGTGCCTCACACAATGGGACCTCTAGGCACTACTGCAATACATAGAAATACGAATAACTGTTATGGTATTTATTATTTGTATAGTGGTAGCATCTAAGGGCCCCAATCATGGATCCGGTCCCCTTTCTGTGAGGCTCTGTACAAAGACAGAACAAGAAGACAATCCCTGCCCCAAAAGAGCTTATGCTTTAAGTAGAAGATGAGACAATAAGTGGATGCAACAACCAGAAAAAGGAGCACAAAGTAATGATGAGACAATACTAGAAAACCTAAGCAGTGGTCACAGCACACCAGAACCCTAGCTATTGTGGAGGTTTTGGAAGGCATCAAAGCAAAGGAAAGTTTTAAGGAGGCATTTGAAAGTGAAAAGTGAGGTGGCTTAGTGGATGTTTATGGAAAGCTTCTAGCATACATAGGGGGTGGCATGAGAGAAAACATGAAAGTGTTTGTTTGAAAATGTAACAAAATGGGGGTGAAGATTAGCATCATTGGCAGAAGAGAAGTAGAAGTCAACTGTTTGATAGCGTATAAGATAATCATAATATAAAATTGTTAAATAAATCTATGGAATTATACAGCATTGATAAAATTCTAGATTTTATTCTGCATGATTCTATCACCATAATACCATTTTGTATTAAATTATGTGGGATTCCAAAATAATCTCTATAGATCCCTGTTGGTTTAATCCCCACCAAATTATACAGGTTTTTTTTCCATAAAGATAGTCTCCTGTGGTTTCATTTCTTACAACTTAAGTTCATACAGGGCTCATCTCTGTTTCCTCCTTGCATCTCATTTTTCCTGTACATTTACTGTTTTTCCTACATGTTCTCAACAGATTTTAAAATGCAGTCAAATGCATTCAAGATGATGCTCTCCAATTGGTGCAGTGAACAAAGTGTGTATATATGCTGCTGCCCTGCTGTGCTAGTGAGAAGTTTGACAGAGCCTCAAAACCTTTAAATCTCTCTTTTCATTTTTCAGTCGGCTATTTATCATTATTTACTCCTACTCTGGCTATTCTCAGAAGCCACTGAGTAATGCTGGAAACACTAGAAAAGTGCTATTAAACCATACTAAGTTCTTTCATTGGTATCCTAATACAGTAGAACCTCAGAGTTGCAAACACCTTAGGAATGGAGCTTGCTCATAAATCTGAAAAGTTTGTAACTCTGAACAAAACGTTATGGTTGTTCTTTCAAAGTTTGGATTTTTTCCAAAATTTGGAAAACACCTGACTTTGCTAATGCCAGGTTCAAAGTTATGATATAATACTGACTTCCCACTCATAATCTCATTCTCACACAGGCAAATGAAGACAACTATACTACTGTCAGCAAGTGGATATCAGTACTACTTAAATTATTTTGCCCTTGTCTGCTCAGTTCCCTGCTGTCCAATGACTAAGTGAAGCATATAATAATCAGAATCCTAGTGAATTGGAACCTCCTGCTTCAGTTTGGCATTTTGGCAAGCAGTTGATCTTCTACAGCATCTACAGGATTTTTGCTTAGAGTACCTAAGAAAGTCCATAAATACTCAAGATTAAGCAATGATTTAAGCAAAGTGACCTTCTCTTATGGACTCTACTATTTAATAAAAGGCTAAATATGTTTCAGGAAGCCACAAAATGTATGACCCCCTTAATACCTACCTCTCAGTGTACTTACTTAGTTTGCTTTTTTCAGGCTTCTAACACAATGCTTTATATATCTTGAGACTATAAATACTATACACCCAACTCTTGTGCACCAATGTCAGTCTGGAGTGGATCAATTGAAATTGTGGAGTTACAGCCATTTAAATGAGGTCAGAATCAGAAACTATATGTTGTGGATGTGATTAGGATCTACTGAAGTAAAAAATTGTCCCATGCTTTGTTATTGCCAAATCATCCTCCATTAACTGCTCTTCTACAGTCTTTGAACTGAGCAAGATGCCTTTCTGCATGTCTCATGTCATGTTTTACTCAAACACCAGGAGATAAACAAGAAACAGTTTCTACAGAGAAAATGATCATGTAAGCATTATGACTCATAGACGTGGAGTGTACCCACCAGGGGCACATTTGCTCACACCTATGTATCTCTCCTGCAGTACCAATCTCCCTTCTTGGGATCTACCAGACACCTGTCCACTGGGGCTCTCTGTAGAAGGTTCCACAGGGTTTAGAGATGGAAAAAGAGATGAACACCATCCTGTGTTCAGCTCCAAGTGACAATCCAGTCAGGATTTAATTTAACTCAGAGCCAGGATCAAGCCAGACACTAGGAGACACCATCAGAGCTGCTTAAAGGAAGGACATGTCCAAACGGAAATCTCTTGCAGTCATAGCTCTGCAGTGACTCCCTTAAAATAGATCCTCCCTCCCTCCCTTCTCTGCTGTCCTCCAATCCCTTCTATGAATTTCCGCAAGGGGACCCTCAGAATTTTCCTGCCCTTTTGTCCATCTCTCCAGGATTTGGCCCTCAGCTTTTAATTGTTATTTTATTACACACATGAATTAACAGACAAACACCTGTTAGGGTGGTCCAGATCAGGGGTCAGCAACCTCTGGCACACGGCTTGACAGGGTAAGCACCCTGGTGGGTCGGGCCAGTTTGTTTACCTGCTGTGTGCGCAGGTTCGGCCTATCGCGGCGCCCACTGGCCGCGGTTCACCACTCCAGGCCAGTGGGGGCTGCAGAAAGCGGCATGGGCCGAGGGATGTACTGGCCCCTGGTTGTCAACCCCTGATCTAGATAATACTTAGTCTTGCCCTGAATGCAGGGGACTGGACTAGATGACCTCTCAAGGTCCCTTCCAGTCCCTCAATTCTATGATTCTATACAAGAACATGGCTGCAGGTACTTGGAGTCATATTGCTATACAGAAGAAGAATATACAGGGTATTTGGTTATTCATTGATAGGCTCATAAATAGTTGATCTAGAGGGCTTTTTACAGATTTAGTTACATGGGTATTTATTGAAGAACTGGTATGGACAATTCCTGAAAATAATTGATTTTCAAACTGCAGTTCTCTACCAATTAAAATTTTCCTTAGGCACTCAAAAGCTATAATTTAAAGTTGTATTAGAAATGCAAGCAACTCCTAACTTGCAACTTTAAAATTCTCAGAGCTGTTGGTTAATTTTTTTTATCAGATTAAAATTGATTTTGTTTTTAACTGTGTTCCAAACAGGAAGTTGTAGGCCAAATTTTGAAGTGGAATGACTTTCTACAGTCGAGAGATAGTGGGTGAAATGTTCAGTTCACTGAAGTCCATGGGAACTTTGCCATTGACTTCAACGAGGGCAGGATTTCACCCCACGCCCTTAAAGTGGGATTTTATTATGGAAGTGCTCTCACAATATCAACAGTAATGCAACTGCTTTATTGTGGGCTACTACTCTGGATTTTTGGATGCCAGAAAGACCTACCAGAATAAGGGGGATAACTTGGGTATAACTTGTACATTTGAGAAAGATCCTATAATAAAATAAAGTAATGGATACAGTGAGAGAGCACAATGGTAAGTAAGCATTTTAGTTGGTGTTTGTTTTAGTCACAATTCAAGTTTGTCTGTTTCTCTAGAACAATACAAATAATACTTATTTGTGAAAGAAACACATTCTTGTGCATACAGTCTAACTCCACTACCATTGCTTGTGGGCTCTATTAATAGAGTAACTTCAGTATCATTATGTCTACTCAATGTTTTGCCTTTACTAGCAAATATTGATCTATAGAATGGTCTGTTCAAGGGCAACAGCATCATTAATTGCTAAGTGATCTACAAAACAATTAGAGACCTCCTAGCTGTTGTATAAATAGATGAATGGAGCTGTCTGCCTAACTGAATATGCTTCTATCCACAGACCCAATTGTGTTGTTCAGAAAGGTCTTCAACATCTGTCACTTTCCCACTTTTCACAACAACATGTCATGATCTATTCACACTTCTTTCTCAAAAGCCTTTGACGGGAGTTTTGTGTGTGTGGTCTAAAAGTAGTTTTTAAACACAGAGCATCAATCAAAAGTGTGAGCATAAGAAAAGCTCTAATTCCCATTTGCACTAAGAGGAATAAGGAAAGGCCCATATTTAAAAATCAGCTCAAAGTGTGGATACAATTAATGTAATTCTTCAAAAAATGAAAAGAAGAGATTCGATTGTAGGTTGTTTAGGGAAGAGACTGTCTTTTTTGCAAGTTACTTCAGCACCTAGCACAGTGGGGCCCCAATCCCGAACGGGACTCAGTGCTCTACTTTAATGCAAAAAATAAATAAGAACAGCCTATGTCTACCAATGCCATCTTTCTACAATTGTAGGAAATTGATCGAGGGTTACATCAGAATATTAGTTGTTTCAATAAACCTTAAGTTACAGGGACCAAATATTGTATATAACTCTTTTATTTAATATACCAGTACTTCTGTTCTGGTTGTACTAACTGGCCACTGTCAGAGGCAGTATATCAGACAAGAAATAGTATAGGTTGACTCAGAACTTCTAGCCTGCTAAATGCTGTTCCTGTTTACAGTGATCTTTAGATGAATACAATTACTGCATAGTTACCCAGGACTTTGAATAAGATCAGGATTTGGTCCATTATTTTGAATTTTCTGTGTTCAATTACAATGTTGCAATGCTGTTTTTCTTAATCGGTGGGTTCTCACTGTGTGAAGAACATCAAAATATGCACTGTGTGCCAACTTTTGGTGCTCTTGGTGTTTGTGTGTGATATTTTATTTTTCATGCCTCTACAAAGTTTGGTGATGATGTATAGGTGCTAAGATTTGACTTACTTTAGTAATTTTGTTTACATACGACATCTTATTTAAGGTCTTTATTATACCGGGATGTGGGTAAGGGTCTGTTAGTAAACTTCCTATGCCTGGGATTTTTTTAAGTGATTCTAACTTGGCATTTTAAATTGCTTTGAGTTGAAACAATATACAAGCTGGCAAGATGCTATTTTTTCCTCCCAAAATATTGCCTAAATGGATTATGCTTCAATTTAGCTCTAGAGCAGGGAAAAAATAGCTTGTGGGTGTTTTGATATTTTTGTCACACTGTCTGAAAAAAGGCCTGATTTTAATCAACAAAATTTTGCAGGAAGCTGCTGCTGCTTCTGTCACAAACCTTGCCACCAGCACACAGCCCAAGCAGCTGACTCGTGAGCTGGAGAGTTCCTAGGGTACTTTGGAGGAGAAAGAATGTTAGCCCTACTCTGTGGAATATTAATGGAACCACTCCAGGGCTCCTTTTCCATACTTGGTTTAGCAACTGCTGCTCTTGCATACATGGAGTAGCTGATAAATATGCATAGTAGCAGATTCACTGGCCATCCCTCCAAATCCCCACGTTGAAGGAGAGGGCAGGGGTTCCCTGCAGTACACAGAGGATCTTTATCTATTGCATAGGCTTCTTGAATCCCCCTCATTTGCTGTTGTGTTTTCACCGGTGAAGGAAACAGGAGGGTTTCCCCAATAGACAGGATTTTTTATTTTGAAAATGACAAATAAAACAGTTTAACTTTGAAAAGAAACTTCTATGCTAACAGTGTTGCTCCGATCCTTGCTTTGTTTTGAAGCATCAGTCATCTGCACAGGGATCCTTATCACAGTATTTTTACAACACAAATTCCTATTTCAGTGGAATGGTTTTGTTACAGCTTCATTGACATCACATCAAGGGTTAGGTGGTGTGGTAGGTTCATAAACTAGCCTTCCCCTTCTGCAAGCCAAAGTTCAAATACGCTTCAGATCACACCTAGAAATGAGTTTAGTGGTCTTGCCCCAGTCCTGTGTTTTATAACAGAAGGAAAATGTAATGACAAAAGACTAACTCTTGGCAGTTTCCCAATTTAATTTTCCATGTGTCCTGCTGAGAACATAAACACAAAGAGCCATGCTTTAAGCAGCAACTAGAGAACTCCCTAATCAGGAAGTTTCTATGTGTATTAAGCCCCCGTTGCAACGCATACTAGTCCTATTTGGTAACCGTGGAGGACCAAGAGCTCCATAACCATTCCAAATCATTCTTTCTTTATAATAAAAGATTAAAACTTAAATTATAATCCAAGGTATACACACAAACAACAATTCAAAATAAACTTCAAATTCATTAAAACTATTTACTATGTCCCCTTATTATTTGCATTTAAATAGTCCTGAGCAATATTCTAAAGATCAAGTCTTTGAGGAGATCTGAGCAGTCTTCCAGATCATGTTCTCACTTCTGTTGAGTTTTTGTGTGGAGTTACCTGTGGGGAGGAGGGGCTCACTTTATGACAGAGTACCTGCAGGTTGGAGATATTCTCTTCATTTAGTTGGGAAACATTGAAGATGAACCTGATTTCTCCAGATAAGTCCTTTTAGAGTCTCCACTAGGTAGGATCTGGGAATTTCTGCCAATCAGGTATGCAAATATCAGAGCTCCTGAGCCAAACTTTGTTCCCTGGTCTCAGTTCAGGTAGTGCTTTTGTTCTGTGCTGAACATTGAAGTCTTGCTGCCAAATTTTTATTTCAGCATCCCATTTGCAATATTCCTTTAAGTTGGGCCACTTAGCTTTAAGCTGTTTTGGTGCCATAGGTAAAGGAGTCCTTAGTTGTCTTTCTGTCAGCAGTTCTGCTGAAGATAGTCCAAACACAAGCAGTGTTGACTGAAATGCCAGGAGTGGTTAATACGGGTCCACTTATTTTTGCAGAAGTCTTTTCAAAGTCTGCACTGCTCTCTTTACCTCCCCTTTGCTCTGAGGGTAAAATGGACTTACCAGTAAAATGTTCGAAATCAAAGTCCTATGCAAAGACTAGGTATGTTTCAAAAGTAAATTGAGGTCCATTATTGATCTGAGAACTTCAAGACTCCATGTCTTGCAAATACTGACATTAGTTTCTCAATAATCTGTGCTGATGAAATCTGTATAAGTATAGGCAAGACCAGTGACATCAGAAGAGGGAGACCAGAGGGCCATGGCCCACCCACTTTTGAAAGTGGATGGCCCTGATCTGTCCATTTTTAAGCGGGGCCCAGCCCCCACCAACCCTCTTCCACCCAAGACCACCCCACCCCTTCCAGGCCGGCAGCTGGAGCCTGGCCGGGGAACCCAGACAGCTGTGGGGTGCTGCACCACAGACCTAGGGGTGCCAGGCATCCAGTTTTTGACTGGAACTCCCAGTCAAAAAGTGACTCTGGCAGCTCCAGTCGGTACTGTCGACTGGGCTGTTAAAAGTCTGATCAACAGGGCAGTGGGGGCCTAGAGCTAAGGTAGGCTCCGTGCTTGCCCCTAGCTCCATGTGACTCCAGGAAATGGCCGCCAGTTCCTGGTGACCCCATGGCACATGGACAGCCAGAGAGGCTTCGTGCACTGCCCCTCCCCAAAGTGCCGGCTCCACAGCTCCCATTGGACAGGAGCTGTGACCAATGGGAGATGTAATTCATTACAAAAATGTACGTGTCCTTTCCAGAAAAACAAATATGTGGTTACCCTCTGCCAAGGTCTATCAGATATCTTTGTAGAGAGTAATGATTCCGGCAATTGGGTTTTTTTGTTTGTTTGTTTGTTTGTTTTGTATCTTGCAGCCTTCTGCAGCCAGGTCACTATACATATTGCTATGCTCACACCCTGCACTTGTTTATACCTTGGTGTCCCTCATGGAATTTGGAGAGATCTCTTTCTGAAGTTCTGTAGGGATAAGAATGTGCCCTCCTTTCAGAAGTAGGCCATCAGTCATGGGATGCTCATTTTGATCCTGCCAATACAGAAGGAGGTCTGTTGCAAGATGACTCCTTTGACACCACCTTCTTTGGTAGAGTTGAGTCTGTTTCTGCCAAGTCTCATTCTCTAGTTGTTTATCTCTAATTTGCTGAAGTCAGCTGGCAGATGCTGGAATTGCTGCCAGAACAAGGGTAATATAGACACTGACATTTTTTCTAAAGCCTTTTTCTTCTTCCATTGGTGGCTGCTTAACTGGGGCTCTAGATAGTGTCTGCCACTATGAGCACTTTGAGTAGAAAGGAAATCACAGAATCTTTAGCTGAAGTCTTTGAATCCTAGCTGGAAGGCCATTCAGTAGTGGTTTTGAACCCAGCATTGCTTCTATGGGCTTGTGATCTGTTTCTCATTTAAAATTCTAGCCAATCAGATATGCACTAGCCATTCACGGGCCCAAGTGACTGCCAGAGCTTCTTTTTGCACTTGAGTTTACTGCTGGAACAAATCTGTCTCCTTCTGGCAGCTTTTGTGTGAACACTGCTGCTAAATCATATGAAGATGCATCCAAGACTACTGTTGTTGGATAGTTTACCAAATATTATGTCAAAATAGGAGATGTCAGTTGTTCTTTTTTGTTATTAAATGTGTTTTAATCACACATTTAATCCACATATTGTGACCATGAAGGAGATCTCTTAAGGGTTTTTTTAGATTTCTTACAAGAAATAATTTGTAATGCCTGGGACTCATCTTACAGCAGAAACATCTATGTTTTTGGATAAGGCAAGTAATGTTTTCAGTTTATCTGAATATGGCTGAATTCCCTGTTTGCTAATTGTGTGTCCTACAAACTTTATCTTCTTTCCAAATTCACATTTCTGATTCAGAGTGATGCCACTTGCAGGAAACATCTCAAAACTGTATGCAATCACTCATTGTGTTCATTTTTATCTCTGCTGTATAGCAACTTATAGGGAAACCAACAAATCTGCAACATTCTCTTTTGAGAATGTTCTTGTGTTGCAGATGTGCCAAATGGAAGACAGTTGAAACAGTTTCTTCCACATGGAGTGATGAATGTAGTTAATGGTGTAGATTTTTTTAGCAAGGGAGATTTGGGAGAAACCTTCTGTAGCATCTAACTTTAAGAAGACCTTGGCTTCTGATAGCAGAGCTAATGACACAGCAGAAGCAGGAGTCTTTCTCTGCACATGGTTCTATTAAATTGTGTAAGGTCCACACAAATCCAGATTTTACCATTGAGCTTTGGTTCTACAACCACTCCTGCAAACCAGTTAGACTCATCAACTATCTTGGAAATAATCCCCATATCTTCCAGCAAAGGTATAGGGAAGTGGCATGAGGGTGTGAGAGCATAGGGAGTCATAGATGGCACCAATTTTATTTGTTACAGCTGTCTCCTGGCCACTTTCCTAGCCCTGTGAAGACAGGTGGCTATATCTCTATAATTTACTTTTTGCCATTAATATAGTCCAGTTTCTCTAATAGGTGTAGTCCTTGTATTGCTGGCCTACCCAGTAGAGGAGTTGTCAGTCCTTTTATTACATATATCACTTGCTGAAGAACTTTCCATCCTCTCTTCAGATTCCCAAGGAACTGGACACAAATATTCAATATATTATAACTACCCTCACATAAAATGTTATTTGGTCTTGGCAGATCTCCATCCTGGAATCAATTATAATATATGCATATATTTTGAATTGCAGTGACTGTTGCCCCATATCAATTTTAAATGTAAGGGTTCAATCATTTAGATCTATGCTTATGTTATCTGTTCTACTGAGGATATAATCCCTAGAAGTATGGACTCATTGTCATCAGATGGTAAAATTCCGTCTTCAATTGTTTCTAGTTCTCTTGGTGATCTGAATGCTGTTGCAAAATTTCCCTTTTTGAGGCATCTACTATATTCGGCATCTTTTGGGGACATTGTTGCCATCTGCAACCTGGTGCCCTGCCACATCTTCCACAGTTTTTTCAAACTTTCCTCCTGTAAAGATTCTTTAATCTCCCTCTCACTGTGTACCGTTTGTTATGCTGTGCATTTGGTTTGACTACTCCTTTCATATTTCTGTTTTTTCTCTTTACTATCTTAATATTTTCTCATGTAGTATCCCCCATGCTGCTAGCATGTAAGCCATATTGCTGTTTCTCTGTGGTTTCTTGAATTCTCACTTTTGCTATAGCTTTTGCTAGTGTGTGATCTGGGTCTAATTGAAGCTGTGCTGATAAATTGGTGTCTCTTATACCAACAACTATTGTCTCTCGTATTAGTTCTTCTTTTAATGTTCCATATTTCTAATATGCAGCAAGACAATGAACTGCAGTAATAAAAGTCTCAGACGTTTTTCCTTGTTCCTGACACTTCCTATTAAATTTGGCCCCCTTCATATATAAAGCTCTATCTCTGTCTCAGAGAGAGAGAGATACAATAACGTTCCTCCAGTTAACATTAAGTGTTGTATCTTATATAATCTATACAGTATGCATGTGCGACTTCAATTTACACAACTTCGCTGTCCATGCTATTTTCATGTTATTTTCATCTCTTTTCTGATTGGTTTATTTCCATTGATTACAAATGGATCATGCATCTATCCCTTACTCTTTCACTGCCTTTTGGCACTACATTCTATATATCTATTGTGATAATAACTTCCTCTTATCTATGTATATCCTCAACTTGGATACTTTCTGTGTTCAAAACATCACCTATGACCTACACAGCAACTCTACGCATCATTGAACAAGGTTACATAAGGACAAGTCAGCAAGGCAACATCCATGTCAAGCAAAGACTAGTCTGAATCCAGCCAGCTTAGCATAAATTTTATCCTTGCCTATCCAAAGGTATTCATTATACCTGGCCCATATTTATGGCATATCCAACATGCCCCCAGGTTCTTTTAATAAATTATCCAGACTAAATTGGTTAACACCATGTACCCCTTTTGTGGCATCTGCTATACTATATCTTTCCTCAAAGAATAACTCAGTTTGTTAGTTGCACCAGTTCATCCCAGCTTGGATCCATTCTGGTTTTCTGCAATACAGGCCATACACATTTGATTGCTCCAGTAGACACACTGGTTTAACTAAACCAGCATATCTCATCATCTGATAGGTGTGCATATTTAGAACTGCAATGATTAACTATACATTCATGATTATTAATTAGTACAATTATATAATGCATTGAATAATTATAATTAATAATGTATTGTCATTTCAATTAGAGCCCCTAAAAATACAAATTGAGCACCATTCTATGTAAATAAGTATATTCAGCTCATGATATGTGACATATTTCTTCCATGAGTTGTTTATCTCAGAAGTTTGCATGCACCAGAGCACACAAGTAAGCATGCACATGTCACATAATCATAAATACTTTGCTGTTTACAAACAATTAACCGTAGTGAATTAGGTAAATTTTGCCACCTCTGTTTTTCACACGGGAAAACTAAGGTACAAAAGATTATAGTTTAGTTCTATCTTGGTAAAAATGACAGGGTGGGATTCCATCTTTAACGTCTCTTATAATCTGTGCTCAGATTATGCATAAAAAGATGGTTGTTCTAACTGCCAGTCTTGCCAGCTCAATCTGAAAGTCAAACTGGGTTCATTCTTTCTCATGCATACTTACCAGTTGAAATTATGCTCTCAGTGATACCTGTGAAGCCCACCAATCACATAGATGCAACTGATTAGAATATATTAAATAATTCTGTTCAAGAACAAGCACAACGTCTCTTTTAGATGTGATAGGTCTGCGGGGCTAGTAACAGTAAAAAGCAGAAAAAACTTATTTTGGTCACTGAAGTCAGTGGACATGGTTGGAATACTCACAGGCAGATCAGGAACAGGTGTTGAATTTATATAGCTACCCTCATCATCTGTTAGACAAGGAGTTGAGAGCCAGTTAGTGCACCTGTGATTGCTTGCTTCCTGGACAGAGGGGGCAGAGCTAAGTAAGGAAGATTAGGCAACTGGGCTTTATAAGGAAGCTGAGGGAACTGCTGAGGGGAATAGACTCTACTTCAGTGGTGGGCAACCTGCAGCCTGCGGACCATACGCGGCCCGTCAGGGTAATCCACTGGTGGGCCACCAGACAGTTTGTTTACATTTGCATGGCCACCTACAGCTCCCAGTGGCTTTAGTTCACCGTTCCCAGCCAATGGGAGCTGTGGGCGGCCATACAAATGTAAACCAACCATCTGGCAGCCTGCCAGCCGATTACCCTGATGGGCTGCAGGTTGCCTACCACTACTCTACTTGATGCGACTCTCCAGTGGAGAAAAATACCACATAAAGCAAGTTAGTCTCTTGTGGTGGGAGCTGTAATATAGGGCTTAAGCAGATAAGAAGTCAGTTAGGAGGAGGAGGGAACAGTTTAGGCCCATGTGTGAGAAGGTCTAGGTAGCGTTCATTGGAACCTGAGGAGGAAAAGTGGTTAGTTCAGCAGAGAAAGGAAAAGCTGGGAGGACCTAGGGAAAAGCCTGAGGCCGGGACCCAAAGGGAGGCATTGTTAAGCACAGGCTATGCAGAAGCAGCAAAAGGGGCATAGAGGTTGGAAATGGCCCAGGAAGAACAGCAGCATGTCTGAAGGAGCAGACTTAGCTGCTTATTACAGGGTCCCTGAATCAGAAGCCAGTGTAGAGGGTGGGCCTAGGTTCCCTAGCAGGCCTGGAGGAAGGTGCATGCAAGCCCAGTGTAAGAAATATTGAACCAGGGGTGGGGCTGAAGACTCACTGCAAAGAATGGGCCAAGATGGGAGGCCATAGGCTTTTTTGTTTTGTGGACTTTCATTTGAACTTTCTTGCTACCCCCAAAGGGGCCTGAACTTTGTGACTCCACCAGAAGGCTAAGCCATAGAAGACCTGGTCAGAAGAAGACAGCCTGCAGGAGGTGCTGCAGACAAGGATCCCTTGCAGCATTGCACCCTGATAAAAGGGGTCACTGCAAGTGGTGAGTACCTTACAAGCCACTTTTCAAAGCAGAACTGTGCTATAAGATGAGAGTTATACCTCCTTTACTTACAATTAATATTACCTCACTCCTCAAGTGGCAAAATCTAGCCCTCTGTGATTTAGACAGGGTTATACAAGTCATTGCAAGAGCCAGAAATAGACCTCAAGAGTCCTGATTTGCAGTATTCTGCTGTAACCACTGTCTAATGCTCCCTGTCTTTGCTAATGGAAATAATCAAGGAATGTCTGGAAGTGCTTTTCTGCGGAGAAAATATCACTACCCTGTGACAGCAGTAAACTGTACATTTTTTAAAATGAATACACATAGTTTATAATTTTTTTCTCCATTTATCATCTTCCCTCCTCACACATCCCCAACCTTTTTAAGTTCATGCCAATGTATATGTAAATAGAAGATGTCGGGTGATATGGTGTGGGAATGTATGTAAGAACTCAACACTGGATATAAAGAGAAAGTAAGGATGAGCCTTTAGAGCCTTAAAAGAAAAAAATGAACGTTGTCAATGTGAATTCTTTGAAAAATCTCAAACTTTTACAACAATACATGTTCCCAATAGTTTTGAAAGGGTTTGAGTTTTTCTTAATAGATAGTTTAAAAAAATGCTGTTTGCAAACTGTTTTGAAATAAGCATCCTCTCTTCTCACTTGCTCTTCTAAAGTCAACATTAATTTCATATCTTTGTTTCTTTCCCAAACTTTTGAATTTCTAAATTTAAAGAAGAACTTCAGAAGGTTTATACTTCACATTTCTAATGTTAATAAGCAAGGTTTCTACTCATATGTCAGCTCTGTGATGTAAATTACTAAAAAGGAATTCAAATTAGAAATGGTTTTGGCACCACCTGTAAAAACTTGTCTTTTCAATGATCAAGGTACCCTTCTCGCTATTCCCAGTCATAGACTCATAGAAATAAAGAGCTGCAAAGGACCTCAAGAGGTCATCTAGTCCATCTCTGCCCTTCTACCCACCATGCTAAGAAAGGGAGGATCTCTATCTCACATTCATGATAAACAGCAGATAGCAAAATACTTAGCAGGGGACACAGACTATGGTGGTTAATCTGGAAATTAAATTACATGCTATTTTATGTTTTTATTGTCCTAACATGGGCAGGATCCTTCATTCCTTTCTCAGATAAAACTTCTGTTGACGGAGGGGGACCTGCTCTAGAGTTCACTGAAGTCAATATATTCCCATTTCCTGCCTGTCCTGCAGTTTAACTAACACATTGAGTTACACACACTCCAACTCTGAATAAATTCCTTTAAAACATTTTTTTCCTTCCCTGCCCAGGCAAATTGGTTGAAATTATAGTGAAGAACAGAATTATCAGACACAGAAATTATTTGTTGGGGAAGAATCAACACAGCTTTTGTAAAGGGAAATCATCCCTCACCAATCTGTTGGAATTCTGTGTGGGTGGGAGTCAGACATACGGACAAGTGTGATCCAATGGGTATGATGTACTTGGACTTTCAGAAAGCTTTTGACAAGGTTTCTCACCAAAGTCCCTTAAGCAAACTAACCGGTCATGGGATAAGAGGGAAGATCCCCTCATGGATCAGTAACTGGTTAAAAAACAGGAAACAAAGGGTAGACATAAATGATCAGGTTTCAGAATGGAGAGAGGTAAATAGTGGTGTCCTCCAGGGATCTGTACTGGGACAACTGCTGTTCAACATATTCATAAATGATCTGAAAAAAGGGGGTAAACAATAAGGTAGCAAAGTTTGCATATGATACAAAATTATTCAACATTGTTAAGTCCAAAGCGGACTGTGAAGGGATCTCACAAAACTGGGTGAGTGGGCAACAAAATGGCAATTCAATGTTGATAAATGTCAAATGAAGCATGTTGGAAAACCTAATCCCAACTATATATAAAAAATGATGGGGTCTAAATTAGCTATTACCACTCAAGAAAGACTGCCAAATGCTGGGACTGGACAACAGGGAATGGGTCACTCAGTGATTGCCCTGTTCTGTTCATTCCCTTTGAAGCATCTAGCATAGGTCACTGTCAGAAAATAGGATACTGAGCTAGATGGACTGTTGGTCTGACCCAATATGGCCATTCTTGTGTCCTTCTTCCATTTTATCCAAGACTTATTATATTTAACTGTTTATATGAGAACTGGACATAAGACTTGAAATTTCTTTCATTTCTTAAGTGGATTGGGAGGTAAAATGTTTCCCCAAAAGCTTAAACCATGATACTGCTTCTTCAATTCTCATCCATCAGCTCACTAGTGATGATGGGACCAAATGAAATCTTTACATTACTTTTGATCTTGAACGAAGCCAGGAAGCTGATACATCTTTAAACCTTTCTGTTCTGTCATTTTTCATGTTGTCTATCCAATGCATCCTCATCCTTCATCTATATCTAGTTCCTTGAACTCTGGAAGACATCACCATGTATGACATGCTTTCCGAGTCCATTCCTGACATGTCCAAACCAAACCAGTCGTCTTTCTTGAAACTTCTTTAAAAGTGGTGTTTCTTATCCAAGTCATTTTCTTATCACTTCGCTTTTTTAATTTTCTGTAGTCTTCAAACTCTCAGTATTCACTGCAACCAGTTCATTTCTGCAGTCAATATCATTTGCCCATCAGCTTTCCTCATACTGCAACATTCTGACCCATACAATTGTCTCATATACACGAGCTTCCATTTTATTGAAATGTCTTTGGCATTCCAGATCTTGCAGAGTTTTTTTCCCAAAAGCAATAGTGGCTAGTCTGATTTCTCTTTATATGTCATCTTCACACTTCCCATTCTTTGATACTAGTCCTCCTAGGTGTACACATTTTTCCGTCTGTTCTAGTTGTCTCCAACATTGATCTATACCCATTTCTCTTGGCTTCCCGTTGCCATTAATTTTTGTTTTCTTCATGCTGATATTGAACCCAAATTTTCTGTTTTCGTGGTTTACCTTGTCAATTATTCTGATGTACTGTACTTCATCCTGATCTAATCTGGCCTGTGCCTCTGCAAGTGCCACTTTTATGTACCTTTTCATTCTCCTCTACAGCATCTTGATAAATGCTTTTCCCAGCACAGTCAATAAGCTGATTCCTCTGTAGTTCTTGCATTCATTCTTAATTTTCCTTACAGATTAGTGAAAGTAGGATCAGACTGGAATTCCTACTCTGGAGCAACAGGCAGATTCGAAGAGAGTGAAGAAAATAAAAAAAGGAGAAAGGTTACTAAAATTCTGCCTAAACAACAACCTGGTGATAACAAACCTGCTGTTTCAACAAAGAAAGCTGCCAAGGAAGTGAACTTTGATATCACCTGGTGGGCAAACAAACATGATAGTTTTCAGACTTGTGAATCACAGATGGAAATCAAGTGTGCAGATCATTTGCAGCTGATATTAGACAGGATCATGAGATAGTGTTGGCATCAATGAGGTTGAAACTGAGAACAACAGCAAAATTGCCAAGAATTAAGATATATAATGTAGACAAATTGAAAGAACCAGATATCAGGAAATAATGCAAAGAAACTGTGCAAAAAAAAAATCACAATGCTGATGAAAGAGATGAATGTTGAAGAAACATGAAACA
The DNA here is from genome assembly GCF_025201925.1 of Gopherus flavomarginatus. Classification (NCBI taxonomy): domain Eukaryota; kingdom Metazoa; phylum Chordata; order Testudines; family Testudinidae; genus Gopherus; species Gopherus flavomarginatus. The sequence goes on from NC_066619.1 coordinate 180,995,872, forward strand.
GTGGCTAAAACAAAAAATTACAAGAGCAGCTGAATAAGTGTTGCGCAACAAGGCCAAAATAGAGAAACTAAAGTGGATAACGCATGAAGTGCTGCAGTTCAGTGACGAGCCCAGGAAGCTGAAGGAGAATTAAAAGGAAGTCACAAATCAAAGAGCTGAGTACAGTAGGTTGGTCAATGTTGACCAAACTGAAGTTGCCTAGCGCTTTACAGCTAGACCAAAGATTGAATGGAAAACTACTCTACTTCTTGGGAAACTATTGTGCTGATATTGCAATGGTAATTTCACCATATAAGGAATGGAATTGCATTAAAGACTGTGAAACTGCTCTCACAAACAGATATATTAACCTGACGTATGTAAATTGCTTTATTGCTGTAACCCCAAGGAAGGCCAGATAAAGTATAAGAACGGTCATATTGGGACAGATCAAAGGTCCATCTAGCCCAGTATCCTGTCTTCAAAAAGTGGACAATGCCAGGTGCCCCAGAGGAAATGAACAGGTAATCAATAAAAAGAATGAATACTTGTGCACCTTAGAGACTAAGAAATTTATTTGGGCATAAGCTTTCATGGGCTAAAACCCATGCATGCATGCAGTGGAAAATACAGTAGGAAGATATATATACACAGAGAACATAAAAAAATGGGTGTTACCATACCAACTATAACGAGACTAATCAGTTAAGGTGGGCTATTATCAGCAGAAGAAAAAAAACTTTTATAGTGATAATCAAGATGGCCCATTTCCAACAGTTGACAAGAAGGGGTGAGTAACAGTAAGGGGAAAAATTAGCATAGGGAAATAGTTTTACTTTGTGTAATGACCCATCCACTCCCAGTCTTTATTCAAGCCTAATTTAATGGTGTCCAGTTTGCAAATTAATTCCAATTCAGCAGTTTCTCATTGAAGTGTGTTTTGAAGTTTTTTTCTTGGAGTATTGTGACTTTTAGGTCTGTAATTGAGTGACCAGGAAGGTTGAAGTGTTCTCCAACTGGTTTTTTAATCTTCACATCTGATTTGTGCCCATTTATTCTTTTGCACAGAGACTGTCCGATTTGGCCAATGTACATGGCAGAGGGGTATTGCTGGCATGTGATGGCATATATCACATTGGTAGATGTGCAGGTGAACGAGCCTCTGATGGTGTGGTTGATGTGATTAGTCCTATGATGGTGTCCCTTGAATAGATATGTGGACAGAGTTGGCAACAGGCTTTGTTGCAAGGATAGGTTCCTGGGTTAGTATTTTTGTTGTGCAGTGTGTGGTTGCTGTTGAGTATTTGCTTCAGGTTGGGGTGCTGTTTGTAAGCGAAGGCTGACCTGTCTCCCAAGATCTGTGAGTGAGGGATCATCCTTCAGGATAGGTTGTAGATCCTTGTTGTGCTGGAGAGGTTTTAGTCAGCCGCTGAAGGTGATAACTAGTGGTGTTCTGTTACTTTTTTTGTTGGGTCTGTCCTGGAGTAGGTGACTTCTGGGTATTCTTCTGGCTCTGTCAATCTGTTTCTTCACTTCAGCAGGTGGGTATTGTAGTTGTAAGAACGCTTGACAGAGAGCTTGTAGGTGTTTGTCTTTGTCTGAGGGATTGGAGCAAATGCGGCTGTATCTTAGAGCTTGACTGTAGACAATGGATCATGTAGTGTGGTCTGGATGAAAGCTGGAGGAATGTAGGTAAGTATAGCGATCAGTAGGTTTCCAGTATAGCATGGTGTTTATGTGACCATCGCTTATTAATACTGTAGTGTCCAGGAAGTGGATCTCTTGTGTGGACTGGTCCAGGCTGAGGTTGATGGTGGTATGGAAATTATTGAAATTCCTCAAGGGCTTCTTTTCCATGGGTCCAGATGATGAAGATGTCATCAATTTAGCGCAAGTAGAGTAAGGGCATTAGGGGATGAGAGCTGAGGAAGCGTTGTTCTAAGTCAGCCATAAAAATGTTGGCATCCTGTGCGGTCATGCGAGTACTCATAGCAGTGCCGCTGACTTGAAGGTATACATTGTCCCCAAATGTGAAATAGTTGTGGGTGAGGACAATCCATTCCCTGTCACTCATTCCCAGCTTCTGGCAAACAAAGGCTAGGGACACCATCCCTGCCCATCCTGACTGATAGACATTGTGTGTTGTGCAAAATACGAAAATAGCTAATAGTAAAGGAGGTATATTCTATAGAATGCTTTGTGTCCATGAAATGTATTCTCAGAATTTTTTATACTTGTACTAAACTTTGCTGTGGAAACTTACGGGTAGCTGAACTATTGCGATGTGTCCTGTGTACACGGAGCTCTGTTCTTTGTATATGTAACAACTGTCAGGAAATAAGATGGATGTTCTGTTGGGGCTTGCGAAAGCAGTCCACTGGGTACAAGGCCTAGCTAGTGCAAGACACCTCTGTGTCTTGCAAAAAATGTATAGAGAGATAAGAGAAAGCCAGTATCATACAAATTTAATATACACAGTATCAATATTATATATAATGTATGTTTTTTAAACTATATATTCTATTCCTGTTACTTTTCCAGAATACTTTTTGCTTATGTGAAACTGTTTAACCTAGGGGAAATGTGAAGTAATGTAATTTCAGTGCTAGGTACAAAGACATACCAAAAAACTGGATAAGATAAATGATGTTGTTGATGCCTACCAACATGCAGGCTGGATCCATGTACAGATGTCTCGGTTTTGCTGACTTTCAAAATGTTATGTTCAAAATAAGGTAGGAAATCGGTACAAACTAGTGTGTAAATCTTAGGTAATGCTGAAATCTCCTGTTTTGTTGTTAACAAGAGTAGAATATGTGAAGCAGGAGTAAGCTTGTGTTTTCTAGACAGACTAGATTGCTGCAGGAACTGTTGTCCAGATTGGCTGGTAATATACTGACCTTTGTGAATTGTGCTGATTTATCTTTTAACCCTAACAAAACTGATTGAGCGTTGGTTATTTGTCATCTCATGTTATTAACTAAAATTGAACCTCTAAGACCACAAAGATAAAATGATACTAAAGATAGGCACAAACAATTGGATAAACAACTGAACAATGTAAAGAAGCAGAAGAATACATGAAAAGAAACGTGACACACAGGTTGTATCGCTAGAAAAGAGAACTGAGTGGGAAATATGAGTTGAAGAGGTAGTTGTGAAATTCAAGCACAGACAAATAAGTGAGGATGAACAAGCAAAGAATAAGTGATGGAAAGAATATTTGAAGAGTTGTACAATGTGCAGAACTCCACAAATGAATCAGTCCTGGAAAAGCTTCCCAGTACAGAGGAGACAGAACAAATGCCAGAATTCTTAGAAGAAGTAATGATCCTGATAGAAAATTTGAAAGAAAAAAAAAAGACACTGAGAAGTGACAAAATAATCATAGATCTGCTACAAGCGCATGCGGAACACATGGTAAAGGAGGTGCACAAACTATACAACAAAAACTACAAACAAGAGCAAGTGCAGAGCAAATGAGAAAAGTAATAATCATACTGCTTAAACCATTAAGCCACTGCAAATGCAGACAGATGGAGACAGAAGGATGAATGAGTCATCAATAATAGATATTCCTGCTTTAGTATGCTGAATATAATTTTTCCTCTAGAAATCATTAATTCACTAATTCAGCTATAGAAATAGAAGACATAGTAAATCAAGATATATTATTAAACTCTTCGACCAATTAAAAAAGCAATTCCAGACTCATAGCAAAAAATGTGAGGTGTTTTGATGGGATCCAATCCTGCAGTCATTATTCAGTCAAAACAATGACTTCAGTGGATCTTTGGATTTATAAGGATTGCAGGAATCTGATGCACAATCTCATGTCTAAATGCTGCTGTCATTTAGATCATGGGTAAATCCAGAGTGGCTCCAGTGAAAATCCAGAGCAATTCCACATGTGTAACTGAAAGCAGAATTTGGCCTCTGCATGGTACATTAAGTAACTATTGTGTATTTGGAGAAATTTTTGTGGAGCTATGAAAACATTCAAATACATTTCCCCTCTATCTTATTGCAAGACAGCCTCATTCCTGCTAATCTGCAAAGTGCAGCATCATTTCCAGAGGTTCCATACCACACAATAGCCAGCAGAACCAGTTCCGTAAATGCTGTTAGTAAGAAGTACAGCATCACGTTCACAGTCATGTAATTGTAACCCACTTCTGAGAGGTGGCTGCAGCCTTCTCCCTTTTCTCCTCCGAAATATGGGAACCTGGTATCTCCACCTAAGGAAACCCCTCCTAATGCAGAGAACACAGATGGTCTGTCCTTTGTGAAAATACTCAACACCCAAGCTCATACATATGGGTATCAGAGCACAATAAAATAAATTAGCTATCACAATTCCCAAAGTAATAAAACTGTAACCACTTTATTAGGTATAGAGAACAATGGGATGGGGACAATGGGAAAAAGGATCAGAACAATAAAAGACAAAATTAACGATACATAAAGTCTACGCTTCCCAACATTTATAGACAATACAAACCACCCTGCTCCCTTCCACTGCTTGCCAAGGCAAATAGATTAGGCTGTCTTTGATAGGCGGTGCAGCACTGAAATTAGTGGCCAGTTTAAAACACAATATCAAAATAAATAAACCAGGGTATCTACAAAGTATCCATACTAAAAATCATCCTTGTGGCTCTCTAGTCAGAATTGAAATGGGCAGTTAAGCTGTCTTGGTAGCCTGACCTTTACTGTCTCCTCAGCCTCCTGGGTTTCCAGTCTCTACTGAGATGACACTGTTAAATGTCCCAGAAATCCCAAAAGGACATAAAGTCTTTCCTTGGGCAGGAATGTGGAGGGCAGAAGGGGGCTTCCCAGCTGTGATGATTGTCTCTGTGCTCCACTCCAACTGTCAAAACCAAAGGCAAAACCAAACCCTTTGTCTCTGAGCTCTGGCTTATGAGTGGTTCCAGTGGCGTTGCTAGCCAGTTCTATATCAGTTCTGGACATGAGGCAATCTAGGAAACAGATTCCTGAGCCTCTGCCACCATTACTTCTGTAGTCCAGAGGCAAGTCCTGTAGGGGCTAAGTGTGGTATTTCAGGCGCACACTCTCCAAAGGGGCTACATAATAAAAGGCCTTTCCTATTTTCAAGACTCCAGTAATGTAGCATGAATGATAGTGCTTTGAGACCATCTGTTTCCCTTTTTAGATAACAGAAATGATTTTACATATCTGGGTAGAAAGGTTGATTCATGTACTTTAAGTCTAACCTGACAGGCTGGCAATACAGCACCAAGAGCAGAGAATTGAGACTCAGCAGCTTTTTGAAGGAGAGTAAGAAAAAATACACATCTTCTGTAAGTATAACAAAAAAAAATTAAATAAAGCCCTTGCTTTACATTAGATTAGCTTTATTTGCCAACAAAGAAAAAACTTGATTTTATTTACATCTTCTGCCACCTCCTGTGAGCAGAATGTTCATTATCTGTTACTTGCAAAGCTGTAATGTTCAGTTTTCAGAAAGGTGTGCTTTATGTTCATCATTTGCAATGAGTAGGTGTCTTTTTTTTCTCCTCAGCAGTAATCCCATCGGCGATGGTAACTGCGTATACTCAAAGCAAACCTGAGTTGTTTGGACATATCAGAAATAAACCTGGACCCACTTTTCCACCACTGTAAAATGTAATTTCATTGTCTTCTGTAGCCTGGTGCTTCTCCCTTCCCCCAGGCTGCCCTAGAAAAGACTGGTGTGTGGGGGTCGAACTAAGATACACAACTTCAGCCACGTGAATAGCTATTCGTGTAGCTGAAGTCGAAGTATTTTAGTTTGACTTACCTGGCCGTCCTCACGGTGGCGAGTCAACTGCCATGGCTCCCTCATCAATGCTGCTTACTCCTCCTGCCGAGATGGAGTACGGGTGTTGATTTGCGGATAGATTTATTGCATCTAGACGAGATGCAATAAATCGATCCCCGATAGATCGATTACTATCCACCAATCAGGTGGGTATTATAGACGTACCCTAAGACTGTTTGTTGTTGGACAAAGCATCAACAGAACAAGAGGAAAGACACTTATTTGTTTAAATACACTTATTTGTTCCTGTTTTGGAAATACTGTTAGAGAGCAGCTATCTCAGGAAAGAGGAGAGAGTTGAGCAACCTGCCAAGAGGCCTTATAGTCAAATCAGATTCTGTAAGCCACAGCTCTGAAGAAAGGACATAGTTGTGATACTTGCTCTTCAAGGGAGTAGTAACCTGAGTCTTCCCATTGAATGAGCTCCCAGTACAAAGAAGAAATAGATACCTCTTAATTATTCTACTTATAAAAAGTAAACTTCTAGACAACTGTCTACTGTAGAAATCACAGTGATGCCAGGGCACAGTTAGGAAATAAAACATTCCCATTCTGATTTGGTAGCATTTAAAACTAACCTTGTGTTGGTGTAAATGGCTACACAAGATGCAAGGTAACCAGGAAGTGGGCCAAAGAGTCTGAAAGTGAAAGTCCAAACAGTTGGATTGCAATTTTATAGCCTAAGCCCCCTGAGCCTGAGTCAGCTGACACAGGCTAGCTATGGGTGTTTTATTGCAGTATAGACATACCCTAACAGGCCACATTCAAACTAAGGCTCTGCCTCAGGCAAGCTCAGCAGCATACTTCTTCCTGGTCCCATACCTTTCTCCAAGGTATCATCTGCAAGACCAGTCACTGTTCCCTTTGACTGGCAGCTTATCTCTATTGCTCCACTAAGCTCCTTCCACTCTTCCTCTGCCTGGCAGCTCCATTCTTTTGCCCTGCTCAGCCCTTTCGCCTCCCCTGTTCCTGAGCAACTCAATTCTCTTTGCTCCACACCCACTAAGCCAGTCATACTCTGTTCTGAATGGCAACTCAATACTCAACCCACCCATATTCTCCTCTGTTGTGCTTCTCCAGCAGGAAGAAAATGTAACCCTTTTACTTGAGCAGGCTTTTAGACAACAGAAGTTTTCCTAACCTTCTGGAGATATGTGAAGCCTATTCTTCAGGGATCAAGGCCCAGCAGAGAAGAGTTTTTAAAATATTTCCCTTTCATTTGGTCTCACAAGGACTAGCTCCCATGAAATGCCTCCCTATAGAAGAAGGGGAGATTACATTTTTTCTGAAGTTAAATATTTATGCATTTCTTTAATGGAATTTTGCAAAAGTGAAAATATAGGCATTTCCTATCTTTTTCTTTTGCTGCATGTGCAAAACAAAGAAGCACTCTCAGTCCTTTCTTTATATCCTATTTCTTCCCCACAACTTAACAGAACAAAAGAAAACAAGATTTTTTTAAACTTTATTTCCCCCAAACTAAACAACAGGAGGCACATAGCACTGTCTAGTGTAAAGAGAACTGGATGAGGCTTAAGAGGGCTGGCTTCCATTCCTTGTCCAGTCATAGATTTCCTGTGTGACATTCTGTAAGCCATTTAATCTACCCACCATTCCCTACCTGTTAAATAGAGATAGTATTTCCCTACTTCGCAGAGGTGTTGTGAGAATGAAAATCGATTAAAGACTGTGAGGTGTTCAAGTGGTCTGGGGAGGAAAGCAATATAAGTAGATAGAACAAAGCCATGAGCTGCATGAAATATGTAGGTGATTTGCTAATTTTTGCTGCTAATTTGAGGGGCCTTCCCTCACATCAGATACCAAGTACCCTGCACCCCTCCCCATGAGTCTGATCCCCATTGATCACACTGGTAAGATTCAGTGTGTGGAAAGAGGTTGCAGCAGGCAAGCATCGCACTGGGAGGTGAACCTCCCCTATGTCATGAAGTAGAAATTGTCTTTTGATCCTAAACAATAGTGTTGAAAACAATTAAAAGTGTTTTTTTAATTCTCTCAGCCATTCATTATGGCCAGGATTATACTTACACTCAGTAGTGTCATCCTTCACAAATAGATTCACTGATTTCAGTGGGGCTACATCTAGAGTGAGGTACCACTCAATATAACTAAAAGTGGCACAATCCAACTCAGAATTTGTGAAACCCTCAGATTTGTCCTTTTCACAGATTGCTACATAACAATGCCAGAATGTTACAAAAGTATCCCTTACTATGTGTACAATGGCTCCTGTAAGTTTGACTAGCACCCTGATCCTGATTTCACCAGGCTACTAACGTGAGTAAAAAGATGCATGTACATTAGTGTATGGGACATAGGTGGTTTCAATTTCATTTTTGAATTACACGCTTAATTTATATTTTTAAATTATAAACTTTTGTTTATTTTGAACATAAAAGAACAATTTAAACCAGCTAAAACAACTTTGTTTTCCCCATCTTTATCTAACGATAGCACAGATGAATCAGTTTAAAAAACACTTTAAAAATTACATCCAAGCCAAGTTTGAGCTAAAAAAATTTTGCAGCTAAATTATCAAGGCCTCTAAAAGAGTGTTTCTAATGAAAATGCTGACACAACGCTTATTATACTGATATGAATAGCTATAATGAAGACTTCAATTGATGCTTTGGCAAGTCTTATGCAAAAAATCATTCTAAATTTATCTGGTATTCAAAAAAATGCTTAAAGTGGCCAAAATGTTTATGCCACGATTATCATATCAACAATGTTCCTTTTATCCCAGAGGAAGTCAATAAACAAATTCAAGCAATGTGTGAAATGTGCATATTTAGCATCTGTTATACACTCTGTCTTGATAACATTGTTCTCTATGTGAAAAATAGGGCCAAGGGCTCAGCTACTAGTTAAGAAACAGTTGTGTTGAATAATACATTATTGATTATTGTGTCAATTTTCTAAGCCCATTAGCACACTTTCTAAAGTTTTTTTTCTGATGAACTGAGTTTGGCATATGATAAAGGAGCTCTTGTTTCTGAGATATGGGATCTACTTCAATGTGGTAACATTTCCTAAGGCCCACATTCTCCTTTTGATTTTTACATAGAACTCCTTTATACAGCTTAAAATAGCCCTTCACTTTTCTTTTTTAAAGAAAAGTTTAGAAAGGTTTCAGAAGGGTTTGTTACTGTGGGTTAATTACAGCCATGAGGCATGCTCCAAATCTCATTGAAGTTAATGGGAGTGATTGAGGTTTAGTGGGCTTTGGATCATGTCCAGGGAGATTTTGGTGTTAGAAACATAGTTTCATAACCTAAGGGACACCTGCAGGTTAGCATTTTTAGGGATAGCATTTCTTACTGTTTAGTACTATTTATATACTAGCATATACTGTTAGCCTATAAGTTACAGACATTGCCTTTACTTACAACTTATCTACACATAAAACTTGCACCAATTTAAAAAAAATTGGGTTTTCATTTGATTTAGTTAAACTGGTGCAAATACCTGTGTGGACCCTCTTAAAACTTGTCTTATATTGATTTTGCTTAAGGTAGAAAGGAATTTATGTAGGGTAAATCAATATAAACAAGGTTTAAATTGATTTAAGAAGGGCCTCACAGGAGTTTGCACCAGTTTAATAAAATGAATTTAAAAACACACCTTTAGTTACACTAGCGCAATACTGTTCAAATCAGGCATTGAGCTGTATTATCCACACTATTTCAATACTTACAGCATTATGTCATAAGAAAAATATAAATAGCTCCACATGTGAATGTTTAAAGACTAGAGCTGGTTTAAAAAATTGGGATATTTTTTTCTCTCAGACTTATTCAGAGGAAAAAATATTTTTTCCAGAAATTTTTCTACTCCATGAAAAAAAATCTTAAAATGAAACAAAATAACAAATTTGTCAGTTCTAGATGATAGATTCAGGTCAGAATAGATTGACATTTATTATCTTAAATAGATTTCTTGGACTTAAAAGATTGCTCACTAACAGTTAAACACGATTCTGATTATGCATCATCCAGGCAGATTTTTTTCTTTTTTCAGAAAATTATGTTCCAGGATACTTTTGACTTCCAGTTACTAATTACTATTAAATCAAACATTTCTTACAAGGGTTTGTAACCTTTGCAATGAAAGGCAACAGTGAGGTGAAACATGGAAGAAGTTTGAGCTAGTTTGCTATCTTTTAGCTGATGTTTAAAAGCCCCATTTTATTGCTTATTCTAGCATTGTTGAATTCAGTGGCAGCACTTGTTTTGTTTGTTTAAGGGAGACAATGAACCAAATATGATCACTTCAGTTGGAAGACTTTGAAATAGAGGGAACATTTTCAACAAAGTGAAATATGCTAATTTATTGGGTAGATTTTCTAGCCTGGAGTTAGGACACTGGGCTGGAATATGGAAGATCCATGTTCAATCCTCTGCTCCTTTACCCAATTCAGAATTTTTGACTGCTGATCACTCGGAAGCAGGCAGAGCAGGACTTGAATTTAGGGCTCCCCCATCCCTGACTAGCGCCCTAACCAGTAGGATATAATCCCACAAACACATGCCTACCTTCCAGAATCAAAAAGCTCAGGCTTCAATCTGAAAATGGCTAACAGGCCACAATTCTGTTTTCACAAAGATGTTCAAAAGGTTTTGATTTCATTCCTGTCTGAGACTAAAACAAATTTCAAAACCTCAAACATTGCCACAAAACAGAATTGTCATCCTTGGTCAGCTCTGCTTCCAAGACTCCTTTTACCGCTAGGGATTGTTTGCCTCAACAGCTCAGATGGCATTTATTCAACAAAAAATGCTTGATTTAACATTCGATAATTAACTTCACTTTTTCCACCCAACGTTTCCCTTTGCTCTGAAGCCTGTGACTATGTATGACAAAAATAGAACATCACGAGCTGCATAATCTTTGTTTTTTGCCTGGAGAAGGACTCTCATATGTTGAACAACAATAAAAATAAAAAATACCTCCTAATGACAGTGCCTGGCACTGTTACAGCTGATTGCAAGTTTAACTGATAGTGGGTCCTTTCTCAGTATGAGATTTAATTTTCTTTTAGATAGCTAGCTGTGCCTGGTGTCAGTACATATAAACTGTCTTGTCAGCAGTTGGCTGCACACAGTGTTATGGAAGTGCTGAAGTATCCCATGGGAAGGAAAAAGCAAGCCACTTCTCAGCAATATATCAGCACTCTGAGTTGCTGTACGGTACTGCCATCATGTCAGAAATTGGTTGGGCTCATATATTAAACATACTGAGTTATGGATTATATCATCTAATCAGCTGAAGCAAAGAAGTCAAGATATGTTGGGAGAGGGGAGGGAGGAAAACTGAGGGCTACCATATTAATAAACCACAAGTCTTATCAAAGTAGCATATGATTAATCAAAATAGCTATATTATATTCCATTTTGTAACATAGTTAAAAGCAAACCAACATGTAAATGATCCAGATTTTGTTGTTTGAATGATTAAATATTGGACAAAAATATTTCCTGGAAACCCACAGTGTGTGTGAGGGGACAACTTGAGATGGCCAATGGCTCAAACAGAAACCAGTCAAAGCATAAATGAGATGCTTTTTCAGCCTAATTGATTCTTATTCATTAAAATGGTTTAAATACAAAAGATGGATATCATAATGCTAAGTTGTTGAGAGTTGGCTTGGTACTGTCAGTGGTGGGATAATTCTCCTATTGAAGTATCACATATGGAAACTAGATATCTGGTCTCTCAGCCACTTTGACATAGGTAGAGCCATCCCTAGGGTATGGTGAATCAGGGTGACCGCTCTGGGCCCAGTGATTTGGGGGGCCCCACGCTGCAGTGTGAATCTGTTGTGTGGGGCTAGGGGCTGCTTTTTCAAACTGTCGGGGGGTGCTTAACGCCTGGCTGTGTCCCAGGCCCTGCCCCTAGTCCATCCCTTCCTCCAAGCCCCTACCCCTGCCCTGCCTGTCCTCACCCCCACCTCTTTCTCACCCAGTTCTGCAACTCCCCCCAGGAGCATGCCACCTCCCCATTCCTCTCCCTCCCTCCCACCCTCCTTGAATGCCGTGAAACAGCTAATCACGGTGGGTGGGAGGTGCAGGGAATAGTGGGAAGGCACTGAACCATGGGGCCACCCAGTGGTCTGGAGGTGCCACGGGGGTGGGTGGGAGCTGATAGGGGGGCTGCCGCTCGGTGCTCATCACCCACCATTTTTTTCCCTGTGGATGCTACAGCCCTGAAGCACCCACAGAGTCAGCGCCTATACGCTGGCTGGTGGGGGGGGGGGGGAAATGGGGGAGGGCTAGGAGTCCAGGGGGCCATAAAGACTGATATGTCCCAGGCCCTGTGCCTCCCTAGGGATAGCCCTGGACATAAGGACTATCTTCTATGATGTTATAATAGGAGAGTTTATGAACATGTCAAATAAAATGGCTGGCTAAACAAGTCTGTTCTAGAAATGTAGCATGCACACTAAATTCTGCAGAAATGGAAGCACTATTTAGAGTGGAGAATCTCTGGTTAATTATTGTTATTTTCCTATGACATTAAAAAAATAAATGATGCATAGGCATAGGAACCTATTGATTTAGAAGTATTATTCCAATCCTACTCCCAAGTGACTTGAGTTTATTTCTCCCCTAAATCATACAAATTGTCTCTCATATGTTAATCCTACTAAACATTTATTGTTCCTATCTGTTGATCTTTATATTTGTTTAGGGTGAGTAACATGAACACTCAAAAAGTATTCATTTTTAAAAGAACTTAATTTTGCCATAAGGCTCCTGGGCAATATATGAATGTGAATAAGAATTATAAATAGAGGGAAATGTCTCAGTAATTAAAAACTCCTTGTATACTTTTTAGATGATTTCTGCTAATTGTATGTTAATCTTTTATAAGATTTAAGCAACTACACTTACTAACCAGTAATTGATGGGCCTCAAAAATGTTGGATAACATTCAAAAAATCTGGATGCTTTATTCTTCTACCTACAGTATGATCATCTGCCTTATCTTTTGTCTTCTAATAAAATGTTCTTCCTTCTTTTGCTCCAAGAGGATCCATGATTCTTTTCTCCTTAAATTTCCCCAATCTCCTTTCTGTCTGTAGTTTACATAAGGTGTGACATTCTCTTTGGGATAATTTGGGAACCTAATTCCTTGCATACTCAAGACTCCCATGGAAGCCAAAGAATGCGAGATTGGGCCCTACATCTGATGTGTTGTGAGAAGATGGTAAGTTTTCAAAGTTTCCTCATAAAAACTATACAATAATGCATTCAGGGCATGCCTCTGGACAACATCAGCGAGATTGTACTAGAATAATAGACCGGACACAGCAGAGAGAACTAAAGGATTTGAGTCTGCATTTGGGTTATTTCAAAGTTCAGTTCTTCTTTTCCAACTAAGAGCTTGATCTGAGAGTTGCAGGTGCTCAGCCTGTTTAAATTGGAACCAAGATCATATACGGTAGAGACTTTCCAAGGAGCATGTGGTAATAGAAGAGTATTTATCCTCATTGATCCAAACTGTTTAAATACTCATTTTGGAGGTAGGGCTCAGTTTAGGCAGTTCATAATGCTTTACCTTTTAATATCAAGCCCAGAAGCTGTACACTGTACAACTTACTTTAGTCAGACGAGACTGTTGTACTTTCACGCAACCAAAAAAAATAATTGTCTAAGGTCTAGTGGCCATTTTGTTTCACTTACTTGCTCATAAATTGATTTCATCTCTTGCAGACAATCTAGAACTCAGAATACTTCTTTTGTTTACATTTCAAAAAATGTGATAGCTTGTTTAATTATGTCCACAGTTTATGGAAATGAATACCAACAGCAGAGAATCAAGGATGATGGGTTTTTTTGTGTATGACTTTATGCATGTTACTGCAATGTGCTTCCATTTCAAAGAGGACCAATTAAAAATATAGGAACTGTAGAATCTATAGTCATTTATTTCCAAGCATACAAACTTCAGTCAGCTAAAAGACAACTCACATAAGAAATTTAGAACCCCTATCCAACAGAAACTCCTGATACGAGCTACTCATGCTGCACAGGCTTCTGGGATTCAATACATACAGGATCTAATTTTCATCCTGTGAAATAATCCTGATTTCCCATGATGCAGAAAACTCTGGACTTCCACTCTCAACTTACATGTAAATTGTAGGCACCCTAGGTTCTCCAATGAAGCTGAGGTATGTCAAAGATACTCAGATAATCTGTACCATGTGCACAGCTCCATGAGGCTAACTGGAAACCAGCTATGCTTAAAAGAGTTTAGGAAGTAATAACTGTAGACTTAGTGCATATTTCTCTGGATCAAATGAAGTGAAGGGAGGAGCCCTCTGGAAACAGAGAACTTAAAATATGTGGTGAATTTTGATAACCAGGTGCATTCATGTGGTGAGAGCTCTGCAAGATGTGAAAGTATTCAGTACATCTTTAGGCTCTCAGAACTATAGTTTCCTAAACTTCAGAGAGGTAAAACTGGAGTCCTAACAATTCAGGAAGTAATTTCTGCAGGGGTAATTTCTATAGATCAATGCATCTACTGTTCCTATATTAGAAAAGTAAACTTAGCATATAATATTTATAGTCCATGTATGCCCTTCATATGATAACTAAACATGTTTTATAGTAATTTGTCTTATCAAATGTGTGGGTGAAAGAGAGAGCCAGAGAGAAAAATATATATAAACATGTAATTTTAAGTCTAATTCAAAGTGTTGAGATGTTTAGTTTTAACTTTACCCACATTTTATTGAAATAGACAATTCCTGGACAATATTTTTTTCAAAATGATTTGTACTGTATCATAAGTGTAGGCAGTTTTCTTGAGGTTTTGAATGGTTATAACAATTAGGCTGAATCTGCAATTTTATGTTCAGCTTTACAATATCAATTAATTCAAAAGCATACACTTTCAACTCATTGCCAGAATCTCAAAAGGAAATCATAATTTCATTGTAAATCCTGGTCAAAAAATCCAGGATGCTACAGGACATAGTGTGTGATCCTGCACCATTGAGGTCATTAGGTATTTTACTTTTGACTTCAAAGGAAAGAAGATTAAGTGCATAGTGCTTTGGAAGAGTAAAGGTCCTCCCAGTGTCCAAGATAACTCAGAGTTGGCATCTCACACTTTTGCTTTCTAGATACCAGATGGGACTCATGGCAGGACTACTACATAAAGCTAAATTAAAAGGTTGGGTCTGAATGGAATCTCTATCAAATCCTCCTTAACCAAAGATTGACGGTCATATCTCATGAACTTGCCAAAATGGCATGGGGTGGGGGGGGGGGAAGAGAGTGAAGGGAGAGACTTCACTGTGAGGTTGAAACTTACTTTGTGATGGATAGTATGGGCCATACCAAATGAGCACCATACCATCAACTGCCAAGGATTTATGAAATATTTGTCCACACAGTGAAACTAAACCATCATGACAATTCCTCTGTTTATGAACATCCAGCTAACTACTTACTATTTTTTTGATTTGCAGCTCACTCCTCTGCTGGGGAATCTCCAGCCCTTCTAATGCTTGCAAACACTTGCATACCCATTACAATATACTGCATTCATCAAAAATTGATACAGGTGGCACAAGAACAAGTACAGGTATCTGATGAGAGATATGAGCCAAAAAGAAGAGGGTTTTAAACCAACAGCTCTAGCTTGTAACAATGCTACGACCCTAAGTCAATTTCTGCAGTAATCATTGCTAATAGAAGATTAATATTGTATCCAGAAAACATACCAGACAAATATCTTCAGCTGCTTTTAGCAGAAGCTTCAGCACCTTCATGGATGAATAAATTGTAAGTATAAAAATTTCACATCCAGAACATATGGACGCAGAATTTCTGCGGTGTCAGAATTCTTCCATTCCACAGTCATGTCCATTATCACTTTTAGCAGTTGATCCTGTGCCAACTTCTCTTTCCACACTGGTTATTAATTCTGCTGTTATGTCTATTTTATGTACACCATGCCATGGAAGCTCCCGTTTCAGTAACCCCAACTTAAATATCATTTGAGGAGACTTAGAGGACCTACCAGTCATTTGAATTCATAATTATTTGTGGCAATGCTCACAAACTATGACAGAACAATATCTGAACTAAGTCAGAAATCCAAGATAGTCTGCTATCATTTTTCTAGTTCAAATCAACAGAATATCCTTTTAAATACAATGGTAATTGTGAATTCTATAAATGCTAAGTCAGATCATTCAGTTGGGGGGAAATACATACTATGAATGGATAATCTGAGTGGCTTTCTGTAGAAAGAATAGTTTGCTTTAAGAATTTACCTTAAAAATTATGAGATGGCCTCACTCTTTTATGTATGAGGGCAGGACTACACTACAAACTCTGTATTGGCACAGCTGCATCTCCGTAAAAGGCGGTAGCTAGATCAACGGGAGAAGCTCACCCACCAACATAGCGCTGTCTACACCCATAAGTGACGTAGTTATACCAAAGTAACTGTGTAGTATAGACATGGCCTGAGTTATCTGCTGAAAAATAATTTGTTGCTGGTGTGTTCTTTTAGTTTGGGAATCTGTTCACGGTTCTTAATAGTGCTTAAGCAAATCTTTTATAGATTTTGTAACAGTAGTCTGCTATTTTTTTTTACTTTAGTTTGTGATGTTATCATAGCATAACAGTGGTACTTTACACCTTTCCACACAGGTTTTCTACCATTTGGTTTCTTTAAAAAATGAAGACTTTACAAAAATCAATTCAGACTGATTTAATTTTTCAAAAATGAAGGCAAAAATTTTATCAGGATGAAATCTGCTTCTAATTTTCCCCATCAAGGCAATGACAAGACACAGGATTAAGTCAGGACAAAATTTGGTCCTAAAAGCAGATGGGCTTAAACCTAATATTAGAAATTATAGATGTGTCATACAAACAAGAGCTTCAGTTCATTATACATCAGGAATGCATTTTAGTCACATAAAGTATTTCATTTAAATGGTTCCAGGGCTTAGGATAGACAGTGGTAGGGAGATTGGCATCACACATTAAAATTTCCATCATTCTTCATGTTGTCACTCCTTAGAAAAATTTACACTGCATTTTTTTTAAATGACATTGTTGAAACAGTAGTTTTCTCCTTTCTCTAATAATGCCTCTGTGATTCTGTGCTGAGTAATGGAAAAAGATTCTAACCACCACTAGGCAGACTGGTGGACAAAAGAAGTTGACAGATGACTGTAGAACTCAGTATTTACCACATACAAGTTTGGGGACTGGTGACATTTTAAAAACATAATAGTATTATTTAGTCTTTTACATGTCTAAAGAACTATGCAAACATTAAGGAACAATAAAATAATGATAACATTGCTCTTCTTCTGAGATCAACATCCTGTTTCTGACAGCAGTGTCAGCCCTTTGCCAAATGGTAGCTGATATGGGGCATTGCAGGTTGGTTTTCCAATGGAGGAGAAATGAATCTTCTGGAGAATGAATAGCTTGTAAATGTAACTTGCTTTATTCAGACATTTACCAGTTCTGGAACCAATATGCAGGCAATCTCTTCATTCAGGAATCACAGGCCAACATCAATGCCTGAAAATACAAGGGAAGAACTCTGCCTCAAAAACTGACTCTAGATGGAGATCAAGGCAGTAAGCAAATTCTCCTGCCTCTAGCACAGCTCCCTCTATCCAGAACCTGGTAGAACCAAAAACTAACACCACCACAAGCATTTCTTCCAAGTCTACAAACTTGTTTGCATGTTATGATGGTGGGGCCTAAGATAGGTAACCAGCCTCTTTCTGAGATCCATGATCCATTGCTGGGAAATGTCCCTCCAAAGGTTAAGTTGGAGACCTGACTTGGGGAAAGACAGGCTGAGAAAGCAGGGAAGTATATAAGCCCTGCTGTTTTTTAAGTGGAAGACAGACTGGGAAAGAAACAAGCTCTGCTGTTGGGGATGTCCTGAAAGTTATAGGCAAGTGAGTTATCAACTGACTTCTTTGTTTATATAATGCTTTTTAATGTGAACCTGAGACAAACACCTTTATGAATATCAGAACCAGTTTCTGTGGGACTGTGGATTCATTTTACTGCCTTTTTGGTTTTGGTGGTGAATGGAAATATAAAGCCCTGAGCAGAACTTTCTTGTTTACAAATTACATGTCTTGTTTGTTAGATTTTCCACAGAAGATAGCTGAAAACGATCTCCTAAAAACGAGTTCTCTGCAATGACAATAATATATCATAAGAAATTAGTATTACAAAATTCTTAGAAAAAAGTTTTCTACTTGCAAGATTTCCACAGTAGTAGAGATGAATGCCAATGCTGTGTGAGCCAAACAAAATGGAAAATTTGTGAGAGAAAGAGTAACTTGAATCTTTAATGATGATTAGCATTTTCCCAACAAATAACAAATAGCTGAACACTGATTTTTTGGACAGAAGCTGTGAGGTGTGTAAAATTACTTCTGTTACGTATATGCTAAATGGCATATAAAATGAAATGTTAATATGCTGCTTAGATTAATTGGAGTGAAAGGCCATAATTTCACTCTTATAAGGAAAAAATATTTTTCAAATACAATACAAAAGCAAATGAAGTGCCAAATACTGTAACCCACATTCACACTTTACTCATGCTATACTTCCATTGAAATCAATGAAAGTTTTCCCAAAGTCACCCGAGTCACTATCCTGAACGTGATCCATAACTTCCCAGCTGAGAAAGCTACAGATGTAGTGCCCTGAGCCATGAGGGGAAGGGTGAAATTATCAAATGGTCCACTCTGGCCAATGACAGGAGTAGTGTTCATAAACTATAGAGGGAGCAACATTCACTTCTAATGAACTAGAAAAGGAAAGAAATAGAAAAAATTGTTGGTATAGATGGTGTAGATCATGGAGGACCCCATCTTCCTCTCCCCTCAACTTTCCACTGTTTCTACCTGGCGGTGTGTGTGCTTGTATTGAAGGTCAGAATTTGCTTCAAGGACATTTATTTTTGCTATATTGCAATTTCCTTGTTGCTTCATTGATTCTTTTTGTAGGAACTGTTTCCCTCTGCAACAGTTTATGACCTAACTATTCGCAACATAAACAGCTCAGCAAGTGGAGGAAAGAAGACTAAATATCAGTCAGGAAGTTCTTTTATTTGAAATAAATGTGTTTTAAAGGGTCAGTGGGCAAGGAGGAGAAGAAGAGAAGCCTCTCAAAATATAAGTGAGAGGGAAGACTGAGCCTTTCCCTTATTTCATCTACACAGGTTACAACTGATCGTCCTAATCATTTGAAGGATGCGCTCAACTCTTCAAGTCGTATACATTTATTTATAGGTGTATTAATATCCTTCAAATGATTAGGACGATCAGTTGTAACCTGTGTAGTTGTTATAAACAGCATGAGAGTCAATGAGCTTGCATGCTTTAACAGTTATTAAGTGATAGCTCTTTATTAAAGTTAATATGAAAGATATTATTCAGTAGCAACAGTCATAAAACCTTACCTGCTCAAGAAGTTACAATACAAAGAGTAATAAGACATGTAAGAGCTTTGACAGTTTTTAGTACCTAACATTAACCCTTAAGTTATTCTCAAATATTTTATAATATGCAGTAGAAAATACTTAAATATGTTTCAATAACTAATGAATACATAGTGCTTGCCCATCCTAAAGGATGGCATATTAACAGCACACTCAAACAAAAATACTTATGAATTTAAGAACGCACAAAGTATATTTTAAAGAGGAATACTTTGTGCGTTCTTAAATTCATAAGTATTTTTGTTTGAGCATGCTGTTAATATGCCTCCCCTTTAGGATGGGCAAGCACTATATATTCATTAGTTATTGAAACATATTTAAGTATTTTCTACTGCCTATTATATTCATATATATTTCAAGACTGGTTTTTAACAGAAATGATACACACAAATGGGAGCACATAGGGTTTTAGCTAGACAGGAGCAATACCTTCCAGGTGGGATTTTTCAAAAGTGCCTAAGAGAGTTAGGCACCCAGCTCACACAAAATGTCAATGGACATTGAGCACCTAACAACTTCAAGTTCTTTTGAAAATCCTACCCTCTAGTCTTGTGCATCATCAGGAGAGTGCAAAGAAACAGAGAGATTAAAAGGTCAGTGTCTCTAACTCAGACAAGTCTGTCCTCTTTCCTTATTTTCCCATCTTTTTTTGCTTCTCCTTTTCTATATTCCATCTTCCAGGCCAAATTATTATTCTATTTACAGTGTCTTCTCTGGTGCTGACCACTGTAGTATCTGAACACCTCATAAACTTAATAGATTTAGCCCCACATCACTGTTGTGAAGCTAAGCTACTTGCCCAGGTCATAGAAGACTGTGGCAGTTCCAAGAATCAAAACCTAATTTTCTGAATCCCAATCCTGTTTCTTACTTTCCCTCTCTAGTCAGTGGACTACTTTCACTTTTTCTTAGATTCTAAGAATTAGAAAAAATTCCAAGAAGTAGCACCAGAAAAATTAAACAAAACAAATTTCCAATTTATTTACCAACAGTTACTATGCCAGGGCATCTGAAATTCTCCTGTTATTTCTTTACATATTAAATAGTAGATAATGGCAGTAGCTTAAATGCTGTGATGTGGTAACTGATAATATATTATTGACTTTATAATTGTAACCAGAACACAGTGATGGAAAGAAGATCTCTGTAAATAAATATGGTGCCTTGAAGATAAATCTTTGTATCTATAGGTTTTCTGGTCTCATGAACAATTCTGATTTAGGATTTCAGATATGGGACCTTGAATGAGTCTATCCCAATAGAACAACATACTATACAGACAGAGCCTCAAAGCATGTATGTGCATATGTGCACACATTACTATGATGCAGTGAGGTGCTCTCAGTTTTGCCTAAGGATTGGAAAGTTGTGGCCCTATTTTTCTAAAGCTTCTTGTTTATTTGTTCTCTTTCATACTCTATTTTGCAATAGTTCATGTCACACTACAAATGTATTACTGTAATCAAGGCAGTAATATTTGATGTTTTTCATAGCTGTGATGAAAATAGCTTTGTACCATTCTATTTATGTAAGAATAGGAGAAGTAGTTGAGCTCATTTTGACTCAAATGTCAACATTTTGTTGGTCTCCATTTATTTCTTTGAAGTGTTTCACTCGACAAAGAGCAATCTCTTTTCCTCCTTGATTTTGCAGCTTCCCTAAACTCTAGGTGTTAGAATTCTTGCTTTAGTTAGAATTTTTGTCTCCTGGCTCCATTTTTTGTTTTATAGTTGCATGTATCATTGCTCAACACGTTTTAGGGTGAAATTTGCTCCAGTGCACGGAGGACACTGAATGACACTTTAGCTTTGTGTTAAAGGCTTAAGTGGGGCACAAAACTTTCATGGGTCATCTGTACAGGAAGATAACTTCATTGTGAGTGTATTTTATTATTCCTATTGCCATAGTAACTAGAGGCTCCAATCCCTGATTGGGTCCCCACTGGATTACGCCATGCACTACATCTGCTAGTAAAACAGTCAACATTTTTCCTCCTTAATCAAAAGTACTTTCTAGTGGAAAGAAATCTGAATACCCTATAGAACAGTGGTTCTCAGTCAAGGGTGTGTATACCCTGCGGGTACTGAGAGGTCTTCCAGGAGGTACATCAACTCATCTAGATATTTGTCTAGTTTTTCAACAGCCTACATAAAAAGCACTAGTGAAATCAGTACAAACTAAAATGTCATACATACAATGACTTGTTTATACTGCTCTATATACCATACATTGAAATGTAAGTACAAAATTAATATTCCAATTGATTTATTTTATAATTATATGGTAAAAATAAGAAAGTAAGCAATTTTTCAGTAATAGCGTACTGTGACACTTTTGTATTTTAATGTCTGATTTTTGTAAGTAAGAAGTTTTTAAGTGAGGTGAAACTTTAGTGTATGCAAGACAAATCAGGCTCCTGAAAGGGGTACAGTAGTCTGGAAAGGTTGAGAGCCGCTGCTATAGAAAACCTGTAGCAACAGAATTTGAAGGTGGTGAGGGGAAGGATTTGAAGAATCTATATTTTCTCTCAACACCTATGAGTAAAACATAGATGACACAATTATAGGCACCTGTCAAAGGGATAATCCCCCTTAAGTAAAGATGCCAGCATACATCAGTGACTAAAGGTGAGTCGTGAGAAATATACCTGCATTTTAAGTCAATGCCATTTGACTTGTACTAAGGAAGTAACTGCAATTCAGTCTAATGCCAAATCAGTCGTAGGCATATTGCTAGTTTTAAAAGTTACCACAGAAAAGAAAGGTAAGCCTCATGACTAGGTCTCAAAATTATTTGAGACTTGTATTAATAGACAGTGCAGATCAGCAACTTGTAGGAAAAGAATATTCTTATGAGAGAACATTAAAACAGCATGACTGACTTTTATTAATATGGCAGTTCTGTAAAGGAGCATGAAGAATTAATTTTTAAACTGAAAATTTATACATTTACGTCTGGTATTATGATTGTACAGTAGTAGGCACAGAGCAAAGCATTCATACCATCATGACAAATGAACTTCTCAAAGTAACTTCTTGTGCTTCCACTAAATGCAGACAAAATTGAGGAACGGCTCATTAACTGCAAAGCACACATCATTAAATAATCTAAGCAGGCCTCCCTGCCAACTTCATACAAGTGTTGGTAGTATTCAAATCTCCTCACCCGGTCTATTATGGAGCCAGGAGTAGAAACATTGCCAAGTATGACATTCATCCTCTGACAGTAAAATATTTTCTGCTCTTTATTTCCAATTTAAAAGCACAAGAACTGGGGATTTGGAGGTGGGAGGGAAGAGTAGCCAGCATTCATTGTTACACTAAAATCAGCTCTGATTTACATTGGTTATGCATTCCTGGTATTCTGTATATCCTGTAGGAGTTCGCTGCTGCTGCAGAGCAAATTGCATTGAGTAACATTCAGTCCCTATAAACTGCTCCCTTCTGGCAGGGCAAGTGAAGTTCTAAGTTTCCTGGACATCAGTATCATTAGACAATGTGCTTGAATCTACTAAATACCTTCGAAGAGAAACTGAGAACCCTACATTTCCATTCAATGTGAGTAGAGAGCATCCCAGTATCTTGCAGGATTTATACCATTTTCAAAGACCTGTATGGTGATCATTGTAAAATATAGCTGAAACCTACAGATCTGACTATAAATTCTTACACATCTAGCTGGAAATTCTGGCCTCACAGAACTTTGAGTCAAACTCAAACCTCCATTGACTTTAGTGGGGCCTGGATCTCTAGAATGGAACTAAATGTCTAGCCATACATTAAGCATTAAGATACTATTAAATCACTGGGTGGGAGAATGAACTTCTGTAGAACATCAGAAATTATTTCACTTCTAATCTTCATTTGCACACTAAGAAATATAACCTGTAAGGTGCTGGGCACATCCCACAAATAGGACTGAAGAGGGATCAGGGCATTCAGATTGGGCCCAGACAGAAATAGACATTATGTCATGATGGAATTATATTGTAAATCATTCTCTTATTTTGGCCCAGTCATGCCTGCTGCTGAGCAAGAACTCCATTTAAGTCAATGGGAGTGGACAATGCTCGGAATATTAACCCAAAAGACCTTATCACGTTGCTTGGGATTGGGGGTTTTCAAAGTAGCCTAGGGGAGGTGCCCAACTCCTATGGAATTTCAATGGGATTTGAGCACGTAACTCCCCTAGGTGTCTTTGAAAATTCCAGCCTAAATCCTTAAGTCATGATGAGCTGGGCACATTATTTACAGTAAATACACTTGATTTAGTTCTTTTCTTCTGTTCTCAGCTTATGCAACAGAATTCAGTATTTATGATTGTGTCAAAATGATTTGACAAAAGATGTACAGAAATGGCTGAGAGCTCTTTAGTGATGACAAGTGACAAAGAGCCCTATTTGCATCTGATCTGAATGATAAACCTCCAGTAGAACAGCTCCCCTAACACTATGCTGAACCATCAGTGCTGCACTGATTTCAAGGGAAGAGTGTCACCTGCTGAATCACCATTACTTTCTTAATTGCCTGCAACATTAATTCCTTTCTCTTCATTAGGGACAACATGAGTTGCCCCAAGACAGCAAAGATTTCAATGTGCTGAAGGGGGAAACTTGGGTCATGAGTGTCTTCTCCTTGTGATTCTGCTGTTAGTGTATGAGAGGGATATTGTTTTATTGCTGAGTGGAGTTTGACTCCTCTCTCCAAGGACTGGACCAGCATATGAGTTATTGGCTCACTTAAGACTGCAGGGCCCTTAAAGCATATACAGTGGTGCTTATGCTCAAGAACTGTCTTGCTGTTTTGTATCAATCCAGCCACTCCTTGCTGATAGAATCTCAGGTATATTCATAGGTACTATACCTGCAGGTACTATTAGTTTTCAAATTTTAGCATCTAGTACCACTCTGAAGGGCAGACAGAAGAGGTTAAAAGAAAAGAATAAAGACTGAAAAGCACAAACCATGCCATCGATGATTTACAGATTAAGCAATGCAACCTGACAAGGTAGTCATTTGCAGTGATTATAGCAAAACTGCTTTTAACTGTAAGAAACTTCTCTCTATTCCTTGTGCTACAAACTGCTGTCTTATTTTATTATTCAATAAATAAATAACCTCTTTTCTCAACAAGTGTTCACTTTTATCTCTGAAAATCTGCCTTCCATTCCAAACCTGGCTTTTTGGGTTACTGCAGGTATGTTGGTATTGGCATTTTTACTGACAAATTGAAAAGCAACATGTCTCAAGAAGTGGAAAG
Organism: Gopherus flavomarginatus; assembly: GCF_025201925.1. Taxonomy (NCBI): domain Eukaryota; kingdom Metazoa; phylum Chordata; order Testudines; family Testudinidae; genus Gopherus; species Gopherus flavomarginatus. The sequence goes on from NC_066619.1 coordinate 181,020,463, forward strand.
GGGAAAAAAAACCCAGGGCTGTGATGGTTTTTACAGCTAAAACATCAGTTTACACCTGTCAGACAAATTACTGGGTGTGGCTGGTACATGATGCCTCCTAGAGCTTTAAACTGGCATAATGCCAGCGTGCCTAAGCTGACTACTGCTTGCAGATGTCACCATTTCTTCCATGGCTACAGGAACACTCCTATTAAGCTGAAAAAGCAGGTAGCTACATCAAAATACAATTTTAAAAAGAGAAAACAGCATTTTGTTTGCCCAACTTGCAAAAGGTCTGGAACTGTTCCTATTGAAGGCAATAGTAAAGCTCACATTGACTTCAGTGGAGCACGATCTCAAATCTACAATAAAACTGTCCACCCCATGTCTTCACTCCAAATTGGTCACTTTAAAGGGGCATTGTGAACGTTGACAGATGCAAACACTCGACCAACCCAAAAGGTAGCATTTTTGTTTAAAAAAAAAATTCTTTAAGATCTACCAGCACTTCCAAACCAATAATTGCAACATTGGTAAAATGCCAACTGCTAAGCTTAGAGAGACAAGGTAGGTTGAGGTAATATCTTTTATTGGACCAACTTCTGTTAGTGAGAGAGACAAGCTTTCAAGCCACACAGAGCTTTTCTTCAGGTCTGCTAAGTTGGTTGACCCATCAACACCAATGCCAGGTGCACTAAATCCCACAAATCTTCTGCTTTGCCTACCTTCTGTATTCTAGCAATGCAGGGACGGTCTTGAAATTTGTAAGAATAAGACTTAACATGAGACTGGCCAGTTTTGAGAGTGAGCTTTAACAGCATCAACACATCACCAACCTTTGCTTTTCCATCTTGACCCTGTAGTTTAGAAATTGTATGATTCTCCTCTTTTCTAATAATCCCCAAGGGTCGTTGCAGGACATTATTAACCATGACTGTATCTTGATATATACGTAGGTTTTCTTTTTAATTTCTTTCCTGTTTACAAAATATTACTTTGTAAAAAAATATTGCTTTCTTTCTCTGAATAAACTGTTAGGTTTAAGTGCCTATTGGTTTGATTGGGACACCGGTGCATACAAGTTCTCTGCCATAAGTGTTAATGCTAGGGGCTTAGCACAAAGAAATCCTGGCTCACTCAGTTCAAAGTCATTTTGGTCTATTTGCTTAGGCCTGGTTGTGCATTACCCATAACTCTCCCACCCTACCACTACACACCACATACCCCAAATAAGGGCCAAGAGTAATTTCAAGTATACAGGGACTTCTCCGCCAGTCAAATATACCAGTTTATAACAATCAACACTATTGATTCAAGATCTAGATTTTGTAATAGGAACTTCCTTATAACACGTTACTCTAGTGCATTTCCCTGTTCATAAACCCTCACTGGCACTATAGAGTGAAAAGATAAACAAAATAAACGCAACCCTTAAACAGCTGTCTCACATTCACAAAATGCCTTCATTTCCATTAGGACCAAACACCCTCCATCACCACCCCCCCACACACACACACACACGCACGCACACACCTCTGTCTTCATGGCTACTATTGTGAGCAACAAAATACCCCAGGGGAATTTGACTAATAATGGAGAGACCCTCCATCTGATCTGAATCAGCACCTAAAATTTAACATGATTATCCAACCAGTCTCTTTGCTTTTCAGGTTTAAAGGTTTGATTGTCTTTTACACTGAAGTGTAAAGGGGCCTTGATATAGGTGTAATATCTACACATACACCGCCAAAACAGTGTAAAGTGCCTTAATTCAAATGAAGATAAGATTGTAATTTTGGTTTTCATCTTGGCAAATGTACTACACCCTTAATAACATATGGAGATTTATTTACACTGACAATAATAGAAAAATATATTTTTAAGGTAACATTACTATAAATGCTATCGTTTCAGATGTGAAAGTAAGGAAACAGAGTGTCCTGGCATCCCCAAATAATCCTGTTTTGCCTCTTTTCATCTTTCCATGAATTTTAAGGTAAATCTTTGACTCTGTTTTTAGAAAGGGGAAGGAAGAGGTTCTTTAAATTTATTTCTGCTGTTTAATGAGTGCCTAAAAGTGAAAGAGAAAGTTCTCCCACCATCAGGTTGGATTCTGTCATCCATCTCACACTGAAGGTATGTCTATACTGCACCAAGGTGTGATTTCAGCTTGGGTAGACCTACTCATGCTAGCATTGCTAAAAATAGCAAAGAAGACACAGCAGTATAGGCTTCAGTGCAGGCTATACAAGCCCACCAGCAACCCTAGATATGTACCAGCATTGCTAACCTATGCTGAAGCCCATGCCACACATCTACACTGCTATTTTTAGCCATGTTAGTATGGCTAAAAACTAGTGCAGGTGTATTTATCTGAGCTGCAGTCACAACTCAGAGTGCAGTGTAGACAGATGCTCAGTGACTCAGTACATACTAATGGGAATACATGTGTGAGTACTTGTTACTCAAGGTGAGCAAGAGTTGGAAAATCTGGTCTGTAATGAACACACTTACATAAATGAAAGGACATATGTGAAACAGGCAATAGAAAGCCTAACTGAAATAAAAACAAAAAACAGGAAACAAAACATTTGCAGAAAGGAATGGTGCATGGATATGAAGCAATCAAAATGAATTTCACTCCTGAGGTAGGAGCACAATATCATTTCCATATCAAACTGCAGCATTGCTGCTGAAGAAATTGACTTTGTACAAAATCCACAAACAAAACTAGCAACCTAATGAAACCAACCAATCAGAAAATGTGCGCCTAGCATCAAAGAACAGAAGGACATATAAACTAAAGGTCTTTTACTTGGGAAAAGTAGCCATTAAAGTCAAATGTTCTGAGGGGAAAAAATCTCACATAGCACCAATACAAGAAGATAACTTCACCACAAAGACAAATAACCATGAGTGGACTTTCCACATTCAGTGATGTAGATAGATACATAAAATGGTGTTTAAAATGTCATGATGAATTCCTATTAAAGTGATCCTGTATCAAGTGGTAAAATAAAGCAAATTAAGGCAGCAACTAGCTAGTCTGAAATTGTGTCTACAGAGACAGAGGTTCAAGCTGATATTGACTTTCAGCTGACAGCAATTATGCCACGTTCTGCTTCTGGAAACAACTTGTAGCTAGAGAGAGTGATGAGCAGGATTTAATCCATTTCCTTTTCCTACTGGAACTGAATTTGGGATTTTGGTCTTTAACTCCCTGAAATGTATACATGTTAAATGGAAGTGGAGAGTTATGCATAAGAAAAATGTGTGTAGACATATGTTGTGTTCCTGCTGATGGATGAATATGTATTCTCACAGCAACTAGTTATCTACTGTGTTTTACTTCATTGTCAATGAATCTATACAGTCTTATTCCTTGTAATGCTGGTGCCCATTTAATGATGATATACTTTTATGTAACTTTTTCTCCCACCTTTCAGTGCTATAAAGAATGAATTGTCACCGCCCTTCATAGCACAAGGCAATAAAAAACATGACTAATAAGATTCATGATGTATGAAATCAGCTCTTTACTAGCCATTGACTTACTCAGTATGTCGCTTGCATAGATCCTTTATTGATCAATTAGCAGCTTTTACCAGAGTAAGGGCAGGCAGTGGATACCACACAAGGGCTAATAGGCTGCAAAAAGTAAAGCCTGGGAAGTATTGTAGGCAGTGAACAGGGTTGTTTTGTTTCCTGTAATTGTAAATAACAAACTGTATTACTAATGCTAATGTAACACAATATTTGTTACTGCCTTGACATAGTCTATTTAAATATTCAAGAAGCTGTCCTTTCCAAATACTTGCATTCAGCTTCAGTCAATTAAACAGGGGGTTGTCCACTGCAGTTTGAACAAATTTCTTGGGCTACTTCATCACTCAGCGACCCACAGTGACTATACAAAATTTGGTAATGGTATTTATAAAGAGCAGTTTTGTGAGGTTGTCTTCTGTTTGTTAGTGGGTGATATAAGGGATTTATCCAAACAAAGGGATTCTGTATTCTGAATCTGCTGAAGCAACTATATCACCTTATACTAGTATAAGTACAAAATTTGATTGTTACTCTATACCTGTACCTGGGCACTAAGCTCTGATCTGCCATTTTACCTACTCATGAAAAGGCTGCAGTGCTGATGTCACTTGTTTATCTGGCAAACATGAGATCAATAAACTCCTGGGGAAGTCAGAACCCACACAACATTGCATTTTCTATGGAAGATTAGCTGAACTGAAATGTCTGACACCTCTGTGTCAGCTTTTCACATTACAAAAGAAAATGTTATTCCTCTTCCTTCACAGTTTCTGAAGGAAATGAGAGAGATGTCAAACTGTCAGACACTTAAATCTTAGCCACTCATTAAACAAAAAGTGTTATATAAAATCAGTAATTTTGCCAGCTTGGAATAACCTACAGCATTAGCAATTACCTAGAAACATGTACTCCATTACTTCCATAAGCTGTTTAATTTGAAGGTCAAGTCTAATCAGTATATCCGATCATCTTTACCCCTATGCCTTCCTGCATGTGTGGTGGAGGTTTTTATTATTGTTGTTTATTATTATTGCTACCTCTAAGGATTCACTTTCTAGTTTCACTTGAAAGGCTGAGAGGCTTCAGGAACATGCCTCTTGTGCTTTGTGATTCAGATCAGTAAAGAAGAAATTTCAATGTTTTCCTTGTCAATTAAAATATCTTTGTATTTATTATACATGGCTAGTTATTCTGATATTTTCAGAGGGAAAACATTAGGTGTTTCAGAGACTGAAGGGAAAAACCTAATATCCAATTAAAGATATATGAAGTCACGATGACTATTAGAACTAGTTTGAAAATGGAAAGAAAACTTTGAAAAAAGCTCGCAAAAAAGAAGTTGAAAAAAATGTGACCATCTCCCATGACCACTGATCTCATATAAGTTATGTTTTAATTGTTTTTTCAAGGAGATCATTATAGAAATCTAAGTGAGAAAGTGTACAGTATCTGCTACAGGACAGGTTTTATCTAGGAGAATAAAATCAAAATACTTACAATCTAATTTTACAAATTGATCATTTCAGTGTTACGCTGCTCAACTGTTTAGTGTGTCCTGGATACTGATGAGGCCTTCTAGAGTAATACTTTAGCTTATGCTGCATTTCAAGTCTTATTAATTTTGCTACCATTCCCAAGTAGAGCCATCACAATTTTTTCTCGTGATATATAACAGCATTCAGATGATCTTACAATTGTTGCATAAATCTCTAGAACATGGTAGAGACTCTCTTCCAGTTCTGAAAAACATCACATTGCTTAGTTAATGGCCATATTTACTTGGAATTTGCCTTCCTCATCAGTTATTGGGTAGAAATAGAAAGTGGTTTTGTTTTTAAAAAATTCATGCAATTTTTATGGACCAATGAGCATAAATCTGAATTTAACTTCTCCCCACAACAGTGGCTATGACTCTCACGTCATCAAAATGTACAGTTAAAGCAAATCTGTGCCCTATACACTCATTGGATCTAATTTAAACTTTGTCCTTATTAACCGAAGTGACTGGAAAAATAGAATATAATTTAATGAGTTGATATACTTCTCTCTCCTTTTTTTTAATTATGATAAAGTAATGTCTCTTACAGAGCTAAGACACAAACAGAACATGCTAAACTTTCTTTTCTTTCTAGATAAGGAGCTTTCTCATTCAGTCTAACGTTAAAGTTGATAGAACTGGAGAGCCCTTCGTTTTTGAACAAATCGAGTTTTAAATAAGGAAACTAAGAATGTGTGAGGAAATTTGTACAAAGTATTGTCTCTGATTCATTGGCTTAGTGAAGAAAAGTTATTGAAAAAGGGCACATTCAGTTGATCTGGAGGGCTCTATTATGTTTGTTCTGTTTCGACAAATGTATTAGAGATGCAACATAAGATTGTGATACAAATGTACTGGGTACCAGAGAAAATGAGCAAGATGACAAGTCACACATTTCTGGGAGATATTGGAGGTGATGAAATAAAGGAACCCTGGTTTACATGCTCTGGTCTCACCTGAAATTATCTCAATATTGGGATAATTGGGCCCAGATGCACAAAGGTATTTAGGCTGATTTCTGATGAGTTCAATGGAAAGACAAGGTGGGTGAGGTAATATCTTTTATTGGAACAACTTCTGTTAGTGAGAGAGATGCTTTTGAGCTATACAGAACTCTTCTTCAGGACTGACCTAAGAAAGAGCTCTGTGTCTCTCACTTGAAAGTTTGTCTCACTCTTTCACCAACAGAAGTTGGTCCAATAAAAGCTATTACCTCACCCACCTTCTCTCTCTAATATCTGGGGACTGACATGGCTAAAACAACACTGTATACAACGATTTCAGTGACAGTCTGGAACATAAATACCTTTATTAATCTAAGTGGAATGAATCTGGTTTTTCAATACCAGGTACTCTGGGATATGATACATTAGGGGTACTTAAACTCTAAGGAATGTAACAAGAATAATTGGATGCAAATTTGCTGTATTTTATATGTGGCTTATTCGTGATAATATAGCCTCTTTGCATGGTATTTTATAATGATTTTGTCTCTGAATATATTGCACAGCAATAAAAATAAAATTGGGAGAAACAATAAACTGTGAATTTCTTTTCACAGTTTCTAAGGGGAAAATGTAGAGGCAGCAAGCATTTCTGCAAAGGGAAACGGAGATCTGCCCAGACAGAGTCCCTATGATGAAAGTCTGACAAGAACAGGCTTTCTGTTATGATTCTAGTACTTCTGCTTTGTGTTTGGGTCAGAAATATCTTGGCAGCAGTCTTTCTGATAGTGTGTCAGCACTTCATCCAGCTGGAACAAACAAGCTCACAGTTGTTCACAACTGGAAAATAGTGATGATAATGAAAAGCGGTGCAAACACTTTTGAACATTCAAAAAGCTTTGGTTTGGGTTACGTTTTGGTGAAAATTTATTCTTATTATATCCAAACCAGTTCAACCTACCTTATTCTGATGCAAGAATGATTGAGCATTTGTGAATGAAAGACTGTGGCAATTCAGTGGTAAGAATGTGGATGAATAACAAGTAGTCAGGGTCCTTTTTTTAACCTCCCTTTGAGACCTACTGCATTCTCTTTTCTTCCTGAGTTTTTGTGTGTTTTCCCTGGTAGTAGAGAAAAAATGAAAAAATAACAAAAAAATATGCTAACATTGTAAGAAAGAAAGAAAGAAAGATTTGTGGGGAAATATTTTATTTATTATGTGAAAGAATATTCTATATACATTTAAAATGACTTATTAGGTAATCTAGCCCATCTTCATGCCAATGCACAATTATTTCCTAAAACCCATTTTTGGTGTTTTACAGTCTTGTGTAAAATTTCCCAAGCATTGTGGCTTCTATCATTTCCCTTTAGAAATTATTTCTCTGTTAGAAGGCTTTTTCTGAAAATTAGCCTACATTTTCATTTCTTGTTTTCATTCTATTTTTATTTAAACTTTGTTCCATTATTACTAGGTATGTCCCAGGAGAACCAGTACCTCTTACTGCTTCTGACCTGCTGTGTGTCTTTGGATAAGTCATTTAACCTCTGTGTTTGTTTCCCCACCTGTAAAATGGGGACAGTAATATTTCCCTGTGTCACAGGGAGGCTGAGTTTAAATGAATTAATGTTTGTAAAGGGATTTCAGAGCCTCAGACAATGTGTTTAAAAAATGAAAAAAAGTCTTATATAAATGAAGATCAGCGGGTCCTGGCGAGACACAGGAAAAGACCTGATAACAAATAGATTTTTTGTTTTAATGAATCACATTTAGGATTTTTTTTTAACTTGGGAAATAAAAGAGCTAAGTGCTTCCTATTTCTTCTGGGGCAGAATTTTGTTTGGATTGAAACTCAGAAGGTGAAATGAAAATAAATGTATTGTTTAGCTACACGACCTCTTATAGTAGAGTCATTTGAACTCCCTCCTGAAATAGAGGCAGTTCATACATACTGTATACATAACAGCAGCAGTTGCCAAATGATTTTTAAAGGGGCCAGATGTCCCCATAAGTTTGGAAGGTCTCTTCTTACATCAAGGTAGATATTTATACGAGGATCAAAGAGGAAGCCTTCCTACATTTACCCTATGGACATATTACTCTGTAATTGCCCATTACAGATAATTTTAACCTTGCCTTCACAAATAACACAAGGAGAATCACATATAATTTTCACCCAGAGTAGAAGAATGGAGAAGGAACCGCAGCTTTAATTTAATTTAATTTTAGTCACATTGTTTAAATTTATCATTAGAAGGCACTATGATACTTTATGGTACGGTAAGGTCACATCTTCCTCTCAAGCAGATAGTATGGCCAGACTAGAGATGGATATTGGAATAAATGGTCCATTATTCTGATTCTATATGTGATTCTTATTAGAAGGGCATATGTGTAAGAAAGAATGAATAAAGCTCACTGGAGGAGCATCCAGCTCAGGCCTCTGATGCAAGAGGACACTGCTGTTACATCACCATTTATCCAAGAAAAGGTTTAAGATCCTGTGTAGACTGATCTACCTATTGTAATTGTTATCATTACTGACTTCTGTGTACAATTTTACAAGCAGTATGATAAGTAATAATTTCACAATCTTACATAGCTTCTGTGCAAAGCTAGATGAAACAATCCCATTTCATATGTTTTGTTTTGAATTTGGGATTGTGAACCCCCAAACTAAGAAAAAAGTTTCCATGAGCCCCTGCAAGGCAAAACTGCAGTCTCATATAGTGGCATGAATGTTTAGGAGTTTTGGCAAATATGATATGTATGGTATCCTTATCCCTTAAGGAAGCCTGGGCACAGAAAGGATCACCCTACCCCATCCTGGGGCAGAGCTATTTTAACAGGAAGAGGAAGCTGAATAGGAGAGAGAAGGCTAGAAGCCATATAGGTTGTGGTGCCTCAGGCTACAGGGACTAGTCTGACTCAGTATGCTTACATTATATCTGAGAGCATGACTCCCAGCCAGGTAGATAGTCATTCTAATGTATTCCAGGCTAGCACACTTAAAAAAGCAGTATGGAAGTTATGGCTCCAGCAAAGATTCAGGCTAGCCATTTGAACTCAGACCCAGGGGACTTGAGAGGCTGTCTGCCCTGCCTGGGAGGCCTGCTTCCAGCTGCCTCCACCGGGGCCAGAGACTTTGCTGACTCTAAATTTGGGAGCTCTGAACCAGGACCCTGAGGTAAGGGCCTTATGAATTCTGTTAAAACTGCTCTTTTCCTGAGACCTTTTAAAGGGGATATATGTTTGGTTTTGGTGTCTCCTCCACACACACACCTTATTTGAATCACGTATATGTGGGTTTAAGAACAGAGGCCTTAGAGGGACAGTAATAGACTCAAAGCTCCTGGAAAATTCAAGGGCACCTTTCCCAGATTTCACAACTTTGCTAAACAAGTGTGCTGCAGCAGGTGTTCCTCATAGGGCTATATCTCTTTGAAAGATCAGTAGAGAAAGGGGGGAGTATTGCCAGCCAGGTGTGCCATTAGCACTCCATACTCAGAAGTTTCTGGAATTGGGCGTGGTAGTTTTGGGTATGCTCAATAGGTTACTGGACTTGTTCCATGAGGGCAAGCAATCAGTGTAGCTGCTTTATAAAAGGCCATGTGACCTGCATGGGTTGGGAGAAGCTGAACCCCACAAGTAGAAGGCAGGCTGTTTCTCTCTACCTCTGAAGCATTTTGCAGCAGGGTTTTAAAAAGCGATATACTTAAATTGTGTGGTTGGTTAATTAGTTTTAACTGAATGATTTCTGCTGAGGAGGAATAGATTCCTGCTGAAGTTTTCTACAAGCAAGTAGAGGGAAGATGTTGTTGCAGTACATTTGACTCAGTAGCTTGTATAGATTTTGGTGAGCAACCGAGACTCAGGTGAACTCACCTGAATCTTTTGGGAACTCTGAGTTTCTCCTCATTGTTTCTGTGGGGGACTGACCTATTTAGATTTAATTAGTTATGCATAAACATAAATCAACTGCAGATAATGTATGTGGATTATAAAGTAGCCATGTTATATTGTAAAAACTATTTAAAAAAACACAACCTGATTACTATAAATACAAGTGGGAAGGGCCTGTATAGGTAAGACAGTAAGCAGATGCAGATTCTGCTGTTCCTGCCAAACATTGGTTTGTTTTACTCTTTGTCCCTTATTTGGGAAAGATGCTCAGTCATCTGCTTAGTGTTAGAGTCCCATCTTAAAATCTCTCCTGCTCAGCAAATATAGAATTGTTTTCTAATAATGGTATAATTTTCCCTCCTGCAGTGAAACATTTGAAAGGTGGCTCTGGGTAGAATATCTCTGTGGAGTTCCATAAGAGAACCCTCCTCTGACCTATGGGAGAGGCATGTTTTATTCCACTACAGAATGGGCCACAGGACACACCCCCAAACCTGATGGATACCCAGAGGTCTTGTGTGTCCAGCATTGGTTCTTGACGCTGCCCCCCCCCCATGCATTTCTGCTGCCACATTAATAGAGTCTCCCCTAGCTGTGGTGTCATGATCTCACATGATCATAGTGTGGAGGGGCTCCTTGGAAAAGATAATACACTCTGAGACTGCTCAGGGTACGGGGTGTGTGTGTGTGTTCTTCCACCCAATGCTCATCTTGCTTATACCTCTTCCTGGTCTGTCCCCTTCCACTGTACAAACCACATGGCATATACTCCATTGGATTGATAATAATGAGGAAAAAATATTGAAATAGTCACCTGACATCCCTTCCCTTCTACCCCTGTGGGAGTGCAGCCATCTGCATGCAGGTCTTGGAAGGTACAACCTGGGCCTTTAATAATAGAACAATAATGATAATTAACATCTATCACCATGAATAGAGTTGGCCAAAAAAAATTGAAACTTCATCTTTTAAAAAAAAAAAAGTCTTAATAGTTTTAAAACAGCTTATAGTGGGGTAAAAGTGTTTCAAGAAATGGAACTTTTGGGGAAATACCTTCTACCATTTTTAACAGGCACTAATCACAAAAGGCCAGAAAAGCCCTTCACACAATTAAACCTATGTAAATTGTGAAATCTCCATACATAAGCAAACAACAGAAGGGCATTGCTTATTCCCTTTATGATCAGACAATTATAGAAACTATAATTTATCCTAAAACTGCTAATTCTATGTATTCTCTGCTCTTTATAAGAAAAGCCTTTCAGTCTTCTATGTTCAAGCCATTTGTTTGGTGGGTTGTGGCGGGGGGGAGGTTTGTTGTTTGTTTGTTTTTTATTCGGGGGGAAGATATGGGAAGGGTTAAAGAAGATCAAATCTACAGGGAAGAATTGGTAGAGGAAGTAAAAGCAGGTGGCAACCTGGGCAGCAGTGACCATGAGATGGTTGAGTTCAGGATCCTCACAAAAGGAAGAAAGGAGAGTAGCAAAATATGGACTCTGGATTTCAGAAAAGCAGACTTTGACTCCATTAGGGAACTGATGGGCAGGATCTCCTGGGAGGCTAATATGAGGGGGAAAGGAGTCCAGGAAAGCTGGCTATATTTTAAAGAAACCTTATTGAGGGCGCAGGAACAAACCATCCTACTTTGCAGAAAGAATTGCAAATTTGGCAGGTGCCCAGCTTAGCTTAACAGTGAAATCTTCGGTGGACTTAAACAGAAAAAAGGAAGCTTACAAGAAGTGGAAACTTGGTCAGGTGACTAGGGAGGAGTACAAAAATATTGCTCAAGCATGTAAGGATCTAATCAGGAAGGCCAAAACACAACTGAAGTTGCAGGTAGCAAGGGATGTGAAGAGTAGCAAGAAGGGTTTCTACAGCTATGTTAGCAACAAGGAAAAAGGTCAGGGAAAATGTGGGGCCCTTAATGAATGGGGAGGCAACCTAATGACAGATGGTATGGAAAAAGCTGAAGTACTCAATGCTTTTTTTTGCCTCAGTCTTCACAGACAAGGTCAGCTCCCACACTGCTGTCCTGGGCAACACAGTATGGGGAGGAGGTAAGCAGCCCTCAGTGGTGAAAGAACAGGTTAAGGGCAATTTAGAAAAGCTGGCCATGCACAAGTCCATGGGTCCAGATCTAATGCATCCGAAGTTGCTCAGGGAATTGGTTGATGTGATTGCAGAGCCATTGGCCATTCTCTTTGAAACTCGTGGAGATTGGGGGAGATCCCGGACAATTGGAAAAAGGCAAATATAGTGCCCATCTTTAAAAAAGGGAGGAAGGAGAACCTGGGGAACTACAGGCCAGTCAGCCTCACCTCAGTCCCTGGAAAAATCATGCAGTAGGTCCTCAAGGAAACCATTCTGAAGCACTTGGAGGAGAGGAAGATGATCAGGAACAGTCAACATGGATAAACCCAGGGCAAGTCATGCCTGACGAACCTGATTGCCTTCTATGATGAGATAACTGGCTTTGTTGATATGGGGAAAGTGGTGGACGTGGACGTGATATATCTTGACTTTAGCAAAGCTTTTGATACAGTCTCCCACATTATTCTTGCCAGCAAGTTAAAAAAGTATGGATTAGATGAGTGGACTATAAGGTGGATAGAAAACTGGCTAGATTGTCAGGCTCAATGGGTAGTGATTAATGGCTAGATGTCTAGTTGGCAGCTGGTATCAAGCAGAGTGCCCCAGGCTTTGGGCCTGGGGCTGGTTTTGTTCAACATCTTTATTAATGATCTGGATGATGGGATAGATTGCACACTCAGCAAGTTTGTGGATGACATTAAGGTGGAGGAAGAGGTAGATATGCTGGAGACTAGGAATTGGGTCCAGAGTGACCTTGACAAATTTGAGGATTGGGCAAAAGAAATCTGAGGTTCAACAAGGACAAATGCAGAGTCCTGCACTTAGGATGGAAGAATCCCATGCACCGTTATAGGCTGGGGACTGACTGGCTAAGCAGCAGTTCTGCAGAAAAGGACCTGGGGACTACAGTGGATGAGAAGCTGGATATGAGCCAGCAGTGTGCCCTTGTTGCCAAGAAGGCTAACGGCATATTGAGTTGCATTAGTAGGAACATTACCAGCAGGTTGAGGGAAGTGATTATTCCCTTCTATTTGGCACTGGTGAGGCCACATCTGCAGTATTGCATCCAGCTTTGGACCTCCAATACAGAAAGGATGTGGACAAATTGGAGAGAATCCAGTGGAGGGCAGCAAAATGATCAGGGGGCTGGGGCACATGACTTATGAAGAGAGGTTGAGAGAACTGGGCTTGTTTCTTTTGCAGAAGAAATGAATCAGGGAGGATTTGATAGCAGCCTTCAACGACCTGAAGGGAGGTTCCAAAGAGGATGGAACTCGGCTGTTCTCAGTAGTGGCAGATGACAGAACAAGGAGTAATGGTCTCAAGTTGCAGTGGGGGAGGTCTAGGTTGGATATTAGGAAACACTATTTCACTAGGAGGGTGGTGAAGCACTAGAATAGGTTACCTAGGGAGGTGGTGGAATCTCCATCCTTAGGGGTTTTTAAGGCTCATCTTGACAAAGCCCTACCTGGGATGATTTAGTTGGTGTTGGTTCTGCTTTGACCAGGGGGTTAGACTAGATGACCTCCTGAGGTCTCTTCCAAACCTAATCTTCTATTATTCTACACTATAGCCCTGTAACCAATCCAAATTCTCCCTGTGGTCATAGGAGAATGGCTGATTTCTGAAAGCCGTAAACATCCTAGGCACATTGGTAGAAACCATGCCTGTCTAAATCGAGGAAATCTCTGGCACCAGCCACATCCAGTAACTTGCCTAAAACATACAAAAAATCCTCATGCTACTATATCAAATTGGGTTTTGTATTTATTCTCCTTCTTCAAATGTAGTTGGTATTGCATTAAACCAAAATGAAAAGAGGCCTTATGCTATTGAAAAACACGGAATAATAGTGGAGAAAGATTTTTGTCGTTACGGCAACAATAGCATCCAAAGTTTCAATGGCGTGCACTCTTTTTGCACTAAAACTAAAACTAAAAACACAGCAAAGCCTATTTAAATTAGAACAATAGCGATTATAACAAATAGCAGACATTTACGTTGTATTGCTTAAGTTTGGGATCGCAAACAATATGATTGGTCATTTGGGCTGTTTAGTATTTCCCTGCAAAATATAATTTCAAGAACCTTGTAATGCTACATTGTGAAGTGTTTAAGTTGTAGCAAAACTTTGCTTAGACCTACTGTATTTGGGCTTATTACTGACAAAATCAAACTAATAACTTATATTGCTCCCTCAAATAAACTTTTATTGCATCCTATAGTATGTCCAGGAATCCTGTACTTCAGGCAGCAGAATAATGTTTTGGACTACACGAGATTCTCCCCCAATCTTCCTGAAGGAATAACAGAGAAATTGTCCTATTCCTCACAAACTTTCTATTGTTGTGCTAACTATTTTTGCTTTTTCACAAGCTTACAAAATCAAGGGGCCCATTGCTGAAGTTCTTGCTCTGGACCAAATCATCCCTTCTAGCGAAAAATCCCACTCAAGGACCTGGAAACTCCAAAAGTGCAGCTTGTAAGTGTGGTTTCTTTCATTCAGATTTTTGATTGCCCTGCTCAGCCACTTCCTACCTCTTCCTCCCCCCAAAAACAACAACCAGCAGACTTAATTTTGAGACAATTCTATAAGTTCCATGGGCCTGGAGTAGGAACAATGCAATTTACAAGCTCCATTTTAGCCAATATCTGTACTGATTTCCTTTCCTCCGGACATATATTTTGGCAGGGTGACTATTGGGGCAACCCTCCTATAGCAAGCTATAATAAGGTTTCCCAAAGTAAGGAATTGGGACTAGACCTATAACTGTCTTTTTGCCCATCTCCTTGCACTAAGAAATTTTTTTCTCCATCATTTTGTTCTAAGTAAAAGCAGATCTTGAGGGTGGTAATATTCTGTCTTATGTGAGTTTTCTGCTACAACTGACTTCCCCTTTATTCATCTCTCAGGCCTAGACACAGTCAGTCCCTCAGGAATAGGCCTGAGGCACTTTGGTGAAGCATTGTGAGGATACCTGCAATATAGTACTATACCTAATCTATGGATAGGCGTAGGGCTTCCATAGGTGTCAAGCCAAGATTTTTCACCAGTCAGTGTAACTGTGGGTTTTGTCTACACTACACACCTTCTAGTGACGCAGCCATACCGCTAAAAGGCACACAGTGTAGCTGCTGTTTCTCGGCAGGAGAAAGCTCTCCCACCAAGAAAAAACTTCCACCCCCCAACGAGTGGCGGTAGCTTCGTTGGCAGGAATGCTCTGCTGCTGACAAAGAGCAGTTCACACCAGTGCTTTTTGTCGACAAAACTTTTGTCTTTCGGGGGTTGGTTGTGTTTCTTTTAACACTTCTGAATAGCAAAAGTTTTATCGTTCAATTCCAATGCAGACAAAGCCTTAGTCTCTTAAATCCCTTAGGGGTGTTTGCAAACCTTCCTCTAAATTCATTGTTCCAAAGTGATGGGACCAAAATAATTCCTCTTCCCCAGTGGAAAAATTTACTGAGACTAGGTTTGCAGGCAGCCTGCGTCAACAAACACATCAGGGACATCAGTTGTATTTTACATTGGCAGTATACTTTCTTTACTTGTATTGCTTTTTGGCTTTGTTCACCCAGAACAGTAACCCAAAAATAATATTCAAGAGAGTCTATGTATGTATACTAAATATGAAAGTGCTTTATTATTTACTAATAGGCGCACTTCTTTTTGTTAAGGGTGCTATTTCACATAGCACATCTGTCAAGCAGCAGAGCTCTTCAGCTCCACTTTGAAGCTCTCACACCCTGACATCATGTAATGACAGTCTTGACAAGTACGGTGAAGTGAAAGTGTCTTCACAGATGAGTTCATTTGAACACATTTATAAATCCATCAGTGCTTTAATATGATCATTATTAAATAGGACCAGAGCTTAAAACAAGAGAGGGTAGGATGGGCTGGTATTGTCCCTGATTGAAATTATTTGCTTATGGCTGAACATTAAAGAGATCATTTTAAACCCCAGATGCCAAGAGCCACATTAGTAAGCCTTATTATATTTATAAGATAGCATTGTGTTGTGGCTCAGCCAATGCTCCTTCTGTATGCTCAGTCTATGTGCATAAGACTAGAACTGAGCCCAAATTGCTTTGCATTTATTTTCTTTGGAAGAAATACTGCTAATTTCTTTCGTTTTAGGACAAAGACAAATATTCCTTTATGTTTGCCATCTTCCTTTGTTGCATTCAAGTAAACAACACCAAGCTTTTCTGAATTGTAGTGGGGCAGTTGCCCCACACTGGGAAGAAGAAGGGTTAAAGCAGGCCAGAGGGAACCTGCACAGAACCCTCCAATTAGAGGAGGGCTCACTAAGTGAACCAATTGGGAGGTGACTTGTTGCAGTAGCCAATCAGAGCCAGCAGAGGCCATATATAAAGGACTGCTCAAGAGCAGAGGGCAGTCTCTCCCTGGCCCGCTAGGGAGGACTGGCTACCTAGGAGGAGCATAGCGGAGCGAGCTTCTGTCTGACCGCTGCCAGACTGAGGCCCTGGAGGAAGGGAAGATAAGGTGCAAGGGCTGGTCCCATTTCCGCTGAGGGAAGTGGCCAGCACAGACTGCAATTTGCCCCTAGAACTAGGGACTAGACTGGTGACTGCAGCAGGCCACCACAGCGAGTGGCTGGACTATAGACTGCCGGTTGCCCTGAAAGTGGGGGGAGAGAGAAGAGCAGGGCACAGCCAGAGGGCTGTACCCTGAAGAGGATGCCGTGGTCCAGGGAGTGAGGTGGGTCCCAGAGTGGTGGAGACAGCAAAGCTGAAGTAACGGCGAGCGAGACACCACTGGAGGAGGACGCCCTGTAGAAGGACTTGAACTAATTCCAGAACAGCCAGCAGGAGACTCCACAGTGGTGAGTCTCAAGGTCCATCCTATGCACTGTTTACATTTTCCTTTTTGTCATATTTTTGAAGGGACTCTGATAAACTCCACTATCTAGACTACATGCAACTTCAGTTGCAAAGATTTATTTAGAAAAAAATATTTTTTATTTCACTGACAGGCTATCTTTGAAAATAAAAATAGGCTCCAGATCACTTTTCTTTTAGAGGACATATTTTAAAAAACCTCCTCTGTCATTTATTCTGCTTCCAAACTCTCCCCCCCCCCCCCAGGTAAATAAAATAAATATTATACTGTTCTTGATCTCTTATAGATTCATTTTGTGAAGAGAAGCAGCCAATATGTCAAAGAAACTTCAAAGTCTAAAGCAAGTCAGAGGCATAAAATTTAACCCTTTCAAGCCCACATCCAATGCCTATTTAAATAAGAGGCTTTCTTTGGCTTCAGTGGACACTGGATCAGGGGCTTGAAAGTGTACAGTTTTCCACTCCGTGTATCTGATGAGGTGAGTTCTAGCCCATAAAAGCTTATGCCCAAATAAATGTGTTCGTCTCTAAGGTGCCACAAGGATTCCTCATTGTTTTTGCTGATTCAGACTAACATGGCTGTCACTCTGAATCCTGTATGGTTTGTGTTATCAGTCCTGGATATCGATAAAGATGTCCACCCTTAAACATATGGATAACATTGTCACAATTACTAGCACTGATGCAGCTCCACACTGGGAGCCAAAGTGTAGACAAGGCTCCTGTCAGCCACAGAAGCCTTGCCTACACTAGGAGGGCTTGCTAACTGTCACCTTTCTTGACATGCCTTTGGCAGGTCTGTCACATTCCTGCATCTTGGAGGAAATATCACACTTTTGAGAGAGAATGCAAATTAATCCCTGCCCTATAATAATACCCTAGGGAAATGCACACTCAACTGTAAGCCAACAGGCCATACGTTCCAGTCCCTGTTCTTCTACAAACTGCTCTAAATATTGCGCAACACTTATTAACTGAGATTGTATAAAGTCACTTCAGGAAAAGAGGTTCTATCCCATATGTCTCTAATATGCTAGATAGTGTGACAAGGTAGATGAGATGTGGACCTGTTAGAAGGTATGAGCCAATTTAGGTGTCTGGCTATGCTGTGTCTAATCAATGTGCCCACCATCTATTCCAAGTATTGGATTCATGGGATATATTTCTGACCCTGGGATCTAGCTTAAAATTATCATTCAGAAGAAAAGTAAATGGAAAAAATGTTCAACATTTTCTATAACTTTTCCTTTTGAAACTTTCCAATTTTTCAGTGAAAAACCCCGAATATTTTATTTTTTCACAAACACAAAACATTTCCAGACAGCTCTACAAGTACTAAACATTCCAGTGCGGTCTCTCAAATAGTTGTATAAACCACTGGTGTAGTCTCTCTCTCTCCACGTGGGTACACAGTGAAGATAATAGCCTAAAATTCACCACCAAGTACTCCAATTGTTCAAGTGGAAAAAGTCTGTGCCCCTAACATAAAGATTAGGGTTCAAAGCCTGTTGGGTTTTTTTGCTATGAGGCGAAAACCTATTCCTTAAGCGGAGTTATATAAACTCCACTTATGGTAGTGTGAGAACCCTGTTATAGTTGTTAAAATCACTTCCTATTATGACCCATTGTATTTAGCAGTTAACTTGGATAATAAAAATAAATTAACGTATTTTAATGTTTGCATTTTGGTTTATGGAAGCTGTTTTGGTTATTGGGAGTGGCAACAATATTTGATTACTAACACCTGGACTAGATTCACAAGGGATATGAAGCCTTATAAGTGAAGGGCTTAGCATCCGTCACTAGTGTCATCCATTTTCCTCCTCCATTCTTGAATTTGAATTTTCAGTCCGAACAGGCATCAGAGAAATACACAAGTCGAGTTTCTAAATGCATCTTTGCTTTTATGTTATAAAGAAGTTGTTTAATAATCAGGCATTGTGTTGGTGTAACTTATTAGAATTCAATAGCTCTCTTGATGATCACAAGAAAGAATAAAACTCAGTACTCTGTGGTGCTGGTTTGGTGGTGATATCAGGAATAAAAAATAGCAAGAACTTATTTTAATCACTGAAGTCATCAGATATAATTGAGTATCAGAGGGGTAGCCATGTTAGTCTGGATCTGTAACACAGCAAAGAATCCTGTGGCACCATATAAACTAACAGACGTTTAGGAGCATGAGTTTTCGTGGGTGAATACCCACTTCGTCAGATGCATGTGATCCGACAAAAGTGGGTATTCACCCATGAAAGCTCATGCTCCTAAACGTCTGTTGGTGCACAGAATTCTTTGCTGCTCTTACAGATATAATTGAGTATATACAAAAAGTAGATCAGTTGAGTGTGTAGGTGCCCTTTTTTTACATAGCCGCTTCTCAGCTTAGAACTCCTTCCGTTTTTGCTGTTTAAAAATAACAAAACACTAGGAATGCAACAACTACATTTTCAATGGTAATGATAACTCAGCGTCATTACAGGTACATAGTAATTTGTATTCCTGTTCTTCTGGCTCTATACAAAGCTTGATGAATTGCTGCTGTACTCCTTTTATGATACCAAGTATGTATTATGTGGCTGAGTTAACAATCCCGTTAGAACCTTATTTTCTCCATTCCCTGCAGTTTTGTAGTTTTAACTATGACTCTGTATCATTGTATTAATACAGTGGGTTTTTGTTAAAAAAACTCAAATCTCCAAAATGCTGAGTAAAATTATACCGAATTGTCATCTGGAAAGAGGCTGGGTTAATTAGTAATCAGGTAGAACAAATTCATAAAACTTACACACCTGTACAGGTGTGTATTAGGGTGTATAAGCTGTAATCTGCAGCCAGTAGAGGATGACATCTCTCTTGCTGTGCACATGTGCGCCCACACATTTGAGCAGGTCTGAGTTTCCATCTAGTAAAATGCAGCAGGGAACATACATATACTGTAAGAACACACATGTTTGATGATTGGTTGTCATAGACAGTCTGAAGGGGCAATAGTTAAATCCATATCTACAAAAGGTAGGGACTGAAAACAGTGGCAGTGATCTCACAAACTATTCTCCTGAGAATTCAGGTGCGTAAGAACCAGAAATGAAAAACCCAAATCAGAACACAGACTGGGTTAGATATGGGGCTTCCAATGCAATCTTCTTTAAGTCCTTTCACCCTGTGCAAGAGTTGACTACTTAATATTTCAAATTCTGGCTTTATCCAATGGCTGGCTGATTTATTTATATAGATAGATATACTATAAGCTCAAATTTTCAAAAAGGTTATGGGTTAAGAATAAACTGTTTTGAGGACATGGGTTAACAGAGTTAAGGATAATAATGCCTAGTGTTGTGCACTGCTCTTCGGCAGACTCAGTTGTTTCCCAGTCTCTCCATCCCTGGGACAAAATGGTGGAGGGGATTACCCAACACAACAAAACAGAGACCAAAGTCTATGAACAGATTTCAAAGCCAGCCTTGATCGGTCCTACTCAACCAGAAGAATGATGTCTGGGATACAAGTCCTTGAGTGAAGATGAGAAGTGTAAAGAGATTAAAAATTGAGGAATTGATAGAACTGCACCAGGGCTGCAGAAGTCATCTTTAGAAAAATAAGAAACTGTGTTAGTTTTGCCCTTTAATACAGAAGAACGCTGATTATAAGTTTTATGCTTATCTTGGATTAATATAATAGATGTTCGCAGTTATAGTTCATATCTATATTGTATTTAAACTGGTAATGCAGGATTGGTGGATAAATAAGCTGCCTGCACCACTGTTCATTGACAAGCAAGGGAGGAGCAGTGTAAAAGCACCTGCTTGCTATCATATGCATAAATTTTAAATTTATTTTTATAATAACTGTCTGGGGAAGAGTTCTTGAATGAACCCCCAGAACTCCTTTTGGGACAAGCTGTGATAGTATAAAGAATTTTAATTTAGTGTTAAAGGTTAATTGATTATGAGAATGAAATCTCTTTTAGTTTTATTTTTCCTTATAGACATTCTACATACACCATTAACATATGGAAAAATTTATTTACCAGCATGAACCTCCATTGGAAACTTGGGATCTCCTAAGGAAAGAGAGAGAGAGGTCTTACTTCCTTGACTGTAGCAGAGAGCCACTCTGTCAAAGCTACTCCGACTACTAGCTGGAATAGCCTTTGAGGCCTCAACACACCAATTGATAATACCCCGTAGGCTGCACACTAACTTGCATACACATTCCAGATTTCATAACAGTTCAAATATGGCTCATTTTGGTTATTTTCTTTGCCACCTCAGTTCAAGCACACCCTATCAAGGCCTTGCGGTGCACAATCAACTGGCCAGGCAGGGACGTCATTGTCTTTAACAAAGAATTTTACTTTAAAATAAAACCCTGTTGAATTCACAGGATCCATACTCTGGCATTGTTAGATGACAGTAACATACCTCCCATGAATATCACTGGCTCTTGTTCTTGAGATCATCCACAGTGCTGCTGACAGTGCTTCTGTGCTAATGGAAGTAACAAGTGCCTGCCCAGTCACTGACAATGAACTATACTTGGGAAAGCAAATATGGGCTTCAGTTAGTAGATCCACAACGTCTGAGGAATGGGCTCCTGCAAAAGGAATGCCTTGAGAATAAGTGACCATGTAATAAGAAAGCCATGGATGTTGAGGGAGAGTAATTACTGATGTCAGAAAAGAAGCAGACTAACACTTTCATCTGCAGGAGGTTCAGGTAGCATAACCCTCCTCCTAGACATCTGAGTTTGTGTTAACCGTTTCACATGAGTTTGGGGTTATTTTTCTGTTGCTGCTCTATTTTATACGCATGGAATTCTTTTTTCTCCAAAGAACAGGGGAGCTGTAATAGTAGCCAGCAGAGTCTGAGGATACTGACCCTTGGTAAGTGACAAGAATATTAACCTTTTTGAAATACCCAGCTTCTGTCAGCTCATTGAAGCCACAAAATAAATCATTCAATCACTGGCAGCCTGTGTGCCTTAATACACAGATGGACTGATGCGCTACAACTATCCAAGAATAATTTATTTCTCAACAGCCATTACACAACCCAGTTTTGTTGTTCCCATGCTAGTCCATTTAGATTAGACACATGTTCAAATACACTCAGTGGAGTTCAAATTAAGATTTGCTTTGTTACTGTATATTTCAAGCACTTATGAAACTCTCAGATGCAATAGCCTTATTTTTTTTAGCACTCCCAAAACCTGTATCTTCCATATGTAATCAGCAGTGGCACCTAACACTTCCATCATTTTTTGAGCCTTCTGAAGCACAATGTAGTCATATGGACAGGTATGCAGAAACGTAGTTTAAACTACATAAACCTTAAGGCAAAACTGGGTTTCTTTTCCTTATAACGTCATGCTGTAACGTAAGGAGACATAAGCGACCCCTGTGATACTTGTGCCTAACTTTCCCAAAACACTGCTGTGCCCTTGCTGCTAGTCTCCTGTCCTCTGCACAGGTGTGTAGAGAGTGGGAGGATGGGGCTGGGACTGGCAGGGGGAGGGGACAGGGAAAAGGGGGAATAATAGCCCTGCCTTCATCTTCCACCCCAGTGCACCATCCAGCACAGCTGAGCTGGCACAGGAGCAGGAGGGATGAAAACTGGTTAGAAAAAGCTGTTTTCTACAAAAGAAAAAAAAACTTTGAAATGAGAAATTTCAGAATTTCCATTTTGTGGGTAATTTTGGTTTTGTTCTGATTCAGAACAAAAACAATGTTTTGAAATATTGACGTTTCCCCACAAATTGGAAATTTCACATTTTACACCAGCTCTAGAAGTAATCTATGACTGGTAAAGGGCTGTTGCAGATTTCCTTGTACCATAAAGAAAGCAAGGAGCAAATTATGACTGAATTACAATTCCTTTGCTGGGGCATTGGAGGGGTGGTTCTATGCCCTGTCTTTTCCTGAGGCAGAGATGTTCAGTCTGGCCTAAATCTGTATTTCTTGTAAATAATTAGATTTTTATCTTGTTGTTCAGTTTATTTATTTGAGCAGTGGGTAAAATAAAGTTTAAATCTCTTCCCCTTCTATATAGTGTAAGTAAATAAGAACTTTGATAATCTGCTTTAAATGGAAATCTTGATATTGCAGACACTTGACTCTTTTTCCTCTAATTCCTCTAAAAGAGGACTCCACAGATATTTGCTTTGTATGTTGAAGTTGTTTTCGCTATGCCTTTTGTAGAAAGTCTCTTGGCATTAAATATTGCCAGTGTGCATTCTTGTGATTTTGTTCTATCACTTTGCTTTCAAAAGACAGTTCCCTGGATTGCTATGCTTTCGTGATGAAATTTTCTATCTTGACCCATGACATTAACTTTCCTTCTTGCTTCTCCCTATCATGATTACTTGTGCCACGCTGAAAGCTATTTCAGATGATAGCTAACTGGGTAACCTTAATCCACCATTTTCTAATGTCTCATGCATTAGAGTTATTTTTAGTCAAGACTCTTTCTTTTGCCATATAATTGAAGAAGGAAAAAACTTCTCTGAATTAAAAAATAAAGTAAAATAAAAATGTTGGGTTGGTAGTTCTTGTGATTTAATAATTAAGCTGAGATGCTGCAATGATTTTGTTACTACATTATTCTTCCCACATATAAACTAAAGCCCACTGTTTTCTTATTGGTAGGTCTTCTTATTGATTTTTTTTTTTAAATTCCTGTGCACTTGGGGTGAAATCTACTCTGGGTGCATAAAGTCAGTTATCGAGTGGAAAGGGGAGCCCTAGTTCCAGTGGTCCCTCTCCTGGCCCACTCCCAGTGCCCATATCATGGCATCCTGCACCAGATTAGGATTTGTGCTGTAACCATGCATTTCTGCTTTGCCAGCATTTCCCCACAGATCCTATGCAGGGCTCAGTTGGCCCAAAGGGGCTTTCATTGGGATTCTGAGAAAATGTCATGCTGTGTGCCATGAGGGGCTAACCTCCCATGACAAACTGATGTGGAGGAATCTGCAGTAGAGAGTCCTCCCAAAGAGATCCATCTTGTAGGTTTTCCAAGGGAGGGAGTGCTCTGACCTACAGAACTTGCCATACCTGATCAGTCTATAAAACCTGGTAACATCCTTGGCAGAAGTCAATACTAGATATTTCAGAGGGGGTGGGGGGACACTGTAATGTACAGAACTAATTTGGCTATTGATGGTGGGGAAATTCCTTTCTGACCTCTTTAGTTAGCAGTTTATGCCCTGAAGCATGGGATCTCTGATTATCCTTAGTTTAGCATAATTAACTGTTGGTTGTAAAATTTATCCACAATTTAATTAAAACAGTCAGTCAGTATTTGATACCATATTACTTGCAGAAGGAAATTGGCAATGATATCATCCTTTATGCCCTTGAACTTCTATAATAACTCATAAAATAAATAAATATATATGAAGCCTTGTTTACAGACAGATGGGAAGTATCTTATGTAGCACAGACGGGGCTATTTATACCTTCGTCTTACCAGGAGGTAGCATAAGAGGGACACTGCTCAAGCAAAGATGTTCAATCAGCTCTTATCTCCTTTGTGAAAGGCACAGTTTATCTGACGACTGAGGGATAATTGAACACATCACAAGATGACAAAGTGAGCTAATTTTATCAAGGGGAGAGCTGTAAGGATTCATTTTTAGGCTCCAGCTATGCCTAATTTCTTTTGATCCTAGCAAAAGTAATAATGTATCTCTTTTTGACATGGCCATTTTAGCATTTATGTTGCAAATTACAGTTCAGGGGAGAATATTACAACGTGATGAAAAAAGGCACAGACAGACTTTTACTGTATGCAGTCATTTTGATCAAAAAGTGAGGAAAAATGACCCAGGTTGTGAAAGAAGTAATATCTGGGTCACTAAATCAATCTTGCACCAATTTATGACTTTGCAGAGAAACAGAAAGGGAACACAGACATATAGTCATTAAATCCTGTTAACAAATTATATCCATCACTCAGGCTCACTTTTTCTTCAGTTTTAGGCATATGAATACCATAAGCAGCAAGCATAGCTCTGAGCTCATAAATCAGTTCTGAAATGTAAAAATCTGTGAGGCTCTACAGGGAATGTTTACAGAAGTGTTGTATTAAACCAGCAACACAGTTGTATAAAAAATAGATGAAGATTGAGTTTATCTACTGCCTTCCACTTTGGAGAATTACAAAGGAATGTTATCTTTTTTTGTAGGCCTACAAGGGCAGGAACACAATTCTGTCTCTCCCTCATTATTTCTTTCTTTCTTTTTTTTTTAAGGGGGGGAGCTGATTTCTGAAATTGTAAAGCACTGCTCAATCTCATCAAAGAACTGAAATGCCAATCTACCAAATTAATTGAACCTGTTCACTTGGAGCAATGATGAGTATTTTATTAGGGAGGATGTATGCATGGCGAATTGCATTTTCATTATCCTTCTGATTTGCAGGGAATTCAAGCTGATAGAAACTCAATAGATTCTGGTTACTGCCTGTTATGTTGTTAAAAGGAAGAACATGTCAAATCATCTGCTGATCGGATAATGTGTTGGCAAGAACAGATCTCTTGAGTTGACATTACTGGTGTACAGTGCAGGAGTGTCAGATGTAAAGCATGTTATAGTATATCTTAACAAGGTCTCTGCTAAAGATGTTTCCTCCAGCAGTGGGTAGGATGGGAGAAGGTACCTACTGCTAATGTAAAATGAATTATTCCTGCCTGTAAAGCTTCCATTTTGTTATATGATGTACTCTGCATACCACTCTATGCTGAAACTGTACATCTTGGACTGTGATCTTACCATTTCACCATGGATTGTATGGTTGGAGACCTACAGAGAAAAATAGTGCTTTATTTCATAGTGTTATACCAATATAATAAAAACCAGCAGGATCTTATTAAGAGGGATAAGGCAAAGATGCCACATTTATTGTAAATATAATAAAGCAAAAGACAAAAGCCAACTGTTGTTTGACTAATTCCTATTACTACTTATTCCTTATACACACACACACACACACACACACACATATATATATTTTCATTCACACAATCATTCATTCAGGTCTGTATAGATGTTATAGTTAACAGCCTAGACGTTGCTCATGCCAAGTTACTGGCCAGGTATCTTGGTCATGAGGATGGAGCCGAGTCTGTGTCAGATGCACCTGATGCTCCTGGAGGTTGGCTGCAGACCCAGAGACTCAAAGTCCTCAGTTTTTAGAGTCCATTTTTATAGGAATTAATTCCTATGTGAGTCTATGGGAACCGTTTCATCCTGCTGTTGTTGGCTCAATTAGCAGATGGCACATTCCTGGTGGCACATTCCTTCCAGTGTTTGAGGTGGATCCCAGTTTACCCTCCGGGGGTTGTCTGGTGGTCCACTTGACACATTTTTCAGCCTATGGATCTTTTCCAGGCTGGCACCTCCTTAACCATTCACGTGCATCAAACATTCATCAACATACATTCCATATCTTAACCATATTTTAATTTACTGTCTCCACCACTTTTGGGGTGAGTGTTAATTCCTATGAGATTCCCAGCCCTGTAATCACAGAGGGTTGGAGTCTGTTTGTTTACATTGTATCAATTACAGCTTAAGGCTAGCATAGTGTTTACTTCAAGAACAAAGTCAATTAACTTGTTTGTAAATTTTACATAGTAATGGAGTATCTTTCACAGGACAGATACAATCAGCGTTTTCTGCAGACAGGAGCTTACAAGTTTTAACATAAGAACTTAAAAGATTTTTGTACTTGGTGAACCTGGAGGGTCACTGTCACTTGGGGGAATCACTGTTAGTACCTTCTTTAATATCCCTACAATAGCAGTTTTATTCTTTCCTCTAAACCAGTGCCGAACCTAATGCTTTTGCTGGGGAATGTGTTGTTGGAAGCACTGTCTTTCAAATTGTCATAAAAATCCTTGTCCCTTTTTGGAAGCATAGGCGATTTAGCCATATTATTTTAACCAAATTCCAGTACGTATAATTACGTTCTGCCTGTTTATAATTCTCTGTGCAGTTTCACAGGGGAAACTATTGCATTTTTTCACTACTTTCTGATCTCCATTGTAGAATAGTGCTTTTGAGTTCAAGCCATATATCGGCCCAGAAATGGCTGCATTTTGGTAGTTGATGAAGTGGTTTCTGAATATGAATAAGGCCAAACACTGCAAGACATAGGTGAATTAAATTTACTCAAGGGAGTAGTCCCAGGTGAGTAAGGGTTACTCATGTGAGTAAAAGTCATGTGTTGTGGTGACTGATATATTCATTTGTAGCAAGAAAGGCATCTGCATGCAAAGGCAGCTAGGTAACTGTGCTCCATTCTTTGGGATGTTTTGAGTCTCACTAATTATCTTGCACCAGTGACACTTCTTGAGATCTGTTTTTTCTTTATTACATATTTATAGTTTTTCTTTTTTCTTTTTTTTTTTAAATGTAGAGGTGATTTTTAATATACCACTGGCCTATGCTGAAGGGAGCCCTTGAAACTGTGGGAAAGGAATTGAAGCAAAATACAGTGGAAAAGCTGGTGGGGTGCCAGGAAGTCATGGAAGAGGAACAGAAGTAAGGTAGAGAGGGATGCAGGTTGGCAGGCTCAGACAGCGAGGAAGGAACTACCAGGAAAATTCTGACACACACTCTGAAAAAGATTTTGGACCGAACAACTGAGTCATCTAAGAGCTGAAACCCTCAGTTCCAGCTGTGAAGGCTAAAGGTCACCCTGAGAAATTCATAGAGCAACATAACGTAACCTATTGCAGGTGCCACACACAGTGAAAGAAGCTGCAAGGCTGGAGCACACTCATACTTGCTGCTTTTATGCTATTCAGGGGTCACTGAGTATACAGTTGTAGGAAATTAGTCAGCTATGCTACTCAGGATTTCAGACTGGCTGACAGTGACTACATTCCTGGGACCTCACCTGTGGCTGTCTCGTGACCAAAGAAACAGCCTGCTCCTTCTGGGCTACCTCTTTAATAGGCTTACATAGTTCTCATGGATGGAGTCTTATGTGCCTGGATGCTGCCATGAGCAGTATTTTTATATTGGAGATTATGATTTTAAAACTTCCTATAGTGCTGTAGCTGGAGCAGTGCCCCTTGCTCCCATAGTGAACCTTCCAGGAGCCCAGATGCAACCGGGAGCCTTCCCAGGGAATGAAAAAGTCTCCATCTTCAGTGACCACTGAGGTGGGCTGTGGCCCACCGGCTAATTGTCCCTTCAGTCTTATTCCCCTGCTGGGCAGGACTGAGAGGCTCAGCCACAAAAAGTTTTATAACCAAAACACCGATAGCGGGCTGCCTCCCAGTCTTCTAGGAAAGAAGCACCTGGGTCCTTTCCCTTGGGCTTGGCTCCCCAACCAGTCTCTGATTTGAGTGTTTCTTGGTCTGTCTGTTCCTCCCCAAGGACTGCTCCAGCTAGCAGACCTGTCTCCACAACTCTGCAAGACAACCCTTGAGACACAGCTCTATACTCCTTTCTGGCCCATCAGTCCTGAAGTCTGAGTCAGGCTTTCTCCTTTTAGTCCCTCTCCAGATTTGGCATTGGCTGCAGGTATAGCAGGGCAGGGCTAGCTGGACCCAAACAACTCTTCTTAACACCACCTCTGCTGGTATGGGACCTCTTTGCTCCATCACACTTCCCTTCATCTCCTACTCCTTTTCCTCTTTCGGGGATTCTGCTTGTGTAGTGACTTGTTTTGTTTCATAAAGATAATATCTCCTTTTCAAGTACAGCATCAGCCCAGATGCATGGGGTAAAGGAAGCTTGCATCATAATGCCTGCTTGCTTTGGTTTCCTGTCACATCTGGATTACTATGGCAGTTGCAGCTCCTCAATCCACTATTCTTGCTGACTACAGATGTGGAAGTGATAAATGCTGAAGCAACTTTGTTATATAGCCTAGAGCTCACTGCAGCAAAAGCAAACTATCTTCTTGCAGGGTCCAAGTACAATGCATTTCAAATAAAGCTGTCATGGCTACCCCTGAAAATTCTGATGCTTCTAAACATCAATCTCTGATCTAACTAATACCCATGCATTATTTAGTGTATATTCAATAGGGTTTGATGCTCTTTGTTGCTAATGCTAATCGGAGAAATACCATCTTCCAGGGACAGTGCTTCCAAGAACAATGCTAGCATGGCAGGGAGAGAGCCAGCAGCATGATACATGATTCTGGAATGTAATAAAATTTTATTCATGTATTCATTGCTTATTTTCCTATTGAAAACTGCACACATTTTAAAAGGTAGGAAAATCTGCAATTCATTGATCTAGAATGGAAAAATTGTCTAATTTACAAGGTAAGGAAACTTTCATTTTTGTGAAGACTTTTAGATGGGGAGGGAGGAAATTACATTTGTGCTTAATTCCCCCTCTGCTGCCTTCATAAATGTAATGTGATATAAAAAATCATCTCTCACATTTCCCAAAGCCTTGTTAACTTCTTGCTTTCATCTCCAGGGCATCTTCACTAATATTAAAAGGTCTTCAACCTTTCTTTAAAAAAAATTAAATTAGGAGTTAAATTTTAGATGATATTTCTGTTTTAATGAACTGTCCTTGCTTTGCAGTTGTAGAAGGCAGGCAAGATAGAGAGGCCAGAAGGACAGCAGCCCCTGAATTTCACAGGTCCTATTTGCTGTGCACTGATGGAAGCCTGCTGTAGATACACCCACCATCCAGCAATGGGGATGAGAGATGGTAGCGTGGGGTACAAAGCTTGTGAGGGAGTGTAGCCAGGCAGCATATGTGTGTGTGCACAAGTCCAAAGGTTGAGTGAAGAGGTGGGTGTTGCTTCAGTGAAAGGAAATGGAAGTAGAACTACATGAGAACCCAACCCTCAGCAAGAGAGATTGGGGGAGCAGGTTAGAACTGTGACCTGTTCCCCATCCACACTGCCTGAGAAGCAATTGTCCCAGACCCTGCTAAGGAGATTCTTGCAGTCTCACCCACTGACAGACCTGGAACCCTAGGTGAAATTCTTCCTGTAATTCTTTGTCCAGACTAGAATCTAAAGGTGTACTGTTAGAATGTATTAGCTTGCACCTTCTATTTATTATTCGTATTACAGTAGCACCAACATCCCCAACCAAGATAAGGGCCCTATGGTGCTAGGTGCAAACACATAGGGACAGTCCTGTCTCTTTAGACAATAAAGAAAACATAAGAAAAAGGAAACAGAGGCACAGAGTCCCATAGGTCGTTGATAGAATCAAATGAAACACGTCTGTCCTGACTCGACTCAAGTTCCCTATCAATGAGATGCCTCTTTAAGTAACACATTCTAGAACAGCATTGCCAGTTCTTGAGTATGTTGTGACTCTCAATATCTGGCATTTTTCTTGAAGACCCAGCTCCTGGATTCAAGTGGTTATGTGAGACTCTTAGCTTTTTTTTTTTTTTAATGAAAACTTCTAGCCCTCGTGGTTGCAGAGAAAAGCTTGAAAAAACTTGACCTCCTTGTCTTTTTACATGTATTTTGAAGAGTACAGATATTTGGATTTTTCCTTTCTTAAACAGCTGCTACTAACAGCTAGAATGACTAAATTAAATATTAGTGAAATATCTAAGCTAATTTACCACAATCTGGTCATTTGTTATTGGTAAGTAACAACAAGAAAGCCTGAAAGGATAACAAAGCAGGAATTTTTTTACATACTAGTTAGATTTCATTTTATGAGTAATAGAAATGCTGAGACTCTTTATTTTGCATTCCAGCTAAAATAATACATTTCTGATGGGCCATTACAGCAACTGCACCATCTGCTTTCTCCAGGCTATTTATTCCCACTTTTCTAACCCCTTTCCTTTCTTCCTTAAACTCAAATGTACTTTCTTAAACCTGATTACTTAAGTAAACATCCACTGTTTTCTTTTTGAAATGTATTTAAAAAGCCATAACGAATCAGACCCCAGGTCCATCTAGTCCACTGTCTTGTCTCTAAGTGACCAGTACCATATGCCTCAGAGGGAAGTGCTAGAAACCCTTCACGTGCACTGCTACAGAGTAATTTGCCCACTCATCGAATATGACTAGTCACGTTGACCTTGGTGGGAATACTAATGAGTTTAAAGTTGAGTTTATGCTTGAATATCTTCCTCAGTTGGCACCTAGCATATGAGAGCTTATATTCCTTCTTTAAAAATAATGTTCTAATCCTATCTACAATAACTGTAGATTTTCTAATGCACTGTTTAAAAGACTAGTCCTTTTTATTTAAAAAAAAAAAAAACCTCACTAATCCCTTGACTTCAACAATCCTTAGTAGCAATGAGTTCCACTGGTTAATTATTTGATATATTTTCTTTTCCCAGTTTTAAATTTGTTGCCTTTCAATGTCATTGAGTGCCCCTTTAATCTTGTATTATGAGAATGGGTAAATAGAAATGCATGCCTTACTTCCTCTAGGCTGTTACTTTGAATATCTGTATCACAACCTGTGATGGGGTGTTCACCCCACACTAGCCTAGAAAGGGTTAATAAAGCTGAGAGGGGGCAGTTAAGCAGATATGCAACACCTGAGGAGGATTAGATGGCCTAAATAAGGACCAGATTAATAAAGCTGCCCAGCTGAGAAAGAGTAGGCAGGGCTAGTATAAAACCAGAAAGTTTGCAGTGGAAAAGGGTTGCAGTGAAGGAGCCTGTAGCGGCTCTCTGGATATTATGGCGGGAAGGAAGGAAACCTAGGGGGAAAGGATGTAGAAAAGGGCTCAGGGAAATTGCAGAAATGTTGAAGATGGTGCAGACCTTGGCTTCTGATTAAAAGGTCCCTGAGCTAGAATCCAGAGTAGAGGGTAGGCTCAGGTTCCTCTACCAGCCACTGGGGAAGTGGCACAGTCAGGGCAGTGTGAAAGACTGCCATTTCGGATGGAGAGATTTTGATAACCCCTGGAAGGGGAAAACACACAGTGACCTGGTTGGAGGCCCAGGCCATGAAGAGAAAGTGCCCTAAGTTGCAGAAAGAGAGCCAGAAGGGTGCATGAGACAGAGGAGGATGTTGGGCCTGGAAGGAGTGAAACCCCAGAGCTGGTAGGAGGAGGCAGCCTAGTGATGAGTGGACCCCATAACATAAGATCATGAGAACAGCCGTACCGGTTCAGACCAAAGGTCCATCTAGCCCAGTATCCTGTCTGGCCAATGTCAGGTGCCTCAGAGGGAGTGAACCTAATAGGCAATGATCAAGTGATCTCTCTCCTGCCATCCATCTCCACCCTCTGACAAACAGAGACTAAGGACACCATTCCTTACCCCTCCTGACTAATAACCATTAATGGACTTAACCTCCATGAATTTATCCAGTTCTCTTTTAAACCCTGTTATAGTCCTAGCCTTCACAACCTCCTCAGGCAAGGAGTTCCAAAAGTTAACTGTGCGCTGCGTGAAGAAGAACTTCCTTTTATTTGTTTTAAACCTACTGCCCATTAATTTCATTTGGTGGCCCCTAATTCTTATATTATGGGAACAAGTAAATAACTTTTCCTTATTTATTCTCCACATCACTCATGATTTAATATACCTCTATCATATCCTCATATCCTTAGTTTCCTCTTTTCCAAGCTGAAAAGTCCTAGCCTCTTTAGTCTCTCCTCATATGGGACAAACCCCTCTTATTCATTGACACTGTTTAGTTTGAGGACAATCTTTTTTAATTTTTTATTGTGGACCATGACCCAACTGTGTGAGGTAGTGTACAAACCCAGAATAAAAAGACAGTCCTTGCCCCGATCTAGTCAAACTCTGTTCAGATGGAAGTCTCTCCATCCATTTAATCAACTTCATCACACATCTCTGAACCCTCCTCATTTCTTCTACATCCTTTTATAGATGGGATGACCAGAATATGCTAAGGAAAAGGTGTATCCTTGACTTTATGTAACAAAATTAAAATACTTTCCATCCTGTTTCTTGCACTTTCTCTGTGGGATTGGAAAGGCAGTGGCACTTGTGCACCTAAGTCACTTGGGTGATTTTGAAAATTCCAACCTGTAACACTTTTGCTCTTGTAACTACTGCTGCACATTGGGTGAAGTTTTTCACTGAGCTGTCCATAATGTCACTTGACTCTTTTCCTGAGCTGTTGGATAACTTAAAACTAGTTCAAGTTATTCTTACCAACGTGCCTTATTTTGCATTTATCAACATCAGATCTCATCTGCTGTTATACTGCTCACTCAACTAGCTTTCCTAGGTGCCTCTGAAGCTCCTTAGTTATTTCTAGACTTTACTACCCTAAATAAATGTCTCCTCTGTTTCTTGGGCCCTCTTCCAGACTCTTTATAAATATATTAAACACCACAAGCCTTAGTACAGAAACTTGGGGCAGCTTACTGTTGATCTTATGTCATGATGAAAACTATTGTTCCCTAACCTGTCTTTTCTGTCTTAGCCAATTTCTAACCCATGCCAAAACTTTACTTCTCATCCCATGACTACTTAGGGTTTCTCAGGGAAGTTTATGCAGTAGATCAAAACTGCAACACTTAAAGTTATCAGTGATTTGTGTCTAGATGGTCTCGGGGATTGCTTCTCTCCCTGCCTGATACAGAAACAGTCAGCAAAAGCACTCAAATTCTGTTCCTATGTCTGAATGAGAGAGCAGAGCGTCAATGAAGGATCCCTGATTCTGCAACTCCCTCTCTCCTTGGCCCAAAGAAGCCAGGCTCTTTTTAACTTCAGAGCATGCTTTGCCGCTTACCTATTCTCCGTGGCTTTCCCTGAGAGGCTAGATTAAGGATTTTATTTGTAGAGATTAGGAGGAGTTTCCTGGTGCCTATTGAGCCATTTTGGGTGTGTGGGTGGGTGTGTTTCCCCAAAGAATGCAAGGCACTTAAAATAGTCAATAGGCATTTCTAATAAATCTTAATGCATGAACAAATTCAGTATTCGAAACAGTCCTGATGCAAATCTTCTCTTGCTTGTGGAAGTTAAGATCTGGAACCCCATGCATTGTATCTCAAACCTACCTTTTCTAATGTATGAAACCATATGACTTTTTATTAAAAAGATTCTGGAGGATCAAGGATTTATTTCTACTTCAGTCTTGTCAGTCACAATGCAACCAAAAGACCCAAACCTCGAACTGGATCTGCTAGGTAGACTTCACTGGAACTAGGATTGACAGGTTCCCCAGTATAGATCCAGTGACAGGATTGGGGTATAGGTGCATCATGTGACGCCCTATGGTTTCAGTTTGTCATGCCATATTTCTTAAATAATAAACCAACAAATGATGGGATTTGTATTACAAAAATATATTGCATTTAAAGTATTACCTTGCCTATATATGTTTGTTCTCTCTGCAGTAGCTTATACTGAAATTCTTGAATGACAGAACAGATGGAAACCTTATTTAAATTTAGAAAGCATGAATACCACATGCTGAGTTCAATAGAGCAATTCAAGCTAGTTTCCCGTACATGAATTTATTTAATGCTGGATTTGGTTTAGAATTTGAAGAATAGCATAAAAACTCGATATAAAGCATTTGAAGATACCTGTGTTTCTCAGGAATGAGAGCACACAATGCTTCACTTGTGTATAAGCATGAAAATGTGTCCTAAGCAGATCAAATTTCCTAGCTAAAAAACGTTAACACTCCATTATTTATTAGAGCCAATATGAAAGAAAGTCCTGCACTGTCCCCAAAAGAGGGAATCTGTCATGGTTCCCAGGAAAAAGAAGCAAGGATTATCTTTGAAAGCAATCAAAGGAGAGAATAGGGTTTGAGGGTGTTTTTTTTACCAACTTGTCAGTAGAGTTGCCATGGGCACCAGCCAGGAGCATAAGGTTTAAACATCAGATTTCCTTTCCGCTACTGTCCTTTTTACCATTTGTGACTTTCACACTGTTCAGGATTTTTTCCTTTTTTGTTTTTAGAATTTCTCTGAACCCCATTCCCTTTCTCTTCTATCTAGTTCCACATCTCTTTATGCCCATTCCGAAATATTATCCAAACTGCAGGGAAAGAAATAGCTTTATTTTAAAATATCCATAAATCGCCACACTATTGTGGTTTAAAAAAAAACATGCAGTGAGAGAGCCTTTTGTAGATGTCAGTGTGTTAATATTTGGCCAGCAAAAACAAAGAAACAAAACTCTCTAAAAGAATGACAAGATTAAGAGTGAAACAGAACTCTGCATTTTATTTTGCATTTGTTATCAGAGACCTTACTTGAACATTATTGTGCCTTGTTGTTTTTGAACATATGGTACATTTCACATTTCACTTTTTCAGGGGAGAAGAAACGGGGGTGTGGGGTGGGAAATCCTACATCTGTAGTGGTCTCTGCAGGGAGAAGGGGAAAAGGCAAATCCTACTATTTGCAGAAGATATTCATTGGATGCCGGCTGGCTAAACTGCACATCAATTGTCTTAATGTATCTGGAATCTAGATAAAAGGTTAGAAAATACTTTTTTTGTTTCTTTAATTCCACTAAGCTGGGACGGGACATCTGGGTTGGGTTTTGTTTTTGTGTGCTGGGTTTTATCTCATGTGTCTTCACTGTCAGAACCCAAAACAGAGCCCAGCTGTCTATTTTTAAGCCTTGCATTGTAGTTAGCTTACTTGTTAACATGTAAATGAACACAACCAGGCTATAAAATGAACAATTTATGAATGGGTGGGTGTGAAATTTTGGTGCTATTGTTTTAGTCTGTCTGGCTGCAGACTTAGTAGGGCAGCAGTACATTCATTTACATAACTTAAGCCGATATTTGCAAGCAGGAGAAACCTTTTTTCTTTTTAAAGAGAGCCAAATAATTCTGCCCTCATTTATGCACATGTAACTAATGTCCAGTTTCTCTTTGTTTTGGAGGGCACAGAAAAATTACTAGTACTAGTGAGTTTTTTTTTAAATCATATTCTGACTCCAGTTCCACCATTTATAGCAGTGGTTCTCAAACTTTTGTACTGGTGACCCCTTTCACATAGCAAGCCTCTGAGTGCGAACCCCTCTTATACATTAAAAACACTTTTTAGTATATTTAACTCCATTATAAATGCTTGAGGCAAAGTGGTGTTTGGGGTGAAGGCTAACAGCTTGCGACCCCCCGTGTAATAACCTCACGACCCCCTGAGAGCTCACAACCCCCAGTTTGAGAACCACTGATTTATAGTCACTGCCTGGCTGCAACTAAAGAGAATTTGGCCCCATATGTGTTTGTGGATTTGAACTGCTCCTCTGGTTCTTCCATAGAACAGCCCCATTGTCCTGTCTGCTTTCTTTCAAAAATCATTTTAAAGATGTTTGAAGTGTGCCTTGAAATATTCCTTTGTGAATTATAGGTTGTCTTTACAGATTTGTTAATACTGCTTTCAAAACTGTTAATGTGACTTTAAGGGTGCATAGTTAATATGGCAAAAAAAAACCCTAATACTGAAGTAAAGATTCCCACAGCATTTCTTTAACAGGTGGCATTGCACATCATGTTTTGTGGCATACGTTTTTATGGCCTAGAATCTAGGCCCTAGACTATGATATGCACAGAAAGGACATGACCATGTGAAATAAACCTTTTATCATCACCTTGCAGTGGGGATAATTGCATTACTCATAAGTCAAGAAGTCACTGTACAGAAGCTCAGTGGGATCCATAAGTACCCTAAAAATATTTTTTTATATATAATGTCAGTTTTAAGGTATGACAGCTTGGTCTTCCAGGCCTAGAAGTAAATGCTTTGGGTCCTGTTGGAAATGTCCCTAGATGAGAGGGAGAAGTGATCAGACTGGGAGTGGATTCGCCCTGCCTCCCCTCTGTTCTCACAGATCTTAACCAGCTAATATTCTCTCTTCTTCAGAGCTTCCCATGGGACTGCGGCTGTCCTCTAAGAGTCTTTGGTAGCAGGACCCTAGTGAAATCATGCTAAGAGGCAGCTCAGGAGAAGGAGACACTAGCATCCAGAGTCCCTGTGGAGGTGTAGGATCTCCCAGCAGATGACCTAGTATTTTGCTGATGCCTGAGGATCTGCGGGGATTCAAGTCAGTCCCTTTTCCATGGTTGAGAATGGGGAACCAAACCCTTCCTCCTTGACAAGCTTTTTTCCTGTAGGTTTTTGTCCTTTCTTGACTCTAACTCAGAACAAACTCCTTCAAAGATTCAGGACACAAACAGTAAGCATTCTAACCATGATGATGTCTATTGAGGAGCAAATATCTGTTTGCCAATGAGTGTGAATGGCTGGGGCTGTGATATATCCAACTAGTGTGATATCATTCAAGTATTTCTTTGGAGTAGGGACCAAACTTGCAGGCAATATCAATGGTGTGACATCATCATACTGAGTGATAATAATCTTCTCTAGGTTAGAAATGATCTTGCCAAGGGGCTTTTATGGTTTGAACAAACTGGGAGAGAGGAAACAGCCTTGAGGAATATAGCATTTCATATAACTAGGTGGTGACGCTGATAATCTTCAATTGTCCATCACCACCAATTGACCCCATTTCCTAGGTATGATTAGTGTATTTCTAGACACAAATAATATTAATATCCCTTTTTAGCTGAAACAAAATCCTATTGTCAGTTGTATCAACAGCTCCTGAGAAGTCTCTGATAATCACACTGAAGACCTGGCTACTTCATTCTAAAACCAAAACATTATTCATAATCCTGACCAATGCAGTCTCAACTCCAAAGGAAGGCTGGAATCTAAGTTAATATCAAATAACGCAATAAACTTCACAGAATGTGTGTGAAAACTATCTGTCTTAAGGTTTTATACTGTCACCCATCAACTTCATAGCTGAGCTCCTTCAATGTAAAATCAATAGCAAAGTCCCTGCATGGAGTCTCTGGTACATCTCCTTTTTGGGGGGATAAAAACTCTGGGTAGGGCTTATGCTTTGGGGTGGGGGGGTTCCTCCTTACAAACTGTATGACTTTTTACTTTTTTGTTGATTGTAGGTTGGTTATATTTGGATTTTTTTGTTTGTTTCAAAAGCCTTAGTAACTCTTATTTTACAGGATACTTGAAATCAAACCTGACTTGTGACAGGATTGCTACTAGCCATATTTCATTCTGTTCCCTAAGCCTAAAACAACCTGCTTCCTCCAGTGTGAGATGTATTTTTGATTTTTCTAGTTGAAGTCCCTTTTCTAAATTTTCTAAACTCTCATTACTTTGGGCAAGCTTTTTGCCACCCCGGCTCTCATAATTTACCACATAATCCCTTAATTTCACTCATATTAAAATATAATATCACATTGTAATAGAAAAATATTTAAAATATACATGCAAAAAATACTTCTTCCCCTGCCTCCTTTCTCTGCATCTTCTGTAAGTTAGAATTGAATTCTGCACAACCTTACTCATATATGGTCCCAATGAAATAAATAGTTAAAGCAGAATTTAGATGGCAATTAAACTTTGTGCTGCTCCTCTGCATAGGGAGAATTTCAGCCATGATGAGTAAGGAGTACTAAGAGCAAGGGTTTGAAGGATTAAGCCGATAAATTACTATTTACTTTTTGGGTCATGGACCTTGTCTTTATGTCTGTAAAATAGCATATATATCTCTGGCTTTGTATATGTGATTGATAATGTTGATGGTTCTGTAAAACCATATTTATTCTTAATATTAAATGAAAAAGTATCTGCCTATAAAGTCTTGTTCTTCCCTTCCCATTATCTGCATTTCCCATGCTGCTAGCTTGAAAATGCTTTTCAGTGGAACAAATTAAGACACAAGTGTAGCTATCAATTATTTTATGAGCCATGGACTTCAGCCCAGATATATGCTAAGAATAGAACAGATGGAAACATAACAGATGAAATGTGAATATATCCTAGCTCAAGTCTGTTGCCCTGTTTTAGCATTTTTATTTTATTTGTAGTTTAATATTCTGATCTACTAATTAAAAGAGACAGGTTGATAGGGGAAATAATGACTAGCACAGGGACCTTATAAAAGTGAAGATAGATGCCATTAACATCATACTGTCCTGGTGCAATGAAGTAGCTGTTGGAAAAAATGATTTTTAAAATGAATATGAAGTGGAAAGTGATGTTGAAAGGTCACTTATTTTACTGCTAAGTTATGTTGAAAGTGGGACGTAGGCCCTTTGAAAATTTGTCCCATGATACTTTTCCAAGGTCACATAGGGAGTCTGACGGTTAAAGAAACTGATACCTGATACAATTTGTATCAGTTGCCATAGGACAAGTCAGGTATCACAGTAACATGCAAATGCTATTGAAATAAAGCTAAAGCCAGTAAATTAAAAATACTCCTTAGGCCTTGGCTACACTGGCTCTTTACAGCGCTGCAACTTTCCCGCTCAGGAGTGTGAAAAAGCACCCCCCTGAGCGCAGCAAGATACAGCGCTGTAAAGCGCCAGTGTAAACAGTGCCCCAGTGCTGGGAGCGCGGCTCCCAGTGCTGTAAGCTAATCCCCATGGGGAGGTGGAGTACCTGCAGCAGTGGGAGAGCTCTCTCCTAGCGCTAGCGCCGCGACCACACTCGCACTTCAAAGCGCTGCCGCGGGAGCTGTCCTGCAGCAGCACTTCCAAGTTTTTAGTGTAGACGTAGCCTTAGGCCTTGGCTACACTGGCGCTTTACAGCACTGCAACTTTCTTGCTCAGGGGTGTGAAAAAATACACCCCTGAGTGCAGCAAGTTACAGCGCTGTAAAGCGCCAGTGTAAACAGTGCCGCAGCGCTGGGAGCTAATCCCCACTGGGAGGTGGAGTACGTGCAGCGCTGGGAGAGCTCTCTCCCAGCACTGGCGCTGCGACCACACTCGCACTTCAAAGTGCTGCCGCGGCAGTGCTCCTGCAGCAGCGCTTCGGAGTTTCTAGTGTAGCCAACCCTTTAGGCTCCTATGGGCCAAATTTTCCAAGGCATTTATGTGCCTAAAGATGCAGATAGGTGCCTACTGGGATTTAGAAAAGCACTTAAGCAGATTTAATGGGAGTTAGGCATCTTATGTGTTTAGGTGCCTTGGATCCTACTAGACTGTTTAGCTGCCTAAACAACTTTGAAAATGTGCCTCTCAGTTCAATTCCCCATTTGTAAAATGGAGGTGTTAATTCTTCTTCCCCAGACCATTTGTCTGTCTTGTCTAACTAGATTGTTACAACCGTGAAGAATTTACAGTCTCTTACTATTCACCATATGGCAATAGACTTACTCATATTGAATAGTACCTTGATGTTAAAGGGACCTCTCATAGAGTAAACCTTACACACAGTGAGCAGTGTCTATCACCATCTGTATCTGTGTTTGTATAGTGCTTAACACAATGATGCCCCCATCTCAGAGGGGATCTATACATGCTACCATAATGCAAAGAAGGAATAATAAGATTAACTGCTACATTCCTTAGATACACGATGATATGCAGGTTTTAATGGCATGATTGTGGCCTGAACACATTACTTGCACAATCATGTACGTGGCTGATATCACATCTTAGGAGTAAGTCATTTTGGACTGTTATATCCTTGGGGGCAGCCGGTTTAGGAAGAAATAACTTAAGAGCAGACAGCAGACAGCTAACAAAACTACCATTTATTTACAGACACAGAGCTCACCTAACCAGCCGAAGCTGGCTGGGCTATCCCCTAATAATCTAACTCAGTTGCCATAGGAACAAAAACCATGGCAACCAAATACACAACATATTCCTCCCCCCCTAATAAAACACGCACTAGACTAGAGAAGGAGGGTAGACTGCCTCCATTCCCAGCTAAACCCTGGGGATTATTTTGCCCCATAACAGTGGATTCGCCCTAGCTAAAGATCCAGCTGATGAGGAGGCCTTCTGTCTCTAGGTGGATTATGGTGAACTTCTGGTGTTGTTGCACCCGAAAGTACCATGGGCTCAGAGTCCGCAGCACGAACAGGTGAGGAGGTGGTATCAGCTCGTGCTGGGCAAAGGGGTATCTCAGCTGCCGGCAGTAATGGAGGAGAACAGTCAGGAACAGGTTATTCGTGATTCGGTGTCTCACCAGAAGAGGTGAAATCAGACCACTCAACTGCAGATGTGTCCTGAGGACTGGCATGACCTGGCAATAGCTGATCTACATGTCGCCGCCAGGTTAAGATTCCCTGCAGTCCAGACTGTGTAGGAAACAGGTCCTGTTTGAGTGATGATCGTGGAAGGGCCCCATTTAGCTCTGGAAGTATAATTCCAAGCCAAAACTGGCTGTCCCGGGCTAAAGGTTCGGTCTTTTGCCTGGGTACCCGTCTGATGACTTGATATTGCTGCTGATGTTGCACAATTTGTCAGGGTTCAGAAGGTTTCAGCAGATCAAAGCAAGTGCGCAGCTGTCGTGCCATCATTAGAAAGGCCGGGGATGCCTGGGTCGTAGCATGAGGTGTGTTTCTGTAGGAAAGTAAGAAGGTATCCAGACGCTTTTGAATGGAGTGTTGTCTCCTTGCTGATTTCAAAGTGCGTTTCATTCTCTGCACAAATCTTTCAGCTAATCCGTTGGTGGATGGATGATATGGTGCTGACGAGATGTGGTGTATCCCATTTGCCTTCATAAAATTTTGAAACTCCTGAGAGACGAACTGCGGTCCGTTGTCACTCACAAGTTGTTCTGGCAGACCGAAACGACTAAAGAGTCCCTGTGGTTTTTGGATAGTACTCTCTGCAGTAGTGGACTGCATTATAGAGACTTCTGGCCGTTTAGAATGGGCATCTACTGCCACCAAGAACATGCTTCCTTCAAGGGGGCCAGCGAAGTCAATGTGAATACATTGCCATGGGTTTTCAGGCCAGTCCCATGGGTGTAGGGGTGCCCACTGGGGTGCATTCCTCACACCTTGACATGACATACAAGCTTTTGCCTTCTCTTCAATAGCACTGTCCAATCCAGGCCACCAAAAATAGTTTTGTGCAATTTCCTTCATGCGCACTATTCCACAGTGACCAGAATGTAGCTGTTCTAACATCTGTGATCTCAGTGGTGGTGGAATAATGACACGTCTCCCCCGTAACAAACAACCAGATTGGACCAATAACTCCATCCTCCTGGACATATAGGTAACAAGGTCAGGTGAGACTGGAGAGGTTTGTCGAGATTTTCCATGCATCACCAGGTCCGTAACGTGGGACAATACTGGGTCAACGCGAGTTGCCTTCTTTATCTGAGTAGCAGTGATGGGTGTATTCTCTACCTGTTCAAAGTAGAAGATTTCCTTTTGGGCACTATCTTGTTGTTTGACCGGCAAAGGCAACCTTGAGAGGCCATCTGCATTGCCGTGCAGAGTGGATTTCCGATATTTGATTTCATATGTGTGTGCTGAAAGTAACAATGCCCAACATTGCATACGACTAGCAGCTAATGGGGGAATGCCTGTGTAGGGTCCAAAAATTGACGTCAGAGGTCGATGGTCTGTGAGAAGAGTAAACTTTCGCCCAAACAGGTACTGATGAAACGTCCAAATTCCAAAACAATTCCTAATGCCTCACATTGGATTTGGGCGTAGTTAGTTTCTGCTTTGCTTAGAGTGCATGAAGCAAAAGCAATAGGTCTCTCTTCTCCCGAAGGCATAATGTGTGACACGACTGCTCCCACTCCATAAGGGGAGGAATCGCAAGCCAATTGTAGGGGTAAGGATGGATCAAAGTGCGTTAGAACTTCAGAATTTAGCAATGCATCCTTAGCTTTGTTAAATGCAACATCACAGGCTTCAGTCACTTCCAGGCCTTGTTCTGCCACAGGAGATCATGAAGTGGTTTTAGCAGTGTGGCTAACTGTGAAATGAACTTTCCATAGTAGTTCAGTAGTCCTAGAAACGAGCGCAGCTGGCTTACATTTTGAGGTGGGGGAGCCTCCACAATAGCTTTAACTTTTGCAGGGGCCTTATGAAGACCTGCAGAATCAATGATGTGTCCCAAATATTCAACAGAGGGCTTGAAGAGTTCACACTTGTCTTTGCGAACTCGTAGGCCATACTCTTCCAGTCTTTGTAGGGTAGCCTCTAAATTCTTTAAGTGATCCTCTTCATTCCTTCCAGTGACCAGGATATCATCCAGATAGCACTGAACTCCTGACAAGCCACACAAGATCAGGTTCATAGCCCTCTGGAACACGGCGGGAGCAGACGTTATTCCGAAGGGTAGGCAACAGTATCGATAAAGCCCCTTATGAGTCACAATAGTCAACAGCTCTTGGGACTTTTCATCGACGTGCATCTGTAAATATGCTTGACTCAGATCAATCTTACTGAACTTTTGTCCCCCAGCCAGGCCTGTGAAGAGGTCATCGATGCGGGGAAGTGGGTATTGCTCTGTACACAACACTGGGTTGACAGTGACTTTAAAATCACCGCATATCTGGAGACAGCCATCTTTCTTCACTATTGGAACAATAGGAGTGGCCCATGAGCTATGAGTAACTGGTATTAGGACTCCATTGGTGACCAGGCGCTCCAGGTCTGCTTCAACTTTTGGCCTGATGGCATATGGCACAGTTCGGGCTTTCAGATATTTTGGTGGACTGTCGGGTTTAATGTTCAATGTCACAGTGATTCCCTTCATACTTCCCAAATCATCTCCAAAAACAGCAGCATGTTTCCTTAGTATAGAGGTTAGACTGGTTTCTTCTTTAGTCATCCGGTGCACTTCTGCCCAGTTCAGCTGAATCTTCCCACACCAAGACCTACCCATTAAGGCTAGGTAGTTATCTCTTACCACAAACAGTGGCAATTTAGCAGCCTGTCCATTGAGCTCCACCTTAACATCAATAGTGCCCAACATGGGCACAGCTTCTCCCGTATACGTCTTCAGAACAGTTTTTGTTGCCTTAAGCAGAAGATGCTGTAGCTTTTCTTTATACAC
The DNA here is from genome assembly GCF_025201925.1 of Gopherus flavomarginatus. Taxonomy (NCBI): domain Eukaryota; kingdom Metazoa; phylum Chordata; order Testudines; family Testudinidae; genus Gopherus; species Gopherus flavomarginatus. The sequence goes on from NC_066619.1 coordinate 181,064,099, forward strand.
AGTCTCGGAGACCAGCGAGCAGGCTGCACCAGTGTCCAGTTCCATGCATATAGGTTTGCCATCCAACAAGGGGGTTATCCAGTATTCATGTGAGCCCACCGCCAAAGACAAAACAGGCAGTGGCACTTCCTCTTGCGATGAGGTGTCACCTTGATCATCCTGGGTCTGCTTTAGGGTATGCAGGGTTCCTCTTTTTGTCGACCAGACCACAGGCCTCTTTTTCTTTTGTTTACAGGCACACTCAATGTGTCCCTTTTTGCCACAGTGTCGACACACCAGGTCCTTACACCAGCATTCTGATGCCTGGTGACCTGGCTTACCACAGCGGTAACATTCTTGACTCTGCACAGTTTTGTGGGTAGGTTCTTGTGACACTTTTTGCACCCTAGGGGATGCATCGATGTATTGCGCCTCCCTTGTAGCCAGTTCCATGGAGACAGCAATATCAACAGCCTTCTGTAATGTAAGCTGAGCCTCTGTCAGTAGGCGCTTCTGTATAGCTTCACTGTAGAGGCCACACACTAACCTGTCACGCAGGGCATCATTTAACATCTCTTTAAATTCATGGTGTTCTGCTAGCTTTTTTAAAATTGCTACAAATTGTACAACTGTTTCATCTTCTTTATGGTCTCTTTTGTGGAACCGATATCTTTCAGCAGTTACCAGTGGTTTGGGGGAAAAATGGGACCCCAGGATTTCCATGATGTCACTGTAAGGTTTAGTCTCGGGCTTAACAGGGTGTAGTAAGCTGCGTAGCAGGGAGTAGGTTTTAGCCCCTACAACACAAGAATATTGGCACCTTCTTCTCTTCTGTAATGTCATTTGCAATAACAAAAAGCTCAAAACGCTCAGTATACACATGCCACTGCACTATATTCTCATCAAAAGGTTCCAGTGGCCTGGTCAGAGTAGCCATGATTTTTAGTTTCACTTTCACAGTCAGTGCAAACAAGCAGTTTTTTTGTTTGTTCTTTATCTTGACTTCTACTTCCTTCTGTTACTGGAGCAGCACCGGAATCCCATCTATCGTCACCACTTGTTATATCCTTGGGGGCAGCCGGTTTAGGAAGAAATCACTTGAGGCCAGAAAGCAGACAGCTAACAAAACTACCATTTATTTACAGACACAGAGCTCGCCTAACCGGCCGAAGCTGGCTGGGCTATCCCCTAATAATCTAACTCAGTTGCCACAGGAACAAAAACCATGACAACCAAATACACAACATGGATTTTTTTTAAAAAGAAATAAATCACTGTACCAGTAAATCCAAGTTTCCTTAAAGGCCAGGTCCTGAAATTCTGCCTCCTCTTTCATTTAGTTTCTCAAAATAAAAACTGGTTAGGCCACACATTATTAACACCTGGGGGTATACATTATTACAGTCTATTTTTGTTACCATGGTGGGTGGAAGAGACACATTTTAAACATTTGGACTTGCTACCTTGATAATTTTCCAATTCTTTGTTACTAGGCATCTCCCTTGCAGTCTTTTTGTGCCCCTGAAGTACAGTAGGTCAGGAAGATCAATCTGGCCTCCAAAGAATTCCTCCAGCACAGAGGGAAGCCCTACGTGGCCTAGTGCCTGTGCAGAAAGCATGGCTGAATAAAAGGAGGCATGCTTAGAGTGTCTCTGTTCTGCCAATTCCCAGCTGCCAGAATAACCTCTGGTTTCCATTGGCATCAAGATGTATGTCAGAGCAGTCCTCAGGGAACCTGAAAATAAGGGAAGCACAAAGGTGCCTCAAAGGCATCTTTCCCCTTCCCAGAGCTCTGCCAAGCACAATTTGACTGGAACAGAATAGTGAGTCCAATGTTTCTATAAATCAGTGTCACAAATTTAAAGTCCAAACTCTCTCGAACCACCAGGGTAGATATACATGTTTTTATGCTATTGAAAGGTGGCTTGGGGAGGCTGCTCTGCTTTATCCCTTTCTTTCTAATCATAGTTATTTGTGAGATCAGACCTTGGTCTCAGGTTTTTTTTCCAGTGTGACCCCTTAGAGGGTGCAAGTTTGAGCCACCAAAAAAGTGTCTACTTTTTTCCCCCGCCAGTAACTAATCAATAGCATATATTTAACCATCAAAGTAATAAGATATTTGTTTGCAGGCAGAAATCGGGTACATTACCATTCATGCAATAGGTTTGACACTGGCAACTAATTATGGACACACAAAATGCAGGTTTAACTTTTGGGACTGTAGCCTTTACCTGCAAAACGGGAAGCCATCTGAAAATGTAAACTTAAAACTCACATCATCCTTGACCTCAGATTAATGCAATTTTAAATGCAGCTTATCATAAAATGTCACCATTTGTTATACGGGTGCCCAAAAAGAGAAATTATCACAAAATGGATGGTTTAAAAACTTGAATCAGAAGACATTTTAGAACACATGGGGCAACAAGCTGCCACATTTTACGCTGATATTATACAGGTACAAAGCAGGGCCAGCTCTAGGCACCAGCGTTCCAAGCATGTGCTTGGGGTGACACTTCTAAAGGAGCAGCATTCTGGTTCTTTGGGGCGGCACTTTTCAAGGGGCAGCACGCCAGCTTTTTTTTTTTTTTTTTTTTTTTTGCTTGGGGCGGCAAGACACCTGGAGCTGGCCCTGGTACTAAGCACAGAAATCAAAGCAGAGACAGGAAACTTAAACCAGGAGAGGAGGAAATACCTTTCAAGATTTTTGTTTGCTTTTCCGATCCATATTTTCTTTCTTGTTGACAAGAAAGCTTGAAAGTAATAAGTGCTGCATGAATTAAATACATCACACTTGACTTTCTGGATGCAATATACTGGTGGAGCTTCAAGCCAATCTGGGTTCTGTCAATGTGATTTCTGTCTTGACTGAGAATAGGTGAAAGACAAATGATGAAGAGGGAAAAAAATCATACAAACTATTTTCTTATGTTGACTGCAGTATTTCCCCCATTTAAAGAAATGCCAAACCTGTAAACAAGGTTTTGTACTTATCTATCAATAAATTTAAATATTTTTTTCTGTTTTGACAAAGAAAGTTACATGTACTTTTCTGTCTCTTCTAGATTCTTGACAACAAACCAGTAGGCTCATTATTCTTGTCCACCTACAGAATTTCTGTTCCAAAGCATCATCAGCCTTTTTCTGTTCACATGGCTACTGAAACAGAAGAGCACTTGGTGATTTGGGTCCATATCAGAAATACATATTTTCTAAACTCAGATAACTGTAAATACATTCCATTGAAACAGGACTCTGCAAATATGGTGCATTACCAGTCACTATTTCTTCAACAACTTGCCAGTAATTCCAAGATAACGATTAGCTTTGAAAAGTTTCCTTTTCAAAGGAAAGTTCCTTTCCTACCCTTACTTTTTGTTGTTGCTGCTGTCTTCTCCATTTTATATTATTAAACTTCTGCTCCTGCCTGGTTCTGGGAGAAGTGCAAGGAAGTAGGCCTTGGAGAGGGCTTGAATGGGAGACTTCGGATTCCTAGTGGAAAAGTTCTTTAGAATGGAATAGCAAATATATCACTGAAAATCCATAGACTGTAATACAAAATTATATCCCCATTCTAGAATTCTATGGGAGGGCTTTAAAAATCTGTGGAAAAGGCATCATTCTCTAATGGAGGAGACAGGGCACTGGTTTGAAATGCTAAAATAAGTTCCCAGCTCAACCACATAGCTGCTTTATGACCTTGGGAAAGTTACTTCACTTCTGTTTCCCTTTTCATGTGTATATTTAGTTTATTAGCTCTGTAGGGCAGAAACCGCCTCTAGCTATTGGGCCTGATTCCAATTAGGGCCTCTACAAACCACTGTAATACAAATCTATAATACATCTTTACCAGACCCGATTACTTTTATGTAGAAACCCAGTTGAACTGATCCCTATTAGTATCTGTAGCACATTTGTGTAAGGGATAAATTGCAGTGGGACGTGCTTTGCTGCTCCTCCGAGGGGTGTGCAACCTATCCTATGCTGCCAGCACTAGACAGCTGGACACACCCATTGGCTAGCATACTATACCCCCTTCTGTGACACTTTCCACACAATTACTTAGAGAGATGCTAAAAATCCCAGAGTTGGATTCTGCCCCACTTATTATGGTTGGATGGAGGAGGAAGAAGCTACCTCTTCCTTCTCTCCCTACTCTCTCAATGTACTATGTAGTCTGAGGCAGGGTGTAACCTGTAAACCACTGTTTATATCTAATGTCTTATCAAATTCAGATTATTTTAAAATACCCTTTTAGTATTTGATATGTAAATTCATTATTAATGTAGAAATCTACTGTAAAAGCTCACACACAAGTTTTTATTTTCAAAGGTCTGTACAAACATTAATCTTCATAACTTCCTTCTGAGAATAGGTAAGAATATTATAACGCTGTTATAAGGGAAGTGTTCTGCAAAGAATAAAGGTTTCAAAATAAGAAAGACTTTGTGGATTGAGCTAATTTGGAGTAAACCACTTTTATTCCTAAATAAGAGCATCCACACAGAGAATTAATTGGGAGTAGCTATTCCACTTTAACTTCAGACTCTACCTTTATGCAAATTATTTTTTCAGTGTAGACAAGCTCTTAACTAAAGTACATTAAATCTCTGTGTGAAAAATGAATTAAGCTAAACTAATTGGCACATAGGTTTGGAAATAGAATGCTGAATTGCAAAACAGAGCATTTCTAGCAGTTTCTAAAAATTCAGGTGGCAGACTGACTTATCAGGTGTTTCTGCAGCTACTTTAACTGATGTGTTCCCAAACAAAGTACTTAATTTCTACCAAATGGCCTTTGTTGAGTATACACTCTATTGTGGAAGGAAACTTTCCTTGTGAGGATAACAGTCCTCCAGGTATCAGAGAAAGGACATTAATAAAATAGAATAGACAGAGGATGCAGATCCAGAGCAGATTTATCCAAGAGAGCTGCCTCAAACAGAAAATATGACTTACCACTCATATCACCCAGGATAAGTATTTGTCTAGAGGCAGAATGATGCACTTCTCTCCCAATTGCCTCGTTACCGCCTTGGACAGATGGGGCCTAGAAATTGTTTTTGGAGAGCTATTCAAGCGGATTCTTAGTCTATCCAGAAATAACCACGAGGTGGAAACAAGGGAGAATGGGATTTCTAAGTCCACCATTATAAAATGGTTCAAATGGTGCATTATCAGAAACTTATAAAATGAAAAACTCCTTTTGTTAAAAATCAAAGCTTACTCCCCAAGAGCAATGGAAATCACATGAGAACAGAAGCTGCATGCTCTACATGAAAAAAATGAGTAGATCAGCAATCTGTTCACCACTCCTGTCATGGTACAATTCCCCACTCTGAACCTTAGCGTCCAAAAGATGGGGTACCAGCATGAATTCCTCTAAGCGCAATTACCAGCTTAGAACCTGTAGCACTGCCACCAACCAGGAATTCCAGTGCCTGGTACACTCTGGTCCCCCCAAAACCTTGCCCGGGGACCCCCAAGACTCAGACCTTCTGGATCTTAACACAAGGAAAGTAAACCCTTTCCCTCACCGTTGTCTCTCCTAGGCTTCCCCTCCCTGGAAGATCACTGTGTGATTCAAACTCCCTGAACCACAAAACAGAGAGGACAATTCACCTTCCTCCCTCCTTCTCTTTCCCCCTCCCAGACTCTTTCTGAGAGAAAGTAGTCCTGGCACAGAGAGAAATCAGCCTCTCTCTCCCTCTTCCCTCCTTTCTCCCCACCAATTCCCTGGTGAATCCAGATCCAGTCCCCTGGGGTCTCACCAGAATAAAAAAACAATTAGGTTCTTAAACAAGAAAAGCTTTTAATTGAAGAAAGAAAAAAACAGTAAAAGTTATCTTTGTAATTTTTTTTTAAAATGGAATAGGTACAGGGTCTTTCAGCTATAGACACTGGGAACACCCTCCCAGTCTAAGTATACAAGTACAAATTAAAATCTTTTCAGCAAAATACCAATTTGAACTCCTTTCAGCCAAATACACATTTGAATTTCTTCCAACCAAATACACATTTGCAAAATAAGAAAACAACCATAAGCCTAACTCGCTTTATCTATTTAGTACTCACTAGTCTGAACTTATAAGAGCCTGTATTGGAGAGATTGGAGAGAAACCTGGTTGCACGTCTGAGCCCTCTGAGCCCCCAGAGTGAACAACAACCAAAACTAACAGCACAGCACAAAAACTTCCCTCCCTCAAGATTTGAAAGTATCCTGTCCTCTGATTGGTCCTCTGGTCAAGTGACAGCCAGGCTTACTGAACTTGTTAACCCTTTACAGTCAAAGAGATATAAAGTACTTCTGTGCTATTAACTTTTCTTATCTGTTTATGACAACTCCATACTTTCACTAAGTATTAGAAAGGAGATATACAGCCCTGGTGAGTCATGCATATAGTACTACTTCAATACCCTTCATTACTTTATTTATCTGAAACTGTATATGGTTATTTTACATGGCTTAGGTACCTTCCATCGCAAGTATTGCTGCAAACTCATCTTAACTACTCTGTTGGAATCTATGGGCCTAACCAAGAAAAAAAATTTTCTTTTATGCACACCTTTCATGGATCTGGCAGGTCTACAGTTTCAGCCAGGCCTTCAAGTTGCTTCAAGTTTGGAATGTTATGAGCACCTGTATCTCATGAAAATGTACTCCAGTCCATGCTCTGCAATAGAAAGTTCTGGTAATGTGAGTCATCCTTTACTTTAATAGCAGTAAAATTGTAATGTAGATTCTTCTACAGCTCTGGAAATTATTTGTACTGGCTGTCTCTTCAAAGGGAGGAGTTGGGCCTGGAGGAGTCAGAGGTAAGAAGTGTAGCTTCAAGGCAGCTACTAGAATCTGCAGATCCAAGGAAGAACACATGCAGGAGGAACAAAAATGTTTCCATTTGAACAATTATTTGTTTCTAAATGCTTTAATGCTCTAATGATTTCAAATTTTTAACTTCTTCAGTAATGCATGTATAAAACATCACAGTCATCTGCAATGTATTGGTGGGGGACCTTTAACAGCAGATGCTCTGTGAGCACTTTTTTATCCAACAATACTTATGTCCAAACTATACAGCAGGGAGGACCTGTAATGAGACATAATGTAGCTGTGAGACAAGACAGCACAGGCAATTTCCTATGGAAAGATTGAGATTTAAATACTCAGAGCTGCTTATGGACCTTTTGCTGAAGCATGTTGGTTTCACCATCAGAGAGAGAGATGCTTGTCAAGATTGTAGGCAAACTGAATTGCTGCCAGCTCTTTGCCCACAGTCAACAGATGACTCTCATACACCATTTGTTTTATTTCTGTACATTTTGATCTTGTTTTGTGCTATCTTTGTAAAATGCAGGGTTCTTTATATTACAAGAGGGCACTTTAAAAATTATTGGTATTAAAGCAATACATACATACCTCTCTTCTCTCCAGTGTTTCTTTTAACTCATCACCAGAACTTTGTTCAATAAAAACAAGATAGTTATGATCTCCATATGAACTCCATTAACAGTTTTGGGGCAGAAAATTAGAATATCTTTGGTCTGTAAAAAAAAAAATAAACTTGGAGTAGGCAAAGGTTTGCTGCATGGAATTCATCCCTCATTGCAAAATGTCCATTGGAAACTAATCAGGGACAAGGGAATAGAGTTCACCTCACTCCACAGCCCCAAGCTATAGATATGTCAGGGTGCTACAGCTCAGCCCATCTCTGTTCCAGGCTTTATGTCTCCCATATACTAGTAAAACTAACCCCACTTAGCATCCTTGTGGTCAGTCTCAACACATAAGCCATTGAATAGGCATGGGGACTGAGCTACCTTCTAACTCATACTGGTGATGAGCCACATTCATACCTGTTGTAATTACAATGAAATAATTCTCAATCCACAGGCAGGCCATGGGGCTGAAGGGCAGCCCTCTCAGATCAATGTTCCAGCCTCTCTGCTGAAATAGCAGCCACTGCCCTTCAACACCCTCTCCTCAGTCTTCCTTCCATTTCCCTTCTCTGCTGGAGTATCTTAGAATCATAGAACTGGAAGAGACCTTGAGAGGTCATCTAGTCCAGTCTCCTGCACTCAAGGCAGGACTAAGTATTATCTAGCCCCTCCCTAACAGGTGTTTGTCCAACCTGCTCTTAAAAATCCCCAATGATGGAGATTCCACAACCTCCCTAGGCAATTTTATTCCAGTGATTAACCAGTCTGACAGGAAATTTTTCCTCATGTCCAACCTAAACTGCCCTTGGTGCAATTTAAGCCATTGCTTCTTGTCCTATCCTCAGTGGTTAAAAACAACTATTTTTCTCCCTCCTCCTTGTAACAACCTTTTATGTAATTGAAAACTGTTATGTCCCCCCTCAGTCCTCTCTTTTCCAGACTAAATAAACTTTTCAATCTTCCCTCATAGGTCATGTTTTCTAGACCTTTAATCATTTTTGCTGCTCTTCTTTGGACTTTCTCCAATTTGTCTACGTCTTTCCTGAAATGTGGCGCCCAGAACAGGACACAATATGCTAGTTGAGGCTGTCATGGTATTCTATCCCCAATCTGAACTTTAGAGTCCAAAAAATGGGGTACCAGCATGAATTCCTCTAAGCTCAATTACCAGCTTAGAACTTGTAGCGCTGCCACCAACCAGGAATTCCAGTGCCTGGTACACTCTGGTCCCCCCAAAACCTTGCCCGGGGACCCCCAAGACCCAGACCCTCTGGATCTTAACACAAGGAAAGTAAACCCTTTCCCTCACTGTTGCCTCTCCCAGGCTTTCCCTCCCTGGGTTACCCTGGAAGATACTGTGAGTCAAACTCCTTGAATCACAACACAGAGAAATCAAGTTAGTTCCCCCACCCCTCCCCCTCCCAGGCGTTCCCTCCCTGGGCTATCCTGGAGAGATAGACAGATTCAAGCTCCGTGAATCTAAACAAAGGGATTCTCCCTTTCCCCCTCCCTTCTTTCTCCCTGTCTCCCACCACTTTCCCGGTAAGTACAGACTCAATTCACTTGAGCCTCAACAAGGGGAAAAAATCAAACAGGTCTTAAAAAGCAAAACTTTTAATAAAAAGAAAGAAAAAAAGTAAAAGTTGTCTCTGTAATTTAGATGGTAAAAGTTATAGGGTCTTTCAGCTTATAGACACTAGAGAGAAGCCTCCCCCCAGCAAAATACAATTTAAAATACTTCCAGCAAAATACACATTTGCAAATACAGAAAACAATCAAAAGACTATAACCGCCTTTCCTACTTAATACTCACTATTCTGAATATATAAGAGACTGTAGCAGGGAGATTGGCAAGAAACCTGGTTGCACGTCTTGTCCCTTTCAGGGCCCAGAGATAACAAAGCAAAACCCAAAAAAACAAACAAAGGCTTCCCTCCACGGAGATTTGAAAGTATCTTGTTTCCTAATTGGTCCTCTGGTCAAGTGTTTTTGGTTCCCTGTTTGTTAACCCTTTACAGGTAAAAGAGACATTAACCCTTAACTATCTGTTTATGACAGAGGCCTAATCAGCATGGAGTAGAGCGGAAGAATTACATCTCATGTCTTGCTTACAATGATGATGTTTGGGTTTTTTGCACAACAGTGTTATGCTGACTCATATTTAGCTTGTGATCCACTGTGACCCCCAGATCCCTTTCTGCAGTACTCTTTCCTAGGCAGTCATTTCCCGTTTTGTATGTGTGCAACCGATTGTTCCTTCCCTAGTGGAGTACTTTGCATTTGTCCTTATTGAATTTCATCCTATTTACTTCAGACCATTTCCACAGTTTGTCCAGATCATTTTGAATTTTAATCCTATCCTCCAAAGCACTTGCAACCCCTCCCAGCTTGGCATTGTCCGCAAACTTTATAATTGTACTCTCTATTCCATTATCTAAATCATTGATGAAGATATTGAACAGAACCGGACCCAGAACCAAGCCCTACGGGACCCCATTCATTATGCCCTTCCAGCATGACTGTGAAACACTGATAACTACTCTCTGGGAAGGATTTTCCAACCAGTTATGCACCCACCTTCTTGTAGCTCCATCTTGGTTGTATTTCCCTAGTTTGTTTATGAGAAGGTCATGCAGACAGTATCACTTACTAATGTCAAGATATACCACAGCTACCATTTTCCCGCCCATCCACAAGGCTTGTTACTCTGTCAAAGAAAGCTATCAGGTTGGTTTGACACGATTTGTTCTTGAAAAATCCATGCTGACTGTTGTTTATCACCTTATTATCTTCTAGGTGATATCTTCTTGCTTAATTATTTGCTCCATTATCTTTCCAGGTACAGAAGTTAAGCTGACTTGTCTGTAATTCCCTGAGTTGTCCTTATTTCCTTTTTTATAGATGGGCACTATATTTGCCCTATTCCAGTCTTCTGGAATGTTACTGACAAGCAGAGGCCAAGGTCAGGGTACACCCTTTATTAAGAACAGGAACTATGTACAGAAATGAGGTAATAAACTTCCTACTACTAGTGTGGCTGCAGACTTCTACTATCCTGTCCTGGGCTTCTTTGTTTCTGCCCCAGCACAAAGTGTCCCAGAAAACCAAAGACTGCATATAGAGAGTACAGTAAGTGTGGCATCTCCACACCTCCTGGAGGACTTACTCTATAGCACAACTTTCCTTTCTGAGATCAGTTTTTTAAAATTTCCTGACTGAACAAACACACTAAAGTTAAACAAACTATTATGAATACCATAATTGATAACTATTCAGTTTGCTTTAACACAGCTCTGATATGCCTTAAGAGACTTATTGAGACATTTCAGCAATCTTCATGTTCTGTTGTATTGCAACCTCCCTTCAGGCAAATCTGCTTGTACCAGACAGTTCAGGGGCAGTCTGTGAATTGTTTTCAACTTTTATGTCTGTTCTCACTTGTCTTGGCCAAGTTGTCAAGTATCTTGAGCAGGTGCTTGCAGTTCCTTAATAAGATTTTGCCTGACTTGTGATCACTGAATATGAGTGAGGTGACTCTTCCTGGATCATTGTAGCTTTGATAAGCCATGGCCCCTCTTGCCAAATCCTCACCAAATCTTTATTCTTTAACTGCGGAAGAGTTTTTGCTCCTTTATTGCAATATTTTGTTTGACTGTATTTTCCTAGTCTTTTCCTCGCTATCACTGACTCCACAGTCAGCCTTTGTGTTTTGTCTCTCATCTGGTAATTGCATATTTATGTCTGTTGTAGAGGAGTAGTGGTGATTTTACTCATGGCTGTCCCAAGATATGAGAGAGACAAGGTGAGTGAGATTTTTTTTATTGGATCAACCTTTGTTGGCAAGAAAGACAAGCTTTCGAGCTATGCAGACCTCTTCCTCAGGCCTTGGAAAGGTACTCGGTGTGTCTCAGTTAAATACAAGGTTCAACAGATAGTTTAGCATAAGTAGTTAGCACAAATTCTAAGGGACCGTTCATACTATTATTAATGAGCCTCTTCAGCTTGAATGGTCTCTTAAAATTTGTCATGGGACAAAAATGGGGTTTAGTGGGTTACAGTTTGTTGTAATAAGCCATAAATCTGTAACCCACTAACTACCTTTTGTTCTGTGACTGCTGGGAAGTTAATGGGCCACTTAACCTTGAATGGTGCCTTAGTTTAGCATATTCTCTCTCTTCAGCCTTGTATTTGCTAGAGGAGTTCAGCAGGTGACTTTCTACCCTATAGTAATGTAGCTCTGTAGTTTAGCATTAAATATGGATCTTCTCTTGCATCCTTTGCTTTGTTTGAACAATTTCTTCACCATGTATACTATATTTCTAGATAATCCATTGTTTTGATCATATCTGGGATTAGATGTTTTATGATAAAAGTCATGCATTTTAGCCAAGTCTAGCAATTCCCTATTCCTGAATTGTGGGCTGTTTGTCAGTTATTACTGTTCTTGGAATTCCAAGATGTGTAAATATAGATCTAATGTACCTGACAACCTCTTGCTGCTGTGGTATTTTCAAGTATTATTATTTCAGGGAAATTGGTAAAGAAGTCCATTATAACCCGGTGAACATGTCAATTCTAACTTTGTCCTATGGAATTGCGAGTTCTTTGTGTGGTATCATTGGTTCTTTCTGCTCAGAATCTATGTACTCTGATATGCTGCACACTTGCTCACCATTTCTTCACTGTCACTAGTAATCTGGCCACAGATGAAAATGTCTCGATCTCTCCTTTTTGGCTTCCTCATTCCCAGGAGCCCTTCGTATATTTGTTCCAATATTTTCCTTCTTATCACTGTGGAAACCCTGATCTGGGTTCCCTTCAAAAAACACTCCTGAAATCACTGAAATCTTATAGTCAGAATACAGAGGTTGGCAGTGTTGGGTTTTTTCCCCTTCTTTTACTTACCACTTGTATCACTGCTTGCAACATTTCATCTTCAGCTGTTTCTGTCTCTGATTTATCCCATGTGCCTGGAAACGGAGCCTAAGAACATAAGAAGAACATAAGAACGGCCGTACCGGGTCAGGCCAAAAGTCCATCTAGCCCAGTATCTGTCTACCGACAGTGGCCAATGCCAGGTGCCCCAGAGGGAGTGAACCTAACAGGCAATGATCAAGTGATCTCTCTCCTGCCATCCATCTCCATCCTCTGATGAACAGAGGCTTGGGACACCATTTTTTACCCATCCTGGCTAATAGCCATTTATGGACTTCACCACCATGAATTTATCCAGTTCTCTTTTAAACATTGTTATAGTCCTAGCCTTCACAACCTCCTCAGGTAAGGAGTTCCACAAGTTGACTGTGCTGCGTGAAGAAGAACTTCCTTTTATTTGTTTTAAACCTGCTGCCTATTAATTTCATTTGGTGACCCCTAGTTCTTGTATTATGGGAATAAGTAAATAACTTTTCCTTATCCACTTTCTCCACATCACTCATGATTTAATATACCTCTATCATATCCCCCCTTAGTCTCCTCTTTTCCAAGCTGAAGAGTCCTAGCCTCTTTAATCTTTCCTCATACTGGACTCTCTCCAAACCCCTAATCATTTTAATTGCCCTATTCTGAACCTTTTCTAGTGTTAGAATATCTTTTTTGAGGTGAGGAGACCACATCTGTACATAGTATTCAAGATGTGGGCGTACCATGGATTTATATAAGGGCAATAATATATTCTCAGTCTTATTCTCTATCCCCTTTATAATGATTCCTAACATCCTGTTTGCTTTTGTGACCACCTCTGCACCCTGCGTGGACATCTTCAGAGAACTATCCAAGATGACTCCACAATGACTCCAAGATCGTTGTAGCTAAATTAGCCCCCATCATATTGTATGTATAGTTGGGGTTATTTTTTCCAATGTGCATTACTTTACATTTATCCACATTAAATTTCATTTGCCATTTTGTTTATCGTGTTCACATGTAAGTTTACTGTTTTTTCCAGATTGTCAAGTTGTGTATTATCAAAAGAAGCAGATGTCCTTGAGTGTGTCTGCCATTAAATGATGTCCAGGCTGGAACTCCAGGATCACGTCATACTTCTGTATTTTCAAAAGCAGTCACTGTATCTGTGGTGGTGTTTCTCCAAGTCTCTTTTATGTATTGCAATCAGTGGTTTGAGATCAGATTCTGCTGTGAAGCTATGACTTATAGAAAGTCATGAAATCTTGCACATCCATACACCAGACCTAGTGTCTCTTTTTCAATTGGTACATCCATCTTTTCTGCAGCTGTCATAGCCCTAGATGCATATGAGACTGGCAATCAGTCAGTTCCATGACCCTGTAACAGTACTTCTCCCAGCCTTCCTTCTGAGGCATCCAAGGAGAATTTGATGTCTTTCAGTGGATCAAAAAATTGTACCACTGAAGCTGATGTCAGGATATGCATTAAATCTTTCAACTGTCTTTTATTCCCTGGTATCCAAACACAGTTGGTGACCTCGTGGAGGAGATGTCTTAGGTTGTGCAAGCTGTATACAGTAAAGATGGTTTTATCCAGCATGTTGGGAGAACGGGGGTTGCCAGTAAGTGAAAAATGCCAGTTAACTAAGAGGGAGGGAGTTTGGGTGCAGGAGTGGGTATGGGGCTGGGGTTTGAGGCACAGGAGGAGGTGCGGGGCATGGGCTTGGAGCAGTGGGCTGGGGTGCAAGAGGGGGTTCAGGGCAGCATATTGGGGCATAGAAGGCAGTGTGAGGTGCCAGATCCAAGGGGGTGCTCACCTTGGGTGATTCCCCACAAGTGGCGACCTATCCCAGCTGCTCCTAGGCAGAGGTGCAGTAGGTAGCTCCGCGTGCTGCCCCAAGCACTAGCTCCGTGTGCTGCCTCAAGCACTAGCTCCACAGCTCCCATTGGCTGGGAACCACAGCCAATGGGAGCTGTGGGGGTAGCGCCTGCGTGCAGAAGCAGTGCGCACTGCGCAGACCTGCCTGCTGCGCCTCCACCTAGGAGCAGCTGGGACAGGTCGCCACTTGTGGGGAGCCACCCAAGGAGAGCATCCCCTGGTTCTGGCACCTTGCACCCCCTCCCACACACCAACCTGCTGCCTCCAGACACCTCCCATACCCAAACTCCCTCCCAGAGCCCATGCCTCAACCCCTTGCTGGCCCTGCCCCAACCTCACTATAAACCAGAATTTCAATGAAGATCAGAAATGCCGATTTCCGGTTGGTGAAGTGCAAGATAAAACAGCTTTTACAGTTGTTAATTATGAATTTGCTGACATAACTCAACTTGTCTAGCAGCCTTTGAATTCCCTTTTTATTTTCAGGTCTCAGTATGTTCAATATTCCTTGAATCTTCGATTCATCAGGCAAGATTCCTGTGGAAATCAGTCTCCCTCCCAAGTATTTGATTTCCATTCTTTAAAACTGACATTTGGCCTCTTGCAATTTGAAGTATTGTCCTCAGTCATTCCTGCTGTTCGTTGGCAGCACTGCCCCACAATTATGTCACCAATGTACACTTTCACACCTGCTAGGCATTCTCGCATCTGGCTCACTCCAACGTATTCTGAAAGGCAGGCTTAGGAAGCAGTCTCCCAAACGTTGTGCTGAGAGTGCAAATTCCTAGAGTTCTGAGTGTCCAAGGGGTCTGCCAAAATCCTGCCAATGCTTCTGTGACAGACTTGTTGGCAACAGCACCTGAGACAGCACTCTGGTCACTGGAACTCTAATTAATTATTCTAGAGTAGACTTCATTAAGAAGAGTTGTGTCTAACTGAAGGGCTGAGGAGAACTGACAGCCTAATTAGACCATTAGCAGATGTTACAAAAAGCACAGGAAGGAAGTGAGAAAGGGGGAAGCAGAGAGCAAGAGAACAATCGATCCACCAACTGACCAATCTCCTCACTACCTGCCTCAGGAGCTGAGGGCTCCCTAGAACTGTAGGTATAAGGCTGTGTAATGAATAATAGTGGTGGAAACAAATATTATTAATAAACTGCCTGGGTTGTTTTGCGAGCAAATGTCTCTGAGCCATTTGCAGGCTTGAACAGAGGCAGGAGCAAGACAGCACTGCCGCAGCATCTGATTTGCTGAAGAATTTGGATCCTGCTATCTCAGACAACAGTTTGCTTCTTGTGAGCAAGTGGGAGTTTTCTTTTTTTTGTTTTGTTCAGCTCCTTCAGAGCCATAGTCCTGCCCTCCCCCTCCTTTTTTTTTCCCTGTCCATTTACTAAAGAGTGAACTCAGTCTGTTAGTGGTTCTAATCAGCAAATACTATCACTTGGAGTCACATTTTGCACCTGTTGTTCTATCTTCTTTCTTAAGGCTTGTGGAACTTTTCATGTAGCATGTACCACAGGCTCTGCATCTTCTCTTAACCACATCTTGTATGTTACTGGGAGGCACCCATTTCCTGTGAATACATCTTCATATGAATCTATTTCATTCTATCTGATTCTATGCTGGCTTTGTGTGTGTCTCTGTGGCAGGGGTAGTCAATAGATGGACCAAATCAAAACTGCCAGACTGAACCGCAAAACTCTGAGGGGCTATAGGCAGTTACTGCGGGAGGTCAAGCGTGGATAGAGGAGTAACTGGCTGTATGCTGCAGGCTTAGGGAAGCTGGCATCTGAAGCTGATTTGTAACTGGAGGGGAACTGTCTCCCCATCCTCTATGAGTCTTGCCAGGCATGCCAGGGCTGCCACCTCCACCAAGGTTTGGGGGCTCCTACCCCTGCCGGACATGACAGGGCTTAGAGTTCCACTTAGGGAGGGGGGGACGGCACCTGTCCCCTCCTCAAAAAAAAAAGTTACGAGTCAGCCCTAGGCACATGCTGGGGCTCCCGCTGCCAGCCCTATGAGATGGGGCTCCATTTAGGGAGAGCGGGGGGGAGGGGCACACCTACCTCCCTGAGTTATATGTCAGCCCTGGGCACCAGCACAAAGCCAGTCACTCTTCTACATGCACTAGCCCCATCCCCACACTAACTGCCCATGGCCCCTCAGAGTTTTGTGGTCTGGTCTGGATTTGGTCCACAGTCCACCTACTGACTACTCCTGCAATAGACCCTGGATATATTACACAGCGTTGAACAGGGGTACTTGCAGCATGAAAAATGTTTCTCTGGAACCTGGACTTTGACTATAGCTCGGCCAAGAAATTTGGACAATGAAAAAATATAATGGACTCTCCCTGCCCTATTGCATACATTCTCTTAGTGAGACCAAGCACCTCACGTGTGTAGGCCCAAGACTAGTTGTTTGCCCCGTGTATCAGCACAAATGCTGCTTGTATTGTTTTTCCCTTTGTTTTAAACATCAGTGTGCATTCTTCCAACACTGGAATTGTTCGTCCATTATAATTTTTTACAGACATTTTGACTTTGCCACTTTTATGTGCTTCATACATCTCTCTATTCTACTTGCTGTTATTGCATGTACTTGTGCCCCAGTGTCTGTCCTGCATGTACACAAGTGCCATTCACGCACATTTTATTTGGACAATTTTTGGAGTTTTCAGTCTCTTAACTGCTTAACTGCTTAATTGTTCTTCCTTGAGGAATCCCTTCCTGCACTTAATACGTGCACTTTCCTGCTTTCTCTGCACATTTTAGCATAATGGCTGGGTTTATTACACTTCTTATATATTTGCCTGAATGCTGGGTGTTTCCTATACTCATGCTGGTTGCCACATCACTGGCATGGTTTCCAGCTTTCCATGCTTCTGTCCTTGGCCAATTTAATTTCTATGAATTTTTCCCTTGTTGTTTTAGCTATAGTACCCATTGTCATGTAGTCTGTGCCTTTCCCTAGACTTTTTTTAATGTATTTAGTCTATTGTTTGGCATATACATAGTGCCCTTGCTAGAGTCAGATCCATCTGACCTGAGATTGTAGGCTCATGGAGTGCCTGCTGGCTAGATGGTGAACCATGATGCTGTAGTAGAGAGGATTGGCCAGATTCAGCTTTCATCTATATTGGCAAGGGCTAGGAGTAAAGGAGGCAAGGGGAGGTAAATAGATTCCTTTGAAAAATAGCTGCACGCTTGGACAAAATTTAGCATAGTGCCTTAAGTTTAGCAATGGTGATTGGATTCTGTGTCTGTGTTAGCTTTATGGGTATTAGTGGTACCTAGAGTCATTTTTCCCTACTGCTAAATAAAGATGCTTGACTTCTTCTTTACTGAAACAAATTGCCTGCCATTGAGCACAATAAAGCATGGCAAGCAGTAAACATCCTGCAAGTAACTCTGTCCTACCTAATGTCGTGTGATTCAGAAGATTAAAATAAATAAAAAGTAAAGGGTTTCCCCTCTCCCCCAGCAATGCATTGTGAATGGCATCACTGGTTTCAGCGTAATGTGGCTGGGATGGATAAGCAAATGTGACTGTGTGGTGATGGCCTTATAGGAAGCTTCGAGACCAGCTTTTCCAAAGAGTACAGCAGCTCCCATTTAGGTACCTAAGTTTAGTGGCCAGATTTTCAAAAATGCTCATCAACAGGAGTTGCTGGGTGTCAAAACTTTAAAAAAAAATCTGGCCACTTCATTTGATGCCTAACTGGGAGCTAACTGCTCTTTAAAATATGTCCCCAGTTGGTGGATGCTGAGCACTTTTGAAAACCTGCCCTTAGGAATTTAAATGTGGGAATTTGAGGTGAGAATTGGAATGTCAATTGCAATAAAATATTGGTGGTATGGGGCAGTCTGTTATTTCATGTGATTTTATTACAGTGGCTTTTGTGACCATGTCATTTCAGGCACAATTCAATGTCTACAGAAGTCAGTGATTTGGACCAGGCCTTCTAACTGTTGTCAGGATGTCCATAATATCTGGATGGAAGTTCTTCATGTTTTGTTTACAACCTGAAGTTAAATAATTAATCATTTCACCAGAGATGTATTTTCTTCATACAGTACTACTTTCACAGTATCAGTAACTTAGCACAATTCAGAGTAAAATATGAACAAAACACTTATTGAGTACATCAAAAGCAAGTTACCATTGGACCCACACAAAAAAAAGGATTCAAGCTTTTTCTATAACTAACCTGTAAAATAGAATCAGTTCAAATTTGTCTTGAAGGTTTAAATTAAACTAAGCCATTGCTGAAATATAAACACATAGCTAAATCCAAATCTAGTACAATCAACAGAAGGAAAAAAGTTCCATACAGTTCAAAGTAAGGTTGCTACTATGCAAAAATGCCAGTGAATAAATCAGCATAGCTCAACTAAAGCTATTGGAAGAACTATGATTTACACAAACTGAGTGTTTGGCCCTTGGAAATAAGCAGGTAGGGGAAAATAGGAAAATATACACAGCTCATACAATCACTTCAATAAATGTCCATATGAAAAATATCACATTGTAATTGTAGGGTGGTAATAATTCTAATAATTTATGTGATATCCAGCATGAGGGGTAAATCTGGACTAATAGTGCAAAAACATTTCCATGTTTTTGAAGTTTGCAAATTATCTTTCTTTACATGTTTACACCTGCTTTGTGTTTGTTCCCCATGAGTATTTTAGTGAATAAGTTTACTGAACAGACAGAAACGGCAAATGTACATATATATTATAGGGCTAGTAGCTGAAAACAAATTTTGAATTAATAAACGTAAGTACAGTACTTATATGAAAAATGTGATTCTAATCCACTGAGGGAATGGGAATATACCACATGGTCAGTATTTTCAATCAAAACTAACCTACATCATGCAAATTACAAATCTCAAACATTCAGACCTAAATAGAAGACCAGATTTTCAGAGATGCTGAGTGCTCACCACTCACAAGCTCTGAAAACCAGTTCAGGTAGGTACCTAAATATGAATTTAAGTACCAAATTTTAGGCAACCCTGTTCTGAAAATGCAGGTTTTAACCTGTCAGCCTCAGTGTTTCCAGTTATATAATGGAGATAATGATATTCTCCTTTCTTACAGAGAGGTTTTGAGGATTTATTCTTTTCACTGTGCTTTGAGCTACAAAAGTGCTATGGGTTATGTGACCGTTTCAAGCAGCTCTGTTAGAAGCAAGTAAATGGGTAATTGGGTTCCTATTTACCTTCATTAGGTACAAAATTTCTCACTTAACTCTATCAATAGAAAGATTAAAATCCTTGTTACTCCAAGAAAATAAAAAAATATATAGAACAAGAGAAGTGAATAATAGGTAATGTAAAACTGTCATTGTAAACCAATAAATCTATTACAACATAGACGTTTCAAACCGCAAATTACTTTTTCTTTTATAATCATACTTCCAGCTCAACACACAGTAACACATTACATTGTATCACCAAATGTAGTAAACAATGACCTATTAATTGTATCAGAAATGTACAGGCAGATTCAGGTTTTCACAACTATCTTTACCACTTACAAGAGACTCTGCTGTGAGTGAGAGTAGTCTGTGGAAAGTCCTCCTGTATGTAACCAGCCTGACTCCCAGTGCCTTGTATTGTTAGTGCTTGCCTATGTGAATTCTGCTGTTCTCATTGCAATATTTGCTATCTGTGTTTGACATATCAGTTCTTGCTTTGTCATGTGCAGGGCCTGTAGTTTACTGAAATGTTTCAGTTGCAGTAACTACTGAAAAATTCAGAGCCATCCACAGAAATTAGAGCTGTTCCCTCTTTGCATGGATAAATTATAGCAATGCTGTAATGAAAGAGAAGTGCCAGCCATTCTCAAACCCCTTCCATGAGAATTCACTGCTGCATTGGTATACCTGCTAGTTATCCTTACCTCGAGCCTCCTCATCCTCAGCTAAGGAAGTGACTATTTAGCTTCACGGAAATGCCAACAGAATGCTGGTTACGTTCCAGTCTAATGTAGGAGCTTCTTATGAGGCTGTGGTTTCAGTAGTTGGTCCTACTGTTGGGCTTTGATCAGGGTCATTTGGCCATTGTAGTGATGCTTCTGTTTTGGCTTCTAAGATTTGGGAAAAACAAAACTCTTTCTGGACATTCAGCTCAGTTCATCTTCCCCTTGTAAGTAACAGGGGGGAAATATCTTCACCAATATAATCATTTCAGAGTCTCTATCTATTTTACCTGAATAGTACCATGGATATAAAGTACTTGTCCAGAGGACTTAGTTGTAAATAGCATGTATTTATTATAAATTCACATGAATTGACATAAGATGGCATATATTCAGGGCCTCAAAAATTCTGCAGCCAATAGTGAATTCACAATACATGGCCTATGGGTCACACACGCATATAAAATCAGAATCATAGGACTGGAAGGGACCTCAGGAAGACATATAGTCCAGTCCCCTGCCCTGAGTGCAGGGGAAAGTATGATCTAGATCATTCCTGACAGGTATTTGTCAAACCTGCTCTTAAAAATCTCCAATGATGGAGATTCCACAACCTCCCTAGGAAATGTATTCCAGTGCTTAACCACCCTGACAGTTAAGATGTTTTTCCTAATGTCCAACTACACTGCCCTTGCTGCAATTTACGCCCATTGCTTCTTCTCCTATCCTCAGAGGTTAAGAAGATTAATGTTTCTCCTTCTTCCTTGTGACTAGTGCTACAGATTCAAGAAAACCCTTCTGCATGGGTTTCATCTTAGCAATAGAGTGCCTGGCTATCTGATGCTAAAAGTAGAGATCTTTGAATTCATTTGTGCCTTTCTGATGGCTGTGCAAGGGAGTCGAGATAACACGATCAACCTTCCCCATCATACTTTTTCTGTACAGCAACCAGGCATAATGGCAGTCCATGCACTCATGAAGAGCAAGAAACATGAAAGTGTAATGTTACTGCTGCAGCAGCATTCAGTTTTCCAGAAGGACTAGAGAGGGAACAGGCCTACAGCCTCATCCCTTTGTCATCTCCACTGCCCACTAGATTTAAATCAAACTCTGTGTGGATAGGGAGGAGCTCCAGGCAGAATTGTACCTGTGTTATGTACAATGCCTTCAGCAGCTCCTACTGGAACATCTTCACATCTCCCCATTTCACCACCTATATCTTTTTAAATGCGCAGTTTAGCCCTTTATGTACTTTTAATATATATTTTGCAGAAACTTCATTGCATTGTGTATGAATTTAGAAATAAATTATTTCAGTCTCTGGAGTGCAGATGAACTCTATTTTCTCATGGCACCTCAGTAAATCTTTAAATAACTAGTACATTCAACTGCTAATGAGCAAGCAGAGATGCTGTAATAATTTTTATAGTGGGGGGTGCTGAGAGCCATTGAACCAAACTGTAAAACCTGTATATAATGGAAACCACTTCAAGCCAGTGGGTGCTGCAGCACCCCCCGCATCCTTTGTTCTATCCAGGGCCACCCAGAGGATTCAGGGGGCCTGGGGCAAAGCAATTTTGGGGGCCCCTTCCATAAAAAAAAGTTGCAATACTATAGAATACTAGATTCTCATGAGACATATTGCCCCACTTGCCCCCACCCCCAGGCAGCCCTGGTTCCATCATATATGAGCAAAGGAAGCATTGGAAAATGCTCTGCTCGGTATAAACCTTTTAATTTTTCCCCCTTTTATTAAAAATTTCATCTTTCCTCTTAATGCAATATTTGAAACTATTTTTAGATGAATATGTTCAATAAAAAGCATAGATGATAGTGCTTACATATGTATCACAAAAAGTGTTGCAGATGGGTCAGGCTGTGTCAGGAACAACTGAATAAATGACAGTATAACATGATGGGTCAGTAAGGTACAAAGCATATAATTCTGACATGATCAATTTGGTATCTGAATCAGCATGGTAGAGAAAAATTAGTCCAATTATAAAATATTGGTTTCAAGGAGACAGGTAGCAATCAGAAAAAGCACAGCCGATGATCAACCTTGCTTCACCACTGAAAGGCTTCAGACCCTTTTCCAAAGAGAAGCAAGTCCTCCCCCATGCCAGAACCAAGTGCGTTCCTCCTTGTATTTTTTCCAAAAGAGGACCAAAGGAAACTTCTGTTTTATACCTGTGGTTTCCATAAAATGGCTGGTGTCAGTGGGCATTCAAGATGTTAGTGGAATTGTGCCCATTGACACCATGCTGTGGTTCTGGTTTGGTAAATTGTAATAACCTTAGTCCCAGATTTGGACCTTAGCGTCCAAAATATGGGGGTTAGCATGAAAACCTCCAAGCTTAGTTACCAGCTTGGACCTGGTACCTGCTGCCACCACCCAAAAAATTAGAGTGTTTTGGGGCACTCTGGTCCCCCTGAAAAACCTTTCCTGGGGACCCCAAGACCCAAATCCCTTGAGTCTCACAACAAAGGGAAATAATCCTTTTTCCCTTCCCCCCTCCAGGTGCTCCTGGAGAGATACACAGACACAAGTTCTGTGAATCCAAACAGAGTGAATCTCCCTCTCTGTTCCCAATCCTGGAAACAAAAAGTACTTTCCTATTCCCCCAGAGGGAATGCAAAGTCAGGCTAGCAATCCAACACACAAATCTCCCCTTGATTTCTTCCTCCCACCAATTCCCTGGTGAGTACAGACTCAATTTCCCTGAAGTAAAGAAAAACTCCAACAGGTCTTAAAAGAAAGCTTTATATAAAAAGAAAGAAAAATAAGTACAAATGTTCTCTCTGTATTAGATGATACAACACAGGGTCAATTGCTTAAAAGAATATTGAATAAACAGCCTTATTCAAAAAGAATACAAATCAAAGCACTCCAGCACTTATATTCATGCAAATACCAAAGAAAAGAAACCATAGAACTTACTAGCTGATCTCTTTGTCCTTACACTTAGAAACAGAAGACTAGAAAGTAGAACTACTTCTCCAAAGCTCAGAGAAAGCAGGCAGGCAGAAAACAAAAGACAAAGACACTCAAATCCCTCCACCCAAAGTTGAAAAAATCCGGTTTCCTGATTGGTCCTCTGGTCAGGTGCTTCAGGTGAAAGAGACATTAACCCTTAGCTATCTGTTTATGACACGCCCCCCAAATTGCAGACAGTGGGGAAGCTCACTGGCGGCGATTTCCTTCTAGAACTTGAAAATAAACAGATTAATACAACACATACACCTTTACATATACTCCTAAGTATATAACTAACAGACTTCTACATTTTAAGAACACTTTTTAACTACTGAATTCTGGGAAACTCTCACGGGAGAGTGCATCAGCTACTTTGTTAGAAGCTCCTGTGATGTGTTGAATTTCAAAATCAAAATCTTGGAGAGCCAAACTCCAACGAAGAAGTTTCTTGTTGTTCCCCTTGGCAGTATGAAGCCACTGTAGTGCAGCATGGTCAGTTTGTAGTTGGAACCGCCGTCCCCAAACATATGGGCGTAGCTTTTCCAGGGCGTACACAATGGCATAGCATTCCTTTTCACTGACTGACCAGTGACTTTCCCTCTCAGACAGTTTCTTGCTGAGAAACACGACAGGATGGAAGTTGTGATCTGTTGCTTCCTGCATGAGCACTGCTCCTATACCACGCTCAGATGCATCGGTGGTTACTAGGAATGGCTTGTCAAAATCCGGGGCCCTGAGCACAGGGTCAGACATGAGCGTTGCCTTAAGTTGGGTAAAGGCCTTTTGACACTCATCAGTCCACTTAACTGCATTTGGCTGGGTCTTTTTGGTCAAGTCGGTCAGTGGGGCAGCGATTTGGCTGTAGTGGGGTACAAATCGCCTGTAGTATCCGGCCAAGCCTAAGAAGGATTGGACCTGCTTCTTTGACTTTGGGACAGGCCACTTCTGGATAGCATCCACCTTGGCCTGTAGGGGGTTTATGGTTCCTCGACCCACCTGGTGCCCCAGGTAAGTCACTCTGTTTTGGCCTATTTGACACTTTTTGGCCTTAACAGTTAGTCCTGCCTGCCTGATGCGCTCAAAGACCTTTTCCAGGTGTAGTAGGTGTTCGGGCCAGGAGTCTGAAAAAATGGCCACATCATCGAGGTAGGCAACTGCAAATTCTCCCAGTCCAGCTAGTAGACCATCTACCAGCCTCTGGAAGGTGGCGGGTGCATTTCGAAGGCCGAAAGGAAGGACATTGAATTCATACACCCCCGCATGGGTGACGAATGCTGACCTCTCCTTGGCAGGTTCATCTAGCGGTACTTGCCAGTACCCCTTGGTTAAGTCTATTGTAGAGATGAACTGGGCACGTCCCAACTTCTCCAATAGCTCATCGGTACGTGGCATTGGATAGTTGTCCGGACGAGTTACAGCATTTAGCTTACGGTAGTCCACGCAAAAGCGTATTTCCCCATCTGGTTTGGGTACCAGAACCACTGGAGATGCCCATGCACTGGTAGATGAGCGGATTATACCCATCTGTAGCATGTTTTGGATCTCCCGTTCTATAGCAGCTTGGGCATGAGGAGACACTCGGTAGGGTGGGGTTCTGATTGGGTGAGCATTACCTGTATCAATGGAGTGGTATGCCCGTTCAGTCCGTCCTGGGGTGGCTGAGAACAATGGGGCGAAGCTAGTGCACAGCTCCTTGATTTGTTGCCGCTGCAGACGTTCCAGGGTGGTTGAGAGGTTCACCTCTTCCACGCCACCGTCTTTTTTCCCGTCGTAGTAGACACCGTCAGGCCACTCAGCATCATCTCCCTGGACTGTAAACTGACAAACCTGTAAGTCTCTGGAATAGAAAGGCTTGAGAGAATTAACATGGTACACTTTAGGCTTTAGTGAGGAATTGGGAAATGCTATGAGGTAGTTTACAGCTCCCAGGCGCTCTTGGACCGTGAATGGCCCTTCCCATGAGGCTTCCATCTTATGGGCCTGTTGCGCCTTCAAGACCATAACCTGGTCTCCTACCTTGAAGGAACGTTCTCTGGCATGTCTGTCATACCAGGCCTTTTGCTCTTCTTGAGCATCCTTTAGGTTCTCTCTAGCAAGGGCTAAAGAGTGTCGGAGGGTGCTTTGTAGGTTGCTTACAAAGTCCAGAATGTTAGTTCCTGGAGAAGGCGTAAACCCCTCCCATTGCTGCTTCACCAACTGTAATGGCCCCTTAACCTCGTGACCATACACAAGTTCAAATGGTGAAAACCCTAAACTGGGATGTGGTACAGCCCTGTAGGCAAACAGCAACTGCTGCAACACTAGGTCCCAATTATTGGAGAATTCGTTGATTAATTTTCGTATCATGGCCCCCAAAGTTCCATTGAACCTTTCAACCAGGCCATTGGTTTGATGGTGGTACGGGGTGGCAACCAAGTGATTCACCCCATGAGTTTCCCACAGTTTTTCCATGGTCCCTGCCAGGAAATTAGACCCTGAATCTGTAAGGATGTCAGAGGGCCAACCTACCCTGGCAAAGATGTCTGTTAGGGCCAGGCACACAGTGTTAGCCCTGGTGTTGCCTAGAGCTACTGCTTCTGGCCATCGGGTAGCAAAGTCCACTAAAGTCAGTACGTACTGCTTTCCTCTGGGCGTCTTTTTTGGGAAAGGGCCCAGAATATCCACAGCTACTCGCTGAAATGGGACCTCAATTATGGGGAGTGGCTGGAGAGGGGCCTTGACCTGGTCTTGAGGCTTTCCCACTCTTTGGCATACCTCACAAGACCGGACATACTTGGCAACGTCCTTGCCCATCCCCTCCCAGTGGAAGGACTTCCCCAACCGGTCTTTGGTTCTGTTCACCCCAGCATGCCCACTGGGATGATCATGGGCTAAGCTTAAGAGCTTCCCCCGGTACTTAGTTGGAACCACCAACTGTTTTTGCGGCTGCCATTCTTCCCGGTGTCCACCAGAAAGAATTTCCTTGTATAAAAGTCCTTGGTCTATAACAAACCGGGATCGATTAGAAGAGCTGAGAGGCGGTGGGGTGCTCCGTGCCGCCGCCCAAGCTTTCTGAAGGCTGTCATCTGCTTCCTGCTCAGTCTGGAACTGTTCCCTTGAGGCTGGGGTCACCAGTTCTTCCTCAGACTGTGGACTTGGGCTTGGTCCCTCTGGAAGCGATGTAGGTGATGGGGTTGTTTCCGTTGCTGGTGAACCGCTCTCCGCTGGTGCACCTGAGGGTATTTCAGGCTCTGGCTGAGCCTTTTGGGTATGGCTGTCTGTTGCTTCTGCCAGTTTTGGCTCGCTGGCGCCCTCTGGCGTTGAGTTTGAAGATGTAGTTGCACTTGCTGGTGCTGGTTGCTGTTCCAGTTCCGGGCCTGGGACTGGAGATGCTGTGGCTGTTTCAGTGGTTGGCATGGAATCCGGGTCCACTACCTCTGTCTGGGTCTCTGGTAACACAGACGGGGCCTCTGTGGACGGTTCAGGAACAGGAATGGGTCTGGAAGCTTGCCTGGTTTGGCTACGTGTAACCATTCCCACTCTCTTGGCCCGCCTCACCTGGTTGGCCAAGTCTTCCCCCAGTAGCATGGGGATAGGATAATTGTCATAGACTGCAAAAGTCCACATTCCTGACCAGCCTTTGTACTGGACAGGCAGTTGAGCTGTAGGCAAGTCTACAGCTTGTGACATGAAGGGGTAAATTGTAACTTTGGCCTTTGGGTTGATGAATTTGGGGTCAACGAAGGATTGGTGGATAGCTGACACTTGTGCCCCCGTGTCTCTCCATGCAGTAACCTTCTTTCCGCCCACTCTCAAATTTTCCCTTCGCTCCAAGGGTATTTGCGAGGCATCCAGGCCTGGGGATCTTTGGTGTGATGGTGGTGTAATGAATTGCACTCGCATGGTGTTCTTGGGACACTTGGCCTTGATATGTCCCAGTTCATTACACTTAAAGCATCTTCCATTTGATGGGTCACTGGGCCGAGGTGAGTTACTGGAGACTGGTGAGGTTGAAGGGTAGGGTATTTGTGGCTTTACTTGGGTGGTATGTGGGGTCTTTGGCTGTCCTCGGTTGTAGGGTTTATGGTCTGTGTGCCCCCTGGGGTAATCGTTCCCCTTGACAGTAGCTTTCTTGCTTTCTGCCAGTTCCATCCATTTGGCTCCAATCTCCCCCGCCTCAGCGATATTCTTGGGGTTTCCATCTTGTATGTACCGCGTGATGTCTTCAGGAACACCATCCAAGAACTGCTCCATTTGTATGAGGAGGTTCAGTTCTTCCAAGGTTTGAATGTTGTTTCCTGTTAGCCAGGCCTCATAGTTTTTTGCAATGTAGTAGGCGTGTTTGGGAAATGACACCTCTGGTTTCCACTTTTGGGTTCTGAAGCGCCGACGGGCATGATCTGGGGTTATCCCCATCCTGTATCTGGCCTTGGTTAGAAAAAGTTTATAGTCATTCATTTGGTGCTTAGGCATTTCAGCTGCCACCTCTGCTAAAGGTCCACTGAGCTGTGACCTCAATTCTACCATGTACTGGTCTTCGGGAATGCTGTACCCAAGACAGGCTCTTTCAAAATTTTCCAAGAAGGCCTCGGTGTCATCACCTGCCTTGTAGGTGGGAAATTTCCTGTGCTGTGGAGCAATATTTGGCGCCGGGTTGTTAGGGTTGGCTGGCACATGCAGCCCAGCTTTTGCCAACTCCAGTTCATGGTTTCTCTGTTTTTCCTTCTCTTCATTCTCTTTTTGTTGTTTTTCCATTTCTCGGTGGTGGGCCGACTCTTCTTCTGCTTGTTTTCTTCGGTAGGCCACCTCTTCTTCTTCTTGCTTCCTTCTGTGGGCCAACTCTTCTTCTGCTTGTTTCCTTCGGTAGGCCACCTCTTCTTCTTCTAGTTTTCTTTTGTGTGCTGCCTCCTTGGCTGCCTCTTTGGCTGCCTGTTCTCTTTGGTAGGCTGCCTCTTTGATCTGTTCTTCTCTTTCTTTCATCTCCATCTCTTTTTGTTTTATTTCCAGTTGTCGCCTGTGTTCAGCTTCTTTGATTTGTTCTTCGGCGTCAATTTTTGCCTTAGAAGTCATGGTTCCTGTTTTCTTGTGTTGGGGTGCCCTCCGGTGTTTATCTTCTGAACTGCAGGCTCTGTTCCCTCCTGGAGTCTGCCTAGCAACAGTGCTTTTTTCCTTTTCTCTCTCTAGCTAATGTTCAATGAAGGGAAACCAGAAAAACCACTTTATTTGCATGCATATAAGTGCTGTTACTTGCCTCCTAATGGGAGGGCTATTGCATGACAAAAGACCCTCAACAGTTTCTTAATGGCTTCTCGCTTAACATGCAAGCCACAAACTGCCAGAGAGAGCAGAAAAAAAAATTCTCTCTGGTTCCCTTTTAAAACCAACTGTTTCTCTCTGCTAAAAAGCCCTTAGCAGAGAAAAGAAAAATATAATATTCCTACTGGCTTCTGGATTCTGTCTATCTCCCACCCACTGCCACCATGTAATAACCTTAGTCCCAGATTTGGACCTTAGCGTCCAAAATATGGGGGTTAGCATGAAAACCTCCAAGCTTAGTTACCAGCTTGGACCTGGTACCTGCTGCCACCACCCAAAAAATTAGAGTGTTTTGGGGCACTCTGGTCCCCCTGAAAAACCTTTCCTGGGGACCCCAAGACCCAAATCCCTTGAGTCTCACAACAAAGGGAAATAATCCTTTTTCCCTTCCCCCCTCCAGGTGCTCCTGGAGAGATACACAGACACAAGTTCTGTGAATCCAAACAGAGTGAATCTCCCTCTCTGTTCCCAATCCTGGAAACAAAAAGTACTTTCCTATTCCCCCAGAGGGAATGCAAAGTCAGGCTAGCAATCCAACACACAAATCTCCCCTTGATTTCTTCCTCCCACCAATTCCCTGGTGAGTACAGACTCAATTTCCCTGAAGTAAAGAAAAACTCCAACAGGTCTTAAAAGAAAGCTTTATATAAAAAGAAAGAAAAATAAGTACAAATGTTCTCTCTGTATTAGATGATACAACACAGGGTCAATTGCTTAAAAGAATATTGAATAAACAGCCTTATTCAAAAAGAATACAAATCAAAGCACTCCAGCACTTATATTCATGCAAATACCAAAGAAAAGAAACCATAGAACTTACTAGCTGATCTCTTTGTCCTTACACTTAGAAACAGAAGACTAGAAAGTAGAACTACTTCTCCAAAGCTCAGAGAAAGCAGGCAGGCAGAAAACAAAAGACAAAGACACTCAAATCCCTCCACCCAAAGTTGAAAAAATCCGGTTTCCTGATTGGTCCTCTGGTCAGGTGCTTCAGGTGAAAGAGACATTAACCCTTAGCTATCTGTTTATGACATAAATGTTTTCAAAGCTTTAGAGTACACTGCCATTTTTTCTGTAGTAACCTCTTCAAATTTGTGAACCAATCTGTAAAAGAGATAAATGAGGTGTTTTTCCAATTAGACAGAATGACTTCTTTAACTTGTTGCTAGGATATCTGTCATTCTGTGGGCAAGGATGGAGGGGAAAGGATCTTCATTTGTTTAAAAAAATGCTTCATTGGGGGTAGGAGGAGAAATCTTATTTCTAACATTTTGAGATGCTATTGAATTGGAAAGTGCTGTAAACACCAGGATAACAAAGAAATTATAGGAGATAATATCTAAAGAGGTTAGAAACATGGATGAGAAACGCAAAATGAGAATTAACCACACCTCTTGGGGAAAATAAGTCTGGACATACACATTCAATGAGAGAGAGAGAGAAAACTGAGACACAGTAATTATGAAAAAAAGCCCTGAGGTGATACTGAACAACAAATTAGATATGAATTAGCAACAGGATGTAGATACAAAAATAGCCACAGCAATTTTGTGTTGCACAGACACATAAGAACACAGAACAGGGAGATTTGACAGTAAAATTCATCCCCTGTTCATAGTGCTAGCAGGCCTATGACTACATCAGTGTGACTTGACTTACTTCAAAACAGAGTTTATCTGGGACTTGTGTTGTGCATAGACCCTGTGATAGCTCTCTGCACAGAGGATGAATCTCATTGAGTGATTGATGAGAAAAGACATTAATATCCTATGTTATGGCAGACAGCAGCAACTTTCCTAATTATTGCATTCAATTCACCCATTGTGGTTTTTCTATAAGTAGAGAATTAATTAAGAAAAATAGTGGCTTAAAGCACTGTGCTGTTTTTAAATGTATTCTGTTCATACTTTATTCTGAGACAAGAGCAACCATTTCTCTTTGTACTCTAAGAAAGCTCTTTCTTCCCCACCCCCGCCCCTTGCAATCTTTAGAAAATAAATTTTAGCATGCTAATCTGGATGCCATCTCAGCATTAGAGGAATGCAATCACAGATGTGAACTCATCGTACAAACCACATTGGGGCAGACATGCATTGATTTCAATGGGATGACTTGGATGTGCAACGAATGCAGGATTGGTCCCTTAATACTAATTTCTTCTCTGATCTCTAGTAAAAAAAAACAAAATCAAATCACAATTTGAGTTAAATGAGAACACAATGTGATCTCTACACTTTGTCTTTACTGTAGTTGTGAAAAATTAAAGGACAGATTGTGAAATCCTTACACTTACTGGTGAGCACTCAGTGCTGATCCAAAGCCCACTGAAGTCAATGGGAGTCTTTCCAGTGCCTTTAATGGGCTTTGGATCAGGCCCCAAGGCCTAGTTCAAAAAAGCACTTGAGCATATGTTTAGCTTTAAACACGAACTTAAGTCGCACTGAACATTTCTGAATTAGGATGACCTCTGATTTGAGGCCCTATTCACACAAGTTGCCCTATTAAGGTCAATTGTAATTACTTGTTCACAATGAGTAGTCCCAATGTATAAAGAGTAGGGCAAGTGTGCAGTTAAAAAAATTAAGTGCAGTGTTAAACAATAATGGAATACCAATTATTTAACTATTTTTGGATGTCTTCTGCATTTTCAAATATATTGATTTCAATTACAACACAGAATACAAAGTGAATAATGCTCACTTTGTTTATTTTTTACAGTGCAAATATTTGTAATAAAAACAAAAACAATACATTGTTTTGGTTTTGAGAGCAGTTACGTAACAAAAAAAAACTACATTTGTCAGTTGAACTTTCATGATAAAGAGATTGCACTACGGTATTTGTATGAGGTGAACTGAAAAATACTATTTTGTATATCTTTTTCACAGTGCAAATATTTGTAATAAAAATAATAATATAAAGTGAGTGCTGTATACTTTGTATTCTGTGTTGTAACAGAAATCAATATATTTGAAAATGGAAGAAAAACATCTGAAAATATTTAATAAATTTCAATTGGTATTCTATTTTTTAGCAATGAGATTAATTTTTTTTGAGTTAATCGCGTGAGTTTACTGTGATTAATTAACCACCCTAACAAAGAGTTCATAATCCAGCCTCAAATAAAAAACTGTCCTATACTTTGGAAAATATGTCCAAAGACAGTTCATTCATATGAAAATCTGACTAGAGATTGGCAAACTGGTGCAGACAAAATAAGTAACCCAAACTTTGCCCTAAATTGGAACCAAGCCCTTTCTGAGGTTTGCAGATAATGTGTTTAAATAAATAATGTAAATTTTCCATTTTTGCTCACTTAAGGCTCTCATAGTCTAAATATCAGACAGCCTGTTCTAGTGAGCTGTCCAGGCAATTTAGCAGAGTTAAGGAATTCAGATAAAGTCTAGATATGCATTCTTTCAATGCTTATCCGTGCAACACTGAAAGGCTGAATTTTTAGATATTTGCCTATTGCTAAATTTGACCCAGTTAATTGTCTGTGTTTCATAAGAGCCTCTGTCAAGCTTTAACTTATCCACCTATTTTTTCTCTGATATTTTTTAAAGCACTGGACCAAATTTGGGCCCAGTTACCACCAATGTAAATCTAGAATAACACCACTCAAATTAATAAAGTTACTTGGGATTTACATTGGTTTAACAAATCAGAATTTAGACCAATAGGTTTCTTTGTCTCATGTGCCAATTTGGATTTATACTTCCCCATCATTTTCCTCTCTCACATACACATGCACAACGAATTTCTTTATTCTTAGGATGCTCAGAATGAGAGTGTCAACTTTACATAATCTGGATGAGAGACATGCTGTTTAGTGCTAATTTAAATGAGGTGATACAGTACTTAGAAAAACCATGAGCCTTGCAGCATTTGCTCGTGAAATGAGTTTTGATTGCTTTGCATAAGGGCATAGTCTTTGCAAGTGCTGTACAGTATGTACATTATATAATTGCAATAAAATATAGTTCCTTGTTTTTATGTTACTTTTTCAGCAAGCATATCCCCTGTAGTCATTGTAACTATGCAGAAGCTTTAGCACACAAGAAAATGTGGGATTAGAGACCAGTTTAATTGGCTTTCTCAGATGTTTAAACCATAAAGCCTGCATGTTAAAGTAGTATTTAATGTGCACAAGAGCCAACTTTGGGTTCAAGACTAAATCTTCTTCTTCAACACTTAGCCAAATGATTGTTCACATTTGGTCTCTCCCTGAACAGCTGCAAGGGCTTAACAGGCCACAAGTCCAATGTCTGAACAGACTTGATGCACTCAGATAATTGGGGAGTCTCGCCTCTGGGCCATCTCCACCCTTCCGTTGGTGGAATTTTATCCCAGACGTTACAAGCTATCTGGAGAATGGTGTTTTCCGGAATATCTTGTGGCATTCTGGTGACATGACTGAAAAGACACCATCTGTGGACAATGGCCCCAGTAGTCTGTAGACCAGAGCAACCATAAGTGTCTGTTTTATGAATTAAGTCATTCTGCATATTTATTACACATTTATAAAATTCTGCATTTAGTCCTGCAGGATTTTAAAGGTATAATAAATGTGTGACTTTTAAGGTCTTGATTGCAGGGGCAGTAAGATATACAGTTTGGATGAAATCCAGACCACTTGTGAGTGTATTTTTATGCCCTCTACAGAAGGCCAGTACAAAGCATACTCACTATTAAACTCAATTTTAAACTACTTTTTGAGTGTCACATATATGCTTTGTGCTGACCCTCTACACAGCAGGGTGAATTTCACCCCGATTCCCTATTCTCTTTAAACCTGCAACAGCACTGTCATTTCTGAGCACTAAATAGCAAGATACAGCAGTAACAGCAGTTTGATGAAGATGGGAAAGAGCTGCTGAGTTCTGTTTCAAGTGTAATAAACTTGGTTGCAGATCCTGTGATGCAAAAATTCTCTTCAGTACAGATGCTCCCTGGGTTACACAAGACCCAACTTACGCAAATTTGATCTTACGCAAAAAGTTCCATAAGGCATAAAGAAAAATTTTGAGTTGTGGAAAATATTGTGTAGCGTAAGGAAGGCAAAGTACTGTAGTGCAGCATGTGGAGGAATACAACAGTAGCATCTCCTACAAGGGAAGGCTTTTCGCTCTCACAGCCTCTCAGTCTCGTGTTATTTCAGTGATACTGTATTTCTGTTATTTCACCCTATTATTTCATTCAAATCATGTCTGGAAAGCGACCAACTGATAGCAAGAGTGCAAGACCAGTTCGTAAGTGAAAGAAAATTGATTTAGAGCAGAAAATGAAAATAGTGAAAAAGTATGAAGGTGGACAAAGCCTGTCTTGTGAACTCGATTTGGCTACCTCAACAGTGAAAAGTATTTTGAATGATAGTGAATGCATAAAAAAGCATGTGAAAGGCTCTGCTCCTTTAAAATCAACAGTCATAATGAAGCAGCATTCTGGTGCTATCTATGAAATGGAAAAGTTATTAACAATGTGGATGGAAGATCAGATTAAAAATTGTGTGCCACTTAGCCTAATGATTATTCAAGCGAAGGCTAGAAGTATTTTCTAAGACATAAAGGGAAAATACAGTGATCCTAACACAAAGTTTGTGGCTAGTCGTGGGTGATTTAATAAATTTACATAACGTGCAAATTTTCACAGTGTAAAAGTGAGTGGTGAGGCTGCTTGTGCTGATACAAAAGCAGCTGAAAAGTATCCCGAAGTGTTATGAGAACTTATAGAAAAATGCGATTATACAGCACAGCAAATCTTTAAAGTCGACAAAACTGGATTGTTTTGGGAAAAAAATGCCAGACAGAACATACATTTCAAAACAGGAAAAGACAATGTCAGGGTTTAAAGCTGCAAAAGGTAGGCTAAAACTTTTGCTTGGGGGTAATGCAGCTGAAGATTGCAAATTGAAACTGTTGCTTGTTTATCATTCAGACAATCCTCATGCATTTAAAGGCATTAGTAAGGCTACCCTTCCAGTTCGTTTCTGTTCAAATCAAAAGGCTTGGATCACAATGGCACTTTTCAAAGACTGGTTTATAAATTTGTTTATCCCTGAAGTGGAAAAATTCTCCAGAGAAAACAACATCCCATTCAAGATTATGCTTATCGTTGATAATGCTCCTGGACATCCCGCACATTTAGATGACTTTCACCCTAATGTAAAAGTCATGTTTCTGCCTCCTAACACGACTTCAATCCTACAGCCCATGGATTAGGGGGTCACTGATAATTTTAAAGCCTATTATCTACAAAGAACATTTGCACGGGCAGTAGAAGCAACTGACAGAGAGACTGGGAAGACTTTATGTGATTTTTGGAAATCGTATAACATTTACCAAGCCATCATAAACATTGCTAAGGCCTGGGCAGAGGTTACCCAAGTTTGTTTGAATGCTGTATGGAAGAAAGTGTGCCCACTGTTCATACACAGCTTTAAAGGTTTCGAAAAAGACAAAACAGATGAGGAGGTGGCAGATGAAATTGTGGAGCTTGCTGAGCAGCTTGAGCTGGAGGTTGATGTTGGTGATGTGGATGAGCTTATCGAATCCCATAGAGCTGAATCATCAAATGAGGATATCATGGAATTAGAAGCAGCAAAAGTAAAAAAGCAGACCAAAGCTGAGGATGTTGAAGAAGTAGAAGAGCCACGACACTTCAACACCAAGGAGATGGCACTTGCATTTCATGAGATTGACTCTGCAATGGCAATTCCTCACAATTCTTGAAAGCGAACAGAGGCATTGATGAAACGCTGGCCTGTTATAGACAGATATAAGAAGAGAAGAAAAAGGCCACTATCCAGTCATTTCTCAATAAGTTTGTAAGAAAGGTTGAAAGGCCTGCAATGTCCACATCTCCACAGCCTTCCACCTCCAAAACTCCCTCTGATGACCCTGATGGCATAATGCCTGTCTCCTCCTCTCCTTCCTCATCTACAAATTAAGCCTATTATCATCCACCACCAAAATGCAGCCTTCAGTGTGTCAGGATAACAATGGGATTAAAGTAAATGCAATTTTTTTTTGTAATTGTTTGTTTTTTATGCTTGCACAATATACATTTCTGACTTACATAAAATTCAGGTTATGCAAGGCTTTCCAGAATGGAATGATTGCATAAGTCACAGAGCATGTGTACTAACTACAGGGGAGCCTAATTTAACTGTATCCCAGGATTCGGGACAAATTCCACAAAGCCCTACGTTTGAGCTATGGAAAACAGTACATAGTCTTTTACCATAGAATTCAGAATCTTTCAGGTGCAAGATCATTCCTCTGATCTCCCTTAAGGTAATGTCACAGGGCCACATTCTGCTCTCACTTACCTTGGTGTCAGCCAATGGGTTACACTGCTGTAACTTAGAACAGAACTGGGTGCACTGTCTCTTTCACATAGACTTTCCACTCTGGTAGTCTGTTTTATCCACTGGAGAGATTCCTCGGGGGCTTGATTCTATTGCTGCAGGGCACGGAGAAGTCAGTTACAGTAGAAGAATCAGAAGCCTAGTGAATTAATCCCATCTAAACTTTCCAAAGCGGTCACTAACTCACTAGTTCTCTCCAGCAGCTCCTCCTGTCTTTCACTGTGACAGCACTCACCTAGGAAATTGCCCTTGCTCACAGCCTTTTATTCTCCTTATCTCTGTTCTATGCAGATTTGAACACTGAACAGAATTCTGCTACTGTTTAGTATCCTCATAGTTTCATGTGCATAGATTAACAACTTTCTTCAAATGCAGAATAGCCTCATAGATTAAACAATTGCAGCGCTAACAAACAGCATACCTACCATCCCTTATGCACCATACCTTACTGCAGTGGTCCCCAACCTTTTTGTGGCCAGTAGTACATTCATGTTTTCAGAAGAGTGTGGCGGTCGCCAACAATTTTTCAAGGCTTATTTTGTATTTGTACATTAAATGAAAAACATCATCTTTAATATTACATAATATATGAATCTATAAGATAAAAAGAGTAATTAATTAAATTATTCGGCAATAACTCTTTAACTTTACCATGTGAATTTGCTCTTTTTTATCTACCTGTAAGAAAAATTAAGGAGTTTTTACAAAATAAATATAAACAGTTTTCATCTTTTCTATATAAAAAAAGTAAAACATTGTTGAACTGCTGGTCCAAATATATTTATTATTCTTACTTTAACATAGAATGAAGCCTGCAGCCTCGGAGTTCTCTGTCCTCAGCAGGCATGGGGCCACGGTTTCTCGCCGGCTTAAGCCACGGCCCTGCGCCTGGTGGGGACAGAGAACACCAGTGCCCGCAGCCTGCAGCCCCAGAGAAGCCGGAGAGAAGTTACAGCCCCATGCCTGCCAGGGACAGAGCACTCCGGCGCCCATAGCCGGCGGGCCCTGGAGTTCTCTGTCCCCGGCAGGCGTGAGGCCACGGCTTCTCTCCCCTGTTGGACGCTAGGTAGGCGCACATAAATGCTGCCTTACTGTATCAAGTTGTTAGCATAGGAGTGACAATGCTAATACTTGTGTTCTGCCTCTGAACTTGCTCAGTGTGATTAGTCTGATAAAAGCCCATTGAGATCAATGGAAAGACCCCCATTAACTTCAGAGGGTTTGGGATTTAGCTTTAGGGGGCCTGATTTTCAGAAGTGCTGAGCACTCGCAGCTCCCAGAGACTTCAGCTGGAATTGCAGGTGGTCAACACTTTTGAAAATTAGGCCCTGTGTTCTCAGAAGCCTGAGCAAATTTATGTCCTGATCCTACAAACACTTACACATGTGAGTAAAATTACTCACATGAGTGGTCCAATTGGATTCAGTGGGACTACTCGTGTTAGTCACATGAATAAGTGTTTGCAGGACTGGGCCCTTAGTGTGACTTGAATGTTCAGTTAATAAGTGAGCAAAGTCTTTACTTCTACCGACCTGCCTCCTGAGAGCTTACTAAACATTACCTGAATTATAGATTTAAAGCCAGCAATATTGGAAGAGGTCAGAAACACATTTTCAATGCTCTAGACTGATAACTGTTACAGATATTGCTACATTGTGTTTTTATGGCACATTAGCGTTAATAAAATATTAGTGGTTTGTGAATATTGTTTTCCCACAGTCTGTTACAATGTATTTTTATTGCATCAGTTTTAATATGATTTTATTGTTTTGTAAATACTTTTCCCAGTCTTCCCTTGATACTTTGCATATACAAGTATGTGCACATTAGGATTACTTGACTTTTAAAATCAAGGTTAAAGTTATCACAGTAGGGTTTTGCAGAATGAATGGTAATTCAAAATACATCTGAGGTGATGCTCTTGATACTCTATAAACAAACACCGGATATTCTTAGTTCCGTATATATCACTTATTCTTTAATCCCATTTTCCTTTAGTATACTTTAATACAGAGATGGACCAAAACCATTTATCTAACATATACGCACACACTTCTTTTTGAGTGTTTAGATAAGGTGGTTCCCAGCTTAGAACCAGTTCTGATATTTGTTTTAGTTTGCAAAGCAACACCTGCAATTGACAAAGTTGTGCTAAACCGTAAAACATTATTCTCTCTTTGAAACATAGGGGCCCAAACTGGATGAATGTGTCCAGATTTCACCAAATCTTTGTAGCCTTATGCAATATCGGACTTGGAGTCAATCTACCCCTGTTTTTGGCTTTGTAAAACAATAACCTATTGATGTTTTGTAAAATTAAATTAAAATCGCCCTCAAGTTTCCTTATGCCAATTTTAATATAATTTCTACAGATCCTTTTCCTGCCATTTCCATTCCTCCTCCTTCCCACTCTTTCTCCCCTTTTGAATAGCACTACATCAAATGCTCCCCTTCATTTCCATGCTGCTATCATTTGCCACCCATCCAGCTCCTCCCCATCACCCTTCCTCTCTGTTTTCGGCTCCTGAATCATTCTCATAATTTCCCATGCTTATCCACGGTGACTTCAGCTTGACCCACATGATCCTTTAGCAGCACATCTCCTCAAACTCCCTACCTCATTTGATCTGCAATCGTGGTTCAAATCTCTAAATCACCTACAGGGCTGTTCACTTGACTTGGTCTTCACCAAGCAATGCACTCTCTCTCTCTCTCTGATCTCTCTATTGCTGGGTTCCCACTCTATAACCATCACCTGTTTTCTTTTGTCATCACCCATCTGCCTCCCTCCCTGTCACCTAACCCTTCCATGACTTCCAGTCCCTCAGTGCTGATGATGTCTCTTCTGCTGTCAATCCTCTCCTCCAGGCCCTTTCATCAATTTATAGTTATAGATTTTTAAGGACAGAAGGGGCCACTAGATTATCTAGTGTGACCTCCTGTTTTATGTAGGCCAATACATTTTTACCAAGTTACCCTTGTATTGAGCCCAATAACTTGTGTGTTGACGACTGTGTATCTTCCAGAAAGACATCCAGTCTCAGCTTGAAGACATCAAGCGATGGAGAATCCATCACTACCTTTAGTAGATTGTTCCAGTGGTTAATCATCCTCACTATTAAAAGCGTGTGCCTTAATTCTAATTTCAAAGTGTCTGGCTTCAGCTTCCATCTACTGATTCTCATTACGCTTTTCAATGCTAGATTGAAGAGCCCTTTACTACCTGGTATTTTCTCCCCATGAAGGTACTTATACACTGTAATCAAGTCACTTCTCAGTCTTCTTTTCTTTAATTAAACTAAATGGATAGAGCTCTTTAAATCTCTCCCTCTAAGGCAGCTTCTCCAGTCCTTGAATCATTTTTGTGACTCTTAGCTGCACAGTCTCCAATTTTTGAACATCATTTTTTAAAACATGAACACCAGAACTGTGTGCAGAACCAATCTCACCAGTACTATATTCAGAAGTAAATTGCCTCCCTACTCATACTCAGTATTTTCCTGTTTATACATCCAACATTTGCATTAGCTCTTTTTGCCACAGCATCATGCTGAGAGCTAATGTTGAGGGTTGTTTTGTCCACTATGTTCTCTAAATTCTTTTCAAAGTCAATGCTTTCCAGGATGTAGCCCCACATGCTGTAGGTATGGCCTGCACTTTATGTTCATAGATCTATGAACTTGCATTTGGCTGCATTGAAATATATTTTGTTTTAATGGGCCCTTTTTGCAAGCAATCCAAACAGTTCTGTATGCCTGTCCTGTCCTCATCATTATTTACCACTCTGCCAACATCTGCAAATGTTATCTGCAGTGATTTTATATTTAATTTCAGATTATTGATAAAAAATATTGAATAGCATTGTTCCTAGTCCCTAGTACTTGCAGAATCTCAGTAGAAACACCCTCATTTGATGCTAGTTCCCCTTTGACAGATACTTTTTGAAATCTGTCAGTTGGCCAGTTCTTAATCCATTTAACATTAGCTTTATTGGTATTGTAAAGAGAGAACTTTTTAATAAGAATGTTATGTGGTACTAAGTACATGACATCTACACAGTTTCCTTTTTCAACCAAACTAGTAATCTCATCAAATAATGAAATCAGGTTTGTTTGACAAGACCTATTTTCCATAAAACTATGTTGGACTGGCATTAATTATATTCTCATCCTTCACTACTTTATTAATTGTATCCAGTATCAGCTTTTCAGTTATTTTGCCTGGGATTGATGTTAGGCTAATCTCCTATAATTACCTGAGTCATTCCACTTGACTTTTTTTTTTTTTTTAATACTAGCACATTATCACACTTCTATTCTTTTGGAATTTTCCTGGTTTATCAAGATTTATTAAAAATTAACATCAGCTGACCAAAGATCTCATCCAACTTTTGGGGGGGCTCACGGTGGATATCCCTACTGTTTAACAATCTTCCAGTTAATAATGGACTGAAAAATGTAATAAGAGTATATCACCCTGCTTCTTTCTAAGTACAGAATAGAAATATTTACTGAATTTTTGTGTTATTAACCATTTTACTATTTCCATCTAGTAATGGACCTATACAATTGTTAGGATTTTTTGTTCCTAAGATACTATTTTAAAAACATTGTATTGTATTTAGCCCTACCAACCATGGTTTTTCTTCCTGATGTTTTTAGCTCTCCTTATCAATTTCCTACTTGTCATTTATATAAATTACTATCTACTCTCCCTTTTTTTACCATTCATTATATTTCTAATTGCTGCCCCATTCACATCACCTACCTTACCTTTCTTACCCTTTCTTTCTTCTCTGGTTCTTTCCTCTCATGATACAAACATGCGTCAGTTTCTTCTACCTTAGATCACCAATGGTATCCTGGTCTGTGACTCAGGCTCTTAAGCACTACCACAATACAAATAAATAATAATAATAATCAGCTCCTTGTTTGTTTAAAATAAGAAACTAGATACTTTGCAGGTTTGATCCTTTAGCTACTTAAAGGGATATAGGACATAAACTGTTCAGGGCAGGGACTGCATCTTTAAAGCATCTGAAAAAGTAATATAGTAATAATATGTAGAGTATGCACAAACCCATGTATGACTTGGTGTGCCTCTCATTGAAGTCAGTGGGAAAACTGCTATTGACTTGAATCGTGCAGTATTGGACTCCATAGTCATTTTGTGGTGAGGCAACATATTGCTTTAAATAATTTTTTATTTGCCTGAAGACTTTTTAAAAAAAATCTTGCATAACAGAAATGATTTTATTATTAATTTTTTCTTCTGGATCTTACTTGACTGGGGATAGCTCTGCAATTCTGTGAGAAATAATGTCACATTGTTCTTTGCTCTTTCCTAGATAGAGAAGCATGCTGATCTAATTCAATACGCCTCTTCTGTGTACATTTCTTCTGATCTATGAAAAAGCTAATTTAATTCCAAATTAACTGCTCCCATAAATATTATACTTACATTTTAACACTACAAGAGTACAACTAGCACTAATCCTATTTTCAAGGGGAACAATTGCAGGAAAGCAATATATGAATGTCATTGCATGTCAGTGTTAGGATTCCTTTGATAAAGACATTTCTTCCATCTGATTTTTAGTTTAATTCTGTGTGAATAATTAATTATTCAAATTATATTAGGTTTAATAAGATGTACAACCTCATGCAAATGAAAGTTCTTATAAAAGTAACAGTTACATGAGCTGGATATCTGAAATAACTACAAATGAAGAAGCACTTCTTTTAACATATAAAAAGTATTTGAAGTTACAAAATATCCTATTTACCCAGATGATATGGAGTGGATGTTTCTTATGTTGGGTGTTAACATAGTGCTTGTGCATTGTATTATGCTGACAGCTCTGGAGACTAAAATCAGCTGACCACCAGGAATGCAACTGAGATCGGACCTGTACAAAAGGTGCTAGTGAAGAGGAGGTTCCCTGTTCTCTTTCCTACCCTCCTCCCATACTGTGCACCTTCACAGTGGCTGGCCAAAACCTAGTTGTATTATCAGAAAAGTAGAAATATGAACACAATAAACTTTAATCTCTACCACTGCCTAGCATGCTGACTAATATTGCTTCACTGTTTCTGTGTACTCTTCTTGTTGTCCTGTCCCCACCTCCCCATCTTGTATCCATTTGTCTTTTTGTAAGCTTTTAAGGGCATGTAACATATTTTTGTTCTGTGTTTGTACCGCACCTAGAACAAAAGGATCCTGGTTCATGACTGGGGGTCCTGAGCATTGTTAATACTCTTAATAACTATCAAATCAAAGTTTTAGGTGTTTAAAAAATTTCCACGCCGAAAAGCTTTGTTAATGCTTATTTGAAGTTGTCAGTTTAAACCCAGGGTTTGCAGCAAATTGTTATTTAGGGGAAATTTGCCATTGACTTCGATGAGATTAGGCTCAGCCCTCTTAAAATGTCCACACACAAGCCTTCAGTCTGATGGACACCTCTCCCTTTTGTTACCATATCCTTAACACTCTTCTCCTTGTTCTCCAAACACATACCCCAAGATAGAGACTTTCTCCAGCTATCTCCTCTCCTGATAAAAAAAAATGACTATTCCCAGCTGTCACCAAACTCCCACACCTACCCAATGAGTAAAGGCTACAGCTTTCTTCCAATTTTTCACAAGTTTGTTAGACACTCCCATCTTATCCTAATCCATCCTTCCTCTGTGTCCTTCCAATGCAAGTGAGAGATTTCCCCTCCACCTATACACATGTGTAACCCCATCCCAACATTCTAAACACGTCACGGAGGGCGGGATGATCTTATACTATATAACAAAGAAATAATATAT
Source organism: Gopherus flavomarginatus (assembly GCF_025201925.1). Taxonomy (NCBI): domain Eukaryota; kingdom Metazoa; phylum Chordata; order Testudines; family Testudinidae; genus Gopherus; species Gopherus flavomarginatus. Next base: position 181,106,686 of record NC_066619.1, read on the forward strand.
TGTAATGCCTATACATAAGGGACAGAAAGCAACATAGAGTCCTCTGGCACGTTATAGACTAACAGACGTATTGGAGCATAAGCTTTCATGGGAGAATACTCACTTGCGTCTGTTAGTCTATAAGGTGCCACAGGACTCTTTGTTGCTTTTTACAGATCCAGACTAACATGGCTACCCCTCTGATACTTGACATAAGGGGCAGAGTCACATGTAGTGTGGCAATGCAGAAGTGTCTCCATCGCCATACATGGAGTATGGGCATAGGGACAATGAGCAGAATTAAAGTTGGTAATTCAGAATTTCCTGGCACTTTTCATATTTAAATTGTTGACTTTAAATCAGAATTAATTATTTTTATGTATAAAAGTTTGTGCCCGTTATCTATCTTGGGTTTCTATAGTGCCCATTACTGCAGTATCTTCCTAACTCTTGTAAATCACCAAAAACATCAACCTGAACAGCTTTCCATCCTGCCAATAAGTTAGTCACTACATCGTCACTCTTTTGTTGGAAAAAGTAGATTACTGAAGGAACCAAAGCTATTTCAGAGATACTGCAATGCTAGTTCTGTAAATATAAGTTACTTCTGTGCATATTTTCCCCAAAATGGAATGAACTGAAATAATTTTAAGGAGAATTAGTGTATGCATGAATACAAGTGATGATTTTTGGTTCTTTTACTCTTTACAACAGTGAGTTATAAATAATGTCATGGTACTTTTGTACCTTTATTTCACTTTTTTCCACAGGGGCTATTTTTCTTGAACATAGGTCAAATATCAACAAGAGAAAAAAGAATGATCAATTTCAAACTGTATAAATAGAAAAGGCTGAGAGCATAACAAGAAATCTGCCTTTGGTTTTAGAGAACTAAGCCAAAAATGTTAATGGAATAAAAATTGATGCTAGATCTCAAATCCTATCCTCAATTGCTTTGAAAGTAGGTGTTAGTTTGTTTTTTTTTTCTTTCCTGGAAGTAATACAATGTGACTGCTTCAGCATATGGAGATTTGAAACTGAAAAAAAGTTTCATTAGCATCAGGACATCTACTTGTGCTTAAGTTCCATAACTCGCTCTGGTCTGACAGAAGAAAATGACATGCTCTTTGCTCACAAGGATAGAACACTAATTGAGTTTTCTTTGAAAATGACTGCAAGCTTCTCTGAGATTAGATTTTTTTTGAACTTTTGAATTATTTCCAGTTCCAATGTAGTCTAAGAGTTACAGACCAAGAAAACTGAACCAAGTAGAGCAGAACGTTCCCATAAGAACATATACTGTGCCCCAGAGAATGTGTTTGTATATCAGATTGTAACATATTTCATACTGATTCAGGGCTCTGTGCCACATACTTCTCATAAAGCAAACCAAATTGTGAAATTCAAAAACTGCCAAGGTTGGCTAGTATTGCAACTCAGCATAATAGGAGCCATCCAGTTGCACCTGAGAGGCTGTATGACTGCTTTCAGAGCACCAGTCTAAATTAAAGTAACTGAATAGAAAGAATGGCTTTTATTTTTTAATTAGATAAAATGTCAGCAAAGCCTCTCCCCACTGCAGCATTCACAACTTCCCCCAACAATTTGGCCCATCCCATAGAGCAGTCTCATGTTCACACCAGAAACTCCTAAGACACCCTGCTGCTGTGAAATCTCCCCTTCCTAGTTACAGCTGGGACCCACCACCCTGCTTTTAACTCTTTGCCCCTTCACATCCTCCTGTCACCATTTCTGAGTGGAAAAAAGAATAAGCTCCCATTTCCACTGCTTGGGGAAACCCTGCAAGGGAGTCAGTGTCTCCTCATAAAGCTTCACATTCTAAAACTCTTGTATTTGACATCTTCTCCTGGAGAGCCCACATGAAGCTCCATTAAACCCAGGACTCCTCCCAAAAGCTGGTGCACTGCTTCCTTTTTTACTTAAATTTTCAAAATAAAAGTCGATCAGACATTTCAGATCATTTATAACTGTGAACATCAGAAGAAGAGTGATTACTTCTGAACCCCTACTGCTTTTGGTCAATGTCGAAGGAATGAGTCAAACAGATAGGCAGTGTAATTTATATGACTATTATGCCCAAGAGAGACATGCTTTTGAGCTATACAGAGTTCTTTTTCAGGTTTGAGAAAGGTACTACAAGTGTCACTGCTAAAAAATAAAAATAAAAAAAGGCTAAAAAGCTCATCTCTCTCACCAACAGAAGGTGGTCCAATAAAAGATACTATCTCACCTACCTTATCTCTCTAATAGCCTGGGACCAACACGGCTGCACATTTTGCCCAAGAACAGTTGAATATGGTATGTCAAGAGGGTTAATGTGTTCCAGCTTCTCCCAATTCTCCTATAAGATTCCTACTGAAGCACTCAATTTAATGCAGAAGTAGAATGAGGTTTGGATTTATTTTATTTTTTGGTCCCATAAAATAGAGTTTTAAAGACAAATCTCTAGGTAACTGCTTGATTCCAAAACATAAAACCAATGTAGTGTATTTGTTAATGGCTAAGGATATAAAAAATATTTCATATCTCATCAACTACACTGAAATTAACATTTGATTTTACTAACTTCGCTCAATTTAAAATTTGCATTGGTAGATGTTATGCAAAGTTGGATTTTTTTCTCATAAGATATACTATAAATTATAAATCTAATTCCAAAAAGAAAGAAAGAAAGAAAGAAAGAAAGAAAGAAAGAAAGAAAGAAAGAAAGAAAGAAAGAAAGAAAGAAAGAAAGAAAGAAAGAAAGAAAGGCAGGAAAAAGAAAAGCTTATACAGACAACAATGTGACCATGCACATGTTTCAAAATTCAATTAAGCCCAAAAGAAAAAATGTTGCACAAGGGGGTCTCTACTACAACAGATGGGGAAAATTTTCAGGACACTGTATGGTGCATGAGACATGATGCAACTTCCATTAAGGATGCCAGAGTTGCCCTCACTCTCTTTGGAACATATTGAAAATGTACCTTCTTGATTTTGTGGGGAAATGTTTTTCTTTCAATGACCAGCAAAACCAAAACAAATTTTAAAAAATTAATTCGGTTCACATTTAAAGGACTGAGGAACTGGATGCCTCAAGAGATTAGTATTTGGGCACAGAGCTTTTAACTTCCAGATCAGATGTTTCAGTCTGGCCTATGTCCATAGTGACTGAAAGTCATCACTGTGTGAGACCCAGGTCTACATTCCTTGGCGCACAAAACACCCACTGAAGTCAATAGTAGTTTTGGGTGCACTGAGAATTCACAGTAAGCCTCTTAATTACTATTCAATGGCTTTTGAGAAGTGAAAGTTCTTGGTTCAATTCCCATGGACAGGTTGGGAAAGACAAAATAAACTGCAGCAGCATCATACCTACTACTGGACCTTTGTTTGGTGTCTCAGCAGAGAGGCAAGCAGTGAATGGACACCTACTACTAATCTCTCCACATCAGGGGAGTACACGTTGGCAAGGTGATGTGAGGAAGCTTGCCCTTCCATTGTTTGTTCCTATATCTGCTCTGTGGAATAACTGAAGTTTTTGTGTGATGTCATAGCTGGCATTTTTTATTAATACTGCGTACATTTTTAAAAAATAGATTGAAACGACTGAACTGAATGAAATTAGAACAAAAGACCCTACTATTAAAACCTTTAAAAAGATGTATTTCTGTCCAAAACATGTATATGGGGCATGGAAAAATCATAACAATGAGATTTTTCAGGAACTTCAATCATAAAAAAATGTCAAAACTAGACAGGAATCAAAGATCTTAACTAATCACACTGGGTCCTAACCCTCAGGGCATAGTGTGGCCATGAGACGCCTGTCCAGTCCAGCTCTATCAATTTTTAAAATGTTTTCACTTTTCTCATTTGATTTCATACACACTGATGCCATACACATTGATGCCATTATAGTGCAATACTAAGAGAGCAGTTGTACACTATAATGCTTGGAGTGTTGCTGCACTGTTAGAAGAGCTCTGCTTTGGAAGTTAGGATAAACAAGGGCCCCTTATCTCTTTAATAAAACAAGTTATTTTGTCCAAGGCTGTGTGAGAGCCAGTTTCTAACATTGTGACAAAGGGCTAAATTCTGCCTTTGGATATGTGGGTGCATCCCCCAGTGAAATCAGTGGGAGGTATATCAGGGGGCCAGATAATCAGCAGATGTAAATCAGCTTATCTCCATTGAAGTCAATGGCAAATCTAGAGGAGTGAGGAGGGCTAGGAGGTATGGAAGAAGCTCAGGGTACGGCAGCAAGGTGTAGGGAATGGACCTTGGATGCTATGTAGAGAGTCTCTGGAGTGGGCCTGAGTTCCCCTGTCTGCTACTGTGGGAATAATACTGTAAGGTAGTGAAGCAGAAGACTACTTGATATGCCCCTCCCCTCCCCTGGAAGGGGAAACTACAATAGTGATGTGGACAGAGAGCTGATCAGGAAGAGGATGCTGTGGTTCCTGGAGCAAGAGAAGGGCTGCAGAGGAGAAACTGAAAGGTAGTAACTGCTAGAAGGGATGTTGCTCATTGAGCTAATCCTCAAAACTGCCAGAAAATAGTGAGTAGAGCAACTTCATACATGTACAGTATAAAAAGGCAGATGAAATTGTGTATTATAAGCTTGACCACTTAATAATGAAAGCTCCTTACCAGAAAAAAAAAAACTTTGCTTCTGTTCTGCTAATCCATTGCTTTGTAGGTTTGAGCTGTATTTGGTATATCCCAGCTTTACATGTAAAATGGTATAGAAAGGCTGGACTTTCCTTCAAATATCTACATTTTGTGAGTTCCTGTTGATCCTTCCCGGAGATGTGGCCAGTAATTGTTTAGAATGGTCAGGTGGTGCAACTTCCAGGCCATTTTATTCATAAAGACAAGATCTGAAGATATGAACTCCCTGAACCCTTCATTTCTCAACTGTGTATGTAACAACAAATGCTACAGGCACCTCCTAGATTCCCTTAGAATAGCCCTCTGATGGGCTTTATATAGCTTAGAGCATACCTTAATGGTGTCAAAGCAAGGAGTTATAGAGAATCTGTTGATGGTTATACGATTTAGCTGTGCAACCACTTTTGCCCTCCCTGTAGCTATCCTGCCTTGTTTCCATGTGATTACTGTAGTTCCACTCCCTTCAGCATCACCCAGTGGAGAAAAGCATAGTGGCTTTTTTCAGTCTGATCCAGTTATCACTGATATCTGTGGGAGCATTTCCATTAACTTGAGTAGGGACTGGATTGGAACCTTCGTGATTAAATATCTGCAATAATTATATTGCAGAACTTTATATACCAAAAAAAGCACCAATTTTATAGTATAGCTCTATTTATGACTTCTTACAAGATCAAAAGTCCAGCCTTATGTAAAATATCTATAGGGCTAAATCTATTGTTCTCTGTATAAATCTATTGACTTATTTAGTGGCAACTTACTCCAAAGGTATAGAATGTAATAAATATAAAGAAATAAAGAGAGAAAATTGGGGGCAGAGAGACCATGTATGTCAGGAAAAATGTGTTCTTAAACAACATCAGCAACATCTAGCAGAAACTGGAAAATGACATTTAGCATAGAACATTCCAGCAGAAATTGCTTGTAAATAAGTAATATAAAGTGAGCTGTATCTTGCAGCTATTGCGTTCTGCTGCCAGTGGATTTCATCCTAGTACTCCTCCAGGGCCACATATACTGTGCATCACATAGCAAACATCACAGAGTGGAAAAATAGCAATTGTACACTAGAACATATTGGCAGAGAACATGAGACTGAGCACTAGATATCTATGAAGATGGATTTTTTTTTTGGAATAATGGGTCCCTGTCTAGTACAGTAATCCTTCTTCATCTAACAAGATATAGAACACAGTCAAGTGTGCATAGATCATTTTGTGTTTGTTCCATTTATACTATATGTGCCTGGGATTGGAGTACTTTGAACACTGTTTATGTCAAAGAGAAGAAATATTACAGTGTTAAGATAAAGAAAGAGAATAGTCTTGTGCTATAGGCACAACATTCACCTCCACCAATCTACAGTCAGAAACAAGCTCCAAATAGCTAATGGGCTCTCGAAGATCAGATAGTACATTTAGCAAGCTCATATAAAGGAAATGCCATGTGCTAAAATTCAGCTCACCACAGTGAAATAAATTGTTTCAAACACTGGCTCCAGAAAACATACCAAACAATATTGCCAAACAGATTATTTGAACTATCCTGACATACAAAGTGAATTGAAGTGGAAGTGTTATTTACTGGCCAGTAGATATCTGCTGGCCAGTAATGAGGAGTGGGAGTTACAGAGCTCTGTTCCTGAGTCTGCCACTAACTCATTGTGTGAACTTGGGCACTTAACCTCTCTGTTCATCAGCCTTTCCATATGCCATCCGAGATCATTAATAGTTACCTAACTCAAAGTAATGTTACTAGACTTACAATATTAATACTACGAGCACTTTGAAACCCTGGAATACATATGACATATTATAGGTGGTAATTTGTAGAACTATTTGAAAAATACGTTGCACATAATTTCAAAATGTTCTCTTCAAAGGGTTTGAAATGAAACCACTTCATTTTCAAATTTTGCCACTTGCTCAAATCAAAATGAAATTAAAAATGTCAATAACCTTTAAAAATTATCAAATCTAGTTTGATAAACAATAAATTCATTTACAGAAAACGGGTTTTTGAAAATGCAAATTTTCAATAAAAATTTCAAGAATGTAGAATTTTTTTCTCAAAATTCAATGGAATTGTTTTCAACAAAAGTTGTGATTAAAAATGTGATTTTTTTTGCAGATCTTATGTTTTGAAAGGCCATATTTGGATGATAAAATGTTTTTCTTGAAAATTTTTGACCTGTTATAGTTTAGAAATCCATGATCACATCATAATCCCACAAAAATAATGCTAATTATACTTTTATAATTAATAGTATTGATATTATTTAACAAATATAGCTATTAATACAGACTTGCTCTTTGTTTTACTTGAATGGGTTTTTACTTTGTTTTCTTCTTCATTTGACAATTTTCAGTCCTTTCAGGGTCTTGATACAAAACCTGAGACTAATGTAAATACATGAGGGGGCAGGCAGCTCACCAATTATCTAATCTGAAAAATGTTGATTGCCTCCTCCTAGGTGCTAAGTACCCTGTACTTCCATGAGGTTAAACTGGAATTGCTGATCCTGCTCAACTCTCAGGAAGTGCTGGGAACATTGTAGGTTTGGTCCCAACATGCTGCCAATTTAAAGAGGGCATTGGAAGAATGTTATATATAAATGTTATATAGTTTTTACTAAATCTGTTCCCCCACCCTAGTTTCTTTGTTGCTTTGCATTTTTGCTCACTGAGGACAATATTCATTGTTTGCCTTCCATGAGCAATGGGGAGCCATAACTGTTGAAATATGTCCTGGGACACAGAAGAGACAGAGCTAGTTCTGTATTACTGTCCAATTGAGGTTCATGGGATTAAGACCCTGTATTTAGAGGTAGGGGCTATAAAATGGTGCTGCTGCTTTCAGTGGTATCTATCCCTCCCCCTGCCCTTGCCCCCCCCCTCCGGAATGGACAGTGGTAAGAGGGCCAAGGCTGGGGTCACAATTGGGTGGTGCTCCCTCCCTGCCTCCCCTGAGGTGGCTGCCTGGGCCCCAGTCATGCCTCATCAAACATTCCTCTGTGCCCCCCAGAGCTTTTCTGCACACCTCACAGTTTGGGGACCTCTGCTGTTGGTAAAATTGATCAGATATCTAGTGGACATTAATACTGTTTTTGACTGTGCTTGGCAGAATGGCACCCTGATCTTTGAGTGGGGCCTCTAGGTATATAGATGGTGGTAAAGCTATGTTCTACGGTTGACACTGCACTAGGGAAAGTAGCTAATGGCGTAGGCAGCATTACTGATATTTATATTAATATGCTGTTGGAGGAGGGCGATCAGTATATTGTGCATGGCTTTTCTAATATCTGTCTTGATCCCAACAAATCCACAGATTCTAAGACTGTAGCTCTTGCTTGTTACACTGGAGAGTGGCACCAACCCCCTCCTCCCAGTGGAAGGATGAACAGTAAACTCCGAACAGAGAAACTCACTGCGTTTTTTTCGAATTCACTGATTTTATTTTTCTTGCTTGCATTAGCAGCATAGTTTTTTCCTGATTTTATTGGTGTCTGTTTTACACTATGGTAGCTAAATAATAGTTTGCTAGGCTTTGGGGTTTTGTTTGTGTGTATGTGGTTTTTGTATTTTTTTTAACTGTCTTTAGCAAGAAAAACAGTTTCTAGGGAAACAGTGGGATCAATGGGAAAGAACCTAAATCAGATTCTGAACAGTATTTATTTGTTTTAAAATCTGCACTGATTTTGCTAAAAGTGAGAACAGTCATCTTAGGTGCCTGAGCTCAAGATATCAACTACTTGTGTCACAAAGTTGGAAAAACTCTGCCCTATGCCAGTAGGGGATGGCCAATGATTAGTCTGCAGTTTTATTATTGCATTTCCTTTTTGAAGCATGCAAGGCGTATTCCATACTAAAGTTAGGGGTGAGGATTCAGAACCATCAGTGCTTGTAATAACTTATTCAGTAATTCCACTGTATTAACCTCTTCAACTGTAAAATTCTCTTATGAGTGCTCTTCAATCATTTCAGTTTCATTTTGGAGCTTTATCTTCAGCATCATGCCCTTAGTGGAATAAAAGTTGGCTGCTAGGGATGGTAAGATTACTATAGGTTTTCTGTTTGCAGTACTACAGTTTAGATTGTGTCATCTCCATTGTAAAACTTTTTCTTTAGAGTTTTATAACTTGGCTCTAGAAGTTCGTTGTGGTTGAAACCTGGCATAAAATCTTAAAGCAGCAAACTTATTCAGAATTTGCAAATAAAATGGGTTTGGTTAAGTGTAGAAAATACAACTTCGTAGATTTCAGGTTCCTTTAGTGTTAATAACTCACAAACCAGTTTGATTTAAGACTGTTAAACTGATATTTTGCTCTGTTATGCCATGTATAATTTTTTGGTTTTTGTTTTTTAAAACAAAACTCACAGGGGTGAAGGGGTGGGAATAACACTTTATGTATACATACAAATTGCCCATCAGCCCAACTGTCACATTAACAAACCTTTCCCCCAGACCAATATTTACCTCTCAAACCACCCAATCATTCAAATTGACTGCTTAAAAAGAGCCTGGGTAAAATAGACAGGCCTTGCAACTTGCCCTGAAAGCCAACAAATTCTGGCGCCATCAAGGCAAGGACCAAGTGACTGTTGCAGGGCCTTTCATTGAGATTGATCTGCCTGCCGCTCGCATACAAGCTCCTCAACTGGTTTCAGTTGCCACAATTTCATGAGAGAGAGATGAGATATCGTTAAGTCTTTTATAACTCTAAATCAACACCTTGAATTTCATCCAGATAAACTGGAAGCCAGCATAGGCTACAGAGCAAGATACTCCACTAAACTAGCAGGCAGCTGCAATCTGCAGAACCTGCAGTTTTGAACCAAATTCACTGATCACATAATGTGGGGCTGCCCAGCCCCACATCTGTTTCTCAGCACAAACTAGAACAATCTGAAGGCTGCTCTAACTTAAACCTGGTTTCCCACAATTTTAAGTGGCCGTTGCAATAGGTGGTGATAGTTGCAACACAAAGTCATTTTGGCCCTGCCACTGTCCCTCTAGCTTACACCTACTTTAAGGCTTCCTTACACTGCTAGAGTAGTGTTAAGGTGAAAAATATCTGGCTCTAACTGTGTGCTAGTGGTGTTTTCTCCCCCAGCTGGAAGATTCCAAACTTGACTTTCTTTATACTGTAACGCATGGAAGACATCAAACTATTTCCAGATTTTGAAAGCCAGAGTACATTAAAGTACTCAAGATGTAGAAAATAGCACAAAACATCTCCATATATTGTTACTAATATAAGATACATAAAATAAAGAGTAAATAACTGGATGCTTTGTATATCCTGAAATCTCACACTACATTAAGAATGTTTCTTATTCGTAGATTGTTCAGATTTGAAGTAATTTTAAAATAAATTATTTATATATGTATGATTTGCAAACTAAAGACAGTGGGTAGGGAGATATTATTAGGTCTCTCTGATTTAAAGAAATTGCAAGACTTCTATGCCTTATTTATAAAGACAATATGCTTTTTTAAAGAAAAAAAACACACACACACACACACACAACACCTCATTCCATTCAGATTCATCAAAATGCAATCTCCCTGATAACATCCAAAGTGGAGTGTTTTCTAGTCACAGTTTAGATCTTTTAACAGAGCCTAGCAACAGCTGGATTTATGCTTTTATGAATTGCCATGCAAAGGTTGACAATGGTTCTAACAGAAAATGTACTGCATGCTTTTCAAGATATATATGAAGGACCAAATTCTATCCTCAGTTTTGCCACTACAGCCCTGCTGATTTCAACAGCAGTGCACAAGTGTAATTGATAGAGGCTGCATACATCATGTGGATTTAAAATATATAGGGCTAGATTTTTGTCAGGCCTTCATGAAGCTGGGGGGCGGGAGGATGCAAAGAGCAACCTCCTTATACATTCTATGGAAGAGCCTCTCACTTGCAGTCCCTTTGCTCAAGGAAGTGTAAGTGTTGCTCTCTGTGCAGTCTGGGGAGGGGGAAGGGTCCCTAAAGAGGTGGTGGGCATCCATAGGCCTGGTCTACGCCATGGGGTTAGGTTGAACTTAGCCACATTCAGACGATTTTAAAAATGACTGTGTCCACACAACCAACCCCGTTCTGTTGACCTAAAGGGCTCTTAAAATAGACTTCTATACTCCTCCCCGACGAGAGGAGTAGTGCTATAATCTACCTTTCTGGGTTGAATTTGAGTAGTGCGGAAATAAATTGATGGTATGGCCTCCGGGAGCTATCCCAGTGTGCTCCATTGTGACCACTCTGGACAGCACTTTGAACTCCGATGCATTAGCCAGGCACACAGGAAAAGCCCCGGGAACTTTTGAATTTCATTTCCTGTTTGGTCAGCGTGGCGAACTCGGCAGCACAAGTGACCATGCAGTCCCCCCAGAATCGTAAATGAGCTCCAGCATAGACCAAAAGGGAGACACTGGATCTGATTGCTCTATGGGGAGAAATATCTGTGCAGGCCGAACTCTGATCAAAAAGAAGTAATGCAAATATGTTTGCCAAAATCTCACAGGGCATGTTGGACAGAGGCTACAACAGGGACACATAGCAGTGCCGCATGAAAGTTAAGGAGCTCAGGCAAGCCTACCACAAGACAAAGGAGGCAAATGGTTGCTCTGGGTCAGAGCCCCATACATGCTGCTTCAATGATCAGCTGCATGGCATTTTAGGAGGGGACCCTACCACTATCTCACCACTGTCTGTGGACACCTGCAAGGGGGGAGTCTCACACAACAGGGAGGAGGATTTTGTGGATGAGGAGACGGAGGAGAATGCGCAGCAGGCAAGCGGTGAATCCAGGAGCGCCGCCAGCTTTTTTGCTGCCCTAGGCAGCAGAAGGTCCTGCCCCTGAAATGCCACCCCCGACAGAGGCGGTGGAAGATCCAGCTGCCGCAGTCGCCGCTCCCCCCAATGTTAGCGCCTCCCTGGCAGCCAGGACCTTTTCATCTCCCTGGAGCCAATACCCTCCCAAGGCAGGATCCCCAACCCTGAGGGATTTATATCTTTGTGTTAGCCTCACTAGAGTGATATCATGGTCACCTGGTTGAAATAGGGGAATTTTTGTAAGTGAACAGTAAAAGGACCCCATTCATGCTGGGCTGTTTGTGCTTGGCTAAAAGGGATCATCCCAGAGAATAGCCACACAGTGGGGCGAGGGTAGGTGTGTGCTGCACATCCACCTGAAAACTGCAGCCCCTCCTTTTAAATGTGAAAACCAACCCATTGCTTGCTCTGGGAAAGGGGGGGCTCTGCAGTTTGAAAACACTCCCACATGTTATGACGGTGTAAAAAGGCAACCCACCCCCCTACCCCTCCCCCGTGTCAAAAGGCCTACCATGGCTGTGTCATCATACAGGCAGGTGTTCAATATAAAAGGAGCAATGCAACCTTGTACCTAAAGCACATGTGCTGTCTGCTGTGAATTGCTTGATTCACTGTGAAAGAGTCTCCCTTTTGTTCTCAGAAATGTATCATCTTACTCTCTCTTTTTATCCCCTCTGCCCCCAAGGTGCAAATGTTTCTACACTCCCCCTATCATCTCAGTCCCTGAGGTTATTGCAAATTAGAATGAGAAAAAAACACACTCACAATGACATGTTTTCTGAGCTCATGCAGTCCTTTTGCACTGATAGGGCACAGCTTAATGCATGGAGGCATTCAAAGTGGCAGAGGCCAGAAAAGAATTAAGTGAGAACAAAGAGCAGAGGCAGGATGTGATGCTGAGGCTAAGAGGGGAGCAAATGGACATAATGAGGCATCCTTTGGAACTGCAGAAAGGCAACAAGAGCACAGACTCCTGCTGCATCCACTGTATAACAGCATGCCCTCCTCCCCAATATGCCTCACCCAGATGCCCAAGAACAGGGGGGGGAAGGTTCCAGGCACCCAATCACTCCACTCCAGAGGATAGCCCAAGCAACAGAAGACTGTCATTCAAACTGTTTATTGTAGTCACACTTAAAATCAATGTGGCCTTGGTCATTCCTCCTCCCCCACATAGGCTACCTTGTCCATATCTCATATTTTTTGAATTAATAAAGAGTGCATGGTTTCAAAACAATAGTTACTTTATTTCAAAGGGGGGAGGGTGGCTGGCTCACAGGGGAATTAAAATCACCAAAGGGGGTGGGTTTGCATCAAGGAGTAACACACAGAACTGTCACACTGAAGCCTGGCCAGTCATTAAACTGGTTTTCAAAGCCTCTCTGATGCATAGCATGCCTTGCTGTGCTCTTCTAATCAGCCTGGTGTCTGGCTGCTCAAAACTGGATGCCAGGCAATTTGCCTCAACCTTCCACCCTGCCATAAACATCTTCCCCCCTTAATCTCATAGATATTATGGAAAACACAGCAAGCAGCAATAACAATGGGAATGTTGGTTGTGCTAAGGTCTGACCTAGTCAGCAAACAGTGCCAGCAAGTTTTTAGACGTCCAAAGGCATATTCTACCACCATTCTGCACTTGCTCAGCCTATAGTTGAACTGCTCCTTACTACTGTCAAGGCTGCCTGTATAAGGCTTTATGAGCAATGGGAGCAAGGGGTAGGCTGGGTCCCTGATGATAACTGTTGGCATTTCAACATCCCCCAATGGTAATCTTCTGGTCTGGGAAGTAAGTCCCTTCTTGCAGCTGTTCAAACAGCCCAGAGTTCCTAAATATGCAAGCGTCAAGCACCTTTCCCAGCCATCCCATGTTGATGTTTGTGAAATGTCCCTTGTGATCCACCAGTGCTTGCAGAAGTACCCTTGGCAGTTCATGTACTGGTTGGCAAGGTGTTCCAGTGCCAAGATGGGGATATGTGTTCCGTCTAGCACCCCACCACAGGTAGGGAACCCCATTGAAGCAAAGCCATTCAGTATGACCTGCACATTTCCCAGAGTCACTACCCTTGATAACAGAATGTCAACGATTGCATTGGCTACTTGGATCACAGAAGCTCCCACAGTAGACTTGCCCACTCCAAATTGATTCCCAGCTGACTGGTAGCAGTCAGGCATTGCAAGCTTCCACAAGGCTATTGCCACTTGCTTCTCAACTGTCAGGGCAGCTCTCATCTTGGTATTTCTGCACTTCAGGGTGAAGGAAAGCAACTCACAGAGTTCCAGAAAAGTGACCTTATGCATGCAAAAGTTTTGCAGCCACCGTGAATCATCCTATACCCACAACACTATGTTTGTCTGGCCCAGAATCAGCATTCCACTGTATCAGCCAGCCCCACTGATGCTATGATGTCCCAGTTGCCACAGCCCATGCTTCCAGGAATGTCTGTGTCCATGTCCTCGTCAAAATCTTCCTCGTGCTGGCGTCTCTTAGCCCAGTTCTGCATGTACTTCAGGATAATGTGCCAGGTGTTTAGAATGCTCACAACAGGAGCGGTGACGGTGAGCTGAGCGGACTCCACGCTCGCCGTGGTATGGCATCTGCATGGGTGACCCAGGAAAAAAAGCGTGAACGATTGTCTGCCTTTGCTTTCAAGGAGGGAGGGGTAACTGACGACATGTACCTAAAGCCACCTGTAACAATGTGTTTGCCCCATCAGGCATTGGGAGCTTAACCCAGAATTCCAATGGACAGTGGAGACTGTGGGAACTGTGGGATAGCTACCCACAGTACACCGCTCTGTAAGTCAATGCTAGCCACAGTAGTAAGGATGCACTCCGCTAACTTAATGTGCTTAGTGAGGACATACACAATCAACTGTATAAAATTGATTTCTAAAAACTGACTTTTATAAAATCAACCCAATTTTGTAGTGTAAACATACCCCTAGTCTTGATTCCTTGTTGCTCCAGTCCACTCCCCCTACAGCCCAGGCTGCTAGGAGAGAGATTGTGCTTCCTGCATATGCAATTCACCACTGAGCTCTCCACTGGGGCCTTGGGCCTTTGAACGGCCCCCTACTCAGGGGTAAATACCACAATTTGGCCCACAAATTATGATGTGCATTTCCCAGGAGCACTTCACACAGCAATGTGAATCATTTGGTAATCTATTCCTTCTAAAGCACCTCTTGACTAGAAGAGCCTTCTGAGAGTTAATCAAGACTTTCACATTGATTGGAAAGTAATAATAGCTTATGAAATGACATTTGTAAATTGCTTAATGTTTTCTTGTGACTTTCTTCATTTCATAGTGTCCCTACATGTTTAGAGTTTTTCTCCCTTATTACCAAGTTCAGCTAAAAGTTCAATCCTCTAAATGCAAAGACATGTCTAGGAAATTAGGCCCTAGTTCAGCAGAAATAGGCATAACTTCAATGGGACTACTCAAATTCTTAAATATATAATTGTTTTGTGGGACTGGGACCTTAGAGATTGAAATTTAGGTAGCCACAAATCAGGCTCCTTAAATTGGGCTGTCATTCTCTCTAAGATTTTTTCCCCTCTCCCGCTTTCTGTTGAGGATTATCCTGTGTGACAGAAAGGGCTCAGTAACCCTCTAGCATGAACATCCAAATCCTTAGAAAAAGGGAGGATGTAGTATTACAGAATCCCACCCATGTTACACTTTAATACAGATGCTGAATTATGCCCCTCTCCCTGAACTGTAGAACTGACAGGATTTGGGCAGTATAATAATATCATTACAATAATATGTATTGTCCTAATGTGCATGGAACTTTGCAGGCAAATAAAACACAATGAGCCGGATCGTTAGCTGGTGTAAGCCAGCCTAGATGCACAACACTTGTGCTCACTCATACCACCTTAGTATCTGTCTCAATGTTCCTCCCCTGATCAGGTTAGGAGCTGAGATGGGATATGATGAATAGTCAACATGGACAAATACTGACTAGATACAATTACAAGTTGTCTGACATTCTGGGCTAAATTGAGCCATAATTGTGTAGGCAAAACTCCTGGTAATTTCCACAGGGAGTTTTGTATAAATTCATTGCATGAAATGGCCACCTGATGCAGACTCACACCCACTACTATTTCTTCTGCATAATAACATGATCTAAGAATTAAACTGTTTGAGGCAGTCACCATCTTTTTGTTACATTTGTGCGTGCTTAGTACAATGAGGCTGGGACCTCTAGTTGCTCCTGCAATAGAAATAATACATTTCAGATTTTAGTTTTAATCTTCTAGCTTTACTGGATTGCTGTATACTGATAATTTAACTTTCTATATTCAATTACAATCTCTGGATCCTTCAGAAGAGCTTGGACTGTTTTCTCTTGAGTTTTCAGATTGGAATTAAAATAGTTTTATTGGCCTCTAATCTCTTTTTTTTTTAATCCCTCTACTGTAAATATAGAATTATTATAGTGTGTGATGCCCTGGAGACCATGTGCTATCATGAAATTCCCACCCCTGATCAACAGGAGAACTAAGATCCTTGTGCATAATGTATGGTTGCATATGGGCCACATATCAGTGGAATCTGTTTAAGATGAAATTAAAACAATATATGATAATGTCTCTACCAGAGTGCCTGATTTTTTTAATCTACTGTGCATTGCACCAGAATTGAAAAATTAATAAGCAGAAATATCAAGCATGCAGATTAATTCTAGAAGAAAGATTCTTTTGCTGCCTTTCTCCTTCTTGACTGCTAGGACAGGTTGGAAACCCGACATGTTTCCCTGGAGGATAATGTCTTATGTTCCAGAATCTAAACTTTCATTTAAAAAAAATTCAAAAGAACAAAATTCAAGAAATATTGTTCACCTGAGTCTGCATACAGCCTAAAACAACAGTGTATGTTTTCCCTGAATCCTAACAATGAAAATTTAATAATATGATTAGTGCAATATTTGAGAGAATATCATTATTTAATTTTTTTAATCAGCACTGCCTAAATTTTGTAGTCAGACGCTACACTGGTTTCTGCCCCCCTCTCCCTCCCCGCCACCACCACCACCACCTTTTTTTCTAAGATGGCCAATTTCTTGATTTTTAGATATAAAATTTGAATGCCAGGTGGAAGTGATCACCAAAAGTGTTACTGAGGAGGAAAGACCTATAATATACTGAGGATTAGTGATGGGGGGTACAGTATTTACTTTGTTTTGCAAATTATCAGATTATTTTCAGAACTCTTGTTTCTATACAATTGAAAAGATTGGGGTGGAGTTACAAGTTTTTACAGAAATTATCTTAATTTATGTCCTATTTTGTTACATTTCCTGAAATCCTTTTTTATTTTTCAAATTGTTTGACAGAAGTTTTAATTAAATACTACTTCCTTCAAAAGAAAAAGACTGCTTTAGTCTGATTGTGCTCACAGCATCTTTCTCTTTAATCCTCCCCCACTCCCACTTCTACTTTTCTCTAACCAATTTTAATATTACCAAGGACCTTTCAATCAAACTGACATATATTCAAAACAGCTAACTAAAATTAATACATTCTGAATTTATCCTGTGATTTGAATATTTATTAACTAACACAACCCCTTGAAACCTAGCGACCTGATATAATGGGAAGGAAAAATCTTTCTCTCGCCTTCCAAAAGCAAATTTTCTGGTAAATTGTCCTATAGAGTGACAGAAAATATTCAGTCCTCTTTGCTAATGAATCTATCTTACAGAGTACATGGCATGCGGTTTGAGCGGTAAATGATGTTTTAATGTTGCAGCTCAGAATTGAGAAAATACCTTAATGAATTTTTGGAGCTTTATAAATTCAAGAGCTGGCCATATGAAGGCTCACGTGACTTGTTTTACAAAGATGGTAATTGTTTGGATCCCCTGATTAAAACAGAACAAAACATAGTTATTACAACAGTTTATACTAAGCCCACAGATAACAAAACATTTTTACTGCCAAGTAGTCATCACCGAAGGCATGTAATTAGCAACTTGCCTTCAACTGGCTTGAAAGATACTACCATGCATGCAAATAGTGGGACTTTTCAGGATAAGATACTGAAAATGAAACAAATTACTGAAGAGAAACTATAATTGTTCTCCATTTAAAAGCTAAAATTTCTAAGGAAAACTGTCCAAGCATGGCTGTTTTCCCACACTATTTGCTACAAAATCATCCTTACATCTTCAAAAATGATGCACATTGTAGTAAAATAGAGAACATGTTTAATGTAACAAGATTATAGAGCTTGACCTGTTTTCTTCCACCAGCTTAACTGATTAATTTTTAACTGCCTGAGTGTCAGTATGAGTGCCTAATATCACATTCTCATCCTAGTTAGTTGCATTTAACTCAACTGACATCAACGAGGTTGCTAGCGTACCAAAGAAGAGAATCTGGCCCTTAGTCTTTTACTGTGCAACTGCATCTATTGGCCTCAAAACCAGGCATATCTGTTATTATAAGAAGTGATGAGTTCTGGTGATCTTAGCCCAGCACTGGAAGGCAAGTTCTAACTAACTGGAACCTAGACAATGAGTCCCTCTGTGAATTCTGGCAAATCATGGGTTAATCTTTGTCTCATTTCCCCCCTCCTCCCTGCATGTAGAATAAAGACAATAATACCCTTGTCAGGAGGGTATTGTAAGGATTCATTAGTTAATATTTATATAGTGCTTAGAAAATGAATATACTAAGCATCATTAACATTTTGTATTTTTAGGGGTTTTTTTAAATAAAACTTTGTATTATGCTTGGTAAATCAGGCAGGTTTTTTTTCTTTGTTTTTTAAGGAAGTATAAGAATATGTAACTGATTACTTCCCAGATGCTCCATGTTTTTCAACAACTTAAATGACTGTCACAGTCCTCCTCAGTAAAATTTACAGAAATGAGATTTTATTTGATAAAAAGATGTAATAAAACAACAAGGTACCTGACTTTACTTAGCCTGGCAAAGCTGCATAAAGTATACACTACAAAAAGCAGTTGTGTGGTTTATGGAATGACATCTAACTGAGAAACAAATCATTTCAATGAAAAGTTAGAACAAGGTAGAAAGTTTAATGTTAATGTTGTAACATAAAGATTTCGTGTAACACACAGTGAAATTTGTCATGCTTATAACTAGAGATGGGCCAAGGAAGCCTTTTACAGATTATAATCCAGAATAGTTTTAAAATGGGGGTGTGAAGTTTAGGTACAGAGTGAAAGGACAGCAAGGGTACACTTCAGATGAGTGGTGCTGAAAACTTGTGAGCTGTTCTTGAAAGATTTCATCCCCAAATCTCTCATGTACAGCTATTTTTCTGGGATTTCCACTGGTTGGGGACCAGATCCAGAAAACAGAAGTTTTGGATTTGACAGAAGCTGCACTACAAAGGGTATGTTTTATTGAAGGATTTTAATCAGACTTCCCTTTGCTCCCATTGAACTTGGGGTAAGGGGGCAGAAGGAACAGGATTCTAAGGTTACAAGCTGAGACTCTCTTGTAACTTAACTATCAGTATATGATAAATATATTCTTCTGGAAACAATAATTTTCACGTTCTTCACTGAGAATTTTGCTGGAGTAAGAACAGCAGAATTGGAGCCAGGAGGTGATTCATAAGGACCAATCAGTGCAGCGCTGCTGCATCAACCATGCCCCTGACACTTGTTGCATTTCAAGCCTTATTCATGTGTGAGTGAATAAAGAACCAAATCTTGCTCATCTCATTTATGCTACTAGACCTACTGAGAATGAGACTGCTGGAATGTGAACAAGATTTGGCTCAAAGTACTTCCCAATATCAACACTATAAACGCACTGTGCTAGGCACTCTACAGATTGAACAAAATTACAGTCCCTACCCATCTATTTGCTGTGTTTGTACAGTGCCAGCGCTGTCCATAGCTAGGGCTCCTAGTTGCTATGATAATACAAATAATAAATAACAATGTAAATGAAGTATATGACAAAATGTATAATTTCTATACTTATTTGTATTGTAACCAGAGCACTCATGTCATCTGTGCCCTCCATATTTAGCTTTAGTATTCCCAAACTACATGAAATAAGTGTATGTATAGATGTATGTGTGTGTGTGTAAATATATATACAGATAATTAATATATGTGTGTGTGACACACATATATTAATTATCTGTACTTCTATAGTGCTTTTTATCCCAACATTTCTGGATGCTTTACAAATATTAATTATTGAGGTGGTAAGTACTATCACACTCAGTTTAAAATGTGTAAACTGAGGGCTTTTGTGAGTTGCTCACTAGCAGATAATGAGTTAGGAATTTAATTTGGGTATTCTGGCTCCACTCTACATTCCTGTCTGCAATAGATTTTCCTCACTACATGCTGTGTACATACACACCCTGACCCTGTAGATTAGTTTGTCATGTTCCGGGGCATAGTTACTATGTCAGACTAAGGGTGGACAGAGACAAAAAATACAATCCTAATTCTTTATTGAAATGAAGGGTTTAAGATTTTGGATGAATGGGTGGGTTGGCACCTGAAATAAACTGGAGCAGGACACTCTTTACACTGATCCAGTGCATCGACACTAGGAGTCTTCTCCAGTGCATGAATGCAACCAGGTAGATCTGTGCAATAACAAACCTCCAGGGGGTTAAGGTGGAATAGCTACATAACTAAGGAGGAAGGCCATGTAAGTATCTAGCGAGTCAGAGCGGGAGGAGGCGACTGGATGAAACATGTAGGCATGAGGGGCCTGGAGGGCATCCTTGGGTGGAAATCCCTTTTAATAAATCACCGGTTGGTTCAATACGGCGGAGGCAGGAAAGTGCACTGCAAGAGATAGCAGGCGTCTTTGGCCAGGGAGGCGTTGGCAATACCCAGACCCCAGACTCGGGGACGAGGAAAGACGCATCCCCCCTCCGGGCTGCCCTGTGCAGCGGGATCGGAGCTGGGCGTCTCGCACAGCAGCAAGCCGGCTGCAGAGAGGGGGTGAGTGCAGCAGCTGGGCTCTCCGGCGGCCGAGGCGCCCCATCCCCCGCATGGCGGCAGCGCACAGACTAGAACCCGCCGTGGTCACCCCCCAGCCACGCACAAGCCTCCCCACGAAGGAGGCGACTGGCGAAGGGAGGAGCCTCCGCCGGCCAATGGCGGGGAAGTCGGAGTCCCCCGCTCGCTGCTCCAGCTGCCGCCTCTGCGAGTGCGAGAAGCGCAGAGCAGAGCAGAGCAGAGCAGCGTCCGGCGCGCTAGAGCGAGAGGCGGCGGGCTCTGGCTGGCCCCGCCGCGGCACCGCGCCGCCTGCAGCGCAGCACAGCCCCTTGCCTCCCGGGCGGCAGCGGCTGCTGCTAAAAGCCTTGCTTGGCTCCTTCTTCTCCTGGCACTTGGGTCGTGCCAGCTGCTGCCTAGAGGCACCTCCAGCTCCCCGGGTTGGAGGAGGAGGGGGAAGCTCTGCCTCGGAGTGAGGGAGGCTCCAGGGGCTATACCGCTTGCCTCCTCCTGGTGCTTCGGTTGGGGCTTCGCAGACCGGACTGAGCGGCCCCTGCTTGGGAGGGAGCGGAGAGAGAGAGGGCAAGACTGGCAGCGGCCACTGGTCCCGTCTCAGGAGGAGCTGCATGCAGCAGGTCTAGGGGAAGTGGAAGCAGCACCGGCATGTTGCTGGAGTTCACCTCGAGGTAATAATTGGGGCAGGGCTGGGCTCACATTTCGTGCTTTAAGCCTAGACAGAAAAGTCTCCAAACTCTATTATCTGTTAATCTCCTCACTCCCGGCCACCCCCCAACAAACTTCTGCGGGGCAGACTTATTGGTGACTGTGCAACTTTTAGTGCCTGGGAACCTTTCCCTCTCTCTCATTTTAATCTATCATATCTGTTCAGACCTTTAGCTCCTGGGTGGTTCAGGTGGTGTGAATGCCCTGGAGATTTATGCATGCAGCAATTATTTGCGGGGATGTATATTTAGCAGCGTAGTGTATTAACCCTTCAACTGGCAAGATATGGCTTCGTTTCTAAAAACAGCCTTTAACGACACATCCCAAGTTTAGTTTAGCGCATTTGGGAGAGTTCTTATTTATTAGCTCAGTTAGCATCTGTCTTCCTGGTCTGGTACCCAAGCCAGCCCTGCAGTTAATAGGTTTTTCGGTGTGACGCTGTTGCCCTCTAGTGTTCTAGGACATTGAGAGCTGCTTGATTGCTGTGTCAGCAAAATTAAAATATTATCATAACAATACAGTCATAACCCATTAGCTGTTAACATCTGAAATCATCCCAAATCCATGCAGAATTTGGCATGTGCTAATGTTTATTTCAGATGTCATGTATATAACTGAGAAGTTCTATAAGCCTTTTGAAGTTTTATCTAGGTAAATTACTTAAACACAATTTAGTTGACTCTTCAGGCCTGCCAGATAATTGTTTTGGAAATATGAGGCCTTTTGACCAAACAGTAGAAGTAGGGTTTTTTTTCCATCCAGTTTTTCACCTAACTAAATTTCTCAGCATTAATGAAATACCTGCATTTAATCTCTTTGACAAGCATCAGTCAGGAATATGTGGGAAATAGCATAGTTTTGTGGTGAAGGTACCTGGGAGGCAGGAGAACTGTCTCCAGCAGCCTACCTTTTTGTGACCTGGGGCAGATCACTTAACCTCTGTATCACTGAGTTTCTGCCTCAATAAAAAATGGTGATAGTAATGCTTATTTCACAGAAATATTGTTTAAGTCAATTCAGTGATGTTTGTAAAGCTGTCTATCTATCCTTGCATAGAAAATACTGAAGGGAGGTCAGATAGTAATTTGGTGGGGAGGGGGATATTTTTTAGCAAATTAAACTCTTTCAAACCTTTCTTAAATAAACAAATAGTTTTATAAACACTATTTTGTTAATTTTAAAATCTCCTTTACTAACAGATCATTATGCATGCGCGCACACACACACACACACACGCACGGCAATATTTCCTACTGGTGTCATTCTGTGTAAAACAATACATCAAAAAGCTGAAGGTACAGAAATTTAATAACCAAATGAATAGTATTTGCCAGAAAGATTTTGACACAGTGTTTACCTCCTGCTTTCTCTGCTTTTAAAGAATCCTTAGTCCATCTAATCCATCCCACCTTTCAGTTGGTACACTTAGAAATGTAAAGTCCCCAGATAGTTATCTGTTCCAGTCCTGAAATTATGTGATACTTATAGCTTTCAATTACTTTCCTTTACATATCAATATCTTTTTCAGTTAAAAATCTCTTCCAAAGATATAGACTAAATATCAGCTTTCTTATTTTGTAATTTCCTGAGTGTTCAGTGCTTGACTTTTATGGCAGACAGAGATTGGTACCAAGTACTTGGAAGCAGTATGTATTTTTATTGGGGATCCACAATATGCATACTATCATCTGTACCACCATTGCTTGCCAACAAATAGACATTGTTCCTTCATGCCTTGTCATTCATTAAATCCCAAAGGTTTGCCTGTTTAGCAGCATTAATGTAATAATTTCAAAATAACTCCCTAATTAGGTCAACACTTTTTCTCCAACATATTTCATGATTGTCTAAAAATGGACTTTTTGTTCAGGATAGTTAAATAATGTGCTAATCATAATCGTTTTTAATGCTTATGCTACACAATATGGAAAATATTTGTATTGTTTCTGGTTTTCATTTAAAACCAGTTTTTCATATTGCACGTTATATTGCAGCCATGCAGGCAGTGGTCAGTGTGCAAAGGAACAGAGCTAGAATGTTTTAATATTAGGTTAGGAAAGAGAGACAAAGATCTGTGCAGCTATATGTAACTGCAGAAATATTTACAGTAAATAATATTTGATGGATAACTCAGGAGGCCTGACTTCACATCATTTTTGTTTGTTCTTTGTAAACCAGAGGTGTTTTCATAATACAAATGTCAAGAAGAATTTATATGTACCAGAATATAGAAGGAGCTGAGTGTAGCATAACTGTACTATTCCTACTCAGGGATCAGGATACAGAATATGTGGCTGCAGTAAATCTTAAGTTAAACTAAATGATCTTTCTTCAAATTGGAAACTGTTTTTGTAGGCTTTATTTTCTCATTTGATTTTGGATATTTTTAATTTTTTTCATTAATTATCCTGATGAAACGAGGTTTGTAATACAGTTGAGTTAAGGAAAACTGCTTCTGATGGGTTAAAAGGTTTGCTGACAAACACTAACACAATTTACCACTCTGAAACCTGTCACAATTTTAACAGACTGCAATTTGTATGAGGGGTGGGATTCCATTTGGATGTACTTTTTTTTTTTTTTTGAGAAATTGACCCCAAATATACAGGGATGGATTAACCTAGAATTGATGTCATTTCTAAAAAAACACTAATACTAATTATGTCACGGAATGGCCAAGAATATGACTTTCTCCAATTATTTTTTAAGTCCTGCACGCAGAAGAATTGTATTTCCATTGTACAGAAGACCAGTGCACACTACTGGAGAGCCCATGCAAGGGGTCTACATGCTTCCCTGTGCACCATGGGAATCTCTGTGGCACATTTTTGCTCTACCATACAGAGGGGGGCAAATTATCATGCTGGGGATGTGGCCATTATGCTCACCTACAGCCAAAGTCTATGAAGGGTGCGCACCACAAAGGAGGCTGCAGGCCAGCTACCTGAATTTGAATGCCCTGCTCCATAGGCTTAAGTGGAGAGAGCTTTTTGCAAAGGTAATATCCACATTTTAATGCTTTGATATATGTGTGCTTTAAAAACCAGTAAGGGCATGTGCATAATCTACACATATGTGACCTCCAGCCTCAGTTACTGCAACCCATTACTGTGCCAGATCCTCAGCTGGTAAATCAGCATAGGTACATTAAAGTCAATTTAGCTACACTGATTTACACAGAGGATTTGGTCATTATATCCAGGAATTAAACCACACACCCCAAAGAAAGCTGCAAGTGGCACAAAGCACAGCAGTTTGTTTGCAAAGTAACACTGTTTTTTTGAAAAAGCAGCAAAGAATCCTGTGGCACCTTATAGACTAACAGACGTTTTGGAGCATGAGCTTTCGTGGGTGAATACCCACTTCGTCAGATGCATGCATCTGTCGAAGTGGATATTCACCCACGAAAGCTCATGCTCCTAAACGTCTGTTAGTCTATAAGGTGCCACGGGATTCTTTGCTGCTTTTACAGATCCAGACTAACACTGCTACCCCTCTGATACTGTTTTTTTGAGCACATCATGCTGGGTGCTGTTCTTAGCATTGGCCTCCCATTGAATACAGAGGCCAACTGAAAATTCCTGGCCTAATATTCAAAAAGCCATTTATGGGGATTGGCCCTAGCTACCAGTTAGCACTTCTATGCACATGACCTCCCACTGCAGCTATGTTCCGCTGAAATGATGAAACTGTCAACTAATTGGATGAGCACTAGTGGGTATAGGAGACAGAATTTTCCCAGGAGCTGGACCATGGAAGTTGCTCCCATAAGAGAGAAGAATAACTGTGGTACTCCTTGTATTCAGAAATTAATGCAAAGCTCATTTCCTTGACTTAAATTTCCTTTAGTAGGTTCTTTTCACATACAAGAAACCTATTTTTCTGTGTATCAAAATATTTCTAGCTATTCAAATTTACATATGAGGAAGATAAAAAGAGGATATTTCTTTTCATCTTTGGGAGGCCCTGTGAGATAACATGTTAGGAGCAGTGCTGTAGTACCTAAATTAATAGATTCTGGTCTCACTCTGCAGGTGGATACTTAATGAATACAAAAGTCTTAGAGATCAAATTAGGGATTCTCAGGCAAGGATTTAGGTGCAGAAGTGCAGGGGCAGCTTGCACTGCTGCAGATTAATTGGCACGTTCTCCTTCAAAAGTCATTGTATAGTATTATACAATAATGGTACAAGGCTCTACAATAGTGGGAGTGCAATGTTTGGGGTCTTGGATTTGGTGGTACTGTATTATTTTACGTATGAGGCAAGATCCTCATCTGCTGTAAATCATCATGAGCTGTGTTGGTTATACTAGTTGAGGAACGGTCCCGAGTTTTTACAGGTACCAAACCAAAACAGTATCAACCAACTCATAACTCTTCTAAAATCTCAGACTTTTCAGAAGCCTTTTTTATTTCTTATGTGTTGCTCCTTATGCTTGGAACTCCCTTTCTTTTGTTTTATTTATCAGATTGCCACAATTCTTCATTCAGATCACTCAGTAAAATATATTGCTTTCAGGAAGTATTTCATTGGTAGTCCAACATAATAAGTGTGCTTAGAAACCAAACAAAAATATCCACAAACATTCTACAAATTGTGTCCTCAAATGAGAAGCCTGTCTGAAAACAACCTCTTAATATTGCCTCAATCATTCAAGATTGAGCTTTCTCTTTGTTACCTTACTTCCAATCAGATCAACCATCTCTTTATTGCTAGCTAGACTGATAGTCCCTCTGAAGATAATAGTCTAAGCATGTAACGGTGCTCACTATTCAAAAGTATTCTGTTGATCGTTGTAACACATGCAGATTGTCCTTTAGTCTTTATTTTTAATAAAATTTGCAAATTCTCTTTTCAGACAGCTGTCTCTACTTTTTAGAGCCAGGATTTCCCCCGCCCCCCCAATCCTGAACAATTCATCTTTATGCTTTGGGGCTTTGAACACAGTGTGCAACAGGGAGGGCAAGTCTGTTGTGTCCCAGTGCAAATGTGAGTGACAGTTATGTCCAGTTGTCAGTAAAAGGTGTAAGCCTTTCCACTGCATGTGGTAAGTCTTAATACACCTGTGCAGCTTTCCTTTACTCTCAAGAACACAGGGTAAAAAAGGGAAAGATATGGGCAGAGAATGAATTTGTCCGGCAAGACATGAGCTTAATTGTAATCCCCATCATATAATGAGAAACATAGCTATGCTTTCACAACTTTTCCCTAGTCCTATTATTAAGCAGGAAAAACTTGGGTGCCATGTTCTAAAGCTACTGTTAAAACAGGATTGGGTTCCCCTCAGCTCACTTTCCTGCTCATTACTTTTTACCTTGTGTTTATACTCCTTACTTTCACTGTGCAGGATCAAGTCCCTGGAATGTAACTAAAGTTGAGAAAGTTAAAAGGACATTTACTAAAAAACTCACACTCCCAATCAGAAATTTGAAAATAAAAGGCCTGCTCCAGTCCTGATTTAAATTAATAATAGGTGTATCTCCAATTATTATTACTATTTCCTAAAACTGGAAGGGACCTTGAAAGGTCATCAAGTCCAGCCCCCGGCCTTCATTAGCAGAACCAAGTACTGATTTTTGCCCCAAATCCCTAAGTGGCCCCCTCAAGGATTGAGCTCATAACCCTGGGTTTAGCAGGCCAATGCTCAAACCACTAAGCTATCCCTCCCCCTTAATTGGCAATTAAGTTTGGAGTTTTGCTATTGACAATATTAGATGCAGGAAAGAACCCCAAATTTCTTTCACTAATCTTCTCCTTCAACCATTTGTAAACATTAGTTTGATTTCTTGCAGTTCTTGGGGTGCACAAACTTATTCTGTCTTGTTCAGTTATTTTCTGAAATAAATATTATCAAAGTGCCAGGAATAGGAATTCCTAGCAAAATAGCTTGATAACTTGGCAGAAGCAAAGCACAAAGTGTTGTGGGCCAAAAACCTCGTAAAAACATGCACAATTGTAAATTTTGCATAATAGGTATATGGCGGGCATCATCTGCCAGTTTGTACACAAATTGCAGGGTTTTGCCTTACAAATGGATTTATCCACTATTGTCAGTGAGGTCCATTACAGTTTAACTCTGTAGATTTTACACATCTAAGCAATGGGTTTTGGCTTTAAATTTAGTGTTAGATTAAAAAAAATATATATCCCTCTTTCTGTTGCTTTAAAAATACAGTAAGAGGCTATGTGGTTAAGCACTCAGAAGACAGGAAAAGACAAAGCTAAATGTTGCAAACACAAACTTAATATTGACCCCCTGTGTATTATATATGAGACATTCTGCAATTACATTGATGTTCTGTTTCCTAAATAATACTATATAATACACAATTTTTATTTCAACCTTAGTTAGCTGTCCTGCAATACTTGCTTTATTATATTTAATTTTATTGTCATATTTTTCCAGCTTATATTTTCAAATAGGTATCTTAATAATTTTGTCAGTAGCTATTATCTTGTTAGTCAACACCACAGTTTTCTTTAGGTACAGCTCAGAGCACAAGTTGCAGACTTAGGTGGCTCGTGTGCCAATGAGTTTCTGTTATTGCCCTGTGTTATAACAAACTCCAGATTAAGTATATTTAATATAGAGTATATAAGCATTGTTTATCGCATACTTTTAGTATAAAATACTTAATGTAAACAGAATAGTACATTGTAGTACACATATGCATCTAACATAGTAGAAAAGATTGTAATTTATATTGTATTGTCTGAGAAATAGTGTATGACCATGTAACAAAAGAATCTCATTGTGTACACACAACGGGGCAGAGTTAAGGATATGCATGCAACTTTAACTTCTTGAGAGAATTTTTAACATAAGAGTGAGTGCATTTAAGCATACAACCGTAACTTCTCTTAACTTTTATTTTTTAATCTTGTTATCAAATCTTGTTATGTTTGGAGGGTGGGGAGAGGCAGGGTTTGCTTGCTTGCTTTGTTTTTAGAAAAATGACAGGAAAGTAAGTTATATAACATCAAAATATTTGGCTGGACGCCACTGGAATGCCCTGTGTCTTACACTTTGAGTTCCACAGGAGGTGCTCCTCTCTTGCCAATTTTAGGTGTGCTGCTTTGTATCTTACAAGTTTTTAGTGCAGGCCAAATCCCTGTCTTCTTTTGTGTACTGGCAGCAGAATTGATACAGTTTCCTATGGAAGTGGGGGTAGGATATGGGAGTTGGGCAGGGAATATGCATACTTGTGTGGAATGGAGCTCAGTCTGCAGAAGCTCTCTGCCAGTGTGCCCTCTTTTCAATGTATGTATCATGTCCCTCTCTCTGCTTGATCCACAGAACAGGTGATCTCTTACAGCTGCTGGCTATGGGATCTCGGGTCAGATTTTAAAAGGCTTTTAGGTGCCTAATGATGCAGATCAGCATTTTCAAAAATCCCGCTAGGTGCCTAACTGTCTAACTCCAATTAAAACCCCCTTTAAAAATCTGGGCCTTGATCTTTTTGCTCAAGATGTAGAGAGTCACTTAGCTCTTGATATCCTGTGCTCAGTTCCTGTTGATGACCAGAGTGGTGCTTGTGTAACAAGCACACTGAAAGTAGCTGGGGCTAAACTACAGGTGGGGTGGAGGATCTCTCTGACTCCTGTCCTGTAGAATTAGGAACTGCTACGAGCTAGCTGAAAT
Organism: Gopherus flavomarginatus; assembly: GCF_025201925.1. Taxonomy (NCBI): domain Eukaryota; kingdom Metazoa; phylum Chordata; order Testudines; family Testudinidae; genus Gopherus; species Gopherus flavomarginatus. Next base: position 181,135,498 of record NC_066619.1, read on the forward strand.
GAAATAATAGTTGTGGATGCATTAAACCTCTACTTTTCTTTTTCTTTTAGACTATACCGTATATAAAGCTTGTTGAAGACAGACACGTGCTGCAATGGTGACATAAATTATTAAGCAGGACTAGAACAAGTTGTTGAAAAGTTGTGGTTTTTTTTAATGCTGCTGCTGTTGGAAGCAATCTAAGGCAAGTATACAACATGAGTTTTATCATGAAACTTCACAGACATTTTCAAAGAACAGTTATCTTGCTTGCCACTTTTTGTATGGTGAGCATTGTTATTTCTGCTTACTATTTGTATAATGGCTACAAACAGGAAAATGAACTTTCTGAGATCTCTTCGGAATTGGAATGTGGTGATCTTCAGCTGTTGCCATACAAGTTAATGGAGCTGAAGACAGTGAAGCCCATTGATCCCATTCGGACTGATCCCGTAGTGCTGGTGTTTGTGGAAAGCCAGTACTCAACACTTGGTCAAGATATAATAACAATTCTAGAATCCAGCAGATTTCAGTATCACATAGAGATTGCTCCTGGGAAAGGTGATCTTCCAGTGCTTATAGACAAAAATAAAGGCAAATATGTTCTCGTTGTATATGAAAATATTTTAAAGTATGTGAATATGGACTCATGGAACAAAGGCCTTCTAGATAAATACTGTATTGAATATGATGTGGGTGTCATTGGATTCCATAAGGGCAGCGAGAACAGCTTGCAGAACATTCAGTTTAAGGGCTTTCCTTTCCATGTTCATGGCAATCTGGGTGTTAAGGACTGTTGTGTTAACCCTCATTCCCCATTGCTTCATGTAACTAAATCCTCTAAGCTTGATAAAGGTCCCTTGCCTGGAAATGACTGGACAGTTTTCCAGATTAATCATTCAGCCTATCAACCAGTGATATTTGCAAAAATAAAGACTACAGAAAACCTCCCACTACCCATCACTAAAAATGCTCTCCATGCCACAGTAGTTCATGACTTGGGGCTTCATGATGGGATTCAGAGAGTCCTCTTTGGCAACAACTTGAACTTTTGGCTGCACAAGCTGATCTTTATAGATGCCATCTCTTTTCTGTCTGGGAAAAAGCTCACATTGTCCTTGGACAGGTACATTCTTGTTGACATAGATGACATCTTTGTTGGGAAGGAAGGAACAAGGATGAATGTCAATGATGTGCAGGTACAGTATGTGGAAAAAAAAACTGTTCTGCTACTGCAAAAGCTTCAGCATGAATTCTTATTTTTTAAACTGAAATTAATGTTTGAAATTTACCAAACATGCAAATCTATCTTGCTGCACCAATCCCAAGTATGTGTTTGGCACAAGAAAAATCCCTTGGGGTTTGGGGAGACAGAATCCTTCTCTCTTGCAGGCTACAAAGTTCCTTTGTGGCACCTGCTGCAACCTCAGAGCAGGAATAGAGTCTATTGCCTATTAACTTGCCTCTTGCAAAGGAGCTGGGAGAGGCTTGTGAATCATAGTGACAGATCCTCTGGCCAATTCAGGTACTCACCGAAGTGACAGAGAAGGAGTACCTGCCAAACTTTGCTGAAGGTGTGTGCTCCTGTTTGAAATCTCGGTATTCTACTTTCCTGCCCACATGGAAACTGGTTCTGCTGTATCCCGGGAATAAAGAGGATAGGGTTTCCCACTAATAGCAGCCAAACTGATAAAAAGTTAATAAATTGGAAAGGATCTGATCCTGCAAAGTGCTAAGCACTTCATGGGAGATACTTCACTGGGAATTGAGGATACTCACACTTTCCGGGACGTCTCCAGCACCTCTCAGGGTTGGAGCTAGATCCTTAGTGTGTAATACATGCGTGTTGCCATCAGCCAATCTTACAAGTAGAAGGTGAATGAGTTGATTTGATGATAAATGCCAACATATATTTTAAAGACGACCATATTGGATTATTAACCATTTTTGAAGTGTCAGGAGTTAGTCACAGCTTTTCACCCTTCTTATTTCCATATTTTGTGGCTCTTACATGCAACCAAGCTAGTGTTTATACATGTCTGAAATAATCTCTCTCTCTCTCTCTCTCTCATTTGTTGACTTTCAGTGCTTGTGAGTTTTCCACTATTTTTAGTTATAAACACATGTAGAGTCCTTTTTCAGTCTGTTGCTCCGCCATTCAAGTACAGTGGTGGGTTATGGGTGGATGAGGATGACCTTTGAAGGACATTATTTTTATGCTTTACACCTATTCTTCATTGAAAGAATCTAGTAGTAAAACAGATGAACAGAGAACACGTTGCAAAACTTGAGGTCTTTGTTCTACAAGCTAAAAATTGGACAAATGTTGAAGATTTTGTTAATCTAGCTAGAAATTTTGGCAGTGTAAGAGCTGTAAGAGAACACGGTGGGAGGAAGAAAAGGTAATACTATATTATTGGGTAATATTTTTCTAATTTCAGTTGTGTTTTAAACTGTACTTAGTTGATTAAGAGGATCTCATTAAATTACCACTAAATTTATTGAGCTACAAAACCCTCTAAATATATTGGCTCATTCAACAAATGTTTTTGGATTGACAATTTCACATTCAGTTTTTCTTCAAAGTTACAGTTGACACATTCTCTCCACTTTTCCAAAAATGTAAAACGATAACCTTAAAGTGTATTAACATTGATATTAAACTGTTGGAGGCTACCCAAAAATGCTTTCAACACATATATTCTGTAAGGATCTACACTTTTTGGATACCTAAGCAGTTTCATAGGTACACAAGAAAAAAGGCACAATAACCTCTGTCTATGTGTGGTTGCAGCTTTTCATTTTGGTGTTTGAGAACCTCTTAAATACGAAGTTGAATTACATGGAAGATTTAGAGCCTGGTGTTGCTCCCATTCTAATCAGTGTGACAAAGCTGCTTTGAAGTACTGGACTAATGAAATGCATAAATAAAACCTGAATTAAGAAATAATACAGGTTCAGCACTATAATAAACTATGAGGATCAGAAATAGTATTTTTCCTAATTTTTTTTTTTCTGAACCTAGAGTGACCAGATAGCAAGTGTGAAAAATCGCAATGGGGTGGGGGGTAATAGGAACCCATTTTAAAAAAAAGTCCCAAATATCAGGACATCTGGTCACTGTAAGTGAACGTTTTGGATTCTGTTAGAATAATAAATCACTGAAGTTACTTATCAAAAGCAATAAATTATACAGACAAATTTAAAAGATTAATTGAGAATAAAATATCTTTAATTCTTAAAGAAAATGCAAAAACAGTGAGATTTGTTACTATTTTGTGAGGCTAGTTTGTAGTATTTACAAAATACTGCCAAATGGAGGAGGGGGAATGAAATTATATAGAAAATAGGGCAATTAATTGCAGTTAACTCACATGATTAACTCAAAAAAATTAATCACAATTAAAAAATTAAAACTGCAACTAATCACAATTAATCACACTGTTAAACAATACCAAGTGAAATTTATTAAATATTTTAGATGTTTTTCTACATTTTCAAATATTGATTTCAATTACAACAGAATATGAAGTGTATACTGCTCACTTTATTATCATTTATTTACAAATATTTGCACTGTAAAAATTATAAAATAAATAGAATTTTTCAATTCACCTCATACAATTACTGTAGTGCAATCTCTTTATCATGAAAATGCAACTTAGGGTGTAGTTGGTTTTTTTGTTACATATCTGCACTCAAAAACAAAACAATGTAAAACCTTAGTCTACAAGTCCACTCAGTCGTACTTCTTGTTCAGCCAATACCTAATACAAACAAGTTTGTTTACATTTACAGGAGATAATGCTGCCCACTTCTCACTTTCTGGGGACACTGTAAATAAGAACAGGTGTTCGCATGGCACTTTTGTAGCCAGCATTACAAGGTATTTATGTGCCCGCTATGCTAACCATTCATGCTTCAGCCACCACTCCAGAAGACATGCTTCCATGCTGATAATGCTTGTTTAAAAAATAATGTGTTAATTAAATTTGTGACTGAATTCCTTGGGAGAGAATTGTATGTCTCCTGCTCTGTTTTACCCACATTCTGCCATATATTTCATGTTCTAGTAGTCTCAGATGACTCAGCACATGTTTGTTTTAAGAACACTTTTGCTGCAAATTTAACAAAACGCAGAAAAGATACCATGAGATTTCTAAAAATAGCTATAGCACTCAACCTAAGGTTTAAGTATCTGAAGTGCCTGCCAAAATCTGAGAGGGATGAGGTGTGGAGCATACTTTCAGAAGTCTTAAAAGAGCAACACTCCGATGCAGAATCTATAGAACCTGAACCACCAAAAATGAAAATCAGCCTTCTGCTGGTGGCATCTGAGTCGGATTATAAAAGTGAACATGTCAGTCCGCCCTGTTTTGCATCATTGTCGATCAGAACCTGTCATCTGCCTGGACGCATGTCCTCTGGAATGGTGGATGAAGCATGTAGAGACATATAAATCTTTAGCACAATAACTATCTTTTGACACTGGTTCCAACAGTGCCATGTGAATGCCTGTTCTCACTTTCAGGTGACATTATGAACAAGAAGCAGGCAGCATTATCTCCTTCAAATGTAAACAAACTTGTTTGTCTGAGCGATTGGTTGAACAAGAAATAGGACTGAGTGGACTTGTAGGCTCTAAAGTTTTACATTGTTTTATTTGTGAATGCAGTTATTTTTTGTACATAATTCTACATTTGTAAGTTCAACTTTCATGATAAAGAGATTGCACTACAATACTTGGGTTAGGTGAAATGAAAAATACTATTTGTTTTTTACAGAGCAAATAATTAATAAAAAATAAAGTGAGCACTGTACACTTTGTATTCCGTGTTGTAATTGAAATCAATATATTTGAAAATGTAGAAAACATCCAAAAATATTTAAATAAATGGTATTCTATTATTAACAGTGTGATTAATCATGATTATTTTTTTAAATTATTTCACAGCTCTAATGGAAAGTAATATCAAAGCAGAGAACTTCTGAACCAGTACAACTGATGCAACCATTTAAATAGAGTTGTTTTTTGAAACAGTGGCATCTGAAAAGTGTTCATTTCAGATCCTTAATCTACTTAAAGCTAATGTATTCTGTTAAACATGTTAGCAATGTCAGATGCAACGTATCTCCATTACTATTAATATCAAAGGAGTTATCCTCTGCAACACGACATGCTGAATGAATGAGGTAGAATTAATTTGAAGTAGCTGAATATCTGTTATCGAAAACCATATTTGTGTATAAATACCATCATATTAGATATGAGGGGTAGTGTTTTACTGAGTTCTGCTGCACTGCCTGTAACACAGAGAATTGTGTGCCTCAAGTATGAAAATAGACTGCCTAATAGGGATGTTTATATTCAGCATCCATGATTAACTCATTTTAGCTAAGCTAACAACATTTAAATTCTAACACTGTAGCACTGGAACTGATGCTTTTCTACGTATTTCAGTTTCATCTCAAAATTACAGAGCTATTTGACATAATTACAACTTATTTCCTATTAAATTTAATATTCAAAAATTCTGACCATATTCATTCCTAGTATAAATCCATTGAAGTCAGATAATGGGGCCCTGAAACACTAATGCAGCCTTTATTGTTGGTCTGTAGAAATGAACATTTTAGTTCAATTTATAGTTGGACCTACACAAATGCTTTGGAGAAGCTGAAAGTACAGACAGCCCTACCCCACACCAGTGATTCCACACAGTGCAAAGTTAGTAATTCATATCATTAGGCTGAAGAACATAAGATGGGTAAAACATCTATTGTTGCCACCAGGAGACCCTGAAAGAAACTGCTCTGGATGGGTTTGGATGAGCTTAAACTATACTTTTTCCATAGTGTAATGAGTCTCACTGCCCTGAATGCTCCTCAGAGGTATTGTGAGCTCAAAAGACATTATGGCCTAATTCTAGTTACTAACTTGTTAAAAAGAAACATAATGGTTGACAGGGCAAGTTAATGTTTTTTCAGAAATAATAAAAGAGGGAGTGATAGTTACAAAGGCAATGCAGCAGAGTTGAGTCAGGATGAGTTATGAGTTACAGTAAAGGTACATAGAGACTCAGATTTTCAAAAGAACTAAAAGTTTAAAAAGTTTAGCACCTCAGCTGTTAGAAGAGGGCCTCATCCTCCCTGATTGAACTAACCTCATTATCTCTAGCCTGCTTCATGCATCCGACGAAGTGGGTATTCACCCACGAAAGCTCATGCTCCAATACGTCTGTTAGTCTATAAGGTGCCACAGGACTCTGTCACTTTTTACAGATCCAGACTAACACGGCTACCCCTCTGATTCTTAAAAGTTTAATAATTCCCTTTAGGCACCTAGATGAGTCACCAGAACAATGGGAAGTACTGGGTACTAAGTACTTTTATAAGTGGCCACTTCATTGAGGTATCTAAATGGGAGCTGAGCACTTTTTTGAAAATAGTTATTATATTGATTGTTTAGCCTCAGCCCACTGCTCACAAATCTATAGTTACTCCTTTGAAGTGAGGGGGAGCTGAGTGTCCTCAGCATCTGAAAATCAGGCAGAAGACATCTCAGTTTCAGCACTCAGGCTTTAGGCACACACAATTAATAGACACTTCTGAAAAATCTGATGGCATAGGACTGATTTTGCCTGAAGTTCATCAATGCAAAAACTAATGAGGGGCAGTCAGGCCTTGCTGTTTTTGTTTATCCAAATTCTAACTACTAACTTATTAAACAGTAAGGTAGTTTCAACCCTAACCATAATGGGGAGGCCATCCCACTGTAATTTTAGCTGTAAAAACCCCTCAAATTGTGTTTAGATTGAGATTACCTGATCATTACTGATGTGGCTGTCACTGTATGACATTTAAGCCAATAAGAATATAGTTTTTTCAGTATGGTACAGTGAGTAGTTGTCACTCTGCATCAGCAATGTCCATCCATCTTAGTTTATTTACATTGTCACATCTGATATAATAGGAATAATGTCAGTGGAAGAAAATGTTATTGCAGCCTAATTGCCTCCCACTGAAAATAAACTTGGTAACATCACTTCCATATTCATTTTCAATAAATTGTTTCTCTTTCTCAGTATTTATGTATCAGGAAGAGGCTATTACCAGTGACAATGTTATATTCCATTCACTTATCTGTTTCTTTTAGGCCTAAAAGGCTGTGCTTTTATGAACACTAGAGTTACAAACTGACTGGTCAACCACACCCCTCATTTGGAACTGGAAGTATGCAATCAGGCAGCAGTAGAGATTAAAAAAAAAAAAGCAAATACAGTACAATGTGTTAAATGTAAACTACTAAAAAAAAAAAGGAAGGTTTTTTTTTAAAAACTGACAAGGTAAGGAAACTGTTCCTGTGCTTGTTTTGTTTAAATTAAGATGATTAAAAGCAGCATTTTTCTTCTACATAGTAAAATTTCAAAGCTGTACTAAGTGTGACAAAGTTCCTCCTCAACCTTGGTGGGTCCTGTGCTTATTGGAGGATTTGCTCACCTCAGTGATCTTCCCCTCTTGTGGAACCCACAGTCTGGGTCAGCTCCTCCTGTGTCTGATCAGGAGTTGGGAGGTTTAGGGGGGAAGCCAGGCCCGCCCTCTACTCCGGCTTCCAGCCCAGGGCCCTGTGGATCATAGCTGTCTATAGTGCCTCCTGTAACAGCTGCAACTCCCTGGGCTACTTCCCCATGGCCTCCTCCAAACACCTTCTTTATCCTCACCACAGGACCTTCCTCCTGGTATCTGATAATGCTTGTCCTCCTCAATCCTCTAGTAGTACACTCTCTCACTCTCAGCTCCTTGCCCTCTTGCTCCCAGCTCCTCACACACACTCCTTCTCCTCTGGCTCCTCCCTGCCTGACTGGAGTGAGCTCCTTTTTAAACCCAGGTGCCCTGATTAGCCTGCCTTGATTGGCTGCAGGTGTTCTAATTAAAGTAGCTATCTCCACTGCCTTCTAGAAAGATCTTAATTGGCCCCAGGTGCCTTGATTAACCTGGAGCAACTGCCATTTGGTTACCAGGGTCCTAGGGATTTGTTTAGCTTGGGGCTAACATACTTGTTTCACAGTTCTTTACTGTAGCATTCTGGCCTTGCCCATCACATATCCCCTCCTTCTGCTCAACACCATAGGGTTCGGCAACTTGGGACACCAGGCAGTGTGCTTGTGAAAGGCCATCAGCGTTGCCGTGGTGGCATCCAGCCCTGTGCTGTATGCAGAACTGGAATGGTTGGAGGGATAAGAACCACCTGGTGACCCTTGCATTCTTTTTCTTATTTCTCTGCATCCACTGAAGGGGTGCATGGTCTGTCACAAGAGAAAATCGCCGGCCTAAGAGGTAATAACGCAGTGTCTCCATGGCCCATTTGACAGCAAGGCATTCTCTCTCAACTACTGCATACTTCTGTTCTCTTGGGAGCAGCTTTCTGCTTAGGTAGAGGATCAGGTGTTCTTCTTCTCCAATCATTTGCGACAGAACCGCCCCCAACCCCACCTCAGAAGCATCTGTTCGCAAAATAAATTCCTTGGTAAAGTCCGGGGCTATGAGTATGGGATCATTACAGAGAACTGTCCGAAGGTGTATGAATGCCCTCTGTGCTGCGTCGGTCCACTTCACCATGTCTGGACCTCAGGCCTTCACCAGGTCCGTTAGAGGACTTGCCCTACTGGCGAAGTGGGGAATAAAATGTTGGTAGTAGCCTACCACACCTAGGAACGCACGGACCTGCTTCTTTTGGGTCGGCCGGGGCCAGTTTTGAATCGCCTCTAGCTTATTAGTTTGGGGCTTCACTATACCCCTTCCTACAATATATCCCAGGCACTTTTAGCCTCTGCTAATCCCTAAGGCGCATTTAGCAGGGTTAGCGGTGAGGCCAGCCCGCCTTAAGGTGCGTAGTACGGCCTCAACTTTCTCCAAGTGGGTTCCCCAGTCTGGTGTATGGATGATGACATCATCTAGGTATGCAGCTGCATAACTAGTATGCGGGCGCAGCAGCTTATCCATGAGGCGCTGGAATGTGGCTGGGGCCCCATGTAGCCCAAAAGGAGGACTGTGTACTGGAATAGCCCGTCCGGGGTGGAGAACGCTGTCTTTTCTTTAGCTTCTTTGGTCAGGGGAATCTGCCAATACCCTTTTGTCAGATCCAGTGTAGTCAAGAATCGGGCACTACCCAGTCGGTCAACCAGTTTGTTGATGCGTGATATGGGCTATGCATCGAATCGGGATACTTCATTCAGTCGGTGAAAGTCATTACAGAATCTCATGGTACCATCAGGTTTAGGCACTAGAACTACTGGACTGCACCACTGACTGTAGGATTCTTCAATAACGCCTTATTCTAACATTTTCTTTACTTCAGCCTTGATTTCCTCTCTTTTGACTGCTGGGATTCGGTAGGGTCTCAGTGTTACCGTGGCTCCGGGGATCGTGTGGATATGGTGATAGGTCTCAGGTCTTCCGCCCCGGTTTTGTAGAGGACACATCTCAATTGCCATTAATCATGTTGGCTGCCTCAACCTTTTGATTTGCGTCGAGTCGGGTGATATCCTCACTTGCTCGTGTAAGTTATCCTTCTGGGGAAGGGTCTCCTGGGTGACTAAGCATGCCTCTTGATCATGCCAAGGATTTAGAAGATTGATGTGGTAAATTTGCTCAGGTTTCCTGCGGCCTGGCTGTCGCACCTTATAGTTTACCTCTCTCACAGCTTCAATCACTTCGTAAGGTCCCTGCCACTGGGCCAACAGCTTGCTTTCTGCTGTGGGAACCAGGACCATTACTCGATCCCCTGGTTGGAACTGTCGAAGCTTTGCTTGGTGGTTATAATGGGTTCGTTGGGTCTCCTGTGCTTTCTTCAAGTGTTCCCGTACAATGGGTGTAACTCGAGCTATCCGATCCCTCATCTGTAGCACATGCTCGATTATGTTCCTTCTGGGATTTGGCTCCTCTTCCCAGGCTTCTCTGGCTATATCCAATATGCCCCGGGGGTGGCGCCCATATAGTAGTTCGAATGGAGAGAAACCTATGGAGGCTTGTGGGACTTCCCGGATGGCAAACATAAGGTAAGGCAATAGGGTATCCCAATCTTTCCCATCCTGGCCCACCACTTTCCTGATCATGGCCTTGAGGGTCCTATTGAACCTTTCCACAAGGCCATCTGTTTGTGGGTGGTATACAGAGGTCCGTAGAGCTTGTACATGGAGCAATGAACAGAGATCTTTCATCAACTTGGACACGAAAGGTGTCCCTTGATCAGTCAGTATCTCCTTGGGTAGCCCAACCCGGGAAAAGATCTGTAGTAGCTCCTTAGCTATTGTCTTGGAAGCTGTGTTGCGTAGGGGAACGGCTTCTGGATATCAGGTTGCATAGTCTAATACAACCAGCACATGTTGGTGGCCCCGAGCTGTCTTCTCTAGGGGCCCAATCAGATCCATGGCTATGCGTTCAAATGGTACCTCTATTGTTAGAAAAGGTATCAAAGGGGCCCGCAAGTGTGGGCGAGGGCTATGTAGCTGACACTCTGGACAAGAGGTGCAGTATCGCCTGACATCTTCATGTACTCCTAGCCAGAAGAACCTCCGCAGGATCTGGCCTGGGTTTTCTCTACCCCTAGGTGTCCTCCAAACAGGTGACTGTGGGCGAGGCTCAATATGGCTTTTTGATGTTTTTGTGGCACCAGAAGTTGATGTATCTCCTGCTCCTGCATTTGCACCACACGGTACAGGAGATCTTTCTTCACTATAAAATAGGGTCCTGGACCCCGGACCTTCCCCTCCACTGGTGTCCCATCTATCTCAGCCACCTCTTTCCTGATGTTATCATATCTAGGGTCCTCTGCCTGGTCCCTCCCGAAAGTCTCTCTCCCAGGACTAACCTGCGTGAGCTCCCAGGGGCCAGCTTCTATTTCTTCCAACGGCTCATCTCCATCATGGCTGGGGCCAGCCTCCGGCTCACCTTCCATGTTGGTAGTTTCTCTAATGGCTGCTCCTGTCCATCTGCCTACTAGCACGGTCTTCTGGCCCTGGGTCAGGGTCCGGGTTCCCTAGGCCTTCGCGGCCTTCCTTTCTTTTATTGTCTTCCGGGCCTTTTGGGGGGCTGAGAATAGATCCTGAGAAAACTCTGAAAACGTTGGGGGTTGACATTCCCCCAACGATGAGTTGCTGCCAACAGGGTCCCCATCTCCCTCCAGCCTCTCTGGGGGGAGTAAATTATCAAACCGTGGATAGTCCCCTCCCAATGACTACAGGATATGGGAGTTTATCTATAATTGTTTCTAATCATTCCCCTTTCATGTGGGTTAGGGAGTTTAGTCTCAGGGTTTCCCTCACTCAGGCCATTCCCTTCCTTCTGGGGTCTCCGCTGGTTTTTGGCCCCCTCTTCCTCCACCTAGGACTCCCCAGGGCTTTGGCTGCCCCACCTTCCAGGGTTGGGTTGGGTGTTTGGTACGAAAGGGGCTTTACATGGGTAGTCAGGTCAATTACCTGGCTGTCATGCGTCTTTCTACCAGCATGATCATCTCATCATAGGTGGACAGATCGTTCTGGCCTACCCATTTACGGAGATCAAGTGGCAGTGCCCTCATGTATCGGTCGATGACCAGAACCTCTAGTATCTCTTCCGGACTCCGGGACTCTGTTTGCAACCACTTTAGTGCAAGATGGATGAGGTCAAACAGTTGGGACCGTGGGGTTTTGTCTTCCTGGTACCTCCACTCGTGATACCGTTGGGCCCGCACTGCAGTCGTTACCCCAGATCTGTCCAGGATCTCTGCTTTCAGCTGGGGGTAGTCTGCTGCAGCCTCTTCAGGCAGATCATGGTAGGCCTTCTGGGCCTCCCCACGCAGGAATGGGGAAAGGATGCCAGACCACTGATCTCTAGGCCAGGCCTCCTGTAGGGCTGTCCTCTCAAAGGCCAGAAGGTATGCCTCTACATCATCCTCCCGCATCATTTTCTGCAGCCAATGGCTGTCCCGTATGAGCCGCATCCCATCATGGCCACAGTTCAGCTCTGTAAGGGTCTTTACCTGGTTTACCAGTTCCCGCAACATAGCTCGGTCTTGAGAAGCCTGGTCCATCAGCAGGCGATTAGTCTCTTGCTGCAGCCGCACTGCCTTCTGTTGGGCGGCTGTCTGGACACGGGTAGCCTCCTGCTGCTCTGCTGTGGCTTGTATCAGTGCCTGCACTACGTCATCCATTGTGGTGGGAAAAAAAAAATAAACCCTCTCTTTTTTTTTTAAATCATCCTCCTTTTTTCTGCTGTGCTGTGCACACCAAATATCCCACTCCTGACACCAGTTGTGACAAAGTTCCTCCTCTACCTTGGTGGGTCCTGCACTTATTGGCAGAGTTGCTCACTTCAGTGATCTTCCCCTCTTGTGGAACCCACAGTCTGGGTCAGCTCCTCCTGTGTCTGATCAGGAGTTGGGAGATTTAGGGGGGAACCCGGGCCCGCCCTCTACTCCGGCTTCCAGCCCAGGGCCCTGTGGATCGCAGCTGTCTATAGTGCCTCCTGTAACAGCTGCATGACAGCTACAACTCCCTGGGCTACTTCCCCATGGCCTCCTCCAAACACCTTCTTTATCCTCACCACAGGACCTTCCTCCTGGTATCTGATAATGCTTGTCCTCCTCAATCCTCTAGTAGTACACTCTCTCACTCTCAGCTCCTTGCCCTCTTGCTCCCAGCTCCTCACACATGCTCCTTCTCCTCTGGCTCCTCCCTGCCTGACTGGAGTGAGCTCCTTTTTAAACCCAGGTGCCCTTATTAGCCTGCCTTGATTGGCTGCAGGTGTTCTAATTAAAGTAGCTATCTCCACTGCCTTCTAGAAAGATCTTAATTGGCCCCAAGTGCCTTGATTAACCTGGAGCAACTGCCATTTGGTTACCAGGGTCCTAGGGATTTGTTTAGCTTGGGGCTAACATACCTGTTTCTCAGTAGTTTACTGTAGCCATCTGGCCTTGCCTCATCACATAAGTTACTGTTCAGTTGTAAACTTTTGAAAGAACAACCATAATGTTTTGTTCTGAGTTACGAACAGTTTGCCAATTCTGCACTGAAGTAGAGTCCAGTGATGAAATGGAGTCCAGTGGCAGCTGCTCTAAGTCCTGTCAGGATTAGGGCTATTGATAAATATCAGAGAGATATAACCAGTACTCTAATGTCCTCCTCATCCTATCTCCTGCACTGAGCAGTGCTCTTGCAAAGCAGAGAATTTAGCCCATGAGAATTAATACCTAGTGTCCCATAGTCTGCATAAGATTGACTGTCAGATCATAAGGTCATATCAATGACAGGGTCAGATCAAGTATCAGAGGGGTAGCTGTGTTAGTCTGGATCTGTAAAAGCAGCAAAGAATCCTGTGGCAGCTTATAGACTAACAGACATTTTGGAGCATGAGCTTTCAGGGGTGAATGCCCACTTCGTCAGATGCATGTAGTGGAAATTTCCAGGGGCAGGTATATATATATGCAAGCAAACTAGAGATAATGAGGTTAGTTCAATCAGGGAGGATGAGGCCCTGTTCTAGCAGTTGAGGTGTGAAAACCAAGGGAGGAGAAACTGGTTTTGTAGTTGGCAAGCCATTCACAGTCTTTGTTTAATCCTGAGCTGATGGTGTCAAATTTGCAGATGAACTGAAACTCAGCAGTTTCTCTTTGAAGTCTGGTCCTGAAGTTTTTCTACTGCAGGATGGCCACCTTAAGGTCTGCTATAGTGTGGCCAGGGAGGTTGAGCTCCTACAGGTTTTAATATATTGCCATTCCTAATATCTGATTTGTGTCCATTTATCCTTTTCTGTAAAGACTGTCCAGTTTGGGCGATGTACATAGCAGAGGGGCATTGCTGGCATATTCTACAGGCCACTCCCCTCAGATCCCACTGCGGAATACACTAAGAAACTGCACCATCTGCTCAGGACACTCCCTACACTAAAACCGGAACAAATCAACATACCCTTAGAGCCCCGACCGGGGTTATTCTATCTACTGCCCAAGATCCACAAACCCAGAAATCCTGGACGCCCCATCATCTCGGGCATTGGCACTCTCACTGATGGACTGTCTGGATATGTGGACTCTCTACTCAGACCCTATGCCACCAGCACTCCCAGCTATCTCCGCAACACCACTGATTTCCTGAGGAAACTACAATGCATTGGTGACCTTCCAGAAAACACCATCCTAGCCACCATGGATGTAGAGGCTCTATACACAAACATCCCACACACAGATGGAATACAAGCTGTCAGGAACAGTTTCCCCGATGATGCCACAGCACAACTGGCTGCTGAGCTCTGTGCCTTTATCCTCACACACAACTATTTCAAATTTGATGACAACATATATCTCCAGATCAGTGGCACCGCTATTGGCACTCGCATGGCCCCACAATATGCCAATATTTTTATGGCCGACCTGGAACAACACTTCCTCAGCTCTCGTCCACTCACGCCTCTTCTTTGCCTACGCTACATTGATGACATCTTCATCATCTGGACCCATGGGAAGGAGTCTCTGGAAAAATTCCACCACGATTTCAACAGCTTCCACCCCACCATCAACCTCAGCCTGGACCAATCTACACGGGAGGTCCACTTCCTAGACACCACGGTGCAAATAAGTGATGGTCACTTTAACACCACCCTATACCGAAAACCTACCGACCGCTATGCCTACCTTCATGCCTCCAGCTTTCATATCGAGCACATCACACGATCCATTGTCTACAGCCAAGCACTGAGGTACAACTGCATCTGCTCTAACTCCTCAGACAGAGACCAACACCTACAAAATCTCCACCAAGCATTCTCAAAACTACAATACCCCCACAAGGAAACAAGGAAACGGATCAACAGAGCCAGACGTGTACCCAGAAGCCTCCTACTGCAAGACAAACCCAAGAGAGAAACCAACAGGACTCCACTGGCCATCACATACAGTCCCCAGCTAAAACCCCTCCAACGCCTCATCAGGGATCTACAACCCATCCTGGACAATGATCCCACACTTTCACAGGCTTGGGTGGCAGGCCAGTCCTCGCCCACAGACAACCTGCCAACCTGAAACATATTCTCACCAGTATCTGCACACCGCACCATAGTAACTCTAGCTCAGGAACCAATCCATGCAACAAACCTCGATGCCAACTCTGCCCACATATCTACACCAGCGACACCATCACAGGACCTAACCAGTTTAGCCACACCATCACCAGTATGTCCACCAATGTAATATACGCCATTATATGCCAGCAGTGCCCCTCTGCTATGTACATCGTCCAAACTGGACAGTCTCTATGGAAAAGGATAAATGGACACAAATCAAATATTAAGAATGGCAGTATAATAAAACCTGTAGGAGAACACTTCAACCTCCCTGGCCACACTATAGCAGACCCTAAGATGGCCATCCTGCAGCAGAAAAACTTCAGGACCAGACTTCAAAGAGAAACTGCTGAGTTTCAGTTCATCTGCAAATTTGACACCATCAGCTCAGGATTAAACAAAGACTGTGAATGGCTTGCCAACTACAAAACCAGTTTCTCCTCCCTTGGTTTTCACACCTCAACTGCTAGAACAGGGCCTCATCCTCCCTGATTGAACTAACCTCATTATCTCTAGCTTGCTTGCATATATATACCTGCCCCTGGAAATTTCCACTACATGCATCTGACAAAGTGGGTATTCACCCACGAAAGCTCATGCTCCAAAACATCTATCAGGGTCAGATCAATGGTCCATCTAACCTGGTATCTTGTCTTCTGATAGTGGCCAATGCCAGGTGCTTCAGATAGAATGAACAGAACAGGCAATCAGCAATTGATCCATCCTATTGTCTGTTCCCAGCTTCTGACAATCAGAAGTTAGGAACACCCAGAGCATGGGGTTGCATCCTTGACCATCTTGGCTAATCGCCAGTGATGGACCTATCCTCCATGAATTTATATAGTTCTTTTTTGAACCCTGTTATAGTTTTGGCCTTCACAGCATCCTCTGGCAATGAGTTCCACAGGTTGACTGTGTGTTGTGTGATGAAGTACTTGCTTTTGATTGTTTTAAATCAGCTACCTATTAATTTCATTGGGTGACCCCTTGTTCTTGTGTTACGTCAAGAAGTAATAACACTTCCTTATTCACTTTCTCCACACCAGTCACCATTTTATATACCTCTATCATATGCCCTGTTAGTCATCTCTTTTCCATGCTGAAAATTCCAGTCTTTTTAATCTCTCTTCATATGGATGCTGTTCCATACCCTTAATCATTTTTGTTGTGCTTCTCTATATGTTTTCCAATTCTAATCTATCTTTTTTTGAGATGGGGTGACCAGTACTGCATGCAGTATTCCAGGTGTGGGCGGACCATGGATTTATGTAGTGGCATTATGATATTTTCTATTTTTTAATATCTATCCCTTTCCAAATAGGTCCTAACATTGTTAGTTTTTTGACTGCCACTGCAAATTAAGCAAATGTTTTCAGAGAACTATCCACAATTACTCCAACATCTCTTTCTTGAGTAGCTAATTTAGACCCCCATCATTTTGTAAGTATAGTTGGGATTATGTTTTCCAATGTGCATTACTTTGCATTTATCAATATTGAATTTAATCTGCTATTTTGTCACCTGGTCACCCAGTTTTGTGAGATCCCTTTGTAACTCTTAGCAGTCTATTTTAGACTTAATTATCTTGAGTAATTTTGTGTCATCTGCAAATTTTGCCGCTTCACTTTTTGCCCATTTTTTCAGATAATTTAAGAATATGTTGAACAGCAGAGACCCCAGTACGAACCGCTGGGGGACACCACTATTTATATCTCTCTATTCCAAAAACTGATAATTTATTCCTGTCGTTTATTTTCTGTCACCAGTTACTTATCATGAGAGGACCTTCTCTTTTATCCTATGACTGCTTACTTTGCTTAAGAGCCTGTGGTGAGGGACTCTTCTGAAGCCTTCAAAGGCTTTCTGAATGTCCAACTACACTATATCCCCTGGATCACCCTTTTCCACATGTTTGATGACCCCTTCCAAGAATTCTAATAGTTTGGTGAGACATGGTTTCCCTTTGCAATAGCCATGTTGACTCGTCCCCAACAAAATCATGTTCATCTGTGTGTCTGATCATTCTGTTCTTTACGCTAGTGTCAACCAATTTGGCTGGTACTAGTTAGACTTACTGGCCTGTAATTGCCAGGGTTGTTTCTAGAGTAACTTCTAAAAATTGATGTTATATTAGTTATTCTCCAGCATCTGGCACAGAAGCTGATTTAAATGATAGGTTACATACCATAGTTAGTAGTTCTGCAATTTCATATTTTAGTTCCTCCAGAACTCTTGGGTAAATACCATCTGGTCCTGATGATTTATTACTATTTTATTTATCAATATTTTCCAAAACCACTTCTATTTACACCTCAATCTGGGACTGTTTCTCAGATTTGTCACCTAAAAAGAGAGGCTCAGGTGTGGGAATCTCTCTCATTCTTTTCAGTCAAGATTGAGCCAACGATTCATTTAGCTTCTCTGCAATCACTTTATCTTCCTTGAGTGCTTCTATTGCACCTTGATCGTCCAGTGACCCCACTGATTGTTTGGCGGGCTTCCTGCTTCTATCTACTGCATGCATCCCTGTGCTGCTGAGTTCACTCTCTCTTTGTTTAGTTTAATGGATTTCTCACGCTAGATCCAACTGTTATGATTACATGCAATCTGCTATGTTTTGGATATGCAGAAGCTATAAATGTGCAGATGCTTTTATTGAGTTTAGGTGAACAAGCTCTATTCCTTATTTGAAACTTTCCTGTTCATAGAAACCGTATTAAATTCTTGCTTTTTTTATCTTTATATTACAAATGTGCCTAGATTTGATGGGACTTTTCAGGGTATATTTTATGCTGCCCTGTTAACAGTTTTTTGAAGTATCCTTCCATCCAATATGCTATATTTGTACATGAAAGAACAGCCCTCGCATGTTTAATATACACCACTGAAATGATTTTTAAAAAAAAAATTGGGAAAGGACTTTCTTGAACATTCCTTTTCAATTATTTGTACATTGGAGGGGCCTAAATATCAGGGGAGGTTTGAGTCCTTTTTGTTTGTCTTAGAGGAGGATGGGTGGGAAAAGGTTTTAGAAACCTTGAACTACTGAGCAAATAAACCAGACTGTTTATCAACACCTTCCAGAGAGAGAGCTCTAAAAATATCTTCAAACACCTTTTAGATGTTAAAGGAAAATTCTTTCCTTATTTATGTTACAATTTTGATTTAGTTTTTAAATAAAAAGATTATTTGTAAATAAGTGATACCTCATTGAAAGAGTCTGTTACACAATACAACAAAAGAGAATTAGGCATGAGAGGCTGAATTATATTTAGTACATCGTATTGAGCTTCCAGTCTCTTCTATAAGAAATGTGTCTTGTGAATGCAAAATATTCAGACATTTCTTTTTAAGTTCCTTTATAAATACACACAGCTGTATGATTGATTAACTATTTGCAACTTCCTCTTGTTTTTAAGGTTCTTTTTATCTTCTTAATTTATTAGCCAGGTTATCTTTACAGCTTTTTTATTGCATTTATTATAAATGTATATATGTTCCATCTTTCCATCAGTTCATGTAGGGCTTTCATGGTGTTATACAGTGACTTGTTTGGAATAATATGTAAAAGGTACAATAGATAAAGAAAAAAAGAAGAAAGACAGGAAATGTTATTAACTATCTAGGTTCCATTGTATCTTATGCCCTAGGGAGATTGATTTAACTGCTGGAGCATATTATTTCATATACAGTTATGGAAAGTTATGCATCATGAAGCAGTAGACAGATGTTATACTAATTAGATCTTAAAATTATAATATAAATTTAAACTAATTTATGAAAACTATTCAATAGATTTTTTACGCCCTACTACTATTTTAAGGAACATTGTGCCAATCAGTTTTATTAAGGTTTAATATGTCAAAGGAGAAGATGTAGGCAAGTTGGCTCACACACAATACTGCTGTGAATTTCAATGTAGGGGGATTGTTTAATATTTCTGTCTTTCAACACAAAAACAGATTGTGCCTTAGAAGCAGTATAGTGGTGACTAAGAGCAAGAATGTGGTGTGAAAACCACTGCCCACAGGAGTGGGACTTCAGGAACGCTGCCAAATGGGTCCATTGTATCTGCCTCAGGCTCTGTGCCTCTAGGGCTGCCAGAGAGACAGGATGGGGAGGTAATATCTTTTACTAGAGAAACCTCTGTTGGTGAAGAAGACAAGCTTTTGAGCTACAGAGAACTCCTCTTCTTCAGGTCTGGGAAAGGTACTCATAGGCCAGGCCTGTACTAAAGAATGTAGTGGGCTTAAGTAAGCTGACCTAGCCCCTGGTGTAGACAGTGCTAGAATTCTTCCGTCAATCTAACTACTGCCTCTCAGGGAGGTGAATTACCTATGCTGACAGGGGAACCCTTCCTTGTGCACTAGGTAGTGTCTACACTAGGGGTAGGCAACCTATGGCACGTGTGCTAAACATGGCACGTGAGCTGATTTTCAGTGGCACTCACACTGCCTGGGACCTGGCCACCAGTCCAGGGGGGCTCTGTATTAAAAGATGCTTCTTAAACATTTTAAAACTTTATTTACTTTACATACAACAATAGTTTAGTTATATATTATAGACTTATGAAAAGAGACCTTCTAAAAACGTTAAAATGTATGACTGGCACACGAAACCTTAAATGAGAGTAAATAAATGAAGACTCGGCACACCACTTCTGAAAGGATGCCGATTCCTGGTCTACACTGAAGTGCTAAGGTATCTGTGCTGCTCTGGCATTTTAAATGTAGACATGCCCATAGTGTCACAGCTAAATACATACGTATTAGCATAAGTAGTTAACACATGTTGTAAGAGATCATTCAAAGTGAAATAGACTGTTAGCACCTTTGCAGTCATAGGACACTAAAAGAGGGTTTACTGGGTTACAGATTGTTGTAATAGGCCATAGTCTTTATTAAGACCATGATTTTTAGTGTTTAACAAAGCTATGAATTTGAACTCCTGGGCTTTTGAAGGTGTTGTGCAGGTTTCCTTTGAGGATAGGAACTGAGAGATCAGATGTGGAGTGATTGTTTTGTGAAAAGTGTTCACAGGTGATATGATGCTTTTGTCTTTTATCATTTTTCTGTGAGAGTTCATTCAGGAACATAGTGATTCTCTGGTTTCACCCACATAATTGTTATTGCGGCATTTAGTGCACTGGCTGAGGAACACCACGTGTTGTGATAGGCATGAGTAGAACCTTTGGATCTTGAAAGGTGTATTCCGGGGGTATTGACATATCGCCACTACCATGATTATCAACAGGTTTCGCATCTGTTGTTATGGCAGGGTCTGGCTGCTTTGAGTTGGACTGAGTCCTGGTCTGTGGGGAGTTTGCTTATGATACCGAGTTTGGTGAGGATGGTCGATTGTTTGAAGCCCAGAAAAGGGGGTTGAGAAAAGATTTCTTTCAGGATGTGGCCCCTATCAAGTCTGTTTTGTGATTGTTTAATTATACCCTTCAGTGTGGGGAGGCAGGTGACAGCTGAGGTGGGGGGGGGGGTGCAGTCAGAGCTTTTTTCCCAATATTGAAGCAGCTTCTCTTGGGTAATCTGTTCCATGATGCATTCTACTTCTCTGGTGGAGTGTCTTTGTTTGTGTCATAAACAGATAGCTAAGGGTTAACGTCTCTTTCACCTGGAAAGAAGTATCTGAAGCACCTGACCAGAGGACCAATCAGGAAACAGGATTTTTTCAACTCTGGGTGGAGGGTTTTTTGGTGTGTGAGTCCTTTGTTCTGGGTCTTCTGCCTGCACTCTCTCGGCTATGAGGGGATTTCTATTTCCTGCTTTCTAATCTTCTGTTTCCCAGTTGTAAGTACAAAAGATCAGATAGTGATTTATATGGTTTTTTTTGTATTTACATGTCTATAGTTGCTGGAGTGCTTTGAATTGTATTCTTTTTGAATAAGGCTGTTTATTCAATATTCTTTTAAGCAATTGACCCTGTATTTGTCACCTTAATACAGAGAAACCATTTTTATGTATTTTTCTTTCTTTTTATATAAAGCTTTCTTTTAAGACCTGTTGGAGTTTTTCTTTAGTGGGGAACTCCAGGGAATTGAGTCTGCAGCTCACCAGGGAATTGGTGGGAGGAAGAAGTCAGGGGGAAATCTGTGTGTGTTAGATTTACTAGCCTGACTTTGCATTCCCTCTGGGTGAAGAGGGAAGTGCTTGTGTTTCCAGGCTGGAAACGGGGGAGGGTGGAATCCCTCTGCTTAGATTCACGGAGGTTGCTTCTGTGTATCTCTCCAGGAACACCTGGAGGGGGGAAGGGAAAAGGTTTATTTCCCTTTGTTGTGAGACTCAAGGGATTTGGGTCTTGGGGTCCCCAGGGAAGGTTTTTGTGGGGACCAGAGTGCCCCAAAACACTCTAATTTTTTGGGTGGTGGCAGCTTTACCAGGTCCAAGCTGGTAACTAAGCTTGGAGGTTTTCATGCTAACCCCCATATTTTGGACGCTAAGGTCCAAATCTGGGACTAGGTTTATGACAGTTTGGTGAAAGCAGTTTTAAGTGTGTTAAGATGTATATCCCAAGCTTTGTCCTTGGAGCATATTCCATGGTATTTGAGTGCCTGGTGGTAGATAACAGATTTCTTGGTGTGTTTGGTGATTACTGGATCTGTGAAGTTAAGTGCAGTGATCTGTGGGTTTCTTGTATATAGATGTTTGTATGGTTCCGTTGTTGAAGCTGACTGTGGTGTCCAGGAAGTTGATACTGGTGTGGGAGTGTTCCAGAATGTTTAATGGATTGGCTGGTAATTGTTGAAGTTGTCATGGAAATATATGTGGGAATTTGTCATCTGTCCATAGGATGAAAATATCAACATATCTCAGGTATATCATTGGTTTCATGGTACATTTGTCCAGAAATAATTCTTCAAGTTGGCCCATGAAGTGGTTGGCATACTGGGGAGCCATCCTCATACTCATGAGTGTTGTCATAGTTGGGACAAATGTTTGTTGTTGAATATAAAGTTGTTATGGGTGAGGATGAAATGGTTGAGTATGGTGATGCGCTTAGGGTGGATATCTGAGTGTTGTCCATTGTCTTGTCTTGTAGATATCTGAGGCAGGCAGTGGCTGTCATTGTGGGGGATGTTGGTTTATAGGGAGGTGACATCCATAGTGGCAAGGATGGCTAGCTTTGCCAGGGAGTATGAAGCACAGTGGGCTTTTTAAAAGGGTACAGTATGAACAACCCTCTCACTAAATATGGAAATGGTTGTATGACCTTGATCCCAGCTTGGTCCCTTCCCCTCCCACTTGGAGAGGTTATTGCTGTTCTTGGCATTTGCCTTGTGTGGTCCTGGCTCTCAGAAAATACAAGAGTTGGGTTTGTGATTAGCACCTGTACAGGGCTGTAAGATGGGGATGCTTTTTGTATCCTCTATTACTGTTGTGCACCTGTGTAGTGCTAGTCACAACCAAGGCTGTTGTATCCATCTCATGAAATATTTAATATTTAAAAGGTGTTTATGCAGATTATGCACTGTACCATAGAATCAACAGGGTTGCGTTGTTATAACTAGATGATGATCATAGTAGCCCTTTTAGATTGACCCTGTATGGATGGACATACAAAGAAAAGAAGACTGCAGTTTTTTATGACAGACCTGCTCCAAGGATGGCTAGAATCCCACTGGGGCGCATCGTTCTTGCTTTATGCTAGCTTGCCTGGAGTGACAGCTGTCTAAAAGAGGGTGGGGAGGATTGACTCCTTGAACCAGTGGAGATGGTACTACCGAATATGGAGCAGGGGATATGCAGCCAGTGTTTCAGCTAAAAAACCAATACAGTTTTTATATAAATTGTTTGTTTCCTGTGAAGAGAAACATTTATAGAGGTGAATGGAAGGAAAATCTGCTTTCAAATAAAGATGATCTGTTAAGTGCTGGAATAACTTCTGCAGGCTCATGGCCAGAGAGAGAGATGACCAACACCAGACAGACAGGAATGCAGCATGGAAGGCAGGAAGCTCATTTACATTAATTACCTTAAGTAGTGCCTCATTTCTCTGCCACCAAACATTATTCCCTTCTGGCTTGTTCAGTGGACCTTTTTTTCCTGGATGGATTGGTCCAGCATGGATCAGTATACTCTGCCTTCTGGGCTTGTACACCAGGTCATTTATTTTGAATAGAAGCCTTTACTTAAAAAGATTAGAGAGATGGAGAGAAAGGAAGTTGCTGATTATGTGCAACACCTCCTTCACATACACATGCACACTACTATTAAAATGTAAGTAATATATTGTGACGCGAAGAGCTGACATACAGAAGTATTATAGAAAAGAAATATGATTCCCTTTTTATATCTATGTGAAAATGAACTCTGAGAGGATCATCACGTATTACATGTAACATGAGGGATTTGTTACATGTGTAGTAATTTGTTGCCATTCTGTAGATATATTCATATTCAGAGGAGAAAACGGTTATAGTCTCGTTATTTTCTCCCCCCAGAGGCCAAACCACTCTGTCAATTTAAGGCGGTGGGCGGGAATAATGCCCTCCCTATCTGTGTCATTGTTAAGTGACTGCTGCTTTGCTTACCCGTGCTCTAAGTGTTGCATTTTAACTGTAGATTATTCAGCGGAGCAATTTACTGCCCTTGTCACCTGTTATGAATGATAAAAGTTGCATAAAGTTACAAGATCAGCTTCCTGAGCACACAGTTGCTGGTGGAACCTGCGTAGAAAGATACAGCTTTTGTGAATCTCTTGCCAGTTCTAATTTTTCAAGCTATAACAAAACATATAAATTGTGTTTAGCACAGTAAACCTGTGCAGTGAAAGCTGCTGCTTTTTTTTACTAGTTTCTACTAAATTACAGCAATATTTTTCTTTTTTATTTTTTAATTTCCATCATTGGTCCCAGTCCCATTCTGTAACTTGCTATCTTTAGGCTAGATGAACGCTTTCACTGTTGTGTTTTTGCAAGTCACATCCTCACCCCAGTTCCTGGTGGAATTTTATGATTTAAGAGCTATGCTCTTCCAAACTTCAGTAATCATATGTTCCCTCCAGGATGAGCTGGGTAAACTCTCAACCCAACCTCTGCTTTTCATTGGTATTGGTTTGTTTATGTGGAGGTGGCCTTATGCCTATGTAGAACATCACAGGCCCCACTTATGCAGGGAACGCACACCACATGCACACATCCACTCACTAGCCAGAATGCAATCCTCAATTCACCATCTGTGGTCCAATGCCAGATAGCTGTGTTAGAGACTGAATCCCTTAGTTGCCCTTCCCTTCTCAGAAAGTTCTGCTTTAGGGATTGCTGTGAATGTACATAGGTATGAAGATCTGTTCATAGGTAAGTTGAAGACTGGTGTGGCCATACATATGTTACTTTGTGTATCTTCCCACTAAATCTAGGTCCTGCCCTGGTTTTGTGTACCCGTGTGGTCATGAGATCACGTCACTCCAAAATTTATAAAGAAAATTTATTTTAAAAAATGAAATTAATTTGATATAGACCAAAATGAACTGAAACGCTACTTTTCTACAATGCAGTTGCAGATGTACAGAGGAATTGTCACCACTTAAGAATCTCTTCCAAAGTTTCAGGAATAGTATTTTAAAAACCAGTGACTCATACTGTGAATAAAAATTTATGTTCAGCCAGCAAAAGAGAGGAAATTAAGAGTTACGGTGCAACTCAGTTTGATGTACCCAGGCAATACAATAGATCTAAAGCATGATTCTAACCTTCTTTCTATGTGTTGTTTTCATTGCTTCATAGCTCAGATACACACTAAGAAAGCAATATATTATACACATAGAACCATAGTAGTCTGCAGAACTGAATGCATCAGCCCTCCACAAATCTATGCTACAAGCTCTGGTTCCTTCAAAATGACAAGTCTATTGTCAAATTCCTGCTGCTGTAGTACAGTGGAATAAAAATACTTCACAAAAGCAAATATAATTAAATTCCAAACACACTTAAAAATGCAAGCAATTAACAGCAAAACATAAAGGCAAATAAAGCGAACATAGTGACTACCTCCTTCCCACCCTTAAGCCTGCATCAAGAAGCAGGATCACAGCATGACAAAATGTCAGAGCAAATCAGAAAAGGGGGAAAAAAAAGTCTGTCTTATTAGCCCTTCCTCAGTAGATTGCTTTTGAAAATGTTCTTTCATTTCAACAGTTCGGTCTGGGAAAAGTGTCTAACAACATGACTGATTTTCGAAGATGACCCTTACACAACAAAACCACAGGAATGAGAGAATAGCCAATGCCTCCGAGGATTCCAATACACAGTCTTTTGCCAGTTCCAGCCTCTTGTTCTCTGCAGACTTCAAGGCGATCTCTATTTTATTAGTTTACCTTTTTTCTTCTAAAGATAAAAGTATTATCACCCATTCAAAAACCAAATGTTCTGCACACAGTCTAATAGACTTATGAACGATTCTCCTAAAATATCATTTAGTCATTAGCAGTGTCCTTCTGATACTTCAACGCTAATTCACATGCAAGTTTTAGCAATCCTTAGAATGGAAGAGAATCTTAAAGTAAAATTTTGTATAGCAAATTGTTGCAAAAGAGTAGTCACCTTCTGTGTCTTGCCTTCAGTGTTTTCAAGCAGTAATGACAGAAGTGATGTCCCTGGTACTTTTGCTATTCCAACTCAAGGGTAGTGATTCAAATGCTTTAAGTGAGGCTGGCTGCCACTGATCCTAGGTTGCTGTTTTGGCAGTTGAGGATCAGGACCTCTATAATTTACCCCACATTTCTGCAAACTAGAAAGCTGCTGAATTAAGAATTTTATTAGGTGACTCACCTTGGTTCCCCCTAAGACTCCAATTATATTGTGGTTTTTAATCTTTTATATATTCTTCATCTCATTAATGCTTCAAGAAAACATCTTATCTGTAATAAGCTTGCTGAGGTTATTTTCTACTGCATAGATGCTGTATTTTTCATGCAAGTGTCTTGCTGCTCCACAGTTACAGTCCAAATTTTTGCCTTCTTGATTGTTGCCGGTGACTCCTGCAATTTCTCTTGCTTGTGTGCCTTTTTTTTCAATATAATGAAATGACTTTCAAGATTCTAGAAACTAGATGCAATCCCTATGTCATATATGCATCTTACAGATACAGAGAGCGTGGCATCTGTTACCTGCAAGGAAAGGAATTTGAAAAATAACTTTTTCTCTTTTGATATTTTCTACAGTAAAAATAAGCCTCAACTCCTTCCCTCCCCTCCACCCCAAAAAGGGGGCAACAGTGCTAAAGAAAGAATTAAATAACCACATATGCCCTTAAATTCCTCTGATTTGGTGCATCCTTTCACTTTCTTGTGTAAAGGTGTGCACCTAAATCCATTTTTAGGCACCAAAGGAAGTGGCCTGAATGTTAGAGATGCTGAATACGAGCAGCTCCTGTTGTAGTCAATGGGAGTTTCACCTGTTCAGCTCCTCTAAAAACCAGGCTGCTGCTTTAGGATCAATATACATGTAAGAGACGAATTTTGGGCACCTAATTTTGAAAATTTTCATCCTTGACTCTACACCATAACTTGATCTATGTACCATTTATTCCACGGCCTAATCTATATGCATTGCAGTTGTGGGTTTTAAATCTATATTTGCAAGTTAGGAACCTTATTAAAAAAATGTGAAAATGAAAAGACTAAATAGGTAAAATCTAAAATAATGCAGTAGAGGTGGACTGGAGGAGTTGTATGAGTGACACTTACCCCCCCCCCCGACCCCTGTGTGGTTCTAATCAGTGTTATGACTCATTCACTTCCATTAAGTTACTATTAAGCAAATACAAGATTGATTTATTAAAATATTTATAGGTAGTGAGGAGCAGAAACTGAGCTCTTTAAGGGTCTATCTGGTGAAAATGGCTGAAGGCCAAATATTTGGGTCTGAGAAGGCCCCTTTGCGCTGTTCCATCAGCGCAAAGGGTATGTATGCCAGATAGATTTGGTCCCCAGGGAATATCCCTTGCATAATGATGATGCTAGTCGCCTGAATTTTGAGGACATCAACAGTCATCATTTGTACTAATGGGTCTTTAGTACCGCTCTCAGTATACACACCCCTCTCCAGTGCCCCACAAATACTCCTTCCCAGTAAACAACACACCCTCTGGCACCCCTCCAAATACCCTCTCCAGTTCCCTTTCTGCCCCCCCCCCCATAGTGTCCTCTTCTTGGGAACCTGATATATGGTAACCTTAAAACAGGGGTAGGCAACCTATGGCACAGGTGCCGAAGGCAGCACACGAGCTGATTTTCAGCAGCACTCACACTGCCCGGGTTCTGGCCACCGGTCCAGGGGGCTCTGCATTTTAATTTAATTTTAAATGAAGCTTCTTAAACATTCTGAAACCTTATTTACTTTATATACAACAATAGTTTAGTTATATATTATAGACTTATAGAAAGAGACCTTCTAAAAAGGTTAAAATGTATTATTGGCACATGAAACCTTAAATTAAAGTGAATAAATGAAGACTCGGCACACCGTTTCTGAAAGGTTGCCGACTCCTGCCCTAAAACATCAGTTATAGATAGGAATTTATCAGCACGTTTACTCCACAGCACCCACAGAGTGCAATGAGGTAGCAGCGGCTGGCAGGAGCAGGGCATGCAGCCACCACTGTGCTGACCCGGCAGGCAGGCAGAGGTGACATGACATGACCCCCAGAGGGCTGGGTTTTTTTCAGATCCAACTTGACCCAAATCTGATACTTGTAGTCAGGTCCCATTGGGTTTGGGATGGGTTGGATGTTGCTGCATGACAATGAATCATAACTGCTACCAGAGTCCAAGCCCACCTGACCTCCTGAGTCTGAGTTTATGTAACTAACCTGAACTGCCACTCATGCAACAATATCCACGTTAAAAGAACAGGAGTCCTTGTGGCACCTTAGAGATTAACAAAAATATTTGAGCATAAGCTTTTGTGGGCTGCAGCCCACTTCATCAGATGCATAGAATGGAACATATAGTAAGAAATATATGTTGTTGTTTTTAGCATGTTAGCTTGAGCTGAGTTAGCACAAATCTGTCTGCCCTTGCTGGTAATCAGACTTCCCAGCTGCAGTATAGATATACCCTTCGTGCACAGCAAGCTGGGGTGTAAATTTATAGTGCTCTATCCTGCCACAAATTAACTGGCTGTGTGGTCCTTGCTACTGCGCATTAAAAATTCCATAGTGAAATGTGTTACATCTGGAACTTGTAGTGTGTGGTAGCAAGGTCCACACAGTCAGTCAGTCTATGGCAAGCTAAAGTACTGTACTGTACTGTAAATGTACTGTACATTCATCCCTACATTGCTAAAACACCATGTAGAAAAGCCCTTAGGCAGAATATAAGTCTACAAATGTCTATAGGTTGTAAACACCAAGAATGGAAAGGAATTATTTAGTGTGGTATACTGAGGTGTAACAGGAAAACAAAAATTTAGGCTGCATGTCTGGTAGAAGTTCCTTAGAGTGAAATGTATTATCCTGTAGGTTAGTCTGCCCATTTAGGTGCATGTATGTTAATTTGAGCCCACAAACATAAAATTCAGTCCATAAACTTACATGTGCAGGTTTGGAAATTGGTCTATATATGTTTGGTCTTAGATGTTTAAGTCCTTCAGAAATGAATGATCACTAGTTGTTTAAACTAAAAGATTGATACTGTTGATATTTTAACACATTTACACTTACTTTTTTCTCTCTTCTTAGCACCCTTCCCAAACCCACAAACTTCTTGTTCTACCTTTGGTAATACAGTAACTTCCTTGCAAGCTAGTGACCAGATCCCTCGCTCATGTAAATCCATAGAAAGCAGTGGAGCTATATGAATTTTGACTAGCTGAGGATCAGGGCCTAGGATTCTTTTTGACCATGGTTGCTGTTAGATCATGTCATAAAGGTGTCATATCTGCTCTTTTTATTCTCTCTCTCTCTTCCTGAATTCCATATACCATTGTTCATATATCTCTATCTATGAGGCCTGTGCTGAGCTAGCTGTAGATGCTCAGTAAAAGGAATTTGGAGCAGCTGAAAAAGGGAGAACACCTATTCACTTGTTACACCCTTGTGTTTACTCCCACACAAGCTTAATGTGGGCCTAAAAGGGTAATTAACATACCAGGCAACCCCTGCAAGAGAGAAAACTAGGCTTAATTGATGATGAAGCCAAACTGGGGAGGGGTTGACGATGATTATGAAGTCAGGAAGAGTGTGGCAGAAAGAAGCTGCAGGAAGGGAGTCTGCAATCATTATCAGGGGTATAGAAGAGGTAGGAAGCAGCCAAGGGAGAGACCAAGGTGTCTGAGGCATTGGACTTTGGCTGCCATCTCCAGGGTCTCTGGGCTGGAATCCAGAGTAGAGGGAGGACCTAGGTTCCCCTACCAGCCACTGAGGAAGGTGCGGTGAAACCCCCTGAAGTAAAGGGTTTAAGGACCACAGAGCCTAAAGACCGACAGAAAACCTGCTGTAAGGTCATTCGACTATAGCTTGGTTGGACTCTCTGTTACCCTGGAAGGTAAAGCGTGACCTGGCCAGGAGAGCCAAGTTGCCAGAAGAGAGATCACTGTAGTGACAGTGATCATACAGGGGGAACCATACAGGGAATCAGCCACTATGCCTTGCCTCTCCACAAGAAGATGCACCTGTGATGAGTGGAGCCCTTTTCATTCCAGCTGACTGTCATAAACAAAGACTCCCAGCTGTCAGTTCTGACATAGAGCAGTCAGGGAGAAAAGATGGTGGTGGGTAGGTGGGTGAGGTTCTGTGGCCTGTGATGTGCAGGAGGTCAGATTGGGTGATTATGATGGTCCCTTTTGGCCTTAAAGTCTATGGGCCCATCTGGCCATTGACCAAAGATTCTCCTTGGCAATTAAGAGGGAGGGGGAAAGAACTTCCCTCAATGGTGTTCCCAGTTCTCCAAGATAAAGAGCACAATGCTCATCTCTTCTTTTCTGGATTCAATAATTCAAGCCATAAGACAGGATTATGAGTTGTATAGAGTTTATTAGGGGTCAAGATGAGGAGTACATTTATACTCATGGAGTATGAGTGGGTCATACCATCTCCATCCCTCTGTGCACTGGGCCAACGCTACCCTGGGGCAGCTAGCCCTTGGCTTGACCAGTTTATTCAATTATACGGTGATAAGTATGCCCCTTATACTTGTGTGAACCAGGTTCAAGATTTTTCCACTGAGATTTTATCTAAACACAAGGGACCGTGTTTTCTTTTGTTTGTACACTGAACTCCCTAATACATAAAGCCAAGCATTAATGCTGGAATATTGTGCTTGTCTATTAGCCTTTGTCTCACTGGGGAAAATAAAAAAGAACGACCCAAAACTGGTTTTCCTTGACCGTGACCAATGTTTAGTATAGCCACAATGTTTAGTGACTACTATTCTTTTTAAGCTGTCTAAATTGAAACTTGTTATACCTTAGAATATAGTCTTGAATTTCTCTCAGAGCATGTAATAGCTTTTTACTGTAGTTGTTTTTCAATGGTATCTCTGAACTATGGAAAAAAATTGACAATTCAAATGCCTGAAATATTTTATGCCCTGGAAAATAGGTGAGCAAGTAGTATCCATTAACAAATTCTGATTGTTTGTGGCCTTATCTTGTGTAAAGATGCAAACAAACAGAATCTGTAAGAAATGATTTATTTTAAATTCTGTGCAGTTGGAAGCACTAGCTTTTATGGTTATGGGGACAGTTGAGTTTCAATGTATCTGGTTTCAGGCAGGAAAGAGCCATCAAGAAAAAGAATGATCATTAGGCACAGATTTCAGACCAAAGTCTGTTCAAAAAGGTGCATCCAGAACTGTGTGCACTTAATGGATGTGCTCTTTTGCACAGACCATGGTAGAAAATGTGAGTCCTGAAACATTTTTATTACATTTTTTAAAACCTTAGACTTTGCTGACCTCCTAATAGATCCCCTTGTCCAAAGAAATCCACCCATGAACCTATCACATTGCTGCACAACTGCCACAGCCCAGCAGTTAATAGAACCTGGGGCCCTGTTCCAGGCGTTTAGGCCTGGGGATCCAAAAAGTAGTGAATCCTCTAGCCCTTCAAAAAACTCAACACACACATGCACATACACACACAGTTCTGCACTTTTAAGGAAATAGGCCCTATGCAGCACAGCACAGCTTAACAATGCACTGCCGGTGTGGCGTATCAACTTCACAGACTGCTCTCAAAGAAATGGATCCCATAGCAACTCCATTACATCAAGTGCCTTCCATGCCTGTGGTGGGCAGAAAGTAGCATTTGTCCCCAAATCCTGAAAATTTTGAATAATTCCTCTGCAGCTGGCTCTGGTGCAAGGTAAAACTGGAGGTTGTATTTTGAGATGCATTAAATAGAAAGTAAACATTCTGTTTGAGACTGAGTAATATTAGGAACTTTGGTAGCATTTCTGTGGTGTTTCTGAACTGGGTGGCAATACAGCGCATATGTTACAGTGGATTTAATAGCACTGACTTTAATTTTTTATTTTTGCAATTAGTATGTACCTTGGTGAACAATATATGAGAGACGTTTAGAACATCAGATGTCTCATGAGGGAATCAGTGGGATATAGATCCTTCACACCTACGTGTCTCTTTGAGTCTGGATTAGTAAGGACCAAAACTTGTTATAATTGGTCGTTCAATGACCAATGAAGACTGAATTATTTGTTTCAATCTGGTTCCTAATGAACATTGTGGTCTGTTCAGCATGTCCTAGAAAACACACTTACAGTTTATCTGCTGCTTATACACAAGGCCGGCTCCAGACACCTTTTTTTGTTTTTTCCGCTTGGGGCGGCAAAAATGCTGGAGCCAGCCCTACTTATATAGGATATAATCAACACAGGCAAGATCAAAGAGTCACAGCAAAGTGACCAAGGACTGAACTCATATAGAATCTGAACTACTATCTTACTGCAAGACACGACTCATGACTGAGGCAGCTCAGGGGTTAGGGGAACTTGCAGTGCAGCTGCCTGAGATGTTCTTGTTCCATGGCTAATACATTTTCAGTTTTGAGCTCTCAGTTCATCACCTTTCACAAGAACTAAAATTAATGGATGTACAATAGCTTTTTAAATCAAGTTAAAGATGAGAAGTTACTTGGTTTTACGTAGTTTTATTCTGCTTTGGGAGTTCACCTATGCCTCCCTGTTATTTTATAAGCAGTTGAAGGTTTAGACAAAAATAAGATTGAATCAGTGTACCCTCTATTGAACTTAAAATCCTGCATGATCAAACCCCAGGGAGAAAGCATGATATGCTCCAGCAGGGTGTTTATTAGTTCTGCTATTTTAATTGGCCTGAGTTTTTGACCTTTGATTAAAAGAAATGGAGGGGTTTTCTTTCTATTAACAGCAGAATGATGAAAACATTTAAGATGGGCTAGTAATACTCATCCCTTCTATCAAGCCACAGTTTAATCTAGAACTAATAATGAAGAATTCCACATAGAATCCTGAAAACAGCACTGCTAATTGCATGAGTTTATTAAATATAATTGGTGCCAGGTACTTAAAACCTTCTACCTACCTTTCCATAATTAGCTTACTCCCTCTAGCTTTCCCCTTAAGCCCCCAAGAAGAAAGAAGTGGTGCAAGAGGTTAAAGTCAGAAATATTTCTTATGGTTTTTGTTTGTGCAGATGATTCACTGAGATGAAAGCGCACAATATCCCTATAGTGTGCAATCACTTCATCATCAAAATCATTCACTGCATTTGATATAAATGAGGATGCCAGTGTATTTTGAAGATATAACTGAGGATGTCAGTGTATTTTGCTGGAAAATTAGAGGAGTACTTCCAGTCTTCAGATCAAATTTTTATATCCATGTATATCATTTTAACTTTTCTACTACAAGCATCTTAAAAAACGTAACCCTGAAATTTAGTGAATTCTTCTCAAAATTTGCAAGGCCTTTCTCAAGTTGGACACTGAAAAACTAAGGCACACAAAATCAGACCTTAATGAAGATTATAGCATTAACCTCGCTGTGTTATTGAAATGAATGAAAAGACTCTCTCTGATTTCAGTGGGCCCTGGATCAGGCTCTTGATGCTTAGGAAATGCTTTAAAGTCCTCAGATTCACGGACCTGATCAATGGGCCCAGGTTATACAACAACCCCAATCAAGTGGAGTTTTGTATATGCTGCAACTTCAGGATTGGGCCCCGGAGCATGGCCATTAAGAGATTTAAAAAGCACACTTGCTACAGTTCCAAAAAGAAGATCACTGGCTGAGAACAGCAGCAGTTCTTGAATGGCTGGCATTAGATACTCAATTCCTTTCCCTGAGGAGCTTGTGCATGGCATTTCTGTTTTAAGTTTAGCCACTGCATTACCTGGCCAATTGTAATTAAGCATTCTGCTAGCATACAGTTCTTTTAAACTATTATATATGAAAAGTGACTTTGCAGACTTATCAACATCCATGCTTGCTTTTATTTGAAAGCAGGATTTGGAACTAATTGTTTCCTGAAACTACTATGTCTTAAGGAACTGTATTCTGCTCCTTTTGTCTGAAGACTATTCAAAATGTTTTTTTAAAATGTACCCAGTATACCCAAAGCAATTAGTCCTTTTATTGTATACACTATGTGCTTATGGTAATGGGTGTCAAATTTTGGAAATCCAGAAAGAATATACATTGAATTGTAATGAAGTTCCATAAATACATAATTTATCATGAGGGAAACAACTCTGGTCATAAGCAAAATCTATGGAAGTATATTAAAGAATATCATAACGCATATATGAAAAGGTACAAATAACAGAATGTTAAACTATTAAAGGGGGTACTGTCCAGGCTCCATCAAAAATGTGATTTGCCAAATTTGCTGCAGCTGACAAGTGCATGCTCAGAGGTAATAAAACAGTTTACATATATAATGTTATTCAGCTCCTCCCTCCGGTTCTTATCTGTTTAGCTTTGAGCAGGTAGTGCAGCAAGGAAGAGAGTCTTGCATTAGAGGATGAACTCTAAAAGATTCTTGAGCTCAGGTGGAAGCAATGTCCACAGCTTAAGGTCCTAGCTAGAAGAAGTGGCAAAGAAATAAAATTATTTATATTTTAACCATGTGCATAATAGTAGGACAGCCAACTGTTTCTGATAATGCATAACAAATGCAATGCTAGCAATAGACTAAATAATAATTATTTGTAAATATACAGAGACTTTAATGAACAGATTATAAAATACACTAGTACTGAATATTGTATTTGTGTAACTCAGCTAATGCAGATAGCCAGAGCACTGCTCATAAAAGCAATCATAATATACAAACCCCTCACCAGATAACCTTGAGTACATGAAACAGCATTTACAAATTAAACTTCAGACTCTAACATCCTCCACCCCTCACATTCTCTCTCTCTCTCTCTCTCTCTCAGATACACACAGTAATAGTCCCTGCCATCTGCGGCTATATCTTTTTTTAAAAATTAGCATTTTGTTTTTAGAACCTTAACGATGAGTAAAATGTCAAGTCACCCAGAAAATAATCATAGGCATGACAACGAAATGTTAGATCAGCTTGTCTGTCTAGAACATAGTTCACAGAAGAGCTGCACTCACCTGTTTTGGAGATAGCACAAGTAGAGTGCAGATACGCAGAGGTACTGTGGGCATTAGCTGGTAAATCTTCAGAGAGCTATGCAGAATTTTAGCAGCATGACTCCTATTGATTCTAATGATTTTAGAAGCATGACTCCTATTATTTTCATTAATGACTTGGCTAATGAAGTGGAGAGTATGCTTATAAAATTTGTGGCCGATCCCAGGCTGGGAGGAGTTGCTAGCACTTTGTAGGACGGGATTAGAATTTAAAATAACCTTCAGAAATTGGAGAGTTTGTCTGAAATCAACAATATGAAATTCAATAAAGACAAGTGGCAAAGTACAACACTTGGGAAAGAAAAATCAAATGGACAACTACAAAATAAGGATTAACTGGCTAGGTAGAAACACTGCTGAAAAGGATCTGGGGTTTAGAGTGGATCAAAAACTGAATGTGAGCCAACAATATGATATAGCTGAGAAAAAGGTTAATATCATACTGAGTTGTATTAACAGGAGTATCGTATGTAACACATGGGAGATGGTTGTCCTGCTTTATTCAGCACTGGTGAGGCTTCTGCTGGAATACTGTGTCCAGTTCTGAGCACCACACATTAGGAAAGATGTGGATAAATTAGAGAGTCCAGAGGAGAGTAACAAAAATAATACAAGGTTTAGTAAACCTGACCTATGAGAAAAGGTTAAAAAAAATGGGTTTGTTTAATCTTTAGAAAAGAAAATTTGAAAGAGTGGACAATCCTAATAACAGTCTTTAAATCTATAAATAGGACTGTTACTAATAGGACCATGATCAATTGTTCATCATGTCCTCTGCAATTGGGACAAGAAGTTAGCAGCAAGAGAAATTTAGAATAAATATTAGGGAAAACTTTTTAATTATTAGAGTAATTAAGTTCTGAAAAAGACTTCCAAGGGCAGTTGTGGAATCCCCATCGCTGGAGGTTTTTAAGAATAGGTTAGACAAATACCTGTCAGGGATGGGCTAGGTATACTTGGTTCTGCCACAGCTTCAGGGGCTGAATCAATTGACCAATTCAGGTCCTTTCCAGGTCTCCATTTCTATGATTCTATGTGACTACAAAAAAGCTTTCAAAGTTTACTCTCTAAAAAACAAACTCCATTACTTTTGGAGATTAGGACATATTATTTATGACAGGAAACAATCATGTAGGTTCAACAGCAAAGCACATCTTGTCATGATTTCTGGCCTACATGAAATTCAGCTAAAAGGACTGTGGCCGTCATTGATGCATGAAGGTGATAAGTAAAACTGATTCTCTTCTCCCTTCAATATAAATAAAAAAACCAGAATCAGGTTATCACAGAGATGACATAGAGTGTGTGTATCTCTCCCACTCTCCCCATTTTCAAATAGTTTAAATGGTCATATCAATAATGTAACAACTGTAATGTAAGAAATGTGCAATGAGGAATTTCTACAAAGCTATATTTCTCTAGCATTTCCACAATTTCTTTTTTCATTTTTTCCTTCTTCTGTCATTTAGACACTACATTGTAAATGATAGGAAGGTAGCTAGACAGTTGCTCAGTAGGATGCAAGATAAAGCCTTTAGCTACAATATCATAATCTTACAATTCAGAAACAGACCCATAGTAATGAACATAACCTAAAGAAGTTGAATGTAACCTTGCCAGTGACTATTGTCCACAGAAAATGTTTATGTTGTAGGTGAGCTAAGGAAAGAACATTTGAAATTGAAGTCATCTTAGTAAGAATAAAAGTTACATTAACATTCTGAGATGTTCATTTGGAATTCAGGCTTCACTTTAACCCAGCTTTCTGGGGCAGAATCCTTATCTCACTGAATGTGAGTTTTACTCTAAATTTTTCTTCCCCTTATGCTGCAAAAAGAATGCAGTTATCCTATCATCTCTCTCTCTTATTTCTGATGTGCCTATTCCATTGGTATTCAAGCATCTCAATATCACATTTTCTGGAAGGCTTTTAAAGTTTATGTAAGACCTTTTCTTCTGGTCTGGGCAGCTGGATGTAATCCAGAAATAATAGGAGCTTATGGCCATGTATGTAAATTTTTTCTGTCAGGCTGAACTCAGCAACCTATCTCTTTCAAAGATATCCGTTATTATCATAATAAGGGTACTAACAGTTTGCTTGCCCCCTGTGTCTTTCCATCTGCATATCCAGTAACATATGTTTGCAAAGATCAGTTCCTTCATTGGGTCTAACCTCACCAGCTCAGAGATTATTTTAATAACAAACCCTATGGAGTCTCTACTTTCAACCAGGGTAGGAATCCCCACACTTTAATATCCTTTGCCTTTATTGCTCATTAATTATCTTTAACCTCTTTTCAGCCTGCACTAGAGTTCATGCTGCACAGGCTCTGAAGAAATTGTTCTTTTTGTGTTCTGCCTGAAAACTCTCAACCTGCTCTCAACTATGTTTAATTTTTGTTCCACAACTCTCATTCTCTTTTTTAGTCCTTTATTCAGAGGACACTGTTCCAGTTTTCCCTTCCAGTAAAGAAAGAGTGATCTTTACCTTACTCATTTTGTTTATTAAAAGCTTCCAGCAGTTCTTTGATGGCAGTGTTGCTAGTTCCATTGTGACAAAGAAGGGGATGCCGGGCAGTGGGAAAACAATACGATACCCTTTCAGCTCTAGGTCAAGCTGGACAGCGTGGAATAAAAAGTGATGTTTCTCAGTGGTTTCAGTTTTGTGTCTGTCCTGCAGCAAAATCTCTGTGCCCTTAGCTGTGTAACAAGCAATTAGTCTCATAATTAGCAATTAGTAACATACGCATTAGTCTCAACAACTGAGGAGCAAATTCAGGATATGCCTGACTCTATTCACTGATCATCAGAACTTTTGAAAAAATGTTCTTTTGGTCAAATTCATCCCTTGTTTAAGCAAGCACAGTTGCACTGAAGATAAAGGGCTTCTTATGGCCCTGGGTTTCCACTGTTGTTGTTGTGGGGTTTTTTAATATTATTTTCTTCTGCTATATTTTGTGTGTGTATTTATAAACAATGCTCACTTCTCTTTACTTTATAAACAAGGAGATCCTTACCAAACCCTTTAATGCTCACATTCTGATGTCTTGAGTAGTCTACTTTTAAATAACTTTATTATTTTGCACTTAAGAAATTAATAACTAGAAAAGGATATTAAGAAAGGCATGTATATTTAAAATTACAAAGGAGAATGGTAATTAAAATTATTGGCAGCGATTTTCAAAGGCAAAAATGAGAGTCAGGGTATTGAATTTCAAGGAAAGTTGGGTGCCTGACTACCTCTGTCCCCTTGAAAATCTCCCCCAATAATTTTAATTATTTTCTTGTGTGATTTAAAATATATGCACCTTAATATACTTTTCTTATTAAAACTGAAATTAACAAGGAGTTACTATACAATTGTTTCCCTTTTAGAGTATCACTGCTTGGGAGATGTCTCCTGAAATAATTTGTAACTCTTGGAATCACAACACATGAAGTTAGTCTAGAAATTTGAAGAGTGAAGGTGTCTCTGATGGAATAATAAGAACCCATTTCTTTCAGCATGATAGCTTTTGTTTGTACTAATTTTGTGCAAGTACATTTATGATAACAGCCAGTATGCTAACTGTCTGAGAAATAAGTGAATCAGACATTGTGGACTAGATTCCAGTTATTTGATGCAGAATAGGCTTCAATGTTCATCTCACTTTTTCTCTTCTTAGACTTTTTTTGCCAATAATTTCTAAGCTACAGCAAAATGTTCTGTGTATTTACTCTAATCAGCACTTAAGGGAGTCGATGTTTCCTTGGGAATAGGGCACTGGACTGGAACTCAGGAGACCTGGGTTCCATTCTGGGCTCTTGTACTGGCCTGCTGAATGAAGATCAACAAATCTCTTCCCGCCCTCGTGCCTCAGTTTCCTCATCTCTAAAATGGAATTAATGATGATTTCTTTTGTAAAGTGCTTTGAGAGCTACAGATGAAAAGCACTGTATAAGAGATAGGTATTACTATTAGGACGAGGATTCTGGTTATAAATTACACACTACTGATCTCCATAAAGATGCATGCAGTGCACTTCAGATTTAAATTTGGTCTTTGGTTTTTAAGAGGTAAAGAAATTATATTTTTGTCATGGTCTTTATACGGGGGCGGTGGGGGGAGAAAGATCATGTGCCTGATGAATTTTTTTTATGTATATTTATTTCAGGCCCTGCTTGATACGCAAAATCTTTTGAGAGCTCAGATTACAAATTTTACTTTCAATCTGGGATTTTCAGGGAAATTTTACCACACAGGTAAGAATGAAAATCTAAAATCACTTTCATTTTGATTGGAAGTATCTTTGTAGTATAGGGGAAGTAGAAATTACATTGATTATGCAGCTTTGGTATTAAATGAAATTGGGTGATAGGGAACTGCACTTAGGTTCTTAGTAGAGAGGAAAGCTTCCTTCACAAGAGTATAACAAATAGAACAGGTTGCCTCAGATCATATAACATAACTGTGTGACTTACTGGGTCAAACTGTGTTCCTGAAGGATGGTTTACATTGACCAACCCTTATTCCATGAGAATAGTGTCTGAGGTATATAAATACTTTTTTCCAGTTTTGCTATATTGTATTAAACCAACTAGATCCACCTATATAAATTATTCTGCATATATTTACACAGTATCTTGGTAGATTAGACATATAGTGATACTTTTTAAAACCTCTTAAGCATGTATTATGAGTGAAAGCTAAAAAGACCCTTAACTTCAATTTACATGTAGGAAATTCCAGAATGCATATAGGTCAGATCTAGTGCATACATTCAAAAAATTATACCTAAATACTCAAATCTTCTATTAAAAATGGTAATTTCCATTCACAACCAAGTAAAGAATATCTTCAAAACATGGCTTTACATTTAAACTGGTTTGACAAAGTAAGGACTCTATGCACTATTCATCAATAATAAAGTTTGCAGATGACAAGAAAATTGTGGGACTGGTAAGTAATGAATACCACAGGTCACTGACACAGAATGGTCTTGATTGCACAGTAATCTGGATGCAAGCAAACAATATGCATTTTAATGTGGCCAAATGTAAAGTTATACATCTAGGAACAAAGAATGTAAGACATACTTACAGCATGAGGGATTCTATTCTGGAAAGCAGTCATCTGAAAAAGATTTGGAGGTTGTGGTGGATGATCAGCTGAACATGAACTCCCAGTGTGATGCTGTGGCCAAAAGTCCTAATGCAATCCTTGGATGTATAAACAGGGGAATAAGGAGCATAAAGGTTATTTTACCCCTGTATTTAACATTGGTGTGTCTGCTGCTGGTAAACAGTGTCCAGTTTCTGATGTCCACAATTTAAGATGGATGTTGGTAAATTAGAGAGGATTCAGAGAAGAGCCATAAGAATTGTTAAAGGATTGGAAAACATGCCTTACAGTGATAAACTCTCAAGGAGCTCATTCTGTTTAGCTTAAAGAGGTTAGGCTGATTTAATCACAGTTTTGAAATATCTACATAGGGAACAAATATTTGATAATGGATTCCCCAGTTTATCAGAGAAATGTATAACAAGAATCCAATGCCTGGAAGTTGAAGCTAGACAAATTCAGACTGAAAGTAAAGCATTCATTTTTAGCAGCCAGGTTAATTAACCATTGGAGCAACTTACAAGAGTTGTGGGGTTTATCCATCATGCAAATTTTAAATCAAGTTTGGAAGTTTTTCAATAAGACATGATGTGGTTCAAACAGGAATTATTTTGGGAGAAGTTCTAAGGTATGTGTTGTTCAGGAGGTCATACTAGATGGTCAGAGTCGACCCTTCTGGCCTTAGAAGATATGAATCTGTGAATGCTCATGTTGGTGGCTACTCCAGAATAAGAAGTAGAAGTATTGAGCACCTTGAATGAGAAGTCAAGTGTCTTCAATGCTAGCTGACTCAAAGGAGTTCAGTACCTCTCCTAATCAAGTCCTAAGGTCCCAGTCTTGTAAAGGGATTTGCAAGAGCAAATCCCATTCCCATACAGTCCCTTTGACATCTTTCCACAATCAGAGCATGTTATCAAAGGCAGTGTAGAGAAGAAGCCATTAAAAAGTACCATTTACAAAGTAAACATCTGAGAGCTATTAACACAGAGTTGTCATGTATATTTCCTATTGTAGATATAAGGAAAAACAGTGGTAATCTCTGACTTTTAATAGCAGCCACTTTATTCACCATATTCATATTTTATAATTATTTCTAGATTCTAGCAGATCAAATTTCTTCCTGTGATTAGCTGATATGCCCTAGAGCGTGTAAAAGGCAAACTGTTTGTAAAACAAGTAGTAAATTGGTATATATTCGCAATCACTCGATTTTCAAAATCCAAAATGGCCAGCACAAAACACACATCCCATTTCAAAAATGTTTCCCAGGAGGATTTACATCATTATTAAGAAAGTAAATGGTGACTGTTTTCTTGACCATTATGTAAAATATTGGTCTTGGAGTAGATTCAGTGTGAGATAACGTGTAGAGCTTCAGGTTTCAGCTATTAATCTTTTCTGTTTCTTAGGATATATTTTACTGTTTTTGTCGTGTATGTAACACAGTTAATAAAATTCCAGTGTTTTTGTCTTTCAAAAAGACATACGGGGAAAAACAAAGAAAAACGTAATCTCTTACAATGTTTATGTTATTAAATTACTGCTGTTTGGATCCTTCCTTTCTGAAACCATGCTCTGATCAAGTAAATTTGAGAATAATTTCTATGGCTAAAATTATTGAAAATTAGTTTCTATATTTAGTCACCTAAACCCATATTTAAACACCCAAACAAGTGGCCTGATTTTCAAAACTATTGAGTACTCAGCAAACAGAGTCAGCAGCAGTTGCTGGGTGTTCAGCACTTGTGAAAATCATAGGGCCTACATGCCTAACTTTAGGGACTCATCTCTGAAAATCTCAGTTTGTTTTTAATCCTTCTTTAGTAGAAGAAATAAAGAAAAATGTAAATGTTAACGACTGGAACTCTTTGCTTTTGGTGGAACTCTCAAATTTGCCAGATTTGACTATGTAATGTTCCAGGAAAGTGCTGGAAGCCTCCTGAAATATTTAAAACTTGATTGGACGAAACTCTTAGACTATACTGTCTGGCACAAACTTGCAATGAGGGAGGAAGAGGAATAATATGGCCTCTTCCATCTTGAATGCCAGGTGATATTGCATTATAACTTACAGTATCTTCTGTTTATTTGTCATCATGGCACAGGTAGTTCTGTGTGGAAAAAGCAGTAATATCTTACAACCAAATCTGAGGTCCTTAATTATGCAAAATTTCCCACTGACTTCAATGAGAGTTTTGTTTGAGTAAAGACCACAGATTTTCGCCCTTCATATAACTAACGAATACAGAAGTTTGAATCAACAAACAAACAAAACTTTTATGCAAGCATAATATAACAGCTGTAGAAATAAAAAGAAGAAGGGATAAGGCATTAAGTAGGCAGAAAGGCAATGTGTTACACAGGGAAGCAGATGTTATATGCAGCCAGAAGAAAAAAACAATCATGCATGCAAAATAGGACCACATCAGGGACAGAGAGAGACAAAAGACAACATAAGATAATGTCAGAGTTGAAGGACATTAATATGAAATCAAGGAAGTGACGTGATATGTAGGAATGAAACTGAGAAATACAAAATGATTGATTCAAAGCTAAAGTAGAGCATACAGGGTTAGATTGTCTGACTCTTGTGGTGATTACATGGCAGAGGGGTGGGATGAGAAGACTTGTCTTCATTCTTTCTTGAATGCATTGGTCCCTTCTAGCATTCCCTGAGGCATTAGCCACCCCAAGGGGAAGGAGGCAGGAGGGGGAATCTGAGAAGATATGGCCCCCACCCACTCGCTCCACTCCACAGAGGGGAGCAGATACTTTCCCTTTCTGAGGCTGCACAATCCCTTCCAGAACTTCAGGGATAGCACATGCAGGTATATGGTACAAGCTGAGCCATATTTGTAAAATAGTAAATAATTACTATGGAACTGGCTCAACATTGGAGCATCCCTGAAATGACCATATTGTTAAAATCAGAAAGCCTGTTTAAAGATCCCAGACAGGTTTCTGCATCATTACATCTGACTGCCCCCATTTTTCCTTTCTAACATGAGTCTCTAACTCAATTTCCCCAGCTGGAGATAGAGATAAAATCATGGAAAAAGCAAAGGAATAAGTCATACATGGTTCACTGGAAGAAAGAGGAAAAGAAGAAGGGGAATTAGAGATAGATAGTACAATGTGATTGGTGCAGAAAGTAGAGTAGCTGAATGTTTGGTTTGTTTTTGTTTGTTTGGGAGAGATCAGATTAGTGAAGTAAAGGAATAAGTAAATAAAATGAGTAATTACATTTGTTGTGAAATGATAATGGCAACATGATGCTTAGAAAAGCTAAAACAGGATTTTTAAATGTGTATGGTTTATGGGAAGAAGCAATATGCAACTGGATAAGCAGGAATTTGACATGTCATGACATCATGAACAAGGTAAGAAATAGAAGGGAAGAAAAAGGAATAGAGTGGCATAGGATCATTTGAAGAGGCTTGTAGGAGAATACTTCGGAAAAGCATATATAATGAAAAAGGGAACGCAGGACTGATTGCAATGAGAGTTTTGTCTGAATAAGACTTGTTAACACTGTCATTTATCCTCTTCAATACCCCATCTTTTTATAGGTCTGTTTTTAGCGGCTTTTTGTATTAGCTTTTAATGTTACTTGTGCAGAACATAAATGAGACAGTGTTGAATCATGCATTTTGAAGGTTGTTCAGTCTCATAGAGAGGAAGATGTGTTTTTCCACTAATTATGTGGGAAGAGAAGGGGTTGTGTATTCAAGAGCTTTTAAATTCCTTATTCAAGATCACTGTAATATCAAATGTCTATGAAATATTTTGGTGTCAAACATTACATTGCTAATGTTCCTCTTGTTTTTCCTAATGATTTTAACAACATAACAAACCTGGA
Organism: Gopherus flavomarginatus; assembly: GCF_025201925.1. Taxonomy (NCBI): domain Eukaryota; kingdom Metazoa; phylum Chordata; order Testudines; family Testudinidae; genus Gopherus; species Gopherus flavomarginatus. The sequence continues at coordinate 181,179,146 of NC_066619.1, forward strand.
GTGTTTGTTTTTGGGGAATATATTTGCAGGAACTGAAGAGGAGGATGAAGGTGATGACCTGTTGTTGGGGTCTGTGGATGAGTTCTGGTGGTTTCCCCATATGTGGAGTCACATGCAGCCTCATCTCTTCCATAATGAATCATCACTGGTGGAGCAGATGATTCTCAACAAAAAATTTGCCTTAGTAAGTAACATCTTTGCATGGTATACTTAATAGAGCGGTATGAGAATCAGAATTGGTTTTTCAGGAAATGCTGCAATTTCAAATTTTATTTTTATTCTGAATCAGAATTTTTCAATCAAAAAACCCTGAAATTTTCCATGAAATAAAAATTAAAAAAAATTTCATTTTGAGTCAACTGAAAACTTCAATTTTGATAAAATTGAAAACTTTTTTCCTATTTTGACTTTTTTATTTTACATTATAATTTATGCTATAATATAAAATAAATTCTGAAACAAAAAGTTCTTTTGACATGAAAAATCAAAACATTCCATTCCATTAAGGTTGAAATGCTTCATTTTGATTCAATTTTCTAAACAGAATTTTGTCAACATCAGCACATTCCCTCAGAAAGTTTCAAATTTGGAGAAGTGGCACTTTCCAATGAAAAAATGTTCTGGTGGAAAATTTTCAGCTAACTCTAGTACTGAACTGCAATGTTTGCATAATGAAATATAGTCCGGGTCTGTGCTTCAGAACTTTCAAAGCTTTTTCTCTACTTTGAAATCTAGTAAAATCTCTCAAGTTTATTAACATATATTACAATTACCCATTTGACGAATTTATGTATAAAAATAGCTGTTCTGAAAATCATTGACTTTGCTAAGTAATTATATATTTACAACTAGGTACTGAAAAAAAATTTCAATAAGAACCTAAAAAAAAATAAAATGAGACATACAGGTATAAGAAAATTAGAGAAAGAAAAATGTATTAGGTTTGATTCTGCCATTCAATTTTATGTAACAAAAAAAAACAACAGAGGTCTCACACTTGTACATTATACTGTACTACTTGTTTTCAGATGTGAATGCTGCTAATTTTGAACTATAGTACTCTGGTGTATAATACATTTCCTTGTTTAAAATATTCATTTTCACTATTTAAGAATTCACTGTGGGCTAACCTTGGGCAGCTTTCCCCTGTGTGGGAGAGAAAGCGTATGGAGTGTTTCTCCCCTAGCACATTCATACAGGAGCTAGTTATAATTTGGTTCCCAGTGCTGGAGGATGTAAGGAGAGTCAGATGAGATTAGCTAGCAGCCCCCGAGAGGCTGTTTCTTGGTGGCCTAAAAATAGGCCCAAGGCTCAGGAATGACAGTATACATGTTGAATAGGTGTTGCAAAGGGCTACACATTCCCTTGGTTTTCAAGAACTATTGAGCCTAATTTTTCTTTCAGTTATACTATTGTAAACGAGGAGTAACTCCATTTGAAATCAGTGGAATTGCCCTGGTAATGTGACAGGAGAATTGGGTCCATTATACTATTAAAAGTTTGGGCACTATTTATCTTTACTCCTTCAAAAGGAAAATTTGAGCATTTAAATGTATTATTTTGGTTGGAAAAAGGGTTGCCAACTGTCTAATCGCACAAACCCAAACACCCTTGCCCCGTCCCCTGCCCTGCCCCTTCTCTGAGGCCCCACCCCCACACACTCCATCCCTACTTCCTCCATAGCTGTCTCTCTCCCCCACCCTCACTCACTTTCACCGGTCTGGGGCAGGGGGTTGAGGTGCAGGCTTTGGGCTGGCGGGTGGGGACGAGGGGGTTGGAGTACGGGAGGAGGCTCCCAGCTGAGCCTAGTGCAGGAGCGAGTGTGTGGTGTGGGCTCTGGGAGGGAGTTTGGGTGCAGGAGGGGGCTCAGAGTGGGGCTGAGGGATGTGGAGTGTGGGAGTGGCCTTGGAGTTGGGGCAAGGAGTTCAGGGTGCTGGGCAGCACTTACCTAAGGTGGCTCTGAGAAGCAGACGGCATGTCTGGCTCCTAGGCTCAGGGGCAGCCAGAGGGCTCTGTGCATTGCCCCTGCCAGCAGGCACCGCCCCTGCAGCTCCCATTGGCTGCGCTTCCCAGACAATGTGAGCTGTGGAGTTGGCACTCAAGGTGGGGCAATGCGCAGAGACCCCCTGGCTGTACCTGTGCCTAGGATCCATAGGGATATGCCAGTTCTTCCAGGAGCCACATGGAGTCAGGACGGGTAGGGAGCTCTGCTGTGCCACCGACTGGACTTTTAGTGGCCTATTAAAATCTCCCAGATTCATTTCAGCCACCGGGAGATCGATTCCCAGCCAGTCCGGGACCATTGGCAACACCAGTTGGAAAACTCATTAATTCATGATAAACTTTTAATGCAAAGAGTAACTAACACACAAAGAATTACTCCAGCAATACAGCATTGTTCTAATTTCTTTGGAGATAACTAAGTTTCAGGTCATATTAAACTAAATACTTCCAAAAGGTATGAAATAGTCATATTTTATCTTATAGCTTTGTATTTGAGACATAATTTACCAGTATATTTATACACACTCATGAGCGCGCACATCCCCCCCCCCCAGGCTGCATGACTCAGAACAAAAATACGTTTTCAGTTTTCTTCGTTCATTTCATTTGACCATACTTTTCAATAAAATCTTCTTTTTCCCCTTTAAAAATGTTCATCTTGACATCTGAAAATGTGTAACTGGATTTATAATTTATGATTTCACAAAAAGAAGACAATTAATACTTTGGAAGAACCAGGTAGCATATTTTAGAATTTAATTCAATAACTATATGTAGAATCTGGGATGCATATTGCCATGTGGTTTTACAACTAAGCATTGCTGCTACCTATGAACAAAAGACTGTATTACATCACACAGTAGTATCTGAAAACTGTATTAAAGGTTCTCAAAACTCAAGAGTGACAAATAAGTAGCTCCTTAAACTTGTATTTGTAACAGAGAATATCCCATTCTTTCACAAAATGAGCCACAAGTAGACTTTCAAGTGTCCTTGTGACGCTGACTAGCTCTATCACTAACAGTCAAAGATGACAAGGATTTGATAGCCAAGATTAAAACTAACCAAACAAGTGATAACTTAGAGAACTACCAGCTACTAAGGAAATGAGAATGTGGTGGTCCAGCTCTTCATCAAACAAAAAAAGGATGGTTTTATTGTTGGTCAAAAATTGTTTTTTCTTTAATACATACTTTGAGTCAGATTTATCCTTGGTGTAACTCTTGACACATTTTAGTTACTCTTTCCACTAAAAGTTAATTAACAAAATATAGTTTCCAGCAAAAATATCATCATATAAATCATTGGTAGACTCTACCTGGAATACTGTTATCAGCTCTGGTCACCCCATCTCAAAGAGAATATTGCAGAAATAGAGGGGGTTCACAGACAAGAACTATTGGAAGCACATGAAAAGATACTGAAAAGATAGAGATTTTCTTTAGAGCAGAAGTGCATAAGAGAGGAAGTGATAAAAGTTAACAAGAATATCCTGGTTATCCTTTAAGTGCTTACTGCAGATTTTCTTGCATCTTCCTCAGAAGCAGCTGGTATGGCCGCTATTAAAGACAGAATACTGGACTAGATGGACCACTGGTCTGATCCATTTTTGCAAAGTCGGTTGGAAGACAGATTGAGATATATGAAGGACAATTGTAGTTTACAGATTATAAATATTGAGATTCACTTAGGTTGTTTTAAATCCAACCTGTTGTGAAATTTGCAGAAAATGAAGAAAAATGTGACACGAAAAAAGAAAAGATTTTACTCTGTGTTTTTTATATAGATGTATCAATTAAATGCAGTTGTGGACATTTACCCCCACTGAATAGGAAGCAGTTTGCTCAGAAACTGAGAATTGAGTCAAGGTGGATTTGATTTAAATCACTAGTCAGGCAGACTCAATTTAATCATGGATTTCTACATAAAAGTGCATTGTTATAACTTCAATACGTATTCTTCACAACTCAGAGATAGATGTAGGTTTCATTTTTAGAAGGTGCACACTATACATTTTAAAGTAATTTATTTTGAAAACTTCTGATTAGTTGTATAGCTATATCAGAAAATGAATGATTGGTTATTTCATCTACCAAAGGTAATTGAAGCAGATAGTTCACGTCTTAATGACTTCATAAATACCTCCAATTCAACAGGTTAATCATTAATATTTGGAGGATTTTCTTGCCATGCTGTATTAGGAGGAGAACATCACCAGACAGACATTTAAATTGTTTTATTTAACTAAAACAACAACGTTAAGTATTCTGGATTGTTTTCTTCAACAGCAAACATATAATATTTTAACAAAACAAGCATATGAATTTTTGAATTTAGTAAAACATTCAAGTTTTTTAAAATCAGTTTGTTTTTGTTAAAATTGTTTTTAACTAGAATAGCTAAATGAATTATTTTAAAAAAAATTAAATCTACTATGTCAGCCAGGTCAAAACGAGAAACTTACAATATTGTCTTCTGCAGCTAATTCAGTCATCTTCATCTTCATTTTCCTGTTTGTTCATAATCTGGAAAAGGAAAAACAAGCTTTCTTGCTTTTTCAGGTCCCAAACGATTTCTCAATTTGGAATGAATTAGTCCAAAGGAAGAAAATATTCTTTCTACACCAGCAGAAGGAGCTACTGCTGTTAAAAGTGAGATTATCACTTCAACAGTCTCTGAACAAAGTGCTTAAGTGACTTCCACTAGTTCACTGGTGTGACTTTCTTTAAAACATCATCAGCAAACATATATTTCTTGAATGCTTCACCTTTAGCTCTGAAGTGTATTATAGTTGGCATTATGGAGGGATGATTGCTGGATGTCCATGTCATAGCCACCTCCTCTTCTTCACCAGTTAAGGTTTGACCTTAGTACTGAATATTAAGAATGTTTGCAAGAAAATGATTTGTAGATAGTGCTTGTCCCATCTGTTTTTTTAATGCTTGTAATTTAACTCGGAAAGACAGAAGTTGTCCATCAACCTGCACTTGGATCAAATGCTTCTATCCCGAGTATCTCCATTGACGGCACTCAGCTTAAAGTAGTGGAGAACTTTAAATACCTGGGTAATGTCATATGCGGTGATGGATCACTGGATAATGAGATCAACACATGAATATCCAAAGCAAGCCAGGCACTTGGCTGTCTGCGTGTCAAAGTTTTAAACCACCACAACATCCAGATGTCAACAAAACTGCTTGTGTACAGAGCTGTTGTTCTTTCATCTCTTTTGTACGGGTGCAAAACATGGACACTATATGGGTGTCACATCAAGCAGCTTGAAGCATTCCACATGCATTGCCTCCGCAACATCATGAAGATCCGCTGGCAAGACAAAGTGCCCAATCTCGAGGTCCTCGAGAGAGCCCAGATGACAAGCATTGAAATGATGATCATGAAGTCACAGCTACGTTGGACCGGTCATGTCAACCGCATGGATGCCAACAGAATCCCCCACCAGCTTCTGTATGGTGAGCTCTCCCAGGGCATCCGGCATATAGGTCGTCCACAGAAATGTTACATTGACACTATCAAAGCCAATCTGCAGTAAAGCAGTATCAAACCCAGGGACCTTGAGGATGCCGCCAGTGACAGAATACAGTGGTATGCAATAGTCAGAAATACCTGCATCAACTTTGAGGAACACCGCTGCTGGCGTCTACCAGAGGCACGCGAACAACATCACAGAGCACCAGCAGCGCACAACCCACTGACCGTGAACTTCCCATGCACCTGCAGCAAAATGTGCACCTCTAGAATTGGCTTGTATAGTCATCAGAGGGCACACCATGAGACCAACAATAGATGATCTGCACAGATTTGTCATCATCGGATCGATGGACGACCAAGAATTTAACTCTGTCATTGCATATTTCTCTATTTAAGATCTCACTCAGTTCCTTCCAAATTTCAACAGCATCAGCAATAAAAGAGCTATTTCCCTGCATTTTGTTCAAGGCTACAGAAATAGGCTTCAGGGTACTCAGCGTGTTTTCAACATTTCTCTTAAGCCCAGTATTGAGAACTTTGGCTGTGACAGTGCCATCTATTTTTTCACAATTTTGTTCACAAACTATCATCAGATAAGGCCAGTTCTTGATATAGTGCTCAAAACAGTTCACTACTGAATTCCATCACATGTCTTGTGGGAGAGTTAGCTTGGTTCCTCCCACTTTTTTTCAGAGCAGCTGCTGCAAAGTGGTTGTTATGGAAGTATTTTGCAGTTTCAACAACATTAGCCTTCATATCTGGAACACTGAAGTCTTTGGCTAGGAGGTTTATCAAATCAGCACTGCAACCGTATGTTATTAGCTTGAGACTCTCTTTAAATTTCTTCTCATCTTGGATACATTTGCAGCATTGTCTGTGACCAAGCTGCGTACTAGACATGTGAATTTTTTTTCACGGTTTGTTATAGCTTTTATTGCTACTTCTTGTAAGTATTCTGCTGTGTGTGTTTCTGTAAGGCAGACATTCCCTTCTGTTGTCATACAAGCACATGCAACAGGATAATTGTGGACTTTGCTCCACCCATCAAGACTCAGGTTAACAATTTTACTCTCTAGACCTTTTGCACACTGCTCAATTTCTCTTTCATTCACTTTCTCCAGCAATTTGCCTGCAACATCTGCTCTGTTGGGTGGACTGTATCCTGGTCTGAATGACTGAACCATGTTAATGAAATGTGGATTCTCAATCATACGGAAAGGAGAGTTTGTTGCTTAAACAAATTGGCAGTTTTTTCATCAATTACATCTTTTTGTAATCTGTGGTTCTTACACAAACTTATCTGTGGTTGTTTCTGGATGATGGAAATTATTATTATTTTTTGCTACAGGTGATATACTGTGGCTATGTGACATACATGATATGACTGAAACACTATCATTGGCAGAACTCTGAAACTATAGAAAATGATGATCTTGAAGGTGGATAGTCTTCAGAATCCTGTATGTTGAGGATGGATTCTCCTAAACAAAATAAGTCAATGCAGTTATTATTATTACCATACTGCTCATTTAGTATTACTCATTGCATTCACTGACACTCAGTACTACTTTAAAGATGAAATTGTAAAAGGAAGATCTGCCTATTTCAGCTATTTATTTTTTATCACAACTGCATCTAAAATGATAATACCATAGACTAACAACTATATTTTCTGCTCAAACTTGAGAATTCAAGAATGGTTCAGAAGGACGACAAGAATTCCTTACAAAAGAAGTATGAAATAAAAAATTTTACCAACCTGAAGATCTTGCATGTTCAGACGTGTTCCTTTCATCATCTTCAACACAGCTTCCTCCTGAGAAGGAACACTTCTCATGATATTGTTTCATTTGGGCAATCAGGCTTTGCATTTCTTTGTTGCACTGTTTGCATTTTGCACACATGCCTGTCTTACCCACACATAGAGGAACCTCATTAAAATATTCCCAGACTGGGTCTCCTTAACGGCCTGCTGCCATTATAGGTTTACCTTTCTAGATAAAGAATGGTATGGTGGATCTCAAATCAATATAGGCTACACTCAGAAAGACCTCAAGACTTCTGGAATATGCTGCTAAAACAGTTTCACTTTTGTTTCTACTGCCGGCCCCTCCCTTCTCATATTTATCTTCAGACTACTTCTTGTCCAGATCAATTCTGCCCCCAACAATCTTCTATTCATTGAACTTTTTGAAACTTTTCACTTTTAGAGAGAGGTAAGGGATTGACTCTGTGTACAAATTTGCAGAGGAACAATACGGTTGAGGTCTGTTCTTCCTCACGTCTATATATTATTTATTTTAAAACATTCTTTTGCTGTTAACAAGCATGTTATCTCTGGAGACACAAAGCCATAGTTTGAGAACTGCAAAGCTAAGCATCGCTGAAGATGTCTTCTGGACTGAGCACTGAGTCCCATTGGGTAGATAGAAAGATTAACTTAAATAATCTATCCAGAAGCCCCTGGAACCCCATAAGATTGGGTTCCTAATCCATGAACTATTGGAACTCATTTACAAAACTTTTCTTAAACATTACATGAATATATTGTCTCATATTATAGAATTAGAATTTATAATCCCTATTCCATGATCAGATATCTTTGCGCTAAAATAGCAAAAAGCATTTTATCAAAAAAATCCAATTTAAATAAAAAGAATCCAATTTAAAAAAATCATTGATTTTTATCCACCTTGGAATTGATGCAATATGCTTAGGTCCCTACCAAATTCACAGTCCATTTTAGTCAATTTCACAGTCATAGGATTTTAAAAATAGTAAATTTCACGATTTCAGCTATTTAAATCTGAAATTTCGCAGTGTTGCAATTGTAGGGATCCTGATCCAAAACAGAGTTGTTGGTGGGGGGAGAAGGTTGCAAGGTTATTGTAGGGAGGGTTGCAGTACTGCTATGCTTACTTCTACACTGCTGCTGGCCGCAGCGCTGGGCAGCTAGAGAGCGGTGGCTGCTGGCTGGGAGCCCAACTCTGAAGGCAGAGCTGCCGCCAGCAGCAGCGCAGAAGTAAGAATGGCATGGTATGGTACAGCCACCATTCTGTGCTTCTGCCTGCAGAGCTGGGCCCTCAGCAGCTGCCACTCTCTGACCGCCCATGGTATGGTATTGCCACCCTTACTTCTGTATGAAATACAGTAAAACGTCTTCATTCTGTGTGAAACACTCAGTACAAGAATAACAATATTTGAAAAATACTGAAAAAGTTATTACATGGGAAGAGAGATGCTCATAATTAGTATGAAAGATTTTAATTAAATTACATATTTATTAGTGAATATTGGTGCAAGATTAAGAAACCATTTAATTCAGACTTTATTTAGAGTTGAATGAAGAAGATTAAATAGGACATTAGAGAATACAGGCTTTTACACGTTTTATAAAGATTATTCTTTTTGATGCTTGTGCATGCTCAAGTGAAGTAGAAAAGATTAAGATAAAAGAAAGGGGAATTGAAACTTCTGTACTAGAATTAAGTAGTTTAAAGCTAAATAACTGATTGTAGTTAAATCAATGGGCCAAGTTCTATACTCTTTTTACTCAGCCCTACTTAGCATTGAAGTGAATGTACCTTACACACTCTGCACCCATAGTAGAGAACCAAGCATATATATATAAGGAATAATTGACAGTGTGATGTATAGGTCTTATCAAGCGTAACTTTTGGATGGCTGCATTTCTACCAAGTGAGGAAGCTCAAAGTGAACTTGCAGGCTATCTCAAATGCATGGTAATAAAACCTTATGCCATACCACGTCGTCATACATTCTGTGTTTGCCAGGAATTAAAAAAAACTATTTTACAAATGTTTTAGATTTTTACAGAAATTATTGGGATTTGAAAAAAATTCTCTACCTAATAAACCAAGTATGTTTTTTAGAAGTCCCACTGTACCAGGCCCAGAAGGGACCCTAACCCCCCTAAAATTAGGAAAAATAGCTTTCTTATATGGCTGTTTGTAGGCTATGTGAATGAGCGAGTGGCTAGGCCCAACACCTAGTGGGCAAGTGTCCACAAAAATCGTCATGCCATTTGTCAGCCTCACTGGCAGTCTCAAGAGAGAGGCCAGAGTTTGATGATTATGGAAAATGAATTACCCTTTCACCTCAAGAGTTCATCAAAGTTTCAGCAACTTGGCAAAGCAGTGAAAGGAAGTGTACTTTGCTGCTGCTCATTCTGAATCTGTGTTGGAGATAAAGAGATGGTTTCATTTTTCAGGGATGTCGGTACAGGAGAACCTCAGAGTTATGAATACCAGAGTTATGAACTGACCAGTTAACCACACACCTCATTTGGAACAGGAAGTACGCTATCAGGCAGCAGCAGAGACAAATAAATAAATAAAAAATCCTGTCCTGTGTTAAATGTAAATAACTAAAAAAAAAAAAAAAAAAGTCATTTCTCTTCGGCATAGTCAAGTTTCAAAGATTTATTAAATCTATGTTCAGTTGTAAGCTTTTGAAAGAACAACCATAATATTTTGTTCAGAGTTATGAACATTTCAGAGTTACAAACAACCTCCATTCCAAAAGTGTTCGTAACTCTGAGGTTCTATTGTGTCAATTTCTACAAGCACTTAATTAACCACAGAAGAAAAAGATGATTTTTTTTTTTACACGCAAGCAAGAAGAATGATAGCATCGCAATATAAGCTGATGTGTGCCGTGGAAGAAAAAGTGAGGTTAGGCTTTTGTTATGCAGTTGACAAAGCTATTAAATATAAATTCTAAAGTATTAAAAAGATGCTTTTCTCCCATTGGTATCTGATTGTGTGACGTTTTACATGTTATCAATCTAGTTTCCCTCCCTGTGCAGTATATGTGTATATAGTGAATATGATCCCAGTAAATCTGAATAAAAATCCAAAAAGTAGTAGTAAATAGGGGAAATTCTCCATTCTCTTGGCTCATGTATCAGATTATAATTGTTTTCTTTACCTACAAGTTGTAGTTTCAGAAATCACTAGGTTCACCCAGAATAATTTAGGAATTTAGCTTTAACACAGAATTTAGTAAATTATAGTAGAAATAACCAAGTGAGATCCATAATTGAATTCAGTAAAATAAGAGAAAGAGATCTGTAATTACAGAGGAGTCCTCATTTTAAGGCATAGATAAAGAACAACAGGAATCTTGAGGAATATGATTAGGGCCATGGCTATCCATTTAAGATTTTAAAGTGAACCAGGCAAGATTATTAAAATCAGCAAGAAACTCACTTAGAGTCATTTACATGCCAGCAGATACATATCTAGATAAGAAGCTGAGTACCAGTACATGAAGATAACTACAAAAGGGAGTACTAGTTGATCATAACTGTGAATATTAGTGAAATTTTAAGACAATCAAATCTTCAGTTGGAAATCTGAAAAAAAAATAGAGATGGAAAGCTATATCATTTTTTTCCAAATATGTGGTAAGAGGATTCTGCACAAAACATCTTAGACAAAGATTATACAGTGCTGATCAACAGAGCAAGAGAGTAGTGCTGAGTGGGTCTAGGACAGGAGAGGAGTGCCTCAGTACTAGTTTAGAGCTAAGTCAGTACTCTGTCTTAAGCAGTCACCTTTTGTTTTTGTTATTTTAAAGAGGTAGACAGACAAATCCTAAATTTGTGAATTGTTAACTGTTTAAGAATGATGTATTCATGGCACCAGCTGTTCTGCTCCTGCTCAGCTGACACAGCTAGGACAGAATACTAGGAGAACATCTGATCTTGCAACTTTTCCTTAGGGACTACACACTTGGGACTTAAGTGGTGTATAGGTCTTGCAATGGTCCTCTGCACGGAGAGTGAATTTTATCAGCAGAGTGGGTATAGGCTCTGGCCCTCAGCCCTACACAGGTAAAATTTATTGAAGTCAGCAAGAGTATTGCCTGAGTATGAGCTATTTAAAGGCTCACAGTGAGTAGGGTCACATATTTTGTATTTGGGGACTTTTTAGTGGCAGAATATGGGAAATTTTTTCTCACAAACTTGCAAAGATATACCCCCCCCTTTTTGAGGTATTGATATAAGAACACAAAATAACTTTTCTTACATTTCTATCATTCTTTTCTTCCTATTATTAAAACTTCATTATAGGTTTGTGTATTCAAACCTTTGCGTATCTCACCACTTCCCTTTTATACCAGCATGCATCTTCAAATCATCCCTGACTGCATTTTAGACCCACCTATGCTGTCTCCCAAAAAAGGTGTTTGCAAGCTACATGAGCATTAAATTACTTTAATTTTCTAGATCAGTCACTTTTTCTGATATTTTTCAGGAACATGGCATTCCAACTGACATGGGCTATGCGGTAGCTCCGCACCACTCTGGGGTTTACCCTGTACATGTTCAGCTTTATGAGGCCTGGAAAAAGGTCTGGAATATCAAAATCACCAGCACAGAAGAGTATCCACATCTAAAACCTGCACGGTACAGACGGGGCTTCATCCACAAAAATATCATGGTGAGCTGCTTTTATGATTTTTATATTCAAACTCACTGCTTTAGCTTTTCATGATTCATTTTAAAAAACAAAACAAAAAAAGTGTGAAAGCACAGCATCCTGAAAGTTCACATTGTGAGAAGCACATATGGGTATGTAGAAATAGTAAGGTATAGTTGACATTAACCTGCTAATTAAAATCAGCATGTCTAAGCCTCTTGCTGGCATTCACCATACTGCTGATGAAAGCAGCATAGCTTCTGACATTGGGCCCTATCTGTTACTGCTTTTGATACACTGACATTTTCCTTCAGATTTTTAAGCCAGTAACAAAGTAATATACAACCAGCTGGAAATCTCACCAGTAATACTTTGGTGAGCGTTATTGGTGAGATTTTCAGCTAGTTGTAAATTGGCATAGCTCCACTGACTGCAAAGGAGCTATGCCAACATAACACCAATTGAGAATCTGGCCTTTCATCTTTAAACAGTAAAGTGCTGCTTCAATTGTATGAAATGGCCCTCACCTTACAACCTTCCCACACATTCTGCCAGTGTGCATCTTACTATGGCTCAAACCCAGCTAAGCTCTTGGCTCAAGTAGCAAGGCTTTGATCCTGGGCAGATGCCCAGAGGGCTGGAGGGAAGAAAGCATTCTCTCAAGCTGTGGAATTATTCCATGGAGGCAACTCTAGTCCAAATCACCCAATTCTCTCATTGTACTCCCTATAATTCATATTAACAGACATGGACTGCACTACTTCCCTGACAGTGGCTTTTCATTACTGACATAAAATTCTCTGTTAACACCATGTAGGTCATTAAGGCAATAATAATTAAGACATAGGGTATTTCCTGGCTGTTCAGCATTTGCGAAACCTTGTGCGTTATTGTCAGTGAAATGTTTTAAAACAATTTTTAAAAAATACTTTAGGGTAATTTTTGCATCTTTCCATGTGTGTATGTGGGAGAGATCACTAATATTTGCACCACATCATACTTTGGGCTGTTTTGGGTCATTAGCTCCAGCTAATACTTCCATTTAGCTTATACAGTAATTATGGTATTGTCCTAAAGAGTTACAATGAATAGCATTATTCAGACAAATGAATACTCCAAAATTTAATGTGTGAATCTAGGTTTGGGAGAAGCCTGTTAAAATGATCTGCAGTTTTTAAAAATAAAAAAATCACAGTAGGCTAAAGCTTAGTCTCGGGAAAGCATTAGCTGTAAGTAAAATAATAGGTTTGTGGATACCCTCAGGAGGCGTAAAGCATCTGAATAGGGTTGATTGATTCTGAGAACTCTCCAAATAACTCTGTTCATAAATTTTGGTAAAAACATATCATTTTGAAGGCACATATTGAATAAGATTTAACATAAGCTTTGAGAAACAGGACAGCAGGGCCAAAAATCAATTTACCAAGAATAATCAGCATAAGACCACCTGTCTCAGAAATCTCAGGCTTTCTGTTCTTCAGAGCAAATGCACTAATTTCTTCATCTGCAGGCAGATGATGATGAACACATGCCATAATAAAGACATTATACAAGACTTACCAGAAGCATTTCCCCTCCTGCTCAACTTATCTCTGTACCTTTGTACCAATTGCACTGGTATTTCGTCAGGGAAACCAGAAGAATTTAAAAAGCATTTGTAGGATTATAACAAATAAATTAATTCCATATATTTCATAATTGTAATTGTGATTTATGGTCTATAGCAGGGGTGGGTGAACTACAGCCCACAGTCTGGATCCAGCCTACTAACCATTTTAATCTGGCCCTCAAGCTCCTGCTGCAGAGTGGGGTCTGGGCTTTGCTCAGCTCCGGCTCTTCAGCTGGGAGCAAGGTCGGGGGCCACACCACACGGCTCCCGGAAGCAGCAACATGGCCCCCTTCCAGCTCCTATGCATAGGGGCAGTCAGGGGGCTCCGCTCCGCATGCTGCCTCTACCCCAAGTGCTGCTCCCGCATCTCCCCTTGGCTGGAAACCACAGCCAATGGAAGCTGCAGGGGTGGTGCCTGTGGAGAACCGCTTGGCCACGCCTCCACGTAGGAGCCAGGGAAGGGACATGCCGTTGCTTCCGGGAGCCGCTTGAGGTAATCGCTGCCTGGAGCCTGTACCCCTGCCCCTCTCCCCGTGCCCCTGCCCCAGCCCTGATCCCCCTCCCACCCTCTGAACCCCTCGGTCCCAGCCCGGAGCAACCTCCTACACCTCAAACTCCTCAGCCCCAGCCCCACCCCAGAGGCCCCCCCCCAAGTTGGACCCATCACCCCACATCCCACTCCCCCGCCCCAGTCCAGAGCCCCCTCCTGCACCCTGAACTTCTCATTTCTGGCCCCACCCCGGAGCCTGCACCCCCAACCAGAGCCCTCACCCCCTCCCACACCCCAACCCCAATATTGTGAACATTCATGACCTGCCATACAGTTTCTATTCCTACATATGGCCCTCAGGCCAAAACATTTGTCCATCCCTGATCTACGGTCATTATAGAATATAAAATTCTATAGAATGTTGAAAAAAATTACCACAGAAAAGAATGATTCATATACAGGCATCATTTCTTCCAAGTAAGGAATTTCCATAGTTGGTGTGAGGTTTAAAAAGTCTGAGCCTTTATTCCAGCAAACACTGACTTTGCCAAACTGCTGTTGATAACCACTGTCATTTGGGATTTAGGCCTATATTTTTCAAGATATTTAAAAATCTGGTCCTTAGATGTTCAGCCTTAAGATGTAAATTTTCTGGAAAATATATATATATGATTGAAACCCATCCATTTTCCAAGTTATGGATACAAGGAAACATTTCAAAGGTGGTTCTATTGTGAAAAGCAAATGCATGAAACAGCAGCAGCGAAGTCAAAGGAGCTGTTCCCTGTGTATATTTAGAGTCATACATGCTTATTTTAGTCATTTAAAAAAATAAGTTTTTGTACTACTTTTTACTATCATTAATTTTGCAGAGCTGGCACAGCTGAGAGAGAGTGAGCTTGATTCTATTGTAATTTATGCATGATCAACAAAAATAAGCACATTGAATACAGAATCATTACTGTCAATGATGCAAGAGCAAGAAAGAACCAATTTGACTTTCAAATTCTGCATTGAGTTTGCAGGGCTGGCACAAAAGAAAGCCCACTTTTAAGTGGAAACTGCACAGATTTGAATAACAATCAATAAATACAGAACACACCAAGCTCTTTTTATAAAATCACTTTTTAGATTATGATCTCTTTTTGAACTAAAAAAGTTTTGGTGACCAGCCTTAAAATAGTTAGATTAGGAATCAAGTTCATAAAGAGGGTTTTGTTTGTTTGTTTGTTTTTTGTAGACTCTAAATTACATCTGGCTTTTTGACAGTAGTCATTGCGTTTCAAATAAAAATTCATGAATTTATGGGGAAAAATGACTTGTGGTTTCACTATAATATAAAAGTCACTCTTTCATTTGTTTATTCCAAAAGGCATTATATACCGATATGTCAGTATGTTATCTTACTCAGACCTTGGATTAATTGTCAATCTAACTACTGACCTAAGTTAAAGGTGCAATGCTAAATCTACATAACAGTTTAATGACAGAAAGTAAATGGTAAAGTTACAAAAGTTAATTTGTATTAAATTTATTATTTTACAAAAGGAATGAAAGTCATTTTGTTTTGAGACATTTTTCTTTATCATCCTGTTTTTACTCAGGTCCTTCCTAGGCAAACCTGTGGTCTATTCACTCATACAATTTTCTATAAGGAGTATCCTGGAGGTCCAAAAGAACTAGACAAGAGTATCCAGGGAGGGGAGTTGTTTTTCACAGTTGTTCTTAATCCAGTAAGTACTACAACCTCCTTTTGAAATGATTAACAAAAAATGATTAAAGAGCAATTTGCTGATGAACGATGTTTCTCAAGAAATATTGATTTGTCACAGATCAAAGCAGTCTCCCATTCCTTATCTAACATGTCTGAGCTATAATACTGTGCAGATATACTATAAGATTTAATAGTTTGATGCTTGCTTCTATTTTATCTGGCTTATAGTTAATGTGGTGTCTAAAGTCAAGTCTCTATCTTTTTTTGTTTTGTTTTGCTTTTCTTTGATTTTTTAGATTCAGCAATAATTAGGATTTAATTTCTAAAAGTATTAAAGTATTGAGAATTCGTATTGCTGAAGCTGCAACAAATACCTTAGGTGAAGAATCGATATCCTACCCTTGAGACATCCGAGTCATAAATGTTAGACACGTCTGCTAGTTTAAGAAAGTCGCAAAGAAGTGACTTTTTTAATGCTTTTTGAGAATTGCTCATTTACTGAGTCATAGGCACCGTTCACTGTACTTCAAAGTAAAGTTTCGGTTAAATGGACCACACAGTCAGTCTATTTACCCTCTTATTTATCCCTGGTGGAGAAAGAATGGAGGCTATTAAACTGTGGAATATTTAAGGTTAGCATAATATAGCACAATATTTTTGAAATTTGCTTGGATTAGGTCAGATTTATCAAGAATTGACATGAGACTCCTATCTTGTAATTCTTAGGCAAGTTTTGGCCCCAAGGTCAAGGTGAATTTGAATTGAAAGGCAAAATATTGATAAAAGCTAGGCTGCATTTGCAACTTGCAAATAAGATTTGGTATGATGAGTTTACACTGACACTTAACCACTAGGCTGGGATTTTCAAAGGTGCTTAAAGGAGTGGGACATCCGTTTCCTTTCAGATCCTTTGAATAGCTCAGCCTAAACATTATTGTGCCCTCATTGAGTACACACAACCTAAGTGGGATTTCAGAGGAAAGAAATTGTCTGTAAGCAACTCTGGAGAATTTGACTCACACTTGGCAAGCAATTCTTTTTCAAGACTTAAATTCTTTTACACTAGGAGTCGGCAGCCTTTCAGCAGTGGTGTGCCGAGTCTTCATGTATACATTCTAATTTAAGGCTTCGCGTGCTGGTAATACATTTTAACGTTTTTTAGAAGGTCTCTCTAGAAGTCTATAATATATAACCAAATTACTGTTATATGTAAAGTAAACAAGGTTTTCAAAATGTTTCAGAAGCTTTATTTAAAATTAAATTAAAATGCAGATCTCATTAGTTTAGTGTGATCTTTGCCCTTGCTTTTCCTTTCTGAGTTTTTCCAATGTCTGGTGGCACCTATTTGGATACTTTAAGCTGCACACAGGCTTCTGAGTGATCAGTTGTTAACCGGCTGGAACCTCAGATCGGCAGTTGAGGTGAGTGGAGCTGGCAGCTGGTAGGGCTGAGCAGGGCCAGAGACCTGGACCCTGTCTGGCAGGGGGCCTGTGCTGGAACTCCAACCGGAAGCAAGATGAGTGGGGCTGTGGCAGGGACCTCGGCTGGCAAGGGGCTAGCAGCCAGAACCCCAGAGCAGCAGCAGGCTGAGCAGGTCAGCCCACCCAGCTCTGGGGTCTTGGCGGTGGGCTGAGCGTCTCCGCCCGTCCCCTCTCTGGGGTTCCTTCACCCAGGCCAGCAGCGGGTGATGAGTAGGACCGGCGGTGGGACCCCGGGCTGGAAGGAGCCAGCGGTGGAAATCACAGAGCAGTGGCGAGCTGAGCCACTCAGCCCGCCACCGCTCTGGGGTTTCAGCTGCCAGGTCCTACCAGCTGGGGTCTCAGCCCGCTGCCAGTCGGGGGTTCCTTCACTCAGACCAGTAGCAGGCACTGAGTGGGACCGGCAACAGGACCCTGGCTGGCAAGGGGCTAGCAGCAGGAACCCCAGAGTTGCGGTGGGCTAAGCCACTCAGCCTGCCCCACTCCGGGGTTTCGGCCTCTGGCTCCTCTGGCTCCTGCCAGCTGGGATCTCAGCCCGCTGCCAATCTGGGTTTCCTTCCCCCAGGCCAGCAGCGGGTGCTGAATGGGGCTGCGGTGGGGGGGGGGGACCTCAGCTGGCAAGGGCCAGCAGCAGGAACCCCAGAACGGTGGTTGGCTGAGCCGCTCAGCCCGCCTTGCTATGGGGTTTCTACCGCCGGCTCTTGCCAGCTGGGGTCTCAGCCTGCTGCCAGCCTGGGGGAAGGAACCCCAGACCAGCAGCGGGCACTGAGTGGGACCAGCCAGCGGGGCCCTGGCTGGCAAGGGGCCAGCAGCGGGAACCTCTGAGTGGCGCTCATCCCACCCCACTCTGGGGTTTCGGCCACCAACTCCTGCCAGCCAGGGTCTCAGCCCTCTGCCAGCCTGGGGTTCCTACACCCAGGCCAGCAGTGGGTGCTGAGTGGGACCAGCGGAGGGACCCCAGCTGGCAGGAGCTGGTGGTGGAAACTCCAGAGCAGTGGCAGGCTGAGCGGCTCAGCCTGCCCCATGTGCCATCAAAAATCGGCTCATGTGCCACCTTTGGCACACATGCCATAGGTTGCTGACCCCTGTTTTACACTTTAGTTTTAATTGTTTGGGGGATTGGGGTTTTTTTGTAATGTTTAGAGGTTATGAAGTGAATGTAAGTAAGAAAAAACACACATCCTCCACAAAGCTGCAGTTTCCCTAGTTCAGGATACCTGCAGGAGTCACTCTGATCTTCAGGTGAGGCAATGGCATCAGGTACAAATAGAAAAGTATCCCTTTTCAGGTCAGATACATTAATAGGGTGAGATTGGGGCAGCACTTTGGATGGAAGGCTTCAGTCAAAAGCTGGGTGCTTTAGGAAGTTGCTGCAACTCTTCTAAGGGGTGCAGGGAGGCTCAAGCACCACTCTGCTTTGTCAGAATATGGAACAGAGCTCCTCAAGGGGAGTGTGCTAGCTCAAGAAATGAGACTGGAAGAAAAAGATACATCACCAAAAAATTGGAGTCAGGTGGTGAACTACACTCCAGGATTAGAAAGTGGTATGGACACAACTTAGATGACAGGGCCTCTTCTGGTCCTGACAGCAGTGTGGTAGCAAAGCTTAACATGGGGCTGGTTGCTTGAATTATAAATCCATCCAAAAGCAAGAGAAGTGCCTGAGGAGGGTTTGTTACTTCTGACTTTGAGAGAGTGACTTGGCCAGATCTGAAGCAGCACTTTCTGACAGGCAGTCAAGGAGCAGAGCATTCATCTTCCCCACCGTGAGATATTTTCCTGTGAGCATCTTGATTTTTGCAGGGCCTGACACTTATTACAATGGTGCCATGTTGTTCACTTTGGCATAGGAATTCATGCCCTAGAACAAGAATTTATATACATTTTGGGTTGGAAAAAATCTCATGGATTATTTTGGCTTGTCTTGCGAACTCAGGTTTGGCAGTCTTAACTTTAGCCAGTTAGGAGAAGTTACTTGACATAGGTAATTCTTCTGCTTTGCTTCTCTAGGCCTTTCCCTGCCAGCCTGTCAGTGGGCTGATGCAGTTAGCATTCACCTACTGGAAAATCTGCAGTTGGTATCCACTCTACTTACACTTTCTACTATTTAAAAGCCCTTCACTGCTTCCATCTAAGTAAGCACATAGCTGCATGTGCACAGATGGGGGGGTATCTGATTTAAAATCTAGCTTTTGTATACATTACTTGACATCTTGCCTAGCACTAATGCTCTGCAATGTTGTGTAGGAGACCTTTTAGTCCTAATCCAGCCAGCTCATTTCCTGTAATTTAAATTAATACAGCAACACCATGCGCTGTATACTTATCAGATCTCTTAACCAAAACAAGCTTGATACTATGCTGTATTTGGATGTGACACTTTTGAGGAAACAGACCATAAAATATGTGTTCCTTTTCTACACTACACTATTGCTGCTATTCCACTGTAAATAGAACCTCTTTCTGCAATCCTGGCTGCATTCTCTCCTGCTTTTTGTTACTTCATTAATATTATTTCCCTTTTTTCCAATTGTCTCTAAAGAAATTACTGCATATAAAAAAAAAGCCATTAATATTGAGGATTACGTTTTAAAGCTGAGACTTTAATTTACAAAATTCAAGACATTCAAAATTAAGATTTCCTTCTACTCTAAACAGTGCCTCCTTTTGTGTTTTATTGTTTTTTATTTTTTATTTGAATTATTGTAGCATCTGGAGACCCCAGTTGGAGATCAGGGCCCCCTTGTGTGAGGTACTGCATACACATATAATGGAAAGTTAGTCCTTGCCCCAAAGAGCTTACAATCTCTACATATTGCAACATAACAGCTGATGTATAAAATACATAAACTGGGGAGAAAGACAACATAAACAGTAGTAACATAGATGTTTCAGCATACCTGCCTAGCAGTTGTTGATTGAAAGTACAATAGTGTCTTTGTATGAGTTACAATATACATGATCGCACAATGTAACATTAAGCAATGTAACATTATTCAGCATACAATACAATGTAAAATAATGGGCATTAAATGCACTCTTTTTTGTAATTGCATATACACATAAATAGAATTGCATATACACATAAATATACATGGCCAAATTTTGCCATGACAAATTGTAGGTATAGATTTACGGTCTGCCTTTGAAAAGATAGACCATAAGTTTTAAATACTTATTTTAAAATAGTTCTTAAGCTGTTTGGCTTTGGGCTGATGGATAGCCAATTTAAAAAAGGAGGCTTGTCATACACATTTTTAAAAAGTGTTAAATCTATTTATATCATAAATTGCAAGTCTAGCAAAAATGTTTTATTTGTGCAAATAGTAGACACTTAGAATCATAGAATATCAGGGTTGGAAGAGACCTCAGGAGGTCATCTAGTCCAACCCCCTGCTCAAAGCAGGATCAATCCCCAACTAAATCATCCCAGCCATGACGTTAAAAACCTCTAAGGAAGGAGATTCCACCACCTCACTAGGTAACCCATTCCAGTGCTTCACCACCCTCCGAGTGAAAAAAGCTTTTCCTAATATCCAACTTAAACCTCTCTCACTGCAACTTGAGACCATTACTCCTTGTTCTGTCATCTGGTACCACTGAGAACAGTCTAGATCCATCATCTTTGGAACCCCCTTTCAGGTAGTTGAAAGCAGCTATCAAATCCCCCCCTTCATTCTTCTCTTCTGAAGACTAAACAATCCCAGTTCCCTCAGCCTCTCCTCATAAGTCATGTGCTCCAGCCCCCCTAATAATTTTTGTTGCCCTCCACTGGACTCTTTCCAATTTTTCCACATCCTTCTTGTAGTGTGGGGCCCAAAACTGGACACAGTACTCCAGATGAGGCCTCACCAATGTCGAATAGAGGGAAATGATCACGTCCCTGGATCTGCCGGCAATGACCCTACTTATACGGCCCAAAATGCCATTAGCCTTGGCAACAAGGGTACACTGTTGACTCATGTCCAGCTTCTCATCCACTTTAACCCCGAGGTCCTTTTCTGCAGAACTGCTGCCTAGCCATTCAGTCCCTACCCTACTTCAAAAGGTAAAGTACATATTTTCTTACATTTCAATGATTATGACATGTTTTATTTCACAAACTTTCATGTACTTACAATAAAGTAGTTTGGATTAATTTTTGAGGAAATAATCATATGTTCAGCCTACTACAGGAAACAAAACTTCCATTGGGAGAAATTCTCTTTATATCACTTGGCCATAGATACAAAAAACATTAAGAGGAGCCATTACGAAGGAACCATTACACTGTCAAGTAAATAATATTCTCTTCTAAAAAAAAAAAAGTGAAGTAAATACTTGTACAGTTCACAGAAATTTTTTGATAAGGTGAATTTAAAATTAAATTTAAGCCCTCAATATGATTTCACTTATGTTGTCAGTTTTGCTTGGACTATTAATATAATGTGAATATAGTTTTTGGTTTTTGTGTGTGTGGTTTAAGTTATTAACCTAGTTCTGTATGAAATGCATAAGAGTACTTCACATTGAACTCAATTCCCATAAAAATCACCCCCAAAACATTTTTTGTGGTCTGGTCATATAATGGTAGCTTTTCACCAGAGAGTCTTTCTTCCTGTAATAGTCTGGAAACAACCACAAGCACAGAATGAACCACAAAAAACAGCACCATATGTGAATCTGTAAGCTTTTGACATATGAGAACCTGTATTAGTGCCATTTTCCCAGGGCATTCTCAATTCAGTAGTCCTGCAGGTAAGAAAAGCATCAGTCTACACAGGAAATCCTGCTCTGCAAACGATCTCTGTTACTTACATTTTATGTGGAACATAAGAGCTAATGTACCAAAGTAGCTAATCTTGTGGTCTGGGAACCTCTGTATTTATTTTGTATGGATTTATATCCCTAGCCTGCTGGTTGAATTGTGATCTGATAGTGGCTGTAGAAAGACCTTGGCAGCAATGCCCATTATGTTTATAAAGCATTGAGTGCTTAAGTGCTACCTAACTGTGAAAGGAGACTGAATAGTTTTATAACTCATTGCCTACTTTTTAATAATACTTTACATTTCTACTGTTAGAGATCTCTAAGGGCCAGATTCTCCTTAATGTCAATGGACTTGGGCCAATTTACAGCAGCTGAGGATCTAGCTCAATGTTTCATAAAAATTAATGAATCAAGCCTCACAACAGGCCTGTATTATTAGTATACGAATATTATTTTTCTCATTTGCTGATCAGAAAACTGAGGCACACAGAGGTTATGTGACTTGCCCAAAGCCACATGGTGGAACTAGGAAGAGATCTCAGATCTTATGGCTCTTATTCTTACTTATATGTAAGACAAATGTGGTGTCAGATGTCATTAGTCATCTATCCAGCTGGAAACTCTGTTAGTCATTGGTCTCTCGTTTCTGAGGATTACTCTTATTTGCTCTCCTTGTTCTCCTTTTTATGTAGAAGTGGCTCCAAGTGGGGCCACATAGATTGGATCCTCCTTTTTGTATTCAGCTGCTTCAATAGGTTTACAACCCCTTCCTTACAAAGAACCTTGATTCTGTGGAAACAGCTGGGAGCAGGAGGAGATGCACGCACCATATGACCTGCAAGTAATCTGTCCACAAAGCACAGTATGAGAACCACTAGTATAAGGAAATGTGAACCTACTAAACATAACAAAAAGAAGGACCGAATTAAAGTGTTGTTTGCCCTCTACCTCTGTTTACGCAGTCAGACAATAAACATTTAAGGGTCCATCCTTAACCATTTGCACCTCAGAGGGTAAAGTAGTACTCATCATGAAAGTGGCAAAATGTGGCCCTAAGAAACTTTTAGGGAAGAAAATGTTGTTGTTCTTTTTAAAAAAATATATTAATTTGCATTAATTTAACCAAAACATGTTTTTAAAATCCCAAATGATTCCATAAAAACTAAATAAACTAGTGCAATTTCTAGGCATACTATATCTGTAATGGCATCAAAAATATTTCAGTCAAGTATCTGTGTCTGGTAAAATTGTTAGACCCTTCAATGAAAGCCTGATTCATCCATCTTCGTCTGCAGGATTAAATGAATATTCTGGATTAGTAGACACAGTGTCTCAAAGAATGAAATGATACCAATCTCCTAAGGGTATCTTGTGAACGATGAAAAAAAGTGAGCATTTAGATTTTGAATTATATATAACCATCAGGTAGATATAGTATACTGCCATCAACAGTATCATTTTTTGTAGGATTTACTAATAAAACATGACAAGAAGACACTATTACTAGCCATGGGCCAGTTTGAGAGTAATTAGATCCAAGGGCCAAGCAGAATTGAACATACAAACACACCTTTGATATAAATCTATGTGAACGTTTCTCTATCTCATTCTATTTTTCTCTTGCTCACATACAAAACACTGTGGATATTATGGACATACATCCATACTACTAACCTATGTCCATCATATTTACCAAGGGAAGTGGAGCACATGTGACAAGAATGTTTGTATATGTAAGTGGAAGAGTTTAAATTGAGAGAGCACCTGATGTAGATTTCCAGGATCAAACATAATGAATTCTCAAAGCCAATGCAGAGTCTGTATTACAGGCCAAGAGAACTTTCCTATCAGCCTCCATTGAAGCTGCCAAATCCTGCTCAAGGAGCTATCCAGGGTGATAATGTACTCCATCAATCCTGAGTGCCTACAACCTGCATCAGAACAGAGCACTAAGTACTGTGAAGAACTGTCATCCTGCTTTGCTGAAAAGATCACACACATTCAGCAAGCCTTCTCAAGCAGCTTATATCCGCTCCACTAATAGCCACCAACTGACAGCCCACCTACATTCTTAGAGTTAAGTGCAGCCACTCATCAGATAATTCTGGAACCATAAAGGCATCTTGACTGAAGACTTGTGAATCTGATCCATGCCTGCCCTGGCTATTGAAAGAGAGACATGAACCATAGATGCCACTCCTGATTAAAATAAACCATGTCTCATTCAGAGAAATAATCTTCCCATCCTCCTTCAAACACACAATAGTCTGACTAGCACTGAAGAAACCTCGCCAGAATATATTGCTTCTAGCCAACTAACACCCAGTGTCAAACCTCCCATTGCTGAGCAAGCTTGCAGAGAAGCTAGCCAAAGGCCGACTACAAGCTAATTTAACTGAAGCTAACAATCTACACCTAGAAAATCAGGATTCAGGCAAGGACATGGGACTGAAACCACTTCAGTGGCACTGATGGATGATCTCCTGCTGTTCCTAGAGGGAAAGCAGACAGCTAGTCTTCTCCACCTGGACTTCTCTGTAGCATTTTTAACACTGTTGACTCTGCAATACTTCTGTCTTGCCTGACAGAGGTGGCAGAAGTCCAGGGTAATGAACTAAAACGGTCTGAGTCCTTCCTGGAGGGATGCACCTAATGAGTAATAATGGGAAACTGCATTTCCACTATTAGACCCCTCACTTATAGAGTCCCATGAGGATCAATTCTCTCTCCAGTCTTTTTCAACATCTACAAGCAACTATACTAGCTGAACTGGTCAGATGACATGGACTCAAATGCCAGCAATGTGCAAATGACACACAATTCTACCTTCATCACATATGACCAGACCACTACCACCAAGATGGCCTCTGCTTGGGCAAGATCAGTTCATGCATGAAGAAAAGCTAGCTGAAGCTGAACCCAAGGAAGACAGAGGTTAGGCCGAGGAAAGCATGTGAAGGGTTTGCATCCATGGTGCAGTCTCCTTGAGGGTACACACCCGCAATTGGTCAAGTCAGTCTGTAGATTATGAGCACTTCTGGATTCCTTACTCGTAATAAGCTCTCACATTACAGCCTGTACAAATAAAGCTTTCTGTAATCTCCCATTGGCAAAAGACTCTATCCTATCCTATTGGATGATGATGTGGTCTCAGTTATTCATGCCTTTGTCACTTCTCAGCTGAATTACAGCAATGTGATATATCTGAGCCTTCAAAGTTTAGGAAACTCCAAATGGTATAGAACTCAGCAGCACATCCTCTCAGTAATACAGGCTAATGTGGGCACATCAGACCTGTCCTTTACTCTCTATGCTGGCTTCCCATAGAATATCAATTTAAGTTCAAGGTCTCTGTCATTATCTTCAAGACACTTCATGGACTGGATTTAGGATAGCTGCAAGACAACCTAAAGCTCTGGGATGAAAACAGTGGTCAATAAGTTCGCTTCTCTGGAGTGCTCTACAGTAAGAATAAAGTTAGTTTGTGCAAGAGAACTTCTCAGAGGCCGATCCGAGACTGTAGAATGAATTCCCACAAGAACTAAGGACCATCACAGACCTCTCCCTTTCTGTTTCAATTACAACGCGTATTTATTTGACTTTGCTTTCTCTGACATAAATATGTTGCAACACGTAGATTAAAAAAAAATCCCTAAACCTAAACAAGACAGTCCACTTCTTCCCTTGGAGAGAAGATAAGAGAACAAACACCACATGAGGGGTGTGTATTCACATTGCTTAATGAACTACTGGAAGATG
This sequence comes from Gopherus flavomarginatus, assembly GCF_025201925.1. NCBI lineage: Eukaryota > Metazoa > Chordata > Testudines > Testudinidae > Gopherus > Gopherus flavomarginatus. The sequence continues at coordinate 181,204,884 of NC_066619.1, forward strand.
TTTAGATACTATAGTGATGAGCACAGTATAAGAACCTATAAAGGACATTATAGAGGAGTTGTATTTTCTGTAATACAATATATGGGCTTCTGTGCTACCTAGAACAGCTGTTGTCTGGTTAAGTCCCCAAATTAATGCAAAGTCCCAATGAGCAATGCAGCACTTGCTTGTATAAAGGGTCTGATGATGACTACGGAGTGGCAAAGAAATGTGTTCCATAACGCTCATTTGTCTCTGGGTCTGCGATGCCATCAGCTTCCCTGCTCAATTTCATGACATAACTGAGTGTTAGCTCCCGTCCATGCTGCATAGTGGCCAGGAGTATCAGCTCAGTGATTTTTAAAATAGATCATGGTTTATTTGTATTAATTTGATTCCAAAGTATCTATTATGGACTTCTGTTTGTATGCCAGTAATGAGAAGGTATGGTAACAGAGATGTTTCAAAGTGTTTAGTACACATATGTAAGTTTGTACATAAGGATGTGTGGTGGAATATATTCTCCAAACAGATAATTTGACCAAGGGTCTAGTTTTGCACTATTGAAGTCAATAGGAGTTTTGTCATTCTCTTCAGGGGATCTGGAACGTATGTGCATATTCATTATGATTTAAGATTTTGGGATGCCTAAGGAACAGACTGTAGAATAATACTGAAAATATTATAATTACATTATATAAGCAGTAGTATGGCCTAATCTGGAATACTGTTTGCAGTACATGTCACTCTATCTCAAAAAAGGATATTGCAGAATTAGAAGCAGATAAGAAAACAGTGACAAGAATGACCATGGTCATGGAAAGAATCTAATTTGAAGAGAGATTGAAAAGTTTGGGATGTTTATCTAAGAAAGGAGATGAATAAAAGAGAACCTGATAAAAGTATATAAAATAATGAATGGTCTAGAAAGATAGATCAGAAGGTTCTGTTTTCCCTGGCTCATGACACAAGAACAAGGGAATATTCAATTCAGTTAAAAGGTAGAAAATTCAAAAATGATAGAAGGAAATAAGTTTTCATATAACATTTAGCAAGATTCAAAAAGGGATTGGTGATTTAGCAGGATAACAAGAATGTTCAAAGTTATAATAGCTAATGCTAACAAAAAATGTGGTTGTAATATAAAATATCATGGTTCAGGTTTGAAGCCAATATTTAAATCTTCGGGATTCAGGTGATACCTTCATGGAGGGGAGACTATTCCACATCTGTTCACTGTAGATATGCATTTTATTTTTTTCATTTATAATATATATTTCCTCAGCAGATGAAATGTATTGAAATGTGCTGTATTCATCTGCATGAGTTTCCCATCAACAGGTTGGAATTTATTACAAGACGAGCTTATTTCACTTTTTGAATCTATTTGGTTTACTTGCTAAATCATGAAATCATCCGTGGAACCTAGCAGAGAGAAATATGTCCAGACTATCTGCCGTATCAGCAGTAGCGATCGATTTATCAGGGATCGATATATCACGTCTCATCTAGACATGATATAGCCATCCCCAAACGTGCTCCCATCGACTCTGGAACTCCACCAGAGCAAGCAGCAGTAGCGGAGTCGACGGGGGAGCCGTGGCCATCAATCCCATGTCGTGAGGACTGGAGGTAAGTCAAAATAAGATACGTCAACTTCAGCTACGGTATTCCTGTAGCTTAAGTTGCCCATCTTACATCAACCACCTCTCCCCCCAGTGTAGACCAGGCCTAAAATATGAGCCATTTATTAGGCTCAAAGGTTTTTAATATAAAACTATACAACTCAACAAGGACAAAGTCCAGAAAGTAGTGAATGTTCTCATTTCTCATTGCTGTCAGTAAGAGTTGAGGTTCTCAGTGCTTTCCAGAAAGCATTCTGCACCTGGCAGGATTGACACTAAAATAACTTCTTACACAGTAATTCAAACTGTTTTGGCTAGATACCACTCAGGAGGTTTGTCATCCCACAAGATGTCCATCAATCCTTACTGAGGAAATCATGGCTCGGGAAATCCTTTTAGATCCCACCCCCACCCCAAAAAAGTGTAACACATGCTCTTATGTTTACTTCATCAAAAGACATTATATGTCTCTGAATCTAAGGGAGGAAGGAAAATGCACTCTGGAAAGGTACCCCATTGAAAGCACTGCAGTGGTAGACATACCTACTTTGAAAATAATATATTGCACGTATGTATTCTGTCTATGGTTACAGCACAACTGACGCAAGAAGCAAGATTTCAGTGGTTTAAGCCCGACATCTGATTCACCCTAAAATAACTATAATTTGCTGTGCACTGAACTCTAAGTATTATTTTCCTTCGTTGTCCACCTTTCCCATGTTATAGTAAGTAGAACTATTATTAAGCTAATTGACTTGCAACAAGGGAGAAATTACCATCTTTAGCACAGAAAATGAGAATGTGTATTAGAGCCAGGGGATCCTGCTGTTTCTTAATGTGGGCCTTGTGAATAGTTAACTTTGGAACTACTGAAGCAGATATAAAAGTAAAGGCATTCAGGGTCAGATCCTCCAGTCCATTAACTGCTGTAAGCTATAGTGTACCTGTTAGGCACAGCCCACATTGCCCCAGAAGGAGCACTGAGATGCGAGGTGCCTTCCAGAGCTCTCTGACATGCATGGGGCAGTATACCTCCTACTTCACCCCTTTATGGAACACAGTCTGCTCTCTGCGTGTTGATTCTACTCTACATGCTACTCCTGCTCCACAGGATGGTGTGGAAGAAGGCTGAGCAATAGCCTCACCTCTTCCCCATCCCTTCCTGCCCATTTTGGAATCCCTTGTGCTTCCAATAATGCTTATGGCAGCATTTCTGAGCTCTCATGAGTTTAGGAACAGAAATTCTTCTTGGACCCAAACTCGGAAACTTCAACAGAGGAGTTAAGTGACTTACCCAAGGTCACAGAAGTAATATGTGATAAAGCTCAATGTAAAACTCAGATTTCCTGACTCAGTCCAGTTCTTCATCCACTAGACCAGATATGTAACTGTATTATTTTAATAAATGTTCCAGGATTCTAGCAGGTTTTGTGGAGAAAATACATTCCACTGTGTAAATTAAATTAAACTAATTGGAGCTATAGCTTTACAAATAGACAAGTCAATGGCAGCTATGAGACAATGCTGTACAACTTTTGCCACACAGCTCAAAAAGGAATGTCTCTTAACCAATTTAAAAATATATAGACTGCAACCTAATTCATTATTCTGTCATTTTGTGAGTCTAATAAAGCAAGAACAGCTGTTAAAGTCTCTGAGTACCTGAAACTGAACTCTTCTGAGAAATATGGAGACAATATCAGAACTGCAAACACAGTGTACACAGTGCAAAATTAATTGGAAAATAGGTGGTCTGAGAGTTAGACATACACTTGTGGCCTGTAAACATTTGTTCAGCAGCTAAAATGACAGCAATATATTAAACTTGTAATGCATCTCCTTCTAGCACCTAACAGAGAGAGACTAATTAATCATCAATCATATTTTTTAAAGAACTGAATTTAGTGTATTGAATTATAAACCCTTAATTCTACTCTGGTATATTGGTGCACAACATTTGACATGGATTTGAGGGCAAAATTGTGCCCATGACAAAAATATGTAAGTGAATGGTTTAACAATAAGAAAATGAGTCAATTAAAGTTAAATTTGCTCAAAGATGACAGCAGTGCCTGATCCAGGAGAAATGTGTACCTATCAGCCTTTTCTCTTATGGCTAATCTGGTCCCAAGTCCAAAATGTAAAAATAGTGAGAACTTAGTTATACAGTTTACTTGCTCTTTATTCCTATGTTATTGTTACTTCTAACTGCAGCCACATCCAACAGTCCTGTGTGTAACTAACTCCTACTGAAGTCAATGGGAGTTATTTGTGCATACAGATTGCAGGAAGAATAGTGGGCCTAAACTAGACCTATGCAAAATATTTGTATCAAAATTTGAATATGCTCAAATTGAGATTGAGGTTTGGTATGTTTTACAGACCTGAGAGGAGGATGTTTGCACAATGGGAAAATCCACAAACTCCGCTCCAATATCCCTACTCAAGCCAGCCAGGCTCTCTCCTTCCCTCCCTCTCAGTTATTCACAATAATTGAACAAGCCCCAGGACCCACACTACTTACCACGGTTAATTTCTCCCCTATTACAGTGTTCCTTGGTGTGGTCCCCTCTCCTTTCTGAAGGAAGAGGATGATTGAGGCAAGAAAGTGGAAACAGGGCACAGAAGGATAAGAGAGTGCTCACACATACATCCCTAAAAACAACAACACTGAGGGGTCCCCAAAGTTTGTTGAATGGAAGGCAAAATGCCATGAAGTAAGGGGGCTACTCTACTTTTCTCAGAAAAACTTCTGCCTGTATGAATGTTATGGAATCTCAACTAAGAATTTCCTCACTTTCTCATTGTTAATAGGTACAACAATGTTGTTTTGAATTAATAGATATTTATTAAAAACTCTACTTTAAAATAAAGTTTCTCTTTCTCTGGAAGAATAGTATTTTTTTAGTGTTTTCATTTTATGTAAATTATTTGTCAAATATATATTGTTCTTGGCGGATAAATTAGAGCATTTCAATTCATCTTTTTCTTGCATGTGTCATTTAATAGTAGAGACCCAATCACAAGCTAAATGATAATTATTGACCTACAAGCTGTTTCACCCAGCTGGGAAGAACTGTTGTAACAATGTAATTTCCATCACAATAAGTAATGCAGAATTGCATTCAAAAAGATAAAAGCTATATCTTTGGGATGCCTGTCCCGTTTCCCATCATTTCTTCAGCACCAACCAGAAGCCAAAAGGAACTTCTGCTCAACTACCTCCAGGGTCTGGAAGGAGAGAAGAACAGAGAGAGCACTTTTGCCACTCTTATTCTGTGGAGGAAAGAAAAGGGAGATGATGACGAAAAGCCAAAAGGAGCTGATTATACAGCTACCCAGAGGGCTCCTGTGCAGAAATAGAACAGAGGAGGGCACCTTTGCCACTGTGATTCAGAGAGGGTGGGAGCAAGAAAGGAATTGCTGCCCAAAGGCCAGGTTTAGTCCCAAACCATCATTTTAAAGATTATCTCTATTCAGTGACGAATATTAAATCCCATGGAGAGAGTGCAGTGAAGTGCAACCAAGATGATAGTTTCTTTATGAGGAAAGGCTAAGAAGGGTGAACCTGCTTGTACTGAAATACAGACAATGCTGAGATGCCATAAGAAGCAGGAGCAGTGCCAGGGTTTTTGGTGCCCTAGGCGGGGGTCCTTCTGTGCTCCCGGTCGGCGGCAATTCGGCGGCGGGGGGTCCTTCCGCACTCCCAGTCTTTGGGGCACTTGAGCGGCAGGTCCCGGAGTGAGTGAAGGACCCGCCACAGAATTGCCGTCAAAGACCTGGAGCGCGGAAGGACCCCCCCGCCACCGAATTGCCACCAAGCACCAAGGGCAGCAAAATGCCGCCCTCCCAAATCCTGGCGCCCTAGGCGACTGCCTAGGTCGCCTAAATGGAAGCACCGGCCCTGATAAGAGGGCTTGATAGAATAGACTAAAATAGGATGTTTTCACTGAAGGACACAGACTAAAATGCAGGCAGGTTAGAGTAAACAGGAATTCATTCAGAGCTGGTTCACTTTAAAGAAGGAGATGGAGAAATAGATAAAGCTTCATTTATATCTCATGGGATTGCTCAGAGGTGCAAGATTATTGGGGCAGGATTACAGCACAAATTATGTGAGTTGCTGGATTTAGCCTCCCTAAAACTCACATATGTTACAGTTAGATCTCCCAATTAGTGGTGTGGCTTTTCGAGAGAATAAATTTTACCACAACATGTTTGCTAACAACATAGTAATTATTATCTAGAATGGAAAAAGAAAGCATTCTCTTTTGTTAAAACTTGCTACACTAGAGTTTGGGGCATTGTGGTCATGGAAAAAAATAATTCATCAAAATAAAACTCAACAAGCAAGAAAAATAATAATGATCAGCACCCAGTGATGAGACGGCACGCCCAGGAATAGAAGTCAGGAGGCATAAGAAGCCTCCTTTGCTTTGGCTCTCCACATTGCCAGCACCTTGCTGGACAGCTACTCCCCTTTATGCACAGGTGTGTGGGAAGGCAGGAGTGGGAAATAGGCAGAGTCTTGGCTCGGCTCTGCAACATGCCAGCCTGTGCAGCTGAGCCAGTGTGAAGGGAAATGTAAGCTACCAAAAGGGCTGGTGCACATCACTTCAGCAAGGGGGGAGCAGGAACCAGATTGTGACTCTCAAAGTGGCCACAAGGGTGCTGTAGATCACCCTCAGAGAATTCCCCCAATGTAGACAAAAGTCCCCTGGCAGGTATAGAGTTTGCATATCTGGCTCTGCTTCACCTCTCCTAGAAGCCCCTGGTGCATGATGCAGATCAGGTTTGTTCTCAGGGAAATGAGTGTTGCCGGAACACTGCTACACTCCACCTGTTCATGGTTGCCAGAATGGCCTACAGGGACCTTTTGTAGATGGACATAGACTCAGGCAACCGACATGCTGATCTGACCTGTGCAGGAGGCTGCACTGACTTGTAGCAAGCCCCAAAATAGGGGAGGGGCAATTACCACCCCTTACTTCCAGTTCTGTGCAGCACTCAGATCAGACACACTGGTGTCTTGAGCCCTAGGTCACTAATTTTTATTTATTTTCAATGTAGCACAAGATGGAGTCATTATTTTACATTTTCACAAATACTTATGGGTAGGTCCCTACCAAATTCACAGTCATTTTCATCAATTACATGGTCAGAGGATTTTTAAAATAATAAATTTCATGATTTCAGCTATTTAAACTGAAATTTCACAATGTTGTAACTGTAGTGGTCCTGACCCAAAAAGAGTTGGGGGGTGCAATACTCCTACACTTACTTCTGCGATGCTGCTGGCAGTGGCGGAGCCTTCATCCCGCTTTCTCCAGAGCTGGGTGGCCACAGAGTGGCAGTGGCAGTGGCTAGCTGGGAGCCCAGCTCTGAAGGCAGCACAGATGTGAGGATGACATAGTATGGTATTGCCACACTTACCTCTGCGCTGCTGCCTACAGCATTGGGCCCTCAGTCAGCAGCCGCCACTCTCCACCTACCCAGCTCTGAAGGCAGAACAGAAGTAAGGGTGGCAATCCCGTGACCCCCCTAAAATAACCTTGCAACCCCTCCCCTGCAACTCCCTTTTGGCTCAGAGCCCACAATTTGAGAAACATTGGTCTCCCCCATGAAATCTGTATAGTATAGGGTAAAAGCACACAAAAGACCAGATTTCATAGGGGGGGAGGTCAGATTTTGCAGTCTGTGACGTGTTTTTCATGGCTGTGAATTTGGTAGGGCCCTACTTATGGGCCTTATTCAACAGGCAGTGTGGCTGGCAATGACTTTAATAACTGCTCACTTGAAGAATATCTATAAATGTGAGGGAAACTACTGTTTAAATTTTCCCTGACAGAAAATATCAGGTAATTAGTAATACATTGGATTTAGTTATAGAAGTAAAGAAGACACTGTCATACAAAGATGTTGTATATTTCATGTATTTGGTAACAATAAATATGGCTTTCTGTAAACTTTTAGTAATCTGAGTTTTAACTGGTATTTGATATCTCTCTTTTGTTGTAAATATTTACTCACCAAGTATTTATAGTGTAAGAATGATGGCAAAACTCAAATTGACATCTCTGTTGCCATTTTTCCCCCTCATTGACAGTGCTTCATATATTGAAGATGATTTATTATGATCTATTCAGCCCATTTTTTTATCCTCCACTCTATAACATTCTTAAAATGATAGTGATATTCCCTTCAGGGAAAGAATAATACATATTTTCCCTGAACTAATAACCTTTTCAAGTCCTCTTCCTTTTTTCTTCCAGTGCAGTGCTGAAGTTGTGACAGGTAAGGAATTGCCAGGAGATGAACTGACATTATAAATGTCAGAGGTCAGTACAGGTGTAGGAAAGAGAGAAGCTGCCAAGAAAGCAAGCAACATTTTTGTGGAAACATTCCAATTATATCTTTGCTGAGCACAACAGTCCTGTTGCTGGTCTGCTCATGTTTTCAGAACTAAAAATAATAAAGGACATTTGAAAAGGTTACACATTTGGCAAAACTATGTACTATGCCTTGCCTAAAGGGAATATTGCCATATATTACAAAATGTTACTGTTCTAGCTTTAAAAGGAAATTGTGTGCTAATAAATTATCTCTCAGTGTATCTCCTTATCTTTCTGAAGTAGCACAAAATGAAACCCCAGGTTTGAGTCACGAGGCAAGAGGTGTCACAAAATGACACTCATTAAACAAATGTTCTGTGAAACAATGCATTCACTTATTGCAAATGTTGCATAATGTTCAGGTAGAATTACAAAACTAGAAATGCTAAGTTTTAAAATCTTGTGTGTCTAACAAAGCCACAGTGCTTTAAAATACTTTGAAACCAAAACAATACAAGGTCAGTTTCTTACACTGTTCTCTCTCTCCCTCCCCTTTTGTTTCTTTAAGATTTGAATTCCTTCACACAAAGCAGTAACATTAGTTTCTGAAGTGATTTTAGAATCCTTCACTGGAAATATCTTTTGTTAAAAAGAGGGCTCATTGCAAGTTTCACTGTCAATAGAACAGAAATGAATCTACAAACAGGATTAGAAGAGTTTTTGAAACACTGTTAAATTTCTCATAGAAACAAGGCTGTAGAATGTGGCTTTGCACTGGTTTCTCAAAAACAATGGGTGGGAATTTCACTCTTCTGAAGGGCAGGGAACTGCAAGTTATTCTGTGAGCACAAGACAGAATCAGTGAAAAACTATTTTTCATATTGTGAAAATGAAATATTTTGCAAATTGAGTTCTGATTTTGCAGCCCTTACATGAATACTCCTAGTGAGCCTTAGCCTTTGTATGGCTGTATATTTATACTGTGCTCATCAACGTGGTATTTGGGCACCCAATATTGCACCTCTTCTTCATGAGTGCAACTCCTGTAGGCCTCAGTTGAGGTACTGCATCTACATATGGTCCTGATCTTGTAACCCCTTACCCACATGAGTAGTCTTTACTCAGACAGTCCCGCAGAGGTGTCTCCTAAAGATGTGATCCTATGAGATTATGGGTGCTTCCTAGGAGGAATTCCTGTGGAATCTTATGGACTAGAGCACCCTCTGTTCCTTCTGGGTTCTGAGAACACTACTGAGACTAATGACCTCAGCTCAGAATACTCATCTGAGTAACAGCTGCATGATCAAGCCTTAGGAAAGCAAAATACAAGAAAATTCATCAGCTCTTAGGAAATCAAGGAAAAATTTTCATTGCAAATATTTCATCCAAAATTATTTGAAAATTTTCTGATTTGCTGCAAGAAAATGCCCCCTCCCCCCATTTCTGGTTTGACAATGTGCTTATTGTTTGACAAAATATCTCTAATAAGCAGTTGGACATTGTCAAAGGATTTACTACATCAAATAATTGTTTTTGAGAATTTAGGCCAGTTAATTAGGCTGTCTGCCCTCAAAGAGCTCACAATTTCCAAAACTCTCAATCTCTTATTTTTATATAACACCATTGGTATAGTAGGGTGCTTTACAGGCACATAGCAAGATGAGTTCTCTACCTTAATAATGTACAGCTTAAATAACATTTGGATCACAATATTTATAACAGTAAAGGTCTGATATCCTCTTGTTCTCCAAGTACTCCCTCTTCCTTTAAAATAACATCCAGATTTTTTATTTGTTTCTAGCCCCTGCTGCATGTATATTTCACATTAAGAGGGACCTGTGTGTGCTATTTTTGCAATGCCCTCCTTTGCCCATCTGCACTGCTATAAATAATAAGGTTGCTGTGAATATTATATAATTTGGTAAAAGTATGCACCACAGTCTCACATTGAGTAGTGCCTTACTCCATAAATAGTCCCTTTGATTTCAGAAGGTCCACTTGAGGAGAAAAATTCTGTTTAGTGAGGCTGGTGGTAGACTCTTTTCCTATGTGAACAAAACCACTGGCAGTTCTAAATGGAAGTAGCTGTCAAAAACAAACTTTGTTATGGCTGCACTGCCATCTAGTGACACAATAAGAGAACATGTACTTCATTTTATTTTTAAAGATCAGCATCTTCATGACCCATTTGTCCAACTATGGGAATGATCGCCTGGGGTTGTATACCTTTGTGAATCTAGCCAACTTTGTTCAGAGCTGGACCAACCTGAAACTGCAAACTCTGCCTCCAGTCCAGCTGGCTCACAAGTACTTTGAGCTCTTTCCTGAGCAGAAGGACCCTCTCTGGCAGGTAGGATTATAAAAGAAGGGATGAACAGAGAATATTTTTGTCTTGTTTGTGAAGAATTTTGTTTTAACACATCTTTTAAAAATAATTGATATTTTGCCATTAAGGAAATTGTATATCTTGCCATGTGCAAAGGCAGAGGAGTGTATCCTACTACCTGGAGAGAGGATTAAGGCTCACTGGTGCCTAGACACTAGAACAGGGGTCGGCAACCTTTCAGAAATGGTGTGCCGAGTCTTCCTTTATTCACTCTAATTTAAGGTTTCGCGTGCCGGTAATACATTTTAACGTTTTTAGAAGGTCTCTTTCTGTAAGTCTATAATATATAACTAAACTATTGTTGTATGTAAAGTAAATAAGGTTTTTAAAATGTTTAAGAAGCTTCCTTTAAAATTAAATTAAAATGCAGAGCCCCCCGGACCGGTGGCCAGGACCTGGGCAGTGTGAGTGCCACTGAAAATCAGCTTGCGTGCTGCCTTCAGCTCACGGGCCATAGGTTGCCTAACCCTCTTCTAGTATGACTGGCCTACTAGAAATAGATTTAAAAGTTATTCACAAAAAGGATGGGAACTGGCCAAGGAAGAAATTTACCAATACTGAGCCTGATTTATTGATGGTATCAACTCCATTGATTTAATTGTTTTTATTTAAAAGTGAGCAAGCTGAAAATATCAGGATGTGACTACCATATGCTGCAGTCTGCACTGACCCTGGCACTGACACACATTCAGTGAATCACCTAATCATTACACCATGGTCACTGAAGATACAGAAAAACAACTGATGGACCTAGTGAACATTGCAGCATTGCTTGTGCACAAAATTAGTGACAATTCAGTTATGCCAGTATAATAATTTTCTTTAATGTTGAACTAATCTTACACATTAAAACTAAAGCTGCCCAAAATAGAAAACTGTCTCTGCATATTCATTCTGACAAACAAATTCACTTTCAGTGTGATCCTACCTCTTTTTGGTTGGCTTTTCAAGAATATTCCTAAGGACAAGCTTTACTAAAGCAAATATCCTCAAAAAGCACAATTTAAACGTGAACACTCAAAAGTTTTTCAATAGTGGATTTTGAATTACATGCCTAATCAATAAGTGTGAGTATCAAATTTAAAATGTAATACACAGCTTGAAATTCACACTGCTGTTATTTAGTTAAATAAAACATCTAATCAGAGAAGAAAAACAATGCCATGTAACAAACTGAGCATGAATTTCATAAATTTGCAATGTACTGTACCTGAATGACCTGCAGATTTAGAATTATTTGTTGAAAAAAATTGCAAATAATTTTGAATAAAAAGTACAGATAGTGTTGCAGTTTGTTTGCATACAATTCATAGGAAATTCCTTACTTCTGCTTTAAAACATTTGCACTACATTGTAGCTGCCAGGACATACTGTGTTCCTATTCATTTTACGACAAATTATATTACCAGCATATTTGTTAGTTTTTCTGGTGTAATCCAGAAGATTCTTTAGAAAAAAAAAAGCCTAAAAGAAGTCTGATTTCCCCTTACTATCGGGTATATATTGCTAAGCAGCAGCACAGCAATATATACCCGATCTGTGTACACAAGCAGTATTTTGACTTCTCCTTTATTTAGTGACAGTACTAGGTGCCACCTTATGCCCATATGTGAAACTGGTAGCAAAATGAACTCTAGTATGAAAGTCTTTTTGCATGCTATTAAACACCTGTATATTTTTTACTTCAAAGAGTGTGGTAGGCTGAGCATACACTCTTCATGCCAGCTGGAGATGCACAGAAATTCTTGATACCTACATGTGAATGCAGAGGATCAAAACAAAGTTTTAAAGCTGTAATCAGCCACTCATTCATTTTAAAAACTGCAGCCCATCTTAGGGTCTTAGCTGTTATATAAGGGTAAAAGAGAATGAGTTGGCAATTAGAAAACTTCATTAGTGATTTAAGTACAACTCCATTTTTATGCAAGTGATCAAATTGCTCATTTTGAATGGTTCTTACATCTAAACTACAATGGACCAGATTCACCCCGGGCATAATTCCACTGAATGCATGCACCAGGAATGGATTTGTCTGTTAAACCAATGTCTGTTTTGAACTTGGATGGATATATACATAGAAGGAGATCACAGTGAAAACAACATTTTTTTGAATACAGTTGCTTGAACGTTCATCTTAACACAGAGATGAATTCAGAGCGGCTGTTCTCTGTTACATTGTAGATCTGGAGTAAATCCATTTATATCACTGTAAGTGAGATCAGAATTTGTCACATAGCATATTGGTATCCATAGTAAAGGAGCAGATAACATTTCCTACTACGATTTCTTGTAGACCGATAGCTCCTGGAGATTTATGTATGTAGGACAAAAACTGAACAAAAAATTACAAATAAAATTCTCAGATATTGCTTTTGTCCCACTTAGAATCCCTGTGATGACAAGCGGCACAGAGATATCTGGTCTAAAGAAAAAACCTGTGATCGATTACCAAAATTCTTGGTTATAGGACCCCAGAAAACTGGTGAGAGTTTACTGCATTTTAATGAGTCTGGTGATATGCAAATTCAGATTATTACAATAGAGAATTAGTTTTAATCACTCCAAGCTTTGTATAAACCTTGATTATCTGATAGCACTTTTTATTTTCTGACATTATTGTATCTTGGATAATGTAAGTGATGATAACATGTTACACAGACAATGTAGATGTAGTGGAGTGTGTTAGATTTTTCATTGGGTTTAACTGAGAAGTGATGTGATTAACACTCTGATAAACAGATTAAGTGGTGACTGAATGATTGACAGGATTTTATCAAAGCTAAGAGAGGAAAGGCAGTAATTTTTCAAAACATGTACACAGTCCCATGACCCCCAAGCTTCAACCTGTCCTACAGGAAAAGTGTGTCTTGTTTACAGCAGGTCAGTGTTATTCAGTGGAATGTACACTGCAAGTCAGGAAATCCCTACAGGACAGGTAGAATTGTAAGGCTGCAGGACTTTATTCATTAAATTTATAGTTGCTTCTCTTTGTGATCAGAAAATGGCACATTTTTTAATCTACTCCCTTTCATATGCCAACAACCATCTACTGTTAATATATCTAACAAGAGCTTAAGTGGCTGGAGTTTGTCAATCTTTTTTGTGACAACTTCAGCACAGATACAATAATTTGTTTTTAAAATCAAGTTTTAAAAACATTAATAGGTCTATCATCAATAGTGATACTCCTGTATTCAGTATTAATTATGCAAATTTCTTTAAATGTTTTTGGTTAAGAATTATAGGACCAGGATTTCAGCTGGTGTAAATCAGCATAAAATCATTGAATTCAATGGAGCTATGCTGGTTTACACCAGGTGAGGTTCTGACCCACAGACTATATATGCTTTGTTAACTTTTGGACTTTCATCCTGTTTTCAGGTACCACAGCTTTGTATTTGTTCCTGATTATGCATCCTTCCATCATTAGTAACTCCCCCAGCCCAAAAACCTTTGAGGAGGTACAGTTCTTTAATAGAAATAACTACCACAGGGGGATTGATTGGTAAGATGGGTTATTAGTATAAATATAAAAGTTTATGTACTGTGCACAATACAAAAATGGTGTTACACTTTGTAATGTGTGTCTACACATTTTGAAAATGGCTACTACTACCCTTCTAAAATGATATTTAAATGCATATAAATTATGGTGGAGGGTAGGGATATAGGCTGGAGGGTAGGGATAAGAAAAAGAGGGATCTAGACAAATTAGAGGATTGGGCCAAAAGAAATCTGATGAGGTTCAGCAAGGACAAGTACAGACTCCTGCAGTTAGGATGGAAGAATTCCATAAACTGCTACAGACTAGGGACCAAATGGCTAGGCAGCAGTTCTACAGAAAAGGACCTTGGGGTTACAGTGGACAAGAAGCTGGATAGGAGTCGACAGTGTGCCCTTGTTGCCAAAAAGGCTAACGACATTTTGGGCTGTATAAGTAGGAGCATTTCCAGCAGAGCGAGGGACATGATCATTCCCCTCCATTCCACATTGGTGAGGCCTCATCTGGAGTATTGTGTCCAGTTTTGGGCCCCGCACTACAAGATGGAAAAATTGGAAAGAGTCCAGTGGAGGGCAACAAAAATTATTAGGGGGCTGGAGCACATGACGTATGAGGAGAGGCTGAGGGAATTGGGATTGTTTAGTCTGCAGAAGAGAAGAATGAGGGGGGATTTGATAGCTGCTTTCAACTACCTGAAAGGGGGTTCCGAAGAGGATGGATCTAGACTGTTCTCAGTGGTACCGGATGACAGAACAAGGAGTAATGGTCTCAAGTTGCAGTGGGGGAGATTAATGTTGGATATTAGGAAAAACTTTTTCACTCGGAGGGTGGTGAAGCACTGGAATGGGTTACCTAGTGAGGTAGTGGAATCTCCTTCCTTAGAGGTTTTTAAGGTCAGGCTTTACAAAGCCCTGGCTGGGATAATTTAGTTGGGAATTGATCCTGCTTTGAGCAGAGGGTTGGACTAGATGACCTCCTGAGATCTCTTCCAACCCTGATATTCTATGATTCTATGGTAGCCTCAGTCAAAAACACAGTAAATGCATAAGATTTTTATCTTCCCTCTAATGCAGCATATAAAGAGATATCTGTTCTCAACATGAGGCAATACTAAGTAATCTTAATGAGAATTACATATGTACGTCTCAGGATGCTAATATACTTAGAATGTGTGAATAACAGAAAGAGGAAAGCAATGTATGTTTCTAAATTATACATCTCTTTAGGGATGAGATTCTCATCCATTTCTCTGGCAGGTGCTTTGTTTCCTGTTTACACATGTTTTTGAAGCTGTGACATTAAAAGTAATATAAATTGAGTTTAAGAAAGCATGATTAATATGTCAGGTTGAACATCTTATTTCTAAAATACTGAAAAGACTAATCTAATGAAAATTTCAGCCACAAGCAGTTTGTTCTTGGCTTTAAATGGAAAACAGAAAATTGCCAGTCCATTGTGGGGGAGAAATACTTTTTAAAAGTATTTTCAAGGATCAGATAATGAGGAAAATATTCAGCGGTCAGTAAGGTAGTAAACAGGGATAAGTGAAGAGAAAAGGCTCATCATCACTACCTTATTCCCCATGGTTTACCTAAGAAGTTATCAAAGAGCTCGACAAAGATACATTTGGTAGGTCTCGCATTCAAAAAGTGCTGCAGGGTAAAATGTTCAAAGGTGAAAACGTAATACAGCGCATTAAGCAGGGAGCACTAATAAAAGATTCTTGATACTCCGTCTTGTTTCTTTACTCTCTGGTGTCAGGGAAAAGTTATTGCCTTAGACTTTTTATTCATCCATAAAATTAATAGTGTAAAGGCTGCTATATGTTCCAAGTGGAGAAAATTCACATAGAATGTATTTTAAGGTTGACTGTGAGAAGTCAGTCTGATGGGTCGGAAATAGCTGACAGCTAACTGATAAAATCTTCTGACTATCCACCAATCACACAGACTCTTAGCTATTTTTATGAAACAGCTTTTTATATTTATGTTAGGTGAAATTCACCCCCTGGCAGAGGGCCAACACAAGATCTGTGCAGTGGGGTAAAATTTAATCATTACAGTCAATCCACTCTGAAGAAGTTACTATGTATAGTATTTTATATTGTTAACAACAGGAGATAAAAAGAAAAACACAACCACCCAAATTTGTCAATTCCCTTTTCCCCCCTCAAAAACAGTGAAAACTGGTATGTTGGTTGTGGATATACAAGTCTGATGATAATATGACAGGTTGTTGGCAACTAACTAGAACCACATAACTGGAGGAGGAAAAGCTCAGAACTAAACAAACTAAAAAACAGCCTGCTTTGTTTCCATAACACTGTGATACATAGAATAGTAATTCAGAGGTGCCTTCACCACTTGGAGGACTCTTGTCTGAAGAGGTTACTTAAAAACTTAGCAAGAAAATCTTACTACATCTTCATGTTAAAAACTCTTGCCAGATTTGATAACAGGAACCCTGATTCTGAATATTATTTTCTTAGATATTCTGCTGTGGTGTAACTGAAATGCCGTCCTGTGCTGTAATAGGAATAATAAAGCACTTTTTTTTTTATAAATAGCAGTGGGCCAGATTCAGAAGTTTTTATTTTTACTCAGTCTTTACTATTGACTTTGATTAGAGTTTTGCCTGAGTAATGGCTGAGTAAGAAATGAGTGACGATTTCAGGAACTGGCCCACTATTTAAAGAGGATAAATTGTTTGCTACACCTATAACACTTTCTTCTGAGTACAAAAAACAAGGCTTTTTATTTTTGAATGTTTTTACTTGACAATGATTGTGTCTGTTATTTTTATGGATTATTCTCTAATATATTTAACATATGCACCCACCCGCCTTGCTTTAGTGTATGCAGGACTTTTGAGTAATTCTGAGGACAGTGTTCCTTTTCTAGGTATATGGATTTCTTCCCTGTACCATCCAATGTCAGCACTGACTTTCTCTTTGAAAAAAGTGCCAACTACTTCCATTCTGAGGAAGCTCCCAAACGAGCAGCTTCCCTGATCCCTAAGGCCAAGATCTTCACCATTCTCATCGACCCATCAGATCGGGCATACTCCTGGTATCAGGTAGGGACTTTGAAAAATAAAGGCAGGTTCTAGTTGAATTATGTATAAAACAGTTTTTATCTTGGAGCCTCTCAATATATTGTGATTAAATACTGAAAAAACAGAGGGGTTTGATCAGGTAAGCATTTATTTGAAAACCAGTTCATCATGCAACAATTCCGAGTACAGAAAAAGCTTCCTATACATATAAACTTGATAATCCACTCTTTTAAAATATATGAACGCTGAAGGCCATATTTTTCAGAACTCTGGCTGTACTATGTACATGCAAAAAAAGTGCTTGTGTGAATAACTGCATGTAAAGAATCTGCATTTACACAACTAATTGTGCATCTGAGTACCAGGCATGTGAACGATTGCCCCATTTGTGCTTCCAAATATGAGGTACGTACATGCAATTGCTCATGGTCTAAGTTTTTTGCAGACATGGAATAAGGCCTGAATTTTGAGTAAGGTTAACTTTTTAAACTTTTGTTAAACTGACCATAATAAAGGAACATATATAGGGGCCTACCAAATTCACGGTCCATTTTGGTCAATTTCACCATCATAGGATTTTAAAAATCGTAAATTTCATGATTTCAGCTATTTAAATCTGAAATTTCATGGTGGTGTAATTGAAAGAATCCTGACCCAAAAAGGAGTTGTGAGGAGGTTGCAAGGCTGTTGCAGGACTGCTATCCTTATTTCTGTGCTGCTGGTGGTAGCAGCACTGCCTTCAGAGCTGGGCAGCTGGAGAGCGGCGGCTGCTGGCTGGGAGGCCAGCTCTGAAGGCAGCAGTGCAGAAGTAAGGATGGCATGGTATAGTATTTACTTTACTTCTGTGCTGCTGCTGGCGGAGCACCTGGCCAACAGCTGCCACTCTCCAAATGCCCAGCTCTGAAGGCAGTGCAGAAGTAAGGGAGGCAATACTGTGACCCCCCCCCCCCACAACTCCCTTTTGGGTCAGGACCCCCAATTTGAGAAATGCTGGTCTTCCCCATGAAATCTGTATAGTATAAGGTAAAAACACACACGAGATCAGATTTCACACTCCAACTTAAATCCAGTATCAGCACCAAATATTTTTTTTAATTACACCCAGTAAAGTTTAGTACTGTATTTTACCTCAGAGTTCAATTAATATTATTGAAGTACCATTCTTGCTACCATTCTCTTTTTGGCATCATAACAAACAAGCCAGGTTAATGTTGAAGGGGAACTTTGAATATCTTAAACTCAAATTTCAGAGTGGTAGCCGTGTTAGTCTATATCAACAAAAAGAACGAGTATTTGTGGCACCTTAGAGACTAACAAATTTATTTGAGCATAAGCTTTCATGGGCTAAAACCCACTTCATCAGATGCATGCAGTGGAAAATACAGTAAGAGGATATATATACACAGAGAACATGAAAAAATGGGTGTTGCCATACCAACTATAATGAGACTAATCAATTAAGGTGGTCTATTAGCAGCAGGAGAAAAAAAAATTTGTAGTGATAATCAGGATGGCCCATTTCCAAGAGTTGACAAGAAAGTGAGAGTAACAGTAGGGGAAAAATTAGCATGGGGAAATAGTTTTTACTTTAGGTAATGACCCATCCACTCCCAGTCTTTATTCAAGCCTAATTTAATGGTGTCCAGTTTGCAGATTCTCATTGGAGTCTGTTTTTGAAGTTCTTTTTTTTGGAGAATTGTGACTTTTAGTTCTGTAATTGAGTGACCAGAGAGGTTGAAGTGTTCTCCAGCTGGTTTTTGAACATTATAATTCTTAACTTCTGATTTGTGTCCATTTATTCTTTTGCGTAGAGACTGTCCGGTTTGGCCAATGTACATGACAGAGGGGCATTGCTGGGACATGATGGCATATATCACATTGGTAGATGTGCAGATGAACGAGCCTCTGATGGTGTGGTTGATGTGATTTGGTCCTATAATCGTGTCCCTTGAATAGATATGTGGACAGAGTTGGCAATGGGCTTTGTTGCAAGGATAGGTTTCTGGGTTAGTGTTTTTGTTGTGTGATCTGTGGTTGCTGGTGAGTATTTGCTTCAGGTTGGGGGGCTGTCTGTAAGCGAGGACTGGCCTGTCTCCCAAGATCTGTGAGAGTGAGGGATTGTTCTCCAGGATAGGTTGTAGATCCTTGATGATGCGCTGGAGAGATTTTAGTTGGGGCTGAAGGTGACGGCTAGTGGCGTTCTGTTACTTTTTTGTTTGGCCTGTCATGGAGTAAGTGACTTCTGGGTATTCTTCTAGCTCTGTCAATCTGTTTCTTCACTTCCTCCGGTAGGTATTGTAGTTTTCAGAACGCTTGATAGAGATCCTGTAGGTGTGTGTCTCTGTCTGAGGGACTGCAGCAAATGCAATTGTATCTTAGAGCTTGGCTGTAGACAATAGATTGTGTGATGTGGTCTGGATGAAAGCTGGAGGCATGTAGATAAGTATAGCGGTCAGTAGGTTTCCAGTATAGGATGATGTTAATGTGACCATTGCTTATTAGCACTGTAGTGTCCAGGAAATGGATCTTTTGTGTGGACTGGTCTAGGCTAAGGATGGAAATTGTTGAAATCATGGTGGAATTCCTCAAGGGCTTCTTTTCCGTGGGTCTAGATGATGAAGATGACATCAATGTAGCACAAGTAAAAAAAATGTTGTCATACTGTGAGGCCATGTGGGTACCCATAGCAGTGCCGCTGACTTGAAGGTATACATTATCCCAAAATGTGAAATAGTTGTGGGTGAGGACAAAGTCACGAAGTTCAGCCACTAGGTTTGTCGTGACATTATCGGGGATACTGTTCCTGACAGCTTGTAGTCCATCTTTGTGTGGAATGTTGATGTAGAGGGTTTCCACACCCATAGTGGCCAGGATGGTGTTTTCTGGAAGATCACCAATGGATTGTAGTTTCCTCAGGAAGTCAGTGGTGTCTCAAAGATATCTAGGAGTGCTGGAAGCATAGGGCCCGAGGAGAGAGTCTACATAGCCAGACAATCCTGCTGTCAGGGTGCCAGTGCCTGAGGTGATGGGGCATCCAGGATTTCCAGGTTTATGGATCTTGGGTAGCAGATACAATACCCCTGGTTGGGGTTCTAGGAGTGTGTCTATGCAGATTTGTTCCTGTGCTTTTTCAGGGAGTTTTTTGAGCAAATGGTGTAGTTTCTTTTGGTAACCCTCAGTGGGATCAGAGGGTAATGGCCTATAGAATGTGGAGATAGAGAGCTGCCTAGCAGCCTCTCATTCATATTCCGACCTATTCATGATGACGACAGCACCTCGTTTGTCAGCCTTGGTTCCTGAGGCTGTGAATGGCATTGTGTTCTGCACGGCTGAGGTTATGGGGCACATGATGCTGCTTTTCCACAATTTCAGCCACATTCAAATGTAATTTACAATGAGTAGACAAAACAATAGTAAATGCCTAATACAGTTTCCAAGAACATGGACCTATATCCAGATAGCCAGTGGGAATTTAATTTAATTTAAAGCAGAGACGGGCTAATCAAACAAGGTTTAAGGAGTCAAGGAAGATTGTGGTACTTATCATCAATCCAGTTAGTTCAAACTTGTTAGAATATAGGTCTGCTTTACTAATAATAATAACAGCAGCACCCTATAGACAAAATTTCTTTCTTAGTAAAACCCGACATCTCATTGTAAGTTATTCAGTAACTACTATATAGTATTCCATCATGCAAGTTTGTACCTCACTTTTTGATCCATGAAATTGTAAATACAATTATTTTATCTGGTCTTTTTTCTATAAGTATTTCTATAATGCCTATCACTATGCCATCTAGTTACATGCATGGGGTGTTTGAAACTGGGGGATCTGTCCAGAATGGACCAGAACCTGTCCACTCTGTTCTTAATTGTTGCCTCTTATTTCAAAAAGTCCCTTTCTTCTGGTCTTCTGACTACAATAGGAATTTGACAAAATGAGGAATAAGTAGAAACTGAATAAGGATCTCAGGATCTATATTATATATATTTTATTTTATGGATTTTTTTTTGTTCCTATAAGTAGAAGTTATCTATCTGATAACCATCAGTGAAAGCTTTGCTGGAGTAAGGTCTGAATATAAATCATGTAAGGACTTCAAGATTTAGCTGCATAAGTAGAGGTTCACCATATTTGAGTTTGTTATCCTGGGTTTGTTTACGCATAAGCTGCCATTTCATTAAATGAAAATGTGTGCTAGTTTGCTATGCTAATACTAGTCAGATCTTTTGATCGTTAATAGTGGTGTTATTCTTACCTTCTCAACAGTTTATCTAATATAGGCCAAGGTTTCTTAAGTTAAATTCACTTGTAATGTAATTTAATGAGTCACAAACAGGTCCTATAGACCATTGCCCACATATATTCTGTCCCATTTCTATGACTCTGGACTCCGGTGTCCATGATGTTCTTCATGTATTGGAGGGGTAGCCGTGTTAGTCTGGATCTGTAAAAGCAGCAAAGAATCCTGTGGCACCTTATAGACTAACAGACGTTTTGGAGCATGAGCTTTCGTGGGTGAATTTCGTGGGTGCATCTGAAGAAGTGGGTATTCACCCACGAAAGCTCATGCTCCAAAACGTCTGTTAGTCTATAAGGTGCCACAGGATTCTTTGCTGCTTTTACATGATGTTCTTGTAACTTACCTTTCTTTTACAGCATCAGCGATCTCATGAAGACCTTGCAGCTCTAAAATTTAGCTTCTATCAGGTAATCACAGCTGGACCTCGAGCCCCATCAGAGCTTAGAGCTCTACAGAAGAGATGTCTAGTACCTGGATGGTATGCCACCCATATAGAAAGATGGCTAACTTATTTCCCAACTTCTCAGGTGAACAGAGTGTAACATTGTGTCTTATTTCATATGAATTTGATATCTTAGATTATTCACTTTTTCTAAAGTCTTCATTACTGATTATTACTATTCATGAATTTATATGCGTGTGTGGTTTGGGGCACTGATTATCCAAAACCTTGTTCTGATTGGTTGGCGGGGCCTTCTGGTGATGTCACAGCCATGCACTAACTCCTGGCACTGCACAACTGGGACTTTCATCAACAAAAAGCAACAGGAACTGCTACTGAGGAAGCTTCAGGACTGCTGCTCCTTGCACCCCTCTTGCACACTGAACTGCCTTTAACACTGAGTTGCTTTCTTGTTTTTTGTTTTAATCTTGTCACTGTCTGGCACCCTACTGGCTGCATTGGTGAACCTGTCAGAAAGCACAATAGGAAACCCAGTGCTTCAGAGTGCATCAGGCGTCAGCCATTTGATACCCCATCAGGGCTTACAGCAAAAAGCATTGATGAGAAACCTAATGTATCATGATAAATTGCTGGGATGGTGCTTTGTAATGCTTCTGCCCTGTGCAGCATCAAAATTTTGGCCAGCACTGTGAAGTATCAATGCATTATCCACCCCGATGGGATCAGAGGAGATTTAGTGCACTGAACACTGTGAAGACTTGAGGATATAGAGGCTTGAGTCTGGAACTGGGTATTACACAGATAAATAAAGACATAAGGCCCATTAGTCATTAAGTGCTTCAGTGTCTTCATCTGCTCATGAGTTCAGTGGTCCTTCCATGAGCTAATCATTTCACTGCTCACTTCACTGGGAACTGCCAGTGTATCACTACCTCTGTGCACACTGGTGCCCCTGCAATCTCTGCCATCACTGGGTTTTGGAACCTGTTGATGCCTATTCAAGGTCCTCTACCCATCACACCTCTTCCAGGTCTGTCAGTGCACTGTATCACTGCTAGTATATTGGGAGGAGCCACCACTCCCCTCCCAGCTCATTGGTGCATGGCTCTGTTGAGTATTGAGTATTTTGGTGCATTTAGAAGCTACAGTTGGCACTCCTGTCCCTTTGACTCTCTGTATGTTACACACTGAGCCTCAAAGGGTTTGTGTTTCCCGGTGTGTGCAATTCATGAGACAGGGTGTGCTTATCTCAAAACAGATATCACTTAATGAACCTGAAAAGTGCATACTCCTGACAAACCTCTGAAGACCCATATTTCACAAGATATCTATCTGCCTACACTCCAAGCACATACCTTAGACGACATGCAGTCACAAGTCCCATACTCCTTTTGGTGCATAACATAGGGGTGGCATACATCACATTACCCATGTCTTGTTGGTAGGCTTTGTTTCTGGCATTGATATTTCTGAATGCTGACACTGTGAAGCACTAGTTCCGAGCACACCCTTTAAGGGCTTGTTTGGAAGAGAGAATTTATCCAGAGGCTACAACTTCTGTTTTCCCATGGTGTGAACAAAGAAGCTCTGATGCATCTGGCTGGTGATATTGTCTACATGTTCTTTTAGGGATCCAAATTTGCAGAGTCCATAGGATATACAGTTGTGTAATACCAGCATAATGATTTGATATTCTCTACACTCTGTTTAGTTTTAAACTCTCCAAAGGTCTCGTGTATGTCGGTCGTGTATGCGTTCTAGGATAGGTCCTCAAGGGACATTGGATTTCATATCCCTCAATGAAAACAAATAATTGTCTATCACCACTGACTGACTCATTGTTTCTGTGTAAACATAATGAATATAACCAGTCATATCTAAATTTGCTATTGAGTACAGCGTGATTAAAATGGTTATCTGATGCAGATCTATAATCAGCAAGTGAGCATAAAGTTTAGCCTTAGATGCAAAGAAAGACTGGAATCTACCCAGCATATCCCAACTGGACCAAATATATATATATGTAGCCAGGGCCAGCGCTTCCATTGAGGCTAACTAGGCAATCGCCTAGGGCGCCAGGATTTTCGGGGGGTGGCATTTTGCCAGGGGGGGAGGCAGCAGGCAGCTCCGGTGGACCTGCCGCAGTCGTGCCTGTGGAGGGTCCGTTGGTCTGCGACTCCGGTGGAGCTGCCGCAGTCATGCCTGCGGACGGTCAGCTGGTCCCGCGTGGCTCCCATGGACCTCCGGCAGACACGGCTGCGGCAGCTCCACCGGAGCCGCGGACGGACGGACCCTCTGCAGAAATGGCTGCGGCAGCTCCACCAGAGCCGCGGGAGCGGCGCGGGGTGGCGAAATGGCCGTGCACCTAGGGCGCGAAAAACTCTAGCGCTGGTCCTGTATGTAGCTTATATGGGGACACTACGTGAGTAGTATAGTTCTTACATGTTGGACTCATATGAGGTCCAATATTCACCCACCTATGAACTAATGTGTACGTTATCTTCTTTCATATCTTTATTGTTATTATTATGTTTACCCACATTGTCTAATTTTGAGGTCAGCATGTTCTTTTATTAATGAACAAAATTGATTTTCTGATGGTTTTTCAGCACCCTGAGCACTTTTGTGGGGGGGGCACCTTATAAATTAAAATTATTATTGTTATTGTTTATTATTATAGTCAAAGATATTATAGGTGGTGCAGGTATCAACGCAAATAGCTAAAATTCCCTAATAGTTTCCATTATAATAATATCTACCTCTTATATAGAGCTCTCCATTGGTAGAGCTCAAAGCACTTTACAAACCCTGTTTTCAGTTGTTTAGAGCTTTGCAAAAATTTAACCATTTGGGATGAAATTTTCCATGCCAGGCATCTGTGTCAAACTGAATTTTGAAGAAAATTTCAGCAAAAAGAATTCAGTCATTTATCAGAACAAGATTGGGGGGAAAATGCATCATTTTACCTATGTTAAAAAATTCTTACAAGTTTGTTGAGAAGCTCTAGTGCCTCCATGCTTTGGATCAAGGACTTGAAATTTGGCACAGGAGTTGCCTTGATGCCAGGGATGTAACTTTTGCCAATCCTGTGAAAATCTACACAAATTTGGTCAAGTTTTGAGCCTCTGGAAATTTTCTAGTAGAGACTGAACACTCCATCTATATTGGGCGTGCTTCATCTCAGGGCTGCGAGGGGCAAAGGACTTTCTCTGCAATTGCTGCTCCTGACAGACAGGGGCTGCTGAAGTGCTAGGCCCAGAAACTGAGAGGAGGAAATCAGTCTATCCTGTTCTATCATTGAGCCCACTGCTGGCATCTGGCCAGCAAAGAGGAAAATTAAGAGAGGTAGGAGCTAAGGCTAAGGTAGGAGCTAAGGCTAAAGGCTAAACTGGGACAAGGAGCCAAAAGAGGAGAAACTAGGATGAGGAACTGAATGGGGAGACCAGGATGGGGCATGGAGGAATTGGAGTGGGAGACTGAGCCAGAAACTGGGGCAGACTGGAGCGGCAAGGCACGGAAGAAGTCAGGCATGCAGGAAATGGGCAGAAAAGGTTGCAAGTAGAGTACACTTCCCTCAGAATCAGGTATAGAATATAGGACTCCTGGGGGCTTGTCTGTACAAATACTTAGCTTGCGGCAAGCTGGGTTTTAAATCTACCCCGCATTAGCCTGGCATGCACTGAGTGTTCATATGGACCTTTCTGCCCCTCACTTAAAGTTTCCAAGTGCACTGTGATCTCCTGTTTCAAAGCAGGGTAGATCAAAGTGCACTAGGGAACTTCTAGTACACAGCAGCAAGGTCCACATGGACATTTAGTGTGCGGCTGGCTAAAGCGAGGTAGATTTACAGCCCAGCTTGCAGTAAATTAAGTTTTTGTTTAGAGAAGCCCCAAGGTTTAGCATTCCTCAGCTGTCAGCAAATAGCTGTGACACGCCCATGTAGCAGATGTAGCACAACCTGCTACTATCAGTCTGTTAGCTGACATGACAGAGGTCTGTGCTGTGGATCTAAAGTTTCTAACCTTACTGATGAAGCATGTGGGAGTCAATATGGTTCTGCATGGTGGAATTTCTGTTTTTCAGTTTGCTTTTTTAAAAAATCTAGGAAATTACATACAAAACCACTACAATAAAAGAACCTTAAGGTTGCAGGTCTAGCACTCAAAAGTTAGGAAATGCCAGAATTAAATTTGACCATGCGAGTAACTCGGTACTCTGTGCATAGGAATTATGATACAATATTTAATTATATGAACACATGCTATTTTTTCCACAGAACTGCTGCCTCACTCACTCCCTTCATTCACTCGTCAGTCATCCTCCCCTAAGCCACTCCCTAGTCCCAGTTCATTCAGCCATCTCCACTAAATCTAAAAACAAGTTCTGATCAGAAGTAGAGAGTAGCAGGAAGCTAGGAGAAACCTGCTTTGTGTGTAACAAGCTCTCCTTCACATATGATGGCAAACTCTGATGAGGGGAAAAAAGGGTCTTTGAAGAGTTGTGAGTGAACCAGCTCTACAGTCACAAAAAGCAGCATTTCCACAGGGAAAATCACTGGGTTGTCGAGCAGCCAATCTGGACCTGAAGATTAGCCATCTCCTATCCACTGTGCACCACAGCTGCTTCAGCTCCCACTGTTCAGTCATGGGATCTTGGGCACAAGAAGAAACTAGTGCGTGGCAAAGGATGAGAGAGCTGAGTGCTTCCTTCAGCAGTGACCATAACTGTCAATGAATTGGCTGATACTCAGAAAAAAGAACACACATGTGGCTCAGAATATCTTCCTCTCATTTTATGTGTGTGTATGTGGGGGTGGGGGTCATCTTATTTTTTCCAGATATATTAGCTTGTATTTTGCCAGGATGAAGGTCATTTAATTTCCTGCCGATATTTGTAATCTCACTAGGTCCTTCAGCATTATTTCTCTGTCCTCAGTGGTGCTCACAACAGCTTCCAATATAATTTAATTTCAGAATTAATTAGTGTGTCATTTACCCTTCTCCCAGATCATTAATGACAATGATAAATAAGACCAGACCTGTTACCGTTCCCTGGGGCACCTCTTTTCCTCTTAATGAATGAGCTTGACATAGGTGAAAGTTTTAGTTTGAAGCTTGAAATATTATGAATTTTAAATACAATATTATTTTATTTTTGCAGTTGCTAATTATTGATGGACAGCAGCTGAGAACTGACCCAGCTACCGTGATGGATGAAGTGCAGAAGTTTTTGGGAGTTTCTCCTCATTATAATTACTCTGAAGCCCTAACGTGAGTTAATTCATAATTAACATAATGGAATATTAGCAATGGAGTGATTTAAAAAGGAAATAATTGTGCAACTGTAGTTTTGTATAAAGAGTCTGAAAAGAATGGGTTGCAATATTCCCTGTAAATTATAATTTGCTGTTATTCATTGAATTTTTGTACATCTAAATGTATAATGTGTGTGTGTGAATGTGCGCTCCGCACTCCTCAGACAAACCTCGGCACCTTGCAAGATTAGGTTGTTGAGACATTTGTTGGCTGTAACAAAATGGTGTTTGTTCTATAAGCAAAATCAATACAAATTAATAGCCACTAATATTTCTCTGACTAATTTTGCATGCAAGCCCTATTACTAATGCTAGTTCGGGCAACAATATGTATTTTTCAATGTCTTTACCCTCTTTAATTTCCGTGGAAAAATCTGGACTTGCTTATGTGCTGATTAGACATGAAAAGTACATTTTTCTTTCTTGCATGCTTTCAAACTGCTGTCCAAGTAATCATTAACAACATGTGGAAAGAATACAACTCAGAAGGATTATATTTTCTGTTAATTATGCACTGAGCCAGGCATTAAACATAGTGTTTAAATATTACAGAGATGGACACCTGACAGATAAAACAAATATTGGTTTGTGAAAATTGTGTTTGGATTTTGGATGGATAAAAGAGAGAGATGCCTTTGCATCTCTTTCCTCAGCAGCAAAAGATTCACCACGCATAAACAGAATGGACAGAAGGCTGGTTTTCCTTTACATTCAGTTGCAGGAGACTCAACAATATTAGTGTCAGGAATGTAAAATCTACTCTCTGTATAATAAACACTCATGTACACAAATCCTTTGGAATCAGACATTTAGATTAACTTGCCCTTAAAATAAGATTGATAACCTTAGGCTGCTTTTTTGAATGTGAGCTCATTGTCTGTTTTTATAAGATGCTCTCAGAAAAGAATTCTTTTCTTTCCTAGACATTTCTCTATTTAATGCTTTCAGACAGTTGTGCTCTGTTCCTTTTTGTGGCGTATGTAGCAAAACAGATTTTATCTTTCATGAGATAAAGTCAAGTGTATTATAAAGACATAATGGACCCAATTCATCCCTGGAAGTAAATCTATTGAAAGCTCTGTTTCTTTGTACACCAAAGGCCTTGACCTGGATGCTGTGAATTATTATTCTGCATCTAATTCTGCAGCAGGGTTTTCCTTCTTGTCTACCTTTGAACACAGATAATGTTCATTTAACATAACTGAGATTCAGACAACTTTTTCTGTTACTTTGACCCCAATTCATGCTGCTATAGCTCCATTTAAATCAGTTTAGTTATACCAGTAATGAATTCGGCCCTCTGTGTCATTTGGTTATTGATCTATATATATAGTAGAAAATTCCCATCTCTACTTGTACCTACAAAATTGCAATAGTGTAATATGAAATAAAAATATAGGTTATTTACCCAATGAACTCAAAACATTTTACACCCTTTAATCTTCACAAAGCCCTTTGAGGTTGGTAAATATTATGCTGCCTAGTTTACAGAAGGTTAGATGGAAGCACTGAAAAGTGAATGGTAGACTAGTAGTGATGGACACTGTCTAAAAATCTGTATAAAAACAAACACTTGCCTAATGGCCCACAATCAGTGACAAAGCCAGAAGAAGAACCCAGGAGTGCTGGTTGCCAGTCTCCTGCTCCACCCATTAGATCATGCTAGAAGGTATCGGCAGTTCGAAGTTGATGAATTTATCCTTAAAACAAGTTGGCTGGCAATATTAGTATTTCTATCAAGCAATTAAATATCTTGGGATATCAGTCTTTTTATTAACTGTGGGCTTTGTTTGATGCTATCACTTTTATACTACGGTTTGTCATGAATTTATACTATCACTCTGCTGTCACTTGAGAGGATGTTCCTGTGGATGAATTGTCTTTTAATTAACTCTGTATGAACATACTACACCACTGATACTTCAACAACTGCTGTCCCATTAAATTAAATTACAAATGTCTCTGTTCTTTAGGGTAGACCCAACTTACGATTTCCCCACCCCTGGGGAAAATATGATATATGATAGTGGATTGTGGGTTCCTTCCATCCACATGCCCTGAACTGACCATCTCCAGGAACAGTCAAGATGGTGCGCAGCCATTTTATACAGCAATTGAAGGCAACTGTACCCTTTACAAGTACATAAACTGAGCTGAAGATTTGTCTCTAAGCCTTCAAATGAGAGGGTTTTTGGTGGAAGACTGTGGCTTTAACCGTGCAGATGTTTAACTGTGCAGACATACTCTGGTTTCTGCATGGTCAGATGGAAATTTAACAAAAAATTTCATAAAATGAATAATACTTCAATAATCCACATATCTTGGATAATTTAAAGGCACTTTGCTTCGTGATGTACATGGGATCCACTATAATTGCTCACTTCTGGAAATATGACTCCCATGAATCTTTGTCAATACTTATTGCATATAGTTTCTCATGCAATCAAAACAGGTGTTACCTGTGTCCATGCTACTGCCAAAGCTGTGCCCTTGATCAGTCATGTACAACTCCGATTGACATCAAAGAAATGGATTGAAGGCATAATATGGCCTTTGAAATGTACTCTAAAATATATGATCTGTTCAACCGTGTCCAGATACAGCTCCATTGATATTATTTATTAGTATTGTTTGATTTGATCTATAAAAGACACAAAGCACCTATCCAGATCTCTAGCCCAAACGTAGTTCATGTCTGTACACAGACATGTATATTTTGTTCTGGCTTGGTGAATATCCTGGCTGGCTGCATAGAGAAGTCATGTTAAAATAAGCATGTGCATATAATGTTGATGCAAAGAGCTCTTAAGATGTGCTCATCTATGGTGTGAATCACTCATTATGCTGGCAAAGAGGAGAGAAGAGTCTAAGAAACCAGTTTTTCTCCCAGTGGGAGTTTTGACACTGACATTGATGGAAGCAAGATAGGGTACATATACCTTGTGAATTAAAAATAAGGCATTTTAATGTTAACATTACTGTACAGCCAAAACCCTGATAATGTCATCACTGTGGAATCTCACTGTGAGGTACAACATCACATCTTTAATCCATTGCTAGACTGACACTGGTGTAATTTCAAAAGCCTGAGAAAATATACTGGGGGCTGAGGGAACTACAGAGAGACTTTGTTTATTTCTCTGTGGTGCCAATAGGTAAGGGAGAAGCCCAGCTGGAGTCCCCCACCTGCAGGTCTGACCAAGAGCAGACACCATATTTTGGGCTCCAGGCTCTAAGTGCCCACATGTGGGCTGGGGGAGGAAGAGCAGGGCTCCCAGGGGAAATTCAGCCCTCTGGAGAAAAATCTCTTCACCTCAACAGTAATCATCACAACCCCCTGAACCCAATTGTTTGTCCTCATCAGAATCTGTTTTCTTCAGGTTAAACAATGGCCATTCATCCTCTCTAGTGTTTGGTTGTTTACTCCATTTTTCTCACACAACTACATCACTGCCAGCCTCGTTCTTTCTGTCTTCCATGTTCCTCAACTGCCTTTTCTCCCACCTCACTCCTTTCTTCTTCCTGTCTCCCCCTCCCGTACTCCATGCATAGTCTCACCCATCCTTTCTTTTTTCTGCTGCCTTACTCCTATTAGCTTACCCCATCCTGTCCTCCCCTTAGCCGCATATATAGTCACTTTGGGCCTGAGTCTGCCACCCTTACTCACAGTGAGGAGTACCTTATTCTGTAACTAGTCACATAAATATCCATGGAGCTAATGGACAAATCAGGTAGTATTCAAGATGAGTAATGGTTGCAGAAGTTGACCCTTAGCTTATACGTTGTATCCCTTTTTCTCACCCTGTGTCTGTCTTGTCTATTTAGATTGTGAGCTCTTCAGGACAAGGATTGTGCCTTCTTATGTGGTTTGTAGAGCCCCCAATGAAATGGGGCACCAATCCTGTACAGCATCTTTGGGTGCTTCTGCAATTTAAACATTAACTATAAATAAAATTAAATAGGGTCTATATGTGCCTAGATTCAATGGGATCTGTGTTCAATTATGTGTGCCCTAGAAATCTATAGGGATAGCTAGGTAGCCTGTTATTCTTTAGTCTTTCCTCCAAAGAAAAGCATAATTTGCATTAGTGCTAAGGGGGGTCCTGCCTGAATAACAAGGAAGAAAGTGGACCTGAAATATTAAGTTGCTGAAGTGATAAAAAAAATCTTAGATTGAACATATTTGATCTGTTTGCTGAATTGAAAGTGTACAAAATATTCATTTCAGGTTCGATTCACATAAAGGTTTCTGGTGTCAACTCCTGGAAGAAGGAAAAACCAAGTGTCTTGGAAAGAGCAAAGGCAGAAAATACCCTCCTATGGATTCAGAGGTAAACCATTGTTCTTCTGAGGCAATACAGCATTTGAATGGCTTTTAGGAGTGCCTCACTCACACCCATGGGACACCCCATTGACAAAATTATAACAAGAACAAGAGGATAAAATTAACAACCTATAGTTTATTTGTATTAACTCTCCCTACAGCCAAGGCCTTTCTGATACCATGTACCACGTGATCATTTTTGAACCTTTTGTATAAAGGGTGAGTATAATGGCCAAGATGTCTCCAGATTAACTTACCCTGAAATTTTTTAAACATTTTCTTCATATTGAAAAACCTAGTAGCTCTCAAAAAGCTGCAACACAGTTAAAATCCCAGCCCCTCAGCTGAGCAACCCACACCAGCAACAAGCTCAAAACACATGGTTTGTTGCAGTTGTGATCAGACGTGTAAGTGTGAGGCTGTCCTCTGTTCTTCCAGTCTGTTTCATTTTTGACTTGTCAGGCTATTAATAGTTACACATGTTCTCGTGGCAATTCATTTTTAAGATCAATTAATTTTGGTATCTATCAGTTTGGAAAATGTTCCTTCAGAAATGTTCAGATAAAGTTACTTTCACAGGCCTGATAGCTGAGGTCCACACTCCTGCTCCTGCACAGAGGAGGGGAAGAAATCTCAGCAAGCATTTGGAGCCTCTATTTTTACTCTGGCCTTCTCATACTGAACTCCCACTTAACTTAGTCTGAATGAAACCTGAGTGAAGAGCTCAAGACTTGGTCAGTAGTAAGTACTATTGTACTTACTTATTGTACTGTAGGCCTGATTTTATTCTGATGCTGGTGTAAATCAGGAGTAACTCTTGTGAGAGGAGAATCAGCCTCTGTGGGGTATTTTTACTTATTTGTATTATGTTTGTCTATCCTAAATATCTCTGAAAAAGACAAAAACTGAAATACTATGAGGTTATATTCTGCCCTCAGTTACACTGACGTAAACTCAGAGTAGCTTATTGACTCCAGAGTTACTCTGGATCTATACAGATGTATCTGAGATCAGACCATGATCAGTTTCTTTGATCTGAGATCAGACCATGATCAGTTTGATGAATAGTTTGGAAATTAACTGTATATCTACTAAAATAATCCCCTGCAACTCAGCTGCTAAATAGAGTATAGATGCTGTGTGCAATAATACATAGTATATAGGAGAAAGTATACTGCACAGAAGAAAACATGGCATAGTTTACATCTGGTAAAACAAACTGCAAAACTCAAAATCTATAGCATCTACAGTACACTATTTTACTAAATAAAAATGTCTGGTTTTTTATCCATCAGTGTAGGGCTTTTCTGTCAAGCTACTACAGAGATCACAATGTGGAACTGTCAAAACTCCTGCACAAATTGGGACAACCCCTGCCATCATGGCTGAGACAGGAACTACAGAAAGTGAGATAGCATTGAGAGGAAGCTTCTTGAAATCTCTCTTCCATACTTCAGTCATCTTACCTAAAGCCTTCAATAGCTACCAGAAGGCAGGTGTAAAATATACCTCTTCAAAAGAGAATAAAAGAATGAAGTTCTTTCCATATGCTGGCATGTGGATGGTGAAAATGTTTGTGTCTCTTAGAACTATGGAGGCCTGCAGGTTTTCTCTTCGGCATTTCTGGGCCTGTGGAATTGTTGTAAACTACTGTGCGCACATGTGGAAGTCAATAGTAACTGGTATAAGCTTTAAAAGCAAAGCTACATAACTGTCCAATTTCATAGTAAATATTTACACTTTTATATTCAAACTTAGGAGTGTTGTGTCTCATGTAAGTTTTGTAGCCCATTGTTTGCCTGCTCATGATTTTTCATACTTTTTTATTATGTGTCTTATACAAAACAAAAAACAAAACTAAGAAAACCCTGTATAACACACAATGGCCAGATCTATTCCTGCCTTTGGAATCTGCTAACCAAATTTTGAACTTAAAATAAATGAACACAGTTGAGGAATACAAACACATGTTGCTTAGGTGTAAACAATAGGACAGAATATGTATTGTGAGCCAAATCCTGAAGCCACAGGCTAAAACACTGTAGCAAGAAATGATGTAAGAAATGTGGCCCTGCTCTGTGAGGAGGAAACCATAGTGTGCTGTGGATCCCTTTCAAGTTCAGAATCTATGCTTTTAAATACTGCATCTCCATACACAGTCTGCTGAAACAGCAACAGAAAAGGAATATAGACTATTCTGAACAGAGACGACTATATGTTTAAGAAGAAAACTAATTAGATATATAAAGCACAAAGTTAAAAAATAAATTTACATTGTAATAATCTGAGTGTTAAACTTATATGACTGTGAACCAAACCATAGCACTGCAATGAACAAATGACTTGAGTAGATCTTTCACACCTAGCTCCTGTGAGTTGCAAGTTATGGGGCCTAGATTCTGATCTCACACTGCTGTAAATGAGGAGTAACTCCGTGAAATCAGTAGACTTATATCAGCGAAAAACTGGTGTGAGAACAGAAACAGACCTATATTAAGATTGCCTTAATTTACAATATATCTTGTCCTGGTTTTTGGTGTGTTGAATTTTATGTATTTATTTGATGTGTGTTTCCCAAAACTCCTCTTATACTGACTGAAAAGTGGTGGCATCTCTCAATGCCTTCCAATTTAATACATGCAAGTTGCAAAAACTTCTTTCCCATGGGGGATATATTTTTTAAAAGTTTTGTAATTAAACAAATGAGTAAGTTAAATAAAAATTAATACAGTGTGCAGTCATGATATAGAATTAGGTTCCAGTACTGCAAACACGTAAGTATATGTTTAAGTTTACACAGTTAAACAGCACGCCAACTTAAACATGTGAGACCAGGGCATAATTATTAATACTTCAAAAAATTAGGAAAGAGATCATTAAAAATATGAGCCAAATTTAGCCCTCATGTTACTCCACTGAAATATGGCTCAATGTGTTTTAAAAATGCCCGACAGCTAATGAATAAATACCCAAAGTCAAAAAATGGGCATGGTAGGTTACCCCTCCCTGCTCCCTATGTATACTATTGTTCCAAATGTGATGCTTGGTTCCGTAACTACATTCCCAATATTTGCTTTAAAATGGGCAGTTAAAAAGTACATCAAATGGTGGAAAGCTTTTCTATGTTTGTCATAAACCATACAATTTAATTTGTATGGTAATGGGATGGAAACCAGTTTATTGTTCACTAAATAGAAAACAGATGTTGAGATCCGTATTGTAATTCTAACTTGTAACTTTTTTTACTCATGGACTTTGTCTTTGTAATACATAATTTTGATAGGCCTGTAAAGAAAAATATCTAGGCAAATTTGCTGTGTATAAAGATATACATTACTCAGCACATTATTGCATAAAGGAGTATGTATGATTAACAAAAAGGATCTAGTAGAGTAGACATTCTATAAGTTGAACATCATAATTATTTACAGAATGAAAAAATCTTCTCACTTTCTGTCATGTGCTTTAGGTCCAAAATTTGACTTTTCTTAAAATTCTTTTAATTTAGTAAAAGATGCCCTCTGGACTCTGAATAACTACAAAAGAAAAAATCCTTTTCATGTGTAAACAATTGATGTGACATGCAAATGTCAGTATGGATTTGTAACAACTAAGATGTTAATGTTAATCATGGGGGAAAACACCTACTGTGATGCTCTAGTAGCCCCACTGACTTCAATAGGGTCCTTTCATCCTTAGTGTACAACTGATGTACCATCACCAAAACATTTAAAAAAAACCCAGAAAACACACACGATTTTGTAGGGACTGCACAAAGCTTGTGTTTTTTGCTCTGGTGCTACAGTTACTCTGCTCTCTTTAAAGCAGCAATTACATAAGCATTTTGGAGCCAGGTCATGCTCCCAAGATTGCTATGAAGCTCCATTTCATCCCAATTATCAGGGGGTGTGGGGACTGTCAGGGGCACAGAGCACACGATCTCCACATTGATTTCAGTGGGAGTTCTGCCTGAGTAAATACTATAAACAAAGTATTTGGCCTTTTGTTCTCAGAATTGTGCATTGCACAGGGCCTGATCCTGAAATCCTTATTGTTCAAAACTCCTATTTTGACAATGCCTGAGAAAAGTCCAGAGGATCAAGCTCTTTAGCATCAGCATCTCCAGATAGCATTAACTTCTCGTGCACTAGAAATATGATTGTGACACTTAAAAACAGTGGATAGTAAAGGCAAATTGATAGTGTTCTTTGAGTTTACAAAGGTATTTACTGCTGATTTGCAGATATATTTGGAGTGAAATTTTTTGTATGAGCCCTAAAAGAGAATACATGCACCTACCCATAGTTTTTCCTCCGAAATATTCTGTTAAAATATGTTTTTACAATAGTCAGCAAAAGCATGTAAAAAAAAAAAAGTAAAAACTACATTTATTCAGGACCAACCAAGTTAGTTATAACAAGGAGTCTCAGCAAGGCATGCAGACTCCAGACTTTATGTCAGTGGTTCTCAAACTTTTGTACTGGTGACCCCTTTCACACAGCAAGCCTCTGAGTGCGACCCCCCCTTATAAATTAAAAACACTTTTTAATATATTTAACACCATTATAACTGCTGGAGGCAAAGCGAGGTTTAGGGTGGAGGCTGACAGCTCACAGCCCCCCATGTAAGAACCTTGTGACCCCCTGATGGGTCCCGATCCCCAGTTTGAGAACCCCTGCTTTATGTACAATAGCTGGAACTGAAAATAATGGGATACACGTGAGTAAAGCTGAGCAAGTAATTCATAAAAAAATATTTATTTGACCAAGTTTAGCTTATTTTAAGCTCATCACTTATCTACAAGCAGACTGCAGTTTCTTCAAATGCATTTTCATAAATATCCTACCAAGTTTAATGTGTTTTTTTAATTTACTGTTTGATTGTGAAACATTTATTGAAAATATTTGATAGTCAGGCTTAGTTGATTAGTTGTGATTGGTAAATGTGGTAAGATTTTTGTTCCCTGGTTAGATGAGTGTGCAAGGAATTCCTATACAAATACTTGTCTGTGTGCAGTGTAACTTGTTTTCTGCAAATACTCATGCATTTGACTTTGAAATTTGCTTTCCACAAACATCTGTGGTAATAAAATTCAATGCATGATTGTTTGCAGAAAGTGAACATAAAGGGGCATAAATTTAGGTGATATAAATTCATTTGACTGTTTCAATAAACATTCATGAAAGTGCTACAGTATTTTCCCAGCGCCACATTTGAGAAAAGAATGAGTTTAACTGATTTGCAGGCTAGTTTGTACAGAATACCCTTTTTCTTTGCTTAAAAATGTGAAACTTCCTCAGGAAGAAATTAAATAGATATTTCAGTGTTTATAGACGTAATATTCTTGTCATTCACATTGAATGAAAATTTCTGGAAACATTTTTCTCAAAGTTTTTTAAAATTAAAAAAACTGAATATTATTCTGATAGTGGCATGATATCTGATGTGCAACAATAAACTCTGATAAGAAAATGTACTGCCATGTAGTAGTGATTTTATATTTGTAAAAGTTTTCTTCTTCCAGGTTTTTTGGCAGCTATTGTACCTTGTCTTTGAGATACAATACAGTTCAGAAGCACAGTAGTTGCCTGAAAGATTTTCTGAAAGAAAAATATTGCTTACTCTGTTGGTATATGGATATTACTGCTCTGTGCAGCTGCTTTTTTACTGCCTTTGCTTGTTGATTACTTTTTATATAGCTTGTGCCAGAAGCTGTAAGTGTGCTACAGTAACATTTTCAGATCTTTATATACAGAGCAAGAGAGCTCTATTAAAAGTATTTGCCCTTAGGTGAGCTTTGGAGGAACACTGTTCTATAGTTGAGACATTCCAACAGCCTTGGTAGACAGGAGGGAGCATTAGAAAAATCCATAAAAATTACTATAAAATTAATATTACCAAAGAAAAATTCTGTACTATCAACTACTTGAGGTCAGAAAAGCACTCTAGATGGGATGGTACCTGGCCAAACAGAAGCTTATAGAGTTGTATTGGAGTGACACAGAAAATATCAACATGATACAGTCTGTTTATTATGGGCAAGTGATGTAACCTACTATAATGTTTGCGTTTCTTTTAAATTAACTACAATTACTTTAATTGGATAATTTAAAAAAAGTAAAGTAACAACACAAATGTATTGAGTTAGCACAATCAGAGCGTTTTGCTTACAAGCAGCATCCGGCCATTCTGCATTGTTAGACTCAAGTCACCAACTCGGATAACGCTGCCATTTGACAGATCTTTCAATTTTGCCAGTCCAGAATGTTCCAGACCTGAAAGGTGCATCAAGCACCTTTCTTAATGCTCCATGCTCCCCTGAATGAAGAGGGTAAAATTAGCAGGATCAGAAAGGAAGACTCACAAGAGGAGAGAAAAAACAAATGAGGGCAGCCAAGGGCTAGAGAAAACAGAATGAGAAACACAGGAACTTTGAAAAAAGAGAAATGGAGGAGGTATATAGGGAAGACATAACATAAAGGATTGAATCTGAGTGGTGCCAAGCAGTGTCAACTATCACTTGTATTGATGAGAATTGTGGCTTAGCACCGTTCAGGTTCCGGCTACAACTGGGTAAGAAGGTGCTGCTTCTGTCTGGAGAAAAAGCAAAGAAGTGTCTGTTTTTCCCCTCAGGAAAACAAAGAAAATATTTTTTTTAAAAGGAATCACAGACAAAGAAAGAAAAAGAACCAAAATGGAGTGCAGCACCATGGAAAATCAGGCCTTCGGTCTAAGTTTTCTATCCCATTGCCTCAATGTACTTTGGTTTTATCTTTTTCTCTTTCTTGCCTTTCAGTTGTCTGTTGCTTTCTTTTCCCATTGGCCCTCTTGTTCCGTTCTTCCACTGTCCTTTTTCTATCCCTTTGTTTTCCCACTTTTCTTGCTTTATTCCTTTCTGCTCCACTTGACAAATTCAGATTGGAAATAAGGCATGCGGTTTTAGCAGTGAGGATCATTTCAATTGGAACAGCTCAAGGACGTGGCAGATTCTCCATCCCTTGAAACCTTCTGGCTTTTTTCAAAAGATATAGCCTACCTCAGGGGTCGGCAGCCTTTCAGAAGTGGTGTGCCGAGTCTTCGTTTATTCACTCTAATTTAAGATTTCACATGCCAGTAATACATTTTAACATTTTTAGAAGGTCTCTTTCTATAAGTCTATAATATATAACTAAACTATTGGTGTATGTAAAGTAAATAAGGTTTTTAAACTGTTTAAGATGCTTCATTTAAAATTAAATTAAAATACAGAGCCCCTCCGGACTGGTGGCCAGGACCAAGGCAGAGTGAGTGTCACTGAAAATCAGCTCACGTGCCGCCTTCGGCACACATGCCATAGGTTGCCTATCCCTGGCCTATCTCAACCCCAACTTATTCCACTTGACACAAGAAATTACTAGAGGAAAGTCTATGGCCTGAATTATACAGGAGATCAAACTGCATAATCACAGGACAGAGCTGCCTGTAAAAATCTAATGCTTTCTAGTGAGTCTTCCAGCATAACTCCTTTCTTGAGCTGTCCTGTCACCTATAGTAGTCCAGAAATTTAAAAAAACAAATTCCTTTCTTGTATAATTTTTACCTGTAACCACTGTATACACATCTTAGTTGTGGGACCCTGACTGGAAGGAAAACATTGAGACTTCAAATGGGTAGACATCAGATAAAGGAAGGAAGAAATAACCAGTTTATTCACATGACATACAGTAGAACAAAAGTCTGGAACACAAATGGTGCAAGGTCAGAACAGTCAGGTTTAGTTTACAGGTAGGTAGCAGGTGGTCAGATCTCCAATATGCCCATTTCCTTCTGTAGTATACTGGAAGCAATGTTACTTTTCTAAAATAAATGGCCAGTAGTCATATTACAATGCAACAAAATAAATTCTGGCCCTTTAAAATGAAATCCACTTCATATGATTGCTTCTGCCCTGAATTCATTTTTCCAGGCTTTTCCCCTACACTTTAATTTTCTGTAAGCAAAATGAGACCAAAAAAAAAAAAGGACAAACACTAAAAAATGGAGTTTCCTCTGTACCCCTCACTCCCTGCCCTTCTCTAAGAGCTCCACTATCAGCAACACTTGCAAATTCTAAATTCATTGGGGAAAACAAATTGTTTCATTAGAACATATTAAGCCAAGTTCTAGTCTCCTTTATGGAGGTGTAAATTTGGAGTAGCACCACTAAAGTCAGTTGGCCCAGATTTGCTGTGTTGGTTCCACTGGCTTCTTCCAGAAGCTCCACCTGTCTGTTATGTCCTGCCAGAAGGCCTGTATGTACCCCCACAAAAGGAAGGGGCATCCAGAGGAAGTGCTGATTCCTCTTCTGGGCAGCTTTAGCCAGGAAGTTATTGCAGAATTTTAAAGCTGCTCTTCACTGGCAGAACTTAGAAGAGGGTGGTAAGTGCACCACTCCCTCCCTGAGGTGAATCTGCCCACCCCATGAAATGCTGCTGCCTCCCATGGGTTCAGTAGCTGCAAAATGTACCACTCTGTGCCCCAGTGGATTAATCAAACCCAATGGAATTGTTCCGGGTTTATTCTATAACTGAGAGAAGAATGTAGTCCAGTGTACATTAATTCCCTTTCACCTTTGGATTACTGAATTCCTAAGATACAAACTCCCCCTTCATCCTCTTTCACAGCAGTGAGAATTTTAACCACATTCTTTACTTGGAATGTAACTTTCTTAAAGTACAAGAGTCTGGGTGCTGCCCTCACCAGCCTCACCCCGAGAACTGACGTGAAGAGAAAAAAGGATGAAAAAAACCAAACAGATTTGCTGGTCAACACTAAACACATAAGCATACAAAACAGAGAACAGAAAAGAAAAACTAAAAAAAAAAAACTACATTCACTGAAAGGAACAGTCTCTTTTTTCTAGCAGCTAAATCTCAACCTCTTCCTTGATTTTACTCCCTTGCTCTTCAAAGGGGGGTGAGAATTGCTTTGACAAAGCACAAAATTGACAGTATGAGCCCCAATTATGATCTGACCAATATCACTGTGTCCATTTTGGACAGAAACATGATGACTTTGGGAATGACTCCAGATCCCCGCCCATGTACCTTTCAATGTATTTTCTCCTTTAGGAGCTGTTTACATTGTTACCGTGCAGTTCAGATTCTGTGTTCTGTAGCAGAAAGCAGAAAAATAGTTTTAAGAATAATTGTGGCTGAGTGCTATCTCACATTCCTTGCATACCCAAAATTCCTCACGAATGTGGCATGCACCCTAGCCATGGTTAATCCCAAAAATTGTTGCTCTGCTGCTTTCAAAGTCACACAGGTATGGAACTGCATTGGAGCAACATGGGAGGTTCCTTACCATCGAGAACATGAACTCCATTATCACTCCTAGCCCCTGAGCTGCTCACTTGATTGGGCTGAGCTTATTATGAACTATGACAAATACCTAGGTTTAAATATGACCAGTTTAACACATGTTAATAGCACGCTGCCTTATCTACACTAGGCTGTTCACACATTAGCGTTAGCTAACCCCTTCCAAGTCCTAATCTAGACAAAACCTTGGTGTCATCAGAGTGGTGAAAATGGGCTTTGGGCCAGAGATGTGGCCTTTAAACCCCCAATGCCATCATCCAACTTTCATTTTTAGAGAGCAACTTTAGATAATGTTTTCACCCCTCAGCCATAAGGCTGAGAAAATCCCAGACAAGATCAATGAGATGGGAACAACAGAGCAGAATAAGAACATGCATATTAATGGTCCCTTGCCTAACCTGGTTTTAATAGTTATCTTCATTCTCTGGTGCTATGGGTTATTTAGCGCGCCCATGCAACATATGTTTTAAACTACAAAGAAAAGTGTTTTAATAGAAAAAAAGAAGCAAATTCATAACCCATATTAACAATCCATATCCAAGTTTATTTGATGATCAAGCAGGAGCTCTGGTTACAGTAAACAGAAGTTCAGTCATAAATACCTTTGGTTTAGTTGGTCCAGTCAGATTTGAGAAACAGCACAATCATCTGAGGGTTTTTCTTCCCCTCTAAATCCTTTCGCTGTGCACCCCGATGTTACTAACAAAATGTCTCTTGGATGGGTTCCTTGAACCCACCAAAAAAATAAAAATAAAATAATTCTGGACTTTGCATTCATGTAATGGGGAAGAAATTTCAGGAGACTGATGAACTCTAAACTGAAACAAAATGATCAGTATGATTGGAGCAACCTCATGACTGAATGGAGGAAATCATACCTGTTGACACTGACATACAAATATGGAGACCATCATGGCACTCTGATAATTGTAATTCTATTGTTATGACTTGTTTTAGGACCTTGGTCTGACTGCACACCACTTTTTCTCTGGTGAAACTCCATTGATTTAATTGAATTGCTCCTGGTTTACACTTGTATAAACAAAGTTCAAAATCAGGCCCTTTCTTTTTCATCTGCAATTTGTGATGTCCTTAGTCAATAACAGAGGAAATCAGTGGACTTGCAAGTTGGGGGAAATGGTAGAAGGGCACGATTGCAACACGTGGGATAAATATATTTAACTACTAGGCCTAGGTGAAATCTAGCACTATCCCAGCAAGATAGAAATTAGAAAATAAACATAATTATCCAGCTGTTATTCAAAAATGAAGTTAGACCCTACTTACCTTAGAGAAGTGAATTATGTCTGAGTGAAAAATGCCAGTCTAAAAGTCCCCGAGAGCCATAGACCCATTGCTATTCATTGTACAGCACTGAATAAGCCAGCTAAATGGTTACATAAAGGGTTATATCCATGCCAGAGGCATTAAGAAATA
Source organism: Gopherus flavomarginatus (assembly GCF_025201925.1). NCBI lineage: Eukaryota > Metazoa > Chordata > Testudines > Testudinidae > Gopherus > Gopherus flavomarginatus. The sequence continues at coordinate 181,246,885 of NC_066619.1, forward strand.
CACAAGTGCTACAATGATTGCAGTTCTTCCAATTACAAACACAGTGATCCTCTAAGCATTCAACAATCATGGGCTTGCCTCCCTTTGCACTCCATTACAGTACCTGCTTACACTCTCCCTCAACATTCCACGTGGCATCAGGGACCAAATACTTACCCCCTACCACTCCACCATCAGGGAAATTAAGGACAGCTTCACATACACTGACCTGTGAGAGCCATGGTTGATTTATAGGTTGGTAAAATGCATCTGAATGTTCTTTCTCCTTGATAAGTTCTGTTCCATTAATTTATTAAGTTTTTAATGTACTTTTAAAGTGCTCAGATTTTTCTTTGCACTGGTTTTGTTATTTAATAAAATTCTATTCTTTGGAAAATAATTCATCTTTACTATTCACAACATATGCTGCAGAGTGCATAGCAGCTCTGAAAGCACCCTTACTTCTTACTGTACAGTGTGACACAGCTCATAGGATCAGTGACAAACACTGTAATAATCAGAAATCTACAGCAAGCACTGCAAAATTAATATATGTATTGACAGTGTTATAGTCATAGATATACACCAAGCACCACACAAATCCTAACTGGCCCCAAAACACCAAGGCAGGTGGAGCACAGTACACCACAATGCATTACTGTGGCTCACTGTTAAAGTGCACTTTCAAAGCCTCCCTGAACCATATTGTTGCATGTTGAGTTCTACTAATAGCCTTTGTGTCTGCCTGAGATGACCCATGCCTGCTGATAGTGGGGTGACGACTGGGCATGCTCAGGAGAAGCCAAGCAGCAAATCTGAGGAGCATGTGCCCCCACATGTCCCCCCCCATGTGTTGCCTCAGCTACAGCCCTCCACCTCCATGCTGGTGGCAATTTTTTACCCTTTACTTCACAGATATTATGCAGGACACAGCAAGCAGCTATAACCATTGGGCTGTTTTTTCACTGAGATCCAATCTTATGAGTAAACAATGCCAGTGTCCCTTCAATCCATCAAAAGAGTATTCATCTGTCTTTCCACACCTGCTGAGCCTGTAGTTGAATCTTTCCTTGGTGCTATCAAGGTGGCTGATATATTACTTCATGAGCATGGGGTTGGCTGAGTCCCCGAGGATCACTATTGCATTTCAACATTGTCAACGTTAATGCACCAGTCGAGAAAGAAACTGCTTGTAGCCTTCTGAACAGTCCCGTGTTCTTAAAGATGCAAACATCATGCACACTGATGTCGGTGAAATGTTCCTAGTGATCCAACACTTCCATACCCATAGAAAAGTAGCCCTTCCTGTTGATGTACTCTGGCAAGATGGCCTGGTGCCAAAATAGGGATATGCATCTATTGCACCACAACAATTCAGGAACCACATTGCTGCAAATCCATGCACTATGTCCTGCACATTGCCTAGAATCACAGACCTGCATAGCAGGAGACAATCAATGGCCCTGAACACTAACATGACAACAGCCCCCCCCAGCGGATTTCTCAACACCAAAATGACTTCCCATTGTCTAATAGCAATCCAGTGTTGCAAGTTCCAACAGTGCGATTGCCACTCACTTCTCCGCTGTCAATGCAGCTCTCATTTTGGTGTCCCTGCAGCCACTGTTCATCATTCCAAGCCTGCATTACAATGACATCATATACCAGTTAGGGCTCATTTCTTGGGCCCAGAAGCAGTGCACCATCATCTGCAGCTGCTCTTTGAACGCCAACAACCACCTTGAATTGGTTATTGCTATGTCACACTGCAGTCTGTCCTCCAAGAAATCATCATGCTCCTCACTGGTTTGGGTCATCTTTCGGCTTTGCAAATACCAGAGGATTCTTTGTCCTGAGCTTGCAATGCTTATGACAACAGTGCAGAGCTGTACAGGCTTCATGCTTCTGTCAGGCTGCATGGCATAAGCAGCAGGTCACATAGGTAGGGGGGAGGTGTTGCTTCCCCAAACAGCCAGGCATGTCCTCATCCCCTGCCATCACGCTCCCTGCATGTGGCTGCGGCACCAGTCCTCCCAGCTCCAAGTCCAGCCCCCCAGTGCTCTGGGGCTGCACGCTGCCTGCCGTTCCATGGTTCAGGACTGGGGCCACACACCGCCCGCCCTCCCAGACTGGGGCCACGCACCACTCGTGCTCTGGAGCTGGGGAGGCTGGGGCCACACGCCAACCGACTTACTGCTCCCAGGCTAAGGAGGCTGGGGCCACGTGCCTCTCGGCATTCCTTTGGGGCTGCGGGGGCTAGCCGCAGGACTGGGCTGGTGGCAGCAGTGGTGGGGTGGCTCTGGGCTCCAGTGGAGGGGGGCTTGGCTCGGATGAAGGGGGGCTTGGCTTGGGTTGAAGGGGCAGTGCTCGGAGCTAGCCTCCCCCAGTCAGCAGTTCATGTGCTGCCCATGCTGCATGGGTGTATGGGATTTTGAAAAAAAGGCGTGAAAATTATGGGATATAGATGACATTATGCGATGGAGACAGTGTCACACTGGGAAGTTGACTCCTTGAGCCCAGTCACCCTGTGTAACTCATTTCTGCCCCACCATGCATTGCCAAAATTTCCCAAAAGACAATGCATTGGATGGTGGTGGGCTGCACACTGGGTTACTTACTCATGGCGCACCTGGTGAACATGTGCATTACTGACACAAGGAGCCAAGTATGGACATGCAAAAGAGGTATACTAACTGTGGCAGCTTTATGCCAACATAACTTGCATTGACTAAAGTTTGTAGTATAGAGATGGCCATAGGTAGACTACCAATATTGCACAGTGATACCTCTGAAAATAAAATACACTAAATTATGGACTTGCAAAAGTTTAAATACCACACATATTTCACATAATGCTAATGTAAACCTGAATTGTCATAATATTACCATCATCTGACTAAACTGTTCTGCCATATCAGTAGAAGCTATTGTATATGTAAAGTGTTCTGCATGTTAATTTAGTATAACAGGTTGAAGATCTCGTGCATTCAGTAGTTTGGCATATCCATTAAGAGCATTGTAACCTTACATGCTATTCATCATTGGATTATATATTTACACGCTTGTAAGCAAAAGTAGATGAACCTTCTTGAACCCAACAACTTTCATAGAGTAACATTTTTTGATAAATCTATAAATATCTGAACAACAGGGCAACAGCACCACCCAGTGGCTAGAAACTGTTGATCCTACTTACTAAAGAATATCCTTACCACCATCACTTTCTCGTATATTTCTAAATTGAACATGAACACAGAATTTCAATGAGATCAAAGGTAGAAAGTTTTCAGCAAATGAGATTGACTCACTCTTTGATAATTTTTTATTCCCTTAGTCTGTTTTTACATTTCAACTTTCTATTACAACAGTCCGTGGCCCTTTCACATTATTGACCAAGCAAACTGAGGCCTAACATGCAATTCAATGGCATTTCTCTATTGTGTGTAATTCAATGCAATAACTTTTGAATGCCACATCTGAAAAATTCCAAAATGTCAGAGAATAATCTAGTCATCAGTGGCCAGAAGTCTATTGATTTTGATGAAAATCAGAAAAAACAAATGGGAGAAATGGAGGACACATGGATCTCCTGGTACCTGGTTTGCAGAGCTTCAAACACTTCTGCAAAAATATGTCTGGTGGGAAGAAGGGAGAATGGGGAGGCAAGGAGAGAGGGAAATAGGGACACACACAGAGCTCCTGGCTTAGGGGAGGAGATAGCGAGACACAGAGCCCCTGGTATGGGAAGAAGGGGGGCACACAGAACCTCTGGCAGGGGGCAGAATGGGGACCCAGGTATGAGAGGGAAAGAAAATGGGTGGAAAGGGAGCATACAAGGAGCCCTTGGTATGGGAAAGAAGTACTGAGGTAATGCAGGAATGGGAGTCACAAAGAATCCCTAGCTATGGAAGAATGGGGGACTCTGATATGGGGGAATGGGGAGAAAGTGGAATGAGAATGCACATTGTCCCTGGTATGGGGAAAGGGGGGAATTATAGGTCAGTCAGGACCCCTGGGAAATGGTGGGCCTTACTATGGAGCAAAAAGGGGAGACGGAGAAATGAGGGAAAATGGGTCAATGGGGGACACAAAATCCATGGCATGACAGAAAGGCAGTCATAAGGGGGTCCTGAAACCCATAATGGGAGGGTTCTGAAGGGTTGGTAATGGAGTAATGCAAGATGCTCCCAGGTCTGTGCAACACAGCCTATGGACAAAGTGTGCAACTCCCTAGGCAGAGGTGAAAGTAAGAAGGTACTATCCGGTACAGAGCTGGTACGCTGTTCCGGACTGGACCGGCTTCCCCAGCGGTGATTTAACGGCCCCAGGGCTCCAGCCGCTGCGAGAAACCCCAGGCCCTTTAAATCACCGCCACAGCTCCAGCAGCAGGGCTCGGGGGGTGCTTTAAAAGGCCCGGAGCACCGCAGCAGCCGGAACCCCAGGCCCTTTATTTCGCCGCACAGCCCCAGGGCTCCCAGCCTCCTTTGCAAGTGGTAGCTCTGGGGTGATTTAAAGGCCCTGGAGCTCCCAGCCACAACCGGAGCCCCAGAGCCTTTAAATCTTTAAAGGCCCTGTCTCTTCCGGTTGAGGTCACGCCCCTACTCAGGACTCCGGCATACCCATAAGTCCTTTCAGTTACTTTCACCCCTGTCCCTAGGATACATAAACCAAGAGCAGCCTACGGGCTTCTGTACCCTGACCTGCTGCTGTCCGTCAGTAACCACAGGGCAGCTGAGATTTGCACAGGAGGCCCAAGCTTTGACAGAAGTTGCTCTGGACCAAGGCAGGTAACAAACACACATACACCCCCCCCATACATACATACATACGTATATATATATATATACACACACACACACACACATACACCCCCCCCCCCACACACACACACACACGATGGAATTCGGGGGCAGCCTGTGTATCAGTAACGTTCAGGTAACGGTGCCCAGAGCACGAGGCAGTGACCTCCCCGGCTGCGGCCCCACGCGGATCAGGGCAGGTTAGTAACCGTGGGCCCAGCAGCGCAGCGCGCTTGACACGGAACAACCCGGGCCCTTCCTCCCGCGCTCCCTCATCTCGCGGCACTACAAGGCAACCTGCACCTGCGCAGTTGCACCACGGGCAAGGGGGAACTCGCGCCAATGCGTAGCCACGCCCCTCACCCACGCCGGAAGTACGCCTTACCGGAAGGGGCGGGGTTGCTGTCTTGGCTACAGACAGCCTCGTGGCGGGTGCGGAGGGGCAGCAGTAGCCGGTCGTGGTGGTGGTGGGAACGGGGGCCTGGTTTCCTGCGCGCCGGAGAACGGGCCCCGCCTCGCTCCCAGCCACGGGGCTAAACGCTTCTGCCGCTCTGCTTGGCGCGCGCCCCCCCTGGCTGAGGCCTGGCGCGTGGGTGCTCCCCTCCCCCCAGCCCGAGCGCGCGGGAGGCTCAGAGGAGAACGTGGCGCCGGGGGGATGCTGGTGCCGCGGCCAGAGGCGATGGGGCAGGGGACCGCCACCGCCTTTCCGGTAACGTGGCTCATTGTGTCCCTGCAGGTGGAGACCGGACCGCAGTGGAGCTGCTGCCAGTGGGAGCGGGATGCAGCAGGTAGGAGCCGTCACGCGGGAGGAGGGAGGGATTGAGTTCCGGGGCCCGCACCGCACTATCCACTTCCGTCTCCTCCGAGGGGTCGGGAGCGAGTCAGGCCCTGCGGCCGCTGCTCTGGCACCGGCCGCCTCCACGCTCTCCCGCATGCCGCGTGTGCGTAGGGTGGGATCGTCTCAGTGTCGCCGTTAGGATCAGTCCATGAATCCCTGGGACCTGTCTCCTGTGGCAGCCTCCCTTCCTAGCCATGGAAGAGCAGCGTCTTGCTTTTTGGCAAAGCTTTCACTATCTAATTGGTGAGAGTATCTGACTGGAGCAAGTAACACGTGTGTCATGTCCAGCCTGGGCAGTAATGTGCCTGACTGCTGGAGCCCAGCGGTCCTCACTCTTTCTTCTCTGTGCTCTTTTCCAGGGACTTTGCAGACTTGAGACTCAGAGCAGCCATCTGTTGCCAGGTACGTGCTCTGGCACCGGCCGCCTCCATGCTCTCCTGCCTGCTGCGGCCAGAGGCGATGGGGGAGGGGACCGCCACCGCCTTTCCGGTAACGTGGCTCATTGTGTCCCTGCAGGTGGGGACCGGACCGCAGTGGAGCTGCTGCCAGTGGGAGCGGTATGCAGCAGGTAGGAGCTGTCACGCGGGAGGAGGGAGGGATTGAGTTCTGGGGCCCGCACCGCACTATCCACTTCTGTCTCCTCCGAGGGGTTGGGAGCGAGTCAGGCCCTGCGGCCACTGCTCAGGCACCGGCCACCTCCGCGCTCTCCCGCGTGCCGCGTGTGCGTAGGGTGGGATCATCTCAGTGTCGCCGTTAGGATCAGTCCATGAATCCCTGGGACCTGTCTCCTGTGGCAGCCTCCCTTCCTAATCATGGAAGAGCAGCATCTTGCTTTTTGGCAAAGCTTTCACTATCTAATTGGTGAAAGTATCTGACTGGAGCAAGTAACACATGTGTCATGTCCAGCCTGGGCAGTAATGTCCCTGACTGCTGGAGCCCAGTGGTCCTCACTCTTTCTTCTCTGTGCCCTTTTCCAGGGACTTTGCAGACTTGAGACTCAGAGTAGCCATCTGTTGCCAGGTACGTGCTCTGGCACCGGCCGCCTCCGCGCTCTCCCGCCTGCTGCGGCCAGAGATGATGGGGGAGGGGACCACCACCACCTTTCCGGTAACGTGGTTCATTGTGTCCCTGCAGGTGGAGACCGGACCGCAGTGGAGCCGCTGCCGGAGGGAGCGGGATGCAGCAGGTAGGAGCTGTCACGCGGGAGGAGGGAGGGATTGAGTTCCGGGGCCCGCACTGCACTATCCACTTCCGTCTCCTCCGAGGGGTCGGGAGCGAGTCAGGCCCTGCGGCCGCTGCTCTGGCACCGGCCGCCTCCACGCTCTCCCGCATGCCGCGTGTGCGTAGGGTGGGATCGTCTCAGTGTCGCCGTTAGGATCAGTCCATGAATCCCTGGGACCTGTCTCCTGTGGCAGCCTCCCTTCCTAGCCATGGAAGAGCAGCGTCTTGCTTTTTGGCAAAGCTTTCACTATCTAATTGGTGAAAGTATCTGACTGGAGCAAGTAACACGTGTGTCATGTCCAGCCTGGGCAGTAATGTGCCTGACTGCTGGAGGCCAGCGGTCCTCACTCTTTCTTCTCTGTGCTCTTTTCCAGGGACTTTGCAGACTTGAGACTCAGAGCAGCCATCTGTTGCCAGGTACGTGCTCTGGCACCGGCCGCCTCCGCGCTCTCCCGCCTGCTGCGGCCAGAGGCGATGGGGGAGAGGACCACCACCACCTTTCCGGTAACGTGGCTCATTGTGTCCCTGCAGGTGGAGACCGGACCGCAGTGGAGCCGCTGCCGGTGGGAGCGGGATGCAGCAGGTAGGAGCCATCATGCGGGAGGAGGGAGAGATTGAATTCCGGGGCCCACACCGCACTATCCACTCCCGTCTCCTCCGAGGGGTCGGGAGCAAGTCAGGCCCTGTGGCCGCTGCTCTGGCACCGGCCGCCTCCGCACTCTCCTGCCTGCCGCCAGCAGCAGGAGTGTCGAGTCCGTGTGGCGGCTGGAACCCGCCCTGGGCCTGGTCCCGGCCCCACGTGTGCGTAGGGTGGGATTGTCTCAGTGTCGCTGTTAGGATCAGTCCATGAATCCCTGGGACCTGTCTCCTGTGGCAGCCTCCCTTCCTAGCCATGGAAGAGCAGTATCTTGCTTTTTGGCAAAGCTTTCATTATCTAATTGGTGAAAGTATCTGACTGGAGCAAGTAACACGTGTGTTATGTGCATCCTTGGCAGTAATGTGCCTGACTGCTGGAGCCCAGCGGTCCTCACTCTTTCTTCTCTGTGCTCTTTTCCAGGGACTTTGCAGACTTGAGACTCAGAGCAGCCACCTGTTCCAGGTACGTGCTTTGCTTTAAATCTGGGCTCCAGGCTGAGATGAAGTCTTGTAATAATTTAAAAACAAAAACAAAAAAGCCTGCTTGATCTGGGGTTAAGGCTGAAACTGATTTGCCCAGTGTTGTGGGTGGTGTTAAAACAACTGGGTTAGACTTAACTGTTCCACGGTGTGGTGGTTTGGAATGTGTATCCTAGTCAAGTGCAGGCTGAAACAAAAATCTGAACCATGATAAAATAAATAATTTGGAATAGAAGTCGATAAAAACTGAGGAAATTAAAAGCTAAGTCTATATAAAAATTGTTTGATAAGATTGCATTTAGCTATTAATGCTCATCGTGTCTTTCTTACTCAAAGGAATAGCCTTGTTCACGTTTTAGTTATATTTTAGCCATTTCCTGTCACTTCAGTGGGAGCCTAAATATGCTGCTTTTTTTGTATGTGTTTTGACTTATTGGATGTTTCTTATATGTATTACAAATAAACATCTGTGTGATTAAAAAGGCTACTGTGTGGTTTGTTTTTTTTTCAGACTGATTAATACAGGTGACCTGAAACTTGGGAGACTTTTAGAAACATACCCAAATTTTGTTGCTTCAGGACTACTTTTAATACTTGAAACTGGCTGGCACAACAAAACATCTTAACAAAATCCAGTAGTGCAAAATTACTTACTTTCTAGTCAATCCAGCAAGATAACTGTATTTATCTAATTTGATTGTAAGCTTCAAAATTGCCTGTAAGTATGCCATAGGATGTAGTGATAGTCTTTTAATCTTTGTTGTTGGAAGCACTTTCAATTACTTCAAACTCTGTTTTTTGCAGGACAAACATTCCTAAGTTGTGAGGACTTTGAAGAAGGTGTAGTAAACAACACAGCCAGACTTGTAGAAACTTGAAGTAAAACAAGTTTGCCCAAGGGCCATTTAAAATAAATCAACCCTTTTGGTTGCTGATTGGAAGGAGAGCCAGCAGGGAAAATTGTACTATTTGCTTTGGAAAGTGGTGCAACATAACCCAACCCAAGAGAGGCTGCAGCCAGCCAGCAAATGAGCAAGTGTTAAAAGACCTGTCTAATAAATGCCAAAATCTGGTTTGGATGTGGGTAGTGAAAATTGGAGTTTTTTGGATGGGTCCTAAAAACTTGAGATGCCCTTTCGTTCATGAAGACTGTGCTTTTAAAAGTGTCTTTTCATAGTTCTGCATACAGCCTCCTGGAAGCTGCAGTGCATTGCCTTTAGACTTCCATGCCAGCTGACTTGATGCGGCAGTGTGGCTGGCAGTCCAGCAACTAAGAGGGTTGCTAGCACAAAAGCAAAAGAGTTTCTAAAGCTCCTGCTGCAAAAATCATTTTTTCTTCATCTCCCTTCCTCCCCCTGTATAAATATGTATATACAGACATGTAATTTCTTTCTCCTGCAAAAAACTAATTATAAAAGTATGACTTAATTTTACAACACCCCCAAATTCTTGTTGAATTGATTTCACTGACTATTTATAATCCAAATATTGGACAAATAACTTGAGATCATGTGCTACATTTGTTAAAGAAGTGAAATTAGAAAGAACAAGTGAAACTGTCACTCTTCAGAACAGCCACAATTCTTGTCTCAGAAATTAATAGTCCTTGCTAACTCTAGCAGGAGAACCACACCACTACAGATATTTGAAGTATTACATTCACAAAAGTACTAGGCCATTTGAAGAAAATACATTGATTACACAACTTCCTGTATATTCTTATTGCACGTGTCATACTTCCTTTTTTAGAGCTACTGCCATGTAGGGCCATATCTACACAAGGAGTGCTGTGTCAGTATAGATACGCCAGTATACAGTTTATACTGGCAAAAGCATAGTTTTGGTGCTGTCTGTGGTAAGGACTTGAGCCAGCACAACTGTGTTCTCAGATCATACTGGATCACCCCACACTGTTGTAGCTATGATGTAGTAAAAGTTTATAGTGTAAACTTGACCTAATGCAGCTCATTGGTGCAGGATACTTCCAGAAAACTGAATGTGCCAATGCCTGCCAAGGTTATTTTGAAACTTTACAGAATGACATAAGTCATGAAGAACATGGTATGTTGTGGTTAAACAGACTTCTATGAGAATTTCTGAACAGTAGTTGAGCACCATTCCAGGCCGATAGTAGGTATTAAACAACTGAAGGAGAATACTTAGCTGCTTGTAATTTATCATACATGTGAAACACATCAAAGGATAACTAATATTAAGCTCTTAAATAGTCAAGTATTTCTCTTTTAGATTTCAAGGAGGTTCACCTAGATAATTCAGGAAATGGGTTTTGTCATTATTAATGCATTGTTAAGTCTTTAGATGTAATGAGCTACAATTTTCTGTTTTTAAATCCCCATAACAAGAGGAGAGTTTTACATATGTCTTTTGAGGAAGGGAAACAATGTGCCTTTTACTGAAAGGCATTCTTTTGAATATCTGCATTCAAACTAAAGCTTTCCCAACAGATAACTGAAAAGCTTGGTTGAACAGATATCACTGTACTGAAATGTTCTCCAGTAGTTACTTTTAAAAAGCAGAACACACCAAATTATTGGTTATTAAACTTCTGTTTTTTTAAAGCTTTACCAAAGGCCATTTAAGTATGCTCAGTAAAGTAGCACATCTGTCATATAAATGCTAGTGGTCCTTCAGTTACTCCTCACTTTGTGTTTGAGCAATGCACTAACATCTCATAAAGAAAACAAGCTTTAAACATGGGTGTCTGTAACTGTTAATTTGCTACTTTAATTTTAAATTTAGCAGAAGGGTGGTTAAGTTTGTTTGGATTCCTAATCATGAGTTTTGAACTCAGTTTTTCACAATCAGTTTAAATATACATAACTATGCTAGGTCAAATAGAATGCTCTCCAACTAAACAAATCCCTTAAAAGCATTTGTTCTTCCATCTGGGAATAAATGTTCTCACTAGCAAAACCAGTGATGGAAACTAGGATACATATATATCTTTCAGGGGTTTGTTACTAATCTCATCCGCTGTGATAAAATGCCCTAAGTCTTGTCTGTGGCTTCCACCATTGCTTATGCTAATGATGCATTATTATTCCATTTCATAGCCATAGAGACAAGGTTCTCATATTTTTAACTCAAGAGTTAAAAATAGTTAGACCAAAAGTGTGCAAAACATTGGAGAGTATATTGTAGTTAGCAATCCTGCATTGGCAGAGGTATTTATCTCGAGTCTATTGTTTCTTAATTTCTATCAATATATCAAGACTTGTTTAGCTGGTTCATGTTAGATTCCAGAAGAAAATTCCACTCAGTGGTTATTCCCTAAAGGAAAACTTGTCTGGATATGAAAGGCTTTGGAGACAACTGATTCACAAAATTCTTCAAAGTACACTTTTCCACCTATTAAAATTCATACCATTGTAAACTGATTAAATATAGTGTGACACACTTCCTGTATTAAAGTTTGCACATAAATTATTCACTGGATTATATATGTTGACTTTAACCTGTGAAGAAGGGTTCCAACAAATGTGGCAGCTTTTATTATACCAGTTCACACTATACAGGTTCACTGAAAAAAGATATAGTAAAACGTAAGACAACTCCATTTACTTTAGATAATAAAAAAGGCATGTTATCTGGATAAAAGTTTTAGTGCAACATTTTAAAATCTAGTTCAGTGATTCTCAAACTAGCAACCCAAGGAACCCCATTTTGATATAAAAAATTTTGCCGACCCCCAAACCTGCTGCTCACCCCCAAGCCCTGCCCCCATTTCACCCCTTTCCCGAAGCCCCACCGCTGCTCCTTCTCTTCCTTCTCCTAAGTGTGTGCCATCCCTGCTCCTTCAGCTTTTTCCCACTGTCTCCTGCAGTCAGCATGCAGGAGGTGCTGGGAGGGAGGGGGAAGAGTTGATCAGGGCCCATAGATCCCCTGCAGTACCCTCACACAGCCCCAGGGGTATGTGGAATTGCTGATCTAGTTAATTACCGAAGTCAAGCTTCTCATGAAAAGAGCCCAGTAAGCAAAAAACTAATGGACTGCTAGGAAATCTAAATGGATACTACTCTGCTACATGATGACTTTTCTTAAATTCTCCAGATCTGATCCTTGGTGATTCAGGTTCTGAAAATCAGACAATTCCACATCCCCACTCCTAACACCTTTCTTTCCTAGCTTATTGTGCTGTATAGTCTCTACTTCACTACAAAATTCTCAAATCAATGCACCATGTATGGCAAGGGTTCTATGATACAGATTTTTTTGTTAAATTTTCTTCCCTTTCATTCAGTAGATTCACTTTAGTTATTTTAAACAAAAAAGATTTGTGTATGTAAGCAATGAAACGTTAACTTTTAGATTGCATCGGCTGATTGTTTCACATAATAGTAGGCTCTCCAGATGTTGAACTCAATATATTTATTTGCATTTGTTTTATGTTATCCAAATAGTGCAAAATCACAGAAAGTTGTACCAATACTGTATAAAAGCACCTGATTATACTAATATAGCACCAATTCCAACAAGATGTTTAAATTGGGTATGGCCCTTTAAAACATTAATTGCCATTAAATTAAGGGCCAAGTCTGAATAAGAATTACATCACATATAGGGAGTCTACAATATTGCCACAACTCTTTTGCATGCTAACGAAGGTGTGTAATTGGGTAACAGTAATAGAACTGGACGTGTACATGACATACAGACATGAGTGTAACACACAGTTACACATCTATCATACATTACTACAAGCATTGCATTTTGTGCACACAAGGCCACAACACATTGTCACAACTGGAATTCCCAGGATAGGGAAGGGAAACATATACCATTAAATACTGGTTACTTGTCACAATATTGTACAATCATAATGTGGTGACACAGAACTGCCACATTTTCACACTTTTGAATGTTCCTTGGCCCACAAAGGTTTCATTACATCTTTTAAAAAGTGATCGTTTGTCAAAGATGTCATGAACAAAGAAAATATTTGTGTATAACAGTTTAGAATGCCCTTAATGTGCATCCCATTTATCCTAGAAATAGCACAAGTTTCGTGTTTGTGTATCTTGAATAATTTTGGGACCACTAACAAAGGAAGGTTAGTATAACAATGTTATAACGTAGTGACTGTTTCTTATGGACTAATAAATAATTTTGTGTAATTAATACTTGTATTGCCACATCAATAAGGGTTGCATTTTTCACTGAAATACTTTTTATAGTGTTTAATCATAGGTTTCTATAGTCTTGAGAATAGTAGAGAATCAGCCGAGGAAACAAATGAATGCTTTTTGGGGGGTACAGGTCTATGAAAACTGGCTATTTTGTTATTTTTTAGTCATACATTTTGAAAAGAAAAATCTTAGAATTTGAAAGGACTAACCTGCAGTCATACAGCTTTAGGCTCTAATTTTTTTTCTCATGTCATAAATTTAATGTGAACAAGCTGATTAGGAATTGGATGAAATATCTGCAAAGAAATATGTTGCAGGTATTGGTATTATGTAGCTGCCAGACTGGACCTACAGTGGGTGTGCATGAATGGACTCTGAATGTGTCCACTCTTGAGCAGTTTGCCTGTGCAGTTTTCATTATTGCCATTGCATCAGCCAGGAGAGTAAGTGAATTGAAAGCCCTTGTGGCTGACTCACTTTTTTATTACTTCTTTTCGTAAGGACAAGATAGTTGTCAGTGGATTAAACAATGTACTGCTGAGTTCTACACATTGGCAAACGTCCCTATGCCTGCTGCAATCCAGCTACATTTCATTACAGCTGTGGCTACTTCCTTTGTCTTAGGCAGGTGCCAGATGCTGAAATCTTGCAAAGCTGCAACATGGACTTAGGTGTATACTTTCACCTAGCACTATGCTCTGGACTTGGCTTCTAGCCTGGATGCCAGATTTGGCAAGGCAGCGCCTCAGTCTATTCAACTAGGAATCTGTCCCTGCCCCCATGTTAGTTTCAGCACTACTTATCGGTCTATCCCTTAAGTGAGAATATGCAGAACCACTCAAAGAAATGAAGGTTACTTACTTGTATTTGGAGTTCTTCAAGATGGGTCTGCATATTCATGCCTCCTACCTTCCCTTCTCTGACAGAGTCATTGTTATTCTGTCTCTTGCTTTGCAGTGGAAGGAACTGAGGTGGTGAGGGCATTCCACCCCTTATAGCCTCGCTCACAGTGCATTGTGATGCTGATGGGAAGGGTGGGGGATACAAGAGCACCCTGGCTCAGTGGTTCCCAACATTTTCTTTGCCAGGGCACCCCTCGAGCTTCAGGGGCTCTTCCCCCCCAACTGGTGGCTACAGCGGGGAAGGGGAGGGACAGAGAAGCCAATCCCTTGCTCACACAGAGGAGGGACATTGAGCTCTGGTTGGTTGCTCCATCCCTGGAGGAGGCTGGGCAGCGAGGGAGACAGCCAACTAGAAGGTGGCTTTCCCCCAGGTCCTCACATGTACTTGTTCAAAAAATTCCGTGGCACACTTGTTTGACGAGGGTGGCATATCAGTGTGCTCTGGCACACCAGCTGGGAAACACTGCTCTAGCTCACACTGTTGGAACAGGTGTTTGCTGTAAGGCACCAAAAGGCAGTGAGTACCTATAAGTGTGGAGTACCTTTAAGTGTGAATATGCAGACCCATCTCAAAGAACTATTATAGGTAAGTAACCTTCATTTTTATTCAAGGAAAATTTTTGGATTATCCTATCTCCTTTAGGCCAGTGCTTTTTGTGCATCCACAGTTTTTAGTGGATGTCAGGATAGGACAATGTAATTCCCATCAAAAATAACGTGTTTTTTGGCATTTCTTTAAAGGAAGATATTCTGTGTTTCTGAAATTCAAATACACTGCTATCTCCCCCGCCCCCTTTTTTTTTTAATCTGGCACCTGTGGGTGTACAGGGCACATTATTTGCCGGAATTTTACTCTACCCCACTGCATTGACCAGTTGTTCTTGGACATTGTGCATTATTTGGAGAGTGTGGGGGACGCTAATCTGTGTGGACATTTGTTCTGAAGAATTGGGTTTTAATTATTGGCAGGTCTTGCAATCAATCTGCTCTACTGAAGGGTGTAGACCTACTGTGTTACTTAGAATGATCCAGGGACAAATGCGACCTGTGCATGCAAAGCCTGTGCTGTGCTTATACCTGAAACATACATGAGAATAGAAAGACAATGCCTTTTTTAAGATTAGAGGAGTTCTAAGTGGGGCAACCATCAAACAAAGTAGGTTAGTCTGGAAGTGAGGATTATAAGTAATTCTCGGAGGAACCTGAAGCATAAATGCCAGTGCAGTCTTCCTGTGGGGCATAACTAGTATATTGAACTCTGAAATTGTCCCAATCCAATATTGGAGTAAAATGTTGGCCCCTTTTCCCCTCCAATCTTATGTATATTGCATTTTCCCATGCAAATATAAACTTTTGCTCAACATGAGGGAAATTGCACATTAATCTAACTGTACAAATAGTGTGAATATGCATCCTTGATTCAACAAAAATAAAAACATGCAAAACAGAAGAATGTGTCCATTTCCTACCCAGTGTGGGCCCCAGCTGTGCATTGGCTGTGCTGTTCAAGCTGCCTCATCTAACTCAGAAACTTCCTTTTACTGTTTGAGTCGGGATGATCACAGTTTGGTCACACTTTTTATCCAGGGTACAAAGGAAGAGACTTTGGTGTAGACACCTGGAGAGTCTTTCATTCCACAGCCGTAACCCCAGGAAGTCACCCCATACACAACCCAACTTTCCCCTGGACGTTCACACATGAGTGGTCCACCACTGTCTCCCTGACAACTGTCCACATGTTTCTGTTCTTGGAGGTTTCCAGCACAGAGCATCCTCCCTGTGAACCTTCTCTTATAACGCTCTTCACAACGTCTCTTAGGAAGCAGGGAGATGGCAGCTTGTTGTAATGTTCTTGAATAGGCCCTTCCTGCAAAGAAAGACCAAATAACACGCATTAAGATATTTATGATCACCAAATCAGGTATGATTTCACTGAATTTACTAATGTGGCTTAAATATTGCTATACAATGTTACAACATTAAGTAAAAGTGAAAAGGATGCATACCTCAACTCCCTCAATAGACTGCAAATTGTAAGTAAGACATTTGGTTTAGCAGTACTTGTATCACAGATACTTCACAAGACAGGATTTTTTTTGTTATATTTTAGGTAATTGATTCTACAAAAATATAAGCTATAATACTTAAATGTAGTGGTTTAATGGCTATGGGGCTGCTAGGTGTTAAAATATCAAATGAGTTCATGCTTTCAGTCTGGTTCCTAGTAAACAGTTGGCCAACTATGAATCTGCTCTTACAAAAAATTACCATCACTATGTGATAGTCTCTCTGAGAAATTAAAGTCAATGAGACCATTCTACCCTGTTCTCCCAAGAAATGATTCCTGAAGGTTAGAATTGAGAGACATGGTAGAGAAGTTAGCACTGCTACTGCATAAATAGACTCCAGAGTTGTCAGTCTAGCACAGGGGTCAGCAACCTCTGGCACACAGTAAGCACCCTGGTGGGCCGGGCCAGTTTGTTTACCTGCCGCGTCCACAGGCAGGTAGACAAACCAGCCCACTCGGTTGATCATGGCTCCCACTGGCCGTGGTTCGCCACTCCAGGCCAGTGGAGGCTGCGGGAAGTTGCGCAGGCCAAGGGATGTGCAGGCTACAGCTTCCAGCCACCCCCATTGGCCTGGAACGGTGAACCATGGCCAGTGGGAGCCGCGATTGGCCGAACCTACAGAAGCGGCAGGTAAACAAACTGGCCTGGCCCAGCAGGGTGCTTACCCTGGCGAGCTGCATGCCAGAGGTTGCCGACCCCTGATCAAGCACCTTTCATAAACAAAAGTTCTTAATTAAACTTAATTAAAAGTTCTGTCTCAAATCTCAATGTTGTTTCAACATATTTTCAGTCTCCTTTTGTCAAAACAAAATATTTGTCTCCAGTAAAGTTCATTCAGAAGGAACTACATTGTCATGTAGGATGAACATTTTTTAATGTTTGGTGCAGTAAGTAGTGGCAAATCTTCAAATTCAACTAACTTCAAAAGATTTATTTTATGTAAATATATATACATGGGAGAATTTTTGGAATACCCCAAATGGTTATTTCACTTTAGAAGTAGAGGTCCAAGCAAGATTCCATATTTTAAGTCATTTGAATATTTTTTTCTGTAACACATCATAAAAACTCATCTCGTGCCTCATGATTCTCCCTCAGCTGAAAAAAGTGACAAAAGCAGCATTTTTTGTTTTTAAAAAAAATCCTTAATTATCTTTGTATAACAACTTGATTGCAGAGAACATTTAAAATCTCAGTAAATGTTGCAGTGATGTAATTTATTGCATTTAAAGTAAGTTTTGAAGTAGCTAATATTTCCATTTAAATAGAAGTTCTAATCTAAGTGGTACTACTTCAGAGCTGTTATACAGTGAATTAAATAAAACGCTAAGAGGTGTATTTTTTTGGCAAAACATACAGTACTTGAAACCTTTCTTCCCAGTTTTTAGTTCTCCGTATTTTCAGTATGCTCTCATAGATATCTGCGCATACATGCACACAGATTAATGAATGTAAAAAGAAAGAACTGATATTTAACCACATTTTCTTGCCAGTTTTAATGAGTCAGAAGACTAAAAGATAAGAAGTTGTCTTCTTTTTGCACTGTCATGAACCCAATAAAAACATAAAAGTAAAACATAGTTATTAATTTACAAAGGAACTGAGCCTTCTGGAGAAGAAACTCCTATCCACACTCAATAAAGTAACAGGACCTGCTAGGTATCCAAAAATCTGATTGTAGAAGTGTTTTACCTCCCCTGCATCTTTAGTAGGATTTTCTTTCATCCAAATCTAGCTGCTGAAATTTGGGATTTGGAAAATGGCAGTGGCAGCAATAGAGGAGAAAGAAAGTGTGCTGGATTCTGCATTACACATGTGCTGTGGCCATTTTTCATTTGACATCCTGGTGTTATTTAAATAAATTAGTATAAGCATTTCTGGTCCTCATTAATAAGCCTGAATTTGGCAGAGGTGGTATTGTGTTTTTAAAGAATTGTGAATGTGATTTTTGATGGGAGGCTGTAGGAGTGAGTGGATGATTTAACAGTACCGTTTATGTAATTAATCCTGCAGTCTGGGAGAGTGAAGAGACAACGTTATAAGCACAAACTAAATTAAAAGAAACTAGTGCTTTTATTCCTCTATAATGATGGAGGGTAGGATGGGGAGAACAAACAAAAGCTTTTATCCTATTTTAAAATGAGGGAACCTGGTACGGTTATTCCACTGTGAATATTAGAAATAGTAAATTGAACAACTGATTGTTTAAGAAGTAGTCCAAATCTTTATTGTGGGTGAGGCAGAGGAAAATTTGGGTGTATTTAATATACAAATCACTCTTACCTGTGTCACCCCACCCAGTGATATAACAGTTGGGGGCAGTTTTCTGTGGCCTCTCTCGCCTCAGTGGCAAACATGCAGGTAAGACATGGGTGCTGAATCTGGCACACTGTTCTTCTGGTCCCTGCAACCTCACTAGTGCAATATCATAGTCGTTGCTGTCAGGCCTGTATTCTTTGTGCAGCATGATCTGTTGGACTCCAATTTTCTGCTCATACTCCTCAGGAACCAATGTGTGATAATCTCCAACTCGTACGATATAGTTCCTAGTGTTGTTGCCATACCTGAGAATGAGATCAGGGCTCATATCACACAAATTCACAACCTAAATAGACAAACAACTGTGACCAAAGCATCTCTTTACTAATCATATAGATGACACCACCAAAGTAGTTTTATTAGTGGTAAACCCAATTATCTCTACTACTAGCAGTAAATATGCCCAAAGGCTTGTGATGGGATATTAGATGGGGTGGGAGCTGAATTCTTTCCTGGGTGTCTGGCTGGTGAGTCTTGCCCACATGTTCAGGGTTTAGCTGATCACCATATTTGGGGTCAGGAAGGAATTTTCCTTCAGAGCAGATTGGCAGAAGCCCTGGGGGGTTTTCGCCTTCCTCTGCAGCGTGGAGCACGGGTCACTTGCTGGAAGATTCTCTGCACCTTGAAGTCTTTAAACCATGATTTTAGGACTTCAGTGGCTCAGGCACAGGTTTGATACAGGAGTGGGTAGGTGAGATTCTGTGGCCCATGTTGTGCAGGAGGTCAGACTAGATGATCATAATGGTCCCTTCTGACCTTAAAGTCTATGAGTCTATAACTGAATATCTGTTATAATTAGAGCTGGGCAGGAAAAGATTTTCTTGTCCTGCAAAAAACTTTTGAGATTTCAAATATTTTCCTGTTCCTGTAACAAACTTTTGAAAATATTTTGATTGATGGAGAGAAATATCTACCCAAGATAGCTGGTGATTAAGGGACACAGCTAGAATGTGAGAAACCTAGGGTCAAGTCCCTCTCTAAATAAGGCAGGGCAGGGACTTGAATTTATGTCTCCCACATCCCAGATGTGTAACCCTAATTACCAGGTCATCAGCTATTCTGGGATTTCTTTCTCTGGTTTTGAGCAGAAATTCCATCCTGGACCTGAGAAACTTTCCTGACGCAAGTTTAGTCAAAACTAATCCGTTCCCAGGAAAAGTTGCAACAGATCAGCATTTTCTGATGAAAAAATAATTTAATAAAAAATTTCCTGACCAGCTCTAATTCTAAATTCAGGCTTCTTTCCTGGCCTTCCCCTATAAAATGACATGTTATAGGGTCAAATTCTACAGGCCTCATTCAGTTCTTACTCCAGAAAAGCTTGTATTGCTTGTGGAATTCAAGGGGAGTTTAACCTGGGTAAAAACTTAATCCCGCAGGATATGGCCCAATATATTTATTTATTACATTTTTAACTAAGCAGGAAGAATTATTTAAAATTGCAACAATATAATATGAGGTATTTTCTACATTTTATGTGAAGGTTGCTTTATAATACTGGAGAAATGAAGTAATGACTGTTGAACATAAAAGTCTTTTACAGAAAACCTCCTTAACAATACTAATATTGTTCTTTCTTTGAAATACTCTTATCCACCATACTGAACGTCCTTTGTGGCTGGAAATTACAATACAAAAAAATTCAGTTGACCCATAATAGTTGAAGATTACAGAGATGTAAAAACTGATCTTGTATTTACATAGATCTTTCTTAAAATACTATAGAAAAACTAACATGTGAGTCTGCATGTTCAGAACATACTATTCATGAAGCTTTAATAATCTCATCCCTGAAAAATAAACTAATGAAGAATTTTCCCCTCTTTTTTTCCAGCTTGGATTTATTAGGTTTATTGGAAAGGTATTTAACAAAACGTCTTGGGGCTATCTTTTTAGCAATACTCAACTTACTATTTAGACAACAAAGCATCAATCTGTTGATATCTTATCAGTGGATCCATTTTCATTAGGGAGTGGCCTTGGAGAATTCTGAGTATTAATGCTAATGCCAAAAATCATCAGCAACAATAGGAATGCATCCCTTCAATTAAAGGAAGGGAAAAAATAGTACTCCCTTTATTGATGTCTTATTTCAGTAGATTCAGAGGCTTTTGGTCCTCTCTACCATGTTTGATTGTTTCCTGATCTTATTTCTAAGGCACCTCACCAGAGAATGAAAATTTTAAAATAAGTTTCTAAATCTTCACTGTTAAACACCTCATGGTTTCTCCAGTAATAAAAGGTGCTATTTGACCTTATTTGACCTTGTTCTGTGCCTGTTCAAATAAACGACAAAATTCCCACTGACTTCAGTGGGAGCAGGATTGGGCCCTAAGATATCCTATTTACTCTGGTATTGCTTCGAAGGAGATTTTCCACAATAACAAAGTCCATCAGGCCACAACTGGTTTCTGGAGCATGATACATCATCTGAACTATGACATCAGTGGCGAAGTCCAAAATTCTGCATCAAAGCAGAACTGTCAAAATCCCCGACATCTGCTGCCTGTCAGTAATGCTAACCATTTCCTGCTCTGAGAGTCCCACCAAGAATCCCACTCTTCCATGTCCGGATCACCAGATACTTTATTTTAAACAGGGCAAGGCTATTGACTGCACTGAGTCACTACATACAGCATGTGAGTTAATGGTTAGTCTCAGGTGTGCTGATTCAGATTTCTAGGTTACTATTGTCTTTATTTCAATGCCTTATACACTAAGTAAAAGCAGTTAGAGTGACAATTAAGTTTTAAAGCAGTAGGCCTAATTGGTCTTTTAAAAACCTTTACACTCTAATTTTATTATATCACTGATGTGTAGTTCTACACTGGTCTCAGATAGCACTGATATCTCTTCCTGCGTTTCCTTTTTACTGCAACTGTTAACTATTACGTGTATCATGTGTACCAACACAATAAGGTACTAGGTTGAGAATCAGGAGACCTGAGTTCTCACTGTTGCCCCTCCTATGTGAGCCTGGACAAGTCTATTTCTGTGCCTTATTTTCCCCATCTGTTTTACTCTCTTTCATAAAGCACTTTGAGATCACAGAGTATAGTTGAATTTTTATATATGCTGCTACAATAGGTTAATTGTGTTAAATAGCAGAGTCCCTGCCTCACATAGCTTCATGTTCTGTCTGTTTTCTGATATTATTTCACAATTCTTCTTGACTTGTATAACAAACGTAAACATATTTTTTGGTACATCTTGGCTATTGCTGTGGCTCTAGAACCTGAGAGTGGTTATGGGGTTTGTTTGCTTTTTTTGTTTGTTAGTTTGCTAATGCTGCCAGGGAAGTTGTTAGAAACTGTTGTTTATATACAAGTATGTTAAATGAGCTCCAAAAATGGACTAAGGTGGTAAATTTTCATAGGTTGTATGCAAATATTTTCAGCAATATTTCTTGAAATCTATAGCGCTCGAAGTGCTCCTAAATATTCATATAAGCATGTGCTTTATTAGTGAAAAACACTAGTATGCCTGTAAATACGGAAAATTTTAGCAATGTAATGAATCTGTTTCCTTGTTTAATCATGGTATGCCTAGCTCTGCATGAAGGTGCAGAAGTAATTCAGTAAGCACATGAGTAGTCTTTGCTGCCTGATCACTATAAGAAGCATAGGATAATAGGCTGCAGAAGTAATGATGGTACCTTCTGGAGAGTGACTTAAGGATTTCTGTATCAGTTGCAGGGTAAACTCAGTAAAAGGCTATCAGATGTGGCATTACCAAATCAAGGTCTCTTTAAGTCAATCAGAGCCAAGTTCATTTTAGAAGAAAATGCTTGAGGCTGAGTGCTAGTATATGACACCCATAGTAATGAAACTTCTTGGAGGCTTTTCACACTCTGTTTATAAGGCTTTGATTTTGTTCCCACTTGAAGTTAATGGAAAACACTCCACAGTGATGTACATTGCAACTGGAACACTATCAAAGTCAAACTCCATTTCATCTTTCTTACTTCTCATCTGTGAAATTATCATAACAGGAATAAACATACCTGTTCAGAAACATTTTTACACGCTGACAAAGAAATAGCTCCGCAGTTATCCCTATGTAGCTCACAAAGCTGGACAAGGTCAAGGTAGTTGAATGGTTAAGGCTGCACAGTTTGAGCACAGTCTCCCTTCACTCTTACAGAGATTATTTACAGAACAGATGTAATGCTTGGAATGTAAAGAGTGTCCTGACACTGGAATGGATTAGGTTGCCAGCCAAATACTTTTCCTCCAGTGTCACCTCTCCCAGTGGGCGAGCTTACATACTCGCAGGATAACAGTTTGGCTGATGTTACCAACATATTGGCCAACTTTTTAAATTTTCACTGAAGAAACTAAGAATCTAGAAAGGAAACTGATACAGAATTTCTCCTTTGTAACACTAAATGGCTCATTTAAGTGTGGTCTAATATAAGAGATGATTATATTTTCACTTAAATGCAACCACAACCTACAAAAATGGAATATATATTATTTTCTTTTGACCTCTCACTTGTTTTCTCTGCTCAGATTTCTTAATTTTATGACGATATATAAACATTTGGTTGATTCTCACTCTGGAAACCAAATCACGCAGTATGTGTGCCTAATCAATTTAGGAAAAGATGCTCTTTCCTTTGCCACTTACGCAACGCTAGATAGTCCACTAATTTTTGCCTGTATTTTTAACTGCTGATCTCATTGCCATTAATAGCTCTCTATTCCCAATGGAAGCCTATAAACAGCAACATACTGCCACAGATAATCCTTGATAAAAGTTAGAAAACATTATTTAAGTGATTTTATTAGTATATGTCTAAATGTCCCTATGGTATTAGGATAGAAAGATGCAAAGTCACTAGCATTAAAAGTAATATCCGCCACTGGCGTAGTGTATCAGTCAGAGGCATACAAATTTTAGGTATACTTTTGTCTGCTTGAATGAAACCATTGAATAGTTGCCCATGTAATACTGGTAATTATTTGGGAAAATGCTCATTTTTTACACAAACAGATGTTTGTCCACCCATGCACCCATTTTGTATATTCAAATAAGGGTTTTGTGCATACAAATGAGTGCAACTATATACTTTTCAGATGTATTTTCAGTGACCTAATGGAAATTTAACCTAATTTCAAATGGTGAGAGGAACCTCTTATCTTGTATAATCTGGATTTTTTTTTAAATTAAAAGGTTACAGTTGCATTTCAGTAGATATAGATTTGTCCACAACATTATAGTGTACAAATTTGAGTTTGTGCCCTAATGTTTGTCACTGAATTCAACATTTTGAAATCTGCTGGAGGTCAAAATAGTGCTAAATATCTGACACCAGCTATATGACTTAATGTCAGATATCAGACTGCTTTCCTTCTTCCTTCAGTACAGGTTTAATAAGAACCTCATTTTAAAAAATATTTTTAAAAAGTTTCTTCTGATTGCTAAACCAGTACTACCGCAGAAAGGAAAGTAGTTTATGATCTCTGATATTGGACTCTATACTGCCAGTTGAGTCTCAGCTGGTACACATTTAGCAGGAGAAACTTGCTTATCTCTTTGTCCTCTTTCCCCTGCCTATTGAAGGTCGTCTTCCTCACATAACAAGAGGAACTGCATTCTCCTTAGTTTGCGCACTGCTTGCTTCTTGTGTTATGGATCTTGTTAATTTTTAGCAATATGGTGAAAAAACATGAGATTCAAGAAGGCTGATTTGAATAACAAACTGTAATTTCCAATAAAATGTAACAGGGTGAGAAAGGCATCTTCTCATACAAATGCACAGAAGTGTGAATTAGCTACAGTGCTGCTAAACCAGGGCTAAATGAGCTGTCTGAATACTGATTTACCCTACTCCAGTGCACAGGCATTCACACAAGTCCTGTATAGACTGCTCAGAATTGACTTTGATCTGTTGACAATGATCTTTTGTTCTTTCCAATGACTCTGAATGTAATTACGCATTTTGCCAAATTTAAACATTGCACAAGGGCCAATACAAAAAAGAGACAGACATGTCTAACAGATAGAGGAAGACCTCGTTCTATTCTCAACTTTGACATTAACTTTCAGTGTGACACCAGGCATTGAGCTGCTCTGCGCCTCAGTATCCCCATCTGTAAAATGAGATTAATATTAACTTCCCAGAGGCATGGGGAAATTTACTTCATTAATGTTTAAAAAGCACTTCGCGATCCTTATTTCTTTTCATTAACAGCACTGGATTTATTTCTGCTAGTTAAGCACTGCTCTGTGTTGGAACATCCTGGCACACAGGGAGTGAATCCATTGCTATATCTCTTAAAGGGATTTGATGTATTCCATTTGAGTGCTGGTCAGCTCCTCCAGCTTGTGAACATGTGTACTGGGGCACTGGGGGTGGTATATGGTTCTATCTCCTCTCCTGCTTCTGCTGTAGTGGTTTGTGCCATAGAGGGTGCATGAGGGAGCACCTGAGATACAACGAGGCCAGAGGCTGTAATTGTGCCCACATGCTGGATATTCCACCTCTTACATGCACAAGAAGCATCTGGCCACAGTCTTGTCCTTGTTTAGCAACAGTATATCTTATAAGGAGGTAAAGACATCTCTCCTTCCTAGTACATTGCAGAGAGGTGGGGACTAGTGACACTACATTTAAACAGATAAACACTTGACTACTTGCATTAGGCACAAAGAAATTTGGGAATAGATTTGTGCTTATTGCCCAAAAAGGCCCAGATTCCCAGGCTTGGCTGAACTGCACTTGGCACAGAACTCAGAGAGAGGGGCAAAGGCAGCTTAAAATGACCTGGCATGCACACAATCCTGTTTGGCCCCTGACACAAACTGAGAGCAGCCACAGGACTATTCTAACTGATGCCTGCTTTTAACAGCCCCCAAGAGGCAGCTATGCTGAACAGGGATTACCAGAGCACAGGCTACTCTGGCCATACGCTCTCTGGTCTCCTAGCATTCTCCAACATGTCCACTATGCTGGAGAAGGGAAATAGTGAGTGACATAGGTGTGGCTATTCTGACTATATCAGGCAGGGATTTCCCTTATGCCTTTTTAAGTCAGCTTTATTATCCCCCTTTTACTGTAAAGACTGAGGCTTTATGCATCAGAGACCGAGAGTTTGGCCCCAAAACCTGCTTGCATTTGCTCAGTAAAATATGCAATAAGCATAGAAGTATTCAGTAACAACTTTGAGGCACAATTAAGTCAGTGCACAACTACAGTTATGTGCATTAGGTGATAGGTACTCTGGAGAGTGGAGGATCAGGGAGCCACAATTGGCTTGCTCCTGTCTTCCGCCTTCTCTGCTGTGCATTAGTGGGGTGCTGATGGGGTAAAGAATCTGCTCCCTTGTGTCCAAAATGTGAAATATACAAATTACTATTAGATAAGATTTCAATAACAGGAGAGAAGGAGAGAGAGTGCTTTGTTTTCAAGCCTTAAATAAAATGCTCCATCAAAAGTCTTTCTAAAATACTGTACTAACCTTCATCCTTAGTTATTACCATGGGACTCATGAACAGGCATGAAAAGGCCAGTTTATAGTTATTTTAATGACAGAAACCCAAGACTTTGCACTTTCATTTTCTACAACAAAAACAGCTTGAATCTCAGTGGAAAGAGTCCGCGACTTAATGAACAAAGTCTGGCCATTAAGGCTTGAACAGTTACCAGGAAGAGTCCCACATGACTGCTGGAAACATGAAAATGAAAAGATGTTGAGCAGCTGCCTCTAAAAAAAGGTACCAATTTCCATTCATTTTAATGAAAGCAATCTCCTGCCTCTTTTCTAGTGGGAAGTGAGGAAAGAGAAAGGGCCAAAGGTTGAAGTTAAATTGCTCTCAGCACACTTAGGCAAATTTTAGCCAACTTCCTTATAATTATTTTGAAGTTATTCTATATTTCTTTCCCAGTCATTGCTGAAAGATGTTGGTCTCAAAATGAAGCTTTCTCCACTGCTGTTTATTATATCTGTTTATTATACCTCCTTCCTATTTAAATCAGTACTTGTGACATTGCAGTAACTTCAGTGGCAATGAACTGTGATGTTACAAATATTGGATTGAGCTGCCACAAAAGAAACTGAGCAGGATGATCATAAAAAAGAAAAAACGTATACAAAAAGCAAAAATGGGAGAATAAATACAGAAAAGTTAGATGACAGTTTAATGGAGGTGGTGAAATAGAACAGGCCAATTCAGAGATGCTTTGTAAGGGAGCTTTAGTCACCCATCAAGTGGTAAGTGGGTGGAAGGGAGCTGAAGGTGGTGTAACATACTGTACAGTAGGCTGAATGGCCGGAAGAAGGTGCAAGTTACAGCAGCTAAGAGCCTCTTAGACTCACTCCTGTATTTGGCTGAAGGTGTTTTAAAGCTTCCCTGAGTGTGCTGGGGAAATCCTTAAGATGGCTACAAAATACTTAATTCTTGTACACTGAGAAACCACAGAGTAAGGCAGTTGTCAGCCTGAAGGAATAAGAAAAACTAATTAGATCCAGACATGGGCAAGGTGCAAATTTACTTTTCCCTTAGATTCCACAAAATACGAAGAATGTTTTGATCAAAGAGAGGGTCTTTCAGATCAGCTCAACTAGTCTGTAAAACATTACAGGAAAATTGTCACTTAAGTTTCGTAGCTGACTGTGCCTTAACAAACAGAACATCAAAATATAACACAGGATCTATGTACTTGTTTGCTTGGTTGTTCTCTCCTCAACTTGCAAAGTTAACAGAGACCTGTACACTGTGGTGTTCTGAGGGGCCAGGTTGCTTAGGTGATTATGCTAAAGAAGTCTGAGGCTTTCTCTATAAAGGTTTTCTCTGGAAATGGTGTAACTCTGAACATAAATCTGTTGAGTGATTAATGCAATCTGTGTAATGCTAGAATGTGGGAGTAAGAATAGTTTTAACATATGAGTTAATACAGAACTTTTTTTTTTTTTAAACAGACGTCTTAGTTTCTTTGGGAACAATTTTCAATATACTGGTGGCAAGAGTGGGGTTTTGCCTCTGTATCATTCCCACTGGCCTCACAAAGGTAGCAATGCAGTGGTACTGGAAATGTATCCCATTGTTAATCATGCAGTACTACCTCTTAAAACAGTGTGCTGCAGTGAGCACCCAGCAGCTGCTGATGAGTGTGGCGCCACATAAGAGTCTTCCATCACCATGAGATGATTTCAGTCGGAGGGCAACCTGCCAGGGCCAGCCGCCCCTAAAGAGAGAATAAATCAGTCGTGTCTTTTAGTATACTAAGCAAAATGGAAGAGTAATGGTAACTGGCAAGCTGTCTTGAGTGTAGACCCACCATTGCTACATTGGTTTAAATAACTTAAGACACATTATTTACTGAGTAACAATTGGGAGTCCATTTAATCATGTTAGTATAGCATTCAGAATACCATTCAACGCCCCTCAAGGTTAGTTTACAGCTGCTTGGACATCAAATGCTCTCAGCACTTCATCCCACTATGGATCAGTTTAATCATCCCTTCTCAGAATACATCCTTCATGCCAAAAACATACGATCTGTGTCCCCCACCAAATATTATCCAAGTGAGAGAAGAGGTAAAGCAGTTCTAATAGTTACCATATAAAAATATGCAACTGTGAGGAGAAGGCTACCACGCCAAAAATCTGGGAATGGAGTGTGGGGAGAGTTCCATGAAAAACTCCCAATCTGCTTTTCTGTTCCCATTAATGCTAACTGCCCCATCTGCCCTTGACTGGATGTAAACAAATCTTCAACGGGATTAAGGGAGAAGCAGAAACAACAAGAAATACATAAATTAGCCTCATCTCATCTCTCCACATGTGATTATCTTTCAAGATAAATCCAAACAATTTAGCAGATCAAGGATACATATTTGCAACCCTTTAAAGATGGAATTGATAGTGGGATCACAAGATTCAGTTCTTACATCTTTCTGTAGAAGGACAGAACTAGCAAGAAGGGAAGAGAGAGAACAGCAGCCAGAATATAAGTAGCAGCTAGTTTAATTTTAACCAATATCCATTTGAATAGGAATACTACAACACAGGAACTGACAAACAGGATCAGAGCAGTTATCCATCTAGTCCAGTGTCTGACACTAGCAAGTACCAGATGCTTCAGAGGAAAGCAGGGTAATCTGCCCTTCACATAGGTCTCATCCTGGTCTCTAATAGTTAAAAATTGACTTAAGACCTGAAGCATGAGGTTTGATATCCCTTTCAAAATTTTTATTAATTATGATTAAGGCTACGAGTTAGTCATGGGTATTTTTAGTAAAAGTCATGGACAGGTCACGGGAAACAACCAAAAAGTCCCTGTCCAGGACTTTTAAGTGACCTGTCCATGATTGTTACTAAAAATGCCCCTAATTAAATCTTACCTGCTATGGAGGGGGATGCTGCTGCTCCGGGGGGTAGGGGGCAACCAAGGGCCCTGCTGCTGCTCCAGAGGCAGGAGCAGCTGGGGGCCCTGCCACCGCCACTCTGGGCTGGTGGGTGGCCGGGGGATGACCCGTGGCCCCACCACTGCTCCTCTGGGCTGGGGGGCGGCCCATAGCCCCACCACCACTGCTCCAGACCAAAGGTGGCCTCTGGCCCCACCACTGCTGCTGCTCCTCCAGACGGGCAGCCCGGGGTGTCGCTGCTGCTCCTGGACCGCTGCTCTGGGGTACCGCCCAGGACCAGTTGCCTGGGGCCACCAGGTCAACCACACCAGCTGCTGCAGCAGTCACCAAAGTCCTGGAAAGTCATGGAATCCATGGCTTCCGTGACCTCTCTGAAAGACTCGCAGCCTTAGTTATGATGATTCTGGATATTCTTGACATCCATATAATATCCAGTCCCTTTTTGAATCTGGTTAAATATTTTGCCTCAATGATTTCCTGTAGCACCAAGTGCCACAATCTAATAACACATTGTGTGAAAAAGTATTTCCCTTTTATTGGTTTTGAATTTCCCACCTTTTAATTTCATACTCTGTCCCCTTGTTCTTGTGGTAGAAGTTCCTGATCTACTTTCTGTATACCATTCATTATTTTTTATGTTTATCCCCTTTCTTTGTCTCCTTTCTAATGTACACAATACCAGTCTTTTCAATCTCTCTGCATATGTCAGTTTTTTCCTGGATCATTTTTGTTCTCTGAAAACCTCTCCTGATCTGCAGTAGCCTTTTGGAGATGGGGTGACTAATAGTGTGCATGGTATTCTAAAGAGAACACACCATATTTTTATATGAAGGCTTTATAATATTCTTTGTATCCACATCACATTCTTTATACCTTGTTCCTTATTCCTGTATCCATAAGATATTATGAATAGTCTTTGTGGTTGTCATAATTCACGAATATTAAGAAAACAAGTCAATCTGTACTTGCAGTTACACAAGTGTGGGTGTGTGAACATATGGACGCATGTTATATACCAATATGGCCAAGAATCAACTACCAGTTAATGAAAAGTCTTATTTCCATGCTATATCATCATCAACAAAGTATATTTTACTTGAGAAAACATGTTTTTAATGCGTTAATAATACCCAACCTCCTTTCATGCTATTTAGGATTTTACAGTTCTCTTAAATGTATAGCAAACCCACAAATCCATCTATATTGTTCACAGCTATTGTTCTGGATTTGCTTCTCAGGAGAAACTGAAATGGCTCTTTTTCCAATGTACCCAAAAGTGAAATGCAATATCTGACCACCAAGTTTGGTAAATACCACAAAGATTTTTTTTGATCTGGTCCTCAGATTGAATGTGTTCCTGCTCCCTGTGTGTGTGCTTTCTGGGAATATTCTAGTGAACAAATTCACCGGCAGGAATGTTAACTCAAACAACAAAATTTAAGTGCATATTACAAAGTATTCACATAAAGCAAATTTTGAATTCAGAATCCTAAGATTGCCCACTGGAAATCTGTCTGTAAGAGTTCTGCATAGTTGATCAAGAAATTGAAACATGAAATGTGATTTGTGTGTCCAACCAATTACTCAAATTTTGAATATCGCATATGCACATCAAATGGCTCGCAAAGACACTAGAAATAAAAAACCATCCCCTATTCCCCACATGAGGGCTGTACAGGAAGGACCGTAGGCAGAATGGCTTCATGGGAATGTCTGCATAATTACTGTGTGTTACAGGGTGCCTCTACACTGCATCCTTCTTACAACGCTAGCACAGGTATGAATACCAGAATAGATGGTGGGGCATGGCTTAAGTAAGTAGAGGAAAGACACACATGAAGGATGTGGGTATGTACCCAAGTACATACCCTCCATAGCTCTCTGCTTCCCCAAACTGTGTTTCCCCATCTACACTGCTTCCTCACTACTGGAGCCTTTCACCACCGCAGTAAAAGACTGTGGCTACCAGGAAAAGCTCCAGCAGGAAAGAGAGGCTCAGGCAGTTCCTTCTGCTGGAGTTCTTCTCTGCCACAGAGGAACAGTCTGGCTGCTCCCCACTGCTGGAGCTTTTTGCAGGGAAGATTCTACCAGCCAGGAAAGGCTCTGACAGAGGGGAGGCAGTGGGGAAAGGTTCATTTGCTACATACCACAGTGTGGATGTACAGCTACACATATTGCCAGTGGCATGTAGTGTAGAAGTAGCCAGAGAAAGATCATGATGCACCATGATATCCCACAGAGACTGGCACAGAAACTGAAGATGAGGAAACAGAGGAAGAGATGTAGCCCTTTGGATGGGGCTGCACAAAGTGAACTAATGGGTGAATAATTCATGCAGTTCTAACTGGCCTGGAAAAGACCATACTTGTTGAACAAATTATGTTCTTTGTGCCAAACTAAGCCCAATATGGCAAAATTCACATTGAAAATTCTCGTTTATTTCATGAGAAGAAAAAAATTAATCAGTAGCTAAACAAGGCTGAGGGCTTATGGCAACTGCACATCCCACAATTTTACATTGAAAATGACTTTCACTGTACTGAATATCATTTACCTTAAAGAATTTTTCCCACCAATTATCCGCTTCTGTCGACGATGCAGTAACCTCAATCCACAAACAGAAGCAAGGGAATCTAAACAGAAAATAAAGTTTAGGCCTTAAACTCCACACAGCAACAATATATAAGGTTTGGTAGATTAAAAATAAAGTGTATTTTATTTTGTTTCTTTAGTCAGTAAGGACATGAGTCTGTGCTGAGTACCATCACCATCCAATGACCTCAGGGGGAGTTGTGTGCTCAGGACCTGCCTTGTAGGCTCAACCCTTATATTATTCTCAAAGTTTGTCAGTGAAATCCAATTAAAAAAACAATAATCACATACTCCTACAGCAAAATTTCATTCTGGTATCTTCATGATGGATTTTGACTCCCACACTGTTCTCTCTCCATTCACAGGACTCCCACACAAATATTTTTGACCTAAACCTTTTAAAGGTTCTGTCTGGCTGAGAATATTTTCTGAATTGTGATCACTAGGCAATGAGGACTATCCCTCATGCCCTAATAGAAAGCTAAACAGGTGTTCAAACCATTATCTGCAGTCTCTTTCAGTTCACAATGTAAGAATGAGTTACCCTTCTGGATGTGATCCACTAAAAAAAATCTTTTAATAAATATGAAGTTATAATATGAATAATACACACAAAGAGCTGGAAATCTTTACTTATTTTTCATATCTGAAGTGATTTAACTTTAAGACCAATATTCTGCTCTGCGTTACATCAGCATACATCTGGAGTCACTTCTTTGACTTCTACAAAGTAATTTGAGAGACAGGGTGGGTGAGGTAATCTCTTTTATTAGACCAACTTCTCTTGATGAGAGAAGTTTTTGTGCTTATACAGAGCTCTCCAGGTCTCACTGGATGGGGATGACACTCAGCACCTTGCAGAATCTTGTCCTTACTGACTAAAGAAACCATAAGCTCAAAAGCTTGTCTTGCTCACCAACAGAAATAGGTCCAATACATAATATTACCTCACCCACTTTGTCTGTCTAGTACCCTGGGACTGACATGGCTACAGTCACACTGTATACAACAAATTAATTATTAATTTACACTAGTATGAGAGAAGAATTTGGCTCTATATAGGGCTCAGTCCCCAGCTGCAGCCAGTCTATGCTTGGCACAGGTGGTGAGAGGGGACACAGGTGGTTGTTCACTCACCTTTATGCCTCCCTGGATCTGGTTTAACACCCAGCGTAACTTAAAGCCCTGGCTGCACCTAACTGCAACGGTCCCCATGTGGTTAAACTAGAGGATTCCCCTGTGCCATTTAAATTGGCTTTGTGGTTCCTTTGCACTGCCAGAATGACATAAAGAGCAGGCACCTGACCCACAGATTTTAAGGAATAGATTTTTGTTTATAAATATGTACATTTTTCTCCTGTGAGATCAGATTTTTCACTTCCTTCCTTTTCTTTTCTTTTCCTAGCAATCATCATAATATACTAGTTTTGAATCTAATGCCATAAACCTCACAAAGGTATTTCACTTTTATTACTGTTCCCAGAGGCCTTCTTGCCAAGGTAGTCGCAGATCACGCCAGCATCTTCACTGTGACGGCAGTTGTGTGTTCCAATATCCTGTTTTATGCAGTCTGCCAGGGATCTCTCATTTCCTGTACATTTCACATTATCCACGTGGATTGGTCCTTTCCCTTCCCCAAAATATGCCATAGTCCTTGCTCTAGCTGAGCCTCTGCAAGCAGAACGCCATTGTTTAATTAAAATGTTTTATGCATTGTCCTACATTTGCCTAAATTGAAATATATAGAAGAGGATGTGAGTAGGGTACTAAGGAGGAAGACTTTGAGGTTTTATTCCAAGTTCTGTTATTAGTTCACTGCAGAACTTTGGACAAGTCACTTACCTTCTCTTTGCCTCTATTAACTTATCTATACACTAGAATAATTGACAAACTTTGGAGGATTCATTAGTTAATGTTTGTAAAATGCTTTTGTATCTTTTGCTAATAAGCTCTATGGAAAGGAAAAGGATTTTTATATTTTAATAGCACGAAATAAAAACCCACGCCACTTTTTTTTTCCATAATCTGTTTAATCCTTGCCTAAACTCAGCATCAATGTACGCTCAAAATAATGTATTTGTGTTACAATTCTTTCCGAAAACTAAACTGGCTAAATAAGGAAGGAGAACCTACAGTTTATTGGGAAATATGCCTTCAAGTATACCATACATTAATGGCAACTATGAACATAAATCAGGGCAGCATGGCAAAGAAAATCATTAATCGTATATACAAAATATAACCTTCAAACTACAACACCCTGTACTTTTATTTTAGATGTAAAATAATACAATTAGAGAAAGAGATGAATTTCATTGTTGTAATAATACTTTTTCAAAAAGTAAAGTTCAGAGTTGGATCTTTTCCAGTCACACAAACATTAGATCTTATTGCTACCATATCACATTGGTTTTACAACAATGTGGTGAGTCTATCGGCTGAAGAATTCATCACTGTGGCATAATCTAATAGAGAAATTATTTTAATGTATTTACCAGTCAGACTTTGTTTTCCCTCAAGCACATCTAAATTGGATGTGTAGCATGTTCATCCATCTGGGCAAAGCTTTAGCATGTCTCATTAATATTGTGTTTATGTGGTAGCCAAGATTATTACACACCTTTTTCTCCCAGCTATCCCACAAGAGCAGGTACTAATGAACACACCAAGACAAGTATGATGGCTCTGATCTTCATTTGCAGCTGCAGAACAGACAGGACTGGATATGTGCATGGGGGAGGGTGAGTTAAATACTTCTATGCTTTGCCAGTCCTGGACTGGCTGTGCACCAGTCAAGTTCCCCAGTGTAAGTTAGAGCAGTCCCCAAACTGCTGTAAATTGCACCAGCTGTCAGTGGCCCCACATGGTAAATAAAGTAGCCAGCAAAGCCCAGGCCATGTCCCATACCAATAATTGGTAAGAAGCTGCTATGCTGTCTCTGTGCCACCAGAGGATCATCCTGTAGGTAGCTTATCTATCAATTTAGCCAAGCTTTAATCAAAATATTAGGGACTACAGTGATGCGCATTACAGAAATCCTTAGATTAGATGGAGTTCATCAAATTTATCCTGGATTTCAGTGGAGTGACACCAGAGATTAATTTAGCTTCATAAGGGCCCATTTCTGCAAAGTGCTTCAGTATCAGTTGAGGGCATGCAAAATCCTGAAGTATTGGGCCCTAAATCTGTAATCACCAATAAAAAAACTTGTGTGAAGCCCATTTTGAAATATGAGCTCTTTCATAGGATGTCTAAATCCTGAACTTGGATGATGAAAACAAAATTTAGGTATATGAGACATACATTTATATGGATAGGTATCAGGCTGAGTATCCATTTGTGGGATTTAAGGCATCTTATTAGGGTTTGAAACTCTGATCCTTACAGTTTATGGGCAATACAGTAGCATTTCACTAATGACCGGAAGGCCCATTGTGAATGACTGAATTTAGCAAATTAGCCAGCAAGTGAACAAACAATAAAAAAGCAAGAATAATTCATCTCAGCATCCACTTTGTTCATTTATGTGTTGTTTTTTAATTACACTATGAAACATTATCATAAGTATTAGTAAATGTTCTGTAGTGTATTGTGTATAAGAGTACAAAGTATTAGTGATCTAAGACATCCCTGCTGGCTTTCTGAGAAGTGGGTGAGCACACAAGAACACTCTGTGTGAGTGAGTGAATTACAAGTTTGCAGATTAGTAAAATGCAAGTTAGTGTCATTTTGTTGAAATACAATGTACTGAGTGCTATAGAGCTGTAGGGTGTTATATTATACCATGTGCATATATTTTCAACTAAGGTATGCTACACCTACACAGCAATAAAAAACCCTTGGCACTGAGTCTCAGAGCCTGGGTCAACTGACTCAGGCTCAGGCTAATAGCCTGTTTAACTGCAGTTTGTAGATGCTTGGGCTAGTGCCCTGGCTCTAGGATCTTTCAAGGTGGGAATGTCCCAGAGCTCAGGCTACAGCCTGAGCCGGAACATCTATGCCAGAATTACACAGCCCTACAGCCTGAGCCCAGAAGCCCATGTCAGCTGGCATGGGCCAGCTGCAGGTTTTTAATTGCAGTGTAGACATACCCTTCCCTGAGGCCTACTCCCCCTCCACGGGATTTCAGAGCCTAGGCTCCATAGATTCATAGATTCCAGGTCTGGAAAGGACCTTGAGAAGTCATCAAGTCCAGTCCCCCGCCCTCATTGCAGGACCACTGTCTAGACCATTCCTGATAGACATTTATCTAACCTACTCTTAAATATCTCCAAAGATGGAGATTCCACAACCTCCCTAAGCAGCTTATTCCAGCGTTTAACCACCCTGATAGTTAGGAACTGTTTCCTAATGTCCAACCTAAACCTCCCTTGTTGCAGTTTAAGCCCATTGCTTCTTGTTCTATCCTTAGAGGCTAAGATGAACAAGTTTTCTCCCTCTTCCGTATGACACCCTTTTAGATACCTGAAAACTGCTATCATGTCCCCTCTCAGTCTTCACTTTTCCAAACTAAACAAACCCAGTTCTTTCAGCCTTCCTTCGTAGGTCATGTTCTCAAGACCTTTAATCATTCTTGTTGCTCCAATTTCTCCATATCTTTCTTGAAATGCGGTGCCCAGAACTGGATACAATACTCCAGTTGAGGCCTAACCAGCACAGAGTAGAGCGGAAGAATGACTTCTCATATCTTGCTCACAACACACCTCTTAATGCATCCCAGAATCACATTTGCTTTTTTTGCAACAGCATCACACTGTTGACTCATATTTAGCTTGTGGTCCACTATAACCCCTAAATCCCTTTCTGCCGTACTCCTTCCTAGACAGTCTCTTCCCATTCTGTATGTGTGAAATTGGTTGTTCCTTCCTAAGTGGAGCACTTTGCATTTGTTTTTGTTAAACTTAATCCTGTTTACCTCAGACCATTTCTCCAATTTGTCAAGATCATTTTGAATTATGACCCTGTCCTCCAAAGCAGTTGCAATCCCTCCCAGTTTGG
Source organism: Gopherus flavomarginatus (assembly GCF_025201925.1). Classification (NCBI taxonomy): domain Eukaryota; kingdom Metazoa; phylum Chordata; order Testudines; family Testudinidae; genus Gopherus; species Gopherus flavomarginatus. The sequence continues at coordinate 181,283,238 of NC_066619.1, forward strand.
TATCGTCTGCAAACTTAATAAGCATACTTTCTATGCCAATATCTAAGTCGTTGATGAAGATATTGAACAGAGCCGGTCCCAAAACAGACCCCTGCGGAACCCCACTTTTTATACCTTTCCAGCAGGATTGGGAACCATTAATAACTACTCTCTGAGTACTGTTATCCAGCCAGTTATGCACCCAAGTTGTATTTGCCTGGTTTATTGATAAGAATATCATGCGAGTCTGTATCAAATGCCTTACTAAAGTCTAGGTATACCACATCCACCAATTCTCCCTTATCCACAAGACTCGTTATCCTATTAAAGAAAGCTGTCAGATTGGTTTGACATGATTTGTTCTTTACAAATCCATGCTGGCTATTCCCTATCACCTTACCACCTTCCACGTGTTTGCAGATGATTTCCTTAATTACTTGCTCCATTATCTTCCCTGGCACAGAAGTTAAACTAACTGGTCTGTAGTTTCCTGGGTTGTTTTTATTTCCCTTTTTATAGACAGGCACTATATTTGCTCTTTTCCAGTGTTCTGGACTCTGTCCTGTCTCCCATGATTTTCCAAAGATAATAACAAGAGGCTCAGATACCTCCTCTATTAGCTCCTTGAGTATTCTAGGATGCATTTCATCAGGCTCTGGTGACTTGCAGGCATCTAACTTTTCTAGGTGATTTTTAACTTGTTCTTTTTTTATTTTATCTTCTAAACCTACCCCCTTCGCATTAGCATTCACTATGTTAGGCATTCCTTCAGACTTCTCGGTGAAGACCGAAACAAAGAAGTCAATAAGCATCTCTGCCATTTCCAAGTTTCCTGTTAGTGTTTCTCCCTCCTCACTGAGCAGTGGGCCTACCCTGTCCTTGGTCTTCCTCTTGCTTCTAATGTATTGATAAAAAGTCTTCTTGTTTCCCTTTATTCCTGTAGCTAGTTTGAGCTCATTTTTTGTCTTTGCCTTTCTAATCTTGCCCCTGCATTCCTGTGTTGTTTGCCTATATTCATCCTTTGTAATTTGTCCTAGTTTCCATTTTTTATACGACTCCTTTTTATTTTTTAGCTCATGCAAGATCTCGTGGTTAAGCCAAGGTGGTCTTTTGCCACATTTTCTATCTTTCCTACCCAGCGGAAAGATGATGCTGAGAGCCTGGAGTGGGTGCTTTGAGTGGACGACTAGGGGGGGAAATATAGGTACAGTTACCTGAAATGATGACAAAAGTATATTCAAGGCACCTGGTAAAGTCATGAGTTTGCATATCAATAAATTGAAAAAGAAATGTGAGGAAATGTTTATAGCTGAATTCACCAGAATGTATTTTGATTGGCTAATTTTAAGGAATGAGATTGTAGCTGGAGCCCAAACGTCTACACTGCAATTTTTAACCCCACAGCCTGAGCCCTGTGAGCCTGAGTCAGCTGACCCAGGCCAGCCATGGCAGTGCTGCAGGTCTTTTATTGCAGTGTAGACATACCCTAAGGCTACATTTTGAAAAGAGGACATTATTATGTGTCCAAAGGGATAACTGTATGTCCGGTGAGAAGCATGAGTTCATTTGTGCAGACTAACATTTCAAACAGGTATGTTTAATAATACCAAATTAGGCAGAAAAATAAGTAATACTCCCAGTGTTGAGAGAGAGTAGCACAAGTGGAGCTGAACAGGCTCGGTACCAGCTGGGGATTCCATAGTAATGGAAAAATCCCCTTCCACTGGAGAGCAGCACATGGCTGGATCAGGGGCCAAAGAGCTCTAATGTCCATATAATTTAGACTGGAGAGTGGGGGTGAAATGTTCCTCTCTTTTCAGATTTGAATATGCACATCTATATTCCCTATGTGGATTTTTGACTACACTCTAAAGAGGAGGAATAAAAAGGGAATGCAAAAGAAAAATTTAGAAAACAGCTGACAGAGTTGGTAGCACAAAATCAAGCTATCCCTAGACATTTTAATTTGTGTGACCTGCACATACATGCCAGATAATCCAAAGCCTCGTTGACTTTGGAAGCATTATAGGACAATCTTTACATAGTGGGTTTAGAATGATTTGTTTAACTTGTTAGCCACAAACAATGTGTCTCTTCTTGTTCCAAATCCTCCCCCCACACCTCTCCGAACAATTATATTGATTGCAGACACATACACACAGACACAAGGAACATACAAACTCCCTGATTTCTGTGGGGAGCTGATGTGTCCACATATAGTATCACAAAACGGTGACAAACTCCAGGCTTTTATTGCAAAATCATATCTACTTTGGGGATCTGCCTTTAAGAAAACTTTGTCAAGAGCATCTAGTAAAGTTTAGTGAGGTATTTTTCTACAGTTCCTCAGGGGAAATTAATTTACCTGATTGTGAATTACCACCCTTCGTTTCTAAACCCTGCTAGGAATAGTTATTATTTATGGTGTGTCATGCTCAGAGTGTTTTATTAAATACTTAAAGTCCACATCCCAAAGAGCTTAAATCTAAATCTCACATGAAACAATACAACATACAAGTCAATAGTTTGTACACAAAAAGATATGGAGGCAAAAGTAGTAGTTTTTAAGGAGAAATATGAAGGAGAAGGAAAGAGTGAGATTATTCATTGGGGCAAAGGTTATAGCTGCCAAAGCATCAGAAGTATCAGTATGAGTAGCCTGTTTCAAGGGAGCTCTTCCATACTGTTTTAGGAAACTTTTCTGTTGCCATGCACTGGTGCAGGCTGCCACATTGCTGATAATTGCTATGCATGGGAGTTTATTCAGTGTACTACACTTCATCGACACTTACTTAATCAAAAAATCGGTTTAAAAGGGACATTTCCCAGGGAACAGACTAAAGTCTAATGATGCTCAACAACAAATAGTACTGCTTAATGGGGAAAGTAACTCCCTTTGGGAGATCTGGATATTTAATCTTATTTAGGTCTTAGGCATTTCAGTTTTGTGCTAGAACATGCTGTAACAACAGCTTTCAGTCCATGTTTATCAGAAAGTGTATATATTAATTACCACCTTCCACTCCAGCTATACATGCTGGGTCACCAGAGCAAGTATCTCATAGTTGCCAGGACAGGCAGCAGGGTTGGCCCCAGAGCCTCAGATGTATTTAGGTGCTTAACTCCCACTGAAACCAGTGGTAGTTAGGCATCTAAATACCTTTGTGGATCTGGGCCTCAATCATTATCTCAGTAGTTCCTCCCAGGTTCATGGCCTTGTACAGTAATGTGATGAGCTCTGCAGGGGCATTACTGTTGAAATGGAGTCATCTGTTAATCGGGATATCCTGTTAACTAGTTCAAAAGGCCCCAGTCCTTGCTCTTCTGAGTAGGACACTAATTGTAGTACATTTCTTTAATACATATGTATGATTTTAATTTGATCTTCTATTTTCTGTTTTCATACCTTGCTGTCATTTCCTGATTGAACTAGATCACCCAGTTAATATTGTCTGGTGCAGAGCAGAAGGCGAAGGAACAGCCATGTTTGGATACTGAATCAGCTAATAAACACTGTCACCTTCAATCTCTCTCTTAAGGGTTTAATTTGGAGACAGTGAGTCAGGGATTTTCAAAGGAGCCTAAGGGAGTTAGGCACCCAAATTACACTAATTACAAGTTGCCATTTGCATGCATATTTTTCTGATTTATGCACACACACACACACCCTGTGGAAAATGCACATGTAAATACTAATATATATATATATACTTTGCACCTGAATATAGTGTTTAAAAAACTGTCCTTTCTACCAATTGTCCTTACTGCTGTGCTCCAGACATCATTAGTAGGGTGACCTCCAGCCTCTGTCTTCAGTCAGAGAGCAATGGCTGAAGGCTGGAATAAACAAAATATGATAAAAAAAGAATGTATTTATATTTAAAGCAAAAAGCAACAAAACACCATACCAGATTGCTATTGCACTTACGGTATGTCTACACAGCGGCTGGGAAGGTGCTTTGTGGCATGGGTAGATGGACACACACTAGTTCCACTTGAACTAGTGCGCTAAAAATAGTGGGGTATAGGCAGTGGCTCAGGCTAACAGAATGAGTACAAGCTCATCCAACTCAGTAGGAACCTAAAATGGCCCAGTACAGAAATATAAAAGGAAAAAAATCTGATCTCTGTTACACCAGTGTAAATCCAGAGAAACAGAGACCAAAATTTGTTCCACAGTATAGACTGGGAGTATAACCACACATTGAAATGAATGACAAAGCTTTTGCTAAAATACATTTTGATATTAAGATCCCAATACATTAACCAAATATATGATAGGCTTAACTATTAGAAATAAACATTAAAATAAAATATTTTAAACTGTTTCTCATTCATTATCAAGCCATGGTCCCAGCTGAGGGGTCTAGGTGGAATCAATAGGGGCAGAGTTGAGTTATTGCAGAGCACTTCTGAAAATTCCACTCTCTGTGCCTCCAATGGCATCAGCTGTTACTGCAGAACAAAGAGGGAATTCTGAATTCTGCATTAAGCTGGTATGTAAAAGAAACACAGATAAAAAGCGGGGATCTGTACTTCAATATGGTAGACTAGACCCACCAAGTGCAAAGACGCACAGTGGTATATATAGATGTTCCAGTTAATGAATACCTTACAAGGTCAAAAACCTGTCCTCCCATACAGAAAATCTGCATGGAAAAGGTTGAATGGAAGTTTCTGCTACATTACCAAAACTGTACTGAAAAAATATTCTAATCTTCATTTCATATATGTTTATATATTCATGGCCCCAAATATCTTAGAATTTTCATCATGCCAATTAACTTGCTCAACAAGCATGAGAGCTTCCAAAACATCTCTCTTCTATCCTTTTCCCATATCCATAAAATTACTCTACTTGTTAGTCTTTGTCAGACATTAGGTAATGCTTCACAAAAGGTGCATGTTCTTTCAGTTTTAAGCGTGTTTTGATTAGTCACCATTATTTTTTATTATTATTTCATAACTGCTTTTCCCATTAGGAGGGATAGCTCAGTGGTTTGAGCATTTACCTGCTTAAACCCAGGGTTGTGAGTTCAATCCTTGAGGGGGCCACTTAGGGATCTGGGGCAAAAATCAGTACTTGGTTCTGCTAGTGAAGGCAGGGGGCTGGACTTGATTATCTTAAACAGATAAGGGTTAATGCCTCTTTTACCTGTAAAGGGTTAAGAAGTTCACCTAGCCTAGCTGACACCTGACCAGAGGAACCAATGGGAGAACAAGATGTTTCAAAAGGAAGGAGGGAAGTTTTCCTTTGTTTAGAGTCTCAGTTTCAGCCAGAGTGAAAAAGATCAAGAAACCACCCTCTTATCAGAGTAGTAAGTTTTAGAAATGGATAAGTAGATTTATGTTTATTTTCTTTGTAATTTGTCTTGGTACCATTAAGGGAATTATCAAAAATTGGGTATTTGAGTATTTTTTGTGTAACTAAGTTTTGCCCAGGGGAACATCCTCTGTGTTTGGAATCTGTTGTCTGTGAAAGTAGCTGGTATGCTAATCTCTCCCAGAGGGTTTTCTTTTACCTTTCTTTTCTTTAATTAAAAACCATTTTCTTAATACCCAATTGATTTTTCCTTGTTTTTTTAGATCCAAGGGGGTTGGATCTGGATCCACCAGGAGTTGGTGGGAGAAAGGAGGGAGGATGGTTAATTTCTCCTTGTTTTAAGATCCAAGGGGTATGGATCTGTGTTCACCAGGGAACTGGTGAAGTCCCTCAAGACTACCCAGGGAAAAAGGTAATACTTGGGGGTGGTGGCAGTGATACCAGATCTAAGCTAGTAATTAAGCTTAGAAGTGTCCATGCAGGTCCCCACATCCGTACCCTAAAGTTCAGAGTGGGGAAGGAACCTTAACAGAGCCACTTAGGGATCTGGGGCAAAAATCAGTACTTGGTCCTGCTAGTGAAGGCAGGGGGCTGGACTCGATGATCTTTGAAGGTCCCTTCCAGTTCTAGGAGATTATTAATGTTCTTCAGATTGTTCTTCTGCTACTAACATTAATCTAAAGTATGCAAGCTGGCTTAAAGACAGATCTTTAAAAGTACTATTAATTGGGGCCTAGACATCTTGCCAACTTAGGTTTTCCAGATTCAACTTCAGAAACACATCTTAATTAAGAAGGTTATTAATGTTACAAAACAATATTTTGTAAAAATAAAAACATAGTTCCTTGTTAACCGTGAGAGTAAAATATACAGTACAACTATTAATTCATTTGTTTTATTCTCTGTTGCACAAGTCTGCATTTTAAGGAAATCTCCTCTCCCCTGCTGACCTGAGTCAAAAATATGTATGTATGATTTAACAGGCTTCACATTTTCCAGGAAAAAAATGTAAAGTCAGACAACCTAAGTTTCCCAGTAGCAGTGCTGTAAGTGTAAATCACGGTTATGTAAGTGGAAAATAATACCTCAGTATAAACTTTTAATTCCATTGCCATTCTCAATGAAAACTGATGTCAGCTTCAGTATTTAGCTCTTTGCCAACATTTTTCAGAAAAAGACTAGTTTTTGTCTCTAAAAAGCAGCACTCACAGAGCCCAATTTTCAAACTTAGGTGTGTAAATAGAAGATCTTAACCTTGTAATAGGACACTCAAATCAGCACCTAGACTCAAGTCTGAACCAAAGCAAACAAATATATGCAGTGAAATCCTCGGACCTGATTGTTCTCACATATATGGCTGCACATAAGAGCAAAGTCAAGCTCCTGGAGTGTAGCTGTCACCATTTACGGAACAAGCAAGGAAAAGGGAAACCAGTCGTCAGCACAGACTTCCAAGTATGCTGGCTGACTCTCCGAATTATCAGAATCCCCAAATATCCAAGATCTGTACTCTGCCCCGAGTCCTTCAGCTGATATGTACCCTACTATATTGGGGATGAGTGAGTGGGTTTGGTATGTTTGTGACAGAAATATGACAAGCCTATGCATCTGAGTAGTCTGAGGAAGAAGCAGACTAAATGACTCAGTAGGAAATAATACAAATCTATAAGGTTCTTTAGCTTGGAAGTTATTTGAAAAAACATTCAAAGCAAAGCAGCCTTTTCTGGACAATTTTCAGATCTTATTAGCACTACTATAATAAAGTCTGTCCTTGGCCATCACACCTACCTTGATTCCTAGTGCCCCAACAAGAAATTTCTAATGAGCAGTGCAAGGCTGATTGAGTGGCTTTGTTCACTAGTGGCATGTAAAAGTTGCAATTTTTTTAAATTAAATATTTTTTCCTGTTAGCTCTGTTATTTTATTTCAGCAGGCTTATTCAAGTTATTCTCATGTACCCTGCAGCCAGACTCCTTTGTGTTATGATCCCTTCAAATCTCACAAACTAAGCAGGGTCAGGGCAGGTCAGAAAATGAACGAAAAACCTCTTAGTGCTGTTGATTCAGGGGCTAGCACTCTTACATTTGAGTCAGTTCTAAAGCAATACTGATGCCTGGTGGCATTGGGCAGTGTGCTGCTGGAGTTGCTATCTTTTGGACTAGACAGAAAACGAAGTAAGTCATTAAAACCACTTAAGACTTCACAACTATTTGAGGTCAATTGGTTCACAGCACATAGATATTAATAAAATCATAGTTTATAAAAACTACTTGTGATCAATAAACAATTACACTGAGCTCTTTGCATGAGTAAGATCATTGTCCCTAATAGTCTGGCCAAATTCAAAGCTAGTTTTACTGTCTTGACCATATGTAACTCCTTTGTAGTTTCACCGGGATACGCATTCTGTACTACCTTTCCTTTTTTAATGTGTAGTGTTAACGCTGAACTGTTGTTTCACCCCAAACATGCTACATTTCAGGTGATAGATAAATTATGTCCATGTGGATCAGTTTAAAATCTTTCAAGATTAAAGGTGTTATATAAATTAAGATAATTGTCATTTATCACCAAAACCCAGAAACAATAATTACAATACAAATAAAATAAAAAAACCAAAGCATCTCTAAAGTTCACAGATACAGATAATCATTTCTGTATTGGCCATTATCTGTACTAGTCAAGTCTGGCCTACACCCCAGGACATTCTTTTAAATGTTAATTTTCTTCTTGTTTTCATTATCTTTCCATTCCTGAAGGATATGGCAATTCATTTCCTCGAACTTCGCTAGTGCTTTAGGAAGGCTGGAAACTAAGCTCAGTTATAATCAAAGAAGTAAGGTAAAAATAGTTCAGAGCAGGAAAGAATATTGAACAGATATGTTGAGCCTAATTCTCTTCTCAGTTATATCAGTGCAACTCACAGAAGTTGAGTATAAATGAGAATTTGGCCTATTGTGCGTATATAATATGAATAGCCACATAAATAAGTAAAATACGGTATTTCGACAGTAGCTTCGTCATCTTGAAATATTTGGTTTTATTAAACAGATTTTTCAATAACTGCTTTTAACCTACACTTCAGTTGTTAGCTGAGCTTAGTAAAGACAATTATGGTTTGGCATTACTTCCCCCTTTCTGAGGAATATTAGCTTCCTTATGAAGAAGTAGTAAAATTGCAGTCTGCTTTACTTTGTATATTTCAAGTATAGCACAGTAAAAGTATACTACACGGACAAGTATTACCTAGTCAGGTAATACTCAGGTACACGCACTCTGTGCAATCAGATATGGTAATCAGATAACTTGAAGACAAGTAAAGGATTTTTCTTACTTGTAGCCAAGCTGTTGACAGACCACAGCTGCATCCTTATCAGACCATCCATCATCACAAATTGTGCCCCACTGACCATTGATAAAAATCTCCACACGTCCTTCTTTCTTAGTCTCACCATCCATCAGCCTGATGGGAGGACCTAGGAATAAGTTACACAACAACAGAAACAAAAACTAGTATTTTAGGTCATTTCATCACATTCCAGGGATAAGGGTCAACTGATGCTTATGTTCAACAAGATTTCCACTTTAATGATACCATCTGTTAAAGTATTCAGGAAGCATGAAGCATTTTATACACATTACAACAAATCATGAAGCCCCACTGTACTCTCTATGCTTTAAACTGTAGGGTTCATTGGTTTCTTCTATTACATACAAATATGTAGCACAGCTTATAACTTGACTGGAACTTACACAGCCCAGTTCTTTCCCCAACAGTGGAGAACAATCTGTTTGATTCTTGTGTTATGAGGCTACACCTACACGCTACCCATTTGAGCAGACCATATTCTTCATAGAAGACTTTTACAGGAGGGTTTAGCTAAACCTCACCAATAAATACAATCACTCACACAAGCCAGACACACCCCCAGTATGCTCACACTACAGCCCAGCAACAAATGTACTAGCCCATGTTACTACGAATTTATTACTTATACAAAGTATTCTCCAGCATCTTGACTAGTATACTCTGAAGTATACTAGTATACATCATTAAAAGTAAACTACATTTGTCCAACTAAATAAAGTATATTCTGTTATAGATTTTCCTTGGCTTTTTTAATGATGTTTGTTCATTTACTCTCATTCAGAAAATCTGATAATGCAAAATCAGTCTCCCAGTCACTGATATGAATCAGTGAGATTTTTACTAATTATGTTCTCTTACCCAAAGGCCAATTGTCTATATTATTATTCTAGCTAAGTATTTGGACAGCAAGTTTCAAAAAACTGTATCATAAAAAGCCCTAAGGGTATAATTCTCATTTACACTAATGCCTGTTTTCAACTCTTGGGCAGTGCAAGGGCCTTAAAGTAGAAACACATTCAATTGGAGGCCCCTTTACTCTGTGTAAATGAGAATCAGCTCCTAAATCTTTTTGGTAAGTAGTACTTGAGATATCTTTAATACTTTACATTAGAGTTCTTTCCAATAATTGGACAAGCTATTATTCCTGCTCACTCTCTGACAAATGAAAGACAACTTAGCTAGAAAGCCAGTGAAAATTACTGCCTACCCAAGAGGAAGAGCAAATAGTGGGCCAGATTTTGCTCTTAGTAAAACTAGTGTTAATTTGGCATTAGTCATTGGGCTACATTCACCCAGAGTTATCGTATTAAAAGTGACAAAGCTTTAAAACTGAATTATTTTTAACATGAAAATGTTTTTCACTTCAATTTGTTTTTATTATTTACAGTTAACCATATATTTACTTTTTGCAATTAACTCAGGCTGCGCAATTTCTTAGTTTCTAGTCAGTTACATTGTCTGGGTCTTATATACTAACAACCCTTTTTGTTGTTGTTAATGGTTCCTCAGCACTCTTTGGGAAACATCTGAATTCATAACCCAAACTTGTTAAGTGTAATAAAAAATGAATTACAAATTAACATCTGCAGAGCATTATTTTTTTAATCAAAAATGTGGTTTGTGTCTTAAACCAGTTGATTGTCTCTCTTTAATGTTTATATTTAAAAATACTCTTTCTTATACTCTTCCTCCACTGAATTCCTCTTTAGAGGAAATATTTAATACTTTCTCCAGTGTTAGGAGACAAATAGTAACAATATAGCCTTTGTCTTCTGTCCAACCATAAACATTACAGCAAATCTCAGTCTCATCTTTATTCTTCTGTTCTAATGAAGTGCTATTCTGGAAGAACATGATTCTAGGGTAAATTATACTCATATTACCCAGATAGGGACAGAAGATTTTAGCAATAATATATATTTATTTAACTGTTACCTCATCTTGTTATATTTTAGCAAATAAGTCTAGATGTGTGGAATTAATATGACTTTCAAGTGAACTGAGGGGGATAAGAGAATGTTACCCTATGGATTTATTTAACTGAACTGAACCTTGTTCAGCTAGGATTATGATGTATAGTCTCTCAAATGCAGCAGCATAAATAGTTTGCATCTATGCAGACAGCTGCCATGATTTGAATGCCTGTTATTTGGGGGATGAGAGGGTTTATTTCTAGCAAACATACTGTAGCGATTTCACCCATATGTAATCATTGGTTGTATGATCACAATAATAATAATAATTAATAATAATAAATAATTTATGGAGTTTGGGGAGCAGGAGGTTTTGAAGGGAAGAGAAGAAAAGAGAGAAGAAAAAGATTGAAGATGTGAAAAAATGTAGTAAAATACTGTATTATTGTAAGCTGGGATAGCACTTTAAAGCAGTAAATCCATGTTTTAGTTTCATAAGGCAAACTTTCAGGCTGCGATTTTCAAAGGAACCTCAGGGAGTTAGGCACCCAAATCCCTTTAAAATTCACTGGGAGCTGGAGACCTTACTTCCTTAGGTTCCTTTGAAAATCCAAGACTCAACAACTACTACACTATACTTGGGTAAACTTTTAAAAATATGGGCAACGATTTTACAATATATGTCTCTAAAGATAAGCTCCTATGTCCAAATGTAGCCAACTAAATAAGTAACCTCAATTTCAAAAGTATTGAGCAACCTGTAGCTCCCTGATAGTCAGTGTGTGACATTTTTGATAGCCAGACTACTTATGGATTTCGGCACTTATCTTTAGACACACATTTTTAAAAATCTTGGCCATAATAGTTTGTTTCTTCTCTTTAATGCAACCTAACTATATTTCACATCAGAAAATGACTTCTGTGTTTATACAGTGCCTTGCACAATGGGGTCATGGTCCATGACTGTGGCTCCTGGACTCTACTGTAATACACGTGACTAATAATGATAATTAATAATACAGAAGTAATTCCATGTTTCTAATCATTTTCCCTGTCCATCTCGGAATGCCCTCTATTTCTCCAATCTCTCTTTTTCAGAGGGGGTGAAAGAACCTAAGTCCATAGGGAGGTGTACTACTGATTTATCATTCTTTCAGTTCATTACCACTTGCAGAGTACTAAGTGAAAGTCAATATACCATCAGGAGGGCTCACTGGGACTAAAACCCCATCCAGGCATAGATTTAGGTTTCATTGGCTCTGGATTCACTGCATTACAGATTAACATTGTTTCCCTATGCCCTGTACACTGATGTTCCAATATGCAACCTTAACAGCTCCATGTGCTCTTCAAGGGGAGACCTTTCTCTCTCCCTTCACATACGCTTATCTCTGACTGATTGACAGCCTAACTATGTACAGGCAGCAGAATAAGTGGGGATCAAATTTGTAGCATCTTTAAAGAGGCTGCATTCTGCTTGAATCTGTACACAGAGGAATGCTGACATTCATTAGTTACAAAGAATGCCTTACCCAGTGAGAATCTATGGCTGTCATTATCTGGGTGACAGGTTATTCTGACATCCTCCTGATGGCTGCAGTCATGCTTTCCCCACTCTCTCTTTGAGCACTGAAGGATGGTTGATTCTTTTCCTGAGCAGCTGACATCATCCAACCAGATAGGCCTAGTACTCTCTTCTGAGTAGCTTTCTGCTGCACTTTTGCCATACCTGTGTAACAAATATGTATGCATAATTTATGAGCAATACTGCACTGGGTATATGATACTTCAGCACCAAAGAGGAAATAATTCTTTGTGAGTGGATAAAACCAACTGCTCTCAAGCACAAAGAAAATAGGCAAATTTAGCTCTGGCAAAAGAAAGTTCAGCTTCCATTAAAGTCAATGGGAGTCATGTATGCCTTTTCCAGGGTAAATCAGGGCTCAATGTCTTCTTAAAGAATGACTGTCACATTCAAACAAACTTGAAAAACATTACCTTTATGGCCCTCATTCATTAAAGCACTTAAGCATTGATTTTGGGACTTAAGCATGTTCTTAAAGTTAAGCATGTGCTCAAGTGCCTTGCTGAATTGAGGCCTCATTGACATTATATTCTGTGTTCCCTTTTCTGTCATTGTTTATTATCAAGCTCTCTCTTTTCTAATTCCCTTTACCTCCTGCCTGATTTATTTGGAGATGCCACAATCCTGGAAGTACTATAGCAGAATTACTTTCTATTGTATCATGAATAATGGATTCTGACTTCAGAGAGTGAATAAATGAAGCAAGAGAAAGGCAATGTACATAGTAAAAGAAATTCCATTTGCTCATAGTTATCTCTGTAACCAGACACAATAGGAAAGGTGATGCAGAGTACATATATGACATTGGAATGGGAGTTTGTAAAAGATGCATTTTAAAAAATAGTTTTTCCAGAGCATAGCTGTTAATTTTTTTGAGCTAGATACAGAAATACCTATACCATGGGTAAGCCTCAGTGACTTTAATGGGAGTTCCATGGGCAAAAGATTGGCAGAATCAGACTTTTGGTTTAGCATGTTGAAGCAGCTTCTCTTTCCAAAATGTGTGTATTTGGCCTCAGCCAGCAAGCAGGATGATAGAAAGGAACTCCGTGCATATCTAGGGACTTCTCCATTGCAGACTGAAGTGAGACGACAAAAGTTTCTGATCTTTCTGTTAAGAGGTCACAGATGTCTAAAAAAGACTGGAGGAAGTGGGGATGGAGTTCGATGGATTTCAGCTCAGCTCTTTGCACATGGCACATATTATTTCAAAAATTCAGAGGACCAATTCTCCTCTTCTAAGGTAAAAGTGATTCTCATTGAGATTGAGAATGGGAGTTTTTGGTATCCTGCAGAGAAGAATCAGGGTCCATGAGTGCAATGTGTCTCCATGAAACACATCTGCTGTAGGTCACTGTTTATAACTTCAGTAGTATGAAGTTAATGGCTGAGCTATGAAATTCTTTTAATCTCAAGGAGGAATTTTCCTCATAGCCCATCCTGAAAATAAGCATTAAGAATTCTCCCAAAAGGCCTGACCAAAGCCCAGTTAAGGCAATAAGAGTCTTTCCCTTGATTTCTTCCTCTACTCATTTGATAGCATAAACCAGGGGTAGGCAACCTATGGCATGCGTGTCAAAGGTGGCACGTGAACTGATTTTCAATGGTACTCACACTGCCCGGATCCTGGCCACCAGTCCAGGGGGCACTGCATTTTAATTTATTTTAAATGAAGCTTCTTAAACATTTTAAAAACCTTATTTACTTTACATATAACAATGGCTTAGTTATATATTATAGACATAGAAAGAGACCTTCTAAAATTGTTAAAATGTATTACTGGCACACAAAACTTTAAATCAGAGTGAATAAATGAAGACTCGGCACACCACTTCTGAAAGGCTGCCGACCCCTGGCATAAACAGATCAAACTGGCTCAGAGCAGCACCGTGTAATGTTCTTCCAAATCTGAGAACAACCAGCTTCATAAATCATTTAGGAAATTACTTTCTGGTTTTTGTTCAGTGTTCTGTTTCTTATTGCAGTGCGGTATACAAAGTTTTTCACAATACAAAACTGATGCTTGTGCGAATATTAGGTAAAAAAGGCAACACAGCACATTTCATAGTTTGCAGAGTACAGACAGTATTTTGCAAAGTTTTATCACCACTGCTAAACCAAGAGTTTAGTTGTCTCGTATAAAAGGATCTTACTTAAATCCCAGCTGCCGACAGACCACCTGTGTATTCAGCTCAGTCCACCCGTCATCACAGACTGTGCCCCACTGCCTGCTGTAATGTACCTCCAGACGTCCTTCATGACTGCCTTTCCCACCTGCTAGTCTTATTGCACCATCTGTGGCATTAGCAAGTAAGAAAAAGCAAGAATCAGTTCTCCTTAAGATGCAATTATCTTGTCATTCCCCAGGAAAAGTAAAAACAAAATGTATGGTATTGGGTCAGACCAAGGGGGTACCATGTCTGGCAATAATGTTTGAACAGAGGTGAAAAAAAAAATCATGTACCTGTCAGCTGTGCAGTGCTTTATATGTAGCAATTGTTCAAGTGCAATGGAAAAAAATGTTAAATCATTGATTCTCCCAAATTTTACTCACATAACTAGTTTGCAGGATCGGGCTTTAACTGTGCAATGTCAACATATACAGTTTATCTGTGGCTTTCCACATTCCTTTGTATATTCTCTTTATTTCCAAATTAAGAGCCATATGCCATGGCTGCCATTAAAAAGTCAACATTCACTTACTTCCACTACACAGTGGGAGCTGAGATACCACTTACAGAAAAATACTACAGTATTTCATATGCCATGGGAGAATGACTGTTGATAAATGCTGACCTTTTGATGGTGACCAAATGGCAGCCCTCCCTCCACATTGAAATATCTATTGTTGGTGGTGAGAGAAGTGTTACAAAATGAGAGTAGCATATGGCTGTAAATTTATATGAGCGAAATTATGCTCTCGATTTGCATATATGGATGACCCACAGTACATGGATCTTGCCCCTTCTGCATAGAAGGGAGATTGGTTATTCAACTGGTTACTGAGATGTAAAGGCATCTTGCTGAACAGCAAGACCTTCTGTAGTTACAAGTTTCACACATGCTTACAGATGGTCCTGCAGGACAGAGCTGGCAGATTTTACTACTGCCTGTTGCTTGGCTTCAGTGCAATCAACAATTCTAAACCATATCACTTTTCCAAATCTCTCAATCCTGTAATTAATCATCAATATGCTAATTGCTCAGCAGACTACCTGTAAGAGGTGTGCAGGAAACTCCTGCATCTTCTTTGTGGCCACAGTTGTGTTCTCGCCAGGAGCTCTTTGGACACTGTTCTATGGACAGCTCGTTCCCTGTACAACGTACTTCGTCCAGCAGCACGGGGCCTGAGCCTTCTCCAAAGTAAGCGTGGCTCCATGCCTTGGCTACTCCCCTGTCCAAACATAAGGAAAGACTCAAGAATCACACGCCATCAGAAAGAGTCTTTAACTTGGTGGTAGTGGCTGAAATGTTGGATACCCTCTGATCAACGTAATTAACAGCAGCAAATTTTCAAGTTGCAAGTTAGGATTCACAAAAATAGTTATCTGGCTAGTCCCTGGCATTACTTTTTTTAATGTCACAATTAATCACAATTAATTTTTTAATCGCTTGACAGCCCTATTACACACACATAATAACAACAATAATGCTACATACTTCTATAGTTACTTTCACTTTATCTCAAAGCACATTGATTAAACCTAACTCCTCACCCTCCTTAAAAACAAACATGACATGAAGTAGGTAAGCTTAATTATCCACATATTACAGATGGGGAAACTGTGGCACAGAAGGTCTTGACAAGTTTATACAGCAAATCAGTGACAGAACTGAGAATGCAATTTTCCTACCTCTAGTCCTGTACTACTTTCACTACCAGAATATATCTCCTTTTTCTACATAATGCTTCTTCAATACAAAAAACCTACAGGAATTCAAAATGTGCTCTTATATTAAGCATCATAAAAGACATTCTGTATTTTAACACTCAGTGATCTCAGGACTTTTCCATCTCTACTTGCCAGTATCCTATTCATCTATATATGAATATTAATTATCTTAATAGTTTGGTTTCTCTCTATACAGTGGTACCGCTGTCTACACTTCCTTTCTAATTTTAATGAGCAGTGATTTTCTGATATTCTATTATTAGGGGAGTGGGTGGATCTGTGGACAGTTCAGAGAAACTGCTGGCTTTGGGGTTTATGTACCTAAAGGATTACTTTTAAATTAAAATAAATAGTTGCATAACAATGTTTATTATTTATTTATTTGTACATGGGAAGTGTGCTACTTAACTAATTTGCTTTGAGGGAGTAAGCCATTGTCAGTCATATATTCTTAACTAACAACAACCACCTTTTTGGAAGCAGGGAAGGTTGTGTGTGTTCTTAACTTGGGCAGTACTTGAAGATTTTGATCTTAGATTTAATTATTACAACCCCTAAATATCTTTAAAACAAATATTCAGGTGCTTTACTGTGACATTGAGGTAAGGGAGATGGGTGTGGGTGGGTGTTTGTATGCATGCACATGCGTTCAAATCCATTTAATGCTTTGTTCATCCACCCTGTCATATGTATCACTGAGTGCACTGCAAGCAAAGACAATGGGCATATCTAGACTAGGAAAAATGGTCATGCTTTAAAATGTGTTGGTAACTAATTGCCACCATTTTAAACATAACTTTGCACCTTATCTAGAGAGAGCAGATAATGTTTCAAAACATGAAAACACTTGTTTATGGTCAGCTTGTTAGCTGAGGGGCCACGGCTTCTGGGAGCTGCTCTTTTTGTCCTCTCCCCTGGGTGAAAACGTCCAGCTTCCCCTGTAGGCACAGAGGGCAGTAGGGTGTGGGGGGGTCAGGGTCTTAACATTCAATGGAGTTGCACCAGGGAATAATTTGACTGACTAGGATAAGGTAGGGGGTAACAGCTTCACAAGTGCCTAGGTGACTTAAGATTTTAAAGTTGCATTTTCAAAAGTGAAAGTCATTGGGATTTAGGCTCCTAAGTAACTTTTAAAACTGGGACTTAAATTTCTAGGTCACTTAGACCCAGATTTTTAAAGGTATGTGGTCCTAACTGATTTAGGAGTTTACATTTCATTTTCAAAAATGATTTAGGCACTTATAAGCCTAAATTCCTTTGACTGTCAATGGGATTTTGGCTCCTAAGTCTCTTTCGAAAATGAGAATTAATCTAAATCAGTTAGATATTTCAACACTGACCTCAGCAATACCAACATACTTTTAAAAATCTGGCCCTTAGACACTTTGGCATATATTACCCACATCCATCACAGTAGTTTTAAATGAAAATTTTATTGCACTCTAATGTTATCTAGTGTTTAAAATGTAGCTTTTTAGTACCAGAGCTACAGTAGAAAGAAATAAAACGTCTGCAACAAAATGTTACATGATACTTTGTGTACTTCCAAGAGTATATACATAAGGAGTAGGGTTCAAAAAAAAAACAAAAATTGCATGTTGTGATCACTTTGGCATCATACTAAGTAAGTTTCTACAGCTATTATAGTTTGTTTTATTTTAACATTGCAATCACATCATTTTTGGCATCTTACAAGCCTAAGAACTTGTCTATGTGCAAAAGTTGTACTACTTGAACTATACTGGTAGAGTTAAAGTGACACAACCCAGCAGTATGGATACTGTTATAAAAGTGTTTATACCATTATAGTTATTCTCATATGGGAAGGGAAATAAACTAAACTGGATAAGGCATCCTTATGCAATTATCACTGTATCCACATCTGGGGTTGTGCGGATATAACTATTCTGATAAAAAAAATCACACACTGAAATACAGTAGTTATGCTGATACAAAAACAGTGTGTGGGCCAGGCCTTCAATACCCAGAACTCAGATAGCCTGATCTCTATATAGAGTAAGGATAATTAATCCCATTCACCTGCATGCATAAGGATGTCTTAGAGGAAGAATGGATGGGGGGGGGGATCTAACAAATCCACTTTATTTTAATAATCTGATACTAATTACTTTGCTAAAAATGTTCTTGTATCCAAGTATTACGACACAGCATATAATTTGTAAAATAAAAATAAAAACTACATTTATTTGTATCCCAATCTTGCAGTCCATACTACAGCAAAACTTTTATCCATACTAAATTATTATACAGCTTTATGCCTCTTCTTCCCAACCACATCCTCTGAGGTGTGCTCAGAACTTTTGAAAATTGGGATACTTATTTAGGCGCCCACTCTTTAAAATCTAGGCCTTCCCCACCTGCTTTCTTGGAAGTGCTGCAACAGCTTGGATTTGTGCTTTTTTTTTTCATCATCCCTTGTTTCAACATTTTTCCACCTTCATTTCTTTTTCCCCTCCCTCGGTGTTGAGGGATCTCCCTTATCTTTCCCCATTCTGTTGATAACCTTTTAATATCCCATCCTAAAGCCCATGCATCATAATGATCCTCCCTCTGACTGAAAGCTGGATGGAATTCCTTCTAAATACTACTGTTGTTAATTTGAATGGAGAAGTGAGTATTGGGCCTCCCTAGAAAAGCATCACAGGGCAGCCACTTTAGGAACCATTGAGATCTGGTCCTCCAGCAACTAGAAGGGCTAGGGATGAGCAACAGCCAATCAAGACCCAACAGGCCATAATAAAAGGAGCTATTTGCTGCAATTGGTGGAGTGAGTGTTCTTTAGTCTATAGCCAAAGAAACCAGGCTGGGGTAAGGCCCTTTGCTGCCGCAACTGGTGGCAGGAATTCAGTAGCAACAATGCTGATTCAATTCTAGAGAAGGGATTAAGCCCCAGAAGGGTAAGAAACTATTTCATTTATAATTGGCTTGGAAGGGCAAGGAACTTCTTCCAATTGAGCTGTTGTACCCTTGTTGGGGTTTGGATAGTGTGACCCAGCTAGGGGGCTCAGCTACAGAAGATCTGCTGAGGTAGGCTGACAGCATGCATAGCAACTATAACCCACAAAAGTGTGAGTCCCATTTTGTGAGAGATGCTTTACTTAGACATTATTGTCCTTCTACTCTGACCTTGCACACTTCAGCACATGCATTAGGAACTCTGATCTCTAACAACAGATATCTTGCTCTAATATCTTGCCCTGGGAAGTGGTACTCAAACCAAGTTTGGAAAATACTAATTTAACATGTACCTAACACGTTTCATTTTCCCAGACCTTTGCAAATAGTAATAACCTATCTCAGAGGGGTGAGGTCAGGATTAAAGTAATGTCCCCTTGTCACAGAAGGGGCAGAGAGCTCAACGGCCTACCCAAAGTCACAGAAAGAGTCAGTGTCATAGTCCAGGTTAAAGAACTCAGGAATTTCTGGCTCCTAAGCAACAACTCAGAGCTCTTGACCACACTTCCCTAAGCTACTACTTCTCTCTTTTATGCCTCTCTTGGGAAATGCACTCATTTGAACCTGTGCTGTGTGTTATCACAGAAGATGCTACTGGTATGTAGCACAATTGCCATCTCTCATGACTTTTCAGCAAATCTCATGGTATCTTGTATTTTTTCTTAAAGCTCCAGCTCACGGAATCATGTAAATAATGAGAATCTCTGCTTTTTTCTTTTTGAAGGAATTCTTTAGCCCTCTAGGCTGTGGGAAAACTTGAAAACATTAAGCCTTTAGGCTTCAAAATAGGAAGGCAAATGAAGACAATCACATCTATTATTCTTAAAAATCTCATGATTGTAGGATGTGACTCATGACTTTTCAATGCTTGTATTAGGTAGAGAAGTAGCCAGGTCAACCAGACCTGTTCTGTTTGTTATCCTTCATAAAGTGCTGTTTTACTAAGTGATACAAATTTGGGTTAGGTACTATATACTATGAATCAGTAGTATGTTATATTGCAGGGATCAGCAACCTTTGGCACATGGCTTGCCAGGGCAAGCACCCTGGTGGGTCGGGCCAGTTTGTTTACCTGCCATGTCCGCAGATTCGGCTGATCGCGGCTCCCACTGGCCGCGGTTCGCTGACCCAGGCCAACAAGGGTGGCGGGAAGCAGCACAGGCTGAGGGATGTTCTGGCCACCACTTCCCGCCGCCCCCGTTAGCCTGGAGCAGCAAACCGCAGCCAGTGGGAGCCATGATCGGCCAAACCCGCGGACACAGCAGGTAAACAAACAGGCCCGGCCCACCAAAGGTTGCCGACCCCTGTTATACTGTGTGCTGTAAAGTGCAAAAATACACTGACCAATTTTTCCAGACGAGGTGGCTAATCCATATTTAAACCATTAAATAACAGTTGCCCAATTTTCAAAGATGCTGAGTGCCTTTACTTCCCGATTTTGAGGGGCTTTGTGGGTGCTCAGCACTTCTTCTTGATATCAGGCTACATTTATATACATGGCTAAATATGGACTTAGGAACCTACTTTGGCATTCGTTTTTGAAAATCTTGGCCTCTATATATTACTTTTTAAAGAAATGTATTACTTGTGCTCCCTGCATATTGGCAGACAATCCTTACTGCTGGTGTGAAAGCACTATTTTGTACAACAGTAAGACTGGCCTACTGGTAGACTTTTAGAGGGCATTATTTTAACACAACCAAAAGCTCACTACCACATAAGCACATCTTCTTCCAGAGTCCAAATACAATGCTTTACTAATAGTAAAGCTGTCATGGGTTCTCCTTGGAAACTCAGATATTTGTAAACATCAATCTCTGAGCTAACTATAACCCCTATGCCACTACTTAGTGTATATCCAGTAAGGTGTGAATCTTTGGTACGACTCTTATTAGTATTAGAGAGCATCTTCCAGAGACAGTACTTCCAAGAATAATGGTAGCATGGCAGGGTGGGGACAGTGGTGTGATACATTACAGAATCATGTATTAAGATTGTATGCATGGGAACCAGTCAGTTTAGAAAATTACATATATTTAATAAGGTAAGAAACTCTGCAATTCCATTATCAAGAATCAAAACAATAGTTTCCTTGCTTTGAAAATACGTTCAACCAGAAGACTTCACAAAATGACAGGGTAAGAAAATTAGATTTGTGCTTAATTCCCCTCCTGCCACCTTTGCAATTTTAACATGATATAAAATCTCATCTCTTGCCTTTCCCAGAAGCCTTGTTAACATCTTGCTTTCATCTCCCAGGCAACTTCACCAATATTAAAAGGTCTTCAACCTTTCTTCTAAAAAATTAAATTAAGAGTTAAATTGTAGATAATATTTCCGTTTTAATGAACTGTCCTTGCCTTGCAATTATAAAAGGAAGGCAAGTTATAGAGGCCAGAAGGAGAGCGGCCCCAGACTCTCACAGGTCCTAACTGCTGGGATGGGATAACTGTGATAAATTATCTGACTGCAGTTTATGGAGTAACATTTGCATAGCATGCTAACCACACGTAATAAAAAAGCCTCTTCCAGTATCTCCTGATTCTTGTAGGTCTCATTACACAGCAGACGCAGACTACGGTATGCAAAAGAGAGAAATTTACCATCTGCTAAGAGGCCTGCAGAAATCAGGGAGATAATGTTTCAACTCCTGACCGTGAAAACAAAGTATATTATACTCTGTTGAGACTCTAGATTTCCAATGCATCAGAGACCTCAAATCCCACTGAAATAACAAATTGGTTATCAAAAAGTATATGGGGAAACCAAATAATGAAATAAATGAGCAGTAGTTTCTGCTTATCACCAGAAGATTAATTCTCTGAGGTTTTATATTCTAGTAATGCTAAAGCAAAGCTGAAAGAGCATGGGACACTATTGCCGAGAGGGTTTATTTTACACTTTGTAGCACATTTCCATTTGGATTATCTGTAGGCAAATGTGGATGTTTGCCCTGTTTTGTAACTGCTGTACCTTCCTCTGTTGGTAAAATTTCAGTCCAGGGATAAAGAGCACACCTGTCAAGACATCTTGCTTCTTTGGGTACATCTACGCTATATCTGGGAGCATGCTTCCCAGCTTGGGTAAACAGTCCACATGCTAGCGCTTCTCAAAATAGCAATGCAGCTCAGGCTAGTTGCCTGAATACATACTCAGTGATCCAGGCAGGTTTGGTCTCAGGCAGCTAGTCTAAGCCGCTGCCCATACTCTCCTTGGCTTACCCTGCTATTTTTAGTGCACTGGCTTGATCAGAGCTAGCATGAGTCTGTCTCCCCAAGCTGGCGGAACACTCCCCTAGATGTAGCCTTTGAGCTCATGTAAAACTGTAGACTTTTTCTTTTTTTCAAAAAGTCTAAGCACCATCCAAACACACATGCTCCTATTAATCCACTTTTACTCAGAAAACAAAAGGAAATCAGGTTCATCTCAGAAATAAAATCTATAGAAATTAACCAAAAGTAAACACATGTTCTAATGTAATCCTGCCAGGCACAATAGTGATACTGCAAGTAGCCCTTCCCATTGACACTATATTAAATGCAATTCACTAGCTTTTGATAATAGCCCAGTAACATTTGAGCAACAATAGAAAAGCTCATGAGGAAATGAATAATTCTGTATTCAGAGCACAATTTGAATGGTATGCTGTAAGTAAGGCTTGGGGCCACAAACTGAATGAGCAGGATACAAAGAAATATTGAATAGCTACCCATTCAGTGAGTACCATCCATTCTGTCCACTGAATCAGATAGGGATCCTGTGGGAAAAAATAGTGTGATGGAGTAATTAAAGTCTGTATCCTAATCCACGTGCACAATTGGGTTACATCAAGGTTACACAGGCAACCTAAATTCTGATATTTTCTAACTTTTGAGTGCTTCACTTTGCCACCTTAATGTTCTTTAATGTAGCTTTAGTATGTAATTTCCTAGGTTTAAAAAAAAATTCAGGCTTTTTTAAAATGTGGACCTTATTGATCCTCATAGGAGTGATTAGCAGGATTAGACCTCTTAGAACCACCACCCACCCATCTGATAGCTTTAGTAGGTTGTCATTCTCTGTGTGGGCCAGCCACTAGAGGGAGATGAGACACATATTTTACTTACAGATTTCACAGCTATTTGCTGACAAGAGACTTAGAAATCCTTGGTTCTATTCCAGGTTTCTGAAGCCACTGTATTCTAGTGACCATTGACCTATGCCTCTGACCACTGCAGTCTGTGTTCCAGTTCTACTCTCCCTCCAGCACAGCTCTCCTCAGCTCCTCATTCTAGCCTGTCTCATCACCATTCCCCCATAGTTCCACATTCCAGTCTTTCCCCACCCTTCTGTTTTGTCCCAGTCCTCCACCACCATCCCTCCAGCTTCTTATCTCAATCCCTCCACCCTATTTTCCCCCAGGTTGAGCTCCTCATCCCTTTGCATTCTAATCAGGTAGCTTTCTCACTCTCTCCCTCACTGGTTGGGGATCAGCAGGGAGAAGACAGTCTCACTGCTCTCAGTTCATGTGCCCAGTGCCACAGTCATCCCTGACTGCCAGAAAGAACAACTGTAGAAAAAGTACTCCTCACCCTCTACATCCATGGGATGGATCATTCTCAATGCAGACAGCATCTTCAGAGATTTTAGCTGCCAAATGTTAACGAGTCTCTAGCGAACATGCGCAAACTGACACATTCCAAAGGTCCATAACTAGGCCAAATTTGGGCAGATTTTCACAGGGATAGCAAAAGGCAGGGCAGCACCCATGCCAAAATTAAAGTTTCTGCTCCAAAGTAAAGAGGTGCTAGGCCTTTAATTAAATGGTTGTACAATTTTTTTTAACATGAGTGAAACATTTTTTTTCTTAACCTCATGACTGGAAATGACTGAACAGTTTTTGATCAAATTTTCTGAAAAAAATCTTCACCCCAAAACAGCCCTCCATCATGGAAAACTTCAGCTCAAACTGCTAAAGTTTGATTAAGTTATAAGCAACTGAAAACAGGGTATTATGATGGAAAGTGTCAGGTCTCTAACTGCAGGCATGGATAAATGTGCCATCTATAATTTTGGTGGCTTCACAGTATAAGTGCAATTTTTAAATGTTCTTCTTTTGAAAGCATTGTGTATTGTTTCTTAGCTTTCCTTCTTTGTTAGGAGTAAAATGTATTTAGAAGAACTAACCCAAGGCCCAGCTGCCTACAGACAACTTCAGCATCTGCATCATCCCACTGGTCATCACAGACAGTCCCCCATTGGCCAGTGTGGTAGACTTCCACTCTTCCTTCATGAGCATTGCTCCCGCCAGCCAGACGGATTGGAATAAAGGCTACAGTTAAACAAAAAACAGAGGAAAAAGTCATTTATTTCCCAAAATGATACTCAAAGCTATACACAAATGGAGAGCACTCAGCTTTCCTTGGCTTTGGTCAAGTATTATGCAATTTCTTAACTAGATGAAAGTCTTGAAACTGAACTGGTTAGAGAAGGCTAAGTGCTTGCAGAATTTTTAGGCCTATAGGGACAAATGCTGCTCTCAGTGAAGAGGGCGGGGAGGGGGAACGGCACTAATGTATGTGAAGGCAGCATTTACTCCACAGAGTCTTGATCCTGGCTCCCCGAAGTCAATGGCAAAATGCCCACTGATTTGCAGTGGGGCCAGGATTTCACACAGAATGTCTTCTGGCACTGATCCCAGTCTGTACCATAGTCAGTCAATGAAAAGTCATTCTATGTGGATTATTTTCATAGAGGAGGGTTTTCCTCTTAACCTCTCTCCGCAGTGAGTCTTCCTTGTTGCTTAAGTTGGGTGCACAAGGTTCCCTCCATCTGTGACTCCTGCACAGTTTTCCTTTCAATAGCTTCAAATCTGAGCATGAAACTACAATGATGGAAATGATACATAGTTATATAATGCACTTGAACTATTTTGATGTAACTTTTTAAAAGATTATATCATTATCAAATGTCTGGATGACTAAGGTGTGACTCAGTTCAGTTTACACTCTCCAGCAAATTAACTTTACCCTGTTATCTTTCCATGTATTTGCCTGCTGAAAGTGAGCATTTTGGAATTTCTGAAGACCCCCTCTGAACATTTCACCAGCCATGAATGCTGATGATTTTTCTGATGAAGCTTACGTAGAAAGGCTAGCGGTGGCAAGAATCTGCAAAAAACACAAGCAACTTCAAATAACTTTACCTAATTAACTTCAACCCTAGACTATGAACTATAAATCAATCTTCTTCTAGCACTCTTAAAACAGACAAAACTATTTTATTCCACTATGTCTAAATGAGCCCTCTAAGCAAAACAAAGAGGCTTTCTGTTGAAATTTCAACTTCCTTTGAATGGAAGGGGAAACTTGGTGAACTAGGTAGTATGACTTTCAAAATGTGTATTTCTAATTTCTTCACGTATTATCAACCTCATGAAATTGAAAGCTTACTTGCTCTGGAAATAATATGTAGGAAACTTCACTCTCAGTTGCATGAGCTTTAAACTTCACAACAAAGGATTCAATCCAGTACTGACATCAGTGGAGTTATATCTGCATCAGGAATGCAGAATAAGGGCCAAAGTGTGAATATTTGCCAAAACCAGTGAGATTGTAAATACACTCTAATGACTTCTCTAAATCTGTTCATGCATACATAAAACATCAGTATTTTAATGCACCTCCACAGTGTGTGTGTGGGGGGGGGAGAGGTGAGGATGGAAGAATCTACAAACAAACTAGCTACTTGTATAGTCTTTCTTTTTGTTTTGTGCAAATAATAAGGGTCAAATGTTTGAATTCGGGTTGACCTATTTGTGCTAGCAATTCTTTGCTAATGCATTCACTGTCACTTGGACACTCATGTACCTGATTTGCAGGTATAGTCAAGTACTTAAATATTCAAGAGTCTGAAATTATATCCACAGTTATTTGAGGCCACACTTAAGCAGGTTAAAAAAGAAAAAAACAAAGCCTAGCTAAAAACTTGACCCTAAGTGCGGCTGAACCCAATTGCTTAAATGCCAAAGATAACCTATCTCTTATGGAAATTATTTATCCTCAAATATAAAACTGTTCACTTAACTTGGTGGAGTTAGGGCTAAGGGAAAAGATTTAAATAGTTTAACTAACACATCTATTTTTTAAATAATTTTTTTAAAATAAGAGGCACATACTACTTATAGATCCCAAATATATTCACTCTGATAGCAAAAGTGAAGAACTCTGTTTGTGTAGAATGTACACTAGGAGTTAAATCTTGATCCCATTGAACTCAATGGCAAAATTCCCATTTGGCCTTCAGTAGAACATTGTTTCCCTTACTTCAGTGGTCCAATTTGTTTCCGAAATTAACCGGAATACTGTCCCCATTTCCTGTACAACTGTGAAGGTATGTATGACCAAAATAACTTGATCACTTACTCTTTGAACATTTTAAATATCAAAATATCCTTCATAGGAACTTGGGCAAAAATGTGTCCATCTCTGCATGGGCCATAAGGTAGAGAAGGGGAAGAGAGGGTACAAAGCCTTACACTTTCTGGTAACCCCGTGCAGGGGCCATCTACAATCACAGCTCTACTCTAGTGCCAGTGGTGTTAATTCCTCAATGAGGGTAAGGTGAGGATGGAATCATGGCCCTCCAACACCCATCACAGAGCCCAGGGGAGCTGCTGCATGTGGAAGCAGAAAGCACACTGCACCCTTTCCAAGGGTGACAAAACTCACTCCAGCAGCTGCAGCTGCCCTAGACCCCCTGCCCTCTGCTTTGGAGAAATTCTGGCTAGTTCATATTAGGATGACGAGACAGCAAATGTGAAAAATCAGGATGGGGTGGGAGGTAATAGGAGCCTATATAAGAAAAAGACCCAAAAATTGGGACTGTCCCTATAGAATCAGGACATCTGGTCACCATAGTTCATACAGAATTCCCTCTGGGATCCTCACTGCTGCACAACTTACCCTTCCTCACAGCCTGTGTTTTAAAGCAACAAATAGCTATTTGCTGCTCTCAGAATGTGGAAAGACTTTTAAAATGTAAATGATCTATGCTACATTTTATTTTAGATCTTTTCTTGGAAGAGGAAATTAAACTAGGATTGTTTTTTAATGAAATCATGTGCATTATGACTGTTCAAATAAGGCAAAAAGTTAATAAAAAATTATATACTTTTACCATGGGAAAAGCTACACATGACAGCAGCTGCCATTTTTTGAGGACATGTTCCGCCCTGCCAGATGTCTTTTTCACACAGCAGTATAGTTTCTTCATCACCATGGCAACGTACATCACTCCAATAAACAGGGATAAGGCCCAGTCCAGAAAATGGTGTATACGTTGCTGTACCTCTTTTGCTGTAGAAGGAAAGATCAGCATCGGATATTAGGAAATATTTGTTTGAGATGTTCACTCACAAATGCATGGGAGGCCAAATCCTGGGGTGCTCAGCAAGAAAAAGTTGCAGGGCAAAATCCTTGTCTGCAGTCAGTCAGGATGTTCATGCATTTGGGTCCTCACCACTAACACAGGATATGAAGAGGAACGCCAGATGTAGCCTGTTTTTCCCCACTCCAGTATAAGATGGTTTGGTATAGTGGAGCCACACTTTACATGGACCAGTTGGGTCTGCATAACCCCTGACCCAATCACATTCCCTTTCCTGTATGCTGAGTGGCAGAGACCAACCACAGAGATCTCCTCCACAGGCCACAAAAGGGCAGCTTCCCTACATGAGACCTTCAATCCTCTTGTTCCACTATACAGATAACTCAGTTTTTAAGAGTACGTCTACACTGCAGCTGGGAATAACCCTCCCAGCCTGGGTAGACAGACTTGCACTAGCTCAGCTTGAGCTAATATTCAAAAACTAGCAGGGTGGGCATTGAGGCTTGGGGTAGCCACTTGAGCTCAGGCTTGCTCCCAGATGCAGTGTAGACATATCCAAAGCCACTTTTGTCCTTTATGTGCTGCCACAGGGTGCCCAGGATTTGTCCCATCATTAAATGAACTTTGCAAACAAGAAAAAAAACAGACAGTGTAAGGCCAAATGTGTAGAGGCGCTGGGAACCTGAAGAATACCCACAATTTTACCTCATCATTTGCCCAAAGTTTGTGCCATGACAGCATTGTTTTCCACTCTTATTTGCATGTATTCTTATTTTTAGTCATTCTTGTTTAAATGGTTCACTTTCCTTGCTGATAAGGATCCTATACAACCAAAATACTCCAAGTGCTAAAGATAGGAACAAGTTAAAATGAACAGGATAAAGAAATATTGCATGTAGGCAGCTGAAACCATAAGCAGAATCACAGACTCCAGATGGGCAGAACTTTTATGTCCTCTAATCTGCATATTTTTATAAGTTGGCTTGGTGTATGCAGATTAACATTAGACATTCCAAAACAGCTTAGATTCAGTTCTGACTGGCACTCTTAAGAGTGGAATAATCATCAGAAATGTTAGAGTGCAAATATTGCAGACTAACACCCAGAGCCTGTAGCAAACAAGATGACATTTGATGTATAGCTGAAACAATGTTAGAAAGGCAATGAAGCCACCATATTTTGTGAGTTACTATGAAACTGTAAACTGAATGGGATATTGAGATGATTCAAGTAATTGGATTGGCTAATGCACAAGGCATTGATTCTCTAGAAGCCTAAATTGCATTATCCTTGAAAAAAAGCCATATATGTATGAGCATTTCTCACCACGCCACCTCACCCCCCATTTTCATCTTATAATAATTACACCATCTATATAGGCACTTCCTAGAGATAAATGACTGGCTAGAGTTAATGGAGCACAGTTCAATTCTTCCTAGCTGGTAATTATCCCCAGAAAATATGCTGAAAGTTGTTATTTAATTAATCAAACCACTAGGAATATTCATGACAACCTATTGAGTATGATATGATAATCACACCTGCCTATTAGATCCCGTAATTTAGACAGTCATTCTCCTGTCTCTGTCAGAGATACCTTTACAGGTAGTGAAAGGTTAAATATGCACATGCCCTCCCCCACAAATAAATTTGGACTCTTGACAAAACATTTTGTTTTCTATTTCTATTTTCTGCAGGGATCTGGTCGAATAGATAATTTCTGAATAGACAAATACAGAAATAATTGCTGCTTGCTAGGCCCAGAAAGTCCCAAGGACAGTAGGAGTGCTGAAGTGTTAGCCTAATTCGGGGCTTCTCAACCCATGCAACTTTTCTGTAAACTTTCTCCATGAAAACCTGAAACCATACAAAACTTGCTTGCTTACAGGTTTCATTACAAATCTGAAGTTCAGACAAAGTCTCTCAAAAGCTCTGATAAGGTGTCAACATTTAAAGTTAACCTTACGATGCAGACACACAGAGAACATCCAGTCATGTGAAGCCCTACGTAGCAATAATACCAGATTTGATCAAAAACTAATTACAGCTCCCTCCCCAAAGCTTTTGTTGGAATGGGTGTGAGGGATTGTTATTAAGGTGACATTCCACATGTCCCTGGAAACCTGCAATATCCCTGATTTAGGGCCTGTTTAGGAAACCTTGCTGGTTTTACAAAAAATTGCTTTGTCCAGTGCTTGCCTCACTTACTTTGGTATAGCTCCACTGACTTCAATGGCACTTCTCCTGATTTACCTCATGTACAGTGAGGTCAGAATCAAGCCTCATATTTCTTCCCCCTAGTTTCTATTTATTCCCCTGATGAGTCTAGAGACCTGAAGGACCTACTGACCAGATGAGCCTGTTAAATTCGCAGGGTTGTTGTGAGTATGTATGCATCAAGGATCGCCCCACATCTTAACAACATCCCTCAGACTTCCCAATGAGTTTTCTCCTTCAGACAAATCCTCAAGACATCCCTTCTTTGCAAGTGAGACATCAAATCTACAGGATGGTAGGAAAGAAGAGAAGGGGGTTGCTTGACACTCACTATCCCATGCACCCCTCCCCAATTCCCATGGAAACAGTCCTTGCATGCCCTAACCTTTCATAATCAGTTTCACAGTTTTCAGTGTGAAAACCTGGTGACCATCTTTGCCTCCCATTCTCTTCAGATACCAGAAGCAGCCTACAAAACCATGTGCTGATTCTCACACCAACTCCTTTGAAGCATTACAAGAATTGGGGGTAAGGATTCTGGGGATAACCAGCTTTAATATACAAGACAGAACAGGTAAACACCTCAGGAAGCAAATATTAGTGGTTGCAACATGCTTACTACCTAGTTATTGTGTAACTGTGGACGGGTGGGTAGAGGGCACTCTTTTACCTTGCCTCAGGCAGCAAATGCTTGATGCATCTGAGGAGTAACAGTTGTGAGTGTTTGAATGTTGGGTCATGGAAGGAAAGATATTAAAACTCAGGCCTAATGTTATATTGTGGCATTGCTTCACAAATATCTTAATAGCATTAGACACATAGTTATGGATTCAGCTGCAAAGTCTGTAACACAATACCCATTTCTTTCTCTGAAGAAGTCATATAAAGGTTTTATGTACACATTTCCAACTCTCTCACTAATACCTTTGCTAAGTGGAAGTACCACTTTCTCTGTCATTTAGAGACTGTATCAATTGAGAATGAAGCCATAACTTAAGAGCAACACTTTTTTCCCCAGAATAATATCCCATTTCTAATGTATTTTAAAAATATCTATCAAACCTAGAGCTCTTAAATATGACATTGAAAGAAGCTGGTAAATTTGATCTGGGACTAAAACTTACCCAAGCTCAAGCTGCCGACATATAACTGATGCATCATTATTGTCCCAATGACTGCTGCAGATTGTTCCCCAAATTCCATTCAAATAAACTTCAACTGTGCCTTCAAACTCATTTTTGCCACCTCGAAGTCGCACTGACCCTAGATAGTAGAATTTTAAATGATTTAAATAAGATGTTTGCTATCCATGACTGAGTTAACTTGTGCCATTTGAAGGACATGCAGTTTCAGCTCCACTCTGCTATAAATATTTTCATGTATCATGTACTTGCTTCAAGTTCATTAAAGAGAATGCTTCTAATTAGCACTCTCTGGTATCTAATAATTCCTTTCTGTTGACTCAAAAGGAGGTAACTCATTCATACAATAATTTAATGAGGAAACATCTTCATTCTAACATTGTAGCCAAAATATCAAAGATGTGGGGAGAGAGAGTATATATAAGTACATATTAATATAAATATGATAGTCTATACATGAATTTTGTTAACATAATCAGCAATGTTATAAAAAGGAAACAAAATATTATACACAAGTGGTATATTTTTATCTTCCATCTGATTTAAAGGAATTATAAAACAATCACATGGATTGCATAGCTTCTGTACTGACCCACATAATATTATGCATGTCATGGATGCCAGAAGTTTATTTCAGGCCAAAGAATGCATTTGTTCTTACTTGCCATCAAATGCTTGATGTAGTTATTACAAATTAATTATAGGCCTCTATCAAAT
The DNA here is from genome assembly GCF_025201925.1 of Gopherus flavomarginatus. Taxonomy (NCBI): domain Eukaryota; kingdom Metazoa; phylum Chordata; order Testudines; family Testudinidae; genus Gopherus; species Gopherus flavomarginatus. Next base: position 181,314,720 of record NC_066619.1, read on the forward strand.
TTCCAAATACAACAACCTAAAAACATAATCATAACACACATTCTTTTCCAGTCCTTGTGTGTGTATCATCAAAATACAGGTTGAGAGCACAGAACACAAAATCAAAAAATTGAATAGTTTTACAGTAGATACCACAGTATTCTCTTTCCAGCAGTGTAAAAAGTCCCTACGGCTACATGCAATTCAAGCACCAAATGCAAATATGTGAAACAGTTACAATCATATTTGTTACGCTACAAAGGGAGAGCAAACAATGAATGGGCCATAAAAATGCTACTAATTTGACAAGAAGGTAATATATTGCAGCTGATATCAAAAACTGTAGATGGGTATTGCATTAAATATCAAGTGATCCACCTGCCTATGTTCTATTCTATTTAATAGCATAGCATAGGCCCTTTCCACTCTATAGTTTTTTAAGCAAGAGGAAAAAATATTTTTATGTATTATAATGGCAAGGTTAAATTTTTGTTCCCTCCCCACAAATTTCACTGCAAGTCTGTTCTGTTTTGAATGCAGTTCTCCAGGGTTATAAAACCTTGAAGGTGAACACTTGCCAAGTAATTCAAGTCCATTAACCTCAGATTTGATGTATGTACTTTTTTGCCCGTGACTAATTTTCACAGCATGTAATATACAAGTACTGCTTATGAAATCAATTTTATAAGGTGATCCTTTTATACAGAATACATGATTTTGTAAAGATTTAATTATAACAATACTATATAAAAGCACTGAAAGAACAGCATTTTGAAGACTCTACTATATATCTTGATAAATCAGTATTTTACTTCATTTTGTTATCTCCTATATCTGTTCTTTCCAAAACCCTTCTGGATAGACTATTATTTTAATCACAAGACATCAGTTGTGGACACAGCAATATTTAGAACGAAGTGATTCCTGACATACCAAAAAGGGGGCTTTAATAGTTGTCTGTCTCTTAAAAAATAAAAAGGTTATTTTTGTACAATGATCTTTTTCCTTTCACAATCCTGTGGGACACCCATGGTAAGCAATAAAAGTGCTTCCTGCATAAATATTGCAAGACCTTTCTGTTATCTGGATAAGTAAATACTTGAAGAGTAAAATTCTCCTTTCAGAGCCACAAGATAGATCTTGACTTCAATATTCTGCTCTTTCTGCATCTACAGAATTCCCATTGGCAACACTGAGACTACTGATATACAGAGAGTAGACTAAAGTAGTCAAGATTAACTCTGCACATTGGAGAATTTTGCCCTAATACCTGAAGTCCTTTGCTTGTCTAACATTGTAATATATATAATATCAAACATTACATAATATAATGTATGTTTATAAATTCTCCAAATTTTACAAGACCTCTATGAACGTTTTATTTACAGGATGTCCGTTTGCACAATATCTGACAAAAGTAAACTGATACAATACTGTATGTACTTTATATGTTATTCATGCACTTTAAAGTATGTGTGAGTATATATCATGTGACTTGTGTCATAATTATGTAGTGGATAAAACCAGTTTGCAAATGAACTAAAACAACTTCCCTCAAAGTTTACTTAACATGTTGCAGTATTCTGGCACACTGGCAGTTGCTATTCTGAATTTAACTCACTGGATTCATATAGTTTTAAAATACACAATTGACAAAATGTGATACATAATTTCTATATGAAGGAACAGAACTAATTTTAAATAAACACATCAGTCTTTTAAACTTTTTGGTCTGGCTCTTTTTTCTATAGATAAAACTCTAGATTTTTGTAATAGGCCTAGTCTCTTAATATGAGATATATGATGTACCACGGTGGAACAAGGAACTACATTTATCAACACTAGTATATGTTCATAACATATTGCTAATTGGCTATTCATTACTATACCCTTATAGAGAATAAATGGTCCATGAGAATGTATTTTCCTGAGTGTACGTGATTCTGTACATGCATTTAGGGCCCTAGTCAGGTTCTTTTAAGTCAAAAGGAAAACATCTGTTTACTTTAGTGAGAGTAGGATCAGACTCTTAGTTACAAGAAAACAATTTAAAAGGCCTTCACTTTAAGAGTCATATATTGCAAACCTAAACCCTGACAGGCTGCATGCCAAAGGTTGCCGATTGCTGCCCTAGACCCTAGAGCAAGGCCACCATAGAAGCCAAGCCCATTGGCTACTTCCCTGGCAGCTGTGACTATCTCCTCTGGAGGGGATACAGGCTCTGGAGTAGAGTTACCTCTTGGTAAAGCAGCATTACTTCATGTATGGATTTCTGCCCAAACTGCTGGGTTAGCAGGAGAGTGATTTAAATGGTGATTTAAAAAATAAAAGAAAATGAAAATTAAAAAAAAAGTTGACCAGCACTGAAGGAAGCATGCCACAAAGAACTACTGCTTGTCTCTGCTACCATCATATCCATCATACACATCCTCTCAGAACCCACTGAGTCCTGGCCATCACCTAGAGTGGCTTCTCAGAAGGTAGGAATACACTGGAGCTTCTGCTTCTCCCTTCTATTCTCCCTGCCCCATCTCACACTAGTAGTTTCAAAGGATACAGATAATCCTTTTTGACTAAGGCCTGGTCTACACTACGCGTTTGTACCGAATTTAGCAGCGTTAACTGAATTAACCCTGCACCCGTCCACACAACAAAGCCCTTAATATCAATATAAAGGGCTCTTAATACCGATATCCGTAATCCTCCCTGACGAGGGGAGCAGCGCTGAAATCGGTATTGCCATGTCAGATTAGGGTTAGCGTGGCCGCAATTCGATGGTATTGGCCTCTGGGCGCTATCCCACAGTGCACCATTGTGACCACTCTGGACAGCAATCTGAACTCGGATGCACTGGCCATGTAGACAGGAAAAGCCCCGCAAACTTTTGAATTTCATTTCCTGTTTGCTCGGTGTGGAGTGCCAATCAGCACTCATGCAGTCCCAAATCCAAAAAGAGCTCCAGCACGGACCGTACGGGAGATACTGGATCTGATCGCTGTATGGGGAGACAAATCTGTTCTCTCAGAGCTCCGTTCCAGAAGACAAAATGCCAAAGCATTTGAAAAAATCTCCAGGCTATGACAGACAGAGGCCACAGCAGGGACTCGACACAGTGCTGCATGATAAGCGTAACAGAGAGCCAAAGAATCAAATGGATGCTCATGGAAGGAGGAGGGGGGACTGATGACTCGAGCTATCCCACAGTTCCCGCAGTCTCCAAAAAGCATTTGCATTCTTGGCTGAGCTCCCAATGCCCGAAGGGTCAAAAACATTGTCACAGGTGATTCAGGGTATATGTCGTCAATTTACCCCTCCCCCCCTCGTGAAAGAAAAGGGGAAAATATTGTTTCTCACCTTTTTTCAATGTCACCGTATGTCTACTGGATGCTGCTGGTAGACGGGGTGCTGCAGCGCTAAACAGCAGCATCCCGTCCCCTCCCCTCCCCAATGACAGATGGTACAATAGGACTGATAACCATCGTCATCATCCCATGAGTGCTCCTGGCTGGCCTCACTGAGGTCAGCCGGGGGCACCTGGGCAAAAATGGGAATGACTCCCGCTCAGTCCCTTCTTTAAACTTCGTCTCCTGGAGATTCAGTCCTGGCTGGAATACAATAGCAGCTGGAGGCTGTGCTCCTCTCTCCCTCCCCTCCTTTAATGTCTAATGGAGATTCAGTCCTGGCTGGAATATCATAGCAGCTGGAGGCTGCCTCCCTCTCATTTTATCTCACTAAAAAGTCAGTGTTTCTTATTCATGCATTCTTTATTACTTCATCGCACAAATGAGGGGATAACTGCCATGGTAGCCCAGGAGGGGTGTGGGATGAGGGAAGCAACAGGTGGGGTTGTTGCAAGGGGACCCCCTAGAATGGCATGCAGCTCATCATTTCTGCGGGATGTCTGGGGCTCTGACCTGGAGTGGCTGTGCTCTCTGGTTCTTTAGTAGGCTTGCCCCATATTCTAGGCAGGACTGACTCTATTTTTAGACAAAATGTAAAGAAGGGAATGACCTGGGGAGTCATTCCCATTTTGGTCCATGCGCCCCTGGCCAACCTCAGCGAGGCCAGCCAGGAGCACCTATGACAGTGGCAGATGGTACAATAGGATTGGTAACCATCATCGCCAATTTCCAAAGCAGCAGACGGTGCAATAGGGCTGGTAACCGTTTCTGCTACCTTGCAAAGGCAAATGAATGCTGCTGTGTAGCACTGCAATACCGCATCTGGCAGCAGCATCCAGTACACACACGGTGAGAGTGAAAAAAGGCTAAACAGGCTCCATGGCTGCCATGCTATGGCATCTGCCAGGGCAATCCAGGGAAAAAGGGTGCGAAATGATTGTCTGCCATTGCTTTCACGGAGGGAGGATTGAGTGACGACATTTACCCAGAATCACCTGCGACACTGTTTTTGCCCCATCATGCACTGGGATCTCAACCCAGAATTCCAATGGGCGGGGGAGACTACAGGAACTATGGGATAGCTACCCCCAGTGCAATGCTCCGGAAATCGACGCTAGCCTCGGTACATGGACGCACACCGCCGAATTAATGTGCTTAGTGTGGCCGCATGCACTCAACTTTATATAAGCTGTTTCCAAATACCAGTTTCTGTAAAATCGGAATAATCCCATAGTGTAGACATACCCTAAGAAGGTGTTACGTGAAAGACATTGAACCAGCTCAAATCAACCTTTACCACGTCTTTAACAAGCTTGCTTCATACAGAACTATGTGGATTAAAAACTGCAGACACAGAAATAACTGTCAAAAGTAACAGTGGAAACAGGGCTGGATGAAGATGTAAATGTCCCATGCTCCCAGAGTCAAGTGATCTCATCAGAATTTGTTTCATTTACTTAAAAGTATATTTCTAGCTCTGTTGGTTGCAAAGTAAAGCTTCAAAATGTGGCCTGAACATAAATGATACAGTGATATCTCCCTGAGTCTGCAGGTTGCCTGAGGCAGTGCTCTAATAAGAGGTGCATCTCAATTGGGTGTTATCACCAAGACACTGTTCTAAGGAGCCCCATCAACACTACCCTAGTAGAGGATTCTGTGCATGGCAGGAGAAGAGTGCTGTGAGTCTGCTGTTTCCCTAAGTAATTTAACGCCCAGGCTCTGTGTGTGGGAGAGTGGACCCATGCTGCCACCCCATATGCTCTCAAGAGAAGGGAGATCTTGTTGCCAATCTTGGGAGGAAGAAAGGGGCCTCTGCCTGTCTGGGAAGGGAGAAATCCCCATGGCATAGGGATGGTGCACAAAGGCAGGACTATGGGGTAGGGGAGGGGTGCATGTCCTAGTGTGTCTAGGACCTCAGACTGCCTTAATCTAGTTCAAAATGAAGAAAGAGGAACAGAAAATCACATATACAGACTATAAACCTACACACTCTCAACAGAAACTCCCTTTCACTTCTACGTGTTTTATATTACTGAGGAAAAATATTTGCAATGTGTTTCTCAATCAGTTTCACCCAAGGTTACTGACAGTCAATTGTGTTTATATACAGTTTGGTAATTTTAGTTGCTCTGGGATCTGCCCCAAGTCAGATGGTTTCATAGATGGTGTTACCATTTAAACCAGGTTGGGTTTGCTTCTAAATGCAAGTAAGGGCATCTGTTGGGCTATTGCTGAGAACTGCTCTGCAACCCCTGCCACATAGGCTCAGGATGAGACACGGAAAAAACTCAGCCAATTTTTAATTAACTCTAAAGAACAGATGGGCTTCATGTTTCTTGCAGTTTGTAAACAGTATGACTGTCCCACTTGCCCCTCTTGTTAGTTTGCGCCTAAATCCAAAGATTCTAGCTGTCTGTATTCTACATCTCATGAAGAACAAGTGTCAGGATAGATTGTATTTGAATCAAATGAGATGAGGATCACTTCCAATTGCTTATATGCAAATTTTACAGCAGATGTGTTTATGGTGTTAGCTAAAGGTGTGCCAGCATTTCCTTTATAGACTGCTACTATGTTCAAAGGTTTGTAACTTGGGTGTAAATCTATTTTTGAGAAGCGAGATGGAGGCTGATATTTGATACCCTTAGTTCTAGTGCTGGCTGTTCTGAAGTTACAATCATAGAGCAAAGCACATGCAAACATCTAACATCTGTATTTTCATTTACATTTTGGGATATACAACACGTTGTGTGCTAGTACTTAATGAACTGTTAAAAATGTATGTTTTAAAGTCAAATGGCGGACTGAGTAGTGCCCTGAAAGTCATTGCACTAGCCTTTCATCCCTGAAGGCCTTGGATCAATTGCTAGTTTAGATCTAAACTGAAAATGAGTTTGATGGTCTTATCCTTGTACGTAATGGTCATTCTTCCACACCGTTTAATCCCCTGCAGTAATTCAGCAAAGAGAGAGAATGATCTAAGATTTGCAAAACTGGGCCTGTCCTAATTAAGAACTGAAGTGTATTGACTGGTATGTATGGGGATGTCAGTGCAAGAACTGCTTATATTATGGGCCCAGTGGAGTCACTGGGAGTCTTTTTGTTGACTTAAAGGTGTGCTGGGGGCCTGATCCAATGTCTACTGAAGTCATTGGAAAGACTCCCATTGATTTCAGGGGATACCGGATCAGGCTATACCTCCGTGTAGCCATTAAATTCAGTCTGAAATGATCTAATCCCAGTAGTTTACCCTTGGGGGAAAATGGATATTGTGCGTCCATGAGAACTACTTTTTCAAGAACCAGCAAGGTTACTGCACATTCAGGGATCTTTAAGAAGGAAGATTCCTATATACTGCATGTATTGGTTGAAATAGTTCTTTGGAGCATTACAGTTCATCATGTCAATGATCAATGGCTTAAGACTCCTTTAAAAATAAATGTAAATGATAGGCATGTAATGGAGCTGCAATTATCTAGCTAATTGGATAATCAGGGGATGGTGTAGAACCATAATGAAAATGGCTCCAAAGAAGGTGCTTCTGTCTCAGAGAGAAATGTGACTTTCAGGTATAATTTTTATCCCATGCTTTTTGTTGTTGTTGTTGTTCTTTAAACAGTACAGGGAGGAAGTATAGGCTGATCAGCCAGGGGCTTGATCCTTCTCTCCCAACTGTATAGAGTGGTGGTAACTCAACGGGCTTTAAGGTAGTTACTCTGACAAATGAGAAGAAAATCAGGCCCTGAAATTCTGTAGACCTGGAATTTATTTCCAGTTCTGCCACTAATTTATGCAATCTTGGGTAAGTCACTTAACCTCTCTGACTTGTTTTCCCCATTTGTAAAATGGAGGAAAAAGAACACTTATCTCTGAGATTCTCAAATGAAAGGTATTAGAACAGTTTTATGTTGTACAACCATAACATTGTGTATAGTAGCATTTTCTTATTAGTATTTTGACAGGGTAGTATTGTAGTCAGTTTAATTTATGATTTCTTTGGTTAATCATGAACACCTTTTTTTTTAGGTTGCTTTCAAAAAGTAAGTAACATTCAAATGTTTATCAATTCAGAAGGAAGAAAAGAAAATAAATATTTTAAATTATAAAAACGGGGATTACATTGATCAGACAAAGCACAATTTAAATTAGATTTTTTTGTTTGACTAATGTTAAAACATAAAGCAGTTAAGTACACACACACATGCACTAAAGGTCTGTTCTGTTAACATTAAGGATAAGAGAAACTTAAAGCCAGAAACTCAGAGTAAAACCTTTACACATGCTATAGTGCCTAGCTATTGCAGATGCCTACCTATGTATGCATGAGCTTCCATACCACATGGGCAATGTGAGTGATAGACTGAGTGAGATTAACTCTGAACATCCTGCCTTTTCTTCCTGTAAATCACATATTTAACATAGCTGTATTCTCTTTCTTTTTACAGGAAACTATTTGTTTTGAGTCAGTGTTATTAGTCTTTGTAGAAAGTGGGGCTGACTTGCTACCATGTTCCATCACACACTATCTGAATACTACCTAAAATTTTTGGTATTTCTTTGACAAAGGCTTTAGAAACTTGTCCCATTAGAATCAATGGGAGTTTTGTGAGTAAATAAGTGCATGCAATATCTGGCCTTCTGGGCTGCTTACACACATACAAGTTGTCAAGCAGCAGCATTAACTTATACACCCAATTTTCCCAAAGTTTAAAAATAATGAAAGAGAATAGCTGCAAGCTGCCTTATTAAAGCAATTCCTTCTTATTTTGCTTAGCAAATTTCCAGAGAAGTGCACCAAAGTACAAAAAAGGAGATTATTGTAAATTGAATTAGTGGTATACTTGATATAACTTTTCAGTTCAAACAGTATAAGAAATAGATTACCAGAAAAAGGACACAACAGGACCCTTATGCTGCAAAAGAAATGTACTGATGTCTTAAAGGTTAGAAACATCTTGTCAGAATATCTCTTTAAGTATGCTGTCTTTTTTTTTAATGAGATATATGTTTTTCAATTTCCTGTTCGTTGAAAGGTCTGTTAGCAGGGAAATTGGTGTTAACCTCATCCATTTCCACAGTGTGGTGAAAATGAGATTCGGTGAGTTCACCTTAGCTACACAGGACTCACTGAAGGAAAGTCATCATCCATCTGTACAAAATTCACTTCTAGTGAAATATGGCTCTGCCAAAATCCCCTTTACAGAAATGATCACTTGCACACACTGTACATTCATTCTGTAATAGCACAGCCAGTTCGTTAAAGCCTTTCCCTAGGGAAATGTGTTCGATACACCAGCACACCCCCAAGGCACCCAGGGCGGACACACAAATAGCTCAGCACACAGCATACCCATATCAACCACACACGCACAGCCCAGACAAAACACAGCAGCCAACACACGCTCATTTCTGCAGTTCACCCACTCACGCATAGCAACCAAACGGACACACACAGGACACAGCGGAGCCAACACACACTGCACACAAGCAGCCGTTACACGCACCCTTCCCCCTCGGCGCGCAATCAGCCCACTCTCACAGTATGCAATCTCGACACGCACGCGATGCACCCAGCTGCCAGCAGCAGATACCCAGCCACGCAATCGATGCAGCCGCCGCCACAGGTATCCGGCTGAGGACAGGCTGGAGCCAGCGTGCCTGCTGCTGCCAGTCCAGCGCTCTGCCTCTCTCTCTCTCACACACACACACGCTCACCTTGTTTGCAGTCACAGTAGCCCCAGTCCACCCTGCCCCGGCTGTTCCTGTAGAAGCACCAGGGTCTGCTCCTGCCGTCGGGGTTCCTGCAGAAGTTGTGCTGGCCCCGCAGCCCCTTCCCCTGGGGGGTCTTCTCCAGGAAAGTGGGCACCTCCGCCCAGGGCAGGCACTCGGCGCCGAACTCAGTCACGTTGACAAAGCGCCCCCCTGACCCCTCGCCTCCAGGGCAGCCGGGCTGGTGCTGCGGGGCCGGCGGGGCGCGGGGCGAGCGGGGATGCTGCGAGCCATGAGCAGGGGCAAGGGGAGGGTTAAGAGAGGCCGCGTCAAAGCTGCCCGCTGCGGAGGTCGTCCCTAAAATCAGAGCCACCAGCAGGCTGGGTAATGCCATGGTGCCAGTGCCGCCTCTCCCGGGCCATCTCCCCCTCGGCTCTATCCCAGGGTGAAGGGAGAGGGCGGGGCCGCCGCTTCCCTCTAATCCTGCCCCCACCTCCCCCGGCGCGCACACACCCTCCCCCTGGCCGGCTCACGCTCCGGAGCAGCAGAGCCGAGGTACTTGCCCCCGGGGCGGAGCCGCCCGGCTCCCCGGGAGAAAGGGGGCGGGGGGAAGGTGGGAATTGCTGCTACCTGCCTTGGCAGCTCCTCGCCGGGGAGGGAGGCGAGCCCTTAGCCCTCCGCGTTCCCCCCCTCCCCACGCTTCCTTGCAGAACACGGGGTGGCCTCACCCTCCTGCCACCCCATCAGCTGGGCTGCCCACACCAGGCACCCACGGAGCGCCAGTCCCGCTTCCTCCCGCCCGCTCCCTTGGGCGACCCCTTTTGGGCACGTCTGGGCATGGAAGACAATTAACAGCTGCCCGGAAAGTATGTGTGAACATCCCAGGGAGCCTCTCTGGTCCCGCCCCTGCATTGGTGCGGAAGGTGCTGGGGCACCCTTTGGCTTGAAGTGGTTTCCGTTAAATACAGGGCTCTCACTACCCCACTATAAAAATTGTTCCAGCATCTCTGACCCCTACCTCCCCCACTACAGCCTTCTCAAGCCACTGATGAGGTTCCTGTCCTCATCCCCACCTCCCTCTCAACTCCTCTCTGCTGGAACCCCAAATCCCTCCCTGCCTTGGTTCCAGCCCCAACTCTTCCCTCTCCTGCCTCTCTCCCTAGAGTCCCCTCTGTCCACTTCCCCCTGAAATCTCTGCTTTGCTTTCTGCCCAGGCCCCGGGCTCCCTTGGAGCCCCGTCTGCTCTTCCCCCACCTCTGTCTGCACCCAGCACATTGACTCACTTTGGTCCTCCTCTCTCAACCTGTTTTTCTCTCCCTTCATCACATCTTCCCTCTCACACAGGACCCCGCAGGCCCCACCCCAAACTGTCTGGGAAATCTGGCAGTCTCTTTAACACCATCACAAAGAGCCGCAAGAAGGGCCTGGACACCAATTCACAATGAAACCTCTGGAACGGGGAGTGTCTAGGTTGAAAGACAGAGAAATACACCCAGCACCAGGATCTGGGGGAGAGAGAGGCCAAGAGATTCCCAAACAGGTCTGGAAAACACAAAGGGGGGCTGAAAACAAATGCAGTAGAGGAAAATGACTTCAAGGGTTTCCTGCCTCCCCTAGAACCATGTGCTTTGCATAGTAGTAATCCTCCCATCCCCAGGCATTGTGGGGTTCCACATGATCTAGTAATCTTTGATTTGCTCCTCTTATCAGGTTGGCCATCAGTTTGCCTTTTGGTCACAGACTGTTCATTTAAAACATGAGTACTTGTGGCACCTTAGAGATTAACAGATGCCACAAGTACTTCTGTTCTTTTTGTAGATACAGACTAACACAGCTGCTACTCTGAAATCTGTCATTTAAAACATGCGTGCACAAACCCCATTGCCATTGTTTTTTTTAAATCTATACTATTAATATTTTACAAAGTCTGAGGCTCTTTGGTTAAAGAAGTAAGCTTTACTTGGCAGCTCTGTCCGTAGCATGAATCTTTGGATTCTCCTATCTGTAGTTTTCCCTCACTCCCCAGTGTTTGTTGCAGCAAGGCAGTGTCGTTCTGTCCACGCTCTGTCCACACTCAGGTTGCACTTGTATTCTGAGTACTTCTCCACAGAAAGTGAGAGAGAGATTAGTTTTCTTCTTCAATTGCACTTTCCAGTTCTCCACAAAGTTCCCAACACATACCATCACATCTCACAGAAGTATGTCTGTGACAGTTGTTCCTGACTGAGTGAAAGGGGCAAAACAGTTATGGATTTAAGCTTTTACTCATAAATAGAGAGGGGCTCAAGGCACAAAATTTCAGTCTGGATCAAGATCCTGGTGCCATGAATGACAATGGTTGTGATATCTGGATCCAGGGTTTTAGTTTTACTCCTCTCTGATTAAATCATTTTTGCAGCTTTATATTTGGTATATTAAAGATAAAGAAATTCTGATTTAAGTTTCCACAGCAACCTTATTTTTACCCCCTTGCACATGATCATTGCACTATAATATGAATATGAATGCATATATTGTTCTCTCTCTTTTAGAGCTTCTTTTTGAGCATATATATTTGCATTGGTGTAGTTATGAGTCTATCAGAACTGAAAAGAGTTATAATATGATTTTTAAAAATTCTGTGCTTAAATCTGATATACAAGACTTTAGCCTAGGAGCAGAATCATCATGACTACTTGTAAATTGTGTGTAAGTATACCACTATATTAACAGCTAGCTGGCCTAGTGCATTAGTATACTTGATTTTACCCTATGCTTCAAATCATGCTCAGTCAACTTGGACAGTGTCATCCTATTCCCTGGAGAACATTTTTGGACATAATAATAAAACCAATATACAGTTTTCCCTAACCTGAAAGCTTTTTTTCTTTGCCCATGACCAGAAAGCAGGGGTTCTGCAGGTCAAGACTGAAGGGAATTGGTAGAATTGTGTAGTGAAGCTTGCCAGCAGGACCTATGCAGCCACACTTGAGGCAATGCCTTTAGTCTCCTGGTTACTTTAGCATTGTAGTTCAGTTTGTCTCCCCAAGATGTGAGAGCCTGCAGGGTATCTTCCATTAAATGATCTTCCTGTGTACAATAAAGAGTGTTCCATCTGAGGCATCCAAGCCCCTTCTCTGGTGGCTCCTAGTGGAAATATCTCCACAGGGGGTGGGTTTGAAACTGGGGCTTCAGCATTGGTGCATCCCACATAATACTCCCCAAAGAAACAAGAAGGCAAGCCTCAGAAAAGTAAATGCATCTCCTTTCCATGCCTCCTCAATGATCCCCTCCTCAAATCACAAGGTGGCTCAGTTTGGGATTACTCATGTGAGTAGGTTTGGTCCTAAATTATTTTTATTGTGTTGACCATTGTTGGCTATAATCTTTGTAATCCTACTATTAAAAATGGCTTCAGTTTTAAAACAATGGTTATAAATTAACTCACAATAAGATTAAAGATCTCTTGATGTTCCATATATTGAGATTTATGAACTAGGGGCCCAGTCTTGCTCCCATTTAAGCCAATTACATTGATTTCAGAATAAATAGGAGAAGGCCCTATCTGTTGAATATTTTTGAATCTGAATCTGCTATCAAATATCACTTAGGGCATGAAAAAGATTCTGCTATCCCTGTCTACCATACTGTTTGTGGAATGGCTACCTTGTTATATTTCTAAAACTTGGCTCATTCACATAAGTTGTTGGCCTATTGCTCAGCCCTCAACTTAAACTGCTTTTTCTCTAGCAGCTTTGATGGCCCTCCAGAAGCATTCTAAAAAATGAAAATGAAAAATAATTATGACAATTATATTGTCTAAAATGAAATTACATTATACCTTCAAGAACCCTAAATTATTCTTTTAAAAAAATCATAATTGTAAAGAAGAAATCAATTATTCTTTCAAGCTTCTCATATTAGACTTGTATGGTAAGGATTCCTTTATGAAGGGACCAAATATTAGAAGTTCTCAGTGAGTCTGGTTTCCCCTAAAATGATTTTGCTGTTTTATGTGAAAATTGGTGCAATTTTGTACACAGATGAAAAAAAAGTTTTGTTTAATAACATCACCAAATTATATGAGTCAGCAGTGTGCCCTTGTTGCCAAGAAGGCCAATGGCATATTGGGCTGTATTAGTAGGAGCATTGTCAGCAGATTGAGGGAAGTGATTATTCCCCTCTATTCGGCACTGGCGAAGCCACACCTAGAGTATTGCATCCAATTTTGGTCCCCCCCAATACAGAAGGGATGTGGACAAATGGAGAGACTCCAGCTGAGGTCAAAAAAATGATTAGGGGGCTGGGGCACATGCCTTACAAGGAAAGGCTGAGCGAACTGGGGTTATTTAGTCTGCAGAAGAGAAGAGTGAGGGGGGATTTGATAGCAGCCTTCAGTTACCTGAAGCAGGGGCGGCTCTAGGTATTTTGCCGCCCCAAGCACAGCGGGCAGGCTGCCTTCGGTAGCTTGCCTGCGGGAGGTCCCCAGTCCCATGGATTCAGCGGCACGCCTGCAGGAGGTCCGCTGAAGCCGCGGGACCAGCGGACCCTCCGCAGGCATGCCGCCGAAGGCAACCTGCCTGCTGCCCTTGTGGTGACCGGCAGAGCGCCCCCCATGGCTTGCCGCCCCAGGCACGCGCTTGGCGTGCTGGTACCTGCAGCTGCCCCTGACCTGAAGGGGGGGTTCCAAAGAGGATGGAGCTCGACTGTTCTCAGTGGTGGCAGATGACACAACAAGAAACAATGGTCTCAACTTGCAGAGGGGGAGGTCTAGGTTGGATATTAGGAAACACTATTTCACTAGGAGGATGGTGAAGCACTGGAATGGGTTATCTAGGGGGACAGGGCCGGCTCTACAGTTTTTCCACCCCAAGCAGTGCGCTGAATTGCCGCCCCTGACGTTGGGGACAGTCCATGTGCCGTTAGGGTGGCACGCACATTTCCATGGGGTTGGCAATTCGGTGGCAGCTTCTGTCTTCAGCCGGAAGACAGAAGCTGCACTGCTGCGGACAGCTGAACATAGAAGCTGCCACCGAATTGCCGCCATGCGGAAAAGCGTGTGCCACCCTAATGGCACACGGACTGCCCTCGCCATATGTGGTGGCAATTCGGCAGGCTGCTTGGGGGCAAAAACACATGGACTGCTGCCCTTTGCAGATTGTTGCCCCAAGCACCTGCTTGGAATGCTGGTGCCTGGAGCCAGCTCTGCCTAGGGAGGTGGTGGAATCTCCATTCTTAGAGGGTTTTAAGGCCTGGCTTGATAAAGCCTTGACTGGGATGATTTAGTTGGTGTTGATCCTGCTTTGAGCAGGAGATTGAACTAGATGACCTCCTGAGGTCTCTTCTAACCCTAATATTCTATGATTCTATGAAAATAAGAAAAGCAAACCAGACAACTTTGTAAACTTCCAATGGTATCATTCATTTGCGTGTTAAAATAAATTTATAATCCCTGAATGATAACCCTTTCTGAAAAGGTATGTGCTAGCACAGAATGGTGAGAAAATAATAACTGTTTAATGAGGGCTGTAATTATGTATGTAGACAATGGACTTTCTTTGTCTTTTTCAACTGGGAGACAAAGCAATTTTAACTATCAAAAATATCTATTAAAGTGACATTGAAATAAATGATTCAGCTCCTACTGAAGTCAATAGCAATTCTTTCTTTTGTAAAACATGCATCACCTGATAAATGAACATAAACTTAAGGACCAAATCTTGCTCACTGTGAGCAAGTGGTCCTATTACAGGAGCAGTCCTATTACCAGCAGTCCCATTTAAGACAGTGGAACTACTCGCATGAGTAAGGCAGGTTTTGGCTCTTAAGCCCTGATCCTGTAGATGATTGTAACCATAGATATAATTACCTGCATAGAGCTCAGTGGGGCTCTATGTGGGTGCACAGGTCCAACTATGTGGAGTCAGTTGCAGGATTAGGGCCTTAGTATGTATGTAATGCCAACAGGACTGGTTGGGCTTTCTCCATGCCTAAGCATTTCACAGTCGAAATGTCAAATTATTGACAAGGCAAAAAACCAAGAAAATGATTAGTTTGTATGATCTGACCATCTCAAAAGAATCAGTTTGTACCTATTCATTTAAAGAGTGTTCAGTAGCAAGAATTTAAAATTTGACTAGGAAGTAAGGATCCAGTGCTGCTCCCATTGAAATCAATAGCATAACTCCCAGGTCAAAATTTTCATAAGTGGTCACTAAATTTGACTGCCTCCATTTTTGAGATACCTTGTGCATGACTGTCAAATGTGCTGAGCACCAGCAGCTCTTACTGATGTCAACATTCAAGAGTTAATGTTCAGAAGTAGGGACCTGATCCTCTGATTTACTTACCCTGACACCAAAGGGAGCAGCATTGGGATTTATTGTTTTATTTACCTACGGCCCAAGTCTGCTGTCACTGATGTTAGTTGCAGTTAATGGAATCATGAATTGTGAATATTAAAAAGGAGGAATCTTATTTATTGTCAAAATTAGAAAAACGGAAAACATCTACTGATTTATTCCTTGGATTCATTTGGCCTACTCCAAGCAAAAAAGGTGTGAACTTTATTTAATTGATCGCTAAAATGATGTCACAAGAAGTGATTCTTTTGGTTTTGTTTAATGATTTATACAGTGGAGCTAACTTAAAATAGAAGCTTTTATAGTTTAATTTTTTTTTTAAATTGTTTATCGGCCCAAATGTATGGTAATAAAATCATAACCTTTAAAATATATACATGTCAAATCTCTTCTCAACCCACACTGAAAGGTAAAATCCAAACACAAAGTGACCATCATAGTTTGTTAAATAAATAAAAGTTAAATAAATAAATAAAAAACATTTGTTCCACACCCAGTGTTTATTAAAAACAATCAAAGGAGAATTTATTCTTTCTGGTTTCCACTGTAGTGGTCTTATATCTGCACTATGGCTCTCTCTTTCTTGCATGTCCTGTATTTGTTCTCTGTGCAGAACGTCCAGTGTTGCCTATGGGAAGATTGCAAGTGGAACAAGGGCAGAATATGCAATACACATACAGTGTTAAAAACTCCACACTGTGGACTGAAGGGTAGGATTTTTCCAAGAAAATGATTTAAAAAAATAAAATTAAAAAACCTCTAAGACAAGATACAGAATTGCAGCTTGTGCATGTTACATAACTGACCATCTGTGCATAAACTATGCAGTGTAACTATAGTTACTCCTCATGTTACTTGGGTCTCCAAGACCTTACTCCTTTTCCACCCTACACAAAGCAGAAAAAGGGCCATGTGGGCAGTAGAGAGGGGGTGACAGAGCTCAGACAAATTTACTCCTCTTAGGCTTGATATGGAGAATGGTTGTACCATATCCATTTCATATGTATAGCGTTACTTCATCCTCTAATACTTTGTAACTTCTGTTCGGTCTGAATTGGACGATATATTTCACTCCTCGGTGCCTATATGTGTTTCCTATTAATTTTAACTGGTCTGTACATACTTACTGACAGAGTACATTTTCATTTGTTCTTCAGATTGCCAGTCTTCTTAAATGAGAGTCAGCACATATAACACATCTTATTTATTTATTTATTTTAGCAAATGGTTATTGGCAGACATGAAGACTGAAGTCCTCTATTTATCAACTGAACAAGTATAGCACTGGAATCAGGAATGCTGAAACCACTATCTTTGAGTTTCAACCCTGACTGGGACCTGACCAGATCTAGGTATGAGAAGCTGGAGTGGTGGGTGAGTTTTGTGATTTGGACAGTTGTCTACTAGGAACCATATTGAGACTTCTAACTCATTTAATATAAGCCAAATACATTTGGGTCCCTACTGACCAGGTCTAGATTCAAACAAGCAGCCTAAATGTGAAAGATTAGAGCAAGGTGTGGCTTCAGGCTCTGTGGGAAAGTTTGATACTAACATGTCCAGCCCTACAATTTCTATGATTTTATCGTACGTAAAATTCCCAGGGGAAGTAAATAATTGGATGGGGAGGGGGAAACAGGCACATACATCACAACTCATTGAAATGAGTTGATAACTTCCTAATACTTCCCTACACTATTGCTTTTTAATGTAACCAAGCATGGTGGGCCCAACTGAACATCTAACTAAGTCAATGCAAGAACTCCCATTGACTTTGGTGGGCATTGGCACAGGCCTTGTAATAGCTGCAGGGAAGGTTTGGAATCAGGATTCGGAAGATGGGTGGAGGGATAGTTTACAAGAGGATCTCTACAATATCAAACAGTTGAGAACCACTCCCATATATGATTCAAAACATTTAGGATATAAGTCAGTGCTTCTGCAAAATAAATTATCTTCTTTAATTCCATTATCTCTACCAAACTATCATAGACAGTAGAAATTTGGAGTCCTGCCAAGTCTGAGTTATAGATGTATTTAGTTTTATACTTGTATGGAAGAGAATAGGCCTTTCGTCTGTGATAATAAATAAACTCAACAGGGTGACCCTGCATTACACAGGCTATGGTTGAGCAGGCGGTAATTGATGGGATTTCCATTACTGCATGACACAGTCTATGTCATAATGAGATCATAAGAGAAACTTTTTTAAACTGTTAAATACTATCTTGTACAAGGCAAGCAAGATTTGTATTTAAACATAAAAGACTTGATTTACTGTAACTCTTTAGTGACATGGGTGTAATAAAAGCTGGCTTATATAGGCTTCTGTGAAATAATTTCTTTGAAAGTTAAACAGAACATTGAGCTATGTGAAATTGGTGAATGCTTTTGGTGTGAAATGGTGAGTGAAAACTTTTGACATTTTTGATTCAGATCATTTTGACCCCACAAAAGTATTTGTATATGAATTTCAAAGGAACTATCATTTTTGCATAGAAAAAAAGTAAACATTTGCATTATTATATGAAATGTGGAGCAATTTCTGCTTGATAAATCGTCCCACAGAGCAAAACTTTCAGTTAGAAAATTTTCACAAAAGTAAGACCACATTATATCCATAACAGCATGTAAAAACCTCAATTTCAAATACAAGTTTTTCTTTCATTGAGTGTATTTTGAACATTACTGGAAAATAAAGCCAAATTTCCAGAAGTGTGTGCAAGCATTTACACAATCAAAAATACATACACTTTAAGTTCCCAATTTTGCAAATACATACGCATATGCTTAACTTTATGTACTGCGAGTAGCCCATTGACTTCAATGGGATGACTCTCAGTGCATAAAGTATGTACATAAATGTGCACGAGTAAGTCTTGGAGGATTGGAGCCATAATTTGCACATGCAGTTGCCACAGTTGCACATGCACTCACGGTAACTGCACATACAACTGACTATACTGGTAGGAATAATTTCTACATGATGGTTTCTAAGTTACTGTATGATTTCCTTATACTACAAAATAGGTATGATACTACATATACTGTGGTGTGTTAGCTGTTGGTAAAAGATGAAACTTAGAAGTGGTGATTACTGTAAAGAAAAGGACATTTAAAGACACAAACACCTTTTAATTCAATTGAAATACACAAGGCAAGGAAGATATTTTGAAGAGGCAAAATAGCAAATAATATCTATTACATAGTTTAGTTAAAAAAATACGGACTTTCCTTTCTCAATATGTGGATTTTTTATTTTTTTTGGTAGCTATATATTGAGCCCACGCCTCGTATGAGGTTCCAGCTATATATTGAGCCCACGCCTCGTATGAGGTACTGGAGAGACAACCCTGTCCAGACTAAAAAAAATCAATGCACTGGCCATAGATATTTTGTTAAATCACTTGTTGGTTCAGACACAAAGATTAGCAGTGTGAGAGACATTTCTTTATGTGACGTATCCATGCTCTTTCATGTAGAAAATGACTTCCAGAAGCCAGCAACATTTCTCCTGATTAGCACAGCCTGCTACAGGGCCAGAGTCCTTATTCATTCTTTCAAACCTTCCACTAAAAGCAGTTGGAACTGTGTCCAGTAGCATTAGAACAATTTTTATAGTGGGGGTGCTGAAAGCCATTGAACAAAAGTGTAACCCCTGCACATGATGGAAACCAATGCTGCATCCACCAGCACCTCTAATTCCAGCACTCCTGATTGTGCCTGGATATGGACAGCTGGTTCATAGGGGGAAGACAGATGACTTTTCACAATTTCTCTGACATTAATTGTGTAGAAGGTCCTGTTAGGTAAACAGTGGGTTATAAATGTAGTTGCTTTGATGAGTTAGTCACCTATTAGTAGTCCAGGTAGTCACATCACACTGATCTGTTTCCCTCTGAACGTCTAGGATGTGGGTGTCCCCACTCAGTCTGAGTTATGCCTTTGGATATGAATCCTTTCCTATGTATCTTAACAGTGTCTAACTCAGAATATAGCACCTCATTCTTGTGAGATGTAAATTAATATGCAGTGATGACATCATGGCACAGACAGATGAGTAGAGCACTCTTTGCTTCTTCTTCCAGCCAGTCCAAATGTCAGCCTCTGATTAGCAACAGTGATACTAGGGCATTTCTAATATTTCCGGCAGGGACTTTCTCAGATGTCCTATAGGAAACCTGAACCCAATTTATATATAAAATGTAAATGAGAGAAATTCTCCAAGGAACCACAAAATATCTGAGGGATAGAGGAATTACCTTAGCACTAATCTGCAGCTGGATAAATGCAATAACTCCTTAAGTATTCTATTCATCTTCATTTCATCAAGTTACTATATTAATGGAACAAGAAAAAGTACACCCTAACTCATATATGCATTTGAATCTGTCTCTATGAGAAATCATGTATATTTATATATGGAAAAAGTATTACTATGATGTACAATAAAATGAAAAATATTTCTAACACTTATTGAAACATGCAGAATAGACATATACACAAATATGTAAAAGGCTGAATACTAGCTGGAGCTGGAATAATTTTGTTAGCCTTAAGAACTGGCAGCAGTTCTAGATTAGCACAGTGCTTGAACACCTTGCTATGACTATAGCTGGCCCACATGCAGGAATGTAAAAGAAAGAAGGCTCCTTTTGCCCTCTCTACATTGTTATGCATCCATATAGGTACTCTGGCCCTATATGTTTTATTTATTGAACAAAACAAGCAAACAAAAAAAATCCCAGATCTTTTCTGTGAAATATCTGTTGAAATCCCCACAAAGTGGGCTTATGTTTCTGCAATTTTCCAATAGCTATGGGCACATCCCTCTGCACTTCTCTGTTTAAAGTATAACTTAGTAGATTTGAGTTATTGAGATCATGTAAAATGTCTTGATTAATATGGAAAATGTTGCCTTATTTTCCATACCACTTCTCATTGCATTGCTCAGTCCAGGGGCAGGAAAGAATCAAATCTAGTTCTCCTGGTGCTGCCCATAGCATTAACATATAAAGAACAAGATGTGGTATTGGTTGGTGCCTGCTACAGACAACCAAATCACACTAGGGAATGGGATGACTGACTCCTTATTCATCTATTTATAATGTATAGGAAGAAAAGCTACATGATCATGGGTGACTTCAATTTGAGTGACATATGCTGGAAGTCTCATGCTGCCAGATTAAACCATCCTTGGAATGTCTAGATATTATAGATGTTGGTTTCCTAATAAAAAGTGTTGCATCAAACACAGGGAAATTCTATATTAGATCTCATCTTGACAGATACAGAGGAACTGATCAGAGAACTAAAAATTAATAGTAGCTCAGGTACAAATGATCATGGGTTGATTACATTTATAATGTGCAAACAGAACGAAGTTCAACCCAGTAATATATAGACACACTCGGTCCTTTAAAAGGGCTGATTTCCCACAGCTGAAAACAATGATGAGTCAAATCAGCTGGGAGCAGGAATTTAATGAGGAAAATGTGCATGATAATTTGAAATAGTTTGAGAACACTTTACTAGACTCCCAAAAAGCTACAATATCACAATCAAGGAAGAAGGCCATATTGGCTAAAAAAAAAATTACCTGGTTTAGTGGGGAAGTGAAGACAGCTATATAAAAATATATATACATTTAACAAATGGAAGAAAGGGGAAGTTGGTAGTAATGAATATAAATCAGAAGCTAAGAATTGTAGAAAATTGATAAGGAAAGCAAAGGGACACAGTAAGACTGTTCTGACCAGCAGAGTTAAGGACAATAAGAAGGATTTTTTAAGTATATTATGAACAAAAGAATCCTAATAATGGCATTTGTTAATTACTAGATGGAAGTGGGAGAATTATCAATGATAATGCAGAAAGGGTAGAAGTGTTAAATAAATGTTTCTGTTCTATATTTGGGGGAAAAAACTGATGCTGTAGGCAAATCATATGATAACACGCTTTCCATTCCACTCATCTCTCAGAAAGGTGTTAAACAGCAGCTGCTAAAGTTAGACATTTTTAAATCAGCAGGTCCAGATAACTTGCATCCAAGAGTTTTAAAAGAGCTGTCTGAGGATTTGCTGTACCATTAACGTTGATTTTCAGTAAGTCTTGGAAGACTGGGGAAGTTCCAGAAAACTTGGAAGAAAGCTAATGTTGTAGTAGATGTAATAAACTTCTGTAAAATGTTTGACTTGTTACCATGTGATATTTTGATTACATAAGTAGAACAATATAAAATTAGCATGGCACACATTACATGGATTAAAAGCTAGCTAACTGATAGGTCTCAAAATGTAATTGTAAATGGGGAATTATCATCAAATGGATATGTTTCTAGTGGGGAGCAGCAGGGATCAATCGTTGTCCCTATGCTATTTAACATTTTTATCAATGGCACATAAAATCATTACTGATTAAGTTTTCAGATGACACAAAATTAGGGGAATGGTAAATAATGAAGAGGATAGGTCACTGTTACAGAGCGATCTGGATTGTTGAGATAATCTGGGTGCAAGCAAAGAATATGTGGTTTAATACAGATAAATGTAAATGTATATATCTAGGAACAAAGAATGTAGGCCATACTTACTGGGGGACTCTATCTTGGGTAGAACTAACTCTGGCATTTTTTTTAGGATAATCAGCTGAACAAGAGCTATCAGTGTGATGCTGTGGCCTAAAGGATTCATAAGGGGCAAAGCTGGGGAGGAAGGCAGACCTACCCTGAGGACCCTTGAACAAGGATGCCAAAGAAGTCTTACTGTGAGGAAGAAGACTATCTGCTGATCATAGTTGGGGCTGAAGGTTTAGTTGTCTTCTCTTTTCTTTTGCTATATTATATTGGACTTAAAGACTTTGGGGGAGACATGGTAAGAACTGATCCACAGAGGCTCTCTGAAGCAATCTAGAGTGCCTAATATTATTGATCCTCGAAGGGCCCTAGTTCAGAATCTGGTGGAGTGGGATGGCCCAGGCTCCCCTACCAACTGCCCTTGTTGCAAGAGAGGCATAAACCTCATTCCCACTCCACCTCCACCTCTAATTAGGAGAAGGTAAGGGCACTGAAAATGCTGAGGTGAGGATAAGCCACATACAAGTATTAGGAACTAGACTGAAGGCCCTTCCTGCTGGGAGGCAAGAAACTGAAAACCAGGTATGCTAACCACTAGGCCACCTAGCCTTCCAACTACTCTACTAGAGATGCATACATGGAGGGAATCTCAAGTAGGAGTAGAGAGGTCATTTTACCACTGTATTTGGCACTGGTGCAGCTGCTGCTGGAATACTCTGTCCAGTTCTGGTGTCCACAAGTCAAGAAGGATGTTGATAAATTGGAGAGGGTTCAGAGAAGACCCGTAAAAAATGATTTAAGGATTAGAATACATGCCTTATAGTGATAGACTCCAGGAGATTAATCTATTTAGCTTACAAAGAGAAGTTTAAGGGGTGAGTTGTTTACAGTCTGTAAGAAACTATGTGAGGAACAACAAATACTTGACAGTGGGCTCTTAAATCTAGCATAGATGGGTATAACATGAGTCTAGGGGTGGAAGTTGAAGCTAGACCAAATTCAGACTGGAAATAAGGCATATCTATTTAACAGTGAGGGTAATTAAACCTTGGAACAATTTGCCAAGGGTCATGGTGGATTCTCCATTACTGGCAATTTTTAAATCAAGATTGCATGTTTTTGTAAAAGAAATGCTCTCAGAATTGTTTCAGGGAAGTTCTATGGCCCATGTTATACCTAAGGCCTGTGTTATACATGAGATTTTCCCTTCTGGCCTTGTAATATACGAATCTGTGAAAATAAAAAGTTTGACCACTCTAGAACTGAAAGTAAATCAGTTTGTTGCCAGTTCTTTTCCACTATCATTCATTTTCTAGCCAAGTCTAAAAGAAGAAAATTGAACTACTATGGATTGTTCTTAATGTGTAATGGACCATTTCTGCAAGGTGCTCTGCATCTGCACTCTCAACTCTCATTGAAATTGAAGAGTGCTCAGCACTTCTCAAGATTAAATCTTAACTATTCACATCACAAATCCCTCATAGAAAATTATATTTTAAAAAACGTGGCAATTTGAATATGAAAGGGAATGCAATCAAAATATATAATAAATGAAAAGCATATTTATAAGTTTGAGGAAAAAAAGTCATAGCAGCTGCATTCTATAATCATTAGTAATGGTACTGGATAAGAATAGCATACCCCCCTTCCAGAATTTATGATTGTTTTTAAGAAACACAATTTCTTTGACTTAAAGGCTGGAGAAGACAAAAACAGTTTGATTCTACTTGCCCTCAGGGGGGTCTGACTTCGTTTTTATCACTCGTTGAAGGATTTAAACACTGTGTTATCAACATGTAATATTAGCAATGGTAATTCTCATCTCAGAAGGCACTGGGAGACTATTCAATGCTGCTCAATCTTTTTTTTTTAAGTAATACATATATATATATATATATATATATATATATATATATATATATATATATATATATATATATATATATATATATATATATATATATATATATTTAGTCCTTTCTTCCAAGGCTGCTGCATTTTCAAATACTCCCTTCCCCCAAGAACTGAGGGCAGGCTCAATATAAATGGTGCTATATACAAGTCTATGCTATTGGAAAAAAATGTTAGAATTAGGGTTAAATATGCTTTGTGTTGTTTTATTTGCGGTTTCAGTTAGCCGAAAAGTGTTACTGTTTAAAAATGTAGTCTATTGTTGGCTGTGTTACTGAGCCAAATCATCTTTGCCTTACTCGTAAGTACTTTCATTAAAATCAGATGGGCTTCTCATGTGTGTATTTTGGCCATATCCCATTTGGCATTACCCCATTTAACCATAGGTATTACTTTTGATTGTCTTATTATCTGAATCTTTTGTGTGAAAAACTAACACAAACTGCACAAAATAATGTATTTTTAAAACTTGTCATTAAATATAAATAATCATGGTGCTTCCCTTAATTTAATTCTACAAATGCACAGAGCCGAACAAATTGTTAAAATATTTCCTATTGACTAATGTATTAGAACCACACAAGCACAAAGATGCACTTTGTTATGATCCCCTATGCAGATGCCTCCTTTTTATATCTTGATTGAAATTCTCAAATGCAATTCTATAAGCATAATAATAAATGAGGCTGGGTTATTGCCTGGGGTAGAGGGAAGAAGGTATACAGGGTGGGATCTGAAGTGACTTTACACTATTGAATCAGCCCCTTGTAGCTGGAACAATCCTGGCATTGTTTCAGCCCTATAGTGGATGTTTGCAACTAGAATCCCCTCATGATCATAGAATGTTAAGAATGTTCATCAGAAACTATGAGATATGCAGTGAAATGGAGGGTGCAGAAGGGGGGAAGACACTACCCTGACACATTGCTTTCTTGTAATCTTCACTGTTGCTTAATTGTCCCTAAATCTCTCCTGACTCCTGACTGACCTCCCTTCCTTATCTATTCTCTAATTCCACTTTGCCCCTCTGTAAGCCATATATTTCTTGATAGCAGTGTCAATAACAGAATGACAATGTGGAAAGCTAAATCCTTTGCCATTCCAGTTTAATTCATCTTTACGTTTCTAGTCATCTTGGCTGAGATGATAGTCTGTCATTCAGAGATAAAGAAAGGGGATGACTATTACTAATACCTTGACACACAAACCTTAACTAAAAATCTCAATAGTTACTTAGGAGCCTAAGTTTAATTGAAAGTCAGTGGGACTTAGACTTGTAAGTCTCTTGGGCACTTTTGAAAATTTTACCCCGTCTTGTGTAGACAAGGATAAAACTTATGGTGTTAGAACTTGTTAGCTAACATCCTTCAAAAGGTTAATGTAGACCATTCACACTGCTGCCTACAACACATGAAAAACTAATTGAGTTAATATGTGGTAGCGAGCCATAGCTTTTACTTGATCAACTTAGCAGGTTATTTATATTTAAATAAAATAAAATTTTATGATAGAGAATATACTACCTTGTCTTTATTAGACTTTTAAACCATGACATGTTCTAACAACATGCCATTAAATCTTAATGTAGATAAGGCAAAATGCTATGTCAGTTAAAATGTACTGTTAAATTTAATGGCCCTAAACATCACAAAACCTCTCTGTTTGTGGTATTTTTCGCTTTGGGGAAAGTTTTGTGAGTTTTCCCATATTGGACTAGGACATGGACCTAAATGAAGATTATAAAGCACAACAGTTAATTATTTTTCTCTTATCTCTGATTTCTGGGTCTGTATGAGACTGATGTTTCTGTTTGCAGAGGTTTCATGTTTGCACTTTTTTTGTTTAAATTTACATGGGTTCTCTTTCTCCTGGAGTTTTCCTTTGAATTTCAGATTCAGAAGTAACCCCCAAATTCAAAGTGGAACTCAGCTGAAACGACCACATTGTATCTGGTTAAGGGTTCCATCACTGCTTTCTCAGAACTAACCTAATTTCACCTGAAGGTTAGTGATCCTCGGGAAACATTTTGACAAAACTAGACTGATTTTTGGGCTGAACCTGAAACATTTTTGGACTACGTTTTAAAATCTAGTATCAGTCTCCAACCTTCTTGGAGAAGGTAACAGATTTCTTAGACAAAGGAAACACAGTGGAACTAATTTACCTCATTTTCAGTAAGGCATTTGATATGGGTCCACATGAGGAATTATTAGCTAAATTGGAAAAGTTGGGGATCAACATGAAAATTGAAAGATGGATAAGGAATTGGTTAAAGGAGAGACTACAACAGGTCATACTGAAAGGTGAACTGTCAGGCTGGAGGGAGGTTACTAGTGGAGTTCCTCAGGAACTGGTTTTGGGACCAATCTTATTTAATCTTTTTATTACTGACCTTGACACAAAAAGTGGGAGTGTGCTAATAAAGTTTGCAGATGACACAAAGCTGGGAGGTATTGCCAATACAGAGAAGGACCGGGATATCATACAGGAAGATCTAGATGACCTTGTAAACTGGAGTAATAGTAATATAATGAAATTTAATAGTGCAAAGTGCAAGGTCATGCATTTAGGGATTAGTAACAAGAATTTTTGTTATGAGCTGGAGACACATCAGTTGGAAATAACAGAGGAGAAGAAGGACCTCAGAGTATTGGTTGATCACAGGATAACTATGAGCTGCCAATGTGATATGGTTGTGAAAAAAGCTAATGTGGTCTTGGGATGCATCAGGCGAGCTATCTCCAGTATTGATAAGGAGGTGTTAGTACCATTATATAAGGCACTGGTGAGCCCTCATCTGGAATACTATGTGCAATTCTGATGTCCCATGTTTAAAAAGGATGAATTCAAACTGGAACAGGTACAGAGAAGGGCTACTAGGATGATCGGAGGAATGGAAAAGCTGTCATATGAAAGGAGACTCAAAGAGCTTTGGGTTATTTAGCCTAACCAAAAGAAAGCTGAGGGGAGATATGATTGCTCTACATAAATATATCAGAGGGATAAATACCAGGGAGGAAGAGGAATTATTTAATCTCAGTACCAATGTGGACACAAGAACAAATGGATATAAACTGGCCATCAGAAAGTTTAGCCATGAAATTAGACGAAGATTTCTAGCCATCAGAGGAGTTAAGTTCTGGAACAGCCTTCCAAGGGGAGCAGTGGAGACAGAAGACATATCTGGCTTCAAGACTAAGCATGATAAGTTTATGGGAGGGGATGGTATGATGGAATAGTCTAATTTTGGCAATTCATTGATCTTTGACTACTAATGGTAAATATGCCCAATGGCTTGTGATGTGATGTTAGATGGGGTGGGATCTGAGTTACTACAGAGAATTCTTTCCTGGGTATCTGGCTGGTGAGTCTTGCCCACATGCTCAGTGTTTAGCTGATTGCCATATTTGGGGTCGGGAAGGAATTTTCCTTCAGGGCAGATTGGCAGAGGTCTTGGGTTTTTTTCACCTTCCTATGCAGCGTGGGGCATGGGTCACTTGCTGGAGGATTCTCTGCACCTTTAAGTCTTTAAACCATGATTTGAGGACTTCAATAGCTCAGACATAGGTTAAGGGTTTGACATAGGAGTGAGTGGGTGAGATTTTGTGGCCTGTGTTATGCAGGAGGTCAGACTAGACAATCATAATGGTCCTTTCTGACCTTCAAGTCTATGATTCTATGATCCTACAGAGATAGTATATTATAAAAAACTGGGCTGGGAACAATCTTACTGTAAAAGCTTCATAAAGACAAACTATTAGTAATAATAAGTAATAATGGTACCCCTTTTGGCCCAAGTGGTTACCCAATATTCAGGGTAACAGGTTTTTTTCTGTTAGGAGAAACTGATGATGGAATCAGGTATATCTTTGACGCAATCCTCTTTATTTACAAATAATATATACAAAATCCTGTTTCCCTGAATACTGTAGGAATTAAACAGCAGGAGATATTTTCTTTGCTCACAGTTCCAAGCTTCCTTCCAGCCAGCACTCCACCCAAAAGCTCACGCTCTTTTCTCAGGGTCATGCTACAAGTGCTTCTCTGGTAATCTCTGGTGCTTTGCTGCCTTTTCTGTGACTTTCTGTGGTGTTCATGATCCTTCTTCTGATACAGAGTTCCCTCAAACAACACACAGCCCTGTGTGTTTGCATTCAGACTCCAGGAGAAACCCCTCATGGCTCAGCTCCTACTCCAGCCTTGCATATGGCCTGTGTTCTAGGCAATGCTTCCTATCATGTCAGCTATATATTCCATACAGCTGCTTAATTGCTTTTTTAATTTATCTTGAATGCAGGGCACCTATTACACACCTCATCTTCAACATGATTTTCCACAACCCCAAGCATAACCACAACAACACAACCTCCCTTTATTATATGTTTATCAGCATACATGACCCTCATCCTGTTATGAGCATATGTTAATTATATACAGTACTTATATGTAATTGAAACTTGCCTAATATGGGACCCAAAAATACATCACTAACACATTCCTGTGGGCTTCAATAGGAATTTTTCCTGATGAGTGCAGAGTCAAAATTTTAATTCACATCCCCTGCTAATGTTAAAATGAAAGAACTGTGTTAATGTCTATAAAGTACTTTATGGTATAATAAAGTTAATTAGAAAACATTAGGACTTAGATATTACAAAATGATAGAATTTTAAAAAGCCACGTTTCATGGATTACATTATTAGTTACTAGCAATGTTACCAATAAAATTACTAGTTACTAGTTAACAGGGGCAGGACTACTGTGGCATTGGCCATTAAGTAGCCATCTGAAAGAAAAAGTGTATGCTGCTTCTATTTTGTCTCTGCCTGCGCTATAGTTTGGAAATGGTGGGTCTTTTGGAGATAGAAGAACAGAAGATATGGGCAATAGAAAATAATATACTGAGGAGAATGGCAGGCACATGAAGGGGAGACAGAGTGTGCATGGAAGAAATTAGGGGGAGATTAATTTAGGATTCTCAGTGATAGGTAGGCTGGAGAATGCACATTTGATTTGGGCTGGATGTGTGATAAGAATGAGAGAACAACAACCAGCAAAGAAAGCATGTGAAGAAGAGGACATCGGAAAAAACGTGAAAGACCAAGGATACGATTGTGAAGTCTGAAGAGAAAAGAAAGGAACCTTAAGACCTACAAGCCAGTGCCATGGGCTGGAAGGAGAGGCAGAGAATTGTGAGTACCTCTAACCCAATGTAAATAGAGAAAAGAGTCAAGAAGTGAAGTGAAGTTAGTTAACCTTACTGGGAAACATGTTAACCAACAAAACATTAGGGACAGAAGGTAAACCATAAATTCCATGATAAATTTTAAAATGTTGATAAGGGACAGAGTGTAATTGGTCTGGGACAGGGGCCATCTTTTTGTTCTGTGTTTGTAGAACAGCTGGCACAATGCATGGTCCTAGTGCATGACTGGGGCTCCCAGATGCTATGGTCATAATTTTAACAATAATAATTATAACAACAACAATAATAAACAATGAAAAATGTTGAATCACTATTGGTTATGGAAGTGTGCTGGAAAATATTGGAATAATATTCATTGCAAGTTTAAACAAAGGAAATGTATTGAGTATATGAGGGTCCTATATAAAGTTGAGTTTTCTGGTATATAAAGGCTTTAGAATATTATAGTAGGTAGTGCAGCTTTGTATATCTAACTTTATTATTGCTTAATAAAAGCAATAAGGAGAAGCAAAGTAGTGCTAGTATGGCCTCATGAAATGGCACAAGTAAAGTATGTTAAAGAATAAAAATGTTATCACATCAAATCATAAGCATGACAGGACACCATTTATGTACCATATAATTGGCAGTATAAAATAAATATATTTTGTGTAAAACAGAGATAGAGAAAAAAATATACATGAAATGTTTTCTCATCTTACTGCTCATGGATTTAAGTCTATAAGTCAGTGCGCACCAAGGCGAATGAAAATATGTCTCTTTGGTATTTGGAACATAATGAATTTATACTTTTTTGTAGCTTCTAAAATTAAAATAATAAAGGCAGCAGATGTTATGCAATTATGTTTATACTGCCTTTGAGGAAAATGGACCAAACTCTGCTCTAAGTTACAATGAGTAACTCCATCAAACTGTGGAGTAACTCCATTAAAGTCAATGCAGTTAGTCTAGATTTGCATTTGCATTACTGAGAGCTGAATTTGACCCAGTGTATTTAAAGTGTGAAAGAAATAAATACAGGGCTAGATTCAATACAACATCCATCTGGCTTCAACACAAAGCACTCCAGCGTGCTAATTTTTGAAACATGTGCATCCATTTCAGTTAGAAAACTAGGTGCATTTTTTAACTCATCCTCACAGTGCATAGCATGAGCTATTAATGTTCACATCCCAAGCGATGTGCTGAAGTGGACTCTTGCAGACTTGTAGGACATTTTTGGTTAAAATACGACAATCCTTTTGGATGGTGGATTGTGACTTAATTCACGTGGTACTTTGGGTTTATCAGAAGAGGAAACATTTTTGTGGGAGCTGCTTATTAAAATATTAGCAACATAGGATTGATGGACTTTTTCAAGCTAGCTGGATGTGACTGTTGTATAGTGTGTATGCAATATACTACAGTGATGATGAGGACAGTGTCAGATTGTAATACCCTTACTCACATTCGTTAGTATCTCTGTGAATAGTCCCATTGTCTTCACATGGAGTAAGAACTTATGTCAGTCAGGGTATTATAATCTAGTGATCTAATCAAAATTGGAATACCTAAACTGCCTGGAACTATAGAGCAAATTTACTCTTACACTACTGCTGTAAATGGTTCAGGTTTGGTTCAGATCATATATAGTACATGGGAAAATACTTACTGGTACTTGTTCTGTGGAACTGGTTTACTACTTCAGGAGGTAGCAACAAAAAATATAGAATATTTTGTTACAAAGGGCTAAATCCTATTTGTGGAGCCTATTAAAGAAGCCTTTCTCCCAAACAAGAAACTGGATTTCTCCAGAGCAAGTATAACTGATTAGTGCACCAGCATAGGTACCACATTTACAAGAGGGTGTGATGTGAATTTTAAGGGGCATATTTATAAAGAGTTGGAGAGCACACACAACTGAAATCAATGGGAATTGTAGGTGCTCGGCAGGTGCTTGGAGTAGGTTCAAGAACTGAGGCTACCAAAATTAGTAGGAGTTTTTCAAGAAATAGGCCTAAGTGACTTGTCTGAAGTCACATGTGAAGTATGTGAGACATTCAGGAATAAAACCCAGACTTTCTGAGTGCTAGTCGTGTGCTCAAATCATACTAGATCATTTTCTCTTTCTTTGATTTGAGATGAAAGATGGCATTCCATCCATTGCATTTATTTGATCATTCAGTGGTCTTAATTTAGCAATTTAATTGAGCATTTAATTGGGCATAATTTCATTTCAGCTTTGCAAAGGGAAGAAGGCCTTACTAATAGTGTTTTATTAAGTCAAGAACTTGTGCATGATTCTCTGTATCTTGTATAGTAATTTATGCCAGTGCAGAGTGAAATAGTAGTGATTTATTAACCCAATATATTGGACCTGGTTCTGTGTTGCCCTGCACCTTGCATAGTCATTTACATCAGGGCAATGTGAATGCCAACTGGTTGTAAAATGCTGCCATTCTTGTTAAGTAGTGTTTTATATCCGCTGGGCACTCACTTTGTACCAGTGTAAATTACAAAAGGTTACTCCTGGGGGAATTCTGTGCCACTGCACATGTGCAGAATGTATGTCCCCCGCAGATTTCTTTGCTTCCCTGCAGAAAGCAAAGGTAAGCCACAAGAGTGGTCATGTGACCCTCCTCAGCAGTATGTTTTGGGGTCCAAGGGCAGCAGGCAGAGAGGTAAATCATTGTGGGGCAAGAAGCGGGACTGGGAAAGACCCGGCTGGTGACTCATACCCTGTGTCAGCCTCAGCTGCCAGTCCCATCTGGACTGGGAGGCCGGTACTTCCTCTTCCTTTGCATGGCATCCGGGGCTGGGTCAGACCCACCCCCAGATTTCTCCCTCAGATGAAGGAAGATCTGCAAACTCCCTCTCCCTTCCCCCCGCTTCCTACACCCATTGCTCCTGAGAGGGATCCCTGTACAGGGAGCTGCTCCCCCATCTGCCCCACCCCTGTGCATCCAGACACCCTCATACCCAGACCCTCCCACCGAGCCTCACCCTCGCACACACTCAGAACCCTCCCCGCAATGAGCCCCACTTCCTCTGCACCTGGACCACACCAACAAGCCACCCACACCAGGATTCCCACCCCACCAAGCCCCAATCAGCTGCATCTGGACCTCCCTCACTGAGCCTCCCCACACTCATATCCGCCTACCGAGCTCTATCTGCCCCATACTCAGACCCCCCCAACTGAGTCCCAACCATTTAATTGATGCTTCACATCCAGATTCCCCCCTCACTGGATCCCCCACTGAGCCGCCTACACCCAGATTGCCCCACATAGAGCCCTCTCAACCCACACCTGAATCCCCCACCCACTAAGCCCCTCCACATGTGGATCCTGCCTTGCTGAGCCTGCCTGCCCACACCTGGTGCACCTGGATCAGAGGGGCAGGGCCCTGGAGTGTTTTTGAGGCAGGCCTTTATCAGGGTTGGGTGCAGCCTCACCACTGAGTCTGTGTCCCTAGGGGTGCACAGCGATCTCACACCTCTGTGCAGCAGTGGCCTGTGCTCTCCAATTCCATTCTGGAGCCTCCAAATTTATTTGACAAATAAAATTTGCAGAATTTTGTAGAATTTTAAAATATTGTGCGCAGAATTTTTATTTTTTTGAGAAGAATGCCCTCAGGAATAAAAGGTGAAGAGCAACAGGGAGTCATGCCCTTATTCTCTGCATCCAGCACTATAAACAATATACTCCAAGGTCAGTTATCAAAACCAAAGCCATAGGCTGAATTGTGCTGTGAGGTTTGCATAAATGCAGTGCCCTTTGGCTTCAGATTGGCCTATTTTGACCCAATATTCATTAATAGAAAATAACTGATTACAACATGCATATAATGTAGATACCTCAGAAGGCCAAATGGCACCACATACGAAAGAAGTGGAAAGGGCAAGCAGCATTTTGCAATAATATTAACTTTTTGTTTTAAAGCAGTACAGATACATAACATGACCTTCTGTTTTCCACAGCCTTTAGAATAGCATTAAAACTGGCTTGTCTTACCAACCAGCTCTAAAAATAGCATGCAGACTCATACAAACTTCGCCATCATCATAGCTATATATATTTGTGGAAGTTCATATATGCAAGAGGAAGTGATTTTGTTACTGTGTAGGGACTTCTCCTGTATTCATTACAGCCAACGGTACTAGCGAAGTGTAGAGTAGTTTGAAATAGCATTTATTTTTCCATGGAGTTTCTATAGATGGGATGGTAAAAGTAGTAAACTAGTCACTAAAGGAGATATTAAATTGTCTTATAGAATTCAGAAATATAGTAGTATGAAATATCCATCTCCTTGTGAAAAGTTAATGAGTGAAAATATTATTTTTCTGCATTAATCCATACTGCTATAATTTCCTTGTCTCAGATTTAGATTTGCTCTGCCTCCAATTGTTGACATCCAATACCCAGACTAACAGCTGGTACTATAGAACCATGGAGTAACATCTGGCACCACATTAGAATATTGCATGGTAAAAGAACACTGTCTTTGGTTATAATAGAAAACTAAATACTGCTATTCTCCAGCTCTTGCTATTCACATTTTCTGGTCTGACAAGTGTAGAAACAATTGATCGATTTGGGGAGAACAAAGATTAAAATGAGTTAGAATTACTGTGATAATTTTTGATATTTCCTTACTGTTTCATCAGTTTCCCTCAGGAAGGCACCAAGAACTGAACCCTATTCAGAGGCATTTGAATCAAGCGTGGTTGACCCTTGTTTCATTCTTCCATTTGTTTCAATTGCTAATTGGCCAAAAATAGGTTTCTGTGGTATAACCATTTGGAATAAATTCAATAAGAATGAATAAAAGGTTAAAATACCAAAAATCAGAGAAAAAACACTATAAAAATTCTGCTAGAAACACCATTTGAACCATCACAAAAATGCAAGCAAAGTGTAAAAGATCAATGCTTTAGAATCAATGTAACTAGATAAGGAAAAGTCAGGAAAACATAAGTATCCCTAAAAGTCATTTTAACACCAGCACTGAGAGAGAGAGAGAGAGAGCTCCCAGTCTTCAGCTCAGAGGTATGTTGGCAGGTTGCAAAGATACATCCAGGGTTCATAGGAGGCCATAGGAGACAGAGCATAATTTAGAGCTGCCCTAATTTACATAGCAGGCAAGGCAGGCTCCTGCATAGCCCAGAATACAGGGAGCATAAACATGGTTTAAAGCTGCAAAGAATCCTGTAGCACCTTATAGGCTAACAGACGTTTTGGAGCATGAGCTTTCGTGGGTGAATACCCACTTGGTCAGATGCATGTAGTGGAAATTTCCAGGGGCAGGTATATATATGCAGGCAAACTAGAGATAATGAGGCTAGTTCAATCAGGGAGGATGAGGCCCTCTTCTAGCAGTTGAGGTGTGAAAACCAAGGGAGGAGAAACTGGTTTTGTAGTTGGCAAGCCATTCACAGTCTTTGTTTAATCCTGAGCTGATGGTGTCAAATTTGCAGATGAACTGAAGCTCAGCAGTTTCTCTTTGAAGTCTGGTCCTGAAGTTTTTTTGCTGCAGGATGGCCACCTTAATGTCTGCTATAGTGTGGCCAGGGAGGTTGAAGTGTTCTACAGGTTTTTGTATATTGCCATTCCTAATATCTGATTTGTGTCCATTTATCCTTTTCCGTAGCGACTGTCCAGTTAGGCCAA
Source organism: Gopherus flavomarginatus (assembly GCF_025201925.1). Taxonomy (NCBI): domain Eukaryota; kingdom Metazoa; phylum Chordata; order Testudines; family Testudinidae; genus Gopherus; species Gopherus flavomarginatus. The sequence continues at coordinate 181,349,491 of NC_066619.1, forward strand.
TGTACATAGCAGAGGGGCATTGCTGGCATATGATGGCATATATTACATTGGTGGACGTGCAGGTGAATGAACTGGTGATGGATGGCTGATCTGGTTAGGTCCTGTGATGGTGTCGCTGATGTAGATATGTGGGCAGAGTTGGCATCGAGGTTTGTTGCATGAATTGGTTCCTGAGCTAGTGTTCCTATGTTGCGGTGTGCAGTTACTGGTGAGAATATGTTTCAGGTTGGCAGGTTGCCTGTGGGCGAGGACTGGCCTGCCACCTAAGGCCTGTGAAAGTGTGGGATCATTGTCCAGGATGGGTTGTAGATCCCTGATGATGCGTTGGAGGGGTTTTAGCTGGGGACTGTATGTGATGGCCAGTGGAGTCCTGTTGGTTTCTCTCTTGGGTTTGTCTTGCAGTAGGAGGCTTCTGGGTACAGGTCTGGCTCTGTTGATCTGTTTCCTTATTTCCTCATGCGGGTATTGTAGTTTTGAGAATACTTAGTGGAGATTTTGTAGGTGTTGGTCTCTGTCTGAGGGGTCAAAGCAGATGCGATTGTACCTCAGTGCTTGGCTGTAGACAATGGATTGTGTGATGTGCCCAGGATGGAAGCTGGAGGCATGAAGGTAGGCATAGCGGTCGGTAGGTTTTCGGTATAGGGTGGTGTTAATGTGACCATCACTTATTTGCACTGTGGTGTCCAGGAAGTGGACCTCCCGTGTAGATTGGTCCAGGCTGAGGTTGATGGTGAGGTGGAAGCTGTTGAAATTGTGGTGGAATTTTTCCAGAGTCTCCTTCCCATGGGTCCAGATGATGAAGATGTCATCAATGTAGCGTAGGTAGAGAAGAGGCGTGAGTGGCAAGAGCTGAGGAAGGGTTGATCCAGGTTGGCCATAAAAATATTGGCATATTGTGGGGCCATGCGGGTGCCCATAGTGGTGCCACTGATCTGGAGATATATATTGTCATCAAATTTGAAATAGTTGTGTGTGAGGATAAAGGCACAGAGCTCAGCAGCCAGTTGTGCTGTGGCATCATCAGGGATACTGTTCCTAACAGCTTGTATTCCATATGTGTGTGGGATGTTCGTGTAGATAGCCTCTACGTCCATGGTGGCTAGGATGGTGTTTTCTGGAAGGTCACCAATGCACTGTAGTTTCCTCAGGAAATCAGTGGTGTCGCGGAGATAGCTGGGAGTGCTGATGGCATGGGTCTAAGTAGAGAGTCCACATATCCAGACAGTCCTTCAGTGAGAGTGCCAATGCTTGAGATGATGGGGCGTCCAGGATTTCCGGGTTTGTGGATCTTGGGTAGTAGATAGAATAACCCTGGTCGGGGCGCTAAGGGTATGTTGATTTGTTCGGGTGTTAGTGTAGGGAGTGTCCTGAGTAGATGTTGCAGTTTTTTAGTGTATTCCTCAGTGGGATCTGAGGGAAGTGGCCTGTAGAATTTGGTGTTGGAGAGTTGTCTGGCGGCCACTCTTTGGTAGTCAGACCTGTTCATGATGACAACAGCACCTCCTTTATCAGCCTCTTTGATGATAATGTCAGGGTGGTTTCTGAGGCTGTGGATGGCATCATAACCTAAGTCGTGCAGAACGCAATGCCATCCACAGCCTCAGAAACCACCCTGACATTATCATCAAAGAGGCTGATAAAGGAGGTGCTGTTGTCATCATGAACAGGTCTGACTACCAAAAAAGATGACACAGCACAACTGGCTGCTGAGCTCTGTGCCTTTATCCTCACACACAACTATTTCAAATTTGATGACAATATATATCTCCAGATCAGTGGCACCACTATGGGCACCCGCATGGCCCCACAATATGCCAATATTTTTATGGCCAACCTGGAACAACCCTTCCTCAGCTCTCGTCCACTCATGCCCCTTCTCTAGCTACGCTACATTGATGACATCTTCATCATCTGGACCCATGGGAAGGAGACTCTGGAAAAATTCCACCACAATTTCAACAGCTTCCACCCCACCATCAACCTCAGCCTGGACCAATCTACAAGGGAGGTCCACTTCCTGGACACCACAGTGCAAATAAGTGATGGTCACATTAACACCACCCTATACCGAAAACCTACCGACCACTATGCCTACCTTCATGCCTCCAGCTTCCATCCCGGGCACATCACACAATCCATTGTCTACAGCCAAGCACTGAGGTACAATCGCATCTGCTCTAACCCCTCAGACAGAGACCAACACCTACAAAATCTCCACCAAGCATTCTCAAAAACTACAATACCCGCACGAGGAAATAAGGAAGCAGATCAACAGAGCCAGACCTGTACCCAGAAACTTCCTACTACAAGACAAACCCAAGAAAGAAACCAACAGGACTCCACTGGCCATCACATACAGTCCCCAGCTAAAACCCCTCCAACGCATCATCAGGGATCTACAACCCATCCTGGACAATGATCCCACACTTTCACAGGCCTTAGGTGGCAGGCCAGTCCTCGCCCACAGGCAACCTGCCAACCTGAAACATATTCTCACCAGTAACTGCACACCGCACCATAAGAACTCTAGCTCAGGAACCAATCCATGCAACAAACCTCGATGCCAACTCTGCCCACATATCTACACCAGTGACACCATCACAGGACCTAACCAGATCAGCCATACCATCACCAGTTCATTCACCTGCACGTCCACCAATGTAATATATGCCAGCAATGCCCCTCTGCTATGTACATTGGCCTAACTGGACAGTCGCTACGGAAAAGGATAAATGGACACAAATCAGATATTAGGAATGGCAATATACAAAAACCTGTAGAACACTTCAACCTCCCTGGCCACACTATAGCAGACATTAAGGTAGCCATCCTGCAGCAAAAAAACTTCAGGACCAGACTTCAAAGAGAAACTGTTGAGCTTCAGTTCATCTGCAAATTTGACACTATCAGCTCAGGATTAAACAAAGACTGTGAATGGCTTGCCAACTACAAAACCAGTTTCTCCTCCCTTGGTTTTCACACCTCAACTGCTAGAACAGGGCCTCATCCTCCCTGATTGAACTAACCTCATTATCTCTAGTTTGCCTGCATATATATACCTGCCCCTGGAAATTTCCACTACATGCATCTGACAAAGTGGGTATTCTCCCACGAAAGCTCATGCTCCAAAACGTCTGTTAGTCTATAAGGTGCCACAGGATTCTTTGCTGCTTTTACAGATCCAGACTAACACGGCTACCCCTCTGATACATGGTTTAAAGCTGTCTTCCCCAATACACCCCTTCCTCCTTACCACACTTACAAGAATGAAGTAGCTGAGAATAAGACTTACTATTTCCAAAATAACCAAGAATCAAATTTCTCTTTAGATATGCAGGCCTGAAGCCCATTGGGCCACTCATGTTTAAAAGAGATTTGGGTTTAATTCATATGTAATGCATTAAAAAGCTTCTTGTTTGTTTTCTCACAAAGTGAAGAGTACTGGGACTCTGCAGGAGGATTACTGCCACATCTGTGTCACAGTCTGGAGACCTGCCTCAGTCACAGTCCTACTCTCAAACTGTAACATAAAATATTTTTTAAAAATCAAAGTGTTTGCCTTTCTTTTTTTCTAAAATATTTTTGCTGCTGTACTCACTTGCAAGCTCCACGTGGTAGTATAGCATGGTAATGTTGTTTGAATTGTTGACATTCCATTGGGAGAACAGGTAGTTCATTGGAACTTAATGTACTGTATCTGCTATCTGAAGTACCACTGGAAAAGTATTTTGTCCCAACCTTTTTCCAACAATCAATAATATGCAGTACATATGTAAAAACGTTAATGAAAATTAGGCAGCATTGAAACAGTTAAAATCTAGGCAGAAGTTTATAGTCACACAGTGGGAACTTTCTGAGCATAGGACTTTTACGAGGATCAGGTAACACATCTGTCATACCTCAAGGCAACTGTACCTGTATATCACCCTTGTGATCCAGGAAAGGCATCCAATTTCAAGCTTCCCATTGCTGTATCCTCTCTTAGGGCAAAGAAAGACATGTGTGTCTCTCCCTTCTGACAGGGTATTTTCAGGCTGCACAGTTCCCTAACTACATTGTGAATCTCCCAGCAATATAGATTGCTTAAGCAGGCCTGCTTTGATTTCTTAGAGGCAATAAACAGTGTAATTGCTACAGTTCAGTTACCACACAACTCTTTGAGAGCAAGCATATTTATTCTTAAGGCAAAAGCATTACAAAAAAATATTAAAAACAATGAAAGAATCTACATGCATACTAATAAGCTTCCTAGAGAACACCCACCGACTCCAACAAGGCTCTGGTCAGTGAACATTAAAATCCATCACCAAGGGGTTTTTCTGTAGTCACAAGTTCATAACAGTTGTTAGCTCAGAACAAACACGCCCATGAGTCTGTGAGTCACTCTTTTATACATTTTGGGTCTCTGGTCTGGTCCTAAAGAAACAGATGATCAGTAGACAATGGGTTTCTCCTCAAGCAGCAGCATCAAAAGGATGGGTCTGGAAAGTGTGGCTTTCTCCTCCTCCCAAGTAACAGAGGGGTAGCCGTGTTAGTCTGGATCTGTAAAAGCAGCAAAGAATCCTGTGGCACCTTATAGACTAACAGACGCTTTGGAGCCTGAGCTTTCGTGGGTGCATCTGACAAAGTGGGTATTCACCCATGAAAGCTCATGCTCCAAAGCGTCTGTTAGTCTATAAGGTGCCACAGGATTCTTTGCTGCTTCCTCCTCCCAAGTGTTTTCTGGGAATCCCACTTAACTTTGTTTAGCTAGCACATTGTTTCAAAGACTCCTATGAAGCTCATAACACTTGCTAAGATTTACATTTAGTCATGGCTCTTAGAGAAGTTACATACAGTCCACAGTAATATTTGCATTTTTAATACAATGGACTCCTAAAATACTTAATTCAATAAGGTTTGTCCAAGATGTTGCAGGAAATTGCTATATCTGTCACAGCATCCTTTTGAGGAAAAGCCACCATTAGACCTGCAAAGTAATATGTGTAATTACTCCATGATATGATGATGCTTACACTTTTTCAGTTAGGTTTATTATTCACACACACACACACACACACACACACACACACACACACACACACACACACACACACACACACACACACACACACAGAGTTTCATGGTAATCAAATCCTCATTAAATATCACCTTAATTCTTGCTAACTGGGCATATCTGCAGAACTGATGTTTATACCTTACACAAAACTCTTCATATAAATGACACAGTTGAAAGGTCAGTACTGGCAGCAGCTGTGAATGGGAGATTACAACTGGGTGTTTTTAAAGAGATTTCACCTAATTTTTTTTTCTCTCTCTTTTAAATTTAAAACCAGGAATGAACCCAAGAAAAAGCCATATGTTTAAATACTCCAGGGACATGTAGAGCAAAAGATGACAGATGAGTGGCCTTTTTCTTCATGAAAATTTACATGGTTGTCTTGAAAAGCATTCATCTTATGGCATTAATTCTGTTCCAAAATGATATACTTAAGGGTCATTAAGCAGTTTCAGCCAGCCAAACATTTGGTAACTAGGATCCAGTTCATACACTACTCTCCTATTGTTTCTCCTTTGTTTAACTACAAGACAGCCTAGTCAATAGTCTGGGATCTTTTACCTTCCATGAATGATTTTCTTTGATCAATTTTGTTTTCTTTATCTAAAATATGCTTAAATAGCTCTATTATTGGTGATGGCTTTCATCTCAAGATTTCTCAGGCTACAAAGCTTATACAGATGCTTGAGTATAGATACCAGTCTGTTTCTCCCCTCCCTTCCACCTCAACTTTTGTCTCTCCAGATCCATTTTTTGGATTAACCAGGGATTGGAAAATGTGGAATAACCGAATAAAGTGACTTTGCAGCATTTTGAAGATCTATTTTCTCTGGGAGCATAGAGCTGTGTTGAGATTAGAGGAGGGAGGGATTCACTGCAACAGTTAAAATGAGGGAGTACAAAGGTGGTGGCAGCAGCAGGAGGAGTAGGGGAGCCAAATTTCTTGTTTCCCCTTTATTTGCTTCAGGATTTTGCTTTTGATTTTTTCCCTTCAAAATCATAGGCTGTAGTTGAGGTTATTTCACAGCCAACTGTGAGTCTTGCTCAATAGGCTGAAAATTCGTTATCCAACAAATAGTATCTAAAATATCTAACAATATTTAAATACTGATGTGATTCACTATCCAGATGCTGCTCTGTTACAGAGCCATTTAAAATCTATGTCATAGAGGCCATATAAGAACTTAGATTTGTAGAAAGATATGGAATAAAAATCCCAGCTATTAGGTGTGATAGGATGGGGAGGCAAGAAGCTGGCAACAATTGTTGCAATTGAACTATAGAGGGAGAGAATGGATGTGAGAAAACAGAGCAACTGATAAAGAGGATAGCAGAAGGCAGGCGTTGCACGGTTAGGAACTGTACCACATATAAAATGGCAAAAACCATATGGTGGTAATCATATCATGTATTCTTACATCTAATTTTAAAAAATACTAACTTTCATACAAATACACATCTAGCATATTATCCAGATTCGTGTACAATTGGATTCTGGTTCACGGCTTTGTTGCTAAAAGCAGAACACGGTAGTCCATTTACTTTCCAGTAATTTTGGCAATGGAATGTTGCATTTTTAATGTGGATGTTGTGTGGCAATATGAGAATGTTGCATTGTTCCACATTTGAATTGCACTGTGAAGTGAGGGAATTGCGTTGTGATATTAAATTTTATTGTGGTGATATCAGATTGTGACATTTTTGTGTTGTTGCATCCTGGGATTAGTGCTGACTTGTGAGACTGTAAGACATATCATTGCTATGGCCCTATCAAATCAATGGCTGTGAAAAATGCATCATGGACCATGAAATCTGATATTCCTCCCCATGAAATCTAGTCTTCCCTGTGAAATCTGGCTAGTGCAGTGGTCCCCAGTCTTTTCCTTGGGGCGGGCGCTGGATGACTAGCCGCTGAGGATTGTGGCCACCAGACAACCAGCCGCCGAAATGCCGCTATGAAGCGGCAACGTCAAGAGGTGTTGCCATCAAAATGCTGCCATGAAGCATCATCATCAAGAGGCCGCTGAAATTAGGGGGGATTTCGGCGGTAGTGCTTCTTGACGTTGTTGCTTCTTGGCGGCATTTTGGCGGCTGCTTGTCCGGCAGCCAGTAGGCAGGCACAGATGGATGCCCCGGTGGGCACCATGGCGCCCGTGGGCACCACGTTGCAGAGCCCTGGGCTAGTGTAAGGGAGGGGCAGAGCTGGGGGCTCTTACTGTGTGCTGGGCTCCAGATGCTACTCTGGACTAGCTGTGGAGGGATGGGACTTCCTCTTCCCCTGCAGGGGCCACTCTTGGGGCAGGATCAGACTCACCTCTGGGAACCTCCCCAGACTGCAGTGACCTCCATGGTGGTTATACCGTGACCCTCCTCAATAGCCTTGCAACCCCCGCTATGGCCCCCTTTTGGGTCAGGACCCCCACAGTTACAATACTGAAATTTCAGATGTAAATATCTGAAATCGTAAAATTTACTAGTTTTAAAATCCCATGACCATGAAATTGGCCAAAATGAAGCGTGAATTTGGTTGGGCCCTAATCATGGCATGTCTGTCCCACAGGTACAGGGCCCACCTGAGAGCCAAGGAAATACAACAAGGAGTCCGGTGGCACCTTAAAGACTAACAGATTTATCTGGGAATAAGCTTTCTGAAGAAGTGAGTTTTTTTCACCCACGAAAGCTTATGCCCAAATAAATCTGTTAGTCTTTAAGGTGACACCGGACTCCTTGTTGTTTTTGTGGATACAGACTAACACGGCTACCCCCTGATACTTGATACTATGCAAGGAAATACAGGACACGAGTGTGAAAACTAAGGAAGAGAGTTTACTTTCATAACGCGCACTAGCACGTGTGGTACAATGTCAGGCATGGTACAAATCAGACAAACGGTGCTTTTCAGTTGGCTGTTACTGAAGTGCCGCCTACGCGGCACGCACATGGCTCTGGGCGAGGAGGTGTCCCGGGTGGGATGGGTGAGTGATGCTGAAGTAGCGACAGACTCTCGTGGTGGCTGGTATGAGGCCATGTCATCCTAAGGCACTTGGCCCCTCCATCCCTGGTGCCCTTTTACTAACAGACACATAACACAGTCTAGCCACAACCACCACAGCGGCCCAGGCGAAGACCAGGCATCCCAGCGTTCTTGCCCTGAGCAAAGATGGCTGCCGGGGCGGGACAGAGAGCAACTGACCGCGTCACGTGGTTAGCGCGCTTGGGACTCGGCCTGGCGGAGTCTCCGGAGAAGTTAGGGCAGGAAGCGGAAGTGACGTGTTAAAGAAACGCCTGCGGCGAGCCCGCCTCGCTTACATGGCGATGAACAGCCGGCTACAGGAGATCAGGGAGCGACAGAAACTGCGCCGGCAGCTCCTAGCTCAGCAGGTAGCGGGTTAGACATGAGGGAATGTAGGGGCCGGGCTGGAGCACTCCCGGCGGGCAGCTCCCTCGGGAGTCATCTCGGGGGCCCGGACCGGGGGGAGGGGGAGGTGTCTCAGCTGCTCGGGCCCCGCCCACACACCTGCGGCAGGCGCGCTAGGCCTAGCGATGGCAGCTACAACTTTGCCCAGCGCGCCTCCCTGTGACGTCATCACCCCTCGGCCCCTGGTGGTTAGGTCCCGAGGGCGGCGGTGGTTAGGGGGATGCGCCCAGCTGAGGAGGAAGGGGAGGGGAGGGGAGGGGGTGCAGCGGGCCCCGGGCCGTGCCGTGCCCGCGTGTTTCCCTGCTCCCGATCCCGACTCCGCTGCTGGTTTGTGCTGACCGTAGCTCTGGGAGCCAGTGTCTGAGTAACTGTTGCATTGCGAGGGGTCAGTGATCAGAACCTCCCAGGTAGGGTGACCAGATAGCAAGTGTGAAAAATCAGGACTGGGGTGGGGGTAATATGAGGCCATATAAAAAAAAGCCCCAAATATATATATATATATATATATGTGTGTATTACCCCTTCCTTCAGTTGGGAGCTGAAAGTGCGGATAGTATTGGTGCCGTATTGAACAGCAAAGATGATCAGAGGGAAATCGCTGAAACGAGAGAAACCTGCAGGTCTGTATTGAAGCAGTTTTCTGTTAGAAATCAGTTTTTGTTCAAACAAACAAAAATAACAAAAAAAACAAAACCCTATAGTATTTGAAGGGGGAGGGAAGAGAGCAGGATCAGTTTCATAAGACAAGCATTTTTTTCCCATCCAGGTTAACAAAAGTAAAGAAATGTGAGTCCACATCAGAAAAGAAGAATTAAAAAAAAATTTCAACATCACAGGCCTCTGGTTATAAATCTTACTGTCTTACTGAGATTCTTTATCTGTTCTAAAAATAGCCTTGCTGTAGTTGTCCATACTTTTCCTATCTTTATAGAACTCTATTTCTTCCACTTGTGATTGCAAAGGGAAACCTTAAAACAGTTCTTAATTCAGTAGGAGAGAGGCCTTTGTTAGATCTGTTTAACTAGCACTTGGTAAAACGGTGGATGTTGAATTGAGGTGGTGATTAGCCGGTCATGGAGGACCATAAAAACAAAAGGTAAAATTGTACAGCGCACATCAAAACAGAAATAGTAAAAGAAATACCCTAGCCAACCAAGTTGTAACAATGTTGGAGCCAAATCATGTTTACCATAATCACAGAAGAAATCGCTTTGAAGTGATTGGCTGCTTGTTTGAGTAAGGCAAGCAGGATTTAGCCCCCATCTTCAAATTAATGCTTGGAGAAAAAAACTAATTTCAGTTATCCCAGATTTACACTGATTAAATTCTGACTTCAGTAGGAATGATTACAGGATTTACACTGCTTCAAGTGAACTAATAATCTTACCATTACACTGCAAAGTAAATGTGTTATTTTAAGGTTCTAACAATATAAACAATTAAGAAAATAGAACTCTTTTAACTAGTTCTTTTGTCAGTAAGCTGTTGCAGTATGGCATTCTGAGAAAGGTGGTCCCAAACGATTTTAGGCTTTATAGATTAAAACCAGGCTCTTAAAATTCAATTCAGAAACCAATATGCACCCTTTGCAGATAATCCCAGATTATGAAATATGTTCTAATGTAGTGAAGAAAGAGAAATTGCTTTATATCTATGATTTTCCTATGTGTTTTTAGGGCTTCTTATGATACTTTAGCACCAAATGCAAAACGGAAATATCCAGATGAGGGAGAGGCTGATGAGGAAGAAATTGAAGAATATAAGGTAAAAAGGCAGTGAAATAGTCCAAGAAACAGAATTTTTTTTTAAGTGGGGAACTTCCTGTGCTGAATGATAAAATATTAGTTTGTGGGAAACTTATTTCAGGAAGTCAGTCACTAAAACTGTTAGATTGTATTTCATGCTGTTACCAGATTTGCCCATTCCTTTGTGGTACGCTCATTTATTAGGGTTACTCTTCTGTTTGTGTGGGTGGGTGGGTGGGGGGGGGGGTGTCTGTAATACTATCCATGTACTGCTAGTGTCACCTGTGTTTTCATATGGAGCTCTACTTCTCCCTTCTGCAAGTTCCCTCCCAATGAAGCTATTCTGTGGGACCTAGGTTCCCCAGGGTTGGAATCCTCCAGCCCCAGAATCAGATGCATACACGTGCACAGTCCATCAGTACAGTCAAGCTGACCCCTTATATGTCCCTGGATTCAGTAAGCTGGGTCAAGTAGGATTTCCAAGCTGCCACCTTTATATGCCCCTGGACTCAATAGGCTGGGCCAAGCAGCACTTCCAAAATGCCACCCTTATATGCCACAGGTACTGAACTAGAACAGAGTAAGCCTGAGCAGGCTGGGTCAAACAGCACTTACAGTTTGCCACCCTTATATGCCCCTGGATTCAGTAGTCTGGGTTGAGCAGCACTTCCAAACTGCCACCCTCATATGTCATAGGTTCAGCATGTCCCTATCCCCACTTTCATGTTACAGTTGTTCTGGTAGTAACCCACTTGATGAGCAAACCCCATAGTATTTTTGGGTGCTACAGGGATCTTTAGATGGGGCACTTCAACTATCCAGATATATGTTGGGAAAATAACACGGCGGGTTACAGACTATCCAATAAATTCTTGGACTGCATTGCAGACAACTTTTTATTTCAGAAGGTTGAAAAAGCTACTGGGGAGAAGCTGTTCTAGACTTGATTTTAACAAATAGGGAGGAACTCGTTGAAAATTTCAAAGTAGAAGGCAGCGTGGGTGAAAATGATCATGAAATCATAGAGTTTGCAATTCTAAGGAAGGGAGTACAGCGAAATAGGGACAATGGATTTCAGGAAGGCAGATTTTGGTAAGCTCAGAGAGCTGATAGGTAAGGTCCCATGGGAATCAAGACTGAGGGGAAAAATAACTCAGGTGAGTTGGCAGTTTTTCAAAAGGACACTATTTAGGGCTCAAAAGCAAGCTATTCCGCTGGGTAGGAAAGAGAGAAAATGTGGCAAACCACATTTTCTTGGCTTAACCACGAGATCTTGCATGAGCTGAAAAATAAAAAGAAGTCATATAGAAAATGGAAACTAGGTCAGATTACAAAAGATGAATATAGGCAAACAACACAGGAGTGCAGGGGCAAGATTAGAAAGGCAGGCACAAAATGAGCTCAAACTAGCTATGGGGATAAAGGGAAACAAGAAGACTTTTTATGAATACATTAGAAGCAAGAGGAAGACCAACGACAGGGTAGGCCCACTGCTCAGTGAGGAGGGAGAAACAGTAATAGGAAACTTGGAAATGGTAGAGATGCTTAATGACTTCTTTGTTTCGGTCTTCACTGAGAAGTCTGAAGGAATGCCTAACATAGTGAATACTTATGGGAAGGGAGTAGGTTTAGAAGATAAAATTAAAAAAAAAGTTAAAAATCACTTAGAAAAGTTAGATGCCTGCAAGTCACCAGGGCCTGATGAAATGCATCCTAGAATACTCAAGGAGCTAATAGAGGAGGTATCTGAGCCTCTAGCTATCATCTTTGGAAAATCATGGGGGATGGGAGAGATTCCAGAAGACTGGAAAAGGGGAAATATAGTGCCTGTCTGTGAAAAGGGAAATAAAAACGACCCAGGAAACTACAGACCAGTTAGTTTAACTTCTGTGCCAGGGAAGAGAATGGAGCAAGTAATTAAGGAAATCATCTGCAAACACTTGGAAGATGGTAAGGTGACAGATAATAGCCAGCATGGATTTGGGAAGAACAAATCATGTCAAACCAATCTGATAGCTTTCTTTAATAGGATAACGAGCCTTGTGGATAAGGGAGAAGCAGTGGATGTGGTATACCTAGACTTTAGTAAGGCATTTGATATGGTCTCGCATGATATTCTTATTGATAAACCAGGCAAATACAATTTAGATGGGGCTACTATAAGGTGGGTGCATAACTGGCTGGATAACCGTTCTCAGAGAGTAGTTATTAATGGTTCCCAATCCTGCTGGAAAGGTATAACAAGTGGGGTTCTGCAGGGGTCTGTTTTGGGACCAGCTCTGTTCAATATCTTCATCAACGACTTAGATATTGGCATAGAAGAGTACGCTTATTAAGTTTGCAGATGATACAAACTGGGAGGGATTGCAACTGCTTTGGAGGACAGGGTCATAATTCAAAATGATCTGGACAAATTGGAGAAATGGTCTGAGGTAAACTGGATTAAGTTTAATAAAGACAAATGCAAAGTGCTCCATTTAGGAAGGAACGACCAGTTTCACACGTACAGAAAGGGAAAAGACTGTCTAGGAAGGAGTATGTCAGAAAGGGATCTAGGGTTTATAGTGGACCACAGGCGAAATATGAGTCAACAGTGTGATGCTGTTGCAAAAAAGGCAAATGTGATTTTGGGATGCATTAAGAGGTGTGTTGTGAGCAAGACAGGAGAAGTCATTCTTCCGCTCTGCTCTGTGCTGGTTAGGCCTCAATTGGAGTATTGTGTCCAGTTCTGGGCACCGCATTTCGAGAAAGATGTGGAGAAATTGGAGAGGGTCCAGAGAAGAGCGACAAGAATGATTAAAGGTCTTGAGAACCTGACCTACAAAGGAAGCCTGAAAGAATTGGGTTTGTTTAGTTTGGAAAAGAGAAGACTGAGAGGGGACATGATAGCAATTTCAGGTATCTAAAAGGGTGTCATAAGGAGGAGGGAGAAAACTTGTTCATCTTAACCTCTAAGGATGGAACAAGAAGCAATGGGCTTAAACTGCAGAAAGGGAGGTTTAGGTTGGACATTAGGAAAAAGTTCCTAACTGTCAGGGTGGTTAAACACTGGAATAAATTGCCTAGGGAGGTTGTGGAATCTCCATCTCTGGAGATATTTAAGAGTAGGTTAGATAAATGTGTATCAGGGATGGTCTAGACAGTATTTGGTCCTGCCATGAGGGCAGTGGACTGGACTCGATGATCTCTTGAGGTCCCTTTCAGTCCTAGAATCTGAGTCTATGAATCTGTTAGCTTAGATAAGAGAGGAGTTGCTGCAGAGTAAATGGAGAATCCAAAAACACAAAAGAGTTAAGTTCAGAGAGAGGGAGAGAAGCAACCAGCTTAATCGTAAAAGTTATTTATTGAATAATAGTGATAACCACACACAGAGAGCCTAAACAAACATAGCAGTTACATTATTATATGCCTGAGGGAGAAAAGAAAACGGAGAAAGAAAGCTGGGGTCTCACCACTTCATGAAGCTTAAACTGGTTGGGGTTCCCAAGTGATGGTGATTGCTCAGGGTCCTGAGTGCTGGAGACAGGCAGAGCCCCCTGCATCATCAGTCAGAAGAAGATGAAGTCCCAGTGGAACTGATGCAGAGTTTGGATCTAGGCAGCAGAACACTTACCTGAGTGTGGGTAGTGTTTTTTTGTAGGGAAACAGTGGTTCAAGGGAGAGCACTGGATTTGTTTATGAGTAAACTGATGACTCAAGGTTTTCTTTAGGCTAGACAATAGGAACTGATCATTCCTGGCTTTGGGTGGTGTTCCTTCAAGGGAAATCACGATGCAATTAGGCATCTTCAGTATTTTGATATCTATCAAGGATTCATTACTAGAATTGGTCTGATAACTACTGAGCTGGGTGTGTGCAGGCATAAGTTCAGTAACATCTGGAGCAGAGATCCCCCATGATGCTGTGCTTCCCTGCTTTTCTGGTCCCAGAGTTCAGTGTGGTTCTTGCCTTGGAATCTCTGTTCTCCGTTCTGTATGCTAATGGGAGATGCATCCCTGTCCAATCTTTGATGCAGATGAGGCTAGGGGAGTTGCCTTAATCCTGTCACCCTTGTCAGGAGGGGTTTAGGTCTCCCACCACCTTTTCATTGCTTTCTGTAAGTCTTTCTTCTGATCCGTTTTGGTTCAAGCAGAGGCTGGGTGGTGGTGGTGTGTGGGGGCCTTCATGAGACAGACAGGCTGAATACTGCGTCCTGGTTCCCCAAGAACACAGAGCTGACTGGTATCAATGCTATTGATATGCCTCATGTAGGGCTGTTTAACATATATATTTAATAATTAGGTGTCTTCCATGGGTCTTTGAGCTAGCAAGGAAGCTTAGGTGATGATGAGAACCCCTTTGATGCAGTTGTGGTGCATGGTTCTAGTCTCAGTACATGGTAACATCTGAAATTTAATTATTTTTCTCATGGGGGTTGTTAGAATATGTACACTATTACGTGAGAATATGGGTGGTATTGGAAGAGACAAGTCTGAATAGATGTGGAAGGGCAGAGTTAAGAGGTGGATTTAATCATGGTTTTCTACATAAAAGTGCATTCTTGTTGGTTGTTATAACCTTAATACATATTCTTCATAACTCAGATAGATGTAGGTTTCATTTTTAGAAGGTTACACACTATACATTTTTAAACTGATTTATTTTGAAAACTTTTCAGATTATTTTTACAGCTATATCAGAAAATGAATGATTGTTTGGTTATTTCATTTACCAAAAGTAATTGAAGCAGATGTTTATGAAGTCATTGGAAGGTGAACTATCTCCAATTCAACAGGTTAATCATTAATATTTGGAGGATTTTCTTGCCATGCTGTGTTAGGAGGCGAACATCACCAGACAGACATTTGCATTGTTTTATTTAACTAAAGCAAAAAGTATTCTGGATTTTTTTTCTTCAGCAGCAAACATATAATATTTTAACAAAACAAGCATATGTCCCTCGCTTCTCACATTTATCTCTAAACTATTTCTCCTTGTCCAGATCTATTCTGCCCCCAACAATATTCATTGAACTTTCTGAAACTTTACACTTTTAGAGAGAGGCAAGGGATTGACTCTGTCTACACAGATATGCATGTGGACAATAGAGTTAAGGTCTCTTATTTCTCACCTTGATATATTTATTTAAAAACATTTTTTCTGTTAACAAGCATGTTATTTCTGGAGACACAAATCCACAGTTTGAGAACTGCAAAACTAAGCATCTCTGATGGTATCTTCTAGACTGAGCATTGAGTCCCATTGGATAGATAGAAAGATTAACCTAAATAATCTGTACAGAAGCCTGTTGAACCCCCTAAGATTGGGTCCCTAATCCATGAGCTTATTGGAACTCGTTTACAAAACTTTTACATAAGAACATAAGAACGGCCATACTGGGTCAGACCAAAAGTCCATCTAGCACAATTTCCTATCTACCGTCAGTGACCAATGCCAGGTGTCCCAGAGGGAGTGAACCTAACAAGTAATGATCAACTGATCTCTCTCCTGCCATCCATCTCTATCCTATGACAAACAGAGGATAGGGACACCATTCCTTACCCATCCTGGGTAATAACCATTAATGGACATAACCTCCATGAATTTATCTAGTTCTTTTTTAAACCCTGTTATAGTCCTAGCCTTCACAACCTCTTCAGGCAAGGAGTTCCACAGTTAGACTGTGCGCTGTATGAAGAAGAACGTCCTTTTATTTGTTTTAAACCTGCTGCCCATTAATTTCATTTGGTGGCCCCTAGTTCTTATATTATGGGAACAAGTAAATAACTTTTCCTTATTCACGTTCTCCACACCACTCACGAGTTTATATACATCTATCATATACCTCCTTAGTCTCCTCTTTTCTTTTCTTAAACGTTACATGAATATATTGTCTCATTCTATTGAATTAAAATTCATAATCCCTATTCTGTGATGAGATATCTTGAGCTATAATGTACCTTAATGAAAACTGTCTTTAGATAGGTTTTTTCCTCAAAAAGCATTTTATAAAAAAAAAAAAATCCAATTTAAATCAAAAACATTTGGGGTTTTTTTAAAAAAATTTTTTAAATCATTGATTTTTATCCATCCTGCGAGTATGGTGGGGAAGAGTGAGCAAAACAATGGACAGATTCAAAGAAAGGTGTGATGTGGGCAGAGGAATTGGTGAAGAACCTGTTACTAGTAATGTTGCATGAAATGAAATTGTGTGATGTACGTGTTGAGAGGCCAAAGAGAAAGAGGTTGCAGTTACCAAAATGGGAAATGAGTTGTTGGCCACGAACAATTATTTTGCAGTACAAGTAAAACAGATTGGTTTTTAAAAGTGGCAGGATTGGTTTGGGGTGAGGTGAGAGAATTGAAGATGACCCAGACCGTATGGGCTGAATGAGAGGGAGGATGAATGTTTGTGTGTTCAGCAATTGCAAGAGAGTGAGTTTGTTAGGAGAAGAGATCAGGAGTGTCTTTTGGCTATGTTTTGTTTAAGGCAGTGGTTCCCAAACTTGGTACGCAGCTTGTTCAGGGTACGTCCCTGGCGGGGACTGGCCCACGCCGCTTCCTGCAGCTCCCATTGTCTGGGAACGGTGAACTGTGGCCACTGGGAGCTGCGACCAGCCGTACCTGCGGATGCTTAGGTAAACAAAGTGTATCGCGGCCCACCAGGGGCTTACCCTGAACAGACCGTGAACCAAGTTTGGGAATCGCTGGTTTAAGGTGATGACAGGACATTAGGAGAAGTCAGGAATGATTATATTTTTACAAAGGAAATGGAAGTTAAAAGTCAGTCTTCCATGCTCCCCCTTATTCTTGGGATACCTACCCCAAACATACGTGGCAGCCTATTTCCTTTCTTTCACTTAAGTGCTTCCTAAAAATTCACTTCTGACACATCAGATAAATGATGGCTAGAGACAGTTAAGCCAAAAATTGACTATCAAGATATGTGCATCTTATTGATTAGCTGTGATCTTATTCTTGTTACCATTGTCCTTTTCCTTATTTTTCAGTGACTTTCAGTGCATTGTGTCAAATAAATATGGTATGTTGTTTGATTTGTGAGATGCTTAGTGTACTTTTGGGTGCACAAAAATAATAAATAATCATTGGAATTGGGAGAGGCACTAAAACAATTGTTTAATGTCCACTTATGTATGTACAGTAAGCTAACTATGTCCTGAAGAAAATACTTTAAATATGCCAAGGGCTCACCTTAGTTTACTTTATTTTATTTTTGCTTTCTTTGGTCCGTTCAGTGAATGTATCATTGGAATAAAACAAATTGACAAATCTGTATAGACATTATCAATTATTTATTGTATGTTCTGTTAAACTGAATTGATTTCTCTCTCAAATATTTGTGACTAAATCACATAAAATTCATACACTGAGGTTCTCATCAGTGCCATCTGAAAAATACTTAAAAACATACCCTTAATCAACCTGTTGCTTCTAAAATGGGTGACCAGTCTGTAGCACTATTGCTGCATTTAGAAAATAGCTAAATTCACGAATAAAGCCTAATCCTTGGGACCTGTATAATGTTTAATTATTAGCATGAGAATCTTGAAATTACCAATGGAACCCCGATAATGGAGCAATGTACTGTCTTGTATAGACGCTGCAATTTTTCTGATGGGCAGGGAGATATTTATTTAATAAAACTTCGGCCTTTGTTTTTGCTTAGTATTTTTCATTGTTAGCTTGAGCATGTTAAATTTACTAATTTAGTCAAGTCTTACAAACTCATTGGTTTAAGTCTGAATCTCTATTAAATGTAAAAGTTAAAGTACTCCTTTTTAAAAAATGTCTGTACACTAGACTGAATATTCCCCTTGGGGATAACACTAATAAACCAGTTATAGAATGGTTTATGAAAACAAGAGACAATTAGTACCGATTCAAGTTTTCCTGCTTATCTCCCACTGCAATCTGGATCTGCAATACTCTTAGTATTCTTCTAATCCCAGAGCTATAGTGATCATAGATGTCTAATAATGCCTACTTATGTTGTGGTTTTGTTATACAGACAAAACACTGCCAAGTGAATAATAGAGACTAAAAAGCTCATTGTGTTATCTAAAACATGGCTGAGCCCAGGTTTTCAGAAATGAGAAGTAGTGCACTAAATCATTGCCCCACCCAGACACCTGGGAATTTCTGATACTGAAATCATGTTGCTTAAGATAGAAGAGCCTTAGCTAGTAATGTAGATAATTCACTAATGTCTAATTGCCATGTTAACATTACTGAAGTAAAAGTAAATAAAGAGAAACTTGTACTTTTTGAGTACAAAGTCAGGGTTTTTTGTGTGTTTCAGGAGTTGTTGTTTCAGAAATCCTGTCTGTAGCAATGATATTTTTTCTCCTCTGTGCCATTTAAAAAAATTGTTTAACGGCTAGAATTAAGGAATAGAGAGGTATTTTTATATTGGTATGTCTCAAATTTTGTTCTGTGAACTGCTGATAGATCACACAATGCTACTTCTACCTGCTGTAGCCTGTTTTACTATTTGTATTGCTATAGAAGCCAATCAGTTTTGGGGTCTCATTGCCTCGGCAAACCATATGAACAACAAATTAAATATTCCTTGCTCCAAGGGGAGCTTGCAGTCAAAGGCCTAGACCCCACAATCGACTTAAGGTGAGCAGACCACCATAACTACAGAAAACCAAGAGATTGGGGGCAAGGGAAGAGGGGCATCACTTCTGGGTGAAAATTGGTGAAGGTTACCTAGGTTCAAAGATTTAACCACTGTCCCAGTGAACTTCTGTAATAGGCCCATTTTTGGTTTTTAAGACCAAAAAATTAACCATTTTCCCTTATTGTATGTTTTCAATTATAATATGAAACTAAAGAGAGGGCTGACTGTCCTATATTTTCTCCCAGTGTAGTTACTCTGAAGATGCATGATAAACCCATTTGGTTTATACAGGGCAGGTGGCAGGAGCTTGTGTTCACAAGTAGTACGCTGAGAGTGATGTACTGAGCAGAATCAACTTCTGCTCTGGACACTGTTGTACTTTAGATTGTGACTGTACCAGATTGGCATCCTTCCAGTTTTGTAGTCGAATGGGAGCATGCGTACGTGATGATCACCTTTACAGGGAAAAGAAATTTCTTGCAGTCCTTTAAAGGTGGCATCCTCTCTTGATCCACGGTTAGCCAGTCACCCTTTTTGTAAAAGCTTTGAGTTGTTTGTGGGTTAGGTATTTTTTGAAGATATGTGTTGGAGTGTATGATGGGCTGTGGTGACTCGTTAACGCATGAGCAGTAACTCACAAGAGGGAGTCTTAATTGCTAAAGCTTTCCAGTTTCCCCTGCACAAAAAATTAAATTAGTGGGTATAGATAAAAAGGGAATGTAAACTCTTCAGGATAGTGCATGTCTGATTTTTGTGTTGTGTAAAGCACCACATAGATTTATGGTCCTTTATAAATGCTGCTTATCTTGTTACTTATTTTCAAGGCCTTGCTGGTAACCCAAACTACTTAGTAATGAGAGAAAGAGTGCCCTTTTTGGCAACATGTCTGGTATATTTCTTTTCCGAAACTGGCATTGGAAACATTCATGATCTACTGTTGCAGGAGGCTTATATTCATAGACAGCCCACTTTTTCCTTCATTAAGAAGCGGAGTCATAATGAGGAGAGAAACAGCATGTGCCTACATGCATATAAAATCTGCTTTATTCCAAAGGATGAAGTAGAGCTGCATCAAGATGAAGAGAACCTGCCCTACGAAGAAGAGATTTATAAAGATTCCAGTACCTTTCTGAAGGTAAGCTACCTTTGCACCTTGCAATCATTGCTCTCCCATCATGTGGTTGCATTAAGCTGTCTCAACAGCTGAAGAGGTTTGAAATATTTTATGGGATGAACTTATGCCTCTGATCACGAGGTTAATGAAGGGTCTTTGTGGATGACATGAAATTAACCCTTGGTCTTTAAATTATTCATGAATCACTTGGCCAGTATCTGACTCGAGTGCATGTTATCAGCTTGTTCTATTTTTTTGCCTGTTTCAGGCTTTAAGCAAGCCATAGTATCAGTGAACCTGTGCCAATGGCTAAAATTTATAGTAATATATAACTTGTGTATTGTGGAATTTTTACAGCGTAGAACAGGGGTTCTCAAACTGGGGTTAGTGAGGTTCTTACGTGGGGAGTCATGAGCTGTCAGCCTCCACCTCAAACCCCACTTTGCATCTAGCATTTATAATGATGTTGTTAAATATATAGAAACATGTTTTTTTAAATTATATGGGAGGGTCACACTCAGAGGCTTGCTATGCGAAAGGGGTCATCAGTACAAAAGTGTGAGAACCACTGGTGTAGAATGATATGTTGGGGAAGGGGCAGAACAGTATTTTGTAAGCTAGAAACTTTTCGCTGTGTGGTATGTAAAATCAGTTGGAAATGTGCATGGCCTGAATCATCTCTCTCCCTTTTTGTTCCTGTTTTTTCTATAGGGAACCCAGAGCTTAAATCCTCACAATGATTATTGTCAACACTTTGTGGATACAGGACACAGGCCACAGAACTTTATCAGAGATGTGGGTATGTCAGAATAGCCCAAACAATCAACTAAGAAAGTTTCTTGCTGTTTGCTGTAATATAGCTTCACCTCTCCCCCACCCCCAAATGTAATTGCTTGTATTTGGGCATACACTCTTTTTTGGTATTGAAAATAAGAAAGGGAATGGAAGAGAGTTTCTCTTTTCTTCCATTTATAAAATTACCTGGGACTTTGTTTGTGTCATATCAGTTATATAGAGGTAGGAAGATGCTATTGCCCACTTTATTTTAAACCATTTAGTTTTAAAAGCTTTTTAATTGGTGAATTTCATGTTCTAGTGTGGTGTAGTGCAGTGGCTTTCAACCAGGGGTCCATGAGTCATTTCAGGGGGGCCATGGGGCCCCATGGCTGAAACCTGGAGCTCCACATTCTGGAGCCTGTGCGGGGCTGAAGCCAGGAGCCACAGGACTGAATCCTAAAGCTTGGTGCCCCCTCCCCAGTGGGGCTGAGTCCCCCTCTTAAGTTATAATTTTTGGTTGCCCCCCAACCTGGACAGGTTGGATGGCCTGCTGAGGAGAGTCGGGGGGAAGGTGGTGTTCCTTCACTGGACTCCAACATGTGGAGCTGGCCTGAGCCCCGCTGGCCCTTGCTCCCCCGCATCCCAATGGAAGTCAAACTGTGTTTATGACTGAGGGCCTCTCTGCCCCATCAACTGGGCCCTAGAGTTTTATAGCATGCTGGGGGGGGGGGGGTGCACGGTGCGGTGGGAGCTTTAAAAAAAAAAAAAAAAAAAAAAAGGTTGAGAATCTCTGGTCTAGTGGACTGATCAACTGTCCCTAGGTCCCATGGACAGTTTCTTAATCTTGGTTTAGTGATTGGTTTCACTGTGCTGCCCCAGAGAACTCCTTTGACATCTGTGCATTCCATATAAAATGGGAATAATACTTTGAAAAGTAAGTAAATTCTGAGAATTCATTAGTAGGCCAAATTCATTACTAGTTGAGAAGAGCATAACTGTTTAAGTCAGTGTAGTTTCACATGTTCAGGCCAATGCTGAATTTACTCTACTGTTTGAAAAGTGCTATGTAAGTGCTAACTGGCTCTGTGTTTTGAGTTTGTAAAATTAAAACAACATCCTTTGGTCCTGTTCTCCAACATGGATGTCTCATGGCAACTTAGTTTAAAAAAAAAAAAAATCTCTGAAATATTTTTTCTCACCTTGAACCAATTATAAGACTGTAAGATTTTCAGTGAAATGATCCTGTGTTTTTACAGCTCTTAGCACATCTTAATCATGGCATCTGGGTGCCACCTCAGTATAAATATACTATCACAGTCTTCTGAACACTTCAAAAAATCTTTTGGCATAGGGTATTGAAATAACAGGTTTTAGATAACTAACTGCTTTCCATGATAAAGAGTATATTCATCTTGACAGCTCTGATTAGCACTCTTAAGAAAATCTGCATATTCTGAGTTAGGTATATCTATATTCAGAGTGCATGAAATGTTCATATGCTTGAAAGATTTATTTCACTATTTTTACCAATTAGAATAATGAATAATCTGTATGTCTGAAGATAACTGAATGATAGCTTGCCTTTTTGATATTTGTTCTGACTTATTGTGTAGCCATGAAAGGAATACAGAATAAATGGAATTGACATTGTTGTTCTGGTGAGGTGTCATATGCCAGTGACTCTCAACCTTTCCAGACTATTGTATCCCTTTCAGGAGTCTGATTTGTCTTGCATACCTCCCAAGTTTCACCTCACTTCAAAACTACTGGCTTACAAAATCAGACATAAAAATCCCAAAGTGTCACAGCACACTATTACTGAAAGACTGCTTACTTTCTCATTTTCTCCATATAATTATAAAATAAATTGTTTGGAATATAATTGTACTTATATTTCAGTGTATAGCATGTCAAGCAGTATAAACAGGTCATTGTCTGTATGAAATTTGAGTTTGGACTGACTTGGCTAGTGCTTTTTATGTAGCCTGTTGTAAAACTAGGCAAATACACCTCTACTCCGATAGAATGTTGTCCTCAGGAGCCAAAAAATCTTACTGAAACTGCACTGGATCGAACTTGCTTTGATCTGCCGGAGTGCGCAACCCTGACCCCCCTGAGCGCTGCTTTATTGCATTATATCCGAATTTGTGTTATATCGGGTCGCATTATTTCGGGGTAGAGGTGTATCTGGATAAGGTGATGTACCCCCTGGAAGATCTCTGTGTAACCCTGGTTGAGAACCGCTGTCATATGCAGTTGGGTTCTTCTGTAGCAAAGAAATCTATTTGAGGATCAGGTGAAAGGAGTCTATGGACAACTGTTTCTCCGGACCCTCACACTTTGCAAACATAAGACTGGAGAGATCATAGGTAGCTTTCTTTTTCTCTCTTGTTGTAGGCACCAAACTGCCACTTTGGGGCTTTTAAAACTTTTAACATCAATATTTAATTTAATAAATTTAGAACTTTTAATAAAAAAATTTGGTAACTACTTAGGGTCCTGGCCACAGTCCCAGTTTGTCTCCATGTGGCAGCTCTTCAGGCATCAGAACAATATTTGCTCTGTTTATATCCATGTACTCTGGGAAATCTCACTGATACTTGGGCCTGCATCACAGTCGGAATATCTGACTGCCTCACAATCTTTAGTACAGGGTGGATTGATTTCAAATCAAGATGATTTAAATCACCAAATGAAAAGTCTTGTTTTATTTCATTGATTTTAATCAGCTTTTCCACTTGCACTTAGAATGATTTTCTTTAGAAAATAACCACATTGGTTGTTATAACCATTAAAACATGTTGATTTACAGCTAAATAGAGCCTTTACTCAAGATTTGATAAATCTTTTTGTTACCTAAGAGGGTACACTATGACCATGAACATTTATTTAAGCAATTATACAGCTTAATATTTTCAGATTCGTATTAATGGTACATTTTTAGTGTGTTAGAAAATCATGAATGATATATTGGTCATTGGTAATTAACTTTTTGCTCATGATTTGTGTCAGGCTGCCTTAGAATGGTAACTGGAATTTAATTAAACACACAGCAGCATATAAAATTTATTTTATATTAACAAAACAATCTTTAATATTTTGGATATATACACTTCTCTTATTAAAATATGTTTCACATTTATAACTAAACGATTTAATAAAGAAACAGAGGGATTAACTGTAGTCAGTGAATTACACTGATTATTTAGATCAACTTGGGAAATTTTTCGAATATGCCTAAGTGCAAGTTCCACCTTGCTTAAGTCTCTTGAAAATGAGATGACAGCCTCCTAAGTTACTTAGGCTGTCCTTCAAACTTTTAAAACTAGTTGATCTCCAGCACTCCCTCTTTGTTTTTATTTGTAGACTGGAAGAGAGAGACAAGTTTTCCTACTTTTTAATTCCCAGTTGATTTCTCAACTTTGAATGAAGAAAATATTATTTCTGTGCCTGCAGAAAAGGTCACTGCAGTCAAAAGCTGGTTTAGCACTTACTTCAACAAACTCTGTTTCTGGGGTGCTTAGCTAGGGACATCCACCAGTTCAGTAGTGAGACTTTCTTTAAAACACAGTCAGCAAACATGTACTGCTTGAACGGTTCGCCTCTAGCCCTGAAATGTATTATGGTTGGCATGGTTAATGATGATGCCCATGTGTTAGCAGCTGCATCTTCAGCAGCTAGGCATCGACCCTCATACTTTGGGTTGAGAATATTGGCAAGAAAATGAGGCGGGGTGAGTGCTTGATCCACCCCCCCCCTTTATTTTTATTTATTTATTTTACTTCTGTCAGGTTGTTTTTGGGTGTCTTTCTTCAATGACTCTGGAAGTTCTTTCTAAATTTCAGCAGCATCAGCAATACAGAAGCAATCTTTCTGCAGTTTATCCAAGCTTTCAGTATTTTCCTCATATCTTCCACATTTCTCTTTAGTCTGTTGTTGACTGTTTTGACTGTGATAGTTCCATCCGTTTTGTCACAACTTTCTTCATAAATTGTCATTAGAATAGGCCCGTTCTTAATAAATAGCTCAAACTAGTCAACCACTGGATATCATTGTACATCTTGGGGAACAGTTAGTTTGGATCCTCCTGCTCTCATATGTGAAGCTGAAGCCAAGTGGTTGTTAGGGAAGAGTTTGCAATTTCAGCGACACTTTCCTTTATTCCTAGAGGTGTGCTTAAGTCTTTGGCTAAAAGATGCATTAAATGAGCACTAAGCTCATATGGTATAAGTTTCTGATTCCCTTCATTATCTTCTTGACTTGCTACATTTGCAGCATTGTCTGTGATAAAGCTATGTACCTGACACGCATTTTTGTTCGTAGTGTGTTGTAGCTTTTACTGCTACTACTTTTATGTGTTCTATTGTATGGGTATTTCCTGATGTATTAGTTGTTTTTGCAAGATAGACAACCCCATCTTCTGTTGTGTCTCTCTCTCTCTCTCTCTCTCTCTCTCTCTCTCTCTCTCTCTCTCTCTCTCTCTCTCTCACACCCCCACCCCCACCCCTGATCATTTTGTACCCATCAAGACTCAGATTAATGAATTTCCTGTCGATGTTTTTCTCAGCACTGTTCAGTTTCCTTCTCATACACTGTATGCAGAAACTTTACAGCAACATCTACTTCGTGGAGTGGCGTGTAGCCAGATTGTAATGATTGAACTATGTCAATTAAATGTTTGTTCTGAACAAGTTGAAAGAGAAAATTCGATGCATAAATTAACCAAGCAATCTTTTCATCTGTGGAGACTTGCTGGAATCTGCCAGTCCTGATTATGAACTCATGGTTTTGCTGAATGATGAGGAAAATCTTTTTTGATATAGGTATTGTACTGCCTGACGTTTGTTCAGTTGCAGCATTGCTAGTGGTACCAGCCGGATGGCTCTGCAGTTAATGGTATTGGAGATGATGGACATTTGTAAGCCCTATGTCTAAGCTGGACCCTGAAACAAAATGGTAAAATAAAGTCCCTCACTCAGAGTTTTTTTCAGTACATTGCTTTAAAAGAAATTGTAAATGGAAGAGCCTTCCTACTGCAGCTGTTTGTTTTAGAATTTAAATGATCCGATTCGTTTAAACAGAGTTTTATAGGGAAAATAATAAATTATAAGGATTATCTGAATCTACTTAAACCCTTATCTTTAGGAATGTACCAAACAGCTTTAAATTTTTTTTTTAATTTAAAAATTCATAAGTGCTTTATACAATTTTAATTTTAAACAGGAAATCTTCACCTAGGATGTTTGATTATACTGACCAATAAAAAAAATTGTTTGAGAAGTCCAGCAGTAACAATACAAATTTAATTGATAAATACTTCCACAATAAACTAGCATGCCAGTTATATGTTGAATGCAAACATTTTGAAATTCATAAATAAGAATTCTACTGTAAACATAAATTTATGACAGTCTAAATTATTTACTCATATGGTAAGACATGGTAGGGCTCTCCATAAGAATGGTGCAAAAATAAGTTTACTAACCAGTTGATCCAGATTGTTTAGACATGTCCACATCATCATCTTCAAAGGCATTGCCTTCTGAGGATGATTTTTCATAACATTTCATTCTGACAATCAGGTTTTGCATCTCTTTGTTCCACTGTTTGCATTCGGCATGTGTTCCTTTTTTTACCCGGAGGTACAGGGAAGTTCTTGAAAATATTCCCATGACCTGCAGCCATGGCAGTTCTTTTTCCTCCAGTTTTCAGATGCTGAAATCAACATGAGACTGCACACGCTAAAGGAATAATGTCCCTTTTTTTTTCCCCATAGTGTTCTACTTTGACCCCTGTGTTGCTCTTTTCAGGTTGCGCACTCTGCCCCTTTTCCCATGGTACTTAACTACCCCCCCCCAAAAAAAAAATAAATAACTAAATAAAAGAACTAACAACAACCCAAAACTTCTGCTCCTGTAACCATCATGCCTTTTGCATTGCAGTATTTTATTTGTTTAGCAACAGCGAAGGAGTTAGTTGAGAAATTAATGGATTTCTATTTATTTGTATCTTTGTGTACACGCGCAAGGAGACAAAACAAGGCTATTTACTGGAACTGCCCTGAACCATCCAGAAGCAAGGTCTGGTAGTTAATGGGCAGATCAGTGTTTTTTCATGAGCAGGAGAGTAAGTTTCCATGATGGGTGAAGTCATAAATATTCATAATTTGAGACCTGAACTAGTCAGAGCTCGGGTTAGGAGAAGCTATAAAATAGGACAATGAGACAACACAGGTGGGCTCAGTGGATGATCCTGGTAAGATACATAATAGTGTTTCCAGGAGTCAGTGGCTGGGTCTGAATGCCTGTGATGACTTTGCCAATCTCTTGCGCTCAGTAGCGTAGCCCCTGGCTCCCCCCACAGGATAAAGCTGTTAATACAATACATGACCTATTGGAAGGAAGTTAGTTATAGTTACAAAGCTTGACAAAGGTTAGATGTTTTCCCTGTGGTTCTTTATATATAAAAGCAGCCTTTGACTCAAAGCTTTTGATAGAGGCTCATGGATTCATATTTGTTTTTTATTTTAATGTTTTAAGAGACTAATTTGATCAAGTATCAGAGGGGTAGCTGTGTTAGTCTGGATCTGTAAAAAGCAGCAAAGAGTCCTGTGGCACCTTAAAGACTAACAGATGTATTGGAGCATGAGCTTTCATGGGTGAATACCCAGTTTGTCAGACACATGATAATTTGATCATTTATATTAAATTCAGATTTCACTTTAAACAGATTTAAGGATTATATTTTGAACCTGGTTCTCTCAGTTCCTTGGCTACTTCCCTAACCATTGGACAATCCTTCTAATCAACTCTAGGCAGGTATTCATAGTGCTAGCTGGGAATTGAGTGCCCAGAGGATATGCACACAACAACATATCAGGCAATATACTCTGGGGTTTCCGACTGCCTGCAAAGCTGGGAGGAAGGTGAACTGACCAAACTGATTACATGGACATGATTGTGGTGTCCTGTTGTTTCTGAAACAAATATGTTAAACCAGTTACAAGAAGACAGTTGTGTGCCATATAAGGCAGCTGATAGATATGATGCACTGTTAGCTGATCATTGTTACTAACTGAGTATTAAACATGTATGTAGACCCAAACTGTATTTTAGATGCATCCCTGACAGTAACTTTTTGATATATCTCTGTTGAAAATTACAGGGTGCCTCAGCAGCATTGGTTCGTTTCCATTGATTCCTTCTATTGCAAGATCAGCTTTATCTCCTGATGTGATAGAACCTGCTTTTTTATTTTTATTTTAGTCTCCATCACTTTTGAATTTTTAAATAGTCTCTTATTGATCCTTGAAAATCATCTTTTGGAAATACCTCTTTGCCCTCCGCTGGTTTGAGTTCCTACTGTCTGAGTTTTTGGCTTTTCCACCTCCCACACGCATTGTGCTGGGAGGCAACAAAATAGCAGCTGTAACAAAAACCATAACTGTTTTAATACAATGTATAAACAAAGTATGTGTGTGAGAGAAAAAAAGATACCATTTGCATTTCATTGGCTACAGATAGCTGTAATGTCAGTTGTGGTGGAGCTTAAGAACCTCTGACACCAGTTTTTCCATGAAATTGGAGGCAGGGGCCAGAGCCACTATTCTTAATTAAAATAATCAGGAAGAATTTTGATTAAAAAATAAAGTAATAAAATAAATCTTTATGGTTTCCAAATCTCATAAGCTGACATAGTGGACAAATTAAAAAAAAAAGCTTTGTAGGTCACTCATAAAGTTGAGCTAATATTCCTTTGGGGGAGGGAACTACGTCAGGATCTTTTTTCCTCATATTTAGGGTACTACTAGGATTTACAAAAATATTTCCATTTAACTTTTTTTCCTTGGAGGGGGATCATAGGGAGCAGTGCTCACAACCAGTGTTTTAAATGCTAAGAGCATAACAGGATATCTGTCTTACACATATCAGAGTCAAAATTATGCCTTTCTGATACAGGTTTTTAAAATTAAGTCTAAGTAATTAAGAAATGAAACCTTCTATGAAACTTTTGTGTATGCACGTCTGGTAGTGTTACAATTAAATCTGGCTTAAGTGACTGCCTAAGGGACCAGCCACAGTCTTTGACCTTTAAAGACCACTTTTAATAGGAAAAACAGTTGTTCTGGAGACAGTAATATATATTTGTTACCACAAAATGTTTGTGCCCACCCTGCTTTAGTGTACTTAATAAACTTAAACTAAAATTACAGGAAAAAACGTAAAACAACTCTCCACTGTATGTCTTTTGCTCAAATTAATTTGAGCAAAAGTGAATCATGGGCTTCTAAAAAAATTTGGAGACTTTTGGACAAGATTTATTCATAATATTTTCTAATATTTCTACACTTTATTATTGTAGTGAAGTTCAGTGCATGGGAATATTCAGTAACTTTTGGGATAGGTGACTGAATGAGGATAGCAGGCTTTTATGAAGTACTAGGGTAACCTGAATGGGTTGTTGATTGTGTGGAAGAGGGTGGTGGTCGTGCTGGTTTTTTCTTTTTTTTTTTTCTTTTTTTAAATAAGATGAGTTACTAAAATATCTGACTCTACTTCAGAATACTTGTTGGGTTTGTCTTCTGGCTGCCTGTACAGGTTTCATTCTCACAGAACAGATTGAAAATTAACAAATTTTCTTATTTTCCTCAGGCTTAGCAGACAGGTTTGAAGAATATCCCAAACTTAGAGAGCTCATCAGACTAAAGGACGAACTAATATCTAAATCTAACACTCCCCCCATGTAAGTGTTTTTGTTAGAAACTGGTTTCTGCTCTTCAGACTCTCTTAATGTTAGCTGTCTGCTCCACAAATCTTTTTATCTTTCAGCACCTGTTTAAGATTTACACTTTCTATTTCTGGTTTGTGAATCTAAATTAAATCTGAATCCTAAATAGAATGCAATCATTTTATTTTGGATAATTTAATTTAGTGTTTAATTGATGTCTGTATATAAATTAGATTTTTCTTATCAGAGCATGATGATTCATGAAGCCTGAAATTTTTTTCTTTTCTAGACTGTGCTTTCAACCTCATTGGGATGTAAACATGCATCTGGCAGACAAAAAGGAGAAATATGTATGAAAATGCATGACCTAGAACAGTGTCATTTCAAACAACAAGAAAACCTTTTTAAAGAAAATTTGACATTTTATTTAATATTCTGTGGCCAAAATATTGTGAAAATGCTGTTCTCACAATAAGTATCTTTTTCACATGTGCATAGTAGCTACCACATTGGTATCCAGGGTATACAGCTCCACTTTACAATAAGAGAAGCAATAAGAGGCTTGAGGTGGCTTGCCATGTTAGAACTTCTTTGTTTTTCTCCCAGTTCCTGCAGAATTTCAGTTGTATTTTAAAATATGCTATTTTTCTACCCATATGCTTGAACCTCATGAATGTGGACCAATACAGTATTGTACTGGCTTTAATCTGTATCCAGAAAGAGAGTAATTTTCGGTAATCCTTATTTATGCAGTTAGCTTGATTGAAATCAGTTGGTTCCAAAACCGAGAAATATGAACTACCGTGTTTTATCTCAGTATTTGTTAACCCTGAAACCTAATGAAGATGGTACACATGTTAACGTTAATTGTTGGCTAATAAAGAATAAAATAATCGTGGTGGTCTAAGATTATGGTAGCATTTTGCTTGCCATCGCTCTTTGTCTCACTAATGCAAAAATGGGTAAAATCCAACTGGCATTCTCTAAATAGATCAACCAAAACTTCGTAGGTATGGCCAGGAGGGATGATAGTCTATAAATCAAACCGAGCAAGACTCTCATGATATTGTAGATTTATTTTTTCACAGAGATAGAACAGCAATTAGCAACTGGTGAGGGGGATAGGCTAGATATGAGCAGGAAATGGGATAAGTATTAAATTGGGACAAGTATTAAATCTGCACATTTGAGTCCCAGAAATAGCTTGCTAAAAGCAAAATTTCTAATAGTGTTTTAAAACTGCATTCCCAACATGTAGAATGTAATTGGCCTCCATATATATAGAATTCATTCATATATTTCTCCCTCCCCCCCCCCCGCCCCCCAAAAAATCAGTCATAGCTGAGCAGCAACTGGTTTTTCTTTCCTAAATGGAAATATTTTTTCAAAAACATTCCATGTAAATGATTTGTACCTTGATGCTGTACCAGATCATGTGTGGACAGTTGTCCAGCCCTGTTTCCTGTTTGCTATCCCTCAATCCCTCTTGCTGTGTCTTAAAAGGACTCCTCTTTGAAAGTGTCATTAGTTTAGTTGTATTGGATTTTCATAGTGTAATGGTGTAGACCACATTTGAGGACTTTCTACTCTCCTGTTCGTTATTCCACAACGTCCATGTAGTCACTACAGCACTTGCTTATGTTCAAGGTAACGCTAATGAATTTTTACATGTATTTAGTACATTGTAGCCCCTGGAAACCAAGAGAAGACACATCTTTTCACTGATTACCAGCAAGCGCTCTGTGGGAATTTGGGAACTGCAGTTCTACCTTCTCCAAGCAATTTGTCATAGTTTTATTATTTCTTTAAATAGGTATTTACAGGCAGACTTGGAGGCCTTTGACACTAGAGAACTAAAGTCCAAATTTGATGTGATTCTTCTGGAACCTCCATTGGAAGAATACTACAGAGAAACTGGCATCACAGCCAATGAGAAGTGCTGGACTTGGGATGATGTAAGCTTTTTTCCTTACTATGCAAAAAGTCTTTGTAAATGACTTATAAAATAGATTGAAGTGTAGATTTGGGTGTACAGCATTTTTACATAGGATTTGTTTGAGAAAAGTGAGGTGTTGTAAAAACTAAGGTAGGGGTATATGTGTATATATGTATGTATGTACACACTTAAATTGTTAAAGGTGTCTCTCAAAGTGTTTCTTGAAAACTAGGCCTATGCCCTCTTTTGTCCATCACGATGTATAAAGGCCTGAAAGGATTTTTAAAACAATCCCCACACCCAAAAAAACCCTTCATTGTTGCTGCCTGTTTTTTAACCTTAGAAATCTTAGGAATAGCCAGTCTTGTCTTTCCTGGTTTTGCTGGAAGACTTCTTGGGAAGGTCTCGTGTGTTAGGATCACTTGCTCCTTAATTGAAGAGGTTCAATAATTGAATCTTTAACAGACATCCTTTCTCCCAAGTGTTCATTATGTATTGGAGTTAAGTAGGTATTAACAGAAAGCAACCAAAGCCTGCCAAAATTTTGAAAAGTCTGATTAAAAATTCTTCCCCTTAATTGTTGAGTTTCTCTTATATCATTTTTACTAAATATCAATCACCATAGACTTTTCCAAGATAGACAAGAACAGAGTATCTAATGTAAAAAACAAAGACGGAAGCTCCTTGATAAAACTTTACAGACTTTATATATCATAAAGAAGCAAAAAATTATGTAAATCCATTTTTTTTCCTTTTGCAGGTCATGTTTACTGTAGTATTTATTTAAATATATGCACTCTACCTATGTTAGCACTAGGTAAATTAGACATAAAAATACACGTTTAAAATGCCCTCCACTCAAAGTTCATGACAAAGAAATCACATCACCAGCATATTGAAGAAGAAAATCACCTTGTTCTAAAGTCCATTAGCTCTGAACTACATAATTTTCCCCTCAGTTATCACTCACTCACTCACTCATGCCCGTCACCCCAATCGGGGTATGGGCTGCCAACAACAGATCTCCAGAGTCCTCTATCCTGGGCCATTCGTTCTAACTGTTTCCAAGTATAGCCCATTTTTTTGCCATCAGCCTGAAGGTCACGTCGCCAGGTGTTTCTTGGACGGCCTCTTTTCCGCTTGCCTTGGGGGTTCCACCGCAGTGCCTGTCTGGTGATGTTAGTTGGTCAGGTTGTTGCTCCTCATCTCTGCTGCAACTTGCGCCGTCTTTCCTGACTCGTACATGGTTCTCACATTCCATGTGCATATGGTAATCCTCCTGGTTGCAAGAAGGGTAATCGGCTTAGTGGCTTCCTCACGGCTTTTATCACCCAGCATCATGCATCTTCGAATTGAAGACCCTTCTTTTTCCAGGGAAAAAGTCTCTGTTGTCTCTATTGTTGGCGTTTCTATAGCAGGTTGATTTGTTACGGGGTGGAGTTGCTAGCCCCACGCCCAACCCTCCTCCTTTATCCTGACTTCGGACAGGCAGATGGCCCCAAAGGACCTCTCTGGTGGAGTTCCCCTCAGTTATCCTATATGTTAACCTCCCGCAGAAAACAGATGGAGTCTTAGGGCTTAGTTCGGTTACCCCAGTGTCTTGTTGTTTAATTTTACACACTCATGGCCATCTCAGTTGTTTGTCATGACTTAAGAGCACAGCTGTGGCTTCTGTTCAGACATAGAGCCACAGACCAGTCTGCACGTGGAGATGTTCAGTGGGCACACGTGAAAGGCAAAAATAACAGAGAAGCAACTGGTAATGCAAACTTGCATCCTAATGAATGGGTGTGAAACAGTCATTCCATACCCATGATGATAGACTTCCATTTTAGAATTCAGCAAGAAAAAAGTTGAAGCAGTTGGGAAACATAACACATCAAATAATCTAGAGGAAAAAACAGTGTACAAGGAGAGCAACTTGTTACAAGTTTCACTATTTTATCTTGCAGTAGTTCCTGTTGCATTATTATTATTTTTTGCCATTGCAGTAAATGAGACTTAGTTTGATGTATTAGCAAGTTACAGATGAATCCCTTCAACCTGCATGCATTTGATAGTCATTATGTCTGAAGTTGTTTCACTCTAAAAGTTACTTTTGTTTTTGAGCCTCAATCTTGACACCTTTTTTTTTTTTTTTTTTTATTTAAAGCTGGAAATGAAAGGAATGCCTCTTATATAAATGTCTTGTGACCAGTTTTAGAGAAGTGAAGCAGAGTATTTCTGGGTTTAAACTGGGGACCATTGTTCTAAAATGCCATATAAGGCCCAGGTTAGTGTGAAGAGTATGCAGGACTGGGTACTGGTAAAGTAATTTCAAATACATTTGCTGGAGAATGGATTTTAAGTGGCACCAGTGAAGAGAATGAGGGTCTAGATAAACACCAGAAATATGTATTCTTAAGGTTGCCGTGTCAATGTTAAACATACATTTGTTGTCCCTGATATAATCTGTGACCATACCACATATATTAAACAGAATCTTAATTCAGAAAGCCTTTAACATTGTTCCATTCTGTTTTTGTAGATTATGAAACTGGAAATTGAAGAGATTGCAGCCTCACGGTCTTTTGTCTTTCTGTGGTGTGGCTCAGGGGAGGGTCTGGATCTTGGCAGAGTGGTAAGAACATATTTTAAACTAAACCTAGGCTGAGACAAAATAAACATTTACTGAAGAAGGCTATGATGGTCTCTTTTCTGTGCATAGACTCCTACGTTTTTTTGTGCTGAAGGGCTTTTTGTTACTGTGAGCAATACAGAGGGGAAATTAATCCAGCATTAATCCTTTAGACACTAAAAGCAGCAAAGAATCCTGTGGCACCTTATAGACTAACAGACGTTTTGGAGCATGAACTTTCGTGGGTGAATACCCACTTCGTCAGATATTCACCCACGAAAGTTCATGCTCCAAAACGTCTGTTAGTCTATAAGGTGCCACAGGATTCTTTGCTGCTTTTACAGATCCAGACAAACACGGCTACCCCTCTGATCCTTTAGACACTTATTTCCTGTATGAGTAGCAGTAAATATCTGAGGATGAATACATCTGTGGTCTCCAAAGAGCTACATTACTGTTTTATCTCTAGTTTGTACATGGCTGCTGTGGGAGTAGGATGCTTTATTCTAAGTGATTATATCACTGTCTGTACAGAAATCCAAACAAATTCAGCAGAATGTGTGCTTTTCAGTGAATGTTTTCAGGGTGGCACCAGTATCGTCATATCACAACTACCATAAACATTTACATGTTAAACATCTTATTTTTTAAAACAGGTTGAGTTTAGGCTCTTAATGATGTTTTTAGTGAGCTGTATAAAGTTAGAGCATGACTGTTTCATTGTTATGCAGTAATTTTTATATATATAATAACCCCTACATTCAGGCATACTCTTTATTTATTGTGTCATATCATTTATCCTGTTCCTGTAGAAACATTTTTGAGCTTTAAAATCTTTCATCTCTCTTACACTGTAGCTTATTTAGCTGAACAGAGTAGCTATGTTTGTTAATTGTACTGAACTGGGGGAGAGGTTAAGGCCATTGAAATGTTCTGTATTCAAATAAAGGGCAATATGTGGACATTTATTTCTTTCCATATGGTACATTTTTATTTTGTATCTTTTGATACAGGCTCACTGAATAACTTTTGCTACATACTTGCTTCTGGTCACATTGAAGCAAAATCATGTTAGTTAAGTAGTTTTCAAATGTGATAAATAGCCAGCACAGTTTGAGTAGAGGGTTTTTCTTAGTCCGTGCTAGCAGACACCGGGCACTAGGCTCCACTAATTCCTCCCTCGAAAGCAGGTTTGTAACAGTTTTTAAAGAGAGCTGTTATAACACTTGTAAACATTGTGTGTCTGTTCACATTTGTTTTTGTGCAGTCTCCCAATGTTGAACTACTGATGCAGCCCTACCAGTGGTAGCAACAATGGGAGGGAGCATTGCTGTAGATGGGACTAAAGCAGCTGCCATATTTTCACCACTATATCGTTTAGACCTGCTTTGAGCAAAATCATTGTCACAGAGGTAAAAAGGCCAGTATCCAGCTGTACTAGTACTCCAGAGGAGCTGCACGAAACAGAATGAGATGATGTGAGACTTCCAGAAAAGGGGGATGTAGACACAGCCAGATAGTGTGAATGCAAACTATGCTTGGAAACTTGATTTCAGAACATGGTTAAAATGAAAGTGTGGAGATAAGGGTTTCATATATTGATAATTGACCCCTCCTTCAAACAAGCACAGAAGACAAACCTATTACGTTTTACAAAGTCAATCTTAATTCTTAAATAAATTGTTCCAGTATTTGATATAATACAAGCATCTTTTATCTTTGTGACTGTTCTTGTTTGAAATATTTTAGTGTCTGCGCAAGTGGGGTTACAGACGATGTGAAGATATTTGTTGGATTAAAACCAATAAAAACAATCCTGGAAAGACCAAGACTCTGGACCCTAAAGCAGTTTTTCAAAGAACAAAGGTACAGTTCTGGCTGAATTTTTCTCTTCCCTCCTCAATTGATCTAAACCAGGGGTTCTCAAACTAGGGGTTGGGTCCCCTCAGGGGGTCATGAGGTGGTTACATGGGGGGGGGAGGTTGTGAGCTGTCAACCTCCACCCCAAACCCCGCTTGCCTCCAGCATTTATATTCGTGTTAATTATGTTTAAAAGTGTGTTAAATTTATTAGGGGGGTCACACTCAAGAGACGTTCTGTGTGAAAGGGGTCACCAGTTTAAAAAAAAAAAAAAAGTTTGAGACCCACTGATCTAAACAAACACCAGATGCTCCATTGCAATTGGTGGCCTCTGTGGTTTCAGAAAAATAGGTGCTAGGATGTCAGTTTTCTTTTGCTTTCTTGCATAGATTGGTTTTCACAGAATGGGTAATTTTTCACTAATTCTAGATTCTTTACTCAATTTGATTAAATATACAGTCATCATCCACATTTAATGTTGCTTTTATAAAGTTCTTTTATGATCTTCTGAATGTTCTTATTCATTCAAATCTCATTGAAATGCTGATAGACGGGAAAGACGATTCATAGAGGTGCTTTCCCATTCTATCAGCTTGCAGGGAGATGATGAAAGCTGGATACAATTTGGTATTGTTTTCATTGTGGCTACCTGTTGGTAGAGTTGATTGTTTTTGACTTTTAGGTTGTCAGATTTTAAAAACCACTGTTGAAATGTAAATGATACATGTTGCATGAGGAAATGCTGGCTTCACCAGTGTTTCCCCTCGTTACTTGCTCAAATGACAGATGGAAATTGGGCTGGGATTTAGATTAGTCCTGTATAGAAACTGATTTATTTAATTCTGGAGCACACCAGTTGCGTAGAAACAAACTTCCTTCCAAATCAGAATGGCAACAGGTTTTTTGGGAAGAGCAGCTTTTGATTAATTACTTAGTTTGACTACAGAACTTGAGTATTTATTTATTTATTTAATAATGTTTATTAACATTATAAATTGACATGGGCACTGTAATGGCACATTACTAATCTAATTTTGACAGTAAAAATGCTGTTGAAAAACATACATAGGCATGCTCTTTTACTTTTTTTTAAAAGAACATTACCCTAAGGACTACAGCTGTATAACAGCTATCTCCCAGTGTCCTAAAAGGAAGAGGCTTTTCACTGCATATGCATGATAAACTTTGGTTCAAATTAAATATATACTTGGTGCATATTTGAATGAGTAGTGTAGTAAGAGTAAGGTTAGAAAGCTTGACAACATATTATGTGAGAGTTGTAGTGGTAATCATAAATAGGCCACAGTCTTTAGGGACTGTTTTAGGATATTTCATTTAACACAGTAATCAAAACAGATTTGTTTTAGCTCCCTATAAGCACTGTCTCAATTCCTGGCTTATAACGATTTAAAATTTCACTTACCTGATCACCAAATTGATATGCTTAGACCATTAAGCAGAATTTCAATGATTGTTACTATTTTAGCTGTGATCCAGCTTCTATTTCTTTGACTTAAATGGGATTTGGACCAGTCCTTTATATGCTTTTCTAATGTAAATATGCATAGATGTGGATGTGTATTATTTATTGTGTATGATGGTTAAAGGCCAGATGTTTTAAAACTTTTTCATGAATAAAAATAAGGGCTTTATGTACATTGGAGTTTGGAGATAAGGTTCATGTAGTTTTGTCATGTAGTTAGGTTGTTGATGCTGGTAACTGAGAATTTGCCTGTGTAATGTTGTCTATACATGAATTTGGTATCAAGTTGGTGTCAGAATTGGTTGTATAACAAGAAAATGTGGGAAATTAGAGCCATTTTTATTCTGATCTGTCAGATGGCCAAGTTCATATTCTATCAAATGTGAAGGGAATATTCACTGATAATATTTCTATACAGTATTAAGTGTCAAAACTTACAAAGTTAGTCTCTCACTGGAGGTTGTATTATTTAAATATAATGTAAACCTGAGGCATTTATAAACTGTATTCCTTATGTTAGAAAGATTGTTTTTCACTGATAGGCTGGTAACCACCAGGTTTATCAGTCTTGGCATGATGGGTGATTTGCCTAGGGATTTTCTGTGTTCCATCCTATTCTACTTGAATATTTTTCTGTGAAATGTGAAACCTAAAACTTGCTGCTGTCAGTCAGTAAGCTTACTATGTTGGATAGATCACTTTTTTCTTCATTTTTTTGCGGTTGCTCTCTAACCCCCTAGCCATTCTGCCAAAAATCTGGAAATTATTATACACTGTCTGCAATTTTTGAGAACCATCTGGTGATGCTTAGTAAATCAGTGTTTTGTGATCTGAGGAAAATTGCTCATTGGAATGTAGTACTCCTAGAAACGGAACTCTGATATTTAATATTCATAGCCCTCATTTCCTCTCATATCCAATAAGGAGGTTCCCCATTTGTAGATCCTCTGTTGGTCACTTCCTATTACGTTATAGAAGGAAAAGAAACGTAGTGCTTGTTTCATTTAATTCACGCATACTGTTCTTTGATTCAAACTGCGCTGATCGCTTTACACTGGTTTTGTTTTTTATTATACTATGGTGGCTATCAGGAAGGAATTGGTGGATGGAGACCAGCTTTGTAAAAGGCATACTGTGAAAAGAAATTTGTAAAAGACTGGCTATTACTCTCTTATTTCTATTGATTGATTCTTTCATGGCCATAAAGGAGCAAAATTTTGGAAACTTCTTTTCACAAGTTACCTTAACATCATGATTTAATTTAATGTTTGTGTCAGTGCATAATAAAATGAATGAGAAAAAATATTGAGCTGTCTGACTGCGTACTGCTTGTAGCACCAGCTTGCAGGCTAATGGATTCAGGAAATAATCTGTTAAGGACTCTTTTCCACCTTAGACCTCTTCATGATTCTGCCCCTTTAGTAGTAATCTGAAACAGTTTTAGAATCCATAATAAATTCCGTTTCAGACCCTGAATAATTTGATTTGCAGCACTGTATGACTTTCAGAAAACAGACCACAATCAGAAACTCTTCAAATTAGGATCTCTTTTCTCATTGTTTTAGAAGGGTTTTTAGTACCTTTGCTGTTTGTTCCATTCTTTTGGATAAGACCTTAAAAACAGTTCATATTAGGTCAGTCCTATATAATTATCATAAAGATAGGAGTTTGGCATGTGGCTTTTGCTAGTACATTTTCTACACTTTATTGTGCTGTGCACTAGTCAGTTCTCAAAATCCAGAGATGATTGCATTGTACATATGTAGTTTGTTAATGGGCTTTAGAATCTTTCAGGATGACACACCTTCTGTGGTTTTTTTGTTCTTTCTAGGAACATTGCCTTATGGGTATTAAAGGAACAGTCCGCCGCAGTACGGATGGTGACTTCATCCATGCTAATGTTGATATTGACTTAATTATCACAGAAGAGCCTGAGATTGGCAACATAGAAAAACCTGTGGAGATTTTTCACATCATTGAACACTTCTGCCTTGGAAGAAGACGCCTTCATCTTTTTGGAAGGGATAGTACAATCCGACCAGGTATGTGTTCTATTTATTTTATGAAATAGGTGAAAGTTCACTTAATCTAATTGTCCCTTCCCTTCATAACTTCCATATAAGATTAAATGTAATGAGTTCGGAGAGAAAACATTGACACAAAATAGAATTTAGTCTAATGTACATTTATATTGCCAAGGTCTGTAGTAGTCACAATCTTCATGTTAACCTTAAAGAGTCCAATAAAAGGGATTTCAGTAATCCTTATCTGACTGAAAGAAGCCATGTGGCCAACAGTAAATTTCTTGGTGGTGATTCCAACATGGAGCTCATCCAGCAGGAGGGCATAGGATCTATTGGGCAGAGACTTCCACCTTGCAAACAAGACTTCCACTCTGGTGATTGTGGAGTAGGGGTGGAGGAATAATTCCACCACTTGCCATGTTTGGGGAACTCTGCCAGCAGTGAAGAAGCATAGGAATTGTGCCCTAGTATTAGTTGTGGGCTATTGTGCCCCTCCCCCCGCCCCCCACTACTGATCAGAATAGGAGAGGCACTTGCAAGCAGATTAGGGTGTGTATCTATAGATGGAACAGTGTACACACAAACAAAGGGATGTACCTTCCCCTCCCTTGCTGGAGTGGTGTATGGAGGTTATTCTGTTTCTAGGGTTATAACTTCTGCTGCTGCTCATGTGGCTACCAGTGAGGGGTACAGCGACAGACCAAGAATCCAGCTTAGCACTGCTTACTAGTAAGTTGTCTTTTATAAATGTACAGATATTTGTCTACTTTTAAAAATGAACAAAATGCCATAACTCCAAGTTTACAAGCCATTTTTATACTAACTGTTTGGTATAATGCGTCTGTGCTTAAACTGTTCAAGCTCTCAGTTGGAAAACCAAAACATGTTATACCGTTTTAAAACCATTTTGATATGTCGTTCCTCTGTCTGATTTCATTTCAGAAAGAAATAGAGCAGACTCCATAGCAGCTTTGGAAAGTGAATGTCTTTATCATCTGCAAGGCAGAAAATAACACTCACTGATGGTTATAAATTCTAATCTGTGTGAATATCCTAAAGAGCTTTTTAGACAGATGTGTCCCAGATCAGGTGATAGATTTCAAGTAAATTAAGAACAGATGTCCTCCCATATCACCAACCAAGCAATAGCTAAAAAGCAGCTAAATCTGGAAAGTCTGTGGCAGCCATTGCTTTTAGAGGCAGAGAAATGCCTTTCTTTTATCATACATTAGACGTCCTCATCAGCTCTAAATTTTCTTCCTCATTATTGCTAAGCTAATGTCAGATAAAATACTTTGACTGCTGTGATGGCCTTTTACACCTTGTCAGAATCATGACCTATGTGTGGCTTCTTTCCTGAAAACTATTTTACCTTGAATAGCCATGTGAGCTTGAATGGCATTGCCAGCAATTTGACATGTCCCTGTACTGGCTCCAAGTCTAAAACGACAACATCCACTGTGTGCCTAGTCTTATCAATGCATGCATCAGACCTTCTGAGCTTACTTTCAGTCTAAAGTGTTGCACATTTCTTCTGTCACGTGCCCTTCCCTTCATCGGTTTCCTGTATGAAATGCAGTTTCACTGGGAAAAACATATTGGCTTAGAATAGAATTCATTCTCATGCACACTTGTTACCAAGCTTTGCAATACAAGTAGATGCTATTTTAACCTTATAGGGCCTAATACAAAGTGGATTTTGGCAATCTAACTTTATTTGGTTTTAAAAAAATCGTTTTTAAGATAGTTGAAATCAGTTGACTCCGGCTGTTACTCTCACTGAATGTCATCCCCTGGATAATGACTGCTAAGATTGTGTATCCGATTAGTCTGAGCTTTATATATTAAACAACATGTTCAGGGTAGTAACACATTTATTAAAAAGAAAATGCATATTTGCGAGGGAACTTCCAAAGCTGCAATCTCAATTGCTATGGTCTCTTTAAGTAGCTTTCTTATTAAAACAATTTGTTGCAGTAAATGGGAGTAACTAATTTTGACTAAACTAGGGAAGTGCATTATGCTACGCAGACATGTTATGCGTTGCGATTTGTAGGAGCTCTAAGGCTTGCTTATATTATAAAAACAAAATTAGTCCATTTGGGATGGGAAGGAGAATGATACTATAACTGCAAACATTACACTCCAAAAGTGTAGTCTGGCTTCTTCAGTAACGTGTTACATATATAACTAACCAGCTTCTGTTATATCTAGTCAACCTTCCACTGTTCTCTAGATGGTGTTCTCGGTCTTAATTTCATTTGTTACATGTCTTTGAGGGAGAGAGAACATTTCACCCTTGAGGCTTCTTTTGACTGTACTGCAGAAATTCACATAACTTTGTTAATCTCATGTTATATTCACCTACTGGGCTGCTTCTGTATTTTAAGCTAGTGACAAGCCCTCATGTTCTTTGGAACTGTATTGTATGCTTAATTACAATATGGCTAGCTCGGTAGAATAACAGTTGCCCCTCTCTTTTGTTAGTTCAGGCAATGGCAAAAGTTGGCAGAGCACACTTTTGTTCGCCAGTGATGATTAGCACTTAAGTAGCATTTTTCATCTTCAGAATGCTTTGCAAACTACTAACAAAATCCTCACAACACTGATGGATGTAAACCTAACCCAGTATTTTTATTCCCTATTTCAAAGTTGGAAGCCTAGGGGGAGTGATGCAAAGTTTTAGCTGACCCTAGCAAAGGACAGGAAGTTAATATTAGAGCCTGGATTTTAATTTGTTACTTGTTGCTAGCACTCAGTCCACTAAACCCTGTCTTTCTCATTAGTAAGTGATATATAACTGAAAGTTCAATTTCCAGGAATTCTCTTCAGTGGGTAAAGTACTACTGGACCACTTTTATATAGTGTCATGAGGTACAGCACACACTTAAACCTAAATGTCTTTCTGGTAACTTCATTTTCCCTGAGTGATATTTTCATTCTTACATAAATTACTCAACTTAATGACTACGCATTCACATACATGCCCGCTCAACCAAGTTGTTTGCAGTGTTGCTGTAGCTGTATTTGTCCCAGGATAGGAGAGACACAACGTGGGTGAGGTAATATCTTTTATTGGATCAAATTTCTGTTGATGAAAGAGAAGCGCGCTCTGGATCTCAAAAGCTTGTCTCTCTCACTAGTAGAACTTGGTCTAATAAAAGATATTACCTCACTTGCCTTGTCACTCAACCCAGTGTAAATTTCAAACTGAAATGCTCACATTTCCACAAGTTGGCAACTTTCCCATGCAGACTTCTTTTTTTAGAAGGGTTCATTGTTGGCTGCTTTGTATAGACCTAACAAAACTGTTTTTCAGAAAACACTGCTATCAACTCAGAGCTTTAGCCAACATCCACATGAAGATGTTAAGAAAAAATGAGTTTATCCTTTAAGCATAAAACTCAGTTTGCTGCTCTTATTAACTTTTTATCTTCTATTTTTTCTTTAGGCTGGCTGACTGTGGGACCCACCCTCACAAACAGTAACTTTAATGCAGAAACCTATGCCTCCTACTTCACTGCTCCAAATTCCCATCTGACTGGTTGTACAGAAGAGATTGAGCGACTTCGACCTAAGTCACCACCTCCAAAATCCAAGTCGGACCGAGGAGGTGGAGCTCCTAGGGGAGGAGGAAGAGGCGGGACTTCAGCTGGCCGGGGAGAGAGGGGGAGAGAGAGGAATAGAACTAATTTCCGGGGCGAAAGGGGTGGATTCAGAGGGGGCCGTGGAGGTAACCACAGGGGAGGCTTCCCACCACGCTGATTACATTTCAGTCATCTAGTTCTCCCTCTGGTCCTATGTCTCCTCTTCTCCATATCTTTTTTTAGTCTTGTTTCCACCGAGATGAGTCATTCCGGGGACTTTTTTAATTGATTGTGCTTTGTGCAAGCAGTTCCAGATACTTTGCCTGCCCACATCTGGCACATCACCTTACTTGGCAGGTGGGATCCAGCACCTGATGTCAATGAGCTAAAAAGCCTCCTGGCAGCTTTCATGCACCAGGAAGGAGGTCAGAGCAGACTGGGAACATCAGAAGGGGTTAGTTCCCCAAGCTGTGAATTGGATTTGAAGAGGAGTTACTTGCTCTGATCTTTTCCAACTTAGAAAAGAATAAAAAATCTTTCAGCTTTTTTCTTTAACGCTTCCCTATAAATGCTGAACAAATCCTTCCCTTCCCTTTTGTGGAGGTATCATGATGATAATACAGACTTGCATTGTATTTATGGAAGGAAAAATGGCGTGTCTATAATAGCATTTATTTCTTCCTTCCCTATATGCATAACTAAACAGAGAAGTAATATTGAATAAATAGAGCTCTATTTTTTTTCTATTTGTTTTAAATTTCCCCAGTCATTCCTGGGAGTAGTTTTGTAGTAGTTTTATTTTTGACTTGTCACATATATTTAAAACATTTTTATCTTGATGTTTGAACTAAAAAAACCAGAAACAATTTATGTTGTCACTTGTAATGCTTCATGGAAAGCAAAAAGTGGCAGTCATCCATATTTGATCTAAAACTTCTGTTTACGTAGACATGCATTGTTTTAAAGTAGAGAATCTTGCCCATTGCCTGTTAACTGTCTTATTCATGACTAGGGAAAGGCAGGTTTTATTACAAAATAAATGCAGTATGAATAATGAAACAGCCCCAATGGAGGTAATATTTGGGGAAAGGGAGAAAGCCATAAAGAGGAAAAGTGCTTCCAGAGAAATCTGGATAAACTCCACCTGCACAAACAATGCTCAGTGACTGAAAAATTGTGTTTAAGCTTTGAATAGTAAGTGATGTAGGGATGAGAATATCTTACAGAAAATCAGCTTCAGAATACAGCTTCAAAAGAGAAAGTGATTTACCTTTGTTGTAACTGTGTGGTATTTGGTTTTAGAAAAGCCAGCTCTGTAAATCATTTGTACAGTATTTGATGCATATGAACAAATCCTGGCCCCACTGAAGTCCAGGGGATTTTGCCATGGATTTCATTGGCACTAGAATTTGGCCCTGGGACTCTTGTACTGCTTATCTACTGAACTTTTAAATGAATGCCCTGTAAAGTGGCGAATAATGAAATTTCTTTCAGTATTGTTTTTGATAAACATCTTTCCTAATATTTTCTAGAATTATTTGGTTTTATTTAAATGCAGGTTTTATTCGTTCTTCAACTTGCCTTTAAAGTTTCTAATTTGTTGGTTTTCTGCTTAGACAATTCAGCTTTCCTTTGTTTGTAAAGGAACAGAGGTTCCTATTGTCATAATGGATGAAATCTCCATCATTGTTTTGCTTAATATATTTTTTACACACACACACACAAAATATCACCCCCCCCCCACTCTATAATTTGGACAGTTTACTAGACTCTGATTTTAGTAACCCTAAAAGACAATTGGTGATGGGTGAATAAATTTCTCCATTATATACATTGTACTTCTACCTGTGTCACATCTGCAAAGCTGAGGAGTGACTCGAAGTAGAAGTTG
Source organism: Gopherus flavomarginatus (assembly GCF_025201925.1). Taxonomy (NCBI): domain Eukaryota; kingdom Metazoa; phylum Chordata; order Testudines; family Testudinidae; genus Gopherus; species Gopherus flavomarginatus. The sequence goes on from NC_066619.1 coordinate 181,394,352, forward strand.
GTTGAGTTGGGGTCCTTGAATCCTTGATTTTCTAGATTATCAGTAGCTCATTTGAACATCAGTGATGCTTGTAGCGGATTGCATCTGGAACAAGCCCAGACTGCTTAGTGGTTGTGTGCCACAACCTTGGAATGGTTCTTATTTTTCGCAATTATATTGTGCTCATCCTGTGTTGTTTTAGTAGTGAATATTGTACGTGCTCAGCATTACAGATGGCACCCTCATGCCACTGAAAACAGCTTCTGTAAAGGTGAGGAGGAAAGTGATGTTAACCCAGTGTTTTCTTCCTCTGATTCTTCTTCCTCACGCACTTCTTCTCTACAATTGAAGAACAAGTATTCTGGCATCAAATATGAAAGGAGCATTGAATCCTCGATACTGCACTCTAACCTAAAAATAACAAGGGGAACTGAGATGTCTTGCTTTAGTTCAGCATGGCGGAGTTGGGAAAACTGCTTAAGATGGGAAAGCAATAAATGTCCGTCAATTGCTCTTAAGGTTTTAGCTGCCTTTGGATGCACACTGCTCCCATTGATGCTAATGAAAGTCCCATTACACATTGACAAACAACTTGCTCCTTGTTAACTGATGATGTTGACTCTCAGGAAATATGGATTCTTGAATGTCATCCTGTGCAGTTTTCTGTACTTCAGAGGTACACTAGGGCTGTGTGCCCTGTTATGTCAGCACTGACTGTCTCCATGTGACAAGGTAGTACACTGTCCATATTTGATCTGTCCTTGACTGACAACATTGCAGCTCATTAGAGCTTTGTGGAGGTGACCTCCGTTCATGAGAAACTGAAGTGAGGATATATTCTTTACAGATAGGCTATAAAAATGCCACCATTTGGTAACTTCTGATCACTCCTGGCCTGGGCCATATTTATTCTGAGAGGCAAAGCTTTGTCTCTTGATAGGAGCATTTTCACAGGAGAGGGGTGATAATTGCACTCATCCATAATTGGCTATCAGGTGAGTCTTTTATCTAACATATTTAGCTAATTTGAGCGCTTCCCATTCTTGAAGACAGAACCAAACAAAGTTCTCAATTTCAAATGTCAAATGCTTAATGCCACCTTTCTTATTTCTGCAGCCTGTTTTAGTATAGCTGCTTAGTTCTTGTCATGTCTGTCTGTTCAGGAAGTTACTTGTAAAGTATGATCTTCAAAGTTCTATTTGTGTAGTAAGTGAAGGATTTGACAATTACATGGGCTAGCCGCCTGGGACAGCTAAACGTGCTGCATCAAAAGAATTTTAAAACGTCAGTCGACTGCAAATTGTTCTCTGTAAATCTAGTCATCTTGAGTCTTTTGCTCACATATGCTGTCACTTGTAATAAATTTGCTGAAATGTTATATGTACTGTTAAATTGTTCGAAAAAAAAAAAAAAAGGAAAATGTTTTCAGAATGTCTTTCCATGAAATAGTGTACCATTAGCGCAGCCTGGTTATGTATGACTTAAATATGTGGCCTACAAGGGTTGCTAACACAATGTATATATTTCTACAGTGATTGCTAGAGATCTTCCAAAGGTTCTAGTACTTGTGGAAACTTAGGATATGTCTTTTTGGTACTTTATGTGAAGGTACTGGTGGGTGGAAGGCATTTGTAGGAATTTGAGGCTTGTAGGAGGCCTTTGTCATCATTTTGTGACTATAACTTCAGTTTATGTTGATGTAAGTCAAGTAAATGCACCAGTGGATGAATGGTCTTTGGCCAGTCATAGTGCAGGTGATGAGAGAGTTCCATGGCCAGCCACAGTGCAGAGAGCTCTATAGACATACCAGCTCTCTGAACTTGGACTAGGATTGTTTGGCTTTTTCTCAGCCCATATGTAGGAGTTAAACGGCGTATTCTGTGACAATGGGGTTCTTGTCTCTCTCCATAGTTATATCATTATAAACAGGAATAACAGGAACCTCATGTACACAGTCAAGTGAAAACTTAAAAATCTAAAACTACTGAAATAAGATTTCAGTTTGTGAAATGGACAATAGCACATTTAAAAAGAGATTGTATCCTCTGCCTCTAATACTTATTCCAATATGTTATGCATCTGGAACCTTTTATGTGCAGGGTACTACTACCTTAAACTAGGAACATCTGCTTGCCAGTCTTGACCTTTTGGGATGTGTTTATTACTTTCCAGCTTTCAAAAAATCTCTATAAAGTTTTGAAGTATTTTTGTTCTTTAAGATCCAGACATTGTTGTAATCATGTCCTTGCAAGGGATTGGAGTCTGATCCTATCTTTAAGGTAATTTTGAATACTCTTGAGAGGGTTAAGTGGCGTTCGATCCAACTGCAGTGAATACATCTGGTTGGATTTTTTTTTTCCACTAGCAACCACATTAATTTCTTCATTGGGATCCAATTTATCAAGATTCTTTCATTGGCTTTAGTGACATTTAATGTCAAAGGATTAGTTCCAGTGTTACGAAAACTGTGGCTAGGGGATAGGAAATGTCCATTCATGATTGTATCAAGAACACCCTGAAAAGCTTCATTTTGTTATGGTACAAGCATCTGCTTGTCAGCTTTATCCTTTTTTGACTCATTATGATATATTCTCATAGGGATAATTAGAGTAAATAAAAGCACTTAATAAATGACATCACCTATTTTTGTATACAGTAACAACTGTTCAAAAAAAAAATTGTATGCTGAGAAACTGCACCAAATTTTAGCCAGGTAGGATATTTTAGTAAGGATCTGGAGTTTTAGTTACAATCAAAAAGATATAGAAGAGCCTGTTAAAGATTGTTTAAAATGTTGAGAAAGTTACCTGGTCTCTCTGAAGTATAAGTGGGCTTTTATTAGTCTGATTATTTTTGGTGGTATGTGGTATTTTGTTTTCTATTGTAAGATCTTGTTTGCAGTTGCATATAACTTTACTAGGCTTAACCTGTTAAGGCTGAAAATTCCCATCTGCTTTGTTGAGAACCTCTCACAACTCCATTCTGTGGAACTTGAAATGTATCGGGGTGGGATGTCTGTATGTCCTTCTGTTACAGAAATGTTTGCATGTGGCCAAGTTATAGGCCTTTGAAAAAATTGTGTATGTTCAATAGAGACTTGTTAGAGATTGACAGCTAAATTCTCTGAAGCATGCTCCAGCCCCTCACAGCTTCCACATGCCAATTGGACTGCACATGTGCCTTCCCTATAGAGTGGTTGAACATACTCCATTCCAGGGCTGCAGTGGCTGCATAGGACTTTCTTTGCAATTGTTCTGGTGGAGGGAGAACAGGGAAACTTTTTTTTTCCTGTGTGCCCAATGCCTTCCCTACTGCATGTGTGGTTAGTGAGGAGGAGGAGTTGGCCTGACTTGACTGTAGAAAGGCGAGAGGTGGAGGACAGACAGACGGGTAGAAGCTGGCAGGAGGCGGAGTTCAGGGACAGGTGCTGGAAAGGGAAGTGACAGGAGCAGAGGGGGATAGTAACAAAAGGAAGAGAACTGAGGGGGGGTGAATAGGAGTGGCAGGGACTATAACAGCAGGAGTCAGGCATGGGAGTGATGAGTAGGAGCTGGGAGGGATAGTCACAGGGGAAAATTGGGGAGTAAGGTGGGTAGGAGCAGAAAGGGAGAAGGAGAGGGACAGGGCGGAAGGGTCTGTAACCACTAAAGCACACTCTCCTACAGGACCTGGAAAGGAACCCATTTTTCCTTAGTCTCAACTTTCTTTTGCTGTCTAGCAAACAGGTGTGGAACCCACCGGTAAAGTATGTTTCCATCCCACTCTAATGGCAGGTACACATAGAAGATACTTCATTAATTCAGGTGGCAGAGGACTGGTATAGATTTAAAGTTCCTAGCCCTGCTGGTGGCCCATGTGGGGTGTTCAGGATGCCATTTTTTTTTATTTACATTTTTTAAATTTAGGAAGCTATTTCAGAAATACTATGCTAAAAACATTTAGGTTTGTAAAGCCAAGCACTCAGAAGTTAGGAAATGCCAAAGTTAGGTTCCCTGTGTGACATCTTTTGTGTATGCATTATGACACATTCTTTAATTACATGGTCATGTATTGTTTTTTCCACCAGACTCCTGCCTCATTCAGTGAAAAGGATGGACTGTGCTCTGGGAATGAATGAGTTGAGCAGTAAATAAGGGATCTGTAGGACCCCTGCCTCATTAATTGTGAAAGTTGGAAAGTGGAAAATGAGGCCAGGGGTCCAGTAGGAAGAGAAAAGGTAGTTTTGTGCTTCAAGCAGTTGAATGCTGCCCCAAAGAAGTGGGTTTTATCCCTGCTTCTACCACAGAGTTCCTGTGTGGTGCTGAGCATGTGTCCTAAGCCAAAATGTTCCCAGGCAACCACAGTTAGTTCCTTATTTTCTGGGTACCGAACCCTGAGGACTGACTTGTATCAGTAGTGAATGCTCCAACTCCTGCTATGGACAGTGAGCTTTCCTCTGAACGTACACTGTGCTAAGTACACTGAAAAACCAGGCCCAGGGATTCCCAGATTGAGTACCCAAATTAGTTGACGCTTCTGGCAATTTTGGCTTTAATCTCTGTGCCTCCATATCCCCTGTCTAAAATGGGGATAATACCACCTGTTGTATGAATTTAGATGAAATAAATAGGTCAAAAGTGTTAACATAACTTCGTCACTGTCAAGGATTAAACAAGGTCGAGTTTCGTGTACAGAGACCTCAGCCTGTCCAATACTATAGCAAAGCAACCATTACAAACCCTTTTAACTTTTTTATTACAGATAGAGAAGGAGGAAAAACAGTTTAAAGCATCGGACATGTAAAGTGTTAGGTAAGGCTTTCATTTTAACAACCTTTCTTGTCCCTTTTCCCTTTAGCTGGAGAGGGTTACCAGGAAAAATAAACCCTTGTCTGACAGTCTCTTAGATGGTATTAAAGATCATAATTGTCCTTTTGGGGAAAAGAGAAGTTAATTGAGATGGACAGGAACAACTGCTGTTACACTGATCCCATTTCATTTCAGATGTTGTTTGGGAAATCAGCTGGAGCTGGTAGGGATGGCCATGTCATCTGGAACCCTGTGTCTGGCCTGATCTGGTCAGAGCATTCCTTAGGATAGGGATGAAGAAGGGAGATGGTGGAGGTGATATCTGGGATGGTGAAGCTCATTCCAGTAGCCTTTGTTTGTCCCCACCCTCCCCAAGTCTCTCTCTTTTTGTTTTTTTTAAGTATAAAGCAAATGGCAGATGGAATAGCTCACCTAATTTTTTTTCTACCGATTAGGCCTAATATCTGCCATACAAATTTTCATTCATTAATTTCTGGTTCCACACCTCCTGTTTTTAGTAAGCATAATTTTAAGCATCTGATGAAGTGGGCTGTTGCCCACGAAAGCTTATGCTCAAATAAATTTGTTAGTCTCTAAGGTGCCACAAGTACTCCTGTAATTTTAAGCATAATTATCACCATGGCCTTTTTTGTTTGGACTAATTTAGTCTGTATGGTTCTCCTGTGCCTGTTTATAATATTATTGAAAGCAACTTAACAAATGTTAATGGCAAGTAAGTTATTATAGGTTATTGTTACATCTTCTGAACTTTGATATACTTTTTACAGTTGAGTTAACAATTAATGAAAATTCATCGGCCCAATAACCAGAACATAATCCCTCTTTTTTTATGGACTAATTTTGCCTAGGATTGGATATTTGTTCCTAAAATCTTATTTATAAAGAAAAATCATAACTGTATAAAGGAAAAGGGGTGGGGGGAGTACTTGGTTATATTTTAAGGTTTGCAAATTCCTTATCGCAAAGTTTGCATTTACAGATCTTACTTGATTACATATTAAACTTTCCAGATGTGAACAAAGTGAAGAGCTTACAACTCACTTTATTTGTAGCTAAAACAAAACTTAGAGCTGCAGCTGTTATGTCTGTAGGATGTTTTAGAACAAACCAGCTTTTATCACTTCTTTGGCTGTATGCCCAGAATGGGCAAAGATGGAAAAAACGTTCCCCCCTTTTTGCTGTTTGTACAGTTAAAGCTGTACATTTATACAAACCATGAAAATTGTATGCATTAGTGGTTAAACTTGCTCACTTGTAGCCCTGATGGCATTTTTTCCTTCAAGTGTCTTGTTGCCTTCTTTAAAAAGAAGCAACAAAATGATGATCTTTCAGAACCACTTTTGCATTTGTAATTTATTAGCAACACCCAAAGTTGGGCAAAAACAAAACTTAAAAACAAAAAATCAAGTTTGGTGTTGAAAGAGCCCTCTGTTTTGGTGGTTTGAGATTTATTTATTTATTTATTTTTTTACTGTCAATGTGATAGCAGCCTTGTATTAAGTTGGTATTTTGTTAACAAAGGGGGTTACCCAAGATGATGTTTTAGAAAAAGTTTGCTTTAATGACTTGACTTTTTCAACAATTTAAAACACTATTTTTACAACTTTTCTTTTTCTTAAAAATACTTTTAAGTATTATTTACCACAAAGCACCTAACCTCATAAGAAAGTGTGTGGTGAAGATAAATTCAGTAATAGTTCATAAAGAACTAACATACCATATAACAGCCTATGAGGAAATCAATAACTTTGTATTCAGTGCAGGGCTTGGATGGTGTGTAATACATAAAGCCTGGGGCCACACACTGTGAATGATGAGGATTTAAAGAAACGCTGGATAATAATCCATTAATTGAACACTGTTCGTGCTGGGCAGTGGAATGAAGCAGGAGTCCTGGGGGGCCAGGCAAAGAGTGTGATCCTGTAATTATAGGCTGTCATAATGCACACAGGGGGCCAAGTTTAGGTTCCACAGGCAGTCTTAATACTGACACTGCCTAACTTCTGAGTACTTAACTTTGCAGCCTTAAACTTCTGTTGATGTAGCTTTTGTGCCTGTTCAGTGCTATATTAAAGAACAGTATCCACAGGTTTCACCTGGATATATGATGAGCATATATGGCTTTGTTCCATCAATTGGTGAACAACTGTAAAGCTTACCATGGCTCAAAACCCCAGTTCTGGGCCTACGTTCTGGGCCTACATCAGGTGCTGGATGCATTTTTGGTTCCCTTCTGGAGCAAGGTAAGGATTTTTCCCCCCCTCCCTTGAATAATGAGGTTCCAAGGGAATGTCAGGACAACCTAATGTAAACCTTTTAAATAGATCCATTTAGCCCAGTTTCTTTAAGATTTAGTGCATCTGGTCAAGTCTTATTAATCTCTCCTCATACGGCAGCCATTCCATGGTTAGGGGTATGGAACGGCTACCGTATGAGGAGAGATTAAGAGTGGGACTTTTCAGCTTGGAAAAGAGATGACTAAGGGGGGATATGATAGAGGTCTATAAAATCATGACTAGTGTGGAGAAAGTAAATAATGAAGTGTTGTTTACACCTACTAACACAAGAATTGGGTCACCAAATGAAATTAATAGGCAGCAGGTTTAAAAAAAAGGAAGTATTTTTTCACACAATGCACAGTCAACAAGTGGAACTCCTTGCCAGAGGATGCTGTAAAGGCCAAGACTATAACAGGGTTCAAAAGAGAACTAGGTACGTTCATGGAGGATAGATCCATGAATGGCTGTTAGCCAGGATGGACAGGGATGGTCTCCCTAGCCTCTGTTCGCCAGAAGCTTGGAACGAGCGACAGGGGTTGGATCACTTGATGATTATCTGTTCTGTTCATTCCCTCTGGGGCACCTGGCACTGGCCTGGCTCCGAAGCCAGGATACTGGCCTAGAGGGACCTTTGGTCTGACCCAGTATGGCTGTTCTTACGTATGTAAGGGACTGTGTGGGCAAGAGCTGTTCTATGCTATATCCTAGACTTTTCTCCAGCTATGGACAAGGTTCATCAGGAGGTAAAAACAAGAGCTCCTTAGCATTCAGATTTATGCCACTTCAATCACCTGGGACCTTACTAAATGGGCTGTCTGTCTTTAATTCATACAGTGGGTATGCAGAGGCCTCTTAAAATCTTATGTTTGACTTCAGCTGTTTGGGTTGCTGATCTGACCATTAACTACAGTCTCTTTAGGGGTGGGGTTTTGTTCACCCCAGCAGTCTGTCCCAGCTCAACACTGCTTTGCTTTCATCTTCCACTTTGCCTGAGAAAACTAGTGTTCTACTTGACACGACTCAGGTTCTTTCTACAGTGGAAGCTGTACTGTGCAAGATACAGGTGAGTTAAAAGCATAGGTGTGACTTGGAAGGTTCTAGCGCTTTGAAAACCACTTTGGACCTGCTGATAAAGCCATGGTATAGTAGACTACTGTTCGTTATAGGAGTTGGTCCATAGCATCTTTTGTTCACAATTTATGGGATTTTGCTTTTTCCTTACCAGGAGAAAAATCCACATCTTGACAAAATAAACCTTCTGTCAAAGGTTTCTTCCATGTTTTGTTTCACATTATAAACTGCATTTGTCTTTAGTGGTCGTATGCTTGTTTGGCAGAAGAATGTTTTGACCATTGGTATCAAGTTTAAAGGTAAGTAAATCTTATACTTATGTGCTACTATGTCAACATTATATAGTAGGCTTCTTTTGTAATTATTAGGATAGGGGAAGTGTTATACTGCAGGCACAGAAAACAAGGTATTCAGATTGTTTTTGGCATACTCAAACTTCATTTCCTGAGGAGTATTGTAACCAGTACACGGGCTGCTTTTATGAACACTAAATTGTGGCACAGACAAGTTTAGCTACAGCATGTGTGTTTCCTTCTTTGGGCTTAAACCTGCAGGATGCTGAGCAATCAGCCACATGCTTAACCTGAAGTACATGAACAGTCCCACTGACTTCTGTGGAATTATGCATGTGTTTAAGTGCTTTGCTGGATCAGGGCCAGAGCACTGAATATCTTGCCAGTTCAAGTCCTGTGTCCGCATCACATCCTTGTTCTTTTACTGAGCAAGATAGTGCTGAGAGGTGTATTACTGGTCCAATGAGAGCCCTGCCCTGTTTTGAAATATATTAGGATTTTATGAGACTTATTGTGAAACGTTGCTTCCATATGGAGAGAGTATGATCTCATGTCTCCTATGCTGGTAACAGTCCCTGTCCTCGTCCACCACACATGCCCTTTCTCCTCCTTCCCAGCTTCTCCTCAAGCAATCCCACTTCCCTCTTCTATTTATAATCCCACACCTTTCCTTCTATGAGCTATTAACCAGTCTTGTTTTGTTTAGATTCTAAACTTATTTGGGGATCAGAACATGCCTTACTCTTTGTAAAGAGGTATGTAGACTTAGTGCTGTGTAAATTATTTTAAACTTAGTCCTGGTCTATACAGTTTTTGTACCAGTATTAACTGTTGGGGGTGTGTGTGTGGTGGTGTTTTTTTTTTTATTTTTATTTTTTACTGATATAGTTATGTATCCACCATAGAGGTTGTGGTAAAAAGATACATTGGTATATCCCATTATTCCCCTTCCCCTGTGAAAATAAACTATACAGATATAAGCACTTTTAAATCAATACAACTGTGTCCGCCCTAGGGGGTATTGTGCTACTTCACTTATACTGGTGCAGTTAAAGCAGTACAACTTCTGTCTGTAGACAAGAGCTGAAAGGTGACTGAGGACTGATCTACACTACACAGTTAGGTTGAGGTAAGGCAGCTTATATCAACCTAATTGTCAGTTTCTACAGTACAGCCTTGCTCCTGCCAATGTAAGTGCCTTACTACTAGACCTCCACGAGAGGCGTAGGGCTTATGTCAGTGTAGTTAAGATGACACAGTGTCTGTGTAGACACTGCACTACTTGTTGGCTGTCTTGTCAATTTCATGGCAGGAGCTGTGAGATTGACAAGAAAGCCTAGCAGCTAGAGTCCAGCTGCCCCCCACTTTCCTGAACAGCCGGGCAACTGGACCCTGCTTCTGGCTGGGAGCAGGGAGGAGAAACCCAGGCAGCTTCCCTCCCCCTCACTCTCTTGCTCCCAGCTGGGAAATTTGGCTGTCTTGTCAATTTCATGACTCTGGCCTGAAGCTGTGAAACTGACAAGGCTGCATGGCTCCTGGCAGGGATCAGGCAGGGGCAACCAACCTGCTGGGAGCCTGTGGGGAGCTCCTGGCAGGGAGCTGCCAATGGACCCAAGACATAGGGCTGTCAGCTCCCCACACTGTCCCTATTAGGTCAATGGAAGTGCTGCTAGTGAGGATGCACACCACTGATCCAAGGACAGCTTGTGGACATGCACCACTGCAGCAATTACTGTGGTGGTTGTAAATTGACCTACTATTGGTTGACTTATGTTTCTAGTATAGACATGCCCTATATAAGTGCTGTTCAAAAAAGTGGAATTAATAACTGGAGCATGTAATGCAATGACATGTAAACACATCCCCTCCCCCCCTTAAAGATCTCTTCCTATTTAAAATGTATTTCTGCTTGTCTTTTCTATTTTGCTCTGTCAAATCTTAAGTCATTCTTAGATGAAGATTTGTCTGTTCTCTCTGCCAGAACCCAGCTCCCACACAGAAATGATAAGACTCTTCTGGGCAAAAAAGTTTGTGCACATAAATCAGACAAATGCTGAATCCAATTCTGCTTCTCTTGAACTCGCATGCAAACCTCCTACCGTCTTTCAATAAGAGAAGCAGGCCATGGCTACAGCTACATTTGCCTATGCAAATATTTTATTTTACAAATGATTGCTGCACAAGTGCAAACAATTATGGCCATATAGCCCCTAATGTCAAGTAAAAAGCTCTGTAGAGTTTGCTTTTATTAGACAGTAATTGAGGCTCCTTCATGCATTGAACTGAAGACTATTGGCCTTGTAGATGCTGTTATGGTGGCAGGCCAGACAGATATACCCAGGTTTCACTGAACTGCCATTTCAGACTAATTCACGGAAGCCAGTGGCTATAAAACCTAAACAATTTATGTATTAGCCATCTGAAATATCCTTGGTGCAAATGAGCTCCCAATATTGAATTTTTTAAAAAAAATCAAGATTTGACTTGGGGAAAATGTGAAGGTTTGTCTAAATAATTAGCTAGTATACTGAAAGCAATTGCATGGAACTTGTCAGTGTATTAGATTAGAATAGACTAGGCTACGTGCTTTTTTGTTTCATAAATAGAGAAGTGTTTGAATGAAATAGCCCTGTGTACAGCTTTCTAGTAGCTTTCATTAAGGTAAAACAAACCAAATGTCTTGTCTAGAGAGTAATTCTGTATATAGTAATAAAACCTATAATTGAAACATGATTCTTGAAATGGTAAGGCAGCGAAGGAAACTGTTTCTCTTTTTATCTTGTGAGCTTTGCACAGTAGATTAGGCAGTAACTCCACATGGTGGAATAGAAGTGAAACTTCAGTTACACTTTTGAGTTGTCCTCAACTTTACAGACAACATTGGTGCATTAAGTGGCACCAAATGGTCAAAATAAGATTGGGAGCACATTATGCTAGATGCTCCTGTGTCAAAGTTTATTCAGTCTTCATAGACAAAACAAAAGGCAGGAAGGGCTGAGGCAAAGGTGTGGTGACTGTTCTGTTCCACCTGTGTGATACTGATATTGTATATGCACAGCATGAGGATTTACTACCTTAGTCTAGTTACAGGGACTATGAATGAAGGTTACATTTCAAAGCTGCCTCTCTCTCTCAAGGCCTTTTTGCAGAGATACTATATGAAGATCTGAGCTCATTTAACAGTACGTGTTAGTGAATTTAGTCTAGGCTCCTGTCCATTAGCCGTTGCTCTGTCTCAGTTCAGTTGGTTGACTAGTTATTGCAAAACTGGAACCCACAGAACTTGACTCTATTTCTGTGGCTAAGGATAAATACTTTTGGGGGACGTGGGGTTATCAGCCTTAACATAGGACAGAGGGATTCTCAACCATCCTAAAAGATAGGCTTGTACTCTTTTATGTAAAAAACTAAACAGATTTGCTGATCTTCTTTAAACTCAGGTCTTGTTCAGTCTGAAATATTCTATGGGGACTACAGAACTAGTGAAATGTCACAAGAGAATGAAAGCTAAGCAAATGAGATGGGAAGAGGGTAATCAATGTTACATTTGTTAGCTCCAGTTTTTGAATTAAATAGATGTTCTCTGTACACAGCATCTAATGGCCACTTTGGATAAAGGACTCATTCAGTATCCCAGCACCTTCAGTTAAAGTGAGATCTCACAATACACCAAAGCTGTCCGGCGGCAAAGTCTGGAAAGACTAGACTTGATTATGTCCAAGGTAAGTGTGTGGGTTCTTCCCCTCTCGCTTTAAAATATCTTCAGGCTGCTTTTACACAAAGGAGTTTTTAAAAAAGTCTACAACACTATATTCCAAAAATCCTTGTGGGTCATCTTTGATAGAGAACTCTGGCCCAGCTCCCCTATCCTGCCTGATCACATAGTATGCCTGAGCTACCTACAGCAGTTGTTTGTTAGGAAAAAGAACGAGGAAAATAATGCATTTTTAGGTGCCTTCATGCAGTTTATCAGCTAAGAATAAGGAGACTCAGCAGTCCACCATCAAGTGGTCTGCAACTGCCTATGTTAATATACTATATTGTGAATTCATGGCAGAGCTGAGGGACTTGTTCACCATTCTGTGTGATGGTGACTTCAGTAAAATGAACTCTTTTACAAGCAAGGTGGTATTTGAAGATGCTACTCCTAATACAATGTGACTGATCTGTTCCACATGTGTTAGTGATATTGTGTATGCACAAGGTCTGGATTTACTACCTCAGACTAGTTAGAGACTATACATAACTTTCTCTGTTTATAAAGTGCTCTTTCATCTCAATGTTGAGCCCCCTCTCTCTCAAGGCCTTTTAGCAGAGACAGGCCATCCCTAATGATATTATATGAACATCTTAGCCCTTTTGACAGTCGTTTTTTCTTCCTCTGTCTGCGGACAGCCTGAAATCGTGGACCTAAGGAGTGAACCAGCATAGTCTAAGTAAGTATATGGCTTTTGTTGCTGTAGTGTCTCTTAACACATCTGCTGAAATGGGACAGATTTTTATTCACTTGACAGAGGAGGGAAACTTGAAGTGTGATAGACTTCTCTGTGACCTATGTCACTTACTCTGTGGCTGAACCAGGAATTGAACCCAGGTCTTCTAACTTTCTCCAATGCTATAGCCACTAAACTGTGCCCGCTACATCCTTTATAGTGGCAAATTCATCTTAATGGATATTAACCCAAATATGAAGCCAACAATTTAAATGTCAGTATTAACTTTCACTGAGCTTTTGCAGAAACATTCCACAGTCAAACTGCTGCTCTCCTGGGTTCCCAGCTGTCAGATTCTCCAGCTTCCCTACCCTGAAAACCTTGATGTACGTACGTTAAGTTTGGCATACTGAAGATGTTGTAACACTTAAATTTAGTACCAAAAGGGAAGCAGTACTGTTGATTGTATTTTTTTTTTTTTTAAGAACTCCCTGAAGTTCCCACAATACTTCCAGTGTGCTGCAGAAGACTGCCCCAGAATCCAGGGACTTAGATCCAGCTTGCTGCAGCATACACCATCGGTGCTTTTGTTTACTTACATGCAAAATTCACGTACTTGCAGTGGGTCTCCTTGTTATGACAAAAAGAATCTGCTACACTTTGGTGCTGCTAGAAATAAAGTTCAAATTGCGAATGCTTACACTAGGCAGAGCGTCAGGAAACTACTATTGCCAGAGTATCTGAGAAGGCAGTAAAATCCTGAAGTGAAATAAGTGTGTATCAGGAAAACGCCTAACATTTGGAACTATTTATTAGAACCAAAAATTTGTCTGTCTTTACTGACTTTAATGGGAACAGTATTAGACTATGGCTTGAGTGCCTTTGCAATTTTTGCAATGCAGTATAAATACCTCGATAGTGCTATACAGCAACATGAATGGAGGCTGCCAGCAACTTTCAGTCACTGCTTCCTGAGATGAAAGACTCATCCCAACCAAATTTCCAGAGGTATCTTTACAAAACTCTTGAAACTAATAACCAGTGACAGTGAGCCTAGTTTAGTTCCATCTCTCCTCACACCTGAAGTCCAGTTCAGGTACTGGCATACAAAAACTTCCACAGCTCCAGTCTCTTGTATTGTCAATAGCTGTATTAGTTATTACAGTGGTAACTGTATGAGACAGTTTGCACACTACCAGTGGAACAAAGCCCCTTAATTGTGTGTTCTGCCCAAATGCTGAAGAGAGACAGCCTCTTACACGGTGATGTGCCAAATCCTTAACTGAGCATATGACAAAGAATGAACATTAATACACATGATAGTAATGGTATTTAATAAACATTTGTTTACATTTTTTAAAAAGTTGCTGGTGTAATTCATAATGTACACTGAATTGGAATGGCAACAAATTCCCATCTCTCTCTGAAGAAATATCAGATTTAGTTCCCAGTTGAATTTAGTCTAGGAGGGTTCTTTTGTAATACTTGACCAAGGGAGCTTTCAATTCTTTGCAACCACTTTAAACAACAACATTACATGATTTTCTAATTCACTTGACATGCTAAACATTTCTTAAAAGGCACGTAATTTTTTGCAGGTTTCTGAAGTTTCTCCTCTACATTTTGAGGACTAGTTGCTTTCCTTTTACAGTGTTTGGGAAGAGAGAGTTCCAAAATTCTTCTAAATTGTCAGGACAAGGTCTGCAGGTGAGATTTATCATCATGTTCTCATCCTATGTGAATGCATTAACAGTTTGATATGAAGAGACTATCTAATCAACAGAACACTTAAAGCGAACTGCCTTTTAATCTTCCAAATGCTGCCCTTAATATCAATCAGTGATCTAGCTTTTTTAAAGCAATAACTGTCTTAATATATTTGAGTTAGATGGTCACAGAAATACACAACTAATATGTAAATAAATAATGTTGCTTCCAGCATCATATGTGACCTTTGGTTAAAACAAGTGCTAACAATCCTTGGAGTTTCAAAAAGACACATATTCAAACCACAGTTGTATTTCAAATTTTTCTTAAGTTAAAAGTTATGAATATTCTAGTTGGTAAATAAGGATTGTAATATTCAAACTATACTGAATTTGATTTCTGATTAATATAGTTAAGATTTCAGAATTATAAACTTTTTTTATAGGAAGTAGACCAAATTTACTATTGTATTGAAGAGACACTAATAAATATAAAGTGAGTCATTTACTAATGAAAAGACTGACAGTAGCAGCTAAATGTACCCGCCAAATCCAGGGTAATTTTTGTTGTACTTATTACTGCTCTTCCCTTCTTTCACTGCAGTTTCTATGGGCCAAGTTCTGTCACCTATATCTCCTGAGCATGATGGAAAGCCAAAAAGATGGGACCAGTTGTAGATAGACTTCTGTATCCTTGATTATCCACACATGGATGTAAGTCAATGGAGGCAGACCATTTGCACTCTGCCTCCCATACAGAGCGAGTTCATCTACCAAGACTGCAGTAGTGACCCTGTGTAATTTCTGAAGCCTCACCCCAATCATGTGCAAAGTTAGCCTAGCTCACCATTACTATTGCACTCCCATGGTAAACATTTTAGTGAAGTGTCTTAAAAGAGGGCTGCAGTCTTGCATATAGGCTGTTCGGGATCAGAACTAGCATGTGTACACATGCTTATAGCTCTGCAGCTGGTTAAACAGAAGTAGCTCAGTGTGTAACACTTCTTTTCTTTAACAGTGCCATGATGTGTGAGAGAGGGATGAATGCATTTCACCATAGGCACTTTTCTGGAGATGGACCAGCTGCCTGAACAACATCCTTCACTGTGGTACATGTAGAAGGTGAGCCAAAATTAGCCCTAGATAATTTGCCTCTGCAGCAGTAAATATTTGTATTTGTCAGGGAATTACTTTGCTGTATGCTTCATTGGGTACAAGTAGATATTCAGATTTACACAAGGGAACATATAATGATCCTAACTGCTCAACACAACCGGAAAAGGTCCCCACGGAAGCCCACTTGAACAATGTTATTGCAAACTGGATATTTAATGGAGTTGATTAAACATCACAATGTGTAAAACTAGTTTTTTCCTCAGTTATAGTATACTTTACATGAATAGCAAAAAGAATAGATTAGATAATTGAGGACATTGGAATGTTCTGTGAATTATATTTAGGAAATGCAACCCCTATGCTTTCATCTGTCAATTAGAAACAGGCACTCTTTAAAGCCCCTCCCAAAGATTTATACCTGAGTGCAGAATTTCCTACATAACCTAGATACTCTGAAAGTGAGCACTAATATGTGAAGTTAGAAACTGTACACAAATAGCATAGGAAAAACTTAGTTAAACACTACATGGAGTTAGTCACCAAATGAAAGGAATATCTGATGAAGTATATGTCAAGCTTCCTTTTAGCTGAGCAACTGACAGATCTCTTTATGGACACAGCATAGGAAATCAACATAAGAAGCTCCTCCATAAAGACCTTTGTCTTCCACCAGGTATTGTCGGAAAAGCATTTCTGCTTGTTCGCGTTGCTTTGCTATTAGCAGCTGGAATGAGAAATACTGATTATTCAAGATATAGCAATAGTTGGTTGATACTGTATTTTCAGAGAAATAGTTTTGTGCTTTACACACACATTGCTGAAGTGAAGTAGTATGCTCAGCTAATGTGTGTAACTCATGGAGATCCAGTGAGGGCAGCACCAGCACACATGTATACTGGGAAGTCAGGCTGCCATGTGCAGCCCATACTGCTATTTTAAGTTAGCATGGGTATGTCAACATGAGCGTCAGTGTAGACACAGTTTGGATGTAACTAACAAAGAACCCTCATGGTGACTGGGGATGACAGTACTGCAGACTCTAGGAGAGTAAATATTTTGGAACAGCTTAAGCCCTTGTCTTTGAAAACCTTGCGCTAAATAAGCAGCATCTATGTTCAATTCAAAAGCAAGCCCATAATCAACCACCACCCTGACTTAATTTCTGTAAGTGAACTGTGCTATGTACCTTGAAGCTTTTACTACTTTATGGTGGCATTTTCATAAGTGTGCAGTATTTGCCTTACTCTGCTCCTATTTAAATCAATAGTAAAACTGCCAGGGACTTCTGTGGAAGCAGAGTTAAGCCTGCTCTTGGGGAGATAGCTACAATCAAGGCCGGCTTTATGAATGGCGGGGCCCAATTCCTGGTCTTCTGCAGAACCCTCCACCAGGTGAGTAAAAAGGCGCGGAGCCCTATTCAGGGGAATCGGTTTAAAGCCAGCCCTGGCTAGGCCCTTCCATTGATAGAGCCTGCTGAAGTCAAAAGCCCATGCAGCAATAAAGGTTTCTGAACAGGGGTCCCTTTATTATAGCTTATAAGTTTTTTCAATCAAAGCCAGCATTGCACAAATATTGTTTATGGACAAGAGGAATCTGACTTGATGAGTTTCTTGCAAAAACTACTTTTGTTTTCTCTCCTACCTTCATGGAGTAAGGTCTGTTGCTCTGGATGTAATCCATTATTGATCTGAGCTTCTTAGAATAGGGATTGTCCACTTCAGGGAGTAGTGTCTAACAACAGAATTAAGAGGTGATTAAATGGCTATACACATCTATCATTAGTAACTAAACATTAAGAGAGCTGTGCATATTTTGTATAGGAGAGGCTTTCCAAGACCCAACAAAATTATACTGGCAGATTGTGAAAGGTGTAACCAGTTCCCATTTCAAACAGGAAGACATTCATCTGTTTATCTCTGGCTACTGGTATAACTGTATGCCTGCAATGAAATAATCAATCAGTTTTCCAATGGGAAAACCAACAGGTGTCCATATGACAACACAATACAAAGCAACTGAATTATAACCTTAATCACTGATTTGGTTAGAAATCAATTTCATCAAATGTTTTTGCTCATTTTCAGCCTTTGTTTGTATACTGTCCAGTGGCTGCTATGTGTGTTGTATTGCTGGTCACCTAAACCACATAGTATGTTCTCTGTACCCTCAGTGGGTGACCAGCACAGAGAGAGAGAATCTTAAACTACCTATCAGAGGGGTAGCTGTGTTAGTCTATAAGGTGCCACAGGACTCTGCTGCTTAAATTACCTACATTCTTCTTACAATCCAAATTTGTGGCCTCAGTTGTGTAACTTATTTGTTTAGAAATTAATTTCCAAACAGAATGACTTCCCACTTACACAGAAATCAAGTTTTGTCAGCCCAGTTCCATCTTGCCCACAATATACTCACAGCCTCTGTGCTGATATGTGCAAAGGACGGCACATTAAAGATCCCTTGAATAAGCTCTGGTGGGGCGCTGACTCCTAGCCACAAGAACATATTTAGCCCATTTGCCAAGAAGAATACTCCGCCTTCAGACAGACGTTCCTCTGAGCAACGGACAGCAGTGGGGAACGCATCGCTCTTTACATCTATAGTGTGCTGCAGGACAAGGGGAAAATAGCGTATGAATTCAGTTAGTCTCTTAGTAAATTTAGTATAGCTAAATTTAAAAATATCATACGGAAGCTTCAAGGTCTATTGCTAAATGGGGAGTTACACTCTGAAAAATGACCCTCAAATGCCCTTTTTACATAGTTACTTTATTGCATCTCATTTGCTCAATTCATAAGTTTTTGAAGTCAGGCTGTGTTCTTTAACTCACACATCACCTCCCCTAAGATTCTGCATGCCAAAGGATTTGCTAAATTTTACCTGTACTACATTGATTAATCAGACACAACTGGGTTGCACAGTTATGATGGGAATTTAGTTAACAATCCTGTGAATGATTTGCAAGCAAGAAAAGTACTCAGCTCTCACACTCAGTTGTAATGCCTCTGCAGAGCTGACAGGGGTAAAAACTTATTATTGTCACCTTTTTTAATATAGCTGCTTTTCAGAATAGAGCTGCCCTTTACATAAACATAATCTAGTCAGTTTCAGCTTAGAAGCTGTACTACCTACCACCTGCCTATTCTTATGGCTTTGAAATGCATCTTTAAAAAGAGATCTTCACCTCTTGCTGTTTGTGTAGTCAGTGTTCCCCTATTGTGTCCTTCAAAGTGCTTTCAGATTCGCAAAGTGAAAAGAGAGAAAAAACTTCTTATAAATTGTTACTATAGTTACTTTCTATTAAGCCACCCTTAATAATAATTATTTCTGAAAGACAACTACGTGTCCTGTGCATAAGTGGAATGATAGTCATGTTTCGCTACCTCTATCGGAATTTTAAAAAAATCCTGAATTAAAGCTGTTAATCAACTGTGTTAGCATCCTTTAATACTGACATTTAGAAGAAATAAATAAATAGCATGAAGGAAACAATCTATCTAAACATTTGGGCCAAAGTGATTGTATCTATGCATATACAGATAGCAGTGAGACTGGCGTTTATAGCTATGTAGTTATTTATTCTGGTCAGTAACTTTCTCAAGACATTTTCATCTGACTGAAATTTCAATCTGCTTGATCAGCTGAAGACTAGACAAAGGCAAGAAAGTAACTACAACATGGGATCACTTAATATACTGTATAAAGAACCCTCTGCATGTGTGCACATATACATGGTCAGACAATTTAATTCTGCATGTCTGAGCCACTTACACTGAAAAATCTGTAAAAATAGTGTTTCCCCACTAGAAAAGACACTTCAAATGTATACTTACAATTGGCAGAAGCTGTGGATAGAAAAACAACTGGGTGTCAGCAACATCCATAGACATGACCAACTGCCTATGATAAGCTCTTTCATCTGTTGGAATTTCTGGTCTGCCAACTAGCACGCAACTTTTTAATAAACAATTAATATAAACTGGTAGCACCTTCATTGCATCAGGAAGGATAAGCTGAAAGACAAAGATCTTGTTATTTAATATACTCAATCTACTATTGGGTTTATAAGCTTCTTTTACATATACTATTTTTTACCATTTATGAAATATAATTTTTGTGCTATTCTAGCTGACTCAGGACTATTTGAAGCAGCTGCTTGCAAAGTAGTATTTGGAATCAGTAAATAAGCACTAACAAAATGTTGTAGAAGTTACTTCAGCTCTCTTCCCCGCCCCCCCTCAAATTTTGAAAGTGAAGGATGTAGAACAATATTACATCAATCATAAACAGGCCAAAAGGTGAGTGGGTAATATGAGCAGGATGTTATTCTAATGTGCACTTCGTCACAGAATGCAGTATTTGGTGTACTTGTACGAAAATGTGATGCTCAGAATAAAACATCAGCCTGTTCTAAATTGGTTTAAAACATTTAAAATGCCAGTGTGGTTACAAACACTCTTAATGTATAAATCAGCACAGTTACCTAACCTGAATAAATAAACCAACAATTATAAATCTTATTACTGAGTGTAATCAGCAGTCAGTTAAATTGCTAGGTTCCACCTCAAGGAAGGAAACAAAACTATGTTAATTATGTAACCCTGAGATGAAGTGTAATAGAATACCCAGTTTTAGATGGAAAAACTGAGGCACAGACCTATTAAGTGACTTGCCTAAGGTCACCCAGGTCTCAAAGCCCCAGTTCTGTGCCTTCTCCACTGGACCATGCTGTAGAGGCATAGATATCCTGAAGCTACTATTATACATAAAAAGCATTTAAAGCAAACAAGCTGCCTCACATGTCCTGCCTAATCACTACTGATTACGTAGTGATTAGTGACTATCACATACTGATCAGGCCTCAACTGGAATATAGAGTCCAGTTCTGGGCACCACATTTCAGGAAAGATGTGGACAAACTGGAGAAAGTCCAGAGAAGAGCAACAAAAATGATTAAAGGTCTAGAAAACATGACCTATGGGGGAAGATTGAAAAAAATGGGTTTTAGTCTGAAAAAAAGAGGACAGAGAGGCCATGATAAGTTTTCAAGTACACAAAAGGTTGTTATGAGGAGGAGGGAGAAGAATTGCTCTTAACCTCTGAGGATAGGACAAGCAGCAATGGGCTTAAATTGCAGCAAGGGCAGTTTAGGTTGGACATTAGGAAAAACTTCCTAACTGTCAGTGGTTAAGCACTGGAATAAATTGCCTGGGGAGGTGGTGGAATTGGCATCATTGAGGATTTTTAAGAGCAAGTTGGTCAAACACCTGTCAGAGATGGTCAAGATAATATTTAGTCCTGCCATTAATGCAGGAGACTGGACTAGACCTCTGGACCCTTCCAGTCCTATGGTTCTACTTTACCTTCAGAGTAGAACACCACAGAGTACTGTGAAAAGCATGACCCTTCTCTTTACAAGTTAAAGTAGCTTGTCATTTAACCTGGATTCAACTCCAGAGTGTGGTTGGTTACTGCACTGGTACTAAAATCTTGCTGGCAACTATAAACAAGCAATGTGCCATCAGTGTTTTATTGGTATAAGGTGCCGGGGAAAACCCTTTTTAGACTAGCTGCTCCTTGGCTAGCAACACTGAAGAACTCCCAAGCTAGGGAATGCACTTCCCTTCTCATCTATATATTGCTCTGTGGTTAGCATTACCATCTGCTAAATACATGAGGACATGGTAAGAGAGACAGGCTTTTCAGCTACATAGAGCTGTTCTTCAGGACTGGGGAAGGTACTTAGTGTGTCACAGCTAAATAGGAAGTCAAACATTTAGCACATGTTCTAAGGGACCATTCAAGGTGAAGTGGCCTGTTAACACCCCTGTAGTCATAGGACAAAAAGAGGAGTTAGTAGGTTACAGATTGTTGTAATAAGTCATAAATAGCTGATATAATGAGAAATACCATGCACGTTCAGAACTCTTATTTAAAGCCCATCACTGCCTTTTTACCTTTCTTAAAAAAAGAACTCCTTATGGAGAACGAAAGGAAATTAAATCGTGCTCTGAAATTTTCATTTGTGGCATCACTGCTTTTGCAATGCTAGTTATTTATCTTAGGTACAAACTCTAATATGGAACATTTTCCTTGGGCTGGATCTTACCTGGCTTACTGCAGATGGACTGGCACAATTCTTTCTGTAACATGCCAACATACGAGCAGTCTGACTCACCAGGATCTCTCTGATTGTCTTCAAGGGCTGGCTTAGAATGGCTTTGAAAGCTACAAATAAAGAATAAAGAAAAGATCATCCTAAAGTTAATCAGACATAAAAAAAAACTTTGTTTCAGAGGCGCATATTTAACCTGCATGTAATATTAAAGAAAGTAAACTTATTTCTGCAGCTATTTTAACTCAGTATCTGTTTCAGCTGCCTGTCTTACAAATAATATTCAGCAATATTTAAGAACTTTGTCTAGGTATATTCAAGATACAAACAGCTGTATCTGCTGCTTAGAAAATATATGGCCCTGAACCTCTTCTCTGTTTTACACTGGTGTAACTCCAGATTTGCACCAGTGTAAGTTAGAGGAGAATCATGCTCTGTATGTATATATTTTTTTCTAAAACAAAAATAAGGGGCAGTCCATAAATTTACCTGATTTAGCAAAGAAGTTTATAAGTGCATCAGTTTCACAACTCTTGTAGAGATCTGCTAACTGGGAACTACAGTTTAAGCCAATATTGTGTACGCGGAGTCGTCTTTGCCCACTTATCGAAGTGTAAAGTACAGCACACTGCAATGATAAGAGAAGTTCTAGTTTTTACCACAGATAACTTTATTTTAGTATAAAACAAAAAAAAACCCACCACCGACTGGTCTTCGGCACTTTCAGCATACAACAGCAATAATCGATGCTTTATGCAAGGCTGGACTAGCAACACTCAAATGTTAATGAGCTATACAAGCAATTTACTCAGCATTCATAATGTAAATACACTTGTGTAAACCCATCATAGAAGCAACTAATCTTAAAATTTACACAACAACATGAGTGATTAAAAAGCTTGCTGCTCTCATGGCGCCACAGACAGATGACATCATTGGAAAACAGCAAGAACTGGCAGCAACTTTGTTTTAGAAAGTCACAAGATTTTAACTGTTTAAATTTTGAAAAAACTTTATTAAAGAAAACATTTCAGCAAGTAACTGTAAAGGAATACATGCCACAAAATGGGCAGAAGCTATCTGACAACTATTCAACACATCACGTTATTGCTGTCATCACATGATAAAAAAAGGGGAGGAAAGAAAAGAATGAGGAAAAGATTAATAAGAATCTCAAAAAGTTAAAGTGTTCTCTAACACTTGAGAAATTTTTATCATTCTGATTTACTGCACTGGAATCTGATTCTATTTTGGCAAATACGTTTCCTGCATCATATTAATCAGGATATTGTACCTTGTAATGCTTTTCACAATGCACCAATATGAATGAAATTCTCACCATTTTGTTCTTTATGGGCCTGATCCAAAGCCCACTAAAGTAAACGGAAAAACTGCATTGACTTCAATGTGCTTGGATTAGACCCTTTATGAACAGTTCCCATTTGAAATGGAGATGTAAAATTAAAGTCTACAAGGAATGTACATCCAATGTCAATATTGTATCATGGCCCTAGGAAATTACTTCATACAAGGCCTGTTATGTTTTATGGAACTGTATTTACCCATGAATAAACTACTTAGTCATACATTATATTTCTAGGAGCATGACAAAAGGAAAACTGCAAAAAAAAAAAAACCCATAGTTTAGGTAATCTTGTGGTTTAGCTTTGGAGATCATAAGCGATCACATTTTCTGGGGTTAAAAAGGGAAGTCATGAATAAGCAGCTATAATAATTGGTGACAATTTCTTATTGATAACACTGGGGGATACATCCATCTAAGGAATGTAACTTATAACAGGCATCGCCAATAAGTTTAAAGGCAGAAAATTCTGAACCCTAATCAGCTTTTAAATCTAAACTTCCAAGAATACCCCCATTGATAGATTATTGGGAACAGATATTAACTTTGGTGTTAAAGCGTAAACAGCGATGGTATCAGCCTTGGCTAGCAGAGCACTCACAACTATTTAATTTCACGTGCATCCATTGGCTCCTGACAGGGATTCCCATCCTCCTCCACTTCCATGAATGCCTGCAGATCCAGGCAGGGAGGAAGTCCTACATCTCCAGAACATGCTTCCCAATTACCCCCAATCTGTTGTCCCTTCTGTCATGGGAGGCTCCACAGGGCTCCTCTGAGACTAGGTCAGGCATGGTCTTGCAAGCGGATAGGGTTTAACAGGAGGGCTAGACTACACACAACAACAAAAAAACCCAACTTGCAATATAACCCTGTTCAACTTCCACCACTGTGCTGTAGGACCACTCTGTGAGCAGGAGAGGGGGCACTATATGCAATTTCATGGTGAGCAGAGTCCCTGGTAAACATGGTTCCTACAGGAGTTGCGATGCAGGCAGTTGGAAGCTTGGGCAGAAGGTTTCCACGTGGATGCCCAATGCTTGTGGCTAATGGGGGATCCCAGGCACTGGGGAGGTGCTCTGAGCTTCTTCTCTAGGGAAAAAGTAGGACTAAACCCTACCATTGCCAATGGAGAAATAACAAAGAAACTCAGTATCTTGAGTGAAGTTGACCCAATGTTTGTGTGTGTTTACAAATAGTTCCTGATTTTTAATAATGTTTCCACATAATTTATTTTAAATCCAGTTTGGGAGATTATACTCTCCTAGTCCAAGGGTCATTTATTTCTGTAAGGGTTTCTTTAAGGGGCTGCACACTCTGGCGGATCAAAGCAAGTTTGATATAACGCAGTTTCACCTATAACGCAGTAAGATTTTTTGGCTCCCGAGGACATCGTTATATCAGGGTAGAGGTGTATTAAAACGAGAAACAAACGTAGACGTGAGTACAGTGTTGGCACAGTAATGGGTTCATACCCTGAGATTCACCTTTGGAGTCAAACATGAAATGGATTTCAGAAATTTCAACTGAGTCCCCATTCATGCCCACAACTACTAGGCAAGTTGACATGTTGGGAAGTGTTTGCTAAGAGTCCATGGATGGTGCACTGGCAGAAGTTTATGGGGAACTTAATTCCCTGGCCTCATGTGAGGAAATGACTTGACAGATGGCTGCAAGAACTTTGAGTTTTATGGGCCAGCCAATTATGGTGTTCTGCAACAAGATGCCAGGTGGCTGTGAGTCTGATGGAAAGACTGTAGTTCCTAATGGGTGGTCATACTTACATTCAGATGATGGCTACAGCAGAGGTCTAGGACCCAGATGTGGGTTTGCCACAGACTACTTGCATGACCTTAGGCCAATCACTTATGGTCAGATTCTACCTTCTCTACTTAAGGTGTATAGGAATAGCATTACTACTACTATGTTGTTCATTAAAACATTCCTGTGAACCTTAATTGGCAGCACATCACTGGCAAGACTGTGCTGAATTTGTATAAATTATGCCTGGCTCAGGTCATATCCACCCCATGAGGGGGAGGTATTTTTTTATTACTGAAAAATAAATCTTGCACATTATTTAATGAATGACATAGATCTAACATTTGTCACCTGAATTAAGGCTCCACTGTCTTCATTCAGTTTGTCATCATGCTTGAACTCCACTGTTATTGCTTTGTCACAGTCTACTGCTGCCATCTCTACATCTGTGGTGTTATTCATGTAAATGGCACCAAAGAAGTCAGTGGCCCTGAAACCTGGAGGCAGATGATAATTTTTTTTTAAAGTGACCCATTTTTTATTGATGTTCAATATGCTTTGCAGGATGAGAGTGGAACTAGAGTGACCTCAATATCTGGGAGGCCCCAGGTACTATAGTAGGCTGCCATTTCTGGTTTCACTGCCAAAAAAGAGGCATAGTAACAGAAGACTCTTCTCATCTGGCAGCTGAGCCAGAGTAAAGGAAGGAATGTTGCAGAGTTGGTGCCCCTCTGAGCACCCGCTCTATTTAAAGCTGGTCCTGGAATACCTACAGTTGTAGGTAGAATAGTTGTTTGAAAAAAGTTTTCACTACAACAGAGGATTTTACAAAACCCTGGGAACAAGTGGGTGCACAACAGTTTGTAGAAGCAGTTTATATAAAAACCTAGCTCCTGAGGTGTGTGTAATATGAGCAGAATCTGTATTTGTATATGCAGATTAATTTCATGCACAAGCAGAACTCTGCATATTCAAATGTAAAGGCATGTACATTTTTTGCATGTAGACCTCATCCTCTACTTTCTAGCAAAGTACCCCTGAAGGTGTAAAATAATATGAGGCATCATAGAAACAACATGTACAAAATTCCTGATATTCTATGATTCTGTGAAAATAATATGATTTGTTACTGCTCAACAATTCTCTTCTCCAGGAAACTATGAATATGGTGACGTAAAACTGAAACGTGCGCTCAAGTTAATTCTCATTCCAAAAGGGTACTGTTACCTGTACTTGTGCGAACCCTCATGATTGCATCAAATCCTGTTTTTTTTTCTATGTCCTTCCTGAGGTCACTCAGGAATTGGGGACCATCAGAATGTACCTAAAAACACAAATCAAAACCAAAGCTGACATCCACCACTGGATGGCAGCAAACAGCAAAAAATGCCACAGTCTTTAAAACAAGTTTGTTTTTAAATGGATGTGTATATAAACCATCATCCTCATTACTTGTATTCTTTAAACATGAGCCATCTGCAGTATTCTGCATGTCCCTTTGAACAGAAACGAAGATGTGCAAGATAATCCAGTTCAACAGTAAACATTCCTACAATCTCGGACATTTAGAATTCCTCTACTCCCAAAAGGGATACCCTAACTCACAGGGTGCATTCCCTTGACTACTACTGAGTTGCTGCACTGACATTCCCTGTCTGGAGGATGCATTTTAAGGCTCCAGCCAGGACTGTGTACATTGTGTGTTTCTTGCTTGGTTAGCAAGAAAATACACGTGCAGATCAGTTTGGAGCACAGATTCTCAAATGTGGGTCCCCACACTGGGATGAATTTCACCCTGTAAACTGCTTTACTGGACAGACGAATCCTGAGCACGTTAGTCTTGTCATGGCTGGGAAACACCCACAACTTTTTGAGTAAATGATTAGATTCTCATTTTTCTCCAAAGGATGTCCATTTCCTGTTGGTCATAAGCATTTCTATTTGTGATGTTCAATGATAATTGCTGTACCTTCTCAGAAGTCAATGAATTCAAATGTCTTAATGTATTTAAGTAAGCAAGGTTAATTTTAAGATAGTAACCAGCTCATTTCAGAGACTGAAGATGTTTTTGAAAGTCTTTAAACTTGAGCTTGACTTGTCAGTTCCAAGTTTTGCATTCTGTCCACTAGGAGAGACACAAGCTCTCCACAGCTTCACTCATTTTTTATGCTAGACTAGACATGACATTTCTTTATAATGGAAAGAAAACAGTAAATTCCTAGCAACTAATCTGACAGATAGGGATTTGTTAGCACTTACCTGAAAATTGTTGTATTTGTAAAGAGTTCCTCCAGTGTACATTGTTACAAGACCCATGGAGGCTACATCCACATACTGGTTTGGGAAGAGGAACAGATTCACACAGCAGCCATTAGCCACACAATCTCTGGCCAGGGACTCATAAATATTCATCTGTGGCTGGAAAAGTATCTGCAGAGAATGGGAAAAAAAAAGTCATGGTAATTTCTCTTTGGACATCATCTAAGACACTCTTGATATGTCAAAATTCAACCAGCTACTTGGAAAAATTAAAAATGACACAGCTAATACAATTAAACCAGTGGCTTTCAAGCAGTTAAAGTCAGTGGCAGCTGCATGCATGTAGCAGAGCAGAATTTGGTCCTCGATTTTTAGCTAAGTGTAGGCCCTGCTCAGAAATCGAATGAGAGAAGGATGATCCATACTAACCAGCACAGGGGCATTTTTGCCACAGTATCTGGTGCCACAACCAAAACTTGTGTGGAGACCAGGGTTTGTTGGAAGGTGTAGAAGTGAGAGAGAGTTGGATGGGATGTGATGGAAAGGATACGCAATTGGATGTAGGTGCATATATCACTGTGAAAGGGAAGCACGACTATGGTCTGGTCATAGGAGGGTGCAAGACACAGGTAAAGTGTCCGAGTTCCAGCTTCATTCCTCCGCTTCTTGATGTCCTCTTTTTGTGGCCAAGACGACTGAAATGATGCCCCTTCCTTGCCTGTCTCAGATGAAAAAATGAACTCGGGGCCTAATACTGAACACATTCCTTTTGTGTTGCCTGGAAGCCTAGTACACAATGGAGGGTGGAAACCTTTGACTCCCAGAGCCTACCAAATTGTGGAAGCTGAGACTTGTGGTGCCTCAGATCCCAGTGCGCACGCAGCCATTTAGAAAGGAAGTGTCTCACAGGGGCCCAGGACAAGTACAGACAGCACCGAAGTTCAATTTTTAAGGTGGAGAACTAGGCCAGGGATTCTAAAACTTATGCCAATCACTATCTGGTCATCTTTGCTCTAGAAACAGCCTCAGAATGCTGTGATTCCACATAAGTTTTTAGAGAACGAAAGCACTGAGCTAACAGTAACCAAAATTCCTTGTTAAGTGAATGGCTTTTTTACTTGTGCAGGCTTCATTTATGGTGGAGAGGGGTGATTTAGGGCAGTATCACTTTGTTGTTGACTTAGGATTGACATTAATGTGTGTTAACTAGATAGAGCTCATGCACCAGGATGATGGGAGCATAATAAATTTTATAAAAAGAAGTAATTAATATGCAGCTATTGAAAATTACTCCAGTCTTCGAAGAAACCTAACAACAAAAATCAGTGCAATTTTCTTCTCAATTCATTGTAAGCTCTAAATAGAAAATACCTTCTCTTTATCTGTATTGATCAGTTTTTTGTCATCTCTGTTTTTCAGCTTCCCTGGTGCTTCAGCAGTCGGCAATGAAGAATGGAAGATAAACAACTTTCCAGCACATTCTGCTGCCTGTCACAAAGACACCATAACAACCTTTTATTCTGTTGCTAGTATAAACAAATGAACCTAATTTTTAAGCATTTGTGTAACCAAAGGTGTAAACTTTTCCTAAATCCTCGTAAGCTAAATTGTCCATTTGTTTCAAGACTGAACTCTTCATGGCACCGAAATCCCAAAAGAAAGTCACTGGGAATTTAATATCCATAAATAGCTTAATCTAACATAGATATGTCTGGTCATATGTGGTGTTACAGTCATTTCTACATAGGAATCTAGTCTTGATGGACAAAATTAACAATAGATATACCAGACTGCTGTCAATTTAATTTTTTTTTAATGCCCATGCAATATAAATGTTAAATAACGATGCAATAAAAGATAAACAGACAGTGAGTTCTGTAGTTCTTATGCACAAGTGAGTCCCACTGCAGTCAGAGTTGTGTGTGAACAAGGACAGAAGAAGCTGGCCCCCTCTCAATTCTTTTTTCTCCACTTTATAATATCAATTAAAGTTATGCATATGTATCTGGAGGTTTTTAAATAATTAACTTCAAATGTAAATCATATGTTGCAGGGAATGAGTGTTTTTTTTCTTCTTAGATCACTGGCGGTATATGAACACGCAGGCTGAAGTCAAGGAATCTTTAAAGGGTATGAAGACAATAGACTAACTTTGCTCATGGGATACCTTCATATATGAGCAAAACTTAAGAGTTAGGCTAAAAGAAGGGTTGCTATGGTGTTTCAGACTTTTAAAGATTCTTTGTATTCATCCTGTACATTTATATACCTTGTTAGCCAGAAAAAACCTTGTGCTGCCCAGGCATCACACAAAGCTATCACCCTGAAGTCTCAGCAGAGAATCCAAAGACTGAATGGATGCTGAAATTGGAAAAAAAAAAAAAACAACAACAAACCCCACAAACCCTTTTAGGTGGTCCTTCTAACTCAGGCCAGATGCACATAGGTTGTAGGGAAGTCAATATGGGCTTCTGTGTACATTGGGCCAGATCCTTAGCTGGTGAAAGCTAGCAAAGCTATGCTGACTTCAGTGGAGCTATGCTGATTTATACCAGATGAGGATCTGGCCCTCTTTCACTAAGTCCATTAATTCAGCATCTAGCATAGGTGGTACATTTTAAGAAAATGACCTCATACCATACTGAGGAATTTAGGAGTTTTCTATATTCTTCAACTAACTCACCACCACCACCATTAATCTTCTGCCAAAATTTTACCTAAGCTTCCATTTCACCTGTTTCTGAAGATAGTCAGTGTGATAATTTTAATAATTGCTAACAGCTGGCAGGACAACAGCAGTTAGATTCTAATAGGAATGTTCTGCACTGAAGTGAACGGAATGTGAAAAAAGTGTGGGATGTTACAGATATAGGAACACAAAGAAAAAAATCTACTTGGCTAATAGGATGACTTGCAGAATAAATGTACACAAGAAGTTTCCAGATGGGTCCAGATTGATCTTGTTATCAAGCGAATTCATTACTAGGTGTCTAATTTTCTTGTGCCTGTACCTAGTTTATATTTGTTTATTTCTTTCACTTGTGACAGATGTATATTCCATTTGGCATTTTTCTAATTTTTTATACATAAATGCATAATATTTTTAAAAGTTTTTTTGGTAAAAGTCCTAAAATATTTAATTCAATGCACATGAGCCACTTTTTTTTTTTGTTTAATTTAATTTAAGAATAATGAATGAATGAATTCTTGAGGGAAATGCCTGGCATCAAAAATTACACTTCTAGATGGAAAAGTCAAGACTACCAGTATCTATCTACACATGCATTTGAAAGGTTTATTCCTATAATTAAGGAATGAAGTAAATGCAATTCTATTCAATTTTTTTAAGCTTAAAATTTTAACAAAATTTGATATTTGTCAACAGCTCCAGATTGCCAACCCTGCCGACTCATGTCCTCAATTCCAAAACGGCAGCTGCAGCAACAGTACAAGTATCCCAACCCTGCTCTAATTTAATTGACATTTCTATCCAGAAGTAATAAATCCACATTTATTTAATCCTTCATCTTTCTACTGAAACTGCCCACTGGAGTGGAAACCAAAATGATAATGGCCCTTTTTGTGATTTGTTTAGATATTAAAGTTCCTGATTAAAAATAGAAATAAAAAAAAGACACGTGTGTAACTACACACGTAAATTATACTTGCAATTGCGGTGACTACGTACTACATACAGCCAAGGGTGTATGCACTTTACAAAAAACAAACCAAGAACTGCATTCTGAGTGGATAGTTCCCATGTAAACTTTTAAATTCCTGGGGTGAAAATCTGGCTAAACTGAAGTCAATGGCAAAACTCCCAATGGGGCTGGGATTTCACTCCTTAGACATGTGGATTTTTTTTTTTTAAAGTGTATGTCAAATTTTCTCAATTTATTTTAGAACAAACATCTTCTATTAAAGCTTACAGGGAACATCTTATCAGCACATACATACTTATCACATTATTAAAAATCGGAAAGTCCTTTTACTTTAGAGTTGCTCTTGGTTAAAGCTGCTCTGGACTGAAAATATGCTTGACAGTTTTAAAATATAAACTGGGCCAAAATTTATCTCCACCAGTAAGAATTTAATCTATTTTTTCCTTTTTAGACTGGAATGGTTCTCTTGTTATTATACATATAGAATGCTTGCTATTCACATAAAAAAGCCTTATGAATAAGTTACTATTCGTAACTCTTCTTTACAGATTAATGTCAGGGCCATTCCCCTTTTTTTGTAAACATCAGAGGAAATTACAACTTGTATAGTTCTGAATGGCAATTTCACTTTTTTAAAAGTAAATACCATTAGAAAAAGGACCCAACAGAAGAATAGATTAAATGAATACATTTTCTGTCCACACATACATTGTGATACTGTAAAATAGTTCATGAGAAGAGCTCTTAAATTAATAGCTCAAAAAAGCCTAAGAAACATCCTCCTTTTTAGTGCAATGAGATTACCATCTTGTGGGTTTGTGCTTTATTTGTAGAAAGTTCACAGATTAACTGATTGTATTTTAAACCACAAGTTGTTGCTTTCTGTCCTGCAAAAGCTACAGTGCAGCCTGGTGGCATTCTTTTAATTGCCAGTGTTAGCACTTACCAGGCACATGGTAAAACACTGGAGATGCACTGAGTCCATAGTATTTCACCTTCAGATGCAGTCAAGCTACTAAAACTTGTTGATTAAGAAGAAAATCCAGCCCTCTCCTGCAAAGCCATGGGAGTGCCCTGTTCAGTGGAACTAGTGCAGTTCTGTACACACACAAGGTATGCTTGGGGCTGGGGCTGGGGCTGGGGCTGGGGCTGGGGCCTGGGCACGGCTGAGGGGCCCACCACTGCATTGACTCTTCTCATTCTCCCTGTGTACACAAGGGTAAGGGGGCTGTGTAAGTGCCCAGAGTACATT
Source organism: Gopherus flavomarginatus (assembly GCF_025201925.1). Lineage (NCBI taxonomy): Eukaryota > Metazoa > Chordata > Testudines > Testudinidae > Gopherus > Gopherus flavomarginatus. Next base: position 181,426,446 of record NC_066619.1, read on the forward strand.
ACTTAAGATACCGAGCTGAAGTAACCTCCACAGCTGCTTCACAACCTGATCCCCTCCTCTCTCAAGTGTCCAGTCTATGCAGACTGGGCACTAGGGTCTACATTTGCCTCTCAGTGAAAAAAATCAGAAAATAGATATTAAAATGGAAACACCGACACAAACTTCAGTATAGTGTAGGGGTTGGCAACCTCTGGCACGCGGCTCGCCAGGGCAAGCACCCTGGCGAGCTGGGCCAGTTTGTTTACCTGCCGTGCCTGCAGATTTGGCCGATTGCGGCTCCCACTGGCTGCGGTTTGCTGCTCCAGGCCATTGGGCTGGAGCAGCAAACCACAGCCAGTGGGAGCTGCGATCGGCTGAACCTGCAGATGCACCAGATAAACAAACTGACCCGGCCTGCTGAGGTGCTTACCCTGGCAAGCCGCGTGCCAGAGGTTGCTGACCCCTGGTATAGTGGGGCTTGAATGTGCTGCTAGAATACCGCCTTTAGCAGGGGCAGGTCTTTAGACTGGCCAGCAGGGAATGAGAAGTTCAACACGTGTGATAGGGAAGGAGGCAGGGGCTGCTGCCTCCCTCAAGCCCCACTTTGGTTCTCTGCTAAGCCAGTGGCTGAGCAATAGAGGCAAGGCCAGCTGACTGGCTGCTATGTTCCCTGCAACCACCTATTTAAGCTAAGCTTGGCATTTCTAAAGCCTCTTATTCAAAACTCTCCAGTTAGCTGCCCAGCCCTCCCTCCCTTTACTTATAGCTGTGCTGCTTATGATGCTATGGGGGACCTGATTGATCCCTTGTTTTTATGGGCCAGGAAGTAATGTTTTCCATTGGGCCAAACTAGCTTGTAGTCCAGTGTGGTGTTTTTGTCCACTTTTCTGGCAGCCTCCTGGAGGTACATCTGGATTAGAAACAGTGGGATACAAGGTTCATATCACACTGTTATGACTGTTGACTCATCACAACTTACAGCTGTTGTCCAGTGTGGGTAAAGGCTAACAGGGCCAGGGCCCAGAGGTAAATGAGACCTAAAATGCACGATTGGACCTAGTGCTCAGAGTGGAGTCATCTGAAGATTTTGTGGACAGAGGTTCCCCCACCACCCTTACGTGGGAGGTGTGATGGGTGGAAGAGTTTCACAACTGAGCTGAGTTCCTGAGATAGACTGGGGAAGGGCTACCTGAGTTGTCTGGTTTGTGGTAAAAGCCCAGTAATTCTTAATGGACTCAATTAAATGCCAGTGGGTGGGCAATGTAGTGCCCGTCACCAAGGTATAATTAATAAAGCTGTGCTGAAACCCATCCCAGGTATCTGTCAATTATTCACCTGCTTGCCCTGGTCAATAATGGAATCTAAGTTCTGGAAACTATCTAGTTTCTTTTGATTTCCCACTGCAATTTGTGGGAGAACTTGGCAAAGTCATTAGCAGAGTGAATTTTTGTAGCTTATCCTAATAAAGACTTTGTTCTCACACACACACAGGAACATTCTAACCTTTAGTGCTTCCATGCCAGCCTGGATAACAGGAGCAAAGACAGTCTCACTCTCATTAGTGTCTGCAAACATCTCTGGAATCTGGTCCAACAAGCTATGAAAGGGAAAAAGGATCAGTGTTTCAGCTGGTTAGAATACTTGTGTTAATACCTAAAAATCTGTAACATATCAAGCCTTTTTACACAATAACTTGCTTTCCATTAAAATAAAATTCAAAGAAATTTCAAAGGAACAAGACACTATAAAACTGTCTGGATTTTAAATTTTACAAAATGTACACTTTTTAAATGTAATTATAAAGTAATGTCAAGTCACACATGATACTGAAATAAAAAAAGGAGAGTAGCTTAAATTTGGGGACTAACTACTAGGAGGACTTCAGGAATATAAGATCATGGTTAGCTTGTAGCATGCATATCAGTGGAGTGAAATACATACAGTATACTACACAATGCTCCAACCCTTTTTCCAATGTTCTATAAGCAATGTCCAATACATTGTGTTCTCTCTCACACATGGGGTAAATTTTGCCTTCTATCTCAGTTTTGAAAAGGCCAGCTGAAAGCTCTTTTCTGTGTTTCAGAACTAGAAAATTAGGGTACAAACTTTCTAAATGCTTGCTTGCCTCTAAGACTTTCAGATAAAAACAAATACAGGATAATCCAGTTTATTTCAAGGTAGTGATCTCTCTAGTGATTCCTGGCTGACTTTTTGGAGGGATCATTATTTGCTGTAAGCCATAATGAAGAATATTCATATTCAAATATGAAACATTATTTCTTTACTTGTTCACAACAGATCGTGATTCCTGAAAGTTGACAAGGAAACCATCCAGCAAAGGAACAAAGACTTCTCCAACATCCGATACTACCATCATCTGAGGCTGAGCTAGGTTGCTCTTTACATTAAAGAAATGAAGAACTTTGTTATAGGTGACAAAACCAACTCGAATAGCTGAGGTCTCTTCTTGCTCTTCTCTGTGAGAAAAATATAAAACGGAACAACTGGAAATAATTTTGAAACATTTACTTTGCATTAATAAGAGTTCTTTGAAATGCCAGAGCGCTGGCAGATAACATCTGTGTGGTAGAACAAACAACATCAAGATGAAATGTCCCAATCTTAGTGCTAGTTAACATAATCTAATTAAATTAATTGATATAAACTTTTTTTGTTTGTTTCTTTCTTTAAATCTATCCTATCAAATGTGCCTCCTGTCCAAAGGGCAAGTTGCGAATATGGAATCAATAAAGGAAAAATCACATATAATTTAAAAAGGTGACCCAGTTACTTGAAAAATCTGTTTTATCGGAAACAGATTAACATTCAATGATACTTACTCCTAATGACTGATAACTAATGGAACAGTAATTCCACTTATTGGGAACATCTTCTGGTGAGCTAATGGTACTTTGGAACTTGTGAAAGTCAATCTCATGTTGCTTCTTTCTCTTTAACAGTCACTTCCATTCCCTCCATAGCTGTGTTATGTACCATACAAGTTGTTCAATCAGTACTGCTTCTTTCTGGCTATAAGTTTGCTCCTATCAGGTCAACAATGGATATGGGGCTGTCATGCTGCATATCTCACAGCCATCCCTCTTCCAGGAATTTTGCAAACAGCAGATTCAGCCCTTATTCTTATGAAGATAGTGCCTCTACAGCTCCCTGGGCAGCAACATTATTACTAGTGCTGGTCAGAACATTTGTCTGATTCTTTTCCCTCATTAAAAAAAGAAAAAGAAAAAAACAAAACATGGGCCATCCAAGTTTAATTCCTGATTCTGTCATCCACTTCCTGTGTGACCTTGGACAAATCAGTTAATCTCTCTGTGCCTCAGTTCCTGTAAACTGGGGATAACAACAACAACATCCCTCCTCACAGGGCTGTACAACTATACATTCTTTAACAGTCACAAGACACTCAGAAGCTGCAGTGACAGGACTCAGATGTATTTAGATTAAGGGAAACAGGAAAATCAATCTATAACAAGTCATTCAGAGTGAAAGTATATGATTGCCATTTGTTCCTGGACCAAATTAACGTGGACCAATCCCCAGGCAGATTTTTACCCCAGTTCCCTAAATGGCCCCTTCAAGGATTGAACTCTCAACCCTGGGTTTAGCAGGCCAATGCTCAAACCACTGAGCTATCCTTCCCCCTCACAGCAAGGGCAAGAATCACACTAAACTAATGAGATCTGCATTTTAATTTAATTTTAAATAAAGCTTCTGAAACATTTTGCAAACCTTGTTTACTTTACATATAACAGTAGTTTTGTTATATATTATAGACTTATAGAGAGGCCTTCTAAAAAACGTTAACGTATTACCAGCACGCGAAGCCTTAAATTAGAGTGTATACATGAAGACTCAGCACACCACTGCTGAAAGGTTGCCAACCCCTGCTCTAGAAAATCAGGTCTCAGCTTTCTCCACCTAAACATTACAACAGAAAGAAAATCTTTTGGAAAAGGAGACCTCTAGACCTGTTCACAATGCCCAGATAGAGAACCCATGCTCCGAAAAATGCATGTCCTTCAGTGACAGTAAAATCCTGTACCTACTGAAGTCAATGGCAAAACTCCCCTTTAAAAACTCTGAGGAAATATTTCTTCCTTTCTATCTATCGTAGCACAGTTGTGGACACAATCCTGCCCATGGACATGTATATGCTCCCACTAATTGGCACTGTATGTTTGTTCTCTTGGTCCCTGCTATATATACACAGTCATAAAATAACAGTGTAAATTAACACTAAGTGGAACAACAACTGTAAAGATAACAGTGTTTAAATAAAAAGCCCTCTTATCTTTCTACATAAATATTTTCTGTACAAAGCAGCTGCTAGTCAAAATGTATCATTATGCATTTTTGAGGCCAACTTTTCTGCTTGCATAACTCCACTGATTTCAGTGGGGTCATCCCAGCAGAGACTCTAGCCCGGGGTCTTAAAGTCCCAGCCCATGTGCCATCTGCGGCCCGAGAATCTCCCCACTGTGGCCCACAGAGGAGAGATGCATACAGACACGCTGCCAGCAATGTCTGCTGCAGGCGCTGCCCCCTGCAGCTCCCACTGGTTGGGGGAGAGGGACAGAGATACTATCACTAGTCCCCGGAATGAGTCAGCCATGCAGGCAGCGTCACTTTTTTCCACAATGAATATAAACAAGTCAAAATACTGAACACAACTGTCTGATGAACACCTTGCTGCAATCCTGAAGGTTTCAACTGCTCAGTCACTGAGGCCAAATATCAACAAACTGACAGAACTGAAGCATTGCCAGGTATCTGGCAAACACTAAAAACTCTCTGGCAGGCAAAGAATTGTAAAAAGTTGTATGACAGTTTTATTTCTAAGAAATTTGAAATAAAAAATATAATATAAACGTTTTCTTTTCTCAACACCATTTTAGCGACATTACTGGCCCGCTGGGAGGATTTGAGGACTGGCACTGGCCCCGAGGTAAATTGAGTTTGAAACCCCTGCTCTAGCCCATGATCTGGCCAAGCAGTAGGAGAAGGTGAAAAAAAACAGTGTTTTATTACAATTCCTACTTTGTTGAGGGTCAAGCAATAAAGAGAAAATATTACATAAAAGAATCCTGACATGGTATTTCCTATCAGATCTAGCTGTTTTCAAGATATGTTAAAAATGAATTGCCTATGATGATTCACAAAGTTAATTTAAAATGTAAAACTTCTCATTTTTCTTTTCTCCTATCTTTAATTCTCATGCCAGTGTAGAATGTTAATCTGCCACTCCTGGCTCATGGGAACACAGCTGGATCATAAAAGGATTACTTTGATTAAAAATGAATCAACGGTCTATACTTCCTGGGCTACATTATGACACATTTGAAATAACTTTGCAAACTGCACCTAGATAGATGAATCATTTCTGAAAGGAAGGTTCTAATTCTCCCCTGCCACTCAGACACTGTTACCGTGTTACTGATGTAACCACCAAGAAGGCTATTCCAACATTCAGTATCTTGATAAAGCCAAAGGATTAATAATACTCTGCATTATATATTCCTTTATTGTGTGGAAAAGAGGTGCACACATTAGCTAGTTAGCCAAAACACCCTTAAGCAACATGCATTTGGGCAGTTCTATAAGAGGATACTCTTCACGTATCATTCAACAGTGAATTTTGCAGTTTCCTCTCTCACGAGACTAAAGATTAGTCATGGATGTGGAAGCAGACAGCATTAACTAACATGGCTCAAACACATCACAGTTCTCTTTAGAGTAGGGTGATAGATGAGAGACATGAAATATGAGGACCTCAGGGGGAAGGTGCTGTGTCAGTGGAGCAACAACAACCACCACCACCACGAGCCAGCGACAGAGAAAAAAACAAAAAACCAAGAGCTGCCGGAGCATAGGAACAATTGGTGGAGGCTGATCACCCACCAGCAGCTCCACGCCCTGCCTCCCCGCACCAGCTCACCTTCGCTCTGCCTCCCTTGAGCTGGCTGCTGTGTCCTGCTTCGCCCCTCTCCCTCCAGCGCTTGCGCCACCATATAGCTGATTAGCACAAGCTTGGGAGGGAGGGGTGAGGAGGAGGAGGAATGTGGAGTGCTCGGGGAAGAGGCAGGGATTTGGAGAGGGATCCAATAGGGCAGTAAGGGGGCAGTGCTGGGGGTGAGGATTTGGGGAGGGATTCAATTGGAGAGGGAGAGGCGGAGTCAGGGTGGGGTAAGAGTTGGGGAAGGGGGGTGCAAGTCCCCTCCACCTATGCGCTAGAGAGCAAAATATTGGGACAATTCACATCCTGACCAAACATCGGTCAGGATGCAGGACAAACAACTAAATATTGGGACAGTCCCGATAAAATTGGGACATCTGGTCACCCTACTTTAGAGCCTTCCTGGTAGGGGTTTAACTCCTAATATTCAGAGCCTGATTTTTAGAGGTGCTGAGCACCCACAAGTTCCAGAGACTTCAGTGCCTAAATATACATTTGGGGGACTGGTTTTAAGCACCCAAATTTGAACATTTTAGCCTTACAGTTTTAAACAAGTATGGGAAAAACGGAGGCCCTGATAAGGCGATAGAAAACTCTAATCCTTTTTAACTTGGTAGGGGAGTTGACTTTCCTGAGACTCTTGGGGTAACCCAGCCCCAGACCCTTCCAGTCATTTAGGTGCCTAAATACTTTTGAGGATCTGGGCTTACTCCTTACCCACTTCACTTGCCCTTTCTCCTGCCTATCAGTGAGCCACTTCCATAGAAATGCCTGGCATAAGCCTTTAGCTCCAATTGCCCTCAGCTGATATACTTCCTTATTACTATAAACCTTGCCCTCATGGGATATGGTTGCCAGAGGCATGGACACGGAGTAAACTGCCTGTCTGCTGGACCCAGCTCAGGCCATCCACATGCCAGCATAGGGTAACAGCAATCCATTCTCCTTAAAATAAAGGCAAAGAGCAATACCTTTAGCATGTCAGAAATGCATATAATAATAAAAATAATCTTAACAAGAGGGGGTGATATCTATTGTAATTTCATCTAATCTTCTTGCAAAAGTTTTTATCTACATCAGCCGAGTGCAAAGATGCATTGAAATCACTGCCATGGCATGGGGGGAGAACAGGAGAGAATCAGCAAATTTTGTTAGACTGCCTTATATGGATAATGTTAATACTATTTCCCTTAAAGAAATTAAAAACTATATGAAAGCAACAAAACAATTCTTGAAGAAAATGTGGGTTTTTTAAAAATCTAATTACAGTATTTAGGATCTGATTCTGCACCGAGATTAACTAAAACAGGCCTTTATACCTATTCAGAGTCCTGTTGGCGATAGGAATTGTGTATTTTCTTTTTGTACTCTACATGTACTTTATATTAATATTTTCATGATAGATCATTTTTCTTAACTGTCTTTATTCCGGTTTTTAAAACCATAAAAACCAACCAAATCTTCAACTTCCATAACTGCTCTTTACCCTTTTCAAGTTAAACAAGCCTCGATGCCAATCAAACTATTTTAGAATGGTCAACAATGTTAAATATGTAGTCCAGTGTGGTCTGTCAATTATTGTCCTAACATTCTTTTATCCTAATTTTGATATTTTCTGAAGCTTTTTTTTGTTTTCTCTGGTCAGCAAGTGAGTTGCTGAGATGTGGAAAATTGTATAAAACACGCTGTGATCTCTTTACCTTGGAAGTTTATCGAGCACAGTCTTCAGCTCATTACATATGAGTTTAACAAGGCCACTCTTTATGTTACTATATGACACGTCGATCATGAAGATATAGGCTGGTGAGTTTGGAGGCCTGTTGTTCTACAAAAAGAAAAACAATCATCATCCACATACACAAAGCAAAACTAGAAACAGTGACACATTAAGGCCAACAAAATCTACAGACTGCTCAAATAGGCAATCCAAATAATTATTTGATGGTTGACATCTATATTAAATAAATACATAAATAAATAAAATGATGACCTAATCTTTGAAAAGCATCATCTCTGGAATAAAACATTATTACAGGAGAATAGTTTCCTGCTAGTCTAAAACATTAAGGTGAAGGTGTTTATTGGAATTGGACAAATATTACAGGAAGTTTTCTGTAAACTTTCAAATGTTTAAATAACGTGTCTTTGGCTCTTTGCACACCTTTTATTTTTTCCTTTCCATGTACATTTGTATAATAGCATTTCACTAGCATAACTTCTTCAATTCAATTTCTATCAGCATTTGCACCAAAACATGGATAAGCTATAGGAAACCAATCAGAATTAAACAAAACAACTCAGTTACTTTAGGATCTGATTCTGCACTGAGATTAGCTAGGACAGGCCTTTATGCTATTCAGAATCCCGTTGTCAATAAGAATTGTGTTTGTTTTCTTTGCACTCTACATGTACTTCATATTAATATTTTCATGATAGATCATGTTTTTAATGGTCTTTATTCAAGTGTCCTCATAATACCTGCTGTGTTAAGTGCTTTTTATTCTGACATGCATGCTCTTCAACATTTTCAGGGCCAAGACCAGGCCTGATAAAAAGCTTTCAGCAGAAGCATTACAACTGATACCAAACTTTTCTGTCTACAATATTCTTTTTAACAACATATGAAATCTTTTTCTTTTTGCAGCCTGGGAGAAGTTTTTCTCTTCAGAAGTGCAACTCCTACACTTAGACTGGCTGTGAATAAGTATGTTTTGTGCTCCAGCAAACCTTGACAACAGCTGAATTTGAACCACTGAAAGGCCCCCTGTACTTTGAGAAAAAGCTGATTTTATACAAGATAAATAAAGCATGAGCTCATATCATTTATATGTAAACAAGAACTAGGCACCCAGCAACATATTGGGTTGGTACTGACTCTTCTGGGTAAACCTTCTTACGTGTTATTTCTTGTTCGTACTGTATGTAATGTATAAATGATGAACTTACTGTACTAAGCTACACCAAGTTTCTATGTATAACATTTATTTATAAAGTTGTTAAAAAGCAGGTGAGGTAATTTATTTTATTGAGCAACTTCTGACGGTGAGAGAGAGAAGCTTTCAAGCTTACACAGAGCTTTTCTTCAGGTCTGGGAAACATACTCAGACTACACTGGCAATTTACAGCGCTGCAACTTTCTCGCTCAGGGGTGTGAAAAAACAACCCCTCGAGCACAGCAAGTTTCAGTGCTGCAAAGCACCAGTGTAGACAGTGCACCAGCGCTGGGAGCATACTTAAGAGCCATCAAAGGTATGTCTTTGCAGAGAAGTGGGTTGTTGATCATTGTAGCAGTGGAGAAATGTCTGCAGGTTTTGAATCTGTTTTTCTGGCAGGGTCTGCTACAGCAGTGCAGGTGTGTCCTGATCTGTGGGGAGCTTGCTTCTGATGATGAGCTTGAAGAGGCTAGGGGGCTGTCTGAAGGCCAGAAGAAGGGGTTCAAGAAAGATTTCTTTAAGAATGTGGTCACCATTGAGTCTGGTTCTCAGGGTATTTGGGTGGTCCATTCCATGATGCAATCTACTTCTCTGGTGGAGTGTCCTTTTTTGGTGAAGGGGGTTTTAAGTGTGTTTAATGTTTAATAAAACACACTAGTTTGAGCAACCAGGACACTGAAGTCCTTTATTCACAACACAAAACAAATACAGCATGGGCAGCAGCAATGCGATCTTCTCTAACCCTTTACCTACACTACAAATACTGCTGCTGGTTCAGCTGTACTAGCAGAGCTCCTTAGTGCAGACACAACATATGCCAACAGGAGAAGTGTCTTATCAGTGGAGCTAAACCACTTCCCCAAACAAATTAGCTAAACTGATAGAAGCACTCTTCTGCCAGCAAGTGTCTACACAGGGTCTTCTCCAGCATAACTATGTTAGCTGGGGTATGGTTTTTTCACACCACTGACATAGCTACAAACAAAGAAACAAACCTTTGTAGTGTAGACCTGGCCTAAAATGTTTCACAAAATGTTTCTTGGTTTTGTTCTGAAGGCACTGCTAGGGATGACAGTAGTTCAGTTTCCATGACTATTTAGTCTTTAGCTTCCCTACTAAAACTAGCAATGATCATTATTTAAGGTCTCATGCAATGGTGTTTTTGCTTGCTTGCTTGCTTGTTTGTTTTTATGAGGTGGACACCCATCCGCTAGGAAATGGTCCAAAGCCAATCACGTATGCTGTTCTACAGCCATCAGATAAATAGTTCCAGTCAAGTACTGAGTCTCATTTGAAACACAAACCTATACACGATAAACTCCACTTTCTCATTTCCTATTCCCTCAATTATAACATTCCCATCCCCCATACATTTACCCTAAACTTAAAATTATGGCCCTCATTCTCCCTTTACTTACACTATGGTAAGGCAGGAGTTCTACTGATCTGAAAGGAAAATCAGGACATGTTTTTACAAGCTGTAAAAGTAGGGATTGGACCCTACTTAAAAAAAAAAAATCAAATGTTGTAGTTTTGTAAATCCCACAGCAGTTTATAAAATGATCTTGGCTAATTTCTGACATATATATGATAGAAATGAGAAGTTGAGCTTTTGCCACATCCGCCTAACAGAAGAGCAATAATACAAAACAGCTGTTATTTGTTAACATTTTCTGTAGCTGTTCATCCTCACTGCTTGATAAGCACAAAGGAAGTGATCCTTCAGTTTTGGTCTGAGATTTGGAAAAGAAATAAACTTTATTGACTCAGACCAAAGGAAAAAAAATATCAAATAATTCTGTCAGAGTCCCAACAGGCAATAGCTTAACACTTCCAAAGAGGCTTTATATTTCTAAAGGATTTATTTAAAAAAAACAAACAAAAAAACAAATCTTGAAACAAATCCACATGAACATACACTTTTGTGACAAGATTACAGTAGCATGCTCCTTGACAAAAAGCTACTTCTCAGAGCTCTAAGCAAGAGTTTTGGATATAAAACTATTACCTGAATCAAAAGAATCAAAAAGGATCATATTCTAGAACAAACAACAAGTATCCTGAAGATATTTTAATGGACACACCCAATAGACAAATTCATTTTCAAAAGTCATGGGGCAGCTTCAGCTGCCATAAATCAGCACAGCTCTATTGACACTGATGAAGCTACGTAAATTTACTGTAGCTAAGGTTCCCGCACTATATTCCTATTCCTCTCCCTCCCTACATATCTATATAGTGCAGGAACCTCAGCTACAGTAAGTGGAATATATATTCCACTTACTGTATATATACACACACACACACACACACACTTTTTTTTTCCTACTTGAGCTCATTTCAGATCTCGGACCTGATCCAGATCCCAGTGAAGTCAATGAAAAGGTTCCCAATCATTTCAATGATCTTTGAATCAAGCCCCCAGTGTACCAGGGGGTCAGCTAATCAGCTTGCTGAGTTCCCCTCAAGTTTACTAACAACATAAATACATGCTTACTAAAAACTAAGCAATACGTTGATGTTCTGAAGCCAAATCCCTGACTTCAATGGAAGTGAAGGGTATTCAAGACCATGCAGCCACAGAATGCATTCTTAAGCTTATCAGGACTTTGATCCTCCTTCCACTGGAGCTAATAGGAGTTTTGTCGGTGTATGATGAGAAGTGAATGTGGATGGACATAGAAGATCGCACTTGACATACTGTGAATTAAGGTAAACACGAGCAAAGGCATTTTCAAACAAGGATTTAAATACTTCATACTTGAGAAAATACCAGCAAGTTCTCTCAAATAATTTTATGTGCGTGGCACGTATGTTCAAACAAATCTAGAACATACCCAAAATGTTAAGCCATTTTTTGATTGTGCACTAGAACCACCAAGACTGATCCCTCCACCTGGACTGAGCCCTCCTGAATCCCATAGGGCTCCACGTGGACACAGGGATCCAACTACACACCACTCGATGCAGCATTAGGGCCCCTAGGAAAAGAATTCTTTATGTAAACTAGCCACACGTTTTCTGTGAGTGGAAACACTCCATCACTGCTCAGGCACTAATTGTCACCAGTTTACTATTAACAGGAACCATGATCAAATACTAGCCCAATCTGTCTTCAGAGATGTTGTCTGCTATTTAATGTTAATTTGAGAAAGCTATTTACTTTATCAGTCTCACTGGAGGTGGTAGTGGTGAAACACATCTCAAATATCTCTTGATTTTATAAGAGACTTAACATGTACCTACACTTTATTTTTATCAACATTTTTCTGGATTAAGCATACATTAGTTTTTGGCCAGATTTCTAACATGGATAAGGAGTTTGATCAGCTATTACTGACCTCCCCACAGAAGAAGACAGAAGAATCTAAAAGGTTGCACACAAGTGCTGTACATGGTGTAAGTTAACAAAAGGCTGGATTTTAAAATCTTTTCCTCCATTTGAGGTGTTTAAGATGTCTGAGCTCTAAGAACAATAATGTGCTTAGACATCTGACTGAGCTAAACTGTTTCTGTAGATAAGCACAACACGTCTACAATTGTTTTAAAAAAGTGAACTCCTGTTAAGGGCAGATTCACAATTTGAAGCCGTCTCTGAGGTAGGAAGGCAGCCAGGCAGATATGCTGTGCACAGCAACCTGTGCGTACCCAAGTAGTACCCAAGTGTATCATTAGCCAAGAACATTAGGCAAACCATTACTCTTACCAAAAGTACCACGAGATCATTCGCATCTACAGAGAACAGAGAAAACTCAGTTTATCAACCACAGAAATGTAAAAGGCTTATGTGACCCTGCTGGGTTATGAAACTGGGGCTCCAAGTAGTCTGTTTTGAACCTCAAACTCAGATCTCTAAGCCACCACAACCATTATGATTTATTTTTACAATTAACCATGCTGAACTGTTCAAGCTCTATTGGGAATTCTCTTAATTCCCCTACTTCCCACCAACAATTTAAGGGCCTTTTCCAAAGTACACCACGATCATGAGGAAGACTTCCATTCACTTCAATGGGCTTTGGATCAGGCCCTCAGTGAGTTCATAATATGAAGACCAAACCACACTTCTACAGCTAACAGTGGTCAAACAAACAACTTTTCATTTCTGGGAAAACTGGTAGGCCAAATTCTTAGGCTGAGATTTTCAAAGCAGAGAATGAGATTTAGTCACACATCTGCCTTTAAAATTAACAGAAGACATGTAACTAACACATGACACTACTTTGAAAATCTCAACTGTAGCCTCTAGAACAATGCCATATAGTTAGGACCAAATCAAGGCCCCAGGTGAAACTTAGAAGATCCACAAACTTTGCTGCAACGCCTTGTAATTCTTATTTGACAGTCATATAATTCAACAATTGTTATAACAGGAACCATGAGCAACAATGTTAATGGGGGTGGGAGAGGAGGGGAGGTAATTTTGGTATATCATTCTATGTTTCCAGCTACAATTTTGAAAATGTTCATAGACTTCTGGTGTGAACTAGAAAAAGCCTTTATTCTGCTTTAGGTATTTAAAAGAATTCAGTTTGTTTTGACATAAATTTTAAACAGTTTTCTGTGCTGGAAATACTTACTCTGCAATAATCCAATGTAGCAACATATTCATATGATCCTAGAGATAACTCTGGCCTCTCGTAGTGGTCTGTTCTTCTGCCAGTGTGGTCCAGATGTTGAAAGAAGAATGGAGGGACTAAAGAAACAAAACAGTAAAACTAAATTTTCTTCTTTTAATAAACACAACGGAACCAGTGCAACCTCCCATTTCATGACTTGAGGAAGCAGTGCAAATGCTTAGCAGGGCAACTAATTTTATGCAGAAACAGCACAGTTTTAAAAAGAAAAAAGTTATTTTGTGCTTATTGTCACGTGTGCTACTACTGTATTTGAAGGCCTGGATGTTTTCCCTCATGAACACTTGAATCTTCCATACTCACCTGCACAAGCTTGAGTAGTTGGGGATGGTACAGGCTGGAGAGAAGAATCTGCCTCTCCAAGGATGCAGGGACAGCAGGACTACTCCAGGCTTGCTACTGCAAACCTGAAGCAGTCGTAGTCCCAGTGATAACTGCCAATGGATCTGCAGAGTCAGAGTCAGCAGCGCCACCTTTCCACCAGCCAGCCCTACTCCACCCACAAGTTCTGCCTCAGAGAAAGTAGCTCTAACAGGGTTTACAAATCCTGGCCTTTTGTTCTGTTCCACTGCATTGGGAGCATTCCACAATCAGAGGAGAGGTGCAGGACTTCACAACTAAAAGCGAAAGACAGATTTCACTGCAGGATTCTTGACAACCTTAGGAAATGAGTCCTAAGAAAATTACATAGTCACATCTAAACTGTAGGATGGCAAAAACATTTCTTGTCTAATTTTCAGAGCAAGAGAAGGCATCAACCTTTGCCAATTACTTCTCGGATACCTTCACTTAAGCTTTTTACATCTCAGTTTCCCCCTCTGTAAAATGGGGATAATGCTTACCTACCTCGCCGGGGAGTTTTGAGGCTCAATTAAAAATTGTAGAGTGCTTTAAGACTCTTGGTTGAAAGGCACTGTAGAAGTACATCGTATGCTTTAAACTGATATTCTAATGAATACTTGACAATATTTACACTGTTTATAATGCAAACAGTATGTGTTTATGAGAATTTAAATTGAACAAACAATACAACTTGCTATCTGCTATACTTTGCCCAAAAGGCAGAGCTTCAAGCCAAAAAAGAGTTGGCATGAATCTTTCAAGGTTCATGTTTCAGAGCTGAAAAGATTACTGTATTAGGGAAAGCACTATACCACTGTGATCCTGCTGAGGAAATCCAACTTGATACAAACGTCTAGAAAGACTAGTTCTGGCAAAGACTTGGGATCCAGCCAAAAGCAAAAGAACGCTTACTTATGAGTCACATGCAGCACACTTGAACAAATATGGCATGGTATCTTCTGTGAAAACCAAGCCTTGTCACAGTAAGATTAATAAGTGATTTAACCATTAAATGCATGATCAGAGACATGACTATTCTTAAGTTGTTCTAAGTATTTGTTCTTTGCCAGGCACTTAAGCATTTTTAAATAAATTTATTTTCATCTAAAATTCTAGCTAGCAGTTTAGAATAGAGCAAAAACATATCCTGTGTTGACAAAGCATTTAAAAAATAAAAAACTTTTGATGAAGCTACAGACTGGATTTCACTGTTTTGCGCGGCTGTATTTTGTTACAGTATATTTGTTTTTAAAAGTGGATTTAACCAAAGAGTTTCTGCATATTTTCTTAGTAAACTATTTAAAAAATAATTCTTATAGAATCTTGTTGGGTAGATCTCACTAATAATTTTCATATGCAGAACAACTAGTTGAAGGCCCATCGTACGACAGGATGTTGTCAAAAAATCATCTTCCAGTTGTGGTTGTACTGCACATCGAACGTATGGCCTAATTCTCTGTTTTGGTTGCATGGTGAAGGAATATATAGAAAATAACAGAGTGGTGCTGAAAGCAAAAGTGGCTTTACACCATAATTATGCTGCCCTTGTTCTGGGACTGTCTGAGAGCTGTTTAGAGCAGCCGCAGGGGCCAAATTTGTGCCCAGCTGCTCTGCAGCAGGGGAGAACCACTAAGGAGCAGAAGCACTTTTCACTGGAAATGCCCCCCATTACTCTGGCTAACCCTTTTTGAGATTCATCCTAAACTGGATGAATTCCCTAACTGCTAGTTTTACTAAGTTTCTGGTGCCTTTGTGGAGTGTAGCAAAAGGGGCCATAACAGAAAGAATAACTGGGTCTAGTATTTCTACCCATTTCAAGGCCACACCATTAAAGAGTGTGTGTTTTAATTGTTGCAGTGCTCTGTCTCCCCAGAACCAGTTTAAGAGCTCTTATTCTCAGTTTAAAATGATAATGAAGAAATCCAATTCCACATTTTTACCTCCATAAAAGGAAACAGAAGAGTGAAAGTGTCATCAGAAGAACTCTACTGAACTTTATTTTTTGTAAAGTAGTATATTCAATTACTGCTATTTCTTCAAAATTGTTCAATTATATTTCCTGAAATCTTTTCTATTGATATGAGACACAAGGCCTCAATCCTCTGTGAAAATCAGAGCAGCTTCCCTGGTTTCAACAGAACCAAGCTGATTTGCAAAAGCTGAGAAACTGACCGATAAATGTTTTAAAAAATTAAATACTTATTCAAGCTGACTAGGAATAGAGAATTTGGCTCATAGCGAGTAACATGCCAAAAAGACTCCATAGATGAAATACTGACTGCCCTATACAGATGCATGGTAAAAACTCCCATTCACTTTGATGGGGCCAGGATTTCACTCCAAGTAAGTAAATCAAGAAAATAATACTACAGATGCAGTTTCCTGTTCACATTAATGAATGAATAATATATATACATAGTAGATAAATGTCACTTACCATCATTTATGCAGTTGCAAAATCCACACTGATACTTTCTTCCCCCTTCAATGAACTGCATGAAGGGACACATATAGGCTTTGCATCTGTTGCATCGAATTGGCCCAGTCTCCCCATGGTTGACAACATAAAGAGGTGTCTACATAGAATGGAAAACAGAGCCATAAAAAGCATCACTAAAATACTAAACCTAAAAACAGCCTGGAAAGATACTGATGCATCTGAACTCTCTTGTTAATTATTGCTTCCCGATCAGCTGATTTCTGTCCACGATTCACCCAAATTCCAAAACATTTAATTTTGCTAAGAGCAGGGTCTCATGCACTCCTCAGAGGGCTGGGCATTCAGGGTAAGCTACAGAAGAGGCTAGTTTTCTTCTTCTTGAAATATTCCATGACAATAGTTGTAGTAAGTATTTGTTTTCTCATTAGAGCCACGTGAACCCTTCCACATACAGTTAAAAGGGGAGAGAACCGGCCTGCACAGCAGTTATCCCCATTAAGGGTCCAATATTGCTATCCTTACTCACAACAAATAGTGTTTTACTAAGCATAATCAATGTGACTAATTGCATAATAAGGGATTATTCAGTAGAATAAGGAAGGTGAAATTTGGCTCTAAGATGCCTATATCAACATTTGCATGCACTACGACAGTTATTCTCCGCAGCCACAATTACATGCACAAATGAGACTTTACAAAAATAAGATTCATACAGACTCTGAATAAGAAAAGCATCTCTATTCAAGCATCTCTCTTACGCACATACTGACGTCCTTTTGAACTTCAATGGGACTTGAACACAGGATTGAAGTTACACATGTGCTTAAGTACTTCTCCTGAATCATACCCTTAATTTACAATAGTTCAGCAACAACAAAATGGCAGATGAAATTCAATGTTGATAAATGCAAAGTAATGCACACTGGAAAACAATCTCAGCTACACATACAAAATAATGGGGTCTAAATTAGTTGTTACCAGTCAGGAAAGATCTTGTAGTCATTGTGGCTAGTTCTCTTTCCTCAGTGTGTACAATCAAAAAAGCTAACAGAGTGTTAGAAACCATTAGGAAAAGGATAGATAGGACGACTGATAATATGTCACTATATAAATCCACCCATACCTTCTGAACTATGAACAGTTCTGGTCTCTCCCTCTCAAAAAAGATACACACCTCTACCTCAGCATAACGCTGTCCTCAGGAGCCGAAAATTCTTACTGCATTATAGGTGAAACCGTGTTATATCGAACTTGCTTTGATCTGACAGAGTGCACAGCCCTCCCTCCCTCCGGAGTGCTGCTTTACAGCATTATATTCGAATTCGTGTTAGACTGGGTTGCGTTATATTGAGGTAGAGGTCTATTAGACTTGGAAAAGGTTCAGAAAAGGGCAACAAAAATTATTAGGGGTATGAAACAGTTTCCATATGCAGACAGTAAAAAGGCTGGGACTGTTCAGCCTGGGAAAGAGAACTAGGGGGAGTGGAGAATATGATAGAGGTCTATAAAATCATGAGGGGGGGTGGAGAAAGTGAATAAAGGAAGCATTATTTACCCCCTTCACATAAGACAAGAACTAGTACATTCATCTGGTGACACCAAGGCAGGAGGTTTAAAACAAACCTAAGGAAGTACTTCATACAGCGCACTGTCAACCTTTGGAACTTGTTGCAAGGGTATTGTGAAGGCCAACAGTATAACTGAGTTCAAAAAAGAATTAGATAAGTTCATGGAGGATAGGTCCATCAGTAGCTATTAGCCAAGATGGTCAGGGATTCAACCCCATGTTCTGGATGTTCCTAAGCCTCTGACTGCCAGATGCTGTGACTGGACGACAGGGGACAACAGATCACTAGGTAACTGCCCTGTTCTGTTCATTCCCTCTGAAGCATCTGGCTTTGGTCCAGCTGAAAGCCAGGATACTGAGCTTGATGGACCATTCTTGTGTTCTTATGTTCTCCATATGTAATGTTTCTTGTGTGTGTTTCAGTTGGCAGGATGGATTTCATTCTCAAATTTGTTTGTCCAAACTACTATCTTTAATAATACGCTTAAAAGACACTGTAGTATTTTACCCATGAAAGCTTATGCCTAAATAAATCTGTTAGTCTTTAAAGTGCCACCAGACTCCCTGTTGTGTTTGTGAATACAGACTAAAACGGCTACCCCCTGATAAAAAAACTCCAAGTACAAGGATCCAACATCTAGTTAATCTAGTATTTGTGAAGTTTACTGAATTGCCAGCTCTGATGATATACATGTCCTCCATTTGCCCACAGAGCAGGTATAGCAGGAGCTGCATCAGTGCAAGCTTCCTCACCCTTCTCTGCCAATGTGCTTCAATCCTGAGTTGGAGGAACCCCTTAGGGGTGAGATAACTCTGCTTTCTCTGACAACACAATCTTCCTCTTCCAGTGGGACAGAACGTAGCTTTTAAACAAGGACTGTGCTAACTTGATTATTTTGCTGGTACGTCATTTCCATGTTACTTGTCCTTCTGATTTAAAGTCATTATAGTTAAATTAAAATGCTTTGGCTGATTGGATCTTGGGAGACAACAGGCCCATGATGGGAATTAATACAACCCTGAGGTTGCAGGAAGTGCTGCAGGTTACACATGGGTAGAGGAGTACAGGTACAGTATAGATAATTATGAGAATGGGGGAAGTTTATTTACTTGAGTGCTCCAGGCTCTCCTTCCCCACCCAAAGCTGTTCCACAACTCCCAGGGAGCTGCAAAGACATTCTGCTCTTCTGGAATCAGTTTGCTTCGCATCTAACATATATGGCTTTCTGGGATATGCATGCCCAAGAAAACAAGGATATTTTCTCCTAGACCTGTCTCTGTTGATGGAATACCTTGCTCTTTTGTACAAAGCGTGTCAAAACTTGCAGTGTCAGGGTCACTTGCTAGAGTGCAAGATTTAGAAACAATGTTAATATTCAGTGAAGGGAAATGCAAGCAGCAAGCAAATGCAATATCTCAGACTCTGGTCAGTTTCATTACATTGAGCAGACTTGATTACTGCCTCTGTCAAAATCAGAATTAATGGGAGACACTTTCCAGATTTCTCCCTCAGTAACAGTCGTCCAGTAATTGAAGGATTCCTGCAATTATATTTCAAGGTTTTGCAAAGGCATATTGGAAGCCTGTAAATAAATGAAACCATGTTCTCTTCAATTATCAGTGATGGTTTATTACGCACAAACTTCATTTTACATTTTTTTCTAACCCTCAGCCCCAATTTAGTGAACCTAAACAATAAAAAAGTAAATCCAGAGGATAGTATGAGGTAACTCTCCACGAGGCAAAGAATGTTAAAACCTTTAAGTTTTCTGCTAGTAAATCCACTGGAGCTTTGCATCTAAGTTATGCTGCTTCTTCACAAAGAACATGCATGTTCCAAAACACCATTATCGTGTACTTGTGTCTTTTATTGCAGTTCAACAGACATGAAGATGATACTGGTAAATAGCAACCCTTATTTTTCCTGTTAGTACTCACTGTTTACAACATCTTTTATTGTTTGTTTATGTTTTTATGGAGACACTCATTTATTTCTCCTAACAGTTTTAAACATTTTGGCAAAGATTTTACATATATTATCAAACTTTTACTGCACGTGTCATAAATATGTACTTCTGCTTTAATGAAGTATCATTAGTTTATTTTCTTCCCCACTCAAAAGTAGAGTCAAATACAACTTTACCAATAATGTCAGCTAGCAACAGTTTTGCAAAAAATTTCAAGGAAAATTTTCAGACATGGGTGCCCAAAGGGCACCACATGCATGTGCTTTAAAAATAAAATTTAAAAACTTTTGTGATTGTTAATTATTTTGCAATGTTCCAGTTGCCATTCTGTTGTACTATTCTACCACGGCATGTCAGGTTGCATCAATTACACTTTACAACCTCAGATATATTGAATACGCGGTTAATATTACCAAACTGATTGTGTAGACAGGCCCTGATAAAAATCAGACATTGGATTTGTATTTATGCACATTAATCCAGTAATTTTTCTAATCTCAGTTTTAATACATTTAGTACTCGGCGATTACTTCACAACACTACATAGAAAAAACAAACATGTTAAGAAAATGGAAAACTGTCACAGCTGCATTTTTTTAAAAATGCCCCAAAGAAAACTAGATCTTTAAGCACAAAGCATGAATAAGAGTCTTCACTAAAATTAATGCCAGAAGAATGCACTTTCTTTTTAAGTTCAGAGCCTGCACATGTGTCCACTGCCTTCTCCATATTTAATAAATTACTTTCTTGGAGACAGATTTCATAAACAAAAAAACCCAAACACGATCTTTCTTCTGTTCTCACATTTGGAGTATCATTTTTACTTCATTCCTCCTAAAGCCACTTAAAAAAAAAGTAGTCACCAAAGGAGGCTGTTATATTAATATAAGTTAGAAGGCCCAGCAGCCCAAAGCTCCAGTCCTGCAAAGACACATATTTAACTTTACACACCAAGTAGTCCCCCTAAAGTCAATGGGACTATGCACAATACATAAAGTTAAATATATGTCTAAGTCTTTGTAGGATACAGCCTAAGAATACTTACTTCTCTTAACATCCCCTCGACCTGATTCTACCACTATTATGCAAGACACCCATAGTATTATAAATTATTATAAAGTTCTCACGTAACATAATGACTGCAAATCTCCCTGAAAGCGGTATGGATGCACATATTTATAGCATTCCTTAAAGTTACTGAAGTTTGCATCTCATTACAATACATTCTATGTATCTCCATTTTATTTTAAACTACTATGTTACTAATGAAAGACATCTGATAATAGTTAAAGTAATCTGAAGGCCAAGGCCAGCATAATCAGTACTGTTAAATCAAAACTATCAAAGAACTATTTCAGAGAGAAGAGTAATGGTTTTTAAGAAAGCCTCAGCTAATAGCTACAGATAGATACCTACCGGACATTGTAGCCTTGCAAGTTTCTGTTTACCCACCCACCCTGGATGGGCAATTTTCTTTGGATAGAGGAGTAAAAAACTATACATTTTAAAAGAATTGTTATCGTCCTCTTTATCAGAGTGTGATAATAGTTTTTGTATCTGGGTTGGAATATGTTCATGGGAATTTTGCAAGGCTTTATATTAAATGCAATTACAAATATCCACGGAAGGAAAAAAACCACTAAAGCACACCCCAAAAGAACTGTAACTACCTGAAGCGAAAAAGTAATGTTGAATGAACATTAAAACCATATTTCTGTGTGCTATAACTTACTTTCTATAGGTGTCACTGTGCACCAGAAAATCATAAGAGAACCTGCTCATGTCCACATGAAATCAACTGCAGAACTGTCATCAAAATCCAGTGGGGAGGGATAATGTCCAGAATTACAACAGGATTTAGAAATACCAGGCCAACATTATTTATCATTGATTTGGCATAGTGCAGCAGTATTTGTAGTGTAATAAAAGAGTACCACTCATTACATACATAGGGCCTAATTCTCCCCTCTATAAATTTTACACTACTGTAACTTCATTGAAATCCATGGAGTTACTTCCAGTTTACACTGGTGTAAATTGGTGGAGAGTCACATCTATTTTTTGTTAATTCAAACAGCCCGCAGTTTTCTTAATCAGATTGTGGCTGCTAGCCCCATCATACACCATCTTCCTCAATAGAACAGTAAGGGGAAAAGCCCAGCAAAGAGAATCCTCAGAGATTTCCTCCCCTCTCATGGGTAAAGTGGCCACTGGCTCTTGAGTTTGTGTATAAACAGCCTCCATATTTAGTACTGGCGGAAATCAAGAAACTCAACAGACCAGCCTCTTCCATTTTAATCATGGGCATCATTTTCCAAACATTAAGCGGCAGCTCTGCGATAGTTAAGGTTGACAGTGACTGACTATTAAAAAAATAAATATGTGCAGCTCTCTAATTCGCTACCATTAGAACTGCATCTCTGGCCCCGAGAACTGAGAACCACTTCTGGCTCAATTTCATCTCTCTCTGCCCGTTTATTACATTGTCTCCATCTATCGCTTTACTTTAAGAGGTACAGAGAGAGTAGGTTGAGTTGCTTGGACAAAGTATATAGACAGCAGGTATGAAAGTTAACTAGCATTGTTCGAATTGCAGGATTTGCTTGTGTTCCCTCTGCCCTCCATTCCTCCCAATATTTACATTTTTATTCTCTAAAAGCAGAACAAAGTTAAAGGAAACAAGCAAAATTTATTACTGAATAAAGTTCAATCCATAGAACAGATTGTTAACCTGGTAACAAGACTAATTTCGGAATAGCTGGAGTCATAGGAATTACTATGGGTTTACACTGACAGCAGAATTTGAATCATAATCTCAGGGAAAAAATTACGTATTTTTGATCATCCAGATTCTAAAAACAGAACACAAGATCAACAAATTTTCCAAAGCATTTCAGTTCTTTCATAAAGCTTTGGAGGTTTTCTAGCTTGACCGAAGTGGCTAAAATTAATGAAGATTAAGCATCCGATCCTTTGTTTTTAAACATGCCATCAGTGCCCAATGGCTTTTTATAATTTTATACTGGCCATTTTTTCCCTTCTGACAACAGTCTGTTTGCTCCAACTCCCTCCTGCCTTCTTCCTCAAAGTCTCTTTGCTTCAGCCTTATTCTACCTATCCCCTCTCTTGTGCCCCTCTTCCTCCAGTGACTCTTCTCCTTCCCTTTTGTCTGTCTCCTTAGCTAACCCTCTCCTAACAAAACCCCAATTATTTAAAGAAATACCAAAAAACAAAACAAAAAATAATCATGGAACTGCTCTGATGTTTCCAACCCATCACTCTGTTCACTCTGCTTGTGAATTATATCCCTTCCCTCCCAACCCTTGTTCTGTCTGGTCTGTTTATATTGAACAGTAGAACCTTAGAGTTACGAACACCTCGGGAATGGAAGTTGTTCTAACTCAGAACAAAATGTTATGGTTGTTCTTACAAAAGTTTACAGTTGAACATTGACTTAATACAGCTTTGAGGCTTTACTATGCAGAAGAAAAATGCTGCTTTTAATTATCTTAATTTAAATCAAAGTGCAGAAACAGTTTCCTCCCTTTGTCAAATATTTTTTAAACTTTCTCTTTATTTATTTCAGTAGTTTACATTTAACACAGTATCGTACTATATTTTCTTTTTTTGGTCTACACTGCTGCCTGATTGAGTACTTCTAATTCTAAAAGAGGTGTGTAACTGGCCGGTCAGTTTGTAGCTCTGAGGTTCTGCTGTCCCTCTTATTTTTTATTTGCACAACAGGGCCCGACCTCAGTTGGTGCTACCATAATAAAAATAAAAGTAATTTTATATAACTATTCTTTGTATTAAACCTGTGTGTTTATTAGTCAGCTACAGCTCTCTGTGGGATGGAGACTGTAGCATAGATGTTCTGAACACAATGGAACCCCTATCTGTTGATTCTGGGCCTTTGGACATCTCCATAATATAAATAAATATCAATAACAATGAGCAAAGCTAGTGCTCCATAGCCTACATTTGGCTTGGATTGACGAGAGGGAGAGGCTGCTGATAGCAACACGCAGAAACTTGTGGTCCTGTTTATGTTAAAGTGAAGGGGGATAGCCATAAGGGATAGCAACAGTGAGGCATACTATTCCCAGGAACGTAAGGGCCTCTTTGGAGTGCAAGACCCAGATCAGCTGAGCCATTAAATCTTAACTTAATCCACCACTAGTCATAAAGTGAGTGAGTTTTATTTTGAAAATATTCCTGTTCAGGCCATCTCTTAGGGCTCAATGAAATATTAAACCGGCCCTAGAGATACTGGTGGCATAACTCCAAAATCTGATTCTCTCTCACATTCTAACAAAAAGAAAGCTTCACTCCAGACAAGAAGCATGTTGAATTACTGCTCTCACTATGGTTAGGCCGTTCACTACTAAATTAGGCCCTGATCCACTGTCCAGGACTCCTTGTGTCCATGCAGGCAGACACTGAAATCACGGAGGATCAGGGCCTTAGACTGATCCATTAGAAGAGCAGCACTGGCACCTTCACTGCCCCTCAGTGCAGCGGGGACTCCACGAAGAAAATGAGACATGTAGAGAGGAAAAGAGAAAAGGAGGCAGATTCTGAACATTGAAGCAAACTGTCACTTTGCACCATCCAATCAGCAAAACATACAGAGCATGCTACCCTGTTTTCCTTGGCAGATTTGTGTGCACAGATCTGTCTGCAGGGCAGAGTTCTATATCCATACTTCAGCCAAATGTGAATAAGAGTTCAACTTACATAAATATATAGGTCTCTGCCATCAGCCTTGTTCTGCCCATCAGGTTCTGGGAAGGCTTCCTAGCTGTTCCTTTATCATAACCTCAATCATACATAATAACCATACACAATAACCTCAATAACTATAGTGAAAAATTAGCATTAGGAGCCAAACTTTCAAAATTAGTTCAATTCCATACATACATTTGGGTGCACCTAACATTCATGCACATAGATTACTAGGTGTGAGTTTCCAAGCATGTGCAGTTGCTTGGCCCTCACGTTGAAAGCCTGACTGTATTTGACAGGAACACAAAATCTTTGGCAATACACGTGAACAAGAATTGCCACGTAATCCTGCCTGCAAGTGTGGCAATCACAAATTACTCAAACACTACTAGATCCATTACACTGCTCTACAGCCAAAATGCTTCCGAAATAAATGTAGTCTAACTTAACTAATTCTGGGTCACTGAGAACGAAAATGATGCTTAAAATTGTTGATTGGCTCTAGTTTTCAAGATATGCTATTGGGTCAGTATATACGACCCTTGACTTGGGAATGGCATAGGATAAGTGAGTTATAAAGGGAAGGGATCTCAATTTAAACCAGAAATGACTAAAATACATCTTTGACTGGATCTATGAATAAATCTATGACTGGGTTTGGACAGTACTTGCTTTTTAGGCAAAACAATGAATGATGCAATCTGAAGCTGGTATTGCATCATACATGATATGAATTGCATCATGTTATTCCTAGAAATCATGGATGATGCAATCATAACGAAGCTTACATCACTCTGCTCAACAAATTGCCCTATATCAGCTCTAGAAATCATACAGTGTCGTGCTCTCTTATTTGTCAGTGTTTGATTTGCAAACGGACACATTTCTGTTTAGCCAAAGTGAGCAGAGATGCCTCATACTTGTGTGAACAGTGCAGATAACTTCTGCTATGTTTGTGGTGAAGTGACTTTTGCATCACAAAAGCGCAGTATAACCACTATGGTTAAGAAAGCCTATCACCTTTATTTTGGCTGCAAAACTGGAGATCAGGACAAGAGGTGGGCCCCACATATATGCTGCAACACTTGTGCAACACATCTTCGCCAATGGTTGAACAGGAAAAGGAAATCTATGCCTTTTCCAGTGCCAATGATTTGGAGAGAGCCAACAGTTCATACCAGCAATTGTTACTTCTGCATGGTGCCTCCAGTTGGGAAAGGTGTGTCAAAGAAGAAAAAGTGGACTGTGCATTATCCAAACATTCCATCAGCTATACGCCCAGTACCCCACGGAGAAGGACTGCCGGTTCCTGATGCACCAGAATCATTTTCACTTGAGTCAGACAAGGAAGAGGAGAAGGATGAAACTTCTGGTCCTGAACCATCAATGTCACAGGACCCACATTTTCTCCCATCCTCCACCTCTGAACCACACCTCATAACACAAGGTGAACTGAATGACCTTGTCAGGGATTTGGAACTACCCAAGAGTAAGGCAGAGCTGTTGGGCTCCAGACTACAGCAGTGGAATCTCCTGGCAGGCTATCAGGGCAAATGGAGCCCATCAATGCTTGCAGACTATTGCTGGATAGTGACAAGAGATGCTCCATTTAATGAATACAAGAGACAAGCCAAGAAGCGCCGAGTAGACACTGAATAGGACTAAACTATGTACATAATAGTTTTTTGCCTTTTGTTTCATAATCAAGTTTATTTATATAAACCTTTTGCTGATTTTTAAAAAGTGTTACATAAACAGGACAGGTGAAATATTATCATGTAAAGCAACCATAAACACATGAAAAGACCTAGGTTTACAATTTATGATTAAAACTCTACTATTTACACAATATACATAGACATAAAATGTAAAAACTTAAATATCTTAGAAACAGTAGCCAATCAGTTGTTTTAATTGTCATATTTGAATTCAGCACATCAAAATACATAATAAATATCACATTTTATCTCTGAAGCAGACGACTTCTCAAAAATTGTAGACCAGTGTTATCAATGTTTCAATTCATGCTATATATTACAAGCTGCCTTTTCATCAGTGAAATTGCTCAGTGGACAAACATATAGGGTGACATGCCTTTCTGAAATCACCTGCTTTTGGGGAATCTGTTTTTCCAGGACATTGGCACACAGACAGTCAGATAACTGTTTCCAAAGTATGAGAACATCTCAGAACAGGTACCTCCTTACTGAGCAGAGGGAAGCTAGCTGCAGGAGTGTTTTTTGGGGACCCAGTCATACTACTGTGCAGCTCTTTTGAGGTCAAGTATTATTGTCACTTCAGTTTAAATGATATTCCATGTTCAATAGAACTACAGACAGCAGACAGAACATTCTAAGATTGATGTATAAATGGATATGCCCTGATACTATGTTTATAAAGTTTCAAAATAAAGGACATGCTTGTGTACAAAGTTTACTATAGAAAACAAAAAATGTAGGTTTTCAAATCAAATTCCATAGGTAATTAGTATAATAAGAAGTTTTAAAACAGACAAGAGAATTACTTTACACAATGCACAGTTAACCCGTAGAACTCACTGCCACGAGATGTTGTGAAGGCCAAATGTATAACTGGGTTTAGAAAAGAATTAGATAAGTTAATGAAGGTCAGCTCCATCGATGGCTATTCGCTAAGATGGGCAGTGACACAACCCCATGCTCTTGGTGTCCCTAAACCTCTGACTGCCAGAAGGCGGGACTGGATGACCAGGGACAGGTAACTCAAAATTGCCCTGTTCTATTCATTCACTCTGAAGCAACTGGCATTGGCCACTGTCAGAGACAAGATACTGGCTAGATGGATCATTAGTCTGACCTAGTATGACCATCATGATGTTCTTAAGTTAAGCAGAAGTGAAACTTTATTTCAATATAATTAGTCAGAATTTTAAAACACATAATTCTGTGTTCTGTTGCTTCAATTAAATACATGTTTTTGAAGTAGAGTATGTATCTCACAACAGTTTTTGACATGTTAATTGTAATTTATTTTTGGGAAAGATTAACCAGTTCACAAATAATCTTTGGGTTTGGAGTTGGCTTTAATGGTTCACATTAAAGTGTCAAGACAAGTATTTCCCTTTGTGTTATATGTTGCAGCTTTTTTCCCAGACAAAATTCCTTCCGAAGCCAGAACTGATTTGGCCTATTATTATTGTTTGTTATATGTTAAGCGCTATTAGTGTTCTGATTTAATTTGAGGCAATCTGGGGCCTGATCCAGGCCTGTAAGTTCTTTACCTAGACATAACTCCCACTTTCCTGATGTAGCTGCAAACATGGCCTTAAACTGGACAGAGTATAGTGCAGATACATAATACACTGAGTAACCAGGAAATGCAAGATCAAATCTCAAAATGTATAAAGGAGTATTGTAAAGTAACTTCTCCATATAAATTGTATACTGTTATAAATATTAATATGCTATTTGTATAATTACTGAGCCACCTTTTCCAGTAGAAGAGAAACAATTTTCCTATTTAGATCAGCTCATTTATTTAATACAATAATATTGTACCAGCTTGACAGAGCAAATCTAAAATGCTCAGTATTGACACTGAGGAAGAGCACTACATATTCTTCTGACTATTGATTTCAAACAGGGTACATTAAGCGTTAATAAGAAAGGGCTCTCCAGCTACTTTTCAGCTTTGAAGTGCTGACTGTTATTTGGATGCAGTAACATGCTGCATCTCAAGTGAAGGTCAGCAGTCAGAATTAACTGATGATAAAAGTAGGAGCGTGAAATTGGAATGTGAGATGATAATCAAGAAACTATGGGGGACAAGACCTTCAAAACGTCAGCACTTTTAAACAATCAAAACTCAAGTATGGACTGCCTTTTTCTTCTGTGTTTGTACAGAGCATAGCACTAAGGGGTCCTGGTTCATGCCTGGGGCTTCTAGGAGCTACCACAATATAGAACAGTAAATAATAATAAGACAAAGAGGCAGATTCTAGGAAGCCTGTCTACAGAAGTGATAAGGAGCAAGTAACAGGGATGTAGTCTGGCTCTAATGGCTACAGGAATTTCACAATAAAACAGAAATGTGAGTTAGAGTGAGAGGAAATTTTAATTTGTTCCACACAGAGACGGCCATTCATGAACAGCATAAAAATTGACAAATATTTTCTTTAATGCCATGTAGTGAGAGGAGGTACTTCTCTCTTCAAAATGGTATTTATTTTATTTTATGCAGACCATTACATAAAATCATAGAATCACTGGAAAGGACCTCAAGAGGTCATCTAGTCCAGTCCCCTGCACTCAAGGCAAGATTAAGTATTGTCTAGAGACCATCCCTGACAGGTGTTTGTCCAACCGGCTCTTAAAAATCCCCAATGATGGAGATTCCACAACTTCCCTGGGCAATTTATTCCAGTGCTTAACTACCCTGACAGTTAGGAAGTTTTTCCTAATGTCCAACCTAAACCTCCCTTGCTGCAATTTAAGCCCATTGCTTCTTGTCCTAACCTCAGAGGTTAAGAACAACATTTTTTCTCCCTCCTCCTTGTAAACAACCTTTTATGTACTTGAAAATTGTTATTATATCCCTTCTCAGTCCTCTCTTTTCCAGACTAAACAAACCCAGTTTTTTCAATCTTCCCTCATAGGTCAAGTTTTCTAGACCTTTAACCATTTTTGTTGCTCTTCTCTGGACTTTCTCCAATTTGTCCATATCCTTCCTGAAATGTGGCACTCAGAACTGGACACAATACTCTAGTTGAGGCCTAATCAGCACGGAGGAGAGTGGAAGAATTACTTCTCGTGTCTTACTTACAATACTCCTGTTAATACATCCCAGAATGATGTTAGCTTTTTTTGCAACAGCGTTACACTATTGACTCATATTTAGCTTGTGATCCACTATGACCTCCAGATCCCTTTCCACAGTACTCTTTCCTAGGCCGTCATTTCCCATTTTGTGTGTGTGCAACTGACTGTTCCTTCCTAAGTCGAGTACTTCACATTTGTTCTTATTGAATTTCATCCCATTAACTTTAGACCATTTCTCCAATTTGTCCAGATAACTTTGAATTTTAATCCTATCCTCCAAAGCACTTGCAACCCCTCCTAGCTTGGTACTGTCCGCAAACTTTATAAGTGTACTCTCTATGCCATTATCTAAATCTTTGATGAAGATATTGAACAGAACCCGACCCAGAACCGATCCCTGCAGGACCCCACTCGTTATGCCTTCCAGCATTACATGTGAACCCTAAGAGCTTCTAAGAAGAACGAACAGTTCAGAGTTTGAGCTCCAAGTGATAACACTGCTGGCTCCTCACAACAAAGCTGAAGTCTCTTTTGTCTGCTCTATGCAAGTATCTGTGTCAGTTTCCCTCAGACAGAGTTATCATGTACTTGGTAATCTTGGAAAAAGGGAACACACACAATGTGAAATACTGGTTCAACCCAATACATGTGCAAACATAATGGATACACCAACATATTAATTCTATTATGAAGGTCAAAGACCATTAAACACAAATACAGCTGTTACCATTTCTAATGGGTTGTGGAAAAACCCTAAGATAGCCAATCAAGCAACATTCCACATGGTGCTTGTGAAATGTGCTCTTTTAGGTTGGAGGAACACAAATTTATGCTTGCAAATAAATCTAAGTGTAGCTTTGTGAGTTTAAGAGTACCTCTTCACCAAGACAGGATGCCACATAAGGAGAGAACTGTACATAACAGTCATTAATGCCTTTTCAAAAGGAATGAGAAATGAACCTGGATCTCATGAGGCAGTAGCCTGTTAGGCTAAGGGCATGCTATAGATGTCAGGTGTATGTTTTTCTTTCTTCTGTGGCTATCCAGAACTTGAGACAGCAGTCATCCCTGATTTAAAAATTATGGCATTAGTGGACTGATAAACAAAAGATTTTTTCACTCCATGTTTCCTGTTGCAAACACTGAATTGTTTCTCTTTTGGATTTGATCTTCTCATTATGAGGGACTGGTATTGAGATTTTGGTTAGGGAAATTATATTTTATTGGCAATATACAAAAACCTGTAGGAGAACACTTCAACCTCCCTGGCCACACAATAGCAGATCTTAAGGTGGCCATCCTGCAGCAAAAAAACTTCAGGACCAGACTTCAAAGAGAAACTGCTGAGCTTCAGTTCATCTGCAAATTTGACACCATCAGCTCAGGATTAAACAAAGACAGTGAATGGCTTGCCAACTACAAAACCAGTTTCTCCTCCCTTGGTTTTCACACCTCAGCTGCTAGAAGAGGGCCTCATCCTCCCTGATTGAACTAGCCTCGTTATCTCTATCCTGCTCCTTGCTTGCATATATATACCTGCCCCTGGAAATTTCCACTACTTGCATCTGACAAAGTGGATATTCACCCACGAAAGCTCATGCTCCAAAACGTCTGTTAGTCTATAAGGTGCCACAGGACTCTTTGCTGCTTTTATATTTTATTGACTGACTGTACATTTTCCCATGCCAGACAATGTTTTATAATAGTAGTAGAATATTTATTTATAGTGAATTGTACTTAAAAGACTAGAGACAGGTTTCATGGCAGTGTTTTAAACAGAGGTGGATGATTTGAAAATGTGACTTGAAGGCCAATGTTACTGAGTTCTCATTCCTAGTGGAAGAAACTATTGGGGGTAGTGGAACTGGGAATGAAGTGAAAGTAGGCTCCACCTGCATAAGACCAGGTACAGTAACATGGTCAGTGGTGATCATTTACATCTGCCATTTAAGTATTTGGCAAGAATAAAATGATTACAAAAATACAGAAGAATGTATTGGTTTCCAGTATCAAAACATTTGAACTAATGTCATTAAAGAGACATTAATTCAAGAGTCCTTCCCATGGAAAGCAGCAGCTTAATCTTTGTGGTTTTGATATCAAAACTGGTTGTCAGTTTAAAAAGCCCCATATACAGTAAGATTAGTGATCTATAACTAAATTCTCTTATTAGTATTTGTTCAAAAGTGATACTCAGAGGCCCCAACAGGATCAAGGCCCCATCATGCCACATGCTTTACAGACATTTGAAATGTTTTACCTGCTTTCCTTTCTGCTACACTTTACTAAGAGCTCAAGTGAGGTAAGGGGCAGTGTGCACCTAAACCACCATCTCTGTGAAGGAATTGTTACACAGTCACAATCTGCCCTGACACCCCTTTACTCTAGGGCCAGGCGAGTAATTTGCACCACCCTCTACCTGTGTGGATTACTTACCATGTCCTATTGGCTTTGCTGGCCAACCATTCCCAGTCCTTCTCCAAGGAGAATAGCAGCCACAGGGCCTGCTTTCTCACTGCAACTGGAGCCAAGATGCAGCTAAAACCTTTAAAGGACTAGGGGCTTACTTCCCTGCAGGGCTGAGGTAGTGCCAGCCAAGATCTAGCCCTAAATGCAGTCTGATGTTATGTGTATAGGACAGTCAAGTATAATAATGAAAGACACCTTTTCCTAGTGTAACAAATGACATATTAAACCCTTCAGAAGTGTGTGTGACCTAAAGGAAAAATCCAATAAAATGAAAACACCAGACTATAAAATCCAGGTTAGTTGCTTATGCATCAGCTTCAAAAGAAGTCAATCCCTTTTATGGAAACTCATCCTAGAGGGCTATTATAATCAAACTTATGGTGCAAGAAGTGTGCAGCAATAAATAAAAAGAAATGTACACAAAATAGGTCAATATCATTTTAGTTTTAAAAGCAAACGCTGTAAACTTTCCATCTTGATTCTAGTAAAAACTGTGTCAAACACTCTGCTCATAGTGTATAATGTTACCTTAGAAACTGAGTCATCCCCCTTAAGGCTTAATGTCAGTTTGCACAACGTTACATTGTTTAATTTATTGCTGTTGCTATGATCAACTTTGGCAAGTGAAGAGGAGGAGAATCTTATCCCTTTTCCGGATGGTGATGTCTGCATAGAGAAATTTACATGGACAGGGACACAGAGGCTATTCCAATAGCTATTTTAAGTTACAGATCTCCTCTAAAACCAACTTTGAATAATTTTATTCTTGGTAACCTAAATTATATAAACAAACCAACATGTTGCTACTCTCACATTTCCCTATTCTTTCTTTTGCACAGTTAAAGTTGCTTAGATTTGTCATGATAGGAAAAACATTCAGATTGATAGATAGGGCCTTTAATTTGTCAGGAAAAAAACCTGATATGGCTTAGGAGGGATACTAATACCGGTTTTATACTTTAACAACAAAAAGCAGCAAGTGTTGCTCCAAAATACTCTTAAAGATATCAATTTCTTCAAAGGGGAGTTTTCCTCTGCACCCTCATCAGTCCCCAAATCAGTAAATGAGTAAATTTAACGTATTTTTCATACTCTCATTCTGACTGTTAAAATAAAATATTTGTCATCAGTCATCGCAACAACAGATAAAACTCTAGAAAGATCCAGTTTGCAGACAAAAGCTTTCCTTTTTATGCTTTAGACTCTATCTTCATCCATGGTTCAACAACTTTAAGGGCCACATCCTTTGCTCACTTTGACTCTGAAAGTTTGTAGCTGATAGAGGGCACTTTCGTGGCCCAATAGACATTATGGTCCAGAAAGTGTTTCTCCTGATCGATTAGGAAACCCAGACTCTAGTGAATGAGGGCCACAGGTCTCACTGCTTCTACAGCAACTTCCAAACAGACTTGGGAAAGGGTATGCCACGTAAAGGAAACCCTTGAGACCAGCACTACTCTGTTCAAGGTTTCTGCTCAGCAGCAAGGTATGCCGGGAAGATAAGGTGTATAAAGCAACTCTTATCAGAACTGCCATACTGGGTAAGACCAATGGTCCATCTAGCCCAGTACCCTGTTTCCAATAGTGGCCGGTACCAAAGCTTCAGGAGGAAAATATAGAACAAGACAATTTTGGAAAGATCTACCTGTGTCTTCCCCTCCCGGCTTCTGGCAGCCAGAAGTTTAAGGTTGCCATCTTGACTAGTAGCCATTAGCAGTAGATGGACCTATTCACTATGAATTTATCCTTTTTTAAAAAAACCTGGTTATGCTTTTGGCCATTACAACATCCCATGGCTATGAGTTCCATAGGTTGATTGTGCATTGTGTGAAAAAGCGCTTCCTTTTGTTTGTATTAAATCTGCTTCCTACTAATTTTGTCCCCTGGTTTTTGGATAGTGGGAGAGGGTAAATTACATGGCTCTGCTCACTTGTTCCACACCATTCATGATTTTATAGACCTCTCTCCTACCCCCACTTAATCATCTTTTTTCGAAGCTAAACAGCCCTAAGATTTTTTGTCTCTCCTATGTGGATGCTGTTCCATATGCTTGATCATTGTTGTTGCTGTTCTCTTTTCCAGTTCCACTACATTCTTTTTGAGATAGGGCAACCAGAACTGCACCCAATATTCAAAGCATTGGCGTACGATGGATTAGATAGTGGCATTATATTTTCCATCTTTTTTCCTATTCTTTTTCTAAAAGTTCCTAACATTCTGTTTGATTTTTTGACTGCTGCTGCACTGAAAGTGAGCTGAAGGTTTCAGAGAACCATCCATAATGGCTCCAAGATCTTTCTTGAGTGGTACTGGTTAATTTAGAACCCATCACTATACCCATGCAGTCTGAATTTTTTTCCTCCAATGTGCATTACTTTGCTCCTTGTCAACACTGAATTTCATCTGCCATTTTGTTTCACAGTTGGCCAGTTTTGTGAGATCACTCTGTAACTCTGCAGAGTCAGTTTTAGACTTAACTATCTTAAAAATTTCATATCATCTGCAAATTTTGCCACTTTTCCAGATGATTAATGAGTAACTTGAACAGAACAAATCCTTGGAATACCCTGCTGTTTACCTCTCTCCATTATGAAAACTGATGATTTACTCTTACTCTTTGTTTCCTATCATTTAAACCAGTTACTGGTCTATGAGAGGACCTTCCCTCTTATCCCATGACCACTTAGTTTCTTTAAAAGCCTTTGGTGAGGGACCTTGTCATAGGATTTTTGAATATCCAAGTTCACTATATCCATTGGATCACCCTTATCTTCTTCAGCACTAAAGAGAAGCTCTGTGATAAGGATCTTGATATGCCAATCCCTGAGGTCAGGGAGGACCTAGACTTTGCTTTTGCTTAGAGAAGTTACCCCCCCTCCACTAACAGCACCTTTATGAAGGCTTGAAGGGTCAGCCATTAACCTGAAGAGGAGAATGGAACATTGGAAATGTTCACAATTTAACAAGAGTCTCAGATCCTGATTATGGCAAGGGAAAATGGAGATGAATAGACATGGCCCCATAGGTTACACGGTCCCTGGTTCCATTGCTGTTGCCTTTGTTCTAGAATCTGAGCATGAAAGAAGGAATCTTTAGTCAAGAGACTGGGGAGAGGGAAGTTTCTGCATGATCAATACCTTCATTTCAATTCAAGTGACGTGAAGAGATCTTGAATAACCCAGAGCTAAACTCTACAGCAGACAAATTAATTTCCTGCATATAGGAAAAGGTCAGATTCTCCTAACAATTGAGAACACATAAGCTTTAGCATTAGACTCTCAGTGAGCGTGAGGAGAGGCCTCTTAATGATGTAATGCCCAAAGCACATGCTGGAGTTAAGTCAACTGTCATCTAAACCAATATGAAAAAGGATATTATATTTTAAAATAAACTGACAGACAGCTAGATAGGCAACTTTCCTTCCAGTCCTTCAGAAAGATTTCTTAAGCTTATCATCTTCTGCTATGACAATGCTTTCTAGTAGCACGGACAACTTAGTCATGTGAATTCTGTCTATTCCATCCATCTTATGCTTTATGATTTTGGCCTTCTATATAGCGTTAATAAATCCTTCAACTGTAATTCTCCGTCTGCATCATATCTGCTTGGAGGAACATTACCCATAAGAGAGCCAGTCCCTTTTGGCAGAGTTGTTCAGACGTCATAAGCTGGGAAGAGAACAGAATATTTGACCCTCAGAACAACTCTGTTCCTTCCACTCCCGGTGGACAGCAGAGCCCTTCTATTAAGTCTACTACTTATTTTAAGACAAGCCAGGGAGACTGCACCAAAAGAGGTGTGATTTGGGGAAGATTCTCCTAAGTCTCCAGGCTGAAAGATGGCAATGAGCAGTGAATAAATGGATGCAGTATTGACACACCTAGCAGTGACCTGTGACAAGCCAGCTAACTCCACCAAAGGCAACTGGTATGACACTACTCACATGGAATTAAAAATGCTGCTGCTGAGGCTGAACAACAGTAACTCTGGAGCTGGGTTGCTTTCCATATTCTTTGCAAAGATTTAGAAAATAGGAAGAGAAAAAGGCACTGTATATTTACTTTGCTGTTTAAAATCAGCTACAGCAATTACAAGTTTGCTCTTGACAAAGCGATGATGTTTACAACATATGTCTACCACTTACCTTCCTTACACCTTGTTACTACCACTCACCTTACTGGATACCTAACAGCACTGAAGCACTGGACCTTCCTAATGAAAGCTACTGGGGATTGTGTGTGTCAAAGTTGGTTTATTAATCCTTTCTTTCTCCACAAACATGGCTTTTCCTTCCAACCCAACTAGACTGAGGCCAAATTTCTCTAACTGAAAAAACTGACCAGCTTCCAGCATGACTGTTTCTTCACTGATGGGAGATAACTCCATTTCTGATTTCAGGGTTTTCCTTGGACAATGCAGCTCCTGTATTACTGGTTAAAGTTCAAATATCTGTTTCATGTACTATAGTTCTGTATGGTTATGTCATGCTAACCTTGTCAAATACCAGAGGATTTACTGTTTTGAAAGGAAGAAAATTAATTATTTTTTAAAAAATTTTGTTTTTAACCAGCAAATATTTCTGTAAATGAAGTCAAATTAAAATCAGGTAGTATTGTAAAACAGGACAAGACACATTAGTTATTAGAGAATAACCCTAAACACAAACTAAATCACCTATATTTATAAACACTGAAAACTTTATATTTATTTTTTTTAATTGTTGAATGTTTGCTTTTAAAAATGTAAAATACTCCTCTAAAATAATATTAATAGAAAGCAGCATTAAATGTTAAACAAAGATCATATGGTTTATCCAGGCTTTGGAAACATTCACACATCTCCAAAACAAACTTGTGTAGGGCCTGCTCTATGATGATAACTCAGAGAGTTACGTTTATTTTTACAGTCTGTTGCTAAAGCAGTGCCACTAAAAATAAGTCCTGTCAAACAATGATAGCGTATTCTCAAAAAACTATCACAAACAAATACTTTTTATAGATCATCCAAATCAAGATATTGAAGATAAAGAACTGTAAGTATTTTCCTAATCCTTGTCAGTGAAGAGTGAGGCAAAGCAACCATTTAGAATCTCAGCAATGTCCTCATTTTCCTTAATTACTCCCTTAAAACCCTGATGATCCAGCAGATCCACCAATTCTTTAGCAGGCCTCCTGCTTCTGAAGTATTTAAAGAATTTCTTATTCGTTTTACACTGTTCGCTACTTGTTCTTGGGAATCCATTTTCCCCATTACTTATTACCTGCTATAATTTATACTCCTATTTATTGGATTCACTAGGGTCAGAATTCCAAATTTTGAAGGAGTTCTGTTTGGCTCAAATAGTCTCTCAAATCCTGTCATTTAGCCATACAGACGTAGTCTTTGTCTTCCTGATTCCCTTCTTCTGTGGCAATACATGTACCCTCTGAGGTTGTTACTGGGATTTGTTTAAGTCGGATCCACGCCACCTTTAAAATACTTCAAATTTAAGGCCTTTTACTGAAATCTCTTTCTAAAGTTTAATGTCTCCGTGTCACTTTTTGGTGCCCTACCTGCCCTTGGATGTTGAGCCTAACTATAGTGTGGTCACTATTAGTGGCTCAGCTACTGTCACTTGAAATAGCTCCTGCGTTTTACTTAAAACTAGTCAAGAATAGCCTCTCCTCTTGTGTGCTCCACAACTAACCTTTATGAAACTATCACTGAAGTGCTGAGAAATTATTTCCCTAAACTGTGTCTTCCTGTACGTCCAGACTACCCGCCGTATCGGCAGGTTAAAATCGATTGCTCGGGGATCGATATATCGCGTCTAATCTAGACGCGATATATCGATCCCCGAGCGCGCTTATATCGATTCCGGAACGCCATCAACCCCAACGGAGTTCCAGAATCGACACGGAGAGCCGCGAACATCGATCCCGTGCCGTCTGGATGGGTGAGTAATCCGATCTTAGATATTCGACTTCAGCTACGTTATTCACGTAGCTGAAGTTGCATATCTAAGATCGATTTCCCCCCCCTAGTGTGGACCAGCCCTTCAGCAGTTTATTTGTGGGTAGTTGAAGTCCCCATTATCCTGTGTGTGTTAGATTTTGCTTCCTCTAGGATTTATTTATTTATTTATTTAATCAATCCGGAGGCTGGTAGTATTGCCCTACTAATATTTATATTCTTACAGGTCGCAAAGAGTCCTGCGGCACCTTATAGACTAAGAGATGTATTGGAGCATGAGCTTTCATGGGTGGGTATTCACCCACGAAAGCTCATGCTCCAATACATCTCTTAGTCTATAAGGTGCCACAGGACTCTATGCTGCTTTTACAGATCCAGACTAACATGGCTACCCCTCTGATTCTTACAGGTTGGGATTTGTATCCACATAGATGCAGCTGTGTACTCTTCTCCACTCAGAATTGTTATCTTGCTAGGTTCTGTGGAATCCTTTAGATAAAGCTCTTCTCCCCTACCTCTTCAACCTGGTCTGTTTTTCCTATGTAGTTTATAACCAGGTATTATAGTGTCTCATTGGCTTTTGTCATTCCACTAAGATTCTCTAATGACTGTTCTATCAAGGTCCTTGTCTATTGCAAGGCATTCTAGTGTATTTATTTTTTGCTTTTAAACTTCTTGCATTTGCATACAGGCATTTGCAGTTTTTATTCTTGACTAGGTGCCTGTTTTTATTTAATTCCTTAATCTGACACCTTGATGATTTTACAGAATTTACCTCTGTTCTTATCCTGTCTCTGCACTAGTTCAGTTGTAATTTGTATCCTACTCTTTGCTGGATACTCAGATACCATTGTATTACAGATGCCTTTAACAGATATCTCTGTCCAAATTTAGTGCTCAGCTCGTGCCAGCGTTCCCTCAGCTCTTAGTTTACATACTCCCTCAATACCGTATCTATTCTACATGCCAGCAGCCAGCTTCTGTTTTGATTAAGGAGGATCCCAAAAACCTCTGTATATGCTTTTCCTTCCCCAAAATACCCTCCAGTGCCTAATAAACTTAAATCCCTCTTCTCAATCATGCACTGAGACCTGCAGTTCCTTCTGCTAAGCTGAACCTGCATGTGGGACCGGAAGCATTTCGGAGAAAGCTATCACTGAGACCCCAGATCCAACGCTTTTACCTCACAGTCTACATTCAGCTTCCAAGATTTCTCCCCTACATGTCTATATGCCATTGGCCAAGTAAAGTGAGCCCTACACCTGAGGGCATTTCCATTTGTCTGTATGGAACATGATACTTTTTGAACACCACAGCCAATGAATTACAAAATTTCAGGGAGTGTTCTAGTCAATTTCAGGGAAATCCGAAAAGCTTAGTTTAGAGGAAAATCAAGCTACAGACTGCTGGGTGCTGCAGATAGAGAAATCTCTCTGATACCCCTTGCTACTGCATATATCTATCAGAGCAGCAGTTTAATTTGCTGCATTAAGAGACTGTGTATCCAGGGATCTAACAGACACAGAAGAGCCTTACAGGGAGAAAGAAGCAGGGACCACGGCGGGAGGGGTTGGGGACTGGGGACCTGGAGGAAGCAGGGAAAGAATGGGAGTGGGGAGAAGGTGAGGCAATGGTGATGAGGGAAGCAGAGACCTGAAGTATGGGGACTGGAGATCTGGAGGAGAAAGCAGGGACCATGAGG
Source organism: Gopherus flavomarginatus (assembly GCF_025201925.1). Lineage (NCBI taxonomy): Eukaryota > Metazoa > Chordata > Testudines > Testudinidae > Gopherus > Gopherus flavomarginatus. The sequence goes on from NC_066619.1 coordinate 181,465,932, forward strand.
GAGAAAGATGAGCAAGGTGAGGATTAGAGCCTGTTTATAAAGAACTCTGGGTTGATCATCTCAAGCTCTGCAAATATGGACTCTGGAAAGAGAAGGGTCCACAGGTATGTGGCTGGACAGGTTAACAAGTACCTGGAGGGTAAAGGACAAAGCAGCTCTGAGTTCAGGGCTGAGGAGTGTCTGTAATTCCTCCCCACATCATCTCCACATCCACCCGCCCATACCACCAAAATGCTACATCCAGAGGAATCTCTCTCGTGCCCCCTGTGTCTGTCTATACATCACAGGCAGCATACAATATGAAGCTGCTGCTTTCTCTCACTGGGCGTACCAACTGGTCTACTGAAGAAGTGAAATGTACAACTCTCTGGTTGGTACCAACATGTGCCCCAAAAGCAGGGAATCTTTCTCCAGCCAACTAGAGGCGCCACACTTATGACCCCCGGGACAAAATTCAGCCCTGAAGTAAGCATACACAATTCTATCAACCTCAGATTTTAATTTGTTTACAGGATGAATTTATCCATGTTTTCATTTATTCCCCAATGCTTAGGTACAGTTTGGAGTAACTGAAATGGTGCCAAAGAAAGCATAGCTGAGGGAGTACTTTATAGACAACTCTGGTTCAGCTGGATTGCCTAGTAACATGGCTTACTCCACAATGCAAGTAATAACTCAAATAATGAAATCAGAATCCCTACCCTAGAGGCCAGACTCCAGAAGGGAAGAGCAAACACCACTAGATGCTATCATCACAGTCTGTACGGGCACATCAACTCACGCAGAAATTGACACAAGACAAGGTTATTCCTATATTTCCAGTAGTTTTATTCCTAATGGTATAGACAGAACACAGTCCACAAACTCCTTTGTCAAGAATGGTCATTAAGAACGCAACTTGTAACAGGTGAATTTTATATCTAGTTCTGAATTCATCCTGAAGTGTAAATGGTTCTCAAAGAACCACACAGGCTAATTAATAACAATTGATATATTTACTATTTAAGCTGCACCAGGTGGACTATTAGGCAATTGAGTGAGCCTAACCCTTGCTCACAGCCTTTAAAACGTTATTTACATCGGTGAGACTTGGTATACACAATATACATTCATCATGATGGACTCAGTGCAGATGATGTACGTATTTTATAAAGTTCTTGACAACATAATGAAAAATCTATCTATCTATATCTCCAGTATTAAAGGAAATCAAATGTCAAGTGTGCCATTAACTTGGTAAACAAAATCAATTTTATAGTTCAACTGTCATTTGCAGCTCCTTTAACTGATCCAAGTCACATAAGAGAGTCTGCAGACATAGCGTACGGGCATGTTGTAGCCATGGTTCACTGAGTCCTAGTATCAGAGGGTAGCCGTGTTAGTCTGGATCTGTAAAAGCAGCAAAGAATCCTGTGGCACCTTATAGACTAACAGACGTTTTGGAGCATGAGCTTTCGTGGGTGAATACCCACTTCCTCAGATGCAACTGAGGAAGTGGGTATTCACCCACGAAAGCTCATGCTCCAAAACGTCTGTTAGTCTATAAGGTGCCACAGGATTCTTTGAGTCCTAGTAATACATTCTGTGCTTTTTCATATGCGCTTTTTTAATAAAAAAACAAACATTAAATTTGTTGGTTGCTAGCATTGAGCATTTTAGAAACTGTAAAAGAGAGGAGACATTACAACTAATCAAATGAGAAACTATGACCAGTAAAAACCAGCATTTCCCTTCCCTAATCAAAAAGCCATCAAATGTCAAAGTGAGCTTATTGAAAGATGGATTCTCACTTTGCACCTAATCCTCGTCAGCCCCATCTGCAAAATGCTGCTTGATTGCTTTTATGGGAGCTCCTGTGAACTACTCAGTATTCCAAAGGCACGGGCATTTTGTACCTGCAATCATTAGCTCTAGTACTGGATGAGAGACTTGAAATATTGATGTACACACTTTCTCAGACACTTTAACTCTTTATAGTATACCTTGGTCAAGTCAAAAGGCTACAAAAAGCAAAAGATATGAAACCACAGTTCACAAGGGCAGAGGAATCCCTTTTTTAAAGAAATATATGGCTTCAATATTAGAAAACATCAACAATTCTAAAACAAAAAATTAATATTGATATTGTTTAATATTTGTAAGGCTTCCTCCATATGAAAGAGCCTTTTTATTCACTGTGATCTTGACTTCAAAACAGAGCTACATATTTCAGCAGTAGCAGAAAAGGTCAGGGGTTATAGGATGGGGCTCAGCACCGCCTACTAAGGTTGTGCAATGCTTCTGATTACAAGACTTTGTTTACCAAACGTTAACCATTCAGGCTGGAATTTTTCATGCTGGGTGTCTATTTCATGCTAAATCTTTCTGCAAAATTTCAGCCAAAACAGTTGAGCTGTTTCCAAGAATGAGGAAAGGAACTGAGGAGTCAGGGGCAACAGATGTGGAGCTGAGTATGGGGATAGAATTGGATGGTCAAAGACACGTGGACAAGAAGCTGGAGAGAGCAGGGGACTAAGGAGGAATATCAGGACAGAGGTAGTGGGAATGGGGGTAACTGGAGGTTAAGGTGGGGGAAATAGACATATACAATGAGAAGCTGGGATGGGAAAACTGGGACTAGCTGAGACTTGAACTGGATAGACAAGGAGACTAGGATGAGGAGCCAGGAGTGAGGAAGAGAGAGAACTGGGACACGGTCAGGTTGGAGGGAACCTGTGGCCACTAGAGCAAACTCCCATCCAGAGCCTGGAATGGAATTCAAGATTTCTGAGTCTCACCATTTCTTTGGTGACAGCAAATATCTGTGAAAGGGAGCAGCAAAGTGTCCAGTTCATCTCTTTGCTGGTCCAAATAGACGATGACATTCTATTACTGCTATCAGTTCTCCTTTAGCACAAGTGGCAGAGGTCTGTTTGGACGATCTAAAGGTTTTAATCCTGTTGATGAACAATGTGGGTGCCACAATGATACCACATGACAGAATTTCAGTTTTTTACTTAGCTTTTTCAACAACTTAGGAAATTATACACAGAAAACTACATTAAAGGAACATTATGGTTGTAAATTCAAGCACTCAAAAGTTAATATTTGATCAAACATTATGTGATCATTTAATCAAAGAGTGTCTTATAATGCATATGCACAGCGAGGTCAAGTTAAGATTGCAAAGACAACCTTAATTCTAGTATTTCTTAACTTGAGAGTATTTGACTTTAACACCTTAATAATGTTCTTTTAACATAGTTATTTTGGTGGGTATATAAAGGTACCATAATGAGAAACCTCACTGCTCCACTCTGCTGAAAGTGTCCAAGTTTTAAAGTGACATTTGGTACTGATAAGCAGTAATTTAGTGAAAGACATTTTGTGGCTGCAATCTTTCACTGGCCTTGTCTACACTTGCATGGAATTCCAATGGAGGTAGCAACACTGGCAGTGCTAGCAGAAGCTGGGGACACAGCGGTGGTAACCTATGATGCCTAATTTTTTAGTCATGATGACACGGTGGTAACACTAAATCCTGTCTACATTAGCATTTGCACTGTTGCTATCACCAGTGGAGTTGCACCACTGCAAGAATTGTAGATTTTCTCCCTAAAATGCTAGGGTAAATACAGTCTGACCATGAAAGAACTAATCTGTCATATAAAATCATAATATGCGAAACCATGAAGTAGGTCTTTTGGATAGGTATTTATTGACTTCTTACCTCATTTGGTGGAACAGCAGCAAAAGGCTTGATGATAGCAGCCAATGGAATCTGAGCTTGTTTGGCCATATCAGAAGAGGATGGGAAGCAGTAGGCAGTACATCGAATATAACGAGGGCTGGCATTGCCTAAAAGAACATATTATGAGATAGGGTGGATTGATTTAAATCAAAGCAATTTAAATCATGATTTAAATCAACAAGAAGGAAACCTTGATTTAAATAATGAATTTTAATTGTGTTCTGAATTTGCACTTTTCAGTTATTTTCTCAAAGAAAAGTTGATTTTCATTGCTTGGTAAGAATTAGAACATTTGATTTTCAGCTAAATGTAGCCTTTACATAATTGTGGAGCTTCTTTTTGCTAGCCAGGAGGATAAACTGTATCTATACACATTTTACTAGATGATGACGAACATTTTACTTGCTATTAGTGTCAAAATAGCATTTTATTTTTTTATTAAATAAAGCTACACTAAATGTAATGAATATGTACAAAAAGTTTATCAAAACTTGTTTTGCATTTAAAAATTATTTAGTAAACAAAGTGCTATCCGTAGTTAGTGAACGGAACTGTTACTGCTTACCACGTCCTGTAAGATTTTAGAACTAGTAGGTCTCCCCCTTCATGCATAGGTTAGAAGAGGAAAACAAGCTTTCCTGCTTTTTTCCAACTTCCAACTGATTTCTTAACTTTGAATAAACTAATCATTGAACTGAACTAGTTGAATAAATTGAAATAAAAGAAAACATTCTCCCTGCACCTGGAAAAAGACGCTACTGCTGGGTTAGCACTTCAACAAACTCTAGTTCTACGTGCTCAGCCAGTGACTTCCAGCAATGGTTTGACTTTCTTTGAAACTTGGCAAATGTGTTGCTTGAATTATTTTTAACTAGAATTTAAACCATTTTAACAGATTATAAGAAGTTGTGATCTGAACATAGGTTTCAATTTCAAATTTAATTTTAAATAGGTTAATTTTTAAAAAACAACAACCCTGTATTCAAAATTTTAAAAAATCCAATTTTTTTTTTATTTAAAAAAAGTCATTGATTCTTATCCACACAGTGGTTATAAGAGAAAAAAAAAGACAAGAATGCAAAGTGACAATTCAAATGTAAACACTGAACATAATATAAATACACTAGCAAAAGCTTCCTCCTCTTCCCATGTGAGCTTCTGCATACTTTCCTCTCATGGGCTATCAGCCCACTACACCTCTTCCTCATAGGCTTTCCTCACTGTTTCAGAGAACTAAAGATATTTAAAGTTCATTGGGGCAGGAACCTTGTTTTCTTTCAGTACTTGTCAGTGTCTTCCACACATATGTTGCTGTATCATTAATAATTATTCCTGGCATGAATACGCTATTGATGCTCTAGTAGAAAACATTCAGTGTGGCAATTGTGGCTAGGATCTCAAAAGGAATCCTATGGAGCTGGGCTCCCAAAAGCCAGTGAAAGTCAATGGGAGCTAGGCATCTCACTCTCAGACTCCTTTTAAAAGTTCAGCCTGAAACTGTACTTAGTTATTTGGAACACACTTCTTTGCTTAAAAGACAGTCTCTCCCTTCCCCTCCCTCCCTGCCCTCCAAAAAGCGGAAGAATATGTAGTTATACATTTTACCCAAGCAGACTTTATCCAAACACAGATAAATGAATGCTGAGCTAATGGCATCACAAATTTAATTTACATGAGGGAGAGTCTTATATTGAGTTATAACACGCACAAATTCTGCCATCGCAAAATGCGTGTGGAAGTTAAGATTAGCGATCACTCTACCTGGGGGACCAGCAGATTGCCAAGAAGGAAACAGCTGGAGCTACACAAACAAGAGGAAAAACTGAACCCAGAGACTGAGCTTGTACTCTGACCATATAGTTTGAGCCTCAGGAATAGAAATGGACAGTATATCACAAGTTCAACTTGGCAAGTGTCAGTTTTTTAACCTTATATTCCAGCACGGACGCACCAGTGAGTCTGCATGATTCCTTTAATCATTACTTTCCCTGCACAGGGGGAGCTGAAGCGGATTCCTTAATTAATTAGAAAAAATCCTCACAGCTATTCCCACTATTTTATACAACTAAACTACTCAAATATTCTATTTCAAAAGAAAAGATTTACTAAAATTTTATTCATATTTCATAGTTGAAGCTTATTCTTGTAACTGAAATACGCTTATTATAAACCACAACAGTTTTGGGGAAGGATACTGCGTATATTCCTTGACAATGTCCTGCAGCACATGGAAAGCCAGCCAGGTTACCCCTCAAATGCAGAGCTTTTAGAGTGTGCAACTCTTGGTATGAAGTTAAGTAATTCTGAACTATGACATGAGTTTAAGTGTGGATTGTAGGGCTCAGGGTTGCTATTACTCTCAGGCTTTTTTGACTGTGTTATTAGGAAAAAGGATTTGCTCAGGTGACTCCTGTCAGGTTAAAGGTTCTGCTTGGAGCTCACAACTACGTTTATCTTTCCACTCTAGATGCTATGCTGTTTTGTTATGAAGGAGCTGGCAGTACTAAGGGCCAGATTCTGAAAGGAGCAGAACACTCCAGAATTCTCACTGCCTATACTGGAGGAGCTGTCAGCCACTCAGCCTCTGCTAGAGCAACAGCCTCAAAGAGCACAGCAAGGCCATGATCCTGCAAACACTTTGGCATATGTATAATCTCAGTGAAGCCAAATGTTAACAAAGTCAATGGGAGTATTCAGGAATGTAAAACTAGGCATGTGCTTATGGTGTGTATGCAGGGCTGAGGTATAAAGATCCTCAGTTAACACTGGTACTCAATATTTCCATGTTACAAGCTTGCATTTTTCTCTCTCTCTCACTATTTTGTTATACACAATACTGCCATAGAAATACAGTAACAGTGACTGAATTGCTCTGAACTATTAACATTTAGTATTGTCATTTCTCTTCCATGTTATCTTAACTAGTAGGGATAAAAAGAACAATTAGCAATGTTTTACAGACACAACAGAGACAATGGAAATGAAGGCACATTAAGGACACACTGAATGGGTTTTGCCTTTTATTTATGGCACAAGCGTCTAATTAGTATATATCTTTTCAAAAGTGCTGAGCAACCATATATTCCATTGAAATTAATAAGAGGTTCAGGAGCTCTCGGCATTTTTGAAAGTCATGCCACCACCTTTGACTAGGTGCTTAATTATGGGTTTGGGAGCATAATTTTAAGCAACCAAATTTGAAAATTTCAGTTGATAATTGTTTTTTAACTTCATTTTAACTAGTAAAAAACCCAAAGTGATTCCACAAATAGTTACCTTGATCTTGGATCACACAATCTGTGGTGACAAGAGGAGGAACTTGGCCTCTGATGTTTGTAGCATAGATTTGACCTCCTCTGGAAGCCTTATCATTTTCAATTACTTGAATCTGAAGAATCAGTAATAAAAAAAAAAAACAACATGGAATAGGGTAGACTATGAATTTCCTCAATTTCATTCAGAGTTTACAAGTAATGCCCACCCCAGGTAACCCTATTATCATTCATTATCTATAGATGTGCATTGTAGATAAGGAGTATATTGTAGCATGTATTGTCCAAAGAGGATTAAAAACAATAATATACATATATCTATGTCCATAACTGTTTTATGCACCTTCTTAGTTCCTATTTGCCTAGGGTTGAACTTTGTCACAGTAGACCTGGATAATGGACAAACCAAGAATGTCAGACAGTCAATGCTCAATTCCCTCTTCTACAGGAAAACTCTCAGGAATGGACTAATGGGGACGCAATCTCAGCAAAGTTCTCCACTAAAAGGAGAGACTTTTCTCCCTGAATAACAAACAGCAGAAGAGTCAAGCTGGCAGGTCTTCTACAGCCAGCAGCTGCCTCCAGGAGGCAAATTGTCATGCTGGGTGAAATTGTAAATCTGCCCCTGGGATGGATACAGAAATGAATAGCCCCTTGAGGCCATAATTAGCATGATAAATTGCTTCTTCAGCCCCATCTAAAATACAAAACTGGGACCAATTTAACTAAAGGTGTTCTGTTGAACAGATTTAGTGAAACTGGAGAGTTGTGTGTGGACATTCTTGCATTTATTTAAGCCTGGTTTATAGCAGTTTAGCTTGCACCTGAAACTTAACTGCGGTTGAGAGACTCATGAAGTCTCTGTCAGACAGTAGAGATCAAGGCAACTACATCAGGATAGAGCCCACTGGCTGTTATTTAAAAGATATTTCCAATACATTGGGAAAAATCACGGGGGCAAGTACCATTTTGAACCTTTCCCAGTGTAACTGACTCTGTCCCTTTAAATGGCTACATTTCTGTATTGCATTTTTAGCTTGCTTGGCTTCCTCTCTACTCTTCAGCTTGTGTACCTATTGCTAGCTGCTTGCATAAAGGGAAAACAAATTATTTACTCCAAAAAAAGTCCATTGACTGAAGAAACTGAACCTTTTTCAGACTGAACCCTGTAGAAAACGCATGTAAACTGCACTCTCAAGAGTTAACTGACATAAATATATCATTATTCTTGGAACTAGTTGTTGACAAAGTACAGATGCTGCATTTCATAGATGTTTTCAGAGCACAGATGAATCTTGTAGGAAATTCTAAACATTGGCTATACATAAAAAAGCATTTAGCTGGCAACACTGTTGTAACTTTATATTATAAACATAACACACACGCACAGATATTTATCCCTCATTTTCAATTAGATCGTTGCCCTTTACAGTCACTGAACCAGATCTCTTTTCTTTTAAAGATGTAGTTCTGATCCTTACTATGCTGCTAAAACAAACTAACAACTTCTTTTTAACATTGCTGTCACTGTCAAGTTTGTTTATTCTCCTAGGGTAACTGAAACAAGACATCAGATTATTCCAGGGATATTTTTTAAGATAGAATTCTAACATGTTATCCTGCTTTATAGGAAATGGTGAGATGACTTATCTACTAAAGGAAATGCCTACACTTACAAGTCATAAAAACACTTAATTTTTACATAATAGTTTGTCACACCTAGTTACATCTGAAGTGAGCAACAGAGAGCCCTTTCCCTCAAGGTTCCCTCTCTCCAGTGTCAACTGTTACACATCATCTTCATCCATGCCTGAAGACCACCAAACAGAGTCTGAACTGATCAAAGGAGTGGCCTTACCCTCCTGCCCCAGCAGCTATACCCTATTTCATGGAGTATTAACAATATATTTCTTTATTGTAAATTCTTCCTTACACATAATGGAAAACATACATGAGATTCCATGGACACATAGTTAATAGCGCGGCTGTCTGTCCACTGGTGGCTCCGGGGTCACGTTTTCATAAGTGCCTAAAGTCCAGATCTTCAAAGGTATTTAGGCTCCTAACTTCCAGTGCAAGCTAGGCATCTAAATCCTTTGAGAATCTGGGTAACAGGGACTTCTGAGCACGAGTCCCATTGACATTCAAGCAGGACTTGTGTTCCTAACTGACTTAGGTGCTTTTGAAATCACACCCTTTAACATTTTTGAGCTAATAGATATATGTATTTAAGTCCAAGACAAAATATTACAAATATTTCAATAGCACAAATGTGCAAAAGAGGGAATTAGCAGTTCAGTCTACTTCAAATTTCTCGAAGATGTTGAGAAGTAAAGAACTAGAACAACGTAACAGTAATACAACGCAACTATATCCAATGCAAAAAAAGTATTCCTCCTTGAACTAAGTGCAAGCTATTTTTAATAAGATAGGCACAATGGCTGTTGTCAGAATGCTCATGGAATGCATCTGCAATCCTTGGAACACCAAACTCAAGTCCTCAGTGGAATTTATCATTCATGTCTCAATGGTTCTTACAGTAGTGCTACGACCTCAAAGTGTATGCCAGTAACAGAAACAATTGTTTTACAATATTAATTTATAATGGAGCCCAGAGATACTATTTGAGATTCAGAAAAAAAATTAAATTAACTCTAATCTAGTATGCAATCAAAGGTGACAAAAGCAGCAACTTGCTATCTACGAAATCTTACTTGTCAATAGGCTTAGTGGAAAAATAATCATTGTTCACTGTGATTCGCAAGGTGTTCCTAAATATCTTCTACTGCACACAGAACAGAAAGACTTGTTTATAAACATGCTATAGACAGCCTTACTACTACAAGTGCCTAATTTAACAAGAGTGGTTTGAGTACAGGACCATGAAACCCCAAGTTTTAATCTTGATTCCTATATTTCTCTGCTCTTCAGCCAGTCACTTTTCTGCCTCTTCTTTCACCATACTTTCAGAGTTGTGGTCAGCATAGGTGCCTGAGCTGGAGCCCCACTCAAACACAGGGCTGCACTCTGTCACCTAACAGCATATCCTCAGCAAAGGCTCCTCAGCTTTGGAACTTGTTTTCCCACCCCTCACTTCCCCCTTCTCTGGTCCAATATTGTCCTCAGTTTGTTGGCTTGCCCAAGCAAAGGGAGTCTAGGACGATTCTGGAGGAAGAACATAAAAGAGGAGAAATGTGTTCAGTTGCTGTCTTCTGAGTTACATTAATGGTAGGGCAGAAGGGAGCTCCTGAAGTAGTTTATTTGCATAGCTGTATTATTAAAAAGTGTCAAAAAGCAAAGAATAGATGCTCCTTTTTTATGGAAGGTCAGTAAAAACTGTAAGTACATAATATATAAAATTGGGGAACTAATAGTCCAGTTAGCTGTGCAAGGTCAGATTCCACAGGGCTGTTGTCAGTAACAGTGGATAGTTAAAGAGGTCTCTGAACATAAAGCATTTCTAGATGAGTGTGAAATCTTATTAGCAATTAGTGGCTGAGTAAATAATTTATTGTAATAGGGGAGATGACCAGCCAAGAGATTAAATACAGTTCAAAACTTTTTGTACATTTTCCTTAACATGCAAGGCCTCATTCTGATCTCACTCAAATACATGTAAATAAAGAGTAACTCCACTGTCTTCAACAGTGTAAAAGAAAGGGAGGGGGGGAGAAGAGAATCAGGCACGTAGCAGAAAAGTTTTCCTAAGCCATTTTAATTCAACAATAGAATAGGCCTGTACATCCTACTGCTTCATTGTCCATCATTTACAGATCCCCATTGATGCTTTGGATGATTTTTCCAATCCTCTGGGCATTTAGTTCAAATGACAGTATTTCAGATACAATTAAAGTTGTAGATCTTCCTGGAATAACAGGAGATGGTGGTTTATTTGAAAGGTTTGCGAGTAGTAATTAATCATAGAATATCAGGGTTGGAAGGGACCTCAGGCGGTCATCTAGTCCAACCCCCTGCTCAAAGCAGAATTGTGTGTATGAATCCCTGGGAACAGATCAGGTGTTGCTGAAGGGAATTATACTGTAATATTACAGAGAAGCCACATTAAAAAAAAGCAATGAATTAGAGTAGAAAGTCTACACTCATTTTCTAATAAGATTCATGGATATTTTCCAAAAATGGCACTAAAGCTACACACGGCTGCCACTTAATCTAGAAGTGACAACATAATTAAAGAATTCTGTTACATTATGAACATATTCTACGAGCCACGTGGCACAGCACATTTTAGAAGTCTAAAAAACCCAACAACATAAAAATACAAAGTTAGCTTTTATATTTCTTTGTAACAATCTAATATGAAAGCATTCATTATAAACTAAACACAATATTACTTACAGGGCTTGGGATGGAGTCAGGATCAAGCTTCCTCTGTTGTGGACCAGCAAGCTGTCCTGGACCCCCAGGAAAGGCACCAGAAAAAGAGTGCTGAGAGCCTGCCATCTGAGGGCCATAGTTGGCTGCAGAATTACAAAAGCCCATTCATCAAATTTGAAGTGTTTAAACACTGTCATGAAGCTCTTACATTGTTCCATCCAATATCTAGACATTTTATCTTGCCATACAAATCTTACTAAAATAAAATATAGCGTATTTCCCACTTCCTGCAAAATGTGCTTTCTTTGTGGGAGAGGATGGAGACATGGAAAGAGAAACTCTTCCTTAAATAGTATTTATGAATATTAAAAAAAAACAAACCCCCTCCCCCCCTTTGCAGCTCAGTTTCTCCCCTCTTCCAAAAAGGGAGAGAAAGTAGTTGTATAATATGATATACCTGAATTTTGCATCAGGCCTTAACCCGACTTCTAGTTTTGTAGATACAGTTTTACAAGTGCAATTAAAAGCACCTGCACTTTTATACCCAGGATCCATTGTTTGAAGGATAAGTCTAAAATTAGGCATGACACGTATGGGTACCAAAGTCCCTCCTGCATGTGGCTGCTGTGGTGTAGTCGGCAGTGCCTCCCATGACTGATTAGGGCAGTGGTCCCCAACACGGTGCCCGCCCACTGGGGCATTTATGTGCGCTTGCCTACTGACAAAGGAGCGCTTCCGCCAGACAACCTGCAGCTGAGGAGCATGGCCGCTGGACAATCAGCTGCCAAAATGCTGCCACAAAGCGGCAACACCAAGAAGCATCACCGCCGAAATGCCGCTGCTTCTCAGCAGCATTTCAGCGGTGACACTTCTTGATGACGCCAGTTCTCGGCGGCTGGTCGTCCGGCACCCGCCACACTCTTTTGGGAACATGAATATGCTATTGCAACAGAAAGTTTGGGGACCACTGGTTTAGGCCCTACATATCAAAAGTGAAACTGCACCTTTAGTTTCAGCTTTACTCTTGAGACGGCAGCAGTTCTAATGCACAATATTTAATGCATGTTTTTTAATAAGAAATCAAATGTCCATCTTTACCATGCTGTGGATGATACCCAGGCATTGGAGGTTGTCCTGGAAGTTGCTGCAAGTTGGCATTTGGGGGTACAGATCCAGGAATCCCATCCTGCATGGCCATTGGAGGCAGTGAGGGTGGAGTACAAATGCCATTCATATTATTGGCTGGTGCTGGAGAAATCTGAGACCCAGGTGGCAAGGCCATTTGCTGCTGTGTTGGTGGTGGTGGTGGACATGGACCTTGAAAAGATGTTGGAATCCCAGAAGGTATGTGAGAACTCTGAGAAGCACCAGGACCTGTGCAAGAACATTACTGTTATACATCCAATGATCTGAAAATTATAACATACTAACAATCATTTAATATTATTAGTTGCTAATATATTTTCAGCGTATGTATGAATACTGTAATTTAATCTGAGAGTGCCTCTAAAGCAGAGGTGGGCAAAGTGGCCCGCGGGACCATCCTGCCCGGTCCTTGAGCTCCCGTCCGGAGAGGCTAGCCCCTAGTCCCTCCTCCACAGCCTCAGCACCCCATGCTGTCAGCGCTCTGGGCAGCAGGGCTGCAAGAGCCACCAGGTGTAGCGTATTAAGTTGCTCCCTGTAGGAATGTGCTACTTACGGAGCACCAGGACTGGCAGCCAGAAGTAGTACACCGTAAGTAGGAGAAACAGAGCAGTGTAAAACTTATACCTTCAGTAGACTAAAGAGTATTTAAGGTCTACATGTAACTGAGAAGGGAATGGCAAAAAACTATTTTCTACACAATCATTTTCAAGGGCAAGCTATTAACAGTAACACAAATCAATGCTTTTTGACTAGTCTGAAACATTTCACAGAAGTATCATAAAAATAGTGGACCAAATCTAGCCCTGTGCATAGCAGGCATAACATCACTGTGCATTTGCACTCTCAACACACCAGGGGTGAATTTAATCTGTTAGACTAAGGAATATTTTAAAAGGCACCCATCTTTGTGATTAATTGCACAAACCAAGGGCAAGATCCTCAGTTAGAATAAATTGGTTTCATTTCATTGGAGTCAGCAACTAGTAAAGACAATGGAGTGATGCCGAACTTATGCTATCTAGGGATCTAATCCTGAATTTGGAAGGTTTTATCTGGTATTATACCACCATGTAGTTGTCCTCAATCTCAATTTTAACACATTCATCCTTCTAAACAATGCAGGTGACAGTCAAAAAAACAAAATAAGACACACAAACAGAGATGGGAGCCCAGTCCTCCTTTTATTCAAGTCAATGGTAAATTCTAAACTGATATGAATTAGATCAGGCCCTAAGTTTGCATTTTGTAACTTTCAGTAGGTCTACAGAACCAACCAATTGAAGTCAATGGGAGGTTTGCATACACACTAAATTTAAACTACTATTAAAAAATAATAAACACACAAAACTCAACAAATCTTTGCTAGAAATAGAACAAAGTACTATCAAAACAGAAAGATCCCCCTGAAAGCTGGGAAACAGTACTGTGGTTGAAATTTATGAACAGTGGGCATGACATGAGCAACAGAGTCAAAGAGCTCAAAAACTAATGTGAGAGTTGATATTTCAACAAGAACCCAGTGGTAGCTCCAGTACAGTTGAAAACACATTTAGTGACATAATAATGAGAGTTATTTTATATTATCAGCAAAAAGAACAGAAGTACTTGTGGCACCTTAGAGATTAACATTTATTTGAGCATAAAATAAAATGAACTAACAAAATTTATTTATTTGTTTCTAAGGTGCCAAAAGTACTCCTGTTCTTTTTGCGGATACAGACTAGCACGGCTGCTACTCTGAAACCTCTCATTATTATGTGATCCCTAATTGTATTAGCACAGTATTTCTTATATGATCCCAATATAATCCTCATTCCAGAGGAACTTTATCAACTTGAATAGGTAAGAAAATACATGCACTTTCTTATTGTCATAGAGCCAAATTCTCCACTCCTAAATAGAGCAAAACTCCCAATGACCCAAGTTCTGTTTGATGAAAGGCCACAGAATTTGGCTTATGATCATAACATAGCATAATTAGAAATTTTATTTTGTAACTTCTTGGATCCCTACTTCATCCAGAAAATGATTTTACAACAGATATTTCCTAAAACTCCCAGAGTTCAGGCCCCAACACGGAAGGACTGAGACATACATTCTTGGAACTCACAAAGCTTGCTTGCAAATGAAAGTCTTTCATTTGCATGCCACGGTAGAAAACCACACATCTATGTAGTTGTCTCCTTGCACACACCCAAAATTTGCAGAATCAAACATTTCACACAGGTGTCTTGTAAAAAGAGAATAGGCACCAACATATGAAAATGTGGACCTTAGCAACTAATTTGCTTTGATAGATTTTGTTCTACTTTGCACTCAAGTTTTGGGGGGGTAGGTTGCTATTGTAGAAATCAAATTATCAAAGTTTTAAAGATATGCCTAGAAGGGTATCACTCATTCTCTTCCAGCGCAAGTAAAACGAATGCATATGGGAACTTTGCAGCAAGCACAGAGGTTGGCACAAGGACTCAAAGAGGTTCCCTATAAAAAGGTGCTATTACTGTAAAAAACACAAAGGGGTTAGCTGCTGATTACCTTTCTAATGTCATAAAATTCATGCCTATGTTATCTGCTTTCAGAAACAAGTCTTTTAAAAGCAGGATGTAACTGAACTTCATCACTGGAAGCGAAGTCTGTGTACTGCTATGGTAGTGAATTATTCAACCCCATTATTAATTACTTGTACATCAAACTAAAGTGCAGGTCTACCCTGAAAAGCAACTGCAAAAAATGACAAAAGGAATCCTATTATTACTGTGTCCCAGTAACTTCAGTTCAAATTTTCTTGATTTACAAATAAAAAAAAAAAAAAAAAGAGTTTTTTTCTAATTGGCAGCACTACAATTCACCCTGGGATCTGAAAGTCAAGCTGGGCTCTTTCACTCTCAAAATACCATTATTGGTAAAAGATTCTACAGGCCAAATTCTGATTTCATGCAACTATGCAATGTAACTGTCTTCAAATTATGCCATCTGTTACCTCTGTGCAACACCATTGCCTTCAGCCTGGGTGCACAGTTGTAAATGAGGGCACAATAAAGCCCTTAAGTAGGACTTTGTTAACAATTCTGATGATGTTATGCAAGCAAGAATAGAGTCCAGCTCACTCCTCTCACAGCTGTGTTCATTCTACAGTGTTAATGGGAGTAAAGACTTAATACACTCTAAAGTGAGCAGCTATGACTTTCAGTACATCCAGGGAGCATATCTGTTGAGTTACCTTTTTTTAACAGTCACTTTCAAAGACGAACCAAACTTTAAAAAGACACGTTTCTAAAATTAGTCTCAATATCCATTAGTGGGAATAGCAATCAAATACCAAGACATGCTGATTTAACATGCAGTATTATGGAAATATCTAACACAAAGAATGCTTGATAAACAGTAAGGTGAAATTTTTAAAAGTTCATAGTGTTGTCCCAACTCTATTTCTACAGAAGTCAATGGGAATTTTACGATTACCTTTAATGACATAACAGCACAGTTAAGCTAGCACTCAGCACTTTTGAAAACTTCAGGCTAGATCATTGGTTTTCAACTTTTTTCATTTGCAGACCCCCTAAAAATGTTCAAATAGAGGTGCAGACCCCTTTGGAAATCTTAGACAGTCTGGGGACCCCCTGGAGTCTGCGGACCACAGGTTGAAAACTACTGCCCTATATGGTTCTTATAAGAGCATGTATAGGTAGAACCACTTGAAGGAGCAGGATGAGACTGACATTTAGGAACCTAAGTAACAATGCTCCACACGGTGGTCTCAAAGACCAATCTACAGTTTACTTTTGATTTATTTAAGAATATTAAAAAAATCAAAAAAGAGATACATTGTTGGCTCTTTCATCATATTTTACTAATAGCTTTAGGTGATGAAAATGGATAAATGATAACACAACCATTACCATAGTTATTTATCTGCAGGCTGCTGAGCTGATTAGCCAGTTGTGTTGTGGATGAAGAGGATGCACTATTTGGATAGGATGGCTGTGACTGAGGGCAGTACGGGGGATAGGAAGGTGCTGCATTGTTGCGAGGTGAAGGGCCTTGAAACCTGAAAAGAGAAATTAATTTATGTTATATAAAAAAATCATCTCAGCCAATCACAACCCAAAAAGTCTAATATCTCCTCACAAATGACACTGAAACCACTGACTATAAGGGCCAAAATTACAGAAGAATCTCCTCAGATTGTCCCCACACAAAGTATATTTTTATTACAACAGAAATGGAGTGCACACAGAGGAAACAGTGTGCCTATACAGAAAGCAAATATTCATTTGCACACCTAATTAGGTATTAGAAGCAATTAAACCTGAGGGGATCTGTATGTAAGATTTTACTGGTGCAGTTTTAGATGTTCTTTTGAAATTCTGAACCCAAATGTCAAATTATCTGCTCACTTGTCCACCTGCGGGGGAAAAGGGGACAGCCTTAGTTTTGGGTGGATGAGGAAGATTCCTACTGTATTAGCAAGGGGAGAGTTTGTATGTGTATCAGGTTGCGGGGGAGAGGAATAATGGGGGAGAGCTGAAGAATCTTTGTATGCGGAGGAAAGAGGAACAGCCTGTGTGTGCGAAACAGTGGGTGCTGTTCTGGTCTTCTAAACTGTTCTGACCACACTTCACCTCTGAACATGAAGGGACCTCTCTTTCCTTTAAGTGAAATATAACTTTGTTTTCTTGCTATCTTGTTCTATTTTGTCCTGAACTACAATACCAGTTCTTTCTGATGTGAGAATATGTGCAGTACATAGGGATAGGATAAGGATATAGTACATAGCACACAGCGGATGAAGTAAAGGACTGAAAGTCAGGCGGTGTAAGTTCTAGTCCTGTTATCACCACTGACCTGCTGTGAGACATTAGGTCAGTCACCTCACTAGCCCCTGTCCCTCATTCCCCTCCCATCCTTTGTCTATTTACACCACAAGCTATTCAGAGCAGGAACTGACTCTCACTAAAAGTGTTTGGGCATGGTACAATGGGGCTCTAATATGAGCTGGTGCCTTTAGATTCTACCACAATACTAGCAATAACAAACTTCCTAATTTAGATATCTAACTAAAACACACACAAATACATTTTTATTTAAAAGAAACTATTGATTATATATATATATATATATATATATATATATATATATATATATAAAATCTGGATGACAACTAAAATAGAAATGTGAAGACAGCAGTAGTTTGACTCACTGATGTCTAAGACATTGCTGCTAGACAGCACCAAATTAATAATAAAACATGCAACCCAAAATAGTTACAGCTAAGAATTTAGAAACTTACCATACAGGTTTTTTGTTTGTTACTCCTTGAAAGCCATTTTATTCAAGCTATTTTCATTTTTTTCTATGGCACCTACATATATATTTTTATCTATAACTATACAAACTACAAATTACGTTACTGAACCACTCTATGGTCAATTTTCTCCATCTTCATATCTCTTCTTCCACATTCTCCTTCTTATCCCTCCCGCCATCTTCATTTTATCCTTTCCCTATTTCATTTTACACTCTTCTTGTTCCACTCATTCCTGTAACCCTTTCTCCTCACTCTGCTTTCCCCAAACATCCACCAAAGCTCACCAAACATCAACCTTCCTCTCCAAAGTAAATCACAGGACTTATACTAAGAGAAGGCAGCCACCAGCCTCCAAGAAGTTGACAAAGCCTCATTATATCTTTAGGGCATCCTGTTCAGTTTTGTCTGTGATGTTGGAAGCTGGTTAAAGAAACTGCTAAGCAGGCAAACTGAATATTGATGCACAGACATGCACAAGCTTCTACTCTCTATTAGCTGGTAACTGATGTAATGCATTCATCATTATATGACAAACCAAGAGGTTCTAGTCATAAGAAGAAAACTTGATACAGAAAATTAATGTAATTTCTATAACAGATGGTATTTCTAACACCTGTTTGTTGCCTTTGTCTCCTCCAAGTAGAGGAGATAAAACGGTGTAATAACAACAACGCTTTTCTCAGTGCTGGTTCACTTTCTATTTCTACATTTCTAATCAGACATAGAAAAAAAGGTCAAAGGTGATTCTCTACTCAGGGAATATATCCTACATAAAGGTTGTATGAAACACCTGGTCCAAATTATTCCTCAGTCTACATTAGATAGTTACTTGATCCAGGAATCCAAAGATCAGTGTTTTCCCCCAGTGAATCAGATTTACACTTCTAACCCCAATAGCCATTCCAGAACACAACATTCATTTGAAACAGCTGGTCTGACTTGTTCCTCTGAAAAGCAGAATGAACTATTATACAATAATGAACATGAGAAGTCTATTGGTGCCCAGCATGGATGTATTATTGCAAGAAAAAGGACAAAAGCCAGTTGCCGTCAATCGCCTAAATATACCAATAGCCCAGCACCTGTAGCATATTAATATGCACAGTGAATAAATTATTGCTATTACAATAAAGCTTTTAATTGCAATTTTTTTAATACAAAAATTTTTAAACTATAATCTTGGGTTGTTTATGCAACCTATGCTTCCACCTTAAGAACAGTTCCAAACAGAAGTTGGGAAAAGAAGAATAGGTCCTAGTTTACTTGAAAATTTACTAGGGCTGTCAAGTGATTAAAAAAAAAATCAAAAGTAAAAAAATTAATTGTGATTAATCGTGCTGTTAAATACAATAAAATAATACAATACAAATAATACAATAATACAATACCATTTATTTAAATATTTTTGGATGTTTTCTACATTTTCAAATATGTTGATTTCAATTACAATACAGAACACATTGCTCATAAAGTACATTGCTCACTTTATATTTATTTTTGATTACAAATACTTGCACTGTAAAAAACAAAAGAAATAGTATTTTTCAGTTCACCTAATGCAAATACTGTAGTGCAATCTCTTTACCGTGAAAGTTGAACTTACAAATGTAGAATTATGTATAAAAAATAACTGCATTCAAAAATAAAACAATGTGAAACTTTAGAGCCTACAAGTCCACTCAGTCCTACTTAGATAATGCTGTCTGCTTCTTGTTTACAATGTCACCTGAAAGTGAGAAAAGGCCTTCACATGGCACTGTTGTAGCTGGTGTCGAAATATATTTATGTGCTAGATGTGCCTAAGATTTATGGGTCCCTTCATGCTTCAACCACCATTCCAGAGGACATTCCTCCATGATGATGATGATGATGGGCTCTGCTCGATAACAATCCAAAGCAGTGCATGTTCATTTCATCATCTGAATCAGATGCCACCATCAGAAGGCTGATTTTCTTTTTTGGTGGTTCGGGTTCTGTAGTTTCTGCATTAGAAACTTTAAGACTTCTGAAAGCATGCTCCACACCTTGTCCCTCTCAGATTTTGGACAGCACTTCAGATTCTTAAACCTTGGGTAAAGTGCTGAAGCTATTTTTAGAAATCTCACATTGGTACCTTCTTTGAGTTTTGTCAAATCTGCTGTGGAAGTGTTCTTAAAACAAACGTGCTGGGTCATCATCCAAAACTGCTATAACACGAAACACATCGCAGAATGCAGGTAAAACAGAACAGGAAAAATACTATTCTCCTCCCAAGGAGTTCAGTTACAAATTTAATTAACGTTTTTTGTTTTTTTTAAACAAGCATCAGCAACATGGAAGCATGTCCTCTGGAATGGTGGCCGAAGCATGAAAGGGTATACAAATGTTTAGCAGATCTGGCACATAAATACCATGCACCACCGGCTGCAAAAGTGTCATGTGAACACCTGTTCTCACTTTCAGGTGACATTGTAAATAAGAAGTGGGCAGTATTATCTCCCGTAAATGTAAACAAGCTTGTTTATCTTAGCAATTGGCTGAAAAAGAAGTAGGACTGAGTGGACTTGTAGGCTCTAAAGTTTTACATTATTTTGTTTTTGAGTGCAGTTATGTAAAAAAAAACCCCTACATTTGTAAGTTACACTTCCATGATAAAGAGATCACACTACAGTATCTGTATGAGGTAAACTGAAAAATACTCTCTTTTGTTTATCATTTTTACAGTGCAAATATTTGTAATAAAAAATAATATAAAGTGAGCACTATTCACTTTGTATTCTGTGTTGTAATAGAAATCAATATATTTGAAAATATAGAAAAACATCCAAAAATATTTAATAAATTTCAATTGGTATACTATTGTTTAACAGTGGGATTAATCACAATACATTTTTGAGTTAATTGCAGGGTGAATAAAACTCTGATTTTTTTTTTATTTTTTAAAAAAATCATTTTTTTATTTAAATTGGATTGTTTTGATAAAATGCTTTTTGAGAAAAAAATTAAAACTATCTTTAGATAGGCTAAAATACATTATACCTCAAAGATATCATATCATGGAATAGGGATTATAAATTCTAATTCTATAATATGAGACAATATAGTCATGTAATGTTTAAGAAAAGTTTTGTAAATGAGTTCCAATAGATCATGGATTAGAGACCCAATCTTATGGGGCTCCAGGGGTATCTGTACAGATTATTTAGGTTAATCTTTCTATCTACCCAACAGGACTCAGTGCTCAGTCAGAGATGCTTAGTTTTGCAATTTTCAAACTGTGGATTTGTGTCTCCAGATAGAACATGCTTGTTAACAGAAAAAATGTTTTTAAATAAACAAACAACATATGGAGGTGAGAAATAACAGACCTCAACCCTATTGTCCCTCTGCACATTTGTGTACACCGAGAGTCAATCCCTTACCTCTCTCTAAAAGTGCAAAGTTTCAAAAAGTTCTATGAATAGAAGATTGTTGGGGGTGGAATAGATCTGGACAAGGAGATGAAGTCTGAAGATAAATGTGAGAAGGGAGGAACAGGCAGTAGAAACAAAAGTGAAACTATTTGAGCAGAATATTTCAGAAGTCTTGAGGTCTTTCTGAGTGAAGCCTTCACGGATTTGAGATCTACCATACCATTCTCTCACTAGAAGGGAAAACCTGTAATGGCAGCAGGCCATAAGAGAGACCTGGTTTGGGAATATTTTAATGAAGTTCCTCTATCTGTAAGGTAAGACAGGGATGTGTGCAAAATACAAACCGTGTAACAAAGAAATGCAAGACCTGTTTGTCCGACTGAAACAACATAATGAGAAGTGTTCCTTCTCAGGAGGAAGCTGCATTGAAGATGATGAAAGGAACATTCTGAACATGCAGGATCTTCAAGTTAGAAACTTTTTTATTTCATACATCTTCCTTAAAGACTGCCTGTCTTCCTTCTGGACTATTCTTGAATTCTTATGTTTGAGAAAAAAATACAGTTGTTACTCTATGGAACTATCACTTTAGATGCATTTGTGATAAAAAATAAATAGTTGAAATAGGCAGATCTTCCTTGTACAATTTCACTTTTAAAGTAGTACTGAGTGTCAGTGAACACGAGTAATACTAAATGAGCAGTATGGTAATAATAATGAATTGACTTATTTTGTTTAGGAGAATCCATCCTCAACATACAAGATTCTGAAAACCATCCACCTTCAAGATCACCAGCAGTTTCAGAGTTATCTGCCAATTACAGTGTTTCAGTCATGTCATGTATGTCACATAGCCACAGTAAATAGCCACCTGTAGCAAAAAGAAAAAAAATCTCCATCATCCAAAAACAACCACAGCTAAGTTTGTGACGAGAACCAGCAGATTACAAAAAGATATAATTGATGAAAAAATTGCCTGGTTTGTTTATGCAGCAAACTCTCCTTTCTGCATGACTGAGAACCCACACTTCATTAACAAGGTTCAGCCATTAAGACCAGGATACAGTCCACCCAACAGAGCAGATGTTGCATGCAAATTGCTGGATAAAGTGAATGAAAGAGAAATTGAGCAGGGTGCAAAAGGTCTAGAGGGTGAAATTGTTAACCTGAGTCTTGATGGGTGAAGCAATGTCCACAATAATCCTGTTGTATGTGTTTGTATGATAACAGAAGAAGGGAATGTCTTCCTTACAGAAACAATTGATACATTAGGAAATACACACACAGCAGAATACTTAACAAGAAGTAGAAGTAAAAGCTATAACAAACTGTGAAAAAAATTCAAATGTCTCCTACACAGCTTGGTCACCGACAATGCTGCAAATGTATCCAAGAAGAGAAGAAATTTAGAAGAAAGTCCCAAGATAATAACATATGATTGCAGTGCTCATTTGATGCACCTCCTAGCCAAAGACTTCAGTGTTCCAGAAATAAAGGCTAATGTTGAAATGGCAAAATACTTCGTAACAACCACTTTGCAGCAGCTGCTCTGAAAAACTGGGAGGAACCAAGCTAACTCTCCCACAAGACATGTGATGGAACTCAGTAGTGGACTGTTCTGAGCACTATATCAAGAACTGGCCTAATCTGATGACGGTTTGTGAACAAAATTATGAAAAAAAAAGATGGCACTGTCACAGCCAAAGTTCTGAACACTGGGCTTAAGAGAAATGTTGAATACATGCTGAGTACCCTGAAGCCTATTTCTGTAGCCTTGAACAAAAAGCAGGGAAATGGCTGTTTTATTGCTGAATCTGTTGAATTTAGAAGCAACTGAGTGAGATCTTAAAAAGAGAAATATGTAATGGCAGAGTTAAATTACAAGCAATAAAAAAACCAATGAGACAAGCACTATCTCCAGCTCATTTTCTTGCAAATATTGTCAATACTCGGGTACCGGGTCAAACCTTAACGGCTGAAGAAGAGGAGTTGGTTATGACATGGACATTCAGCAATCATCCCTTCATAATGCCAACTATAATACACTTCAGAGCTAAGGGTGAACCATTCAAGAAATATGTGTTTGCTGATGATGTTTTAAAGAAAGTCACACCAGTGAACTGGTGGAGGTCACTTAGCACTTGGATTCAGAACAGGCCTGCGCAACTTGTAAAGCGGCGAGGGCCATATTACTCCAAAGAAAACGGCTGAGGGCCGAAACTTCCCAACCCTGCAAACACCCCACCTCAGGACCGCCCAGCCCTGTGGAAACAAACCCTCCTTCCCCAGCACGGCCCCACTAAAACAGCTGTGGGCCAAAAAGGAAGGCTGGGGTTGGGGAGGTGATACTTTATTTTAAATCAACCAGGGGCTCCCAGCTGAAGAGGTGGCTGGGAGCCCTCAGGGTCAAATTAAAGGGCCCGGCGCTCCGGCGGCTGGGGGAACCCGGCAGGGCCGGCTCTAGGTTTTTTGCAACCCCAAGCAAAAAAAAATGTGGCTGCCCCCCGTTTCAGCCCTGGGCTCCCCTTGTAGCCTCCTGCTGCCCCAGTCCTGGGCTCTCCCTCCACCGACCCACACCCCCTGCCGCACCAGCGCTGGGCTTCCCCCTTTCCTCCGCATCAGTGCCCTCCCCCCAACCCGCTGCTGCCCCAGCCCTGGGCTCCCCCCTACCAGTGCCCCCACACATACACCTCCTGCCGCCCCAGCCCTGGGTCACTGGTAACGCTCCCACGGCAGGTCATTCAGCAGGAATTTTGGATGTGCACAAAACACAGACAGGATTGGTTCCCATATGGTTACAGAGCTGCAGTAAAGTGGAACAATTTTCATCTTGTGTGACTGGAGGATATCTGGATGCATATTATAAGACTGTTCTCCATAAATGAGAAAAAGTTGAGGTGCCTTTATTATTCTTTTGTTCCACTTTTTCCTTCTATGGGGAATTTGCCAATGCAACATCACTGTCTTCCTTTTAAACAAACAAAAAGGCAATGGCTGTTGAAAATAGCAATTCCAGTCCTAATAAGCATTTCTTGCTCAATTTTATCCTACTTCTTCTACAGCAAGTTACAGTGGATCAGTATATTTGATTTGGGAGAAATGAAGTAACAGCTGCCCAAACTGAGCCTGAGCACTCCTGAATTTTGACGTGTTCAAATCTGGAAGGCAGGTGCTGGCGTGGGCGGGGGGGCTGTGGGCTCCGCGGAGGAGCATGGCAGCAATGTGTCTGGAGCTGCACGGAGCCAGACATGCTGGTCTGAGTGGCACGGTAAAGTGCTGGGGGTTGGAGAAGGGGTAGGAGGTTCCGTGAGGGCAGTCAAGGGACAGGGAGCAGGGGGGTTGGATGGGACGAAGGTTCAGGGGGGCAGTCAGGGGGACAGACAGCAGTTGGATAGGCATGGGAGTCCCAGGGGTTTATCAGGGGACAGGTAGGGGGTGGGGTCCTGGGGGAAAGTTGGGGGGGGTCCTTGGGACGGGGCAATCAGGGGACAAGGAGCAGCGGCATTTAGATAGGGGGTGGGGTCCTGGGGGGCAGTTAGGGGCAGGGATCTCAGGGGACAAGGACCAGCGGTGTTAGATAGGGGGTGGGGGTCTTGGGGGGCAGTTGGGGCAGGGGTCCCGGGAGGGAGCAATCAGCGGCCACGGGCCGGGATTCAAAGGGCTCTGGGCTGCATGCAGCCGCGGGGAGCCCTGAGCCCTTTAAATCCCAGCCGCGGCTGGGAATCTCTGCGGGCAGCCCAGAGCCCTCTGACTCTTGGCCACGGCTGGGATTTAAAGGGCTCAGGGCTCCCCACCACTGCGGGCAGCCCAGAGCCCTCTGACTCCCGGCCGTGGCTGAGATTTAAAGGGCTCAGGGCTCCCCACTACTGCGGGCAGCCCAGAGCCCTCTGACTCCCGGCCACGGCTGAGATTTAAAGGGCTCAGGGCTCCCCGCAGCTGCCGGCAGCCCAGAGCCCTGTGACTCTCCGCCGCAGCTGGGATTTAAAGGGCTCTGGGCTCCCCGCTGCTGCGGGCAGCCCAGAACCCTCTGACTCGCGGCCACAGCTGGGATTTAAAGGGCTCTGGGCTGCCTGCAGAGCGCCGTGTGTGGGGGATTTAGAATCCCCCCCGCAAACCGCACAGTGAGGCTCCGTGGGCCGCATGTTGTGCAGGCCTGATTCACAGTGATAATGTCACTTTTAACACCAGTAGGTTCTTCTGCCGATGCAGAAAGAATATTTTCTTCCTTTGGACTATTGAGAAATCGTTTGGGACCTGAAAAAGCAGTAAAGCTTGTTTTTCTTTTCCAGATTATGAGCAAACAGAAAAATGAAGGTGATGATGATTGAGTTAGCTGCAAAAACCAATATTTTAAGCTTCTCATGTTGATCTGGCTGACATGGTCAATTTAATTATTTTTTAAAAATATTTCATGTAATTATTGTAATTAAAAAGAATTTTAACAAAAACAAACCTGATTTTAAAAAACTTGAATGTTTAACTAAATTCAAAAATTCATATGCTTGTTTTGTTAAAATATTATGTTTGCTGTTGAAGAAAACAATCCAGAATACATAACGTTGTTGTTTTAGTTAAATAAAACTATTTAAATGTTTGTCTGGTGATGTTCTCCTCCTAATACAGCTTGGCAAGAAAATCCTCCAAATATTAATGATTAACCTGTTGAACTGGAGATAGTTCACCTCCCAATGACTTCATAAATATCTGCTTCAATTACCTTTGTTAAATGAAATAACCAAACAATCATTCATTTTCTGATATAACTGTAAAACTTACTTTGAAGTTTTCAAAATAAAATCACTGAAAAATGTATAGTGTGTACCTTCTCAAAATGAAACCTACATCTATCTCTGAGTTGCGAAGAATATGTATTAAGGTTATTATAACCAATAAGAATGCACTTTTATGTAGAAATCCATGATTATATCGAGTCTTCCTGACTAGTGATTTAAATCAAATCCTCCCATGAGTTAACTGTGATTAATCAACAGCTCTAAAATTTACGTACTCCTTCTTGGACCCTTTCTCCTTTTTCCTATCCCCAGAAGACTGGCTGACCATTTCAAAGCAACTTGTGACCCAAAATTTAGTTTCAACCCACTTAAAAGCTAAACCTGGAAACTGAACAGTCCCCAAGTTAGATGGATCAGAAATGGCTGAATACCTATGGATCAGCTACGAAAACAATACATAAAGAAAAAGTTAGATCTGATTCATGCTATTTCTTGAAAATCACCTGTGTGGCTGATGTCCAGTTGAATGGGGGCCATTCTGGAAGTTTGCCTGGCTATACTGACGGGTGCCAGGAGGTGCAGATCCATCAGGAGCAGAGGACCCAAAAGGCACAGTAGATTTCAACATACCTAAAATAAGTCACATTTAAATACGTTTATAATAGATATAAAAATGCATGAAACCCATTAAATGGGGACTTAAACACAACAATCAGGAGATGTATGAATTACGGTTTCAATATCAATAGCCAAAACTGGATGAATTCAGAGCCAGGCACAGAAATTAATTAAAGAAATCTATCAACAATGCTCACCATTTATTACTTCCTTCTCACCTTCCTCTCTTTTTCAACATTTCCCATTCCTTTGTTGCTTTCAAGGATGCTAGTTTATATACACTAACAAGCACAGATGATAAATAGCAACCCAGGCCTCAGCTAGGCTATGGTGATGACCTTACATTTTAAACTCTATAAAGGGGTAAATCCAGAAATTTGACAGGAACAATAATATAAATAAAATAATAATAATATATAAATAATGTAAGGTAACATCAAATACTTGCTTAGGAAAATAAACTAAGTTACCATGACAATAAAAAGTTTTTTCAACACATTGTGTCACCCCAAGGGGGAAATCAACAACTCGTCACCCTGTCTTCAAAGTCCAGTTTCGGAGGATCACCCCCACTTCCCAAACTGTACCCCCATCAGAGTCCCAATGGTCAACCTCACCAGGTATACGATCTATGTTCCTTGCAGCCAGGCTCCTTGCATGCTGCCCTTCAAGGTTCAGCTTCCTCTAATACAGCTAGCTCAGCAAATCCTCTTTTTACGTTAGTGACGCCTCTTTTCATCTCCTTTTTCTAAATACCTCCTCTCCAGCAGATCCCAAGCCCCCTCACTCATGCTGCCCTCTCATTGGCCGTCTCTCCTCAGGACAGCACTCTATTTTGCTGAATCTCACATTACCCCTCTTGGTTGGCAGCAGGTGCTTGTCCCAAAGTTAGTACAATGGAAAAATGTGGAGAAGAGGAGAAGGACAAACAGAAGGAAACAGATTGTGTAGGTAAGAAAAAAAAAACAGAGTAGGAAAGTGAAAAGGATCCTGAAGCGAGAGCCTCCAAACTAGTGCAGGAAAGTACCTGTGCACTTTTATACTGAAAGCTTATTTGGGAATTCCTAGCCTCCTCATTAAGCTTTTTAGTAAGAACAAACACCGATGGTTAAGTTTTCCTCAGTAAGACAGTGCTTTTCAGAAAACTGGAAGAGCTTGACAACACAGGCTTATCCTAAGAATGCCAGCTCACCTATATCCAGTATCCCTTCAGTAGGAGTGTTTCTTAAACACTGAGAAGTCCACACTGCTGATCAACTATACAGAGATTACAAGTTATAAAGAAAAATAATGTAACATGTTCCAATCAGTGTGTCTTGGATTATTTTTCTTTTAGGTTAACTTTCCTTAAAATTACAGTTTGGATGGCTACCAACTTTGGTACTCTCCTCTGAATATTCCAAATAAAAAACCTTCTCATTTCTAGAGGTTCTTCTATTTCATTTGGCCAAACTTAGTCTTGGTATAAAGGTTGTATTGCATTTGATAGAGTCCTGGCTCCTCACTCTAGACTGAATTTGTTCCTGTCACTCATTTCATGAGAACAAGAAAAGTAGACAGGCTATTCAACAAACTTCATATACAATCTTGTGCAATATGAAGAAATCAGCCTTCTACTTTGCTGTTGATCCTGCTTAATATCTGAAAAATGTAAATCCTAATCTAAGTTTTCATCTTCTTATAACCGTCTCTTATCTACCGTCTATAAATGACTAAAAGAACAGCTCAAACACCTTTTCTATTTTAATATGTACTCTCCCTGCCCTCTGATGTTTTGATCCCCAGGGATCTGTACTAAGACCAGTCCTATTTAGCATATTCATAAATGATCTGGAAAAAGGGGTAAACAGGGTGGCAAAATTTGCAGATGATACACAACTATTCAAGATAGTTATGTCCCAAGCAAACTGCAAAGAGCTACAAAAAGGACCTCATAAAACTGGGTGACTGGGCAACAAAATGGCAGATGAAATTTATGCAATAATGCAAAGTAATGTACATTGGAAAACATAATCCTAACTATGCATATACAATGATGAGATCAAAATTTGCTGTTACCGCTCAAGAAAGATCTTGGAGTCATTGTGGATAGTTCTCTGAAAACAACCACTCAAACTGAGCAGCAGTCAAAAAAGCAAACAGAATGTTGGGAATCATCAAGAAAGGAATAGATAAGACAGACAATATCATATTGCCTCTGTATAAATCCATGGTACACCCACAACTTGAATACTGCATGCAGATGTGATCGTCCCATCTCAAAAAAGATATATTGGAATTGGAAAAGCTTCAGAAAAGGGCAAAAAAAATGATTAGGGGTATAGAATGGCTTCCTTATGAGGAGAGAGAAATAAGACTGGGACTTTTCCGCTTAGAAAAGAGGTGACTAAGGAGGGATATGATTGAGGTCTATAAAATCATGAGTGGTATAGAGAAAGTAGATAAGGAAGTGTTATTTACTCCTTTTCATAATACAAGAACAAGGGGCCACCAAATAAAATTAATAGTTAGCAGCAAAGGCGCCAACCTTCCCCGGCGCCGGTGGATGCTCACACCCCCCGCCCCAGGCCCCGCCCTGACTCCACCCTTTCCCTGCCCCACCCCCATTCCAACACCTTCCACAAAGTCCTTGCCCTGGCCCCGCCCCCTCCCTGTCCCTATTGGACCCCTTCCTCAAGTCCTCGCCCCAGCCCCGCCTCTTCCCTGAGCGCACTGTGTATCCCCTCCTCCCCACTCCCTCCCAGCCGCATGAAACAACTGTTTCGCAACGCAAGCGCTGGGAGCTAGGGGGAAAAAAGCAGGCACGCAGCATGCTCAGGGGAGGAGGCGGAGCGTAGGTGGAGGTGAGCTCGGCAGGAGGGCAGTGAGCTGCCAGTGGGTGCTGAGCACCCACCAATTTTTCCCTGTGGGTGCTCCAGCCCCGGACCACCCATGGAGTCAGTGCCTATGGGTAGCAGGTTTAAAACAAACACAAGAAAGTATTTTTTTCACACAACACTTTGTCAACCTCTGGAACTCCTTGCCAGAGGGTGTCGTGAAGGCCAATACTATAACTGGGTTCAAAAGGGAGCTAGACAGATTCATGGAAGATAAGTCCATCAATGGCTATTAGCCAGGATCGACAGGAATGGTGTCCCCAGTCTCTGTTTGCCAAAAGCTGGGATTGGGTGACAGGGGATGGATCACTTGATGATAACCTGTCTGTTCGTTCCCTCTGGGGCACCTGCCATTGGCCACTGTCAGGAGACAAGATACTGGTCCTGATGGACCTTTGGTCTGACCCAGTATGGCCATTCTTATGTTGGCCGAAACTTGTATGTCATTTCCCTTCGCCGACTCAGTAACCTGCCCATCAATGTTGTTAAGTTTTCCTCCCCCACTTTTTAAGCCTTACTCTTTGGTTAAAGGCTACTGCCCTGATCTTTCTCTCCAATATATACTCCTTTAACTTCACTGAAATTACACCTGATTTACACAGGGCAGCGAGTTGAGAATCAGGTCTTATATAGGTTGCCATTATAAATGTTTGGTCATTTTCTTGCATCAACCCTATGTAAGTTCAATCACATACTCTTACTTTCTAAAAAAATCTGGAGCCCCAGTTTGGCAATCTTTTTTTGAGTTTTGTATCCTGATATATGTGTACTTACAAATATTGACTGCAGCTGTATGTTTGTCCTGCTTTGCTCTATCTGATGTCTGTCAATTACCATGTATTAATCAGTAGACACATCATACTGAGATATAATGAGCAACTTTCCACCCAGCCTATAAAAACTAGCCAGGTTATTTTCCCTATTAGAAGCCAGTTGGCTCATATATGATCAGATGGCTAGCCTATGTTTTCTTCTTTTTAACCAACCCCACCACAGAAAGAAAAAACAAACAATCTCAATGAGTACAATACTGAGTAAAGTACCAACTGGATGTTCACAGTCCAGATCCTGGTTAGGATCTCATTAATCTTTTTAATCAATTATTGGTTCTACAGCAGAAAACAGCTCATTTCTGAAGTGACCACCTCCCATCAAAGAGGTTAGCTTAGAACATACTTCTGTTTTCAGAAAAGATTTTTAGCTCTTTCCTTCTCTCTGCATATATTAGGCATTTCTTATCACTGTGGTATCCAAACACAAGTACAACTTACTGTTCCCTGCAAAGCAAAATTAACATACCGGGTGAGTATACACGAAAGGCCTCTTTGTTGATCTGCATATTGTCTTATAATTTGCACCAGATCAGGAAGGAGCATTTTTGGACTGGTGTAAATGATTACATGAGATGCAAGACAATTAACAATCAGGCTCTGAGCACACAGTACACTAGTATTGCCTTACCTGACTGAGGTGCCGAGTATGATAGGGTTGAGACACCATAATGCCCATAAAGAGGTGAAGAAGTAGGTGGTCCAAAGCCTGTAGAAAACCCCCCAATACCAGGTTGGGATTGGGAATATGGAGGTGTTGCAACATAACCTTGTTGGCTCATTCCGTTACTATTCTCATTCCAAATGGGAGTCTCCCTTACAAGTCTGTAAAGGAAAGATTTCCATCAACTCTTACTCCATAGCATCCTAGAAGACTCACATTTTTGTTACTAATGAAAACCTTAAGGCAACACAAACTGGGAGTCAAGAAGAGCACAGTTTTGTTCCCGTCTCTTCCACGGCCTTCTGTGTGAATTTGAACAAATCACTTAATTTATCTGGACATAGTCACTCCATCCCAGGGGAAAAGTTTACAGAGTTGGGGTTTGGTTTTTTGGGTAGTGATCTCTGTAGAAGAAAATTCCTTACACTCTTCTATTAGGAGGGGGAGAGAATGAGCTACATTTGCCCCAAAAGAATAGGACTGTGGGTCTGCTCCCCAAACACCTGAGATCCCACAGGATACAGAGGAAGTTCAGGAAAAGCAGAATCAGGATGGGGCAGGACCACTCCGGCAACTACTTGTCCTACCCCAATACACCCCTTGCATCAGGGTGTCTGCAGAAGAGGAGAGAGGCATAGAGCTGACTGTGCAGTGAGCCTCATAAACCGGGCCTATTCCCAGTAGTGAGGGAGGATTCAAGGTCCTTTTATGCTGGTTTAGCTGGAGCAAAGGGCCTACAGTGCACGAATGAATTCATCTCTATAACTGCGAACCCAGAATGTCTCACTCATCTGCATTAGCACTACAGCTCAGGCATTGGCCCCCTTTCAGATTTAAGCAGAACAAAAAGTTATTTGCTTTCTTTGTCCTAGCCATTTTTATTACTCCAAGAGAAGACGGCAAGTATGTCAAACACCAGTTACTTCAGTTATCAATGCTTCCCTAACCCCATTGCTCAGCCTGACTCCCTGCTACCCAGCTCTGCTCCTTACAGACCTCCCCACCTCTGGTCACGGGGAGGCAGGCTGGACAATGGGGCATGGGAGGCTCAATAAACACAACAGGGTACAGGAGACCTGCTTCCTAACCAACCCCGGGTTGATATTCACAGCCAGGCAGGCTCCCTCCAGTTAGCCTTTACAGATCCCAGCCAGCCAACCAGCTATCTATCTAACCCCTGCTTTCCTTTATCTTTCTGCTTTTTACTCTGACAGACTCAATCTTCTCTTCCATTGATCGCCCAGACAAACTTGCTCAACATCATCAGAACACAGATCCTCCTAGCAAATGCATAAAAGTGTTTCAAAGACAAGAAGTTGCTACCCTGTTCCCAGGGGTTCCCACAGGGCAACTTCAGCTGCCACTCTCTCCTTCTTCCGCCCCTACTGTTTTATTAACATTTGATTTAAAGAGAAACAAAAACCAACACCCACATGTGACTTTAGACCTCTGATGCCAGGAATTTCATTTCATTGTGTTTGAAAGCTGGATCTCACCTGTAATAACACTGTGGGCATTTGTTTGTTACAGGAAGGTCTTGTTTACAAGTGTACTTACCAGTGCTTTTCCCTGGGTAGGGCTAAAAATTAAGATGAATATTATAAACTCTGAAGCATAGTGCATTGAGCTAGACTACCACATTTCATAACACTACTTTGCATTTACATAGCACCTTTCATTAGGGGATGTGAAAATGTTTTACTGATATTAAAATTGTTTACTTACCCAGCCCTGTTAGGTAATTATCATTATCCCCTTTTTACAGAGAGAAGAAACCAAACCAGAGAGAGTAAGCTCAAAATTTGAAAAAATAAAATCCACTGATTTTTGGTAACCAACATAAGACTGATTGTTCAGAGATACTGAGCATCCAAAACCCCAAATGAAGTTAAGAAGAGCTGAGAGTACTCAGCACCCAAGGGCCCTTAAGTTGTGCACACACATACACACACAAAAAATAAGCACTCCAAATTAATGGGCACTCCTGGAAAATGTTGCCTAAGCATCCTTCCCAGGTTAGACAGGAAATTAGCAGCTAAGCCAGGAACAAGTCCCAGATCTCCTTATACTCGGTCCCGTGGTGAAAGCTCACCATTTTCCTATGCACAAGATTCCCCAATTGTTTAAGATATTTTTGTTGAATGTTCAGCAGTTCCAAACAGATAAGATGACAGGGCTATCATTTGTTCCTTAGCTACTAAGGTAAAGCTTGAAAAGAGAGAAAGCCTAGAGAGTGCTTTGTTGCCAGTAGTACTTTTTTTTTTCCCCAGCAGAGAGAGACGTGGCAACACGAGCTTTGGTCACTCTAGAATAGATTTACCTAACAGTCAGCACTAACTCCCAGTATGTAGGAAATGTTCTCTCTAAGAAGGTTTCAGCAGCCAACATCTTTCTTAGCCCCGACAGAATCTAAGGGAAACAACGTCCTCCACTACTTAATCACCAAAAAAACAAAACCACAACCACCACCAAAAAAAAAAAAATTTGCCACGTCAAACTTCCCACACATTAAAAAAACCAAAGAGAGCCTGTGTAAGAAGGAGAGGGACTCTCAAACATAAACATAATGCCAACTTACCGATTTGACTCATTTCATACTGTATTTCATATGTAACATAAATAACCCCCTCGTACACATATACATATATACAGAATATACAGTGAAACCTGCTCCAAAACACTACCCAAGATACTAGCATAAAATGATCCACTAGTTCAGGCTGGACTTTAATTAGAGATGTACAAAACTGTACAGGAAACTACAAAGAAAATTTTAAGATCACCTCTGAAACCAGGGGACTTCTCTTGCATGTGGTGACCTTTTCACAAGTTTCTCTATTGATATGCCTACATATAAATATAAATAGAAAAAAGTTTTATCTTCTCTGTTCTCTTATTATGTCTTTCCCCAAACCCTCCCTAACACTTCACTAATTCAAATGACATTAGTAGGGCTAAGTTGCAATCCTGCAGCTGTGTCCATTCAGGATAACTGCTGTGCCCATGCAGAGTTCCACTGAAATCAATGTGGCTCTGGAAAAGCACAAAGGCCCATCCACACAGGTGCTGCTATAAGATCATGGATTTATAACTATAATATAAAAACACTCTCAACCCAATGCAAGGGAGTTGGTTGTTATTTTTATTATTTATGTGCTAGTGTGTTAGGTGTTGTACAATACATAGAGGGAGGCAGGCTCCCTGCCCCTAGCACCTTATAAACTTAAGACAATTAGTACAATTTTGGTATACTACACACTAGAAAGACAGACAACAGTCCAAGCTGAAAGCAGTGAAGACTGTGTGTATATTTTACTGTACTGTGCATCTCCTCCTTAATAATGCTGTGTATGAGAGACATTCCTCCACTGGTACCCCACCTGGGTTACTCATGTAGGATATACATTTTCACCTGGGCTCCCTCCCAGTTCTGTGCATGTAGGGTGCATGCTCCCGATCATACTGTTACCTAGTATACGGGATACACCCCATCTCATTGCTCTCCAGTGCTGGATGCATTCCCCTCACCCTGGGATGTGTGTATAATGCACTCCACTCTGCTGCTCCTCAGTACTGTGCATACAGGATGCAAGTCCCTCACAATACTCCAACTCTGTGTTTTGAGCAAACCCCAATACTGTATATATATGATGCACTCTTCCCCCAGGTCTCCAGTTCTGTATATGCATCCCTATCTACTTCCAATGCTATGTATATAGATAGCATCCACTCCTTCCCCAAGTTTCCAGTGGTGCTCATATAAGAAGCACCCCATACTGTACTCCAAGTTACGTGTATATAGGCTGCACCACCAAGTCCCGACTGGTGAGTATTCCGGGTGCACCCTCATGCCGCACCCCCCACGCTGTACACATAGGATGTGCACCATCCTGCAAGCCCCCCCGAATGCTGTGTACCTAGGACGCAGCCCCTGCTGCACCCTTACAGGCAGTCTATAGGCTGCACCCACTTGCGGTGTGCATATAATACACCCGGCTCCCCACGACTGCCCCAGGTTTCCATTACCTGTGCACCGTGTGCAGCCCCCCTCCCCCGTGTCTCTGTGGCTCGCACGCTCGGGCCGGTCACACAGCAGCTGTCCCCGGCGCGAAGCTCCCGGCTCCTCTCCGCTCGCGGCCGCCCAGTGAACTGCCACGTCTAACAGCGCGCGCCGGGAGCCGCCACGGGCACGCGCCGCCGCACACAGCTCAGCTCGAACCATGCTCCCTCACTCAGGCGCATGCCCGAGAGAGGAGGCCGAGCAGGCGCAGTAACAACTCTGAAGCCGCCGCCCTCACCTGCCTGCAGAGCGGGGTGAGGACTGGAGAAGGAAGGAAGGACAGAGGAGCCGCAGTGGGCTGGGGTGCGGATAGTGGTGCAGAAGGGGGGCTGCCTTGTGCTTTCCCTGCAGTGGAGCAGTGCAGCTGTCAGGAGGGGAAAAGGAATGAACATTAACCCAGGGAGAGAGGTAGAAAGCGGCAGAGTCGTGCTAGTTGGCGTTTCCTGAAAGTTCCAGCTCCTGGAGTCCTGAGACACTCCGCTTATGCTTAAAGAGGATGTTACTGAGTCTGGCTGGGGGGGGGGGGTGGTGGGGAGCTGGACAACATGACCCGCAGCTGGCTCAAAACCCGAAGGCATGTAGAAGGACTCTGTTTTTTAAAAGCTCATTTTAAAACCAGCCTTGTGGTTTTTTTGAGGTTTTGCTCAAGATTTTAGAACACTTGGGGATGGCAATATTGTGAGAGACACTAACATTTGAGAGACATAGTTTCTGATCCTGCAGAAAGCACAGCAATGACAGGCTACATGTGGGCAGAGAGGTGCGGTTTGCTTGGTAGGAGTAGGGTTGTGCAATCAGTGGGTGATGGTAGAAAATCAACTGAATGTGAGATCCCAGGGCAGTGTTGTCACTAAGAGAGCAAATGTGATTCTTGGGAGTATAAGTAAGGAAACAGCACTAGCAAGTAAGGGTAGGGAGGTGATATTATCACTGGTGAAATCATTAGTGAAATACTATATCCAGTGCTGGTATCAACAAGAGGTTGAAAAATAGGAACGGGTTCGGAAAATAGCTACAAGAATGATTCAAGTGGGAGACTAAAGCAGCTCAATCTATTTAGCTTATTAAAGAGGAGATTAAATGGTGACTTGATCCCTAAGGCCCTAGATGAGGGAAATAATAATAGAATCATAGGATATCAGGGTTGGAAGGGACCTCAGGAGGTCATCTAGTCCAACCCCCTGCTCATAGCAGGACCAATCCCCAACTAAATCATCCCAGCCAGGGCTTTGTCAAGCCTGACCTTAAAAGCCTCTAAGGAAGGAGATTCCACCACTTCCCTAGGTAACCCATTCCAGGGCTTCACCACCCTCCTAGTGAAAAAGTTTTTCCTAATATCCAACCTAAACCTCCCCCACTGCAACTTGAGACCATTGCTCTGTGTTCTGTCATCTGGTACCACTGAGAATCCATCCTCTTTGGATCCCCCTTTCAGGTAGTTGAAAACAGCTCTCAAATCCCCCCTCATTCTTCTCTTCTGCAGATTAAACAATCCCACTTCCCTCAGCCTCTCCTCATAAATCATGTGCTCCAGCCCTCTAATCATGTTTGTTGCCTTCCACTGGACTCTTTCTAATTTTTCCACATCCTTCTTGTAGTGTGGGGCCCAAAACTGGACACAGTAATCCAGATGAGGCCTCACCAATGCTGAATAGAGGAAATGATCACGTCCCTCGCTCTGCTGGCAATGCTCCTACTTATACAGCCTAAAATGCCATTAGCCTTCTTGGCAACAAGGGAACACTGTTGACTCATATCCAGCTTCTCGTCCACTAGGTCCTTTTCTGCAGAACTGCCTCCTAGCCATTCGGTCCCTAATCTGTAGCAGTGAATGGGATTCTTCCATCCTAAGTGCAGGACTCTGCACTTGTCCTTGTTGAACCTCATCAGATTTCTTTTGGCCCAATCCTCTAACTTGTGTAGGTCCCTGTGTATCCTATCCCTACCCTCCAGCATATCTACCACTCCTCCCAGTTTAGTGTCATCTGCAAACTTGCTGAGAGTGCACTCCATGCCATCCTCCCGATCATTAATGAAGATATTGAACAAAACCGGCCCCAGGACTGACCCTTGGGGCACTCCGCTTGAAACCAGCTGCCAACTAGACATGGAGCCATTGATCTACCCATTGAGGTCGACGATCTAGCCAGCTTTCTATCCACCTTATAGTCTAATCATCCAGCCCATACTTCTTTAACTTGCTGGCAAGAATACTGTGGGAGACCATATCAAAAGCTTCGCTAAAAATTTCTGATGGTGCAGTGCAGACTCGAGTGTAGACATAGCCTAAATTTCTCAGGGTTGTAGATTTTTCACACTGCTGAGTGACATAGCTGGGTCAATTTAACTTTTTAATATAGATCTGGCCTTATTCTGGTCTCAGTCTCTCCCTGTTTCTTGCCTGCAACCCAGCATGTCTTTTTTACACATATCCATCTGGTCAGAATAATAATGGCCATGAAAAACATGTCACAGGCTGTGAAATAAGCCCTTCCTCATGAAATCTGATCTCTCCCTTGCTGCTGGGAGTGTCCCAGCTGGCGGTCTCCTCTCTGCAAGTCCCTGCAGATCTGGGGAGGGACAGGAAATCTCTGCTTTTCGGGGTTGAGGGGAGATCAGACCCACAGGGAGTGCCTGCTCCTGCTTCAGGAAGCTCCAGTGCTGGGCAGCAGCACTGGAAGTTCCTTCAGCTGGAGGAGGCTTGTGAAGGTGGGTCCAATCTCCCACTGCTGCCAGGAGCACCTCAGCCAGGGGGCTTCTAGCTGTGAGTCCCTGCTGGTGTGGGCAAGGACAGGACCCACCTCTGGGTACATTTGGGGTTGGGACCCCATGGTTACAACATCATGAAATTTCAGATGTAAACAGCTGAAAAGGTGAAATTGACCAATTTTTAAACCCTTTGGCAGTGAAATTGATCAAAATGGACCAGGAATTTTGTAGGGCCCTACCTATCATGAACAGAGACCCTTAATATAGGGATGATCTCATGGTCCACTTGCCAATCTGATACCACCCTTACCAGCAGCAAACAGACCTTGGTTCAATGAAAAAGTATAATTTTAGGACAATATTAAAGAGAACCTAGATTAAAAAGTCCAAACAGACCCAGTGAAACAATTTAAATTGATCAAAAAGGCCTCTGGAGATTGAGGGAATCATAAATCAGGCTGCACCTTGCAGAAAGGATTACTGTTTGAAGACTAATAGATGCTTCACTGCTCCAAGTGGTACTCCTATAGTTTGGTATAGGGAGAGATCTTTCCTTTAATCTTTTGCAAGACATACCTTGCAGTTTCCACGGTGATATACTTACTTGCAGTACATTATTTGGCCAGTAGATGTCTTTGTAAATTGCATAGAGTTCCAGGCAGGGGTGGTCCATGATGAAAAAAAGAGACAAAGCTGGTATTGAAGATGTGCAGAAGCTTGCCTGTTCGTGTCTGTAGTAAAGTTTGTAGTTTTATTTAATGAAAGCTTCCTATAAGACAGACTGATTCCATATCTCACAGCATATAGTACACAGCCTTCAAGTAGGCGGAGGAGAAGAAAGAGGACTTCTACCTTGGCCAATGATTTGTTTGTAAAGGGAGCTTTCCCTTCCAAGCTCTTTGATCCCTGGCTCCAAATGTTCACTGAATCCTCTAGCTGGGACATTATTTTCTCTATTATTATAAACGATCTTATATTTTCATATTTATTTGCAAATTACGTCATAGTGTGCTACTTAACTTAATGTGCAACTTTTAGACCTTTAGGTATCTTCCCTTCTGCCCCTCAGGAATAAACCAGTGGGAAGGGCAGTCTCCCCCTTGATCACTTGTCACTAGCATAACCAGTCCAAAGAGCTAGATCTCTAGGGTAACTAGCTAGATGGGACTGGTTGTTTTGGTTGCCACAGTTATGGGTCCTGGCACAGAATCATCATATACGACTAGGCTTCTGTTAATAAATATAAATTGTGGAGGTAGCTGAGCTCTAGAGCCAGGTCATATTCAAGGAGCTTTAAGAAAGAACTAGACTTGAGGCCTGATTAATGTCCCAACCCAAATAACTAGTACCAGTTCTTTACAGGAAGCTGGGTCCTCTCAGGATTTTGGGGTCCTTTTATTTATATTGTTATCTCCTCCCTTTCCCCAGTTTGGTGACTCTGCTTCAGTGCCCTGTTCTGTTGAAGTGCCTCTTCTGTTACTCCATCAGAGACACTTTAAAATTACTACCGCTCTCTTTTTTACGGTTCCCTCTGTTGGAGCCTAGGACTTGGTCAAACTCCTCCCTGACTACGTGCTCACATTCTCAGAACACCTTGATGGATTAACCCTGAGAGATTTGTAGGCTGAGGACCATACGGTTTCAGGCCGCTCTTTTTGTCATTTGCAGTAGACCTAATTGACTTGCTTCACCCACAAATAGCTAAGTAGGGCTGTGACACCAGCCCCCTATGAGCAGACTTAATTGATAATGATTTTATATTTATATAGCACTGTTCAACTCAAAGAATCAGAACACACTTTACAAGCTGTTAAAGAAGTTGTTTAAGGCAATCACTTCATCACTATAATGGCACCGCTTCTGAAGTGAAAGTGGCACCTTTTAAACAATGAATAGAAACACTAAACAATAATTTAAAAGGCAGGAGGTGAAACATGCCATATCCATTTGAAAATGCAAGGTGAACTTAGATAATCAGAAAGTAATTTACTCAAGGTGGAATTTTGCCAGCACAGAGAGTTTAACACCCTATATTGGGAACAGTTCCTTAGACTTTTTAATGACTACTGGTGGTTTAGGATCTTGTTTATTTGTCTTATTTAAAAGGTCACCACTCTCCATAACATAGACCATGCTGAGGTATTGAGTCCTTGCTGAGTCAGAGGGAGAAGTGCTACTCACTAAATCACTTTCTACAATATCTGGGTGTTCCTTGTTCATCTCTCATCCTGATCACAGAGCTGGCAAGATGCTATTTAGTTT
Source organism: Gopherus flavomarginatus (assembly GCF_025201925.1). Classification (NCBI taxonomy): domain Eukaryota; kingdom Metazoa; phylum Chordata; order Testudines; family Testudinidae; genus Gopherus; species Gopherus flavomarginatus. The sequence goes on from NC_066619.1 coordinate 181,505,867, forward strand.
ATGAGAGCAGATGGGAACCCAGCATAAAGCGATATAGCTGCAGGACACTTCTTTTACACCTGTACCCAATGGCTAATTTGGAGACCTTCCCCTGGGTCAATATGGAAACGATTCATTTTGTGATAGAAGTATTTTTCCAAATAAGTAAATAAAGAAGAAACATTTTATTCCTCAACTCTAATGATTTCTTTAGCATGTATATATAAAAGCTGGAGGTTTTCCAGTTTTAGAAAAATCTGAAGACAATAGAGGATTGTGTTTCAACATATAAATGCTGCAGAATTTGCAAACATTTTATCTTAACTGTAATTGAATATCACAACACTCAGGAGACAGGGAAAAAAACATTGCTCTTATTTTAAGCATGGGTAAACTGGGGCATGGAGGGGTGAAGACTAACATTTTCAAAAGTGTCCACTAATTTTGAATACCTTAGTTTTTGAGTTCCCAATTTGAGACACTCCAGAGTTGCTGAGCACCCATAACTCCCATTGACTTCAATGTGAGTTTTGCTTAAGTAGAGAACACTGAATATGACCCCTTAGTCCTGATTTTGCAAAGACACGTGCTTAGCTTTATGTACACAAGTAGTCCTTCTGAAGTCATTGGGACCTCTCATGTGCATAAAGTTAAGCACATATGTAAGTCTTTGAATGATTGAGACCTTAATGTCTATCAATATAACCGTTCTGTTCATTAGTTTGTACTTGAGATATTGCTAATAAACAAAGGCATAAATAGCCTAATTTGGCAGATGGTTTATGAACTCTATTCTTCCTTGAAAAATTATAACAAAAACTAAGAAGTGGTGTCAGTTTGTGTAAAGAAATCCTTCAAAAGCCAAGTGCAGCATCTCTCCACTACACATGTGGGAGGTGCAACATTATTTTCCAGACTGAACTTATTAAGTGTGAAACATGATGCAGCTATTTTATCCACCAGGCTACTCTATCTTTAGTGATCATGCATGGGAGTTTGCAGGATTATTTTGGTTACTGGAGGGCTTCCATATTTTTCTAATTAATTAAGTAGAATCATGTGGAGCAATACGAGAAAAAAAAAGTGCTATTAAAATGAATGTAGTTGTTATTCCCAGGCAATCCCCCCTCAAAAATAACTTAACCTGAAGCTAAAGCTAGGAAAAAGCAATCCAGTACTGAATGAAGCAGGGAATTTGCCTAAAAACATAGCATATCATTTAAGTTAAAAAGTAGTATCATCAGGCATATGCACAAGGGGCCAAAATTAAAGTTGCATAACATTTTCTACCTTTTGAGTGCTTGATTTTCAACCTTAATAGAATTCTTTTAATGTAGGGTTTTTAATATAATTTGTATATGCATATATGCATGCTTTGTCAAGTAGAATTGCAAAGTAATGGATACATAAGAAAAATTGTCCAAAAACATTACTACATAAAATTACTAATGCAATCAGAAATAAAAAAAAATTCACACTGCCTATTATAATTGAAAAATAGAAATGTCTCATTGAACAGCTACAAGGTTAGCAGTTTCTAAATGTGTTACTGGAGACATATGATATATATTGGAAAAAAATTAATCAAGGTTTTCAGATAACTCACATCACTATAATTAGGATGGAGAATTGGGGCTAGGGGATGGAGTATTTAGGTAATTGTGCTTTTCGCTAGAGCATTCCCAGTGGCTGCATAATGAGCAAGGTACAGAAACAGTTGTCTTTCCTCAGTGTGACGGCTGTTGCTTGAGCTATGCCTGTTCTCTTCCTATAAAAAATACTCATGATTACAAAAAAGTGTGCTTATCTGAAGTAATAAAAATTCTTTCTGAAATACAGCACTACTAAGGAGAGGGTAACTATTGTTTAAGCAACCTATATAATACAAGTTTTGAAGCTGGATATTTTTCACAAAGATAATGGACTTGGCCCCTTTGGTCCTGTTTGCCAGTGCCTCGAGTCTGGCTATTAAACATTATGCAGCTGTGGATAATTCAGCACATATGAACCCTGCACTGAGTTTTGCCATTGAATACTATCACATTTCTTCCTCTTGAAGTTAGCTCCACTAAAATTGGCAGGATGAGATGAAAACGAAAAAAAAGATAGCTAAAAAAATCCCTGGGTAATTTTTACTCCCTTTCATTTTGGGCCCATCTTTCAGTGGACTATAGCCTCCTTTGAAGTTTTGGGTAGCCTCATTTTCCATTGATTTAACCGAATTTGAGGGCACTGAGAATTTTCAGAAGCAGCACTCAGCACTCTGCAAGATGTGACCAAGTTTCTAAGACCTCTGCCAGGATTAGTATATATCTGATGCTATAGCTCCTAGGCATTCATATATATGTGTCTTCAATGTTAGACATGTGACAACATCATTAAAGAGTAAAGTGTAATTCTGCTCTGGAAAGCAACGTGGTAAAAATGGCATCGTGAGGTTTCCTGATTATTGTCCCTCAGTAACTCCAGATGAAATTTGCTCACATTGTGAATAAAAAGATATTTATGTAACAGCCAGTCCTGCAATCTTATTCTAGGGTCTGAGAATCAAACTGGGTTCTTTCTTTCTTATGCACCATCATCAGTACTGGAGATCCTGCAGGCTAAATTATATTCTGATTGACACATGTGTAACCAGATTATATCCTAAATTATACATATGCAATACTACTGAAGGCTAATGATATTACACACATTTAATTTACAAGATAACTCGGGGGCAGTGTGATTGCCTGAAACTGAGAGGAGAATTTGGGCTTTGATTCTAAATTTGTATACTATTGCATCTAGTATGGAACTGAAAACTAGGAGGAAAAGAGAGGGGTTGTTATCATTGTCTTTAGGATAGTTTCAGATAGATCTGTAAGAGAGAAAAACAACAGTCCTCTTTCCTCTGATTTTTCCTTAGTTCAGTATGAGATTTCAGATCCAATATTGGGTAACAGAGCAAGACTTTGAGGATTTTTCCTGTTCATTTTTGATCATTTAGGCCCTGATCCATTGAAGTCATTGTAGCGACGTCATGAGGGAGTAACAATACAGGACTGAGGATTTGCATATCAAAATGGATTGCCTTAAGGAAATGTGAGATTTAAGGGAAATATTCTCTCTATAATTTTAATCAGTGGTGTCCTTAAAATAGCCCTTTGCATAGGGTTCTAATACTTGTCAGGCCAGCCTGTTGCTCCATTAGTGATAATCTGAAAGCTAGTGAAATCTAATTCTCATACTGTCAGTTCTATATCTCTCCCACCCCCCAAACTATTTTCTGGTAGCAAATTAAAATGGGAATGCAAATAAGTTGCATAATTGTTTAATGCACAAGATGTGTGAATTCCACAGGTACTCAGCACATTTAGTTGAACTCCACAGGAGTATCATGAGTGTTGTTTAGAATGAAACACATCAGTTGTTTTGAGGTGTGTTTGCATTTGCTTTTCTTTAAACAACAACATGTATACAGTAGTTAATGCTTACATCACTGTTTTTGTTATACTTATTGATGTGTCATCCAGACCTAAGTGTGCTGCCTTGTAAATATTTTCTGTCATGTGATTTGTTTGTATATGATGATGGCCAACAATATTTTCCCCATTATTTTATATTTCTACAGGCTCCAGGTAAACAAATGTATCACTATCATTTTATTATTTGTCTGGTGGTAGCGCACAGTAGTCTCAGTCATGGACCAGGACCCCATTGTGCTAGCAGCTGTACAAAACAAATGCAGAAAAGATGGCCCTTGTCCCCAAAGAGATTACAGTCTAAGTAAATCTGGATGTCTTTGACCCTCGACTAATTTTATACTCTATCCATCTATATATTCATGCCATGGTCATCACAATACTATGTAACATCATCTGACAACAGGGTCTGAAAGTTCAATTCAAAGTTGAACATTATTGGGTTCATATTCCATTTAGAGACTGAGAAAAGAGACTAGAGAAAAGAGACTTCTGGAGAGGGGAAAATAGGGGAGGGGGAAAATGGAGCAGAATGAAAACCAAATTAAGAGAGGCTGGAGGGGGAGGGAGTATGGAAGGGGAAGAGAAAAATGCTGACGTGGGCTTGAGGGTCCTCCCACTTAGACTGGTTTCATACACTGGATTTACTGACATCAGAATTCTCAGGGACTAAGGTAAGGTGGCTAGTGTCATCTTCCATACTTTTATGTTTGGGGTTCTTATAAGTTTAACTTTAACTTTGAATTTCTTGGATTTCAGATACAAGAACTTTGTTGCTATCAAAAAGTAGGTAAGAAAATTTTACCTTTAAATATGTATTCTCAATCTTAACTTGAGCTTCACTAATTTTTTTTGCCTGATATCAGGAAAACTCTTATTGAACTGAATAAGAGTTTTCTCTGAGTAAAGAGTGCAGAATCTCATTTAGGGATTACTAGTACATCCACTGTGTTTTTAACAGCGCTTCATTCTATTAACATTTACGATGGGCATGCTAGCATGAAATGGAGCATATCTGTAAGAGGACAATACCTGCAATAAGTTTAGCATTGCATGGTTTGTATCAAATTATACTGTAAATCAGCTTGAAATTCAAATTACGCTGGTGGGGAAGATGAGGGTAACACTATGCATGTGATTTTTTAAAAAAGGCTGCTTTATCATATGGAGTAGTTAATAAAACCCCAACAGTTTCTAAATTTAGAAAAGAAAACAAACTCCACACTTTTCTGTTATTAGCAAATCTCCTGGATTTCAGCTTGATTCCTTTTGCTAGTACAGTAAACAAAGTTATGTCATGTAGACATAACAAAAGCTTCACACAACATTAGAGGGATCCCTAAGAGATGTTTACCAAAAGAAGGTACATGTCTGCTCATCTTTCTGGGAATGCCATTTCCAAAAAATTTTCTTAATGTTTTGTCCATGGTATAATGAAGTTCCATGGAGGACAGGTATAAAGAGTTTACTTTAAAAGCAACATAGAAGTGAATAATTACAAATTTGAAATTGTTTAAAATGAAATCAAACACAGGCCTTGTTTTAAAAAAGTAACCAAATATCCAAGAGATAATATTTTATGAAAAATTATAGAGGAGCAATGAGGTCAGTTAAAAAAATTGCTCATTTATTTAAAAATATAAATACAATGCTTCAGTAACTACAGTGCTCCAGAAAAGGATAAAGTACATTTGTGAATGCTATGTCTCAGCAAGCATTGACAAAGCACTCTCCAAATGCTAATATGAATAACATTCTATACTAGTCTTATCAATCTCAGTTTTTAAACTTTAAATATTATCAGAAGATAGATATATGCAGTGCCTTTATTAATAACCAAGGGTAACAAAGAGTTTACAGACTGAATAAACTGCCATTGTTCAAAAAATTTCATAACAGAATTTTTAACTCCTAGGTATACATTAATTAGTATGCATTAACTAATTGCTTTACTTAAGAGAAATACTTTCCAATTTAAATAACCCTATATATTGTACTGTATCTTTAGTGTGGATCCCAGTTGCATACAGTACCTACCCTTCTAGCATATACCCTGATTCAGGAAAGCATCTGTGTTCAGGAAAGTTGTCATAAACGGATAGTTAAGAGTTAATAGAACTGAAGTACTTCATGTCTCTTTTGCCTATAAAGGGTTAACAAGTTCAGTGAGCCTGGCTGTCACCTGACCAGAGGACCAATCAGGGGACAGGATACTTTCAAATCTTGAGGGAGGGAAGTTTTTGTGTGTGCTGTTAGAATCTGGTTGTTGTTCTCTCTGGGTTCTGAGAGTGACCAGACATGCAACCAGGTTTCTCTCCAATCTCCCTGATACAGGTTTTTATAGATTCAAAATACTAAGTACTAGGTGATAAAGTGAGTTAGGCTTAGGTTTGTTTTCTTTATTTGCAAATGTGTATTTGGCTGGAAGGAGTTCAAATTTGTATTTTGCTGAAAGGATTTTAATTTGTACTTGTATACTGAGGCTGGGAGGGTATTCCCAGTGTCTATAGCTGAAAGACCCTGTAACATATTCCATTTTAAATTTACAAAGATAATTTTTACTGGTTTTCCCTCTTTAATTAAAAGGTTTTCTTGTTTAAGAACCTGATTGTTTTTTTTTTTCTGGTGAGACCCCAGGGGACTGGGTCTGGATCCACCAGGGAATTGGTGGGGAGAAAGGAGGGAAGGGGGAGAGAGAGGTTAATTTTCTCTCTCTGTTAGGATTACTTTCTCTCTCAGGGAGAGTCTGGGAGCAGGAGAGAGAAGGAGGGGGGAAGGTGAATTTTCCTCTCTGTTTCAAGATTCAAGGAGTTTGAATCACAGTGATCTTCCAGGGTAACCCAGGGAGGGGAAGCCTGGGAGAGGCAATGGTGAGGAAAAGGGTTTATTTTCCTTGTGTTAAGACCCAGAGGGACTGGGTCTTGGGGGTCCCCGGGCAAGGTTTTGGGGGGACCAGAGTGTACCAGGCACTGGAATTCCTGGTTGGTGGCAGCGCTACAAGTACTAAGCTGGTAATTGAGCTTAGAGGAATTCATGCTGGTACCCCATCTTTTGGACGCTAAGGTTCAGAGTGGGGAATTATACCATGACAAAAGTACTTATGCACATCCATAAGTGCTCTTCTGAATCAGAATCAAGGACATGTTGAGGGAAGAATTAGATCTTTATCACTTCATTGCAGCAAGCACTTATGCAGGCCAACAGTCACAGCACCATGGGCTGCAGTCCTGTCAGGTCTTGCAAACTATCCTAGACTGGCCATCATTCATCCCAGAATTTGGATGGGATGAGATACTGCAGGACATGGTGTTAGTAACTCTGCAGGTCTCATTCTTCCCTCTTGCTAAATACTGATCCAAGGCCCCAAAATGAAGTTAGGGACACTCTACTATTTGGCACTGTTAGGACGATGACACATGTAACAGAGGTCATGACCAGTTGCACTCATTAAAGTTTCTACAGCCTCTTTTTGTAAGAGGAGGAGTGTAAACCCTGATGCCTTGGCCAAATTCCAACTGGGTTATATTGTATTCTGTCTATCTAAATTCCCCTGCAGTTTCAGTTGGACAGTGAAGTCTTTATTTCCTGTTCTAAACTGTTGTGTAGTGCTGTTGTCTAGTGTTAAACAGCAGCTCTATTCCACCATAGGAGTGGCTGCATTTTGGCTGTAGGTAAACTGACAATGGGGGTAATGTGCTGTTGATGATATAATATTTGTAATGCCTTTTAAGATAGCTGAAGAAAAGATGCTATACAAGCACAAAATATTATTATTTCCTATGAGGCCACATGGGCCCTTGGCTAGGGCTTTAGACGGGTAATCAGGAGTCTTGGTTTCTATCTCAGGTTTGCTGTCTGACCTTGGGAGAGTTGCTTCACCTCTATAAATCTAAGTTTCCCCATCTTCCATTGTAAAGTACTTTGAGGTCTATGGATGAAAGTGAAGTACAAGAGATGTATCATTATGAAATGGAACGTGTTTTACAAAACATATGCCTATTTTATTTTAAAAGGTTCAGATGGATCTCCTGGTAAATCATAAGAACATAAGAATGGCCAGAATGGGTCAGACCAAGGGTCTATCCAGCCCAGCATCCTGTCTGCCGACAGTGGCCAATGCCAGGTGCCCCAGAGGGAGTGAACCTAACAGGCAATGATCAAGTGATCTCTCTTCAGCCATCCATCTCCACCCTCTGACAAACAGAGGCTAGGGACACCATTCCTTACCCATGCTGGCTAATAGCTATTAATGGACTTAATCACAGAATGCATCCAGCTAGCTAAATATCAGAAAGTTTCAAGGCTCTGACTTCTCACACTGGCTGCCGCTACTCTGTCATACTAATGAAATGAGCATTCTGGCAAGCTGATCTGGAACATTTGGATCCAGTGTTCTGAGAAAACTGCTATGATGTTTCAGCTAAGGAATTTTAATCCTTTTTTTAATTAACAGTGATTGTGTAGTTATTTGAGAGCTGAAGACAGGAGCATTAGCATTTTCTTTAAAAATAAAATAACTTCACTACCGGGTTATATATTTATGTGAAATAAAATTATGCCATACAGACTATACATATGAGCATCACTCACAGACTCCTAAAGAATTGTGCATGAAGTGTGATGCATTAAATAGACATGAAACCATCAGTGACCCCCAAAGCAAGGACAGTACAGAGAGTTATGCAACACTTTTGATGTTTGCTTGGTGAACTGTGTGCTGGCATTTCTCAAATGCTTTGATATTTTTCACCCTTTCATCCAGAAGCATTTAAAGTACCTTCACTTTTTAAAGTTTATGTGTATGTGTTTATGAAATGCTAAATGAAAACCAAATTTGTTGGTTTTCATTTAGCATTTCATAAACACATACAAAAATCTTTGCTGAATATTTTAAACTCTTGCTATGCATAAAGAGCTCAGATAAGTATGTTGTTGTAGGTAAATTCAGAGATTGCATATCTCAACAAGAGATAGGCAAACTATTTACAACAAACTAGTTATTCAGTTAATGTTACTCTTTTTTTCTATTGTCAAGCCTGTTATTTCCAGTTATCCAGTGAATAGTTTGAGTACCAAATTTCAGCCAATTGATAGTTTGTAAAATGCTCACTCTAAGTCACTGTAAGTCACATGGTATTGTTTCTTCTCCCTGATTGGATGACCAAACTTTATAAGCAGGATGAGTTCTTTTCCTATTTATCCATGAACATTCAGAACAGTTGCATGAAACTATTGCATGATAAAAAGAGCTTTTGAAATGACCATGAGAGTTCTTCAGATGTGAATACCTAAGTGTGAATATTTATTCACACTAGTGCTTACCAGGTTTTCGCTTTCCATAAACATTCTTGTGGGGAAAAAATCCTCTTCCTGAATATTTACAAATAAAAGAGGTTGCAAATACCAGAAAAGTAATTGGATGGGTGTTATTGGCCAGAATATTTGTTTTAATTGCCAGAATATTTATTTTCAAGAATACTGTTTTTCTGTGTTTACCCAACTCAAATTTCAGCTAAACATCCTCCCCATCTCCACCAATAAAGTTTTTTTTTAATGGCACTAAAAACAATCACATTACATATGACAGATCTAGTGAATAGTTGGGAATGCAGGCTGTAGGACAGTGAGAATAAGAGGAACAGGGGAAGGAAAGTTGTAATGGAGTGGGCTGGTCCTCCAGTGGAGGCAACACTCCCAAGCTGATCCTGGGAGAGAAAACTCAGCACTTCAGTGAAGCATCTAGGAGCAGCAGGGGCTAAACGTTCAGTATTCTTGGGCAGTGGCCCTTTTTAACCTGCCAGTTTCCCAGCAGGAAGTATATAACCTGCTGCTCCAGTGAGGAAGGGACTGAAAGGCTACAGAAATGAGCCAGCAAGCAAGGATTTGAGTCAATATGGATTTGTCAAGAACAAATCATGTCAAACCAACCTGATAGCTTTCTTTGACAGGGTAACAAGCCTTGTAGATGGGGGAAAGCAATAGACATGGTATATCTTGACTTTAGTAAAGTTTTTGATACTGTCTCACTTGACCTTCTCATAAACAAACTAGGGAAATTCAACCTAGATGGAGCTACGATAAGATGGGTGCAAAACTGGTTGGAAAACCTTTCCCAGAGAGTAGTTATCAGTGCTTCACAGTCATGCTGGAAGGGCATAACAAGTGGGGTCCCACAGGGATCAGTTCTGGGTCTGGTTCTGTTCAATATCTTCATCAGTGATTTAGACAATGGCATAGAGAGTACACTTACAAAGTTTGTGGACAATACCAAGCTGGGAGGGGTTGCAAGTGCTTTGGAGGATAGGATTAAAATTCAAAATGATCTGGACAAACTGGAGAATTGGTCAGAAGTAAATGGGATGAAATTCAATAAGGACAAATGCAAAGTACTCCACCTAGGCAGGAACAATCAGTTGCACACATACAAAATGGGAAATGACTGCCTAGGAAAGGGTACTGCAGAAAGGGATCTGGTGGTCATAATGGACCACAAGCTAAATATGAGTCAACAGTTAAGTGTAACACTGTTGCAAAAGAAGCTATCATTCTTGGATCTATTAGCAGAAGTGTTGTAAGCAAGAGATGGAAAGTAATTCTTCAGCTCTACTCTGCGCTGATTAGGCCTCAACTGGAATATTGTGTCCAGTTCTGAGCGCCACATTTCAGGAAAGATGTAGACAAATTGGAGAAAGTCCAGAGAAGAGCAACAAAAATGATTAATGGTCTAGAAAACATGATCTATGAGGGAAGATTGAAAAAATTGGGTTTGTTTAGTCTGGAAAAGAGAAGACTGAGAGGGGACATGATAAGAGATTTCAAGTACATAAAAGGTTGTTACAAGGAGGAAAGAGAAGAATTGTACATCTTAACCTCTGAGGATAGGACAAGAAGCAATGGGCTTAAATTACAGCAAGGGAGGTTTAGGTTGGACATTAGGAAAAACTTCCTAACTGTCAGGGTGGTTAAGCACTGGAATAAACTGCCTAGGGAGGCTGTGGAATTTCCATCATTGGAGATTTTTAAGAACAGGTTAGACAAACACCTGTCAGGGAAGGTCTAGATAATACGTTGTCCTGTCATAAGTGAAGGGGACTTGACTAGATGACCTCTCGAGGTCCCTTCTATCCTATGATTCTATGATTTCTATGATGATGGTAACCCAGATAATTAGAGATGGCGGTTTCTGGATTGCTTGTTTTTTTTTTGCTTTTTTGCTGCAGTTTTTTAACTGTAAAATATGCATGTGGCCTGGGACTTTAGGAAGAGAATTAACTGCCATGTCTTATTTGATGTTGTTGTGATTCTATTAAGTTCCTAAATAAAGACAGCAAACAGTCTTCCCATCTTTCTTGATAACTAGGTCCTGAGATATCCGTCTTATATTGGAGAAGACTTGGCTTAAACTTTTATGATAGGAAAAAAAATCAGACTGACAATCAGAAAGAATGGCAGGGAGAGCAGTGCCACCTCCTTCCTCATCCTCTCCCATACTTCCCAACATTTCAGCTGGTAAAGTAGGATGGGTTTTGCCCTCAGGGGTGGGATACATGGATGGGGGGGATGAGAAGAGGAAAGATTTTCAAAGCAAGCCCAACCTGTATGCACCCTGCAGCAGTGGCTTCTGCTCTGTGAGACTGGCTGGGCTCAGTTCCCCACTCTGGACATTGCAACCTGGTGCATGGGGTCACACAGCTGCTCAGGTTTGTCCAGGCCCCCTTGACAGGAGCAAACCAAATTTGAGTGAGTGGCCTTGTGACCTGTGTGTGCCAGTCACTCATTTTTAGCTCAGCTGTGCCCTCCTCCCCGTCAGGGGTGGTGGGCCAAAAGTGAACAGCCACTTCAACAAGGACAAGGGCTTTGGTGGGTCAAAACAGGAGAGTCTCGGGAAACCTGGGACTGTACTCCAGCCATCCAGTTTAATTGCTCTCTTTATCCTTTCTTCCCCTCTTACAATTATTATGATAGGCACTGAAGCTCCAACCAGTATCAGGTCCCTATTGTGCTAGGCAAATATGCAGTAAGAGACAGCCCTTGCCCTGAAGAGCTTACAGTTTAAACTGATAAGACAGAAAAAAGAGATGGGAGAAAAGGATACAATTTACAAGCAGAAAACTGAGAAGTGAGGCACAGAGAGATTAAGCAACTTGATCAAGATTACTCAGAGTTTGCAGCAGAGTCACAAATTAAACTCTGGTCTTCTGAGTCCTAATCCGGGGCCTTTACCTCATAGATGACCGAAGTTAGGCATCTAGCTTTGGTCATCCAAATCTGATTTTTTCTCCCTAAAAATAAATGTCCCAACATTTTATATAGGTGAGTAGGTAGGAATTTAGTTTGAGATAAACAATGTATCAGTGGATTGTATCCTGAGGTACTTAATAAGTAAAGACAATGACAGAGGAAAAGACAAAAGGAAAAATGGATACAGTCCAATGAGATATTTTGTGTCATAATCATTTTGTTCTGTGTTTTTACAGCACCTAGTACAATAGGGTTCTGGCCCAGGACTAGGCTCCTAAGTGCTACAGTAATGCAAATAAAAGAATACCAACCACCATAAAGACAGGTTCTCTGTGGGAGGGAGAAGTCTAAGAGGAGAGCTACCCACTAAATACAATCCTGAGCACACCACACATACCTTGAAAGTTACAGAAATGATAGCCATATGCAGCTAAAGAGTGATCAATGTATGATGAAGAAACAGGAGTTCATGGGTGATATCCAGTCCTGCATAAGCAAGCTCAGCTACAACTTATTGTTACTGTATTACAGTAACAATAGCATCTAGAGCTTCCAACAGAGATCAAAGTCCACTGTTCTAGGTGCTGTACATAGACATAGCAACAGATTGTTCCTTGTCTTGAATTTATAAATAAATTTATAAATAGGCAAAGTAGGAAAAAATCCAGAGAGAGGTTATTGTCCCCATTTTATAGACAGTGAACTGTGGTGCTTACTCAATGTCACACAGTAAATGTCTTGCAATGCCAGGAGTTGAACCCAGGTTTCCTGAGGCCCAGTCCTTCCATTTCTGATTTCTTCAGGGAGAATTGCACCTAGGTTTGACGAGTGATGAATTTAATGTTATGAGACTTTCATGTAAAAAAGCTTGTAAAAAAAGCCAAGACAAAATTGCCTGTGCCAACTTTTATACTTGATAGTGACCCTTCTTGTAATCACTCACTCTGCTTTATTAGAGCTATATTCAGTGAATGGATCACATTGGCACTAACTAGTATTATATGCAAATAGCCTGTAATACTCTATTCCTACAAAAACAAAAAATATAGTTGGGTAAATGAAAACTAGAGAGGAAATTTAGATCTAGTATGTAAATGTCAAGCTAGTATTAAACCTTCAGTTCAACAGAGTCAGTTACAGATTAATGGACCATTCTGGGCCAAATTCTGCACTAAAACATGCCATTTAAAATGTAGAGTTGTTCTGCTAAAGGTGAGAGTTATTCTGGGGTTACACAAGTGTCACTGGGGCAGAATTTAGCTTAGTATATTAACTAGTCATGAAATGTTTGCATGGAGTTCTTTCAGTAAGAAGATAGATTATAAAAGCAGGTTTCCTAAGCTGAATAGATAGATGAAGGGGTCTTGTGCTAAGCTTCACCTTCTTATGGGTAACTGAAAGGTCAGTGCAGAGTAATATGTAAATGCAGAACAGTGTTTATATACCTTGTTCAGTTCAAGATCCAAAAGTTTTTGTAAAGAAGCTGTAGTTGTGGTCTTTATTAAAATGGACTCTTAGGTGACTCTTCCACGTAAAATGAAAGGAAAACACCACATGCACAAAAAATGGATCCCTGTTTTTTGGATAGTTTCAGCAAAAATTCACATAACTAATGGAACTGAAATTTAGCCATTTCTGCATATTCTTCTGCAGAGAGTCAAAATGAAATTAATCTTGAGTTGCTAAAGCCAAGCACTAAGGATGGTCAAAACTGCCAGCGTAATGACACTTGATGCCAGGCAGATTGAAGTCCAGGTTCATGAAATTTGCCCAGATTCACAAACTTTTTGGTGAGTTCATTTATCTGAGTTTTACTCTCTCTCCCACAAGCAGTCCCTGAGACCTTCTCCTTTAACTTAACCTTTTGTGGGTGTTCTACACACTATTTCTCCTCCACATCCCAGCTTCAGTGCCTATGAGGGCAGAGGATTGACCCTTCCTGCAGCCTTTGGAGAGCTGGTAAATAGACCTTCTACTTCTTCATTCACCCAAGAGCTCAGAAGAATATCTCCTGGTGAATGAAGCTTGTTCTAGCTAGTGATGGGCAAACCGGACAAGGAACTAAATGTGGGATCTGTTCAAATAGTCCCCTAATGTATCATGGGGCCTTTCCCATCCAACAACCACTCTTCTCAACAGGCTGCAGCTTTCGCCTAAGTGGTTCAGGCCCTGTGGTCTGCTGCCTCTGGAAATTTCAGTCTCTTTTTCAGTGTGTGACCAGGTGGTCATTTCTCTGTTGATAAGGTGCCAGTAGGTGATACTGAAGAATATATAGCATAGTTCCTGGGTTTTTTAGGACCAATAAAGCTCCTTGCTGTTGTGCACTGAAAATAGCTCTTCCTATAGCTCTTCCCACATAGTAAACCCATTAAGGCCACATAGGATGGCATAATATAGAGTCCAATCCCTGAGAAGGGAAGGGCCTACTGGGGCCTGGCATGGAAAATTTTTGGTTTCCAGTTGAACTCAGTTAACTTGTGTTGTTTTGCTCCCACACTGAGGAGCCCATTTAGGTTAAGTCTACACTGCAATTAAACACCCATGGTTGGCCTGTGTCAGCTAACTCAGGTTCACAGGACTCAGGCTAGGGGTCTGTTTAATTGTGATGTAGATATTTGGGCTCGGACTGGAGCCTGGGCTCTGGGACCATTCCCACTAACGAGATCCCAGCGCTAGGCGCAGCTTATTGCCCATGGCAGGCTATAAAGTTAATCTCTTTAAAACTTGGTAACACAGCCCTATGTATTTTTGTTCAGAGAAAATGATTTAATTTTTGAACACTGCTTTAGGAACTCAGATTCTCATCATTCTATCACCATGATATGTGAGAGAGAGAATCTCTAAGAGCTGTAGATTGGTAGATCCAGATCCTTTCTCTGATTTTCCTAGTATATATTTGACATTTGGGGCAGGAACAATCCTGCAATCCATTACTTGTACCACACAACACAAATGATAACCACATTATACACCAGATTTTGAAGCCTTTATCCATTGGTAAGCAGTTTGTCATACTACTCATGTGAGTAATGACTTCATAATATATCTTTTTGTAGGTGGATTTTTATATGTATGTGAAACAGTTTCCTTGACATTGTCTGACAATATAACATATTGTCGTTATTTTCTTTTTTTGTACAAAGTGCTTGGTCTTACTCTTTTAATAATAGTGTCACTCTGCCAGTATTTGCCTTCAGTTAGCAGGCCTTCTTTGGTTTTGAGTACTTTGCTAAGTCTTTCATGTAATCACAACATCTGGATTCTATTCTTTTCTGGTGCAGGATGAGAGGAATTTGAGGAGAAAAGATGAAGTGCAATCAACTGTAATGAGTGTTATCTGACTTGAACTGTGGACTTGAAGTTTTCCTCAACATGTTTTCATTTGCCTGTTATTATGTACGATTTGTGAAAATTGAATTATTTAACTGTGGCTCTGTTCCTTTTTACTTCTTATTGGTGGGAAAATGTTAGTTTTTTGTTTTCAAAAATACAGAATGATAGAAAACTTCTTAATATTCTAGGGAAGGAATTAAGCAGAAACATATCTGTCTACTTATATTAGGCTTGAGATAAATTGCATTAATCTATGATTTTATAATTTGCTTGCCTTTGCTGTAGCTGTTAGAATAGATTTTATTCAACATGATATAGCATGAGAATCTACACAAGGCTGGGACTTCTACAGTTAGATTTGCATGAGCCAGATATTTAATCAGGAAGAGAATATTTTAGGAGGTCAGTTTTGTTTTGTGTAGATGAGATTGTAATTTATGCTTTCCTGAATGATCATCCTTTTTCCCCATTTAACTGGCCATTTAAAGGTGTTTTCCTTGTAACTTTAAAAAATGAAAGGCACTGGCAAAAATACTCTTGGCTTTTTGCTGCTGATTTTCCTGATCAGATCCTAAAAAAGTCACATTCTACTGCTGATCACAAGAAGTTCTGTTTTTAAAATTATTATATAGCAGATATAGTTAGAATCTACTGTAGCAGTGGTTGATATGTTGTTGTAGGCATATTTAACTGTTTTACCCAGACTTCCTATCTGTAATGAAAACCTTATAAACCTAACATCTATGAATTCAAACAAAACATCTACATATGTCTGCTGCAGAAGGAAACTGACATACATATTAAAGAGGACATTACTTCTATTTATTTACCTATTTATATACTTATGTATGGCCCTCTTCACCAGAGGTTCTGAACGCCTTCTGTAAATTTGATGATAATCTCTCCCCTCTCCTGCTCATTCACTCTCTGTCCGTGCTACCAAGAAGCAAGCTCAAGAGTTTTGGGTGTTTTTTTGTTTAAATGAATCCATGACAGTAAGGGTATTATTGGAGGAAAGCCTGTGAAGAGAAGGGTTCTCAGATAGCTCTGACTGAAGTAAGGGTGGTGGACATTCTTATTTCTTCTGGCAACGAGGTCCATATTCTTGGTCTGGCTCCTATTAAGAGCTACCCAATTGAAAGCTGATTTTATTCAAATCCACTGATAGTGAAGGTGTTTAATATCACTTGGGTAGTATTGTAATGATCAATAACCTATAGAAAGAGCTGCTAGTTGAAACTGTGATGACATGTCTAGACCAATCCACATCTTAGGTATCAAAAACTTCAAAAGCAGGCAGGGAGAGCTTGACACATAATCTCCATTTTGCCATTTTTCATACAGGGAATTTATTTTTGTCTCAGATAGGTTCCAGGCCAAGTTTTATCAACTGGGGGGTGGCAGGGTGGGGAAATAGATCTGTGTCAGCAGGGACAATCAACATTTTTTCTGTTTAAGTTTTGCCAGATATAATTCACTGTGGTGCTGGGGCCAGTGGAGACACTTTGGCCAAACAAAAATCTTATTGGTAAGTGTTTTTGTTATTTTAGGGTGTGGGGGCGGGAAGAGGCAATTGAGAAAATTGTTGCAGGATAAAATTTTGTTTTATTCCTTTCAGTCCAAATTATATCAGCCTTCATTTTATCTTTCACAAATGTCACAAACATGGATTACTCTGCCTTTATCAGGACTCTTGTCAGATTTCTGACCAGTGGAGCAGAAATCCCAAAGGATGCAGAGAATGTGGAAAAAAAGATAAGAATAGCATTAAAAAGCAAGATACTCTGATGCATAAACATTTAAGAAAATCATAGGGCAAATGGGTTTTTCTTTAGTGCTCACTGAAGAGTATTTCCTAGGGATTAGGAACTTTTGACCTCTCCATTATGGGTATGTGGGAGTCACAGACTTCAGTTTTATTTTTGTCTGGGTTACATGCAACAAGCGTGGTGTAAGAAAATAGAAGTCACTTGAACTGAATACAAATGTATTAACTTACAAAAATGTGAAAAGAGGAATTATACATTTCCTTTGGTATCCTGGCAGGACCATGATCTTGGCTTTCAGTCCTAGCATCACAGAATAGTGTATGCTCCAGGTTAGAAGTGAGCCAACAGCTGCTGTTATCACTTTAGAGTTTTCCCTACAATCCATCAAACCAGCTCCTTTTTTCCCTGGAACATGTTTCCTCTGCTTCTGTCATATCAAGGGAATAATATGTTATAACATCACTTAGATTTCAAAAGGTATAATCCAATAGCACACATAGTAGGGCTGTAATACTGTGGTCTAATTTTGCTTGCTGGATTTAGTGTGCAGGTGCTGGGCGCTGTTGGTGGCCTATGATATACAGGATGTCCAACTAGATAATCTGGTGGTCCCATCTGGCTTTATACTTTCTGACTACATACGAAAGCATTCTACAGAAATAGCCCCCAAACTGTCACACTACTATTGCATTGCTGCACTACTGTAGAAAACCAATTTTTTTTAAACTCAGAGAAATGTCAGTAAAACTGTACGGGTATGCAAATTCAGCTTATTCCCGTTATTGTGCTCCCCTTTGGCTTTATATGTTCAGATGCCGAGTGGTCCTCCTTGCCTTATTGCCTGAAAGAACAGAAACAGAGGTGGAGGAAACAGCTTTTAGGCATGCCTGAAAGGGCAGCCCAGATGCCAAGGGTTCAGGTAGGCTATATGGAGGCAGTTCTCATATGACATGCACTAGACTAGAGTCCACCAGTTCCTAACTTTTGTGTTAGAGTCTCTCTGTTGATGAGTGGTGACCTAACCTTTGTGTGTGTGTGTGTGTTTGTTTCCAGTCACAGTTTTTACACAGTTCTCTTATGTGGTAAAAAAAGGTAGAACTCTCTCTCCATGTACAAATTCCACAAACAAATATGTGACCACCCAAAGACAGGTGCATGTAATTATGGTTCTCTTTCATGTAAAACTGCACTCATCCTGCTGTGCAGAAGATCAGATATGGGAAGATAAATGTCATCTTTTCCTTTTGACTTAATGATTTTAAAAAGCCTAAAAACAAGCTTCAGATGTCCTGATAGTAGTGTACAAACAATTCCACTACTTGATCATAGAAGTTCTTAAAGTTGAAGGTCGGATGGATTATGAGATTCACTTTCTACTACAGCACCACAGGGCAGCAATATGAAAATGCTGTCATTTTAGCTGAGAGGGTTGCTGTCTCTTGTCCTATGTATCGAGCTGTAAAAATATTTTGCCCTAGAGGTAGTAAAAAGTCCAAGGCTGAGAAGAATATTTTTCTATCTACTTTACCAAGTCATCATTGCCCTTTGTAAATTGAGGAAGACAGAGCACAGTGATGGCAGGAAAGAGATGACTGGCTTGTCCAGAGTCAGAAAGCAAGGAGGGCCGTCAAGCGATTAAAAAAATTAATAGTGATTAATCGCACTGTTAAACAATAACAGAATACCCTTTATTTAAATATTTTGGATGTTTTCTACGTTTTCAAATATATTGATTTCTATTACAACACAGAATACAAAGTGTACAATGCTCACTTTATTTTTTATTACAAATATTTGTGCTGTAAAAAACAAAAGAAATAGTATTTTTCAATTCACCTCAATCAAGTACTGCAGTGCAATTTCTTTAACATTAAAGTTGAACTTACAGATGTAGATTTATATGCAAAAAATAACTGCCTTAAAAAATAAAACAATGTAAAACTTTAAAGACTTCAAGCTCCCTCCATCCTACTCCTTGTTTAGCCAGTCGCTTAGGGTACGTCTACACTGCCCATCGGATCGGCGGGTAGTGAACGAACTATCAGGGATCGATTTATCGCATCTAGTGTAGACGCAATAAATCGATCCCTAATCACTCTGCTGTCGACTCTGGAACTCCATCGCGGTGAGAGGTGGAAGCGGAGTCAATGGGGGAGCAGCAGTGGTCAACTTGCCGTCATCCTCATGGCCAAGTAAATCAACCTAAGATATGCTGACTTCAGAGGTGTTGCAGTAAGCTTCCTTTTACAGACTAGTCTCCTTCTAGTCTGGGTCCAGCAAACACTCGCACCCCCTGTAGTTACTGTCCTTTGTTCCAGTTTCTTTCAGGTATCCTTGGGGGTGGAAAGGCTATCTCTTGAGCCAGCTGAAGACAAATTTGAGGGGTTTTCCAGTGGTTTAAATAGGCTCTCTCTTGTGGATGAGGACCCCCTCCTCTCTCCTATGCAAAGTCCCGCTCCAAGATGGAGTTTTGGAGTCACATGGGCAAGTCACATGTCTATGCATGACTCAGTTTTTACAGGCAGCAGCCATTGTTTACATGCTACCCTGAACTTACTAAGGTAGACTTCTTATGTGGATTGGAGCCTTCCAAGATTCATGGTCCTTTAAGTGTTTCTTGATTGGGCACTTAATTTGCACATTCCTTTCTCAAGAAGCTGACCAAGTGCTTTACTAAGGCTACTTAGAAATCAAGCAAGTACACAGCCAATATTCATAACTTCAAATAGAACAATGACACATGCATTCAAATAGGATGAATAGATTCAGTAGATCATAACCTTTACAGAGAGATGTTACATGGCATAGATAGCATACAACATATTCCAGTTATGTCATATATACATTCATAACCATATTTCCATAAAGCCTCATGGGGTGCACTGTCACAGGTACCTTCTTAGCGTTTTGTCAAATCTTAAAACAAACAACATGTGCTGGGTCATCATCCGAGACTGCTATAACATTAAATATTTGGCAGAATGCGAGTAAAACAGAGCAGGCGAGATACTATTCTTCCCAAAGAGTTCAGTCAAAATGTAATTAACATGGTTTTTTTTAACGAGCATCAACAACATGGAAGCATGTCTCCTGAAAGGGTGGCCAAAGCATGAAGGGGCATGTGACTGTTTAGCACATCTGGCACATAAATACCTTGCAATGCTGGCTACAAAAGTGCCATGTAAATGCCTGTTTTCAATTTCAGATGACATTGTAAATCAGAAGTGGGCAGCATTATGTCCCGTAAATGTAAACAAACTTGTTTGTCTTAGCGATTGGCTGAATAAGAAGTAGGACTAAGTGGACTTGCAGGCTCTAAAGTTTTACATTGTTTTGTTTTTGAGTGCAGTTATGTAACAAAAAAAATCTATATCTGTAAGTTGCACTTTCATGATAAAGAGATTGCACTATGATACTTGTATGAGGTGAATTGAAGAATACTATTTCTTTTGTTTATCATTTTTACAGTGCAAATATTTGTAATAAAAATAATACTATAAAGTGAGCGCTGTACACTTTGTATCCTGTGTTGTATATAAATCAATATATTTGAAAATATAGAAAAACATCCAAAATATTTAATAAATTTCAATTGGTATTCTATTGTTTAACAGTGTGATTAAAACGGTGATCAATCATGATTAATTTTTAAATTGCGATTAATTTTTTTTAGTTAATTGCATGAGTTAACTGCGATTAATTGACAGCCCTAATAGCAAGCACAGGTTCTTCAGTCTGAGGTATTTGATTGGTATCCTCTTTCAGAGAGTAGTTCTAAATTCATTGTGATCATCTGCCAGGATTTTCCCAAAAGTAATCTATGAATATACCAAAGTATGATAGTGTTTCTTCTCCAGTGCCATAAATCTGCATAACACTTTGCAGTCATAAGAAAATACAGTCCATCCCAAGAAGTCTTTGCAATTTAGGGGCCAATTTTTCCTACTTTTTATCTAAGGTACTTATATAACCTCCCATCACTGAACACTTTACAATCTTTAATGTATTTATCCTCTCCCCTGAGAGGTAATGATGTGCTATTATGCTCTTTTTACAGATGGGAATCTAAGAGACAGAGAGACTACAAGGTTGTCTACAGGCCCAAGACTGGGGCAAGCTAGGGTGTGAATCTAGATCGCACAAGCCTGCTGCAGTCTCGCTGCCTGTGTGGGGGCCTGCTGAGGCATGTCAATAGTTTATTAGAGCACTTTGAGCTAGTGTTATTTGAGTGCTAGATCAAAGCATGTTAAGTCCCAGTCTAGCTCACTCCCTATTGGGTCATCTTTCCTATTCTATAGTATGGCCTGTTCTGGTGGATGAATTCCAACTATCTGTGGATAGTGTCAATAAAGCCAGTTGCTACACCTCATGTCCAGTCCCCGCTTCTCAAGTGGTGGGCATGCTGGCAGCCTGAGAGGAAGGAGACGTGGCTGAAGTGCTACCATGCTTCAGTGATGATCTGGGGGCATATTGGTGTCTTGAGACCTAAGTTCCCTCTAAGCTGCCCATTAAGTGCTGTTCAGGCACTTAGGGCTGCATGATGGGAGAGATGCCTCTCCCTGAGCCCCGGACCTGCCACAGCGCACCTCCCCCAGCCACAGCCCAGCCCAGCCCGACCCGGACCTGCTGAGCCGGGGGACAGGCACCTCTCCCCTGGCCCCAAAGCTGCTGCAGCTGGGGGACAGGTGCCCCCCTCCTAACCCCCTTCCCAGCCTAGCCCCAGACCTGCCAGGGCCGGAGAACAGGCACCCCTCCCCCAGTCTGGCCCTGAACCTGCTGTGACCGGGGAACAGGCACCTCTCATTTGGCCCTGAACCTACCACAGCTGAGGGACAAGCGCCCTTCCCCTGACCCTAACGCAGCCTGGCCCCGAACCTGCTATGGCTGGGGGACAGGCATCCCTCCCCTGCCCTGACCCAGCCCAAACCCTCAGCTAGGGCTCTCACCCCTCTACACCCCAACCCTCTGCCCCACCCCAGAGCCCGCACCCCAGTCAGAGTACTCACCTCCATGCACCCCAACTCTCTGGCCCAGCCCTAAGCCCCCGCCCACAGTCTGAACCCCTCAGCCCCACCCCGCCACATGAATTTTATTATGTGCACCAATATGGAGATGATGTATCACACACTACCTCCATACTGGTGCACATAACAAAATTCATTCCACACATAGGTGGGAAAAACTAGAGGGAACACTGCTTGGGACCATAACTGGCTGGCACAATTTATAAGAGCCTGATGGCTGCATGAGGACTGGGCCAACATTGACCAGCTCCAGAATCAGGAGCTGCCTCTTTTATTACCCCCAAAGCTGCAGCGAGTGCATAGTGGTTAGTGGTAGGAATCTAAGAATATTATTTATTCTGATGATCTTAATGGAGTTTCTCATATTCTCTATTCCCTCCTTTGTTTGGAGTGTGAGATCAAGAAATACAGAGATTAAAGTTTAACAAGTCTAGTACCATGTACAAAATATAAACGTGGTCTTAAATCATCACTGGGAAATTTACACTACCTGCTCTGGTGTTTTGATGTAGCTGTCAAAGGCAGAGGCTCTTGAGGTTAAATATAGCCTTTTTAGCCTCATGGCTCAGTCTCTTTTTCGTGGGGTTTTGCAGCATTATTTTACTTTACTCTGAAGGTGGGCTGAGCATAGGAGAGTCTGACGAAACAGTGGGCTGGGCCCTTGATCTGTGAGAGCTCTTGCATTCTTGTGAATGACTACATTATAGAGAGCAGTACGCAGCAGCAGCAGCAAGAGAGTGGTGCTCTGCTTCTCCAGCTCTGACTGGCAGGCGAGCCTCAAGTTCAGTGAACATCTACAAAAGCTAGAGAACTTTTCATCTTCCTCTGCAGATGAATTCTGCCTAACTGGACCAGGAAGATGGGCACAGGGGATTATATCTGCATTTCCATGAGTGGAGGGGCACCTTGGGGCTTTAGATTGCAAGGTGGCAAGGAGCAAAAGCAGCCTTTGCAAATCGCTAAGGTAGGACAATGAGAGAGATGTTATTAGTGTGTTATGACAAGGAGAGAAAGAGAGAAACTTGTCGTGATCTATATAGCTTCCAGTCAGAAGCCTTGAGGCAAGCTTTATTGTGGGGCTGGCTATGTTTGTTGGAAATGTATTTGGGGAGCTGCTTCCACAGGTGCAGATAGTGATTTTTAAAAAAAACAATAGGTAATTCTTACCTTTTGATTACCTACAAGTACCACAGCTGTTTTTTTGCATGGGAAGGGCAGAATCTTATGAGATGATGAGTGCCTTCAGTGCCTACTGAATTCATTGGGTGTGGTGGAAGTCACTCAGCACCACACAGGATTGGGTCCCCGGTTAGCAAACCCAGTTTTGACTATTGATTTGTGACACTTTCTCTAGTCTTGGCATGGAATAAATAAATGATTTGGCACGAGACAGTGTTCCTACTATTTTGGGACTCCTGGAAAGCATTACACAGAGAGTCATGACTTCATATTAATGAAAAGTACATTCTCTGGAAATAGCTTTAATAGTTGCCAAACATGCCCTGATATGTATTTCATGGATTATAATCTGAAAATTGTTGAGCATATCACAGTTTATATTTATATATGAAGTGAAAGTACACAACAGAAAGTCTAAAACAACTTGAAATGGTCTCAAACCATGACATTTTGGAACAATTTTTTAAGTAGTTTGATTTAAAATAAATATTCATTTTATTACAGACTATGGTCTTTCATGGTTATTTAGGAATTGTAGAATGATAGCCATGTTGCCACATTATGTCATCTAAGACAAGGGGCCATTCTGTCCATAGCTATGGTATCAGCATAAATTCAATACTGCGAGAGCAGATTTTGGACTAGTGAATATAATAAATCCTGTCAGATTAATTTGAAGTCCTGAGATTAACTTGTATTTTATACCAATAAAATAAAAAAGAAAACAAGAAAAAAGGGTATATTCATTCTCTCATAGTACTCAGTACTAGGAAGGCTGCTAAATTTTTAGGAATTTGATTTTGGGGCATTATTAAGCTTGTTCTTTAATCTCGTACTTCTTTTAGCTGGTAACCTACGTACGAATTACAGTTGCATTAAACTAATTGGGTTGCTAGTTTTTCAAATTTAGCAGAAATATTAGATATGGGAGAAAAGGATTTTCCTTGTTTAAAACAAGGGGCTTGTGTCCGTTCTTTTGCTAGGAAAATAACATCTTTCATTCTGTTGTCTCTGAATTACTTCGAGCCGTAAAATTAATCTTATTCAATAGTCAAGCTGCAGTTTATTTAACATATTTTTCTCTTATCACTTGTATGTATCATTGTCTCTTAACGTTTATTTTTAAATATTTCACAATATGCTAACAGTGTTTTTTGTTTAAAAAAATCAAAACCTGTTTGCACACAACTCTTTCTTTGCAAGTAGCTTCATCAATAGTAGGTGATGGTGGAATCCTGCCACCTAGTGAAAACATCAAGGAATGCAAAAGTCAAAGGAGATGGGTAGAACTGGGGTAGCTTTTGTTTTGTCAAAGCAAAGCAAAGCAAAGCAAAGCAAAATCATGGTAGTTTTGACACAAGGTTCAGGTATGGCCCATCTCTGTTACAGATACAGATGAGTAAAGTCAGGGGTTTTACAAAAAACCAAAAACCCAGAGATAGTTTGGATGTGTCCTAAGACTAATGCACCAAAACCACTAAACCACTTGAACCCTGAAGTTAGGAGAACTAGCCAAGTGATTACAGTTGTGATTCATCTCTAAAAGCAGGAACCAATAATTTTTAGAAAGGATCATTAAGGAAAGTATGTGTGTTTTACTTGTAATTAAAACCAATCAAATGGCCAAGTAATGCAAAAACTTTAGAACAAGCTTTATAAAAACAAAATTAAATATATTTGTAAGGTACTGTTGGTAAACTAAGATCTCATGAAGTTGATTATGGGTACCAGAGTTTTAATTCCTCAGCTGCTAGTTATGATATTGCCCAGATCACTAGGGACTGAAAGCTGTCACTTTTGACTAGCCCACCACCCAAGGCTGCTCCTTCACAAGGCCAAGAACTTTTTTGGAACTCCAATTTGTCAATACTTTTCCCACAACATGCCTTTTCCTGTCATGACCAACCATGGAGGGTACTGTTAAAATCCAGCCAGGGCTTAATAGGGGCCTGCTGTCTGACTCCCCACAAGATGTTCTGAATTGGCATATCTCCAGGTCAGCCAGCCCTGTCTACTGGATGGGCTGCACTAACAGGTTCTGGGAGTCCAGGCAGATTAGGGTTTACTTGGTGCCCTGCATATTAACAGTGTATTCTCAGAGCTGATCAGAAATCAATAAGCAGTGAGACTCACTTCTCAATAGT
The DNA here is from genome assembly GCF_025201925.1 of Gopherus flavomarginatus. Lineage (NCBI taxonomy): Eukaryota > Metazoa > Chordata > Testudines > Testudinidae > Gopherus > Gopherus flavomarginatus. The sequence goes on from NC_066619.1 coordinate 181,531,000, forward strand.
GTTAATTTCCCCACAACCTCACAGAGAATTAGAGACTGTTCTTCTTTACCTTTAGTAGTAAATCTTTTTTCTTTTAGGGGGAGAAAGGATTAAATGTCCTTTGAAGTGTCATGAGGTTTGAGTATTGGAAGCTATGTTGCTTGAATAGTTCTACTCTGCAAAGTCTCGTATCTTAAGTTAACAAGACTTTGACATAGCTACACGTGAACTCATTTGCTTACATATTTGTTACACGTAATGGATCAAATTAATCCAGGGTATAACTCCATTAACTCACCTGATTCCAATAGAGTTACAAGAGGAATTAATCTAGCCCATTATATATATAATGGATGTTAAGTGTTTACTACAAAAACTCGCATAACTAGGTGGGAAAGTCATGTTTTTCTTTGAAGTGGTTTTCTGGATATTATTTTTTCTTTAATTTAGTTTTTATATTTTGTAAAATTAAAAACTTAAAAAATATCCAGGTCCTTCACTTATGTTATGGTGGACACAGAAGGCACAGGAACATAAAGATAAAAAGTGCCATCTTAATTTCATGCAGGATGGCTTTTTAGCAGTTTCATTGTTATTTCAGAACCATTCTCCTGATTCAGGAAAGCACATAAGCATATTTTGCCCTGAATAGGGATGCATATGTGAATCGGGGCCTTAGTACACGTATTATACACTGGTCTCAACCATTCTGTACTCTTTATTACTCTGAATATCTAAGTATTTATTTTTTAAAACAAAACATTCATTCTAATAGCTGACATTCAGTGAAGCCACTTCATTCTCTTTGAGCAATACTCTGAATATAAACATTTTGTCACTGAAAAGAATAGCTCTAGTTTACCGCATCCATAGAATGCTCAAACTCTCTTTTTTTAAATTAAGTAAAACTCTGTTAAATATTTACAGAACTATTAGCCATAAGTATTAACGTTATGTTTGGAGTCATACCTACAAGATGAGGTTTTCTGTTTGATTATTCCTAGCAAAAATAATCAAGAGAAATTACTTAAACTTCCTGAGGGAAAAAGCTCTACCTCTCCATCAGCTCTTAGAATGATAAAGCCATTCTGCTGAACACAGAAAAATTAATTGATTTCAGTGGGGTTGTGTGGGGCTTTTTGTGTTGTTGTTGTTGTTGTCTTTGAGAGGGTGCCATGTAGGGTGACCAGATGTCCCGATGTTATAAAGACAGTCCAGATTTGTGGGTCTTTTTCTTATATAGGCTCCTATTACTCCCCACCCCCTGTCCTGATTTTTCACTGTCTGATTTTTGCTGTCTGGTCACCCTAGCACCATGGCTTATCTTATTTTCCTTGCTGTTCCACACCCCTTCATCCTGTGTGCTGCGTCACATCAGAGCTACTATTCACTTGCTGTAGAGGCCTGGCTGAGTTTCCCTCCAGAAGGCATCAGTTCTGCACAGTACTCATACAGCACCAAGCACCAATGAGAGCAAAATCTGTGCAGCTTATCCAGTTCCTCCTGGCTCAGGAAGCCAGAAATAAACAATTAGGCCCACTGAATTCAATCAAACTATTCTGACTGTCACCAGTTGAGGATCTGGTCCTTACTTTTTTTTTTTTTTTAAATCGTTGGCTCTTTGAGCCTTATAGGAAAAATATATGCACATGCATTAGCTGAGTAATCACAAATATATACCTTGAAAGTTTAGGGGGAAATCCTCCAAATTTTATTTTTTAAAGCATTATCGATTTTAGTGCTTGTGAAGAGTATGAGACTGACAGCGTTAAAGGCTAAAGATGCCTGTCCATAGAATGAACCCCCCAGCAATGGAAAGTCTCATTAGGGTGGACTGGCAAGTAAGGCATATTTACACACAGTCTTGCCTGAGGAGTTGTTTGGAGGGGCTGTGTTTCTTTTCTGAGGAAGGTTTTATTAAGTCCTTTATCTAATACTGACCCAATTTAATAACCAATAAAATTTTGCCTGTGCACATAGGACTTGATCCAACTCCTATTTCAGTCAATGGCAAACTTCCATTCACTTCAGTGGGGCAGCAGGAGGCCCGTTATAGAGATTTGATTAAAAATCATTCTGAAAATTGAAACAATAAATGTAGTTTGCCAAAATCAAGTGGAAAATGCCTAGTTTTGAACTCTGATGATGAAATACTATGTTTGTCTTTCTGGCACTGAGTAGATAATGAACAAGAAATTATTTCTAATTTACCTTTACCACAGGGGGTGTTATCTGGGCTTCCAAAGCATAGGGTTGTGAGTTTTTAAGTCACTTCATTGCAGAGGGAAGAAAGGAAAGCTTTGTACTCCAGCAGCAATGCCAATGGAAGTGTTTAGTACTAAGGCACTCGTGTAGTACTGCACAACAGAACTGACACAACTGTATACCCTGTTTGGATATGCAGCCTCCGTACCAAACTGTTTTTGGCATACTTTCCAAAAGCATTTATGCAAATACAATATGGTCTGGATAGATGGCAAATATTCATTTGTGTTTGTTTCTAATAGATAAATTTTAAAACTTTATGTCAAGAGAGTTTTCAGTGGGAGAGAGTACATATTGGCTCAATATACATAACTTAAGAAAGTAAAGCTGTATCTAAATACTAAACTTACATTAGCTCTTTTGTGTAGCGCTTTGCTTCCTTGTTTGAATCCTTTGCAGGAAACATTTAAAGTGTACTGCATGACATTATACTTTTATTGTTTTGTATTTCCTGCCATTCTGTTCTTATTAACTTAATAGTAAGTTTTCTTGGCTAAATTTGCAGCAAACCAGCATGGCAGAAAATGATGTTTATAATATCCTTTAGGATCGTGTCGCATTCTGGGTGGAACTTGGGTTGCTTTACACTTATCTTCTCAAGCAGAAATTATTGAAGGGGCCCATTATTCAGGGGATTAATGCTCGGAGTTTATTACGCTATAAAATGGCTTTTATTTTAAGAGATTGCTTCTAGTTTTGGAGGAACAATTTTGTCCCTGCAATTAATTGTGGACAACAATGAGAGCATTTAGACAGTGAGCTACCTGATTGAATCCAGAATTAATTTCTACCACTATTGCTGGTGGGAACAAAAATTACATCACAAAATTGGAGGGCAGGTTGAGGGGCTTAAAATTGGGACCAATAAAAACATGTTATATAAGGAATGATGTTTTTCCCACTTTCTTCAGGTAGTTAGCTTTTCTCATCAGATCCTGCAGCCCTTGTGAGTGCACCAGTCACATTGGATGATAATGGAAGGACTGCAGGATCAGGCTCCAATTTGAGGATGGACAAAGCAGCAAGACTTGAGCACGCACCAGTGCTAGTCTACACTGGGAAATTATATCAGCACAGCTACATCCCTTGGGGTGTTAAAAATCCACATCCCTAAGAGATGTGACTATGCTAACCTAACCCCTGGTATAGACAGCCTCTTGGGGAGGTGGATGACCTATATTCATGGGAGAACCCCTCCCATCGGCATAGGTGGTGCCTACAGCGGCTACACCATAGAGTTTTTTTCGCTGCTCACACTCCAGTGCAGTATAATGTTGAGCACGAGGGCCAAAATCTTTAAAAGAGCTGAGCACCCAGCTCCCACTGAGAACAACAGGAGATGGAGGTATGCTGAGCACATTTGAAATTTGGCATTTGGTGGGTGCCTAAACACCTAAAATGGAGTTAAGCTTTTCTGAAAAATATACAAATAAAATAAAAAAAATCTAGCCCTGAGCTCTCTCATGTTGACTGGAACTCTAAGCTTCAAACGTAAGCCATCTGGGTAATATGTATCTATTGCAGTTCTGACTGCGGCACATGAGAGGATCCTTTCCTCCTGATTAATAGACTACCTCCATCCGTTTCTCTGATTGCCTCCATAGACATATGTTTCAGTTCTAGATCCACTATCTATTGCCTTTGCTGGGTCCTTCTCCCATTCTTCCTGATCAGGACAGGGGTATCATACACAGGAAGCCAGTTCTTCAGTTTCCATGGAATTATGACAGTTTGAACCAGATAAGGATATTGGCTTGTGTAATAACCTTAGTCCCAGATTTGGACCTTAGCGTCCAAAATATGGGGGTTAGCATGAAAACCTCCAAGCTTAGCCACCAGCCTGGACCTGGTACCTGCTGCCACCACCCAAAAAATTAGAGTGTTTTGGGGCACTCTGGTCCCTCTGAAAAACCTTCCCTGGGGACCCCAAGACCCAAATCCCTTGAGTCTCACAACAAAGGGAAATAATCCTTTTTCCCTTCCCCCCTCGAGGTGCTCCTGGAGAGATACACAGACACAAGCTCTGTGAACTTACACAGAGAGACTCCCCCTCTCTGTTCCCAATCCTGAAAACAAAAAGTACTTTCCTATTCCCCCAGAGGGAATGCAAAATCAGGCTAGCAATCCAACACACAGATCTCCCCTTGACTTCTTCCTCCCACCAATTCCCTGGTGAGTACAGACTCAATTTTCCTGAAGTAAAGAAAAACTCCAACAGGTCTTAAAAGAAAGCTTTATATAAAAAGAAAGAAAAATACATCCAAATGTCTCTCTGTATTAAGATGATACAATACAGGGTCAATTGCTTAAAAGAATATTGAATAAACAGCCTTATTCAAAAAGAATACAAATCAAAGCACTCCAGCACTTATATTCATGCAAATACCAAAGAAAAGAAACCATAGAACTTACTATCTGATCTCTTTGTCCTTACACTTAGAAACAGAAGACTAGAAAGTAGAAAGTACTTCTCCAAAGCTCAGAGAAAGCAGGCAGACTCACAAAAGACTTAGACACTCAATTCCCTCCACCCAAAGTTGAAAAAATCCGGTTTCCTGATTGGTCCTCTGGTCAGGTGCTTCAGGTGAAAGAGACATTAACCCTTAGCTATCTGTTTATGACAGCTTGATCCTCTTGAACCTTGCAGTTGTGGGGGCAAGGCTTGCTTGAGTGATCCCATCAGCTTTTTGAGAGTATATCTGAGTATAATGGCCACACTCAAAGCTCTGTATGTGTTAAGTGTCATAAGCATTTGGGAAACTTTTCCTGAATGCTGTAGAGATCGGTTACTGCCCTGAACAGTTAGAATAAATGCTTGTTGCAAAAGTGTGTGACTCGTGTAAAACTTGAAATGACAGAATGAACTATTTGGGGGACAGAGGTGGAGTAAACTATTTTGCAGCTCCACTGCTTGCATCATGTCTAACATTAAATTGTAAGCTCTTCCGAGTAGAGATCACATCCCTTTTTTTGTCCTGTAGAGCACCTTGTGTACCTTTTAGGCACTGTAAGGACAATGATATAATGCTAAAAACGTGTTTACTTGTGAATGTATATTTCATTGCCATGCATTTCTTGGAAGTCTATGCAGATGTAAGGGGACTGTTATCCCTTACTAACATTCAGTGGGGGTGTTTTGGTTGCTAGCTCCCAGCACTAAAAGGGGAGGGATCGATGGCAAATCAGGACCCTGAGACTGACAGTCCTCAGGAACAATGGGGAGAGGCCAATGCTCCAGGTCAGCCTGATTGACAGGGCAGGCTAATCAAAGAGACAGAAGGCCAGGGTGGGTCCCGTCCTCCCAGTGAGCTAAAATTGCCTGGATCAGACAGAGTGGGGCCGAGCTAAGGCGAGAGTAGAGGCCCAAGCTAAGCTGCTGGGAGCAGAGCTGCAGCCCAAAAAGCCGGAGCACAGCCCAGAGAGAGCAGACCTGCCCTGGGAGCAGAGCTGCAGCAACCAGAGCCAGAGGAGCCAGACAAGCAGCCCAGGAAGCAGGTGAGAGCTGAAAGAGATTCACAGAAGCAGCCTGCAGAGCAGACCTGCCCTGGGACCAGAGCTGTAGCAACTGGAGCCAGGGAGCCCAGAGAAGCAGCCCAGAGAGCTGAAGGCAGAGCAGCAGCAGCAGTGGTGCTGAGGCAGTGTGGAGCTAAAGCTGGGGCTGGAGCAGTCCGGAGCTGGGTGGGGAGAGCGAGGGGGACCCTGGGCAGTGGGCCCAGCACAGGGAGATGCTGTCATAACCAGATAGCTAAGGGTTAATGTCTCTTTCACCTGTAAAGGGTTAACAAACAGTGACCTGCAACACCTGACCAGAGGACCAATCAGGAGACAAGATACTTTCAAATCTCGGTGGAGGGAAGCCTTTGTGTGTGTTCTTTGTTCTTGGTCTGTGTTCTCTCTGGGTCCTGGAAGGGACTAGACGGGCAACCAGTTTTCTTGCCAATCTCCCTGCAACAGTCTCTTATAGTGAGTATTTTAGTAAGAAAGGCGGTTATAGTCTTTTGATTGTTTCTGTATTTGCCAATGTGTAGTTTGCTGGAAGTATTTTAAATTGTATTTCTGTTGGAGGAGGCTTTTTCTCCAGTTTCTATAAGCTGACAGACCCTGTAACTTTTACCATCTAAAGTACAGAGACACCTTTTACTTTTTTCTTTCTTTTTATTAAAAGTTTTGCTTTTAAGACCTGTCTGATTTTTCCCCTTTGTTGAGGCTCAAAGGAATTGAGTCTGTACTTAACAGGAAAGGAGAAGGGAGGGGAAGGGTGGAATCCCTTTGTTTTAGATTCACGGAGCATGAATCTGTCTCTCTCTCCAGGAGACCTAATTTCTCTGTGTTGTGATTCAAGGAGTTTGAATCACAGTAATCTTCCAGGGTAACCCAGGGAGGGGAAGGCTGGGAAAGGCAATGGTGAGGAAAGGGGTTTACTTTCCTTGTGTTAAGATCCAGGGGTCTGAGTCTTGGGGGTCCCCAGGGAAGGTTTTGAGGGGACCAGAGTGTATCAGGCACTGGAATTCCTGATTGGTGGCAGCTTATCAGATCTAAGCAGGTAATTAAGCTTAGAGGAATTCATGCTGGTACCCCAACTTTTGGACTCTAAGGTTCAGATTGGGGAAAGATACCATGACAGACGCCTCAGCCAAGAGGCTCTGCAGGCCAGACTTGGAGGGGGATCATAAACCTGACAGAGCAAGGGTGACACTGGGGAGAAGGGTCCTGCCACCCAGAGCCTGAGAGAGTGTGGCCACCACCAGAGCAACTGTGTGACCCGCAGCGTCCCTGCAGCACAGCCAGGGCCTGAGAAGGAGGCCTGGGACCTACAAGGAACAGACTGTGAAGTGCCCTGATGTCCAGAGACACTGTTTGTGATAGTCCCTGCCACAGAGCGGGGTGATGTGTTTTCTTTTAACCTTTCCCATTCTTCCTTATTCTTTTTTAAAAATTAATTGTTAATTAAATAACTTGTATTTGCTTTAAATTGTATGATGTGATCAGTGGGTCAGGGAGGTGCGCAGTGCAAAGAGAGTACCCCAGAGTGGGGACACCCTAGCCCCTGTCCTGGGTGACCACAGCAGGGTTGGGGGTTGAGGCCCCCAGGAATCCTGGGCCCAGCCTTGTTGGGGTTACGAGGACTCTGCCTGACAGGAGAGTGGAAAAAGTGAGTCCTCAAGGGCAGGGAGGCCTCTGGGTAAAGACAGTGGGAGTGAGGACTCGGATCCTTTCGCTAGCCCACTTCACTGGGGTAGTGCAGAAGCCAGGAAAGTTCCCCACAATAGCGGGACCATTCCCCCACTTACACAGATGATAGGCTATTCAGTCTCAAGTTGAAGATATTTCAATCTGTACTTTTTTTTTAAAAAAAAGAGAATTTGGTGCTCATGAAGTATGCTGTATGACAGCACTAGAAACTAGAGGTCTTTGCTTACTGATGTGTTGTCTACACAGCAAAGTTAGACGTGCATTGGGTAAAGTGAGAATTTAAACCACTATAATAACACTTGTATGACTACCTTTGTGGTTATTGTTATACTAATACAAGGTGCCCTTTTCTGGTTTAGCATATGTTGCTTTGAAAGCTGTATAAAAGAAAACCTCCTCCCAAAGCCACTCATTCTGGAATAAGAGTATCTACACGGGGAGTTATACCTGCATAATCACAGTGGGTTAAGTACATAGACAAATATACTTGGTGAAGCTTTCCCTCATAGACAAACCCTCATACAATAAAGGGGGCACATGCTGGAGCTGTACAAACTCCCTCACGATACCCCACCAATGTTCTTCAGCTATCATGTCAAGGAACTACATCTAGTTAGTCCTCCATGCCCATTCAAATCCTTGGCTTCTTTCTGCCACCAAGGGTGACAAGTTAGGTTTGAAAATCCCAGTAGGCTCCTATCTGCATCTTAGGTGCCCAAATAACTTTGAAAATGTGTCCCCAATTCAGCAGAGAATATAAGCATGTGCTTAACTATCAGGGGCGGCTCTAGGTATTTTGCTGCCCCAAGCACGGCAGGGAGGCTGCCTTCGGCGACTTGCCTGCGGAGGGTCCGCTGGTCCTGCAGCTTCGGCGGATCTCCCGCAGGTGTGCCTGCGGAAGGTCCTCCGAAGCCACGGGACCAGCAGACCCTCCACAGGCACGCCTGCGGGAGGTCCGCCGAAGCTGTGAGACCAGGGGACGCTCCGCAGGCAAGCTGCCACCCTCGTGGCACCGGCAGAGCGCCTCCCGCGGCTTGCCGCCCCAAGCATGCGCTTGGCATGCTGGGGCCTGGAGCCGCCCCTGTTAACTATGAGCATGTGATTAAGTCACATTTACTGAATGTAGGTGGACTTAGGCACATGCTTAAATGCTTTGCTGAATACGGATGGACTGCTGAATCCAGACCCCAGTAGGGAGCTAGCCTGGTCACTTTTTACTGAGTTCTGCAGAGTGAGGCCCTTTATACAGAAGTGACCTGCTTTTTCCATTTGGCAAGGGAGGAAAAGACAGGTAGATATTTCTGCCTTGTCTGGGATCAGCAGAAATCTGCTGGGGTTTTGATGCATCTTGCCAGAGGTGACCGTAACTATTTATCTTGTTTGGGTATTTTTGTTTGCTGAGCTTTTCTGCTAATTTGGTGTTTTGCTTTTTCTACCCTGAAGTAGTGAATAGAACTCTTTTATTTAACCAGATTTCCCCCACCCCATCCCAGTTCCGCTGAAAGCTGCCTGATGAGCTGTATTTTTTGTCCACATTTTCCTTCCCTTACTCTATGAACTATTATTGCTACTTGCTATATGACTGAATGCCACCTCTAAGAAACAAAATTCTTTTGGAATCTCTAAAGGTTCTGAAAACTTTCTGCCTAGAACAAACTATCGCTTGGCATAGAAGTGCAGAAGCTAGCAGGGCGCAGCTAATATAGCTGCTGCATACCATTCCGTAGGTTGTTCTGCAAGTTATATTTTGTAGAGTTCATATCAAACACCTGCTGACAAATTTAATTGAGATAGTTACAAAAAAGGATATAGAAATTATCTAAGAGGGAGGAATAATTTCCTACATTGTGAGGGTGTAGCAAAAAGTTTTTGCTAAATAAGTAAACATTGCATAGCCATTTCCCTGAACAGTCATGAAAATAATATTCCAGAATAGTTGTGGAAGACCTATACACATGATTCTTCCAATTAGAAGGAACTATTACTATATAAGGTTGTCTATTTTAAAGAAGCTGGAACACATAAAACTACTTAATGTGCTGGAAGATACGTTTTGTGCAGGGAGGTACTTGTTTGACTTTATTCATTGCAATACTAAAATGAAAAATAAAATTTGCAAAATGCTAGGCTTGCAGGGTGACCTGTGCCTTGATAATCAGCATGGTTTCATTCACATTCTCAGTGATTCAAGTCTATATATGTTATTGACCAGTACAAAGGAACTATTCTTCAATTTGAAGTATAGGGTTGAGTTACAGAAAGTGCACAACATTTTTTTTATGTAATTGATTATTAAACATATGGTACCTTAAGCAATGTTTACTTTATGTATTATTTCAGTGGACAAATTAATTAGATAACGGGATCTGGGCTGACTTTAGCTCCCAGATGTGTACTACCTGTCAGAGATTATATGGGGTGCTTCTGGTAGTTTAAGTGATCACAATTATAATAATCCCAAAATCCCATCATCAACATGTAGATATGCCTGAGATGAGTAAACATCCAATCATAATGCAGTCACATTATTGAGAATTGCCAGATGTTGCTATTTCATGCAGTCTTACAAATTCTGCTTAACTGAATGTGGAGGCAGTTACATCGTTGAGAAATACCAGTGTTAGTTGTGATGCTTTTTCTTAGTGGAAGCTGTTGCATATCATGCAGCAAAGTTTGTTACTGCTTTTGTCTTTCTGATGAAATCATTTCTTAGAGAACTACTTACTTCCTACAGGATATCTATACATGTAAATCAGAACAAGAAGTACATAGAATCAAAAACATTACAACTGTCCACCCCCTCAATTCCACACCTTGCTATCTGTTACTTCCACTCCTTATATCATGTTTGAATTTAGACTGTAATCTCTTCAGGGCAGCCACCATGTGCATCTATATATCAGTAAAGTACCTAGCAGATTGCGGATGCTCTAAAGTAATTAATTATGAAGTGGGATACACTTAAACTATGATTTCTTGCCTAAATTAACCTTCCCAGGAATTCTGCCACCAGTGGCAAACTTTGTACATTAAGACAGGTTTCAGAGTAGCAGCCGTGTTAGTCTGTATCCGCAAAAAGAACAGAAGTACTTGTGGCACCTTAGAGACTAACTAATTTATTTGAGCATAACCTTTTGTTGGCTACGGCCCACTTCATCAGATGAATAGAATGGAACATATAGTAAGAAATATATATACATACAGAGGACATGAAAAGGTGGAAGTAGCCATACCAACTGAAAGAGACTAATTAATTAATTACAGTTGGTATGGCTGCTTCTACCTTTTCATGTTCTCTGTATGTATATATATTTCTTACTATATGTTCCATTCTATGCATCTGATGAAGTGGGCCGTAGCCCATGAAAGCTTATGCTCAAATAAATTTGTTAGTCTCTAAGGTGCCACAAGTACTCCTGTTCTTTTTGTACATTAAGGGTTCCAAGAGTGTGTCACAGTGGGGGAAAGCTATAATAAACTGCAAGGGTTGGGGAAGGCTGCCACTGTGAAATCTCCAGCCAGGTTTGAAAGAAAGACCTTTGGTGCTTATCTGAACCAAATCCACAGTCTGAACTAGAGATGGCCCCAACCCAAAAATCTGCCTAGAAATACCACTGAAAGATGCAGCAAAGAGTGCTGTGGCACCTTATAGACTAACAGACGTTTTGGAGCATGAGCTTTCATGGGTGAATACCCACTTTGTTGGATGCATGTCGTGGAAACTTCCAGGGGCAGGTATATATATGCAAGTAAGAAGCAGGCTAGAGATAACGAGGTTAGTTCAGTCAGGGAGGATGAGGCCCTCTTCTAGCAGCTGAGGTGTGAAAACCAAGGGAGGAGAAACTGGTTTTGTAGTTGGCAAGCCATTCATAGTCTCTGAAAGATGGGCAAGTAACCCAGTCTATTTAGGTTTTAGATAGTGCCTATCACTACAGTTTCTAAACTAGACCCAGAACAGAATAGAAACAAAAATCCTGGAATGAATGTCCCCTATTTTTTTTTAATTATCTGAATTTTACAGTTTGGACCTGATTCTGTTTGGAACATCTTGAATCTTTCCATTGACTTCAGTGAAGATAGGATCAGGCCCTAGATTGTGACAAAGTTATCAGAGTCTGCTATTTTTCAGGGTCATCAGACTAACTTTACCAGACGCTTTCTTAGTTCATGGGATCATTTGTGACTCAAACAATGATGTGATTTACAAATTTGTATTATCTAGTGGGGGGTAGGGAGTTTCAGACCCTCACAATTAGGAGTTTCCTCTAGTAAACTGTACAGCAATTGTGAAAAGCAACCTAGTGAATCTAAATTAAACTAATATGAGAGGACACTGGGTGCCTTTTATACTACACTGGAGAGAACAAGGCAAAGGAGTTAATAATTAGATCTGGGAAGATCATCTTTGTGGCCTGTCTTTTTTTTTTTTTTAAATGTCATTACATGACTAAATGAAGCATTAAAATGCATTCACTGAAATAATGGTGGCATACTGTGTACAACTCTTGTGTGTCACTCAGTTTTTGTTTTCTGCAACTGATGATTAGCATAGCTGTCCTGGAAAAAGTTGCATAGATCAGAATTAAGAGATTCACCCTTGGTGTTCTTCATTGAAATTAAAATTAGAGCCGCAGTGAATTGTTCAAATCAGACTTAAACTTGGGCCCTTTGGATTCCTCCTTAATCAGCTTTGAAGAACAGTTAAGAGCAAGCATAGTTCATCAGCTTCTCAGCCATGCAATGAAAATGAAGGAACAGCAGTTGAGCCACCTTTTGGGAAAAATCTTAGTTGAAATTGAAAAAGGTGGGGAAGAAGCTACAGGTCTATATGACAAATGCTTTCTTTCAAGGGATTCCGGACCAAAGGTGAGCAAACCAATTTACATAAGATAGGAACCAACCTGAAAGTACTCCCAAACCTTGAACTGAAGCATTTGAGGGTTGAAAATGATCAATGTAGCTTCCCCACTTCACTTCATTTTCATGCACTTGTGTGCACCAACCAGAGCTGGAAAGGGAACTACTACAATATTGTGCATTTTTCAAAACAGGAGGATCTATCTATGGTGTACATCCTCTCCCTACATTAGAGTCATGGCTACATTCCTGCAACCTGTTCAGAACAGGTCACCTATTGACACTGACCCATGTACTATATAGCTGCTGCTCATTCACTTGCTAAAGCTTCTGTTAATAGGTTTCTAACAAGTGAAAAGTGAACCTCGAAAATGAGGCTGATCCTGCAGGTTAACAATAGCCTCCCCTATGTTCAATGGTCATTCAGCAACCCCACTGGATGCAGCCTGCAGTCTAAAAATTAGTCTGGGTTTAGATAAGTATAGCAAATCTATAAAATGTGGTGGAAATCTCACATGAACAGACTTCTTTGAGATTTCTGGTCCTACTAGCTTCTGAAATGCTTTTGTGCAATGTTGCTGTCTGGGTAAGAGAGTGGAACAGTTTGCTATACAATTAGCCCCCTCTGCTATTTGATATGAAGTAACTTAATAGCCTCACTTCAGGTTGCTCTGCACCCAGTCGGAAGGGCAGACGATGAGAAAAGATGGCAGGGGGAGAGGCCAAGGTACATGAAGAGTGTCACCAGGTAAATACATGTAGATCCACTAAAAAGCATCAGTCACTAAAGGTCAAATTCTGTCCTTGGACATGTCCAAGGAATTTCCATTGACTCCTACCAGAGTTGTACAATATGTATCCAAGAACTAAGTATGGTCTTTAACCAGGAGGCGACTGGAAACTGATGATATCTGAAAAAGGATAGGTAAAACTGAAAGCCTAGTGTGGACACAATCATACTAGTACAAAGGTGCTTTATACTGGTATAGATGTTTTTTTCACAAGCATCTTTATAATAGTATGCCCAGTGTGACTCTTCCAGCCAGCCAGCCAGCCCCCCTTATACCTGCCCCCCATAGCTTTGCAAAGGTAGCATGGTGACTTTGCCTCAGTTTTCCTACCCCACCACTCATCTAGCTCTGTGCCAGATGGCTTCTCCTTATGACTCTAGCTGGTTTGTTGATAGTCTCCCCCCTTCCAGGGCAATAAACAAACAGCCCAATACACCAGAAGTCCTATGTACCAAGGAATGGGTCAATAATCCCAGCCCCCAGCAGAGTCCTGACCTCTTTGCTGGGGATGGTAGGAGAACTCAGACCCTCCCATCCACTCACGCTTCTGGGTTCCAGCCCAGGAACCCTGTATTAAGCAACCTGGACCCGTTCCTCCCAGTCCCTTGCTTCTGCCTAGTTCCCCTCTCTTATAGGCTTTTTCCAGATGCAGCTTCTCCTCTCAGTAGTCTTTCTAGGAACCATCCTCTCCTTTGAGCTTCAGCCTTCTTATCCCCCAGCTGTTGCTGGCCCTGCAATTAGCTGCAGCTGAGGAGATAGCAAGCCTACCTGTTAACCCCTTAGTGGCTGTGGAAGAAGGGGGTCTATACATGGTATAATTGTGTCCACACTAGTGCACTGTTCTGCTTTAACTAAAGTGGTTTCAGATTGATACAGTTGAAGCAGTACATAAACTGTATGCAGACCAGCTCTCAGAACCAGTTCATAGTAAACCGCCTGCTGTAAAAGCCTTTAGGAGCATCACTGGTCAGAAGTGAGACCCATTTGCATTCATGCCTTGCTAAAGGTTAGACCACTCTAGGGAGTGTCCAAGGTGAAATTCACTTGCCAGTATACAGCCTGTGTAAATAAGCTGTGTGTGAGAGAGAGGATGAACTCTCCCCTCTCCCATCCAGGCCACTTCACTACTGTGTCCTCTTTTACCCCATGGCAGCACTATCATAGATCCATACCTTAAAATGCCTTTGCAATAGGTCTTGGAAAATCAGTAGTATAATGGAGGTGCAGACTCCCTGTAGTTACTTCCTGAAGCCAATTGCCTGGTTGGAAGAACCATGCTGGTCCCACTGGATTCAGAATCTTTCACACCATCAGAGGGGTCAGAAGTAGGGATTATTCTCTATGCTGATTCCTGAGTTCCTGAATGGAAAAACAGAACAAGAAAAATAGATTTGAAAAGCAACATAATATCCCATTGATTCAGTGACACAGATGCACTTCCCAAAAGGCTGGTCCTAGGGTAGACCCCCAAGCTCCAGCTTCCAGGAAGAACCGGACTGTTATACTGCTCTGCTGATTGGCCAGCCATTTTGGAGTGGGAGAGAGGTTGCTAAAGTGGGGAAGGGAGGAAAACCGAAAACATTTTCCACCCAGGGCTGCTCCTGACTTCCCATGTGTGCTTGAAGGGAAGTTTTTTGTATGGGTTTGTGCTTTAAGTCATACTCAAACTGAAATATTATGAGTCACATTAATTCTGCAGAGCATCTATAAACAGACTGTTCAGTAAGGATCAGAGAACTGAGGTCAAAGAGGGTTGAATATAAGTGGGAGACACAAGCAGTAGAGAAGAATTCCTTAGTTACACACAGCTACTTTATTAATGAATGTATCCAGGTTTTTAGTAGAAAGATAAGTTTCAGGGCAAAATAACAGAGAAAGGGAAACTGAGCTCTGACTTTTCATTTTAATTTATTTTTGTGTATAAAGGCAATGATTTGTGACTCGTTTAAAGGCTATCCAGTTCTTAACATGAGTGATTCCTAGAGAAACTTGAGAGGGTACTCACAGTTGCTATAACACAAAATGTCAAAATGGCCCTTCCTCCCAGAATTAGATCAGTTAAAGTGCGGCCAGCAGAGTCATAGCCATTATCTTAGACAATGTGAGTCAGATTATCTTTTTTGTAGGGGAAGAAAAGCAGCACATTAGATTACATTCCTGTTCTGTTGCTCACAGAGCTCTCAGTCACAAAATGACTTCTTTATTATTATGATCAGTGACACTAATTCTTTAAACGATAACTTACCATAATGGAATTTTACCTGAGCAGGACAAATAGCTGTGTCTTTAAAAAGATAACCTTAAATAGGGCCAAAAAAGCACATGCAATAACCATTGACTTCAAGTGGTATGGATCACATGCATCCTGGAGCAGAATTTGACCAATATTTTCATGAACTAATTCAAAACTGGTCCACATGAGTATTTTTGTATTTGTTGGTTTTGTTCCTGTGGGTGATTTCCTGTTCTTAATCTTATTTCACTCCCTTTAAAAGATACCTAGTGCTGGGACTCATTATGTCACAGATCACAGCAGACACTCATTTTGATACTATCCTCCATGACTAATATGCTATCAATGTCAGACGCTTCCTCTGGATTATTTTTCTTTCCACTAAGAGCTTCTGAAAAAGGCACAGTGTATGTGAGTGAAGGAATAGATGGAGAGAATTCCATTTCCTGTTCTATTTGTATCTCATCTCTTTGAGCTTGTATTTGACCTTACTCTGGGAGTGGATGCATGCTCCATAACTCAGATCTAGCAGGAAATATTACACTGAGAATTTTTGTTTTTATAGCTGCCACTTCCTTAATCTCCATGAGCACAAGTATTTGTGAATTGCTCCTTTTACCTTGGTAGAAACTAAAATGTTCTGGTTTCTTATATAGGCAAGCTATGCTGACTCTTAAAATAAACTGTGAGGCTCTAGCACTATTTTGGAAACTGTCCATAGTGAAGTTTCTTTAACTCAATGGCTGCAACAATAGTGGAAGAGTCTACAAAATAAACAAAAGCAATAATAGAAACACCAAATGAAAAGGAAAGTCCGTCTCTCATATTAATATAACTAAATATCAGGGGTGGCCAAACCACGGCTTGCAAGCCAAATGCGGCTCTTTTACTGTTAAAGTATGGCTCGTGGAGCCCCCCCCGACAATCCCCATTCTCCACCTACCAGACTGGGGGGAGCTCAGGACCTCTGCCTCACAGTGGGGTGGTGGGGTAGGGGTTTCTGCCAAGCAGGGTGGGGGGTCTCGGGGCTTCAGTCCTCTAAGGCACACCTGCTGGGGCTTGGGGCTTCAGCAGGAGCAGGCTGAACCCCAAGCCCCAGCCGGCGCCTCTCATGGAGCTGAAGCCCTGAACCCCGGAAAGTATGCTTCAGCTGTCGAATGTCTGAAGATTGTCATACGCAGCTCAGAGAGTCAGTAAATTTGTCCACCCCTGCTATATATGCCAAAAGCTTGCTACAGGGGTGAAGTATTTTGAATGGCAAGTAGGAATTTTAGCAGGATAGGCTAATCTGTTTGAACCATGTGAATTATTAAATTAAATCTGTAAAATGGTAGTTCTTTCATGTCATCTTATATAATCCAGATGTTGGTCATCATCATGTTCAATTTTTTGCTTTTGTTAATTTTAAAAAATGCTTTAAGACTAGTTATCACTTCAGCAGCTGGAGTATAACTTGAACAATATACACATGTATTCCCTGTAGCATTTCTACATGTTCTTCTTTCCTCTATTTCTATTGCTTCCTTTTCTTTCATACCAAAATTATGAACACAAGTTGAACATTTAAAATTCCAGTATTTATTTATTATAGTAAGACTAGATGCAATGGGGCATCTCTCTCCCCTGTGCAATGCCCCTGAAGTCAATGGAACTTCACCAGAAGAGTTTTTTTGGCATATTTTCTCTAGTTAGAAAAATATATATATCATAGGAACAAAGTAAGGTTACTGGATGTTATGGTTATGATACAACAATGAAACCTGAGCCAACTATGACTAGCATATTATCCTTCAGAGATGTAGTTATCTTATAGCAGATTTCAAATATTTGACATTCATAAATAAATAAAAGGCAGTGATGATTCCATAACAGCAACAATTCAGAGGAGTGTTTAAGGAAATTAGGCACCTAACTACCTTGGAGGATCTGGCCCTAAATGGCTCACAAAACTTTGTCCCTACATTATCCAATTTACCCAACCAAGAGCCTGATCCTGTAAGGAAGGCAGGATTTAGTCATGACTTTGGAAAGCCCTGTGGAGTCTGACTTTTAAGAGTGACTGACTGCTTCTTTGTCTTCCATGTTTTCCTAAGTGTTGTAAAAAAATAATCACACGACATGGAGTAATATTATCTTTTTGTTTTTTAAATGAGGTCATTTGTTCATGCTCAAGTACCATTATAGCACCTGTGGGAAAGTAACTTTCACACTACCTCCAAAGTACTCTGGTAAACCACTTCTTCCCTGAGGGTATGTCTACACTACAAAATTAGGTCGAATTTTAGATGTTGATTTTTTAGAAACCGATTTTATACAGTCGATTGTGTGTGTCCCCACTTAAGACCATTAACTTAGTGGAGTGCGTCCACAGTACCGAGGCTAGCGTCGACTTCCGGAGCATTGCACTGTGGGTAGCTATCCCACAGTCTCCACTGCCCCGTTGGAATTCTAGGTTGAGCTCCCAATGCCTGATAGGGCAAAAACATTGTTGCGGGTGGTTCTGGGAAAAATGTCGTCAGGCCCCCCCCATCCATGAAAGCAAAGACAATAAATTGTTTCTCGCCTTTTTTCCTGGGTTACCCATGCAGACAACATACTACAGTAAGCATGGAGCCTGCTCAGTTGACCATCACCGTATGTCTCCTGGGTCCTGCCAGATGTGGTACTGCATTGCTACGTAGCAGCAGCTCATTGCCTTTTGGCAGCAGATGGTGCATTATAACTGGTAGCCGTCATCGTGGTCTCCTGGATGCTCTTTTAGCCAACCTCAGTGAGGTTGGTCGGGGGCACCTGGGCAGATATGTATGCTCATGGCTGGCCTCGGTGAGGTCAGCTGGGGGCACTGGACATAAATGGGAGACGACGATGGCCAGCAGTTGTACTGCACGTCTTCTGGTGAGCAGCCAGGAGAGGACAATGGCCAGCAGTCGTACTGCACCGTCTGCTGCCAGCCTAAGATGTATAAGAGAGATGGAGTAGATCAAAACAATAAAGAGACCAGATTTGTTTTGTATTTATTTGCTCCTCCTCCCTCCCTTCCTCCATGACTAATAGGGGGAGAGATAGCTCAGTGGTTTGAGCATTGGCCTGCTAAAACTAGGGTTGAGGGCTCAATCCTTGAGGGGGCCATTCTGTGTGACAACCCTGTAAGCCAACACTGTAAGCCATGTCATCAGTCGCACCTCCCTCTGTCAGAGCAACAGTAGACAATTGTTTCATGCCATTTTTCAGCACAGACGCCACAGCACGGCAAGCATGGAGCCGTAATATGAGCACTGTAAACACCACGTGCATTATCCTGCAGTATATGCAGAACCAGAAACTGCAAAAGCAAAACCAGTCGAGGATGCGACAGCAGCAAAGTGACGAGAGTAATGAGGACATGGAAACAGACTTCTCTCAAAGTACGGGCCCCAGCAATGTGGACATCATGGTGTTAATGGGGCAGTTCATGCCGTGGAATGCCAATTCTGGGCCCAGGAAACAAGCACAGACTGGTGCGACCACATAGTGTTGCATGTCTGGAATGATTCCCAGTGGCTGCAAAACTTTTGCATGCGTAAGGGCACTTTCATGGAACTTTGTGACTTGCTTTCCCCTGCCCTGAAGCGCAAGAATACCAAGATGAGAGCAGCCCTCACAGTTCACAAGCAAGTGGCGATAGCCCTGTGGAAGCTTGCAACACCAGACAGCTACCAATCAATCGGGAATCAATTTGGAGTGGGCAAATCTACTGTCGGGGCTGCTGTGATCCAAGTAGCCAACACAATCAAAGAGCTCCTGATATCAAGGGTAGTGACTCTGGGAAATGTGCAGGTCATAGTAAATGGCTTTGCTGCAATGGGATTCCCTAACCATGGTGGGGTGATAGACAGAACCAATATCCCTATCTTGGCACCGGAGCACCAAGCCAGTGAGTACATAAACTGCAAGGGGTACTTTTCAATGGTGATAAAGCACTGGTGGATCACAAGGGACGTTTCACCAACATCAACATGGGATGGTTGGGAAAGGTTCATGACGCTCGCATCTTCAGGAACTCTGGTCTGTTTCAAAAGCTGCAGGAAGGGACTTTCTTCACAGATCAGAAAATAACCATTGGGGATGTTGAAATGCCTATAGTTATCCTTGGGGACCCAGCCTACCCCTTAATGCCATGGCTCATGAAGCCATACACAGGCAGCCTGGACGGTAGTCAGGAGCTGTTCAACTATAGGTTGAGCAAGTGCAGAATGGTGGTAGAATGTGCATTTGGATGTTTAAAATGCAGTTTACTGACTCAGATAGACCTCAGCGAAACCAATATTCCCATTGTTATTACTGCTTGCTGTGCACTCCACAATATCTGTGAGAGTAAGGGGGAGACATTTATGGAGGGGTGGGAGGTTGAGGCAAATCGCCTGGCCACTGATTACGCACAGCCAGACACCAGGGCAGTTAGAAGAGCACAGGAGGGTGTGGTGCGCATCAGAGAAGCTTTGAAAACCAGTTTCATGACTGGCCAGGCCACAGTGTGAAAGTTCTGTTTGTTTCTCCTTGATGAACCCCTCTTCCCCTTGGTTCACTTTACTTCCCTGTAAGTTAACCATCCTCCCCTTCCCCCTTCAATCACTGCTTGCAAAGGCAATAAAGTAAATTGTTGCTTCACATTCATGCATTCTTTATTAATTCATCACACAAATAGGGGGATAACTGCCAAGGTAGTCCAGGAGGGGTGGGGGAGGAGGGAAAGACAAGGCCACACTGCACTTTAAAAATTACTGAATGCCAGCTTTCTGTTGCTTGGGCAGACCTCTGGGGTGGAGTGGTTGGTGCCCGGAGGCCCCCACACTGCGTTCTTGGGCATCTGGGTGAAGAGGCTATGGAACTTGAGGAGGAGGGCAGTTGGTTACAGAGTGGCTGTAGCAGTGGTCTGTGCTCAAGCTGCCTTTCCTGAACCTCAGCCATATGCCGGAGTATATCAGTTTGTTCCTCCAGTAGCCTCAGCATTGCCTCTTGCCTTCTGTCACCAAGCTGATGCCACCTATCATCTTCAGCCTGCCACTTATTATCTTCAGCCCGCCATCTGTCCTCGCATTCATATTGTGCTTTCCTGGACCCTGCATTGTCTGACTCCATGCATTCTGCTGGCTCTTTCAGTGTGGGAGGACTGCATGAGCTCAGAGAACATTTCATCGCGAGTGCATTTTTTTCACCTTCTAATCTTCAATAGCCTCTGCGAAGGAGAAGATAGTGTGAGCGTTGAAACATTTGCAGCTAGTGGAGGGGATAAAAAGGGAGAGTGGTAGTTAAAAAGACACATTTTAGAGAACAATGGGTAGACTCTTTCATGGTAAACCTTGCTGTTAACATTACATAGCACATATGCTTTCGGTACAAGGTTGCGTTTTGCCTCTTATTGAGAGTATGCCAGTTTGGTGTGAGAGATCTCTCACGCAGGGCTGGGCAACAGAATTTGGCTTGCAGGCAGCCATGGTAAGACACAGTCTTTTGGCTTCTTTAATCTTCATAATATGTGGGAATGGTTTCAAACAGCAGTGCCCTCATTTCCCATACCAAGCAGCTGTTGGGTTGACCATTTAAAATTGGTTGGCCATTTAAAAGGAGGAGGGGATGCAGTTTTCAGGTTAATGTGCAGCACAAACCCAACTAACCCCCCCACACCCAATTCTCTGGGATGATCGCTTCACCCCTCTCCCCACCGCATGGTTAACAGTGAGGAACATTTCTTTTCAGCCACAGGCAAACAGCCCAGCTGGAACAGGCATCTCTGAATGTCTCCTTAATAAAATAACCCTATTTCAACCAGGTGACCAGCAATGATATCACTCTCCTGAGGATAACACAGAGAGATAAAGAACGGATGTTGTTTGAATGCCAGCAAACACCGGGACCATACACTGCCATGCTTTGTTATGCAATGATTCCAGACTACGTGCTACTGGCCTGGCGTGGTAAAGTGTCCTACCATGGAGGATGGAATAAAGCTGCCCTCCCCAGAAGTCTTTTGCAAAGGCTTTGGGAGTACATCCAGGAGAGCTTTATGGAGATGTCCATGGAGGATTTCCGCTCCATCCCCAGACACGTTAACATACTTTTCCAGTAGCTGTACTGGCCACGAATGCCAGGGCAAACTAATCATTAAACACGCTTGCTTTTAAACCATGTATAATATTTACAAAGATACACTCACCAGAGGTCCCTTCTCCACCTGGCGGGTCCAGGAGGTAGCCTTGGGTGGGTTCAGGGATTACTGACTCCAGGTCCAGAGTGAGAAACAGTTCCTGGCTGTCAGGGAAAACAGTTTCTCCGCTTCCTTGCTCTGAGCTGTCTTCAACCTCCTCCCCCTCCTCGTCCCAAAAACCCACATCCCTGTTGCGTGCTACTCCATTGATGGAGTCAAAGCACAGGGGTGGGGTAGTGGTGGCTGCACCAGCTAGAATGGCATGCAGCTCGTTATAGAAGCGGCATGCCTGGGGCTCTGACCCAGAACGGCCGTTTGCCTCTCTGGTTTTTTGGTAGGCTTGCCTCAGCTCCTTAAATTTCACACAGCACTGTTGTGGGTCCCTGTTATAGCCTTTGTCCTTCATGCCCTTTGAGATTTTTTCAAATGTTTGGGCATTTTGTCTTTTGGAACGGAGTTTTGATAGCATGGATTCGTCTCCCCATACAGCGATCAGATCCCGTACCTCCTGTTCGGTCCATGCTGAGCTCTTTTGAGATTCTGGGACTCCATCATGACCAACTCTGCTGATGAGATCTGCACTCACCTGCAGATCGCCACGCTGGCCAAACAGGAAATGAGATTCAAAAGTTCGCAGGCCTTTTCCCGTCTACTTGGCCAGTGCATTGGAGTTGAGAGCGCTGTCCAAAGTGATCACAATGGACCACTCTGGGATAGCTCCAGGAAGCCAATACCGTCGAATTGTGACCACACTACCTCAAATTTCACCTGGTAAGGTCGATTTCAGTGCTAATCTCCTTGTCAGGGGAGGAGTACCAAAATCGATTTTAACAGCCCTTTAAGTTAAAAATAATGGCTCCATGGTGTGGGCAGGTGCAGGATTAAATCAATCCCACACTGCTAAATTTGACCTAAACTTGTAGTGTAGGCCGGGGCTGAGAAGGAGAGATTACGGGGTAGCTAAGTCTGGGCATTTGTTAGCTGTGACAATACAGTTGGTATAATGGTGGAGACATCTTTTGTATGCATCACAAGTTGATATCCGGATTGATGCAGCAGTTAGATCATTGAACAACAAGGGCAACAAGGGGTTGCAGTCCACACTCTCCAATCTTTTCATTGTGCATTCCTACACCATGTTTGACCATCTGCATTCCTGCTCCACAGTTACACTCTGAAGATTGGACTAAGACAAATTTCTGTATTGTGGCAGCACTCTGGTCATTCCTGACAGCAGCCTGCTAAGTCTAGTCTAGAAGCTGCCTTCCAGGTTGCAAACAAGTGGATGTAAATTAGGGCTTCTGAACTTCATCAGCGTGCCTGTCTCTGCACCTCAGAGTTGCTGTGACTCTGTGGGGCTGTGGCAGTAGACACAGCAGGAATGACAGATTTCTTGTGGCATCCCTGGTGAGTAGCGCAAGCAAAATGAAAGTAGACACAGGTTTTCATTCTAAGCAATAATCAGCCCAAATGAAGGCCCATGGTTGCCTGCTATACTGTATTGTTTGTCCCATCCATCCCATTGTTGTAGTATCTATAGGGATGTGCTATTGTCCACCATGGGATAGAATGAGGAGTAAAACCTCATTTCATTTAGTACTGTGTTTTCATAAAGATACATTGTATTATACTCCTAAAACTGGCAACTGTGCAACTACCTAAA
Source organism: Gopherus flavomarginatus (assembly GCF_025201925.1). Taxonomy (NCBI): domain Eukaryota; kingdom Metazoa; phylum Chordata; order Testudines; family Testudinidae; genus Gopherus; species Gopherus flavomarginatus. The sequence continues at coordinate 181,554,165 of NC_066619.1, forward strand.
ACCATATCACTTTGTGATCTCCTAAGCATTGCAAGGTCTCTCTGCCATGGGAAAGCTGACGTGCTACAGAAATTAATGTTATTCATTCAGTAGGTGGAACTGTTTCTGCTGAGTTAGTACTGACCCAGTGTCCCCACATGGTGCCAGGAAGAACTGTGCTGCTGGAGGTGCTGTATTTCAGGTGAAATATAAAACTGACGTCCTGACTATTCTTGGTCATTTGCTTTTATTTATTTATTTTTGCAATGGTTGGACTATTAATCTTAGTGTCCCAGCCAAATTCCAACTTTGCAACAACATTAAATCCTCCCCATAGTTTAAGCTTATCTCCTACAAACCATGTTTTACAGTGCTGCTGTTAGAGTGGCTGCATTTCAGCAGTGTGTGAAGTGGTGCCTACATATAGGGGCTGTAGGTACTCCAGCACAGCGTGAAATCCAGGACTGAGTCTGGCCCAGTCAGTAAAGCACTTTGGAATCATTCAGGAGTAAAGGAACCATATAACTGTATGTAAATTATTATTGGAGGAAGGTAATTAAATAAAACCCTATCAAGTTACTAATAGAAAAAAATACTTCAGATTCTCACATTCTGGAACTAATGTAAGAATTGTTAAAAATGGCTAAACTAATTTTTTTTTGGCCCTTTCCCAAAATGACATAGTTCCCTGGATTTGCTTATAAATTCAATTTTTAAACTTTGTGACTAGTGTAACCCTTGTAATTCAACAACATTCCCCCTGATGTTTTGATTAATTTACTTTAATGATATAGAACTCTACTGTATTTCCTTTATTAATATAAATCTATGTTATAAAGAATTGTGTTCCTTCAACATCTCAATTAAACAATATTGCCAGTGGTTTGTTGCTAAACTGGAGGGAATATTACTTGAACAATCCATCTCTAGTTCTGTGGTCTTAAAGAGCCACCAGTTCATGTTTAATTAAATCTTTAGTAAGTTTGTAACAGCATTTCTTACATCAATCCTTATTACATATCATCTTTAAATAGAATGTACAATAACATATTGAAATACATATACATAAATCCCTCCATTATAGGATTAAAATTAATGTCAAGATAAAATCCTGTTTTTCACTACAAGAATCAGTTGTTAAGAAAGCATAAATATAGCACTGTAGTATTGCCAACTCGTGTGGTATTATTGTGAATATTGTGATATTTGCTGCTTTCTTTAATGCCACAACTACTGGAATCAGGTTATCTTCAAATTGCAGCTCTCATTAAAAAAAACAGTAAATTTCTAGTCCTCCCAGTAGCCAAGAAAAACTTAAAACTCTAAGTGATGCTATACAAGGAGGAAAAGAAAAAGAACCCCCAAATTTATTCATTTTTAAAATATCTTTTTAAAGCCAGTTTCATGACTTTTGGGGGCCTGGTCCAGGGCTTTCGAATGCTTAGAGTTGGCATTACTGTTATTGCACTCTTCACCATCACTGTGGGCAGACGAGAACAAAACTTCCAATACTATCAGTTTTCCATAGACTACAGTTTTCTGACTTTACAGGTCTTTGGGGAAAATCCCTACTCTACTGGGAAATCCATGTCTGATTCACCATCTGTGGCATTCAGAGATCACTCATTTCTTAAGGTGCTGCAAGAGTTTTGCCTTATTGTGGGTCTGTCTCCAGCTGGCTGTGCATAATAAAAGCTTCACAGCTCTTATTCTTACTTCTTATTCTTAGGCTACGTCTCCACTACCCGCCGTATCGGCGGGTAGCAATCGATTTCTCGGGGATTGATATATCGCGTCTCATCTAAACGTGATATATCAATCCCCGAACGAGCTCCTGTCGACTCCAGAACTCCACCAACATGAACAGCGGTAGCGGAGTCGACAGGGGGAGCTGCGGACATCGATTCCGCGCCGTGAGGACGGTAGGTAACTCAGTCTAAGATACTTTGACTTCAGCTACACTATTCACATAGCTGAAGTTGCGTATCTTAGATCGATTTCCCCCCCTAGTGTAGACTAGCCCTTACTCTTCATTCACTGTCCTTAAAGGCACAAGCCCCAACACCAGTGCCACACTGCCTGTCCACATTTTCTCACCTCCTTGGACAGTACAGCCAAATAGATAGATGAGAGGGAAATGGGGAGGAAGGAGAGGATATCTGGTCCAACACATTTTTTTCCACAGGAGGGAAGCAGGAAGGGAAAGTGGATCCAGCCTTGAGCTGCTAGCACTTTCTGCTCCCTTCTCTACAACCTCTGCTCCTGGGAAAAGACTATTGGCTCATCTTACTGTCTCTTCCTGCTACCCTGAAATGATAGTTAGCTGCTTAGAGGAGCGGGGAAGGAAGGAGTGGAGCAGAGCTAAGCAGAAATATTTCCCACAGGAATAGAGGGACTAGAAAGAGCCCAACAACTCATAGCTGATTCTCCTCCTTCTACCCACTCCAGTCCTGTGAAAAGCCCATCATCCCAACTGTTCCCTCCCCATAGGAAAACCCACAGTCAACAACTAGGGTGACTGGATGTCCTGATTTTATAGGGCCAGTCCCAATTTTTGGGTCTTTTTCTTATATAGGCTCCTATTACCCCACACTCCTGTCCTGATTTTTCATACTTGCTATCTGGTCACCCTATCAACAATGCACTGGGCACTTGAGGAAGATCCTGCCTGGGATCCTCTGGCAGGTTTTGTGGAGGGGGTCCATGTCCTGGCTTCTAAGGTTTTGGAGCTAACCCCACAACAATATCAGGCCAGCAGGTGAGAGGGAGGGTCAAGAGACCCCAGTGGAGCTGCCCCCTGCAAGGCTGGGATAAGGTGATATTGATGCCACCAGCCTTTTCAATTCCTGGCCTGGGAAAACATGTGAGGAGGCTTTCGGGAGAAGAGGAGGGCAGGGGAATTAAAATAAGCTGAGGGGCTCTGATGAGAAGCGTGTGCACGGGAGGGGTAGAAACTGAATTAACAGGTGAGAGCAAAGCAAATTAACTGATCTGTGCGTGATGGGGCCAAAAAAGTAATTGAGAGGGGGTATAAAATGAAGTGGCTGGCATGCAGCATGAGAGGGCAGAATTTATTGGCTTGTATGTGGTGAGGCAGTGCTAACAGATAAGCCTAGTAGGCAGGATATTAATTAGTCAGTGTGGGGTGGGGAGCAGCACTTTTTGGTCACAAGATGGTTTCCCCCACCCCCCTGCAAAATCTTACAATAAAATTAAACAAGAGGCTTGTCTCCATAAATAGGTCATTCACAGCATACTGGGGTATTCACCCAAGAAAGCTCATGCTCCAAAACGTCTGTTAGTCTATAAGGTGCCACAGGATTCTTTGCTGCTTTTACAGATCCAGACTAACATGGCTATCCCTCTGATATGTGAATGTTGTTGATGCACATTAACAGTTTGCTGATGTGTTTTGATCTATTTTTGAAACTAGACTGGATCAAAGCACATTAATGAACTGTTAATGCACATGAGCAGGATCCACATGGATAGTCGGTCCACCGCATGAGAGTGAAAGGTAGATGCAAATCCCCGCTTGCCATGAACTAAGTGTTTAGACAAACCCAAAGTTCATTTTCTCTGAAAAAATTGACTTTTTAATGTGAAAAGTTTTTGGCTAAAAACCAGAAATGTTTCAGGGTTTTCTTTTTTCTTTTTCGGCGAAGAAGTTGAAACTCTTCATGGAAAGCAGATGCATTTTGTGAAAAAAAAATGTTTAGTTAAAAAACCAATTTTCCTTGGAAACATTTGACAGAAAATTTTCAACCAGTCCTAGTGCATGGTGTTGAGAATATGATTAATTTTTCTAAATTTGTGGGAGGAAACATTGTTTTGGGGCAAGGAAGGATGCAGGAGTGGGGGAAGGATGGAAAGATGTGCAAAGCAGTCTCTTTTCTTGCCCCTCAATGCCTTAATCTCTCACCTAAAATCCACTGTCCTCCAAATCCATTCCCTCTCCTTGTCCAGACTCTCACTATGTTTCCACATGTCTCAGCCATTTTTCTACCCCATTTTATAATACGAAAGTGGGTAAGATCAATGAGGGTTAAGGGCTAGTGGTGTAGAGGGATACAGCACATACAGCCCCACCCCATGCAGGAGAGGAGCTAATGAGCTTTGCAACACCTGCTCTTCTCTTTAGAGGAAGAGCAACCAGGGTATCCTTTAATTCCCATTTGCACCCAGAGGGTGAGGTACCAGGGTGTCCTGATCTCATCTGGAGCCTCTAGGCATTACTGGAATACAATTCCATTAAAAATAATAGCAAGAGGGAAAAGATAATCTTGTTACTAAACCTAGTCCTGTGCTATCAGGAGTTCTATTGCACAACATGGCATTTTAATCTTCTGCCCCTCAATTCCCCCATCTGAAAATGAGGAAAATAGTTTCCTACTTCTCAGATGGTTGCAGAGCACTCAGCTCCTGCAATGGATTTCCTATAAGAAAGCCACGTATTTTTAATGATTAAGTCCACCCTATATGGTATTGCTTAGACAAAGTTAGAAAAGCAAAATATTATTTACTAATAGCAAAGTTGTAAGTACAGTAGAACCTCAGAGTTACAAACCCAGAGTTATGAACTGACCAGTCAACCATATTCCTCATTTGGAACCAGAAGTATGCAATCAGGCAGCAGCAGAGACACAAAAAAAACCCTCCCAAAACAAAACAAAACAAAATGAAAATAAAGTACGGTACTTTGTTAAATGTAAACTACTAAAAAAAAGGGGAAAGCAGCATTTTTCTTCTGCATAGTAAAGTTTCAAAGATGTATTAAGTCAATGTTCAGTTGCAAATTTTTGAAAGAACAACCATAATATTTTGTTCAGAGTTACGAACATTTCAGAGTTACGAACAACCCCCATTCCCAAGGTGTCCGTAACTCTGAGGTTCTACTGTAACAGTTTGAAATAATTGCAGTTAGCGATGAACATGCAGAGGCACATTAACCCAACTAAATACATACTACACTTATATGGTGAGAAATTAAATTGCATCTATTGTGATGCAAAGTGGTCTCCATCACAATGATAACTGTCAGAAAGTTACCACACAGTGGTATGAAATAACAGTAATTTCCCTCTATGCCAAGGACAGGCAAATGCTGTGGTATCTGAGATACCATCGTGTGACAACTGTTGCCAGAAGTTAATTCTTTAATAGCCACTGCTGCGGTGCTTTAACTGGTGGCCACATATTATTAAACAATTTTCACTACAGCATACAGATTACTTTAATCATTTGTTTAAAACACTGATTAAAATAAAATTAAACAACATTTCCAAGCTGTGGCCTTAAAAAATGCACTAAACAAGGAGTTCTCTTGAAATTTCACATGTGTAACTTGTACAGTATCTGTGTATGTACATATACTTTAAAGCAACATATTAAACAAAGAACTGTAGTTATGCATGTTTTTGTAATCCAAATAAAGTAGGTAGTGTTTTTATAACGATCAAGTCTTGGGTTATGGAGAATGTCTTCAAATAGAAATGGAAAGAGTTATCACTACAAACAGGTCTGATTCCCATAAAAGGAAGTTGTTTCTTTTTTCTTCTGCTTCTCTGGAGAACTGGCTACAAAGTGGGAATTGTTATGGTATGACTCATTTGCAGAGCACAGCTACAGAATAGAGAGTTCAGATAGGATTTTAATAAGATAGAGCCAGATTAGATTCTGTATTGAGCATGATGGTGGTAAGGAAAACCTCACACTTTTTAAATCATTTTTCTCTAAGACAAAATTGATCCAACTTTAACTCGAGTCTTAGTTTTACTTGCCAAAAATTCTGTTCTCACAGGCAGGGGTGCTGGGCAGTTGGAACAATTTGTATTGTGGGGGTACTGAGAGTCAGTGAACCAAACTGTAAACCCTGCATATTATGGAAACCACGTCAAGTCAGGGGGTGCTGCTGCTGCACCCCCAGGACTCCTAGTTCCAGCACCTGTGCTCACATGCAAATTCTCATTGCATTGCTCTGCTTCTGCTCTGTCAGAGTTAGTGTTGGGATTCTATAGCTGGCAGTGCAAAGCATCTTCCAAAAGAGAAGAAAAAAATACAAATACAATATATTCAGGAATAATATAGCTCACTCAGCTCTGCCTAGATATTGCAACACTTCTTCTGTACTTCATACACTTTAGCTTCCTGCGAACCCCTACAAAACCTAAACAGAATGGGTCAAATTCCAATCTTTTCTTTTTCTACATAAACAAAGTAATTTCATTCTAAATTACATACGCCATACAAACCAGCATGCTGTATCAAACAGCAATCACAAGTGCTACATTAAAATAAATTTGTCATTTTCTCCCTGCTGATTTCTCGCCTGCTGTAATGGCCAGGGCATAGGCAATCAAGCCAGTAGTGTTTGCTGGGCTGGGGTCAAATGGAGGAGTCGAGATTAGTTACCAAGCTGAGTCAGGAAACCATTACCAACATCAAGCTGTGCCAGGGTCAAAAGCAGATCAAAAGACAAGGTCTATATCAGTAACAAGCCAGAGTCTGCATTGTTGCTCTGAGGGCTCGTGGGCCCCACTTTCTGGTTTAAATAGTTGGTGTGGAGCAATCAGGCAGCTGCAATAGTCTGTCATTCTGGCCTCTTCAAGCAGTACTTCCTACAATGTATAACTCTCCAATAACTGACGGATAGTACTGTGGGGTTGTGTGGAGCCATCAGCCTCTTAGGAGCCTGCAACCCAGGGTTCTAGACCTGTGGATCCTTACACTCGCTGGCTAATTGATATGGTGGTAAAATTAATCAGAAATCACCAGAACTTTATGTCCAGTGAGGCTTCCTCAGGCATCATCAGTGCAGCTGTAGTGGTAGAAGCCTTGGTGAGATTTTTTTTCTAAAATTCTCTAATGTAAACAAAGCTTATATGACCAAGTCTCCCAAATGACATCACATTGCTTCCCCATTTTTGTTGTCAGGCCATTGGCAGCCTATCTGGGACAGTGGCACAGGGCAGAACTTCTTAACTCTTCAATACAACTCAGTATTATACTACGGAAACTGCTGGCATAGCATGGTGTGACCCTGAAGAGACATTAACATATCTTTCAGCTTACTTCAGTGTGTCATCCAAGATGAGAGTCTGACCAGAAAGAGGACTAGTGATGAAAAGGGAACAGGGTTCCTTGGCTTTTACAGACACTATATTAGATTTTACTGGAATTTTGTGTCTGAACTTAGGTCAGAACACTTAACAAATTCAGAGACAAATTCTAATTTACATTAGTGCAAGCCCAGTAATTCTCCAGTTCTTCAGTAGGAAAGGGGAGAACCCTAATAGGACTCATGATTATCCCTATTAGGAATCCATATGGGAAGTGTATGGTAATATTATTTTGGGGGGGGACCAACCTCTGTTGAGCAAGAGACAAGTTTTCAAGTTTGTTTCTTTCACCAACAGAAGTTGGTCCAATAAAATATATTACCTCACTCACCTTGTCTCTCTATTTTCAAGGTGCAATACCTAGAATTGGGAGGGAGCATGTTGACTTGTATCTGAAGTACATCATGCCAGCCAAGTGAGAAGTGGAATTTATCTAACTTTGACATTAGCTTAGTTTGCTTATTTCCATTCAACGAACAAGCGTTTGTGTACAGTACATAAGAACATGAGAACGACCGTACCGGGTCAGACCAAAGGTCCATCTAGCCCAGTATCTGTCTGCCGACAGTGGCCAATGCCAGGTGCCTCAGGGGGAGTGAAGCTAACCGGCAATGATCAAGTGATCTCTCTCCTGCCATCCATCTCCATCCTCTGATGAACAGAGGCTAGGGACACCATTCTTTACCATTCCTGGCTAATAGCCATTTATGGACTTAGCCACCATGAATTTATCCAGTTCCCTTTTAAACATTGTTATAGTCCCAGCCTTCACAACCTCCTCAGGTAAGGAGTTCCACAAGTTGACTGTGTGCTGTGTGAAGAAGAACTTCCTTTTATTTGTTTTAAACCTGCTACCTATTAATTTCATTTGGTGACCCCTAGTTCTTGTATTATGGGAATAAGTAAATAACTTTTCCTTATCCACTTTCTCTACATCACTCATGATTTTATATACCTCTATCATATCCCTCCTTAGTCTCTTTTCCAAGCTGAAGAGGCCTAGCCTCTTTAATCTTTCCTCGTATGGGACCCTCTCCAAACCCCTAATCATTTTAGTTGCCCTTTTCTGAAGGGCATTAAATCTGAACTGCAATGGTCTTTTACATATTTCTCTCTTAAAATATCTGAATGTTCAGATAATACATGCATGCAATAGGCCAGGATATTGTATTTATTGTGATAATGAGCCCAGTCATAGATCTTCTAAATGGTTTGTAAAAGCTCTTGGACAAAAATATCTATTTAAGTGAGAGATTAGAGGGGCAACAATCCTAATCGTGGAGTGTGTCTGCCAAGACTCTGTAGAAGCCATCTGGAAAGAAGTACAATACACTGAAAAAAACATTTTGTATTAAAGTTAAAGAACCTCCTAGGGAAGTAAAAACTGATGGCATAAATCTGTTGGGTCATAACTGGTCAGTTTCTAACTGTACAATCCAAAAAAATCTCTACTCTGTAAACATTTTGCAATTACTTTGTTTTAAACAAAGTTCATAATTTTAAATGTTCCTTCTCAGTCCCACACACAAAGATATGTATATCCCTTACGTTTTTAATTGCTTTTTTACAGTGCGTATATATTGTGGAGAAGTTTACTATATTTATCACATCTAAAGACGTACTTCTTTATATCATTAAATATTCAGCAGCTTCAATTTCTTAATTTTGTTGTGAGCATATGTATCTAATATTGGCCATGTGGATCAGTTAATGCTTCCTAAAGCATCAGTGGGATGATTTACAAAAAATAGTTTTTCTTTGATTTAGCATTAAGGAATTTTCCCCTCCAGTGTTCCCTCTGGGCTTGATCCAATTTACCCTGAAGTCAGTAGAAAGGACCCTACTGATTTCAATGGGAGTTGGATCAAGCCAGCTCTGTGCATATTTAGAAAGCAAGAATGAACAATATTCTGTCAAAATCATCCCTGTGCCCTGTCTCCCACTTCTACAAAGATTACAGGAAAATGTTGGACATTTTGAATTTTCATTATTTTAATCACACTGGAATCATTCTGAAGGCATTTGCAATATGATACAGTTGTATTTATCTTTAAGGCTAAATTTGAATAACAAAATTCTTCACATACCAGGTTTGATATACTCGGAATGTTCCAAACAAACAAATCTCATGTATGTCTGTATCAAGCTCAGAAATATTCTAATTTTTGGGAGCCTAGGGATCTAACAAAGTCAAGATGGTAATTTCTACAATATATCTGACAAAGGTCTAGAGCATGAACTCTTGATCATTTTTGGGTCCAGGATCCACAAAATGCCCCATGAATTCCATCCATGACCTATAGCATCTCAGAGTCTTTTATGAATGCATAGAATTGAGGGATTTGAGTCCTGGGATAATTTTTTTTGTCCATTTTGTGGGTTGCAGTTCAAAAATATGTGGAGGGTGGGAATGGTTTTAAGATAGAGGAGACTGGTGCTGCTGCTGAAGGAAGAGCTTATGTGGTTGAGGGACTGGTGTCTGGGGCTCGGGATGGAGCAGTGCTGTTGGGGACAGTAGGGTTGTGAAGTGTGGGGAGCTTCTCCTTTCTCCTACCTTGCCTGCTCATTGTCCAGCTCCATAGCAGTAGAAGTGCTATTTCAAAGGGTTGGAAAGGTGGATCTGCAGTCTCTGGAAGGCCTGTGCCAGAGCTGACATCTGAGGAGTGGGGAGAAGAGAGGAGGTAGTTCATTTCAATTCAATGAAACTTCATTAACACAACAAGCTAGACATGGGTTGCCAAAGTGTAAGAGAAAGACAGATTCTCAGGTCTGTCAGAGGTGGATAGGAACCACCAGGATAGGGCTACACTCTGTGTTTGGGTCGGATCCCCTGTGTCCATTTGTCATTACTGTCCATTCCTCATCCAGTGGAAGACTGCCACATAGCACACAGCCATCTCTGCTGAGAGAGATGGAGGAAGGAGTAGCAGGAGGAGGAAGAAATTGGAGCCAGCTATTTCTTCCCTCCTCTACCGTGGACTCCTGCTGGGTCCTAGTAGCTAAAAGGTTTGCTGTTCTCTTCCAGAGGGGTGAGACCTCACAGCTTGCTTTTGGGATGCACCCCAATGGTAAGAACTATTGTTCTAGAAGATAGTCTGCCGGTTTAACAAAATTCATGATCTAAAACTCCTCTTAGCTAGCTAGTTTCACTAGAGCTTTATTTGGCTACCCCAACAAACCTACCCCAACTGTCTCACATTCAAAATATCAATGCTGGCTGAGTTGCAAGTGTGTGAAGGTGATTTTTGAAGTTTTTGTTTTATTTAATTAGAGATCTGTCCCCATTTAAATGGAAGCATCTTGAAATGATTAGTTGTCCTGGCACTTACAGAGTTTAATCTGCAAAGGAATAGTTTATGCATTCCTAAGTCAACAAATACTTGATTGAAATGTATAACCACCATTGCAATTTATCCCATTTAATAAATAGATATCTATACAATTGAGTGCAGTCCAAGAGGTACAGTATTGCATTTCAGGTCAGTGGCGGTGGTATATATAAAGCACACATACATACATACTATCCATACCTCTTTTGTATCACAGTGGAACTTGTAAGCAGGTATGTAACAGACTATATTATCCCCCACCCTGAGTCACCCAGAAGCCACTCAGACTCCCTTCTTTTAGTGCCCACTTCATATGTTATTCAAGTCCCCTCCACCAATAGTTTGCAATACAAAAAATTATAACACCTATGACCCTATTGCTTGCAGCCCCAATTCATCCTGGCTGGCCGCCTGGCCAGTCCTTCCTTCCTTCCTTATGATCACTTTCAGTCTAGGCACTGCTAATCCTATCCTCCCTCTTCTAACATTTCCTTCCTACCTTTTGTCAACTTAGTGAGCTGATGAGACAATCATCTCCTTAACTCTTCCAGCCTCCCCATCTGATTTGCTAATTCCCCCCAATTTCCTCAATCAGCCATTGTTAGGGAAACTAATTGATGCCACAGTGATCAGAGTGCTGACCCATCTGTTAGGTCTCAGCACTATGTCACAAAGTATCGTTTGAGAGACATAAAATATATTGATAATGAAAACAGGAGAAAGTGGCATATACTGAATGTCAAGTATCAGAGGTGTAGCCGTGTTAGTCTGGATCTGTAAAAGCAGCAAAAAGTCCCGTGGCACCTTATAGACTAACAGATGTATTGGAGCATGAGCTTTCGTGGGTGAATTCGACGAAGTGGGTATTCACCCATGAAAGCTCATGCTCCAATACATCTGTTAGTCTATAAGGTGCCACAGGACTCTTTGCTGCATATACTGAAATGATTCACAGCTCATTTTGACTAATCAAGGACCCAATATAATGTTCCACAGAAAAAATCCTAGCACCCGTTCTTTCTTGAAAAGTATCCTGATATGCTGGTACTGTGGTTTCCTCAAATGAGTGTTGAGGAAATACCTTCAGGTCCTAAACTAACCACTTTGTCACTTAGAAATATAAGACCAAACAAATTGTTTTCATAAAAAGGTATATGGGAGAAGTACAAAATTATTCCCAAGGGAAAATATGTCAATGGACATGCAATAGAAAATATACTAATGGAAGTTTAAATAGAAATATTTCCTCAGAAAAAATGTTTTGGAATGTGTACATATATTTCCCTTCCTTTCAGAAAATTTCCAAAAGGCAAGTGTCTGTAGAACAGAGTTATCAAACTTTTTCATAGGGAGGCAATATTCTTTCTAATTTTTTTCCATGAGCAGAACAAAATGCCTGTGAGTGGTCAAGTTTAAAATCGAAGCAGTTCAGTCTCTCCCATTCCCTTCCCCTCTTAGTACTCCTTCTTACAAGATTAGAAGACATAAATATTTGAGGATACATCTGCTAACTCAAAGCAATATGTTCCTGGACAGCTTCCATCCTCATATGTGTCTGTGTTCACTTCTAAACAACAAGGATTCTGCCCCTGAACTCAGCGCTTAAAAATAGTGATCAGAGGGATAACTTGAAAACTAATTGTGTAAAAGAATTATTCCAACTATTTAAAATGGTTTTTCCTTTATGTTTGGTCACCAGAAATAAAAAACGAAAGTGCTTACAAGATTTTTTTTTTTAATGCTTTTTTTGGAGAGCAGACCAGTGCAGCTGGCAATTAGTCATTCTTGCCAACAGCAAAAATACCAAGCAGCAGTTTAGTCCATCTCTGATAAAACAAACCCACGATATGGCCAACTCTGCAAAATATCACTTTTAATAAATTCCTTAAAAGGCAACCAAACTCTAAATGTTCAAAAGACACACCATGGTTAGTTTCAGACAAGTTGGATAACTGCAATAATGACTTCTGATACAAAACAGCATGGTATACAGAGCACGTGTGACAACAGAGTCTAGCAATCAGTTTGCCTGGTCAGTTGTGTGCTCCCTCAGAACTAAAGATGGGGCTCAAACCAAAATGCTAGAACGAGGGATTCAGAATCTCAGTCCTGATCCAGTTCAGGATGCTGCATCTGGCTCCTTTCTCTGCAATGCCCCAGTCAAATCCCTGGATATAAAAATTTTGGAGGATTTGAAATCCTGATCCAGTTTTTGCAGCTCTGGCCTGCTATATTCAGTCAGACTCTTCTTAGGAACCTATGGGCAGATTTTCTGCTGGTGTAAATCAGAATGGCTGATTGACTTCAACAGAGCTATGCCAAGTGATACCAACAGTGTAGGACCTGGCCCCAAATGTATGCTTGTCATGGCACATTGAAGATGCTGAAGGGGGTTTTAATGGAGTTAAGACACCATGTGAAGCAGCCTCATACTAGAATAACTGCAATATTGTAATCTAAAATCTAAACTTAATAGTCAGATACAGCCTTTTGGTAAATATTTTTGATACTGGACTCTCCTCCTGTTCCTCTGTCTCCTGTGTCTGCAAACCTGTCTTTCATCACCTTTGAAACAGTGCCTGAGTACATCACTTCCTGAACTTTGCCTCTATTCAGATCCTCATCTATTCCTTCACCTTTTCTTATGTTTAACTCCCTCCGCTCCAAATACCATCTCTGCAGACTCCAACACTTGGAAGATGCTGCTCCTACCTTCTCACATATAAAAAGGAACAAAACCACATCATCTTTGTCCTTAAGCAATTCCACTGGATTCCACAATAATATCAGGACTCAGTTCAAAAGACCCCTGTCTTTTTATAAGCACCCTGCATCTACTTGCCCCAGTCTACCTCCCACTCTTGGTCTTTCTTTGCTTTTCTGACACTGTGCCCTGGCTTATCTGGCCTTACCCTCTTCTATGTCCTCCCATAAATTCCTGTTACTTTGATGTGAGAGCCTTCCCCTTTACTCGTCCTGCCATCTGGAAGAGCCTTTCTGCATTTCACAGACTCTTCATCTCTTTTCAAATGTATTGCAACACGTCTTTTTTCTCTTGCCTTTCTAATTTCTCTCTCCCTCATCCATTAGCTGCTTAAAGTGTTTGAGAGACTGTTTATATTAAAGAAACAATGCCAAATAAAGCTAATCTGTACTCATATTACATGATCTGGAAATAAATTTCTATGTAAGAGTCTGAGGCTTATCAAACTGGTAAGAACACTAACTTAAATGTCACAATCACTTTCCTATAGATTCTGTGTGCACAAGATGATATAAACAATAAGGACAGTAGGTATACCAGTTTCATAGAACTGTACACGACTCAGCATGACATTCTTTTCATTTATGCAGCTGAATAAGTTTACTCCAGCCAGGGGGTGAAAGTGTGGGAAGAACTATTTTGATTCCATGACAAGGGCATGTCTTTATATTTGAGATAGCTTTGAAGAAATGCTGAATTTTGTTTTTATAAACTTTTGGCTTTTCTGAAATGTCTTTATCATATTTTTCTAAAAAAGAAGGGCTTCTGAAATAACTATCCTGTAGTCATTTTTATGGCCCAGTACATTGTGTTAATAGTTTTATCACTGAATAATGCTGTATACTACTTTAGATAATGGGATGGCATTAGTGTGTCTATTAGTCATCCATTCACCCATCCTCCCACTCACCCACCAGCCAAACATCTGCCTTTTAAAAAATGTTTATGCAAAATATTCATGTTCTACATGTGAAAACAGTAGTAACAGCTTGGAAAAATTGTGCTGCATTTTATAATGCTGGAGAAAAGTTTGAACTGATCCTACATGTTGTTAAGGTTGAAGTGCAATGTACCTCTTGATGTCCTTAACACTCCTAGATGTGTGCTGTGCTTATATTGAAAACACAGCAGCACTGTCTTCCAGATCAGAATATGAAAAAAAAAAATTCAAGTTTGCCAATATTCAAGCGAAAATGCATACAAATTTTCAAATAAAAATATCTAGTTATGATATGTTGCCATATTTAATTAGGGTTGGCACAGACAAGTGAAAAAATATTTATTCACATCCTGGCACTGTATAGTGCATTGAGTGGTGCAGCATTCACCAATGTAGCAATCTTCTCCTGGTTAGGAAATTTTGCTTAGATTGCTTTGTTTGGATTTGAAATCATAAAGTAATCACGAGCTGATCCAAAATGACAGTGTCTCATTCTAACTGGAGAATCAGAATGCAGTCAAACTCCACTTTGCTGTTTGTCCATAGAAGGCACTATAAAATTATTGTGGGCTAGGCATTGCAAGCCCTCTGAGTGAAGAACTGTACACATGCAGAGCTTGCTGGATTAGACTCTGATTTATTTAATCTGGACGCAAAATATTAAAAGAAATCATAGAATCATAGAAGTGTATGACTGGAAGGGCCCTCGAGTGGCAGGACTAAGTATCTAGACCATCCCTGACCAGTGTTTGTCTAACTTGCTCGTAAAACCCTCCAATGACAGAGATTCTACAACCTACGTAAGCAATTTATTCCAGTGCTTACCTGCCCTGACAGGAAGCTTTTCCTAATGTCTGACCTAAAAATTCCCTTGCTGCAATTTAAGCCCATTGCTTCTTATCTTATCATCAGAGGTTAATGAGAACAAGTTTTCTCCCTCCATCTTTAACAACCTCTTATGTACTTGGAAACTGTTATGTCCCCAGGGCTGCCCAGATGGGGGGGGGCAAGTGGGGCAATTTGCCCTGGGCCCCGCAGGGTTCCCCAAGAGAGTTTTTCGGGGCCCCTGGAGCGGGGTCCTTCACTCGCTCCAGAGATCCCGTTAAACTCTCGCGGGGCCCGGGCCCCCAGACCTTCTTCCTCTCCCGGTCTTTGCCGGCAGGGGGTCCTTCTACTCTGGGGAGGAAGGACCCCCCCGCCCCCAAATTACTGCCGAAGCGGGACCCGCCGCCGAAGCACAGCTGGGTCTTAGGCAGTAATTCGGCGATGGGGGGCCCTTCCATTCCAGGACCCATCGCCGAAGTGCCCCGAAGACCTGGCTGCACTTCGGCGGCGGGTCCCGCTTCAGCAGTAATTCAGTGGCAGGGGGCCCCGCTGTGGGTCTTCGGGGCACTTCGGCAGCGGGTTCCAGAGTGGAACGACCCCCTGCTGCCGAATTACTGCCGAAGCGTGGGCCCCCCGCCACTGAAGACCCCAGGCCCCCAGAAACCTCAGGGCGGCCCTGTATGTCCCCCCTCAGTCTTCTCTTCTCCAAACTAAACAGACCGAATTTTTCAATCTTTTCGCTTATGTCACATTCTAGACCTTTAATCATTTTTGATACTCTTCTCTGGACTTTCTCCAGTTTGTCCACATCTTTCCTGAATTGTGGTGCCCAGGACTGGACACAATACTTTATCTGAGGCATAGTCAGCACAGAATAGAATGCAAGAATTCTCGGGTCTTGCTTACAAATGAGACAATTTCAAGTTCTTGCACAATATGCATGTTCTATATGTGCAAATAGTAGTAACAGCTTGGACACATTGTGCTGCATTTTATAATGCAGGGAGAAAAGGTTGAACTGATCCCATTTGTTGTTAAGGTTGAAGTGCAATGTACCCCTTGATGTCCTTAACCCTGCTATATGTGTGCTGTGCTTATTTTCAAAACATAGCAGCATTGTCTTCCAGATCAGAATATGGCAGATGGTCTGATTTTCAAAGATATTGCGTATTCACAAATTGGAATGAAGTGAAAATCAAGTTCTGATTGGCTGGGCTGGTCAGCCTTGGGGACGTCCTGTTATGCACTAATCAAAGTCATCCACAACTGGGACATTATCACTCAAACCAGACACTAAAATCCTTCCACTACTATATGAAATGAATATCATAAATAAATAGATATACAGGAAAGATTTTTTTCCATCTTCCCTCTATTTCCTTTCCACCCCAAACTAAATATTATGGAGTTGGGATTTTCATCTTAAAATAGTACAGATTTTGGCAGCAAATATAGCCAAAGCCTGTACTTTCATTGCAGTCTGAATCCTCTGCTGGACCCTCTTCTTTCCCTTCTTCTCTTCTCCTTCCTCTCCCTGCTCCCCCCCACTGCTCTATTTCCTCCACTCCTAACTTTTGCACCTTAGGAAGCTGAATTGGAAGTCGCACCATAGGTCCTATTTCACTTTAAAACCTAAATTTTAACCTCTTGAGAGCTGCAGCTTGTCTGGGAGGGGAAGTGGACGTTTCCCTGTGGGGACCACAGCTAGTTTTTCTCTTGCTGAGGAGGCTTGGAGGGAAATCACTGCACTCCTCTGAGCATGGTCATCATCCTTAAAAGGTACCCAGACAATTTATAGCTTATCAGACAGCGGGGCTATGCTCTCTGTACTACAATGCTTATGAAATATGGGGCTGTGTTAGGATGTGTTGAAAGTCTTCCCTCAGAATTTTCTTCCTTTCCTTTTATTAGTTATCTTTCAACTTGTACATGATTTTGATGTATTTTCTTGCATATGATCTATTATCTATCTGTGACACTGCACTCTGGAAGGCTGATTTCTCCTTTTCCAGATGATAAAAGCCATCTTCATGGCACACTGGAGATTGTAACAGCCAAACAGAGGATTTACACAGAAGACACATGCACAAC
Source organism: Gopherus flavomarginatus (assembly GCF_025201925.1). Lineage (NCBI taxonomy): Eukaryota > Metazoa > Chordata > Testudines > Testudinidae > Gopherus > Gopherus flavomarginatus. The sequence goes on from NC_066619.1 coordinate 181,571,211, forward strand.
ACTGCCATTATGGCAAGCTCCTTTGTTATTTATAAGACTATTATTCTCTCCACTGAACAGCAACTGACTGGCCAAATACATCACCACAGATAAGAAGGCAGCTACATTGTGTACAATATAACAGCACGGTGATGTAACCCAACACAATGTATGTGACAACAGAAGCCAATTTAAACTTCAGTAATCTATATGTTAGGTCAAGCCCCAATTCTGATCTATAATACATATAGAGTAGTGTTTTTCCTTTGAAAATACTTGATCATCATGATCATTGTTGTTTTATTTTTCTCGTGATAGTGTTGATATATTTGTTTAGATGAAATTGTTATTTTTCATTGAAATTTCATTTTTTTAAATAAAATACTAACGTCATCAAACTTGATAGACATTTTCTTCCATTGATAAAAAACTATTTTCCGTCAGTGGAAAAAAAATTCTTTTATCAAAAAAATTGGTTTGAGGTAAACAAAAATATTGATATGTTTTGATAAAATAAATTATGAAAAAAATGCTAAAATGAAAAATGAGTCAGTTTTGAACACTTTGAAATGAAAACAAGATTGAAATTTTGAATTTTTTTTTGTGAAACTAGTTTTTCATTTCTCAGCCAGCTCTAGTCTCCAACCCGCCCTTAGTCATAACAGCCCCCAGACTTTGGAACATCTGAAATCTGAACAAGGATCTAGGGTTGAATTTTGCAAATGCCTCCACTCTAGCCTTACACTGGGTCTAAGTCCCAGATGCTAACCCCCCTAAATTTAGTACTGATATGTAGATCCAAATTTTGCACCTTCTTGTGTTTTTTTCTTTATGCATATTGGGCTTGATTCTCTTACACAAAGCTATTGTACACTGTTAAATTACATTTGCACCCATTCCAAGGCCCCTCTATATTACCAGTTGGTATGAAATTGCCTTAGTGTAAATGAGAACGAGGCCCAATGTGCCTCTGTTTATACTGCAAAACACAACAGGCAGTTCATTTCCATGTGACTGTGACAGATCTGATTAAAGATTGTCCTAAACAAGCACCAGCAGTGTTGTCACAGGAGGCATTTTTTTGATCGCTGAAGTACTGGGATATTGGCAGCAGAAAAAAAATTGTTCTCTTTAAATAGCAAGAAGATGGAAAAGGTCAGAATACAAAAGGAGATGCAGAGGTGAAAGTAAGCTGGTACGGTCTGGTACGGCATACGGGCAAGAGCCGGTAAGCCTTGCTGGACTGGACTGGCTTCTCTGGCAGGGATTTAAAGGGCCCGGAGCTCTGTGGTGGCTGGAGCCCCAGGCCCTTTAATTCGTCCCTGAGCCACAGGGCTCCCAGCTGCCTCTGCAGCTGGTAGCTCCAGGGTGATTTAAAGGCCAGAGCCCAGGGCCTTTAAATCTTGAAAGGCCCTGTCTCTTCCAGCTGAGGCCACGCCCCCAGCATACCGGTAAGTCTTTTAAGTTACTTTCACCTCTGAGGGGATGGGTTGAGCATGTTTCTAGTTCTGATCCTGCTTCCATTTAAGTCTTTGGGACCATTGCCACTGATTTCAATAGGAGGAGGATTGGGTCCAATATTTTTTTTTCCTTTTACATATTTTTCTATGCTGATGTGCATCACTGAGACTCAGCAGTAGGACCAGCTAAATAATAACACTTGTCATTGGCATAGGGGATTGAGACTGATGACATTTTAGAAACTTCAGTGCTACTTTCAGTAGCAACTATATAAGATCTATATAATAACAAAGTGATGCCATGGAAATGCTGAGAACAATGATGCATGGATCACTTTCTGGCCTTGATCCTGAAAACATTGATTTCAATGGGACTACTCGCGTGCTTAAAGTTAAGTACATGCCTCAGTGTTTATAGAATTGGGGCCTCTGTGTTTAAAATTCTCTTAACCTCCCACTTTACTAGGCCTTAGTGGTACGACCCCCTGAAAAAACAAATCACACAATCTGATGAGATGGCAGAGCAGTGCTGGAAAAACAGCACAAAATTCCAGGTAAATGTACAAAGTCATGTTGCCATCTTCAAGATAACTGTATGATTTATGTCACTTTTCCTCTCAAACTACAAACCATCTCATATAATGATCGTATAGAGGTGAATTGATGTAAATAAGTATTTATAAGGAATCAAATCAAAATAAAATAAACTTTGTTGTTAAACGGCTGTGTTTTGGTGCTGATGAGCCCAATAGGTAACAGTTATCTCTGCTCTGTCATAACTGCTTTGTGCTTTGGCTTTCTCATATGATTTTTTTAAGAGGAAACCAAAAACAAAGTTCTGGATCCAAACACCATGATTCTTAGACACGAAATCTGTTCCCTATCTCCTATTTCCATAATGAGCTGAACCAAAATCTCAACACAAGCAGCACCACCGTCACTACCACAAAGTGCTGGAAAGCTGAAATTTACATCCCAACTTTGTCTCATATACCTCCCTTTTAATAAAAGTGGTTTTATTACTTATCAAATGAATATTTTAATTCCTTTTATCTCATTCTCAATCATTGTATCTCATGGCTTGTGCTATATAGGTCAGACTAAATGATCTCAGTGGTCCCTTCTGGCCTTGGAATCTAACCTACAAATTCTAGATCCGAATAATTTAAATTGAACAAAAATAAGTTCTCTGTAACCTATCAGTCAGCTACAGTCTGTTACACATCCAAATTGGAAAAATAATTTGCTGTATATGTGTTTGAAAAATGAGCTTGGGTCAGGTTAATTTTTTTTTAATTTTTTTTGTGGGGCTAGTAATAAGACATGCTATGAAATGCCACAACCTCCCTTCTTCAAAGCATCATACTAGCTGTTTTTTTTCTTTTTGCTGTTATGCCTGGTTTCCAGCAAAACATAACTTCTCAGACACATTCATGTCAGCAGCAGCCCTAGTCTTATTTGAAACAGAAATTCCCCTCAAGGTGCCTAGCAGGGTGGTGACCCTTAATTCCAGACATCCCAGGTTTGATTAGAACCACATGAAACAAGTTCATGATTATAAACCCAGCATTAGTCTCCACTTTCCTCCCCCTGCCCCAAATCTTTATTAATAGGCAAAAACACTAATAACTGGCTCATCTTTGTACAGTATTTGTAATATTTATGTAATTACAGCCTATTACCATAAAAACACCAAACCATGAATTTGTGAAACATATACTGAAATTAGAAATATATGAACATATATCATTGTCATATTTGTATATTTATGGAAGAATACACTCATGGAGACCTTTTGGTCTCTCTATAGTTAAGTTTGTGATTAACTTTATAACAAGAGAATTCTCAGAGTCTCAAATTCATGCTGCGAGTTTGAGGAGTGTCAGAAATAGTGAACAAGGTCAATTTTGCTTTTATATATTTTCTGGTTTTATTCGTTTAAGTTCATAAAACAGAACACAGAGCACAGGAGGTGACAAGGAAAATATTAGGAGTTCTGCTTGAGTAAGGACTTGGGGGTTGGGCTAAAAGGCCCCTTTACTGTTGTTGCATCTGTAAAAATAGAGGTCTCCCTCTCTTCTCTCCCAGTGTAGCAAATTTATATGCCTATGATGACAGGCACAATTGTTAGAATCACAAACATTCCTACTGAACCAAGACCAGAGCCTTTTTGGTTTAAGTCTGAAAACAAAGGCATCTAGCCCTTGAATTGAGACATCACCTTCTTGGCTCCCTTTTCTTATCAGACGCTGATGGTCTTTAATCTTATCTGTGGCCATAAGAAGATGAAATCATACACACTCAAAACCAGTACATTATACTAGGCCCTCCCAAAGCAGCTGGCTAGAGAGAGCAAGACCAAAAGAATGTAAAAGGCTCTTTGGGGGAAGTTGAAGAACTGGTATTCTCTCAGTGTACAACTCTGCCATTACTAGCAACAGTAATGCGTTCAGTAAGAAGGGACATTCTGGATTTCTTATTCATTTTTAGACAGGAACAAACAACAAAATATGGAACTGCATAACACAAGGCAAGTAACAATTCCAGTGACACTGATGTTGTGTTGTTATGCAATAAAAAGCTACATAATTGGTTCTAATCATACAGAATGCTCCTTGTATCCTCTTTTTCCATCCCAGGCACTACTTTTGTCTTTTTTATCTCAGAAATTGGATATTAGAGGACGAGTTTGCATCTTTGATTCCCACCCCCAACACTCAGGCTCTCTCTTGCAGTTTTAAAAAAAATCACTAAGACCTTTAATGGTCATAGTTTAATGATTCTGGTATAAATCTCCAATCCCTTCCCTTTCTTCCCCAGAGCAGCTGTTCTGACTGAATACAGGCATTGCATTAATTACATGTTCTGCACTCCCACTGATGATGAATCAGTCAAAGGGGAAACTTAATCAAGTTGATTAATAATGTTGGTTTCATTTTTAATGTCCATATTTAGTTTTTTATCTATCCCTCTCCCAAAATCCCATTGTTAGCACTTTTGTTTTTAGCAGATACAGAAATGAAGCATTTAAAAAGTTTTAATGTTCAGAAAATACCCAGACCTAGTACAGAATTTTCAAAATAGAATGTGTGTTATTTTTAACAAGCAAGCAAAGCTAGTATAAAATGGTTGAAATAATGCACAAGTGATCCTCTAACAGGCTCATGGAGTCTAATCTATTGCAGTTGTTATTTCTGGCATTTTAGGTAAGTGAACAATGCTGAATGCTATTTTCTTACTTCATATCCCCTGATAGCACCATTAAGTGCATTACTGACTTTAAATGTAGACTTCAGTGGATGATCAGGCTCAGGTGCATATATAACCTGTATCTATTAAGATCTAGATTTATTAAAATAGGTAGAGTAAAATCTCTTGGTCCTGGCATACTAACAACAGCCACATGAGTAACTTCCATGAAGGGTAACTATTAGACAAGAAGTTACAGGCAGTAGGTTATTTTTATACTGTTGAAGCACTCACCAGATTTGAACTGTTTGATTTACTGGTTCAAGTATATGTGTGTGTTGTTAGGTCACAATTCTGTGAGGTGCTGAGCACCCTCAACTCCTAAAATCAGCACCTTAAAAGATGAGGCCCTTGAAGGATAATTTAACCATTATTATTATTATTGTATAATGTATAAATTAAATCAGAAAAGCATCTTAATGCTGCTAAAACACTTCTTTGGATTGAATTAGGGTACAGGTACCCATTATAAGATTCAAAAGGCAATGTGATCTTGTTTATTTTCCTCTGTTTTTCTGCATATTTTTGTGCTCCATCTCACAATGGAGAAACAATTTAAAAACAGAAAAGCATTTTAATTTAATTCTAACGTGGTTCTGAACATCATAATCTGGATGTAGAATCAACTGGAGCAGGGCAATATCTTTACAAGGAAATCCAAAGCAATAGTAGCTTGATTTTCAAGTATTAATTACCCACCTTTTGAGGTCTTGTGGGAAAACTGAGTAGGGGAACAGAGTAATTATACTGGAATAAAATCACTTTTTTGTCCAGAATAAAGTGTCTACATGAGGATTTACACCAGCATATACTTCTGCTATTCAGTTTCCTCATTTGGACAAGTCTTAACAAACCTGAGCTCAGTTTCATAAGAACGTGGGCTTGCATCAAAATCATGCAATGTTTGTTGTCGTTGCTTTAGTTTTTATGTGAAAACAGGTGAAGTGTGGCAATTTCAACTGTGTTTTGCACTGAGATTTTTTTCAGTGCAAAACTCGAAACTAAATGTGAATCTCAAGGTGTGTGAATTTCTGTGCATTGACACCGAATACAGTGTACACATACACACACTCCTGAAGCAAAACCATTGAGATTTCACAGCTCTACTGGTAACAATGTTTTATTCAATTTTAAGATGTCAAAACTGAGTGTTTAAAGTTTATATATTTTTTAAAAATAAATACTTCTAAAATACCTGCCTTTCCTTTTCTGAATAGGTGCACTAATGTTTTTGTAATAGGTATAATATCGGAACCCACATTAACACAGAGTTGAATCTATAATACAAAAGAACATTTATACAGGCTAATCATCACCATTTATGGAATGTGCAACTAAAACCAGAGGAAAGGTACAACTGAAAAATGTGCATGCAGAATCTATGAGAATCACAGTATGCACTAAGCATTCAAAAGACCAGTGACTGCCTGTGGGGCTGTGGGTACATGTAAGAAAAAAAGCACAGAGCATTTTTCTCAAAAACAGTTGCAGTTAAATCAACATTTTGGGTCTGATTCTGTAACTCTTACACTGTAGTCACCATCTACTTCCTCAGATGTAACTAGTGTCTGAGATACTGTGATTCACCAAGAAATGTAAGCATATGCTTAATTTTAAGCATGTGATTACTCCCATTGACTTCAATGGAAATACATGCGTAAAGTTAGACACATGCTTAAGTACCTGGCTGAATTAAGGCCTATAAAACTGTCAGCAGCTATATAATTAAGTTTCTGAAAAAAAAACAACAATGAAAAAAGTCAACAAAAGCCAAGATCTCTTTTCAAGGGATCTGTTGCCACCAACTGAGCAATTTCACATAACCATATGAGGGTATCAGAGTTGGTGGAATTTATTATATCAGCCAGCACATCAACTCAGTATTTTTAAAACATAAGGCTCAGCCACTTTTATTTAAAGAGCCAAATTTAACTTGGAAGTTTGTTGCACTTTCCAAGGAATTTGCTAAATTGGTTTCATGTGTTAGACTTTTGTGGACATTAAAAGGACAATAGAGAATAAAGAAGAAGAATTGTGTTACTGTTTTGTATTGGCACGAAATACAAGGCTTTCCCTCCATCCTCCATCTGATTTGTGGGTGGCTAATCCCAAGAGTTTCCATTTATCCTTACATCAAAACCAGTGTTACAACTCATCCTGATTACTACTTGGTTAAGGATAGATGCAGAAATCATCTAACTATATAGCAGGTGGAGTCTGAGTTTCCCTTAAAGAATTACTTTCATATACCTTTTACTTAAACAGGTATTTTTTCTATTATTGCAGATAATATTCTCTTAGAAGCTTGAAAATAATTTTCTTATCTGTTATGGCCTTATCTATCTGACAGTGTTCCCTTTGCTCCTTTGTTTCTTATGGAACATAAGACAACATTACTCAGCTTTGTTTGCTTCCTGTTCATGCACCAACATAATCTATGATGTCTATAGCACAGCTCAGGGGATAAGATATGTTAAATTCTGCTCTCTTTGTGGATGGGTCTGCAGCAACAAAAACCATTTTTGGAGTGAACGAACTTAGGGCAAAAGAAAATAAGAAAACAATAATGAGGCAGAAGAAAATAGCAACCAAACCTATCCATTGCAAACCTCTCCTTAGGTTTTGGAAAGCTACTTCTCTACCCTATAGCATGGGAAAGTAGAGAGCACCCCTTCTCATATGCAACCTTTCGGGGGAAGGCTGAATTCCAAAGACTCAAGCCAACTGTATAGCTAGAATTCTAAAAATTGTAGACCTGTTAAAGTCAATGGAAGTTTTGCCATTGACTTCAGTGAGGCCAGGATTTCACCCCTAAGAGTTTATTGATAGATGCGGAGAAAACCAATGTAGTGTATAATACGCCCCAAATAGCAAAGTGAAACAATATTCTCTCTTATTGCATTTTCCCCCCACTAACATTTTACTGTAGTGCAAAGATTCAACAGTCCAGATTTGATCATGCTGACTATTTCATGTTTTGTTTTCTTGATAGCGGGGGTGCCTATGAACTCTCACCAGAGTTTAATTATAGGTACAAAACTCCGTGCATCTAGATGAGACTATGTCCCTTTAAGCAGAGACACTCCACAAGCTAAAATAACTTCAGTGAACAGCTTCTCCCTCATAATACTGTCAACGTGCGACTTCTTTGAGCGTTGTCATAAACCTTCCAACGATCCCATTCAAACAGCCATGTTTCCTGAAAACCTCCTCTCCTAATAGCAAACTCTGGAGATCTTATGCCATTGTTAGAGTAACCCTCGGTGTGTCATGTGGACTTTCTTCTCCAGCCCACAAAGTGAATTTAACATCTAATATAACAATATCATTCATGTTTTCTGCCAACAATTTACTCAGCCTTTCCTTCTGCCCCGATCCTAAGTCTGAATCTGTCACTTCTGACAAGGCAGAGATGTTATTTTTTCATGTCACACACAATATGTTATTCTAGCTTGTCGTTCACACCGTTGTATATATACACGGAGAACTTGTTCCCTCACAGCACTGGCAATCTGCACATGTAAGCACAGAGTAAAAAATCACTGAGTCCTGCTTTGATGTGTGCTATTGTACAACTGCCAGCTTGCTGCTCTCGAGTAGCAGGATTAAGGGAATGAATGATGGTGATAGCTCTTAAATCCAGATATCCACAGTCACCTATTCTTTGCCCAGTCCTTGCCCGTTTTTTTCCCTATGCAGTCATGAGTGAAGGAGCTGAATCACAGGGGATTTAAGACTTAGTACTGCTCAATGTGTAAGACGGCATCTAGTGCTTAATCTTATTCAGCACATAAAATATGTAGTTTTTATTACAGTCTGTTGTGTCATTTTTTACACTTTGTGTGTGATAACTTACAGTACGGCTGATGAAAGGTGATGTAATGTCAGCCCTGAAGACTAAAATAATCTCTGTAAGCTTCCTTACACCTCCCAGACAACCTACTTCAGCCTGTTTTGGAGAGATCTCCTTTAGGGGTGAGATGGGTTGGTAACCTTCATAGTGAGCCAGCCAGCTAGGGTGCAGTTCTGATGTAGATAACTCTGCACTGAAAACTCAGTGGAAAAACTCTTTTCACGAAGACTACAGAATAGCCATTAGACAGTAACTATTTTCAGCCATTTACCTTGGCTAGAATGAACCAGCGATCTAGAATAGCTGTATCCTGATATTTGTCCCCTGAGTTGCCCTCTTCTCTATCTCTTAGATTGTGTTAAAAAAGCACAATGTTGTTTTCTTTCTGTTTCTAGGAGAGATGGATTATTGTTTAAGGAGACTGAGATCACTTAAAGTATCCTACTGTTGAGTAGGGGGTAAATTCCTTACACACACACACCACACCAAAAATGAAAATGGACAAAGAAGGAAAGGAGGAAAATAGGAATTAGTGAAGGATTTCCCCAGCAGCAGAATTTAGACTTTAGTAAATAACGGGATAGGAAATAAAGACAATAATTACAATTGTAATTCTAAACTTGTCACAATGATGTCCATGTTCCAGAATGGGAGTCACAGAAATTGGATCATTTTAAATATTTGGAATTGAAATATAGTAATAGAAGATTAAAAATAATGGTCCTGATCTTGCAGTCCTTTTACAGGTGAAATTTCTGTAGACTTCAGTGAATGAGGTTTTGCCTCAGTGAGGACTAGGATCAGTACATATATCTGGCAGCATCAAGTCTCACAAATTCTTAGATACTTGTGAATACACCATAGAACTATACCTACAACGTTATAATGTGGTACACATTTTGCTTCACAGATCACATATTTGTACATATTATAAATAGTAGTGATGGAACCTTTGAAAGTCTGGTATTTCAGTTAAAGGCTTTGAAGTCCATATGCTTATCCAAACTATCTAGTTTTAAGCTGGAATGAACATTTCATGAAAACTTGTATTCCTCTGGCACTTCCACTTCTGGCTCCAGTAAAAATTAAGAAGGGCAAAGGCTCTTTAGTTGTTGCCTTAACTTTCATACTTATTTTAGTTACTTATTTATTTGATCCTCAAAAACAGTGTGATCAGAGTTTTCGGCAAAGACTTGGAAGAGGGGAGTTCTCATTTTATCCACACTTCCTTGCCATTGAGTGTGGCCCTTTTTGAAATTGTTGTGCCTGATTCTGCTCTCACTGTAGTTAGTGGAAGATTTGCCCTTGACTGTGATGAAGTAGGATCAGACTGTGCATTTATATCTCATTTAACTGAAAACTATCAAAGTCAATGGAAAACATGATGGACTTTTGTACACATATGATACAGAAGTTCCCCAACGTACTCCACTCATGATTTTATTTATTTATATCCTGTTGTTATTTTTATTGTACCCAGAGGGACAATGTTTCCAAATAGGCTGCATCCCATTTATTTGGGACATATTTAGACAGCAACTTCCTGATTTCTCTCTTTCCCTGGTTGAATTTCCAATATCAGTAAACAGTGCCTACGTACTTGTGAGATACATGCAGTGCAGTCCAATGTACCAATCGAAAAGCTATGTTCCTTTTACTGGTTTGAACTGCAACGTTTTACCTTATTCTGTGGCCTGTTTAAAAACTGATAAACAGAGTCATATTCTCCCACTGCAAACTATGAGTACTTATTGCTGAAGTCAATAGGTGTGGTTTATATCCTGTTAGGGAAGAATCAGTGGTGAATCATGTCCAGATGTAGTAGTATTTGTTTAGAACACTTTCTTGTTCTCAGAATGTATATGATCAAACATTTATATACCTTTATTTATTTTTTTTAAAAGAGAGAAATGTAATAGTATTGGCCGCACTACAGCGACCAGTATTAATATTACATAATGCCACCAGCTAGCAAGATATTATAGTCGAATGCTGAAAAGTTTTATACAGTCTTTTTAAAAAGAATGCTATACTGGAAAAAAGAAGATATCTGGGAACAGATTCTGACTTGAACTGCACTGGTGTAGATTCAGACTAACAAAGAGCTAAGTCTAACCCAGGGGTTGGCAACCTCTGGCATGCGGCTCGCCAGGGTAAGCACCCTGGCGGGCCGGGCCAGTTTGTTTACCTGCCGCTTTGGCAGGTTCGGCCAGTCACGGCTCCCACTGGCTGCGGTTTGCCGTCCCAGGCCAATGGGGGCTGCAGGAAGCACTGTGGGCCATGGGATGTGCTGGCCACAGCTTCCCACCACCCCCATTGTTCTGGGAAGGCGAACCGTGGCCAGAGGGAGTTGCGGTCGACTGAACCTGCTGACACAGCAGGTAAACAAAGTGGCCCAGCTTGTCAGGGTGCTTACCCTGGCGAGCTGTGTGCCAAAGGTTGCTGACCCCTGATTTGACCCTTTTATTGCAAACGGAATAAATTGCATAGGCTATTTATATGAGACACTATTCCTTTTTGTTTGTTTGTTTTTGTGAAGGGGTGGAGGGATGTGCCTCTCTCATGACATTTCACTATCCTATAACTGGAGACCACATTGTATTGAAGATAGCTAGTCTTTATTAATGTCAAACCAGGTGGAAAATTCAAGCCATGAGACATATGGGGTTGGAATGACTGTCAAGTAAAATAAACTGATATTTTGGGATACCGCTCTCCAAAAGCTTGTTGAGAATTTCCTTGCTTGGCTTTTGTACAGTGTGCTGTGAGATTTCAGGGTGACCTTTGGCTCTTGGAAATGCTGTACACTGTGTCTGCAGAACAAGCCTGCACATTCCAGCTAAACAGAAAAAGCAAAAACAGCAAGAGATGGTTGGTTCATTAGTTCTCAGCAAAGAGAATGCTGCTGATTGAGCAAAATATTGCCAACAATATTTAAACTGGACAATAAGGGACAAGGGTCTGGTCTTGCAAGCAAAGCCTGAGTAAAAAGGGCTTTGCCTGTAGGTGGACTATGGCTTTTCCTGTAAGATGTTAGGAGGACTAGATGAGACTTGAGATCAGCTTTGAATGGGTGGAAGCCTGCCCTCACTAAAGTAAATGGGAGTTTTCCGAATGATTTCTGTGGGGCCAGGATTTCACCCTATATTTCTGCTGTGTGGGGGAGATACAGGAAAGTCAATGCATGGAAACTGCACTTATTATTTATTAGTATTACCACAGCATAATAAATAAAAATGTTTTAATCAAACCAACATGTACAAGGCAATAGGTGGTACCCTACTAGGTCAGAGGGTGGCACCCTGATACGTCAGGGGCAATATGTCATTTGTTTGTATCTATGTATAAAGATGCATCTCAGAGGGAGTGTCTTTGGCTAGCCTAGGAAGCCTTGGAAAGTCCCGCCACTAACTGAGCTGCGTCCATTGTCACGAGCATACATGTCTTTAGTATCCTTGTAGAGTCTGCCAGGTGCTATCACCGTGCTTCATTGACAATAACCCTGGCTGGACACCTTCGCTACCAAACCAAGTCTTGTGGCCTTATTGGGCATTGGATCAGAGCCTGCTGTATGGGCTGTCTGGCCAGAGCCAGTGCAGCACACGAAAAGAATACACACACGCAGCCAAACATCTAACGACAGTACCCAAGTCCTTAATAATGTTTGACCCCACAGTTCTGGGTGTGGTACAAACATACAGAATTACACAATTACTGTCTACACATTTTTCCATCTCTGCACCCACTTTGAGGCTTGCATATCTACATGCAGGACTGTAGGGTTCACTCCCATGTTCCATTAAATATTAATCAAATCCAAGTTTTCTCTGAGGAAACAAATAGTTTTTCAGAGCAAAAAGTTGGTCTGTTTCCCTCTGAAGTTGCAATACCCTCTCCCTTCTTCTTCTTCTTCTTCAGCTCTCACAGTTCAATTTAAAACTTCACTAAAATTGGAAAAAAGTCTTTTTTCTAATTAATCGCAAAACCAACAGCTAGAACTGAGCCCAGGCCAATGATTGTTCAGATCTGCTTCCCCAAGTAAACTATGGCTTTGAGGACTTTCTTTATGGAAAATCCAGCTACTGTACTACTTATTCTGGTACCAGGCTCAGACCAGGGGTTTTCAAAAGAAATCAGAGAGTGATTTGTTTATGTTAAGGTATAGCTCTGCACTAAAATGTCGTCTGCTGGTTCCCTGATTTCTCCCTCAATTTAGATTATCCAGATCCAGATGCTTCCTATTCTAAGTGATTAATTCTAAGAAAACATTTTTTTAATGTCTGTGTTTCTCATATTTCTTGCAAATCCCATTTGAGTTTGCTATTTGCTACAGTGTGAGAACTGGGGTCAGAGAGCAAACTTTTGCAGAAAGAAAATAATGGGAATGCCTTTCTGATTTTCCAATTTGGTAACCTGAAGAACTCATTCCCAGCTCTTACAGGAATAAGAGTACATAATGGCTGAAACTGGCCTGACATTTCTGCATGCTCTTTGGACAGTCTCAGGAGTCATTATGTTACAATTTACTTAAGTTTTAATTAAAGACCCCTCTGTACATATGCATGCATGCTCAGTCTACAGATTTTACCCTCCTATATGGAAGGAATGGGTTGGTTAATTACCTTCATGGCACCATTACCACTCCCTGACACCTTTGGAGTGCTCTCTACAGAGACAGGACTCATACAAAGGGAGGAACAGGCCAGCGGTGGGTGGGAGCAAGCTGTGAGATTTGCATTGTTCACCCCTAACTCTTCCCTGCAGAAATTAGGGAGCAAAGCTAATATGACTTCTGTTAACTTCCCCATGGTCCCCCTCTACAGAGGAGAATTCCCTCTCAGGGGAGTGCCAGGGGCAGCTGTGCTAGGAACTGAAGTGTTGGGACACAGGCACTCTCTATATCAGGGTTTCTCAAACTGGGGTCACTGCTTGTGTAGGGAAAGACCCTGGCAGGCCAGGCCGATTTGTTTACCTGCCCCGGCCCACCAAGGGCTTTCCCTACACAAGCGGCGACCCCTGTTTGAGAAACCCTGCTCTATATAAATAGCATTTGCTTCCTGTGATCCATGTGTAGAATCCTGACCCCACTGAAGTCAATGGCAAAACTCCCATTGATGTTAGAGTGACCTGACCTGGCTCTCATCCGATGTGTCTGGGGACTGGACTTAGGTTTCATACTGCAGTGGGCCCAGGCCAACACTCCTGACTGAACAATGAGGGAGAAACTCTTAGAGGTAAAAACTTGAGGACTTTTATAGAGTGAGTGATCTGACCCTAAATTTGGGGTAACAGTATATTAACATGCACTCCCCCACCCTCGCCCACCTTGGTAGAAGTGGGTCTTGAAGAGGGATCTGCAGGAGAGAGTAGTGGCTTTTCATTCTGCATATATGGGACAGTATGGCAGAAAGCATGGAAACTTTTGTAGGAGAAACAGACACGTGTGGTGGGGTCAAGGCTGTCATTGCAGGGTTGGAAGGGATGTGGGAAACAATAAATGATAATTAGGGAGGGAAGAGAGCTAAAGGCCCTTGAAAGTGAGGTCAAGAAACTTGAACTTAATAGGAAACTAACTAGTGCCAGTTGGAATTAGCCCCTTCCCCCCATTATTTAGCTGGCTAACTACTGTACCACATTTAGGTCCTTCTGAGTAAATGAGTCATTCACCTCAGATTTGATGTTACTTCAGCAATGGGTTCAGTGAATGGTGGGAGCAGCCGTTTCAAAGAGGCAGGATAATCTAAACTATTACATAGCATGTTTCCAAATTTTACCAGTGGTAGCTTTAAACTTTAAGGAGAAGGTAGATTTCAGGATGATCAAAGAACAAGAGGTTGCTGAGAAATCATCACTCAGCAACGTTTGCAATAGGTAATTAGGGTCCTGTGAAGGACATCTGAAATGCTTAGGCTGTTACCATCAGGGCTGGCGCTTCCATTTAGGCGACCTTGGCTATCGCCTAGGGCGCCAGGATTATTGGGGGGTGGCATTTTGCCGGGGGGGGGGGCGTCAGGCGGCTCTGGTTGACCTGCTGCAGGGGTTCCTGCGGACGGTCCGCTGGTCCCACGGCTCCGGTGGACCTCCTGCAGGCACGCCTGCGGCAACTCCACCGGAGCCGCGGGATCAGCGGATCCTCCACAGGAATGCCTACGGCAGGTCCACCGGAGCCACGGGAGCAGCGTGCAGGGCGGCGAAATGGCCATGCGCCTAGGGCGCCAAAAATACTGGCGCCGGTCCTGGTTACCATGCTCAGTGGAGGGGACAATTGTGGCCTCAAAAGGCAGAGAGGTGGCTACACATCAGCTTTCAAACAACTACCTGGCAGAGTTAACTCAGTCCTTTAACCTTCCAAGATAGACAAGGTGAGTTCCGTTCACTTTACTACATAGGATTTGCAGATGACACCTTAATAATCAATATCCTATCTGCTGTCAATGGATGTTAAAGCTTCTGTGGTGGTATTTTTAAGAGCTTGCCTTTGACAAATATTTCCCTTCCCTCTGTAATTGTGCACTAGGCTGATTCATCTACAATATATTTTATTTCCCTAATAGGAGTCTAATTAAAGCCTGAGTGAGAGGTGGAGAAGGGAGAGGGAGTAGGAAGTAAATATCTGAGCAAGTTACTGCCAACTGTGCGGGAAGATTTTTTTCACTCTCTTCATAGTCCAGGTGTGTATGTGTGTATCAATGGGAGGTGACATACCAGCACTTTTTCTTCAAATTGATCTCAGAAGTTAATATTTCTGTTTATAGATACATCACAAAGAAAGAGGTGTATTAAATCCACATGTAAGTGTCAAGGTAATAGCGCTGGCTAAGCCTGCACCTATATTAGTCTTTCTGGGATCTTCCGCTGTTTCATTACCCACCAGTATAGACAAGGGATTGATGTTGTTATCACTGTGTAATTTAATGCTGCTCAAAGCAGGTTTACACAACATGGTGGTATCTGTAGCATTAGCCCCTGGAATCAGAAGATATGGTCCAATACCATATGACAGGGATATTAACTTTTGGCACCTCATGTTAGGTCATGAGACTGGGTCCAGGAACTAAAATTTCTATTTCTTGCCAGCATGTCTACCTGTCATTACAGTAACAGTAGGAGAATTCCCCCAAAATTCAGTGTGTGCCATATGTGCTGGTGGAAGCTTTCTGTGTAGCTGCTCTTATAATGCTGGGCCTCTTCTCAGCAGAGGTGACTCAGAGTGTTGAAATGTGCCCTAATTGTGAGGTGAGCAAGCATTCGCTAGATTGAGCTCAAACTCATATCGCAATCCCTGTGTTGGATATGAACTTGGGTCAAAAAGAGGTGAAGATCTTGTGCACTAAATAGGCCTACTACTTAACTACTCTTAGAACATATTTTGAAAAGCATTTATATTCTAGAAATGGCGAGAATTTTGGTAATCAATGGCTGACCAAGAGACTAAGAGTCAGATTCATAGACCAATCTTGATCTGAACTAGCTGAGAATCTGGACCTGAGCCAGATGCAGACCTTGCCATAATCATCCATATTTAGATGACAGTGCACTCTATCTGGTGTTAATGTTTCAAGGACCTTCCTCTAGTGCAGATATAGCTTCCTGCCTTTGAGTAGAGCAGAATGGTGAGAGCATGATATATGTGTGCTGTGCCCGTGAACTTCTAGCTGAAAAGCAAGTCTCTGGTCATTACAAAGTTCTGAACAGTCCACACTTCGGTTATCTCATAGTCTGTCCCTCTAGGCCACAATCATCCCTCCATTTCCAATCATTTATGTGGAGCAGGGGTATTTTGACTGCCTTTCTCAAGGGTGCATTTTATACACACTGACATTTTGGAGCATGAGCTTTCGTGGGTGAATACCCACTTCGTCGGATGCACGTAGTGGAAATTTCCAGAGGCAGGTATAGATATGCAGGCAAGCTAGAGATAATGAGGTAGTTCAATTAGGGAGGATGAGGCCCTGTTCTAGCAGTTGAGGTGTGAAAACCAAGGGAGGAGAAACTGGTTCTGTAGTTGGCAAGCCATTCACAGTCTTTGTTTAATCCTGAGCTGATGGTGTCAAATTTGCAGATGAACTGAAGCTCAGCAGTTTCTCTTTGAAGTCTGGTCCTGAAGTCTTTTTGCTGCATAAGGTGCCACAGGATTCTTTGCTGCTTTTACAGATCCAGACTAACACGGCTACCCCTCTGATACTTTATACACACTAATTCCCTCAAAAAAATGTCTGAGACCAAACCTGGTCATATTTAGAGTACAAACCAAGAGGGTTTTTTTTGTTTTATTTTTAATAGCAGGCCATCCTAATATCTTGCACTAACTACAAAGAGTATATGCTCTTTTTCTTTTTTTTTTTTTTTGAATATACCATTTGCTAGTACATCTAAAGTGTATCCAGATATGGCAGGAATGGGTGACTCATAAATGCTTGTACAGGTAGGTAATAATCATTAGCTGTTTTCTACAAGCTCATCATTTTTAACAGTCTTTTGATTAAAGCCAGAATCTTTCAGTTCCTCCACTCTTACTGAACAGTGGTGTCCTTCCTCCAAGAGAAAACAAGCACTTGCAGAAGATTCAATTAATTATAACTCAGTCACTTTTTCAGCATGTAGTAGATCTTTTTCTTTTGTTTCTTCTTCACAGTGAGGTTTGGAGCACATCATCTGATTAAGGCTCTACCAAATTCACAGCCATGAAAAACACGTCATGGACCATGAAATCTGGTCTCCTCCCTGTGAAATCTAGTCTTTTGAGTGCTTTTACCCTATACTATACTGATTTCATGGGGAGACCAGAGTTTCTCAAATTGGAGGTTCTGACCCAGAAAAGAATTGCAGGGGAGTCACAAGGTTATTTTAGGGGGGGATCGTGGTATTGCCACTTTTACTTCTGCACTGCCTTCAGAGCTGGGCGGCCAAGAGCAGTGGCTGTTGGTTGGATGCCAAGCTCTGAAGGCAACATCGCTGCCTGCAGCAGTGCAGAAATAAGGGTAGCAGTAACCCAACCTCCCTAGAATAACATTGTGACCCTCCCACCCACAACTCCTTTTTGAGTCAGGCTCCCTACAATTACAACACCATGGAATTTCAGATTTAAATAGCTGAAATAATGAAATTTACTATTTTTAAAATCCTATGACCATGAAATTGACCAAAATGGACTGAACTTGGTAGAATCCTAATTATGATACCACATCAAACAACATGTGAGAAGTAAGATGTGGAAGCACAGAAATGGCTATACCAGAATGAACTAGTTGGCCAATACTAAACAAGTGGGATGCATTTCTCTCTGATCTCAGCTGGATCAGTTTATGCCCTGGTTGATAAGGATTATTCAACTTCATAATTTTTATGCTTACCTAGTTTAAAGGGATTCTGTAAATTTAAAGATCATGTTTTAATAACTATCATTGTTTGCCTTAGTAGCAAGATCTTCAATTTTTAATACTCCAAGTGTTTTAGAATTCTGATTTATTTTTTGTTGTTATTAATAATTATTGCAGTGATGCTCCAAACAGGGATGTTTGAAAATTCCTGTTAAATTGCTTTTCTTCAGAAAACTGGATTTTCAACAAAACAAAAATTTCTGCAGACAGTGTCTGCTTTCCTTGAAAACTTGCAGGGTTTTTTTTTTTTTGTCAGAAAACCAAAACCTGGAAATATTGGGCTGAAAATGTATTGGTATTCAGTTTTTAGCTTAAATGTTTTCAAGTTTTCACTGAAAAGTCACTATTTTCCAGGGGTGGGGGGAGAACCCATTTTCTGAACTCTACATCCAAACGCATGGCATTTTGTCTTTGTCTTCTCTATTATCTATCTCCATTTTTGTGTTTATTGTTTCTGCCTGTGGTCTATCTGACTCTCTC
The DNA here is from genome assembly GCF_025201925.1 of Gopherus flavomarginatus. Taxonomy (NCBI): domain Eukaryota; kingdom Metazoa; phylum Chordata; order Testudines; family Testudinidae; genus Gopherus; species Gopherus flavomarginatus. Next base: position 181,589,612 of record NC_066619.1, read on the forward strand.
TCTCTCCCCCCCTCAATCCCTCTCTGCTTTCTTCTCACTCACTCCTAAATTACCTACTCTCTCTCCTTCTGCAGCACATCAAGGAAATAAATTATGCAACAGTTTATTTTTGTGCATCCCATAGTATAATCTGACAATTCTGGTACACACTGGGCTTGATTTAATTCCCAAGGAAGTTATTGAAGAAGCTGTATTTATTTCAATAAGAGCAGGATTGGGCCCCCAAACTAAAACAATTTTGTTTAATTTATTACATCACAGAATTACAAATGTCCTTCATACATATGAACTGTGGCATAGATTTCTGATGAGGAATGACCAGGAAATGTGGTTGTGAAGAAATATGATATTTCTCCCCAGTTGGTTGTAAATTTTTCTCCCCCTCAGCAGTGGCTTCACTGCCCTCTACTGCCCTAGATGAGAACAATGATACAGAATCTGTTGATTTCAGGCCAAACCATTACTACCAACTTAAGGGAACATTTTGTTTTGCTGACATGCCAGATGAAACTTTACCTGTCTTGGAAACATTAGACCAATAAAATAGCTAAAAATCTGAACTATTTTTTGTGAGGAGCAAGACCTTCTACTAATAGCAGATCTTTCCTTTAAAACAACATAGGATTTCACAAAAAGTTTTTGGAATTGTTTTATGAAAGTGAGATATTTGTACTAAATTACTGTGTATCACAGAAAGACTTAGGGTAAAATTTTCATATATATCCAAATGAGAGTGGTTTCTAACTCTTATTTTTAAAAGTGACAGACACTAAGGGACACTAAGTCTCACTGAAAGTCAGTGAGACTTCTGTTGATAAGTGCCTCAGTCACTTTTGAAAACTGAATGTAGGCTCCTAAGTCACTTAGACTTTGCAACACTAAGTAGAGCAATGTCTAAATAGCTTTGGAAATGTTACCTACAATGACAGAAAAGAAAAACAAAAACATGAGTCCTGTAGAGCTGGACATTAGGGTAAAAAAGAGTGGGAATCTGTGGCATAATGCCATGCTAGTTCATGTTTAGCATGACAGGACCACCATGGCCACTTCTATAGCTTCACTATTAGAATGCCATATTATAGAAATTTAGATCCTAATTCATAAATCTGCTGGGCACTTCTTCTCAGTGTGCATTCGAACAATGCTGAAATAATTATTTGAGCAATGATCATTGCGATTCAGAATGACTGACCAAGATGAATAGCTGGCCAAGAGACAACTATAACCAGCCAATTAATAATTCCCAGGAAATGCCTTTTGCTGAGGTTTTTGTATACATGAATTGTACATGCACTGAAAATTATTATCATATGTTATATTTCAGAAATGTCTGTTTTGTGTAGAGCTTGGCCTTAAGCTGCAAAATTTGGATCTGGATCTGAAAACCTCTCTCAATCCAAAGTGCAAGAACGCTACCTTTAAGTGGTTAATGCGCTTTCCTCCCTCCCCACATACCACTTTCATTATCTTGGCAGAACACACAGCATCTTCCCAAACCACCACTGTGCATCAGTGGTACTGGTGAGTGAGACACTCATTAGCTTCCTGCCACGTCACTCCCCATACATCATCATCATCTTCACACACACACTCTCTCTCTCTATATATATATTATTATTTTATTATATTATTTATTATTAAAAGTACCACCTGGTCTGTTGAGAGAAATTTGAGGCCCAGGAACATCATGTTCATTGCCGCCCCTCCCCATTTCATCCCAGTTATAGATGTTTTGGGGCCCTCCTTGAGCTTGGGGCCCAAGTACAATTGTCTCCCATTTCCCTACACTCTCATCAGCCCTCGTAGCACTCAAAGGCACTCATCAGGATCAGGGTTCTGTTGTGCTGGGTCGGGGCAGCTCCAGGCCCCAGCACGCCAAGCGTGTGCTTGGGGCAGCAAGCCACAGGGGGCACTCTGCCGGCGCCATGAGGGTGGCAGGCAGGCTGCCTTCCGCGGTTTACCTGAGGAGGGTCCGCTGGTCCTGTGGCTTCTGCGGACCTCCTGGGAGGTAGCCTGCCTGCCGTGCTTGGGGCGGCTAAATCCCTAGAGCCGCTCCTGTGTTGGGTACTGTATGAACGAAGTTGAAGATACAGTCCCTGTCTCAGAGAGCTAAGAGTATACATGCCTGGTCTCCAAACTAACATCTGTGCACAGGGCTTGCACAGTCCTGGCAGTATTAATTTACATACTGATTGACATTTAGTTATCAATATAATACCATTTAGGCACTATCCACACTGTGGCTGACACCATTTTAGCATCAACCATGTTTAAACACAGCAGTTGCTAATATGGGGTTCCCTAACTGATATGGAGAGGGATTTTTTTTTCCAGAGAACTTTGCCAGTCAAATCACACAATGGCTTATCACCATAGTCCATACTCTGTTGCATGGCTTTATAACATGATTCTCAATAGAAAAAGTTCCACTCCACACTGGTAAGAAGAAGTGTGATGTCCTTTTCAAACACATTTGTTACTAGCATGGGTCAGCTATAATATGGACTGTTAAACAGAAATCTCAACACCATGGTACACTGGAAATATAACTCTTTCTTAAAAGGAATATAACTGTCATACATCAAAAGGTAAAGGAGAGTTACACACAGAGAACAGAACACAGATAAACGTACGAGTGCATTATGAATCATGATGTTAAAGTTTTTTTTATAGGGTCACAATTCCTATTCTATATTTCCTGGATACACTTTTGCAGCTGTTCCCATTTTTAACATTATAGAGAGTGTTTGATGTTTACATGAGCATAAAACACATCAGTTACTTATCTTCCCCCAACTCTGAATATTGTGTGTGCATATAGTTCAAGGAATACAGTACTGGAAGATGTTTAAATACAGACGAGAATCATTCTGTACTTTCCAGACACTGGAAAGTCAGAGATAAAAAACAATGAATTCCTACTTTTCCCCCTCTACTCTCTGAACCCAGGAAATAACCTGAAAATTCCAAAGGACATGGAAGAAGTTCCCATTGAAAAGTTCAGACTTAGATAGCGTGATACAAGAAATTTGAAAGAAATTTGGACATTTTATCAAGTTTGAGAGAAATGTTGCTTAGAATTCTGTCTTGTGAAAGAATCTGGGGAATTTAGATTTGGACAACCTAAATTCTAAGAGATATTAGGGAAACAGAGGACTATGAAACATTTTAGTGCCAGGACTATTTCTCATTAAAACACATAAATCATATGAGCCCCACCCCCGACCCCTGCCCTTAGCCTGGCATCAGAAAAAAAGAGAAGAATTGCTTGAGTGTCCTTCTAGACCAGACCTGGAAAAAGGGCAACAAACTTGTAGTTTATAGAGGAAAACAGTAGACTTGGTAGGTCTGCAATGGCCCAGGAGTAGGGGTTGAATCTGGCTGTGGGCCCAGCTAATTTAGCAGAGGGACAGTGGAGTTCTTGGAACTTTTCTCTTTTCCATGCGCACCAGTGCCAGTCTTACACAATTTAGAAGATGTGCCCAAATTGCTTTGTGGGGGAAGGCAGGTGTGCCCATTTCTTCAGCTCCCCTTTCCCCCATCACTATAGTCACTTCTTTCCACATGCTGCTCCCACTACTCTCATCTCTTATTTAAAACCTTATTCAAAACATTTACTGGATTGCTTCTGCTCCCAGATGCACAACTCTGGTGCCAGGAAGGAACCCTGGGCAAGGGTTCTCCACAGGCAGCCACCATTCTTGTTTGTCCCTTGGACCACTCCTTAAGAAAATGCAGTAGAATTCAGTAGAGAACCAGCAGCTTTCTACGATTTTTTTTAAACATACAAGAGAAATCTTGGCCTCACTGAAGTCAATGGCAGAATTCCCATTGAGTTTACTGGGGCCAGGATTTTACCCATAGAATCCAGAGCAGGGATGTAAATTCTGTTTATCTGTCTATCTGCACACACATACAAACACACATAAAATGCTCATTTACATTTCATAGGTTTTTAGAATAATTTCTGTGTTACCTTACTGTTTTCATCCCTATTAAAATCCTACCTTTCCTTAAACACACTCTCTGTGGAGCCGGGCTCCTCCTGTTTTTTCATTCCTTGTTTGTGTTTGTCTTGCTTCCTCTTCTCTTTCAGCTTGTTTTGGCTGGCGCAGGGTAAGAGCGGGCAGTAGGCTCTTAGAACATGTTTTTCATCTGTGAACATTCCTTGTGTGCTGACTGGTGAGGCTGTGTACTGACATGAGGACTGTATCCCCTCAGTAACCTTTGCTCATTACGGCTTCTTGTAGGATCAAGGTGCACCCTAAAAGAAAAAAAACTGGGGGTTAAAGTGCTTGACTAGTCTTTCTGTAAAGATAACCTGAAAGAATTCTATTCAGAATATCAAATGGCTGCAATTATCTCTCAGGGTTTTTGCAACGTGCTTAATTTAAAAATAAAATATGTTGCCACCAGCTGCAGGCTGTCTTAGGGCCTCTGTTAGTGGCTAGTGTTGTGGAACTGGTTATGTTCCTATAACCATCAAAATGGACAGAAGTTGGAAACCTTTTCAGGAATGAATCAAAGGACTCAGACTGAACTCCTCAAAAGATAGCCCGTCTCTGGGTCAGGTTGTGTCATATGGTGAGGTGGAACAGAGAAGGAAGTAAAACTTCACTAACCGAAAAGTAGGTGTGTTCTCAGCTTTCGATACAATAGCAGTGAAGACATGGCAACTTGGTTTTAACTCTGTTTAGCAGCTTGAGTTATACCCTGGGGAATTGGGGTTAAACTTGCGCTATTTACCCAAGTTAAAAGCCAAGTTGTTGTGTCCTCATAGCTATTATAACCAGAGCTAGAAAACCCAAGTTCAGGACACACTTGTTTTTTTTGGTGATGAAGACCCTTTAATGTGTGACTAAGCCTCCATATAGTGGCTGGTCACAACAACAGCCTGCTCTTTATTTAAAGCTAATGGAGTTATCCCTTCAGCTTGAGTGGTAAGGGTTCACATTTTTAATAATTGTAGGTTCAGTTCTCTCCATAGCCCATGCTGTCTGCATATATGTGACAACAGTTCATCACACTTGTATATTGCCACTGCCTGTGCTGATTCAAATTCCATTTTCCACGAGTATTAAATTAACTTTAAAAAAGGTTTTACCAGTTTGCTTTGATTTATTATAAGATTCCCTTTAACCCAGTTTATTTCAGTTGTTGAGCTGGGATATTATGAATATACTTGCCATAGCATATATTCTGTAGCAGTTACATCAAATGACTCAATTTAAATTGAAAACAAAAACAATAAAGTAATGACCAAAGCATTTATAAACATATTTCTAATCTTAGTCTTTAATTAAATGCAGGTTTTTGTATAAGAAGATGCAGCTGTTTTCAGTAACTTTGTGTGCTTTTTGCTTTGCTGATTTAACCTCTGTCTATTCAATTAGAAAAGGTCTGATGAAATCATTGTAGAACCAGATGACTTACAAAATGGTGTTCTTTGTTTATAATGTAGTGCTATTAGTTAATCTTAATTTTCTATTATAGATGCCTGAGCAGGATTTCAGTATTGTAATTTTCAGAATGTCTTGAACAAAGAGAAGAAAGGTTATTCTTCAGTCATATATATTGTTTAATATCATTAAATGAATTGTCTAACAGAGATGTCAACGATAGCGTGCAGTGGAAACAAAAGACTCTTCTCCTGTAAGAGGAGAAGGGATCTGAAGAGGTGGCAGATCACTGCTAGGCGACTGCTCTAACCATGAGGCTATAGAGTCATTCAACTGCTTTCTCTGGCCCAATTAATATATAATTTTTCAATTACTTAGTTAAGTGGAACAAATTCAGTAGGAGAGATTGAGGGTGCGCACATCAGGATGTCCCATATCCTAGTGGTTAGCGCATTCACCTGAGCAGTAGCTGATCTCAGTTCCCATCTCTTCTCCCCCTCAAGAGGAGGGGAACTTGACCCAGAGGGTCTCCTACATCCCGGGTGAGTAACCTATCCACTAGGCTAAAAGTTCTAAGGGAGGTCATACTCCATTTTCTGTGAACTTGCCTCAGAAGTCTGATTCAGTAGGCAGCCTCTGATCATAACAAGAGCTTCACAGTACCCTGGCCAGACCTTTCTAGGAAACTCAGTCTTTAAAGGTACATCCCCCTAATATCACATCTTCCCTTCCAAGCCGTAAGTAACAATAACACACAATTATTAATACTTATAACCAACCTAATAAGTACATTTACTAATAGTGTTCAATTGATCTTTGAGTGCCCTGCCCTGAATCAATAGTGCTGCTTTCAAGAGCCGACAAGTCCACTTTTTCTGGTTGTATGTCCTGGGGATCCATTGTCTCTATGTGCTATGGCTGTTGCTTCTGGAGACCCTCTCTGGCCAAACAGCAGACTCAGCTCCTGTTAATTCACTTCCACTTCTGGGATTTGGGAACGATGTCGCTTATTCTTCTGTAGCGTGTGTCTGCCTGGGAGTATTGGACTCATTAGACCACAGGGAAACCTCTTGTGACAGCACTGCTGTTGGTGACCATTGTTTCCCATTGCAGATACTAACAGCATAATTTTCATGAAGTAGTGGCGACATTCTGTCACTGAACAGTGCTAAATACAGATCAGAGCCTGACTTCATAACCTTTTTCAGTAGGTGCTTTATTATTTTGGCACCATTTTTCACCAACCCATTGGATTGGGGATAATAGGAACTAGCAGTTTTATGACTACCCTCAAACTTCACTGCAAACTGCTTAAACTCAAGCCCATTAAACTGTGGTCCATTGTCAGACATTACTGTGCCACGTATACCACATCAGTGCATATCAAATCTATTTTAGCTAATCTCTTATTTATAGTACAGCATCTTCTAGTAAGGGATGTGAGCATAATAGTTTATGATGAGTACATAGATTTGTTTAATGTTGGCCGGAAAATACCGTCCCTATGTTGCTCCAACAGGCCAATTTTTCCTGTGCCATCTACATGGGCTCTTTTGCTTGACTTGGCCTATATTTTTGGTATATGCGACAAGTCTTAACAGCTTCCTCATGTCACTGTTCATTTCAGGCCCATATAAAATGTCTCTGGCCCTTCCTTTAGATTTTTTCAATCCCTAATTGACCTTCATGTATTCTTTCTACAACACCTTAGGAATCACCATCCTTGAGCATTTAAAGAAAATAGCATCTAACATGGAGAGCTCCCCATTCAATTGGCAACAGGGCCTGGGAATATGCTGCCCCCGCCATTTTGTGCTAATAGCCTTAATTACTTTCTGTAGAGGCTCATCTTGAAGAGTAGCTCTGGCAATTGCAGTCCATATTCTGTCTGAGGCAGGACAGATTTTTTATATCAGATTGATATATACACAATCAAGCTCTTCAATTTCCTCCACTGCACTTTTGTCAAATGCTCTTGATAAGGTATCTGCAACCAATCCCTCCCAGGTTTATATTCAATTTGCAGATCGTACATTTGTGACTGAAAAAATAATGTCTATATTATTAAGAAAGGGAGTTCTCAGGCCCCTTTTGGCAATGACAGTGGTTTGTGGTCAGTTTCAGCTTAAGATAGGACTTCTGTAAATAAAGACATGAAACTTTTTTCACTCAGACTAAAGCCAAAGTTTCCTTCTCTTTTTCCTGGTACTATTACAAATCATATCTTCTCCAATTTGATATTTACATATACATTTAAGTCACCTACTCCCTTAGTGGAGATGAGATCACCACTGTATGTCCTGAATTTCCCCCATTTACCTTTTACTGCCTGTGACTTTTCTTTCAGTGCTAATAGCTCTCTTAGTGGCACCACATTTGTGGTTCTGCTGAGAGGCAGGAGATTCAGGTTCAAATCCTCAGGCAGCGAGGTAGTTGAATCAGGGTTTCCCACTTCTCAGGTGAATGCTCTAATTATTTGGCTATGAGTTACAATTTAGGCACCATGACCTCCTTGTCCAGGTTTTGCATTGGGCCTAATCTGGTAGGCATGCTCTGAGCTTCCTCCTGGATGAGGACTTACAATGAGTTCTGTTAAGCAAAGGAACATCTGTTATCGCTTGTCTTGTGAATCACACTGGGGCTTAGGTGGCTGAATGCCTAGAACAAGGCAGCAGTGTGCATGTCCAGAGGCAGAAATTTAGGTGCCTAGAGAATTTTATTTTGAAAACATAAATGCCTAAACCCCAGATTTAGATGCTGAAGTTCCTGTTTTAGGTGCCATAAAATCCACAAAACCCCTGCACAGCTGCCACCTAACTCTATAGGTGCCTAAACTCACTTGACACTTAAGTCTCTTTGTTGATCTGGGCCCTGGTGCTTACAAGAACTCTGCTTTACCCTGAGTCTGAGTCTAGCTCAGGTGCATAAGAAGAGCTTCACAGAGCCCCACTCAAACTCAGTCTAGAAAGCTTAGCCCTTAAAGGCACAGCCCCCAATACCACAGTATATATAGTTCTGTGTATTTTCCTTTTCATTATAAAAGTAGGCAAATGCACAGTCCACAAAGATATGAATTAACCCTTACAGTTCCTTGGCGGGTGAGAGTAGGGAGCGGCGATTAAGTGGTGTAGAAGGCCAGTGCCATAGAGGAACTGGTTCAGGAATTGGGGAGAGGCAGATTAGGAATCCTGTCTGAGATTGACATCTGGAAGTGGATCAAATGGGGAATTCATGTCTTTTGCGTGTGTCATGAAGAAGCCAGTGGTGAGAGGGGGCATTCAAGAATAAGAAAAGAATTGCAGTGAGGAGGAGGGGTTTTTCAGTGCTTTCTGGGTCTACTAGATGAATAAGAGACCTGGGAGAGTGTAAAACGTCTCGTAGAAAGGATGGAGAGAGCAGGATGAGCAGTTTAGAAGAGAATTAGAAGCTTTAAGGGTGGAATGGGAGGGATGAGTAGATGATATTTTCTTTAAAAAAAAACAAAAACCAAAACCCCAACCCCCCCCCCCCAAAAAAAAAACACCAAAAAAAAAAAACCCAGGAGTACTTGTGGCACCTTAGAGACTAACAAATTTATTTGAGCATAAACCTTCTTAGTACTCTAGAGTGAATGCTGTATTGCACTGGAACTCCTACTAAATTTCTTACTGTAGAATGGCTGTACGACTAGTTCTCTGACATTCAACATGATGATTACTGTAATTACCTGCCAATTATGATAGTGTTTTGGATTATAACTAATTAACAACAAAGGTGCTGGTTATGCTCCTTTGTTTGGATTTTGGCATGGCCTAGAACTTTGCCAGTAGGGGGCAGCATTGCTTTATTTTAAAAGCCTTGAATAGTTTAACTCTGTCTAATCTTTTTAGCTTTTCTTAGGTCATGATGAACAGTCTCTACAATTCCATGGAAAATGTCCTGTATCACCATAATGTTGTCCAGATGTTCTGTTTAAATCTCCTCTATAATATTCAGAAGTGATGCAGCTATTTTAAAAGATGAGTTATATAGTTTGAAGAAAGCTAGAGTTTTGTAAACCAGACCAGGAACACCTTGCCATGCATGAACTGCTTGCCATAAAGACTGGCACTTTATTTCTGCTAAAAATCATTTGATTTAGTAGGTCTGCAATGAAATGACTCAAACTGTGCAGGGTTTTTCCTTGTGAGTTTCAAATATCAGAAAGAAGCAGAGACTGCCCTTGTGTTGCTGTTCCTGGCTCAGCATGTTTGGTGGGTGGGAGAATGTCTTGATCATGACTATTCAGCAATTATTGCCCAGACTTCTGCTCTGCCACCAGGCCAGGCCTGCCTTGTCTTGTTCTGCAGCATGCCACTGACTGCTGCCTTGCCTTATGCTATTGGAATGTGAACACTGATTCCAGTTGCTCTGTCTTATCCTCGGAGTCTCCTATAATTTGTGTGTTGCGGTTACTTAGTCCAGCATGAGACAGCCTGACTCTTTATACTTTTAATTACTTGAAGAAAAACAGGTTAGATCAGGACTGAAGTCAGAGAAGATACATACAACAGTGTAAAGCCAATGTAAAGAAGACTAGAATCAATCCAGTGCTGCCTTTACTTATCCTGATGCTTAAATTTGATAGCAGAAATGGACCCAGTGGTAATTTAGCTCCGATAGCTCATTTAGTCCTCACTGTTGCATATCCAGTGCAACTAATAGAATTATAGCTGAAAACAAATTACTATCAAATCTAAATACTGCTATAGTAGGTATCAAGTATCCTATCCAGTGATTTCTTCATGGAGCAGGAGTAGAAACTTCAGTGGGTTTTCCCTGTTAGTCTATTACTAGTTTCCTAGTCTATTGTTAGCTTACTATGCAAACAGATCTCATTTCCATGTCCTTGGAACATCCATGTTCCCCTGCATCATTTGGTTTAATTGTGAATCCTCGCTCATATTTTTAAAGATTAGAACATTATCTTTAAAGATGTTATGCTTTGGGGGAAAAGGAGAATATGTACTTCTACTATTCAAAACCCAAATACTGGCCTTGGTTCTGATCTCATACTTCTTTTTTTAACCACTGACTTCACTGGAATTCCCCCTGATTTACACACGAGTGCAAATGAGAGCAGAATCAGGCCCTTTTTCTCCCCCAGTGAATAATGAGCATTCTGATATGTTAGACAAAAGCAATGATCTCCCCAGCACAACCTTATATAGTTGGTTCAGTGGAGCACCACTCTAAAAATAGAATTCTCTTTGACACTGAGGTGCCAGGCAATATGGAAACTGTTATATTTCAAGCTGGAGTTTTGTAAGGTGCGACCTGTGCTTCCTTTGTAAGCGTCCCACAAATATGAAAAATGCATGATCTGGACTGTTGTGTACTCTGATGACAGGAGATTTCATTAGCATCCAACAAGCAACCACATTTTATAAAATGAATAATAAAAATGAATGAATGCTTTGGCAAGAGGTGCTGGATTTACAGCCCAGGAGACTAGAGCTCTCCCTTTTCCACAGAAAGGGTACACCACTGCCAGCCTCAGTGCAGGCTTCTCTAGATGGCCTTGCCACTGTGAAATATCCCTGAACTGGAGGAACCCCTACTTGGTTTGAGAGGACAGAGATGAGCAAATACATAATAAGCAAAACAGAACTACTGTCATGTTATACTGGAACTGTATTCCCTGACTCGGCCGCAGACATTTAAGTGCCGTATAATAATACAGAAAGAGAGAGCTCTGAACGACAAAGCAACGGTGGGATGATCTCTGTAAAGGACCTGCCTGGCCAACAGGACATAAAGCTGTATGATGTGGTTGCTGGAAACTAGTCAGTGGTGTGGGAAGTAGCCAAGGGGCCTGAACTTGCCAGTAGCTATATTTTTCACTCTGGTAGGGGTGAGGAGCTGAGAAGGAGACTGTGTGTGCAGGAAGAGAGCACTTGGGAGAAATCATCTAATTTCCTTATGTTAGCTAAAATGGCATCTTTCGTTTGACCTTCTCAGTGTGCTTATTTAAGTAGGTGGTGGGCTGGGGCGTGAGGGGTGGGTATTATTGGAAAATAAAGCTGGTGGAAGAAAAATAAAATTGTTTCCACCAAAGCTTTTACAAACTTGTTTCCTCTTTTTAATTTTGAAATTTGAAAAACGTGGACCAGCTTTACTAAGGAACAGGAAAATACATGTACTGGAAAAGGGACTGTGCCATAGCAAAGGGAAAAGGGAACACAGAGACCTTTATGGTCTGATTTTCTGAGACACTGAATGCCCACAGCTCCTACTGAAGTCAGTGATAACTTATTGTTAATGACAAAAACAACTGTCAACAACAAATGACAGAGCCTGAAGTCAATGACAGCTGCTTTGAAAAGAAACCTAAGGGTAGGCCTAATCCTGCAGCACACCAAGCCTTGAAATCCATGGGAGCTATGGTGTCAGTACCACTCTGGATCAGCCCTGTTCAGGCATCTGTGTGCTTTGGGGATTGCTCACAAGTAGACAGTTCATAGCTGAGGGCTAAAAGTCAGGAAAAGAAAATATCATTTCCCACAACCAAGTAACATTTGTTAAAACATCTTGCTGCAAGATTATTCTCTTTCATTGCTGCTCATGTAATTTTGTGCATTTCATGCTATTTTAAGAGTTATTTCTAAACAACAAGTCAAATGCAAATGGTTCCCAGTGCCTTAAACCTTTATATGAAGAGATGGGCCATGATTTGGACCCATCGCTACACGAGAGGACCTTTCAGTCTCTATTGATTCCAATGCAGATTTCATATCTGAACCCTTTATACCTGGGATAGACAGAGCTGAGCCTCTGACTGCAATTCTATAGTAAAACTTTCTGTAGCACCTTTTATTTAAGGACCAAAAAGCAATTCCTGAACACTTACTAATCCTCACAACAGCTCTGTGAAGGATGTATTATTGTACAGGGGCTTGTCAACATGAGAAAGTTGCTGCAATTTCACCTACGGTCTGATTTTTAAACCAGCACCAAAAGCTGCATGGACACTCCAACTTCAACTTAAACCAGGCTTATTTCAGTTTAGGTTAAAATAAATTAGGAACAGGTTTGAACTAAATCTGAATAAGCCACTCAAACTGAAAAGAGTGACTACCAAAGGGTTACCATCAATCTAACTAAATCAGGTTAAAACCTAATTTAAATTGAACCTGTGCAACTTCTGAGTTTAGACAAGACCTGAAAGAGGCTAAGGGCCCAATATTCAGGAATACCCCCTTCCATTTGGATGCCTTAACTTTTTGGTGACCAATTTGGAGGCAATTACCTGTCTCAATTTGGGCAACCAAAGTTAGAGGCCACTATTAAAATTTTTGGCCAAAGGGACTTGCCCAAGGTAATAGACCAAGGCAGTGGTAGAGTCAGCGGCAGAAGTAGGACTAGAATCCAAAAGTTCTGTCTCAGTTTAAATCACTGGACAAACTGCTTTCCCAGTGAGTTCTTGAAGGGACAGGCTTGGGGGCTTGCTCCTGTTGGAAGGGGGGAAATCCTTCCATCCTTTGTCAGCTTCTGGGAAAGGAAAGCAGCCATTGTTATATTTTTCTTTTGTTTCCAAATCTCCACCAAATCATTTATTCTATTATCGGTCCCTTCAACATGAGAGCAGAGGTGCTGGAACAACTTTTAGAGTGGATGGGTGCTGAAAGCAGAAACCATGTATTTGGTTGTTACTGCTGCGCCCCCAGCACCCCTTGTTCCAGCAGTGCTGCATGAGGCTTGCACGGCCTTAAAACCTTATTACTTAAGCTTGGAAACCCAAATCAAACAAACTCAGGACACTGGGTTTATTGGTCTCCCATTGTGGGCATGTAAGTGCTGTGGGTGCCCGCATGAACTTTAGGTCTTCATCCCTCTGCTGCCCTATCAGTTGTTATTTTGAACCAGCAGGAGTCTGAAACTGATGCACCTCGGAATCCCCTACTGACCCACAAGAAAACAGCTGTCGGGGAGAGCAAAGGGATGGCAGGGCAAGAGGCATGTATGTGCACATTTCACATGCACATCTCCACACAGAAAACAAAGCCTATTCCACATGTCAGCTTGGTGGAGTTTTCCCTTCTCAGAGCTAAATTGTTAAGCATGTTGCTTAACAACAAGACAGTATTCCTCAGACACTTAGACACTTTTTCCTCAGTGTGGACAACAGTGATCAGGAAGTTATTCTGAAACAGGATAGGTGGGGATGGAGGGGAAATTGTCAAGCAAGTTAGGAGCTTGCTAACTGGATTTGTGTGTAACTTTTGTAACGCCACCTGAAAAAAAACTTGCCTGGCTTCCTTGTTCGTGACAGCTTGGGCCAGGTCCACTGAGGAGTTCAGCAAGAGTCTCTAACCTTGGCACTTTTCAACCGAACATGGGGAAACTGTATGAAACTTCTGCAAGTTTTGCCTGGTTTGAAATGAAACCAATCAAAGACTGGCGGAGCTTGGCAGAATTTCACCTTGAAAAGTGAAACCAAAGGGAAGGAGCTGCAGAATCACTCAAACAGAAACAGGTTGGGACCTTTAAATGTGTTTGATAATCTGATCATTTGATTGACTGGATATTCCACTTAGAAATGGGCCCAAATCACTGGGTTTGGAACCAGCTCTCAACTTTGTGCTCTCAGCTGAGCAGGTTTGGATCCAGTGGACTTTCAGGCCTGTGATTTTGTTTTTAAGGGCCATCTATACTGGGACTGGTATTATTCTCAAAAGAACCCTATTGTGTATGTTAGTACAGGAAGATTATTGTTTTAATGGTTTTATTCCTTTAACAGCCACTCACTTTTTTTATTCCATTGTATTATTGCATGATTTGACTATTATTTATTTTTATTACATTAGTTCCTAGAGGCCATAGCTGAGATCCAGGCCCAACTGTGCTAGGCATTGTATAAACACATATAAAAAGGCAGTCCCTGGGTTTAATAACATAATGCCATTGCTTTCTCGGCAGAAGTGAGACAGAACCACTCCAGAGAACTCACGGCCCTTTTGGTGTTGACTGAATTGCTGCGCAAGCGCGCAAGTAGTGAGACAAGTGACAAAAAATACATCATTGGGTACACATTTCAGTATAACACAGTGACATCATTGACAAGGATAGCTGTGATACTCAGTGAAAAAGAAACCTATATCTCATATCTCATTATGCTTCCTCTGCTATTCCTTTCAAGCAGATAGACACATGCCTTGCTTGTATATTTGCAAACTCATGATATAATGTTAGGGGATTGTCATAAACTAGACCATTTCAGGAAGATAGAATCGAGATTTAACTGTAGCTCCAGTTGGACTAGTTTTGATTAAGGATCATGTTATCTCTTATCTGACTTTGTAACGAGAAACCTCCTATGTCAACAGAATTAAGACAGATGACTGATAGAGTGAAAATGAGATTGGATAGGCACATAGGAGTGAGTAATTGATACAGGATATGGCGATAGGAGTATATGTATGCAAGTGTATATTGGTAGCTGAGTGGCTCCTTTGCCTGGGTGAATTTATGGTGTGCACATCACTAATTAGGAATGAGCTAGTCAGGAAAATCAGGGCAGGGGGATCGAATGCAGATGGCAGGAGAAACCACTGGATTCACAAATGTATTCTTGAGATGAAGCTAAGTGGAGAACAAAGATTTCCAGCAAACATCCACCCCTTCTGTCCCTCCAAAAAACAAAACCAAAAAAACCCCAACAATCAGATTTATTGCACTTTTCTGGGCACTATTCTTTTCAGAACACTGTGGAACAAAGAATAACCCTGCACTGCTGTAAACTCTCTAGTGTAGCTGTGCCCCTAGTCATACACAATTCAAGTCAGAGGAAGTGGTATGATCCTTTGCTAGATTAAACAGGACACTTCAAAATGCCAACCAAAAGTGTGCAGTGTAACACCAAACATCATATTGTATTCAAAAAAATAATAACTGGAGAAAACCATCCCTCATCCAGCACAATGTCTCTCAGTATAATACAGAGCCTTAAAGTAATGCCCAGGGCTGACTGTTGGGAAATTTGCTGTGTCGTCAGCATACCAGATCAATATTTTGGAGGTCATTACCTCATCCGTTCTTCAGTTACTAGCCTTGTATTTCTGCCAGAGCAAAAGACAACCATTAGCAAGATTATACTGTGGTACATGTACGAATAGCTTTTGGAAACTCAGGCAAGCTTTTCATCCAGAGGTAAGTCTGCTCTCTGGCTCTGGGTAACACAAATACTCTACAGTTTATACACAGTGGGGCCTTCTTCTTTATTCCACTGTAGCAGCATGTACTAATTTTTTATTACAACCATCACTTGATTGATTTGCGCTATAAAAATTTGAACTTCTGCATTATGTCTGATAGTTAAGGTCCAGATCTTTTCATGAGGGGAGGGAGCAAGTATTGCACATAGACTCCTCTGAGTTCAGACAATACAAAATGGAATTCCTCATTTACAGAGCACAAGGA
The DNA here is from genome assembly GCF_025201925.1 of Gopherus flavomarginatus. Classification (NCBI taxonomy): domain Eukaryota; kingdom Metazoa; phylum Chordata; order Testudines; family Testudinidae; genus Gopherus; species Gopherus flavomarginatus. The sequence goes on from NC_066619.1 coordinate 181,605,448, forward strand.
AGAAAACCAGAGTGTTAAACAAACTGATGTAACATTAAGTAGTTAAACCAGTAAATTTGATTAGAATGTACACAGTAAAAATACTGCATTCTCTAGCCAGGGGATGAGCACTGAACCTTTGTTGAAGCAGTACAATCACATGATTCACTGAAATTTAAGTTTTGTAAATGTATTAGTGTTTTTTGCAAGTAAACCCAAACCCTCAGCTGACATCTATTTCCCACAATCTAGTACAATGTGTGGCCGATACACCACTGTTCTGCCCTTACACCAATGTCAGGTCATGTAGGGTCTAATCCTGCTCTTGTTATAGTCAATGGCAACACTCCCATTGACTTAGATGAGTGTAGGATGAGGCCTTCTGTCACCTGGAGGGAAAAGCCATAATTTAGTTGGATCTAGCAAGTGCAAAAGTATTACATCTGAAACTGAATATAGATGTGGGCAACAGAAAAATGTGTGTGCATGTAAACACACAGCTTCTTTTCTCTCTACATCTCCCTGGTGCTGTACTCTCATGTTATCATTGATGCCCCAATAAAGAGATTACCCTACAGTAGAGAGAAACACTTTACATTTAAAGTTATCTGATATGAAAAAACAACTTTACATTCATGGGTGAATCACGAAGTTCTCCCTCTCCAGCCTATATTTCCAGACTTGCAATGTAAATACACCTCTTCCACAATATAACATGACCCGATATAACGTGGTTAATCAGTGCTCGGGGGGGGGGGTGGCTGCGCACTCCGGCGGATCAAAGGAAGTTCGATATAAAGTGGTTTCACCTATAACATGGTAAGATTTTTTGGCTCCCAAGAACAGCATTATATCGGGGTAGAGGTGTATGTTGGATCTGGAAAGAGATCAAAGACAAGGGTGCTTGCTGGGATTACACTGTATAAATCACAAATATTCCTAGTGGTATGTCAGAGGGAGTGGGCTGGGGAGCTGAACAATAAAAGTTCTGGAGCTGATTAAACACTCTGGGCCAGATCTCCAGCTGGTGTAAACTGGTACAGTTCCACTGATTTCAATGGAGCCATGCTAATGTATACGAGCTGAGAACATGGCCCTCCAGTGACAGCGTTTGAGGTCCCCTGGAAACTGGAACTTCTTAGGCTCCCTACAGATTTGAAGAGTTCTGTTCAGGCCATAACAGCACTTTTCAGGTAAATCAGCATTCTACAGACCATATATGGCTATGCTCTAGGTTTTCCATTCTTCTGCTTACCAATTACTGTATGTAACCATGCACCCAGCTATTGTTAAGTCTAGATACTAAATCAGTACAGGAACAAACTTGATTCTGTTATGTCCTATGGTATCATCAGATGATTTCTCTGCCTTCTGTCTTCAGTCTATCTCACCATTTTTAAGTATAAGGCCTGCCTGTGCAAGTGATTAGCAAGTCACTGTTAGCTCCCCTCCACAGCTTGGGTCCAAACCTCTACTGGTCTAATTCCATTGACTTCCATGGAGTTTATGCCAACACAGTATTTGACCTGCTCTGTGCAATGAATCAGGACACAGGGAGAGATTGACACAGGGTGTCACTGCTTCCAGAGGTGTTGATTTGTAGCACAACAGGAGATTGGTTGATTGCTGCTGGCAACAAAGGGAGGACAGACCAGACACAGGCATTTACGTCTATGAATACCATTTTAAATAGTGACAGGATTACAGATGTAAGGGAGGAGGAGACGAAAAGGGATAAAAGAAGGACAAAGGATTGAAAAGGTCATTGATTTCGCCATGTGACTGGCTGGACTCCCCCACACACACACATTACCTTAATATAGTTATGTCTGGAATAAGCATATTTTTGTTTTCAAAATACCCCAAATATCTATGTGTAACTAACATTATAAAAGTACATTCTGTAATGTATGAGCAATTACAGTGTATGTCACAATGTAACATGCAAGTTTAGGGCTCGGGGAGCACGAAGACATTACAAATAGAGTGCAGCTGCCTGCTCTAGAACCCACAGAAGGAGCAAGCATCTGGCTCAATGTAGGAGATAGAGCATCCAGCACTTTACTATAATTTGTGTTCTGGGAGCACCCAAGTGTTAGAAAGTGCCCATATGCCCATGAGAGGTTACAATCTGTGGTCCTGAAGAGCAAACAATTTTCTGGGTTCAATCCAGCAAACACTTTGTGTTACTTTACTCACGTGAGTAGTTCCTTATTCTCATGAGTATTCTATTGTGGGACTACTCATGTGAGGAAATTTATGCATATGTGTTTGCAAGTTCAAGACAAACAACATATAATGGGTGAGGGAAAGGGCTGCGATCAAAATAGGAAGTTTTATATTAATTGACAATGAAAATCACCAAAAGCAGCAAGCACAAGGCCTAGCCCTCCGCTGCCTTACATTTTTTTTAGAAAGTTTCACCTGTGCAAAATGAGTGTAAAGTGCCAATGTTACTACAAATGAGTAGAGGATTCTGATTTGGTAGCATGTTTGTACTCACTTTGAGTGGATATAAATAACTACATAAAGCGAAAGCAACAGAGGATCAAACCCATTTTGCTCAGAGGAGACAAGCATCGTTTTATGTTTCTGGACCTTCTTTTATACCCAGACCGTGATGTTATAAATGTATAATGTATGGCAGTCTAGATCATTTAATGGTAAATGTATTTCTGTTTGAAGATATAAAACTTGGGAACAGGGGAAGTAAATGACACAACAGGAAATGTGAATGCTGTGGTATTCAAAGATGTGCCTTAAATAAGGTTGTCGCCGCCTCTGAGACGCATTAAAATCAGTCAATGGACGCCTATCCCAGTGCCCACTATAGAAAATTATTACTAAAATGTTTTAGATAACCATTTTACAAAACAAAGCAAAACAAAACAAAAATACCTCTAACACAATATGTGTATGATTATTTTCTTTTATTACTTTTTTTAAAACCTTATCCTAACAGTGCCACAGTCCGGACTAGGGGAATGTGAATTGTTGAGCACGTTAACATGTCCCAAATTAAGAAAAAATGGCACATTAAATCTTTTAACTGGCAAAGCAGTACAAAAACCGGTCAGGCTGATTAAAAACTGGCCAGGAGGCAAGGCAAGGCAAGGCAATCCTAGCTTTAAAGGCTGTGCTTCCCAGACAGTCAGGATGGGGCATTCGGAAGCTCTTATTACACACAGTCAGTTGCAACCTGACAGAAAAAAGCAGAGCTCTTGCAAGCAGTTTAAGTGCTGAGTAATCAGTGAGCGCTATTGGAGGACTGAGCTCAATGTGTTTCCATGATAAGGGCAGTGAATTTGGTGATCTCAATGGCCATAGGTGCACAAAACCATTATGTAATTCAGTGTATCTCACAATAGCTGCTTGGGAAGACTCAGAACAGGAATAGTAGCAGTGTTGAAAACTGTAGAAAATTAATGTATGTTGATGTGGACTAAGCCAGAGTTAACATCTCTCTCATGATTTTGGCATCAGTTAGACTATTTATGTGATCAGGGAAAGGACTCCTGTGTAAGGGGCTGCAAAATTAGGGTTTAGGATCTGTAGTTTACAATAAGCTAAATTCACGTTAAGTTCATTTTCAGTCACAATATTTTTAATTCTCTGATTTAATAATAAATAAAAAGCAGTAATATCCTTTAATAGTTTCTACCATTCAATACTTCTATTTCCTGCCCATAATCTCACATACTGTACTGCACACTGCTAATTCTATTTAACTGACAGATAATTTGTTAATACATTTAAATGGATTTGCAATTCTGTGTATTTGCTGTGGGGTTTATAAACAGAGAGGAAATGAAATTTCATAATTTTTTTTTAGCATAAATAAAAAAGAAAGACTCTTGGAAAAGAGATCATAAACTCTGTGACCAAGGGAAAATAAATTAATGAAAATGATGATTACTAGAAAAAATGAAACACTTCTTACAGTAAATTTAATGTCTAACTATATTAAATTAAATGTATGATTATATTAAGCTATCTTTACACTGAGCTGTCTCGGAAGCATATTTGAATATATCTAGTTAACATTTTTATTTGATTACTGCAGCAACTAGTAGTAATCCTATGATTATCAATACTGTCATTATCAATATGAATTTGGCAAGTTTGCCACCTAAATAAAAAGATTTTCAGCAAGCATCATCTGATCTTTAAAATGCTTCAGTTGATTTCAAAATACTTAACAAATACCAATATAGCCCTTATAGTCCCCTATGCTTTCTTAGTGCTGAGTCCTGCTTCTAGTCAAGTCAGTTGGCTTCAGTAGGAACAGGATTGGATCATTAAGCAGTTCTGTAGCATGAACAATAGTTTGGCTGGGATTTTCAAAATAGCCTGTGTGAGTTAGGCACCCAAGTCCTATTGAAATTTGCCAAATTGTCAAAATAATACAGAGTCATTCTTCAAGTCCTGTATCAAACTGCCAAGAAAGAGATGATCTGAAAACTTGAACATTATAGCAAGTAATAGTTAGACATGCTGTACCAAATTAAAATGAATCAGCATAATCTCCTAGTTTACTCTCAGGAGATATTTACATAGTGCTGAATAAACTTCAATAGATTATTGGTTTTGCCTATACTGAATAATGTAATAAAGATAGTTTTATTTTCCAAAAACTGTATTTTTTTCCACTCTTCAACTATTTGGGACAATGAACTGGCAATGTTACAAAAATGTAGAAGAACCTAAGAAACATGCATAGTATTGGCAGTTACAACATGGTGTTGCTGTCCTGCCAATGTGAAAAACAGAAGAGTTCCCTTAAATCCTTCAGAATTCAGAATAATTATTTATGTTGACATTTCACTGTCTGATAATGTTAATTTTGTATTGTGAAGAAATAATGGAGTAATCTGCAGTTCTAAACAGCAGGTGGTATATAACTGGAATAATCAGAAAAAAGGAGTCCCACATTCAGAGATGGAGCTTTCATCACTAGCAACACATTCTGCATCAGAGGGAAGGAAGTAAAGCACTAGAACATTCCAGCAGAGCAGCTGGTGTCTAGACAGGTTCAGCACAAGTGGTGGAAGGCTGCAGCAGTGATGATTGTATGACAAAATTAATTATGAACACCGAGAAGCTATTGGAATTGTACAGAAGTTTCCCTAGTAATGACAACCTACTCAGTAGTTTTAGAGTAAGGAAATTTTTGATTCCTTTAGAAACACTAGTCCAAAGAAGGTGGGAGCAGATAGTGACCAAAAAAGCCCAGGTTGAGCCATGAGGCTTCATTGATTTTAATCTTGTGACACTCTTCTGTCTTTGGGGAGTCTCTTGTGATTTACATGGATGAGAGTCTTGCCCCTGAATTCCCCACAACTGAAGAAAGTTTCCTCAGTTTCCACTGTGTAATCAAATTACATGGCTGTCACACTGATGTACTCTAGTTCCTTTATTCGATAATGGAGAACTTTAAAACTATTTAACAAAAAATAAGTCTTTTATTTTTAATAATTTAATAATTCCCCTTCTTCTATAGCTCTCCATTCACACCTCTTCTCTTGTGGCTTCCCTCCTTCTCTCCTTTCCCTCCACTCCAAAATTGACCTCTTCTCTTTACCCACATGGTGTGCAAGCTCCTCTCCTGACTGTTCAGAAGCCCCTTTCCCAGCATAGGTCAGCCAGCCAGCAGCTAGTTACACTCTGCACACCCCCACCCCACCCTGTGTTCAGTGAGAGGTTTCTGCTGAAGTCAAGTGGCAGAGAGCATTGAAGAAGGAACTAGCAGCCAGGTAGTGCAGTTTTCTCTAGGGACTGGTAAAGAGTTTTCTGTTGAGACTTCATAATGGAAAATAGGGTTTTTGAGTAAATAATTTGTTATGCAGAAAGGGTCTGCTTTCCTTGAACATTTTTGATCTTTTGTCAGAAAACCAGAAATCTAAAAACCGAAAAAATTTCAGTTTTTGGTTAATTCAATTAAATGTCAAAATTTTCCATTGCCAAAGTTGATGAAAACCATTTCTTTCCCAGTCTGTGGAAATATTCAGTGGGGTTAACTACCACCCCCCATTTTAGAACCACCACTAGTTTCCCCCCTCTGTTATGGGTAAACTACAATGCCTGATAATATCTTGAGATTAGGCCAGCAGCAAGCCAACGTGGTTTTTCTGCACTACCTGGCTGCTAGTTCCTTCTTCAATGCTCTCTGCCACTTGACTTCAGCAGAAACCTCTCACTGAACACAGGGTGGGGTGGGGGTGTGCAGAGTGTAACTAGCTGCTGGCTGGCTGACCTATGCTGGGAAAGGGGCTTCTGAACAGTCAGGAGAGGAGCTTGCACACCATGTGGGTAAAGAGAAGAGGTCAATTTTGGAGTGGAGGGAAAGGAGAGAAGGAGGGAAGCCACAAGAGAAGAGGTGTGAATGGAGAGCTGTAGAAGAAGGGGAATTATTAAATTATTAAAAATAAAAGACTTATTTTTTGTTAAATAGTTTTAAAGTTCTCCATTATCAAATAAAGGAACTAGAGTACATCAGTGTGACAGCAAAATCACATTAAGGGTTTGACTTATACTGGTAAATCAGGAAATTCAGAGTAACGCTTCCTGGTCGCTAACAACATAAGAATTGAAGTGCTGACAGAAGAGCTGTATGTTTAGCCTGGCCCTGAAGATAAATATTTATTATTTATGCCCAGTCCCACAAAGTGTAGACCATCACTTCTGAGGCTCTGAGTGTCCCTCAGCTCCCAGGGCTGCAGGTTTTCAGCACTCTTCAAGAAGCTCAAGGAAGTGCTCAGCACCTCACAGGTTTGAGGCCTCAATGAAAAGTTTGGGTAGTAGCATAGGAAGGACAGTGGGATGTACTTGAGCCCTAATCTGAAAGGGTCACGTCTAAGGATAGGAGAGTGAAAATTGCTGCCCATTTAGTTCTGATGCTGCCAATAAGACTAGTTAAAAATTGATGCCACATATTACCGGTCAGTCAAGTCATGTAGACATATTGCCACTGGACAATGAATGGAGACCCCTGATTTATTTCACATAAATCACCAAACAGCTATGAAATGAGTAACAGTTGCTGACCTGAGCCAGATTCAAATTGGCAACCTACTGTAGAAGTGAAAGGACAGAAATGGGCGATTTCCCTTATCATCATAGGAATTCCCTTTGTTCTATAGTGAAAAATCAGAGGAATTATTTATTTTCCATTTACACTGTTTCAGAGTTCATATAATTTTATTGTTAATGTTTCTGCATTTTAAAACTGGTGTAAATTTAATTTGTTTCTAACATGCCTACTAAATATTTACTTTAAGGGTTATATTGCATTATAAACATTTTAATGGAAATGTCATCCACGTTTAAAAAAACAATATAAATCCAACCTCATTTATGCGGAGAAACATACTAAAGACTATCTAAGCAATCATTGCTTCCCAAAGTGCAAGGATGTTTATAGTCCTGCTAGAAAAGGATAAACACAGCATACCACTCCATATTTGTAAATGTTAGCTGCTCTGAAAGGTGGCGACTGGCTGCCGGATGCACTGGATTATTGTTTCTCCATTGTCCAGAAGGCCATATTGTGACACATGAGTGTTTATAAATCTTAACAGCCAAGATGAATGGCCAGCAGCAGCAAAAAGTATAATAGTCCCACTGTTATTTTCAAATAGCATTATGAGTCCAGGAATTGCCTCCAGAAATGGGATCCTATACAAAAGATCAGCTACTAATGGTCCCAGTGCAAACTGAGAGCACCTCCATTGCAAACAATGGGCCGACACCGCACCAATGAGTGTGGTATAAATACCAAGATGCAGGGTTAGCAAATAATGATTTTGAGGACTACACATATTTACATTACTGTACCCAGGCCAGTGATAATATTAAATAAAATAGCTAAGAAGATTAATCAATTATGTGTATCTGTGTTTTTATGTTTTTAGCATAACCTATGAACAGAAAATTAAGGCTGAAGTATTCATACATGCTCAAGAGATAGAAAATTCAGAGTTCAGATTCCATGACAACCCCTTTGTGTATATGTGTTGTTTTATAATACAGTTTTGCATGCTTCCTGGTTAATATAACAACATTTGCCAAATATGTATTTTATAAATAGCAGTTTACTGGATGGCATTCCTTGAGTAGTTTTGAAGATGTCTATGGTTTGTTATAAAGCAGGGTTTCTCAAACTGGGGGTCGGGACCCCTCAGGGGAGTCGCGAGGTTATTACATGGGGGTCACGAGCTGTCAGCCTCCACCCCAAACCCCGCTTTGCCTCCAGCATTTATAATGGTGTTAGATATAATTAAAAGTGTTTTTAATTTATAAGGGGGGTCACACTCAGAGGCTTGGTATGTGAAAGGGGTCACCAGTACAAAAACTTTGAAAATCACTGTTATAAAGTAACTATGATGGGTCACAATGTTGTACTGGAAATGGAAAGAGGACTGGAGCAGTAAAAACTAATCAGTTCAGGTAGATTCTTTAATGAGAATATTGGCAGACTGTGCTATTGACAGATCTGGTTATGCTCTTGAACAGAGGAGCTTAAAATAATAATGTGGCTCTCCCATCAGTATACTCCTAGGCTTAAGGAGCTGAGAAGAGAGAATAAAACCCTTTGGGACAACAAAGAAGAAATAAAGAAGCTTTCTTTGTGTGTGTGCCACCTCAAAAGATCTAGCAAGACCAGAGCACAAGTTAGGAAATATTAGATTGGGTTAGCACGTGGATGGGAAACCTAGATGCTGTATTGGGTAATCCCAACAGGTAATATTCTTTCCTCTGCACCAGTACTAGTTTAATACCCCAGCATCGATTATGGGGCATTGGAAGGTAGGAGGTGTTCTTCCATGGATGTGATGTAAATCCTAGCCACTTTTGGTTATTAAAGTTCCCACTGCACTTTTTGCAAAAGCAGAATTGTTAACCCTGCAGTTATAGCCACATTCCACACTGGGTAATTACATTCTTCTGGCTGCTGAACTTCTCCCTTCATTTGCAGCAGGATATACAGCATCTCTCTTCACTTCTTGTCCTAAAGCTGTTTTGATGTGTTGCTGTGCACTCTTGAACAGCTGTCGCCTTCCACCACAAAGCTACATGCACTTTATTATTTAGCAAAGCAATCCCTATATGTTCCTTACCAACTGTACTCCCCAGCAGTGTTGTGAGGCTTGGCTAGTGAATATAGAGTGCTTTAAGGTCCCTGGGAGGAATACACAGATGCATGAGGGAATCTTAGGTACCTAAATGGTTGGTGACAATCCATGTGGTTTTACAGCTTCAGTTAACACTAAGAAGAGGTACACTCTATTTATTAAAAGGAATGAATGAGGAGTGTCTTCAACAAGTAGTTTCTAGTTCCAATAATTTAAGACATTGTTTTGGACCCATAATGGATGGGTTGGGGGCTAGAAGCCTTAGAGATCATTGCTCTCCCCATGTGATACTGCAACTGCTGAGATAGTCCAGGTCATGACACCTGGAGATGACATCTTTCCAATTTAATCACAAAGGCGTTGGAGATGGGGCATTGTTGGAGAGAAATCCCCAATGACAGGGTTTGTTTTCAGCCTTTGTTTGGAAGAACCTGGATCTGTTGACCCCATTTATTCTTCCTGATTTTTTCTAGCATGACTAGAAGCAAAAAGTTTGGGGGAGGGGAGGTGGTGATGGAGAAAGAGTTTGAGGGTTAACTAGTGGGATTCAGAGAGGTGGGTTTTTTTTAACTTTCTGTGAATGGTTATTTGATCATGTGATGTTCATAAGGGCATCAAGAGAGTGTGCATTCTTTAGAAATCAAAACAAATAAATCTGAAAATTCCCCTTACGGAGGTGATTACTTAGCTGGGCCCAAATCTGTGAAGTCTGTGTAGGATTTCTTCTCATGATACTTACCTGATTTATCATGATGACTTGTTTCCTTCCTAACAGTGATTCACTGCAACAGGCTGTATACACTTTTAATTGTCCATTTATAGTTTAGCCCATTTGTTTTCTCCTTCTCTCTGTATCGTATATAAATATGCACATTATATTAACCCATCTGTATAGCTGAACTGTTGTTCATGAGCAATAAAATGTTGTGACAGGTGTGTATTTGGGTACAAAAATTAGGGCCAAAACCAAGGGTACCCAAAGTTAGGCTGTTAAGTCCATACACGGGCACCTAAATAGATGCCCTGATTATCAAAGGTGTTGAGCCTCCAGTGGCACCCATTGACTTCAGCACTTTTGAAAATCAGGACACTTAATTAAGATGACTAAATCTGAACTGAGGACAATTTTTTTCCAGAGTGAAGTGCCTATAGTTAGTCACCTAAATAAAAGTGTTTGTTCCATTGTCTGAGGTGCTGAGCAGCCATAGCTCCCACTGAACTCAAATGGCATGCAAATATGCCTTAGGGAGCCTTACTTTAGGGACTCATTTTTGAAAACTTGGCCTAGGTTTCTAAGAGGATGTCAGGTCCTCATTTTACTGGGCTATCTACACAAACTCCTGGTAGTCTCTCATTAGTCAGCTAAGTGGTGAGCTAAATCTTTTGCTTTTCTGCTGAACTCTGTTCTTTGTACCTCATCCTTCCATGCCATCGCCACCCCTTTCATCTGTTTCATCTGCCTTTTGCATTCTGCTTGATACCTAGATTGTAAACTCGCTGGGGCAGATTGTCTTTTGTTATTTGCCAGTCCAATACCTAGCTTAATAGGGCTTGATCCTTGATTTGGATTCCCCAGTATTACTGTACTATAAATAAGTATATACATGAACCCATTTTTTTCTACTGAGAATGTGGGGATGGAGTTGCAGTTTTCAAATTAGCTCTAATTATACAATTCTGAATTTAATTTACTTTTAACTCATCTCAGGTTCGCAGCAAGAGCAAAGCATCCAAGGCTGGACTGTGCGAGGGGGATGAGGTGGTGTCTATCAATGGCAAGTCCTGTGCAGACTTAACCTATTCTGAAGTTATCACTCTTATGGAAGGTCTGACTGATGCCCTCCAGCTGCTTATCAAGAGGTAAAGGAATGTTCAGAATGCTTTGGCATACATTCTGCTCCCTAAACATACTGGAAAAACATGGTGGTGCATGCATGTCCATTTTATAGACATGTACTGTGAATTTCCAATATATAGTAATATTATTATTTATGTATTTATCACCAACACCTTGCCACTGTACACATGTAAAGGAAGACACAGTTCCTGGCCACAAAGCACCCACTTGATAGTTCAGACAGCACAGTCCAGATACATAAGATGCATCGATTCAGGGTACTATCTCCTTATGGTACAGTTTTATCTATCTATGCTACTTATATGCCTCCCATCACCATAGCATCTGAGTGTCTCAGAATCTTTAATGGACTTCACAGGAGTGTTGACCTCTGGGCGATATGGAAGTACTATTACTCCCATTTTACAGACAGGTTATTGAGGCACAGGCAAGTCACTTAGTCACTCTAAGATGTGTGGCAGAACAGGGAATTGCACCCATCTGTCCCATGTCCCAGGCAGGTGCCCTAACCACTGGACCAACCTTCCTCTCCATTTAAAGACCGCAGCTCTTTGGTACATGCATTATGGCTTACCAGTGACAACCTTAGCAAAAGTAATGTCTTTTCCAGGAGGGATGTCATAAGGATGATCTGGTACATAAGGGTGAAAGGGAATTTTAAGCATAGGGAGTGGAAAGGAAGGAATATGAGCGTGTAGGAGTGATGCAAGAGAGGCATGTTGAATGAGGCATAAGCAGAGCAAAGACTGTATACATGACAAGGGCACGGTGCATAGATGACATGACAAGGTGTTTCCTGAGAGTGGTTAGAAAAGGGACCAGAGTCTGGAGACATGACTTCCATTTCTGTTTCTGATTGACTATGTGATCATTAGCAAGTTGCTTAACCTCTCTCTAACTCAGTTTCTCCATCTGTAGATTGGTGATAAAGATATTTATTCTCCTTTATAAAACACTGAGTCTTGCATTCACTTTTGCTACCCCTCTAATATATAATATAAATTCTATGTGGATAAGAAAAGGAAACAACCCAAGGACCCTTCTTCCTATGCTGAGGCCAGCCACAACAGGGGCAGGGAACACAGCCAGTGCTCTCAACTAGTGTTCCCTCCAATTTTAGCACTCCTAAAGGGGACCGGAAAGGTGAGGATTGTTATGTCCAGGCTCCCTGAATACTAACAGAGCAGCATCCTGTGAAAGGTGGGAGAGTTCCTGTTTCAGCATGTACACTCCTGTAACTCGCAGGGGACATCTGAATGAGTAAAGACAGAGATCCTCAGGGACTTCCACAGCTGTACAGTACGATGGTGCCAATGTGTCTAGTAGGGTAAAAGTGTGATCTGCCCAGAGAGGGAGACAGTCATGAGTTGTATTAATCTAATATATGATAAGAGTTGGGTTTAAATGCTTTATGTTTGCTTGTTTCTGTGGGCTGACTAATGTTCTCAGCTTGATGAAGTCACTGGAATAGTGACAGCTGAAGACTCCAGCTCACCTACTGTGGTGTAACTCTTATTCCTAACTAAGATAAATAAATATATCTAGGCACTGCAGAATTTGATTTTATTATTTTAAATGTCAATAGATAATATAGATGTTTATTTTTAAGCTTTTTTATTTTTATAGATTTCAGTTTTCACATTTATCAGCTTTTTTCACAAATAGGTTTTAAGCATTTTTTAACTTTTGAATTTTGCAGTTGTGGGAAATTTTGCAGTTGCAGTATGGGGAGGGTCAGATAATAATTATTTAATGATAGTAGACTGTGAGATTCAAAATGTTAAAGCTTTATAACCATTAAAACACTAATTGTCCACATCACGTGTACAAAATATACAAAGTAAATATCCTTAAATCAAACTCTAATAAGGTCTCAAGCAGCATTTTTTCTTACTTTGCCTATCTTAAATTTAGATTATTATTGATGGAAATATTCGTCTGTGTGCATATGTTGAAATTGAAGTTTAGTGACACTTACAGATAAAAATCTAATCCTTCATTTAAGAGTTCCCTGTGTGATATCACCATTGTTATTCTTTTACTTCATGAAGATCACTGGTAAAACTACTCTTTCAGAAATAACCTCTATCACTGACTTTCTGCACTTTTTGCAGCTGCACAAATAACTTTAGATATTTCCAGTCATAGCTGTTGCTGGTAATTGATATTTTAAATACAGCAGGGGGCCACATCCTGACTCCACTGAAGACAATAGCAAAACTTCTATTCCACTTTGTTGGCCCTGTCTGAATGCATAGAACAGATTAAAAATCAAAACCAAAAAATAATTTGGGAGTATTACACTGTTTAGTGGGATGAAACCCCAGGGCTTCCAGGGATCATGAGGAGCTGACAGTTCTCCAGCAACAGACCTTCCTTTAAGAACTGCACAGACTATTCAGAGGAAATTCAATTACTGGTGCAATCTCTGAACTTTGTGTCCTCAGCCATTCAGCCACCGTCTCTTCCATTTAAAAGTCTCCCTCCTTATACTGTTCACTCTCTCCCCTGACACCACCTCTGTAATTCCCAGTCTGCTGCCACCTCCTCTGTGGTTCCCTTTTGAGAATCTTTGGAGATGCTGGCTGACTGGCCCCTCAAGGTTCTTCTGAAACTACCAAGATGTGACCTATCATCATCACAGAGCAATGGAAAAGCAAACCCTTCATCTTCTGCTGTAGACAGCTCTTAACTAAGCATTAAGAGAAGAGTATAAATTTTAATAAAGAATGGTGCCTAATTTGTTAGTTATTAATATTAATTATTTGTATTACCATTGCCGCTAGGAGCCCAAGTCATGGACCAGAACCCCATTATACAAAGTTCTGTACAATCACAGAACAAAAGGACAGTCCCTTCCCTACAGACCTTACAATCCAAGTAGAAGACGAGAAAGAACAGATGGATACAGACAGATGGAGCAGTACAAGGAAACAATGAGACAATATTGGTCAGCATGAAAAGCAGTGGTCACAGTGCAACAGTGACCTAACTGCACTCAAGTTTTTGTAGGCACCATGGTGGAGTTTAGAGGTGGGATTTGAAGGTGGATAATGAGGCAGCTTTGGGGATGCTTACAGGGAGCTCCCCCCAAATGGGATGGGCAGCATGGGAGAAAGCACAATGGTTCTTGTTTGAAAATTTAACAAATGAATAATAGAGGCTGGCATCATGTGTCAAGTGGAGACAGGAGTTGAAATTTGAATAGTGAATGAGAGATGATAGGTATGGTGGGGTTAGATTTGAAGGGCCATGATATATTCATTGGATGATCTTTGCATCCCAGCATCATTAACCTTTTAATTTTGCAGGTATGAGTAGAGAAGCCTCACTTCCTATTGTGCGCTTGCTAGGAAGCCTTTGAAAGATTCCTGGTTGCTACAATCAGAGTGGGATTTCCAAAGCATTCAGTATTAGCCTAATTCAGCTTCGACTGAAGTAGTGAGAGGTTTTTCCATTGACTTAAATGGGAGCAAAGTTAGTCCAACACTTAGGTTACGTCTCCACTACCCACCGGATCGGCGGGTAGTGATCAAGCTATCAGGGATCAATTTATCGCGGCTAGTGTAGATGCAATAAAATCGATCCTCGATCATTTTGCCGTTGACTCCGGAACTCCACCGTGGCGAGAGGCAGACGCGGAGTCAATGGGGGAGCGTCAGCAGTCTACTCACTATTCATGTAGCTGAAGTTGTGTATCTTAGGTCGACCCCCTTGCCCAGTGTAGACCTGGCCTTGGAGTTTTTAAAAATCACACCTTAAGTCTTCAAATGCTCCTGGTTCTTTGCTGGTTAGATGGAAGGTTAGAGGAAGGTTTCTTGCTGCTCTCTGCACTGGAGTCAGGCTACCTCCCCGTGCTTCCCTGCAAAATCCTTGGGATTGGTTGCAAGTGAGGGGGAAAGGCCCTGCTTGGTAACTACCCTAAAGAGACTATATGGAGGGAATGTTTTACTGACTTTTCAGAAAGCCTCTAGTGCAGTGGTCCCCAACCTTTTTCATCTGACACCCGCCAGATGAAGGACCATGGCAGTGGTCGAGCATCCGCCGAAATGCCGCTGAAATTTGGTGGCATTTCAGTGGTGACACCTCTGGATGACGCTGCTTGTCGACGGCAAGTGGCATCATCCAGATGCATCACCTACGAAATGCCACTGAATTTCGGCAGCATTTCGGCGGATGCTCGTCTGCTGGGCAGTACACAGGCACATTTAGATGCCCCCGCTGGTGCCATGTTGCCCACGGGCACCACGTTGGGTACCCCTGCTCTAGAGGGAGGTATCAAGGAAGCAGTGGGAGTGGGAAGAGAGCCACTAGCCTCCCCTGAAGCACTCAAGGATGAGTAGAAGGCTCCCAGTGGATGTTGAGAATGTGAGGACCTGGGGAGTAGGGAGAGAGTTCCTAGGCGGGGAAAGCATGAAATATTTCCATGAAAGTAAAAAGATTGGCTGATGATCAGTGCATAGCAAACTGAACTGTGACATTCAGTCTGTAAACACCATTTTGGACCAAATCCCGTTGCGTCCCCTCCACGCAGCTCTACCTTCTTCCTGCAATTATACCACAAGTGTCTGGGTACACAGAGGTTTTGCAAATCTTCCAGTGAACTGAGCAGACCTAAAAAAATGAATCTGACAAAATAAAATAAAATGAAAAATAAAACAAAAGGGACCAGATACAGTACTGTACCACTGGACACACATCAATGTCTATAAACAGTATATCCATAAGTAGTGAGGGCCTTTTAAGGTGGAAATCTCTCTCTCTCTCTCATACACACACACACTCATTCAGCTACCAATAAAGGCTAAAAGTTAGTTGGCTCACACCCAGTCTTATATCTTACAAGGAAATGTTTATGGATTCATACAATTTTTTCTGCAGTCAGCAGCCGCACAACTGATTGTCCAAATAGCAAAACATGATGGAATCCAGATAGAGACCCAAGGCTTCCTAAATGAAAATCTGTCTGACCCTTATGTAGCCCCATATGTGGTTTAATAGATGTTATACACTGTTTCCTATTTGAGGCAAATCCAGTCTGATGCCATTAGTATGCTGAGAGGCTATAAATATTAGTTATATTGAGGCATCTTCATTACACTGACAGATTTACCTAGTCATTTTCTGTTACTATTTCTGGCCTTTATTTGCAGTGTGATCCAATAGTTTTAGAATACTAGGAGCCTGCTTTTGATTTCAAACTCCTCTTATAGTACTTGATGCTTTGTAGTTTATTGAGGGCACCTAATGCGTCTATTAATTACCGAAAAGTTTTGCTACATTACAGTCAAATGTAAAAATGAATAATATGTCACTGTGTCAGACTGCACTGAAATATTTTCTGCTGAAACTAATAGTATGCCATTGAGGCATACAGCACTGAAAGGGGAACTGGAAGTTACAGTAAAGTTCATAATACTTTTAAGGGAACATATAAAACAGAGGGGGGAGAGTGAAGAGAGGAATAAATAGAAAAATGAAGATATAGTCTGTCATGTAGGGTTAAAGGAGCTAAAGCAAGATTCACCAATCGGAAAACTCCCATTTTAAAATATATAGACTGATCCAGTGATGTACTGAGCACCCTCAGCTTGCATTGACTTCAGTGGGAGTTAAAGGCACTGAGCACTTCACAGGGAATACATCACGGGATTGGGCCCTTAAAGTATAGTCATTCAATGACACAGAGGGATGATGATACTTTTAAACAAGAAATTCCCTTTAAAACAAGTATTTTATGTATTTATCACTCTCTCCCTGCCCTTTACATGTGACTTGCCTTCTTGGATAGTAAATTCATTGGGACAGGGACCTGCGTGAAAGGACAGCACCTAGCACATTTTGGGCACTGACAGAATACAAATAAGAGCAATAATAATCATGGAGGTAAAATGGATTAAAATTTTTCCTTTTAGTGCAAAGCCATTGTTTTAATTCAAAGATAAAATAGGAAGTATAAACCCTAGAACTCTTGAGATAACTCAAGTGTTTGTCTGGAAACATTACATGTTTTTGTAAAGCAGTGTATACAGTTTAGGAATGGCATAGGTCAAGGATTTAAGAATAACTATCAGAATCATAGTCAGAATAAAAGCTTACTGCAGTAATATAGCTGCTCTTATGTCCTAATGCTACTGCAGGAGGTTAGGAGGGGTACAAAGACCTTTGTATTTAAAATGTTTGGGAAATTCTGTTATGTAAATGGATCTACTAGCAGATAATTTTTAGGAGGAAAACATAATACGTACTTCCATTTAAGCATGAAAATCTCTTTTGCAGTTGTACTTACAACAGTTTATGTTCTTGTGTTATTATTTTTGTGTGTGTATGTGTATATATGTGCAGATCATCCAATGGACTACATGAAAGCTTGAGTCCAGAAACCGAAACCAGAAACCATGATAACATAAAAAATGAGGAGTATAGGAAGAGTACCACACTGCAAATCAGAACAGCCACGGAAATGCCCCAGAGGGAATTCTACATCACAGAGATACACAATGAAGCTCCCCATGGAGCAGAGGAAAGTGACTTAGACTTTTCTGGGACAAAACAAGAGAAGGAGACAATACAGTGCCACAAAATTACACCTAAAGTGATAGAAACCTCTAGAATACTCTTGACAGATGAGGCTGCTTTCAAAGAGAAGACAAAAGAAAGAAGGCCAGACACAGTGGTTGAGCTGCAGTTGTCCCTCTCACAGGACAGGCACAAGGGCACCAGTGTTCCTACTGTTAATCTCCTGGGAGCTGAAAAATGTACCCCTTCAGAAGCTGGACCCAGTATGCAAGAAGATGGGACTAGCCCGACAACCACAGTCCCCCTGGGTGAAAAAGAGGCCACTGTCCAGTGGTCAAGCAAAACATTCCAGATTGCTAGTGGCAAAGAGGTCAAGGTGATCCAAGGAGCAGAGGCAGGCAATCCATCTCTCCCCATAGTGGAAGTGATCCTAGATTGCTCTGACAGGGAGAAGGAAGTGTCCAGGTCTCTAGCCGAAAAGGGGTGTGTTGATTCTCAAGTGGAAGGAGGGCAGTCAGAAGCACCTCCTTCTGTAGTCTCCTTTGGAATCTCATCAGAAGGCACAGAGCAGGGAGAAGACGACCAGCACTCAGAAAGAGATCACAGCAGACCTCACAAGCACAGGGCAAGGCACGCAAGTATGTCACATCTAAATCATTTGCATTGACTTGAGGGTAAATTTTGTAACTTGAAACAGCTTTTCAGAACAGTGCCTGCATTTGTAAATATTTTAAAGAGATTCTTCTCAAGTGTTCTAACCTCTCTCTCTCTTTGTTTTTAAATTGATATTTCTATTCAAAATTCATGTGTCTTTTTAAAACAACAAAATTACAAAGGTGACAGGCCAGGTATTTAACCATGCTTTCACAGTACCATATAACATTGCTGTAGCAGACTACTTTACTTTATTTTAAAGACTACTAATTTTAAAATGTGACACCTCACTTTGGAAATTCAAGTACTTTTAGTTGCACAAAGAGAGGTAAATTGTGCTAGGCTTCTGACTTACATTACAAGGATGATCTGTAGAATGTTAACCAAATAAGCAAGGTCATCTCTTGAACGTAGTTGGGTGTTCTGGATTTCTCCATTTATAGCAGAAACTGCATCGTTAAAAATCAAAGCTATGCCACTGCTGTTAAAAGTAGATATGAATAAAGAAGGCTAGTAGGAAAGCTTGATGATGCCTGCAGAAGTCAGTTTGACAGACACCAGCATGTGTATTACTGGCTAGTTATATGATCCTTTGAGTTTTGTAAGTCTTCTCTGGACTGTAAAGTGAACTTACTATTTCTTCTGCCTTCCATACCCAGAGGTGAGCCTCAAAATCTATCTAAGGAGTTTAACTAAAAACAAACTGAAAATGTGATTGAATCCAATGCTGTTTTAAAAATATTTATATATATACATATTTATTTATTTAGGTCATTTCTAATGTTTGTTTGTTCTTTTCCAACAATGTCAAGCATCCTGTTCAGGGATTTAATCACAGTATGGCAAAGGTGCTTGAATGTGTGCAGTGATATGCTGTAGCAATGAGTTATTTTATATGCAGTGTTGGAACAAGTCTCCTAACCCATTGCTAATTCCTCTGTAAGCATATTTTTAGAATGATAACCATGCATCCTTATTGGCATGTGGGTTAAGCCGTTACTTACGGTTTAAGTATCTGTATGTAATCCACATATCCAAATCCTATTTAATACAGAATGAATTATCATGTGCAACAAAATGTACTTACATTAAATTTGTTCTGTTTAGGACAATTTTTTTTGCCTTTTTCCCCCTTCCCATATAATATCTGAATTATTATCAATTGGCAGGATTTTACATTTTAAATCAACTGTACCTGAAGAATAAACATTAGTTATACATAGATAGATATTGGTTGAATGATAAAAACATTTTAAAGAGCTTATCTAAGGCTCTAGGTACTGTTGACATATATAGGTACATAAGATATTTGCTTGAAGCAGCAAGTATGGTGCATATAAAACATGTTCGTTTTGTGAAGCAAACAGCCATTATATGGTGATTAAGATTCTAAACTAGAACAGATAAAGCATTGCAACTTTTGATCTCTTTAGCAGAGATATATCCCTGCAAATAGCAATCTGATTAAATTTAATCGAGCAGGCAATTTTTCTTCATTTAAGCCTTCTTTTGAATTTATTGGTTAAACCAGATGTAAACAAGCTGTAATGATATTTGCTAAAAGAATATTTTAAATTATTCCTTGCCATAAAATCATAGGTGAAAATCCTTTCCCACAAGTGTAGTTTGAGCTGATGAGAGTAGCCTCATTTGAAGACAATAGAACTGCTTGCAAGAGTAAGGATTACTCGTGAGTTAGATCTGCAGAATTGGGTCCATACTGCTTAGATACTATAGCAACTATCCTAATCTTCAAAAAATGGTTCTGGTTCTACAGCCCCCGCTCTGACAAATTCCCCTGGTAACTTCACTAAAAGTTTTGCTTGACTAAGAATTGAGCCGAGGATTTCAGGATTTAGCCCTGTAGAAGTTTTGCTGGGTTGGACCCACGTTCTATCATCTTTTATGGTTTTTAGTGAAAACCATGGGTCTAGTCATGCTCTCACCAAATATAATGGCAAAACTACATTTGTCTTCAGCAAGAGAAGGATCAGGTTCCATTTTTTTTTCCTGACATGACTGAAAGGATCATTAATTATAAAATGCTTTACGTTCATTTATTTAATGAGGTTATTATGTGTACATTAAAAACGCTTCAGATGTGAAAATGTTATACTATTCTACTTCCCTACCATGAATAATACACAAGCAATCCATTTTGTTTGCTTTGAAGTTAATTGGAATATGATCATTAATTGTAAAAGAAGCAGGATCACACTCTCGTTTAAAAAAATGAGAGAATGTAATGAGGCCAACTGCAGTCCATATAAAGTATTAAGACCATTAATTTATGCATTAACAGATACATGGAACTATAGTAAACTATTGAATACTCTTTAGGAGTTAGTTATGGCTTCCTGAACTAGTTCCAGAACAGCATTTATTGTAGGAATTTGCTGTCCTTGCTACATGTTTTAAAGAAATATTCTGGAAATGTTATATCCTACACAATTAGCCCTGTTAATGTATTTTAAATACATTTTTACTATAAACAATCTATTCTTTTTTCAGTCCATTTTCTATTATTTGTTATTATGAATTACTTTTTTAGGAAAGCACTTCTTCCTTTTAAAGGGCTTAAATCTGTTTGCATTGAGTACAATGGCCAAACTACCACTGACTTCAATGGCAACAGGACTGAATTCATATCCATAGTTTATATGTATTTTTATGTGAGTTTGTAATATTATACATAGAAATGTGTGTGTGTATATATACATAGATATATAGATAGATATATAGTGCATATAGGACAGATTTTATATGCATAATAGAATATAATGTATGTGTTTAATGATAGAAATAGATATGTGACACATAAGTTCTTGTAAGTTGAACTAGGAAAGTTCTATAGAAAACTGTGTTGTCTTTAAACTTTGAGGCATGTCTCACAAAGAAGAATTATTGCTATGGAATTTGTGCCACAGTAGTTACTGTGGGAAAAGATTTTAATTTTAATGCCTTCCCTATAGATTTATATATATTATATTACACACACACATAGAAATACATGTAAACTATGGATATGAACTCAGTCCTGCTGCCAGGTAGGATCCCAATATTAAAGAAAAGAAAGATTATGTTCTGGAGAGGAGCACATTTAGGAAGTAGTATTCCAGATAGATGTTGCATTGCTTATAGTCAGACATCTTCACATATTTCCGTGGAGTGTATTTCTTTAATTATATCTTTTGATCCTTCCCAGGGCTCCGGCGGAGCGAGAGTCTGTCAGAGAAGCAGGTGAAAGAAGCCAAATCTAAATGTAAAAGCATTGCTCTGCTGCTGACGGCAGCTCCCAATCCCAATTCCAAGGGGGTGTTGATGTTCAAGAAGCGTCGCCAAAGAGCCAGGAAATACACTTTAGTCAGCTACGGCACCGGGGAACTAGAACGTGAAGACGACGAGGGTGAAGAAGGGGAAGGTGAAGAAGGTGACAAAGAAAACACTTTTGAGGTAACTTTATTTGGAACAAGTGAGTCAGAAATAGATGAAGATTTCTTCTCTGACATTGACCACGAAGGCCAGATTGTGACATTTGATTGGGACACTGGTCTGCTGGAGATTGAAAAGAAACTAAAAGGTGGAGACGAGATGCAGATGTTGCCAGAGACCAAGGGCAAGGGGGCCCTCATGTTTGCCAAGAGACGGCAGAGAATGGATGAGATCACAGCTGAGCAAGAAGAGGTGAAGTCACACAGAATGCATGCAGAGGAACAAAGAGAAGCCACCCCAAAAGAGAGCTTCAGACAAGTGAGCTCCTCATCCTATCAGGCAAAAGAGGAAGAAACGTCAAAAATGCAGAGCTGTGTGAGCAAAAGTTACATAGAGGTGAGCCACAGTCATGGCAAAATGGTACAACAAAATGGCATTGGGGGAGCCTCAGAGACAAACATCTCCTTTCAGTCTTCTGACCCCCATAAATCAACACCTTTAAACAGAACAGCTAAACCTTTTCCTGGTATATCGAATCAAGCAGCAGCACCATTTTCACCAACAAGAAATGTGACTAGCCCTCTCTCAGATTTACCACCACCACCTTTCTATTCCTCAGTTAGCCCACCACCTCAAACTTCATATAGAGCAGTATTGAGTCCAGTGGCCAGCACAGCTCAGCCAGCTCTTTGGTCACCAACAGAGCAGATAGCATCCAGAGATGAAAGAATTGCAGTGCCGGCCAAAAGAACTGGGATACTACAAGAGGCAAAGAAAAGAAGCACTGCAAAGCCTATGTTTACTTTCAAAGAACCTCCCAAAGTGAGTCCTAACCCTGCCCTATTGTCCCTTGTAAAGAATACAGAAGGCAAACGAGGTACTGGAACTGGATTTGAATCGGGACCTGAAGAAGACTACCTTAGTTTGGGAGCAGAGGCTTGTAATTTCATGCAGATCCAAGCATCAAAACAAAAGACCCCTCCTCCTGTGGCTCCAAAGCCCTCAGTCAAAGTCTCTCCTACTGCTGCCACTCCCATTTCACCAGTCTGGTCACCTCCAGCTGTGGCTTCTACCCAGCCTCCTGCCTTCCCAACTCCAAACTCACCCCAAGCTGCAGTTCCTGCACCAATCAAAGTAAGACAACCTGCTCCTCATGTCTTACCTCCAAGTACTCTTAACATAGCTGGTCCTTTTAAAGGGCCTCAAACAACAGTATCAAATCAAAATTATATACCAAAAACAACACCTACCACACCAATAGGAAATGTTGCATTTGCTGGAGGAATGGGGCCAGCCCTTGAGATGCCACCAGCTTTTAGTGGAAAAGGAGCACAGTTATTTGCCAAAAGGCAATCTCGAATGGAGAAGTATGTGGTAGACTCAGAAACTGTGCAGGCACATATGGCACGGGCCTCATCTCCAACTCCATCTTTACCAGCTTCTTGGAAGTATTCATCTAATGTTCGAGCACCTCCACCCGTTGCTTACAATCCCATCCAGTCCCCCTCTTATCCTCTTGCTGCTACTAAACCCCAATCTAAATCACCTGCAGTTACCAAAACTACCAAAAGAAAACCTAAGAAAGCGCTCAGTGCTTTGGATGTTATGAAGCATCAGCCATATCAACTTAATGCATCTTTATTTACTTTTCAACCTCCTTCTACTACTAAGGAAAGCCTAGCTACTAAGCAGTCTACAAAGTCCGACTCAGTGTCTGCCTCAAAACATGCTCTGCCTTCAAGACCACTCAGTGATGGTTCTTCTGCTAATGTCCAAGCATCTTCAGTGTACTCCGTACCAGCCTACAGTTCACAACTGTGGTTCCAGTCGAATGCATCCACTCCAATAAATGAGTCCTACGAGTCTAGTGGTCACCCCTCATTTTCTAAGCAAGAATCAATCACATCCTCTTCGTTTACTGCTCCAAGGCCAAAGTTTTCAGCAAAGAAAGTTGGAGTCACAGCCCAGGTGTGGAAGCCATCAATCATTGAAGAGTAAATCTTGTAGTTGCAACTCAGTGTCCACTTTGCTTGCAAAAAATTGTTTGCAGTGGTGATCTAGCACACCAAGAGTGCCTATAGCAGTCCTTAGCTTACTTAATAACTTCAGATGTATCCCCTCAAATCTGAGTCCAAACTATTTAAAATTTTAAAGTGAATCAAAATGGTTATAAAATTAAGATGACAAACACTTATGAATATTATCACACACTTTATACATATAACATCCTGAAATGGACAAATACTATTGTATTAAGTAAGCCGGATGCTAGGTTTTATGCTTTAAGATGAAAACAAATATCACAGCGAGCAGTGTCCCCTGTATTTCAAACAATTAGAAATAGCCTTCATACTATTTTTCTGAACTGTGCTCTGGTGGCCCAAGGGTTTGAGTAAAATTAAACAACATGCATTGATTTTAGATTTATTTTTAAAAGTGCCTATCATAATATCTATCACTAATGTAACATACAAAATAGATACAGTTTTAGGCTCTGCTCTCCAGTTGAATCTTTACGGACGGACCCTTGTGTCCACACAGAGCCCCGATGGCTTTAGTGGAAGATGGTGCATAGGCACAAGGATTCTCCCACGAGTTTCTGATTGCAGAATCAGGGCCTTAGTGTGTAAGTTATGTGGATCAGCTCTGATCCAAAATCATGAATTGCTTCTCTGATTTCACAGAGGATGTGCCATAAGGAATGTTGAAATGTTTTGAAAAAGACTGACTTAGAGGAAATAGGAAAGTGGCTGGAAAAGATGTTAAGGTTTTTCCATTTTTAGGAAATTCTAAACTGAAGTTTACAGTCCCAGTGCAGGCATATTTTTAATAACCATTTGCCTTGACTCCAACAAATGACTCATTATAGAAGCCAGCAAATTAGGATTGTTGAACAGTTAAGATGGGTGAGCTGAGTTTTGCAGTTGTGATGTGATGCAATACTTTCTCATGAAAGCACAGTGACTAAGAATTGAAGGGATACATAATGAGTACTGATTTTTGCAACCAGACTAGAAAATGCCATATAAATCAATGTATAATGATAGGTCATGATTATTACCTCACCTTACTACTGGTATCTCACAGACATTTTCCTGTTTGCATTTTGGGCTTTTTCTGCTGTTATTCTTTTTACTCTGTTCTTGCACTTTCACCCTTTACTTCATGTATTGTGGACCAGGAGGATCAAGGCACTGCTACCATGCAAATCTCTACTCAGAGAAGGCCAGATTCTGCCATTTATAATCAGGCTGAGTTATACTGAACTCCAGGTCAGATAGGCTAGTTGAACTCAAAGGGACAGATTCGGACACCCTTACTCATGCTGAGTAGCACTTTACTCCTTAAGTGGTTCCATTGAAATCAGTGGGACCACTTTTGAAGCAAAGTGCTATTCATCATGTATGTCAGAATCTGGCCCAAAAGAATACTTGTACGACTCAGTATGGGTAAAGGTGGCAGAGTCTAGTGTAGATATATTTGTTTGAGCCACCTTCCAACTGGCTATGGGCCAGATTATGGAGCGATGATAGAGTGCTAAGTATTTACTAACTCAAGTAATCCAATTGCTTGCAGTGTGGGAGTACTTAAATGAGCGAGTGCTCATCAGTGAGTGAAACCTCCACAATTTATCCCCATAATATTAAATTAACTGCTAATAAGTTTGAAAAACAATAAACTTTATTGTACATGTGAAAATCAAGTGTTCCCTGACAATGTAGTTCACCAAGGGTTGGATTCAAAGACCATTGAAGTCATTGGAAAGATTTCCACTGGCGTCAGTGGGTTTTGGATTATGACACCGATGGGGAACAATCAGGGACCACAGCCTGGGTGAATCAACTCACATTAGGAATCAAGGATAACTGCTGGAAACTGCAGGAAAACCAATCAGTTCTGCATGAAAAAGTAAAGAGAGACTATATTGCAAATACAATTTGCCCGAGTATATGGTACCAATCTTTTAATCCTCTTGTGATCTCATTTCCATTCATTTTCCACTGTCAGTCTGCTGTATTTTTCCTCCACCATTAAACTTGTCCTTTCTTCTTTACTTTTGATTTTCATTTTTTTTATTTACATGGATATATTGACTATGTATTTTCCTGCTGTTTCTATTTTCTATGCATTTCAATTACTATCTAGACTGATTATCTTTTCTTTCTCATATAATTTCATAATATTAAATACCTTAATTAGCTAAGTTACATAAATTCCTTAGTAAGCTACAAATCAAAAAAGATAATATCTACTGTTACCAGGGATAAGGGTAGTGGGGTATCACACTTTTTTCAGGAGCAGATAGATAGCTATCTAGACAGATAAAAATTGCCAAATAAATCTAGTCACTTTAAGACTAGGACATTATAGTATTCCCCAATAAAAGCCATTCTCTGAACAGTATGTATATTGTAATCATGCTAAAAAATGAACTTCCTCTGATGAAGGACTTAACTATTTTATATTTTTAATAGGGCTGTTGATTAATCGCAGTTAACTCATGTAATTAACTCAAAAAAATTAACTGTGATTAAAAAAAATCACTATGAATTGCACTTTTAAACAATAAAATACCAAGTGAAATTTATTAATTATTTTTGGACGTTTTTCTGTATTTTAAAATATATTGATTTCTATTACAACACAGAACACAAAATGTACAGCACTCACTTTATAGTATTATTTTTATTACAAAAATTTGCACTGTAAAAATGATAAACAAAAACAATAGTATTTTTCAATTCACCTCATACAAGTACCATAGTGCAATCTCTTTATCATGAAAGTGTAACTTACAAATGTAGATTTTTTTTTTGTTATGTAACTGCTCTCAAAAACAAAACAATGTAAAACTTTAGAGCCTACAAGTCCACTCAGTCCTACTTCTTGTTCGGCCAATTGCTAAGGCAAACAAGTTTGTTTACATTTACAAGAGACACTGCTGACTGGTTCTTATTTACAATGTCACTGGAAAGTGAGAACAAACGTTCCCATGGCATTTTGTAGCTAGTATTGGAAGATATTTACATGCCAGATATGCTAAACATTCATATGCCCCTTCATGCTTCGACTACCATTCCAGAAGACATGCTTCTATGCTGATGATGCTCGTTAAAAAAAAAAAGTGTTACTTAAATTTGTGACTCAACTCCTTGGGGGA
Organism: Gopherus flavomarginatus; assembly: GCF_025201925.1. NCBI lineage: Eukaryota > Metazoa > Chordata > Testudines > Testudinidae > Gopherus > Gopherus flavomarginatus. The sequence continues at coordinate 181,632,182 of NC_066619.1, forward strand.
GAATTGTATGTCTCCTGTTCTGTTTTACCCACATTCTGCCATATATTTTATGTTAACGCAGTCTCAAATGATGACGCAGCACACGTTCGTTTTAAAAACACTTTCACAGCAGATTTGACAAAAAGCAAAGATGGTACCAATGTGAGATTTCTAAGGATAGATACAGCACTTGACTCAAAGTTTAAGAATCTGAAGTGCCTTCCAAAATCAGAGAGGGATGAGGTGTGGAACGTGCTTCAGAAATCATAAAAGAGCAACACTCCAATGTGGAAACTACAGAATCCGGACCACCAGAAAAGAAAATCAGCCTTCTGCTGGTGGCATCTGACTCAGATGATGAAAATGGACAGGCGTCAGTCTGCTCTGCTTTGGATCATTATCGAGCAGAACCCATCATCAGCATGGACGCATGTCTTCTGGAATGGTATTTGAAGCATGAAGGGACATATGAATCTTTGGTGCATCTGGCATGTAAGTATCTTGTAATGCTGGCTACAACAATGCCATGTGAATGCCTGTTTTCATTTTCAGGTGACATTGTAAATAAGACATGGGCAGCATTATCTCTTGCAAATTGTAACCAAACTTGTTTGTCTGTGTGATTGGCTGAAGTAGGACTGGGTGGACTTGTAGGTTCTAAAGTTTTGCATTGTTTTATTTTTCAATGCAGCTTTTTTAGTACATAATTCCACATTTGTCAGTTGCCCTTTCATGATAAAGACATTGCACTACAGTACTTGTATGAGGTGAATTGAAAAATACTATTTCTTAATGGTTTTTTACAGTGCAAATTCTTGTAATCAAAAATAAATATAAAGTGAGCCCTGTACACATATTTTGTGTTGTAATTTAAATCAATATATTTGAAAATGTAGAAAACATCTGAAAATATTTAAATAAATGGTATTCTATTATTGTTTAACAGTGTGATTAATCACAATTAATTTTTTTAATCATACAATTAATTGCGATTATTTTTTTTAATTGCTTGACAGCCCTAATTTTTAACTCAATCAGGTATGGACAGTGCCTGGACTCTAGTAATTAGATACAGTGCCTTTCACGTCTTGATCACCAGTTCAACTGTGGCCTAGGTTACCAGTTACTGAAAGTCATGACCAGCTGCTGAGTGGCCTATGTGAAATGAATGGATGATCTCAGTCCAGCTTCTAGCATCTAGAGGTCTGCATCACAAAGCCACCCCACCCATCCATTCAAAATTGGAACTGGCACTCTTGTTGGAAGTATCTGCATAGAGGACAAAGATATGAATGTGACGTGGATTTGAAGATTGGGTTACACTCTCATCCCCAGAGGTGCTCACCTCCCAGTGAGTAATGAGCCACATTGGCAGGGCAATGTGAGAATGTTGTGGGTATAAAGAGAGGTCTTCAGTTTCCTGGGCCATGAAGCCAGCACCTTCCACTAGCACTAAATTCACTTTTAAAATTTGGACAGAAAGATGCATTGCATGCAGTGATACAGACAAGCTGAAAATGCATTTATACAATCAGTTAAAATCCTGTACGTATATACAGAATGAGTGAGAAGTGAGCTTCTGTAGCTGCAGTCTTATAACTTTTAGCTAAGCATCTCTGTACTTCATCCAAAAGAGAGAGAGGAGTTCAAGTTGCAAATCTGGATTTGTGTCTGGATTTTGAATTTCCAACGGTGTTCAATTCCACACTTTTGGTTTGACCCATGGCAGTGATATAGGAGGAGCTAGACCTTAAGAATTGGGTTTTCAAAAGCAGTGAAGTCAGTCAGAAGTACAAACCCTAATGATTTTCAGTGGGACTAATGGCACCTAACGTACTTATGGTTTTTTGAAAATTCCATCTAGGTCTGAATCGAGTTTCAGATTCTGAAACACTGCCGTCCCCAAGCACATACTTCCATATACACATACACGCACGGCACATGTATTTTGTGAGTTCTTGGATCTCAGGTTTGCTTCAAGCCCATCTCTAATAGTAAGGTAAGTCAAGAGCTCTTAATAGCATTTCAGCATAAGACTGGGCTATTTAAATTAACTATTTCACCTGTAATGTCATCTCCTGAGAACCAGACCTTAGAGGACAGCTGAGTATTGTCATTCAGGTTTAAATTAGAGGCCATAAATGATATCACGCAGAACTGAAGAAAACACAGAGTTTATATGTAAAGGAGCCATTTGATATACTGAATTATTTTTAATATATCCTGATGAGAATACACTGACTTGGGCACAATGAATGAGCACATTTGACTATGAAAGTCAGACCATAGAAGACATACTTCCAATATGCTCATGACCTTGTTCAAAAATTCCTTAAAATCTTCATATTGTTTTCAGTGTATTTAATTATTATCACATAAAATTATGGTGAATACTTCAAGGTGCTACAGGAGCTTAAATTCTGGAGATCCTTCTATGAAATCAGCTACTTCAATCGAGGACTCAAATTTACCAAGAAAAATCTCAGTCTTGTGAGTCCCTTTATTTTTGAGGCTGGCAGATATACTTTTAACTTCTGGTTGTCTTCTCTAGTTGGTGTGGAGGCATATGAGAATAAAGGGATCTCTCTTAGTGGTGCAGTGGTTCAAAAGGACACAGATAGTTGATCGACCTCCAGCCTTTAGATTTCATATGCCTGGCAATTTTTTTATTCTTAGTTACGTCCATCACGAGCCATAATTTTTCTCATGTACTGTACATATAGCCTTCAAATGTACGGGAATCACAACACTCTTTCCTAGCATGAATCAGTGGAGAAAGATGTGAGGTGTTTTTAAAAAACAAAAACAAAAAACAAAAACAGACTCCCACAGTAGGGTGATACTTTGCCTGGAAATGCATATAGATATATATATAAAAAAAATGTGTTGTCAGGTACATCCCCTGGACAAAATTCTTCTTAAAGGTAGAAAGGTGAGCCATTACAAAGGAGTGTACAAGGGGGTTCAGGAGCACTGAGAAGCAAAGTATAAGGGGAACCTTATAATAAAGAACCTGATCATGTAGGCACACAGTGTACAGAGTATCCAGGACCTCGTCTTAACAAGCCATCAGCCTTATAGGGATGCTCAGCTGCTCCAGCGTCTCGTAGGAGATCTCATTGCACATTCTGAGGTGGGGAAAATACCAATGAAGCAATGGCATTGATTCCCATAAGAACTTTGGAAGATTTTTCCCTATATTGTTTCATGACTTTTATTGATATTACATGACTTTGCATGGTATTAAATTTTTTAAAATTGATTCATTATGGAAAAAACAGATTGCTCCAACGTTGCTCTATAACTGGACATGATGCAACTGTCTTTGCTTACAGTCACACACCCGAGACTCTACTGATCACTTTTATAGTTAGACCTGACAAGTGTAAGACTTCACTATCACAGCCTGACAGCATGTTATCTTATAATGACTCTATTCAGCTCAAAATCGGAATGTTTATACAAAGAAGCAAACTGACAATAAGATCATCAAAAAAATGGATTCAAAAGCTATGAGTATATTCATTGCAAGCGGTTTTCTTGGGAAGATATATGACTGTTCTAACTTCATAGCCCACAAGCATCACCTACACCCTTAACAATGTCAAAGGAAAGAGTTCGAGCCACTCAAGAGGTATGTTTGACAAATGCTATCCAGCTGGGCACTTATTGCAGGAAGCATTTTTTTTCCAGGAAAAGAATTAAAACTCACACAAGGCCCCGAAGCTCAGTGAAATGTTATGTTGGAGAGAACTTTTCTAGCTGCAAACCTTCAGGCCTCTATCTACTTCACTGGAGCAAAGCTAGTACTCACCAGATGGTGGTGCTATCATGATTCTAGGCAGATTCCCTGAGCAGTGAGGACAAACACCGTGTCAGTTAAGCCTTGTGTTTGTCTTCACTGTTCCTGGGGAAAAAAATCCCTTCTCTGCCCACACCAATGTTCATAATTCACTTTGAACTTCAGTGTGGGCAGAACCTAGAGATAATCATACTGATATTCACAGCCTTATAATGCATTAGTAAGAACTATGCATTGCCTTAGGCTGAGGAGGCTCTACTCAGGGGAGAAAATACCTCTCTTAACCTGTGTTTGGGGATTTATTTTCTGGCACAAGGCTGATTGTTTAAGGTAATCAAATTAATATAGTAGCAGTAACTATATTAAAGTTCGAGTTCTCGATTCTGGTTATATGGTGACCCCTAATTCTTGTGTTATGAGAAGGAGTAAATATCACTTCCTTATTTACTTTCTCCATGCCAGTCATGATTTTGTAGACCTCTATCAGATCCCCCGTTAGTTGTTTCTTTTCCAAGCTGAAAAGTCACAGTCTTATTAATCACTCCTAACACAGAAGCTGTTCCATACTCCTAATCATTTTTGTTGTCTTTTTCTGTACCTTATCCAATTCCACAGTATCTTTTTTGAGATGGGGCAACCAAATATGCATGCAGTATTCAAGATGTGGGCATACCCTGGATTTATATTGAGGCAATATGATATTTCCTGTCTTATCTGTCCCTTTCCTAATGATTCCCAACATTCTGTGACTGCTGCTACACATTGAGTGGATGTTTTCTGAGAACTATCCACAATGACTCCAAGATCTCTTTCTTGAGTGGCAACAGCTAATTTAGACCCCATAATTTATATGTATAGTTGGAATTAGGTTTTCCAGTGTGCATTATTTTGCATTTATCCAAATTACATATCATCTGCCATGTTGTTGCCCATTCACCCAGTTTTATGAGATCCCTTTGTAATGTTTCGCAGTCTGCTTTGGACTTAACTTGAGTAGTTCTGTATCATCTGCAAATTTTGCCCCTCACTCTTTATCCCTTTCTCCAGATCATTTATGAATTTGTTGAGCAGTACTGGTCCCAGTAGAGACCCCTCAGGCACATCACTATTTACCTCTCTCCTTTCTGAAACCATTTATTCCTAATTTTTGTTTCCTATCCAGGAACCTTCCCTCTTATCCCATGACATCTTACTTTGCTTAAGAGCCTTTAGTGAAGAACCTTGTCAAAGGCTCTCTCAAAATCTAAGAACCCTTTATCCACTAGATCACCCTTGTCCGCATGTTTGTTGACCCTGTCGAAAAATTTTAGTAGAATGATGAGGCATGATTTCCCTTTGTAAAAACCATGTTAACTCTTCCCCAACAAAATCGCATTCATCATGGGCAACCTCCATTCTGACATTTCCTAATTTTTGCGTGCTCAACATTATGACCTTAATAATGTTCTTAATGTGTGTAATTTTCTAGGTTTTTTTTTAAAAAAGCAAACTGAAAAAACTCCATCACATGGCATTATACTGACACTCACATGAGTTATCATCCTGGTTGGAACATTAGATCCACCACTCAGACCTCCGCTACTTGAGCTAATGGAGTAACTGACAGCAGTAGTAGATTGTCATTCTCTATGTGGGCAGGCAATAGAGGGGAATGAGACACTTTGCCAGTGGGCTTCACAGTGGAGAAATGGTGAGATTCAGACATCCTGGGTTCCATTCCAGGTCTGGAGGGGTCTGTGCTTCAGTGGCACAGACTCTTCTGCCCTCGCTCCACCAAGTGTGACTCCTGCTCCAGCCTGTCCCAGTCTTTTCTTTTTCCCATGCCCGGTTCATCATCCCAGTCCCAGTATCCTCACCCAGCTAGTCCCAGTTTCCCCCTTCTGAGCTGTCTCCTTCCACCCTACTGGCTCTGCCCCAATCCCATTTCCCTCTGTGGCTCACAGTCTCCTTACCCAGCCAGTCCCAATCTCTCTCCACCTCCTTCTCCCAGTCCCAGTGTCCCTCTTCCCCAAGGCACCTTGTCTCAACTTCTTTCCCTAACCCCTGTTGGTCCAGCTCTTGTCCTGTCTTCATTTGAATCAGACAGCTTCCATCTCCCCACTGCCTTGACCCAGGTCATTGAGAGTACAGGGAGAGAATCTCCCCACTCTTTAGAGCTGGACCTAGCATGACACCCAGCAGCCCAGAGTTGCCCAGCAGCCCAGTTGCAGCAAAAACACGGCTCTGCCCCAGATCAACTCTTCGGGAAATTTAGCTGCTAAAAATGCAGGAAGTCTGTACTGAAAATGTGCGATCTACAATTTTTCTAAGGCTTCTATCTTGGTCAAATCTGAGCATATTTTCAAAGGTATGGAAAAATGTACATCCATGACACAAAGTCCCCACCCCCCGCCACATTTCAAATTCCTGATCCAAAGCATGGGGGCACTAGAGCTTTATAAATAACAGATCACCAGAAAATGTTATAATGAACAAAACAATGTATTTTCCCCAAAGCTCATTCTCTAAAACAGCTGAACTATTTTGACTAAAAACGTTCAAAAGAAATCAGCCTGAGGAAGACACCACACATGGAAATTTTCAGCTAAAATGGTTAAATATTGGCAGTTATAAGTAACTGAAAACAAGGTCTTCATAGTGGAAAGTGCTGGGCAACATTGTAATAGCTGGAACTACCAGCACTGCCTATAATATACTGTGTGTTTTATACTGATGTTTTGCAATTTGTGACAGAGTCATTTACTCAGCACCTTTATTTCTGTATTCATTTAAGATTTCTTCATTATCCATGCAGTATTGAGGAGACAGCAACTACTATTTTAGATCCAGGTTTGCTTTAAAAATACATAGGCACTATGGAGGACACAGGAGCAATCCTACTTTACTTTCCATGGCAGGATAGAGAATGTGTGTGTATGTGGGGGGGAGGTAGTGGTTCATAGCAGGTGATCAGAGAAGGAGCACAGCTGTATGCATCTGTAGCCTAGACAAATTTCTATGGTGTATGCAAACTCCTGACTTTTCCCTTGTGCACCCCCACTTTGTACCCTGGAGCGTAAGGACAATATGTGGATGTGGTATGAATTGGATGCAAGGATGGCACCAGGGAGACCACTTTACCCCCAGAATCCAGCCACAACAGCCATTTGGAGCAAAAATAATGACTCTTGTGACTGAACAAGAGTAACCAGAGCTAAGTACCTGGGACAGCTGGTGGTTAGCCTTCTGCCAGACACAGCTCTCTATTTTTGGTCAGTACAGGATTTGGCCTTTAAGTGGAGCTCACACAGCTAAAATCATTAATAATTTGCTAGCCAGAACATAAACCAGCCAGACTCATAAACTGCACCTACTTTCAAATGCTCTTTGGTTTCTTATCCTAGTTAACCATAACTTACACATGAACACAGCTACTGTTAAACTCCAGAAGGTGGCAGCAAATGCTCTTTCCTCTGGGAAATGTGCTATGTCCACTCCTCTGTTTAATTGAAAATAGGGATTTCTAGGAGCCAAAAGAATCTTCAGTCCCTTGCATATTACAGATAAAACTTTATTGTGTTTTTACAATCAGATTTGATGTGAAAATTATGGGACAAACTAAAGCAACCATTTTCCCTTGCTTAAATTAAACAGAAGTATACTGAGCTAACTCAGTATCTAACTTACCTAGGGTTAGCAGTAGAGCTGTGCAAAGAAAAGGAATTCCATTTTGCAGAGGATTTTGATATTTTGAAAATTGGTTTCCTTTGGATTTGGAATGAAAACCAAAAATTTTGAAATTCTTTATAAATGGGAATGCCCTGCCTCCATTGCAGTCTGTCTAGTGAGTTTCTCTAGAAACATGGACCCTGGAAACCTTGGTTCAGGGGCAGTCATAGGACTAGATTCACAAAAGGACTTAGATACCTAGCTGCTTTTTTAGGTTCCTAAATCTAGCAATAGGGTGTAGTTAACATTGACAAAACCACAAAACTGCCACCTAACCCTATGAGCAGTCAGTTTCCACTGGTGAGCTTGACCAAGCTTCCTAAATCCTGATGCCACTGACAGGGGTGGCTCTAGGTATTTTGCTGCCTCAAACACGGCAGGCAGGCTGCCTTCAGCAGCAGCCTGTGGGAGGTCCATCAAAGACGCAGGACCAGTGGACCCTCCGGAGGCTGCCGCCGAAGGCAACCTGCCTGCTGCCCTCGTGGCAAGCAGCAGAGCACCCCCCGCGGCTTGCCGCCCCAAGCACACGCTTGGTGTGCTGGTGCCTGGAGCCGCCCCTGGCCACTGAGCTGCTTGGCATCCTAGGTCATGCCTCACCGCCAGTGGGATTCTCCAACCAGACAATTGCATGCCTATCTTGCCTGCAGGGCCCAATCCAGTAGGCATGCTCTGAGTACACCTAACAAACAAAACAAAGGACAGTCGGGGCAAGCACGTGCACCCCATATTATAGCAAACAGCCCACTTGTTAAGGACATTCTGCCTTATTTGGAGGAGGGCCTTGAACCCAGGTCTCCCAAGAGAGCTTCCTAAACATCTAGGCTATGGGGTATTCTGGGATAGGGCTCTCTCAGTCTCTTCTGTTGAAGTGGTTCCACTTTTTATAAATAATTAACTCTCCATCAAAGCAGGGATTTGACCCTGACTCTCCCCCATCTCAGCTGAATGCCCTAACCACTGGGCTATTGGGTCAATCTCTTGCTTTTTCCTCTGTCTCTGGCCCAATGAATATTTAATTATTTATATAACTTGGAATAACTTCAGCAGGAGACATAACTGGGAGCGTGGGGGTGGGTAAGAGCACTTTCCTGACATGTGGGAGAACCTGGATTCAAGTCTCCCACATCCCAGGACAGTGCTAAGCACTGAGCTATTAGCTATAATGGGTGGGGATCTCCCTTGCTCTCTCTGATTCTTCAGGAAAAAGGGCTGATCTGTCTTAGGTGCCTGACTCCAGGAGAGGGTTTATGGGTGAGAATCCCAAGTGGAGATAGACTCCTCCCTACCTGGCTTGCTGGCTTCTGAGAATCCCTTACTTAGGCAACTTGTTCTCCCTTTACACTAAAATGGGAACTCAGATGCCTAATTCATACCTAATAAATAATGCTTAGCTCCATATTATAGTGTTTCCTAATTACTTATGTATCTATTTCACAAAATCATATAGACAGACACATTTTCTATGTACACACATGCACAATTGTGTGTGCATTGATTCACATCTATCTACCTAATTCAGTAAATTACTTTTGGGAATAATGCTACATTTGCTTTAGTGTATATGAATATACACTTCAAATATATTAAAGATACATATATGGTAAAATAAATGTTTGCTTTATTGAACACTTTATAAATACTTTGCATTTTTAAAAACGTTAATGTAACAAGCCTTTCAGCTGTTCTCATGTTTGTTGGAGAAGCCAACTGCAGCTATAAAAATTCCCTAAGATTCTGGCAGACAACTTGTTTGTCTTTCATCCTCTTTTTATCTAAAAACTCTTGCCTCCATTCAGTAAGTATTCTAGGGCAGTGGTATTCTTTCCTGAAGAGCTTCAAACAGAGTAATGGGAAAGCACAGACTAATCACAGAGTAGCATTTTGACTTGTCATGATGTTGCAACATCACACACAACATATTGGGTTTGTTTAGTTTGGAAAAGAGAAGACGAAAGGGGACATGATAGCAGTTTTCAGGTATCTAAAAGGGTGTCATAAGGAAGAGGGAGAAAATTTGTTCATCTTAGCCTCTAAGGATAGAACAAGAAGCAATGGGCTTAAACTGCAGCAAGGGGGTTTAGGTTGGACGTTAGGAAAAAGTTCCTAACTGTCAGGGTGGTTGGACACTGGAATAGATTGCTTAGAGAGGTTGTGGAATCTCTGTCTCTGGAGATGTTTAAGAGTAGGTTAGATAAATGTCAATCAGGGATGGTCTAGACCAGGGGTAGGCAACCTATGGCACGTGTGCCGAAGGCGGCACGCGAGCTGATTTTCAGTGGCATTCACACTGCCTGGGTCCTAGCCACCGGTCCGGGGGGCTCTACATTTTAATTTAATTTTCAATGAAGCTTCTTAAACATTTTTAAAACCTTATTTAGTTTACATACAACACTAGTTTAGTTATGTATTATAGACTTAAAGCAAGAGACCTTCTAAAAAATGTTAACGTATTACTGGCACGCAAAACCTTAAATTAGAGTGAATAAATGAAGACTCGGCACATCACTTCTAAAAGGTTGCTGACCCCTGGTCTAGACAGTATTTGGTCCTGCCAGGGGCAGGGGACTGGACTTGATGACCTCTCAAGGTCCATTCCAGTCCTAGAGTCTATGAACATCTTCATGTGATGAAAGAATATCATAATGAAAACATTGCAACAGGATGTCCCCAAGGTATTGTGATTATTTTGTAGCTTTCTGCTGCTTCATTTGATGCCATATCTCTTCTCTTTCCATGCTTCCTTTCTGGCTGGTGGGAGGGAAGGGAAAAAGGGAGTTTTTCTCTCTCTCCCTTCTTCTAAATTTATGTATTTAATGCTTCAAGGAGAGGAAGAGATTGCTAATTCCTCTTTGTTTGCCTGTCACTTTCCCCCCTGCTTCATGTGTGATCTGTGTTTTGTATATTCTACTTAAGGCCAGCTACATTCCAAGCCATGACACAATAAAAACTGCTTGATGGACCTTGAAGAATAGAATATGGATTGAGAACAAGAGGTTGAGTATCACTGTGCCCAGTTAACACTGTCTGGTAAATGAATTGTGAGTGAATTCTAGTGACTAGAGATTGGCCTGAGCCATGAGTTCCTGTGGTTAAGGCCAGACTTCTGAATAGCCTATTACTGATAGGAGTCAGTCATGCATTTAAAATGTTTAGGTACAGTGTTTTGGTTCAGGCCCATCTCTACTAGTGACAAAGTAGTAATTTTAATGACAACAATATAAAATTAATGTGTCATCTCCCAGTCTTCACTTGTGAAAAAATAGGAGATAGGCTTGTGTTTTTAGCATAAATTACATGTTCCTGAAAATCCTTAATGGTCTGTTTTCTGAAGTGTGTAAGCAGATGGAACACCTTTCTGCAATGAAGCCTAGGGAGTATTCAATTCCAGAACAGTGTGGAAGCAGACAAAATAGATCTATTCTTACTAAAAAAAACTGAGAGACTGCAAAATTATTACCTGAGTTTACACACACACACACACACATACACACACACACGTGCAAGTTGCTAGTGGATAATGGTCTTCATTACAACAGCCACCACCATAGTTGGCACCAATTGGAAGACTTGTTGGAAGTCGCAGCTGGGAGGCCCAGGACTAAGTGGGTATGTGAACCTGAGGTAAGGATTGAGGCATATTGGCAGGGCGCAGTGGATAATCTTGTACTGTTACTGCCTGTACTGTATTATTTCTATGGCTAAAGAGAGGAATTCAAGGCCTGATTCTACTGTTACACCCGTGAAAATTGAATCAATGGGGTTATATGCGTATAAAGTTCACATGACAGAGAAGAATCAGGCCCTCAGCACCTTGTCAGCTCAGCAAACAATATATTCATTTAAAACTCCATAGTAAAACAAAGTTGAAAACTTTTAGAAAGAGACTTTTTTCCTTCCCTAGTACAGTAGTGACAGTAGCATCAAACACCCCCCTCACCCCAACCAAGACAAATGGAAAAATCCTCATTGACTTCAATGCGTTTCTGACTTGGCCCCAAGAAGAAAATAACTATTTCATTTTGTTTTATGGTTCTTTCCATAAAACTGAAAAAACTTGCATGAATACTATTGCACGTCCTGTCCATGAAGTTAAATTTCTTATCAGAGACATGAAGCATAAAGATAAAATACTGTATGGCATAATATCGACTTAGTACAGTATAGCTAATACAACTTTAGACTCTAACCCTGTAAAGACCTAGGCACATGTTTAACTTTACAGAATGTGAGTAGTCCCATTGAATTCAATACTTAATTGAATTCAATGGGACTACTCACTGTGCATGAAATTAAGCATGTTTATAAGTCTTTTCATGGACCCTAGAGCCAAGCTGCGTTCTGCTACATCAGTGAAAATGTACAGTATCTCCACTGAAATCATTGGAGGTACTAGGAGTAACAGCCTCAGGAATTTCTGTGTAATTATTCATTACACCTTTATGAATAGCTAAACCAATCACTGCATGATACATTTAGTTCAGATAACAATGTACACCAAAGTAGTAAAACAGGTTCTGCCATGTATTGTAAATTGTTGCCAGGACACAAATTAACTTCCTATTTAAATGTCTGTACATTTTGAATTATGATGAATTGCATTGGAGTTGACAATTTTCCTCTTAGCATCAAATCCTGAGATCCTGTCTCAGGTTTTACTCAATCCTTATTCAGTTTAGTTCAAATCTCACTGAAACTAGGCTTTGTTTAGATAAGGAGAGTAAAAACCATGTACTAACTTCATGCTTTGGCCTCTAGTATTTATTTTGCTAATTTAGGAGTCCAGCCTTACTAATTTATTTTTGGCCTGATTTCTCTCACAGTTACACCTATTTTATACAAACTGACTTCAATAGAGCTATTCCTGATTTGCATCACTATAAGAGAGCACACAATCAGGCCCATTAAATTTTAAAAAGCCCAAGAAATTAAAAAAAATTAGTAGCAAGAACAGAGGGAATGAAACAATTATTTTCTGTTTTTACTAGAAGGTGGCTGCTCTTTCTGTTCAGAAAAATCTCTGGTCCAAACAACTGAGGTATCCTGTAGTCAAAGATATTTTCCTCTTCTGGAATCAGATTGGCTCTCAAAGTTCTGCTCTACCTAACTTCAGCATAATCACCACCAATTTCTCTCTGAACACCATAGAGAACTCAGTCAGCAACTTCTGTCAGAGCCTCTCTCCGCAACAACTATAGGCACATTACTTGAGGATTGCAGTTAGTCCAAGACACAAGGTAATGCTGGTAATGCCTTCCTCTCCACTGGAGAACCAGACAGACAAATCCAAGGTTCAGGAGTGTGGTGAAGCGCGTTCTGACACAAGTACTCAACCTAGAAAGTGGCAGGATCATTTCTAACCTCCTAAGCTATGTCCCAAAATTGTTGAATTCCTTAAGCCTATCACCAAGAAGGGCAAATTTGTTCTTGCTTACTTCAGCTTCTTTCCAAAGAATACGTCCTGGAAAAAAAATCCTTCCCCTTAGGATCCAGAAAGGCATCTTTCATTTAAAATGATATAAACTTAAATGGAAGTGACCCTAGGGGGAAAATAACCTTGGCTCCTCCTCCAAGGAATGAGAGGTTACTTCATCCTTCTCCTGAGTAGATGAAGAGGAATGCCATTCTCACATACATTTGAATCTTGAGGAGCCAAATGACTTCATCAGGAAGTTGTCTAAACGTAAGTAATTAATAATGTTGGCTCAGGGAAGGTATGAAGAATTCAAGCAGCCCAAGAAACCCAAACTGGCCTGAATATGCTACTAGAACTACATTATGTGTGTGTGAATCAGCTAGAGTTGGCAAACTCGTTGTGTTGTGTTTAGTCATGTGACAGTTATTCTGGGTTTGATCCTGGACTGGGAATTTCCTTCTCTATGAGGTGAAGTGATTTGTCTCTCACCATCATGAGAGAATTAATCATTGAATAGTCTCAGTAATGCAGATCATGTACCTGGGATCCAGGATAAAACTCTCAAAAGATTTCTGGTATTGCATTGGGACGAATATTCCAGATGATGGATTCCCCAGTGAGAACCAATCATGAACCTTTTCATCTCACAGGAGATTCACTGGGTGATTCCTTACTCCAGTAGATACAAGGACAGAAAAGCTTATATAGTTGATATGTTCTCCCTTTCAGGGTTAAGGATGACATTACCTGCATTCCTCCTACCCTGTCATTTTATCCACCAAAGTCTCACAAAAGGTATAGAGGGGAAAAAAGAAAACAATCTTAGTATCACTAACTTTGCAAAGAATGATCAGACGTATTATTTTTGAGGCACAATGGATAAACCCATCCTTTTGTCCCATTTACTGATCTGGACCTCTTCCCCCAATGTCTAATATTACTCCCAAATCCATCCACAGACAGAAACTCTTCGAAAAGGCTTGTCTTCTGAAGGGCAGAACTGCAGGATTGCAAGACAATATGATTAATATGCTCATTTATGAGCAAAATCCTCCATGTCCAAGGCATATTAAATTACTTGGAATATTTTTTCAGATGGTGCAAGCCAAAGGATGTCATTCCATCCTAGTTCTTAGTAGCATAGAGTCTCCTTTTTCTGCAACAACTCTTAAAAAGATAATTTATGCTTTGGGAGCCATTAGAGGGCCTGTGGTTGTAATGAATTTTGGTTACTACTCCTTGATCACCAAGTTCTTCTTAGTTATGAACAAATTAAGTCCTTGAGATGGTAAAGCATTATTTTTCTGGGACCTGAATCTGGTTGTCAAAGCCATGTGCTATTCTCCTTTTGAGCTCCTATCTACAATATCCCTAGAAATTCTCTTCTACAAGGTTACTTTCAGCTGTCTTCTATCACTTCCCCTTCCTCACCCTATACCATGATAAAGTTGTCCTCAGAAGGGTTTCCAGTCTCCTAACTGAGGTAATGTTTGATTTTCCAACAACAATTTTTACTTCCTAGTCTGATACTCCCCCTCTTAAATAAAGAAAAGAAAAGAAAGAAAAAGTACCCTAATCCAAACATGCTCTAGGCCATTAAATTTTATCTACTCTGCATTTTTGAAGGCCTCATCTTCATGTCATGGAATGGGGACACTTGATAGGCCAATGAAATACATTTCATAATCCATCTAACAATTTCTATTGGATAGGATTTTTATTTTTATTTATACTTAAGATTAAGTCCCACTCTACTACGGCTGGACAGAACGAGAAGATACCTCTGCAGTCAAAACCACCACAGCAGCAACTTGGAAGTCTCTAGAGACCTTCTCCAAACATGACAGACAAGCATAGCATCTTCAGCTGATGCTGCTTTTGGATGTCAGATCCTTATGACAGTTGTTCTCTAAAGAGTACACTTCCCATCCCCCACTTATCTCTGGGATCCTACATGGTCTGATGGACTTAGAACTCTTCTGTCTAAACTGGAAGCTCCATTGAACAGAAAGGGAAATTTTCCTTACCTATGAAAAGGTTTTCCATTCAGCAGAGACAACTATCTGGAACCCTCTGATGACCTGCTAATTCAGATGGGAACTTCCTCCGCCACTTTTACAATCTTATCTTGTAAACAGTGTCACTGTTCAGGTTATCAGAGTAATTTATTTAATAGAAATTGTGTCTAAGATTGCACAGAATTCTTTATAAGTTCACAACCTTTTAACCTTTCTTTTCTTGCCAAATGGTTAAATGAAGCATATGAACTTTACTTGCCAAGAAAGAGATTGACTGTGCTGCCAACTGAAGAGAGCATTTGTAGTAGCTAGAAGAGGGGGAAAAAATCCTTAATTCTGATTGGAGGACACACATGGGCCAATCTTTGGCCATAGAGAACACCCTTCTGCCTGGATTGTGATCGCTACTGAACAGAAAACCGTTTACAGGCACTACCCTTTCACGATATGAAGATCTGGAAGAACTCCAACCCACTGTTAATGGTATGATCATTTCATCCATAGGCAAAATAATATATTCCCCTGTGCCTTTGTAGGGTAAGAGAATAATTTTTCCTTTTCTATGTAAAGTGTACATTTCAAGTGCTGAGCTGAGCCCTATCCACGTAAAAGTCAGTTTGTTTGGTGACTCATACATCAGTGTGCACCTTTATAGGTTAAACATTAATTGAACTCAAGTGTACAAAGTACAGTTCTTTTCTCGGGATGGAAATTTGCCATTTGTTGGCAGCGGTTAATATGTGGGGGATATTTCTTTCTGATGTTGGGAAGAGCTAGCTCAAATGAGCAAGGAGGAGGATTGTCTTGTAAAACAAGTGGAGTCTGCCAAAAACTTACTATGAAACATTGGGTATGTCACTGATGGCCTGTTTTAATAGGTACTGACTGACCAAACCTATTATAATCAATAAAAGCTGCAGATGCTCAGGAACTTTGAAAATTGAGCCATTCATTTCTCCCTGTCTCAGTTTCCACATCTCTGAAATGGGGCTAATAATATGTACCTCAAAGTGGTGTATGAGATATACGTCATTAAATTTTGCTAAGTGCATAGAGATCCTCTGATGGAAGGGCCTAGAAAAAAAGTGAAGTACTGTATGACATGAACAATATTGAATATTAAACAAAATCATTAATGGATAAATCTTCACTTTACACAATTCAGGCTCCTGTTGACTTCAGTAGGCTTAGTTTTGATTAATCTCATGGTCTTTGAATGTTATATAGAAAAGGTAATTCAGGCCACTGTTTTCAGAATAGAGACTTAGCAAAGCCCTTGGCCACTTAGAGCCAGATCCTCAAAGGCATTTAGGATCCTAATTCCCATTGAAATCAATGGGAGTTATGCTTCTAAATACCTTTGAGGATCTGGACCTTAATGCCTGATTTCAAATAAAGTATGGGAATTAAAGGCTGTTTCCAGACTTCAGGCTATGAATCAGAGGTCATAGTCAGTTAAGTAGTCTCTGTCCATATTGTTCTTCCTAATTTAGGAACCATGTGATTTGTCTGATGCAGAGTGCACATTTGGCATGTGTGCAAAAATGAGGTACTTGTACTGTATATTGCTGAATGAAGACTGCTGAGGAAAAAACCCTTCTCATGAACAGAGTATTTTGTTTGAAAGTGCTGCATAACTAAGAAGATTAGGATTTGTGGAATATGAATGGATTTCTCCTAAAAATGGGTCAGAGTGTTCTGAAATTTTTAGGGCACTGTCATTTAAAAGGAGCAAGGTTAAGTAATGTCCTATAATGGTATTAGGCAAATTATTGCATCAGCATTTTTAGTTATTTCATTCATTTTTGTTCCCTTTCCACCCATGATAAATTTCAGTGGAAAAGAGCTCCTTAATAAGGGATGGATAAAATACACTCTGGCTAGATCTATTGGACAGAGCCAATTACCAAATAAGTAAATTTATGCCTGCATTCTGTAGATGTAGTGAGACTGGTAAGAGAGTTTCCCTCCCATCTCTCTTTTCACCTATTAGCAGGTCAGAGAAGGTGGAAGGAAGCTTTCGGTGTTGCTATCCATACTGTACCTGTTCAGTAGTAGAAAATTCCTTCAGTTTGTCAATCTCGTGTCTCTCCCAAACACTTGAATTCTCTTTCTGTTTTTTACACACACACACACACACACACACACACACACACACACACACACACACACACACACACACACACACACACACACACACAGTAACTACATGAAGGGTGACATGTTCCTAGAGATCTGTTGTTCCTCATACTGCCGGCAAGTTCTTGTACTCTCTCATATACAGGGGCGGCTCTAGGTATTTTGCTGCCCCAAGCATGGCAGGCAGGCTGCCTTTGGCGGCATGCCTGCGGGAGGTCCCCGGTCCTGCGGATTCGGCGGCACGCCTGTGGGAGGTCCACCAAAGCCACGGGACCAGTGGACCCTCTGCAGGCATGCCGCTGAAGGCAGCCTGCCTGCCGCTCTCGCGGTGACCGGCAAAGCACCCCCCGTGGCTTGCCGCCCCAGGCACACGCTTGGTGTGCTGGTGCCTGGAGCCGCCCCTGCTCATATAGTAACACGCTAAACAATAATTCGCTTCAGTTTGGAAATGAAGGGAAAGGGCTTCTGTCATTGATATTCAATTATTGTGGTTATATTTGAGGTTTTGTTGTTCCTAGGAAAGAGGCAGTGGCTGCTCATTATCAGTTCCTGTGAGGCCTTCTTCACTCACCTTTCGAGCCAAGTCCCCTGCTTCACCTGCGATGTCCCAACCGGGCCCCGGTTACTTCAGCAAACCAGCAGCAGCAGCAGCCGCCGCCAAGCCTGTCAAGAGATTGAGTCCCTGGGAAGCAGCAGCCAAGTCCCCTCTTGGCCTAGTGGATGATGCTTTCGGCCCCCAAAACATTCAAGAATCCATTGTTGCTAATGTAGTATCAGCTGCTCGCAGAAAAACACTCCCTGAGCCACCAGATGATTGGAAACAAAGGGTTTCCTGTGGGTCTCCATCCCCAGGTGTTCATGCTAACCTTGCGTCATTTGGAAGGATGCAGTCTGGTATCACATCCCCACCAAAGAGCAGCATGTCAGCCCCGAGCTCCACTTTTCATTGTGGCTCTCGGCTTCAATATGCCTATTATGGTCAGCGTTCCCGAACAGATCCTGACATGATGTCCATGGATTCCAGATCCGACTACTGCCTGTCAATGGCCAATTCAAACTACAATCCACATCCAAGGGGATGGAGGCGTCAAACATGAAAGACAGAAGAACCTGGCATATTTCCCTCCTGACAGCTTCACCGGTCTTATATCCCAGTTGGAGGAGTAAAGTGACCTGTCTGAATAGCTTCTTGCTGGCTGACAGTTTCTAAACTGAAAGAATGAGGAAGTTTTGTAGAATGGTGCAGTTTTCATGATATTTCAGAGCTTTCAGTTCTAGACTAAACTCAATTTTATTCCCAGGCTACAGTTTTGTTTTGTTTTGTTTTTTAAAAAGGTCAGATTTGTTTAGGTGGGATAATCAATGTGTTTATTACAAAGCACATATAGAAAAAGCTTTAATTGGACAGTACAAAAACATTTACAGATGAGTTAATGAAATATACAAAGAATGAAATAAATCTTTTTAAAATGAATTTTTCTGGTGGGGTCTGTAGGATTTTGGGGTATATTTGATATCTGAATTTTAGGACACAGACATAGCCAGACCAGAGAGGGTTATTTTTCCAATGGAATTCCAAACTTTGGAAAGGTTTACTCAGCATATTGATCATATAATTTCTCTGTAGCATTTTTTAAAAAAGGGATTCTAGAAAAGTAAATCTTATTGTTTTACTATGATAAACATACAATACTTCTATAGTCATTTTACCTGAAGCTCTGGTACACATTAGCATATGTTAATATCATGTAATCATGCAGTTCAGAGGGATTTCAACGAAGTTTGGGGTGTAACTCTCCATTGTAAGTTTTGGCTGTTGTAATTACCCACCCTAGTTTGAAAACAGCAGGAAAGAAAGGGACGTTATGATGAACTACTGACATGATACTTGGATAACAAAATGAATTGGAGAAGTATTTAATATAGTTAGGTTACATTTAAATTGGGTTGCAAGTGACTGTTGTAATAAACAATCAAACAAATACATGTCAGTCTTGTAGGGGTGTTGGATGACAACTACATTTATTTCTTTGTGAAATGTTTAACTTGCTGAACATTTAGTGCAGCAGATTCTGCTATTAGTAGTTGAATACTTGAAAGGCTTTTGATTTGTAGTCTCATTTTGGAAGACCAAAATAGGTTATATAATAAGGACAATTCTTGTTACGTGCAGGAGGTATGTGGAATATGGTTTATGATAAGTGTTACATGGTCTGAGTCTAGTTAAGGCAATGCTAAGGAGAACTAAGGAGAGTGCTTAAAGGGTTAAATATGTCTTGATGGAGTTGGAGAGATGGTAAATAATTTTGTTACTGCTGGTACATCTCTTACATTTACAATTCATTTAGTTAATAGCAACATACGTGGCTAAGCCATATACTACAAGCTCACTGGGTAGTTTAGATAGTGTTAGGTGTTCAATGAATGCCCAGTTTTACAGAGTGCACTGCACCATCCTCAGTTGTTGGATATTTTTAAAATATCTATCAAGCATGGCCACTTGAAAAATATTGCTGAAATATAGTTGAATATCTGTGCTTAAACCATAATATAAGTGTAAGCAGAACAATTTGAAAAGAAAATTAAAATTCACATGCATAATAAGAAAGCCTACACAGAAACCAGGTTATAAACCAATGTAATTTTTTTCCACAAGAGGCTGACTTCTTATCTAGTTTCTGTTTTGAGTTGTATCCTTTATGTTGTTATACTAGGAACAGAATTAAGCAATGTTCAGAAAATAATAATTTGGCCAAAGGCAACTTTAGGGGAAAAAAGCATTTCACTTCTCAGAATCTGGAAAATAGCTTTGTATTTCCTTTGAAAATAATATAATGCATCCTGATGAAGTGTGGAAATAAGTCGTTATAAATAAAACACTCACACCTAAAAGATTTCCAAAAATACCCATATTTTAAAACGTTACAAATATTATGTTGTTATGCCCAGTGCTGCAAATATTTACTGTAAACTCACTTGCTGTAAACTTACTCATGTGCCTAAGTGTTTGCAGGATCAAACCCTAAAAATGTAACAATCTCTATATATAAGACCCAGAATACTTCCAGATGGATGTTATGATGTAGGTTAGACGAATACCTGCAATCATTTATGTTAACTTTTCATCACTATACTTTTACACTTAAACTGATTAATCTCGCACTAAAGTTAGTAGAAAGACTCCCATTGACTCAAGCAGGAGCTGGATCAGGTGTTTAGTAGGACCAATTCTGTGGCCATTTGGAATTTCAAAGCGCTGCCCCGGCAGCGCTTTGAAGTATGAGTGTAGTCAGAGCGGCAGCGCTGGGAGAGAGCTCTCCCAGCGCTGCATGTAAACCACATCCCTTACGGGTGTAGCATGCAGCGCTGGGAGCGGCTGCTGCCCTGATTACACTGACGCTTTACAGCGCTGTATCTTGCAGCGCTCAGGGGGTGTTTTGTCACACCCCAGGTGCAGCGCTGTAAAGTGTGAGTGTAGCCAAGGCTGTGTGTTACCATAGCTGTTTCTTTGGCTGCTTTAAACTACGTCAACTCCACCTAAATGAAACCTCTAGGGGATAGCCATAAGCATTAGGATTTTAAAGGGCAGGGGGTGGGGGAGGAGGAAGAGACCAGTTTGTAAATATACCAAGTCTAAAGAGAACATAGATCTATCACTGTTATACGGACAAATTGGAATGCTCTTTTCCAGAGGATAACTGAGCTTCACACACTGCTCTTATTCATTTCAATGGAATTTTTGTCATTAACTTCAATAGGCTCAGTATCAGGCCTTAGATACTATTACAGTGCATACAAAGCTTTCTGAAGCATCACTCTGCACCTTTCATTCTTCTTTCTCTCCCTCATCCCATCTCTGGCAAAAATATTTTGTAGTCAAAATCATGTGATTGTGTTGTGTATCAGCTCTGAATATTCACTTAATAAAATGTAAGAAACACTTTGTTTGTGAATGCACAGATCTACTCAGTTAATGTGAGGAAAATAGCCCTCCCACCGCCCCCAACATCTTAGATGTCTATTATTTAGATTAGAACTGACTTCTAAACTTCAGAGTGTCTTTGTTAATATGCAAATAATTTGAATATGCAAATGTAACCAAGAGTTTAGTTTCTGTAGTTATACTAGAATATAGATGTTCACATTTTCTTATTCATAATTAGTTTTCATTTTAGTTAGCTGTATTGCAATTAAATATCTATTCACATGACATTTTTGCATTGTAGGAAAAGTCTATGCTATCCTTATAAATGGATTTTCACTTCTACATACTGTTTGTTCACTGCAAAGGACACTTTATTTGAAGAGAGCATGCCAGAGATGTAAATTGTATCATTTAATAAAGTAATTTCACCAATCAGATGAAAGGCAATGTTGCTTTCTCCCTATTCATGTTTGTTTGGGTTCAGATTATTTCAAAACTAAGTTTAATCGCTCATTCTGCACCATTTTTAGAATCACTCAATTTACCAGTCTGCAACCCCACAGCTGGTCTGAGCTTCTAGAAACTTAAATCATTATCAAATCAATGGCAACATGTCAAAGTTAGTAGAATTTCATCCTCACACTAAGTGGAGAAAACAAACACATGTAAAATGACTCTCAGAGCAGTTTGCAACATTTTAATTCTTTCCCTCTCAGCATGGATCCCCTTTGAAGCTTGACACGGACATCTGCCTTCCTCCAGAATTATTTGTCTATCACCATTGCATGTAAACACCTGTTAGTTACTATGGGGTTCTTCAGAAGAGCTGGATTATTGGGGTTTTATTTTTTTTAAAGGGAAAGTTGCTGTTTTTACAATCTGTCCTTCTGTAGCTATTTCTTTTGAACTCACTGCTAACTGTCACACATCCCAGGTCAGTAACTACTCACCAATGTGAAGGAAGTGTTTACAGTCTGGCCCATAAAAAGCCAAATCCTGCTTCCTCCATTTATGTGACTAGTCCCAATGAAGTCAATACCATCTTTTACATTATTGAGGCAGGCAGGATTTGGCTGAAATATAAAGGATAAGAAAAGCGAGCATGTAGCTAAAATTTGGAAACCAGCAAAAATTGACGATAACGCTTTGTAAGTCTTTGGTATAATTAAGCATTTAAATATGAAGGGGAAGCTGTAATTATTCTATTCAGATATATATATAAAAATAATACACACACACACACACACACACACACCCTAGCCCGATAGAACACGATCCGATATAACACGAATTTGGATATAACACAGTAAAGCAGTGCTCCGGGGGTGGCGGGGAGCAGGACTGTGGACTCCGGCAGATCAAAGCAAGTTCGGTATAACGTGGTTTCACCTATAACGCGGTAAGATTTTTTGGCTCCTGAGGACAGCGTTATATCGGGGTAAAAGGTGTGTGTTATACATATATATGTATTAATTCTAAGGTGCTTAAGTATGTTATAAATAAACAAACTAGTTGAGTGAAATGAATGTTCAGTATAATGAACAAATACTTGGAGCAAAGAGAAAAGTCACATGAGTTTAGCTATTATCAGAGCTGTTATTTTGCTCAAGATGAAAGTTATCAGCTGTTTGTTATTTCATGATAAACTCATTTAGAACACCTTAAGCCCATGTAGAGATGCACTTAAACTGCAAAGTCCAGATCTAGATTTGGTCTCAAACTCACCTAAATTCCACCCCTGCTCAGACAAAGTTCCTCCTGGCCTCCCTGACAGTGGAGGGGGAGGAGAGCCTCTTAGTCTCTGGTAGCTCCTCTGGGTGTAGTGGCAGCATGCCCAAATCAGGCCGGGTCTCTTCCCCCAAACCTCTGGGGCCCAAAAGATCTCCCTCCTGGCATTTTGTCAGTCTGCACCGTCCGACTTACCAGTAGTGCACTTGCTCCCCACAGCTCCTATTGCGCATGCCTATCTTACTGGAGGGAAGGCTTTTAATGTTCTGGCAGGCCCTTGATTGCCCCAGGTGTCCTAATTAACCTGGAGTAACCCCTGTTCAATTACCAGGGGAAAGGGGACCTGCTTATCCTGGGGCTGTAACTATCATTATAGAATCTACTTTATTATATATATATATATATATATCACTCTCCTAAACCTCCAGCGTTCAGCTGGCCATGTTCTCGGACTACCATTTGGTGGCTGTGATGGCCCCTCTTACTCCAGAGAGGCCGGGGCTGGCCTACTAGCATTTTAACAATAGCCTCTTGGAGGATGTGGGCTTTGTGGTGTCCTTCCGAGAGTTTTGACTGGCTGGCGAGGGCAAAGGTGTGCTTTTCCCTCAGTGCAGCAGTGGTGGGAGCTGGGGAAGGTTTGCACCTGGCTCTTCTGGCGAAGCTACACCCTGGGGGTCAGCCGGCGGAGGGATGTTGTGATAAAGCAATTGGAGTGGTAGGTCTTAGAGTTGGAGAGGCGTCTGGCTGCCAGCCCTGGGGATCCATCCCTTTGCAGAGCGGGCCAGGAGAAGCAGAAGGAGCTCTGGACCCTTGATGACCTTCAGGCCCAGGGTGCCTTTCTTTGATCCTGCATCCGAGATGGATCATGGCTCCCGTTTTTTCTATGCCCTGGAGAAAAGGACGGGGGCTAAAAAGCACATCACTTGCATTTTAGCAGAAGATGGTGCCCTCCTCATGGATCCAGTAGAGATGCATGAGAGGGCCAGGGCCTTCTACACTGGCCTTTTCTCCCCGGATCTGACAAACACCACTGCCTATGGAGCACTTTGGGACAAACTCCCAATGGTCAGTGTAGGTGACTGGGACCAGCTAGAGCTGCCTCTCACTCTGGCTGAGTTCTCAGAAGCCCTCTGTTTCATGCCTACCAATAAATCCCTGGGCCTGGACAGGCTGACCGTAGAGTTCTACTATGTATTCTGGAATGCCCTTGGCTCAGACCTTGTCACCATCTGGGCCATCCTTGGGGAGCAGGGTCCTCCCTCTGTCATGCAGGCAAGCAGTGCTCAGCTTGCTAACCAAGAAGGAGGGCCTCTGCAATCTTTGGAATTGGCATCCCGTCTCGCTTCTCAGCATGGACTATAAAGTCGTGGCAAAGGCCATCTTGCTGCGGCTGGGGTCTGTGCTGGCAGACGTGATCCATCCAGACCAGACCTACACTATCCCAGGCTGTACCATCTTTGATAACCTTTACTAGGTCCAGGATTGTCTTTAGCTAGGGTGTAGGGATGGTCTATCGTTCGCCCTCCTATCTCTAGATCAGGAGAAGGCATTCGACTGGATGGACCATGGGCACTCTGTGGGCGGTCAGCTTCAGATCCAGTTTGTGGGTTTTCTCCAGGTGCTGTATGCCTCTGCCGAGTGTCAGGTCAGGCTCAACTGGACCCTGTCCGAACCAGTCAGCTTTGGGCACGGGGTGCATCAGGGGTGTCCACTGTCAGGCCAGCTGTATACTCTGGCTATTGAGCCCTTCCTCTGTCTCCTCCGTAGGAGGTTGACAGGGATGGTGCTCCATGAGCTGGAGATGCAGCTGGTCCTGTCGGTGTATGCTGATGACATGCTACTCATGGTCCAGGACCTGGGTGATCTGGTCCAGGTGGAGGCCTGTCAAACCTACTTGGTGGCCTCCTCCACCCAGGTCAACTGGGTCAAGAGCTCTGGCCTGATGGTCAGGGACAGGGAGGTGAGAAAGCTCCCTCCCACTCTCACTTCAGACCATCCAGTGGAGCGCGGGCCCACTGCTCTATCTTGGCATTTGGCTCTCAGACATGCATCTGTCTCTGCCAGAGAACTAGCAAGGTTTAGAAGGCAGGGTGGCCGACTGGCCACGGAAGTGCTCAGGACTGCTCTGGTGCAACTGGTCCTGTCCATGTTCTAGCACCGACTCACTCTGTGCCTGGCCCCATGTTCCTGGCTGATCTCCAGAAGCTGGTCCTGGATTTTTTTGGCAAGGACCAAACTGGGTCTCTCTGGGGGCTGTACATCTCCACCTGGAGGAGTGGAGACAGGGCCTGCAGTGCTTATGCACTTGGGTCCATGTCTTCCACCTCCAGGCCCTGCAGAGACTCCTTATAGTGCAGGTAGCTCAGTGTGGAGCACGCTGGCACATGCCATCCTCCACCACCTCCGATGTGACCAGCAACTATTTTATCTCCATTCAAGAGATCTTCTGCAAGACCTCTCTGACCTGCTGGTCTTCTACCAGGACCTGCTCCAGACCTGGGGGCTGGTTTCAGTGACTAGATCCATGGTGGTCACTGAGGGGGTAGATCTCTTAGCTGACCCCCTGCTGCACAGTCTTCAGTTTCGTATGTAGGTGGCAGAGTCCCCCTTGATACCAGAGGCTGGTCCTGGCAAAAGCCACTAGGATCAGAGACCTCCTGGACTATGACCAAGGGGACTGGGTGGATCCCCTGGCGCTAGGTTGGCGCATGGGGCTTTCCATCCTTCGGATCCCCCGGTGCGTACTTCAGGAGGTAGAGACCTCCTTACTGCCCACTTCTTGAGGCTACCTCGAGTGGGTCCTACAAGAGGCGCTCCCCACCCACCCCTCACCCCAGGCCCTCCAGACCTTTTCATAGGGCCTCTGCCCTGTGAGCCCTCCCAGCCCGCTCCTCCTCATACCCCAAGCAGGCTGCATACTCTGCTGCCAGTTCATTTCTGAATGACAATGAGAGAACAACTGTATGCGCTCATGCTTCATTTCCCTATCCTCACATCTCACCCAGACACAAAGTGGCAGGACCTATTACCAGCTGTGGAGGTTGAGGAACCCTGGCGGGCCAGTTTGTATTCTATCCAGTTCCATGGCCTGCCAGAGATATCAGCTGGTGGCTCCTACATGAAGCCATGAGCATGGGCATGTCCTGGCGTGGTACATCCTTATCCCCGAAGACTGCCCTTTGTATGGTGTGAGGGAGACCCTGGCACACAAGTATTTTCAGCGCTTTGCAGCCCCTCTTCCAGCTCCTCCAGAACCTCTTATTTATGCACACCCTATTCGTGGCTCCATGAAGTCGAGGGGCCTTCTCATCAACTTCCTCCTAGCTATGGCCAAGGTGGCCACTTATAACACCAGGGAGAGGAGGTTGGCTGAGGGAGGGCTCTGCGACTGTGGGGTCTGTTTTCGTTCTTTTATCCGTTCACGTCTCTGGGCAGAGTTCCTCTGGGCCATGTCCGCTGGCTCCTTGGATACCTTTGAGGAGCAGTGGGAGCTGTCCAGGGTTCTCTGCTCAGTGTCCCTTCAGGTTCCCTAGTTTTCGCCCTTTGACCCTCATGCCTGTTCCTGTTTTTTTCCTTTGTTGTCCCCTGAATTTAGTTGAGTTCTGGGTTCGGTATTTCCTCCTCAGGCTTGGGAAGGGACTTTTAGCTGTGGGAAGGCTTATGCCTGTCCACTTTCCAGCACCCAATAGGATCACTCTCCTACAGCCATCTGGCCTGACCCCATCACAGTAGGTAGATTATAAGAAAGCATGCATTGTAAGGCAGTGGAGATGAACTTGTGTATAAGGACATTGGACCATAAGCATAAGTGAGCTGATCAGAAAAATTCCAATAAAATTTGTCTGAATTTGCCGGTTTATTGAGTTTGAAACATTTTGCTGAGACAGTTTGATTTCAGTGATGTTCTGACAATCAATGTCAGCATGAAAATAAATTACAAAAATCTTGAAATTGTCTGTCAAATGGAATTATTTCCTGCCCAGTTCAGACTGTAAGTGTCCATTCCCAGGACTTGGTAAGGGTTAGAGGGACTGTGTGAGTATTTGCCCACAGGCCTATAGCTCTTCTGGCTGATCAGTTGATCCCCACTGTGTAAAACATTTTACACACACACACATACACACACACACACACACACACACACACACAAAAATAATCCCTGACCCAAGCAGCTTAGGTGGATGCAGATAGATACAGAACACAAGGAAACAGAGATACTAGTCAGCATGATGGGCAGTAATCTCAGCATGCCAGCTCAGACTCATAGACTAAGGTCGGAAGGGACCATCGTGATCATCTAGTCTGACCTCTTGCACATTGCTGGCCACAGAACCTCACCCACTACTGACCTCTAGTTGAGTTACTGAAGTCCTCAAATCATGGTTTAAAAGACCACAAGTTACAGAGAATCCACCATTTACACTCGTTTAAACCTGAAACTGCCTCATGCTGCAGAGGAAGGCGAGAAACTCCTAGGGTCTCTGCCAATCTGACTTGAGGTCAGGAAGGAATTTCCCCCCAGATCTGATGATCAGTTACACTCAAAGCATTCAGGCAATACCTGGCAAACAATTCTCTGTAGAAACCCAGAACCCTCCTCATCTAGTGTCCCATACCCAGCAGTTGGGGATTTTTGCTACTGGCAGTTGCCAATGGGCCACATGCCACTGTAGGCATCATAGATCCCCTCCATAAACTCAAGCTCAGTCTTGAAGCCAGTTAGGTTTTTTGCCCCCACTGCTGCCCTTAGAAGGCTGGATTTGTGACATCGTCTCCCTTTAAACGTTTGAGAACTCCCTCACATCCCTAGTGCAAAGCCTCACATTTGTGTTAGTTTCAGTTTTGCTGCAAGAACAATAAAGGGTACCACAGCAGACAAGTTTTTCTATCAGCTGTGTCCATCTCCTTTTTTGCTGGTTCCAAATATAACACACCTCTTCCCTGACCTCTTGTAGGTCATTGGTCACTGGTGACACTAACCCAATCTGAAAAATCAGAAAATAAAATCAGAGAAAAATAAGTTACTTTCTTCCCACATCTATGCAACACGCACAACTGTTAATTCAATAGAATGGCTTTTTCAGGGAACAGATTGATCTTCAATAAGAACTTGATTCTGCAAGGAGTTGGGAGCACTTGAGGGGGTGTGCAACACCAGAACTGTTTAAATTCACTGACTAATTTCTTTGTTTGCAAATTATGTAATCTCTCCTCAGATTCTCCATCAGCCTTTTGTCACTTTGCCATATGTATTCATTTTAAAAACTTATTTATAGAATTCTTGTGGATTATTCAAGCTTTGAATTGTTGCTTAGCAGTAACTGGCCAGAGAAGTCACAGGGTGTTGTTTTTGTTCACTGATTGGATGAGTGCACAAATGCTTTTGGCACAGTTATTCAAGCTGGTGTATTTGCAATATTCAGTTTTCATGAACACACTCATGCCAACAAAATTCACACTACTCTAGTATTTGTGGAAAGAGATGAAAAAGCATGAGCACAGAAAAAGCAAATGTATTTTAAAAAAAGTAAATTCCTCTTCCCAAAAAGTAAGGTTTGCCCTATTCTTTGAAAGGTCCAAATCACAAAACAGCAAGACGAACATAAATTCTTAAATCTGATTCTGTCCAATAGAGGGCAGTGGTATGCAATGCACACAAGCCAATAGGTTACATATTCTTCCCAGATAAAGCTAGAGAGCATATGGAGTTCATAGGAGTGCTAGCCAGCAGCCAGATGCCAATCTGCAATGATCGATGTCTGCATACTTGTACAGACAGCACAATTACCAGCTAAACCACATAGATGCTGTAGTGGGAATAGAACTCAAGGCCTTCTGTTTCCAGAAAAACACAGCTTTACAGCTTGAGCTAAAGTAGAATAAATAGTAGGCATTTACACAGAGCTCTTTATATTTTCAAAGCACCATATAAACATTAGCTAATTATTTCTGACCTCAATTCTATGAGGTAGGTAGGTACTTCATAGAAGCTATGACACAGAAAGATCAAATGACTTGCTCAAGGCCATCCACAGTGAGTCAGTGGCAGAGATGTGATTAGCACTCAGGCATTCCTGGCACACACACATCTATGCACGATCAATTAGCTGCTAGTAGCGGTAGAGTTTTACACAACAACCAGGGCATTACACTCCTACAGATCTAAGAAAACCACAAGTCTTTGAAGTCACAATCCAAGCTATGATCCTGCACATGAAGCGAAATCCTTCTACCTCAGCTGTGGAAAGCATAAGAGCTTAGACCAGGTTATGATAATGGCCATATTTAAAAAAGGCTGAGAAGTGATTTAACTAAAAAGACAGTAAAATGCAAGTTTTATTTGTGTAAAATCTGCCCTTCTCCCATGGAAACATGCCCCATCCCCACATCATGTGGATTTTCACAATTACAATCCCACTATGCAAACTTCCATAGAATCTATAATAAATAAAAAAAAATTCTACCCAAATAATCAAAGTCTAAGAGTTTCTCCTTGCGTTCATGTACAAAATGTTCACTAGCCACAATCTCCTCAGCCATACACAAATACCAGTCCTTGATGGCTTGGACCAATGTATCTTGACTGCACAGGAGCAGTCCCTTCTTGCAAGGAAAAATACAGATTACAATTGCCCCTAAGTGTCTTAGTCATATCTAATTTAATAATAATTTTAAAATGTATAGCTCCTGCTGCCAAGAAGATAAACTGTATTGTTAAAAGTTACTGCCATTTACCCAGGTACCAGAAGAAGGCAATTGGCCACCCAAGTGAAAGAGTTTTAATTCAGTCATTTCTTCCATTAACATGGAGGGGAATAATAGACCTAATATGCAGTTTCTATAGAAGGCATAAGGATCTCTACCGCAATTCCCTGAATACCGCTGTAATTAGAAGTTAGGATTATTTTCAGCAATAACTTTCTACTTTATCAAAGGGGCTCGCTACCCCTGTTCCTAGATAGGTGGAATAATAAAGGAAGTCTCTCCCCAAACAGAATATTTTTATAAAGAAAAAATTAAGGTAGATCATTGCTGGCCTACTAGTGCTACCAATTCCTATTAAATATAAATGCTTCTAGCAAGAAGAGGCAAAAGGAGTGGGAAGACACACAACACACCCATTAATCATTAGTATTTCTTAAAAGTAACACAGAATTCTACAGCCAGAGCTATAGTAAGTAAGTACATGCATACAGCTCCCATCATCATACAAAAACAAACAGATCAGCCACTTCCTCTACTGATATTAAGACCATGTCAGTGAAGGGGATAATGAAAAGGAAGTTGGCATGATTAAAAGGGGCTACATGGATCACCATAAGTCATGGCAGACTTAGGTGTGCCTATTTGGCTACCATGCATATAAGTCAGCATCATTACCTTCCATATACAGTTGTGGTAATGATGATACTATCCACTTGTTTACATTTAACTTCCAATTTCAAGGTTTATATAAAGAAAAAGAAATACCAAGACAAGGTATATTCAGCCTTGAATATATATCACTAATACATTACTTTTTTCTTCTCCATTACCAAAGACCTCTCTCTATCTAAAATTAATCAATCATCATAGCACCTAGGCACCAATATAAAGGTAGTTTTGAGTATGCGTGTCAGTATCAAGTATCTGCATAATCCTGGTTTGGTGATGGTATGTGCTCCACCTTGGAGATTGTAGATTCACTGTTTTTAGTGAGTGTAGGTATATTGCCTCCTCTCCTAAATTAAGCTGAGTGTAAATGGATGAATCTTGCACTCTGCTCTCTGAAAGTTCTTCTATGGCTAAGTTCCACAACTGGGTGTCCTTCACCAAGGATGCCTCTTGACTGCTCTGATGAACTTTGTGCTGGGTACCAACAGCTGCTCATGCCTGCCTGGTAATTACAGTATTTTAGAGCTGATGCAGGAGAGGCAGTCCTTCCCCTAATCAGGCTCTAGCCTATTGAGGCATGGAAGGACTAGGAGTCAGACCTTGAATTAGAACCAATACTTACTGGGAGCCAGTGTAAAGAGTGGCAGTGTGATATTCTCTTGTGCTGAAGATGGTTGCTGCATCCTGGACCAGCTGCAGTAACTGCGTGATACCCAGGTAAAAAGGATAACAAACACTTGGATTGCTGTGCTCAGGCTTCCACGTTTCAGAGTCAGCATGGCTGTCTTATCAGCAGAAAGTAGATGCTACCAATTGGGCATCCAAGGGTAGCACAAAATTGAATACCATTCCCAGAATACATCCCAGTGATGTATAAGTGCCCTAGACACAAGGAATAGGCATGGATTCTGCAAGAGCTTGAGAATGTATACCCTTGCTAATTGGTGTTTGAGCCAAGCAGCATTGAAAGCAATGTGACTAAAAGGTGATATTTCTTCTCCATTCCTCTCCCTAGTAAAAAAAAATTGCAGTTTGCTTTTATGAGTAAAAGCAACATTGAAGAAGGGTGCCTTGCCCTTGGACTGGGCAGTGACAAGACGAGAGGTGGTCCTTAGGTTCTAAGGGAGTGAGCACAACACTCTTGGATGGCTCCAAAGAAATCCCCATCTCCTGCACACAGGAGGTTTACCTGCCCAGTGCACTGTCCCTGAAGACTGGAGTTGGTAGAGGCTGGTTGAAACACTGGAGTTTTAGGTGACAAGCTTTACTGCTTTTGTGCTTAATAGTTCCTTGTTTTATTTAGTTGTATTCACTATCCTAAGTGACAGGGGAATTCAGTAAAGTAAATAATCTGCAAGAGCTAGCAGTTTCTATTTGATTTTACAGATAAGCTTTATATGTATTAAGGTGTGTAACAGTGTCTGTAAAGTGAGTGTTATTCAACTGGGCATACTGCCCATAATTAGACTGGCCAGGTGATGTAGGAGTACTAAGTCAAATACAACTTTATGTGCATGATTCCAGTATAATTCATGTGGTGTACATTCCCTATCTGTAGGAAGTCAGGGCTGAGAATGGAAAGTATCTTTGGTATGGTTGGATTGCTGTACAATGGAAAGTATTTGCTAGTAGGAGTTCTGTTTTCTGTTAATCATCTAGTGAGAAAATACCTATTAATAATTAAGTGTTTCTAAACTAAAAAGGTCTGTAAAGCTAAAAGAAACAAATGGAACACAACAAAATGAAAGGAACCCTCTCTCCCCAAATAAAACCCCAGCATGTTCCAAAAGCTATCATACCAAGAAAAATAAAAAAAAACAACATGTTATGACATCAGCCTTGCAAAACAAATGAGTAGAGTCAGGAAGGGACAGGGAGTAAACTGTTATTTCCTTAAAGGGGGAAAAAAATATCCATTCTGAGTAAAGAAGTGGAGATGACAAATAACTACTCATTTCATAGGTTTTTCCTTGCTCAAAAATAGAAGTGACAATAGTGATGATTTAATATTTGGATCTTTCATTCCTCATCCTTTAGAGTTATATACTCAGCATTTAAGGTTAAGATACATTTTATTGAATGTAATGTTGGTGAAAGTAGAGCTGTAAATCAGGTATTCTGGCCAGAGAAATGCAAGTGTCACTGAAAGAACATTACCAACACTCAACAAGTAATACATAACACCACTATCCACCCTCAAAAAAAGAAATACTCTGAAATACTAATTTACAATGATCTACACACCACAGCAATCCCCAGTAAAACTACAAAAATGGAAATCTAATCACAAAGATCAGCAATTATCCAGAGGGACACTATCCAGTAACACTAAGAACAACTACTGTACAGTATCAGAGGGGTAGCCGTGTTTGCTGCTTTTACAGATCCAGACTAAGAGTCCTGTGGCACCTTATAGACTAACAGACGTTTTGGAACACGAGCTTTCATGCATGCACACAACGAAGTGGGTATTCACCCATGAAAGCTCATGCTCCAAAACATCTGTTAGTCTATAAGGTGCCACCAGACTCTTTGCTGCAACTACTGTACAGTGTCTTTGCACTCCAAAGGGGTTAAATTGTATGACAGTACAACATACAATTTAACCCTTGTATGTTGTACCTTTCCAAGCAGCCGTATTATGCTCTAGTGTCTAAGCTGCCTTTAAACAAACCACTCAAAGTCTCTAAATATTATGGTTGTGAAAAACAAACAACCACCCTTGAAAATGTGAACCAAATGGAATTTATGCAGTGACTCTGACTGAGTCAGCCTGAAACTTCTCCATTCCTCTCAGTGAGGTGTTAATTCAGATGCCCAATGTTGATATGCTGAAATGTCAGCTGTTGCACTGCTCAAAATCTGGGAAGAATGAAGAGGGATGATCACATACTCAAGATCTGCCCAATCTACTAAGAGTGATGGCTCATGAATGGGTAGCACTTTGGAGTATACCACTATGTATTTTTCCTGATATAGGAAGGAGTCAAACCCAAGGAGCCCAACAGAGCACAATGGGGCATCTAAGCCCCACCAAGGGAGAGTCAAGCCCAGAAGTGCATATAATCACCACTGAAGGGAAGATAAGCTTTAGGAGCTCAGCAAAGCCCATTGGTGTGTTTGAACCTCACTAAGGGGAAGCCGAGCCAGAAGAATCTGTTGGAGCCCTGCACGGCACCCATGGTCATATTTTGACTATACACACAGTCTACAGTAAGAGGCACTACTCAGCTTAGTGTCTCAAATGGGCATATTTCTTTTGCTCCCAATTGGACTTCTGCTCCAAAGATATAGCTCTGATTCCCTGGATAAATATTGCTTCATGTATTGATGCTGGGTATTAAATAGCAGAGCCCTACCAGGTTAGTTGGAAATGATGTTAGCAGTGTTTAAAGAAAAGCTCCTGGCATATCTTGATGCCACTGCAACCTATGAAATGGTACATCTAATATATTACTTTTGTAACACCATTACTAGGAAATGCCTGCCTGCCTATGTGCTAAATTCTAAACAGTAAGTAGTTCAGCTAATTTACAAACTAGACAAATTAGAAGGGAATATCCAGACACTGGAGCTAGCAGCAAAGCAGCAGCAATATCCGTTCACCTACACTAATTTGGGAAGATTCATTGAAATCAATAGGGCTACTCAAGATTTACTCCAATGTACCAAAAAGGGAGATTTTAGCTCACTGAGGCTAAAGATTAAAAATCTGAATCTAGAAAGCTGTCCAAGAAACACCAATGACAGAATTGAAGCCATATTCAAGTCTGACCTGACTCAGGTTCAGAGGATAGCAGCTCCCTCTTGTAAAGAGCACATTGTGTGGAGGGATGAGACAATAAATTTTCTTAAGAAAAAATACTTTATGACCAACCTGAAGATGAAGAACTTCTTCCTTAATGAAAAGTCCAAATGAAAAGCTAGTTCAACCAAAACCTTACTCAGACAATACACCCTACATATCATTTTTGAATATTTAGAATAAGATACTTGCTTCTGCTCTAGATGCTTCACCAGTTCTAATTACAAAAAGATCTAGAGATAGCTTTTCTAAATATCATAGGTAGAATGTTGTGGAGTAAGCATGTGACTTTGATGATGTCACCACCTGCAATAGAGGTCCTTTCTGTTACTGTGTTACAGAAATAATCTCTCGACAGTTTTTTAAATACATCCAGATGTGCCTACTTCAGGAGTCTCAATGTTACTTGACACTAAATATCATCATCAATGTCACTAGGTATAAAATGGTTTTTAAATGGGATATCAAGTGTTGTTGCTTTGGTCATGTGAGCATCAGCTGATGGTGACCAGAGTTTACTTAGATGAGCTTTTAACTTCTGCCATGTCCATCAGGCAAGTCCCCCCACTACAAACAGCAGGAGGCCAGCAGAGAGTTTTAATCTGCAACTGCAGTATCCTTACTGTCTGAATGAAGTGTATGTTCTGCACCACTTTCCCTATGACTTTGCAGAGTATGTATTTATTTTTAAGACATATAAAATGCCCCATATAAACTTAGAAATATACAAATCTACTTCTTTTCAGATGCAGAATAAAAGGCTTGTCTCCTCTAAACAAGTCACCTTCCCTGTGCACCTGAATGTATGTCTACACTACAACCATGAACTGCGATTGCAGTTTATGTTAACAAACTCACCCTAGCTTTAATCTACCTAGCTCGGGTGCCAAAGCAATGAAGCTACAGCAGTACAGGCTTCAGTGCAGACTAGCCACATGAGCTACAACCCAGGGTTCTGGGCAGGTTTATGCAGTTTGTTCTGCCCTGGCTGTATAAACCTGCTCTGGTACCAAAGCTAGCCAGGTAAAAGCTAGCCCACATAGACATACCTAAGGTAGTTCTCAATGGATGGGTCCCCCCTCTTGAGTTCACATCCCCAGCCCAGCCAACATCTCCTGGGGAAAGCTGCACTATGCCCTGAAAGCTAACAAACATGGGATCTGCTGGAAGGACTGGGGAAGTGAATTCCAGGGACCTACCTCCTGAAAGCCACCTGTCTCTAGCCCTTTCATCCTTAAATCTAGAGGCTTTTATCTCAGTCTCTGTGTTACAGAGACAACTCACTGCCAAAGCATCCCCTCATGCCAGCACATGGCATTGCCGGGGTTCTTCTGCTCTGTGTTGCCTGTCAGCTATGCTGTGGCAGTCTGCAGCTTCCATGGCCTGCCCTTCAGTCAAGTCAGCTTTCAGTTCAGTCCCCTACTGGACTAACAGAAAAGTCCAAACAGGAAAAAAAAAAGTCTAATGGCTTTCATGCCAGGACTTTAGCCCCCATCTGGGGCTCAGTCTTTGCTTCTAAGGCTTGTATTTCCCCTCTTACTGGGAGAGGGGAACCCAGGTCCACCCTCTCCTCTGGGTTCCAGCTCAGGGCCCCTGTGTTAGGTAGTCAAGTATGACTCCTTACAATCCCTCCCTGCTTGCCTGGGCTGCTCCTACCTTTTCCCTGTTTGTTCACATCTTGTGCAGGACTCCACTCCTCCTGCCTTGGAATTCTGTCTCTTCATATG
Organism: Gopherus flavomarginatus; assembly: GCF_025201925.1. NCBI lineage: Eukaryota > Metazoa > Chordata > Testudines > Testudinidae > Gopherus > Gopherus flavomarginatus. The sequence goes on from NC_066619.1 coordinate 181,667,800, forward strand.
GCTTCTTTCCAGTCAGCTACTGTGGTGTTTCCTCAAGGCTGCTCTCTGCAGCATTCTATGACAGCTGTTGCTAATTGGCTCCTTAGTCACAACTGGAGGGGTACTGGGTCCATATATTAACCCTTTCCTGGATGTCCCATTGGGGAGTCAATGCACCCTATCACATTCCCCCAAGTGGTCTCACTTGCTGTGATGTATCCCAGGGAGACAGGCAGTCACTCAGATAATTCAGGCCTAATCCTATGGTTTCATAATTAGAAACTGCTGCTCCAAAAGTCCATTTGCCCAGCATCAAATTATAAAGTACAGGAGCCACATTACCCCAAATTTTCAAACTAGAGTTAGGTAAATCCATATTTAGGCATCTAAATAAAAATGACCTACTCTTCAGAAGTGCTGAATCCCTGAAATTAAAAGATACTGCAGGTGCACATCTTAAAATCAGGCCACTTCTATTTAGGTGCCTACAAATGGCATTAGATGCCTAATAGTAAAACTTGCAAGTTTGAAAATTTTGGCCCCAGTGCTTTCTAAAAACAGTCCAAAATAAAACAAGTGGCACGAGTAACAAGCATAGGGATCGAGTCTCTTTGCTAGTCATGTCCTTGCCTTCTAGAAACTACCACTTATCCAGTCAAACTTTTTTCAGAAGTAAAAATAAAAGGATAAGCCTGCAGGACTTCACATTACCTTTTCTCAGTTGTGGATCTCAGTGTACACATGCAGTTCCCATTGACATTAAGGGGAGTTGAGCACATGTGTCAAAGGGGGAATGGGTCACCTAAAATGTTCTTTGGCAGTTGACAGTACCACACAGCATTGCAAGCTAGTGAGTGCAGAGATACATCACGACTTCATTCTTCTGCAGCAGCACAGACCCCATTCCCCTTTGCTGACTGTCCTCTCCCTGACCCAGTCATAGCATTTATTTGTTTTCTTTAAAATGTTTTCACACCTGGGAAGGGCTGCACAGGGCAAGCTAATTACATAGAAAATGGGGAGCAGCTATTATGATTAATGGGAACGTAATTTAGAAAAACATAATTCTAAAAGGAGAAAGAAATGTGCTGCATGCTGGTATGAAGTGTGTTTAATAGAACATCCTGTATGTTTCTGAAAGTGGACCTGATCTCACTCCCATTGAAGTGAACAGGAACTCTGCCAATAAGTTTCAAAGGAGCAGAACTCTGCTGTATAGGTGCTTCCAATGACAGATCTATCTCCATTTTTGTTACAATGTACTTCAGAATATATATATATGTTCCAATTTATGGTAAAGTAGGTCTATCAATATATACCCAGGAAAAACAATTAAAAGACCACACAGGACCGCATTTAACTTGATGTAATGTCCAGAGCACTAGAAGAACTCCCTCCCACAACCCTAACCATATAGGGAATAGCACAGTCAGCATGCTGTACCTCGGCTTAAAACTAGATTGAAAGGGATCAAGGAAATCTAAGGACCTTTGAGCCTCTCCAGAGCTGCTTTGCCCAAACCTTCTCAGTAACCTTGCTCTGGAAAGGTTAGGTGAAGAGCAATTATTACTGAGATTGCTTGCAGAGACAGTGTTCTGACTATGGGCCTAATAATCACTTTGTGCACATTTACAACCTGTGTTACATGCCCTTGCATGGACTCAGGTTATGTCTGCATTGCAATCTGAGGTGTGATTGCAGCGCATGTACATATACCCATATTATCGTTAATCTACTCAGCATGGCTACAGATAGCAGTGTAGATATACAAGCCTGCCTGGGACTCTGTAAGTACTTGTGTTGTTAGCCTGTGCTGCCAGTCTTCACTGCTTTTTTTACCTGTAATAGCTAGATTAAAGCTAGCATGGCTCCACCTACCTGTGCTGCAGCCACACCTTCTATTACAATGTAGACCTACCCCTACTACCCTGCTACATGGGCTACTTATATTGGAATTGTAACATAGGAGGGACAGCAGTCTCTACTGGACTGCTACTCCCTCTCCTTTGCTGAGTGAGTGAGTGGTCAGGAAGTAGGTGAAACAATGACTCCACACCCCAGTGCATGTGAGCTGGCCAGTGCAGATGAGCTGGTGCAGAGAGGAAAGTGATCTGTGCCATCCAGTAGCAGGTTACTTCCCTACTGGAACAAGGGGGGTGAGGGGAGGACAGAGTTTTGATCTCTTCCTGGAGTAGAGTAACTACACTCTGCCCCTTACTCAGGGCTTTTGGAAAAATGACAAACTCATCCTGATTTAGGAGATGCTTGCACTTTGCCCTCCTGGAGAGATGTATTGAAAAGCTCCATCAATAGATCACCAATAGATCAGTTACCCAGGCAGAATTTACCAACCAAGGAAAAGTGGGTCCAAGTTGTAAGTCACAGACTTAAATAGCTCTAGAAACTCTTAATAAATAATTTTCCTTAAGTTATATACTCTCATCAAAACAAATGATAAGCTCATAGTGATTAGAGATGGAAGAGATCTTTTAGATCACAGAGTATAACAACCAGAAAAGGCAGGATATGATCTCTGACAGTAGATGTAACTGATGTTAAACTGATACACTTTGATCCTAAACTTGAAACACTAAAGAAGGTATGAAATATGAAATTGATACAGTACTTCACTTACTCACGTGGTCCTACTGCAGCTGATCATAGCCTTACAGTGAATACTAACCAAAATTTGATGAAAAAATAGATAAACATATGAATAATTTTAAATTAGCTGCTACATAAAACATTTTATGTTCTCCTAAAAAAAAATTCACGACATAAGTCACACTGGGGACATGATTATATTTAAACAAATTATTAGCAATGTGGAGTATCTCGAGCCATGAAGTTGGGAGACTGTACTCTTTGTTCATGTCTCAGTATTCCTACCACTGGAAGGAACTCTGTTGGAGGTTCATCATAAAGCAGAGAAAAAAGATGTTTTTCTTTGTTGCAGAAAAGAATTCGTTGCTTCCCTTAAGGGAAAACCAGCCAAATGTCTTTCAGTTAATGGTAACAATGAAGTGGGTGTTGGCACATTGTGGGACGCTGTAAAAGCAGTAATTAGAAGTCATGTTAGATCATATTTCTCATACAGATAAAGGAATCCATCTAGAAAATGAAAAAACTAGAAAAGGAAAATCTAGGTAGAAAATGGATCTCTGGAGAAGAGACTATAACTACGAAATCAGAATTAAATGTTCTGCTTCCACGAAGGATTAAACTGACCTTAAAATTCTGTGAGAAAATGAGATACATCCAATAAGCTTACTAGTTAGGGGAAAGAATCAAAGGGCAAATGTTAACTGAAAGTGAGATCCTAGTGGTAAGTTTACTATAAAAAACAAACAAACTGGAATTAAAATGATTTACGAATTATATTGAGGTCCCAGTCAACAACAGGGCCTTATTAGACTAGGCACTGAACAAGTACAAATGGAAGATATTGTAACAAGACCCAACACATTTGGTTGCTGTAAAACAGTAAATAATAATTAATAAAGGAGTATAGGATTAAAGATGTTTGGCAACTGCTCTCTGCTATTAATTCAATTCTGCTCAAATAATAAAATAATATTTGAGCTTCCTCTTCAAGTGCTTGCTCATATCCATTCCAGTAGGTGTGCGCATGCCGCGTGCACGTTCGTCAGAGATTTTTACCATAGCAACACTCGGAGGGCCGGCAGGAGCCCCCTGGAGTGGCGCCGCCATGGCGCTCAATATATACCCCTGCCGGCCCATCCGCTCCTCAGTTCCTTCTTACCACCCGTGTCAGTTGTTGGAACAGTGGAGCGCGGCTTAGCTGATCTCCACCTCCCTAGCTTTTCGCTCGTTTATATAGTTAGTGTGTACATAGTTAGTTTCTCCTTAGTTCTAGTTAACTTTTGTAGTATTAGTAGTTTTATAGTAGTTGTATAAATAGTTAGAGGATTGGGGGCTAGCCCCTTCTCCTCCCCCGGTACCAGGGCCCATGCCCGGTTCACCGGGCTTCAAACCTTGCGCGGCCTGTCATCGGCCGATGCCCACAGGAGATCCGCACGACTCCTGTTTAAAGTGCCTGGGAGAGTCCCACCTTGCGGACAAGTGCCGAATCTGCAAGGAGTTCAAGCCCCGAACGAAGGAAGAGCGGGACATTCGCCTCAAGCAACTCTTGATGGAGGCAGCTCTAACTCCTCCATCATCGGCACCGACTCTGGCACCGGGGAAGAGTACTTCCGCCGCACTGGAACGTGTGGTTCCAGTGAAGACTCCTCGGCACCAGCCTTCACCGGCTCAACCCTCCGGCAGACACTGATCCCTCTCCCCGAGGAGCAAGAGGTATAAGGCTCCTGCGGCACCTGTATCTATGCCGCAGTCGGAGCGTACATCTAAAGCGGACAACCCGGCACCATCAACTGCTGCGGCACCGCTTGCCTCCGCACCGTTGATTCCGGTCTCTCAGGAACCATTGAGTCCGGTGCCTACCAGCTCCCCAGCGCACGCTGTGGTCGAGCTCGTCATGCCTTCGACACCGGAGACTTTCTCCACGGCTCGGGAGCTAATTGCTCTGACGGAGCCTGACCTGCCCCAACCCCTGGCACCGCCGGTGCGGGTTGTTCAGTCTCTGGGCAAGTCCGCCATGATAAGGCCATCTTCGTCGGACATCGTGCAATGCCGCCGGTCCCGATCCAGGTGCTGCGGATGCTCTCGGTCCTGCCATCGCTCTAGCTCTCGGTGCCGCTGGCAGTCCCAGTACCGCTCTCCATCCCAGTACCGGTCGTACTCGCGGCACGGCTCGAGATCCCGGTCTCCATCACGGTACTCTCGGCACCGGTCCAGATCCCGGCACCGCCATACCTCTCACAGCCGATCTCGGCATGGCGATGCGAGGCACCGGTTGACCTCCCGGCACCACGCTGGTCACAGGTCCTGGTCCCGCTCCCGGCACCGCTACGACTCTCAGTACCGTTTGCCGGTACCAAGCAGACAGGAGTCCAATGGACGCAGAGACCTGGTCCAAGGGTCTTCGGCTCCTCCGTGGCCCTCGCGTCACCCATCCGTCTCCTCTCATGTGGACAGTGCCTTCTATGGGGACTCGGATGCGCATGCCCATGGCCAGGACCATGGACTATCAGTGGTCCTTTTGGACACTTTGGGCGTATCATCAAGCCCAAGGTGAACCGACTGGCCCATCACGCTCAGGTCACTCAGAGCACCATGTGCCCGAGGCCACCGTCAGCCAGCCTCTCCCCGCTGACACAGAGGAAACCAGTGCACATGCACCAGAACCGCATGACCTTCCGGAGACGGAGGTCCCCCCAGACCAGGCGTCTGTGCAGGACCCACTTGTCCCGGGGCTGTCATCCTCCTCTTCCCCGGATGAGGCAGTAGCGGGGACATCATCATCGTGACCACCTCCGATCGACCTCCGGTCACACCAGGACCTTCTGCGGCGTGTCGCCCAGAATATCAACCTGCCGGTAGAGGAGGTTCCAGAGGTGGAGGACCTGGTGATTAGCATCTTGTCCGCAGAGGCACATACCAGAGTGGCTCTCCCATTCATTCATTCGATCCAGGCTAGAGCAGACACCATCTGGCAGTCCCCGCTTCCATCGCACCCACAGCCAAGGGGGTCGAACGGAAGTACATGGTGCCTTCCAAGGGGTATGAGTACCTCTACGTGCATCCCGCTCCTTGTTCCTTGGTGGTACAGTCCGTCAACGAACGGGAGCGTCACGGCCAACAAGCCCCCGCGCCTAAATCTAGGGAGGCCCGGCGCATGGATTTGTTGGGGCGAAAGATCTATTCTGCGGGAGGTCTCCAGCTCCGCATAGCAAACCAACAGGCCCTCCTCGGCAGATACAGTTACAATACCTGGGAGGCTCTCAGGAAGTTTGCCGAGTTGGTTCCTCAGGATTCCCGCCAGGAATTTGTAGCACTCCTGGAAGAGGGAAAGAGGGTTGCGAGGACCTCCTTACAAGCCTCGTTAGATACTGCCGATTCGGCAGCCAGAACGGTCGCTTCTGGCATAGCCATGCGCCATATATCATGGTTGCAAGTGTCTGGCCTGCCACCTGAATTGCAACATACGGTGCGAGACTTGCCTTTTGATGGTCAAGGGTTGTTTTCACAAAAGACAGACCCTAGACTGCAGAGCCTCAAGGACAATAGAGTGATTATGCGTTCGTTGGGAATGCATACCCCCCAGACTCAAAGACGGTCCTTCCGCTCCCAACCGCAGCGCCCTTACCCGCCGCCTCGGCCACGGCAAGACTTTGCCAGAAGACAAGGTTGCACTAATCGCAGATGTCAGTCTGGACCACAAGGGGGCAACAATTCTGGTCCCACCAAACCAACGCCAGGACCCAAACCAAACTTTTGAGGGTGCGCTCGAGAGCAGTGTACTAATTGCCTCCCCGGATCCCTTTCAGTTCTACAACCACCTTTCCCCGTTCCTTCTGGCGTGGTCCCAGTTGACGTCAGATCGTTGGGTCCTACGCACGGTGGAGCTTGGATACTGTCTTCAGTTTGTTTCACCCCCTCCCTTCCACCCCCCCTCCTCGTCCCTCTTCAGGGACCCCTCTCACGAGCAACTCCTCATCCAGGAGGTCCACAAGCTCCTCTCAATCGGTGCTATAGAGGAGGTTCCAGCGGAGTTAAGGGGCAAGGGGGTTTATTCCCGTTATTTCCTCATTCCCAAGGTGAAAGGGGGCCTCCGGCCTATCCTAGACCTGCAAGGACTGAACAGATTCATCAAAAAGTTCAAGCTCCGCATGGTATCCCTGGGAACCATTATTCCTTCCCTGGATCCCGGAGATTGGTACGCCACTCTCGATATGCAGGATGCATATTTCCACATAGCAATTTATCCCCCTCACAGGAGGTATCTGCGCTTTGTGGTAAACCACCGACACTACCAGTTTACTGTCCTCCCCTTTGGCCTCTCCTCAGCCCCTTGAGTCTTTACGAAGTGTATAGCGGTTGTTGCTGCTTCTCTACGCCGCCGTTGGACACATGTCTTCCCCTACCTCGACAACTGGCTTATCCGAGGGGTCTCCGAGGCACAAGTCATCAGCCATGTGGCCATTATCAAGGACCTCTTTCTGTGTCTAGGCCTGATCATCAATTTAGACAAGTCCACTCTGGTGCCTACGCAGAGGATAGAGTTTATCGGGGCAATGCTGGACTCCAACCTTGCAACAGCCAGTTTACCCCTCCATCGGTTTCATGCCATAGTCTCATTTGTCCAAAGTCTTCAGCGTTTTCCAACAACCTCTGCCCGCACTTGCCTTGGTTTCCTCGGTCACATGGCTGCGTGCACATTCGTCACAAAGCAGCCAGACTGCGAATGCGCCCTCTCCAAATCTGGCTTGCCTCCGTCTATCGGCCGCAGAGAGACGCCATTGTCATAAACAGATAGCTAAGGGTTAATGTCCTTTCACCTGAAGCACCTGACCAGAGGACCAATCAGGAAACAGGATTTTTTCAACTCTGGGTGGAGGGCTTTTGTGTGTGTGAGTCTTTTGTTCTGGGTCTTCTGCCTGAATCTCTCTCAGCTAGAGAAGGATTTTTCTATTTCCTGCTTTCTAATCTTCTGTTTACAAGTTGTGAGTACAAATATAGTAAGACAGTAAGGTTTCTATTGTTTTCTTTGTATTTACATGGATATAGTTGCCGGAGTGCTTTGAATTGTATTCTTTTTGAATAAGGCTGTTTATTCATATTTCTTTTAAGCAATTGACCCTGTATTTGTCACCTTAATACAGAGAGACCATTTGTATGTATTTTTCTTTCTTTTTTATATAAAGCTTTCTTATAAGACCTGTTGGAGTTTTTTTTTTTAGTGAGGAACTCCAGGGAATTGAGTCTGCAGCTCACCAGGGAATTGGTGGGAGAAAGAAGTCAGAGGGAAATCTGTGTGTGTTAGATTTACTAGCCTGACTTTGCATTCCCTCTGGGTGAAGAGGGAAGTGCTTTTGTTTCCAGGACTAGAATTAGAGAGGGTGGACTCCCTCTGTTTAGATTCACGGAGGTTGCTTCTGTGTATCTCTCCAGGAGCACCTGGAGGGGGGAAGGGAAAAGAGTTGTGAGACTCAAGGGATTTGGGTCTTGGGGTCCCCAGGGACGGTTTTTGGGGGGACCAGAGTGCCCCAAAACACTCTAATTTTTTGGGTGGTGGCAGCAGTACCAGGTCCAAGCTGGTAACTAAGCTTGGAGGTTTTCATGCTAACCCCCATATTTTGGACGCTAAGGCTCAAATCTGGGACTAGGTTATTGACACACACACAAAAAACCCTCCACCCAGAGTTGAAAAAATCCTGTTTCCTGATTGGTCCTCTGGTCAGGTGCTTCAGGTGAAAGAGACATTAACCCTTAGCTATCTGTTTCCAAAATATGGGGGTTAGCATGAAAACCTCCAAGCTTAGTTACCAGCTTGGACCTGGTACTGCTGCCACCACCCAAAAAATTAGAATGTTTTGGGGCACTCTGGTCCCCCCAAAAACCGTCCCTGGGGACCCCAAGACCCAAATCCCTTGAGTCTCACAGCAAAGGGAAATAAACCTTTTCCCTTCCCCCCCCCCTCCAGGTGCTCCTGGAGAGAGACACAGAAGCAACCTCCGTGAATCTAAGCAGAGGGAGTCCACCCTCTCTAATTCCAGTCCTGGAAACAAAAGCACTTCCCTCTTCACCCAGAGGGAATGCAAAGTCAGGCTAGTAAATCTAACACACATAGATTTCCCTCTGACTTCTTTCTCCCACCAATTCCCTGGTGAGCTGCAGACTCAATTCCCTGGAGTTCCTCACTAAAGAAAAACTCCAACAGGTCTTAAAAGAAAGCTTTATATAAAAAAGAAAGAAAAATACATACAAATGGTCTCTCTGTATTAAGGTGCCAAATACAGGGTCAATTGCTTAAAAGAAATATGAATAAACAGCCTTATTCAAAAAGAATACAATTCAAAGCACTCCAGCAACTATATCCATGTAAATACAAAGAAAACAATAGAAACCTTACTGTCTTACTATATTTGTACTCACAACTTGTAAACAGAAGATTAGAAAGCAGGAAATAGAAAAATCCTTCTCTAGCTGAGAGAGATTCAGGCAGAAAACCCAGAACAAAAGACTCACACACAAAAAACCCTCCACCCAGAGTTGAAAAAATCCTGTTTCCTGATTGGTCCTCTGGTCAAGTGCTTCAGGTGAAAGAGACATTAACCCTTAGCTATCTGTTTATGACAGCCATAGACCTCATTCTGACAATTCCGCTGAGCGTTCTCGGCTCCCTCGACTGGTGGCGAACGTCCTCCCGGGTGTGTGCAGGACGACTGTTCCATCCTCCCCAGCCCTCCATGTCCCTAACAATGGATGCGTCCTCCCTGGGCCGTGGCGCTCACCTAGGGAGCCTGCGCACCCAAGGCCTTTGGTCGTCCCAGGAGATGACACTTCACAAAGGCTACGTCTACACTATAGGATAAATTCAAATTAGCTTAAACCGATTGTATAAAACAGATATTATAAAGTCAATTGTGCGCGTCCACACTAGGCACATTAATTCGGTGGTGTGCGTCCATGGTCCGAGGCTAGCGTCGATTTCTGGAGCGGTGCACTGTGGGTAGCTACTGTAAAATAATGAGGCCAATAACGTCGATTTGCGTCCACACTAACCCTAATCCAATATAGTAATATCGATTTTAGCGTTACTCCTCTCGTTTTGTAGGAGTACAGAAATCAATTTAAAGAGCCCTTTAAATCGATATAAAGAGCAGTGTAGTGTGGATGGGTGCAGCGTTAAATCGATTTAACGCTGTTAAAATCGGTTTAACAGTGTAGTGTAGACCAGGCCAATGTCCGGGAGCTGAGAGCGGTTCGGCTGGCGTGCCAAGTGTTTCAGCGCCATCTACAGGGCCGTTGTGTTGCGGTCTTCACGGACAACACAACGGCCATGTATTATATAAACAAACAGGGAGGGATGCGGTCTTCCCCCTGGTGTCAGGAAGCGATCCAACTGTGGGACTTCTGCATAGCCCACTCCATAGACCTTGTGGCCTCCTTCCTCCCAGGAGTCCAGAACACACTCACAGATCATCTGAGCAGGTCCTTCCTGACACAGGAGTGGTCTATCCATCCGGACATTCTCCATTCAGTTTTCTGGAGTTGGGGCTTTTCCCAAATAGACCTCTTTACCTCCAGGGAGAACAGGAAATGCTAGGTGTTCTGCTCCCTGCAAGGTCGCTCCCCGGGCTCCCTGTCAGACTCGTTCCTCCTTCCATGGACAGGCTACTTCTGTTATGCCTTCCCACCATTTCCTCTCGTTCACCGAGTTCTGCTCAAGATGCGCAGGGACAAAGCCCGCCTTATCCTGATGGCTCCGGCTTGGCTGAGGCAGCATTGGTACACCATGCTGCTCGACCTGTCTCTGTCAGACCCGATTCCCCTGCCTCTCTGCCTGGACCTGATCATGCAGGACTTCGGCAGGCTACACCACCCGGACCTGCAGTCCCTTCATCTGACTGCATGGCTGCTCGCTAGTTAAGCCAATCGGAGCTGCGTTGTTCCGCCGCAGTGCAACAAGTGCTGCTGAGAAGCAGAAAGCCCTCCACGTGATCAACATACCTTGCAAAATGGAAGCGCTTCTGTCACTGCTGCGCCCAGCAGGACCTTTTTCCACAGTCTATCAGTCCCCACCATCTTGGACTATTTATGGTCTCTCAAAGAGCAAGGTCTAGCGATCTCTTCACTAAGGCTATGTCTACACTACAGGATAAATTCGAATTAGCTTAAACCGATTGTATAAAACAGATATTATAAAGTCGATTGTGCACGTCCACACTAGGCACATTAATTCGGTGGTGTGCATCCATGGTCTGAGGCTAGCTGCGATTTCTGGAGCGGTGCACTGTGGGTAGCTACTGTAAAATAATGAGGCCAATAACGTCGATTTGCGTCCACACTAACCCTAATCCAATATAGTAATATCGATTTTAGCGTTAATCCTTTCGTTTTGTAGGAGTATAGAAATCGATTTAAAGAGCCCTTTAAATCGATATAAAGAGCAGTGTAGTGTGGACGGGTGCAGCGTTAAATCGATTTAACGCTGTTAAAATTGGTTTAACAGCGTAGTGTAGACCAGGCCTAAGAGTGCACTTTGCAGCTATTTCCACCTTCCATCCTGGGGAGGCTGGCAGTTCCGTCTTTTCCCATCCTATAGTTTCCAGATTCCTCAAGGGCTTGGAGCAACTCTATCCCCAGGTCAGACAACCAGCCCCTACCTGGGACCTGAACCTTGTCTTGACCAGGCTCTTGGGGCCCACCTTTGAGCCTTTAGCCACATGCTCGCTGCTGTACCTGTCCTGGAAGACAGCATTCCTAGTCGCTGTCACCTCGGCTAGATGAGTCTCGGAACTCAGAGCTTTGACTGTGGATCCTCCGTATACGGTGTTCCATAAGGACAAGGTACAGCTGCAACCACACCCGGCGTTCCTCCCTAAGGTCGTCTCCTCCTTTCACGTCAATCAGGACATCTTCCTGCCAGTCTTTTTTCCAAAACTGCACTCATCACGATGGGAACAGCAGCTGCATACTTTAGACGTCCGCAGGGCTCTCGTGTTTTACATCGAGAGGACCAAACCCTTCCGATGTTCACCTCAGCTATTTGTAGCAGTGGCAGAACATATGAAGGGCATGGCAATCTCTTCCCAGGGGATTGCTTCTTGGGTGACATCCTGTGTTCGGACATGCTACGACTTGGCTCATGTTCCGACTGGCCATCTTACCGCCCATTTTACTCGGGCTCAAGCCTCATCTGCCGTGTTTTTGGCCCATGTTCCCATACAGGAAATCTGCCACGCAGCCACCTGGTCTTCTGTCCACACCTTTGCATCGCACTATGCATTGGTCCAACAGTCTAGAGATGATGCTGCCTTCGGCTCAGCGGTTTTACATTCTGCAACGTCTCGCTCCGACTCCCTAGGTAAGGCTTGGGAATCACCTACTGGAATGGATATGAGCAAGCACTCGAAGAAGAAAAGACGGTTACTCACCTTTGTAACTGTTGTTCTTCGAGATGTGTTACTCATATCCATTCCACACCCTCCCTCCTTCCCCTCTGTCGGAGTAGCTGGCAAGAAGGAACTGAGGAGCAGATGGGCCGGCAGGGGTATATGTTGAGCACCATGGTGGCGCCTCTCCAGGGGGCACCTGCCGGCCCTCCGAGTGTTGCTAGGGTAAAAATCTCTGACGAACGTGCACGCAGCGCATGCGCGCACCTACTGGAATGGATATGAGCAACACATCTCGAAGAACAACAGTTACAAAGGTGAGTAATCGTCTTTTCCTTCAGCAGTAGATTGGATGAGATGGTTTTAGAATATTGCTTGCTTTTGTTTGTGTCATTTTACAGGAAATGAAAAAGTTATTGCTTTACATGTTAGTTAGAGGAAAAAATGGTTGGAATCACTGATTCAGTTCATCACTACAACAGTCACTGTGTTAACTTTCTGTACTGTGTTTCTTGCCTGTTTGACTGTGGTCACCATAAAATATTAGTATCAACACACACAAAAATGTTTTCACAGCAGGGCTGCCTCTGGCTGCCAGCCAGGCTGCCAATTTTTTGAAGCAAGTGAAAATGCTGATGACTGTTTTCTTTCTTAAGGAAAGAAAAGTAAGCAAAGAAAAGTAAGCTGGTCAGTTTATTTGTACAGAACTCTTACATAAGGCTATTTTCCTTCCAAACATTTTCTTTGGGAAAATAGATAACCACCTGATTCCCACCTATTTCTGATCACCCTAATCCTTGTAAGCATATGCCCTGACACTTCCCAGTCAACCAGCATTCCAATTTAATTTCTATGCATGCTGAATTCAGGTGGGATTTTCAGAGGGACAGGTTTTATGTTTAGTTTTAAATTCTTTTAGATCGAACAACTATTTCAACCATACTTGACAAGCACATACTTGAGGTTCTCTCATGCCTGGTCTAGGTAGTATTGGTCAAGGGTGACAGAAAACTCAAATGCCCATATTTTCTGTTCAAATTCATTTCCAATTCTAGCCAACTAATTATGTCAGCTAAAAGAACTCTGTTGAGATATCTGAAAATTCATTCTTCAATTACTAAAGTCCTGATCTGGCAAACACCTATGTGCTTAATTTTACTCACAGATGTTATCTCATTGATGTCATGAGTAAAATTGAGCAGGTGTATGTTTGTAAGATCAGGCTTTATCTTTTTTTTTTAATCATAAACCTATTTTCACTACCAATTTTTCTCTCTCCATTTTACATTCACAGTGCCTTATTATTATAGAGTTGCTTTTGAGATGTGGGCTTTCTTATTCTGAAATGAAAACATAACAATATGAATTATAAAACAGCTATAAGAACAAATCCCGCTTACCTTATTCACATGAACAGTTCCATTGACTTCATTGGACTACCCTAAAAAAAGACAAAAAGGATTGGTCCCAAAATTTAAGGAAAAGGGACAGTCGCATTAGGTCAATGTGTTTCATACAGACTATTTACATCTGTAAATACAGCGTCAAGTGTTAGTTGCTGAGAACAGTTTTTAAAGTTCTTTGCATCTCAGATTTCTCAAGTCCAGACTGAAGCTCAGTAGCTGCAGAGCTGTTGAAATAAATGGAGTTACTCTGCAATCAGACTGGTATAACTGAAGGCAAAATTAGGCCCAGAATCTCCTCTACAGGAGTCTGAGCCAGTGACACTCACTGAGGTTCTGGTGTTGCAGGTCGACATTTGGCTCCAGTGAGCAGAGAGCAAAAAGCCCAATTCTCCTCACATGGACACGAGCTGACTTTATGGATGATACTCTCCATTTACACCTATATAAATGAGGGGAGAATCAGATCCAAAGTTTTCATCCCAGTCACTGTTGAACAGGTATCCACATAAAAAAAATATTGCCATCACCATTAACATTAATTATCAACCTTCTTAGCAGTCTCACTAGAGAGAGCAAGAGTTAAATGGATATGGGAAACAAACACAAAACACTCTTGCAAGAGTAAAAATAATGTGGGCAGAAGTCCAGGAGAATAGTGGGGGCTATCCAGTTTATTGCACTCTATGCAGCATGTATGATTACTTGTTTTGTGGCCAGGTGGCATGTGTGTTTGGTGCAAGCAGCTCATGGCCTTCAGAGACAGAATACAGGTTCTTGTGACCAGAATGACTGAACTATAGGAACTAAGGGAGACAGAGAGGCAAGTAGATGAGACTTTCTGAACTGCTTGGTAATAGAGACAATAATGTAATTAAATTGAACGTTCTTGTGGGGCCGGAGAAATACCAAAGAAACCCACCACAATAGCATTTAATCTTCAAAAATGGAAACTACACAAAAATGAGGAAGCTAGTTAAATAGAAATTAAAAGTCACAAGAGTGAAATGCTTGCAAGCTGCATGGAAACTTTTTAAAAGCAGCATAACAGAGGCTCAAATTATTTGTATACCCCAAATAAAAAATCCAAAATAGCATTCAGAAGATGAAAAAAAATCTCACCATGGCTGAACAACAGAATAAAAGAGGTGATTAGAGACAAAAAGACATCTTTTAAAAATTGGAAGGCAAATCCTACTGAGGAAAACAGAAAGGAACATAAACTCTGGAAGTCAAGTATAAAAGTATAGTTAGGCAGAACAAAGAAGAATTTCAAGAGCCACTACCAAAAGAGACAAAATCTAATAGAAAAAAAAATTTAAGTACATCCAATGCAGGAAGCCTGGCAAACAGTAGTTGCACAGGATGATCAAGGTGCTAAAGGAGCAATCAAGGAAGCCAAGGCTGTTGTGGAGAAGCTAAATGAAATCTTTGCATTGGTCTTTACTGCAATGAATGTGACATGTCTTTTTAGGTGACAAATCTGAGGAATTGTCCCAGATTGAGGTGTCAGTAGATGAGGTTTTGGAACAAATTGATAAAGTAGACAGTAATAAGTCACCAGGAACTCAAGGGTATTCACTCAAAAGTTCTGAAGGAATTCAAATACAAAATTGCAGAACTACTGACTATGGTATATAACCTATCACTTAAATCAGCCTCTGTACCACATGACTGGAGGACAGCTAATGTAATGCTGATTTTTTAAAAGGGCTCCAGAGGTGATCCTGGTAATTACAGGCTCATAAGCTTAACTTCTGAAGCAGGAAAATAGGTTGAAACTGTACTAAAGAACAGAATTATCAGACACATAGAAGAAACACAATATGTTGGGGAAGAGTCAACATAGCTTTTGTACAGGGAAATCATGTCTCACCATTCTATTAAAATTCTTTGAGGAGGTCAACAAAGATGGACTACGGTGATCCAGTTGGTATAGTGTACTTGGACTTTTAGAAAGTCTTTGACAAGGTCCCTCATGAAAGGCTCTTAAGCAAAGAAGTCAGTCATGGGAAGGTCCTTTCATGGATCAATAACTGTATAAAAGATAGGAAACAAAAGTTAGGAATAAATGGTTCATTTTCAGAATGGAAAGAAGGAAATAGAGGGGTCCACCAAGGTCCATCTGTAGAGGAATTATGTTGTTCAACATATTCATAAATTATCTGAAAAAAACAGTAAGGTAGCAAAGTTTGCAGATGATTCCAAGTTACTCAAGATAGTTAAGTCCAAAGCTGATTGCAAAGAGTTACAAAGGGATCTCACAAAACAGGTGACTGGGCAACTAAATGGCAAATGAAATTCAATGTTGATAACTACAAAGTAATGCACATTGGAAAACATAATACCAACTATACATACAAAATAATGGGGTCTAAATTAGCTGTTACCACTTGGTAAAGAGATTGTGGTGTTGTTGGGATAGTTCTCTGAAAACATCTGCTCAAGGGAGAGTGGCAGTCAAAAAAGCTAACAGAATGTTAGGAACTATTAGGAAAGGGATAGATAATGAGACAGAAAATATCATAATGCTACTATATAAATCCACGGTATGCCCAAATCTTAAATACTGCATGCAGTTCTGATCACCCTCTCAAAAAAGATATATTGAAATTGGAAAAAATGCCAAGAAGAGCAACAAAAATGATTAGGGACATGGAACAGCTTCCATATGAGGAAACATTAAAAAGACTGCTTAGAAACGACATCACTAAGGGGAGATATAATAGAAGTCTATAAAATCATGAATGGTGGGAAGAAAGTGAATAAGGAAGTGTCATTTACCCCTTCATATGACACAAGAAATTAACAGGCAGCAGATTCAAAACATAAGGAAATATTTCTTCCCTCAACACAGTCAACCTGTGGAACTTGTTGCCAGGGGATGCTGTGAAGGCCAAAATTATAACTGGGTTCAAAAAAAGAATGAGCTAAGTTCATGGAAGATAAATCCAACAATGACTATTAGCCAAGATTGTCAGGAACACAACTGCATGCTCTGGGGGTCTCTAAACTTCTGACTGCCAGAAGCAGGGACTAGAGAACAATGGATGGATCACTCAATAAACGTTTCTGTTCTGTTCATTCCCTCTGGAGTATTTGGCAGCAGTCACTGTCAGAAGACAGGATACTGGGCTAGATCGAACACCTGTCTGACCCAGTATGGCTATTCTTAAAGCAGCTACACTATCCTCTTAACTACAGATTAGGCTTGAGCAGGGGTGCAACCCGAATTTTACTATGGAGGGAACTCAGGTTGAGAGTTCCTATGGGTTCACAGATGCCACAGAAGTCACTTCAGTCCCTCTGGGTCCCACTTTTGCTTCCGCCCCCCATGCATGCCTGTAGTTTACAGGGAATGATGCATGGGGGGACAAATATAGCTCATCCCCCCACAATATTTCCACTGTGGAGCAACAGCACTCACACTCAACCCAGTTCCATTGCCCCTGGAAGCAGTGTTCCCTTGGCAGGTCTGAACCTGGCTTAGAGCAGGGAGAAGACCTACACACTGGGATATGAGGCAGGGGGTCTTCCCCAAGGCCTCAAACCCAGCTATAGTCACTGCGGGACCTGCCAGTCCCCATCTGTGCAGCCAGGACCTAAGCCACCTAGCTTCAGGAATCACGGCTCTGGGGCTTCCTCTTCCCTGAAGCCATGATTCCTGGAGCTGGGTGGCTCGGGCTCTGGCTGCCCAGGTAAGACAGTGGATGGTGGGCCTTACAGCAGTTACAGCTGGACTCAGGGCCCTGGGTTAGCCCACCTGTCCCATACCCCAGTGGTGAGGCCCACTCCCTGTGCACTGCTGGGCTTGGATATGCTAAGGGCTACCAATTCCAGCTGATGCCTCTGCCATCTATGGCCAAGGTGCGTGTCTATTTGGGGGAGGCCTGGGATTGAGCCACACTGGCAAGGCAGCAGTGTTGCTAATTTTCATGATTTATCTTGAGTCTCATTACATCTATTTTTTTCTTCAAGTCCCAGTTCCTGGATTCAAGAGAATCTCAGCTTTCAATAAAGAAATAATATGTTTCTAGCCCTCATGGTTGCCGAGAAAAGCTTGAGAACATGACCCAAGCACACCTGAACAATAAAAAACCAGAAAAAAGCACCCAAATGAATACTTTTTTTAATTGACTTTAATTCAATCATGATTTGTAAGCCAGTCTCATGATTTTTGGGGATGTGACTCATCATGGCTCTTCAGTGCTTGGGTTTGACAATGCAGGGGCTATGTGCAATCAGTGGAACTAATCAGATGTGGAAAGTGGCATGTGCTTAAATGTTTTACTTATCAGGGTCTAGTGAGGAGGCAGTGCTTTCATTAAATATTTCAGAATTACAAACATCAGAAAGAGATTAGAAATTAAATAAAATCAGCATTAAGTACTGTATTACTTTGTATGTGCTGACGAAATAAACTGACAACTCTCTATTCCAGCTTATTTAGTCAAACTTTTTGCATGCCATAAATGTGCTATTTTCCCTTAATCTCCTGAATGCCAGAAAACAGTTTAAGAATGCACCACATTCTGCCTTTGAAGTATGTCTCTCACAATCACATCCTGTGACCTTTTACCTTGGCGATATTTCAGACTAACATTCCCTCCCATCCCGGCCAGTTTTGCCAAGTTTAGTAATCTGGCTGTTCTCACCAAAGAGAAGAAGTTTAAAGCCTTAGCAGAACTCTAAGAACTTTAGAAACTTTTCTCTGAACTTATTTTTCCTTGGGGAGAGGAAGGGGATAATAGAATACCAGTAACATGCGGCTGAAATTGTTGTTGTTTTTTAAAAAAGCCACAGCACACTTACATCAAAAACTAACAAAAATTAAACAGTGTCAGGCATCTGACTCCTTGAAAGCTGATCTTTTCTTGCAGGCATCTAGCTGACCTGTTCACTGGGTAAAGGGAAAGGAAATGAGAGTTCAATATGATACTGAAGGACCCATTTCCAAGCGGATGCAGCACTGCCAGAAAAACACACAAAATACTTTACTTTTCATGACAAGTTTGAGACCTGGGGCTTCACTCTTTGGGTGCTTATCCTTCAGGCACATGCAAGCTGTTTATGACACTGCGACACGTAACAGTGTCATAGACGTGGCTTGCCATATTTTTGACTAATGTTCAAAAGCAAATTAAGTAAAAAAAAACCTCTTACCACCCTTATGACTTTTCAACTAATGATCATGTCGAACAGCAGCTACATGTACAAAACTCAAGCTTCCTAGCAAGCAGAAAAATAAGGGCCAGATTAAGTCATAGGCACTGCAGACCTGTGCCTAGAGCCTCGGCTCCTGAAGTCATGGAATTATATCAGAATCTCAACTTTCATTTTTTTAAAGTGGTAAATTTATAACCCTCCTGGATATGAAGAAAATCTTACAAGTATGATATGAGATTAAGTGATGCTGTGATGTCTATCTGAATCTGCAGAGAACCTGAAACAATAGCTCTGAAAAGGGTTGCAAGCAATTGCACTCATCACCGTAGCACCCTCTTGCATCTGGGTTTGGCGCTGCAGGAGTCTTTGTCTCTATTGTCCCTGCTGACTTTTATTTTGACTCTACAGTGGTCAGACTGTATACACAACTCATCCCTTTGGCCCCTCTTGGGCTACTCCTTGGCTCATCCTTTAGGCTTAATCTTCAGTCCCTGGGCTCAATAGTCCTTAGACGGGACTTGTACACTCTTCCCTCAGGGCTGGTTGGGGAATTCAGGTCCACCCTCTGTTCTGGGTTCCAGCCCACAGACCCTGGTTTACACAGCTAAGTCTTCTCCTTCAGACTCACAGCTACTTCCCTAGGCAACTTACTACCTGTAAGCCCCTTGTGCTTAACACAGCCTCTCAGGCCTCTGGCTTCTCCATCTTTCTCCTTCTCCTTCGTTCTCTGCTGGAACACCAACTCCTTACAACTGCTTTTCTGGGCCTTACACCCTTTCCAGTATCCACCCCCTGCCATCAGTACTCTGCATAGGGAAAAGTCCCATGGCTTGGGGGTGAGGCTGCAGGAGCAGAGCTATGGGCTTGCCTAGTGCCCAGGATTGCTTTAATCTAGCCACATGCTAACACAGACTGTAAGGCATAATGGTCACTTTCCATTTCTGCAAGATTTTATAGATAGGACACCTAGGGCCGGCTCCAGGGGTTTTGCCGCCCCTGTCATAAACAGATAGCTAAGGGTTAATGTCTCTTTCACCTGAAGCACCTGACCAGAGGACCAATCAGGAAACCGGATTTTTTCAACTTTGGGTGGAGGGAATTGAGTGTCTTTTGTCTTTTGTCAGTTTTCCTGATTTCTCTGAGCTTTGGAGAAGTAGTTCTACTTTCTAGTCTTCTGTTTCTAAGTGTAAGGACAAAGAGATCAGATAGTAAGTTCTATGGTTTCTTTTCTTTGGTATTTGCATGAATATAAGTGCTGGAGTGCTTTAATTTGTATTCTTTTTGAATAAGGCTGTTTATTCAATATTCTTTTAAGCAATCGACCCTGTATTGTATCATCTAATACAGAGAGAACATTTGTATTTTTTCTTTCTTTTTTATATAAAGCTTTCTTTTAAGACCTGTTGGAGTTTTTCTTTACTTCAGGGAAATTAAGTCTGTACTCACCAGGAAATTGGTGGGAGGAAGAAATCAAGGGGAGATCTGTGTGTTGGATTGCTGGCCTAATTTTGCATTCCCTCTGGGGGAATAGGAAAGTACTTTTTGTTTCCAGGATTGGGAACAGAGAGGGGGAGTCTCTCTGTGTAGTTTCACAGAGCTTGTGTCTGTGTATCTCTCCAGGAGCACCTGGAGGGGGGAAGGGAAAAAGGATTATTTCCCTTTGTTGTGAGACTCAAGGGATTTGGGTCTTGGGGTCCCCAGGGAAGGTTTTTCAGGGGGACCAGAGTGCCCCAAAACACTCTAATTTTTTGGGTGGTGGCAGCAAGTACCAGGTCCAAGCTGGTAGCTAAGCTTGGAGGTTTTCATGCTAACCCCCATATTTTGGACGCTAAGGTCCAGATCTGGGACTAAGGTTATAACAGCCCCAAGCAGCCCAAAAAAAAAAAAGTGCGATCTGCAGCAATTCAGCGGGAGGTCCTTCGCTCCGAGCGGGAGTGAGGGACCCTCTGCCAAATTGCCGAACACCTTAAAGTGCCACCCGGCTCAGGAGTTGCCGCCCCAAGCACCTGCTTGATAAGCTGGTGCCTGGAGCTGGCCCTGAGGACACCTTAAGAGATGAGATGTTGTTTTCTTAGTTCTCTCTAAAATGTTAGTGGAATTGGCAGGACAGAGGTATAAAGCCTGCAAAATAATCCTTCTCCTCACACAAAGGTATCACATGAGGATACTAACTCACAGAAGGCGTTGGTACCAATCCCAGAAAAGAATCGGAACAGTATGTGTGTTGAAAAGAAAGTTCTGAAGAAAGTGCTAGTGGCACTTAGGCTCTGTCTACCAGCTTATGCTGGTGTGTAGAGTACAAGAACTACACGAGTATGTACATGATGTATTGAAAAGCTCCAGCAGCACGAAGGCAGCAAAAATAGCAATGTAGACATGGGAGGCACGGTGTAGAGTATATACCCCAGGAATGCAGATGTGTAGGGCGCTCTCCTCGACTCACCTAAGCTGTGCCTGACCATCTACACGGCTATTTATACCCATGCTAACTGGGCGTGCAGTGTCTGTACTCTAAATGCCTCCACAAGCGTAGCTGTACCTTTAAAACAAGAGAAGCATACATACAAAGACAGAAAGTTAAAGGAGATACAAATTTCTTTCTCTGTCTATCTACATGTCCAACTCATCATAGTTACAGAGCATTCATGATACAGTACAGTACCACATCACATCATCTAAGTGCTAATTTCCACCCTTATGCGTTAATAACACCTTAGTTATTAAAACTGACAGAAATTTTTTTAAATAACTAATTTTTCAACTTTTAAGTGGAGCTGTTTGAAAAAAATCATTGAAACTTTTTTTGAATAAAACTGGCTTTTGGACTAAACAGAACTTTTCATTAAAATCTATTTCTATTAAAAAACAAAATCAGATTTTCATCCAAAATGTTGGCATTTTTGTGAACACCCATAACCAAAATATTTTTAGTTTTCAGAAACCAAAAAAGTGAAATTATTCAGCGTTAAAACTGAAATCTTTTTGGTTTTCAGTAAGCAAAACTGGAAATTGTTTGGGGTTTAACCTAAAAAACCTGAAACATTTTGAGGAGAAATATTGATGAAAATGGAAAATTATTGTTTTTGTTGACATTTTTTGTGAAGAAAAACATGTCTTCCCAACCAGCTCTACATTTTAAGTTTTCTTTTATTCCACTCAACTTGGACACTGAAATAGACAGGTCAGTCTTGATTTCTCTTTATTGTACCAATCCTGTCTTTAGATCAACAAAGGTGGAACCCTGCACTCAAGCAGAATCCTTTTGACTTCACTGGGACTCTGCATGGAATCAGGAATCCTCCCATATGGATGTGATGGGAGGATCAGAGCCTTTGGTTCACTAGGGGTTCTAGTGCTGTTGTATTTGGGTTGCATTCATTGTTGGAGCAGGTTTCAATTGAAAGGAAAAACAAACTCTTTCCCCTTTTTAAAATTAGGTCATGCTAAATTTGTGTGAGACAAGCATGCAGATTTTCTTCCAGGTGAGGTAACTGTCACAGAAAATGCTTCAATGTATTAGAGGAAAAATAAACATTGGCAAGAGCTGTGAAGGAAAATGTGATAAAGTCTCTGGATAAGACACTGGAATTATAATCAAATGTGGCGGGGGGGGGGGGGAGAAGTAGGCTTGCTTTGGCAATTTGTTTCTTGACATATGGAACAGCAGCTCTTTCCAAGTATCCACCTCTATTTACTTTAGTTTCATTCCTTATTATAGACACATCAGGTGACTTTGGCACAACAATAGCCTATGTGTTAGGGGGTGGATTGTTAGTGTAACAGTGAGGCTGGGCACCAAACATTTGAATTTTCCACAATTTAACAGTTTCATTGCTGGCACAGGTGAGAGAAAGCACTGAAAAAAGAAGACGGAGTTTTGGAGTCAAGTCCACACATCCCTTATGCTTATGAAGCCTTTCTTTTTTAACATATCTTATTTTTATTTTTTGGACAATACTATACTTACCTTAGACTATAAGACTGAAGAGAGCTTTAAAAAATTAACTCAAAACTGACAGGTAAACTGCAAAATCAGTCAAACAATAAAACAAGTTTGAGTATGTCTGTCTATCTATGATTTGCAGTTCACCTTTCAAGTTGCATGAGAGTGTAATTTACTTAATTTACCCTCTGGGTTCTGCCAGGAGTCCACAGTCCCCACCATAATCTTCAATAAATATCTGAATTTAAGGAGTTTATACAAAAACAAACCTGAAGTTGAGTATTGAATTTACCATTAACTATATTCTTGGCATTCTTTTTCTCCTTCTTTAAGAACTGTTCTGTTTATTGGAAAGTCAATACTATAAAAAAGAAAGAAAGAGATAGAGGGAGACATTCCTCACAGAAAAAAAGAAAACAAAAAAGCCAGAAAGTATACCTGGGACTTAACCCTGCAAATCTCATTCAGGCACTGAACAGAATCTTGATCCTGGAGACAATTACACACATGCTTAATTTTATGCCATTCTAGGAGTTCAATTTAATGAGACTACTCGTGGTAGTGAAGTTAAGCCTGTGCATAAACGTTTGAAGAATCAGGGCCTAGAGTTGAATGTAAGCACATGTGTTAAGTTAAGCACACACTTAAGTGCTTTGCTGAAGTGAATAGAAGCCTCAGGCAAAACTCCCACTGACCTCAGTTTGAGTTTTGCCTGAACAGATTCCCTGGTGCGTATAAGAATGAAAAACTGAAATACAGAAGAGAAATGGATATAGGTAGTTTGTTTTTCCCCCCCACTTTTAAGTCTGCACTTCCTTTCTCATAAATTATGCTCTCTGGAGAAAGAAGCATGGTAAGAAAAATCCCACAAGGAGCTACAAAGGACAATACTAAAAGGAAAGGTCTGACTGAGTTAAATAAAAATGCCCTAGAGGAAAAAGACAGGTAATTGTTGTCCTTTTACATAGAGTGGCTAAAGCATTCCAGTTCACCACTAACTTAATATTTCCTCTCATTGAAATGCACGATTTGCTTTGGTTTTGATATACTGTATCACGATGCTGTATGCTATAAGTCTTTAACCTTTATTCATTATTATGAACATTATGAGAGTCACGTATACACACAGTGCGTTTAGTAACTCATGGCCTGATATTTTCAGATACTGAACACCCTGAACTCTTCTGACTACTATGGGAATTGGGGGTACTCAGGGTATATCTACACTGTGATAAAAAAAACTGGTACCAAGTCTCAGAGCTCAGGTCAGCTGACTTGGGGCTTGGACTGTGGGGCTAAAAATAGCAGTGCATATGCTTGGGCTTGGGCTTGGGCTGAAGTCCGGCCTCTGAGACACTTCCCCTTCACAGGTTCTCAGAGCCTGGGCTCCAGCCTAAGCACAAATGTCTACACTGTATTTTTATAGCCTCATGAAGCTAAGTGAGATGACCTGTCCAGACAAGGCCATGCCGTAGGTCTTTTATTGCAGCGTAGAGATATCCATAGTAAACTGCAGGATCAGATTCTCTGTTTGCAAATGTTACAGTTAAAGTTCACTGGTTCCATCAATACCCCAGATGAAACTCATTATGTGACCAATCCTGTTCCTATTTAAATTAATGGGAAAACTCTCACTGGCTTCAATGGGAGTTGGATTGGGCCCTTGAATAATCTTCACAAAAAGGCTGTTTAATGTTCAACTTTCAAATAATAAATTTCACAGTTAAATGTTCCGCACATAAAGTTTCAAGTACTGATTTGGTGCCATCCTTTTCTTCTCGGAGTAAGATATGACACTGAAGCCAGAGAGATAAACAAACGGGAAAGGAGCAAACAGAATATAGCCCCGGTTCAACAAAGTACTGAAGTATGTGATTAAAATTAGCAATGTTCTTAAGTGCTTTAAAAACATAAGACCTGCCATATTGGGTCAAACTGGGGTCCATCTTGCCCACTATCCTGTCTCCAACATTGGCCATTACCAGAGCTTCAAGGGAAGCATACAGAACAGGACAATTATGGAGTGATCCACCCCTGCCTTCCGGTAGTCAGAGGTTTAAGGTAGCCTCAAACTTCTAGTTGCATCACTGACAATCTTGGCTAACAGCCATGATGGACATATTCTGCATGAACTTATCCAGCTCTTTTTATAACCCAGTTATACTTTTGGCCATCATAACATCCCATGGCAATGAGTTCCAGAGGTTACTTGTCCATCGTGTGAATTGAACAGCTCTAATCTTTTCAGTCTCTCCTCATATGGAAGCTGTTCTATACCCTTGATCATCTTTGTTGCCCTTCTCTGAACCTTTTTGAAATGGAAAAACCAGAACTGGACACAGTAAACAAGGTGTGGGTACATCATGGATTTGTATAGTGGCACTATAATATTTTCCATCTTATTTTCTATCCCTTTCCTAATAGTTCCTAATATACTGTTAGTCTTTTTTGACCACTGCTGTGCATTAAGCAGAAGTTTTCAAAGGACTATCCACATTGACTCCAAGATCTCTTCCTTAGGTGGTAATAGCTAATTTAGACCCATCATTATGTAAGTATAGTTGAGATTATTTTTTCCAATAGGCATTACTTTACATTTATCAATGTTGAATTTCATCCATCATTTTGTTACCCAGTCACCGAGTATTGTGAGATCTCCCTGTAACTCCTCACAGTCTGATTTGGACACAACAGCCTTGAATAATTTTGTATCATCTACACACTAGTCACTTCACCCCCTTTTCCAGATCATTGATGAATATGTTGAACAGCACTGCTTCCAGTAAGATCCTTGGGAGACCCTGCTTTTACCTTCTCTTCACTGTAAGACTTGACCATCTTTCAATCTGTTTTGACTCATGATGGAAACTTTTGTCTTACTCCATGGCTATTTAGTTTCTTTAAGAGCCTTTGGTGATGGATGTTGTCAAAGGCTTTCTGAAAATTCAAGTATACTGTATCAACTGGATCAGCCTTATCCACATGCTTGTTGACTCTCAGAATACTAATAGATTGGTGAGGATGATTTCCCTTTACAAAAGTTCTGTTGATTCTTCACCAACAAATTGTGTTTATCTATGTGTCTGATAATTCTTTTCTTTACTATAATTTCTACAAATTTGCCTAGTTCTAAAGTTAGGCTTACTGGCCTGTAATTGCCATGACCTCCTCTGACACCCTTTTTAATAATTGGCTTTACATTAGCAACTTTCCAGTCATCTGCTTACCTGAACTGGGCCCATAAAAATTTGGACTTGTGTACAAAATCCATAGCTACCTGTTTTAAGACAAAAATAGCTGGGAGTAAATTTAAATAAAATGAAATCTCTCCATATTTGTTTTACTTACTTTTGCTTTAGAGGCAATTCATAGTGCTGAAAGAATGTGAGACCTGATCTTCTCATGGCATTTCCACTAATCGGGTGCTGAAATGTCATGAGTATCGGCCCCAGAAATGACTCCTGGATGCATTTTCAAAGCAAAAGCCTCAGATGAACATAAATACAAACAAAACACACAGCTCCAGTTGAAATCAGTGGGATTTCTACTTGTACAAGGGCTGAATGAAAACTGAGCAAGACTTCAGGATTTGCACTAAATACTGAAAAGACAAATACCAAAATAAATACCCAACCCAGTACTTAACCTCATAAGAACAAAAACACTGATTAAAGTGATCAAAATAACTTTTGGATTGTTAGAAACAATTACTCTTTTGAATTTTTGTTTGTTTTTGTTATTGTTTTTTTGTATCTTCTTTCCTAACAACTGCTTCTACTTTTGAAGCAGGAAGACAAAACAATTTTAAGGGGGAAATTCTTATGTTTCTTTTGTCTATACACAGAGCAAAATCTGTAAATTACCCTCTGTGGAGGCATAGCTCTGGATTTTTATCACTGAGACATCTGTCCAAATTCTGGCTGTCACAGAAGACATTGACCGTCAGCTCCATATGCACTATGGGTAGCCAGGGAATGAGAAAAAACAAGTGCTGTAGTCAGAGTTTAAGGAGGTATAATATAATCCAAGGTATGTTACACACACACTGTCACACCTCATTCACAGTCTCTCCACTTCACCCTCGTTCCACCTGCTTTCCTAGCTCCCCAGCTTCCCCGCCTTCTTCTTTCACGGGGTATAAAGATGGTTTTAAAGGGTTTTTTAAGTGTATGTGCTTTTTGTTTGTTTTGTTTTGTGGAGAGGTGGCTGTTGGTTTTGTGGTTTGTTTTTCACCCTGGACATCTCAGGTTTATCAAGTCTGGTCTTCCTGGCTTTTGCTGGAGGACTTGCTAAAGGTCTCAGAGAAATAGGGAGCTCTCTGGGTCTTTTACTGACTGGGTAAAAAGTATTGAATCTTTAACAAACAGTTTCTCAAGTGTTTATTAAGGCATCCTTTTTATCAGATGCTTGAACCATGCTTGAAAGAGCAGAGGAATTACTGTCAAGTATACTAGTAAGTGGTTTCTGTTGACTCTTAACAAGGATTAAACGTGAGCCTCACCCATGGGCAGGGGAAACTATGGTCCGCAACAGAGAGGTTTACAGGGGTGGTTTAGGAAAAGCCAAACTTGAGAAGAAAGCTTAGCTTGAGGTTTATGTTTATAAGTATGTTTGTTTGAATTTTATACAGTGTGTGTGTATATATATATATATATATATATATATATATATATATATATATAAATATATATATATATATATATATATAAATATATATTTATATTTTTAGGAGGAGGGCACCTCTTGCTTACAAGGTATTAACAATTATATATCTGTTTTAAAGAATCTGAATAAAACTCACATCCAAACTCAATTATCCAGGTTTCACTTCTTTTGTACTGTGATGTCACAGTCCTACCAGTCCTCTACTGAGTCTTCCAGGGAGGCAAGAACTCAATTTCTGATGTGGAAAATAAAGCAGAAAACAGAACTTCTTTAGAACAAAAACCCAACAAAACCAAAACCAGAAAAACAGCCTTCTCATCTCCTTCTGCCCTACCATTCGGGCACCTTTATACATAAAAGGAAGGGGGGCACTGCCTCAGTGTTTTCTTTGCCAGGTGGACAAGATAGCTACTGTCCTGGGATACCTGTGATAGTACATATAGCAAGTTTCCAGCATAAAGTGATACAGTATATTGGGTATTAATGGACTAAATTATTGCAGTTTTCTGAAATCAATTTTAAAAAATCATTATGAGACAAATTCTTGTACTATTTCTTGAGACAAACTGTAGTCTATTGTAAAAGCATTGTCTTAACACAAACACCACTGCAGGTTTCTGATTTCTTTTTAAGAGTCAGCTTTGTACCCCATCAGCCGTCTGCCACTAACTTTAGTCATCAGCTACTATAAAGGCACGGTGTTATCTTTCACTGAAGGATTAGCCCATTCCATTCCCATCATATAGTCTTCCTCATCATATATTTATCACCTTATTTTTAAACGTCTTTCCCCTGGTTTTAACATAGAGATTATTCTTCTTCAAGGTGACGATGGGATGATCTGAACAAGTATGACGAGAGCATTCCATGAAATCTCCCAATAAGCTCTGGAAGAGATACACTCTTTGTGGTGGGTACAGCTGAATCCTTTCTGTTCTCTTCTTTCGCCAGGAAGATATGACTAGCTGAAGTGTCTGGTTCTATATATAGCTGGCTGATGTCAGCTGGATGCCAATCTCTTTGGAAAGGGTCAGCCCCCTGTTTGTCTTTGTACTAGGTACCATGCAGACCAAACCAGAAGGATAGAAACCATCCAGGACCAGGCAGGTCATCCCCATTCATAAACTCCAGAAACTTCACCAAAAGGCGTTGGGATTGTTTTTTTCTGCACAAAGCCTAACAATAGGGTAAGTGTATTGTTTCCTGAAATATTTTGACATTGTTTCTTCCTACAATCTGTTGCATAGAAGACATTTAAGTAACATCCTATCTCAGGAATAAAATAAGATGTATATTTTTATTTAGTGGGGAATCCACTTTCTTTGCTTATTTAAAGATGCTTTAGCAAGCTCATCAACCTTTTTGCTGTCACTTTAAGCAGATTGCCAGAATTTTTCCTATTTTTGAGACTGTAGAACAAGGGTTAATAAAAGACAGCATATGAAATAAATCACAGATTTGCAATTTTTTTTAAACAGTGTGTGGAAATGAGAAGGCCCAGACCACTGCCACAGATCTTGTATAGCCAAAGGACAGTATGTCACTCAGGACTTCTTATCCTTGAGTGGGAGAACATGTCTCTGATCAGAATGATTGCCAGTGTCTTTGGCATTGTTAAAAAGACAGCTTAGCCAAATGAGAAACAAGTATACTCACTAATTGTTCAGAAGACAATGTTAGAAACAAAAGTCAACGAGATTCTGCACACTGACTTAACAATGTAAAAATGTGAATTTTTTTTTCAGTGAGGAAAACCCCACCAGACAATCACAATGTTATCACATTCTGCCATGGTCAAAGAGAGGAAACAACAAGCATCCGCCATTATGAAGGAAATCCACGGCAATGGTATAAGCTAAAACCGGTTACTGTATGTCCTATGTTCCTTTAGCCCCTTCCTAACATTTCTTTTTAATCTCACAGTTTAACTCTCTTAAAGCTCTGGGTATTCTGTCATAGATAATCCGGTGGGGGTATCATGCTGCCTATGGTAACTAATCCTTTTGTAGTTGTCTCTTTTCATTTGAAAGCTATTTTCAGATGAACAACTGTTGTGAAGGAATGAAGTAATCTAACAGCTGATGTACATTCTGCTTGGATAGCCTTTCAGAATATTATTTGGGGCTAATATCATGACTGGATTCCATTTTACAAGACTATTCATATACAAAACATGATTATCTATATCTTTTTTCCTGTTTTCCATTTCTTTTAATATCCATGATCAAAAATATTTGTATCATTATTCTCTTTCTTCCCCTCAAAGCTAGCTATTGGGATTAATAAACCTTATTAGCTCTTGTCATTTCTCTCCAATACATAGTTACTGGCTGTTCTTTTAAGCAAAAATTCAACTTTTCTGTTGCCACTTTGAGGGAAATAGAAACACCTATGAAAATCTTGGCTTGATTTTCAAAAGTAGATGCTTAAGATTATCCTCCTAACATGAGACTTTCAAAAGTGCTTTGTGATTTAGGAGCACATGTCCCATTGACTTTCACTGGGACTGTGCTCCTAAGTCAGATGCTTTTAAAAATGCCATCCATAGAACCTTATTTTTTTGCTTAAATACGTGGCCTAATTTTCAAAAGTGGTGAGCATTTAATAGTCCCCCTTGAAGTCTGTGGAAATTGTTTAATACTCCGCAATTTTGAAAATCAGGCCATTGGTTTAGGTGCCTAACTATGAATTAAGGACCTAACTTTCAATCTACTTACGAAACTCTGGGCTTTATTCTCCTGATCACATGTATTGTGATAACTTAGATAACTTACTGACAAATAACCCACTTAGATAACTAACTGACAAATTTGATTCCAAGGAAAGTAGGAATAAGTCCTTTGTACATGTACAAAAAAGAATCTGCCCGTGTAAGTGCCTGCCCATTCCTTTCACATTTTGTTGTAAATATACCTGTTAGATTTTTTTAAATGCAGTTTTATTAAATAGTTTATTATCTGAGTGATATTTGCAATATTTTTGTAGATGCCATTTCTGGATCCCATGTCTTTGTATTTAAAGACTATACAAACCAAGCTGTACTGAAGCCAGTTTAGGATTATTTAGATGATCCACATATTACATCATTGTCTCTAAAGTATCCTATCTTATTTAACTCATTTGTTAAAGCTGACTGCAGTGATCAGTTAAATCATCCAATGGATCATTTAGGCATTTGTAGTGGGCCACATCCAGTTTTAATGCAAAAATAGGTAATGGATCAAATTTTTAAATGTAGAGGTTTAACATCCATGCTTAAAAATGTGTGTGCCTACATTTGCATGTACAGTGCTTGCAGTTATGAGTACAGATCATAACTTTATGCATGCAAAGGCATGTGTAAATACCCACTTTGCAATTATAGTCAAGGTAACTTCAACACTCAATTTACAATTGCTCTTATTTTCACACACACAATTGGACCTCTCTTTTAAAAATTTGACTCTAGATTAGGCATAGGGAACTGGTATGAGAAACAACTCAGCCTTCACTGGAAACTGGAAATGAATTGATTCCATATCTGGATTAAGACAATGTTGTTGGAACTGGGAAATAGGACCCATGACAGGAGAAGGCCTGAATGGGGCAGAGGCAGAGTAGCAGGCAGCAGTGCAGCTCAGAACATTGATTATTACCTGATTGCAAGTGAAAGTAGGAGATCAAGGATTTAGGAGTGGGAGAAAAACTGGAGTCTGTCTGTGGGAAGGATCTCAGATTGACAGTCCATCCTTCTCACTGAAGGTGCAAAGGAAGAATGGGCTAGGAGAAAGATCCTCTTTAGAAGGCCCTGAAGATTTTGGGGGAGTGGGCACAAAATGCTGTTGCATCTGAACTTAGTCAGCATTCGTATGATTGAACCGAATCCAGGCTTTTTTTGAGGTTCAAAGAAGTTCAGTTAACTCATTTTACTCACTTCTGCATTTCCTGTTTTCAGCTGGGAATGTAAACTGAAAGACCAAAACACTATGAAAAGCTGCCCTCTTGGTGTCTTTGGCTCAGCCCAAACCTGGTCATACTAGAAATCTTGTGAAGTATTCTGTCATGAGATTTCCAACCTGATATCCAAACCACTGATGTTCAGACAAGCCTTGGAGAAGCAGTCAAGCTATTGGATGTGTTTAACTTCTTGAGACTCACTGATCAATACTTGAAATAAAAGAAAAACTTCCCAATCCTGGACATTTTCTAGCCATCTGAAGAAATTTGGGTTGGAATGTGGATTTTAAAT
Source organism: Gopherus flavomarginatus (assembly GCF_025201925.1). NCBI lineage: Eukaryota > Metazoa > Chordata > Testudines > Testudinidae > Gopherus > Gopherus flavomarginatus. The sequence continues at coordinate 181,699,165 of NC_066619.1, forward strand.
CCTCAAGTTCAGAACCAGTTTTGTTCTGATCCTTTAAAAAAGATAAAAAAGCTTGGATCTGGGATTTTGATTTGGCCTATCCTTTTCCCCCTAATTGCTGGCCTGCAAACTTAACCTGAGATCTTAAAGTTGAGCTGTTTTCTTTTTGGTTTTTGCATCATTACCTGTAATAATAATTCTGCAATTGGAATTTAGCTAACAATTCAATTATATTGCTTGAGCCATACAAAAGAATCCCGCTCATTCTCCCAAAATGACATTGGCTCTGTATTGTTAACAAGAGTAAAAAAACCAGTAAAAATGTATTTTACTGAGTAAAGTAAATACTTATGGCTTGAAGCAGGTCTATTGCATAAAGAGGACTCATTTTTATTCAATCAGTTTTAAATAACATTTTAAGATGAGTAGAGAGAGTCAAACTCTGTAAACTGATTCATACCAGGAGACTTAATTGCTGATTCAATACAAAGCCTGTTAGCTCTACATCGCTGCTTCAGATCTGGGCCTGGTTGGCAGAGACTGAAAGTTGTTAGTCTCCACCAGTTCTTTAGTGGTTTGTGTGAAATCAGTATCGGTTGTTATTCCCATCTCTAGTGGGCAAAGTCCATATTAGAAAAACACTACAAAAGTAGGAACTAATAGGCATGTTTTTGTTTTCTCAAGAGAGAGTCCAGGTATTCAATGGGCGAACGTAATACTCTCTCGCCTTTTCTGGACTCCACAGTTGAGTGGAGGTGGATTGGCAGAATGATGGAGGAAGACTTGGACTATTCCTGCTTGGGATAAACCGGTTTTGTAGAGGGCTTTATTTTTTGGGCCTGGCAATCTTCACCTTTCACAAATGCTGATTTCACTGTTATAGGTTTAAATGAAAGTGGAAAATAAGTTCAAAATGTTTAAGATAGGCTGAAGTCTAATTTACTTTTAAAAATATGAGAATATACTTGGCTCATTCATTTTTTTAAAACTAGATGTATTTTTTTGTGAAGGAAGCCCTTGATATCTGTTAATTACTCCTTGCTCACCTTTAAATCTAATTTCTATATAACATCATTAATGCATGCTTCGACAGCTACATATTTAAGTACCTTTTGTGGCAGTTTATAGATTCTTATTTCTGATTATGTGATAAACATATCTTATCTAATATTCATGATTAAAATGTATAATCTACAAGAAGATATTTAGAAGATTTTAAACTGGAGGATTAAAAGAGATGAGGGAGGAAATATACAAATCATATTTAAAATGAAAGCTGTTAACATTTTAAGGGGCAGAGAGGACTTGGCAGGAACAGAGAAAGCACTGAGGCTAAAAGGTTAAGATCAGGATTAAAGCATGGAGCTTCAGATTTAAGTGTCAATTTATTAATTGTTAACTTTTGCATTTGGAGATGATCTTTTTGTCTTCCTCTAAACACCACCTTCTCTTACTTCTCATCACCCTCATTGCACTGACACCATAGCAATCCCTTTGCACATCATTGAAACAGGCAGCAGATTAGATTTTAATTTTCAGAAGACTGGAGTAAAATCTCACATTTACATTTCTGGGAAGCTGCCTAGATACACAACAAAACACACAATTTGTTACAGAGTGTTTGGATCCTAGCTGAATTAACATAAATGAGAGCTCTGCATACAGATTGAGGACAGTATGTGTCTGAGAGAACAGCGGGGCCCAAAATATTTAATATTCAGTATGGAGCAGAGGTGTGGCTGAACTGATTTCTCTCCACCCTATTCCCACAAACTTTCATTGTGGGCCAAGTTCTAGGCAATGGAGAAAAACATGAGTGAAAGAAGCCTTTGCTTTACATGAAAATATTGGTGGACTAAGAGGTGAAATTGTCAACTCCAACCAGCCAAGATGTCTGCTGCGATATGCACCAGATTCAAACACCCCTGACTTTTGGAGGTGGGGGAGTTCAAAATGAAGTTCTGAATCAAAATTTTGCGGCTTTAGCCCATACCTAGTGCATACTATATCATCATGCCTATAAATCACCACTATCTGGCATTGTTTAGGCAGTGGGCAAACTGAGACATCTTTCATGCTGAACTCTTAGTTTTATTGTTCTCTCTTAAACAACAGGAGGCTATCAGGGTTCTTGCTCATATTATTTTTAATGCAGAAATGCATTCTCGTGTTCCTGGCATTATGCATAGCTGGCTTGATCCTGCTCCAGTTGACATCAACTGCAAAAATTTGGATGACATCAGTAGGAGCAGAACTGAGCCAATCCAGATGCAAGTCCAGTGCCTGCAAACAGGGCTGGCTCTAGCCATTTCGCTGCCACAAGCACAATGGCACACCGCAGGGGGCGCTCTGCCGCTCGCTGGTCCCACGGCTCCGGTGGACCTCCCGCAGGTGTGCCTGCGGATGCTCCACAGGAGCCACGGGACCAGCGGACCGTCCGCAGGCACACCTGCGGGAGGTCCACCAGAGCCGCCTGCCGCCCTCCTGGCAACCGGCAGAGCGCCCCCCACGGCATGCCGCCCCAAGCACGCGCTTGGCGTGCTGGGGCCTGGAGCTGGCCCTGCCTGCAAACTTCTCTCTCTGTGAGTTAAAGGGAAATTCAAAATCTCAGCAGCCTGGGATAAGTATTTAATGTGTCTGTGTCATTAAAAAGAGATTTATATTTGCCAGAAATCAAGAATTCATGTTGTTTAGGTTCACTAAGCTTCCAGCAGATATTACACAATGTATTAAAAATGAGAAACTATAGAAACTCTGAAAATAAATATTAATATCTCCATTATTTTTTCAGTTCTTATTAAATACCAGATGTTACTGTAGCTACCAACTGCTCCCCATTGTAATCTGTAATGCAAAGTTAAGTTTTGCTCTTCTGTGTGAATGCCCTGGAAGAAATTAAATAGTTTCCAACATGTAATTTGATTTCAGTTCATTTTACTATATTGCATACATTTACACACTAACTGAAGCCTGAATATTCTGTAGTGCATAAACATATTTAAAGAATTAAGGATTATATCAACCCCAAAGTGTCACCTTGAATAAGCAGAGTAAAGATTCATACTGGAGCCTCAATGCAGTTTTGCATAGCATGATGTTACTTCATATCTGGTCCTGAAGCTTATAAACACCCACAGAGACGAAGGCCTTGTCAACAATGGGAAGTTTCTGCGCAGTAAAGCAGCTCTCTGCAGTGTAACTCCCAAGGTGTACATGCTGCCAAGCCACGTACTGCACAGAAACTGCACAGTGGCAGCATTGTAAAAAAACCACACTGGCGATAGGCATAGAGCTTTCTGCTCCAGGGCTACAGTGTTGCAGTGCTAGTGTAGACACCCTGGTCAATTACAGCACTGCGATTGGCCTCCGGGAGGTGTCCCACAATGCGTGTTCTCGCCTCTCTGGTCATCGGTTTGAACTCTACTGCCTTACCCTCAGGCAGAGCTGGCTCCAGCTTTTTTGCCGCCGCAAGTGGTGAAGAGAAAAAACAAACAAACAAAAAAAAACATTGAGCTGTCGCCGAAGTGTCACTGAAGAGGAAGGAGGGAGTGAAGGACCCACCACTGAATTGCCGCCAAAGACTGAAGCGCAGCGATTGAGCTGCCAAAGTGCTGCCGAAGACTGAAGTGGAGCGATAGAGTTGCCGCCGAAGAGGAAGCGAGGGACTGAAGGACCCACAACTGAATTGCCACTGGAGACCTGAACGTGCTGCCCCAATGACAGAGTGCCACCCCTTTCTATTGCCCTCCCCAGACACCTGCTTCCTTTGCTGGTGCCTGGAGCTGGCCCTGCCTTCAGGTGACCAACCATGAGCCCCACCCCTTAAATTCCAGAGGGTGGAGTTCCCTTCCTGTTTGCTTGGTGACGTTTGCAGTGGTCTCATCACATCTTTCTAGGTGACCATGCCTGCTACACACACCAGGCGATCCCCTGCTTGGAGCAATGCTGAGCTGCTAGACTTCACCAGCATTTGGGGAGAGGAAGCTGTCCAGTCCCAGCTGCGCTCCAGTCGTAGGAATTATACTTATGGACAGATTTCACAATGAATGACAGAAAGGGGCCATGAGTGGGACACACTGCAGTGCAAGGTCAAAGTGAAGGAGCTGCGGAATGCCTACCACAAGGAGCAAGAGACAAACCGCCGCTCCAGTGCTGTGCCCATGAGCTGCCAGTTCTACAATGAGCTGGATGCGATACTCGGTAGTGACTGCACCCCCACTGCGAAGGCCACTGTGGATACTTTGGTGGCTCGCATGCCAGTCAAGAGTGGACCAAGCCAGGAGGGAATCTTGGATGAGGATGTAGAGGGCGAGAGAGACCCAGAGGCAGAGGATGACTTGGAGGTCAGAGATGCATGCAGCCAGCTCTTCTCTATCCCGGAGGAGGCTAGCCAATCACAGGAGTTGGAGCTTGGCAAAGCGCAAACAGGAGAGGAGGCCCGTGGTAAGTGGAATTGATTTGGGGAAGTGCTGAAGCAAGCTGTTGGGGGCAGGAGGGTTGAAGAAAGCAGGCTTGTGTCTGTATGATGTGAGTACCACCACATGCCTAGCCTGAGCGGTGGAACAGGCTGCTGATGGACTCCCTCACTTTATGGAAATCTGCCACAGATCTCCAGGAAACTCTCATGGAGACACTGGGCAATCCACTGCTGCAGGCTCTTTGGCAGAGCTGCTTTGTTTCTTGCCCCATTAACGGTAACTTTCTCGCACCACTCCACCATCACGGGGTAGGGAGGGGGGACCATTGCTGCACATAAGCAAGCCTTATAAGGGCCAGGGCGGAAATCACAGTCTTGAGAAGACTCTCCCTTGATTCCCTGCTCATCCTCAGCAATGAGATATCTTCCATTATGATCACATCCTATGGAAAATGTGGGACAGGTATGATTATAAGGCCCTCTTACAGTGCTGGCTCTCCCCAAGAGCCACGTGCTCAGTGTAGGCAGGGACCCATGCAGGGTCCTGTAACACTGATTTCCCTTGCCCCTGCAGTTACTCACCATTTTGGGGGTCCTGTGGCTCATGTGTGCTTGCCTGGGGTCTGCCAGTTATTGACAGGTATGTGAATGGTGGCTGTGTTTTAAATAACTGAATCAGTGGTCTGTGTGTTGCAAACAATACTGCTTCTGTAAAATGTTGCATTTTGGTTTCACAGATCTGACCTTGGGAGCCCAGCCTCCCACTTTGTTATCACTGGCTGAACGGCTGTGCAGAATTAGAAAGTGGTCTTGAAGAACTAAAGAGGACTTTGTCATGAAGCACTCCGTGGCTGAAAAACAAGAACTGAAGCAGTGGCGGGAGAGCGAGAAGAGGGACCAAAAGGAGAACGTGCACCAGAACGAAGCCATGGAATGGCTCTTAAACATTATGGAGCACCAAGCAGACACACTTCAGGTGCTACTAGGACTGCAAACCAAGCAGCTCCGCACCTGTCCTCCCCTGCAGCTGCTGTCGCAAAACTCTTTCACATGCACCTCCCCAGATACCGCCAACAAACTCTTATCAATCTCTCCTGGCTCCAGTCTGTACCCGCTGCATTCCACTCCTGCCCCATTACACAGTTCAGCCCTGTGAACTCCAACTATCCACTGCACTCAAACCTGTCCCTCTGCATTGTACTCCAAAGGATAAGGTTGCATATGATACCTGGACATACACAAATCTTTAACTGTCCCAGGACCCCACCTCCTCCTGGGACCCTCCCTTCCCCCATCCCCCACAGCGCTGATGTGTTCATTTGTTTGTCTCTCTCCTCCGGCTGTTTTTTTAATAAAATAATTGTTTTGGTTTGAAAGCAATCTTTATTCCATTAATTGAAAGCAAACAAAACCCTGCAAAACAGGCAATTTTCTTGAACCTTGACAGTGCGTTGTCTGCACCAATCACAATCACCTCCTAGCATTACAAGCACTGCACTCCCGAGCATAGCAACAAATATTAGTGGCTTTCCCTGATCCTTTTGGCCCCACACTGCACCCCTCTAATAGCCCTGGTCTCTGGTTGTTCAAATTCGCCTCGAGGCACTAAGCCTCAGCAGTCCAGCCCTGAGTGAAGCTTTCACCCTTCTCTTCACAAATACTATGGTGTATACAGCAGATGGCTGTAAGCATAAGAATATTGTCATCAGCCAGGTCCAGCCTCCCATATGGGCAGTGCCAGCGGGCCTTTAAACAGCCAAAAGCACACTCAGTCATTCTGCACTTGCTCAGCCTGTTGTTGAACCGCCCTTTGCTGCCGTCAAGGTTCTGTGTATGGCTTCATAAGCCACAGCATTAAGGGGGTAGGCAGGGTCTCCCAGGATCAGAATGGGCATTTCGACTTTCCCTACAGTGATCTTGTGGTCTGGAAAGAAAGTCAATGTTTGCAGCTTCCCGAACAGGCTAGTAACACCCAAGGTGATCCACAAGCACCTGGAGGACCATAGAGAAATACCCCTTCCAATTAACGTACTCCGTGGCTTGGTGGTCTGGTGCCAGAATTGGAATATGTGTGCCATCTATCACCCCTCTGCATTTAGGGAAGCCCATTTGTGCAAAGCCATCCACAATGTCATGCACGTTGCCCAGTGTCATGTCTTTCGGAGCAGGATACAATTAATGGCCCTGCACACTTCCATCAACACAAGTCCAATGGTTGACTTTCCCACTTCAAACTGGTTAGCAACCTATCAGTAGCAGTTTGGAGTAGCCATCTTCCACAGTGCACTCGCCACACTCTTCTCCATGGGCAGGGCAGCTCTCATTCTTGTGTCCTTGCACCGCAAGGCTGGGGCAAGCTCATCACAGTCCCATGGATGTGGCTTTCCTCATCCAAAAGTTCTGCAGCCACTGCTCATCATCCCAGACACGCATGATGATGTGATCCCACCACTCACTGCTTGTTTCTCGAGCCCAGAAACAGCGTTCCACTGTGGTCAGCACCTCCATGAATGCCACAAGCAATCTCATGTTGCAGCTACTATGCGTGGTGAGATCAATGTCAAACTGCTCTTGCCTTTGTACTTTAAGGAATAACTCCACTGCCACTCATGGTGTGTTAGTGAGAGCGAGTAGCATATTGGTCAATAGTGCAGGATCCATTCCTGCAGACTGAAGAGGCAGAGCGTGCAGTACACAAACCATTGAAAAATGGGTGCCAAATGTAAACGGAAGCACAGAGACTGCTGGGATGTGAAGCAATGCATCACAGGGCATTAGGACAGGACCCAGGATGCCCCATGACCCCCTCCACCTTCCCGCAACTCTTAGCGGAAGAAGAGAAAGAGATGCTCTGTGGGATAGCTGCCCAGAGTGCACCACTCCAAATACCAATGCAAGTGCCACAAGTGTGAACACACTATTGCGCAGGCAGCAGAGAGTATGAACACACAACAACAGTTTCCCTTCAGAGCTCTCTGAGCAGCGATGTAACTGCCAGCAATGTAACTCTGCCAGTGTAGTGTGACAAAGTTCCTCATCTACCTTGGTGGGTCCTGCGCTTATTGGCAGATTTGCTCACCTCAGTGATCTTCCCCTCTGGTGGAACCCACAGTCTGGGTTAACTCCTCCTCTGTCTGATCAGGAGTTGGGAGGTTTGAGGGGAACCCGGTCCCACCCTCTACTCAGGGTTCCAGCCCAGGGCCCTGTGGATTGCAGCTGTCTATAGTGCCTCCTGTAACCACTGCATGACAGCTACAACTGCCTGGGCTACTTCCCCATGGCCTCCTCTAAATACCTTCTTTAGCCTCCCCACAGGACCTTCTTCCTGGTGTCTGATAATGCTTGTACTCCTCAGTCCTCCAGCAACTCTCACTCTCAGCCCCTCACACACACCTCACTGACTAACTGGAAGGCTTTTAACTAGTTCCAGCCAGCCCTTGACTGGCTTCAGGTGTCCCAATCAATGTAGCTATCTCCACTGCTTTCTAGAAGGATCTTAATTGGCCCCAGGTGTCTTGATTAACCTGGAGCAACTGCCATTTGGTTACCATGGTACCAGGGATTTGTTTAGCCTGGGGCTAACATACCTATTCCTCACTACTTTACTGTAGCCATCTGGCCCTGCCCCACCACAGTAGACATACCCTAGTTCAATTATTAAAATGATGAGCATGGGTAATTGTAAATGACAAAGTAGGAAAAGATTCTCAACAATGTTATTTTTACTGGATGATATAATTACAGCCACATGTGACAAAGGCTACTTTCCAAACTCTGGCAGAAAGAAATTAATAACAAAATAGTTTGCTAAGTATTGAAGTTATCATGGTGTAAAGAGTAAAAAAGGGCTTTAAAATAGAGGACACCAGATGACAGAGTTCTTCAAAGCAGTGTCAGCATACTCAGTGCCACTAGTAGCCCAACTTCCAGAACTTCTCCATAAGACTGACAATGAAGTTTATGCCATACAGGGCTCTCTGCCTGTAATCTTACTCTTCCCTCTCCACCCCCACCCATGCATGCATATTAATTATCAAAGTGCCGTAGGGTTACAATGTAAAGCCACGGAAATGATCTTTTTTCCCAAGCAGGGACCCAAGTAACACTGACAGCAGTAATTAGATTTCCAGCATTTGTTAATCTTTTGAAAAGGGTTGCTTGTAACTTTCCAATTAATGAGAATTGTTAAACAATTGCAACATGGAAAAAAAATAGATAATTATTCTACAGAAATCATGTAAAAGTTGTTAAAAGCATATTTTAATTCATTGTTACATCTTTCATTTTCATAAACTGGATTTTTATTCTGAAATTCTCTAAATAAAACTATTAAGTAGTGGCTCCAAGCTAATACAAACCTCTGTTACAGTAGGTAGCTAGCCTTAAATTTCTAAAAAATCTGAATGTGAGTGAATCATTGAGACAAAAATTATTGCAAGCAATCAGAAATAGGAAGATAAGTGTAAAATAGGCTGAGGAGTTCTTTCTCTTTCCAGTCCAGGATATATATTGATTTATGAAGGGTCCAGGACTGAGGTCAAAGGGAGTTTTGGCACTGACTTCAGTGAAAGTAGGATTTTACTGATCACTAAGAAATTATATTGTAAGATTCCAAGGGCCTGATCTTCAGAAGAGCTGAGCACCTACAATTCTAACTGAAATCAAAGGGAGCTGTGCGCGCTCAGCACCTTTGTAATTCAGACTCTCAGTGCAGTGGTTTAGGAGCTCATTCCAGGCTACGGTGCACTTCATAACTCCCCAAAACATGAGTTATTTCACTAATACAGCATGAAGCATGAGGATATTACTGGGGAATGGGGGTGCATTTCTTGTTGGACTACAGATATAGGGATATAATAAGTATAATTTAGCAAAAAGCAGCATTTAAGGAAAGCAGAGAAGAATATTTTATAAGGCATATGCTTGTCTGTCGTATTACAGAGTCAGATGGCCTAGACCTTGGAAAGAAAATCAGCATCCCCAGAGACATCATGGTAGAGGAACTATCAATACTCAGCAACAGAGGTGCAAGACTCTTTAAGATGCGTCAAAGGAGATCTGACAAATACACCTATGAAAACTATCATTATGTAGCAAATAAGCAAAGGAATGTAAGTATTTTGTATTACAAGTTTCTAAATACAGTACAATGAGACCAGTGTGGGGTTAACTATGATTTGCATGGTACTGATTGCAAGAATTATACATAGCTTTAGGAAAAGATGTGAACTGAAACATGACCTGGAACAAGGTCAGTGTGAAACACAAAGTGAGCTGTATCATTTTGAGGTCTTCTAGACAAATCAAAATAAGCTCAGATCTGGGTGCTACTTTTAGGTCCCACAGAATGGGACAACAAGGTTCCAGGGCCTCAGGCTGAAAGTATTCACATCCAAATATGACTCAGGTCAGTAGTGACCAAAAATCATTACCATGTGACAGCTAATTGGTGATTTAGGAATGGTGTAAGGATTACTTTGTTTATAACAGCTGAGGGCTTTGAAGATGCAAAGTTCTATATAAACAGCAAGTATTAATATTATTATTGTTATTATTACTACTAAAAATAGGTTGGTGGTCTTATTCCAGTTCCTAGTCAGTAACATCACCTGTGCAATTGGTACTAATAGTCTTCCTTGCTGGCACTCTTAGGAAAGGAGTAAGGAATTAAATGGGCCATGGGGACAAAACTGCCCCTTGAGCTGGCCCTTAAGGAATAGGGTTGAGGCACATTTGCGGGATAGTAGAAATTGCTGACTGGGAATCAGATGCTTCTATATTCTAATACTAGTTTTGACACTCATTCCTTCTGAGGACTGGGGTAATACACCTAACCTCTCCGACTCGTTTTCTACATTTGTAGAAATAGTGATAATTAGGGCTGATCTACACTACGGGGGGAAATTGATCTTAGATACGCAACTTCAACTACATGAATAACGTAGCTGAAGTCGAATATCTAAGATCGGATTACTCACCCGTCCTCACCGCACGGGATCGATGTCCGCGGCTCCCCCTGTCGATTCCGCAACTCCGTTGGGGTTGATGGAGTTCTGGAATCGATATAAGCGCGCTTGGGGATCGATATATCGCGTCTAGATGAGACGCGATATATCGATCCCCGAGCAATCGATTTTAACCTGCCAATACGGCGGGTAGTCTAGACGTAGCCTTACATTTACAGATTCACCTACCTCTCAGGTGTGTTGTGAAGTTTAATTAGTTAGGGCTCTCTCCTGCAAGGTTGTGAGCATTTCAGTCCCAGTCTAGCAAAACAATTAAACACAGGCTTAACTGTAAGTGAGTGAGTAGCCCCATTGACTTCAATGCTGGTTCAGGTTCTTAATGCACTAAAGTCTACATTTCAATTCCCTGGATACTTCCCCGCTGATTTCAGTTATGAAAGCATGTGACTGAGGAGCACAATTTGTCCCAGCATCTTTAAACTGCTTTGAAGATGAAGAGAGCTGTATTGGTATATATAAGTATAACTATTATTAATTAATCTAGAAAACATTTATTGCTAAATAGCAATTCCCATCCCCCAACAGTTTTTAAAACTTACAAAGATGTTTTAGATGGTGGTGCTAATGCTTTTGGGTCCAGTCCAACTGCTAGTGAATCAAGACTTCCATTGACTTCAATGAGAGTTGGATCAGATTCTTCATTTGAGGCAAGAAAAATTATATATAGACAGATAGATAGATATAGATAAGGTATTGATGTGACATAGTATAACATTTTTATTGGCATGAGTATGGGATGAGCAGCACATTACTCAGGACTGGCAAAGCACCGGGTGTCTAGGAAAACTATATGTTGCATCACAGCATTGGGTATTTTGCTCTGAAAAAGCTATTTTAGCAACTCTTTTACAATAGTAAACATGTGGGGAGGGTTGGGTACTATACTGAAGCCGGGTTGGCTAAGTTACTATGAACTGGTCTCAGAGTAACAGAATTATTAGTACTAATAATTCATCAGAAAAAATGCAATAAAATAACAGTATCATCTGCTGGATTCCTGGTCTAGTTTGTGATGGGGAGCTTTGGGCCTTCCCTACTCCCCACTGCCCATACTAAGCAGAATGCTGAGGGAGTCCATAGCAATCAGATAATATAAGATTATATTCATAAACAGGGATCGAAATCCTCAGTATCACACCTGAACTCTCCAATATCTTGCCTTGTTACCTATTCAAGAAAGAAATCTAAGCTCTGCGATCTGTTATTGTTCAGAAGCCCCTGCCTTTTCAGCTCAATAAATGAACTGTGCCCAGAGATGAGAATCTGTCCCAATAATCCTGTCATAGATAAAAAGATAGATTTTATATCCATTTTTTTTTGTGATGAGTAGAAGGAAAACAGCTGGTGACTGGAGCTTCCAGATTTTCATTCACTCAGTCAAAATTAAAATGAGGACTAGGGCGAAGTTTTGATGTTCAGAAGTGCTGATTCTCAAAGATACTGAGTGCTCAGCACCCCTCAAAATCAGGCATTTATTTAAGTCCTAAATGTAGATATAGGATGGGATTTTCAAGGGCACTCAGCACTGGCCTAGCTGTTCACACTAACATCAAAGAGCAAAGTTATCTGAAGGGTTAGCTGAGCACTTTTAGAAATCCCACCCTAAAGTGTCCACTTTTAGGCACCCAAGTTTGAACATTTTGACTTTATGGTTTAATATTTATTTAAGCTGAAAAATCTGAGGGATGGAGTAAGTTAGCATGGCTCCATTAAAATGAATGATTTACACTACTGAGGATGTGGGCCTGAGATTTTGAAAGCCTGTGGGCCAGATTCACCAATAGACTCTGGCTGATTTGCACTGCTCTGGTAACGCAAAGCAGCTACAAAACCGATTTAATTGGCTAGTTCCTGAGGAAATATGCTGCTGACAGCTCCCTCCCCCGCAGCTGCATGTTAACTCCTTATGCAATAAGTAATAGAAGCTGTGCAGCCAAAGTTAAGTCTGATACTAGCACTATAACTCACATGGGATTTCTGCAGTCAGTTCCTTGTTCTGTTCCCTCTTTGGTATTCTCCGCAAAGCAAGCTGAGCCATTCATATTCACACACACCCTGGGGAAAGAGAGAATGATTCCTTTTTAGTTTCTACTGACCTCCCTTAAGTACCTGTTTGGCAAGCACTTGTGTGGCCTTGATCTACTTTGTGCCTTATGCTGGAGTGGATGATTTTGCCTGCTATGATTAAAATGAACTTTCCAATATGCTTTAAGAGCATTCTAAAATGTACTGACCTGATCAAAAATATTTCCTTTGTTTCAAGTTAAAAAAAAGTATTTGTTTGTTTTTTTCTATCTTAAGGAAATCCTACTCCAACACACTCTATATTTAAGCTCCTTTTAGACTGTCTCTCATTGCTAAAATAAGTTACTGCCTATTTTTTTACAAGCCTCTGATTCTGTTTTTAAAGAAACAATGATTAAGGCTTTGGATGTTTCCTTAGAACTAATGACTTGAGGAGAGGTGGGGATAACTCCAGCCTATCAAAAATCTCCAAGAAATGGCCTGCACTAAGATTGTTGTGACTACTGTAAAGAAAAAACAATCCCACAAAGGTGTATAGACTTTTTGTGTGGCTGATGCATTTTCAATTGGTATACAAAAAGCATTTATAGAGAATCAATGGCTTCTACATTAACTCACCAGATTGCTTGAATCCTAGAATAGGAAGGATCTAGGTTCAGTCTAGGGCAGTATTTCTCATCCAGTGGGGTGGTGAACTGTGGGGAAGGGGAGGTGTCATGAAAGACAGTAGGGGGGTGGGGGTCCTAAAGCATTGAAATTTTTATTGCAAAAAACCAAAGAAAATCTTGCTCCCCTACTCCCCATACACACTTACCCTTCAAGATCTAGTATTCTCTTGAATTTCTCTTGAGACACAGACACACCTAAATTATATAGGCTTATCATTATCATTAATACATTTTTTGCCCTTACTTTTACAGTACATGTGAGAGGTTTCACAAACATTTTTGTCTTTGAATAAGGGGTCACCAACATGAAAATGCTGAGATAAACTGATCTAGTAGACGGGGTCTTTGACTTGGTGATGGGTTCAGTTCTCAGCTCAACACAGACTTCCTGTGTGACCTTGGGCAAGTCACTAACTGTATCTCCTGCGCAGTTTTCCATCTCTAATATGAGGATAATAATTCCCTACTTCAGAGAATCACATAACATCTCTTGATATGCACATGCTATCAATGGTATTTGTTTCTATTCTAATGCAGCTTAGTGAACCTCTGCAGAGTGTTAAAATGGAAATTAGCAATGCCGAAGCTGGCCAACAGCATGCACCAATGACACCTCCTAATACACCTGACCCACGGAGCCCTCCAAATCCTGAAAACATTGCACCAGGTAAACTATTGTAATTTGTGCATGTACTGAGTACTCAGCTATTTCACAGCACAGAAAACAGCAGAGCATTTTTTTACATGATCATTAATGGGATATTTATTAGGGATCAGCAAATTGATTCAAATGAGGTCAGAAGTACTGTAAGGTATTTATATGAATCTTCATTTGAAATGCAAATCAGAGTAGTTACTTGCTTCAAGTATCAGAGGGGTAGCCGTGTTAGTCTGGATCTCTAAAAGCAGCAAAGAATCCTGTGGCACCTTATAGACTAACAGACGTTTTGGAGCATGAGCTTTCGTGGGTGAATACCCACTTCCTCAGATGCATGCATCTGAGGAAGTGGGTATTCACCCACGAAAGCTCATGCTCCAAAACGTCTGTTAGTCTATAAGGTGCCACAGGATTCTTTGCTGCTTTAACTTGCTTCAGTGTGGTTTATAAAAATCTTCACATACCTGTATTGTCTAGTTTCACACACAAGTGGCAATACATAGATACATTGAGAGAGGCTATTCTCATGATATCTATGAGCTAATTAATGCCATGAAACACTAGAAATCCCAGGACATATTTAGGCCAAAGTATATTTGATAAGTTTGAATAAATATCTAGGGCCAGATCATCAGACCCTAAATCTGCATAACCCCATTGATCTGATCCTACCAATCTTAATTGTCTATCTGCACCAAAATTTTCAGCCATCTGAGCTTCAGCATCACTAATTTTATTACAGCTTCTAAATGTGACTCTGAAGTCACTGCAGGTTCTGACTGAGCCCTTTATGTGGGAATAGCTGAGAGGAGAATTTGTCTCTCTGGCTGCAGAGATATTTTTCTATTTTAAAGACCTTGGTTGCAAGGATCCTATCTTCTTTATTTAAAGCCCTGAGCTACATAGAAGCCTAAAGATTAGAGCTGGCCAAATAATTGGTGACAAATAATTTGTGCAGTGAATATAGCTCTTTTTCCTGGTTCTGAATTATCCATAAGCAGACAGAGGTTTTTACAAAGTCATTCTTTGTTCAACATTATTCAGGGCATGCATGTTTTGTGTAGACTTTTTCTAGCCAGTGTGAACTGGATCAATGCCACTCTATCAGTGATTGCTAAAAGTACGAAGAGCTTTAGTACACTGTGTATCCATAAGCCCAATACAATGTGAACGGTGCAATCTCTGTTTCCAAAGTTGAGGTGTGATCTTTGAGCTCATTGTCTGCAGAAAATATTTGTCTGAACTCTGATTTTTTCTGATTTGGAAACAAAACAGTGTTTTTTATGCTGAAATGGAGAAATAGAGTTAATTTAGAGAATTAGAAACCTAGTGAGGTAAAAAGTTAGGAATAATTTTCCCTCTTCTTCCAACAAATAATTTTGGCTCAGATCTTAGGACAACCCCTTCCCGTTTTTAATTCTCTCAACTACGGTATATACTTAGGCTAGATTCTGCCACCCTTCCACCTGTTGTGTAGCACCTAGTTATGGAAGTAATCCCACTAAAGTCAATGGAACTACTTGTGTAGTAAAGTACTGATCAACAGGAGTAAGGATGTAAGAATGTCTCTCTCACTGGTGAGGTTAAGAATGGGTCTGATTCTTCACTTGTTTGCGTGGTACAAGACAATGGAGAACCAGGGATACAGGATGGTTTTTCAAAAGTGCTTAAGGGATTAGGAGCACAAGTCCCACTGAAAGGCAATTGGACTTGTGCTCCTAACTCCTTTTAGTGCTTTTAAAAAGCCCACCCAAAGACTAGTCTACAGGCAGAATTGAATTATTTTAACTAAAGTTTTGATTTTAAACTCCTTTAGGTAAGCCAGTGCAAGAGGCTATGTGGATACTGGTACTTTGGTTTAAACCAGCTTAAATCAATAAGAAACAGGTTTAAGATAAACCAAAATAAACCACCCTTAAACCTAAATAAGAGCATCTACAAAGCTCTTTGCACTGGTTTAACTGAAGTGGTACAAATCCCCTATGTGTGCTTCCTACTTCTATGTAGTCTTGGACACTTAAATTAACCCTCTCTGTTATTCAGCTTACCCTTCTATAAAATGGGTATATAATAATTATCTACTACATAGGACTGGAGTGAGTATTAATTAATATGTGTAATTGCCCCTTTAGATACTTGGGTGAAAAGTGCTATAAAATGCAATGCCTGATTATAATTATTTATCCTTCATTTATTTCCATGAAGGATATTCTGGACCACTAAAGGAAATTCCTCCTGAGAGGTTCAACACTACTTCTGTGCCAAAATATTATCAGTCTCCCTGGATAGAAGCCATCAGCAATGACCCAGAGCTGTTGGAGGCTTTATACCCTAGACTGTTTAAGCCTGAAGCAAAGCCAGAGCTGCCTGACTACAGGAGCTTTAACAGGTAATTTAGGAAGGAAGACAAATTTTACAGGATGGTAGAAATACATATGCGAAGTGGAATTTTTTTTACCAAACTCTTTGGAAAGAAACTGGTTCATGTGTGCACGCACACACAGCAAAGACTTCAAAGGGGAAAGCACAAGAAGTCTAAATCTAAAGAATAGATTCCAAAATAAGCTCTAGCATAAACATCACAAGAGGAAGGTCATAGTAAAAGACTAAGAAATAATTAAATAAATAAGGAAAAGTAAGAGAAGAACACAATATCCAATGAAATGAGGAATTTGATGCATAGGTGCTAGAACTAGGGATGCTGGGGGTGTTACTGCACCCCCTGGCTTGAAGTGATTTCCATCATATACAGAGTTTACAGTTTGGTTCAGTGGCTTTCAATACCCCTACTATACAAATTGTTCCAGTGCACCTGACTTGATGGAATAAATAGGACACAGCAAGGGCATGATCCAAAGCTTATTAGATCTTTCCAATGACTTCAATGGGCACTGGATCAGGCCCCAAGTGAGCACTGTGCAAAGAAGAGATCTAGTTAGAGTTTGGTTCATAAGCACTATAATAGGAACCATCAATTTTTGTTTCTTTATGTTACAATCGACAATCAACAGATTTGTGTTTTAGGGTCTGATCCAGCAAAGAGCTGAGTGCCCTCAACTCTCACCTGCTGCCCTTAAAAGCCTGGAGAAGCTGAGAACATTCAGCCCTCACAGCAGCTGGTCAATCACCTGAAACATCAGACCTTCCATTATGTTTAACAGGCTATCGCAATCTCTGGTAATATCTTAAACTAAGAGATTCCAGTTTTAAATCTGCAAAATAGGGTCACAAAAATAAAAACTAGGCACCAAAAACAATCTACTGAGTGTGGAGCCAGCAGGGAGCTGAATGAGAAGTTATTTACACAGTAGCTGGCATACTGTGGTTTTCATTGGAACCTCTTGTTATGTTGACATTGGTTGGAACTTGGAACTATTTTTGGGAGCTTTAAAAAACATCTAGACTGTGCCTCCCACTTTTATTCATATTGTGCACAATATCTTCTTTTATTAAAGTCACAAACTGTTTTTTTTAAATGGCTCCTGTTTAGCTCCCACTGACTAAGCCAAACCAAGAAACTGGCCCAAAAAATAAAAACAAACAAACAAACCCAGCTGTGTGGCAATCTACTTCCACAGAAAATGAGAGCTAATGGGAATGTAAATCTGTAGGAAATTGTCAAGACCATTCACGAGCATGGAGATACGCAGCTGCACCTAAATTATGAGGGTGAGGAGGGGAAATACAGCTATCACATCCTGGCACTGCATAGCCTCCCCTAAATCTGCTTCACAACAATTATGTGCATCACCAGATGAACAAGTAGTTGTAGCTATTGACCTGAAGGAAGAGCTGGGAAACAATGTGCCATGTTCCCCTGAGAAAATGACACAACAGATACTGACTGCAGAGCTCATGTGACCACAACTGCCACCATGGGAACAATAGCAGCACAGTTTAGCTACTATGGTTACTAGCACTACAGAAAACCTGACAGACACTTACAGACAGCAACTGAGTCAGACACATGCTGCCATTGCTGGGAAAGGGAAGAACCAGGGGCTGCACTGAAGCAGAATTGCTATACACATGTGATCTGAGGTCTGGCTGATACCTAGTGGTGTCTTCTGTAGATTTTCAGCCTCCTCAGGGAGATTAGGTTTTGTCCACTGCCCATTTCTCATTGCTACCAGTCTTGTTTTTCCATGAGGATGACATGGTGTAACTGCATCTTTTAGGGGTACATATTTCTCTTTTGTGCATGGGAAGGGTCAATATCATCCCTATTAACTGTTATAACAAATTGAAACCTGCTACTGAAATTCAGGTTTTGGTCTTATTTTGATCCAGAAAGTTTTAAAAATGGAACTGGTAAATTTAAAATACAAGGCAGAATGATGTAATCCTTCATATTTTAAATAAAAACATACCCTGCCCCATCTGGAAGAAAGAACCAAATTATGCCAGGCCTAGATTTGCTGTTTGATGTGTACAGTACCTTTATATTTATGATCTCTACTCACTATTAATGCAGAAAGTGTCTAGCTAATTGGTTTCTTTAATTACAATCCTGGAAACATGCAATTGATAAAATATTGAACAGATGAGTTGTGATATCATAATGACATCACTGTGTTAGCTAGTATCAGTCAGGGTTTCCAGTTCCACTGTGTCACTCCAGGAAGAATCACTTTCAGGACTTGGTAATTCCAAGTACAGTGCAACGCACAGGTACATTCACCATTAATCAGCAGAAGGAGAGAAGAAGTGGGATTGATGGCATGCCTGGCATGGAACTCCAAACGTAGTGTTCAGATTGTTCTTAGTACATTCAGCTATATTTGTTAAAATGACATTCTTTCATTTTAGAGACCAAATTTAGGATCCTTTCAGATGTGCTTGCTCAAGCATCACTACTAATGAAATCAATGGGACTTCATTAGGAGTTTTTCCTGAAGAAATGAGTTAGATTTGTTGAATAAGACTCAGACAAAGATTACTTTAAATCAGGATTGTTTTAGAAGTGTATGGAAGCTAGAAAAGGATTCAGAACTTTTTGTGTGGAAATGTATCATTTGCTCCTTCCTGCAATACAGGGCCGAATCTTGACCACATGTCAATGAGAGTTTAACAACTGACTCCCAGCAGGATCAGATCTCAGGAATTAATACAGCTAATGGTCTGATCTGGGGTTGGGTTTACACAACAGGAGCCTGGCAGCAATGGTAAGTCCACCAACGAGGAGGCTGTGGTAGCAAAAAGCAGCTGAAGTCGCCTCCCTGCTAAGGACTTATAGATAACCAATGCAGTCTAAAATATATGTGGTATGGAGTAGAGCGCATGGTCAGGGTGACCAGAACACACAGGCTCAGAGGATACCTTGAGCAGACTCTGCTGGCAAGGAACCTGTGGAGCTCCTGGTGAAAATTAGAGGTGCCCTACTCTAATGGACATTCTGTAGGAAATGGCAAAACCACTTGCTTTCCTTTAGAGATAAGTCTCCCAGAGGACACAAGGAGAATTAACTGGCACAAAGGTAAGAATGTCAGCCTGGAAGAATCTATCTGAGAATAGGTATGGAAAAGCCAGTGTGAATTATTTTTGCTAATTAGTTTATAATAGGAAATTAACTTAACCCCTTCTTTCCACTCTCTTTCCAGTGGGGAAAAATGTCAAAAATAGAATTATAAGTGACAAATAAAGCACTGCAGCATGCCTGCATCTGACAATAAGCAGGTTTGGCTGGTTCTTCCTCTCCAACTAGATCAGTCCTTGCTCAGGCCTCTCCCTTCCCAAACTATTGCTTCCAAAACACTAAGGAATCCAGTCCATCTGGCTAGTGCTTTGCTTTACTGATTTACAAACCCTGGATCTGATCCTGCAAAATGTGAAGTGTCTCCTGCCAAGTGTTGAGTGCCCTCAACTTGCAGGAGGCAGGCACTGTCTTAGCCCAGTCTAGCAGGCAGTCTGTCTCCTAAAGAGCATGTCTAAATAGACAAGAAAGACATAGGACAGGGGGAGAGTGTATAACACACAAGCAGACAGCAGCAAACGTACCGTTAATGCCATGATTTATTCATTTTTTATGACTGGGTTTAGTTAGGAGGGAAACAGTTAAACTAAAAGTAAAGTAAAGGGAGGGGGGACATTGAAGAGAATGAGGTGAGGGGAAGGGGCACAGGGACTGGAAGCAGAAGTGAAGAGGGAATGAAGCTGAGGTGAAGAGACTGTGAGGGAAGGGAAGGAGAGGGTTGGAACAAACAGCCAATCAGCACATGCAATAAAAAGTCCAGTGGAAACTGTAGAAAAGTCTTTAGAATGTCCAAAGGTTCCTGCTTTGGCTGCTTCTTCAGATGGTCCTACCCAATGGTGTCTCTGTATGGTTCCAGTCCTTTCTGCAGTTTTTCCCCAAGGCATCCTGGTGGGTGAGGGGACATCACCTAGTCCTACTTGCTCCAGAGTGTGTGGGTGTGTCAGGGGCAGGTCTCCACTGCACAGCTCTAAGCAGAATGTTTAGGAAATGTTATTCACATTTTTAGAGAACTCTGGGCAAATGAAAAATCTTCTTTATTATTTTATTATATAACTATAGCAGCTAAACCAGCATAGTTAACAACTTTCTCTCTCAATCTGTTAACCTTCAAAAATTTCAGATAAACATTCTCTCCTTTATAGGGACAATTTAATAATGATTTTAAAAATGAGGAAAAAAATAATGTGCACATACAGAGCAGGGGCTAAAAAAACACATCTGTGTGCCATGATATTTTTAAATCACGCATCAACATTTTAGGAATATGCAAAGTGAATATTAAACCACTCCCTAGACTTCCTGCTGCCACTGCCTGAGACCATCATTTTTTCTCCTATATTGTGCAATGGCTATTTGGAATTTTTTAGACACTAGTTTTGGGCTACAGACAATGAATCAGAACTCAGATTATTTGCTTAATTTCCAAACAGTGCAGGGTATTACAGCACCTTGTCATCATACAAGTTATTGCTCACAGGAAAATGTACTGATGCCATGAAGGACAAATTAACTTTTATTAGCTGATTACTGCACTCTCTTTCATGCAGATCATCATGTATGTCTGCATAGCACACAGGTATGTGTAAATGAATAATCCAGTGAGGCCAGCTTTAGTATAGCAGTTATTCATTTTTTGTAAGTTCAAAAGATATTTAGTGAATTTTCATAAAACACACAAATTTGAATGTGTTATCTATAACTATGTGCTCTACATATAGACAGAATTATAAAGGGAAGCAATTATTTCATAATATAAAATACTATAATAATAATATCAAAGCACAAACACAAAATTAACATTGATTATAATTTTGTTAACTTATAAATCCATAAACATTAAAGATTACATGAACACTACCAGGAGAATATACATTTTAATTAGAGCAGCAATTAAAATGATCGTTATTTTCCAATAACATGTAGGTCACTACACTCACTCTGTGCTGATTATAAAGTAATTATTTTTAATCAGTAAGGTACAGTATAGAATTTGTCATGTGTAACCTGGAACAAAATTTCCAGGCTTGCTTAGACAGTCACTGTGTGTGAAGAGTGGCTGCTGCTACAAAATTTGGCCCTTTATGTATCAAAAGATGTCATTTTGGAGCCTTATCCAAAACCATCCTCCATTCCCATGGAGTGTGTGTGATCAGAACCTTTCACAAGGCATTTATCACCTTGCCAGGATCAATTTTTGAAACCATAGTTGGCTCTTCTTGGGATGATGTGGAAATGAGACAGAATCAGAAAAGGCTAAAATAGGGAAAGAACAAGTTAAAAATTACTTGGACAAATCAGATGTGTTCAGTTCACCAGGGCCTGATGAAATGCATCCTAGAATATCAGAACTTCTGATAATTTCTGAGAATAGTTTAGCCAGTTGAAACTGCAAGTGGAAACATAAGTATTTGCATTCTGCCAACCTGAGTTGGAATGTGGACAGAACACCAGGGATGCTTATCGAAAAAAATGCTATGGAATCTTTAGTGATCTCTAGCAGTACGTGGCTTTGTAGGACAAACTTGCAATGCAAGAGTATTGAGGATTTTATTTCCCTTGGAAGAAGGAGGGTGAATGAAGGAATTATACTATTAGAGTCCTACAAGTTTCTTATATTCCAGAAGACTGGAAAAGGGCAAATATAGTGCCAATCTATAAAAAGGGAAATAAGGACAACCCAGGGAATTACAGACCAGTCAGCTTAACTTCTGTACCCGGAAAGATAATGGAGCAAATAATTAAGCAATCAATTTGCAAATATCTAGAAGATAATAAGGTGATAAGTAACAGTCAGCATGGATTTCTCAGAAACAACTCACGTCAAACCAACTTGATAACTTTCTTTGACAGGGTAACAAGCCTTGTGGTGGATAGGGGGAAAGCAGTAGATGTGATATATCTTGACTTTAGTAAAGCTTTTGATACTGTCTCACTTGACCCTATCATAAACAAACTAGGGAAATGTAACCTCAATGGAGCTACTATAAGGTGGGTGCAAAACCGGTTGGAAAACTGTTCCCAGAGACTAATTATCAGTGGTTCACAGTCATGCTGGAAGGGTATAACGAGTGGGGTCCCGCAGGGATCAGTTCTGGGTTCGGTTCTGTTCAATATCTTCATCAATTATTTAGATAATGGCAAACAAAGTACATTTATGAATTTTGCGGATGATACCAAGCTGGGAGGGGTTGTAAGTGCTTTGGAAGATAGGATTAAAATTCAAAATGAACAGGCCAAACTGGAGAAATGATCTGAAGTAAAGAGGATGAAATTCAATACGGACAAATGCAAATTACCGCTTTAAGGAACGAACAATCAGTTGCACACATATAAAATGGGAAATGACTGCCTAGGAAGGAATACTGCGGAAAGGGATCAGGGGGTCATAGTGGACCACAAGCTAATTATGAGTCAACAGTGTAATGTTGTTGCAAAAAAAGTGAACATCCTTCTGGGATGTATTAGCAGTAGTGTTGTAAGCAAGACCCGAGAAGTAATTCTTCCACTCTACTCCATGCTGATTAGGCCTCAACTGGAGTATTGTGTCCAGTTCTGGGCACTACATTTCAGTAAGGATGTGGACAAATTGGAAGAAGTCCAGAGAAGAGCAACAAAAATGATTAAAGGTCTAGAAAACATGACTTGTGAGGCAAGATTGAAAAAATTGGGTTTGTTAGTCTTGAAAAGAGAAGACTGAGAGAGGACATGATAACAGTTTTCAAGTATGTAAAAGGTTACTATAAGGAGGAAGAAGAAAAATTGTTCTTCTTAACCTCTGAGGATAGGACAAGAAGAAATGGGCTTAAATTGCAGCAAGGGAGGTTTAGGCTGGACATTAGAAAAAACTTCCTGTCAGAGTGGTTAAGCACTGGAATAAATTGTCTAGAGAGGTTGTGGAATCTCCATCATTGGAGATTTTTAAAAGCATGTTAGACAAGCGTGTCAGGAATGGTCTAGATAATATTTAGTCCTTCCTTGAGTGCAGGACTAGATGCCCTCTCGAGGTCCCTTCCAGTTCTATGATTCCATAATTCTATGTACCTAATCACAAAATTTCAGTGAGCAATCTCTATGCACCACATAGAGTAGTCTAGTCTATAGTAGATACTTGCCTTTGATTTTTTTGTGGAATCTTAGGGTTTGCTTATCTGGCAGTGGGTATTGTTTTACCATGTATAACCTGCTAACATTCCAGTAAAATCTTCAATTGTTCTCATTTGTTTTCTGCTAGTGTTCAGTTATTTGTTTTGGTCTGCACTGGAGGACCAGTAGCCCCAGGAACTCTAGACCAATGGATCCATTACTCTGTATCAAACCCAGAAAAACAAGTGGGTCAACTGAGAGCTCTCAGTTTTCAGCTGGAATTCACTTGGGTGTGCCACTACTTATGTGGTTTTGTGGCAACCAAGAATCAAGGTCCAGTTAACAAATCATAATTACTTCTTTACTGGCTATAATCTAGATATATTCCAGGAAAACTATTTGATTGACTAACAGGTATGGCCACATTTGGTGCAATTTATTTCCATTTGGTTAGGTTTGTTTACACATGCGGTTCTGGACAGGGCTGGCTCCAGGTACCAGTCCAGCAAGTAGGTGCCTGAGGCGGCCAATGGAAAGGGGCTGCACGTCTGGCTCTTTGGCTGCAATTTGGTGGCGGGTCCCTCAGTCCCTCTCGGAGGGGAGGACCTGATATCGAATTGCTACCAAAGAATGAAGCAGCGGCGGTAGAGCTGCTGCCAATTATGGCTTTTTTTTGTTTGGTTGGGTTTTTTTGCCGCTGGGACGGCAAAAACACCAGAGCCAGCCCTGGTTCTGGAACAGCTAAGGGAAAACTCTCAGCCCAGGAGTCTGCAAGTACAAAAGAATCACAAATTGTATGAGGAAATGTTGTTTTAAAATATTTGCAAATTTATTTAACCATCTATGCTTGCTAAGTGTTTCTTATCTTTTGATTTATCAAGCTAATCATCTCAGGAACATTTACCTTTAAATAACATTAAAAATACTGGCAGCAGATAATGAGCTAGATTAAGCCTGGGTTTCTGCAAGCCTCTACCGAAAGAAACCCAGGAAGGGCTCTTGAGGCACAAAGTCTTCTTCAGAGAGAAGGTTTCAATTGCAACATTGTTTTTCACCAATTTAACTAGCCAGTTTCTAAACCAATTTAGTTAAACCAACACAACACTTGTGAGTAGATAGGGTCATACACTGTTAATCCACTGACTTCAACTTCATTACTTCTGATTTATAGCAGTGTAAGATCAGAATCAGGCTCTTACTGCTTTAATTCACCTTCTTGAGGTCTGTAATGTACATAAGACAGTAGAACCTGGTCCTTAATATGTCTAGAAGACAATATGTTCTGACTCTCAAAATAGGAGGGGAAGAGGCTGGAGCGTATGTATAGCAGACGTATCATTTGCAAAATACCTTCAGTGACTAAATCATCAATCATCAGGCACTCACTTTGTTACAACTTATTGTTCAATCATTTTTCCATCCAAATATTGGGTAACTATGACTAAGAGAAAGGCTGAGAATAAACATGTATGTAAAGAAAAATTGTATAGGAACAAAAGAGGGGCATTGAAGAGAATCTGCCAGAAAAATAATCAACATATTGCTTTTCCAAAAGTTTTCCAAGAGATCTCAGAAAGCTAGGAATCATATTACTGTATTGAAAAAATGTCATACCAAATCAAATAAAAAAAACAGATTATTCTTTTTCGGCTCTTGGGGCAAAAGAAAAATGGGTATTGTTAAAATCACATTTCACTTTTGTTTTTCCCCACCACCTTTACAGAGTTGCCACTCCATTTGGTGGTTTTGAGAGAGCATCAAAGCTGGTTAAATTCAAGGTACCAGATTTTAATCTACTGCTGCTAAATGATCCCAGGTTCATGATCCTCGCTAATCCTCTTTCTACCAGGAGGTCCTTCAACAGGACTCCTAAGGGATGGACATCAGAGAATATTCCCATAGTGTTCATCCAGCCTTCGGATTCCAACACTGTTCCAGAAACGGATGACCTGTGAAAAGGAAGCTGTCGTTTTATATTTGATACAAAATGCTAAAAGCTGACTATAAAAATCAGCGTGTAACTATTTTGACTTTTAATAGATGCTCCTTGCAACAACTTCTCTTGGTAGCTGGAGTCTAATAACTTCCAATATAGTATCCCTTTTCATGAGTTTAATTTCATCTAGAGACCTAATATAAATAAAATAATTTGGCAACCATTCATTGACACATTTTTTACTTTTGTCTGTCTATATATTTTATTTTTTTCACTTTTATTCTTTAATGAAAACTTAATGTTGTTTCAGACCTTTGCATTGCCACATTAAGAGCAGTTGTGATACGGAAAAAATGACTCTGACATCATGGCATTCCATGTCTATTCTGGTCCTAGCAGATCCTCTCAATACCATATCAGATTTGATCAATATACTGTCAGTGCTGCCTGCTTATTCTGGGATTTGGAAATGAAGCTTGGGCTCCAATCTTGCTCCCTATGAGGTTAAAGCTCTTCAGTGAGAACAGGTTTATCACTTACATTTTTGCTGACTCTTGTATCACCACCAACAGTAAGTTCAGCTAGACATGAGTAGAAAGTATATAGTAGATATAGTTATAAGAAAGAGAGACTACAGAATGATATGGTGAGGTACAAAGGTTGTACGTACATGAGTTTGAGGTGGTTCTGTTATGCACAACTGCAAAGTCATGAATGAGTGAAGTACTGATGCCAAACGAGTACTAATAAAATGAGCTAGGTCTTTATATCAAATGAATATCCTGCTTGAGAAATCCTTCACTAGCCCTTCCATAGCCATAATATATATTTGCATGAGTGTTTTTTGTTTTCTGTCCAGGTTACAGAGTAAGATTCGGGTTTACTACAGTGTGTAAGAATTTTCTTGCATGTTGTACAGTAGTAAGCCCTGGTGTATTAGGAAAACGAAGTATTGGGCTGAACAGAAGCTGATATGATTCAGATAAACACACAAAGCAGATAAACTAAATAAAAAGCTGCCATTTTTAATGTCTTTTTTCAGATTAGAACTTTATTTTTAATAAGAGGCAAAACATCAATTTAATAACTCAGTTTTCATTAATCTTTTTTGTTTGGGAAGGATAAACATTTCATGTTATATTTTTAAATACACAATATGGTAACATTACATTTTGAATGAAGAATGTCAGTTTTGGGGAATAGGTTGTGAATTTTGTCTGTAAAAACTCTCTTTTAATGTGTACTGAATCTTAAGGGGCTCATGATGCATGTGACTCACGTTAACTTTCTGATCACAAATATACACGTTCATATGCCTGTTTTTCTTGTGAAATGAGCGGATGTGTATAAAGTTTACAAGATTCACAAGTACATGCAACCCCAAACTTCAGATCACAATTAAACCCCATCCTATAGCGATGGCTACAATAGAGAGTTTACAGCAGCACAGCTGCTCTGATGCTGCCACTCTAAGCCAACAGGAAAGAGCTCTCCCATCAGCTTAATTATCCTAGTCCCTGCAAGCAGAGATGCTCTCCCACCAACATAGCACTGTCCACACCAGCACTTAAGTCAGTTATGTCGCTCCAGGGTGACTAATACACACCCCTGAGCAACATACCTTATGTTGACTTAAGCTATAGTGTAGCCATAGCCTATATGATGTAGCAATGGCTAGATAAATGAAATGCATCAAGACACAACTTTTTCAAAGGCATTTCTCTAACTGATGGTGTTGTTCCACAATGGGTTTATCTACAAAAGTGAGTGATTCAGTGAGGATCAGATGTGACTGAGGTAAAGAGTCATAGGGTATGTCTACACTACGGGATTATTCCGATTTTACATAAACCGGTTTTGTAAAACAGACTGCATAAAGTCGAGTGCATGCGGCCACACTAAGCACATTAATTCCGTGGTGTGCATCCTTGTACCGAGGCTAGCGTCGATTTTCAGAGCGTTGCACTGTGAGTAGCTATCCTGTAGCTATCCCATAGTTCCCGCAGTCTCCCCCGCCCGTTGGAATTCTGGGTTGAGATCCCAATGCAAGAACAGTGTCGCGGGTGATTCTGGGTAAATGTCATCACTCAATCCTTCCTCCATGAAAGCAACAGCAGACAATCATTTCACACCTTTTTTCCCTAAATTACCCTGGCAGACGCCATAGCATGGCAACCATGGAGCCCGTTTTGCCTTGTCACTGTCACCGTATGTGTACTGGATACTGCTGAGAGACGCGGTACTGCAGTGCTACACAGCAACATTCATTCGCCTTTGCAAGGTAGCAGAGATGGTTACCATCCCTATTGCACAGTCTGCCATTGTAAATTGGTGATGAGATGACGGTTATCAGTCGTTTTGTACCATCTGCTGCTGTCATGGGTGCTTCTGGTTGGCCTCGCTGAGGTCGGCCGGGGGCGCATGGACAAAAGTGAGAATGACTCCCTGGGTCATTCCCTTCTTTATGTTTTGTCTAAAAATAGTCAGTCCTGCCTAGAATATGGGGCAAGTGTACTAGAGAACCAGAGAGCACAGCCGCTCCGTGTCAGAGCCCCAGAGATCCCACAGAAATGATGAGCAGCATGCCATTCTAGGGGGTGTCCCTGCAACAATCCCACCCATTGCTTCCCTCCTCCCCCCACCCTCCTGGGCTACTGTGGCAGTATTCCCCCATTTGTGTGATGAAGTAATAAAGAATGCAGGAATAAGAAACACTGACTTTTTAATGAAATAAAATGATGGGGAGGAAGCCTCCAGCTGCTATAATAGTCCAGGCAGGACATTAAAGGGTGGCGGGGGAGAGGAGAGCAGCCTCCTGCTGCTATGATAGTCCAGGCAGTACAGAATCTTTTCTTTAGACATGAAAGCAGGGGGCCGATAGAGCTCAGGCTCCAGTTGCTATGATGAGGATGGTTACCAGCCATTCTGTACCATCTGCCAGGGATGACCAGGAGTCATTCCCATTTTTACCCAGGCGCCTCCGGCCGACCTCACCGAGGCCAGCCAGGAGCACTCACAGGCTGATGATGACAGTGGATAGCAGTCATATTGTACCATCTGCCACCGGGAAGGGGATGCTGGTGTTCAGCGCTGCAGCACCCCATCTACCAGCAGCATGCAGTAGACATAGGGTGACACTGAAAAAAAGTGAGAAACATTTTTTTCCCCTTTTCTTTCGGGGGGAGGGAAGGGTGTAAATTGACGACATATACCCTGAAATACCCGGGAAAATGTTTTTGACCCTTCAGGCATTGGGAGCTCAGCCAAGAATGCAAATGCTTTTTGGAGACTGCGGGGACTGTGGGATAGCTAGAGTCCTCAGTACCCCCTCCCTCCCTCCATGAGTGTCCATTTGATTCTTCAGCTTTCTGTTACGTTTGTCACACAGCACTGTGCTGTGGACTCAGTATCATAGCCTGGAGATTTTTTCAAATGCTTTGGCATTTTGTCTTCTGTAACGGAGCTCTGATAGAACAGATTTGTCTCCCCATACAGCGATCAGATCCAGTATCTCCCGTACGGTCCATGCTGGAGCTCTTTTTGGATTTGGGACTGCATCGCCACCTGTGCTGATCAGAGCTCCATGCTGGGCAAACAGGAAATGCAATTCAAAAGTTCGCGGGGCTTTTCCTGTCTACCTGGCCAGTGCATCCGAGTTCAGATTGCTTTCCAGAGCGGTCACAATGGTGCACTGTGGGATACTGCCCGGAGGCCAATACCGTCAATTTGCTGCCACACTAACCCTAATCCGACATGGCAATACCAATTTCAGCACTACTCCCCTCGTCGGGAAGGAGTACCGAAATCGGTTTAAAAAGCCCTTTATATCGATATAAAGGGCTTCGTTGTGTGGACGGGTGCAGGGTTAAATCGGTTTAACACTGCTAAATTTGGTTTAAACACGTAGTGTAGACCAGGCCAAAGAATAAGAAGTAAAATGGGGTGACTGGAAGGCTTAAGAGAGTTAAAGAGTAACCAAGGATGAATAGTTTTAACACTGGAAAGATGTCATGGAGGTACATTTCCAAATGAGTTGAAGCCTACCCTCCACGTTGTGGTTGTAATTTGTACCTGCAAAAATTGCACAGGCATTTCAATTGTGGGTTCAAGCCAGGTAGTTAGGGGCACAAATCCTCTGATTTCTCACCTGCAATTGATTTTGTGGCACAAAGGTGAACACAACTTGTACAGGTGTCAATTGCACCTAACAAACAGAGGCTGGTCCTTAGCTCTTTTGAAAATTTAACCCCATCCAGCACAGGAGTCAGTTTTAGGAAATTTATTGTTGTTAATACATAAAATGATATGGGCAATGACACTAAATTCTGCAGGTGTCACAAATAGACTAGAAGTAAAGTACATAATGAGGAGGATTACAGCCAGATTCAAAGCAATCAGAATTGTTTAATGATTGGGCCAGCAGATGACAAACATATTTCAATGCATGAAATTGCAAAAAAACTAGTCTGTGAGCATAGATCAAGTCAGGGGAATATGAGCTAAATAAAAGAATAATCCAGCATCTTGATCAGGAAAAGGATTAGCAGATTAGCCTACACTACAATTTTTTGTCAGTATAACTCCACACCCCTGAGTGATGTATATTGACCTAACTCCCGGTGGCTTCTCCTGTTGACATAGCTACCACGTCCGTGGAGTTGGAGTAACTATGCTGATGGAAGAAGCTCTTCCACTGGCATAAGCAGACTCTTCACTAAGCATTACAGCGGCGCAGCAGCCCCCTCCCACCCCAAATCATAGTATGCTAGGTCTCAAATGTGCAAAACAACCCACTTGATCCACCTTTACTGTGCAGAGTTCCACTAAAGTAAACAAAACTCTGCACCTGTGTACAGGTCCACTCAGGGAGCTTCAATTTGCAGGATTGGAAATTTAGGGCCTTTCCATTGACTTCAATGTGTTTTGGATTGGCTATTTACTTTGTGAGGCACTTGCAAGATGCCATTGGGATACTCCATGCAGTTACAATACCACTGGAAATATATTATTGTCTTTGGATACATAGAGAAGGGCATTGCTGAAGAGTCTAATTCATGATTCAAGAGTAAGGATTTGGGCTTATCCTTACTGATAAAGAGATGGCCTGGAGGTGACAGAATAAAAGTTTCCAGGGACTGGCAAAGTCAAGAGAAACATTTTTTTAACATTGATTCCTCTAAAACTAAGGAAAATGACTGACAAAATGGATTAAATGGGGAACTGAAGTACAGCTGCTTTATGCATAGGTAAACAACCTTAAAGAATAATTTGCCAGCAAGTACAGAGTACAAATGAGTCCATGAGACACTTTTTGTTTCCAGAAAAGGAGAGGATAGTAGAGTATGATAAAAATGCAGGAAGGTAGAGGAAGTAAGGGCACATTTTGAAAAGGCTAGCAGGCCTTTATATGTATACTGAGCTAGAAGGTTGTTTCTTGTCCCTAAAATTTTCTGTGCTTTGTTCTCATTTACACAGGGCACCTTTACACTACTCTGGTAAACATTTCCATTGCAAGAGTGTGTAAAGGAGACTTAGTATAAATGAGAACCAAGTCCTCCATTTTTCAAATTATGCAATATATTTTGTGTGATAGTCTCCTCCTACTAGAGTATGCAAAATCAAGTGGAGGGGGAGTACTTCGATGAAAAACTCCATAGAGTAAAAGTCCTCAAAGATAAATGCAACGTACTTCTATTTATCCAGAACAAATGTCATGAAAAGTCAGGGTTCATGGCCTCTAATGCCTATAGAAGGCTGAGGATATGCAGGTATCAGTTGTAACTATGATGTTATTTGTACAGAGGTGTAGTCGGAGATGGCAGCAGCTATGTGTTGGAAAGAAAGCTAGTCTTAAATCCATGTGGTCTTTCTCCCCGTTTCAACAAGATTTTTAGCCAATTTGTTCTTCTCGTTGCTGCATAAAGAGTGTCTTTGATAGCTGGTTCTAGGAAATGAGAATGTGCCTCCCATATTACAGTCTTAGGTTACCAAGTATCTGCCTTTAGAAAGAAATGTTAGACTGAAGTTCTCATGTTTATCCTGTACTTTGATGTAAAGTTCTCTAATTACATATATACTTCTCAGAGGTCCTGATTGTGTCAATATGTTTGATTGCTCCTGTTCTTCATAATCCAAATATCTCACTCTTTTGGAAATAAATTCACATTATATTAACTCCAATAACGTGTGCTTTAATTCATTTCATAGGATTTTGCTTTTAGCAAATCTCAGAGGCAGAAATTAATTGGTTAATCTGAAGATAGAACAAAACATGAGGGATTGAACTCCTGGCCCCACTGAAGGCAAGAGGAATTTTGCCATTGATTTCAGTGGAGCCAGGATGTAGTTTATTTTTATCAGATCACAAAGTATGTCAAATAAATATTTGTAAGTAAAGTTTATGCCACTATTTCATCCAATATGCTCCCAAGAGCAGAATTAATGCTGTGAGAATAAAGGACTAGGGCTAACCATACAGGAAGTTGGACTGGAGTAGTACATTAGTAAAGATGGAAACTGTCCTGATTCTTCCTCAAAAATTCAGGTAGATAGATTTATTCAGAATTATTCAACAAAAAGAGGAATATGCTATGACAGGGACAAATTCACCAACAGAGGTGAGGAAGAAATTTTCTTAATAGGCAGGATATTCCATAATTGTCCACTTTTGTGTTTTTTGCACCTTCCTCTGAAGCAGTACCAGCCACTGTCAGAGACAGAACTATGGATTAGATGGACAATGGGTCTGAACCAGTGTAGAAATTTCTTGGTACCAAAGAATTTTTTTCCAGCTCAGCTCTTGTACAGTCATGACTAGCTGCTGCCATTTCTGAGACATCATAGTAGCCTGTACAAAGTGTTCTGAGACATACTTGGGACACGAAGATAACAAACTATCCTCTAAAATGGATAATAAAAGCTGTATATGGAAAATGAAATACTACATAAGTTAAGGCAGAGCTACTCAAATTGTGGTCCATAGATCACAAGCAGTCTTGTGGAGCACTTCTTGGTGGTTCCCAGAGAGTTGGATGGTCACTTGGTGCTGGTTCCTCCTTATTATTTCCAGAGGCTACATTTTGTTGAAAGGCAATTGCAATACATTAAATTATTTCCTAATATTACTTTCCATGTCTGTAGTTGTTATAGTTGCCACAGAGATATTATATGATTGTGAGGGAGACGGAAGGTGCTCCAGAAGATAATTTCTGTATTAAAATGTACTCAGCACTGATAAAGTTTGAGAAACATGGTGTTAAAGTGTCGTGGGTCAGTCAATTAAATGCTGTTAACATCAGAGACTCTTATACCAAACTCATATAAGAAATACACAGCAGGAGTCCAATTTTCAACTGGGGACTCCTCCATAAGACAGCCACATCCCTCATTTGGATGAGGGTACTGAGGAATGTACATTATAAACATACACAGCTAAGTGTTACTATGAGCATCCAAATGTGGAATTTGGACATTGTATTAAGGACACTTCTACATTTTGGATGGGAGTCTGACCCATATAAAGTCAACAGCAAAACTCCCAGGGTAGGATCCACAAAGGGATGTGGGGATTGCAACCCTGATCATTGCAACACCTACCTTTTAGGCATCTAAAAAAAATCACAGAAACAACACTGGAATCCACAAAGCCTGAGTAAGGTGCCTAGACTCCTATACCATGAATGGGGAGAGATAGGCACATTAGAGTGCAGTCCACAAAGCCAGCATACTAGGCGGGGGCTGCCAAAACTAGCCAATGGAAGATGCTGACCAGAGGGATGTTTTCTAAGTCCCAGAGCTCTCACGGAGATGAACGCCTACGTCTGCGCTGTAAGGAGGTGCCTATTTCTGCTGCTGATCCATGAACCAGGGGAAGACAGGCATTCAGTCATGTGTGATGCTGAAACAAAACAGCCAGGGAGAAAGGATCCTGAGCTTGAGCCTAGTGGGTAGGGTACTAACCCAGATTGTGGGAGACCCTATGTTCAAGTCACACCTTCTCCTGAGGGAGAAGGTACTTGAACAGGGAGCAGCCACTTCTCAGATGAGTGCCCTAACCATGAGGCTATAGAGTCATTCTAACCCTTTGGCCAAATTGATATTTAATTATTTAATTAAAGTGGAACAACTTCAATAAGAAAGATTGAGGGAGACCCACATCAGAATATTCGATTGCTTAATGACTACAGCACTCACCTGTGAGGTGAAGATTCCTCATCAAATCACTTCTCATCAGGTGAAGGGGAGGGTAACTTGAATTGGAAGGTTTCCACATTCTAGGTCAGATGTGATAAAGAAGGTTCTGCTCCTGTCCCCATTCCTGTCTGTTTTGTATGACTTTACCAGCGGGGTCAAATGTGGTAGGTAGTCTTCTTGAGTACTCCAGCTTGACTGGGCCCCCATATACTACTCAGGTGGCTGAATGCCTGTCTTCCTTGGTTTGTGAATTGCTCTGGGGCTTAGGCACGAGACACGTGTCCAGAAATCTAGAGTGTGGCATCAGTGTGCATTCTCAGAGGCATTCACATAAGTGCCTAGGGAACTTTTACTGCAAAAACTTGGGCACCAAACGAGTTAAGGCACCTACAGGATTAGGTGGCATCTAAGCAGTTTTGTGGATTGCAGTGATGCCTAAAAATGGGAGTTAGGAACCTAAGTACCTTTGAGAATCGCACCCCCATTGACTAAAATGAGATAGGATAAAGATAGAGATCAAGTTAGAAATCAGCTCACTATGAGTCACAGGCATTATTTACTGAAATGAAAGTTACATTTACTACACAAAGTTTACAGAAAATGGATCTAATCACAGGAGAAAGCTGCTCTTGTGTCACTAAAGGACAAGATTTGGAGTCAGGAAACCACGGCTCTGTCGCAGGCAGATTTGGGGCAAGACATTTAATCTGTTTGTGCCTTAATTCCCCCATTAGTAATATAGGGATAATAATATTCCCCTAACTCATAAGGATATTGTGAGACTAAATTCAATAATATTTGTGAAAGGCACTGAGCTCTCTAAATCACGGTAAGTGTATAAGTAGCAGAGAACGAAGTGAGCCAGCTATTCTTGCAAAAACAAGTAGAGATCAAAATGTTTATTAAGGGTTGCAAAAAGAACATTCTGAACTCTGCCAAGTTGGGAGATGATTGTACCAGCAGACTTATTAATGCAGGAATTTTTTCACGCCTCTGTCTCTGAAGGACAGAATTTTGTGCATTTTCTAAAATAGTTACTTGTTTTTATTTAACCTCCAACCGTCAATATTTTAAACATCTTTTTTTCTTATGAAAATAGATACAAATACACAATAACCAAAGTAGCTACAAATATTTCCCCCTTTTCTATGGGTGTAGAGGCCCTCTTGCAAGAGAATTAGTGTATTTCCTTTGAGGTGGGAGTGGGGAAAGGAAAGAGCAGGATTTAAGGGGGCTGTGCAGTGCAGGAGAAATCCCCACATGGCACAGAGACCAGGTCCCAGAGATCTCCCTGTGTGCTACCACACCACATCTGTTTATATTCAGCCCTTCCAAATACCATAGTGAAGATTCCAGTGGCTGTGGAGTAGCCGGGGAGACTCTTCTGCCTTTTCCACTGCCAATTTCCCCAATACAGTTCGTGTACCATCTCATTCAAGATTACCTGCTAAACCACTATGAATGACAATTTCAAACGAGCAGAAATAATGTGTAAGCCACAAACAATGTTTGAAGTACTTCGGGATCTTCCAAAGCTGGGCTACTGTAAGCCATGAAGGATTGCGGGTGTTATCTCAGGTCAGACTAAATGAAAGTTTTTCCCCTTCATTAACTCCGACAGCTAAATTCCAGCACCGGGTCATTCCTTGAGTTCTTAATCAAAGCATTTTAGATATTTTCAAGGAAACAGAAAAACAAGAATATTTAGTTCAAATAGGCAGAAGATGAGCAAACTGACCACTTATTGCAGGTGTTTATTTCTGAACTAAACTGGAATGTGCTTATTCTGTGCTATAGCTCTGCAATGTTTGAAGTATATTTCACTGACTGGGGGATGGCTGGGGAAGCAATGCTGAAGCTAGAATGTGAGGGAAAACACAGAGAGTCTGAGGAAAAAATCACAGGCTCATCATGTTTCATGGTACTTCAGTCTATCCTTCTGCCAGATAGTCTTTTGTGAAAAATAATAATGGTGAGGGCAGAAACAGCAGGGGAAGGAAGGCGGAAAGCAGCAGGATAGAAAAGGGAGCATAGTTTTGGTTTGAAAATGAAAACATGAGCAGGAGGAAATTGCCCCAAGCCAGATACCAATGTGTTTCTCTTATAGGAGGGAACACAGATCAGCCAGGACTGGCTGTAAGTTTGGCAGCCTCTGTGTACTACAAGGCAACGGCATTCATATTCTCTTCTTACAGCACAGTGTATCTATAAACCCTTCCTAGATCTGACATCAGTCTGAGATTGGGTCTGTAAGTGTATATTTGGTGTCCATGAGTGTGTGCATGCATTTTACCACAGGTTATTGAAACAAAAGAGAACAGTGAAATTTTCCTGAAGAAAACCCTATAGCCAAGATTTTCAAGAATGGGTCCCTACGGTTTGATTGTTAACTCTATATTTTGGTTTCTAAACTAGAGGCTGATGAGCACTCAGAAGTCAATGGTACTGCTGATTGTTCAAAACTTATGAAAATCAAGCCATTTATTTAGGGGCCCGAATATGTATTTAGGATTCCAACTTTAGGGATCCATCTTTGAAAATCTTGGCCTATTTTTCTTAAAAAATAGGAAATAAATAAATTTTAGATGACTTCAGGGAAACTACTCCTGGCACTATGCTTAGCATTTTCAGAGAAGTTAGCACTGTTGATAAATAAACTGGAGAAACATTAACGATCAGTTTAGTGTAGATGAAACAAATAAAGGAAAAGCAAAGTTTACTGTGTGTTTGCTGTTATGTCTAGAGGGAAGTGAGGAGGAAGAAAAAAGGGATGAATGTTTATGCTCTGTGAAAGCTCCCCTAATGAGATAACACCTGTGATTCTTCATGCCTTACAGTGGCCCAGCTTCAGAAGACCCTGACATACTTAAAACATTGTTTATGGCTAGCACATTATTTCTACTCATTTGAAACTATCTTTCATAGTGGTTTACCAGTAATTTTGAGTGTCAGTGTACATTAACTGTACTGGGGAAATCTGTAGTGGGAAAGGAGAAAAGTCTCCCTGGCTACTCCACAGCCACTGTAATCTCCACTGTGGTATTTGGAAGGACTGAATATACACAGATGTGGTGTGGCAGCAGGGCCAGTGCTTCCATTTAGGCGACCTAGGCAATTGCCTAGGGTGCCAGGATTATTGGGGGGTGGCATTTTGCTGGGGGGGTGGCAGGCGGCTCCGGTGGACCTGCTGCAGGTGTGCCTGCGGAGGGTTCACTGGTCCTGCGGCTCCAGTGGACCTGCCACAGGTCCACCGGAGCCGCAGAAGCAGCGCGCGGGGCAGCGAAATGGACGTGCGCCTAGGGCACTAAAAACACTGGCGCCAGTCCTGTGTGGCAGCACACGGGGAGATCACTGGGACCTGGTCTCTGTGCCATGTGGGGATTTCTCCTGCACTGCACAGCCCCCTTAAATCCTGCTCTTTCCTTTACCCCCTCCTACCACAGAGGAAATGCACTAATTCTATCGCAAGAGGGCTTCTACACAATAGAAAAGGGGGAAAGATTTGTAACTAGTTATTGTTTATTTGTATCTATTTTCATAAGAAAAAAGGATGTTTAAAATACTGATGGTTGGAGGTTAAATAAAAACAAGTAGTAATTGAGAGGCATGCTTGGCTTATTGAATTTTAGAAGATCTTGGCCAGTTCCTGTTAAAACCTGGCCAATATATCTTCATCATGGGAAAACGTTTTGTGTGTTCACTGTGTAAGTTGCATAACATTGGAGGGAATGTAAAAGTACAGAAACACTCATTTGTATAGCTGAACAAAACGGTGTTGCAATAATACATAGGCACCGTTGAAATAGACACAGACATAGGAACAACTTCTGGTATCTACCTAACTTTCCAGGGCAGGGTCTTCTTTTGGTATACATCTTTTCCAGACTTGATTAGCCTTGATTGAACAGGTCTTCTCTGAACATCCAATGTACCCAATATATGGAAAAGACACTCAGATGTGTTAAGGGTCTCCACACACTTGTATTGTGCCCTGTGTCTTGTTCTTTTTATTTTTTTTGCTGTTAATTTCTAAGCTCCCATCTGTTCTAGTGATTCCCAAGAGCACATGGTGCTGATGATCTGCCAGACTGGGGCCATAACAAATTGCTCCCTATAGTCATCCAGTTTGGAACTATACCTCCTATTTTAACTTTCCCTTTGTACAAAACAATTACTTTACTACTGTTTTAAACATTCTACTAGGATGTGAATATCCCTATACTCTACAGAAATAAACATCAATTCCAATAACATGGTCATTCTTCCACAGCCCTTGATTATGTATGCTACAGGTCATGTCTTGACAACAACTATAGCAGAAAATCTTTTAACTTGTATAGTACTGTTATGAGTTTGTACCACTTATTCTATTTTTTAAAAACTCTCCTTTTAGTTCCTTTCAGGGTTCCTGTGCCACTTGTGTCATTCTCAGTCTGAATAGCGTGAAAATTGTATTAAAATTCTCCAGACTGAAAAATGGCAGAATCTTAAAATACACCATAATTAAAGCCCAACAGACTAGATTTCCTCTGTGAAGAAAGACTAGAGAAGAAATGGGTATAAGCCAATATGGCTTCATGAGGGACATCTCAAAGATCAGAAGTTAAAAACATATTTGTACTGGAAAAAATCATAAACAACAAAATAAGAATACAGAGAGAAAAGGGAAAAGGTAAGCAAAAACTCAGAATAAGCTCCCTAATCCTGCTTTGGGATCCACAGATCTTTGTGACATCCTAGTGAAGTAATGCAGAACTGAGCACTAAATTGATGCTAGCTAAAGGGATAAGTGGAATATGAAGTGTTTTTACAAATATATCAAAGGAAAAAAGTGGTAAACTTCCTCAACAAAGGCCTTTGTGACTGTATCTAGAGGAGAGTTGTGATCCCGTTTGAACATATACAGGGTTTGTCCATACTTGAATTTACAAGTGTATTAGGTAACTCAAGTTAATTGACAATCAGTGATTTAAAGCTGGATCACCCGCTCGTCTAGACAAACTGTGTGCGTCTGTCTTTGCTACCACTCCATCGTGCGCGACTCTTCCAGCATAGAGTTAATAGGTAACAGAGCCCTCTCCACGCCAGAGTCCTTTGCCCTGATGGTTGGGGGCAGAGTCCATCCTCTGAGCCCCACCTGCCCTAACACATAGGGGGCAGGAGAAGGAACGTGCCCATGTCTTGCGCTTCTAACACTATTTATTTAGTAATTTTTTAGTCACAGGTACTAACCACGCATGCGCTGCTCCACGCTAATAGACGCACCCACCCATCAGTCTCTCTCCGGTTGAGGCGGGACACGACGTTTTGATTGGTTTGGCGTGTTATACGTCACTCCCCTGCTCTTCCAATCGCCGTCAGGGTGCTTTCAATTCCCCTCCTCTCCCCGGTTGCAAAGACGGCGACTTGCTCACCTGCGGCGCGCGCTGGAGGTCGCAGTGGTTTGCGAAGATCCGGGCTATTGAGACGCGCTCCCCCCTCCCCTTGCGCCCCGGCTCTCGGGCGCGCGCCGCCAAACCACCTAAGCGGTCACGCGCCAGCCGCCCAGCATTGGAAGAAAGTTACTAGCCGAGGGTGGGGCGGAGCCGGAGCAGAATCGCGACCGGGCCGGGAGACACGGGCGCTGCGTGCGGAGCGCTCCGGGGCTGGAGGTGAGGCCGGTGGGGCGGGTCTGCAGCCGCAGCGCGGGCGAGCGGCAACTCCGCCAGTCCAGGCAGGGGGTCTCGGGGCCAGGCTGCGGGGGCTGGCCCCGGGGTGGGGCGGCGGCGGGAGGGATCAGTCCTGGCGCGGGGGGCCGGTCCGCCTGCTCCAGGGATTCGCCCTGTCCCCATGAGGGGCCCGAGGTGGCCGCGATCGGCGCGGCGCTGTGCGCGCCCTCCCGCCCGCGGGGAGAGGGACCTGCCGAGCGCAGCCGCCTGTCCCCGCTCTGTCCGGTGGGGATGGGGGGCGGGTCTGTGTGTCGGGGTGGCGTGGGGTGAGGGGACGTTACAGTTACATGACCCTAACTGCCGTGGTGTTAACCAGCCTCGCGGACCCTGAGCGCACCTCCCCACCTGTTTCCTAAACCCCTTTAGCTTCAGGCTTCCTTCCACCCATCCCCTTCTCCCACCGCGGGTTGATCAGTCACTAGTGCCACCCCGACTCTAAATAGATGCGAACGTCTCGGAGTAAATATTTTGGATATAAAGCCTCTCCAGGCGATGCTTCTGGTCATTCGTTGTTTTTCAAGTGGCTGTTTTGTTAAACGGCATATATTGGGGCGGGGCGGGGGGAGGGAGAAGATAGTGTTGTTGCATTGGTAGTGCAAGGAGGGATTAATTGCTACGCTGCCCTCTAAATTGAGAACAGGGGTGTTTTTACATTAAAACATTTCAGAAAAGATGTTTACATGTTACTACAACTCCTATACACAAACTTACTGGTTTATGTTCCCTCCTAATATGATTGACTGTAATATTCAATCAATGCAAGCTCATGTTTATATATGTAAATGTATAATACAAAGTTAAAAGACATGTGACAGCTAGGTTAAATATTAAATAGTATTTTATGGACCTGTTGTAAACATTCTTTGAAATCAA
Organism: Gopherus flavomarginatus; assembly: GCF_025201925.1. Lineage (NCBI taxonomy): Eukaryota > Metazoa > Chordata > Testudines > Testudinidae > Gopherus > Gopherus flavomarginatus. The sequence goes on from NC_066619.1 coordinate 181,739,204, forward strand.
GAAATGCAAGTGCAGGTATAATGGGGTAGATTTCCACTGCTTGACATTTGATCACTTGTAGCATAATATACAGGTGCTAGATATTTTCCTTTATACAAAGAATGTTTCAGAAGCTGTGTGAACTGCATGCTCAGTGTCTGAGATGTAGAAGACATGTAAATTTATTCCTTAATTGGACATATTTGGTTTTCTGTGCTCTTTCATTATCTGACAAGCTGTTCAGACCCTTTAAGAACAAACATGGGAAATTTACTTGTATTGTCCATTCTCTGTATAAACCATCTTTTTCCTGGTGTGCTTCATAAAAGAAAACATGCAGCATCTGTTAAATATATTTACTTACATCCTAATCCTGTAAAGATTTACGCACTTCCTTAACTTGAAGTCAACGGGACCATTCCAAGTGCAAAATATTAAGCATAAATCTTTTGCATGATTAGGTCCCCACAGGCTACTTTGGATTATGTATTGAAATTACTGTACATTTGTGAATCTAAAAATGATTGACTCATTTCTGTTTTACTATCCTATTATGAAATGAAGGCATAATTTGAGGTATTAAAAGGGTGAGAGTTCATACTATGTTTTAAAAAGTAAAGTTTTACAGCTTGATTAACCGAAGTGGTACTATTTGTTACCAATAAGGTTTTTTTATAAGAAAAGTAAACAATATTATTAAAGTCACAACATTTGTATCAACAACTATTTTTGTTGATAGATGTATATTGTAGGTAATAAAAACCCTTTTAAGGATATACTTCACTGAATCAGTCATACAAACTTTTTCAATATATATGAAATATATTTAACATTTTTAACAGAATTCTGTAGAAAGCCTCCTGATAAGGGGTGTGTGTGTGTGTGTATAAATATACATATACATATATAAATAAAAAATCAGTATTAAATACAAAGATTGCATTAGTATTCACAGAAAGCATCTCAAGCTTCACAAGAATACTCTGAACAGCTTATGGTACCTGGTGCAGAAGAATCTTTTGCAATGTTACTTATGGAAATATGAGATCATTTGTACTGATAATATCTGTCTGATTAGTTGAACTACATTATCCTCAGTCTTGCAAAAATATTTTTCCCCCTTAGAATCTCAAAATACATTACAAATTACATATAACACTGAAATGTACAAATCTCTGTGGCTTGGAGAATGGTGGCTGAGCAACTAGTGCATACTACTGTGGGAAGTGGAACTTTTTAGCCTTAGACAGTGAAGCCTGTTCTTACAGATATTTGTCAATGTGCCCTCTTTTTTATGTATAGTAAATGTATTATGCTAATAATGCTTAAACAGGAATAAGTCAATTCTGACCGTACCTTTCTGTTAGGGAATAGCTAAGTAGCACCTGCATTTTAAAGGTTGTATGGCACCATGAGCAGATAACACATTTCTCAAGAGTCCTACTAAACATGATTAAACAGCTTCACTTGATTAAATATTTAATAACTTTTACATAAAAATAACTTTTTAAAAATATCTCTTCAGAGAGGAAATGTGTCCTGCATCTGTGCATGCATAGTAGAGGTCAGTGATTTCCATGCAAAATATATTGGAGCAAACTTCATTTATAGACATGAGATCAATAACATCACTTTAAATTAGATTGGGTTGGTGGCTTAGTGCAACATTGTTCCAAAGATCTCAGTCTAAAACTCTTGATGTTCTCAATTCAGGATTATTTTATTACTTGTGGTAGTGCCTAGAGGGCCCTAGTAATGGATCGGGGTTACACTGAGCAAGGCATTGTACAAACATGTAATGAAAAAAGGAGTCCATGCTCCATAGAATATGATGAAAGATAACAAGTGGATATCACAACTAGTCAGGGGTACCACAAGATAACAGTGAGACTGTCCTGATTACTGTAATAAGCAGCAAACTGGTTAGTCATGCCAAATATTTGGGAGCCTCATAGCATAAGTGAGTTTTAAAGAGGATAAGGCAGTGGTTTTGAGGATTTAGAGGGAGCTGCCTGTATATGAGGTGGCATGGGAAAATGCAGAAGGTGCTTGTTGGAAAACTTGACTAAAGGAGAACAAAGACTAGTATTACTTGTGGAACAGAGGGGGTTTTTACTGTGCTTGATGTAGTAGGAATGAGGATTCAGTGGAGATACACGAACTGTGTGTAAGGGGGGGGCGCAGTTTTTTTGCAGATGTGGCTTGAATGGATGGGGAGCAAGATGGCATCTGTGAGGATCAAAAAGTGGGGATATTATAGTACTGAAGCTGTAAAATGAGAATCTGAACCAGAGTTCTAGCTGTATGGACAGAGAGGAAAGTCTGTATCTTAAATATGTTGTGCAGGAAGAAGTGGCGAGATTTAGACACCTTCCATATGTTGAGGAAGTGGTCTGAGTCAAAAATGGATTCCCAGATTACAAACCCGAGGGATGATGATGGTGTAAGTGGGGAGAGTTTGTGGTGGGAAGATTATGCTCAACATAGCCAAAATTGAGCTCTTAATCATATGGCTGGGTATCCACAAGGATATGTCAGACAGGCCAATATTTTAGATAGGCTTGTGAATCATCAGTGTAAAGATTATCATTATTAAGGCATGTCTTCGAGTGAGATCCGCAAAAGAGGGTGTGGTATGAATAGAGGAGGGGGCCAAAATGGAGCCTGTTAGACCTGCACTGAAAGCTAGAATGAGTATGAGGCCATGTCCAGACTATCCGCCATATCGGTGGGTTAAAATCGATTGCTCGGGGATCGATATATCGCGTCTAATCTAGACGCGATATATCGATCCCTGAGCGCGCTTATATCGATTCCGGAACTCCATCAACCCCAACGGAGTTCCGGAATCGAAAGGGAGAGCCGCGAACATTGATCCCGCACGGTGTGGACGGGTGAGTAATCCGATCTTAGATATTCGACTTCAGCTACGTTATTCACGTAGCTGAAGTTGCGTATCTAAGATCGATTTCCCCCCCCGTAGTGTGGACCAGCCCTGAGAATGAACCTTAGACCAAAATGCTGAATGATTAGAGAGGCAGGAAGATAGAATAAGAGCCCAGGCAGGACAAAATTTCAAATGAGCGCATGGTTAACTGTGTTGAATACAGTTGACTTGTTCAAGGAAGGCAAAGAATACCAATTCTGAGACTTGAACAGAAAGAGGTTAAGAGACTTCGGTGAAAGCTGTTGTACTAGATTGCATGCTGATATTTTGAATTAAGTGGAAATTTGTCTTTTTATCTGTTGCTTTGGGGAAATTTTGTTCAGCATTCCAGTGATGGGTATTTCTAAAGTGGATCCCTATTGAAACATGTTATGCTACTTTATAAATCATAGAACTGTATTCTTCACTTCTGTTCAAAGTAAACAAATGGAATATTGGAGTTACATAATCAGTTCAAGGTAGAAGTTTGGAACTTCTATGTGAGAATAACTGTACATTAAATAGACGTAACATGCTATTTGATTCCCTATTTCAATGGTAGTTTTGTTTTGCATTGGCAGGGACTTGGAGAACAGAATTGGTATTCTAAGCCAATATTTTGCTCAAAAGCTTGAAAGTGTGTGGTTTCCTATTCAAAGCCAACATAAGAGTGACAGCTGTCATAGGGTATGTCTGCACAGCAGCTGAGAGATGGGATTCCCAACTCAGGTACACATACATACACTAACTGTTCTAGCTAGTGCTTAAGAATAGTTGTGTGGCAGCTGCAGCAGCAAGGGTGGGAGCTTGGACTAGCTGTCAGTATACAATCAATCATCCCACCTGACCTCTCCAGGGTGTGCACTTGGGTGGCTAGCCAAGCTACCACCCATGCTGCCTTAGCCACACCGTTATTCTTAGGTGCTAGTTTAAGCCGATTTAGTGTATGTATGTCTACTTGAGCTGGAAAACCCATCTCCCTGATGTAGACATACCTTTAGTGACTGCACTTAAGTAAAAGCAGCAAAGAATCCTGTGGCACCTTATAGACTAACAGACGTTTTGGAGCATGAGCTTTCGTGGGTGAATACCCACTTCCTCAGATGCATGTAATGGAAATTTCCAGGGGCAGGTATATATATGCTAGCAAGCAAGCTAGAGATAACGAGGTCAGTTCAATCAGGGAGGATGAGGCCCTGTTCTAGCAGTTGAGGTGTGAAAACCAAGAGAGGAGAAACTGGTTCTGTAATTGGCAAGCCATTCACAGTCTTTGTTCAGTCCTGAGCTGATGGTGTCAAATTTGCAGATGAACTGAAGCTCAGCAGTTTCTCTTTGAAGTGTGGTCCTGAAGTTTTTTTGCTGCAGGATGGCCACCTTAAGGTCTGCTATAGTGTGGCCAGGGAGGTTGAAGTGTTCTCCTACAGGTTTTTGTATATTGCCATTCCTAATGTCTGATTTGTGTCCATTTATCCTTTTCCGTAGAGACTGTCCAGTTTGGCCGATGTACATAGCAGAGGGGCATTGCTGGCATATGATGGCGTATATTACATTGGTGGATGTGCAGGTGAATGAACCAGTGATGGTGTGGCTGATCTGGTTAGGTCCTGTGATAGTGTCGCTGGTGTAGATATGTGGGCAGAGTTGGCATCGAGGTTTGTTGTATGGATTGGTTCCTGAGCTAGAGTTATTATGGTGCGGTGTGCAGTTACTGGTGAGAATATGTTTCAGGTTGTCTGTGGGCGAGGACTGGCCTGCCACCCAAGGCCTGTGAAAGTGTGGGATCATTGTCCAGGATGGGTTGTAGATCCTTGATGATGCGTTGGAGGGGTTTTAGCTGGGGGCTGTATGTGATGGCCAGTGGAGTCCTGTTGGTTTCTTTCTTGGGTTTGTCTTGAGTAGGAGGCTTCTGGGTACACGTCTGGCTCTGTTGATCTGTTTCCTTATTTCCTCGTGCGGGTATTGTAGTTTGAGAATGCTTGGTGGAGATTTTGTAGGTGTTGGTCTCTGTCTGAGGGGTTAGAGCAGATGCGGTTGTACCTTAGTGCTTGGCTGTAGACAATGGATTGTGTGATGTGCCCGGGATGGAAGCTGGAGGCATGAAGGTAGGCATAGCGGTCGGTAGGTTTTCGATATAGGGTGGTGTTAATGTGACCATCACTTATTTGCACCGTGGTGTCAAGAAAGTGGACCTCCCGTGTAGATTGGTCCAGGCTGAGGTTGATGGTGGGGTGGAAGCTGTTGAAATCGTGGTGGAATTTTTCCAGAGTCTCCTTCCCATGGGTCTAGATGATGAAGATGTCATCAATGTAGCGTAGGTAGAGAAGGGGCATGAGTGGACGAGAGCTGAGGAAGCGTTGTTCCAGGTCGGCCATAAAGATATTGGCATATTGTGGGGCCATGCGGGTGCCCATAACAGTGCCACTGATCTGGAGATATATATTGTCATCAAATTTGAAATAGTTGTGAATACTTGGATATTATTACTGTTACAAATCAGACCAGTTGTGTGACAAACTTAATGTAGTTCAAAGTAGACTGGATCTGCACTTGAAATTAAACTTTAAATCTTTTGGTCACTGTTCTCAGTTGACTTTTGAGTTAAGATCCCATTGAGATGAATATGAGGTTCACACCTCCAGAGCAAATAGTTTGTCTCATTTCTGTAGTTTCAAGAAGAGGCATCACTCTATTGTTTCACATTTGGAAAGAGTTTAGATTGGGGCCTTGATCCACTAACACAGTACAAAGACCAAATAACCAGGACTAAAATTATTTTTATAGCAGCTTAAATGCTGCAGAGAACACTGAAATTCAGCTTGTCTTGATTGCAGGATTTGTCACTTGCTTCTAGTAGAAAAAGTGACAGTATCTGTAATGATATCGTTAAATCACTAGCCAAAATTCCAGATTTCCACTCCAAATTAAACCCATTTAATTTCTTTCCTCTTCTGTTCTTTCCCTAGCAGTGAATTTGGTTGTTACCTTTTCTTATTCCTTGTCGTTTTAGATCTTAGAACATGGTCTTATTTATCTGAATCAGTTTAGAAACTGATATAGTGCACCCTCTTGTGTTGACACTTTTTCTGTCTTTTCAATTTAGCTTAAGTTGATAAGAGCTAAATTGATACTTGTCACTCTTGAACTGAAATGAGTGCAGTGAATTAATTAACTCTATTTCTAAATTGATTAAGTTAGTGGCACAACTTTTCTTTCATAGACAAGAGGCTTCATTGTCACCTCATCACAAGCTTCCTCCACCTGTGCCCACCTGCATTTCTGGAGCTCAGTACATTTATGCATCACAAAATTCTGGATACTGCAAAGGCAAGTGCTTAGCACTAAACTGATGAGATTCAGATGAGATTTACGCTTTGCTATGTGTGACCGTACCACTACCACTAGGATGGTCCAGTGCTTGGAAAAGGATAGCTTGTGGATGAAGAATAGTTGATTGAAGCTGAACCCAAGCAACATACAGGATATTCACTAGAAAGGTGATTAATGTTTAACTCAATTAATGCTTAATACAATATTAACAAGGGTGAAGGCTCTTGGGCCAGAATAGAGGAACAGGTTAAAGAATATGTAACTTAGATGAAATTCGCCCTAGAGTATTTAAGGAACTAGCCGAAGCAACCATTAGTGTTTATCTTAAAGAACTCATGGAGTATAGGTGAGTCCCAGAGGACTGGAGTGAGCAAAAAGCTTAGTTCTGCCTTCAAGAAGGGGACTAAGAGGGAACTTGGCAATTACAGACAAATTAGACTACCTTTGATTCCTTGAGAAATACTGGAACAACATTATAAAAGTTTCTTCAAACCTGGGTGATAAGGTCATAAGTATTAGCCAGCATTGATTTGGTCAGGAACAAATCCTGCCAAACCATCCTATAGTGGTGTGGGGAGGGTGGCAGGGACAGTAAACATGACATATCTGGACTTTAGTAAAGCTTTTGACACAGTCCCATAAGCGGACTAGGGAAATACTTCATCTTCTAGATCATTACTATAAAGTGGGTACACAACTGGTTGAAAGACTGTACTCTGAGTAGTTCTTAATGTTTCTCTTTCAAACTGTGAGGGCCTATCAGCTGAGGTCCCACAGGGGCCTGCCTTAGATGTGGTATTATTCAATATTTTCATTAACTGTTTTGGGTGATGGAGTGGAGAGTATGCATGTAAAATTTGCAGATCACACCAATATGGGAGGAGTTGAAAGCTCTTTGGAGGACAGGATTAGAATTCAAGATGATCTTGATAAATTGGAGATTGTCTTCTCTAACAAACATAGCAACATGTCTTTCCCTCTGTCTATTATATTCTAGTTTTTTAATCAAAATGTTGTGTAGTACCAGGTTGAACGCCTTACAGAAGTCTGTTAGTTAACACTATTGCCTTTATCAACCAAATTTGTAAACTCATCAACAGACAATATTAAGTTAGTTTGACCTCTGTTCTTCAAAACCCCATGTTGATTGCCATTAATTATTTTTTCCTTCTTTAATTCTGTATTTATAGTCCATATCAGCTGCTCCGTTAAGTTGCCCGATCAATGGTCAGGCTGGCACAGGGGGAGGGATAGCTCAGTGGCTTGAGCATTGGCCTGCTAAACCCAGGCTTGTGAGTTCAGTCCTTGAGGAGGCCACTTAGGGATCTGGTGCAAAATCAGTACTTGGTCCTGCTAGTGAAGGCAGGGGACTGAACTCAATGATCTTTCAGGGTCCTTTCCAGTTCTATGAGATAGGTATCTCCATATATATACACCAATTTTTGAAAGAATTATATAATAGTAGCTTTCTTTCCATCTTGGAATTTTCCCAGTGCTCCAAGATTTATTGAAAATCAGTGTTAATGGTCCATTGAGCTTCTCAGCCAGCTTTTTTAAAACTCTTGGATGCAAGTTATTTGGACCTGCTGATTTTAAAAATGTCTGACTTTAGTGGTTTCTGTTCTGTTTAACATATTCCAGAAATAGTAGTGGAATGCAAAGACTATCACCATATAATGAGACTGTCATCTGGCTTTCCTCAAATACAGAATGAAAATATTAATTGAATAATTCTGTATTTTATTTATTGTATCATTTCCATCTGGTAATGGACAGTTATCATTGTCCAATCTTTTTTGTTCCTAATATTTTTAAAAATTGCTTTTTAGTGTCCTTATCTCTGCTAGCCATAGATTTCTCTCTGTCTCTTTGCTTCCCTCACTGGTTTTCTGCAGTTCCTAATTTCTGGTTTATATTCACCAATATAAATTTCCCCTTTATTCCATTTGTTTTACTTATTCATTATTTTTTATGGCTGCCTTTACTTCCCTCTAAACCAAGTCCTGTGTAACCAGAACCTATATAAAATAGAATAGTAACAAGGGGTGTTCTTGTGGACAGGAAAGAGATGAGACTAGCCACTCCACACCAGTGATGGCTGGTGTCTTTGGTCAGATTGTTAAATGGGGATAGAACTAAGGCTTCCTTCTCAACGCATTCAAGTTCTTCCTATCCCTTGTGTTGAGCTGGTTCTCAGTGACTCTCCAACCTTCTCTAGCATGCCAGAGGTAGGTAATAGGTTCAAAATTCTACCAGATAGCCATCTAACTGGAGAGGGGCTTGTATGCTCAATTCAATGGAGGTGTGGCTCCAAGTGAACAGACTTCTTTGCCTTGGGAAGAAGTTTGAAGCATCTTTTAAGGTGCATGATCATGAGGATTAAGTTTCAGAGGGGTAGCTGTGTTAGTCTGGATCTATACCTGCCCCTGGAAATTTCCACTACATGCATCCGACGAAGTGGGTATTCACCCACGAAAGCTCATGCTCCAAAACGTCTGTTAGTCTATAAGGTGCCACAGGATTCTTTGCTCCTTTTACAGATCATGAGAATTGCGCAGTCAGTTAAGTATTATGGCATTTTGTTCTTAGACCTTTAAAATGTTTGACATGCAATTAAATATCAACTTGTTTGGTGTCTTTCTTAGGTTGAAACAAACAACTTAAAGACTGATTATAACAGATGCCAATTCACTCATTTGTATTCATAGAAACAGTAATTTGAGCATATTGTTCTATAAATGTGATGTTTCAAGAGAGACAGTTCTCCAGATTTATCATTGCTGTGTTACTATGATGAGTGTGTAGATTTTGTGTTTCCTAGGAATCTTATTTATATTCCCCCTTGGAGTTAGTGGTAGTGATAATTTTAGATGTGAACATAGTATCACAGTGTCTCAGTAGGTCAGTCCCTGACTTTACGGAAAAAAATGTTGAAACAGGATAGTAAATTTACTTTGGAATTTAATTAGAGCATTGTGAATTATGCATCTCATTGATTTGATTATTGTAATCAAATTTTTTTTAATTGTGTGTAGTCTTTGATAAAAGAGTGAGAATTGTGAATTGCCATGATATTAACGAGCATAGAATTTGTTTTGATGACGCTCTTACAGTGAGTCTTTGTAGTTGTTGGATCAAATTTAGGGAAAAGGAATACATACATGGTGGAAAATGCTATACACAAATCTATAAGCTTTTAGCAATTAAACACTACTTTATTTTGAGAATTCTTTGGCATACATTGTTTCTAAAAGTTTTATGTACTTATTTCTCTCCTCTCCCATCTAATCACAAGCTAGGTATATTTTTCCAGTATGCATGCATAAATCTTATGCCCAGAAACATACAAAGACTTTTGATAGCAGTGGGGGGGGTGGGGAGGGGAAGGAAGAATGTTGTTTAGAATTACACTAACTGGTACGACTAGTTTTATTTCAGCTTTTCCTTCAATAAAAATAGTTCTGGATTCTGATCTGAATTTAAAATCAATTATTCTAAAGAATTGTTCCATTATACAGTGTATATATCTTTTAAACTACTTTTTAGCTGCTATGTTCCAGTTTTCTATGTATTTTTTGTCTACATGTGTATAAAGGTTTTTTTATAATGGAGCCAAAAGTGGTGACTCGATATGTGAGGCCATGATCCTGCAGTGAGAGTGCACAGATGAATTTCTCGGTGAAGTCCCACTGAAATGAGTGGGGTTCTGTGTATATACAGGGTGTCTTCCTTTGAGCATCTCATTGCAGAATTGGGTTTGCATGGAGATTTGTATTTGGAATTGGGCTAAAATCCATTTTATGCACACACAGGATTGAATTCGTTGTCCAAATTCACAAAACTCCCTGAAGAGCAACTGCATTTTCTATAAATTGGGAAATATTTTACTTAAAAATGTGTAGTACAAATATTTAAAAATGCTTTCATTGAAATTTTCCCCTGCTTTCTGGGCTCCTCTCGGTGAACAACTGCAGTCCCTCCACCCACTTGAACTCACAGTGTGATTTTGTTAACAAAGTTTAGCTGATGTTTCTTGCAAATATGAACAGTTCCTTCTGTTTTCTGATGCTGCCGTCCAACCTCCCTGACTTGCCAACTGTGTTCTGCCTATACTCTTGCTGAGTTAAGTTGTGCATCATGTGTATGGGAGTGGGGACCATGGGTGGATGAGTAGTGTGTAGGGGAGAGGCAGGCAGGCAGAGAGCAGAACTTGGGTGTCATGAAGATTTGAGCTGATTTTGGGAGATGAGTAGTAGTAATCTGTAGGCCTGAGAGGTAGAAGAGATGAATGGGAGCAGGGAGACCCTGGGGTAGGGTTGGGAGTCTTGAATGGAGAGCCCAGTATTTGTGTCAGAATTCCAGTACTTGTCAGGCTTTCCTGCTACTGCTGCTGTGTGGTATGATGATGTAACAGCCCCAGGAGGACCTCTTCCAGTATCAGTGCAAACACACTAGGCTTCTGCACCCTCATCTCCAGTCATCTACACAGGCCCAGTAAACCCATCCTCAACCAAACCCCTCTTCCTCTACCTCCTCTCCAACTTATCTAATCACTTTTGATGCCATGACTCTCCCTGGGGCCTGCTCCTTCTGTCCGTTCCCGCGGCTTGTTCTCCCCCTGGGATCAGGTGGTGACAGGGATACAGGAGAGGACTATGGGAAGTGAGATGGTGAAGTGTGTACTGCAGGGTAACATCAGAGTTAGAAGGGCTTCCCTGATACTATTGCATCAGCTCTCTAGCATACAGAGGCAGCAGTGCTATGGGAATAGTCTCTCGGGGCTGAGGTATTGGTGCACCACGGGTCTTCCACAGCATTGCTGTCTCAGTATACTAGGAAAGCCCTTGAAGTGCTGATTCCTTGGAGTAATGACATTGGCTTCCACAGCATAGCTCTTCTTACATCCTCAGTGCAATGTTCCGTTATTATTGATGTATATTTCACAGTAAAGCTTCCAACTGTAGCAAAAATTCTTGTTAGTGATGATGTGCATATCTGTTGTCACTTCTGCTTGCCTTGGCTTCAGAAGTCCTTTTTCATGTTGATCTGTGCTATGCAGTTACCTTCACCTCTGTATTCCTTTGCTTAAATTGCATTTGCTCATTTTTGGAAGAATGGCAGTTACGTTACGAAGGATACTTTTTCACTATAAGAGTCTCCCCTTAGAATTTCCTCACTTTCAGATGTTTTAATAATGTTAAGGTTATAAGAGAGATTTTCTCAAACTGGTATGCATTCACAGTTTTTATTCAATTGTAGCTTTTTTTCTTCTGGGTATATTTAAATAATCTTAAGGAAAATGAAATCATCACTTTTTGGTAATAATCTATTACCATGGACTTCGAGGTTGGTTTTAAATAAAGATTTAAATTTGATATTTAAATCTCTTAAGTTCTTCAGTGCAGTTGTGGCTCTGGCTTCTTGTTTCCTGCATCTTTAAGATCAAATTACTTATGGCTGAGATACAGTAACATCGGTAAACAGAAATCATGGGGTTATGCACTGGTCAACACAGACTTTTGGTGATGTTCCAGTTATTGATTCTTACTAACACAGAGTTCCAATATGTTCTTTAAAGATGGGACATCAAGGTGGGAGGAAGTCTAGGAATAAAAAGGGAGAGAATTTTAGGGTTGCAAAGATTTTTCTCATTGGGGATGTTTTTGAAAGGCAAATATTTGTGGTTCTGTGGGAAGTCTCATTTTGTGTACAGTTTAAAAGATGTTGGATTGTTTAGCCATAACAATGTTTGTTGGGACTCCATAGCTGGGTGAAACAATGATCTCTTCTTTAAACATTCTAAGCAAAAATTGTAATCCTTAATTGGCACTTACATGACCTTTCAGGTTGCCACAGTACAGGGGAAAAGATGATTATAGGGATGAAGCTGCTCTTTCAAAACCGTTAGTATAACTTTTAAGTAGCTTATTTATGTGCATTTTAAGATCTGGGGTGAAATTCTGGCTTTCTGGCCTCACTGCCATCAAGGACTTTTACCCCTGGTTCCTTTTCTCTTTTCTATACACATGACTTTTAACTTTTCTTGCCTAGCAGCTAATCCTTGGGGGTTTTTTTGGACTATCATCTGAAATAAGTTATAGTATGGCATAAGTATGCCAGTGACTTTTGTGATGCAGACCTAAATGGATAATCCAGTATTTTGAGCTTAAAATGTTGGCTCTGAATATGTAATGATAACCTTCTTACTGTCATATGATGTATATACAAGAGTAACAACTTTTGTGGCTGTAAATTGAGAAGTCAGAGCCGATGCAGAGATTCAGTTGGTGTGACAATAGAGGTCTCAGGTGGCCAGTTCTGTTGATATTGGTACAAAATTTTAGGAGAAAGTCAGCTAACCCAATTGCCATATTATTAAATAAATGTTTTTCAAGATATTCATAGACAATAATATGAAATAATGAGAATACAGTTTAGCCTGGTATCAAGTAAATCCATCTGTATCATCTGTTTAGTTAACTTTTCTTTAAAAACATAGAAATATTTATGCTTCACACACATACAAATGTTAGTGTTGCCGACACAAAGTGCCCAAGGGGGGGCAACAGTGGGGTCCATTGCCCGGTGTACTTCGCGCCAATAAACACACCAGGGTGGAGAAGCAAACAAAGTTTATTTGAGATCTCAAAGCGGTGCAAGGAGACTGATGCCTCAAATCAAGCACACCTACACAAGTGGCTTTTCCCTTTTTATAAGTTTTTTTTTTCTCTTTCTTCTTTCTTCCCCCCCTCCTTCCTCCCCCTGTAGCAGTTACATAAGCGCAGGTGCATTAAGTAATCTTGGCAGCAATAGCTCGTTAGTAAGTTTTCCTTCTGCAAGTTATCTTGTCCTTCTGCTAAAGGTGCACAGGCTTTATCACTACTGCTTTAGATGGGTTTGAACTGTGCTGCAACTGATAACTTACTGTTACACATTTAATTTCACAGCTGCTAGCTTTCTAGATCAAGTAGAGTTCAACATGGAGGAGCTTTGGTTCACTGAGGCCTAGATTTATGCCTAGTGACACCAACAACTCCCTCCTTTTGAGAATACTCAACAAACTTTTGGCTGAGTGTTCTCACATTTAAAGGCCAACGTGATATAGCTCTAGGGAGCTGGAGTGCTTTACAGCAAGCAAGCAAGCAAGAGGAGAGTAACGATACACAACATCACACCAGTTTGCAGGAGGCGAACAATGCCTTTCCCTAGTTCCCCCAGGTTGGGTAACCAGCCCCAGAGGGAATCAAATAGTGGGTTCCTTTTCCTGGGCCTTCCACTGTTCAAAAGCCTGTTCAGCTGACAGAATGTGCTTGTTAATATCCTGTGTTTTTTCTGGGACATAAGTACAGCATTCATCTCCTATAAGGGCGCACACCCCGCCCTGTGAAGCCACACTTCCACCCAGAAAGTGTCCAAGTATGTCTCCATGATCACAGATCAGATGGTATTTCTGATGCGTCTATAAGGGCTGTGGGCCAAGTCTGGTACTCAAGATCACTCCGAATGGCCATCAGCTGGTCATTCAGGAAATCCTGAATTCCTAAACATACTAGATCCCACTGCAATGCCTTCCAAGCCTCAGTTATATTCAATACCATCTTTCCTTGGTGTAGTACTATATTACATTTGTTGTTTAACTATTTTCAGGTACTTTCAAAAGGCATCGACATTAATAGCATAGGAGGGGGTTACATTATTAGTCACTCTCCAGGACACAGGATGCAGCCTGTAGAATAAACCCCAAAATCCAATCAATACCACATTCCCAAGCACGGGTCCCACAAATGTCCTCCCGCCAGTGTGTAATTCTTTGTTTCTTCACCAGGGTCAGTTCTTAATGTCCTTTCTAGTCAGGAATTCCTGGACTTTGGCAATTTCAGTGGAGTGAGTGTTCCTTCTCCTTTCCCAAAACAGGCATGGTGCAGCATCCTACAGGGGAGAGGTTACCAGCACATCACCCTGTAATGGTTTTGATTCTTCTAGAAACATTCAGAGGCACAGTAGATCTGTCAGTGGACACGGGAGAGGTTACTAGCACTTCACCTTGTATTTTTCCCCTGCTGTCCAGAAGGCACAGTGGAGCTAGAAGGAGAAATAGGCTAAGCATCAATAGGAGAATTCTCCCAAGGTGGAGGGGTCTTTTTGCAGTGAGAATCATGGGTCCAAGCAGTCAGTCTTTGGCACTTCACAGCGGTGTTGGTAGTCAGCAGGGCTTAATAAAGGCCTTTTCAGCATGGAGCCAAAGCAGTCTTTCTTTGGTGGACCTTTACATCAGTCCAGTTTCCTGGTTCCAAGGAGTGGCAGGGCTGCTAGGGTCTTTGGGTAGCGCTTCTTTACCTGTGAGAAAAGAAACCTAACACATTTCATTAGTGCCTGGCAGTGTTTTGCAGATCTCATAGCTGTGTGGGCATATTCAAGCCCTCCTTTTCCTGGTTGTCAGCCAAGTCTTGACTGTGAGCAGTGTTCTTGAGTGGAGTCAGTGTCTTATCTATAGCCTGAGCTTGCTAGCTATTTTTTTTTTCCAGTTAACTCATTCTGTTCTTTGTCCTTCTTCCCTTCTTGGCTTCTTTCAGCCTACAAAGGAAACTTCCACTCTTTACTCATACACCTTTTTCCCAACAATGAACACACAAACATTGCCATTATACAGTACATCAGTCTTATTTAATGTATGCCACATATACCCTTCCACTAAAATAACCTTATTACAGAGCTTTGGAGCAACAAGCCAGGACAAGCACACCCACTTTGAGGAGTTTAGTCAATACAACTTCTAGTCCAATAGCTTCCCACCATCCCCAGCCCTCTGGCTAGAAATCTGAGGTAGCCAGAAGGATCCCATGTACAATATGGGGAGTGGGTTAACTTTTTATGTCCTTGCTTTCAAAGACTGTTGGTATGCAAATTTTAATAATTTTCAGTTAAAAGATTTGGCCAATGAAGATTCTTTTTCTTACTTAAGGAAATGTATTAGACTTTAGTATATCACATTCTCCTGATTTATCCAAACCCTTTTTTAATTTTAAGTTGAACAAAACAAATATCTGCATTCCAATTTAACCCTTCCGCCTGATTCCGAACCAGACCATTTCATGAAAACACTAAACACAACAATTCTGGGCGCAGGACAAACACCACAAGATAGAACACAGAACATAATTCCTATTGTGCCAGTAAATGCATGATAAGTTGAATGCTGTTCAGCTGGCATCAGTTTTCTCTGATTATCTGAAAGACAAAAAAAACAGAGGTCTACCCTCCTGGGCAGTCATCACTTAAAATATACCAATACTCTTGTTTATTTCAGGCAAAGCAGAGGAATTACCCCATATTTTCTTGTATGTGTTTCATAGGCAGCCCGGGTTTCAGTGGCTCCTACCTTATCAGTTAGATAATTTGCATTAATACAGATGCTTTCTGGCTTGCTTTTGGATCCAAAGCTATTCACAGCTTAAAGATTTTTACCTTAAAAGGGACATGATTAATTTTACCAGAATTTATTTTCAAACATTTCAAAGACGCCAAGAACTTTCCTCTTTAGCATTTTTACAAAGTTCAACTGCTGTTCCCTCCAGCAACTACAGAGTTAACTTCTCACTCTCCCTTAAATCACTTGCTTGTCTCCCAACTGCCACATTTATCAACTTAACTCACCATTCCAGGTAAGTCCTGGGTATTTGAAATCCCCATGCTTACACTTACTGACTCCTTCCTTCCACTACACCCTCAAAGTTTTCCAACCTGTTTTCCAATCTCTGTCTGTTGCCTGTCCGCCTGGGCTCGATCCTGCTTTTCTTGCTGAACCGTCCCTTCCATGGGCACCAACTTGTTCCACTACCAGTTTAGCTAGGAGGGTGGGCTTCTCAACTAGCCCCCATCTCTCCTGGTCTCTTCCCTTAAACATTTTTACTCACAAGACTACCCGAGTCCTTCCTCATGAGGCTTGCCACCTGGACAAAAATACATGGCCCATTGGGCAAAGACCATTTATTTAACATATAATTTAAAGGACTATCCTCAGAGGGTTTACCCAGAGACCTACCCATTTGTCTGCTGACACTTAGACAGAAAAGAGAATTACACAGAGAGCAGAGGAAATTACAGTCTAGGCCATGTTTTCCTACTTCTATACACTGACCGCTACAGGGGGCGGGACAGAAGGATCTCAATTCGACCTCAGAGCTTCCTCGCACGCATGGCTTCCACTCCCAGGAATTACGAACGAGAGGTTCAGTTCCGCCCACGCTCCTAACGCCCAAATGAACAGAGCAGAAAAACAACAGTAACCGATTAAACAGAACAGAACCAGAACGCGTTTCCTTATCCTATTAGGGCTCACTTTTAATCATGCAGTTCTCCACATATAACACCCACAGTACCAAGCAAAGCAAACATAAAATAACAAGGGTAAAACAAATAGATGGTGTAAATTCTGCAGGGCTCCCTCCTTCTTAATTGCTCACCAAACTGTGACAGATTTCTGTTACCAATCTATCCCTCGTGTCAGGTGATCAGGCTGACACTACAGGATTGTTGGGGGAAGATAAAGAAAACACACCATATAACTGAATTTTAAAGCTTCATTAATAAGATAATAGAACAACAATGGAGAGTGTTGGGATCACTCCCACATCACTCAGGAAAAACATTAATGCCCCAAGCCCCTTTCATACTCACACACGTATGTCCAGACTGGCCACTTCTGTGTATAATGTTCAGAGAAGGGGGAGAGGTGGACGGGAGATGATCCTGTATGCAGCTTGTCCAGAATTTCCAACATGCTTCCGTTCTTGGGAGGGCTATTCTCTTACACCCTGGAATCTCCTACGGCGTCTCTTTCAGAGATTCCAGTCCAGGTCGGCTGCTTGTGGCTTCTTTAGTGTCACCAAGCCACACTGACTCCGGGGTCACAAAGGCACACTGTTGGATCTTACTGGACAGTTAAGCTTTGCAAATGTAATCTCAGTTCTGTAACTTGTATTGCCTTTGGTTCGCCTCTGTCTATATTTTTTTTCTTCACAGCCAGCTGGGGCCGAAAGCAGTTTTTCTTTGTACTTAGCATAGTCTGCGTTTTTTGGTGATTAAACACTCCTCTTAGATGTATGATCTTATCTTCATTAAAGTACCTTCTAGTGGGCATTGTCTAGATGGATTTTCATGCGTGTAAATATTCCAATTCTCTCAATACCTGCAGGTTGATGAACCATAATGTACGTACATGTAATATGCTGGGGTACCCTCAGGGGGTGAGGTGGAATGTTCAGACTGTCCCTCACCCATTTTCCACTTACACACACAGGGAGGGTGCCCTGGCCGCGCTAGCGGCTCATAAACTAAGGATTTTTCCCTACAGGGTACTCACACAGGAGAGGCTAACGAGGATGGCCACGACCCTCCTACACCTCCCTTCAGCAGAGAGCGTCGGCTAGTCTCTGGGAGACGGCGCCGCTTACTCTGATTGCATCCAGTGAGATGATCAGACTGTCAGTAGCCCACATGGAAAGGAAAGGGGAAGGAAAGATAGGTACACACACTCCTAGACCCAGGTAGCTTCCTCACTGGACGATGCCAGGCCGAGTCAGCCCACCATGGGTCGGACCTCCTAAAGGTCCACTAGTTACCGGGCTTGCGTTAGAATAGTCCTGGTCACGAGCTTTTGCTTCACAGGGTACTCTGGGCATCTTCTGGGAACAGTCACTCACACTGGCTCCCAGTACCATTCTGCATCTGATCTTGCTTTTTAGCTACAACAGGGAGAGAGTGCACTAGGACATAGGGTCTCCCCTTTCTAGATAGGTCCCTCCTTTGTCCCTGAATTATCCCTAACCTGCTTTTGAATCCTTGCACTCCACCAGACGGGGGGAAGAACAGGAACAAAATTGTCCTCCTGGTGCGGCTCTGGGGCATATGGTGGGGGATTTTTACAAGAGCTCTCCATACAAACAGCTTCAGAAGCTACCCGTTTGCTGACAAAACAGGAGTAAGTGAAGGATTGTGTTATATTTAAGTGATCCTTCCAGTGGCCACCTTTCCTGGTTCTCTAGCTAATATTGAGGCTAGTCTACCGTACAGAACTTTTTCAGTTTATTCTTAGTCATTGGATCTGATCCAAACACTTTACAATTCACCAGAATGCATTCTAAGGGTGTATACCGTACCTGGCGCCCCATACCATGCCCTCAACCCATTATATGCTAATAAATCAGTAGGTGCTCTGTCACCTCTGCTTTCTAACCAAAGCTAATGGGAATTACAACGATTGGGCATCCCCAGCCTTGAATTACAACGACTAGGAGTCCCCAGCCTCGGGCAGAAGTCCACACCACTGGACTGTTCCTACCTTATCCAAGGGACCCTCCCCGGGCCAAAGTCCAGACGACTGGACTGTTCCTCCGTTATCCAAGGGACCGGTTCCTCGCCGTTGCCCGCAACTGCTTCTCCACTACAAGTGTGTTGCACCGTTGTGCCCTCCGGGGTCGGTCGAATTGTGTCTCTGCCGAGGCCCCTGGTGGAGTCACCGATACGCGCTGGGCGTCGGTCGTCACCGCAATTCGTCGACCACCAGGAGGGATCCAGGCAAGGCTAATTTTAGCCTCGAGCCCCATGTTGGGCGCCAAGAACTGTTGCCTTCACAAAGTGCCCGAGGGGGGACAACAGTGGGGTTCGTTGCCCGGTGTACTTCGCGCCAATAAACACACCAGGGTGGAGAAGCAAACGAAGTTTATTTGAGATCTCAAAGCGGTGCAAGGAGACTGATGCCTCAAATCAAGCACACCTACACAAGCGGCTTTTCCCTTTTTATAAGTGTTTTTTTCTCTTCTTTCTTTCCCCCCCGCCCCCTTCCTGCCCCTGTAGTGCTTACGTAAGCGCAAGTGCATTAAGTAATCTTGGTGGCGGCAGCTCGTTAGTAAGTTTTCCTTCTGCTAAAGGTGCACAGGCCCTATCACTACTACTTTAGACAGGTTTGAGCTGTGCTGCAACTGATAACTTACTGTTACACATTTAATTTCACAGCTGCTAGCTTTCTAGATCAAGTAGAGTTCAACATGGAGGAGCTTTGGTTCACTGAGGCCTAGATTTATGCCTAGTGACACCAACATTAGGATTATCAAATCAAAACTTCACTGAGTAGTGTTGAAGTACAGTTTATCAAAGGCAACCCAATATTAATTCAACTTTGAGCTTCTAAGTGAGAAAAAACAGATTTCATGCAACTCTGCTGTATGGCTTCATATAAGCTGACACTTAAGTGTTGACAGAAGTTAGCACCCTTTAAACTAATCTGATTATGGTCTCTGATAGAATAAACAATATCTGGACTATGATGAATACTGAACCACATCAAATAGACTTTTTCATCTTAACAATTTTTCCATTTAATACTGTAACTCTTCTCTCTATGAAATTCCATGTACCTTTAATTGTTACCTTTTTATTCATCCGTGTTCTCTTAATATAAAGGACTTATTTTAAAACATTTTTTTTCTCTGTTACAGATTTACTGGGAAAATAATGAAATAAAATATGGAGTTTTCTATACTGGAATATATTTCATGGACCATGGGAGAGAGAGTCTATGCTGTTAAAAGAAAAAGGAAGACTCCAGGAAATGAGAGAACAGCAATATAATACCAGACAAGAATTTTCTATTTTGTAATATATTAAGGCCATAGTGTTTAAGAATTCTTTTCCAACTCATGTTTTGCAGTAATACTTTGTTTTAAAGAGATCTCTAGAAGGAAAAGTCAGATACTGGGTGACATGCTCAGCAAGAACTTTTATTCTGACAAAGGAGGACCTTCAAAATATTTTAATTTTAACAGGACATCATCAGTTTTATGGGTTTTTCATTCTTTTTTTAAGTCTCCAAAGTTACAAAACTTTTTGTGAGGTTACAAATTCAGTTGACAGACCGTTCCTGATAAATAGCCAACAGCTGCAGAAGACAAATTCTTTAAGTGGATGCCATTGTACTATCTGAACAGATTGCCATGACTTTAAGACACTTCTCATAAGTTCTTCTTTGCCTTGTACTTGTCATATCCTTAAAAATATTAAAAGTGCAAATAGCTTGATTTTTATATACATTTTATAAAAAATAATGGCGTGGGCAAAGTTCTTGCGGAAACCTGCAGGTAATCTTGGAAAAGTATATCAGCCTGGAAGTATGTTGTCCTTGGCCCCTACCAAAGGCTTGTTAAATGAGCCAGGACAAAACAGTTGCTTTCTAAACAGTGCTGTACAGGTAAGAAAAGATTGTCACCACTTTTACATTTTATTTTTTTGGTAAACAAGTTGATGTTTACAGCAATTTATTTGTATTATGAACATATATCTGTTCTTTTTGAAAAGCTATTAAAGCTTTTGTGTAATGTATATTTTTCTTGCATTGTAGAAGTACAGTAAGTTTTTCATTTAATGGTTTTGACTGCCGTCATATTTTCTTAATCTGTGTTGATAACAATGCCAGGTGCACTCCTCCTAAAATCACAGTAGTGCTTTCTCATTTGTAAGAACACATTACTTTCCTGAACAAATGATGCATATTTTACAATTAGCAAATTTTTGAAAATCTGCTTAATTGGCATCTGTCCTTGAAGAATGGATTAGGACTGTTACAAATCCTTTTGCTTTGCTAACAAAATAGCTTGTGGAAGATTGAGCAAATGAAAGAAATGGGAAGCTATGGTACTGGTGTTTTATGGATTTCTCTTAATTGGGCTAGATTTATCCGAGGGAGTTAGCATATACTTTTCAAATTGTAAAGAAAGTGACACTTAAATACCTGGTCTACCATTTTATTTGCAAGTTTCAGGAACAGACACTTGTCTTTCCCTTCAAATCTGGTAGCAAGCCACTTGTAATGTCCATATTGAATTTTTAAAACTTGTATGTTGGGCAGGAAATGTTTGTAGTCATATTAATTCACAAAGTGTACCGGACAATTTTCTTAATTGGACCAGGAGTTTTCTTTTTTACCTAAACTATTATTACTTGAGAATTTAGTGTATAAATCTACAGTGTTCAATCCAAATTTTTTATTAGTATCTTGAATTGAATTCTATTTTATTATGAATTTTTTGATCAAAGACCTGATTCTAATTTCAGGCATGTGTATATAACAAATCTATATAGTATCTATGATCAGAAACTTGTTCCATGTTATCTTCTTATCAAGGAAATAAAATATAGGTTTTTTACTGTATAAAAGCATATATTTAAAATAAGCTAATTCTTACATGTGTATGTGTTGCTACATACTGCCATGTTTATAGATGAATTATAATTCTAAAAAATATATTATAAATACCATCATCGGTCTAAAATTCACCATAAATTAAGCTTAAAGGCATTCTCTTGGGATGCTGTATAGTGATAAACTTCCTTTCAGAGGGCAGCTATTTGTTCCTAAATATAGGGTTATTTTTTATGTTCTGTAGGTTAGTACCACAAGTGCATATTATTATCCTAACTGTGATGCCAGCCCAATAAAAAGCCCTTGTTAGCATGGGAGAAAACCCAGTTCCATAGTAGACGATAACCTTTCCCATGTTGCCAGTGGGCAGAACACCAACAAAAATCAGTCTCAGAATAGTGTTGGATCTCAAAAGGGTTTGATGTCAAACAAAATTTTTAGGGAAATTCAATTTTTAAATTGCATATTGCTGTGTTTTCTGTTTAGTCTTCATTATCCTGCTGTTGGGCATCTTTCCTATTCTTAATATTTGTATTAGCTTTAAAAAGGATGAAGGGGAACATCCGTCTCTTGTTGTACTACATTATAGTGAGATCTGTTGTAGAACAGTTTCATGTAAAAAGCTAAAACACACAATGTGTAGCCTTTTAGATCATACCAGCATAACAATATTGCAGTACTCGTTAGATTATGGTGTTAATTATGTCCTTTGACAAAGAGTTTACAGCCTCAATGGATCTATGCCAGCTGTCAAAATGTTATTTTTAAATTAACTGGTTGTTTTTGTATTTAAAACAATATGGAATAGTGTGGATACAGCCGAATGAATATGCTGCTTTTCATTCATTTTAACGGGAACAACCTGACCTATATTCAGTTTAGTTTGGCTTTTCCCTTAGGGTGCCCTAAAATTAAACCCAAAGTCCATTTTTTAGTTACTGTTTTAGACAGTCCTACCACCCATCAATCCACAGATGTTAAAAGATGATTCGGAGAAGAGAATTGGCAGCAATGTTCTTTTATGAGGAGTAGTGTTTTGTTTTTCCCCCTTCCCCTTCCTCGTGCCTTTAAAAGTACTTTGTACTCTGATTTTGTTTTCAAATGTACTTTATTCATATTTGCATCTATATTTATAGATAGAATTTTTATTGTTCCTTTTTATTATTGCTGGGTTAGGTTTCAACCTGAAACAGTCTCTATAAGAGGAGTTATGTGAACTCTGATGTGTTGCACAAGCACTGAAACTTAGTTTTCATAAAATAAAAGGTAGATATAGGAAAAGAATAAGAGCCTCAAACTTCAGAAGTTTCAGTGAATTGTTTTTATTATAACCTGTTAAGACAAATATTTTTCAACAGCCCATTGTAATAAGATACATAGTACAGTATGGGCTGTGAGTATATGAAAATTGTAGCTAACAGTTTTATTGTCTTCACTTAGTTCTCTATTTGAAAGTACATTGGGAGGGTGGAGTAAAGTAAAAAGTCAGAGGAAGACTTCTACTTCTTTATGCATTTTCTCTGATAAGATTCATCTACATTTTGCCATGTATATTTACCATAATTCCCATCTGTCTTTGCCACTCACTTTATAACTGAATGTTCTCACTTGTTCAGCAGATTATAAATATTTCTTACGCCCTTCTCCATCTTTGCAGTACGAGGGACCATTCTTAAAATTAAAAATTCTGCACATGCAAATACATGTGCAAGAGGCACAAATGCTGGTCTTAATGGGAAAAAACTGCAATTCTTGTAGTAATTATCATGCTAACATTGTACCTGCCACAAAGTTAAAAAAAAAATGTCTAATACATGTGGTTAAATGAATCTTATATTTTTAGGTAAGAAATCCTTAGACTAGAATCCTTATTTTCTATTCCACTTTATTTTTCTTGTAGGTTTTATGGCAGCTTGACATATTCCGACGGAGCTTAAGAGGTCTAACTGGACATATCTGTCAGGGAGATGCCTGTATATTTTGTGCTTTAAAGGTATATATTGATTATTTCAAATGGAATTTAAATCAATTTGTACTTTCAGTTTTTCTATCCATTTAATGAAATGAGAGACTAGTTTTCATCAGAATAAAGTAGTACTTTTCAGACACTAATCATTGGTACACATGTTCAGTCTGCAGTGGAGAGAGACCGTACTAATGAGGAGTTGATCTCTAGGTGTATGGAAATTGCAACCAATATTTCAAAATCTTGTTCACATCTATGTAGCAGAGGCACATACGTTTATATTTGAACAAAATGTGAATTCCAACTTTTGTCCCTTTTATATAGATGACTTAAACAGTTTGTATTATGCTAATTATTAACTTTCAGTTTGCAGTTTGGGAATTTTATGTTTTAAGTGTGTTGACCGTGTCTTATCAAACGGTAATTCTGTTTTATAAGTTCTTTTGGTGTAAGTACAACCCTGCTTTTTGGGAGAGGCCTATCTGTTGTACTGGCTGAATTTGTGGTCCGAGATGTGTGTACAGGACACAGAACAGCTTGGTTTGTCAGCTGCATTTCCTTTGGGCTGTATGTGTTTCAAAGTGACTTATAACAAGTAGTACTATATACTGTGCAGCACAACTGGACTATAATGGTGCAAGTGAAGACTGAATGAAAGGGAGTTCAGACAACAGATCTGGGTTTAGAGTTATGGAGGGTGATTTAAAATAAAACTAAATGGGAGGGGTAAAAATAAAGGAATAGGAAGAACACACTTTGTCCTATGTGGGGGTTTTGGGAGAAATTCCCAGAGTTTTTCTGAAATCTGTTCAGAATTTTTTCCACTCAGAATTTATACAACTGTTCTTCTGTAAAGGCTTGTAGGTTTGAAAGTAGACCTAAAAATCTTTGTTTTGGTTCATGATTGTGAATATCTATATAACCCTGCCTACTGCTTGTGTTTCTTGAGGTGGCAAGGCATTTAAATGATTAAAAATCCTGTTCTCATACAGGACCTCACGATTCTTACACTTAATACTCTGATGGATACCAAAAACTGAACCAGCAGGCAGAGTAGAGAGGTGGCACATGATAAATATTTACAAATCAAAGTGAACTGAATGTTAGATTCTATAAATTTTAACCTCCATTTTTGGAGGCCTTGCTTGTAATTTTTATCAAAGTAATAACATAGTAATTGATGTTTTGGGGGCAAGGGAGAAGTTGGATATTGTATTGCCATTTTGATATTAACTGGAATACAGTTCAGTATTTTTCATGAACATCCGAGACTAGCTTAACTGCTGTATCTGAAGATCTGTTGGACAGAGCATTCATTGTCACTGGGGACTCCAAAGAAGTGGAGAATATCACTATATTTAGACTTGATGTGGCTTTCCTTACAAGACTAAAACTAATTCTTGGGAATGGACTTCACCTACCACTGTAGTTTTTGCCTCTTATTTAATGTCCCCAAAATTATATCAGCTGCTTAACTTCATGTCCCCTCAATTGACTTTTTTAGCTTTGAATAACTAGACCAGTGAATACAAATATCTGCTGGGATAAAGTGATTTAGTCTTTATGTAACCTGCAATAAGTCTGTCCCATAGTTGTTTCAAGAACACACACAGTATACTTAGCTCTAGTGTCAACTGACCCAGCTTCTTATAACTTTCACTGGTTCTGCAGTTAACCGACTTAATTATAGTATTTTTCAGTATCCCTATGCAAACTTCTGTTCTAAAAACAAAACGAATTGGGTGCTGATCATAGCCATCTTTAACGGGGGAAGTGTGTAATTTCCAAACAAGTGTTTTGCATATTTATCTTTACCATTTTAGAGAGAGGTATAAATCTACCTGTTTACATTATTTTTACAAAATCAGTCATTCATTAAATAATGCTCAAGGTACTCGTAACATTTCATCCATGTGGAATGCACACCAGCCGTAAAGCTAAACTGATAGATTATGCATGGCTTGGTAACTATTTTAGTGACCAAGATATAAAGTAATCTTACAAATTATGAACAATGTAAAAGCTGTGAATAAGTATTAATCATAGTTCTATACATTTTCATGATAGGGCAAGCGTAAAATCTGCTTGCCTGCTCTGTAGTGATATGGCTCAGCTCGGTCAGAGTAAACTGTGTAATAGATCACGTCTCAGCAAGAACACAGAAATGAGATTGATTTGGAAGGAAACGATCTATCAATTTCAAAATGTACAGTTACCCCATAGTATGTTTTTATATCCATTTAATATTGGATAGTTTTGAAAAAAAGCTAGAGATTTTTTACTTGCCCCAAGTAAATAAACAGAATTTTGTATTAAATGCAGTGGCATAATTTCCTTTCAGCAGTAACGTCTATTTATGAATTGTTGTCCTGTTCTGATATAATATGAAAAAGAAATGTCAGTGAAGTTATCAATCATTTCACTTCTAGACAATATTTGCACAGTTTCAACACAGTCGAGAAAAGGCACTCCCATCAGATAATATGAGGCATGCCTTGGCTGAAAGCTTTAAAGATGAACATCGTTTTCAGCTTGGCTTAATGGATGATGCAGCAGAATGCTTTGTGAGTATTTACAGTGGTGTTAATTTGTTTCTTAAGAGTTTTTCTTGTTTGTTGTTTGTTTATTTTTGGTACATTGCCAAATTGGCTCCTTGCATTAAACTCTGACAGCTTACTCTTGCAGAATGGTGGAATAGGTCCTGAAGGATTTATTGTACAAGGGCCTTAATAAATAAATAAAATACAGCACAGTGTTTGATTATTTTTTTACCAAGTGGATATTATGCTTTCACTAGTGATTTTTCTCTGCTCCAGTTGAAAGTACCATCTTATACAAAAATTTCCAAAGTAACCTGCTGAATACAGAGAGAGCATTGAACCCAGTCAGCAGTTGAAACTTGAACTGTGCTCTTCAGATTATCCGAGTTGCCATTATAATGTAACAAAATAAAGTATCCTCTTGATCAATAAGATGTGGTTAACACTGTGAAAGAAACTAACATTTTCATCACATTTACTAAATGTGAGGTAGTCATTTCTGTTTGTATTTCATGTAGTAAAACATAGTTCACACATCTAAGAAATATTTCACTGGCCATGTAAACTACTCAGTTGCCTGGTGTTCGGCTCATTTAATATGTGAGGGTTGTCCACAAAAGATGATTACTTAAAATATTACATAACATGAAATGGTGCCTGCTGATCATAGATTTAAAGTATGACGGTATATATCTGTCTTAAGATTGGTCTACATGAGCATTTATCTGAAATCCTTCTATTGTTTGTTTAGCACCAGAGCGATACTAGAACCAATGGTGGGAATGCTAATATAGACAAAGATCGACTTTTTTACCATGGTGTCATCTAAGGCTCCTCATAGTGTTGGTGGGAGATCCCTGAACATTTTTAATGTAGAGATAGTCTTAAGTTTTCATACAGCTCCTGTCATTCCTGAGGGGCACACTGTTGTACCAATAGCCTCAAATTGTTTTTAATGGCTTGTGACTCAGTGAATGACTTGTATCTTCATTGTATGTCAACTCATGTTTTCCCCACACAAATTTGGGAATGGCTGACACTTTCTCTCCTTTTTGTTTTTTGTAAATTGATCTAGATTATAAGCTCCTTAGTGAAAATGAATCGCCTTGTATCCATGTAGCACTACATTACTGTTAAGTAAACATTCTATCTGTTCCAATATGGTTAAGATTTTTAGAGAGGCTTTAATAAATTATTGATTACTTCGTTTAAGTTATTACTACTCTCCTTCATATTTCATAATGAAACTACTGATACAAGACATTTTGAAATATGAGACAAGTTCTTTAGTGGTGTAAATTGGCACATCTCCGTTGAATTCGAAGGACTTGGCCCTGTTTCTCATGCTCTGAAAAACAATGAAAAAGATTACATACAAGAGAGCTTTTCTAAGCAATGTGCTGATTTGATACCTGATTGCATTAAAGTGATCTAGTAACTAATTACAGTAATTGGTTGCTGAGATGCTTGTTTGTATCGATTAACAAGATTGGTATTGAGCTTAATAGTATTTCATTTTGATTCATGGGATTAATTTTCTGCAAGGAACACTCCATCTGCAACTAGGCCACTGTTCCTCTTGGTTCTAGCTTGATTAGCTCCACCCCCTAGCTGTTAGACAACTTGTGCCTACATAGCACTGACTCGTCTTGCTGCAGTTTGTTGTGTATCCTCAGTTTCAAGATACTTTGCAGTTGATTAGTGAGCTCCTTATTGGAAGAGAGCATCACTATGAAGCAACAACATTTTTTTCAGTGTTTATTACCTGCTGTGTGGGACCTTCACCCTGCCATGAGAAGCCAAGGAAACCCCAAGAAACATAACTCTGTTCTCCCAAATGCGTGGCCTCGGCCAGCACGGGAGGTGCTAGGACTGAGGCAGAGACCTGGAGAAGTATGTAGTGGGGCCAGAGTGGCCTCGCATCGTATTTTTCCCCTCTTTACTCTGTTTACAGGATGGAGGGGAGAGCGCTGTATTTTTCTCTGCTTGAAGTGTCTGCATCACAGGGTATTGTTTAAATAGATTAGACCCTAAACCTCCTTCCTGTTTCCTCCTCACCCCACCTTATTCCCCAAGCACTGTTATGCGTGGTCATTATCCTGAAGGAAGGGCTACCAACGGGCTTTGTACTGATTCTGCCTGGCAGGTATTCCCATCTTTACTCTGATGGAAGGATTCTGAGACAGTGGATGGAAAACGGTGAATTTTATCTTGAAGAGAAGTCCCTTCTCTGATCCAAGAGCAAAGAAAGGGGTTGGGGTTGAGGTTGAAGACCTGGAAACTCTGTGGAAGAGTTGGAAAGTCTAGTGCTCTGGCTTCCTCCTTGCTCAAAGTAATATTGCTGGCAGAAGAACTCTGGTTCTGAAGACAGGCACTCTGTGGCATGTTCATGCTGAGAACTGGCCTGCCAGAACTGAAGAAATCTGCTTCTTTCTCCCTCCCTTACCAGGATCTTGCTGATCCCTGTTGACTTCCCAAGAGATCCTTTTATAAGTTTCTCTTCCAAAGATCCAAACAAAAGCTCCCAGTAACAAAAGTAAGCCAGTAGAGTGTGCCAAGCTAGATAAGTGTTAAATCTCCCCTTTCTTATCTTGGGTGGCAGGTGTGGATTCTTCCAGCAGCACTGGTACACATCCAAGAGACAATAGTTTAAAGGCAGATTCACCAAACCGGTGTACTACACTAGTTTGGCGGGGGGAGGGGGGTAGTTTCTTTCATTTCCCTAGAGTCAGCTGGAGATTTTTGGGATAGAGAAGGCAAAGGCAGTTGGCCCAAGGGATTATAAAGAGGATGGTGATGAATTGTTCTCTATGTTCACTGAAGGTAGGACAAGAAGTCATGGGCTTAATCTGCAGCAAGGGAGATTTAGATTAGCTATTAGGAAAAGATTTTTCTAACTGTAAGGGTAGTTAAGCTCTGGAATAGGCTTCCAGGGATGGACATTAAGTCCCCATTGTTCAAAGCTTTTAAAAACAAATTGGACAAACACCAATCAAGGTGGTCTAGGTTTATTTGGTCCTTGTCACAGCTGACTTGATTTCTTCCAGCCCTAAGTTTCTATGATTGTGGGATACTTTTGGTGAACTTCTGGGACCCAAGTCAAGGGGGCTTCATCTATGCTGCAGAGCAATAGAGGTTGGATCCTGGCTTGACTCTGGCTCAGACCCACCACCTGTGCAGGGCCCTAGGACTCTTGTTCTGAATCGGAGCAATTTGGAGGTTTGGACTCAAGCCTGAGTCTGAGCCTGGGCTTATGTTGCAGTGTAGGCATACCCTTAAAGTACTTCTTGCAGAAAGAGCTTTGGTCCCAGCCTATAAATTGACTTTCTGCGAAGGAGACCACATGTCTGTAAGGCCACTCAGGTAACATTCATTCTATTTTGAAGTTCTGTTTTCTTAATGCTAGAAACTTTGACTGGGTATAGACTGTCATGAACCAGGATAGTGATCAATGCAAATTGCCTGCCAACAGTTAGGAGGTAAATTTTCTGGAGCTAACAAGAGCAGTGGCCAGAATAACACTACTGGTAATATTTAAAATCCATCTATTTACAATATCATCATTTCCTTTAGGAAAATATACTTGAGAGAATTCATTTCCACATTGTGCCAAGCTGTGAAACAGACATGTGCACTTCTAAATCCTGCATCACTCATCAGAAGTTTGCTATGACACTATATGAACAGGTAAGATCTTTGTTACAACTTTATCTGTTCTATTTCCAAATTTATGAATTTGTAAAAATGAAAACATCTTGTTTACTTGCAGTGTGTATGCCGTAGTTGTGGGGCGTCATCCGATCCTTTGCCTTTTACAGAATTTGTGCGCTACATTTCTACAACAGCCCTGTGGTAAGTTCCTTTTCTCCTCATTCCCGTCCAACTCCTCCCTTTCCCCAAAATGCAAAATCCGATGCATATTAGCCCTATAACTGTTCATATTTTGTACATTTTTTCTTTGCTGAAATTGACATATGATAAATGATCCAAAAAATAAAATTTAGATAGTAAACAAGAGGGTGGAGAGGACTTGATTGAGGTATTGAAAATCAAAAGTATGGTGCAAAACTAACCTTTCCTTTTGTTTAACCTGTCATTGAACAAGGAAGTGCTCTAAATTGACTGCTCTTTAATTTGATGTATTAAAAAAATACTTCATGCAGTGCTTATTTCACTGCTGTCATTGACGACTGCAGGAGGATCAAGCACTTACTGGAGCTAGCCTTCTGAGAAGGATTGAAAATTATGGTCACTGAAATAAGAGGAGTAATGCAAATACCTCTCCCCTAATGCCAACTACTGTATCTTTTTCAAATTTCTTATTTATATTTGTATAAACACTTCTGTATATTTCTTGGAACAGCAGACCAGCTGGTCTACTACTGGCAGTAATTTGGATGTACTCTGGGGTAAAGGCAGGAAGGTGGCATGAGAGAAGTATATTTCAGTAGTTGAAGAGTGAGAGAAGCAGTGACCAGACAAGGTTTTAGTCGTGATAATAGAGAGGAAATGATGGATTTTTGAGAAGTTATAGATGGGAAAATAACAGGATTTAGTGGTGTGAATGAAAACAGAAAAATGACAAGGTTATAAGCCCAGGTGACAAGAAAGATGGTGGAATCTTAAGTGAAATTATGATTTTTATGGTCAACATGACAATTCAAATGCTTGTCTTAAGTTTTCTCTTATTAGAAAAACTCTTGAATGTTCCTAAGATAGTTAAAGGTGACATGCAAAGGATTCTTGATTTTTGTTGTTGTTGCTTTTCCTTGAGGTATGAGAGGCTTTTTTGTCTTTGTTGCTATTTCTAAAAGTAAAATGTCGTCATCTCTGGTCTCCTTTCATTTTCCAGGAGTATCTCCAGCATGTCTGTGTTTTTTGTGAACTTTGTGTTACTTGAAAGTGGAGCTGTTTGATTTTTAAATAGAGAGGGCCTTCTTGAGGTTTTTATAATATAAGAAATTCCTCCACAAACACTGAAAATAAACTCTTCGGGTCTTCTTTATATATCCAAAAAACATCATAGAGAAAGGCGCAAAATATTTTTTAAAAATGTTCTCTTGGTGTATTGGGAACTCTTGTATGGAACTGAGATGAAAACTGATGGGCAAACTCCCTGCCTGGTAGGCATTATTTTCCTTTCATGGTTTTTGAAGTCATCCTTCAAAAAGTGGAAGTTAAATCCTATTGAGGAAAATAGAAAGGCGCATAAACTCTGGCAAATGAAGAGTAAAAATATAACTAGGAAGGCCAAAAAAAATTTGAATAACAGGTAGCCAAAGACTCCAAGTAATAGCAAAAAAAAAAACGTTTAAGTACATCAGAAGCAGGAAGCCTGCTAACCAACCAGTGGGGCCACTGGACGATCAAGATGCTAAAAGAACACTCACCGACCATAAGGGCATTACGGAGAAACTAAATAAGTTCTTTGCATTGGTCTTCACAGTTGAGGATGAGAGAGATTCCTAAACCTGAGCCGTTCTTTTTAGGTGACACATCTAAGGAACTGTCCCAGATGAGGTGTCATTAGACAAGGTTTTGGAACAAGTAGATAAAATTAAGCAGTAATAAGTCACAAGGACCAGATGGTAGTCACTCAAGAAATTTGAAGGAACTCCGATGTGAAATTGCAGGACTACTATCTGTAGTTTGTAACCTATCATTTAAATCAGTTTCTGTACCAAATGACTGGAGGATAGCTAATGTGACACCAATTTTTATAAAGGGCTCCAGAGGTGACCCCGGCAATTACAGGCCGGTATGCCTGACTTCAGTACCAGGCAAACTGGTTTGAAACTGTAGTAAAGAACAAAACTGTCAGACACATAGATGAATGTAATTTGTTGGGGAAGTGTCAACGTGGTTTTTGTAAAGGGAAATCATGCCTCACCAATCTACTAGAATTCTTTGAGGGGGTCAACAAGCATGTGGACAAGGGGGATCCAGTGGATAAAAGTGTATTTAGATTTTCAGAAAGCCTTTAACAAGGTCCCTCACTAAAGGCTCTTAAACAAAGTAAGCGGTCATGGGATAAGAGGGAAGGTCCTCTCATGGATTGGTAACCAGTTAAAAGATAGGAAACAGGCAGGAATACATGGTCAGTTTTCAGAATGGAGAGAGGTAAATAGTGCTGTCCCCAGGGGTCTCCATTGGGCCTGGTCCTATTCAACATATTCATAAATGATTTGGAAAAAGGGGTAAAGAGGTGGCAAAATATGCAGATGAAACAAAGCATCAAGATAGTGACGTCCCAGGCAAACTCTGAAGAGCTACAAAAGGATCTCTCAAAATTGGGTGCTTGGGCAATAAAATGGAAGATGAAATTCAATGTTGATTAATGCAAAGTAATGCACATTGGAAAACATAATCCCAACTATATGTATAAAATGATGGGGTCTAGATTAGCTGTTACCACTCAACAAAGAGATCTTGGAGTCATTGTGGATAGTTCTCTGAAAACATCCACTTAAAGTGCAACTGCAATCGAAAAAGCTAATGCAGAACGTTGGGAATCATTAAGAAAGGGATAGAAAATATATTGCCTCTTTTTATAAATTCATGGTATGCCTACATCTTGAATATTGCATGCAGATGTGGTCACCCCATCTCAAAAAAGATATATTGGAATTGGAAAAGGTTCAGAAAAGGGCAATGAACATGATTAGGGATGTGAACAGCTGCCATATGAGGCGAGATTAATAAGATTGGGACTTCTCAGTTTGGAAAAATGATGACTAAGGGGGAAATGATAGAGGTCCATAATCATGACTGGTGTGAAGAAAGTAAATAAGGAAGTGCTATTTACTCCTCTTAACACAAGAACTAGGGGTCACCAAATGAAATTAATAGGCGGCAGATTTAAAACAAATAAAAGGAAGTATTTTTTCACACAACACAGTCAACCTGTGGAACTTCTTGCCAGAGGATGTTGTGAAGGCCAAGACTATAACAGGGTTCAAAAAAGAACTAGATAAATTTATGGAGGATAGGTTATTAGCCAGGATAGGCAGAGATAGTGTCCCTAGCCTCTGTTTGCCAGAAGCTGGGAACGGGTGATAGGGGATGGATCACTTGATGATTACCTGTTCTGTTCATTCCCTCTGAAGCATCTGGCAATGGCCACTGTCGGAAGACAGGATACTGGGCTAGATGGACATTTGGTCTGATCCAGTGGGGCTGTTCTTATGGTTGAAAACAATTACTATACATTAGAGTTAACCTCTAAGTCATCTTTTGCTTCCATCAATTCTAAACTTTTTTTCAGGCTGATAACTTTAACCTCTTACTGAAATTAACTTATTCCATACAAAAATTCTGCTGTTCAGCAGACTCTGCCATAAAATTAGTTGATCTTAGTATAGTTGCTAGTGGACTATCCTCTCACTTGAAACATAATCAGGTCAGGTTTGAGACACATTGCAGTCTTGCTTGTCTGCAGTCCACATTATAATCCTCCTGATCTGGATAGAGGGCTTCAGGGCTGATAATCTACAATTTCAGGAGAACTAAATTCACTAAAGAAAAAATATTAGCAAATATCATTAAGAAAGCAAGGCAATCTTGCATTAATTCTTAGGTATACATTGCAACACTAAATGTTGAGGCATTACTGAGAGAGCTTAAATCTGTTTACTATTAAAGCGGATGATTTCTGGTGAAATGTGTTTCTATTTCATGTTTACAGCAATGAAGTTGACAGAATGATGGAAAGGCATGAGCGTCTCAAGCCAGAAATGTTTGCAGAATTGCTACAGGCAGCAAATACTACTGATGACTTCAGGAAGTGCCCTGTAAGTAGACAGAATAATTTCATTTCTGTGGTTTAGATATAGGAAATAATTTCCTAGGATTCAGATTTGATAATATTTTGGACTGTATTTGAGTGCAGCTCAACTTTGAACATGCAACCACTTGCATCTACCCCCTGAGTGACAGTTTGTCATTACTTACCTACACATGCAGCTATCATCTGTGTGTGAGGGTTTGCGCACGCAAATGGCCATTGTGAAAATGAGGTACTTAAGTCCATGTTTTGTTAGTTGAAACTCTTCACTTACTAAGAAACCACTTACTTGGTTGGATTTGATGAACGTGAATGATAAATGCTGACTAAATGCAGTTTCCTTTAGTCTGATTTTTGGTAGTGTTATGGCTTGATAAAACAGACTGTTCTTCTTCGAGTGCTTGCTCATATCCATTCCAATTAGGTGTGCGCGCGCCGCGTGCACGTTCGTCAGAGACTTTTTACCCTAGCAACACTCGGTGGGCCGGCAGGTCGCCCCCTGGAGTGGCGCCGGTATGGCGCCTGATATATACCCCTGCCGGCCCATCCGCTCCTCAGGTCCTTCTTACCGCCCGTGTCGGTCGTTGGAACAGTGGAGCATGGCTTAGCGGTTCTCCACCTCCCTAGCGATTTCACTCTCTTGTTTAGTTTTGTGTATGTAGTTCTTTTACTGTAGTTCTAGTTAGTATTTAAAGTTAGTTTTTATTAGTTGTGTATATAGTTAAAGAGGATCAGGGCCTCGCCCCTTCTCCTCCCCCGGTACCGGGGCCCACGCCCGGTTCACCGGGTTTCAAGCCTTGTGTGGCCTGTCATCGGCCGATGCCCACAGGAGATCCGCACGACTCCTGTCTGAAGTGCCTAGGCGAATCCCACCTTGCGGACAAGTGCCGGATCTGCAAAGCGTTCAAGCCCCGGACAAAGAGAGAACAGGACATTCGCATAAAACAGCTTTTGATGGAGGCAGCTTTGACTCCTCCATCCTCGGCACCGACTCCGGCACCAGGACCAAGTGCCTCTTCCGCACCGGACCGCCCGGCACCGATAAAGGCTCCTCTTCCCCACTCTTCACCGGCCCAGCACTCCAGCCGGCACTGTTCCCTCTCCCCAAGGAGCAAGAAGCACAAGGCTCCTGCGGCAACTACAGCTACGCTGCAGTCGGAGCGTATCTCCAAGACGGACCGCCCGGCACCGTAATCTGCCGTGGCACCGCTTGTCTCTGCACCGTCGATTCCAGCTTCACAGGACCCGTTGAGTCTGGTGCCTACCAGCTTCCCAGCACCCGCTGTGGTTGAACTCGTCGCGCCCTCGACGCCGGAGACCTTCTCCGCGGCACGCGACCAAATTGCTCTGACTGAGCCCGAATTGCCCCAACCGCCGGTGCGGGTTATTCAGTTGCTGGGCAAGCCCACCATGGTGCGACCATGTTCACCGGGCACCACTGAACACCGTTGGTCCCGCTCCAGATCCCGAGATCACTCTCTGCCTCGACATCGCTCAAGATCCCGGCGCCGCTCACAGTCCTGGTACCGTTCTCCACGAAACCGGTCGTACTCGCGGCACCGCTCGAGATCCCGGTCGCCATCGTGGTACTCTCGGCACCGGTCCAGATCGCGGCACCAATGTACTTACCACAGCCGATCCCAGCACGATGATATAAGGCACCGGTTGACCTCTCGGCACCGCGCTGGTAGCAGGTCCCGGTCCTGCTCCAGATACCGCCACGGTTCCCGATACCGCGTAGAGATGAGCTCTATGGGCGCAGAGACCTGGACCAATCAACATCAGCTCCTCCGTGGCCATCGTATCACCTGTCCGCCTCCTCACACGCGGACAGCGCCTCCTACGGGGGTTCAGATGCGCAGGCCCACCCGGACCATGGACCACCTCAGTGGTCCTTTTGGACGCCTTGGGCCTATCACCAAGCCCAGGGCGAGCCAATGGGCCCAGCACGCTCCAGCCACTTGGAGCACAGTGCACCAGAGGCCACAGTCAGCCGGCCTCCCCCCACTGGTACGGAGGAATACTCTGCGCATCCCCTTGCGCAGCATGACGTTCCGGAAACAGAGGTCCCCCAGGACAAGGCTTCAGTCCAAGACCCACTTATCCCTGGATTATCATCCTCCTCTTCCCTGGATGAGGCGGTAGCGGGCACATCATCTTCGGGGCCCCCGCCAATTGATCTCCGAGCGCATCAGGACCTTCTGCGGCTTGTTGCTCAGAATATAAATCTTCCTGTGGAGGAAGTTCCTGAGGTGGAGGACCCGGCGGTTAGCATATTATCCACGGAAGCACTGACGAGGGTAGCCCTCCCCTTCATCAAATCGATCCAAGCCAAAGCAGACACCATCTGGCAGTCCCTGGCTTCCATCCCACCCACAGCCAGGGGAGTGGAACGAAAATACATGGTGCTGTCTAAGGGGTATGAGTACCTCTACGTGCACCCCGTCCCCTGCTCGTTGGTGGTACAGTCAGTCAACGAACGGGAGCGCCACAGCCAGCAAGCTCCCACACCAAAATCTAGGGAGGACAGGCGCATGGATTTGCTGGGCTGGAAAATCTACTCTGCGGGAGGCCTTCAGCTCTGCGTGGCAAACCAACAGGCCCTCTTAGGCCGATACAGCTACAACACCTGGGAAGCTGTGGGCAAGTTTACCGAGTTGGTTCCCCAGGACTCCCGTCAGGAGTTTATAGCTCTCCTACAGGAGGGGAAGAGGGTTTCGAGAACCTCACTGCAAGCCTCCTTAGATGCCGCCGATTCGGCAGCCAGAATGGTCGCCTCTGGCATAGCTATGTGCCGCATATCTTGGTTACAAGTGTCTGGCCTACTGCCTGAGCTACAATATACCATCCAAGACTTGCCATTCGACGGGCAAGGTCTATTCTCACAAAAGACAGACCCCAGACTACAGAGTCTGAAGGACAACCGGGTTATCATGCGTTCGCTGGGAATGCATACACCCCAGACTCGGAGACAGTCCTTCCGCTCCCAACCTCAGCGCCCTTACCCCCTGCCTCGGCCAAGACAGGATCTTGCCCAGCGACGAGGCCGCGCTACCCGCAGATGTCAGTCTGGACCTCAAGGGGGCAACAATTCGGGTCCCACCAAACCACCACCGGGACCCAAAGCAAACTTTTGAGGGTGCGCCTGAGAGCAGAGTACCAATTCCCTCCCTGGATCCTCTTAATTTTTACAACCGCCTCTCCCCGTTCCTCCCAGCGTGGTCCCAGCTGACCTCAGATCGTTGGGTCCTACGCACGGTGGAGCTTGGATACCATCTTCAGTTTATTTCTCCCCCCCCTTCCAACCCCCCTACTCGTCCCTCTTCAGGGACCTCTCTCACAAGCAACTCATCATTCAGGAGGTTCGCAAGCTCCTCTTGATCGGAGCTATAGAGGAGGTGCCAGAGGAGTTAAGGAGCAAGGGGTTTTATTCCCGGTATTTCTTAATCCCCAAGTCAAAAGGGGGCCTCCGGCCCATCCTGGACCTGCGAGGACTGAACAAATTCATCAAAAAGTTCAAGTTCCGCATGGTATCCTTAGGAACCATCATTCCTTCCCTGGATCCCGGAGATTGGTACGCCGCTCTCGACATGAAGGATGCATATTTCCACATTGCAATTTATCCCCCACACAGGA
Source organism: Gopherus flavomarginatus (assembly GCF_025201925.1). NCBI lineage: Eukaryota > Metazoa > Chordata > Testudines > Testudinidae > Gopherus > Gopherus flavomarginatus. The sequence continues at coordinate 181,776,557 of NC_066619.1, forward strand.
GGTATCTGTGTTTTGTGGTAAATCAGGGTCACTACCAGTTTACTCTCCTTCCCTTTGGTCTTTCCTCGGCCCCTCGCGTTTTCACGAAGTGTATGGCGGTAGTCGCTGCTTCCCTGCGCCGTCGTCGAATACACGTCTTCCCTTACCTCGACGACTGGCTTATCCAAGGGACTTCGGAGGCGCAGGTGCTCGGCCATGTTGCCATCATCAGGGAGCTGTCTGTGCGTCTAGGCTTGATCAAAAACTTGGACAAGTCCACCCTGGTGCCTACGCAGAGGATAGAATTTATCGAGGCAATGCTGGACTCCAACCTTGCAACAGCCAGTTTACCCCTGCACCGGTTCCAAGCCATAGTCTCCCTTGTCGAAAGTCTGCAAAGCTTTCCAACCACTTCTGCTCGTACTTGCCTTGCTCTCCTGGAGCACATGGCTGCATGCACTTTCGTCACAAGGCATGCCAGACTGCGCATGCTCCCTCTGCAAACCTGGCTCGCGTCAGTCTATCGGCTAGGCAGGGATGCCATAGACGCAATCCTGACAATTCTGCCGGATGTTCTAGGCTCTCTTGACTGGTGGAAGACGTCTTCCTGAGTGTATGCGGGCCTGCCGTTTCATCCTCCCCAACCCTCCGTGTCCCTAACAACGGACGCGTCCTCGCTGGGCTGGGGTGCCCACCTAGGGCTCCTGCGCACCCAAGGCCTCTGGTCACCACGGGAACTGACGCGCCACATCAATGTGCAAGAGCTGAGAGTGGTCCGGCTGGCATGCCAAGCGTTTCAGCGCCATCTACACGGCCATTGTGTTGCGGTGTTCACGGACAACACAACGGCCATGTATTACATCAACAAGCAGGGCGGGACCCGGTCCTCCCCTCTGTGTCAGGAAGCAATACGCCTGTGGGACTCCATACATCTAGTGGCCTCCTTTCTCCCGGGGCTATGGAACACCCTCATGGATCACCTGAGCAGATCCTTCCTATCTCACGAATGGTCCATCCGTCCGGACGTTCTCCATTCGATTTTCTGGAGGTGGGGATTTCCCTACATAGACCTGTTTGCATCCAGAATGAACAGGAAATGCCAGGTGTTCTGCTCTCTACAAGGTCGCTCCCCGGGCTCCCTGTCGGACGTGTTCCTGATCCCGTGGACGAGCCGCCTCTGTTACGCCTTTCCACCCTTCCCTCTTGTCCACCGAGTCCTGCTCAAACTCCGAAGGGACAGAGCTCGCCTCATCCTGATCGCTCCGGCTTGGCCGAGGCAGCACTAGTACACCATGCTGCTCGACCTGTCCCTGGCAGACCCAATTCCCCTGCCGCTTTGGCCGGACCTGATCACACAAGACTTTGGCAGGATGCAGCATCCGGACCTGCAGTCCCTTCATCTGACTGCATGGCTCCTGTCTGGTTAAACCAGTCGGAGTTGCGCTGTTCCACCGCAGTACAGCAGGTGTTGCTGGGTAGCAAAAAGCCCTCCACGCGCTCGACATACCTCGCAAAACGGAAGCGCTTCTGCCACTGGTGTAACCAGCACCGCCATTCTCCGCATTCTGCATTAGTCCCCACTATCCTGGACTACGTGTGGTCTCTCAAACAGCAGGGGTTGGCGATCTCCTCTCTGCGAGTACATCTTGCGGCTATATCCACCTTCCATCCTGGCAAAGCTGGCAGTTCCGTTTTTCCCCACCCTATAGTTTCAAGATTCCTCAAGGGCTTGGAGCGACTATACCCACAGGTCAAACGGCCTACCCCTACCTGGGACCTGAACCTCGTCTTAACCAGGCTCATGGGGCCCCCTTTCGAGCCTTTGGCCACATGCTCGCTGCTTTACCTGTCCTGGAAAGTAGCTTTCCTAGTCGCTATCACCTCGGCTAGATGAATCTCGGAGCTTCGTGCATTGACTGTAGATCCTCCATATACTGTGTTCCATAAGGACAAGGTACAGCTGCGACCACACCCGGCATTCGTCCCTAAGGTCGTCTCCGCCTTTCACGTCAATCAGGACATCTTCCTGCCAGTCTTTTGTCCAAAGCCGCGTTCATCGCGACGAGAGCAACAGCTCCATACCTTGGATGTCTGCAGGGCTCTCGCCTTCTACATCGAGAGGACCAAGCCCTTCCGACGCTCACCTCAGCTATTTGTGGCGGTGGCGGAACGTATGAAGGGCATGGCAATCTCCTCCCAGCATATTGCATCTTGGGTTACATCGTGTATTCGGGCTTGCTATGACTTGGCTCATACTCAGTCGGGCCATCTCACTGCCCATTCTACCCGGGCTCAAGCCTCATCTGCCACGTTCCTGGCCCATGTTCCCATACAGGACATCTGCCGTGCGGCCACCTGGTCTTCCATCCATACATTTGCATCGCACTACGCATTGGTCCAACAGTCTAGAGACGATGCCACCTTTGGCTCAGCGGTCTTACGTTCCGCAACGTCTCGCTCCGACCCCACCGCCTAGGTAAGGCTTGGGAATCACCTAATTGGAATGGATATGAGCAAGCACTCGAAGAAGAAAAGACGGTTACTCACCTTTGTAACTATTGTTCTTCGAGATGTGTTGGTCATATCCATTCCACACCCGCCCTCCTTCCCCACTGTTGGAGTAGCCGGCAAGAAGGAACTGAGGAGCGGATGGGCCGGCAGGGGTATATATCAGGCGCCATACCAGCGCCACTCCAGGGGGCGACCTGCCGGCCCACCGAGTGTTGCTAGGGTAAAAAGTCTCCGATGAACGTGCACGTGGCGCTCGCACACCTAATTGGAATGGATATGAGCAACACATCTCGAAGAACAACAGTTACAAAGGTGAGTAACCGTCTTTTTTTCATCTCAAGTTTCTTCTTTCTTGCTTGTGTCTGCCTTTCTCTCACTCTGTGTCTCTCTTATAATTGTCTGCCTTTGTGTTCTAGTATTGTTTGTTTCAGGGCCACAGAGAAATATTCCCGAAAAATACTAAACAGGGATCAAAGAGAAGAAAATAATAAAGTCTGTGTCCTCCATCTCATAAGTTTGCCGTGAGTGGCTGGGGGAATTAATCTTAGCTGACTTTGAAGATGACATAATCAGGATGTGTGTCTAGTGTACTATAACAGTATGAGATTACATAGCTTCGTGGTTGCTACTCACTATTTAGAGGTCATAAATTAAAACTTGAGGCTAGGAAAAGTGTGGAACTTCTTTATTTTTATTCTGGTCATCCAATAACTTTCTCATTTTCTTAGTTGTTGGCATGTTCAATCTTTTCCGTCTCACTTTTTTCTTCTAGAGTAACTGTGGTCAAAAAATAAAAATCCGTCGTGTTCTCATGAACTGCCCTGAGATTGTGACAATCGGTTTAGTCTGGGATTCGGAACATTCTGACCTGACCGAAGATGTCATGCGGAATCTGGCAACACAACTTTATCTTCCTGGGGTATCTGAATTAAAACTAATCTATCTTGTGTTTTAAATTTCAGTCCCAACAGCTGATGCATCATACTCATGCCTTTCCTCATATCTTTTTTTTTTTCTTAAAGTAAGTTTTTATATATACGTATATAGTTGATCATAAGCCCGGTTCATTTATAAGCCAACCCCCCAAGATGGATAAGTAAAAAACGGAGAATTTTTATAACCTGTTCATAAGTCGACCCTATAATCCAGCGGTCAGCAAACTTTGGCTCCCAGGCCATCAGGATAAGCTGCTGGTGGGCTGAGATGGTTTGTTTACCTCAAGTGTCCGCAGGTGCGGAGGTAAATCTAAGTAAACAGTGTCCCAGCGTGCCAGCTACTTACCCTGACAGGCGGGGACAGCAACTGGTGGGGAAATTTTTTTGGGGGGAGAAGCTGGGAGTTGGAGGAGTAACCCCTGTGACCACCCCTCACATGACCCCACCCCAGCCTGGGACCCCCCCCCCCCATCCTGTTCCTTCCCATCTTATCTGGGGAGGGTCGAGGAGGATGTATCTGACCTGGCTGGAGCTGCTCTGGCAGGCTGGGCAGCACAGACGCAGCCTCCTTTGGTGGGCCAGACCGGGCAGTGCGGCCACAGCATGTTTCAGTGGCTGCGGCTGGTCGGGCGGCACGGCCCCGGCGGGTTGCCAGCCCTGGAGCTGCAGCTGCTTCAGAGGCTGAGGGGAGAGCAGTGTGGAGAGACTCTGGCATTGTCTCTTCCCTTCTGTCTCTGCTGGCGGTGCTGCCTCTCCTTGCTCCCCCTGTTGGAGGGAGAGGCTGTGTCCCACCTCTCCCTCGCTATACCTGTTCATAAGCCAACCTCCTTCTCTGGTGCTTCCCTTTTTTACTAAAAAAATTCGGCTTATGAACGAGTATATACGGAAACTAACTTTGGAATTAAAATTAACAATTAAAAAATAGATCAGGGAGTATATTTTGTGTGAACTAAATCTTCACTACACATCTGTGAGGTAAAGTGGTGGTAACCCCATTTTACATTTGGGGAACTGAAGCATCGAGAGTAATGGCAAAATTGTCAAGTGTTTGCTAACTTGAGACTGCTAGGGCCTGATTTTCAGACTTCATGGCATTTTTCTAATGTGTTATATGTTCAAGACACAGGTCTAATTGACATTGAGTACCCAAAACATAAACACAGAGTGAGCGGCCACTTGTGAAAAACTTGGTTTCAGTGACTCCAAAGTATCAGTTCTCCAGGGTGACAGTCAACTTCCTTAACCATGAGGCCATCCTTTCTTTTCCTGCCGTCGTCACCTCATTCACTGTATACCTTCAAACTTCTGCAATAAATGAAGTAAAAGTCCTACAAACATAAGTGTCCCTCATCACACAATGGATTAGTTCTCTGAGACATGCATGCAACCTTGACTTAATCTAACTTTACAACCTCAGATGTGCTTTTTCTTTAATCTATACATAATCATTTTTACAGCTGTTCTATAGGGTTACAGATGAACAGGCCAAAACTAGTGAACTTTTTCTTGTGGGGATGATTTGCTACACAAGTCGACATTACTGTGCCTTTGCCTTTCATACCAAGAGTTGCAAGTGGGTGCTGTTTGATGATGCGAATGTGAAAGAGGTAGGCTTTCCATTATTGATGCTAGATTTAATGACCTTTTATTTTTTTAATGGTACATTGTGCCCCAAATATAATTTTTTCTGCATTAGAACATAACTTATTTTTTTGACACCAGACTTAAAACACAGATTTCCTCATTTTCATGAAAAGTAGTTTGACAAGTCAGTTTTAAGTATTTTAAAAAAAAAAAGCACAACTTCACTGTTCTTAAATGTGCAATAATTGGATAGTAGATGTTAGTGTGATTTTTACTTAAAAATATAGGTTTAATAATGAATGATAAAATCTGTTGATGGCTGTATTTGTGGTGTGTTGATGTTTAGTTTGCTAACTTTATGTAAATGCTTGCTTTTCTGCTCTAACTTCTATAAATTTAAAATTAGTAGTACAGCTGCAGTTGTGCTGTGTTTTTAGGATTAAAAAAAATAAAAGTATGAAGATATACTTATCTCATAGAACTGGAGGGGACCCTGAAAGGTCATTGAGTCCAGTCCTCTGCCTTCACTAGCAAGACCAAGAACTGATTTTGCCCCAGATTCCTAAGTGGCACACTCAAGGTTTGAATTCTGAAACCACTGAGCAATCAATCCCTCCTCCATGATCAGACATTCAATTTGGTTTATTAAGGTATGCTTATAATTGGATTTAAGTACTAGTTAATTTTATATTTGCAAAAATATGGGCATTTTCTTATTAGGTTGGAACAAAATGGAAAGATGTGGTCTCCAAGTGCATTCGATGTCACTTTCAGCCATTGCTGCTATTTTATACTAACCCCGATGGTACAGCTGTATCGACAGAAGATGCCCCAAAGCATATAATTCACTGGTCTCATCACAAAGCAGCTGCAGGAGATGACCTGGGTAATAAAGTTTTGACTAACACTGTTTTTTATAGAATATGACCAATATCTGGAGGTAATTGATTAACTGTCCTGAGCTTAAGTGCCTTTATCAATAATTATCTAAATGTCCTGATAGCATTTGGTGTGTGTATACTTTCAAAAATAATGTTCTGTTTCAAATGTTAGAATCTGGATTGAGACAAAGTTAAAGGATTCCTAACTAGAAACATTCTTTAACTGTAAAAACACAAATGGCTAAAACACTAAAACTACACATTGGAAGCATATGGTAAATCTTACTTCTGTAAGTTGATACCGTCAACCTGTGGGACTCTTTGCCAGAGGATGTTGCGAAGGCAAAGACTATACTGGGGTTCAAAAAAGAACTGGGTACATTCATGAAGGATATATCCATCAATGGCTGTTAGCTAGGACGGACAGGGATGGTGTCCCTAGCCTCTGTTTGCCAGAAGCTGGGAATGGGCGACAGGGGATGGATCACTTGATGATTACCTATTCTGTTCATTCCCTCTGAAGCACCTGGCATTGTCCACAGTCGGAAGACAGGGTACAGGCTAGATGGACCGTTGTTCTGACCCAGTATGACTGTTCTTATGGCCTTATGTTGACCTAAGTGATCTCACTTAACCAAGAAAGAGAGAACTCTGATTTTTCTATTGTGTGGTGGTCTGTTTTGTTTGTGACTAAATAGTATAACTAATAGTATTTAATTGTTAAATAGTATTTAATATGTAGTCATGGCATGTTTTGTCTGCATGAGAGTAGATAGGTGATGGTATATATGTATTGTTTTTTTGGATACCCCAAAAATAGTGTAAACAGGAAAAAATGTTTTGAGGAAAAACTGAGCAAGTGATGATGGTTCAGAACCTTGAGCAAGTGATGACGGTTTAGAACCTTGAAGACTTGAGGTTGCAGGAAACCTATTATTTAGGGATTCATTATGGAAGGGCAGCGTAGTCTCCCTGCCTGGTCAGAATCTAGCCCTTTGACTGTGCAGTGTTTGGCTATTTTCTAGTGGTCCTGTCTGTGTTACAAAATTTGAAAGTGATGATGAAAGGTTAATTGGATTTGGCCTGTTCCCATTCACTTCGTGAACTGTTGCCTGATGGTGATAGTCTAAGGAAGAAAATCAGAAGTGAAGGCCATCACCATATTTATATTGACAAATTGTATAATATGTAACATTACAAAAATCTTCTTGTATGCCCCAAACTATTAAGTGAACTAAGTAAAACTTAAAGTAATCCAAAACTATACTTTCTAATTCTTGAAATTAAAAATAAATGTGAAGATGTAAATGAGCAAGAATTTCATTTCCGAAGATTAATGATGTGTAATGTTATAGGATTTGAGAAATCATCCGTTCCAAAGTCAGATCACACAAAAGAGAATGGATTTGGAGAATGTGCTGGTCAGAAGAGCATTAAAAAATTTCAGACAGACAGTTCAGCATTCAGTAGAAGCCATATTCAAGCAAGTGGTGGTAGAGTGCCAGGTAATTAAATATGTAATTTCCTAACTCTCTTTTACAGCAATGTTATTTTGGATACATTTTCTTTAGCTGCAAAGCTTATTCTGAAATAGTTCCATCATTGGTACTGAACTTTCAGTCCACCTACCATGAAGACTGATTAAATGACATGTGAAAAACTAATTTGAACTTAGTCACTGTATGACTAAGTTCTCCACTGCCCTCCTGCCCCAATAAAAATCCACTATTGTAGTAATATGTTGGATTGGACTCTGTAGTTATTGACTGTAATTCTTTGCTTTTAAATTGATCTTTCCTGTCCTATGTTTGGAAAGCATAAGTAGCAATAGTCCACTTCCTTTTTATGGTGGGCTTCTACTATATTTGTTAAAACATCAGTCCATTTTTATGTGTAAATTAGATTTTCAGGTTAAGACAAATTACAAAATTCTCGTATCAGGATATCACAATTGGGTGACGCCGATGCAGGAAGGACACAGCTTGCCCTCACTTCCATCTCCTCCCCCTCATTGGGTTGCCAATGTGGTTTACACCTTAAAGACCAGTAAGAGAGAAGGAATGAAGGACCTAGACAAGAGAAACTGATTCTGCTTAATTAAGAGATTTCTTTTCTCTATTAATTACCCCCTCCTGTCTCCCAATGTCTAAATCAGGGGTCAGCAACCTTTCAGAAGTGGTGTGCAGAGTCTTCATTTATTCACTCTAATTTAAGGTTTCACATGCCAGTAATACATTTTTAACATTTTTAGAAGGTCTCTTTCTATAAGTCTATAATATATAACTAAATTATTGTTGTATGTAAAGTAAATAAGGCTTTTAATGTTTAAGAAGCTTCATTTAAAATTAAATTAAAATGCAGAGCCCCCTGGACTGGTGGACAGGACCCGGGTAGTGAGAGTGCCACTGAAAATCAGCTCGCGTGCCGCCTTCGGCACCCGTGCCATAGGTTGCCTACGCCTGGTCTAGATGTTAGCTAAAATTATTTTCTTCTTACCACTTGGAGCCAGACTCGATGGCTAAAGTACTTTTTTCTTTCACTGTAAATTTTAAAAATGTTCAACTTGCTATTAACTCACTTGGGACTGATGGTGACCCAAAAATGAACACTGCTCACTGACTGGGAACATCAGTTTAAATAAAACAGATTTGATTCTTTACTTGAAACTCCACTATATTCTCAAAAACAAAGCCTTGCTTTTGATGAAGTAATTTAATATTAACCCTCTGCTTTTTTTTAGTATGAGCCCTAAAGGTTAATTTTCATTCAGGTCAAATAGTTTTAGATCCAGAGGGAAAACATGTAGTATGTTCAACAGTTGCAATTAAACCTTGCTTACATGAAACACAATCAATGTACATATTTTGTCAAATTTATAAGTTTATATTTGTAAGGATCCTTTTAAGGTAAGTATTATATATAATTGTATTAATTAACCTTAATGGATTTTGCTGTGTGCAGACTGTTCTGAATTTTTAAAATTTGAGGTAGATAGGTGGTGGTGTAGCCTTCACTAGAATGTGAAAGTATAGTAAGTGTAATTGTACATGCTTTTTGCCATGGCTATTTAGAGAAGATGCAATAATGAATATTTTTGCAGTTAAGTTAGGGCACAGTGATCAGAAGGACAAATTAAAGGACATCTCCAAAGAGTGTGCCCAGAAGGCAGTTGATATGAGAAACTTTTCATCCTACCTAAGAAAAGAGGCAGATAGAGGACCAAGAAGAGACTCTGGGAGACGTAGAGGTACAATTTAAAAATTAAACTTTAGAAACAAATGGCGGAAATATCAGTTTGTCTAGATTAAAAATGTTATGTGCTAAATTTGCTATTTAGATAAAGGAAAAAAAATCAAGATTAAAGTCTCCACTTTTACAGATGTTTTTAAAATTTGTGCCATTTGACTTTTTTTTTTCCTCCCTTTCCCCTTAAATTGTTACGGCATAGCAGGAATAAATAGCTGTCTTATGCACAACAATGTCAGACAGGGAAGATTTTTATTAAAAGAATGTACTTGAAAGGAGAACTTCAATGGAGCTTCTTTTTTTTCTTTTCTTTCGTTTTACAAGATCTAATAGGGGAAGACCGCTCTCATTTTAAGTCAGGATCACCCCCTGCTGGAAATGGATTTAGACACTACACTGATCAGCGGCTATATGGTAGCCAGGGAAGAGGACCCTACAAACATGAAAGAGTACCAAACCAAACCAGGCCTTCTGCACGTGTCTTAGGATCAAATAAAAGAGAAGTTTTTCCTGCTGGGGAGAAAACGATGAGCAGGGTTAGGGCTGACAGTGCCACTGGCTATGATACAGACAGCAGCCAAGACTCTAGGGAAAAAGGAAGTATCAGCAGAAGCAGAAACAGAGGTTGGAAACCTATGCGAGAGACACTAAATGTGGACAGCATTTTCATTGAGACTGACAAGCAGCAGCATAGCCCACAGCATAAGACAAATCCAAGCAGTAAACCTAAACATGAAAAGGAGCGGAGCTTTAACAATTGGCCAAAAGAGAACCAAACCCAGAAAGGGTTAATGACTATTTATGAAGACGAAACAAAACAGGAGACAGGAAGTCGGAGTTCCTTGGATTCGGAAGGAAAAGGAAATACTGAGAAAATTCAAGGATTTACGGAGAGACAAGTCCATGCTGACAGTTGGCAAATGCAAAGGACTGAGTCTGGATATGAAAGTAGTGATCATATCAGCAATGAATCTGCCAATCTGGATTCGCCTATTGTTGAAGGAACTAGCCCATTGGACATCAAGAGTATTAAAGAAACTGTTTCCTGCAGGTAATGCTAACAAATTCTCTAAATAAGAGTCTTAACGAAGTGTGAATTGTTTTAGTGCCATGTGGTGTTTTCTGGATTGTGGGTAAAGTTAACTGTCTGAAATATTCAATCTTTTATTATAGGCAACAGTTGTAGAAAACTAGGAAAGGTTGAAATTGGGTCCTAGAGAGTGGGAGGGGTTGTGTAGAAAACAAATACGAAGTCAAACTGTGAGACTAATTATGAATTCTGTATAATCACCATGGCCCAACACTTTCACCATTCAAAACTCTCATTAACTCTTATGAGACTTGTACACGTAAGGGCTGCAGAATTGGTCCCTTAGTGAGTAGAATTTATGGGAAGGCTGATGGACAAATCTGTGAGAATGGTGTGACAGCAATGTTGCATGTAATCTAGAATGAAACATTTAGTAGGATTTTAGATGTACATCTTGCAGTTCAGCGGGTAAAGTGCGCCAAATAAATCTGTGTCTCAGAGCTTATGTAAATGCATACGTTGGTACAATTAACACACTAGTTTAACAAATCCTAGGCATTATTAAACATTTTTGCAAACTGTAATATACAGAAACAATGAACATAAGATGATATAAACCTTTAACAGCTTGTTTTCATGGCTCTCTAACACTGAAGACCTGAAGCAGTGTTTTCAACCTGCTAGGCATCTAAATTTTCTCTTCCGTTGAACCATGTTTTTTTTAAAAAGCTAATATGTTACACAAAGCTCTGCCACTTAAAATGGTCCTTGCCTTCCTAGCTGATAAATACTTTTGGTAGTAGAAATACTGCAGATAAATAACTAAATTTCAATGACAAGTTGCTTATGCCATTTTTATATGTACTTTTCTAAGGCTGTGTCTACACTGCACACCTTTCAGTGGCACAGCTGTGCTGCTACAACGGTGCTGCAGTAAGCTACACTGACTGAATAGCCACTCTTCATTGTCAGGAGAGAGCTCTCCTGCTGACAAAATAAAACAACCTCCAGTGAGGGGCGGTAGCTTTGTCAGTGGGAAAGCATTTCCCGCTGACAGAGCACTGCCTACAGCGGCGCTTTTTATTGGTAAAACATTTGTTGGTTGGAGGTGTCTTTTCACACCCCTGACCGAGAACTTTTACTGACGGAAGTGCAGTGAAGACAGAGCCTAAATCATTAATGGACTAGTGGAAAGCAGTTTCAGTGATTTCTTGATTTAACACAACTCTGTCTGAGGGAACTTATTGAGACTGCTTTCAGGATGTAAGGGGAAAAACAACTTGAAAGATACAGTGTCTGTGTATTCCAGTAGGCTCTTAGGGTCCATCTACACAGCAGTTAAACAGCTGCAGTTGGCCCCCAGGTCAGCTGACTCTGGCTTGCGAGGCTCAGTCTGTGGGACTGTAAAATTCCTGTGTAGACATTCAGGCCTGAGTTCTGAGATGCTCCTCCCTCATAGGGTCCCAGAGATCAAGCTCCAGCCTGACCCCAATTCCTACACAGCATTTTTTACCCCTGCAGCCCAAGCCCTGCAAGCCAAAGTCAGCTGGCTGAGGCCAGACACAGCTGTGCCATGGATCTTTTATTTCAGTGTTAGATGTACCCTTCATTTTTTTTCTCACTTCCCTCAAATATTATTCCTTGTTTTTCTTCTCCTGCCGAGTTACTACACATCTCTCCTATACTTTTAGTGATGTGTACCTCTTTTTCCCTATCTTCTCATGACAAGGAAGTTAGAGAGTAGTCATGGCTCCTGCCAAAGGTATTAGGAAGAGAGCTTTGGGAGTCAATTCTCTTGCTATACCAAATCTGTTGAATTTTCCTTTCAAGCCTGCTGTTAAAACTTCCTAGCTGAATTTTGTGATAAAGACTTATTTTAAAAGCTTCACAACTAGGTACAAATGAGTGGGCCTAAGTGACAATCACAACTCATTGAGGGAAGATCTCAGTTTTAATATTGATACAAACAAGATGTTAATGAGTAAATGCATGTGTAGATTAGGAAAATAGGTTGTGTTAAAATGTATTATGCCTAATGTAAACGGGTCTTATGCTTTTAAAAAATATTTTTAGCTGGTTGTGGTCACCACAAGGCTCTGCTGTGTTTTAACCCCCAAACATTTTAGGGTTTAAACTTGTAACACTTTGATGTATTTTCAGTTGTTTGCATCTAGTTGGATGTGACGGTAAATATCTGTCAAAATATAACTGTTTTGGATGAAAAATCCTAAAATCCATTTCTCCTGTGTTAGAATGACAAAAATTAAGCCATACTTATTTTAATGGCTTTTCTGGAATAGTTTTATGTAAAAGTGACATGGAACCGTCACTTGGGCCCATATTTCATTCAAGGAAAATAGTCGTGCAGAATTTTCCCAGATTATGGTCCCATTAATTGTTCACTCCACACCATCAACGCCCACCTTCCCCAAAAGGTAAACAGATGGGTCTTATAGCATGACCTGAAAATTTCCATATTCTGAAAGAAGGAAGGAAGCAAATTCCAAAGCCAAGTACCCTGGTTGAAAATCTCTGCCAGAAGTAGTTGTCTAAGGATGAGTTTAATCAAAGTTTTGTGTGACAACTGTTAGGGTAAATCTGTCCATTGTTTACCACAGCATAAGCACAGATCTAATAATGTATATCTGAAAAGTGCATAATAAAACAGCCCATAGCCCATTCTTCTCTTCACTGAGATCTCTTCAAAACAGACTTTTTCTTTTAAAGATTTCCAGTAGGTGGTAATATTTAAACAAAAATTAAGCAAACTTTCAGTTTAATTGCTTTGAGGTTTGATGTTATCTGGTCCACAGATTCTGTCTGATCCATTATTTTCCCTTATATTGGTTAAAAGCCCTTTGGGGCAGAGCTGTTTTTTCCTTCTATATGTTGCACAGCACTGAAAAGCTTTTTAGATGATCAGTCTGAGTAATTGACAATCATGGGGGAGAGGGAGGAACAGTAACTCTTCTACTCTTTTGTAGCTGAATGTTATGTACTTCTACATTTTTTAAGCTGAATCAGTAGTATGTGTTGTTGAATCTTTCAGGAAGCTCAAATAAAAATGAAGTCTATTTTTTCTATTAAGTCTTATACAGGGGCAGGGGATGGGAATGTATTCTGGCTCTGTGACACCACATTTGATTGTCTGAAACAGGCAGATTGGTCAAGTACAATCTAACTTTGACATGGTAATATTTTTGTGTCTTGAAACTATTAACCTAAAGTTTTAGTGTATAAGGAAGGTTCTAACTGCGTGGTAAAATTAAACTTTGAAGAAAATGGCAACAACATAGAATTTTGTGCATCTGTGTGCTTGTGTGTGTATGTTTTGTGTATAATATTAAAAAAAACTTTTCTGGAGAGGAGGAATTGAAAAGTTAAATATTTAAGAGCACATTTTTTGCATGTGCCCATTTGGAAATATTTGGAGTTGAAAGCTTGTCCTTTAAAAAGTGTGCTTTTTCTCACACTGGTAGCTGAGGGGAACATTTTTAAAGGCAAAATGGGAGTTAGGCACTTAACTCCCATTTATGTTTTGGACTATTTATCATTTAAGGGGAAATTTTCAAAAGTATATCCTGCCTTCTCCCTGGCCTTCATTAAGGACAAATTTTAAGCAATTTTTGTTCCCAAATAATGTAAGTTGTTGGTGTCAATCACCTTTCACATCCAGCACATCATTTTTCAATCACTGATAACTTTGAGACCCAACTAATATATATAAATATTATGCTCACCTGTAGAATATACTGCTTAAACAGAGAGACTTGTAAATTTTGTAAGGAGAAGGAGGATTAGTCCTAAATTAGTGTTTGTAAAGCCAAATTAATATGTTGTGTACACAAAAAATTAAATGTTTATAGTATACTTTACATATATGGGCAACTGTAATCGTGCACTAATTTAAATTTTAAACTACAAGGTCTGTTTTGTTTTACAGTGACCAGAATCTGTCGATCAAATATACTGAAAGTGTGTTGCAGTCTACCTCCCAGCAGAACAGAAACTATTTTGATGGTGAGAATTTTAAATTGCATATTTATTATAAAGTTTTCTAAAGAACCTCTGGATGTGCTGTTGTCCAAAATTGCTGTTTTATTAATTACTAAATTTTAATACTGTGTAAAAAGTTGAAAGGTTCCGGATAGACTTTGCATAGTTACCGGCAGTTCAGATTTTGCAGAGTTGACCAACCAATAAAAGTGAACTTCTCCTTCTCTAACTATGCGAACCGTTGCTGCTTAGTACTAGATTACCAAATCTTAGATTTGCATTTGCATAATGGGCAAGTTCACATGTGAAGTTAATTTGTATTTGGGTGAATCTGAATGGAATCTATAGTATTGGGAATGTGTCCCACTGGGCCACCATTTTCCCATGGAGAGATGCCTTGCTTCCATTCTGTACATATCCTGTGTATTTATAGCCTTCCCTTGTCTTCCTGGTGGCAGGCTGGCTCTTTTTCTCCACAATGAATACCAATATTTTGATTCATTCTTCAGATACTGTTCACCATTACTCAGTGTTCTGACTAATCTTAATAATTTGAGTTCTTCACCTCACAACTTGGTAACCCTGGCTAAATTGATGCCGTTTGGTATTTTGGTAATCATGTTACATGTTCTAGGAACACGTATAATTTTTAATAAATTGTACGAGAGAGCTCCTTTGTTAGGCAGCCTCATTTGTTAAGAAACTGCACCAAGTGATTTTAAAAACAACCAACCGACAGCTCAAGTATGTTGGAACAGTAGCTCTTGTCTTCTCCATACTGTGAGCCCTTGGTGCAACAGAGAAAAGCTTGGGAGACCCTATCATCCCAGTCTGGTCATGAGGCTCATCATGTACCCACGTATGAGAAGATCATCTCCATTAATTAACTGGTATTTGTTGGACCCTGGAATTATCACTTAAATCATGTTTCATTGTAAAGCTGAGTTGGCTGTTACATAATTCAGATTACAGTGCACTAGTGCAATTTTTTGGTTACCCATGTCTTTGAGCATGCTGGATTAGACTGCATTTGTTTCTACAGTTTACTTAGCTATCATACAGTGCTTTCCATTGGTAGATCTCCAAGCACTTTATAGATGGGGAAACTGAGGTACAGAGAGTGGAAGGGACTTGCAGAAGGTCACCCTGCAGACCAGTGGCAGAGCTGGAAATAGATCCCAGGTCTCCCGAGTCTCAGTCCAGTGCTCTAGTCACTAGGTCACACAAACAACTTGTCCATACTTGTGTATACTAAACATAAGCATGACAGAATTCAATTTTTTAAATTTTGAGCTTTTCACTTTCTGTAGATTTAAATGTTCATAGTTGTGGGAAATCATGCAGCGGGAGGGAGGGGAGACAATGTGGAGGTTGAACAGTAATTATCCAATGACATTAGAGAGAGAAATTCAAAAGGTTAAAGCTTCATAGCTGTTAAAACAAATTGTCAACATGTCAAAATATTCAAATGAAATATCCTTAATTCAAACTCTGAGTTCTCAAGCAGCACCTTTATCTGTAAATTTCAGTTATTGATGGAAATATTTGGGTGTAGGTGGGTGGGAGATGCTTCCTGGGGTTACGAGGAACCTTGCTCCTGCCCGCCCTTAGCAAGAAGAGGCCTTGTCTATACCTGCTGTGGATCAGGTTCCCAACACTACCATCCTCTGGCAATACAAGAGCTGCCTTCCAGGCCTTGCTCTTTCTTTACAGGTTAATGATAGGCACAGTCCAACCCCCAAGTCCTCCAAGTGTCTGCCTGGAGTGCCCAGCCCCTGATCCACTGGACGCTCACAGAATTCCCAGTTCCAGAGGAACAGTATATCACAGCTTACCAGTTATACCATAGAAGACAGCTCCATTTAACACACAGCACTTAGGTTTGTTTGTAGAGAAATCAAGTTTATGTCACATAGAGCAGAGTCAAATGATAGCATGCAGAAATATTGGAAGCCAAGGTTACATATAAAATAAAATCATAACATGCATAGTAGAAGCTAAACTTAACTAAAAAGATATTGTCATAAGACAGACCAAAAGCTCACCTAAAATCTTTCCATGGTATTACAGTCAGGCTTGGCTGTGATCTTCCTTCATGAAACAAGCATGCCATTGTTGTGCCGTCTCTGTGGAAAGATTCAGAAGTTTTTTTTTTTTTTTTTTTTTTTTTTTCTGTCCCTAAAGTTATAGTTCATTGTCTGCACTTGCAGACAGGATAACCTTCATTGCATATACTTTTTTTTTCTCCTCTGGAAACTTTGCAATCACTTGATTAACATTCTGCTTAAATTGTAAATGGGTTGTCCGCTGTGAATCTTGCATTACTCAATTTATGTATAGACAGATGGATAAAATGTAAACCTGTCTCTCACCTTTACTGATCACCAGCCCCAAATCAGAGAACCAAAGAACATAATTTTCAGTATAATACATGCATAACTCCTTGCATACTATCCATGTATGCATTTCATAATCATTGAGGATCTTATGACACTAGCTTTCATTAGAAACTTTACATGATATACTTTGAACTAGTAAAGTAAATACCAGAGCCAGGGGATCCCTGTAATCCTTATGCACCCTTGTGCTCCCTGCTAATTGGCACCATGAGATTCCTGGGTCAAAAGGTGAAATGAACATTTACCAATAAAAATCTAGTCCTTCCAAGCCTACCTTATATACCCTTATTAGAAATACTCCCAGAGTTCCATCTCCTTTGTTTTCCTTTCAAAACTTTCTAACACTGATTAAATTGAAATCTCCATTTTTAGTGCTTGCCAACAATCGACAGCCATTATAAGTGTCTCTCTATTATGAGGATGAGAATGTATAACTTTTTTTTGTTAAATCTTTTTAAATTCCTTGGGTTCCATTCAGGAATTTTTTTCTCTAGAACTATACGTCTTCTGCTGGGTACAGGGCCGGCTCTAGGTTTTTTGCTGCCCCAAGCAGGGAGAAGGAAGAAAGAAAGAAAACAATCTCTAAGAGCGCAACTGCAGAAGCAAAAAAACAACCCAGAATGCTGCCCCAAGCACCCGGAATGCCACCCCTGGAATTATACTGCCCCAAGCACGTGCTTGGTTTGTTGGTGCCTAGAGCTGGCCCTGGCTGGGTATAAACTCAGTACTAACTCCGATCTTAAGTAGTCGTACACGTCACTCAGAAGCTTTTCATTTTTTTCATCAGATACGTAGCAATATTAGGAGGAAATACTTACAATAAGAAAATCAACTTCCTTTACATATTAAAATGTCTGGATTTTTATAAAGCTGGTAAGTGCCTCAGCATATAAATATTACAGGAAATAGTATGAGGTCGGCCAAAATCACAACCTAATAACCGTGAAGCAATTACATTTTCTGTACTTGTACAAAGCAGTCTGTCAGCTGGTGGCAATGAACATAAAGCCACTTGCTAAGGTAATTTTATAATTACCTAGCTGCTTTTTTAATCTTCTGTTTGTGTGGCTTCTGTTTTTTAACCTTAAATCTAAATCTTTAGAATCTTTTCTCTGCAATTATTCTAATTCTTCATTGGATACACATGAATTCTTTTTCAATCTGGTTTTCTTGTCACATGAAGTGAGTAACTTAAATTGCCAGGTATTGTGTGGATTACCTAGAATATATTTGCCCTTAACCTTTATGTTACAACAAATTTTTGTTGTATTGTCTTAGTGTATCAGTGGGAGAATGGACACTGGTGTTCACTGGCAATAGGAATAAGTTAGTGACAATGTATCAAAGGATACCTCAGTAACTAATGCAAATTAGATGTAACCAAACCATATTTGAAATTTTCAGTTGCTGAGGTATTGTTCAGAGGTTACTGACTAAACTGTGTTCAAATACTACATTTAAAAATATTTGTATGGCAAATATTTCCTCAAAAAATGCATAAGATCAGCATCATTTGAAAGCTTTGTATATGGAATCCTAAATATTCCTCTTCAATAACTAAATATTTACTGTTAAACTATTCAGAATCTATATACCTTCCAGATCAAATTGGTTATTTACAAGTTGCGACAAATTTGTTCCTTTTTAAAGCAAGTGTAATTAGTGTAAATTGTAAGTAATGGGTATAGTGCATTCTAATGGTTCATTTGGGGGAGTAATGTTGGGATAAAGGGCAGTTAAAGGAACAAATCAGGTTGGCATATGCTCAGATACATAGGTGTAACCACAAACCGGATTGGAGGCGGAGGGAAATAGACATGCCTTTGTCTTTTTAAAGAAACTTGTGAATTTTAAATTTGCATTGGGTCAATGATTATATTTTGAGTCCCTTAAAATATACAAAAAGATGTCTGTCTGGCACTTCATGTGCCTTTTGAATTAAGTTAAGAAAATAAGTAGTCAAAACAAACCAACCAAGCTATTGTATTAACCTCTTGGAGATGGAATGTACAAGAAATAGTACTTTTAGAAAGTTACACATACCCTGAACAGAAAAACGGAATTCAGTCTAGTTCAGCTCTCACTGGCTACTTATTTGGTTTTGGACAAATCAGGTTTTCTCTTGTTTCTCTCCCTCCCCTGCCCTCATCTTTATCATGGAATTAACTTTGTAATTGATAGCAGAATTAAACCAGTTAGACAAGTGCTGAGTACTTTTTTGAAAATCCTACCCTTATCTCAGAAAGGTGTTTACTCTGATCAGTTTTGATACAGCACTTACATAGTAATTCATGTAAAAGCAGCAAAGAGTCCTGTGGCACCTTATAGATTAACAGACATATTGGAGCATGAGCTTTCGTGGGTCAATACCCACTTCGTCGGATGCATGCATAGTAATTAATATTATTTATTAGTGAATGTAGTGTTCATGAAAGCTGCCAGCTTTACTGCCCAAGAGGCTGAAGTCCTTTTATTTTACAAGGGAGAAATAGCATAAGCAGTGGCAATGCGAGCTTTCCGGCTGTCTCTGCCAGTGTTCCTCACACTTCTAAGCTGAAGGGACCTTCTTTGTGGGTAAGAGGAAAGTTTACTTTCCTCTCCCATCTTTTGCCTATAGACAGCTTGTTACCTATTCCTATTTAATGGAATGCTTTGCAGTGTGGACACCTGTCCATGCTAATTAATGGAGAGAGCACTTATTAATTGACTCATGATGACTCCTTCTCTGACACAACATGTAGACCACCTGCATTATATTATTGGGATTTTTCTCTTCCTACTTCCACATTTTTGTTGAGTCCTATGTTATCATGATGATTTATTTCCAAACCGAATATGGTTATTCTTCATTGACCTTAGATCCATTCTGTATCTTCTGACAGAGGCAGTAAACTTTCAATAAATGTGTGTCAAACTCCATACTTATCTAATAAGCAAGAGGATTATAAGCAAAATTAATATCAATTACAGTATTTTAATCAAATTTATTTTGCCAGCGTTGGGTGTGAATGACATTAAAGCAACTCTTGTTCTATATTTTTTACATCCTAGTGAATGAAATGGTGAACTGGAAATGAGTCTGTAGAAAGTTAACTATCCTTTAAATGCAGTGATGTGGAAATATTCAGACACTTTTCTCTTTGGGCTCTGTTAGTCATCAACATGCAGGGATGTTAGGACTTTAGAGAATTGATAAAGGGTTATGGAATATTTTGTGAGTATCTTGGATGTTTGTAGCTAGTGAAGCTCCATAATAACTAAAACCTTTCCCATCATAAAGTTTTTAGTGACATGTAGAAGGAGTTGAGTCTTCACCTGAATCCTGGTGGATAAGTGTCCACAAAACTGCAAATGCTAAAAACCAAAGGAGAATGGAATTACCCTGTCACCCTTGAGGCTGCCCTCCTTAGAATGGGGTTTTGAGGTTGTAACAGGGTTCATTACTGACTGCTGGCATGCCTCTTCATGGCTCACCTGGGGAATAACTCGTCACTAGTCAGACGCCCCTTCATGCGGTCACTCAACTGTTGTCGCAGTCTCATCCTCCGGGACTCAGGGTAGCCATCTTCTTTGGGACTCGGGTTGCTCCTCCTTCATGACTTGGCCCTCTAGCTGAATCATAATACCTTCTCTTCTAGGATCTGTCAAAGTCCCTCCAGACTAACTGTCCCCCTACCTTTCCTGGCAGTCCTCCATTCTATGTCTAAGGTGGTGCTGCTTCCCCAGTGGCTGGTAGGAGAACCCAGGCCCACCCTGTACTCCATGTTCCAGCACAGGGACTGTATGCGCTGCAGCTATGTGCTTGCTATTTTCCTGAGCTCTGTCCTACTTCTTCCTCCTATTCTTTGGCACCTCTGGGCATCTGAGCTTCCTCTGCTCCCCGTGGCTACTTCCCCATCTACATAGCACCTTCTTATTCAAGGATCTTGAAGGGAAATGCTGCATGTTCTACAAATGAGTGAAGTGAGTTAAGGATAAAACTGATAATACAGATCTTTAGTCCTCAACTCCCAATTCTCTTCTCTTTAGGAATTAACAACTAATGTCTTGCATTACTAAAGCCGGCAGTGCTTTTTAAATAAAACGTTATACTGCTAATAGTGTCTCATCTGTTGTAAACACAATTGTTTTAACAGCATCAGACAACCATTTGTTTGAAATCTTGTTGAATTATTAACTGGGAAAAAAAAACCGATGAATTCAAACACAAGGCTCAAATTTTCAGTTTATTTGAGGATAGGTGTCACATCACATCTTTATCTGAGTAAAAACGGGGGTTTTCCCCCTTTTTACTCAGGAGAGATGTGATGTCTCATTCCCCTAGTGAAAATTCCAAACATAAATTTACAAAGGGAAAAATAGGAATGTCTTTTAAATTTTGTCCAAATGAACTTCAGACTAATCCCTGTTTCTTTAAGGAAATTTAGTCACTGCCTTTAAAGGCACAGTAAATGTATATGACAGTCTGTCTTGTTTTATATTCACAGATCTGTGTACTGAAATGTACAGCCATTTAATCTGCATAATGTGAAACATGAACAATAACAAGGATATTTGTTTACAGTGGCTTTAGTTGTGACTTATTCCATATTTAATTGACTAAAGTCTTCCTTCTAGTCAAATATAGTTAGAGGATAAAATGTCTAGTGATGACAAATGTGATTCTTTTTAAAGCCTGTTTTTATAACAATTACATCAGTGCAAGTGTGAAATGACATCCCAATCTCTAATTTTGAATAACAAGAGCACAAGATTTTAATCTATCCCTTAAATTAAATCTTTCTCCCCATGCCCCTCACAAAAAAAAAACCCCTGGTAATATTTACAAGAAACACCAATTTTAATCCAGTTTTTAAAGTTATTGCAAGACACCCCTCCACACACACACTGATTCATTGTTCTGTCTACATGTGTGCTTTAATTTCTTATTTTAGTCCTGACCCTTTTTTCGGCCAGGCTGCTATTTGAAACCCACACACAGTTTTCATGAACCCTAGGGGCAAAATCTAGGGCCCACTGCCACATACTGGGCTTTCCTTGAAAAGTAGGAGATTAAACCATTCAGGAGTATGTAAATCTGGAAGTGTAAAGAAGCAATGTTTTCTTCCTCTGGATGGAATGAGGCCCAGTGCTCCCCTTACTTCCTTCTCCTCTGGGAGGCAGAGAAAAGTGGAATATGGTGCTTGCCCCAGGAGAGAGAAGTGATAGTCTCTACCTCTCCTCCATTCCTTCCCCTGCCCTCCCACAAATCAAGCGGAACTATTTTAATCTAATACAGGAAAGTTGTGGACTGTAATTATTTAGGGAAATTTTAAAATTGCACTCTCAGTAGCCAGTATCAAGATCAGGCCCTCCATTTTTTTTCAGGATCTTTTTTTGATTCCTTTTAACTTCGAAGGAACAATTAATAAATATCCCAAAATAATTTGTGCTTAATTTTGCAGTATGATGGGAGAGGGAGAAGATGCTGCCCACTAGCTAGTGCCTACTGGAGAAAGTGGCGGGGGAGGGTAGAAATCATTGCAGGCGATTCTAGTTAATAAATCAATGTGTATATGCAGTGGAGGTAAGGAAACATTTAATTTGCAGGCTTCTGAGAAGTCAGGAAATGCGTGCAGATGGATTACTTGTAAAATTAAGAATACTTCAACCTTTTTAATTGGGGGTTGAGTAGAGTGAAAGCATTGTGAAACCTAACATGGATCATGCAGGGGCAAGATTAAATTAAATTTATTCTGACAACCAAATTAAGCCTTGTCAGATCTTTTTTAAACAATGATTTCTGAAAGTACGTAAGTGCGATGTGCATGTCCTAGTGAAGGGAGGGCATATAACAAGAGTGGATGTCTGTAAATTACAAAAGTCCTTCATTTCATTTCTGTTATTAAACATCCATAACAGTAATACTGTAGTCTAGTTTTTCTAAGGTTCATTGCCAAATTTTAATCCCTCTGTAAATTCTTCAAATACAACCTAAATAACCCCCCAAACTTTAACATTTCATTTGTCACACAGAAAATACTGCCAGTCATTATACTTTGGCTTCTTACTAATAGTTCTACATCTACTCTAAAAATGAAGTTCCTTTTGTTTACTACAATTGGGTTTTGTATATTTTATTAGCAATATTTTGACAATACAATAGAAAATATTTTCTAAAACGTGGAAATATAATCTTCACCTTTTTGGCGGGGTTGGGTGGAGTGGAGTTAGATTATTCAGTGGATAGAAGAATGGCTGTTGTAGTCTTTTAAAAACAAGACTATCTATTCAGATGTTTAAGTTAAAAGTTGAGTCCCAAAAATCTGACTGGCTTGTATTTGAGAAATGCCAAAATTATCTTTAATTTATTGTTTGAGTTTTTTATGATGGTGTTGAGGCTTCTACTGTGCAGTATGCTAACATCTACCATATTTAGGTTTGCAAAAAAACCTGGAGCCAAAATTCCCCAGTAGACTTGCGCTCGCTCTCTCTCTGGTTTTAACCATGCATGGATCTCCATGTCAGCAGAAGAGAAAAATAGCACATCTATTTTTAAATTAGCTGGAATTCCAAAGGCACAAACCTCCCAGTGTCTGTGAGTGGCTGTGATTGAACGCCTGCCCTGGTGACATTCTAGTGATTGCTTGCAAATCGCTGCTGCCTCCTTGTGTCCAATTTACATAACTGTTTCACCGAGGGACTTCACAGCTCCTGAAACAAAATTAAGTAAAATAATTGACTGAATTGTTTAGCTAGGAACTGCAGTTCACATTAGTCATTTTATGGGGAGTAAGGAGCAATTATGTGGAAAACATAACTAGATAACAATAAGAACCAAATGATTGATATGAGGGATATGAATTCAGAGTTTGAATGTTGAAAGTTTAACTATAATCACAGTAAACCTAGTAGCAACTGTTAAGCTAAAATGTGTGTGAGCTTATTTTTTTTATTTAAAAAAGTTAAACTTCTTCCATGCCCATATCCTAATTTTGGATCTAAATTTAATATATTTACCGGGAGTGGAAACTTAAGGAATTCAAGACAAAATTTCTACTTTTTTCTATTGAACAACATTTTAAGATATTTTTGGCAGAATGGCTTTGAGTATGAGGTTCTTAAGATAAAGGAAACTTTTTTTTCCTGACTTCTGCTCTTTGGACCCATGGTTTCTGCTCCAAGAAGAAAGTGCAAATACTAGTAGCCATCTTTTAGACAGCACTCCTCTGCCCAGTATTACTATCAGACAAAAGAGAAATTAGGATCAGCTGAAGGAGAGATTCTACCATAGGTAATCCTATTCCATTTCCTCATTTGCTTTTCAGTCTGGGGCTTTCCCCAGGCAACGGATTTGATGTCAGTGTCAAAAGCCTGATAGAACCACAAGAGATTTTTTTTTAATGTCTTGGTCTCCTGATGGCAACCACCTCTTATTTTCAGAAATCTTGGCAGTGACAGAAGGCTTGCTGTGGAGTTAGTGAGGATCCTGGCGGCAACACACTGACGTAAGCTCTAGCAGTGCTGCAGCCAGACTAGGGTCGGCTGCCCCCAGGTTACTTCCGTACTTCCCCTCTGAAGGTACCTTGGTCTGGACGGTGTCCTCCAGGGGGTCAAGCACCCTGGGGTCCTCTGAGTAAATGGTGAGGGGCAGGCTGAGCAGTTCCTCTGTGAGGTCAAGCACTCTGGGGTCCTCTGGGTAACTGGCATGGGTCAGGCTGGGCAGCTCCCTCAGGCTCTGGTCGGTGTTGGGCATTGGCAGGTCAGGCCAGTTCTTGGGTCTGCCACAGGTTGCCGGGGTCTCCCAACCAGGAGCTAGGCTGGAGGTGTCTGGCCTCTCCAGTATTTGCTTCGTGAGTGAGCTCTGGGGTCGGGCTTTTATACTTCCTGTCCTGCGCCTTGACCTCTGGTGGGCAGGCATGGGACTCGCTGGCTCCGCTCACTCTGGTGTCAGGAGGGGTTCGTCCTTCTCTGGGGTGATGGGGAACCACACCACCTTGCTGCACTACCAATACAGGATCCTGCCTTTTAGTCTTTCCATGCCACCAAGGGCTTGGCAATTGTGGCAGCTCATATTAAAAAAAAAAAGGCAGGAATCCAGGTCTGTCCATACTTCAACTAGCTAATTCAAGGAAGAACAACTGAATTCAGGTAACCCTACAGCTTTTTGCCTTCTTGGATCTCGGTCAGAGAGAAATCCACAGTGGCTGAGAGCATAGCTTTTATTGGAGCAGGAGCAGTGAATCTAGGCCAACAGTTTACCTTCCACAGGAAAGATTCCAAACAATAATAGATTTTACCAACCAACTTCAAAATCACCCAAGAAAATCAGTGAAAACATGATTGAATTCTGGGACATGTGGCTTCAAGCACCTGTATGACATGGTTTGCCAGACTTCACCTATGCTCTATGCAAGTGTTCAAATTGGTGTATCTACAGTAGACCCCATGTGCATATGATGGTCATGGTCCCAGAAGAAGTCATCTCGTTAAACTGGTGGGAAGACTGACCCTCTTCAGGTCTGCAAGAAAGTACTCTTCTCTACCCTTTACTTACCAAGACTTAGGTGACTTCCTCCATTCAGTGACCTCTTCTAGATCCCCTTTGGATTCAGGGCCCTATGGTCTTCTCAAGAAGCCTGTCTCCATATAAATGTCCTAGAGCTCAGAGCCGTCTGCCTGGCATGCAAATATTCTTGCCTCTTCAGGGTTCCACAGTACAAGTGCTAACAGACAACTTCACATTTATGCATGTCAACAGGTAGGGAAGAACAAGATCATCCCCTTTCTGTTGGGAGGCTATGTAGCTTTGGAATTGTGGGAACTTATTCAGAATACACCTAGTGGATCAGCACCTTCCCAGCCTTTAGAAGACCTTAGCTGATCAACTCAGCTGGAAGCTCTCAGACAACCAGGAGTGGTCTGTTAAATATTCAGTTCTACAGAACAACTTTTGCAAGTGAGGATTCCTGGAAACATGTCTGCCACAGACCAGGCCAACAAGTGTCAGATGCTTTGTTTGGGGGGGTGGGAGGGGAGAGGCATCTGAGCCCAGGCTCCTTGGCAGATGCCTTTCTCATCTCCTGGATGCCAGGCCTGATGTATACCTTTCTGCTGATTCACTGTGATACCAAGAGATCTGAAGAGGGCAAATCAAGACACAGGACAGAGCATTTCTGATAGTCCTAGCATAGGATAGGCAGTTCCTGTATTCACAACTGATAAAACTTTCCACACAGCTGTCCTCCCCACAGGTCCCCCATTGATCTACTGGCCCTGCCCAATATTGTCGTGCAGAACAATGCTTAATCCTATACCTGAACACAGCTTCATTACATCTAACAGCCTGGATACTGGCTGGTTGACATCTACCGAAAAAAGCTGTTCAGCTGAAGTTCAGAACATGCTGTTCCAGCAGGAAACTTTTTTAACCAGACTGACTTACAAGCAAAATGGAAGAGGATTTCCATTAGGGCATCTCAGCACCAGCTTTCTCTCTTGACAGCCCCAGTTTCAGCAGTATTAGACTGTTAGCTGTGAACCAATCTGAATTTTTTCAGTTCCATAAGGGTTCATTTAGTAGCAATATCAGTGCATTACCCTCCTATCCAGGGCCATACTACATTTTCTCACACTACAGTGCCAAGATTCCTTAAAGGCCTCAATACAGTATTAGCAGGATTGATTTTCTCATCCTAACCTTTGGTACAAAGAATAGGTTGCTACTTTTCAGTTGCTTTTCTGGTGTCTGGTACGTTAACTAGAAGAGTAGGGAAAACTTGTGCTTTCATGTCAGGTCCCTCTTATACAGGATTTCATAAACACAAGGTCTCTCTTAGGCATCACTGAAGTTTCTGCTCAAGGTGGTTTGAGTTCCGTATCAGCCAATGTATTTGCTTCTTAGTTTTCTGTCTCAAACCTCATTCAACCCAGGAGAAGCTAAACTTCACACACAATTAGTGTAGTAAGGAGAACTGTCTTCGTACATCAGCAAGGCAAAATCATTCAAGAACATGCTCAATCTAGTCATGGCCTTTGCTGATAGTTAAGGGGGAACTTTTACCCTCACACAGGTTATGTAAGTGGGTCTCCAGCTATATAAGGACATGTTATGAGTTCACCGGGTTAGATTCACCTTGCTACATTAGAGATCATTCTACTGGAAATTATGCATCCTCTGTTGCCTTTTTGAATGTCCCTCTCCCTGCTATCTGGAATGCAGGTATGTGGAGTTTGGCCCACCCTTTAGAAGACACTGCACCTTGGTGTAGAGGCTTCCAGTTGGGATGTCCAGTTTGGTAGGGCTATCCTGCAGTCATTGTTAAAGAAGGAACTCTAGTATGTACTTCCAAGAAAACAGACAACTGCTTGTTAGTTACCAAGAGTAGTATTCATGTAAACAATTGCTCAAAAAGAATGATTACTTACCTAAAGTAATTGTGATTCTTCAAAATGTGTTGTCCATGTGGATTCAATGACTCTCCTTCCTCTGCTACTATGGTGTGCGCCTTTCTGTGATTCTATACTGGTGAAAGAACTAAGGGTAATCGCACTTGCCCTGCCCCCTTTATGCCCTTGGATGGTGGGGACATGAGAACATCTAGGGCACAGGCATGGACCGAATGGACATTGCTGGTGAAAAGAATCTGACCTTATGCACATGGGGGACATGGAAACCAATAGTGTGTGTGCGTGTGTGTGTGTGTGTGTGTGTGTATATAGTCAATATATCTTGAACACAGCTACTATAGGATTAAGTACCTGTTCTTCATACTTTTCTGGGAGTTGAAGTTAACCTTCAACCTTGTGCCTCCATGGACCCACATCATCTAGAAATCTTAGAAATGCACTGTGTCCATCATTTGCTAGGTGTTTAAGCATGTGATGTTAACAGAGATCAGAGGTATATTTTTAGTAATTAAGCTATTCAGTATGTAGATATTTTAATGGGCGTTTCTTATTAAAAAGACCTTTTTTGAAGTATAACAAATTGAACTTATGAAAAAAGATGTAGAAGGTTTTTATTGGAAGTGGTTTTGTTGACCATATTATTTTTATTGTAATTTTGAAATAATGAACAATGCTGTTTTGTTAGCCCAGTTTTACTTTACTTACACTATTTTTCTCCAGACTTGAGGAGAGACCAAATGAATATGGAAGCTAATTACAGACCACACACCAACTTTCCTTCAGAATCTCAATTGCAGATGCACAGTCCTCCACTGAAGAGGTAATTAATTTTTTTGTTTCTTTACTGTGAAACTTTCCTATCTGAAATGCACTGTCCATGTGGAGCTCCATTTGTTGATCGGAAGAGAATATATAATAGATCCAAATGCATTTCAAACGTAGCCTTCAGACATTGTTTTAATACTGTAGCTTGTGTGTCAAAATGACTTGGCTGACATATTTTCTCTTTGAAAAGACAGAGACCTGATTGATGTTTATAAAGATCAGCCAACAGAGACCCAAATTTTAGGCTAGATTTTTAAAGGGATTTAGGCACCTAAAGATTCAGATAGGCACTTAACTAGCATTTAATAATCTGGCCCTTTATCTGATATTTAACCAGTTTAACTAGGGCAGGAATTTAAAGTGATGTTATTTGCACATTCATACAACAAATGATTGGTCAAACTCTCTTCTGACAACTGTAGTTAAAAATGGGGTAGCCAGTTATCTACCACCTTGATCTGACTTTCTGAAGACAGTGGGAGCTGCAGGTGCCTAGCATTTCTGAAAATCAAGACCTGGAATGTAAAACTGGGCAACCAAAAGTAGTGGACATTTTTTCAAATTTTTGACATACCTGACTTGCCAAAAAGTCAGTGTGGTAGGATCAGGAAAAGAACCCAGACCTGACGCTATCCTGTGCTTTACCAAGATTTCGCTTTCCTTATTGGAGGTGAATCTATGAAGCTTTTGCAGAGCTTTGTTAGTTCTTCAAATGTCTTATGAAAGAAAATCTGCCGTGATTTGATATATCTTTGAGCTAAATGAGTATTTGTTAAATAAGTCTCTGAATCCTCCAGTCAGATCAAGGGTAATGATATTTAAATAGTCTCCAAGAACACTATTATAAAAAAATGCATATTCATAGTATTTAGGATTTATGGGTGTGGTATATGCTTTAAAAGAACTGCATGTGTAAATGTTTGTGAAGAAATCTCTTGTGACTGGTTCCTAAATACCTCTGCCTGTTTATATTTTAGAGCAGAGATGCCACACAAGAAAATATTTCCTTCATCGACTCTACAGCCAAATTTTAAGGACCACATGAAGAGAGAAACAAAGATCGGCAAGTTAGATGAACAGAGCTCTTCAGAGAGGCTTAATCCAGATAAATTTGAGAAGATCAGTATGCCAGTGTACAGTGCTGACAGCTCTGCGCACCCTTATAACACTGAACTCTTAGTTGTGTGTGGAAAGAGAGTGAACAACAATGAATTTCTCTCATCATCTCAGCTACAGTCTCCTCATACAAGAACTCTTGGATCAAAGTCAGGGCTTGTATCTTTAGTTCAGCAGACTCTGTTAGAACAGTCCCATACAGAGCTGTCCTCATCTGGTGAACGTGCTGTTCAGTCATTTGGTAGAACTAATAATCTTCAGATTCCAGAAGTAATTTACCAGAATCTTCCACCTCCTTTACCTCCAAAGAAATACACTCTGAATGTTTCACTAGGATCAAAAAATGAATCTACAGCTGATGTAACATTGCCAGAAGTGTTACAGAGTAATCCTTCAAGTTTTGAAAGGCAAACAGCTATTGCTTCAAAATCTGCATCAGAAGGTGCATTTACAAATGAAGAAAGATTTAAAGAAACATTTCAAGGGAATGAGCACACCATTCATAAACTGGATTCCGCACCTGGGTCAT
This sequence comes from Gopherus flavomarginatus, assembly GCF_025201925.1. Classification (NCBI taxonomy): domain Eukaryota; kingdom Metazoa; phylum Chordata; order Testudines; family Testudinidae; genus Gopherus; species Gopherus flavomarginatus. The sequence goes on from NC_066619.1 coordinate 181,805,977, forward strand.
CAGTTAATGACTGTCAGACTGTATCTGGCAGTATATTTAATAAAGGATCTCAGCGCACAGGACAAAGTGTTAGTTCTCCTGATGCAAATGATAGTGTATCTCTGACAACCTATTTTTCAGTAGATAGCTGCATGACAGATACATACAGGATGAAATACCATCAAAGACCCAAGCTGTATTTTGCAGACCGTGGCTTCCACAAAGATAAGCATCTACCACCAACTGGAATAGATCTGGGCATTGTATACCATGGTACTCTTGATTCTAGTCATCCCACATCTGAACAGATACAAACCTAGCATAGAAGGCACACATTGCAGCAGGTAGATGGTCAAATCCATTTTCTTATGCATTTCACATGGTCTGCTTATGGGGCAGGAAGCATGGACGTCTCAACGTGTGGTGACAGGTATCCAGAGCTCAAAAGCTTGTTTCCTTTACCAACAGACGTTGGTCCAATAAAATTACCTCACCCACTTTGTGTCTCTAATATCCTGGGATGGACACAGCTACAACACTGCATACTTAGGTATCCTGTCAGCCATGCTTTTAAAAGAGATGACTGTTTAAATGATTCCGCAAATCTGGGTGAGCAGGGGGAAAGGTGCTAAAGTTTTGGCCATGGATTTGTCATTTTTCTTGCCTTAACAATGTTTACCTCCATGTGATGTTGCTGAATGAGTTTGTAAGTCTGTTACAAATGGCCCTCTTAAAAGTGTGCGCTTGTAATTAATACCTAGGTAGATCGGTCAGCATATGAAATTAACTAAATAAAAAGTTGTTCATTTTACTGGAGAACTTAATACACTTGTAGCTTAGTGCTCACAAACTGAAAAAAGGTGTAAATTAACCTGTAATCCTTTAAACTAGCTAGTGATATGCTGATAAACACAGTACCATGCATAGTATGGTACATATCAGAACTATCTGCTTTATGGAACCATTTTTCCTAATGGGTAACAAATTGTTACCTATTTCTTCATCTGACTTCTATGAAAGTCTAACTTAATTTCCTTTGTGTCTTCTTTTTTAATGCAAGTTTACCCAGCTAATTGGATTTTTAGTACTCAAAATGATGCCTTAATGAGGGATTTTACAAATTAGTGTAGTCTACATGAACTGTAAACAGAACTTTTACAAGGGAACTGAGATTTTTAAATTATCCTAAAACTCCAGTTGCATATTTGTACATACTTTTTATCCAACTGTTTGCTCCTTAACTTAAATTGTAGTTAGTGTTCCACAAGCAAAGCTGTGATACTTTAACTTATTACTGAAATTTAATTTAGCATGTAAGCTACAAATTAATATAGTAGTCTGCAATGTGCTGTAGAAACTAATATTTTAGGATATGAAGTAGTCACATAGCTGCAACAGATTAATTTAAGAAGCAGTACATTTATATTTCAAGACCTTATTCTTCAGATTGCATACAGCTGCAAATTCAACCCTACTATGTATGTCTGTCTTTTCACCTTCCCTCTTGAAAATACATCACTGTGGCTCACATAAACCTGAGCAAATTTATGGGATCAGTCAATTTGACTTACTGTTACAGAACTTTTTGTCCCCAATCTCCCACTCCAAAACACTTCTAGACTGTATTTTCAATGAATGGGTGAACTGACATCCCCCTTTGGATAGGCTTTTAATTGAATCTGCACCCTTTAGGGAGGTTCAGAATTCAGTTTCACTGTAATCTGTTAATGCTTTGTACCATTTGTTGGCCATTGAAATAACTAATGTAACTTGTAATGAACACTACCCAATCAGGACTGTGCAGAATGAGTAGTTGAAGCTCATGGCTTTCTTAAATGTAAAGTGCTTAGATTTTTAAAATTGGCTGGTATTGATTACAGTTAAATGTAAAATGCCTTTTAGTTCTGAGCTTAATGCTACATATGTATGTTCTACTCGCCCTGTGGTGAGACAGGTTTAAATGTTTTTGTATGCTATGTGAATTACAGTGCTTCAACCAAATGCTGATAGTCATATGTATTTTAAGTTATCCAAAATATAAAACAGAAGCTGTGGTCACTTAGGTTGAATTCACGTTAGGAAATTGCCAAAGATTTGTCATTTTTAATATAATGCAAACATGATATGCCTCAGACCAAATATCTCAAACCAGTCCCTTTATACTTTTCAATCACCTAGTAGCATTTGTAACTATCAATTCCAGAATTAATTCTTTCATCTAAAGCAAATACATTCAACATGTATGGCTGTGAATGCAAGTGAAATTGAACCTACTGAAATCCTTACATTCTGTATAGGGGATAAAATTGGGTGGGGAGAAAACTTGATTTAAAAACACTTGGATGTGTGAGAGCATGGAAGATTCCCACTGTTCATCTTTTTGTTTTTGTTAAAAATAGCTTTTAAAAATGAATTTAATGCATACCAGATAAGCATTACTTAATGTACATAGTTAATTAAAATGACACATTTAAAAAACTTATAGTACTAGAACTTGTCAACTTTTCCAGAAATCTTTTATTTGGAATTGCAGTATTTTAATGTCTAACCAGCACAGCAACAACACTGAATACTATACAAGAGCAAACTTAAAGTGTTCTTAAAGGTTCATAACAAACATTCATACTTCTATACAAACAAACAAGGTGAATACCTATTACTAACACAAACAAGTGAATTTGGTTTCCAGAAAGCTAGTGAGCATAATTGGTGAGTTTATTCAAGAATAGCTGCTTAGGTTCTTCCTGGGTTCTAAAATGCAACAATCTTCATTGAAGTCACTTAGATGAACATTGATCTTTCCTTGAAGCTGTCTTTCCAGGCAAAACCTTTTGTATATGACCTGTTTACCAGATAAGTTTTATGTGCACTATTATATAATTGACACCTTCAGTTTTTACTCTACATGCCCTATGTTTATTTAATTTGTTAACTAATGTGCTATCTGACACTGATTTAGCTAGAGTGCCTTTTTTTTAATAAATGTCCTGGTTATAGATTTGTATAAGAACAGACATTTTGTAATGTTTTAATGCATTTAACAGGTATTGTAATATTTCAGTTTCAAATTATTCATGCAAAGTTGCATTTTTCTGCATGTTCAGACTGTTAGATAAACTACTTTTGTGGCTGCTACCTCTATTCTTTTACACAGGTGGTTTAAAAGTGGTGAAACAATGCTGGAACACCAGCTTTTTGCAAATTAGGTTAGTCATCTAACAGAAGATGTGGTGCTTAAGAGTAGTTCTCAGCTATCTAAGTGAAGCTGTGAGCATCGCTGTTCAAATAAAACCTATTAGGCAAGAATACCTGGTGTTTAACAGGAAAAAAAAAGCTTAGATGTAGGAAATGTCAATATTTATTCTCTGCAAAGCTAATTCTGCCTTGTGTTTGAATCATCAGTTCTACTGTATGTGCAAAACATTGTCGGTGTCCACCTTCTCCCATCAGGAAGGTGGAGTACCTGTGCCAGCAGGAAAAACCCTCCTGGTGGTGTAGGTCACATCTTCACCAGTGCAGCCCTTTAAATGTAGGCAAGCTTTCAGCAGCCAGGCTTGCCTTTTTACATGCCTTACTTAGTTACAAAGGGGTTTTGATATCAAAACTTGCTTGATATTTTAGAGGAGATAACAGTAGTGGTTAGCACAGAGGAGGATGCCTTTCAAAATGTGGCCCCATGTACCCACTGCACTACAGATTATTCCAGTAGGAAAGGATAGTGGAAGTAAGTAAGCAGGGTCATGCTGCTTTAAGAGGACACCAGTAAAAACTTACTATTATGGCTAGACAGAGCTCCTATAAAAAGCCTAAGAGGTATAAGAGCTGCATGGAAGTGTTTGGAAGAGGGAGTTGATCTTGCCAGGCCAGAAAAGGATGTCATAACCAATAACCCCAGGAGAAACCAGGCAACATCTTCCTACCTAAACCCATTCTTCTACAGAAGGGGCCAATCTGAAGTTCCATTTTTTCAACTGATCTTTATTCAAACACTAAACATTATGTAAAAGACAAATGAGCAATCCATATTAGTGCTATGGAAGCTGGAGTATCCTCAAACTTTTGAAATAATTTAACTTAAGGCACAATTTACATTGTCACTGAAGTAAATAGGCTATAGATGAACCAGACCCCCTCAAATCAGTACATCCATGAATGGATCAATGTGTATCACTAGCACTGAGTGGCTTAACAGGTTTCAGAGTCTCATTTCCAGTTGTCCTGTTGCACGTATACTCTTCCACAGTATGTTTTCATAAATAAGGTTCCTCATCTTGAATAGGAGCTGCCACTATGAGGAATGGAAAAGGCAGGTTACATTTTCAGTGGTATAAGGTCAGTAAGAAAGGAAATAAGCATAAGTCTACAACAGGGGTCAGTAACCTTTCAGAAGTGGTGTGCCGAGTCTTCATTTATTCACTCTAATTTAAGGTTTCACATGCCAGTACTACATTAACATTTGTAGATGGTCTCTTTCTATAACACAACTAAACTATTGTAAATTAAATTAAAATGCAGAGCCCCCTGGACTGGTGGCCAGGACCTAGGCAGCGAGTGCCATTGAAAATCAGCTTGTGTGCCACCTTTGGCACACATGCCATAAGTTGTCTACACTTAAAAAAAAATTAGATCAACCTCACTACATCACTCAAGGCTGTGAAAAATGTTGCACCCCTGAGCATCATCAGTAGGTCCTAATCTCCTGTGTAGAGGGGGCTAGAACTATGGCCTCTTGGAGAAGTGGATTAACTACATAGAGGGAAAAACCCTTTCCATCAATATAGGAAGCATCTATAGCAGACATAGGCAAACTACAGCCCGCAGGACCATCCTTCCTGGCCCAGGAGGCTAGCCTCCAGCCCCTCCCCTGTTGTCCTCCCTCCCCCACTGCCAAGGCAATGCTCTGGGTGGCAGGGCTGTGAGCTCCTGGGGCAGCACAGCTGCAGAGCCCAGCCTGACATGGTGCTCTGTGCAGTGACAGCAGCAGTATGGCCCAGCAGTAGTGCTGCCAGCCACCAGTGCTCCAGGCAGTGCAGTAAGGGGGTAGGGAAGGTTTGATAGAGGGCAGAGGGTGGGGGTGTGGATAGGGGGCAGGGGGTTGAATGGAGGCATGGGTCCCAGTGACAGCAATCAGGAAGGAGGGGTGGTTGGATGGGGCAAGAGTCCCAGGGAGGCAGATAGGAGGTGGGGGCCAGGCCACAACCCCCTCCCCTAACCAGCCCTCCATACAATTTAAGAAACCCCATGCAGCCCTCAGGCCAAAAAGTTTGCCCACCCCTGATCTATAGTATGATACTGCTGTAGCACAGATATACCCATAGATTAGGTGCTGTTTTCTTCAATATACTGAAAGGAACATCAGACTTAATTACCTTTATACCAGTCCAGTGCTGTTTGAGCTATAAAAACTATCAAAAAGTTTCTAATGTATCTATTGAAAAAGACTAATACTAACATCTGTCAATAGTACCACTATTTATTTGAAATTTAAACATCTGAAATTTGCTGTGTTATCAGTAAAAGCACTGGGGCTGCTTGACATGTTTGTTTTCATAGATTTTTCCTTCTCATCTCTGCTTGAAAGTTCGAGTTTTAATACTGTTAATTTCTGCCAGGTATGAAGCTCAACAGAAATAGACCTAGAAGAGGGAGAGAAAGGAAATGGGAAAACTGCCGGGACAGACCTCTTTAAATTCAAAAGCTTTCAGATCTATTTTTGTAGAACAGTTGTTTGTCAGAACTTTGGTTTATTCACCATCCTTTTTAAATTACCAGAGCTCTAGTTGCAGATTTCCACTTTTAAAGATACCTTACTGGGCTTAGTCACCTCTAGTCTTGCTTGTGCCAGCGCTCTGCTCAACAACAGTTCTCCTTAAAAAAGGGAAGCATGCTTTTAAACCAGTTGTGCTTCCTTGTGCCCTAGGGCTTTAGAAGCAGATTAGGTCCTTGGAACAAATTAGGGTAGATTCAGGGGCTGCTCTAACTTGTGCCTTACACCAAGCAGGTTGCAAAAGCAGAGCACACTTCAGCCACACCTCATTCTGTCCTCCCACATTCTAGAAAAAGGGTGCGGAAGGTAGGGTAGCACAGAGCCAGTAATATGCCAGTGAGATCACAAGCACAGAGTTTGGCTCTTTGTGTGCCAGCATTCCTTTTGCAAAGAGAGTAGTGTTTTTTATGCTTGTACAGTTGGATACCGTTTGAAAAAAGCCCTGCAAGATGTATAAAATATTGCAATTCTCATTAACAGAAGCAAGATGTGACAGGACTTTCCTTTAGTCAGCAACACTTAAATAAGGCTTATTAGTCATTTCCCACCCACAGAAATGAAGAGACAGAACTGACATTTCTACTCTGACCTTGAACCTTCTAATGCAAGATGCCAGCCGTGATCAGAGGTCTGTACTCATTTTGGATATCTTGGGCTTATGAATTTCTACATGCTTCCTAAATCTAAAATAGAAATGATATTTGAGCAAGACAACCACTCAGGAAAAGTATATTAGCAATGGGCAGCTTTGCTGTTAGTGTGATTAAGTACCATTACTGATGCTAATGGGAAGTTAACTTCTGCACTTAGCCTTTTAAGGGCACACTCTGTATTGACAAAGCCACAGATGTAAGTAGATGCTTTGTAGTTTAATATAAGCTAAGCATCCTGTCACAGGTATATATAGTAGTGCAAGTTGAGAATCTCATGAGCAATTGCCTAGATGGAAACTGCAAGGGGTTTTATTGGGAAAGAAGGGATAGAGGATGGTAGGTATAAGTATGTACACACAAGCAAAATGTATGTTAGAAGAACATAAGAACCGCCATACTGGGTCAGACCAAAGGTCCATCTACTAACAGCGACCAATGCCAGGTGCCCCAGAGGGAGTGAACCTAACAGCCAATGATCAAGTGATCTCTCTCCTGCCATTCATCTCCATCCTCTGATGAACAGAGGCTAGGGACACCATTCCTTATCCGTCCTGGCTAATAGCCATTTATGGACTTAACCACCATGAATTTATCCAGTTCTCTTTTAAATGTTATAGTCCTAGCCTTCACAGCCTCCTCAGGTAAGGAGTTTCACAAGTTGACTGTGTGCTGCATGAAGAAGAACTTCCTTTTATTTGTTTTAAACATATGTTTCAACATAAAGGTTGAAAAGCCAAGCGGTCTAGTTAGGAAATGCCAGAATTAAGACAACCTTAATTCAGAACCCTTGGGCCTATTAATCATATTTCTTCCCACTGAATTCCTGGCTCATTCAGTGCACAGGTTGGATAGTGCTCACTTAATGAGCAGCTATTTAATATTACATTGCCGTTGTTCAGTGTGCAGCCCCATGCCTTATTTCCTGAACCTTAATCAAACCCTCCTCATGGACTTTTCTTTGGCACTCATTACAATTGGATGGGCATTCTGGCATTTCCTAACTATTGAGTGCTTGATTTTGCATCCTCAGTAATACTCTCAATGTAGGGTGTGTCTCGTTTCCAAGGTTTTATTTGAAAAAGCAATCAAAAAAACTGCAGTTTTCATCAGGTGGCTTCACACTGACATGCACATGGGTCATTAACAGGGTTGAGACATTTAGAGTCACTGCACAGGCCTCTGCCACTTGAGCTAACAGAGTAACTGATTGATAGGCTGTCATCCTCTACTTCCACAAGCACCAGACTTTGCCACTTGCATAGACACTGACAGCAGAGGAATGGAGAGTTTTGGACTCCATTGCAGGCTTTGGAGAGGAGTGTGCTCGAGCATATCCCTTTCCCTACTTCCCCTCATACACAATCTTGACCCCTTCCTGCCCTGTTTCCCTCCAACCTCTCAAGTCTAGTCCCACTTGTTCCCCATCCTGGTTCTTAGACCCCTTCTCTTCACTTAGCCCTAGTCTCCACTGCTCACGCTTCTCATATTGGTTACCCTGTCCAGCCTCTCCAAATCCTGGCCTGTGTTCCCTAATCCCTCCCCCACTGGCTCCCACCTCTGCAAACCTGGCTCTTGTTCCCAAATCAGGTAGCCTCCAGGACCCAGCTGTCAGGGTACAGCAGGAGGGCACTGAGAGCACAAAGAGGCAGTCTCCCAACCAGGGGCGCTCTAGATATTTCGCCGCCCCAAGCACGGCGGTATGCCGCGGGGGACGCTTTGCCGTTCGCCGGTCCCGCGGCTCCGGTGGACCTCCCACAGGCGTGCCCTCCCGGCGACCGGCAGAGCGCCCCCCGCGGCTTGGCGTGCTGGGGCCTGGAGCCGCCCCTGCTCCCAACTCTCGGTTCTGATGCCCGGACCTGGGCCCGCAACAGCGCGGGGAAGCCCAGAACCACCATTGCAAGGAAACGCCTGGTTAGCACCAGGGTGACCCCTGCTCAGAACTTTCCCAGTTCTTCGCTGCAAGCTGCTAATAAGCCTCTGCTAAGCGTGTGCAAACTAGTGTTTCAAAAGTTTATAACACGAGTGAATTTTCACAGAAACAGCAAAAGGCAGAGCCCTGACACCAGGCTGCCGTGCGCTAACGTTTGAGTCCCTGCTCCAAAGCATGGCCGCGCCTGGGCTTCCCCAAGAGATAACAGCCAGAATATTATTTTTAACCTGGGCAAAGCAACATACTGTCCCCTAGCCTCCTTCCCGGCCACACCTGCACCGCTCTGCCGGCCGCCCTCCATGGAAAGGCAGCCAGAGGCACCGAGCACTTCAACCCCCAATACACGCTACTGCCAGCTGCGCTGGGCCCTGCTTCCCACGCGTAACAATAACCATCACGGGGCCGCCCAAAAGCCGCCGCGGTGGGGGGTGCAGCGGAGAGCCCCGGGCTTTTACCGCAGGACACAGACTGGGGAGGCGGGTCGGGTCTCACTCACCCGCGGGCTCAGGGCAGCAGATAGACGAAGACGAGCAGCGCCAGGTCGAAGAGGACGAAGAGCCACACGTCGAGCCAGTAGGACTGGCCGGAGAGCGACATGGGGCGGCTGCAGTCGCCATTCGCTGTGGCCGGCTCCGGCCCCTCGGCCTCCATCGCTCCCCTCCTCCGCAGCTCCTGCTTCCAGAGCAAAGCGGAAGCGACCAGGGGGCGTGGCTAAGTCGCTCATGCGCACCTGTTTGCTCCTCGGGAGGGGCGGCTCTTTGCACCGCTGAAAACAGCTGGCGGGCGCCTGCTGGGCTGGCCACGTGACCGCCGTGCGGCTGGGCAAGGGGGGAGGGCTGCCCCCGCGGCTGACTCACGGAACGTGTCAGCCCCGGGCGGAGGTGGGGCCGCTGCAGGCCTCGCTCTGCCCCAAGCAGCCTGTGCTTCAGAGCTGCGTCCCGCTCTCCAAGCCCGTCAGCAGTAGTAGAGAAGTGCCCACAGAAAGAATGCTATAGCCAGGGTAAGTCCAACTCCCACACGAGCTTCAGAAAACAGACACCAACACACAAACCCACGTGCATGAGGCATCCACTAACTGGGGGGCTTAGCAAATTCTCTTATATGAGCATGTTAGTCCACAGTTGCCCGTTACGATTATTTTGCATGTTCCCGTGTGACAATGTGTACTGGCCACTGCCCTCACAGCAAAGGTGACTAGATGGACACAGCTGTTATCTGATACATACATTCTTATGTTTCCATCTTTTTTTTTTTTAATTGCTGCTTAAAATATGTATCAGAGGGTAGCCGTGTTAGTCTGGATCTGTAAAAGCAGCAAAGAATCCTGTGGCACCTTATAGACTAACAGAGGTTTTGGAGCATGAGCTTTCGTGGGTGAATACCCACTTCCTCAGATGCATGTAATGGAAATATCCAGGGGCAGGTATATATATATGTGTGCTAGCAAGCAAGCTAGAGATAACGAGGTCAGTTCAATCAGGGAGGATGAGGCCCTGTTCTAGCAGTTGAGGTGTGAAAACCAAGAGAGGAGAAACTGGTTCTGTAATTGGCAAGCCATTCACAGTCTTTGTTCAATCCTGAGCTGATGGTGTCAAATTTGCAGATGAACTGAAGCTCAGCAGTTTCTCTTTGAAGTCTGGTCCTGAAGTTTTTTTGCTGCAGGATGGCCACCTTAAGGTCTGCTATAGTGTGGCCAGGGAGGTTGAAGTGCTCTCCTACAGGTTTTTGTATATTGCCATTCCTAATGTCTGATTTGTGTCCATTTATCCTTTTCCGTAGAGACTGTCCAGTTTGGCCGATGTACATAGCAGAGGGGCATTGCTGGCATATGATGGCGTATATTACATTGGTGGATGTGCAGGTGAATGAACCAGTGATGGTGTGGCTGATCTGGTTAGGTCCTGTGATGGTGTCGCTGGTGTAGATATGTGGGCAGAGTTGGCATCGAGGTTTGTTGCATGGATTGGTTCCTGAGCAAGAGTTATTATGGTGTGGTGTGCAGTTGCTGGTGAGAATATGTTTCAGGTTGGCAGGTTGTCTGTGGGCAAGGATTGGCCTGCCACCCAAGGCCTGTGAAAGTGTGGGATCATTGTCCAGGATGGGTTATAGATCCTTGATGATGCGTTGGAGGGGTTTTAGCTGGGGTGGGCAATCCTTGCCCACAGACAACCTGCCAACCTGAAACATATTCTCACCAGCAACTGCACACCACACCATAATAACTCTTGCTCAGGAACCAATCCATGCAACAAACCTCGATGCCAACTCTGCCCACATATCTACACCAGCGACACCATCACAGGACCTAACCAGATCAGCCACACCATCACTGGTTCATTCACCTGCACATCCACCAATGTAATATACGCCATCATATGCCAGCAATGCCCCTCTGCTATGTACATCGGCCAAACTGGACAGTCTCTACGGAAAAGGATAAATGGACACAAATCAGACATTAGGAATGGCAATATACAAAAACCTGTAGGAGAGCACTTCAACCTCCCTGGCCACACTATAGCAGACCTTAAGGTGGCCATCCTGCAGCAAAAAAACTTCAGGACCAGACTTCAAAGAGAAACTGCTGAGCTTCAGTTCATCTGCAAATTTGACACCATCAGCTCAGGATTGAACAAAGACTGTGAATGGCTTGCCAATTACAGAACCAGTTTCTCCTCTCTTGGTTTTCACACCTCAACTGCTAGAACAGGGCCTCATCCTCCCTGATTGAACTGACCTCGTTATCTCTAGCTTGCTTGCTAGCACACATATATATATACCTGCCCCTGGATATTTCCATTACATGCATCTGAGGAAGTGGGTATTCACCCACGAAAGCTCATGCTCCAAAACCTCTGTTAGTCTATAAGGTGCCACAGGATTCTTTGCTGCTTTTAAAATATGTAACATCAGTGGAACATTCCTTCTTCCGTTCTATCCATCCCAGCCTTCCAGAGATGGCAGCAGAGATGCCAGGATGGAAAGTGGCTTCAAGGACAAATGATCCCCAGCCCATGCTTAGTTCGCATGTACACTAAAATGGAAATGGTTAGTCCAAAATATTTTTAAATATGGTTTAGTTTTGTTCTAATCTAGCCCAGGAAACTGTATCAGCACATTTCTAGGAAGAGTCATATTTATAAACAGTTGTGGCTAACAAATTTTTTCTGGCATAAATAGGACTCTAGAGAAACAAACGTTCATAATATTTCAACTATCAAGCACATGTTTGTATCTACAGAAGTTCATGTAGCTGAAACTCGGGGGGGGGGGGGGTCTTCAACACCATAAAGAAACTATTAGATGTCTAGTGAAACTACTGCTAAAACTATTTGATGGCTATAATCCAACCTGTTCTACTGTATGTGAACGAAGTCGGGTTCAGTTTAAAACTAGACATAAACCCTGGTTGTCACCTAGCAAATTACCCCACCACAGTGAAATATGCAAACTTGAGGTAAACTCTTACCAAATATAGACTCAGTGACCACAGATTAGAGGTTGTAAAGAGGCAGATACGAAGCACAATAAACCCAGAGAGGAGAGACTGTGCAGCCCATGCAAGAGAGGAATTCTGAGTTAAAGAAATACTTTCTACTAGTATGAAAAAGAGAATATATTTGTTCAAAATGTCAGGAATCAGACTTCTAACCAAAAACTGACAAAGAGAAACTGTGCCTGATCTTTGAAGAAAAGAGTAAGAGATGGCAGAAATGGCATCATACTGTTTAGCAATCTGCCACCAGATTAGGAATTAGGATTGTCCTAACTCTAAAGAGTTAAAGATAACTCAGATCTACCAATGACAGAAGGCTCAAAGTAACTTTTCCCCAAATTGTGCTGAAAGGCTTTTAGAGAAATGTGCCAATAAATTTCTGAATAGTAATAATGGAACCCTTTGTAGAGAGAACTCTGAACAATGGACCTGGAACGCAGGTTAAATCAATTTTGGCAGAGACTTATAGCTGGCATTGCTTCTTTGGGGCAAGCAGTTAGTCAATATTGGAACCTTAAAGGTTGTTTGCATTGGGAGGAGAAAATGGTTACATCAGTCTGATAATTTTTTGATGAAATCTCATTTATTTACAAGAAATGTACACAAAAGCCTCTTTCCCTGAACACACTAGGAAAAACAAACAAAAAAACCCAACCCCACAAGCAGTTTCCTCACTCAATTTCCAAGTCTGCCCCTCCAGTCATTTCTGTCCCCCGTGGAGCTCTATCTCTGTCCTTTCTCAGGGCTGTGCTCACAAGCGCTTCTCTCACTGTCCACTGGCTTTCTCCTTTAACACACAGACAGCTTGCCTTTTCAAGCAGGGAACTTTGGAGCCCACAGGGCTGGCTTCTCATCAGGCCTTGCCCTGTGACTTGTCACATTAGGTGGTGGCTTGTACTGTTTCCAGCTATCTTACTACCTAAAGCTGCTTAATTAGTCGTTAAAACACCCAAGTGACAAGTTTTGCTGGCATAAATGCTCACATGCACAGCGCTGTCACTCATTGAGCTGGTTTTATTATGTCAGCGTGAGAGCTCTCCTGTCCACATAACTCGGCTACATGAGCTCTCGGACAGATGTCCCACTGTAAGCTTGTAAGTGTAGACATGGCCTTAATAAAATTCCACTTAAGTATTTCTTAATTAAATAGAATGTGTTCTAGACAAAGAGAAACCGAAGCATCGACATAAGTGTACCTCAAAAATTAATCTGTAGATCTACATATATAATCTAGTTGTGGATAACACCTTTCCTGAGGTAAATCATTGTATGAATGGGTTCGGAAATTATGGTTCTCTGCTTTATTCTGCAAAGCACTCCAGAAGGAAATAAAGTTTCATAGCACAACAAGTGATGTTGCTTATTCTATTGAAATTATGAAAATGGGGAGAACTGCCATTGTCATGTACTGGCTTAAGTGTGTGATCAGGTTGTTCTTGGCTCACAAAGGACATAAATGCCTTTCTGTGCTAATGGGGAGTCTCATTTGGCTCAACTACTAGAGATGTGGGTTTTTGAAGCTGTAGGATGTTGGGGTTTTATTTTGATACCACAAATATACAGCTGACAAACATGTCTGTCTGACTGCTCTACAGATTTTTTACATAGTCTCCAGTGAGTATTTATAATAATACCTCATATTCTGTATCACTTACCTGAGGATTTTATGTATAAATCCAATGATACACAGTCTCCTTTCTCTGGTATTCAGTAGCAATACAGTAGTGTCCCTAGCAATCACACCTTCATGTGACAACACTTGCAGAAACACATTTCAAAACAAGTCAAAACTGGCCCTGTAGCATAGTGGTAATGTTCTGCACTGCCATGTAGCAGATACTTATGTTACAGTGCTGGGTGTGGTACAGATACCTAGATCAGTAGGAGGTCTCTGTGTAACCTAGAAGTTAGTCTCTTGCACAAACAACAGTTTGTCCAGTAAAAGATATTACCTCACCTACCTTGGGTTTCTAGATCAGTAGACTACCTGGGTTGGAGTCCTATTGCTTTTCTCCTACTTCCTTACCCAGAAAGGTCTAGGGTTGCAGAGGTAGCATGCTCAATTCAAGGGGAAAGGAAAAGGCATATCATGAGACTCAATATTTCTCTTAGTCAATGAAGAGAGTGTTCATGGGCTCAAAAACATTGTTTGAATCCTTGAAAAGTTGGAAGCCTGCTCATCAGTTCTGTCCTTTACAGTATAGTAGTGATATTGACAGTATGCCATGCATCACAGGTTCAACTCCGCAACATGTTTTTTGTGATTAGGATTCCAATCCTGAAATTGGTAGGAAGACCCTCATACCTGCATGGAGCCCCATTGAAGTTAATAGGGTTCATACAGGCACAGGGGTCAATCTACTCACTTGAAGCTCATTGCAGGGTCAGGGCTTTAATTATCTCCCCCCCCCCTTTTTTTTTTCTTTAAAGGCCATTATCTTTCACCAGTGTGTGTACAGCATTCAATCACATTCAGTTTTGGCCTTGTAATTAGATTTAAACCAGGAATGAATGTTTACTTCTACATACATTCAGTATCCAGTTTTACACATCTTTTATTCATGTGATTAGTCCCATTTAAGTTAACATTGCCATCTTCATAATGTATGCTAGCTCCAAAAATATGTTATTGTCTGATGACAGAACAGTCAGCCAAGCCCAACTCTGTATTAGCCTTCTACAGAGACTCTTTTATTCCTCTGCCACACAAATGTAAGAAATATGAAAAAGTAACAAAAGTGGTAGTCCTGACTTGGACTGATACTGCAGGGTCCTTTACTTTCTAGTTGCTTAAGTTTTACAGTTCTTGTTTAACCTCATTGCAGACTAACCCTCTGTTACTTCTCAAAAAAGTTTTCTTTCCCACTCTGTCTTGGGGAGCTGGGGCCTCATTTATATCTTCCAGCTGGGAATCAGAACCAATCACTAGCTACTGCCTAGCTAAATCAGCTGCTTTCCAACACCTGCCTGCTGGAGTTCTCCTTAGGCCAGGGCTTGCTGCTCACTGGGTTTCACAGGTCCTTAAAGGGGCAGGCTGTATATCTATATAGATATATAGATATAAATGATAAAATAAATTGATATACATAAGTATATTAAAATAAATTATATATGTCAGTATATGAAAAGAAATTTAGCTAATACTTAATGTAGGATTGTGTATCCTATTCTTTATGGCACATTCAACTGGAATATTAGTTGGTGAATCAAACTATTTTTAAAAGTGTTTCATGATAGCATCTAACCAGTAGATGGAGCTCTTAGACTCTGTGGAAAATAATAGCTCTGGTAGGTGAAGTTACAGAAACTGCCAAAAAAATTCACTTAATGAACATTTTTTAAATGCTCAGAAGAAAGAAAGTACAGGAAGATTAACAAAGAAATTGCCAGAATAATTACTATGTAGTAGCTGCTCCAAAGCCATTAATATCACCATAAGTTATTTAAATGTATCCTTTCTGGAAAAGATTCATGGAGGAGCCTTGGGATTTGGAGGATCCTAGAGATTAGAAGCTGCAAGCAGTATAATACATGTCGGAGTGCTAGCTAGCCATCTGCTGCCAGTACAATACCCAAGGAGTAGATGCATCTAGAGTCCAAGATGTTCACCAGAACCCTAAGGAAATGGTGTGAACCAAGGGAAGTGGGGCAGGGTTAGAATGGCTATGAAGCAGGCAACTTAAGCATGAGTAGCATACCTGGGTGGCTACTATGGTAAGTGGTAAAGGTTTGTGGATCCAGGGCCAGTTTAGTCTGAATTTACCTTTTAGCTTTTTTTAAAGAGATGCATGAATCAAATTCTATATTTTTATTAGTGATCTAGGGAAAAAAACATAAAATCATTACTGCTAAAGTTTGCATGACACAAAGATTGGTGAGGCGAGAGATAATGTTGAAGACAGGTGACTGACACAGAGAAATCTTGATCTTTTGTTAAACTGGGAACAAACAAGATAAGTGTGTTTTAATACAAATGCAAGATCCTATGAATAGAAACAAAGAGTGGTGAGTTATGAGATCGGTGACTTAATCTTGCAAAGCAGTGACTCTGAAAAGGTCTTAGGGATCCTTGTAGATGACCATCTGAACATAAGAATGGCCCTACTGGGTCAGACCAAAGGCCAGTCTATCCCAGTATCCTGTCTTCCGACAGTGGCTAATGCCAGGTGCTTCAAAGGGAATGAACAGAACAGGTAATCATCAAGTGATCCCCCTGTCACTCATTCCCAGCTTCTGGCAAACAGAGGCTAGGGACACCATTCCTGCCCATCCTGGCTAATAGCCATTGATGGACATATCCTCCATGAATTTATTTTGTTCTTTTTTTAACCCTGTTATGGTCTTCGCCTTCACAACATCCTCTGGCAAAGATTCCACAGGTTGACTGTGCATTGTGTGAAGAAATACTTCCTTTTATTTGTTTTAAGCCTGCTGCCTATTAATTTCATTTGGTGACCCCTAGTTCTTGTGTTATGAGAAGTAGTAAACAACACATCCTTATCTACTTTCTATGACATACAGTCATGATTTTATAGACCTCAATCATATCTCCCCTTAGCCATCTCTCTTCCAAGCTGGGGGGTCCCAGTTTTATTAATCTCTCCTCATACGGAAGTCGTTCCATACCCCTAATAATTTTTTGTTTCCCTTTTCTGAACCTTTTCCAATTCCAATGTATCTTTTTTGAGATGAGGCTACCACATCTGAATTCAAGATGTAGGCATACTCTGGATTTATATAGAGGCAACATGATATTTTCTGTCCTATTATCTATCCCTTTCTTAATTATTCCCAGCATTCTGTTCACTTTTTTGACTGCCGCTGCACATTGAGTGGATGTTTTCAGAGAACTATCCATAATGACTCCAAGATCTCTTCCTTGAATGGTAACAGCTAATTTAGACACCATCATTTTATATGTATAGTTGGGATTATGCTTTCCAATGTGAATTACTTTGCATTTATCAACATTAAATTTCATCTGCTATTGTTTTGCCATGTCACCCAGTTTTGAGAGATCCTTTTGTAGCTCTTCGCAGTCTGCTTGGGACTTAACAATCTTTAGTGATTTTGTATGTAATTTTGAACATGAACTCTTGGTGTAATGTTTAGTCGAGAAAGACTAATGCGATCTTTAAATGTGTAAACAGGGGAATGTCAAACAGATTTAGGGAATTCTTTTACTTACATTTGCATGTGCATTTGTATATTGCATTGGTTAGATTGAAATACTGAAATACGAAGTCCAGTTCAGGTATCAACACTTTAAGAAAGATATAGAAAAATTTGAGAGGATTCAGAGAAGGGCTACGAGAATGATTTGAAAAGATGAGAGATTGTCTTCAATAAATGTGTTATTAAAGCAAAAAAAGTTAAGAGGGGTCTTGATCATGGTATATAAACACCTACACAGCGAGAAGATAGATATCTGCCACTAGGGGGCTTTTAATATACCAAACAGAGGCATAACAAGATCCAATAGATGGAAGCTGAAATTAGAAAAAATCAAATTGGAAGTTAGATGCAACTTTTTAACAGTGAGAGGACAACCACTGAACTACTTATCAAAGGCTATGGTAAATTCATAACGATTTGGAACCTTTTTGTGGACTTTGTATGTCTTTCTGAAAGAAGTGCTCTATCTCAACCACAAGTTACTGTGCTTGGTAGTGTTAACTTAAATAGTGGGAAAGAATAATTTCTCCACTGCAGGAATTACTAGGTTAAATGCTATGGCCTGTGTTATACAGAAGGCCAGACTGGATGATCATAGTGTTCTCTTAGATTCATAGACTTAAGGTCAGAAGGGACCATTATGGTCATCTAGTCTGATCTCCTGCACAACACAGGCCGCAGAATCTCACTCACCCACTCCTGTAACAAACCCCTAACCTATGTCTGAATTATTGAAATCCTTAAATTGTGGTTTAAAGACCTCAAAGTGCAGAGAATCCTCCAGCAAGTGACCCATGCCCCATGCTGCAGAGGAAGGCGAAAAACCTCCAGGGCCTCTACCAATCTGCCCTGGAGGAAAATTCCTTCCCGACCCCCAATATGGCAATCAGATAAACCCTGAGCATGTGGGTAAGACTCACCAGCCAACACCCAGGAAAGAATTCTCTGTAGCAACTCAGATCCCACCCCATCTAACATCCTCTCTAGGCATCTTCTGGCCTTAAAATCTAAGAATCCATAAACATTGCAGATGGTTGCCCTATTTATCCATATTAATATTCTTTGAGCACTTAACCAGCCATTCCACATCTGCTGCTGCAGGAAATGCTGACAGACCTGAGCTAGAAGAGTTAAGCAGTACAACTAGCTTTACAGCCTGGCCAGCAGAAACCTCAATCCCTTTCCTCCAAGTCCTGCTGGAGGAGAGGACATATCCCAGCTCTCCCCTCCATTGGCCTCAGGCTGAGGAATGCAAAGATTGTCTTCAGTCAGATCTAGTTCCTTAGGGCTCTTGGAGGGTAAGGAAGATGATTTCTGGTGCGTCAGTTTCCCAGGGCTCCTTGGATATCTGTTTCCTAGACAGCCCCGAGGAAGAAAGAGTTGACTTTTGCTAGGATATAAACTTCCCTAGGGATCAACCGGTGGACATGTTTCCCCGTCCTGATTCTTTAGGGAGCCAGTCTGGTATGGCTGCTCTCCCAGACTCTAGGTTCCAGCATTTCCTGAATGGGGACAGCCTCTCTTCACTGAGTTCTTCTGCAGCAGAACATAGAGCTAGCTTCTAGGTTTTGCAGTGGGGACCATTGTGTCTTATCCCCTAGCCCCACCCCACCCCTTTCCTCCAGAAGTCAATATAAGGTAAACAAAGGGACTCCAGTCCTGCAATGAGGAAATAGAAAGTCAGTTCAAATAATAATCATATTCAGGTGCAAGTGTTTCCAAATATCAGGACCAATAAATATGAATCTCTTTTGAAAAATGAGATATTTGGCCACCTCCTCCATACTTGCCACTGCAATATTTGGCATGCATGTAATAGAATCACAGAAATGGAGGGTTGGAAGGGACCTTGAGAGGTCATCTAGTCCGACCCCCTGCGCTGAGGCAGGACCAAGCAAACTAGACCAGCCTAGCAGGTGTTTGTCCAGCCTGTTCTTAAAAACCTCCAATGATGGGGATTCCACAACCTCTCCTGGAAGCCTATTCCAGTGCTTAACAAGCCTTATAGTTAGAAAGTTTTTCCTAATATCCAACCTAAATCTCTCTTGCCGCAGATTAAGCCCTATTACTTCTTATCCTAGCTTCGGTGGACACAGAGAATAATTGATTGCCATTCTCTTTATAACCGCCTTTACCATATTTGAAAACTTCTAGGCCCCCCTCAGTCTTCTTTTCTTAAAATTAAATTAACATGTCCAGTTTTTTTTAACCTTTCTTTGTAGGTCCAATTTTTAAAACCTTTTATCATTTTTGTTGCTCTCCTCTGGCCTCTCTTTCTTTGTCTGGATGCACTACTCCAGGTGAGGCCTTAATGCCTTAGCTTTTCTGATTTTGTCCCTATGTTTATATGCTACTCTTTTGTATTTATCCTTAGCAATTTGTCCATGTTTCCACTTTTTGCATTCCTTTTTGGTTTTTCAGGTCACTAAACAGCTCTCACAATTCTTCCTATTTTTCTTTTGTATCAAGATAGTTTACTGTTGTGGCTTTAATATTACCTCTTTGAGAAACTGCCACCTCTCCTGGGCTACTTTTTCCCTTACCTTTTCTTCCCATAGGATCTTACCTACCAGTTCTCTAAGTTTGTTAATATCACTGAATGTATCTCCATTTCCTGTGCTGTAAGTTTATAAGAGACTTCGGTTGTACTCTCTTATCTTATTTAGCAAACTTTCATGACAATCCCATTGGAAAAAATTACTATGAAAAAGGCTAGTGAGCTAGTGAATATAAAAGGAAAAACACAGAAGGCCAAATTTCTTCTGAATTGGCTCAATACACAGATCACATAAAATAATAGGTAGTTAGATTAGATTACAGCTATGGTATCTACAACCTGCTCCAAAATGTTACAGTAAAAATATTAGAAAAGAAATGAGATAAGGGCACGGGCCACATATATCTCTATTAATTTAAAATTGACAATTGGATTTTCTGTCCTAGAGATCCTTTGTTATTGCACACCTTCATTGAAAAAACAAACCAGTAAATGTACAGTAAGGCCCTGATCTAACTCCCATTGACATCAGCAGGAGTTGGATTGATCTTTCTTGGAGATGAACTATATTATCAGAGTCGTAGTCTTTACAGCTACAGACACACAAACTTCCAGGAGTTATGTACATGGAAGGGCTGCAGGATTTTGGGGATTTGTTTTTTTGAGGGGGAGGTTATTTTTTTTTGTTTGTTTAAAATATACAGCCAATGTGATTCAATATACAGTACATGGAGAAACATTACAACAACAAACACCTTTTATGGTGATAAAAGCAAACTGCCACTTGAAAAATCAGTGCAGAAACAATATTTATTTTCATTTACAAAATGTAAATAGTTTTCACAGCCCTTAACAATGCCATATATCAAAACAGTTATTGATATATAATACAAATATGTAATATTGGCAGGACTGGAAATGCAAAATGTTGGCCTGTGTTTAAATCAAGACTGATCAATCAGTAACTTGGTGCTTGTTGGGAAAAGGAAACAGTTGCCATATACAACATGATTCTTCTACCATCAGATTTCTTTCTGGGCTTGAGGTTTAAACCCTTTTAAAGATTCTCTTGGCTTCAACTCCTTCATATATGTAAGTCTGAAAGAGATTAATGAAAAAGAAAAGGCTTTCATCACTGACTATTTCCTTTGAGATTTATTTTACAGTTCCCATCAAGAGAGTCTTTATTATCCATCACAGGTTTACAACCTAAGGGCTCAGTCCAGCTACCACTAATAAGTAACCCGTACTCATATGAGTAGTTCAATCAAAATCAAAGAGGAAGACTATAGTTCAAGACTGTGGACCTAGACCTGCACTCCCTTACTTAGGCTTGATCTACACTAAAAAGTTAACTTACCCCAGCTATGTTGCTCAGGGGTGTGAAAGATCCACAGCCCTGAGCAACACAAGTAAACTAATTTAACTCTCAGCATAGACAGTGCTAGATCGGCAGAAGAATTCTTCCATCAACCTAGCTACTGCCTTTAAGGTGTGGTCTACACTAGGGGATCGATCTAAGTTACGCAACTTCAGCTATGTGAATAACGTAGCTGAAGTTGATGTACTTAGACCTACTTACTGCGGTGTCTTCACTGTAGTAAGTCAACAACTGATGCTCCCCTGTCAACTCTGCCTGTGCCTCTCACTCTGGTGGAGTACCAGAGTCGATGGGAGAGCGCTCGGCAGTCAATTTTTTGCATCTAGACTAGACACTATAAATTGACCCCTGCTGGATCGATCGCTGCCCATCGATCCAGTGGGTAATGTAGACAAACCCTCAGAGAGGTAGATTACCCACACTGATGGGATAAACCCTCCTCAGTGACGGCAGGTTTGTATAATATTTGGTGGTGCCTGAACTGGTCCAAGTCCTCCCCCTCCGCCAACACACCTGCCTTGTAAGCTGATATATATATTTTAAAATAATGTTTAAATGGACTAGAAAGGTTCAACAGTTTCCCTATATTGCACAATGTGGGGGGGTGAGGGCTCTGGCTGGGGGTGAGGGCTCTGGGGTTTGGGGTGTGGGTGGGGCTCAGGGCTAAGGCAGAGGGTTGGAGTGCGGGTGGGGGGATGAGGAGTCTGGGATGGGGCAGCGCCTGGAATGAGGAGCTTGGGGTGCAGGCAGGCTGTCCCAGGGCTGGGGCCAGAGAGGAGGACTTCACAGTCCCCCCAGGCCTCTCCCCCACGGCAGCACACTCACCCAGCACTGTCACTGCACATGCTCCTAGGGGCCGAGCCCCTCTCAGGTCCAGGAAGCCCCCTTGCCTTCCCTGTGAGGGGTGCTGGGGGGAAGGGGAGGGCTGCCATCGTGTGTGTGCCTCCTCCCTCTGCAGGCGGTGGCTGTGCTGCCACCTCAGCCTGCTGCCTGTGCCGCTCCCTTTTGTAGCTGGCATGTCCGGCGAGGGAGCACAGCGCAGAGCGGCAGGGCCGCTGCCCAGGGTGCAGGCAGGGACACTTCAGGGGAAGGCCCAGAGTGGCAAGCAGGGCCAGGGAAGGTACCCGCCCCAAACATTGGTGGAGCTGGCCCCCCGGGCCCTGAATTTGCTGGAGCATGGGCACCAGAGACCCATATAACTCACCGCCCCTGCCCATCCTGCTGGGGTAGGTACAGTGGCACAGCTTCAGCACTGCAGCTGTGCCACTATAGCATTTCAAGTGTGTACAAGCCCATAATCTAGGCTTGAAGATTAAGGCTGGCTCATTAAGGGAAGATAGAAGTTTTGTGGATATGACACAGGAGTGGATCTCAAGATATCAGATTTCAGTGTGAAGCTCTGCCATAGGGATCTTGTGTGATTTGGGATGTCATTTAATATAACAGTGCCTCAACTCCCTATCTCTTAAATATGGGGATAATATGCCTTTTCTATCTCACAGGAGCATGTGAAGACATATTCATTACCGGTTGTGAGGAACGCAGATTCTAATGTGAGAATGGCCTTATTAGAAACTAACAGACTCAGGACCTTTGGTAAGAATGAGCATGGACTCAGCAGTGGGCTCCTTTAGCGTTAGCTCATGTTGCACTCAGATAATTTAAATGAGTGCAAGTGGGTAGGAAAATAGAAAGATTAGAGTAAGTCAAAAAAGTTCAATATTTGAAATTCAATGGTTTTTTGAATTTCAAAATTTCAAATTTTGAATAAAAATTGGATTAAAAAAATAAGTTGATACTTCTCAGTTTCATGCAGCTCAGTTCTTTATCTTTTGATGCTGTGAATAAAGGAAAAAAATGACTTAACTCACCTGAATTAATTCATCTCCTACGATTTCTCTGAATGCCTGGAGCTCTTTCCCGTTATCTTTCCGGTTGAATTTTCCCACAAGCTTATTTCCTTCCAAGTTCCAAGTACCCTACAGTGTAAAAATAAAAAAATCAAAGGAATTAATGACAATGTTGATCTTGTATATGCATTCTTAGGATTTTGCAAAATGGCAGGTGCAGTAAAGGAGTTTTACCCCCTCCACAACAACCAAAGCACTTCTAGTTTTGATTATATATACAAAGTTTATAAACACATACATACACACATATATATGAGCATTCTTTTAGTCTGTCGCTTTGACCATGTCACCCCTCTCTTTGCATCCCTCCACTGACTCCCCCTTCTCATTTATATCAAATATTGCTGCTTATCTTCACTTTCAAGGCCCTTCATAGGCAATATCCACTCTATATATCATCTCTTATTCAGTACTGAGCAGTCTGTGCTCACCTCTGATCAGCCCGTGATGCCAGCCTCCCCTGCCCACTTGTTAAATTTCCAGACAAACACTTGCCTTCTTTCTCCCAGGCTGTCCCACATGCTTGGGACTTGCGCTACATAAACCACCACAAAGCTGCTCCATTATCCACCTTCAAATTCCTGCTCAAAATTGTTTTGCCATGATGGCATAGATAAAGCTTGACAACGGTTAGGCTGCTAGTCTGCTCAGACCACTACCTATCATGCAGATCAATATTGTCTCATTGTTTCCTTTCCCTCCCCCCCCGACCTCTCTGTATCCATCTTTTGTCTCTTGTATTATAGTTAGAACGTAAACCTCTTGGGGCAGGGGACATCTTTTTGTTCTGTGTTTGTATAGCCTCTAGCACAATGGGGCCTTGGTCCAGGACTAAGGCTTCTAGCTGCTACAGTAATACAAATAATAATAATAAATAATATAATATTTATTGGGTGAATACAATTCTCCTTCAGAGCTCAGGGACCGTACACATAATTAAATGAATACATTAACCTACCTCTTTCTCTAACATAGAAAGAATGGTGCCTCACAAATAACCAATTCCATTTCATTCTCTATCACACCCTGCTATGGACTCTGACCCTTCCTACTTCTCAGACAAATGTGTGAGAGAGACAGTGGGTGTTTCATTGCACTCAAAGAGCCAAAAGACCCTGGCTTCACCAGACCAGCTCAGGCAATGAATTGCAGAATTAGGGACCTTGTAAGAAGGCTCTGCCTACAACCCTATCGTGTTTAAAGCTAGGGGATGAAATCCTGGCTCAATTAGAGTCAATGACAAAACTCTCCTTGACTTCAGTGGTACCAGCATTTCACCTAGAGCCTTTTTAGTCAAGCCCTCTAACTGATTTCAGCTGCCATCGTGGTTCACGTGGCAGGAGATTGTCTCGCAGGTAGCCAGTCCTATGCCACATTGAATTTCCTACCGTAATGTCAACACTTGGACATTGCTCAAGCAAACATGAAACCAATGCAGCTGCTAAAGAGCACGTGTAATACACTCCTGTTAGCTCACACCACATTGCTATCCTTGTTCATTGTGAGGGATTTGATTTTTACATAGAGCAAATGAATAAATGTTTCATTGCTCTGGCCTTATGCCTGAAGAGACAGATTCTGCTCTCTGCTACATGGGTTCATGTTCCCTAGACAGAGTCAAATTTAAAATAAAATCAGAAAGATGAATAAAACATCCCAGTGATAACTTTATTAAATACAGGCTTCTCATATAAAAGTGGATTTCTTACACTGAGCTCAGTTCCATCAGCCAGGCTGTATTCAAAATTGACTCCCAGCATGAATATTATTTCAATGCTGCGGAAAGTACTTGATTCCTTGACAGTGAATTTGTTTCCTTCCTGCTGAATAGTGATTTTCAGGTTGTCATGGGCTCCTAGCTTTCTCTTCATTACATTAACACCTAGAAAAACAATTGGACATCAAGCAACTTATATTGCAACATCAGATTTGTATATTTTCCAATGACCTTTTTTGGGCAAGTGAATTTAATAAATTATGGGCCTTACTGGAGCTCTCTGGTCCAGGTTCTTCACCATCATCTTTCACTTTATGTAGCCATTTTCACCTGTGCAAAGTTGGTGCAAGACACTGCCAAAGAGAATGATTCCATTTCCAACCCACTTTGCACAGGTTTAAATGACTACACAGGGTGCAAGGCAGTGAGAATCAGCTCCTTTGTTGGACTGATCTTGTGTGCAGAACTTAATCTCTGTTTTTCTTTTTCTGTTTTAGTTCCAGGTTCCTAACCTTTCAGTATGATGCCTTGTGTTTGTGGGTGCACTTTGACTGAACCCAACTCATTTCAATGTGATTTTTCCCATTGATGATTTAGTCCTGTGGCCAAAAGAGCAGGAAATTCTCACTCTCTCTCTCCCCCGCCCCGAGCAATTAAACTAATCAGAAATTAATTAAATATCACAAGACATAAATGATTGCTTAGCTGTATATTGTCTTCCCTATTTCTAAAACTGCACATGAAAATTTCCCCTCACCCTTCTAGACATTGAAGCCCATCAGGCATAATAGGGGACATTCTCAAAAGCAGCTTCTAAGATGGAGTGCCCAGTTTTATGCACCTAATTAAAACTCTACCAGTCGGCATGTTGCCTGAAGAACTTTACATTTCAATGAATATTTCTGCAGTAATCTACCTTGCTCTCTTTCTGAACTTTATGGAAAAGTGCTATAGAATTTAATGGGCATGGAACCAAATGCAGGCTATAGAAAATAAATAGGTTCTCTAGAAATTAGTCTAAAACCTGAATATTAAGAGAGAATGATCTAACAGGAGGAGGACCAAGGGCAGCACTAGCATTCAGTGATTGCGCTTAGATAAAAATGAGGCACTGGAAAAGTAAAGCTTACCCATCTGTTCCATGAACTTTTCATAGTTTTCACTTCTGGCTACCTTCCAGTTGCCATCAAGTGCCATTTTTCTGACTGAAGCAGGAGTTTCCTTGAGGCAGCTTCTAGTCAACTTGAGATGCAGCTCAGCTTTAAAAAGGGAATTTATGATCTGTCTTATCTTCACAGGATGATGTGGCCGGCTAAAGCTCAGCTCATCATATGATCTCTTCAGGGTCAAGTTACTGAATATTCAAGTGACCTGTCTTTTTTCCCCACCTTGTCAAACTGTGAAATGCTTGAATACTCTGTCTTAAAAGCTATAATAGTTACTGTGTTCAGGTTACATGTGACATTACAATGGTGGTGAAAAGTGGCAATTCACTGAAGTTACTCTACTGCTCACGTAAACAGTGCTAGCTGACTGAGTGTTAGCTCCAGGACTTGCTAGATTGGACTTTGGCTGATACACTGTATAATTGAGTGATTGCTCCCTACACATAGAATTATAACAATGCCAGATGTCATTGCAATAGTTCAAGCTTCTCTACCTTCGCAGATTGCAAGACAGAAGGTAAGTTTTAATTAAAAGTGTAACTTCATAATCAATTAAGATAATTCTTTGGACTGTTATATCGGATAATGTAGAATGACTTTTCACTCCAGCCAGTTTCAATGGTATTTATTAGCTAACATACAAGAAAAGCGAAATAAAGTAGCACAACTAACATGTCCTTTCTTCTACCCTAAAAAATAAAATGTGAAACTCTCTGAGTAAAAGAAATACAAAGTATGGAGCAAAATTGCACAATCCTCTATATAAGGGCTGGGGGGGGGCACCTTAACAACAACTTCTAAGTCTCTATAGTAATGTCTAAATGCAGGTTAACGTTATGTAGCGCTTATGGAAAAATTCCAAAACAAATTTGCAAAAGGCAAACTTTGCACACACAAAAAAAGCAGGCAATTTTATTTGGTAGAAAAATAAAAGATCGTTTTGATGGTTCAAATATCAGACATTAAACATCATTTCCAGCACTGAGCACTGCATCCCTTTTGCATTAAGGGCAAAATTAAGACTACGTCTCGCCCTGAGTAAGGTGCAGTGTGCAGCCGTGGAAAGGAAATGTGACTTGGCGAGTGACAATTCCTTCTCTGCCTGTCCTGTTTGCTTGGGGGTGGGTGGGGGTGAGGAGGGAAGTAATCTACTGGATTTTAGCAGATGGGGATCACTTTCTCTCATGTTGGCTCTGTTGTGCTGCCTGGAGCACTGGGGTTAGAAACTTACTATGTGCTGTGTCTACAAGACATAATCAAGCCCTCAGTGATCAATTACTCTTCTTTTGCAAGCAGATATACTAATCATCTTTTTTATTATACTGGGATTTTCCTTTGACCTCCAAAATTATCAATCTCCATATATACTAGATGCAATAGGTTAAGTTTATAGATGCTTCGTGTCCGATTATAGTTCACAGCAGTTTATTGACAGTTCATAAATTATTAACTTTATTTTCTTCATGGTTTTTATAGGTGAGCGTATTGCCACTGGCCCCATGCAACTTCTGAATAATGTATTTTTTCAATTCAATCCAATAAAATAGAAAGCCTGTGCAATGCTTCTTCTGCAACCTTAAATTCAAGTCCAGCATAATACCTAGCACTCATAACACCTTACAGCTGTAGAATATTAGCTGCCTATGCTCCTCTATTGTCAGCAACAAGGAAAATTGAAAATGTTCTATGGAAACAGTGGAAAGAGACCTTTAGTTTACATTATTTGGAAGCATATGAAGTCCAGCAAATAGGCATACTATTAGCATTTCTTCAGAACATTCTGGGAGAGGCAATTTACCTCTTGGTTTTACCCTGCTTTGTTTGTGAAAAGCTGCTCGCTGATTTCACAGTGTCCCAGTCTCTCAGGGAAGTGAACTGTGAAGCTAAAACAAAACAAAACAAAATGTTTATTTTGCCTTTTAGTGCTCCTTTGTGCTGGATAAAGGTGGCCGCCTATGCTTTTAAAAGGTTTTAATACTTATTTTTTTCACATCAGAGGTATCTATCAGGTTCTTCTTTTCCTTTTCTTTCTATAAGGACTTGCTGGTATCTTTGGAGGACCTAAATATTGATATCACACGAGGTAACTTGAGCTACATCTAACGGGATTTCACTTTGGCAAAAGCCTGCTCAACTCACATCACTGAGCACTTGACTGAATTGCTCGAGGGCTACCCTACCGAATTTGCCTCTGTCCCCTTTCAAAACTTCTCCTCTTTCCCAAGTAGCCACTGGAAAAAATCTATTTCAGGAAATACTGAGCTGAGCGTGATAAAGATCATGCCATTGTTCAGTTTTTGCTTAAATACATTATTACTGCCTCATTATTATTAATCACCGCTCACTCTGTAAAGTACCACCTTAAACTATTCCTACTGACAAAAAGACTCTGAATAGTGGTGGGCCAGGAAGAGTTTCTCCATCCAGTTTATTCCCACAATTCCTCCAAACATTTAAAGAAAATTACTTCTGTGTTTAGAGGGCTTGCAGGTGCTAATTAAAAGGAGTCCTGGATTAACCAAACCTTCTGTGATACCCAGATAATCTCTTCCACCCAACAGCTCCCACTCTTGGGTAAATCTTCCTCCACACGCTCATCCCACAGCTTGGCTGTTGTCTTTCTTTCATTCATGGGTCTTTGGTCTTTCTCCCAGGTCAGGCTGACTAGCCAGCTCAAGTCCACCTTGCCATGGGGGCAGTTATCTGTATTCTGTATTCTCCATTACAACTCGTTGCTTTGGCTCTACCTCATTTCTCTATGCTGACCTCTCTTCCTGGGGATCTGAATCCCAAGGATGCTGCTTTAACTGCCTCTGAAGATCTGGCAGATAAATGAGAAGATCTTTCATAGGACCTGTATTTGTGATGTTCAGTGACAAGTGGGAGGGACACAAAGGGGCGGAGCACCAGCTAAAGGGGAGGCACGTGCCCCCCTCACGTGACTCCAACCCACCCTGAGCCTGGGGCCCCCACGGTCTCTCCATCCCATCCTCTCCCCATTCCACGTTACCTGGCAGGGCTCTGTCCTGCTGCGCTGCAGCAGGCAGTGTCCCCTCCCAGGCAGCGTGGCTGGAGGCTGCCTGGGAGAGTGCAGCCACTGCACTGCACTGGGCAGCGTGGCCAAAAGAGGAGAGGCTCTGGCCCTGCCTCTTCCCTTCTGGCTCCAGCGGTTGCTGGTTCCTTGCCCCCCAGCATTTGGGGAGGAGTATGGGACCCTTCTGCCCCCCTCCAACATCTCCCCATAGACATTCACTGTTGCTCTGAGGACTAGTGATCTTTTAATGATAGAACATTCTGTACTTTTCCACCCTCACAATTTACCTGTGCAGTTCAAGAATATTCATACAGTAAAATCTGATCTTGATTTTCTCACAGGTAAAAATTATACCAGCTTTATTCATCTTAAAATCTTTTCTACTATGGCTCTTGTAATAAAAGCTGTTTTTCATTTGTTTGTTTTCTCCCAAAAGAGTCCTTGACCTGGCCTTTCTGATTATGCCTGTAGTCATTTTTTCCCCATGGCTGAGGTGTTGTGCATGCTTTTGTTTCGCATGCCTTTTTTCTCATCTAAGAGGTTGCCTGTGCAATTTTTGACACGACAGTTTTTGCATGTGAAAACCATGTCTTCAGTTTTTGAGGATACTATTGAAAAATCTGTCCCTTAGTATTGCTCATTACATGACATTGTGTAGCATGGAGTCCTACCTGATTGAATTCGAGGCTTCCGGATGAGGCCTCCTCGCCAATCTGTATTGGTTTTAAAGTGCAGAAAATAGACTACACAACATTTTAACGTTTGAAGTTTGATCTGTATTGCCAGGAACTGACCTCTAATTGAGGTGAGTGGAAATAAATTATTAACTAGCACAACCATCTAATCATGCCATCACTGATAATCCAGAACATATCGCATAAAGCTGTACTATAGAAATTGAATGACATTCCAAAGATCGGGAGGCGTGCATGTGTTTACAAGAGCTGACAGTCTGCTATAACCCACTGATGGGCATCTCTCTCCTTCTTGCCTTGTCAGTCCTATAATTTGCCGCCATTGCAGAACCCAAGGTACACAGAGAAAGTTAAGAGTGTCAGACCAAGGTCTGCAATGCCACTTTTCTAGCAAGTAGGTCTAAAAACCTGTGACTATTAGAGCTTCTTGGATAAACTGATGGCTGTGGACTTGCTTGGGGGTTAAACATAAGGTTCCTTCTGCTATTAAACTGGCTGGTTCTTCTGGATGTTATTCTCTTTTAGGTAGATGTTCAAGGGGAGTTGGACACTTAAGTCATTTAAAATTCCACTTTTAATTTCTGTCCAGGAATGTATACTGCATCTCTGTTTCTAAGGGAGATTTGGCTATTCTTACCCAGATAGTCAAATTAGAGGACAAATTAGAGGATTGGGCCAAAATAAATCTGATGAGGTTCAACAAGGACAAGTGCAGAGTCCTGCACTTAGGACAGAAAAATCCCATGCACTGCTACAGACTAGGGACCGAATGGCTAGGCAGCAGTTCTGCAGAAAAGGACCTAGGGATTACAGTGGACGAGAAGCTGGATATGAGTCAACAGTGTGCCCTTGTTGCCAAGAAGGCTAATGGCATTTTGGGCTGTATAAGTAGGGGCATTGCCAGCCGATCGAGGATGTGATCATTCCCCTCTATTTGACATTGGTGAGACATCATCTGGAGTACTGTGTCCAGTTTTGGACCCCACACTACAAGAAGGATGTGGAAAAATTGGAAAGAGTCCAGCGGAGGGCAACAAAATTATTAGCGGGCTGGAGCATATGACTTATTAGGAGAGGCTGAGGGAACTGAGTGGGATTGTTTAGTCTGCAGAGGAGAAGAATCGGAGGGATTTCATAGCTGCTTTCAGCTATCTGAAAGGGAATTCCAAAAAGTATGGATCTAGACTGTTCTTAGTGGTACTTGATGACAGAACAAGGAGTAATGGTCTCAAGTTGCAGTGGGAGAGGTTTAGGTTGGATAGTAGGAAAAACTTTTTCACTAGGAGGGTGGTGAAGCACTGGAATGGGTTACCTGGGGAGGTGGGGTGTAATCTCCTTTCTTAGAGGTTTTTAAGGTCAGGCTTGACTGCCCTGGCTGGGATGATTTAGTTGGGGATTGGTCCTGCTTTGAGCAAGGGGTTGGACTAGATGACCTCCTGAGGTCCCTTCCAACCCTGATATTCTATGAATCTATGATAGTCCATTACCCTGATATCAATGTTTTGTGTGGAAGGCTCTAGATTATGTCTTGTCCACCCACCATCTTATTTCATGAATCAAAATTAAAATTCCTAAGATGTGTGCTGTAAGAAGACATGCAAATTTAAGAGGTGGACACAGAAATTGGGTCACTATGAACACAGTGAGGATAAGTTCTGAGCTTAAAACCCTTTGACCCACCAGAGCATCCAGAAATTGTCACTACCTTAGTCAGCACTTTGGAAGGAGAAGACTGACTGGTCAAAACTTAGCATTTCCCTTCTGTGGGGATTCTGAAATTTAAATAAATAAAAAAATAAAAATGGTCCATTTTGGAACTAAAAGTAGAAATTTCCTACAAAGGGAAATTCCCCAAAAAAATTAATTTTGAAAAAAAAAATAAAAATGTTTCATTTCCAAGAGTTTAAATGAAATTCTGAAAAAAATTCAAAATGTCAAAAGCTTAGAAGCCCTGGGGCCCCTGGCTGAGCCAGGAGCAAAGACTCCCAAATTCAGCAGACTTACATTCTCCCAGTGAAGTAAATTAAGCTTGTCCTGTTGGGACATTGTATCTCTTTGCTCATTCCCAGCAGATATTCTACACTTTCCTGTACCTATATATAAGTCACATCTTGTATTTCTTTTTAGATGCCCATAAAATTTAACCTAGCCAAATATTCCATCTGTAGGGCATTGTACTTGGAAGTTTGTTGGAGTTCAGTTTAAAAAAAATATATTCAAGGTTGCACATTACTAGTTATAGATAAAAGGAGGACTATCCATCCAGTACCCAGAATAATCTCTTGAAATTGCTCCTAAGGACTAAGATTTCATGGGAGCACTTAACTGATAGCAAGATAGTGGTTAGATTAGTCATGTGTAACGTCAGTTTTTAAAGAAAATGTCTTGTCTTCTTTCATACCTGTTAGGAATACACTCAACTAATCTGTTCATTGAAAAAAAGCCAAAACAGACTAAACAGAACACCCTGCCAGCCTTCCTTCTCCCCCCCAACCCCAGCAGTACACTTTCATAAGGACCATTGCAAGAAGTAGGAAAATTCTCTGTTGATAAGAGGGATATGTCTGATGAGTGTACAGGTCTTTTGCATTGATAATGTAGGATATATTTCCCCTTGTTATTGAGAAAAATTTCCATAGTTTTCAGGCTGTGACTCTATACAACGATTCTGTAAATTATCTTCTACATGGCTTTTATTCCTGCACATGGCTTATAAAAGTACTCGTCAGAGGGAAAAAGGATTGTTTTCCCTCTACTTATAGTATCAAAATAGCAAATGTGAAAGCTTTTACTTTTCAACTTCCATTGGCAGCATCAATGCTAATAAGTTATATCTGGTTTACTAAAAACAATATTTTTTGCTTCCATAGGGTTCTTTTTGCCCAGAACCACTTCAAAAGTACTTGTTTCAAATTTGTTTGTTAAGAAGCAGAACCCAGGTGTCATAAACAGATAGCTAAGGGTTAACGTCTCTTTCACCTGGAAATAAGTATCTGAAGCACCTGACCAGAGGATCAATCAGGAAACAGGATTTTTTCAACTCTGGGTGGAGGGAAGTTTGTGTGTGAGTCCTTTGTTCTTGGTCTTCTAACTGACTCTCTCTCGGCTATGAGGGGATTTCTATTTCCTGCTTTCTAATCTTCTGTTTCCAAGTTGTGAGTACAGAGATCATAAAAACAAGAGGGGTTATTGTTTTTTTCTTTTGTATTTACATGTCTATAGTTGCTGGAGTGCTTTGAATTGTATTCTTTTTGAATAAGGCTGTTTATTCATATTTCTTTTAAGCAATTGACCCTGTATTTGTCACCTTAATACAGAGAGACCATTTTTATGTATTTTTTCTTTCTTTTTATATAAAGCTTTCTTTTAAGACCTGTTGGAGTTTTTCTTTAGTGGGGAACTCCAGGGAATTGAGTCTGTGCTCACCAGGGAATTGGTGGGAGGAAGAAGTCAGGGGGAAATCTGTGTGCGTTAGATTTACTAGCCTGACTTTGCATTCCCTCTGGGTGAAGAGGGAAGTAATTCTGTTTTCCAGGACTGGGAACGGGGAGGGTGGAGTCCCTCTGTTTAGATTCACGGAGCTTGCTTCTGTGTCTCTCTACAGGAACACCTGGAGGGGGGAAGGGAAAAGGTTTATTTCCCTTTGTTGTAAGACTCAAGGGATTTGGGTCTTGGGATCCCCAGGGAAGGTTTTTGGGGGGACCAGAGTGCCCCAAAACACTCTAATTTTTTGGGTGGTGGCAGCTTTACCAGGTCCAAGCTGGTAACTAAGCTTGGAGGTTTTCATGCTAACCCCCATATTTTGGACGCTAAGGTCCAAATCTGGGACTAGGTTTATGATATGGTGGCAGTGGTGGGATAGATAGATAGAATCCAGAAGCCAGTAGGAATATTATATTTTTCTTTTCTCTGCTAGGGGCTTTTTAGCTGAGAGGGTTTGGTTTTAAAAGGAACCAGAGATACATTTTTTTTTCTCTGCTCTCTCTGGCAGTTGTGGCTTGCATATTAAGCAAGAAACCATTAAGAGACTATTAAAGGTCTTTTGTCACACAATAGCACTCCCATTAGGAGGCAGATACCAGCACTATACACATGCAAATAAAGTGGTTTTTCTGGTTTACTTTACATTGAAAAAATTAGCTAGAGGAAGAAAGGGAAAAAGACACTGTTGTTAGGCAGACCCCAGGAGGCAACAGAGAACCTGCAGTTCAGACAACAAACACCGGAGGGCACCCCAACACAAGAAAACAGGATGTCACGAAAACCAGAAGCAGTACAGCTGGAAGCAATGGAAAAACAGATAGAACTGCTAAAAACACAAATGGCCAGAGATGAGGCAACTCACAAACAAGAGATGGAAAGGCTACAAAAACAAGAAGAAGCCAACAATGCAGCCCACCAACGAGAGTTGGAAAAACAGAGGGAGACCCACCGACAGGCCATGGAATTAGAAAAGGCTAAGCAACCTGCTGCAGCCAATCCTAACAACCCTTCGCCAATTATTGTTCCACAGCACAGGAAATTTCCCACCTACAAGGCAGGTGATGACACCGAGGCCTTCTTGGAAAATTTTGAAAGAGCCTGTCTTCGGTACAGCATCCCTGAAGACCAGTACATGGTAGAATTGAGGCCACAGCTCAGTGGACCGTTAGCAGAGGTGGCAGCTGAAATGCCTAAGGAGAACATGAATGACTATAAACTTTTTCAAACCAAGGCCAGATACAGAATGGGGATAACCCCGGATCATGCCCGTCGGCGTTTCAGAACCCAAAAGTGGAAACCAGATGTGTCATTTCCCAAACACGCCTACTACGTTGGGAAAAATTATGAGGCCTGGATATCAGGACACAATGTTAAAACCTTGGAAGAACTGCACCTCCTCATACAAATGGAGCAGTTCTTGGATGGTGTTCCTAAGGACATAACACGGTACATACAAGATGGAAAACCCAAAAATCTCACCGAGGCAGGGGAGATTGGAGCCAGATGGATGGAAGTGGCAGAAAGCAAGAAAGCTACGGTCAAGGGGAACGAATACCCCAGGGGGCACACCGACCATAAACCCTACAACCGAGGGCAGCCAAAAACCCCACCTACAACCCAAGTAAAGCCCCAGACACACTATTCTTCTACCTCACCAGTCTCCAGTAACTCACCTCGACCCAGTGACCCATCAGATGGAAGATGCTTTAAGTGTAATGAACTGGGACATATCAAGGCCTACTGTCCAAAAAACACCATCTGAGTGCAGTTCATTACACCACCATCACCCAAAAGATCCCCAGGCCCAGATGCCTCTCAAATACCCTTGGAGCGAAGGGAAAATTTGAGAGTGGGCGGAAAGAAGGTTACTGCATGGAGAGACACGGGGTACAAGTGTCAGCTATCCACCAATCCTTCGTCGACCCCAAATTCATCAACCCAAAGGCCCAAGTGACAATTTACCCCTTCATGTCACAAGCTGTAGACTTACCTACAGCTGAATTGCCTGTCCAGTACAAAGGCTGGTCAGGAGTGTGGACTTTTGCAGTCTATGACAATTATCCTATCCCCATGCTACTGGGGGAAGACTTGGCCAACCAGGTGAAGCGGGCCAAGCGAGTGGGAATGGTTACACGTAGCCAAACCAGGCAAGCTTCCAGACCCATTCCTGTTCCTGAGCCGTCCACAGATGCCCCATCTGTGTTACCAGAGACCCAGACAGAGGTAGTGGACCCGGATTCCATGCCAACCACTGAAGCAGCCACAGCACCACTGAAGCAGTCCCAGGCCCGGAACTGGAACAGCAACCAGCACCAGCAAGTGCAACCACATCTTCAAACTCAACGCCAGAGGGCGCCAGCGAGCCAGAACTGGCAGAAGCAACAGACAGCCATACCCAAAAGGCTCAGCCAGAACCTGAAATACCCTCAGGTGCACCAGCGGAGAGCGGTTCACCAGCAGCGGAAACAACCCCATCACCTACATCGCTTCCAGAGGGACCAAGCCCAAGTCCACAGTCTGAGGAAGAACTGGTGACCCCAGCCTCAAGGGAACAGTTCCAGACTGAGCAGGAAGCAGATGACAGCCTTCAGAACGCGTGGGCGGCGGCACGGAGCACCCCACCGCCTCTCAGCTCTTCTAATCAATCCCGGTTTGTTATAGACCAAGGACTTTTATACAAGGAAATTCTTTCTGGTGGACACCGGGAAGAATGGCAGCCACAAAAACAGTTGGTTGTTCCAACTAAGTACCGGGGGAAGCTCTTAAGCTTAGCCCATGATCATCCCAGTGGCCATGCTGGGGTGAACAGAACCAAGGACCGGTTAGGGAAGTCCTTCCACTGGGAGAGGATGGGCAAGGACGTTGCCAAGTATGTCCGGTCCTGTGAGGTATGCCAAAGAGTGGGAAAGCCTCAAGACCAGGTCAAGGCCCCTCTCCAACCACTCCCCATAATTGAGGTCCCATTTCAGCGAGTAGCTGTGGATATTCTGGGTCCTTTCCCAAAAAAGACGCCCAGAGGAAAGCAGTACGTACTGACTTTCGTGGACTTTGCTACCCGATGGCCTGAAGCTGTAGCTCTAGGCAACACCAGGGCTAACACTGTGTGCCTGGCCCTAACAGACATTTTTGCCAGGGTAGGTTGGCCCTCCGACATCCTTACAGATTCAGGATCTAATTTCCTGGCAGGGACCATGAAAAAACTGTGGGAAACTCATGGGGTGAACCACTTGGTTGCCACCCCGTACCACCATCAAACCAATGGCCTGGTGGAAAGGTTTAATGGAACTTTGGGGGCTATGATACGTAAATTCATCAACAAATACTCCAATAATTGGGACCTAGTGTTGCAGCAGTTGCTGTTTGCCTACAGGGCTGTACCACATCCCAGTTTAGGGTTTTCACCGTTTGAACTTGTGTATGGTCACGAGGTTAAGGGGCCATTACAGTTGGTGAAGCAGCAATGGGAGGGGTTTACGCCTTCTCCAGGAATTAACATTCTGTACTTTGTAAGCAACCTACAAAGCACCCTCCGACACGCTTTAGCCCTTGCCAGAGAAAACCTAAAGGATGCTCAGGAAGAGCAAAAGGCCTGGTATGACAGACATGCCAGAGAACGTTCCTTCAAGGTAGGAGACAAGGTTATGGTCTTGAAGGCGCAACAGCCCCATAAGATGGAAGCATCATGGGAAGGGCCATTCACGGTCCAAGAGCGCCTGGGAACTGTGAACTACCTCATAGCATTTCCCAATTCCTCACTAAAGCCCAGAGTGTACCATGTTAATTCTCTCAAGCCTTTCTATTCCAGAGACTTACAGGTTTGTCAGTTTACAGTCCAGGGAGATGATGCTGAGTGGCCTGACGGTGTCTACTATGAAGGGAAAAAAGACGGTGGCGTGGAAGAGGTGAACCTCTCAACCATCCTGGAACGTCTGCAGCGGCGACAAATCAAGGAGCTGTGCACTAACTTTGCCCCATTGTTCTCAGCCACCCCAGGATGGACTGAACGGGCATACCACTCCATTGACACAGGTAATGCTCACCCAATCAGAACCCCACCCTACCGGGTGTCTCCTCATGCCCAAGCTGGGACTAGTCTTATGATAAGTGGGGATAATGAGAACATCTTTCTAGCAATCATCTACTCAATCCAATGTGATTTATTCCCTCCAGTACTGTAGGTGAGCTAGAAAGAAATGACTAAGAGAAGCTAATCAGAGCAGCTGATAGTGGTATCACAGGGCTTGACTCTCCTCTTTTCTGCTGGTTCTTCAGCACCTGCCTCTGCTGGGCTTGGATCCTTCCCTGCTGTTTGTCAGTTCCCTTTTGTAGGGGTAGCAACTCTGGGGTTCAGCCTCGGAAGGTATAAGTACAGGGGTGAAAGTAAGATAAAAGACTTACTGGTATGGAGTTTCGGCTTGTGGGCCCTCAGGCAGAAGGGGCAAGACTGGAGGGGGTCAACCTCCCCCAGCCAGCCCTTCCATGCTGCCCAGCCTGTGCCACCCGGGGCTCCAGCAGTGATTTAAAGGGCCCAGTGCTCCTGCAGTGGCAGCGGCTGGGAGCCCTGGGCCCTTTTAAATTGCCAGGTGCTGGGGCAACTGCCCCTTCCCCCCCCCATTGGCAGCCTTGGGGGGGTGGGAATGGGCAGCAACATTAACATGGGCTGTGTATGGGCTGGTACCAGTGATCACTTCTTACCAATATGCCATACCGGCCCGTACCAGCCCACTTTCACCTCTGTATAAGTGCCCTTTGCAAAAAAGGCCTCCACATATTGCGGCTCCATTATTTCATTCCTTTTTTTTATGTTATGGCCTTCCACTTTTCCCATGTATCAGGGATGACTGCTTTAGAGACATCACAGTCTCTTGCATTCCCCATTGATCAGTTGTAATCACCTGCAGTCTTTCACTCTCCTCTTGTATTGAGGGTAATTGCATGCCCACATTCTCCACCATGTTGTGACAGGGTGCGCTGTTCACTGCTGGGATGATGCCTCCTCCTGGCCATTCTGGAGATTAGCTTCATGAAGTCAACACCCTCCCCACAGTTGCATGCCATCTCTCCACCTCTCTCTTTCTCTCTAGGTCTGAAGCCCCTCTCTCACACCAGGAGCTCCTGCTTCCTCTATCTGACTCAGCCCTCTGGCCAGGTCACTGTTTTCCTATTCCAGAGTATTGAGGTCCCCACTTAACAATGGGCTTGAGCAGTCTTCCTATTCACTGCCCAGCTGGTGCCACTTCCCCAGTGCCTGACAATGGAACCCAGGCCCACCCTCTAGTCCACGTTCTGGCTCAGGGACCCACTAGTCAATAGCCAAAATCTTCCCTCTTAGACCTTACTGCCTTTCCCTGAGTCCTTTCCTTAACTCCTGGCTCTCCCACCCCACTTGCCAACCTCACAGCTCCCTCCTTCCACAGAGTAACTGCAGCCTATTTCCCAACAGCCAGGAAAGGCAGAAGCTCCCTAAAAGTGTGGGTGTGTGGGCACTGGTATCCAAACTGTGCCTCTCCTAGGCTACCTCTTCTCTCTGAGCTCCCACCCCTGAGGCCCAGCCCCCATGCCAGCTCTTACCCTCAAGATCCCCTCTTCCCCATCAGGCCCCTTATGGTCAGTAAAAAGTAGGAGGGCATAGTCTTCCCACTTTTCAAAGTAATGGGGCCATGGTCCCCTGGCTCACCCTGTTCTGACACCCCTACCAGCAGCCCCCTTCTACTCCAAGCTCCTGGGCTTTATCCAGGCCACTTCTTTTCCTGCCCAGCTGAGCCTTATCTGTAATTAATCCCTGCTCTCTGGCTCTTCATCCAGGTGTTGCCTGGGCAGTCAATTGGCCCACCAAGCCACTGTAACCCTTTTGGGCCTTGTGTGGGGTGGACACCCTATCACCGTGGGTCAAGTGAATGGGATCTGCTAACTAAAAAGGCAAACCTTTGTGTGTAATTTCTATTTTAGGGAAGCTTTGGGATTCTTCTTCTTCTCCCCTTATATCCAAAGGTAAATTTGTGTGTAATTCTCTCTGGAGCTTGTCAGCATTGTTCATGAATGGGCTGTAAATGTATTATGATATGCTCCTTCTCTTCTACCTCCCCGAGGTCAGCCTCCACAGCTCAACCTGCTCAACAGTAGGAGCAGCAGCATTGACAATAGCACACACTGACACATACAAGGTATTTCACTTAGTCTTACATTGTGTATATTATAACCACTAGCTGGTAGTTGATTAGGGAAAGGAAACTCTCTCTTCCATCCCCTATGTAATAACCAGAACCATCTGGTGGCTTTAACTTACAAAAGTTTCAGTTGTTTATAACATCAGTACTGACTCAGAAGCAAAAATACTGGAGCTGTTTGGAACATGGAATTTTTATCCTGCAGGAAATGTTGAAATTAGAGTCCATTCTGAAACAGAAGTGAAGTTTGATATATTAAAAAATCTGAAACAACAAAAAATTCTGAAAAGTTTTGAATCAGAAATGTTGCAATGAAAAGCTTTGACAGCTTTGATTGAAACAGAAATGGTCATTCTGAATCTACATTTTGTCTTCCTTTTGAAATCTACGTTTTGATTTCCTTTTGAAATTAAACAAATGAAACAAAAATGAAACATGAAACAAATGAAATGAAATGAAACAGAAATGGTCATTCTGAATCTACATTTTGACTTCCTTTTGAAATGTCAGTTCAACGACAATTTTTGTTTTGACATGTCTCAGAATTCGTATTTTCCCAATGAAAAACTTTGGCTTCAGCAAAATCATGTTTTTTGGTGGGAAAACTTTCGACGTGAAAAATTGTAACCAGCTCTAAAAATGTATACATATTTGGGTCTGGTTTCCAGAAAATTCTTTTGAGTTTTTGATTTTTAATACTGTACAGAGCCTATAGCAACTCTGATGTTGGAAATAAATGAATGATGATTTTACTAGTAAGAGAGCTTTCCCCCACTTGTCCTTCTTCCTGGTTTCCCCCTATAGAATTGCTGGACTACATGCATTTATACCAGGAAGACGGTAGGTGCTAAGAAAGACAATCATGCTTACATGTCAGTCACTGAACATCCATAATACTCAGCAATGTTAGGGGCTGTAATATGTTTAGGACGAAATTTTCCTCAGCTTTGTGTGCACACATATAGGTGTACAGTTGCTTAATTTGTATGTGCAAACTGAGATGTTATAGGGTGGTATTTTCAAAAGAACTCAGTGTTGGTCTAACCTTACACCCATTGAAAAAAATGGTAAAAGTCTTACTGAAGTCAATGGGAACAGAGTTAAGGCAACACTGAGGTCTTTTGAATATGAGATCCTAATGTTAGTTGTCTTGTTAAAGGATTACTAGAGGGAGGTAATGGCTTTAATGGCTGATTCAAACTATGTCAGAAAATGGTTAATATGTAGCACTAAAACTGTTATAACGGTTATTAAAGCATGTAGAGATTTTAATAAACTGAGGTGTGTAAAGCACTGAACTCTACTGTATGGAACCAGAACTGCTGAGTCATACTACTAATATTTAAAGGTGCTTCTTTGGTAAGTGGCAGGGAAGTTCTGCATGGCCACGGTGTGTCACATAGTGATGACTGGGAAGTTCCCAAAGGTACACTGCAATTCAACACCCGTGGCTGGCCTGTGTCAGCTGACTCAGGCTCATAGGGCTCAGGCTACAGGGCTGTAGAGCCTTGTGCCCAGGGACCCTCCCTCCTCATAGGGTCCCAGCACCTGAGCATCTACACTTCAATAGCCCCGTAGCCTTAGCCCCATGAGTAAGGCTAAGTTTTTGTAATAGATATTTTTAGTAAAAGTCAGGGACAGGTCACGGGTAGTAAACCATTCATGGCAGCCCGTGACCCATCC
Organism: Gopherus flavomarginatus; assembly: GCF_025201925.1. Classification (NCBI taxonomy): domain Eukaryota; kingdom Metazoa; phylum Chordata; order Testudines; family Testudinidae; genus Gopherus; species Gopherus flavomarginatus. The sequence goes on from NC_066619.1 coordinate 181,846,710, forward strand.
CTGACTTTCACTAAAAATAGTTTTGACAAAAGGGGTAGGTGGGTTCAGCACCCACTTCTGCTGGGGCTCCCGGGTCCCCCATCAATGCAGTGTGTGGGAGCTCTGGTCCCCCTGCCCCTGGGCTGTTGTGGAGTCCCCTCACCCCGGGCAGCTGGTAGCTGCGGTGTCGCCCAGCTGCTGGCCATGGTTGCAGCTTCAGGTGGGCAGATGCGGGGAGTCCACCAGATGCTGGCCACATCTGGGCAGATGCGGGGAGTCCACCAGCTGCTGGCCACATCTGGGCAACTGTGGGGGGTCCGCCGGCCACCCGCTGCAGCTGTGGGTCCCCCCCGCCTGCCTGTCACAACTGGGCAGCTGCAGTTCCACCAGCCCCCCGCCGTGGTTGGCCAGCCGCAGGGTATCCCCACCAGGTTGGAGGCTGGGAGCTGCGAGGGCAGGGCTGGCTGGGAGCTCCAGCCCCAGAGCAGAAAATGTAACGGAGGTCAATGGAAATCACGGATTCCGTGAGTTCCGTGACATACTTATAGCCTTAGCCATGAGCCCAAGTCAGCTGACGTGAGCCAGCTGTGGATGTGTAGACATACCCTAAGTGGCTGTGCACTTGTTAGAATATAGTTACATGGTTTTTAAGCGCATATGCAAGTGGTGGTTAGCTGAAGCAAATGGGCAAGAGTCTGCACACGTTGTGTGTGTGCAGACTCAAAAAATCTGGTACTCAGTGACTCTATTTGGAAGTTACTGCTGCTTGCATGCATACTCACCCATTTTGCCTAGAGCTGCAAAACTCCTAGAGCCAGAAATGTTGCTGCTCAGAACCTAACAAGGCAAAGAATAAGAAGTGCTGAGAGAACTGAATCAGCAGCCAGGGTCAGCAGTCTGCACAAGATGTAACTTTTAAGATTATGCTGTCAGATCAAAGTGTATTTACCCCCCTTTTTTTTTAAATTCACCAGATTAAACTCTTGTAACCTCTGTTATATGACTTGTCCTTTGGGGGCTAATTTTATTCACACAGCACCTTTTACAGCAGCTATATTTGCCAAGCCTACTTTTCTAAAAAAGTCAGACAGCTTGTGTCGGGACCTGGTATGTGTAATTGGAGTGCTTTCTAGTGGGAAAAACAGCCAATTTCTTTTTTCTTTCTTTCTTTTTTTTGAAATGGAAAACTATGCCACCGGTTTTCAGTTATGACAAACCTTATGCCTAGGGAATTTCCTGATAGTAATGCAAAAATTCTCTAATGCTCCAAAGCAGGCTCTCCAATATCAAGAGGTTTATAAACAGATACAATTAATTACAATACCTAAACAATTAGAGGCAATTTCTTGGATCAGGACAATGACACTGCTTTGAAAATTTATCCATGATAAAATTAATGACCAAACAGCAAAACATAGTTGACATCTTCCTTTTTTTATTTTACAAAGCATGAAAAACAATACAAAGAGAATGAGGAAATAAGTAGTTGAATAGCAGTTTGATCATAGAAAATTACCAGGCTGTATATTCTTTCTTTTATCAACTATACAGTAACTAGGACAAACAATTCTGTTAACTAACTTAAGAGAGTTGTACTGAATAACTATGTAGTAGGGAAAATTGAAGAAGCAAGAACAAATCAACATTCGAAAGACTTTAATACTACTTAAAAGCTGAACATAATATACATAGTAACCTTGTTAGCCTAGTACAAAAATACTGTGCCCAGAAACTGTATATTTGTTAAAATGTTTGAAAAGGTAGAAGAATACAAATAGACATACTCAGTGGCAAGTGACAGTTCATTACGATTCCTTTTATTAAACTATAATAGAAATTTATTTTTAAACTATGTACAGTGCTTTTCACACTACATTCTTTAACAGACATGTGCATGTGTCTATCATGTTTATACACAGAAGGCTCAAATTCTAACTTCAGTTACACCTGTGTGGTACCATTGAAGTCAATGGGGGTTGGCTGAATGAACTATAGACTGTGCAGGTGTCACTGAAGGCAAGAATTTGGTCCAGGGTCTTTATAGGTATAGGCAAGAATAAGGATAAATTTGGCCCGCTCCGCAGCTATGGGGCCCAATCCAGCTTCCACTGAAGTTAATGGGAATCATTCCATTGACTTCAAGTGGGCATTTGATCAGAGACCCTATATCATGGAATGGACGAGCTCATGGTGCAGCAGTTAGCAGAAGCCAGTTACTGCTTAGCACACTTTATTAATATACATTTACAAATGGTGCTTAGATATGAATTTCTCCATGGAAACCAACCTCTCTCTGTGGAAAACAAGCCTTTCCACACAATTTTCATTCAGCTAGCAATGCTGAACATAGAAATAGCCTGATCTCATAATTTGCTGTATCTAGTAAAATGTCACGAATATTCAGACCTGACTCAGATGATGGCTCTCATTTCTATGAGTGTCAGAACAAAAAGGCTCAGACCCATCTTTTAAAGCAATGCAGGGGTCTGGAGAGTTCTTATGAGAGTGATTGTTCCAGATCAGGGATACTGCAGAAATAGCAGAATGCTTATGGAATGTAGACTGCATGTGATTAGTCACGGAGGGGACTATTCTACAACCCTCACAGAGGCCAAACTCCCAGTTAAAGCTAATGAAATTTCCACCGACAGGATCAGGCCTTTAAGAGATACTCCCTTACAGCTTCATAATTTATTATGAATCATTTGCATGAGTCAGCACTCTCTGCTTTGATTCTGGTTCACAATTGCTATGAGATCAAACCAACACACTGGTTCAGCACCCCATAAACCTTTAGGATCTAGATTTGACCTACCTGACTTCAGGCTTCTCTAATGGGCTGAACCAGAATACTGGGACCAAATGCCCCTGAAACCAAAGAATCTTAGATCTGGATTAGATTCCACACCTGAATGTGGCATCTCAGAGCCTCCCCCAAATGAAATACATTGGGCTGGATTTTCAAAAATTCACTTTTGCATGCACTTGGGTTGCATGTGCACAAGGCAAAAGTAGGCTTCTGAAAAATCAAACTGGTTGTTGTAAAGAGAGAGCCAGCCTTGCTACTACTGAATGTTTCACAGACAGAAAGAACTCACAATCAATAGCCTGTCAGTATCCCCACCATCTGAAAGCAGCATGTGGTGACCCACTTAACTTCAGACTGCGGGGAGACACTAGAGACTGACTGGTTGACACGATGTTATTGATTTATAATCAAGAATACATATAAGTAGCCATTAAGAATATATTGTGTGATTTTCCTTAGCTCTTTTACTGGACGCAAAATAATAGGAACCCTGTTTGTTCTACAATTAATACTGTATTACAGAGATGGTAACTTGCTGAATAGATGGTTTTTTTATTCCTGCTTAAGATCCTCCCTCTTTTTTTAAGGAGAAGAGTAGGATCACTCACTCTTTAGGTAAATGTTAAGTGATACGATATTTTTTTTAAAGGGGAAGAAAAGAAGAAACAAAGGTCTGTATTAAGGGACTAAATTTTGCTCTGGGATCTGAGAACACATTTTCCATTGATTTCAATGGGAGTGTGCATGCACATCTGAGGGCAAAATTTGGCCTCATATTAGCACTGGTCTTTCTTGGTATATTGATTCAAAGCAATATGAAGAACACAGAAGGCCCGATCCTGCTCCCAAAGATGTCAATGTCAAGATTCTTGAAAATTCCAATGGGAGTAGGATTGGGCCAACAGAGGCTTAAATTCTATCCTCATTTACATCTTGTACAATTCCCATTGACTCCATTGGGTGCACAGGGTGTAAATCAGGGCAGAATTTGGCACACAGATCACTAAGGCATTTAGACACAACTCCTGATGAAAATAATGATAGCTGTGCAGCTAAATACATTAGTTGGCTTTGAAAATTTCCATCTTCATGTACAGTGTATTTCAGGCAGAGAACCATTTTTTTACCTATATAGTCACCTGTGTTACCAAAGACAAAAAATATCTCATCTGCACACAAACCAACCATGCTAGAGCCTTGAAACAAAAACTGCAATCAGGCAGACTGAAACGCAATATAATGCCCTGATCATTCTCTGAATTTGCCTAAAATACATAAAACATAAGGCCCTAAACCAATAGTTTTAAAGAGTTTGTATGTGGTTTTTAAAAAATAAATAAATACAGATACATGTATGTTAGGACAATATTTTGATAAAAATCTTAGGTAGAATAGAAGTCTACATTTGTTTCAACATACACTTTCCTCTACAGGGAGAGATTTTGTGGGGATGTATGTATACCTTAATTATATGTAAATACTATATAACTGTGTATATTTGTCAGTGGAAGTAAAAAATGATGGCTATGTGTTATTTACATGTTTGTTATGCCAAAGATATGGCTCCAGCATTCTTTTGCATTATTTAAAAATATAAACCATGAAAAAACTATGTTATACACACACAGAGTACAGCAAATAACATACATAATAGTTGGGTTCTTAATATTAATATTGTATCATTAACAGTTTTATCACTATAGTAGATTTGTTGTGTCATCCCCAAATGAGTTTTGCTCTCGATCATACTAGCAAGAATAAACCTATAAATATTTTATCCACACATATATTATATATAAAATAAATGGCTTAGATAAGAAAATAATTTTACTTCAGTAACTGCAGTATGCAAATTCCTACAATAAAAAGGCGAATACAGGAATATGCACATCCTGAGGTAATCTTATTTATCTAAGGAGCAATGACAAGTTTTTAATAGTGATGACTGTGTTTGTGCCTATATATAAAATATTACATACATACACACACACACACACCCCTCGTATTATATATGCATCGATACACATAGAGCACTGCATATCATAATATCCGAAGAATTGTTCATTATTATATATCAGACTTATGGAAACATGAGTGACAGCTTAGAACAAATATTTTTTTAATAGGCAAATGTTTTCAAATTTGGCTGCAATAATAATGTACTGACATTCACAGGAGATCTTAAACTAGAGTTAAATCAGTTGCTACTAACTGGGTTGATTGAAATGCTGCAGAAAACAACAAGAACAACCTCCTCTACATTTCCTTATTTCTAGAGTCAAATAATATTTTGGAAGATTCTGAAATATTTACTTAACATTTCTTCTATCTATTATTTTTCATATTTGAGTGCCTCTGTCTCTTTTGATTCCTTCTAAGACCAGAAGCAGGAGGGATGATAAACAGAGGCTGTTTTCACAGCGTTTCCAGATTAACTGTAAACAGATGGTACTGAAAATCTCATGAGGAAAAAAGATTTCTTGCAGTTTCCAACTAAAATTGTGTGGGCTTAAATGGTTCAGGCAAACTGAATGCACACTCTGAAATATATGAGGTTTGCCCATCACTACTGCTGGTACAAAATACTGTTACAGAAATGAAAATCATCTTTGTGGGTTTCTAAACAGCAAATGTTGTATCTGTATTACTGAGAAGTCTTATGAGCCCCTGTCTCATTTTTAATCTACTGATCATGGCTACACATGGCAATTGTGCTCCCTTTATTTTAATGTTTTGGGGTTTGTCTTGTCCATACGCTTTCTTGAATTCATGCCAAGTGGCCTATTGAAAAGAATTTTTATTAGGCATTTCCTCTGTTAAAAAAATGATTTCTCTATGTCTGCTGCAAATCCACTGTCTCTGAATGCTTTTTATGCCTCAAATAAAAAATTTAAGTCCCTGCAGTATTCTCACTTGCTTTTGCTTTCAGTCTTCCTTTCACTTATTGCTTTAAGACTTCATCTGGTTAAAAACTGTACCTAGTAAAATAAGTGCTAAAAATCACTTTTTAAAATAAAAACGTTCTAGTTTCCAAGGTTAACATCTGCAATCTCAAGCAAGCCTTCAAAGTGGTCATGGTCATTTTTTTAGTGCTACTAGTCTAATGAATGAGACTCACTAACAATTTCCTGAAACATCCTCTTTTCCAGATCATGTTCTTGATGAGTCAGTTTTTTCATCACACGCTTTCATAATCACATTCTCCTGTGCTTTTCCTTCTCTTTAATGTCATCATAACCAACAGACTGACACAACTCATCTGCAGTATGAGCATATTATCAGCAGCTCAGTAGTGATCCTGGTTAGCTCAGTTACTTCTCTTCACATCCATTCTGGTTCTCCCAGCCCTGTGTCTTACAAGTTCTTTCAGACAGCCTGTTAGCTACCTTGTGAGTTGTGCTATCGTATCATCTCACTGAGTAGCTTTCGCATCTCTGTGTAATTTCTTGCCACTTCCACTGCAAATCTCACTTAGGTCCCTGATTCTTTAATAATTCACAGTATTTTTTTTAAAACTTCTCAGAAAGGTATGACTATTTTGTTGAGACATTCTTGTAAAATCATAAGGCATTGGTACAGTATAGCACACAAGTCCCTGTGCTTTGTCAATTGGGGCCCAATCCTGCATTCCCATATAAATGAAATTCTTACTGATTTCAACGAGAGTTTTGTGTGCATAACAATTGTTGGGTTAGGCCTTTAGAGTGAATTTTAATTCCCAAGCTCCTTTTTGCCTTCAGGCTTCTTGCAAGAGAATAAACAACATTGCTTATTACGTATGGTTACATAACAAAGAATAAAAGAGGAAGAAAAGTGCCATATATGGTAATCCTTAAGATACTGGCCACTCATGAAACACTAAACAACTATGTACATCTGTAAAGTAAAAGGCTTTCAAAGGCAGTCCAGTAACTGTACTTGTACCTCTGTGTAGAACTGAGCAGAGTAAACTAACTCTGCAGTTCTATTTTTCTAACTCACCTAAATGAAATCTAAGAAATATACAATCATTATACATCATTCACATAAAAATGGTCATGCTATGCTTTTAATGGCAGGGGAAATACACACATATATATTTTTAAATACAGTAGTGGCAAAGAATACACCGAATCCCTACAGTGTATAGCAAAATATAGTATCCCCAAATTACTGTATCTTCTGAATAAACTCAAACTTGTATTTGCTAAATCAGAATCTCAGTTCCGCTTGGGCTGATTACTTTCTCCATTAATCAGATTCTTCTCCTGCTGTTCAGCTAAGGATTGCCACTTCTGCCTATTCTTTCTACAGCCATCCAGTAAAGGGTAGCAGGCTTCTGAGACATGTGTCAGGGCCTGCAAGAAATAAAACAAATCAGGCTGGCAATGCATAACAAAAAACACAGTTTTCCTGCTCCTTACGATGTGCCCATTGGAGGCACTAGACGAGAATATGTTTGAAACATAGAGCTTGTTTTTGCTAGAAAGTGGAGCTATGTTGGAAAACTGATTTTAAGAAAGGCTCCCTCTGATCCAATTCCAATAAGAACTCAGTTATTTCACCTATGCAGACCAGGCTAATTTGGCCATCTTTATTGCTGATGCAACTATTGATTTTATCAGTTACCCAGAGGACATTTGGCCCCAATGTATTCAGCAACTGATTAAGAAAGGTCTAGAGAAGAGCTGTGTTTAATAGCCATTCTCAATTACTTTTCATCTCCTGGTGTAGACCAAGCAATAGTGAGTTACTGTATTAGGCCAACATGGACTAATAAAAGTGAAGCAGAGAACAAGTTTTGGAAAGAGAACTGGATTCCAATGTTTGGGTTAGAATAGGATGGATAAATAGTAGGGAAGGTCAAGACATTTCCACTGAAACAAAATTTTGATGAAAAATGTAAAATCCATGGACATTTTTGTGATTTTTTTTTCTTCCTCATTCGCAATAACGTGATGACCACATAGCCCTTTACTCCTATCAGCTTCTGGAATTCAGTGCGACAGAAGTAATGAGTAAGGCCCCCTGTCTGTTAGACATATTAAGTGACTGACTATTACACAAAGCACAGGGGGTGAAGTCTGAAGTTAATGAGCATGGGATGAAATCAGTCAGGATTTCACTCATGAAATTTAATTCTCATTCAAACAATAGAAGATGGTGATGTCCGATTCTCCTTTTTCTTAATGATAGTTTTACAACAGCATAACTCCACTGGGCCATATCCTGGTGTAAATCAGCATAGGTCCATTGCCACCAATAGAACTGAGGAATTGGCCTATTGTCTTCAAAGGAATTATTCTTGATTTACACCATTGAGAGGAAAATCAGGCCTATTAGGCACAAGTCACTGGAATTATACCATTTAATCTTTTTTGTATACGTTTAAATGGGTTTAAAAACACTAGAACAGTTTAATCAAATGTCAGCATTAAAGTCAGTGAAATGAGTAAAACACTTTTGCTGTTATTTATAGATTCATAGATTTTAAGGTCTGAAAAGAGCATTATGATCATCTAGTCCAGCGGTTCTCAAACTGTGGGTCGGGACCCTGTTTTAATCAGGTCACCAGTGCTGGGGTTTAGACTTCCTGGGGCTCAGGGCCAGAGCTGGAGCCCTGCCGCCTTGGGCCAAAGCCCAAAGACTTCAGTCCTGGGGAGTGGAGGGCTTGGGCTTCGGCTTCAGCCCTGAGTGGCAGGGCTCAGGTTACAGCTCCTTGCCGCCTGGGGATGAAGTCCTTGGGTTTGGACTTTGCCCCCCTCCCCTCCCACCTGGGGCAGCAGGGTTCTGGAGGGCTCAGGCTTCAGTCCCCCTTCCTGGGGTTGTGTAGTAATTTCTCCTATCAGAAGGGGGTCACGGTGCAATGAAGTTTGAGAACCTCTGATCTAGTCTGACATTCTACGTAACACAGGCCGTAGAACTTCACCTAGTGATTCCTACATCAAGCTCATTCACATGAATTTGGTCACTTTTGGTAACATGGTAAACCAGACTTTCAGTGCTGCCTGCAGCATGAGAGACAAACTCCTAGGGACAGGATGAAAACTCATGAAAGAGCCAATGAGTGGGCAGGCCAAAGTTATAATTGTGCTTATTGTTCATTTTTACAGTGTTAGAACACTGGAGAGCGAACTGGTTCCTTGTTTTTTTCCAAGTGACATTATATGAAATGATTTATTGTTTCATTACATGTTATTCATTAAAGAAAGCAGGTGATGTCCCCACCCTGCTCCAAATAGAATAAATCTACAATGGATCTGCTCCAAACTTAGCTCTTTCATAGGGCTTGCCTGTATTGTTAACTTGAATGACAACAATAAAGCATATGTCCCAGCCAAAGCTTTCTCCAGAGCTGGGCTGTTCCATGCATTTACTTGTAGAATCCTAGTGCTCTCGTTTTCTCCATAGAGATACACCAAACCCTCTTTTTACCAGGGCGGCAGCTAACAGGACCCACCTGGCAGCATGAATTAGCAGAAATAACTTTTCATCTGTACGGTCCTGCATTCCTATCTAGGATCCTAGAAGCTGCCAGCCTGCATCAGAGTTTCAGTTCCTACCATATGAGGTTTAGTGGCTCAGTTGTGCATTTCAGGCACAGTCCTCCACTGTGCACAGCATGGAGCAGCACTGCCCCAAGGTAGCATTGTGTCTCCAGCGGGTACAATGTCTCCCAGAGCTCCTGTGAAGTGTCACATCCTCATAAAGGATGGCGTGTGCACTCCCCTTATATCTTGATCAGTGCAGGGGAGGTCGCTGCATAGATCATTTGGGTGGCTACTGCCACTAGCCAGGAGCAGGCCTTGTTCTCAAGAGTGCTCAACAAATGCAATTTTGTTATGAAGCATGGGCACAAGAAGGAAGTGTCTTTCACTCCCCATTCCCTTGCACACCCACACAAGGGCAGGGCACAATCTGCCCAATATATTTTGATAACTAGTTCACGTGAAACCCAGTTTTCCTCTGGGAGTTTCAGACTGGGAGATTTCCCAAGAATTCGTGTGTTGGGGGTTGGGTTGTCTTCCCCCTTTGGAAAAGGCCAGATATTCAGCCCTGTGGACCCTGAGATCTGCATGAATCACAATGCATCTGCAGAAGTAACAGGTCTCTTGCACGGAGGATCTGTAGTGCACAGCCACTCAGTCTCCTACAGCTGCCTACCTTCCACTAAAAGGAGCTTTGTGGGGCTCTACAATAACAATTGCAACTATATTCCCCTGATGTTGGATTTCTAAAGCATGGAATGGGAAGCTGCACACATGACTGCTGATTCTGTCCTCAGTAAATTGATAATTTGTTCTGTGGATTTCAGAGGTATTAGAGAGCATCCAGCCCTGCCCGCCCCTCAACCTGCAGATGTGCATTCATGTAAAGTGGCTTTGAAGTGGACATAGAGAATGCGGGATGAATGTGTGAAATCATCTTGCTCCCGTTTCCAATGGATAGATTTTGGGGGTTAGGTTAGGTTCCCATTTGCTCCCCAAGTTTCAGATCTCAATAACTGCACCCAGAATACATGATACAACCTGAGGAGGTTTTTTCTAGTCTCAAAGATATAAAATTAACTAAGTTTTAATACACAACATAATCTGATCAAGTACCTGGCTAAGCAGCAATTTGTTGCTAGAATGCAAAACGTTTCAATGGGTTCTGTCGTGTTGCATGTATATAATCTGAAACTTGGTGAATATCCTAGTTAACGTAATAATGGTTTGCACTTGTACTGCATCTCTCACTCAATGATTTCAAAGCACTTTACAATCCTTAATTAAGCCTCGTACTATCTATTTTACAGATGCGCATAGTGAAGCACAGAGAGGTTGTTCCAAGAGCACCTGGCAACTTGGTGGCAGAGCCAGAAATAGAACTCAGGGATCCAACTTCTGCCTCTCCACCTGGTTTTTCAATGATTACAACAAACCACTTCAATCAAATAAGTAATAACGAATAATGATAAATGTTGAAAAAGTCTTTTGACCAGATTGAATATTGAATAACAAACAATAAAGCATTTTTATATCTTATTCAACTATAGAACAACAGCTAACTTGGTTCTAACTTCAGCCTCTGCATTGTTGCAGGCTACAATGCTTAGTTCTGGTTTAGTTAGTTGTACAATTTGTGAAACGAGTCCCCTCTCAAATAGAGTACCTCATAGAGCTGTAAACAAATGGCATCTATGAATCCAACTTGCATGCTGGGAATTTTATTTTTCTTCTCTCTGTTCATTAGATCCTGAAAACACAAAAAGAACTAGTCAGTTTTCACAGCAAACATGCAAGGTGAGTCAGCTCTATATTAAAATAAGTTTAAAAAAAATCCAAGAGTCAATCTGGAACTATGTAGTAAGAAACGTAGCAGCACAATATGTTGTCAAGTAGATAATTTGGCTGCATGAACAACTTCTGGAGTCTTTTTCCTGGAATGGCAGTGTGCAGGCTATCGGGGCAGGCTGAAGCCCACTTTAAGACGGTGAGATTAGTTTGCACTACTCGTTAAGAATTCCCTTCCTTAATAATTTAGCAGCACTACCAGCTACCCTGGAGGAAAAAATGGTTACCTACCTTTTCATAACTGTTGTTCTTCAAAATGTGTTGCTTATGTCCATTCCATTCTAGGCATGTGTGTGCCCATGTGCGCAGTCGTCAGAGATTTTTGCCTTAGCGATATCTGTAGGGTCAGCAGTGGTGACCCCTGGAGTGATGCGCTCATGCATCGGTATATCAGGCGCTGCTGGCCCTACATCCTCTCAGTTCCTTCTTGCTGGCAACTCCGAGAGAGGGGCAGGAGGGCGGGTAATGGAATGGACATGAGCAACACATCTCGAAGAACAACAGTTAAGAAAAGGCAGGTAACCGTTTTTTCTTCTTTGAGTGCTTATTCATGTCGATTCCATTCTAGGTGACTCACAAGCAGTGTCAATGAAAATGGGCTCAGAGTTCCCAATCTTGCAGCATGCAGCACTGCTCTGCCAAAGCCAGCATTGTCCCGGGCCTCCTGAGTAAGTGCATAAGGGGATGTAAACATATGGACAGACAACTAGGTAGCAGCTCTACAGATCTCTTGGATCGGCACCTGAGCCAGAAAGGCTACTGATGATGCTTGCGCTCTAGTTGAGTGCGCCTTGACTACTGCTGGTGGAGGCACTTTCGCCAGCTCATAGCAGTAGTGGGTGCAGGCCGTGATCCAAGACGAAATCTATTGAGCAGACACTGGGTGACCTATCATCCCGCAATGAACAGTTGCTCTGACTCGTGCAATGGCTTTGTCCTGTCAATGTAGAAGGCCAGCACGCTCCTGATATCCAGAGCATGCAACTTGCATTCCTCTTCCGATTTATGAGGCTTTGGGAGGAAGACAGTTAAGTATATATCCTGGCTGGTATGAAACTGGGAAACTACCTTGGGCAGGAACACCGAGAGTGGCCGCAGCTAGACCTTATCCTCGTAGGATACCATATAAGGTGGTTTTGAAGAAATGCCCGTCTCAGACACCCTGTGGGCAGACATTACCGCAACCAGGAACGAAACCTTCCAGGACAGAAGGAGAAGAGAGCAGAAAGCCAGATGTTCAAAGGGAGGTCCCATGAGCCTCAACAGCAAGAGATTCAAGTCCCAGAGACGGACAGGGTCTTGGACATGAGGATAGAAACGCTCCAAGCCTTTCAAAAACCGGGCCATCATGCCATGAATGAAGACCAACCTACCTTGGAACAGAGGGTGGAAAGCCAAAATAGTAGCTAGGTGGATCCTGATCAATGACAAGGACAAACCCTGGAGCTTGAGTTGCAGAAGAGAATCCAGGATCACCTGCAGTAAGGCCTGCTCGGCCTGGATACATTATTCTGAAGCCCAGCACGTGATACTTTTCCACTTGGCCAGGTAAGTTGCTCTGGTGGAGGGCTCTCTGCTACCCAACAAGACCTGTTGAACCCAGCTGAGCATTCCCACTCTTCTGCATTCAGCCTTGCAGTAACCATGCTGTCAAGTGCAACGCCACCAGGTTTGGGTGCAGAAGACTACTGTGGTTCTATGACAGCAGGTCCGGCCAAAGAGGTAGCCGCAGCGGGGTGGCTACTGAAAGGTCCAGCAGTGTGCCAAACCACTGTTGGTGAGGCCAATCGGGGGCTGTCAGAATAACCTTTGCCCTGTCCTGTTTGATCTTCATGAGGACTCTGTGGATCAATGGCACTTGTGGGGAGGCATACATCAGGGCCCCTGACCACAGGAGCAGGAAAGTGTTTGACAGGGAACCCCTGTCCATCCCCTGTAGTGAACAGAACACGTGGCATTTCCTGTTCTGAAGGGACCACGCAAACAAGTCCACCTGAGGAGTCCCCCACTTCCAGAAGATAATACTGACCGCCTCTGGATGGAGTGACAACTCATGGCGAGATGAGAATAATCTGCAAACACGTTCTTGGTCCCGGGCAGATGCGCGGCTACCAGATGAATGACATGCCACACACAAAAATCCCAAAGGTGGAGAGCTTCTTGGCAAAGGGCCAATGACCTGGCTCTGCCTTGCTTGTTGATGTAATACATCATGGCGGTATTGTCCATGAGGCCCTCCACCACCTTGCCCCTCGGGGGGGGAAAGAAAGCCTGGCGGGCCAGGCAAATTGCTTTGAGCTCCCTGATGTTGATATGAAGGGCCAGATCGTCTTGCAAACAGCAGACTTGCATGCTGAGCTTGCCCAGGTGGGCTCCCCAGCCCAGGTCCGAAGCATCGGAGACCACTGTCAGTGATGGGGACAGGGCTGCGAAGAGAACTTCTTGCAACACCAACCTGGGGTTCATCCACCAAATCAGGAATGATAGGATGTGATCCACATGGCCGACAGTACATGGTCAGTCATGTCTGGCTCCATCTCTGGCCTCTGCAAGCATGGCTGGCATTGGTTTACATCCGCAACAGCCAGCACTCTGACTACCCTAAGTCGTGCGTGTTGCGGATGTAAACCAATGCCAGCCATGCTTGCAGAGGCCAGAGATGGAGCCAGACATGACTGACCATGTACTGTCGGCCATGTGGCCCAACAGCCACAGGCAGGTGTGAACCATGGTGAGCGGGTGGTTTTCAGATGGCAGATCAGGTCCGACATGGCCTGAAAACGCGCCTCAAGAAGGAAGGCTCTGGCTCGCATGGAGTTGAGAACTGCCCCAATTAACTCTATTAGTTGGACTGGCCTTAAGGTGGATATTTTCTCGTTTACTAACAGGCCCAGGTCACAGAAGGTTGGAGGTACCAGATTGAGGCTTTTCTGCATTTGTTCCTGAGACTTGCCTGTGATGATCTAATTGTTGAGATATGGGAAGCCATGGACCCCTCGATGTCTCAGGTAAGTGGTCACTGATGCCATACATTTTATGAAGATCCTTGGAGCCGATGAGAGGCCAAAGGGGAACACCGTGAATTGGAAATGGCATCAACCACTATGAAACAGAGGAAATGTCTGTGACCTTGGAATATGAAAATAAGCATCCTTCAAGTCGAGGATGTACCAGTCTCCTGGATTTAGGGAGTGGATGATGAAGGCCATGAAGACCATGTGAAATTTCAACTTCTTGACGGACTTGTTGAAGCGCTGCAGGTCCAGAATGGGTCTCAGGCCCTCTTTTGCTTTCAGGATTAGGAAATAACAGGAGCAGAACCCCATTCCCGTCATGTCCCAAGTGACCTCCTCCACCGCCCCCAGGTGCAGGAGGTTCTCTACCTCTTGAATGAGGAGTTGCTCATGAGGAGCACAGGTGCCAACTTTTTTCCGTGCCAGTGGGTGCTCGCGCCCCCACCTGCCCCAGCCCCGCCCTGACTCCACACCTGCCCAAAGTCCCTGCCCCAACTCCACCCCTCCCTGCCCCTATTGGATCCGTCCCCAAATCCCCGCCCTAGCCCCACCTCCCCCAAGCATGCCAGGCTGTTTCACAGTGCCAAGCGCTGGGAAGGCAGAGTGAGAAGCAGGACGCAGTGGCATGCTCAGGGGAGGAGGCGGAGGTGAGCTGGGGCAGGGGGGCAGGGCTTGAAGCTGCCAGTGGATGCAGAACACCCACCAGTTTTTCCCCATGGGTGCTCCAGCCCTGGAGCATCCATGGAGTTGGCACCTATGATGACGAGGATCCCTGAAGGGGGATGGGAAAGAGGAGTGAAGAGGGAGGATGGAGAGATGGTCAAAAACTGCACAGTGTAGCCTTGTGACACTATGTCCAGCACCCAGCGGTCCGAGGTGACCCGGGACCAGGCCAAACTGTAGAGATGAAGACAGTCGAGGAAAGAACGGGGTGGATCCTGGGAGCTGACTTGTTCTTGACTGCACCCTCAAAATGAATGCTTTTGGTCCCCAGGATGCTTTGCCAGGCCAGGCTGTGCAGATGAGCGGGAGGAGGAAGCATGGCAACAGTTGAAACATATCCTATCCCTTCTCCTTGCAGACCCCGGACAAGGGTGACAAGGCCTTAGCGGCAGGGGAAGCCAGAACTGCTTCTGTGCAGACTGTGGCGTATGCATACCCAGCGAGCGAAGGGTGGACCAAGTGTCCTATAATCCAGGCAGCCTCGCATCTGTCTGCTCCAAAAAAATACCATTCCCATTGAATGGGAGGTCGTGGATCAAGGTCTACATTTTTTGTGAGAAGCCAGCAGTCTGAAGCCAGGAGCTGCGCCTCATAACCACTGCTGACGCAACCACCCTAGCTGCCAGTCAGCCACATCCCACACCATTTGGAGGGAGCACCTAGCTGCCATGGTACCGAATTCTTTGGCCAAACCCTGTGGGAGGGACTCGAACTTACAGAGAGAGTCCCATAAGTTAAAATTGTATCTGCCTAGGACAGCCTGATGGTTTGCCACCTGGAATTGCAGGCTGGCAGTTGAATACATTTTTCTCCAAAAGACTCTTTGTTTTGGGGAGTTGAGTTGGTGTGCCCCTGCTTGTCTTTTTCATTGGCCGCAGAGACAACCAGTGAGCCCGGAGGAGGGTGGATATAAAGATACTCGAACCCTTTGGCTGGGACGAAGTACTTCTTTTCAGCCCTTTTGGAAATGGGAGGGATGGACGGGTTTGCCAGAGGGCCTTGGCAATTTTGAGAACTCAGTCATGCACTGGTAGTGCAGCACGGGCAGAGGTAGAGGCTGAGAGGACGTTGAACAAGGTCTCCTCCTGCTCAACCATCTCCTCCGCCTCTAGGCGCAAGTTCTCGGCCACCCGTCGAAGCGGGGCCTACTGTTCTTTAAAATCATCCGATACCAATAAGGCCACCGACATGGCCTCGGGTGCCCAATTGCGCTGGTGGAGTCAAGGCTTGGAGCTGAACTGCCCTTCCGTGCCGGAAGAATCCCCTTCCAGAGACCACGGTGGGCCCCATAACCACAGTGGGCCCATTGATACCTGAGTCTGACTGTTGCCCCGGAAATCAGTGCCCGGAGTGGGAGGATCAGTGCTGGAATCGAGGGGACAGGTTCCAGTGCCAGGCGGACCAGAGATGTGATGGGGAGCACTCTGACGTGGCAGGCAGTCGAGATGTGTGCCGAGAGGACAACAGGTGGGAGGGTAAATGGTGCCGTAGTACGGAGACTGGCACCTCCCTCTAGGCGACCTATGTTGAGATGGTGGGGACCGTGATCGCAGTGCTAGTGACCCAGAGCAAGACCCAGGGATCTGGACTGCGACTCCAGGAATCTGGGGTGCGGAGGTGGAGAGCCTTGTCTTGTCTCGGGATCAGCAGCACTCCACTGCCCCCTGAGGGGTCTTAGCAGCTGGCTTGCCCTTTTGGGGAGCCTCTGCCGTTTTCTGCAGCATGTGCTGTGTCAGCAGCGCAGGTGGAGGGCTCTGCTTTCTTGGTGCTGTGGAAGCTTGAGAAGGCGTTGGTGCCGTCAGGGGTTTGGGTCCCATACTGCTCCTGGGAGTCGGTAGTGGTGGACCTTTTAAGGGGCTAAGGGCCCTGACTGGGGAGGCACGAACCCGCCACTCTGGAGTGGCCAGGCTGCCTGAGTTAGGTCCCTTGCCTGATGACCCGTGGCTCTTCTTGTCTGGAGCCGGACAGCCATGCTTCTTTGTTTTCTTTCTGGGCACCGGCGGCAGGGAATGGTGCTGGGCGGAGCCCGGTGCTGGGGGTGCATGGTGCCCCAAGGCCAAGGTACTAGGCGAGTCTTGGCGGATGGCTTGGAAGCCGAGTGAAGGGCAGACTCCACGAGCAGAGCCCACAAATGAATATCCTGATCCTTCAGAGTCCTGGGCCGGAAGTTTTTACAAATACGGCACTTGTCCTTCACATGTGATTTCCCCTAAGCACTTGAGGCAGCTGCTAAGGGAGTCAGTTACAGGCATAGGCCTGTTACAGTCCACACAGGGCTTAAACCTGATTGACCGGGGCATGCCCTGCCTGGGTCAAAGTTCTTGCTGGGACTCTAACTTCTAACTACACTTAGCAACTACTTAACACTAACTACTATAAACAAACTATTTACAGGGGCTAAGGCTTGAAGTCAGTAGAAATGAAACTGCTAGCCCTTACAATGCGAGGAAAGGCGATCCAACTAACCACCATAGGTGTTAAGAACTGAGAGGGAGTAGGGCCGGCAGCGTGTGATATATCGACACATGAGTGCAGCACTGAAGGGGGCGCCACTGCCAACCTTACACCTACCACTAGGGCAAAAATCTCTGATGACCGCGAATGTGGGCGTGCGCACACTTAGAATGGAATTGACATGAGCAAGCACTAGAAGAACTTATGCTCTTTACACTATTGTCTGGAAGGTAAATGGTCCGTTGCAGATGTTTGGGAACAAGAAAAGGAAATTAACCATCAGGTGTCAGAATGACTGGGAAGAAGCTTATTCCATACTCTGATACCCATCACCAAAAACAACATTTAAAAAAGAAAGGGAAGTCCTTTTGGCAGTAAGAATTTTGAAAAAGGTGCTACCACATATGGCTTTCCTACTTACTGTTGGTTCTATGTTGAGTTCCTTTCTCTCCTTATCTCCTTGGTCAAAAAATTCTGTAGCTACAAGTTCAGCTATCTGTAAGAAATGACACACAGTGTTCGTTAGTTTAAAAGGCCTGGATTTACACTTTCTACTGGGGGTCAAAACAGAAAGTGTTATTGCTAGGTGGCTGAAAAAGAAATAAGGCCCTGATTCTGAAAAGAATTCTGTAACCATATGCCTGCATGAAGTCCCAGCTGTTTAAATGTGCCTAAATGCAAAATCTCTAGTATTGAGGTAGGCCCACTAAGCTGTCTCAGTCAAATAGCACAATGTCAAATGAAACATTTTTATCAGTAAACAAACCTAGATTGTATATGTTTTAACTGTTTAGCACTAAGACTTCACTGTACAAGAAGACACAGCAAACAACTAGCATTTGTTACACATCAGTTCCGAAAAAAAGAGCTTATTAGTACATGCATTTCAGCTGTCTAACTCCACTGACCTGAGTGGAGTTGCATGGACTAGAAATCAGGGCCCAATCAGAGCCAGTATGTTCTAGAGGCTCTTAAGATATTACAGTGCATTGCACTTGTACATAAGCTATTCCAAAATTTGTTCTATATATGTTAATAAGCTCAACTCACAACAATCCAGTGAGGTAAGCATTAATTTGCAGATGGGTAAAGTGAAGCACAAAAATGATAAGAGACAAATCTTTAAACTAGAGGTTACACCTAAGATTTTCAAAAGTGTCTAGTGATTTTGGGCATTTTAGTCAGTGGGTGTCCAACTTGAGATACCTGATCTCTGGCTTTCAGAAAGTGTTTACCAGCTATCCTCTGAAAATCAGCCCCCTTTAAAGTGTATTAAGTTGGAACCACACACAAAAATGAGAGATCCTAGGCACAAATGTGCATTTACCACAACATCACAAGCAAACTGGAAAAAGCATCTAGCTAGCCATTCACAATCAAAATGATGATAAATACACATATAAATAAAAGTCAGTTACCATCTGAGGATTGCTCCCAAAGGCTGCGCCTTCCACCAATGCCTTTGCAAAGTGGAAGGTGAGGCTTAGGAAGCAGAAGCTATAATGGAGAGCAAACCCTTAGAAAGTCTTAAATTAAGCTTATACCCGTTGTTGAATTGGCCATGGCTTTGTTATTGCTGACAAATCACAAGCAGTCATCAGCATTGCTCTGTAAAAACAAAGAAAATTCATGATTTGTTGTAACATGAAACTCATGTAGCCATTCAGTCTAGAAGCTAATAAATACAGTATCCAACATCAAACAAAATCAAAGCCAGGCTACCTGATGAAATTACAGAAGATGATAAAAATATCCTTTAATGGGGGACTAGATGACTGAGGAATGGTAACGAGGTACTGTGCCTTTCTCTTGTGTCATATGACCTGAGCAAATCTGGATCAGGTCGGTTGAGATCAAATCCATTACCACAGGAAAGGCCTATGTGAAAAGAGCTGGCTTCAGTCCGTTTGTTAATGGATAGGTACCACATTACAAAAATGACTGTCATCATTGATAATAACTAGCACCTTTGCTGGCTGCTTCAGGAAGAAGGCTGAGGACTGAATGAGCCATGGGCATGGACGTTAACTGAACTAGTCTGCCTATAGAGGCAGTACCTTCAAAACAAAGTGGTAGCACACTGGTGAGGCAGCCTGGGGAATCTTGCTGTGCTGTTGGTGTGGCTGTTCTCTGTCCCTTGTTTCTCTATCCTTAAATCTCTTTCCTTTCATGGGAAATGAATTTGCTTCAAAACAAGCAGCCCTCCCTGAATCTTTCAGCTACAGATTACAACAGTTCAGTGCTTTAAGACAATGCATCTACAGCAAAAGAAGAACATAGCATTCTGTCAGGAGTCCTGCACCCTTTAGGAACAATAGAAATGCTAGTGGACAGATGCCGCATTATAAAAATCACTGTCATCACTAACAATAACTAGCAATTTTGTTGACTGTTTCAGGAGAAAGGCCACAAGAAGTCATTCATCAGAGTTCATCAGGCAACCCCTGCAGCTCTCTTAACAATATTCGGATCCAGGTGTTCATTAACTGACCCACTTGACTTGTGTCAGCTTGTACAAGCCCGGATTAAACAAATTTATGTTGGCTCTACTGAAAGTAATAGCAGTGTGTAGTGGAAAACCAGATAGTTGGTAGTACAGTTTGTTTTCTAAACATCTGTCATTTACTTACAAAAATAGCTCCTTCTGCAGAGGATCTTCCCAGTTAAATTGCTTCTTTCGTAGAAGTTCAAAAAACTCTCCCCTTCTCCTTAAAACCAGTAAAAACAAGAGAAAGATTCACAGTCAGTCTGACACAATCCAAACATCTCTCAGCAGCTGTTCAGCCAAATGTATCTCTAACTTACTTAAAGTACAGTGCTAAATCTGTGGCAAGAATGGCTTGTTTTATCATTTTCAGTGTGGCCTTGTATTCTTCAATGGAAAGGTTGCTGAGAATCTGGTTTCCCTGTCAACCAACAACAAAAAAAGCAGTGTTAACAATAAAACTTGGAACGTCACCAAATTATTACATCCCCTCCTAGATTCTAAATCACTGGGAGTTGTTTTCTTGTAATTGATGGTTTCTTCCTACTCTGCTTTCTCTCACATTCTCCTGCCCACACTCCTGCATAAAAACATACTGCAGTATTCTTGAATAATGGCCCAAAGCTCTGTAGCAGCGCCAGACTAAATGACTATACATTAGAATACTATAGTATTTTTTATGAGGGTATACACAAGAGACAGAGCAGTCATGAAGCAAAGACCCTTCCAAGTCTTTATTTCATCCCAAAAAGTTCATTTTCCACAAGCCACATCCTGGACCTGCTTCTTTTTTCCTCCAGTAAAGAGACTGTAACAGACAAATATATTGCTTAGGAACTTGCCAACTTACCTAACGTACTGTAAACAACATGTAAGACTCATTCAATTACAAAACAGCATCTAAAATAAGTCATTGCAGTGACCCACTGCAAAACCAAAGCATACTGGGGATGACGTGAGGACATCTACAGTGATTCCTAGCTTCTGTCAGGTGAATCACTTTTACTATTAGGTAAGCCAACATTACCAAGCCTCTGATATGAAATGAATAGTGTAAATGTGCTATTTCTAAATTATTGTGCATGCTGAATAACTGGTCTTCAAAATTAATATATAATGTAGCAGGAGATTAAGAATGCGGTCATTTTATTTACATATTTATTTCAGTTGGGTTTGGAGTCACTGCTGAATGTCAATGTTTGGCACCTGGGGTTTGGTTCAGGCCCGTTTGTAGCCAAAAGATATTTAATTTATTTTTCAGAACTGTTGTGTGCATGTGTAAGCAGGGATATACCTTACAAGGCAAGCAACACTGACAATTCAAACAAGGGTTCATTCGAGGTCACAAAAGTGGCAACAAAGCTTCTTATTTCCTTTGGTCCAAGGAAGCAGATACTCAAAATGAGAGTTGCAAGGCTCCCCTTATCAGGAAACATTTGGAAAGATTTGGTGACTCTCAGAAGTGGGGCTATGTATTTGCCTTCTTCACCCAAAAAGGAATAAAAATCATTTAGGAATATATAATACTGGGAATCTATCCAGAAACTAAAAATATAAGTGAAATAGGCTAGGGCTTCCTTCAGTGCACACACAGAAGCAAGGCATTTACCGGACTATTCAGGATCATCAGGCACTGATCAAAATGGTGATGCTCCATAATTGAGTGGCAATAGAGTTGAGCCAGTGGATGTTCGCTTCTGAGGAGTAAAAACATCACTTGGAGAAAATGAGAAAGCAACTTAAAGGTACCAGTCACCTAGCCGCAGTAGCCACACAACTTATTCTCCTACCCCCATCACTTCATTCCCTGTTGGTTCTCTTTTCCTCTTCTTCCATGTGACTGGGCAAACAGAATGAATGCATGTAGAGAAGTGTATAGGGGAGCACAAATGCAGAAACAATGTGATTACTTTTTCAAAATACTGACAGCTCCAAAGTTCTGGTTTTAAACTGGTGCCTGTAGAGGTCACTAACACACAAGCAATGAAAAAATAATTTAAGATTCTTTAAGTGGCAAGAGTCTAAAAATGAAAAAAAAAGAAAAAAAAAGGACACAGACAGAAAACTTCAAAAGAGGAGAATTTTTTTTTTAAATATACCTACGTTTACCTATCAGGTGACTTCTTGAATAAGCAATCTAGGCAGGTGGCTTTTCTGCAGCTACTGAGCTTGCAAGTAGCAAATGGCAATAGTAACTCAATCCAGAGCCCACTAAAGTCAGTGAAAAAGCTCCTAGTGAATTCAGTAGGCTTTGGATCACGTCCTGTAGGAGTCAATGCCAGCCATGCCCTCCTTAGCTTGTGACCCTAGTGACTACACACCAGTCATCTTTCTCATTCTGTTCCAGAATAAATGCTTTGATTTATAATGAACAAGCATTACTGAGCTAGCATTTCTCCTGTGATCAATAACAAATCCAAAGAAAAATGGCATGTGAGTTGTGCAGCCTTTATTATACCACTGATAGAACAAACATTATGAAACGAACTGTATGGATGCAAAGTTAATTTAAGGATATTGAGCTTATTGTGCTTGCTTAATTTTGGATAAAATAGGGAAACTTCTTCTCTGAAGATTTCTCCGTTTTCCCCCTCTTCTCCATTGCATAATGGTGTTCTTCGCTTTTATTACTGAGCCTGACAAATCTCCTATTTTTAACCATTTGAATTTCATCTCCACATCATTGCCCTGATCCCCTCAGCTAAGGACTAGTTGGGATTCCCTCTGAAACTTGTTTCACTGCTGACCCTATATCAGGCACTGTAGTCACCTATAACCTGATCCTGCAAATCCTTACCCATGTGAATAATCCTTACTTAAACATACAGTCCTATGGGGCTACTTGCATGAGGACAGTTTACTCCATGAGTAACTGGAACTGCAGGATTGTGCCCCTCCTAGGAGACAAGTGCAAAGGATTATTGGGCAAAGTGCAAGCGTGTGTGTGTGTATCCTAGGATGGCTGCCAGTACACCTAGGGTGCAATTCTGTCTCCAGTGAAGTCACTGGCAAAACTCCCATTGACATCAGCGGGGTCAGGATTTCATCCTGATCAGAGATCCACATAACTAAGGAAGGACACAAGTTATGTTCCCATCTACTGTACCAAACTGGGGCCAAGAGTGTTGCCTCCTCAGCATTTGCAGCCCCTGCTATTCTGAGAAGGAAGATACCAGTGGTGGGAATAAACTCAAGTTCCTAACATGATCAGTGCATGGCGTTTCCGTTAGGCCCACAGGCCAGGCCAAAGGACACCATTCTTTCTGAATACAGTGATTTGATTATATAACCTTCTCTCATTGCTCTTGCCTTCTTTACACACACGTTTGGGAAAAACTGTGCATCTGCCAAGAGATCCTAAAACTGAGTCCATTTCCTGTAATATGTGCTAGAGGGATAGTTCCCTTTCTTTTTTTTTAAAACCCATTGCTCAAGAAAAGAATCTTGTGCCAAGTATTACTCCCCCTCCCTCAACTGAAAAAAACAATTCATCTCTGGAAAACTCTTTTACTTTTAATTTGGTTTCTACTAGCCTGAGAGATTTAAAAACAAAATCCCTGGAACTGTTATTAATGAAAAAAATGTAAAGTTGTAATCGACTCAGATTTGTGGCATGTGTGAATGTTGGGTTTTGCTATCTATGACTTTTTCCCAGGACATTTTTGAAGAGCAGATGACGCATATCCAGATGTTGTCCAGGAAATTTATTTTTAAATAAATAAAGGAAAAACATAGCTAACTGGTTCCAATCACTGTTTGTTTGTGGGTTACTGGATTCCCCATTTTCGGGTCAAAGGACTGCCATCAGTTCAGCTTTTTAGCTTTTTTTTGGTTCTCACACACCATAATTGGAACAATTCTGAGCCCCAAAGTTTGAGTGTGGATCAATAGACCTGAGAGGCAGGAATTTGCTCACTTTGTACTTATTTTCCTATATTTCCTCCCATTACTCCCAGTCTTCCCTCCCTCACATGAATATACTTTTCCTCCTCTATGGGCTATCTTGACAGCACCTTATTGTGCCCATCAAGTATAAAGAAAGCCACTTCCTCCAAAGTTAGCTTCAACATTACTCTCCCACTCCATTAGAAAGAGATGCTGAGAAATGCATACTGTATCTCTTCCCCAAACCTGGTCAGAACCAGACACTGCTGCAATATCACAGTAATTCTTTTATAACTACAGTGTCTAATCAAACTATTAATTTAATCAAAGCAGTAAATAAAGGTCTCATCTGCCCCCATTCAACATAATGGCAAAACTCCCTCTGACTTTGGTGGTGCTGAATCAAGCCTTAAATGTTAAATATCAGTGGGAAACATTTTCAGAATCACTTAAGTCACTTTGGAGCATAAGTGTAATTGACTTTCAAGGAGACTTTTGTTCCTACGTGTCTAAGTCACTTTTGAAAAGTGGCTCAGGCCATGTCTGCACTACAGGGAATACAGTGGCATAGCTACAGCACCGTACCTATGCCACCAACTCTACATACATTTTTAAGAAGTCTTACATCTGTATTTTAGCCTAAACAACCCAGCATTCAATGAATTCATGAGAAACATGAGTAGTTGATCTGTTAAATTACTTAGTCATGGTGTGTTTATCCTAATGTTCTCAGATTTATTGATTTGCAAAACTCAATTCACAAAGGCTCCCCCTGTCATTAGTGCACATTAGCAAGATTCTACTCTTTCTAATTTTCTGTTGTTTTTTTTTAATTAATTTTGGTGAAATAAGAAAATATATCTGTGCTTTTCCTTCCCCTCCTGACAGGCTTGCTTACCTCTGTATATAAGAGTTATTCACCCCTCTGTGATCCAGATCATGGCTTAGGGCTGCTATCAGCAAAGCAAGTATCTCTAGGTCAGTCAGTTTGTTCTGTATGTAACAGGAAATACAAGATGTCTGTTAGCTTTGCAATACAGATTTGATACTAAATGCATTAGTATTGTAAACATATACCTTCTAGAACTTTGATGGTTTTAGTCAGAATAGGACAATTAGTTTCCTCAAAGAAAAGCAGTTAGCAAACTGGGGGACATATCTAGTAGGATCCCCAGGGGTCCGTCCTGGGTCTGGTACTATTCAATATTTTCATTAATGACTTGGATAATAGAGTGGAGAGAATGCTTATAAAATTTATGGAGGATTCCAGGATTAGTATTCAAAACGACCTTGACAAGTTGTAGAATTGGTCTGAAATCAATCACATGAAATTCAATAAAGACAATGCAAAGTACTGCACTTAACGAAGAAAAAAAAATCAAATGTACAACTACAAAATGGGGAATAACTGACTAGGTACTAGTACTGTTGAAAAGGATTTGGGGGATTATAATGGATCACAAATTGTATATGAATCAACAATGTGATGCAGTCGCGAAAAAGGCTAATATTCTAGGGTGTATTAACAAAAAATGTCATATGTAAGACACAGGAGATAATTGTCCCATTCTACTTGGCACTGGTGAGGCCTCACCTGGAGTACTCTATCCGTTCTGGGCGCCACTCTCTAAGAAAGAAGTGGACAAACTGGAGAGAGTCCAGAAGGCAGCAACAAAAACAAAAGGTTTAAAAAACCTGACCTATTAGGAAAGGTTAAAAAAACTAGGCATATTTAGTTTTGAGAAAAGAAGGCTGAGGGAGGACCTAATAAAAAGTCTTCAAATATGTTAAGGGCTGTTATAAAGAGGATGGCGATCAACTGTCCACTGAAGGTCGGATAAGACATAATCAACAATCTGCAGCAAGGGAGATTTAGGTTAGATATTAGGAAAAGCTTTCTAATTATAAGGGTAGTTGAGTTTGTGGAGTCTCTGTCATTGGAGGTTTTTAAGAACAGTTTAGACAAACGTCTGTCAGGGATGGTCTAGGTCAGGGGTTGGCAACCTACAGCATGAGCCGATTTTGCCTGGCATGTGGCTCCCAGCCAGGGTCCCAGCCACCAGCCCCACTCAGCCTGGTGCCGGCTGAGTGAACGGAACCCCAGGCCGGCAGGAGGCTGAGCGGGGCCGGCGGCCAGGACCCCAGACTGGTGGCAGGCGCGCCCCCTGGCTCCTCCCTCACTGCGCTTGGGTTCTGCAGCTCCCAGAAGTGTAAGCCGCCGCCGCCACCACTGCCCCTCCCGCAGCTCCCCTCCCTCCCACTGCCTCAGCACTCTGTGGGGGAGGGGCCCAGCAGCATGTTTTGCCTCCACGTGGAGCCAGCGTCTGACTGGCATGGGCATGGTAAGGGGAGTCCAAGGGGGCAGTCAGGGAGCAGGGGTAGGACTGGATGGGTTGGGAGTTCTGGGGGTCTGTCTGGGGGCAGGGGTGTGGATAAGGGTTGGGGCAGTCAGGAGACAGATAGGGGGTAGGGTCCTGGGTAGGGTGCAAGGTGGAAGTTTCGTCTAGGGCACAAAATATCCTTGCACTGGCCCCTGCCCCAGGGGGTGCGTGTACCCCAGGTTAAGAACCACTGCACTAAACTGATAAGATCTGCATTTTAATTTAATTTTAAATGAAGCTTCTTAAACATTTTTAAAAACTTGTTTACTTTACATACAACAATAGTTTATAGACTTATAGAGATCTTCTAAAAACGTTAAATGTATTACCGGCACGTGAAACCCTTAAATTACAATGAATAAATGAAGACTCAGCACACCACCTCTGAAAGGTTGCCAACCCCTGGTCTAGGTATACTTGGTCCTGCCTCAGCACAAGGGGTTGGACTATATGACCTCTCAAGATCCCTTCCAGCCCTACATTTCTATGATTCTAAGGTGAGGTTCTGAACTCTTCAGAGAAGATGCACTGACTTCAGTGAAGATATTCCAGACTGACATAGGTCTTACTGAGATCAAAACTGGGTCTGTGCAAATTTACAGTACTTAGTTAATTAAAAGGCTCTTAGGGTGAAAACAGTTAAACATACCTGAAGTTTACCCGATTTTAAAGCAGCAAACATACATTGGGCTGTGTTAAAGGCATGTCTCCAATTGTGATATGCAACGTTTTTTCGATAATTTTTCTTCACACTCAAAATCCATCTGCAAAGAACCTTTAACAAACAGAATCATTCAGTTAAATGCAAAATACACTACAACTTTAGTCTTTTCACACAAAAAAATAAAATAAAGAGAATTCTAATTATTGTAGATTTAATGTGGAAAAATTTTCGTTTTTACTTGTCTTCAGTAGAGTTTAATATTGATGCACTTTTATGTAAAAATATGGATAAGGAAAATCTGTGTAATCTCTTAGTTTAGCTTCCTCACGTCCAAAACCTAGAGTTTGCTAAACAGTTAATAGGCAACTACAGCTTTGTTTTATTTATCATGTGGACACCCGTATTCCTAAAGTTACCAATCCATGACATGAACCAACAGCTAAATTATGGTTCCAGGTACACTAGTGCAGACCTAGAATTTGGAGTTATGCTGATTTAACTGAATGAAGAATTTGTTCACAGTATTTATGTATTCACCAGAACCTGTTTCATTTTGAATTAGAGGGAATCGTAAAGGTTTTCTGGAAAAGTGGATTGGAAAGTGAACATGAGCTCCTGCTTCACACCAGATGGAATCAAAGCATAAGAAGAGACAGATGGACCTTTGTAAATCATGTAAGTATGATATAAAGGCTTTTAATGCTTATCATATTGTTTGTTGTTATTATTTATGCAGATACCTGCTAGGTGTTTTACAGAACAAAAAGACATAGATATTACCGTAGTTTTATGAAAGTGAAAGGTATAAACGCCAGATCTTCACATGGTGTAAATTGGCCTGAATCTGTTGCCTTAAATGGAGCTATGCTGATTAACACCAGCTAAGGATCTTGATATCATTTTGTTTAAGGGAATTTTAGTGCTCTTGCAAAAGGTGTCACACTGACAGCAATGGAAAATTAACATCATCCATTCGCAAAAAAGAGCGACAAGCAACAGGCAAGAGCAATATAAGCTGCTACTCCTGTCAATATGCTTTAATCTGAGACTGGAGGGATCAGGGCTGGTGGGAAAAGATAGTTCAATTTTCCACGTCCATTAATGACTTGGTGTTTCTGGTGAGGGTTCCAACATGGGTGCCAATTGTGGGGGTGCTTTTTTATGATGCAGACACCTGTATATTAGCAACTGAATACACTGGCACTTTACAGTGCTGAAACTTGCAGCACTTGGGGGGGTTGCCCTAAAAATCAGATTAGATGATCTAGTGGTCCCTTCTAATCTTAAATTCTAATAATCTTAAAATAGACGAGTCTATGAATTGATGGTCTAGTTGAAAGGCTCTTTATCTCACTACCAATTGCCCCAGCTATCCAGTCCCCCAAATCAGTCTTTCATCCTAAAATTGGTCTTGGCAGTGTGTTGAGGACACACACACATTTTTGAAGTGAAGTTGTCTGATGTTTTCCCTCCACATGTAAATAGCATTCTGCAGCTTCCATACCTCATGTTTCATTTGGAAATTCTGCACCAGGTTGAGATCAGTGAACATTCGAATTGAACACAGTGTTGTCTCCATATCGGAAAGCTCAAAGTCACTGAAGTAGAAGTCAGTTAGCTTGAGAGATTGTGCAGATGGTACAACAGCCGTCTTGGGAAAAATAAAAGAGAACAAACTGAGCAGTAGCAGTTAGAAAGTCAGGAATAATCGCATCTTTTTGCATCAAGAGAACAGCAATATTCTGATAAAGTTTACCTTTGCATTGTACTGAAAGCTGGTGACTACATTCCCTTGATTATCTGTTCCGATCCTTATTTGTTCAATGTTAATCTTATTTGGTTCTTAGAATTAATATAAATTTATCAATAAGCCAAAATTATTAAAAGGGTTACCTGGACCATCCTTTTGTCACCTAAATTACCCATGGCACTATCATGCCATTGATTTTTAAGCAGGGTTTAGCTGCAATCTGCTAACATGCTCTACTGAAAATGTTCAGAGGCTTGTGAATTAGGGACACAAAAGGCACTTCTCTGACCATAAGACCCTCCCAAATTTCAAGTTCCTGCTCTAAACCCTGGAAGCGCTAGACCTAAACAAAGAAACAGCTGGAAACTGTTTTAAAGTGGATCAAACTACCCATTTTCCTCTAACCTCATTCTCAGAAATGGCTGAAATTTTACTGCTGAAATGTTAAAAAAAAAAAATCACTGCGAGGCCGACCCTTGGCTTGGAAAATTTCAGCTCCACCCATGGCAACTTAACTTTAAAAATCTGGCACTATATTTAGCACTAACTATTCCAATGTCTCCAAACATTTTCAGTTTCTTTATATAGCAGTGAAATTCACGATATAAGCCCCTTTGCAGCATCTTCATGGCCTTTACATTTAGGATGTTAGAAATAAATATCAAGATGAATGAAGAAGAATCTGGCACTATGATCCAAAAGCTCATACCGGTTTTTTTTTTATCAAATAAAAAGAGGCAGGATTTTTCCAGTGCAGTTCCCTTACAGCTGTTTCAACTATGTATCTATTGATGTTTTTTTTAAAAAATCAGATAGAAATCAAGACAGTGAAAGATAAAAAGGAGACCTGTGTTTTATCTTTCACCTTTAGCCTTAGTGAAGTCCAGGAATATTTCTATTAACACTAGTATTGTAATCATGCTGCTCAGCTCTCTCTTGGTAGAAATAACATCGTTCTTTCATAACCACATTTACTTTCTTCTCACTTTTATTGCTGTGTATTACTTAAATCAGAAATGTAGAATCATGAAACTGAGGTTATGGAAACTGACATTTAAGAAGGAATCTAATATTACTATAAACTGCCTTGGTAGGTGAAGGGGCCATGCTGCCAATATTCTCCATAGGAAATAATACAACCACTTGCGAAACCTAATGGCCACTCAAAACGTAACTCCAAATGCTACAGCTTTTTCACATTGTTTCCCAGTGCAAAAAGAATGATTTAGTGAACTATGACTACTATTTTACTTTGCTTTCCTGGAATTCCCAACCTCTTCCACTTATAAAATGTTGATAATGAATACATTACATCACATTTATTACACCTCATTCAAAATAGTTAAAGGGGGGGAACGTAGTTCTGTATGTAACACCCTGGCACCCTTTATTCATCACGGTCGTGTAATTAGGATATGTTTTGCACAAAGTATGCCTCGTGAAGTATCATTCTAAAAGTCTTCATCTGCTAGACAATATCTTGTTGAATTGTATGTGCTATCATCGTATGCGAAGTTATGAAGTTTGGCTATGTATGTGTTACTGAAACATGTTGTGAGGTTGAAAACACCCACAAGCAGCCTTTCAGGTACAACAGCAAAAAGGCCAAACAATGTTAATGGTTTATTGAGGAAATGCATACAAACACAAAGACTACCCCAGGGACTGTGTACAATAGACCTCTCAGAGATAGCACTACACAGTGGGAACTGTTTGACCCAGGTCACAGCAAAAGAGCTTTCCAGTAAGTGGGAAGAAGAAATAAAAGGGGGAAATGTCATCATGATGGCACCTCACTCTCCCTATGGCACACCTGAAACACCTGAGGAACAAAGACGGAACTGGGGGAAGTGATGGTCCCAGGCTATAGGGATTTCTAGCCTGTGTATGAAAACCTGGCAAACCCAAGCTGCAAAATCAAGGCAGCTTGTGCCTTAAGAATCTGCCAGCCAGCTTATCTCTCAGGGTGAGAATTTGCTAATTCCTCTAGTATGTTAAGCTCAGTTTGAGTTTTTGTTTATTTACTAGGTAATCTGCTTTTATGTGTTTGCTATCACTTATAATCACTTAAAATCTATCTTCTGTAGTAATAAACTTATTTTATGTTTTAATCCAAACAGTGTGCATTTGACTAAGATGTCTGGGGAAAATCTCTGCTTTGTTACCACAAGTGTGCATGGTCCTCTTCACATTGAGGGAGAGGCAGACCAGGTATTAAACCCATATACTGGCCAGATTTGACCAGGGCAGGATGATTCTGCTCTGGGGTCCTAGGCTGGTGGTTAGAAAGCTTGCCTGTAACTGCAGCTGGATGTGTCCCTACCTGCGTGAATGCTGGTGAAAGTGCAAGCTTGGGGGACTTTGCAGCTTGTCACAGCAGCGCAGTGTGAGAGGGAGCCCAGGCTGGTGGGCAGAGGGCTCAGTGGTACCCCAGTTCCAGGGGGAACCCGTTACACTGCAATTGGAGTAATTTTGTGATTCTCAATATGGGAGATTCTGATCTTTCCCCCAATAAATTAACATCCCCTCCAGTGAGAGATTTCAACTGTCTTGAGGCATATTAAACACAGAGCATATGAGCCTGGCTGTCTTGGGGGGTGGAACTCGCAGGATTTTAATAATGCAGAGTGCAGTATATATCATCACCATCCTTTTAATGGCGTATGAACTCTCCCCCTAGCTATACAAAGTGAAGCAAGCACAAGGCCTTTGCAACCATATCTTTCATGAGGTAAAAGGATGTACACAGCAGGAGCTCAGCAAGACATTTTCTCATGCCTGCATTCTGACCTCTTCTATAATTTATCTCTTTCTATTCACTGACCTCCTGCCTTTGATGCCCACGTGGGAAGAAAAGCAACAAGCTTCTCCCCAACCGAGATATAGAAACCACAGCTTTCCAGCTATACATCAAAACAGCTGTGGCTTGGTTATTTCTCCTTTCAGTTCTCAGAGACAACAGAGCTCCTTCTCCCATGTCACTGTTTGAAAGCCATTTTAACTATTGTTCCCAGCCTGTACTATTGAAATACATGGTACCTTCTAAATGTAGTATTAACCTCCCGAACAACCACTTCTTTCATCCAAAATGTTCACTTTTTCCACCTCAGCAAAATTACAAACCAGCACAGCATAGGGAAGGAAAGAAGAGGAGCTACCGCTACCTTTCTCTGCATAACTGTGATGCAATGAGCTGGCCTATAATTACTATTGCTTACTGTATGTATTTTGATTGTGTCAGGAGGCCCCAATTAGGGACTCCAATCATAGTCACGTGGTGAAAATATTCTTTGAGGGGAGCTGAGTGAAATGGTCAGGCCCTGCTCTCCAGTGTGTGCGTATGGATCACTCTCTCTATCCTGGCCCAGTGTGGAGGAGAAGCCCCGGTGAGTGTGTGACCCAAGGACCTCTTGATGCCAACTGGGGTACATAAGGGTTACAGAGATTCTCTGGGTCTGGTATCTACATAATAGTCTGCCAAAGAATGCCAGGTAAGTTCTCTAATGAAAGCCTGTGCCACACTCATCATAGTGAGATGCATGTATGGACAATATGTGAGGAGCTATGGATAGATACTACAAATTATGTTCTCTAGGTCTGTATGTAAAGACAGGTCACCAAATAGTGACCCATATACTCCTGTAAGGAGGGAGGAAAGAGATCTCTCCCTAGCTGGTTATGTGAAATTGAGTATTATATGGATCCCAAGGATGCCCATTTACAGTCTGAACAAAATGCTAATCAGTAGATTGTGGGGACTTTAAGAACTAACAAGAAAAGCAGGGCCTGTTTATGAGAAAAGCTAATGAACTTTTGGAACTATACCTGGGGTGCAGATGAATCCCCAGTATTCTTTCAGTCTGTGAGGACAAGCCACCAGCAGGCTTGATCTTATGAAAGAGGGATCTCAAACAACCTGATTGAAAATACTGGGAAAAGGAGTTAGGGTAAACTATTCTGTAGGAGTTAAGTTTAGGCTCTAAAAAATGTTATGATTTCGTTTTATATATGACCATTTGTTTCCAATATTTTTGCTTTCCATTACTTGAATCTCTGTTCTTTGATGATAAACTTATTCTTGTTTTCACTATAAAAGTATCTAAGTGCTGTCTGTTAAGTGGAGTGATTATTTGGAGTTAAAACTAATAAGCTGGGGTGTACTATTCCTTCAAGAGTGGTGAAATCTGTGAGTCCTGTGAGTGCAGTGGAACAGAGGCTGGCACTCCAGGGACACTAGGAGGGTTCAGGGGTTGGTGTGCGCCTATTGTTTGCCAGCAGAGACCATGGGGCTGAGAAGGAAGTACTAGGATTTTCTCGTAGTGTTTCGTAGAGCTCTTATCTTGTACCCCCTTTTGTTGAACATGTATATTCAGTCATTGGAAGAATTAGTGATGAGGCTTGGGCTGGCAGTATTTTCAGTATGCGGGTGACACCCAGTTCTTTTTCTGAATTTCATCTGACCCAAATGCCTTACCTGCTGTTTGACAGGAATATAAGCCTGGATGAGGACTAGCTGACTGAAGGTGACTCATATTGCTGGGTTTAATATGCCTCCAGACGGTATTAAGATAGAAGTGATGCTGGTGAGATGGGGTAAGCAACTGAAGGTATTACAGAGATCTTATCTGGCCCTTTAACAGACACTGTGAACCCACCATTTGTTACTCCAGTTAAAGATCTGGGGCATTCCTAGATCCCCAGCTGCAGTTAGATAATCATGTAGCAGCAGTGACTGGGAGAGCTTCTTTGCTCATACATACCTGGCCAGGAGACTGAGATCATTTCTTTTGGTTGTGAACCTTGCTACCAGGATCCAGGCCATTGTCTCCTTGAGATTAGACTCCTGCAATGCGCTCAACAAGGGGTTGCACTCTGAATCAACTCAGAAAATGATGCTCGGGCAGGAAGTGGCAGCCTCTTTGGCAAATGGGCTTTCCTGCTGTATGGGGGCACCCAGCCCCACAGGCTTGAGCTCAGGTGGCTAGTCTGAGTCTCTGATGGAGCCACAACATTCACCCTGCTATTTTTAGCATGCTTGCTCGAGCCCTACTACTGTGAGTCTGTCTGCTCAGGATGGAGTGCTCACTCCCACCTCAGTGTAGACATACGCTTGAAACCTAATGTCCTGCCATTGACCAGCACAGGTCACAATCTGAAATGATGAAATTCAAAAAATAAACTGGAAACATTGAGAAATTATTCACAATGTATATTTGCCCCATTTTTCACCCAGCTATAGAACTAGTCAGAATGTTTTGAACTTTGATGAAATTTCAAAATTTGAAAGAAAAAATATTCCAATAATTTCTCCCCTTTTTTAGGCTAATGCCAGTTTTAATCTATAAAGATCTAAAGCTTTTGGGATCAGCTAAGGTGAAAAACCACATCTCTCAAGGTAAGGCTCCCAGTGGTACAGAAGAAACACTCCCCCCGGCCAGCTTTAAAAGAAAAAAGGAAACTGCTGGCAGGGCCTTCCCTGTCAGGAACCCTGCACTCTGGAGTCAACCACCATCCTTGATCACAATAGCACAAACCTGCTGACCTTCAACACATGCTACAAACCCAATCACTTTTCCAGGCTTTTGGAGAGGGAAGGTGAATGTGCTGTGGGATGGAGTCTGTGGTTGCTGTGTCTTATGTTTTTCCATTTGTGGTTTCGGGGAGACTGCAGTTATTTTTGTGTGTATTGGTTTGATTGTATTTTTAACATATGGCAGAGGCACCAGAGCCTTGGTATATAAAAACAGAACAGAAAACGCTCCCTCTTTTCGACAAATCAACATAAATAAATAAACAAACATTGGCATGCTCAGCAGTGCTCATCACATCTTGAATTATGACCAGCAGAAGGTCTATTGATTTGGCTTGGGTTTTCTCTTAAAAAAATAATAGTTCCTCCACGAAGATGTTATAGGCAATAAAAAAGAATGATTCTTTAGAATATTATTCAAACTCTGAATGACGAAATGCAAAACAGAATGCAAGTTTTCTTTTTGATGTCATCTATCACTATCATGTGCAGGTTAACTCTTTTATTCACTTAAAGGAGGCTCACTGTAAATAAAGATCTGTTTCACAAAGTAGCAAGACTGACAAAGGCCTATTGTTTTCTGCAATAGGAAAGTGGAGCAGGCTAGCAGCCAGAGGCCCTTCATGGTCCTACAATTTCTACAAAAGGAAAACAGTTCACTAGTGGTCTCTGAATCCTGAGAGAGCCACCAGATGGTTGAGAGGAAATTAGCCACTGGCAGCCTCTCCAGAAGATCTGTGGTGTAGCCTGTTAAGCCACCAATGTGTTATTATTTTACATTCTCTAGATGTACACATGAGACTTGAACAGCATAAGTGCCAAGTTCAAAGAAAGTGGAAAAAGCAAGCTCCCACTGTTAGCCTCAGTCTGAAGGCCAAATTCGCCTCTGACATTGTTTTAATAAACAAATCTAGAAAGCATTTCCAAATTTAGCAAAATTTGCCTTTTGTTTTAAAAAACTTTTGAGTTCAGGTACCACCACCGATCTCAAGCTTATCTTTGGTCTCAGAGAGAAAAGCCAGCAACAGAGTGAATCCAAACAAAAGTCTGACATGTGCAGGAGTTAAGTACTGAGTGGTAAACCACGGCATAAACAAGGCAGTAGCTGAGTTGGGAGCAAAATATACAGCACAGAAAAAGTTAGCTGAGAAGCAAACAGGAGAGTGCAGCATGGGAGCTGTTAGGGTAGTAGAGTCCTTTGACACTAAGGGTATGTCTACACTACGGGATTATTCTGATTTTACATAAACTGGTTTTGTAAAACAGATTGTACAAAGTTGAGTGCACGCTGCCACACTAAGCACATTAATTCGGTGATGTGCGTCCATGTACCGAGGCTAGCGTTGATTTCTGGAGCATTGCACTGTGGGTAGCTATCCCATAGCTATCCCATGGTTCCCGCAGTCTCCCTCGCCCACTGGAATTCTGGGTTGAGATCCCAATGCATGATGGTGCAAAAACAGTGTCGCGGGTGATTCTGGGTAAATGTCATCACTCAATCCTTCCTCCGTGAAAGCAATGGCAGACAATCATTTCGCATCCTTTTTCCTCTGGATTGCGCTGGCAGACGCCGTAGCATGGTAACCATGGAGCCTGTTTTGCCTTTTGTCACCGTCACCGTATGTGTACTGGACGCTGCTGACAGTACTGCAGTGCTACACAGCAGCATTCATTTGCCTTTGCAAGGTAGCAGAGATGGTTACCATCGCTATTGCACCATCTGCCATTGTAAACTGGCGATGACGGTTATCAATCATTTTGTACCGTTTGCAATTGGAAATTGGCGATGACGGTTATCAATCATTTTGTACCGTCTACTGCTGTCATGGGTGCTCCTGGCTGGCCTTGCTGAGGTCGGCCGGGGGCGCATGAACAAAAATGGGAATGAATCCCCGGGGCATTCCCTTCTTTATGTTTTGTCTAAAAATAGAGTCAGTCCTGCCTAGAATATGGGGCAAGTCTACTTGAGAGCCAGAGAGCACAGCCACTCCGGGTTAGAGCCCCAGAGATCCCACAGAAATGATGAGCTGCATGCCATTCTAGAGGGTGCCCCTGCAACAACCCCACCCGTTGCTTCCCTCCTCCCCCAACGCTCCTGGGCTACTGTTGCAATGTCCCCCCATTTGTGTGATGAAGTAATAAAGAATGCAGGAATAAGAAACACTGACTTTTTAGCAAGATAAAATGAGGGGGAGGCAGCCTCCCGCTGCTATGATAGTCCAGGGAGTATTGAATCTTTTCTTTAGACATGAAAGGGGGGGAGGGCTGATGGAGCTCAGGCTCCAGCTGCTATGATGAGGACGGTTACCAAGCATTTTGTATTGTCTGCCAGGAATGACAGAGAGTCATTCCCATTTTTACCCAGGTGCCCCCAGCCGACCTCACCGAGCCAGCCAGGAGCACTCACGGGATGCTGACAGTTTTCCACCATTTTGTACCGTCTGCCATCAGGAAAGGAAGGGGAGGGGATACTGCTGTTCCGCGCTGCAGCACCGCGTCTACCAGCAGCATGCAGTAGACATACGGTGACACTGAAAAAAGTCAACAAACGATTTTTTTCCCTTTTCTTTCATGGGGGGAGGAGGGGTAAATTGACAAGATATACCCTGAACCACCCCGGACAATGTTTTTGACCCTACAGGCATTGGGAGCTCAGCCAAGAATGCAAATGCTTTTCGGAGACTGCAGGTACTGTGGGATAGCTGGAGTCCTCAGTTTCCCCTTCCTCCCTCCATGAGCGTCCATTTGATTCTTTGGCTTTTCGTTACGCTTGTCACGCAGCACTGTGCTGAGTCCCTGCTGTAGCCTCTGTCTATCATAGCCTGGAGATTTTTTCAAATGCTTAGTCATTTCGTCTTCTGTAATGGAGCTCTGATAGAACAGATTTGTCTCCCCATACAGCGATCAGATCCAGTATTTCCCGTATGGTCCATGCTGGAGCTCTTTTTGGATTTGGGA
Source organism: Gopherus flavomarginatus (assembly GCF_025201925.1). NCBI lineage: Eukaryota > Metazoa > Chordata > Testudines > Testudinidae > Gopherus > Gopherus flavomarginatus. Next base: position 181,883,657 of record NC_066619.1, read on the forward strand.
CTGCATCGCCACCCGTGCTGATCAGAGCTCCACGCTGAGCAAACAGGAAATGAAATTCAAAATTTCACGGGGCTTTTCCTGTCCACTTGGCCAGTGCATCTGAGTTCAGATTGCTTTCCAGAGTGGTCACAATGGTGCACTGTGGGATACCGCCAGGAGGCCAATACCGTCGATTTGCAGCCACACTAACCCTAATCCGACATGGTAATACTGATTTCAGCGCTACTCCTCTTGTCGGGGAGGAGTACAGAAACCGGTTTAAAGAGCCCTTTATATCAATATAAAGGGCCTCGTTGTGTGGATGGGTGCAGGGTTAAATTGGTTTAACGCTGCTAAATTCGGTTTAAATGCGTAGTGTAGACCAGGCCTATAAATTTCCAAGAAATGAAGAGACATTCCAAAGTATGAAACACCATTTGCCATAACAGTAATAATACTCTGCACTTCTATAGCACTTTTGATCGGAGGCTCTCAAAGCTCTTTACAATCATTGATGAATTAAAAAGAATGGCAAACGAAGGATCAAAATCAGTCTGGTGTTGGGGGACATGTGCAACAAATGAAAGAACATAAGGGATACCCATCTTGAAATGTAATCTGCCCTCTCTAATTTGGAGGAAGGATAGAAAGGTTTGAGTGGCAGATGAAGTCAATGAGAAGAAAGTCACAAAGAAAGACAAACTGGAAAGAGACAAAAGGGATCTTCAAGAAAGATAAGGCAATTTGAGAGAATGCAGAGCTTAGCAGAGGCTGTGAGAACTGAAGAAAGATAGAGGAATGTGGCTTAAATGAAAGCTAAAAGCTGTAAGAAGAAAAGATAATGCACAAAAGAACTGTTTCAACAGTTGTGCCTGCAGTTGGTATTCTGTCCTCAGACTAAGAATCCAGCAGAGATCAGCAGTCCAATCAGTGATCAAGAGGCAAGCCCTAAATGGAAGCCACTAGAAAGAAGAGGAATGTTCTCCTGGGTGGTATCTCTATTGGAGAAAAGTGGCCCAAGAAAGTGTGGCCAATAAAGAAAACACAATTGTTGCCTCCTAGGGACTAGGACAATAGGTATCAAAGCCAGGAGTACTGTATCAGACACAGAAGAGAGAAGAAGGGAAAACAGAGAGATGGATGGCCTTAGATAAGTTAGAAGTATACCTAATGATAACAAGCTTCAATTTTATAATGAAGATGTGGTGACTGAGATCTGTAGGGAAGAACAAACAGTGGGCATCAGCAATATGTCCCAGAACAGGAGGAGTAAGACTGAAACATGTCTTGACCTACTAGATGCATGGAGTAGTGGATGTTAACTACAGAAGTACACAGTAAGCAAAGGAGGGGAATACATTAATTATAATACCCCAGGATTACTATTTAGATAGGAGTTGATAGAAAAACTAAATTTCTGTCCTGTGTAAATTCTGATATTTCAACATTTGTTTTCATCCCAAAGCAGATGAAAACTTGAAATATAAAACATTTTGTGGAATAAAAAGTTATCAAAAATTTTGATCCAGAAATATCAAAAATTTCATTCTGGGATAATGTTAAACTCTGCGTCTGCCTGAGTTGCCATGGTGCCTCATGGTAGTTGTAGTTTCAGACCCCAATGCCCCTATTCTCCCTATAGGCCTAGCTCCCTGGCTAGACTACATCTCCCATGATGCACTGCAGTCTTTTCATGTCCCATGATTAAGGCTGCATGTCTGCCAAAGAGGTCACGGATACCATGATTTCCCATGACCTCCATGACTTCTGCAGCAGCCACCAGCAGCAGTTTGGGTGTGTGGGAGAGGGCTCAGGGCTAGGGGCAGGGGATTGGGGTGCAGGGCGGCACTCACCTCAGGGTGGAGGGGCTCCCTGGCTCCCACCGGCATGTCCCTGCAGCTCCTAGGTGAAGGGGCCAGTCCTGGGCTGCATGCCACTGCATGCTCCCCCCAACACCAGCAGGGGGGGTCCCAGGCTGCGTGTCACCCACTTCCACCCCAGCACCAGCAGGGGTCCCAGGCCAGCCTCCCCACCGCCCACAGCCCCCTCACCCAAGTTTTAGTTAGGGGTATATAGTAAAAGTCATGGACAGGTCATGGGCCATGAATTTTTGTTTACTGCCCATGACCTGTCCATGACTTTCACTAAAAAAACCTGTGACTAAAACATAGCCTTACCCATGATACACCAATGAAACTCAGCAACAGATTTATTTTCATTGTAACTTAAGATACCTAATTAACATAAGCACTTTTGAAAACTTTACCCTGCACATTGGACCAGCTTTCATTGCTCCATATATTAAGAATGCATTTTTACTATTATTTTAAAAATGCTATTACCGCTGTTACCTGCAGCTCCCTTGTTTCCTCCTCAGTGGCTGAAGCGTGATATGAGAGGACCTATGGGATAAGGAATGAAGAAACCTAAGTACAAATAAAAGCATACAATGTAAAAGCAACTGAATCTTTTTTTTTTTTAAAGAGATAAAGGTTGAAATTATGCCTGCAATGTACTGACTTTAATGAAGCCTGCATGAGCATAGAAATGCTCATCATAGTGGCTTCTTGATATAACCAGGCCAAGAAAATCACATAAATGCGCAAAGAGCTCTGATTTAAAATAAAAATAAAATAAACCACCAAAACCCCTTCTCTTGGGAAAGCTTTCATACCTCATTTCAAAGACAAATATATCACAGCACAGCTATAAACTATAGGATGACACTGTTCCCAGAATAAGTCCCTTTCTTTCATGGGTGTATAACTCAGACATTAAAGAAAAATCCGTCCTGGATAAAATTTGGAAGAAGGTGTTTCAGTCCAGGAGAAAATATTTTTGTTTTAAATTAACAAAACAAAACAAAAACAAAAAAACCCAACAACCTATATATTATTTTTTCTTTGTGAGAATAAAAGAGAGGAGAATGCTACTGTATTGAGTTTGTTTAAACATATGTGCAACTAACAGACCAACTCTGGCTTTTTTTAAAAAAGACATTTTTACAGCCTCTACAGAATTTTATTTTTTAAATGATAAACCAGCAGAGTCACTAATGTGACACGTAAATAAACCACCCAATCTTATTTTTAAAAAGCAATGAAATTACTTGACAGTACGGTTATCATGTGCCCCACTTGAAGCAACTAACTACATCTTTAAATGAGAGTTGTAATGTTTCCTTTAGAAGCTATTGGGTACATAATCCACATTTTAGAAATTTTGCAAACACTCTTATTTACATATTGGACAGATCCAAAGTCTACAAAATTTAAGTTTCAGGCTTACAGTTATCTTCCAAGTATTTCAGCATATCATGCTAGAACCTCCTTTAACACCACGGTCATTAAACCTAACAGTAAACAATTCAAAGGCTAGGCCAGATGACATTCATGCTTAATATATTTTGATGGAGTTCGAGGAAGTTGCAGAAAGCCTACAGTAATCCTGCTGTTATTGTATATGCTGGTTTGTCTAAAGAACTGAGCCAAAATCATCACAGAAAACCTCAAAACAAAGAGGACACCCCTAATTCTCCACACTATTTCCTCTTTCTGTGTAATTGGACAAACCAACTGTGCTGATCACTGTAGTCAGTGTGCAGCCTGGTGTTTAGGGAAGGCAGACTCACTGGATCCCATGAGTGCAGTTAAAATACAACAACACATAAAATACTATGCATTCAAATATGGAAACAAGCAGCAAATAAGTGTAGTTCCTGTTAATGCAGGGGGCCAAATTCTGCTCACTTTACTCATCTGAGTAGTTTTAGGTTGTCAGTAGGGAAAGCAGAATTTGGACCAAAATTAGATTATATACTGAGCCAAATAAGGACTGCCTAGATTTTGAGCTCACCTCTAATGTCACCATCTGCTTGGCCATGGCTCTCTCCACAACTTCATACATCTGTGTATTCTGGATCCCCAAGCCACAAAAGATGACAAAGGCTTCCAGAAACTGTTCATCATTTCTGTTGAAAGCCTTGATTTTGCCCAAGTTTTCTTCCATCTTATTTACAAGCTGACAAACCCCTACATCAGGTCACAGGAATAAAAATAAGTAATATAGCAATTGCTAAAATACCACACTTACGTGAAACAAAACAGAACAAGATATTAGCTCTCTGAATTCTTATAGTCTATAAAACAAATAATCAATGTATTTTTAAAACAAATATATACAGGACACAAATCAGAATGCTATAAAAGGACTTTACTAGATTTATTTTCATACGCTAAAGAATAAAAAGTACACTACTATATGTTGTTCTGTGGATTTACAAGTATTCATTAAGATCTACAATGCATATATGTAGCTCTGTATAGCTTGCATTATCTTGCAAAATTCTACAGGGCAGTTTTCTTCTTGACTTATTGTTAAAAGTACTTTAGATTGAAGGACAAATTGTCTTTAGGGATTAAGTCAGAGGCTAATTAGATTTTTGTAACTATGCCAAAAGAACAGTTTTGAATATCAGGATAGTGGCACATAAAGTTTGCACTTCCTTATTTGAAACAGTACCGGAAAGTTAAAAAAAAAACTAAACAGAAAATATTTCAAGTTCAGGCTCAAAGTTCAAGTGTGCTTGCTAAGATCTATGGCAGTGGTGGGCAAACTGCGACCCATCAAGGGTAATCTGTTGGTGGGCTGCGAGACAGTGTTTACATTGACCATCCACAGGCACAGCTGCCCGCAGCTCCCAGTGGCCGCAGTTTGCCGTTCCCAGTCAATGAGAGCTGCAGGAAGCAACGTGGGCCACAGGGGCATGGTGGCTGCCACTTCCTGCAGCTTCCATTGGCTGGGAACAGCAAACCATGGCCACTGGGAGCTGCGGGCAGCCATGCCTGTAGATGGTCAATATAAACACTGTCTCATGGCCCACCAGCAGATTACCCTGATGAGCTGCGTGCGGCCCATGGGCCGCAGGTTGCCCACCACCGTTCTATGGAGATGTGGTCTCTCCAATAAAGGGCCCGATCAAAGCCCATGTAAGTCACTGGAAAGCCTCCTGTTGACTTCAGTTGGGTTTGGATCAAGCCCTAACTGCAGATGGCTTATTATTAAAAATAAACAGCTATAGATGTTATCACCAAGTTATACTGACTTTAATTCAGTAATATACACACAGAACTTTCTGTGTACATGCCTCTAACATTTTTGACTATGAGGGCAAACACTTGCCTGATCAAATGTAAATAATTATGCCACTGGAAAGTTACAGATGAACAATTAAAAATTATAATGAGTTAGGAAATGCAAAAATTGTGATTGAAGATATAGTTTTGTCATATTGCATATGCTGTGCTTTTTATGCCACACATTTAACAGTTTAAACAATAATATATTAAACTATATAGTTCACCAATAAAACTGGAATACAAAACCCATCTAACACTGCTATTGGAACTGTAACTTTTGCATTTTCTTGCTTCTGGAATTACACCACTGTAAATGGGAGCAGAATTTGGATCCCTCGCTTTTTGTTTCTTATAATATGCAGTCTTAGGGTCAGAGCCTCAACAATACCAGAGCTGCTCTCAGCTTCTGAAAAGGGGAGTGGGGGTGGGGTGGGAAGTATAATGGAAACAATTTTGCAACTATATCGAGAGCGGGTGTAATCAGCACCTTTTTAAGGCCTTCCCTACACTACGGAATGTTTACAGAAAATTCCCACCATTGCTAGCAATCTACACTTATGGTCTAAAATTACTCATTTTACATTAAGGAAAAACAACAAGAAAAATCAAAGTCTTGATGTGTCTTCTCTGTAACAGTCTATAGCAACTCCGAGAACAAAATGATTGTTGCACCTACATATGGAATGAGTTCTTTGAAATGTAAAGGTTCTGTAAACAGAACAGTTTCCAATCTACTTATAGCACAGTAACAGTGTCCCTTTTTTGCCAAATATGCCCTATTATGGGAAATTCTCCCAGACCAGATCCTGCTCTCACAGAGATCAGTATGAATGTTACAATTGAATTATAAACTCTTTGGGGAAAATCTGTCTTTTTGTGATGTAGGAATATGGTGCCTAGCACAGTGATTCACTGATCCCTCATTGGGACCTGTCAGTACTACAGCTTTATAGATAATACGCAACAACGAATAAGAATTCACTGGGAAATGGACTGGTTTCCCTCTGTGGAAGAGGAACTGATCTATCATTAGACTCTTTTGAGGGTGTGGGACAATCTCATGGATCTCACTTTCAGCTCTCTGTTTAGTGCTGTTTATGACATTATAATCATTTCCATAGCAACTGTGATGTAATGAATAGGGGATGATGACTTCCAGCAGTGACTAAACCAGGAGATCAGATGAACTCTGAAAAACATAGATTTTGTTTTCATGTAAATGACTCTATTAATAAAAATGGGGAGAGAATTACAGTAAATATTCTGCATGATATATAAGCCAAAGCACTCTCTAAATAGAATGTTTTTCAAAAGTTTTCCCATGAGGCATCAATAGTTCCATGCACATCAGAATTAAAGGAGCCCAAATTCTTTTTTAGGGCATACTTATAAAACCACAGAAGGTTTCTATAATGCTCTCAGCACATATTTAAAGGGTATGCAGGCTCAAAAGGAGACCAAACAGAAAGGTTTTCTTTCTTTGTTGCAGATGGAGAAAGCTGCTCTCCCGAAAAATTTACTGTTCTTATCAGAGATGTTTAGCTTAAAAATAAAAATATACCTACATAATGCAGCCTGCCTGAGATGTTTAATCATGAATTTAAACAGCAAACAACAATAGAAAAACCTGTCTGAGGAGTTAAAAGTCTGTCATAGAGCAACAAGCACAGTGAAAAATTCCTACTTGTGCCCAAATCATTTCAATCTTCAACTCAGCCTTCTGTGCATCGGTAGAGTATTCAAAACAAGAGATCATCCAGTGCACTACAGTCCCATAAAAGCAGCTGGTATAAAATGTAAATCCTGAGAACTAGACAAGTTAAAGATAATTTCTCTCTGAGGACCTTCTGTTTTCATCAGCTACATGGAGCTGGCGGCTAAGAACAATCTGTCTCCATGAAATGAAGCCCAAAAATACATATGGAGGTAGGAGCGCTGACTATGAAGTATTCCCCCATTTCCCAAATGTAGTCATTGGAAACCTTTCTACAAAACAAGTATCAGACGGGTGGCCATGTTAGTCTAACAACACACACTTGGGATTCTGCAGAATTCAGTGGTGTGGGTGGTTGAGAAATAGGAAGCTGGATGACAACTGCTGTCAGAAACCAACACACGACAGTTTGATTGATCACAGGATGACTATGAGCTGCCAATGTGATATGGCTGTTAAAAAAGCTAATGCGGACTTGGGATGCATCAGGCGAGGAATTTCCAGTAAAGATAAGGAGGTGTTAGTACCGTTATACAAGGCACTGGTGAGACCTCATTTGGAATATTGTGTGTAGTTCTGATCTCCCATGTTTAAGAAGGATGAATTCAAACTGGAGCAGGTACAGAGAAGGGTTACTAGGATGATCCGAGGAATGGAAAACCTGTCTTATGAAAGGAGATTCAAAGAGCTTGGCTTGTTTAGCCTAACCAAAAGAAGGATGAGGGGAGATATGATTGCTCTCTATAAATATATCAGGGAGGGAGAGAAGTTATTTAAGCTCAGTACCAATGTGGACACAAGAGCAAATGGATATAAACTGGACACTAGGAAGTTTAGACTTGAAATTAGACAAAGGTTTCTAACCATTAGAGGAATGAAGTTCTGGAACATCCTTCCAAGGGGAGTAGTGGGGGTAAAAGACATATCTGGCTTCAAGACTAAGCCTGGTAAGTTTATGGAGGAGACGGTATGATGGGATAGCCTAATTTTGGCAATTAATTGATCTTCAATTATTAGCAGATAAATATGCCCAATGGTCTGTGATAGGATGTTAGATGGGGTGGGATCTGAGTTACTACAGAGAATTCTTTCCTGGATGCTGGCTGGTGAGTCTTGCCCACATGCTCAGGGTTTAACTGATCGCCATATTTGGGGTCAGGAAGGAATTTTCCTCTAGGGAAGATTGGCAGAGGCCATGGAGGTTTTTCACCTTTCTCTGCAGCATGGGGCATGGGTCACTTGCTGGAGGATTCTCTGCACCTTGAGGTCTTTAAACCATGATTTGAGGACTTCAGTAACTCAGACATAGGTTAGAGGTTTGTTACAGGAGTGGGTGGGTGAGGTTCTGTGGCCTGCATTGTGCAGGGGGTCAGAAGAGATGATCATAATGGTCCCTTCTGACCTTAAGTCTGTGATTCTATGAGACAGAAACTGTCCCCATTATATAGTCTTGCGTAACTTCTTGCTGCTGGAAAAGGCACATATACATGGTTTCTAACCCTGCAAATCTACAGACCAGGCATAACATTTTTAAAAGCTCCAAAGTGACTTTAGGGTACATTCACACTTCAAGCTGGAGGTGGAATGTCCAGCTGGGGTAGTGTACATACACTCACTTTGATCAAATAAGCGTGCCAAAAACCGAAGTGTGGCTGTGGTAATGTGGGTGGTGGGACAGGCTAGCTGTCTAGAGTATGTTCCCTATATACTTACTCAGGTGGCTAGCCCATCCTGCTACAGCTAAACTGTTATTTTTAGATCCCTAGTTCAATCAAAGCTAACATATGTATGTCTACCAAAGCTGGAAATTACACCTCCAGCGCAAAGTGCAGATGCACTGTATGAACTGAAGTTCCACTTTCAAAAAAGTGACTTGCATATAGGAACTGAAATCCTGTTTGACAGTCAACAGGCCTTAAAGTCCTAGATGCCTCTTTTAGTCTCTTTTGAAATTAGATGCTTTCGAAAATGTTACCCTACAGGACCAATGACAGCATTTCCAATGTGCTGTCACAGAAGCAATAGAATCCTAGAAAGAGTAAGGAGAGGCAGACACTGTGGGTCAGTGCTCTGAGAGCCGTATAAGTAATATGCAGGATACAGGGAAAAAACTGTGAGAACATGAGCTGCCCTTGTTAATCTTAGGGTAAAAACTCATCAGAGAAATGAGAAAGTGGCAGGAGATAGATGATCATGTTTTAAATATTTTCATTTTAACTCCCAAATCAACATTTCCTGGTGCATGCTTCTTTACTAACACAAAGAAACATTCTGACCACCATCACGAAATGCAACAAAAATTATAAATAAAACCCTGCTTATTTTTGTTCCTATTTCAGTTTTTTTTAAAGAAAAGTAACTGCTCACTTGAAGAATGGTTGACCTACAGCTATAATGGAGATGCTTACAGTAAATGGGAGAAACATCAGAAAGAGAGACAAAATCTGGAGCTATGTGGATCCCATGAAAGGATTATGCAATTGTACTCACCAAGCCAAACACAGTACCAACCATCTCACCTTGCGATTGAAACCACTGATTTCTTAAAGAAATATCTCATAACTGCATGAAATATAAAACCTGTTGTAACTTTATACAAGACCATACGTTTATTATATTCACCCACTTGCAGACATTATTCTATTCTTTGGGGCTGATTCACTGCTTATTTACAGTAAATTACATCAGTAAGTGAAATCCAGTGATTTCAATGGAGTTACTCTAGATTTACACAAGTGTAATGGGGAATAGAAGTAGATTTTCTCTTTACAGCTTTGTTCAAACAACAAACAAGATCTTGTAATAAGACATGTTACAGACTATAGTAAAAGATTACATCAACATTAAATGAAAAACGTGACAAAGTGTCATTTATTACCTTGGGCCTGTTCCACTAGCTAAAGGATATAGATGCTGATTTATTCTGCATAATAATTACTCTGAATAATTCATACAAGTAACATCTAGCTGCTTGGCGGATCTTCATGAAGTTGTGCTGAGTGTGATGAGTGACTTTTGGCACTACCTAGGCACTGGATCATTCATTAGATGCACTTTCTACCTTTCTAGCTTTTCCTTCTTTGATTCACTTTTCTTTTTAGATAATTTTCACACTGTAAACATATTTAAAGGCCTATGGTACGGAGACTTTAATGACTAAGAATACCTAGGATGAGGTCCTCACCCAGGCTCTGAGCTCTATACTCTGGCTAAAATGTCTGGAGGGGTGTAAAGGGACTTCAAACACCCAGATCTGGCATGGGGAGGATTCTCCTGATGCAGGAACTGAGGAAAACAGCTCTCAGAGAACTCCCTTGTAAGCCTGGTAGTAGGGAGTGTGATGGGGGCGGGGCTGGGGACAGGAGGGACACATCAGGGATAGGGTCATCACATGTAGGGCTTCAGTCCATAGGGAGGCTGTCATAACTTATATAGACCTCCAAGGCACTCTACATTATATCAAGACCCACATTGTGGCTTAAAACCACCATAGCTTCCCACATCCCTTGGGCTGCAAGTTTGGTGCTGCCCCTCTTAGAGGTGCCACCCAGAATCCCATCCATTATTTTCCCATAATCATGTATGCTGTATGCAAAAATCTGTACAAAGCCTTCCAAGTTACCTAAATCCCAATATGCACTGCCAGCTGTATTTTAACAGATTTGTTAGTTGAGATGAACCCCAGGCTACCCACTAGAGACCACCTTGACCTGTTACAATAACTCTTTCTATGTCCACATTAAAGTTTTTAAATGTTAGTTGTTTTAAAAATACATCTTTACTCCCAGTCTGGACTAGCGTTATGTGAAATGCCTATGGAGGAGATCCTGAGGCTCTTCCTTAGGTTTGGCTGAGCTTTTACCCAAGTGAATGCCAATCAATCAGTCCAAACTCCCATTGAGGAAAATGAGAATTCTTCTGTGTAAGGACTTAGAAGAAATTCATGTTTGACCCTTAGGGTTTCACTCTTGTGGTTGAGCTCTGCTTCCTGCTCTGGGTGTGGGGGCTTCCTCAGAACCATTTCCAGATCTGTAATCAGGCCAGTCTGTCATACCCCTGATGAGTGTTAGAGCAGCTTCAACTTGCACCACTGATGCTGGATACTTAATGGGTGCAGCTCCACCTTGTCCCCAAAATGCCCCCATGCCAGAACAGTTGTTGACAGGTGACGATTTCAACACTAGCACACTTAACATCTCCTGGGCATTCCCCTCCAACAAGGGGATTTTCAGCTGACCAGTTGTAATCAGTTCTGGCCTCTTTGCACCAGCTGAGTGGCACAAATGAGTTGGATGATTAAACAGTACATCCCATAGACTGTCCTTCCTGTTCCTCAATACAATATTGATTAGACTGGAATTTTAACATAATTTGTTACATTAATGGAGCATGTGTAATTGTTAAAAAGTAACTATCAACATGAAATCTAAATAAAATATAAAAGAAAAGTAGTTTTAGGTGCTTCTTCTTCCCCTTAGTCTATATGCCAGGTGTCTCAGGCTTTTATATTTTCTTATTTTTTAAAGAAAAGCTTTTCTCTTACCTACTGCCATGCAAAAGACCCATAAGAAGAACAAGGAACTCTGACTGTCTACAGGGGATACCATGGAAATAGTTAGTAACAGAGCACTGTCAAGCGCACAAAGGAGATAAATAGAAAAAGTAGAAAAAAAATAATTGAGGTGTTATTGGTATTTTTTCACCTATAGCAGGTAAAAAATGACAGACAGGAGTATGATGGTGCCCTGAATTAAAATCATGATGACTATTTCATTGTGCTTAAGGATTTTCTCTTGTGATTTTAGATTTCATGTTGCTGAGATTTTACTCTGGAGTACAGAAATACTTCTGTATAGCAATTATACACAAGTATCCAAAAAAATCCTACATAGTTACATACCAGCAGTATAATATCAATACATTGTATCTCACATAAAGACAACAGTTAGATGTATGTTATGATATTTTGTTTAAAGACTGGGCATGCAGTGTGCAAGTAGAAATGTAAACAAATCAAAATGGTAATACCTATCACTTTATTCTTCTTCCCATTTTTTATTGGTGTACAAAGCAAACTTTTTATGTGCTGGTTTACATTTTCTGCATTTTCATTCTGTTAAGCAAATAAAGAATACAGTTAAAAACTTACAGAGAGATCTATTCATGAGCCCTGATTGGCAGGCCATGCAAGGAAGGCAGATTATAAAACTGTAATTCTTAGACTATAAAGTCTTTGGGGGCAGGGACCATGTCTTCATTTGTGTTTGTGCAGCATCTAGCCTAACGGGGACTAAGGAATAATAAATAAATAAATGAGTAATAACAAAGTTTCAAGATGAATTTACAGTCATTTGGGTCTACTTTTTCATTTTATGATAGTTCCTTTCATTAGAATGAAAATGACTCTACTGTACACTCAGGACAGATTTTTCAATTTAGGATAGTTGAGGAGAAATTAGTGGGGCTCTAAGATACCTTCTCCACTTCCCCAGTTGTGAGGATTCTTAAGTAATGAAAGAAAATGGACCTAATTCTGCTCTGTTACACCTTGTACAAGAACAAAGCATGGCCCAATATCTGATTCCATATAAGGGAAGGAAAAAATATTAGCATGCTAATATTTCAGCTCTAAACTTTCTTCGATTCTTGGCTGCCTCAGTTAGTTTCTCTTTAGCCTTACAGGCATGATCATTGCACAAATAAAGGAACATCCTACAGTGTAGGACAGCATATGCTATTCTTTGTAGAAAACTTTCAAAGGAATGATGTAATGTGTAATGCTTTATATGACTCCAGGCACTTCTTTTCAATTAAGAGCTTGGATACCTGTGAAATTAACTGGAAATAAGCAGGAACACCAGCCCTCTGAAGCCAGCCAGCTCTTCACAGACCACAGTTTGGAACACAGTGACCTACACTGTGTTGCTCTTGTCTACGGTGTTTTAATTTATGGTGGTAACAACTATTGTCTCAACTCTCCTCTCAGGTGCACAGACACATATCTTCAAAGATCTGCTGCTGCACATTATACACTTGCTCAATAGTCTAGTTACACAGGTATGAGGATGTCTGTCTGAATACTCAAGGGTAAGCTTAATCATTATAAATGCAACAATTTGCAACAGGTGCAGGGTGCTGATGAGAAATGAGCTGATAACACTTTGGGGGTTATCGAGAGTCCTAAAGCCCAAACTGGGATGGAAAGAAAAGAAACTGGCAGGGAGCCTTGATTTCATGATTCATCTCTCATCCCCATACACCAGTTCTCCTTCTTTGACATCAGCAATCAACCAAAGATTTGCTTGCTTTCCTCAAAATGACAAACAGACATCTGTTATTTTCAATGCCAGTGTGGAGTGGAGTACGACCTTGCACGCTGCCCTTCTAAGGTGTGTTAGCCGTGCACAAGGTTTCTACTTGGTTAGCTGACAAGTTTTTCCATTAACTTGAGTCAGTGGTGAAAATTATCCTATCCACTCCATGCAGATCTCTGTTTTCTACTCTTATTCTTCCCTTTTCATGCATGTCCTTCCCTTCTGTCCATTGTCACTCCATTTTTCCTTCCCACTTTCTCCTCTTGTCGCTCCCTGATATTTCCTTCTGTTCTTGCCACTCTTCTGTTTCCTCTTCTCCTGTCTCTTCCATTGATTTCCCTATTGTTTAATGTTTAAATCATTAACCTTTTCTCTAAGCTGCAACCATTATTTGTCCCAAATGTTCCTTCCCTTCTAACTCTCTAGCAATTGCAGCTGAAAGACACTGAAGGATGACTTTTATGAAAGCTAGTTAAGCGCTTGGAGGAGGAGGGGAAACAGTGGCCCCAAGGTAATGTTCATATGTGGCCTAATCCAAAGCCCATGGAGTCTCTCCGTTGACTCGAGTGGACTTTGGAGCATCCCACAATGCACCCTGCTTACAGAAAATAGACAATTGTTTGGAAAGATGGAGGGAGGGAGAATAGATATGAAAGGAATATAAGGTGTGCACTCAGTGTCATTGTGCTGAGGAAATAGATTATCCAGAATTCCTCTCCAGTAGTACAATTGTTTTCTCTTTACCCATGTATGACATGTATCTAGAAGTAAATGCATGTCAACATTTTTCTTAGGCATAATAAATCATTTACAGCCCAGGGAACAATGCATTTCTGCATAAGCACAAAATTCAAATTCTGCTGCCAAATCAAAGGGCTTGTCCTAAACAAACACCTGTTTGAAATTAGTCCCCAAATGTTTCTTTTACGTATTTTAAATGTTCTGCCAACGTCACCTATTTTGTCTATCTAATCTAGGACATCCATTTTGTCCCCCCACTCCCTCCAGTGAGACATTAAATGGGGCTAGTCATGGGCTCTACTCTGCAAAATGCACAGCACTCAGCTCCCAGTGTGCACAGCTGAAAGTGGAAACACTGCATAGCTCTCCAGCAGCTCCTATTATCCAGTTACTGGAACAATCTTGTTGGCCATTGTACCTTCTGCCCTGCCTGCTGCTTGACCCCAGAAGGGAGAGAGTATAGTGGAAGCCCATCTGCTGACAATAATACACTCCCTTCCCCCTCCCACTCTCTCCCTCATCCACTGTCTAAGAGGTTTCCAACAAATTTATTAGATTATAGTAAACCAACCTGCTTTTGCAAAAGTGTAACAAGAAGACCAGGCGGCTTTCCACGCACTGTTCTGGGAGTAAGAGGCACAGGTTTGCTTTTTGCTGACAGGGACGCCAGGGCACTAGAGCTGTTGCTTGGGCTTTCCACTACACTGGTCTGTTACCAATTGTCCTTTCCTTCCTAAACCTCCAGCTTCTATCTAAGTGGTCTCTGGGACACCCTGCCACAAGCTGGCTCTTCCTGATGCTGCTCTGCGGACTGGGAAGCATGAGGTGTTGAAGAGAACTGCAGTTGTGCCTTCCTCAGAACAGCAAACTATTCACATCTGTATCATGGCTAACCCCTCCCAGACCAAAAGTGGGAGAAAGAACTTCTGAGTCTACTCCCAAATCTTACAGCAAACTGTGGTGACCAATCCTCAGGATTGATGTGGAAAGCTTCCATCCTGACTTCATTAAAACCTCCCTTAAAACATACTTCTTTCTCTTGGCCTAGGAACATGTATTCTCTAGTAAATAAGTATAATTAGATTTATTTTTATACTGATTTTCTTTGTGATTAATCCATCTTCTCGCCATCCTGCCCCACTGTGTGTCAGAATTGTATTGTCTGTAAACTCCTTGGGTCAGGGACTGTGTATCTTCCTCGAAGTTTAAACAGTTCTGAGCATCAGCAGTCAGTAAATACAGCAATGATAGTAGTAATAAGGGTAGAACACACAAGACTAGGTCATATATGAAAAGGTAAACAAAAAATCACTGTGTCTTTTATTATTGGATTCCAAACCCAATTTCACTTTACTTACTGTCCATGGAAATCTTCTGTCTTTGCAGACATCTGGTATATTAAGAGGCTCCATGGTATTCTTGACATACTGAGCATACATATAATTTATTTTGTTTGCATCACAGTCCCTGATGGAACAGCGAGAACAGACAGATATTATTCATGGTATTCTTTCTATGACACTGGCACATGCAATTATTCTAAGCAAATGTAAAGTATATCAACATGTGTAAATCAAAGGGAAAGGTGTGATCAATTCCCAAGCACAGATCTACCATCATCTCCAACCCAACACACAATCGTAGGCTGTGCTACAGTTAGATGACTCAGACAGTCCAATTTTGCATATCCACGTCTCATTTAAATTAAACTAACAGAGATGATAATGTCCAGCCATTCCATACTGTGCACATCACTACAAAAGATCAAACAATTAACAGTATTCTGAGAGTAACATTATAAGCCTTGTCTCTGATGCACGTGTTTATTTTGTTTAATCAATTACAAAGGAAACGCAGGAGATGTGTGGGTGTATTTAGTGCTCCATGCACGCAAGTGACTTTTATTAAAATCCATACAAGTTCTCTCTACATATTTGTGGTTCTGCTAAGGACTCGTCTACATGAGAAAGCTGCACAAGTATAACTCAAGTTTAAAAATTAACTGTTTTAGTGCAAACCGCTCTGCTGACATTTTGATTTAAGTTTGGCTTATTTCAGTTTAGTTTAAATTTGTCCCTAACTGATTTAAGCTCAGTTGAAATAAGCCTGATTTCAACTGAAATATATGCATCCACACAGGGGTTTGCACCAATTTAACTAAATTGGTTTAAAAACTTATTTAAGATAAACCAGTGCAACTTTCTGATGCAGATAAGCTGTAAAACTTAGTTATGTCTTGTGTAAGCATTCAGAGGAAATTATACTCTTAAATGTTAGGATAGTTAGAGATGTATTAGAAATACTAAACTTAGGAAATAAATCAATGTAGTCTACAAGAATGAAGGATAAAAATGAATGACAGATGAATATATGCAATGTAGTTGTAGCCATGTCAGTCCCAAGATATTAGAGGCAAGGTGTGTGATGTTGGTCCAATAAAAGATGTTACCTCAACCAGCTGAATGTGTGTTCACAGAAATAGAACACTTCAAAAATAATGTGCATCTAGAAATCTGACACATTAGAAAATCAATAATAGATGAAATTCATATCTTTTTCAACTGAGAACAGATGGCAGCATTTATGAATTTTCTGCTTTTAAGTTAATGTAAAATGTGCTCTTAGAATGAATGAACAATTAATTGCATGGGGATTGCGTTATTGACACAGAACATCTGTTTCCCCCAAATCAGGGCCTAAAATAACTTTACAAAATCAATCATCTCTTTTCTAATTGCTTAGTGCTTATGTATTTAATTAAGGCACTTTGATTCTTGTCATAGCCCTTCCCCACCCATCTGGGAGAGCGCCCATCTCCTATCGATATACCTGTTCCCATCAGGCCTCTGCATTTTCTCTTTGATTTGTGAGTAGGAGTCTATTATTTTTCAGATGTAAATGCACATGTCCGAAGAATCCAGGCACAACACCGGAGACAGAAAAGCATTCTTTTCTATGTAACAAATTCTGTTATTTAAGGCCAAACCCTGCACTTCTGAAGACTGGCCTGATTTTGGGCACGACTCAGCTCACAGATTATGTGATGAGTATCAGAGAGTATCCTGTATAATAATTTATTCTATCTAATGCATATCACTGTGCCTTTTATGTCCCCTGAAACTGTGACCACAGAGCATCAGCCTTCAGTGGGCTGGATGGATCACAAGGCAGCCCACCATAAAGGGCGGCATATAGCTGTGCTGCCCCAAGAATATTTCAGGGAAGGAATTATGATTCAGGGGACCAAAATTCCCTTCCTGCTTCCCTTGCTCTCAGCCTGAGAGAAGACTTCACTTCTGGCCTCTACAAGCAGTAAACTACTCACAGAGGCATGCACCAGCAAGCAGGAGGGAAGTATGAATGGAAGGAGACAAGGCCTGCCCAGTTGTCATCCACCTGCTCTAGAGGAGGAAGTAAGCAAGCATTCCCCCTTCACTCTCTTGTGCTGGCATGTAGTCCAAGTCCCAGAATAGACCAAAACCTTTTGCCACCTTGAGCCAGAATCTTTGGGCTGAATTTTCAAATATATGTGCAAAAATTGCATATGTGAAACAGTCAACAGCAAAAAGAGCTGTACATAGCATATCCAATAGTGTGCCCTGTGTACAACTTAATCTCACGCTTTTGAAAAGTCAGCCCTCAGTGCTACATGAAATAACATTTTTGTAATAAATAGAAAAAGTTAGAGAATGGATGATAGTTCAGCATTTTATGTACAGATTCTTTAACTGAGGTTAAATTTGGAATCTATTTAATGTGGGCACATTAATCCAGTTATTGCCTCTGTCTTTTCTTTTTACCCAGATTGAATAATTAAGTGAATGGTGTCCTGAAGTTATTGCAAAAGGGGCTTGGAAGTCAGGATGCTGGATTCTAGTCCCGATTCTGCCAATCACCATCTTGTGCCTCAGTTTCCCTACCTATAAAACCCACCTCTGTAAAGTATTTTGAGATCCTGTTATTAAAAGTACAGCACTAATTAAATACAGATGGATTATACAATGATTATTGCCTGCTCTACAACTGAGCAGAGCTGTTCACACTTTTCATGAATGGTTCTCACGGGTAAATTCTAGACTAGAGGTTTGTGCCTATATGAGCTGGATTTCTGCTTTTTGTACATCTACACAGACCTGCAGGATAGTCTTTAGGTACAGCTATTTGTAGGCTGCAAGCTCTTTCTTAGGCTGTGACCCTACAAAGATGTAAGTATGTATGTAACTTCAGGCACATGAGTAGTCCCTAATTGATTTCAAGGGACTATTCATATGCCTAAAGTTACACACACACTTAAGTCTTTGCAGGATCAGGGTCATATTTATAAGCTTGTTGTGGCAAGGATCATGTTATCTTGTGTATTTGTACAGTGCCTAGCACAGGGGCAGGCAAACTTTTTGGCCTGAGGGCCGCATCAGGTTTCATAAATTGTATGGAGGGCTGGTTAGGGGAGGGGGTCGTGGCCCTGCCTCCAGACTCCTGTCCCATCCAAACCCCCCTGTTCCCTGATGACCCCTCTGGGACTCCTGCCCCGTTCACACACCCCCACTCCCTGTCCCCTGACCTCCTCCAGACCCCTGCCACCCCATCCAACCCCTCCTCTCATCCCTGATGGCCTCCCCAGGACCCCTGCCCCATCCAACCACCCCTTCTCTTTGTCCCCTGACTGCTCCCGGAACCCCTGCCCCTGACTGCCCTCCGCTGCCTCATCCAACCTCCCCTCCTTCCTGACTGCCCCCCCGGGACTCCTGCCCCCTTTGAGTCCCCTGTCCCACTCCCAATCGCTCCGATCCCTATCCACACCCCCAACCCTGACCACCACCCCCAAATTTCCCTGCCCTCTATCCAACCCTCCCCCCAGCCCGCTCCCTGCCCCCTTACCGCACTGCTTGGAGCACTGATGGCTGGCAGCAGTACAGCCGTGCTGCCTGGCTGGAGCCGGGCCACACTGCCACTGTGCAGCACAGAGACTGGGTCAGGCTGGGCTCTGCAGCTGCGCTGCCCCAGGAGCTCACAGCCCCGCTGCCCAGACGAGCATTGTGCCGGCGGTGGAGCGAGCGAGCTGAGGCTGGGGGGGAGGGGAGGGGTGGAGCCGGTGGCGAGCCTAGAGCTTGGGGCTAGGCAGAACGATTCTGTGGGCCGGATGTGGCTGTCGTTTGCCTACCTCTGGCCTAGCACCTCCATATATTTTGGCCCAGAACAATCCCAAACCAAGATCTATTGACACAGTACAGCCAAGAGGATCTGTGTACCATCATTGCCAGGAGGCACTGGAGATGGATTGGTCATGTGCTTCGGCTGGAAACTTATTCCATCACCAGAGTAGCAGTAAGATGGACACCTGAAGGCAAGCGAAAACAAGGCCACCCAAAAACAACACGGTGAAGAGTTGTGGAAGCTGAGCTGAAAAACCTGGGGCACAGTTGGGGAACCATTGAAAGACTTGCCAGAAATAGACAGGAATGGAGGAGCTTCGTCATTATCCTAAATGCCGGAGGCGTAATAGGAACATGATGATGATGATAGCACAGTGGGGTGTAATCTTGATTGAGGTCACTGGGTACTATTGCCATTTTTTTTAATAAATAATAAAATAATAGAGGGGTAGCCGTGTTAGTCTGGACTGTCTGATTCTTTGTCGCTTTTTAATGAAATAATAGTAATAATACATGTTCAGCCAGTAGGTGCCACTGTTATACAAAGCCATGTAATCAGAATTTAAGGCCTAACCAGAACTCCTAGGATACTAAATTATTAAGAACTCACAAAAACTATGCAGTGGAATGAAACTGATTTAATATTGGACTCCCCTCTCCCCCCAATACTGAAAGTCTATATGAAAATATTTTGTTTACGTGACGTTCTAACTTCATTTTCTAGATTATTTTCAGCATTTAAAACCACGCCCAAAAATCTTAGGTTTTTCCTAAGTTCTGATACCTACCCTGCTTGAAATGTAAGCTAGCAAGGCATTCCACTAAGTGGCAGGGTGGCAATATTTCTGTTAAGGCTCTATAACTGGAGAATGACATTGTATGAATGCAGGATAGGACAGTAGCCAATGGTACAGTGTACTCTGGCTCACATACTGCTGCTTACTACCAATGATCCTTCTGCTGGTCTCTGCAGAGCAGGACAGGACAAGTAAAGGGTGGCATGGGAGAGCCCTGTATACTCCTCTCAGTTCACATCCCTTCTAAATCAACAGAAAAAGGCTGCATTAATGTGCCATACTTCCCATTCTGTGCTTAGAGTCATGTTCAGGGGGCTATGGGAGCCATACTCCAGGGGCCATTGAAAGTTGGTTGTGCTGGGTGGTGTAATTTTCTGTATTGCTTTAATTTCTCTTTCTTTGGAAGAAAATGCTTGTGATGTTAAAACTGTTATCAAAATCTAAAACAATTATATTTAAAATGAATGCGAACAGGCTTTTGGGGAGATAGTTAATAGCACAGTGTAGGAAAAAGGTTTAGAGCACACGTTGTCCAGGGGTCTTTAACATTGAAAACAATGCATGAAATTAAGAAAATTAAACAGAGCTGCCTTTAGACACAACTGTGTGACCAACTCTGCTGAGACCAATGGGAACAGTGCATGCATATCTCAAAGTAAAAGCCTACAGTAGATAATAATGCACTGTCTAATTCTGTTTACTGAAGTTATGAAAAGTTTTTAAAAACAAAGTCTCTTCAGTCACTTCCATTTGCCTGTAATGAACATAAATTCAAATCAAGTTGTTTTACCTCTTCAGGACATCAGCTGAATCGTCTAATTCCTCAAACTCCATGTGAAACACACTAGAAAACGAATTCTACAAATACAAAAAGGATTCTTATTGGATGGAAACGATTAATATTCATAATCCTGATTAACAGTAACAATAGTAATAAGGAGAAAGTCAGCTGCAATTATTTATACTGAGTCTGCCTTAATGGGGAAAGAGAGAAATCCTTGTATTTTACACTCCCTCTCCCCTGCCAGCCCCATGAACAGGGAAATGTAACCTCCCTGTGTCACTGAAAACCCTTGCATCTCCAGGGAACGTTCACCCCAAGTGAGGGCAGGCATGTTTACAAATTGCTAACAGTTAGCTCCAGAGCTAAGAATCTATTTTAACATTTACCCAACCCCAGAGTAAGTGTGTATTTGTGATCAACCTCAGTCATGTCACTTTGCTTGGATGTAGAAAGTCGCAGGAGCAACAATGAGCCTTAAACATATTGCTAGATCTCCTTATGGCTTCTTATCACTGTAGTATCTGAGCATTTTGCAAACACCAATGAATTTATTCTCACATACCCCTGTGAGGCAGAGAATTATCATTATCCTCATTGTATAGATGAGAAATTGAGGCACAGAGAGGAACCGGGCCAGACCCTTGGGTTTTGGCTAAACTGCACAGAGCATAAATCAGAGAGTGTGTGTGTGAGAGTGCGTATGCAACTGGGAGCATAGGTGACATAAATCTCTCTTTTGCATTCCTGTGATGCTAGTACTGCTCTGCAGGGCAGTTTCTCCTGAGCTTCATGCTCTAATTAATGTTGGGCTGCAATAGCCACAAAGGGCCCAAAGTGAAGCCAAGGTCTCATTTAGAGTAGCTGGTTTTGGCCACATCATTCTTCCTCTGACCACTCCCCTTTTCCCTTCTACACCAGTCGCAGAGTGAGTGAGTGATGCAACAGCCCATGTCAGCTCTTTGTCATGGGAGGAGTATACTAACCCTGGAGGTGATCCTCTCTGGGATGCTTCAGATGACCTGAGAGACAGATTACACTAGCCGGCAGTGCAAAATGGCTGATGCAAACCACAGAATCTGATCCTGAGAGAGGTCATGCCCCGAAGAATTGACATCTAAACTGAAAGGATGTCATACAAACAGAGGTGAGGAGGCATGAGAATGGGGGAAGAAAATGTTGTAGTGGATCAGTGATGGAAGGCTAGTAAAAGAACTGTGGACAGAAGGAATCTGCTACTGTGAACCGAAGAGTACACTGCAACCATTGCCTTTCTGTCTTCCCTCTTCTTTACAGTGGAGGCCTGATTCTCCAATTCCTTGCACTTATGTAGTAATCTGAATTGTGCAAAGTGGGTGTAAAATGTGATCAAATCAAAATGGAGGAGGGAAATGTAGAATCTGACCCAAGGGGCCTCTAAAGAACAAGAGCATCACTCCCTTTAAATGAAGTCACACTTGATACTCACAGTGCAATCTTCATCTACTATGAAAATGGTGCACCTCTGCACCTGCATGAAGGAGATTATAGTTGCAGCTATCTTCTTCAAAATTACTTCCAGAGATTGTTGCTCTTCAAAAATCAAGCTAGCAAGATCAAGAAGCACCTGGACAAAAAGAAACTCTTTGTGAAAATTCTAATTCTAGGAGTTAAATGATAATTATATTTATTACCCTCTTAGATTTTTTCCCTAGTCTGATAACTTTGGTCACAGAATATCAGGGTTGAAAGGGACCTCAGGAGGTTATCTCGTCCAACCCCCTGCTCAAAGCAGGACCAATCCCTAGACAGATTTTTGCCTCAGATCCCTAAATGGCCCCCTTAAGGATTTAACTCACAATCCCGGGTTTAGCAGGCCAATGCTCAAACCACTGAACTCTCTCTTTTAAGTTTTTACAGGGCAACAGGCTATGTGGGATGTCATTAATGGCATCCATTGTGAACACCTTTGATGAAAGAGGCAAAGAGTGTACCTAGCTAAATAAGTGTATCCAACTATAGCCTGATAGACTTAGGAGATGCTGCTGGGAGAATTCTCAACCAGCCAGATTTGGCCGGATTATATTACCTGCTCCCCACTCAGGTGGCACGAAGGGTATGGAACCAGGGTCTGAGAATCTAGCCTGACATGTTTATTGATCTGTAAACTCAAGGAACAACTTTGAAATTCTACCCTGCTGGAAAGCTTTGGAACAGTTTCTGCCCATTTGCTTCTACACACCTTTTTTCATATTGCGTGTTGTGGATCCAGATACTTTCCTCAATAAATAGCAGTGGTATAAATAGCTCTTTAACAAAGAGGATGGCTGTAAGATGCACAATTAGAAACACACAGACAGATCAGCTCTGCTTCCCACTGTTGCTGCAGATACCGTAAGTGGTTGGTTGTGGATGTAAGGGAGTCTAACAGGCTGCATGAGAATAACTTAGGTTTGTATAGCTCAAGCATTTCTGCTACACACTCGAACATGCACATGCAGCAAGACATATTCTGACTTTATGCAGAACCCAGGATACTGATGGGGAAGGAATTTATAGGTATTTATGCACAGCCCTCCACAAAGTGCACGGAGTCCAGGAATAACTCTCTAGATGAAGTATTAAAACAGCATGCTCCCAATTAAATTTAAGCATTAGTTTTTTAAAAATCTGCAATTTACTCAACATTCTGCTGCAAGCCCATTATGCAGGACAGCTGGTACTAGGGTTTAATAGAGAGGCACAGGAAGCCCCACAAAGAGACAAATAAATAATTAACATATGCAAGGAACATCTACCATATGGTGAAAGCCAGAAGCTGTAGATAACAAGTACTAACTACTACTTGCTCATCACAAATGCCACATCCCAGGCTGGAATAAATCTGTTGGACATACCTGGTTACGCCTGTTTTCAAGCAGTGATGTTTCATATAGCTGAGCATTGTGAAGAACGATTCCACAAAATGCCAGATAAGCA
Organism: Gopherus flavomarginatus; assembly: GCF_025201925.1. Lineage (NCBI taxonomy): Eukaryota > Metazoa > Chordata > Testudines > Testudinidae > Gopherus > Gopherus flavomarginatus. The sequence goes on from NC_066619.1 coordinate 181,907,232, forward strand.
GCAAAATCCTGAAAAACAGATAATTAAATGTTTCTAACAAGGTTGTATTTTCACATCCAAAATGCCCACTTAATGTGTCTGAAGAACTAGGTTTTTATTATTTTCTCTTTCCAAGCTTTCAGCTTCAATATAAATATGTTTGTTTTCATCTTTTAATAAAAGTCCATCAAATCATCCTGGCTATGGCCAGAACTTTGGCAGTACAGTTTGTGGTCAACCTGTAAATACACAGAAAGAAGAAACAATGGTCTTTGGTATGTGCGTTATTATCTGTGCAACTTATGCAGTAACCCTCCCATCTTGGGTAGCAGATGAACCCAAGGGAATTCACCCGCTTTGGGGAGGTTAGCACACTGACTCCACCCCTTCTGCCCAAGGCCCCGCTCCCCTGCACGACAGAGCCTCGAACCCACACACACACACAGAGGAAAAGCCCTGAGGGGTCCCCTGCGACCAGAGGAGCCTCAGCCCACTCATCCCAGCCACACTGGGCCCTCCCCACCCCGGCTGAGTCAAGTCCCCAGCCCTCCAGTCCCTGAAGGCCCTCTCCTGGCTGAGCCACTGGACCCCACCTCAGCGCCGGGCTGGCCCCAGCACTGGGCCGAGCCTCCAGCCCCCAACACCTGAAGGTCCTCTCTCAGCCGAGCCCACGCCAAGCTACTGGCCTCCCACTGCTAGTCCCGACTGGGCTTGTAAATACAGGACTTCCTCTTCCCCTGCACAGCATCTGGGCCCGGGTCAGACCAACCCCGAGATTTCTCCCCAGGCTGCAGGAAGCTCTGCAAACTTCTCTCTCATCCCGCTTCTTGCACCTATAGCTCCTTAGCTGCAGAGGGAGGGATCCCTATACAAGGAGCTGCTCTCCCATCTGCCCAACCCCTGTGCATCCAGACCCCCTCATACCCAGACCCTCCTGCTAAGCCTCACCCCTTGGCACTCAGAACCCACCCTGATAAGCCCCACTCCCTCTGCACCTGGACTACCCTGACAAGCCACCTACACCCGAATCCGCACCCCACCAAGCCCCAACCAGCTGCACCTGGAGCCCCACTCCCCCAGCATGCGGACCCTGCACTGAGCTTCCCATACCCAGACCCCCCTGACAAGCTCTATCCCCACCATACCCAGATCTCTCCCCCTCCCCCACTGAGCCCCACCCACCTTCACCTGAACCCCCTGCAGAGTCCCATTGCCATTGCATCCAGAACCCCCCAACAAGCCACTGTACATCCAGATCCCCCCCTAGATCCCCCACTGAGCTGCCCGCACCCAGATTGCACCACACAGACCCCTCTCAAAACACACCTGGATCTCCCCACACTTGAATCCTGCCTTGCTGAGCTTGCCTGCCCACATGAGAGGGCAGGGCCCTGGGCTGTTTCTGGGGCAGGCCTGGTCCTTGTGCTATGTTAGAGTTGGGTGCAGCCTCACTGCTGAGTCTGTGTCCCGGAGGGAACTGGATAATGATCTCCCACTTCTGTACAGCCAGTGGCCTGTGCTCCCCAGTGCCAGGCTGGAGCCTCCACATTTATTTGACAAATAAAATTTGCAGAATTTTAAAATATAGTACACAGAATTTTTATTTTTTTGGTGCAGAATGCCCTCAGGAGTAATACTCCCAATTAAATTTAAGCTTTGGAAAAAAAACAAAACAAAAAATCCTTGAAATCTAAACAAAGATATACACATTGCAGTTTTTTTTGTTTTCACTTTGTGGTAGTAATTGGTACGTTGAAGGTTATTTTTGGTAATCATACATAAATTGTTTTCTTTGGTTGGTCTTGATCTCTTCCTGCCATTTCAGCAGGAATCTCCCACCTTTTTTAGAAACAAATGATTGAGCTTCATGTTTTTATCTTGGCAGAACTGTATTGGAATAAGAAGCAGTTTTTGGGAACCAACCCAACTAAAATCTCACCATTAAAAACTGAACACACAAAATGAGCATCTAGTATACAAGGAATTAAATATTTTTAGAAGTGGAAATCGAATCTTGCTTAAGTAGCAAAGCCAAGGGCTGTTTCTCTTCAGAAAAGGGATTAATTCTGATGTCCTGCAGATGTTCATTATGCATTCCATTGGAACAGGGAAGGTGTAAATTCTTACTTTGTTATTGCCAAGGCTTAAGTCAACTTCTTCGGCCTGACTTCAGCCTTTCGTGGTGCACCACAGTTTGCATGTTAAGTCTGAGAGCATTCTTAAAGTGCCTGCAATGTGAGAGTTCACAATCTATACGGTTTCTGCACTACTGATTATGTCAGACGAGTGTAATTTATCCAGTGCTTTCTTTCTTTCTACAACTAGTGTACACAGAAATTAAGTTATGTAGTAATTTTGAAAGTTGCTTGGCAAGCTTTAGTTTTAATGTTAAGCTGCTACTGAGTGTCCATTGTGACATTCCTTTGAGATAAGGTGACTTCAACTACTAGCTGTTAAGCCTACACCCCTTTATAATACATTCAGTAAAGCATGGAAACACTGCGAATCCTAATAGAAGAAAGAAACCAAACTGACCCAGAAATTAAACTGATTCACGCTGACATTTTTGCAATGCCTCAGAAAGAATTACAGTTTCATCAAACCATTTTTTACTTATTCAAAGATTAGTGCAGTATGGATAACTTCAAGATTTCTAGTTGTCATAAAAGAAAACCACTGATGATACACACACACACACTCTCTCTCTCCACATCCCTTATACCTTTTCATCTTGCTCTGTGAATATCCCACCAATTCCAGATTTCTTATTGATAGCTTGAGCCACGCCAACAACCTAATGCAATGAAAATAAAGACGAGTTAGGTAACTAAGAGGAGTTTGCCTCTGCACGGTCTGGAAAGCAATATTTACAGAAGATGACAAGCACTGATTACAGGTACTTTTACACTCAACATTTGGCTAGTTAGAGAGTTGGGTCTATGGTTTTAATTTATTTATTTTTACAAATTACTGACTAGCTCTTTAGAATTGGATGTTCTCAACTAAAAAAACTGTACTACTGGATTGACTGTTTTTACCTACTATTGTTACTGACACTTCAGATTGCTATAATAGAAAGAGTATGGACATTTTTCCCATATTTGCCAGTTTCTTTACTTTGTGTACTTGACGGCATTTTCCACACTCAGTCACTCAGATTGTATGAGTGTCATAAACAGATAGCTAAGGGTTAATGTGTCTTTCACCTGAAAAAAAGTAACCTGAAGCACCTGACCAGAGGACCAATCAGGAAACAGGATTTTTTCAACTCTGGGTGGAGGGAAGTTTGTGGGTGAGTCCTTTGTTCTTGTTCTTCTGCCTGACTCTCTCTCAGCTATGAGAAGGATTTTTCTATTTCCTGCTTTCTAATCTTCTGTTTCCAAGTTATGAGTACAAAGTTGGTTTGTTGTTTTGTATTTACATGTCTATAGTTGCTGGAGTGCTTTGAATTGTATTCTTTTTGAATAAGGCTGTTTATTCAATATTCTTTTAAGCAAATGACCCTGTATTTGTCACCTTAATACAGAGAGACCATTTTTATGTATTTTTCTTTCTTTTTATATAAAGCTTTCTTTTAAGACCTGTTGGAGTTTTTCTTTAGTGGGGAACTCCAGGGAATTAAGTCTGCAGCACCAGGGAATTGGTGGGAGGAAGAAGTCAGGGGGAAATCTGTGTGTGTTAGATTTACTAGCCTGACTTTGCATTCCCTCTGGGTGAGGGGGGAAGAGAGATTAGCTCTCGGTACTTCTGTTTTCCAAGGCTGGAAACGGGGAGGGTGGAATCCCTCTGTTTAGATTCACGGAGCTTGTTTCTGTGTATCTCTCCAGGAACACCTGGAGGGGGGAAGGGAAAAGGTTTATTTCCCTTTGTTGTGAGACTGAAGGGATTTGGGTCTTGGGGTCCCCAGAGAAGGTTTGGGGGGACCAGAGTGCCCCAAAACACTCTAATTTTTTGGGTGGTGGCAGCTTTACCAGGTCCAAGCTGGTAACTAAGCTTGGAGGTTTTCATGCTAACCCCCATATTTTGGACGCTAAGGTCCAAATCTGGGACTAGGTTATGACAATGAGTCTTTCACACAAGAGAGTGAGACCATCTTTTTGTTCTGTTTGCATGGCACCTAGCACAATGGGGTCCTTGGTCCATGGCTGGGGCTCCTCTGTGCTACCGCAAGACAAATGATGATAATAAATAATAGTAAAAACATTTTTAAAAATAAGAAAATGTGATCGCCACAAAAATTAGCAATAGGATTCAGAGGCAGGTGCAGTACTCAGAACTACTTTTTAACTTACCTTTGAGGCTGACTAAATATGGTGTTGATGTAGCTGATTTAATTGTACTAGACTAGGCCCCAGTTCAACAAGATACATTCGCACCTGCATAGCTTAAGTATGTGAGTAGTTTTGGTGACTTCAGTGGGACTGCTCAGGTGCTGAAAGATAGGCACATATTGTAGTACCTTGCTGAAGCATGGCCCTAGTCCCTATGGGGCAAATCCTCTGCAGCCATGGAAGCCTTGAATACAATGGAATCTACTACTTGGGGTTGAGATGCTGGTGGTAAGTAGCCTCTGCAGGGGGTCTGTGCTCGATGAGGACCTCTTATAGGTCAGCACACAAAGGGTTTGTTGAGATGAGATAGAGATAGGTCTGAGGAAGAGGAGGAGAGTAGATTCATGATTACATAGAACCAAGCTATTCCCAGGGAATAGCAACAGCTACAGGCACTTCTTCAACCACAAGCCGGTAGTAGTGGCCTGGGAGTAACTCTGCTGTTTTTGTGAGGTGGAGCCCCAGTTTCCTGGGGCTGTTGGTAGAGTCCAGGATTTTGTTCTTAGAATCTGAATATATTTTCCCCAATTTGTACCCAAATAATTTGCTATCGTGGATTTTTTCGTGTTGATGATAAACAAGGATTATAAATATAATACACATGTAATATTCTTACCAGATTCACATTTATTCTTCAAACTAAGGAATTTTTTTAAAGTTAGGCTTTTCCTAAAAACATATTAAGCAGGCACCATAACAAAGGTATCTTTCCTCTGTTAACACTGTGAATATTTCACGCTATCCACATACTTCACCACCACAATGTCTGGGCACCTCACAATTAATGGATTACATTCTCACAGCTGCCGTGGGAAGTATCCTATTTTGCAGATGGGGAACTCAGGCACAGGATAGATAAGTGACAGGCCTGAGGTCACAGAGAAAGTCTATGACTCATCTAGGAATTGAACCAGGTCGCCTGAGTCCATGTTTGATGCCCTTATTCACTAGAGCTCTGGACATAATTAATGTCCTAACTTTCAGATATTTTGATGTCTCATCAAAGGCATTAGAATGAACATCCAACTGACCTCACATAACAAAGATCCTCTACATATTATATAATCTGGATATATCATGTCACTCCCCAGATAGTAAAAACTCCTTATTGCTTTAACCAGAAAAATACTTTCTGTTGTAATCTCTGAAATGATTACAGAAATCAACAGACCAGCTCTATTTCCTCTTAGGATGAACTCTTATAAAAGCTTGTTTAACTTCAAGTTACTTTAAATTCCTAACTGAATCTTTTTTGTATACAAAACAGTTTGGGGGAATTTCTGATTTCAAGTTTCCTGACATAACTCTCTCTCTATGGTGAGATTAAAACTTTACTTCTTAGAATACAGGAAATAATCCTCCAGGGAGGTCAATTAATATCTGAATTTCTCATATTTTTGGGACCTACTGGAGAGAAGAAAATCGGCCCAAAAAGTGACCTTTTGATGCAGTGTGCTTATTTAGATAAAAGGTGCAGAATGGACCTGGAAGAGCAATGTGTTTGTTCAAAACATAGTGGAAATTTTAAGTAATTTGACAAGCCACAGCATGCCTCCTGGGGGTGCTGAATGCTCTCACCTCCCAACAAATACCTCCCGGGGCATGTTCAGACACTCTTTGACTAACAGCATTCTGTAGGCAGCACTAAAGCTGAAGAAAATTGAATTTATTTCTAAATGCTTATGCAATTTTTATTAATTAATATAGGTGGCAAGTGAAAACTGCATGATGTATTTCTCACAGTATGAGTCAATGCACAAATATCCCACTTGAACAAACTACCTCAAAGGAAGGGTAAAAGAAAAGGAACAGTAGTTCAATTTTGCAGTCATCTGCCTCTATGGGATACTTGTTGGATTAGATCCATAATCTGGCACAGCTTTGCTGTGAGCCTGAGGCTGGGAAAGGTAGAAGGATGACACCTTCTGTCCGCCATCCTGAGGCCTGTGCCAGGGGAATTCTCAGAGAGAGGCTAAACTGGGCTTTTGGCTGCTTTGAACCAACAGACTAGCAGCAAAGCAGACACTGAAGTGGCCAGGATCTGATCTATTATTTCTTACTATGCCCAAGGGTTTGAGGGCCTAATTTTCCAATGTAGCTGCACTTTCAGGATAACAAAATTTAATCATGGAGAACTTTTACACATGCAATTGACATATCAAGGCTCAAATTTCTGTTTGGTTTTGGGTGGGAACCCCTCTCCCTCTCCCACATACATACATACTTTTGAACAGAGGATGGGGATTAAAAAGGCGGAGGGAGGGAAAATTCAAAACTGTGCATTCAAAAATTTCTGACTTAATTCCATTTACCAACCTATAAATCACTAAATGGATTAATACCCAAAGGAAACTCAAGATACAATCCCCACCTTAAAATTTAGCAATTCACTTTGAGTTTTAATCTTCTGGCCCAGGCCCACTGCCTACTACGAGCCTGGATTCTGTAATGGCTCCCCCTCTGGTTTTATTTGCTTCTCTTTATTTGTTCCCCACTCTGTATGTATCCTCTGATCATATAAAGCTGTTTCTCAGCTGCTGCAGTAAGCTGCACATGGCTTGTCTAACTCTTCCTATCCACCAAAAATCCATCTGGCCAGCAACTGGCTAAACTACTCACGCAGATGAGGGTGGAAATGAGACCACTGCTTAGTATTGACTCCAGCTCTCTACTGCAGGGTGTGATTCTGCTGCCTGGGCAGAAATGAAATTGCAGGGCTGCTCTGAAGCTTAGTCCTCAATTTGTGACCAATTTAGAGCCTGGCCTTTCATGAAGGCCATGGACATCCTTTTCAGAAACTGGGGTCTGTGATGGAAGCCAACAAAAACAAAGGATTTTAAACACAGACTTTCACAGGAGCAAATGTGAGGATAGAGAATATTTGTCCAAAGAAATTATTCACTTGGACAGTATTTATTGTGCTCCCCTTGCAATTATTACAACTATCTGTGTGCTGACACAGAATGCTCCATCGCACAAACTAGCTTAGCTTCTTCTTGAACCTACACTTATTATTGTGCTTATGAGCTCATAATCTTTTGCCACATGAAAGATGGCAGTGTCATAAGTTTAACTTAGTGATTTAATGGCAGGCTCCAACAGGAAAGAAAGGGGTTCTGAAGACAAACAGTGGAGTTTCAGTGGATTTCTCCTGATTTGCCTGTAAATGAGAGGAGAATCTACTTAATTCTTCTGCCATTCCATTTTTAAGAAGTCCTTTGATTCATATTATATTTATTACTATTACAAATAATATAAATATAGATCTTTCCTACATCCTTTTACCCTCCCCATATTTTACATACCACTGTAATCAATTAATCAGTCTCTTTCATAGAGCACTTATTAGACAGCTAAGGTTGGAATCTGAGTTCTTAGCTTGTATAAGTTGGCATAGATCCACTGCCTTCAAGGCAGCTATGCCAATTGACACCAACCAAGAATTGTGACCTAAAAGGGTTGGCGAAAGTAAAATGTGCTCTAGCCTTTGCTATACAAGAACACTTTACAGCTGTAAATCAACATCGATACAGCTCCACCAATGAGAGCAAATTTAACAAGAGTGGAAGCAGAAGAGTAGGCTAGGATCCAGGAACTTTATCACTATGTCAAATCCTTATCAGAGACACACTAAAAGCAGCTGGGTCACATTTGCCCTACCTTTCCATTGCTACTTGCAGTGGAGCTGCACTGGTGGCAAATTATGATTATGTAATTCACCAGTGTAGAAGGAGCATGAGAATCTGAAAAGTTACACAGTGAGAAGCATGGCGGTTTATTTGAAATTATGCTTTTAATTCAGATCAGAATTTTTGGCACATTTGCAGCAAGTCCTGGCCATGCTCCAGAGAAACGGCATTATTTGTGACCTTAGCAGTGTAAAGTTCAGTGAATGGTTAAAACAATGGTATTTTCCATCCTGCTTTTAGTACAGACAACATCAAAAGAACTTTGCTGTGCACGTGTCTGAAGAACTGTGTTTAACTGTTATTCATTAAAGTTATAACTGTTAAGCCAGTACTTAAGGCGGATGGAAAAATAGTTTTCTCTTAATGGGAGAGAAGACAATTTAAAGTCTCTCACATGAGCCCTCCCAAAATATCAGTGTCACAAGTCAGGTCATTGTTTTGCAAGATGGGCCACTACCAGCTATAGACTCAAAAAGGTCCATTTTAAATAAAGACTTTATTGTGAGGACCACGCGGTTCATTTCTCCATACAGCAAAACTCTCACTGACTTCAATGGGAACAGGAGTGTGCATATGATTTATACACAAGGTTGCTAACCCTCCAGGATTGGCCTGGACTCTCCAGGAATTAAAAGATTAATCTTTAATTAAAGATTGTCATGTGATGAAATCTCCAGGAATATATCCAACCAAAATTGGCAACCCTATTTATACACAATGAACGATGCCTCTTATCCTATGAGCATTCACACTGCTGTACTGAAGTGCAGCTTTCCTTAAGTACAGCTGCAGCCTCTGAACAGTAAGGAAATTGTCTAGCCCTCTCACATGCTCTTGCAGTAACCTACAGGCACACTGGCTGATGCTCAGGTCTTTATTCACACCAGTGGCCTTCTTGTATTTTTATTAGCTTTGAACCACAGGAGCTAAGACAATTTTAATGAGATCACACGCTCTCTGAGGCATCCGAAAGGTGAGCACTTTTATCCTGTGTAAACACCTTTCCTCTATGAAAGGAAAGCTTGTGGTGCTTAAAGAGCCACGAGGAAACAGTAAAAGGACTATGTTAGCATATACTAAAAAGACCATTTAGTCTCTTCTCATTAGCACTGCAGATTTCTCTTTTACTGAGAGAAGGATGCATACCAAGAGTACTTGTGCTCTTTTTAGATCCCTGTAAAGCCCTTCATTAATAGGTGTTTAAAAAAAGAAAAAGGAATAAAACAGTTAGAAATTCACGGCTTTTCTTATGATGATAAAAATTCGAAGTGGATGACAAACCTTAGCAATTTTTGGTTCAATGACACTATAAATGTTAAAAGATGTTTTAGAGGTGTTTGCCATTTCTACATACAAGATAAATGGATTGTGACCTCATTGACAACAGTACAAATTCCAACAAACTGTACTGATTTCTGTGAGATTTGGCCCAGTGACAATAATGAGAAAAAAAATTCAGGTGGAGAAGCTACTTAGCCAAACTATGGGAAATGTTCCTACAGGTAGGCAATTAGGAAGAGACATATAAAACTCAAGAGGACCTGTTCCAGTCTCTGGAGTAATTAGGACAAATGTGTTTCATCTGACAGCACACAGGTCACGAAGACTATAGGATCTGTATGTTAGAGAGAGATCTAAGCTTATTATAAAACCAAAACACCTCAAAAAAATTTCTTGTGAGCAAATCATAAATGAAAATAGGTCAGATCTTCAGCTGGTGTAATTTGGTTTAGCTCCATTGACTTAAAAAAGGAGCTAGGCTAGTTTACACCTAAAGGAAATCTAGCCCCAACGTGATTGTAACAATGATGCCGGATATACTGCTAAAAGATCTGCTCTAGAAATTATTTTGGAAAGTTCTATACCTCATGTTATACAAGAAGCCAAACTAGATGATCACAACTGTCCCTTCTGGTCTTGAAATCTATGCATCTATGAACATAAAAATGTGGGAAGCCTGACTGAATAGCATATATATTGAAAGAGTGGAATCCACACTGCACCTAGCATACTTGGGTTCTATAGAATTCCTCTACTGCTCTCTGTAAACCCTGAAGGATGCTGCAAACACTAACAATCCACAGACATTCAAGCACCTTTTAGCTGGTGAAGACACTGCATTGGTGTAAGAGAATCAGCAACAAGAAGAAAACATGTTTTATTAGACAATGTCTTGTTGCTTAGGCCCAATATTTTAGCTTCCTTAATTCTTTAATAAGCAGGTGATGTGTGAACTGAGTTGAAAGCTGAATAGTTTAGCAACAGAAGCCAAGTTAGCTATTTTTCATTTTCTTGTTATTCTTGTAATGTGCCCACAAAAACGTCCCATATAGTTCTTGTATTCCCAGTAGTGAGGGTTTAGAAAGAGCGGGGATAGGGAATGACAGGCAGAAGCTGGCAGGGAAGAATTTAGGTTTGGAAGCTCTGAGACACAGGGAGGGTTAAGGACCAAAATAACAGGCAATCTACCTACATCAGGAGACCTCTAATTTATCACAGCCACTCTATGGTTGCCAATAGGCTTCAACGCTGAGTGTTAATTATTCCCTTTTTCAGCCCCAGCACAGCCCTTATGCTGCGGTGGTGAGGAAGGGGAAGCAGAGGACTGCATGTGCCAACCTTATGCATCTCCTATATAAGGGGAATTATCCCCCAGGCTGTTGCAGCCCCTTCGCACGTGACTAGGGAAGTGTGTAGGAGCTAGGATCAGAATCTAGCCCAGAGAGAGAGAGAGGGAGGGAGGGAGGGAAAGAGGCTGAGAGGGGGAGAGAGAGTATGTGGGCGGGAGGACCTAAGGTTCTGATCTAGTTATTGATAAAGTCGATGGAAATACTCCTCTTGGATCAGAGGCTACATGTTTTGGTAGTGTCTCTCCAGTTTATAGGAGACAACCCAACACCACAAACAAATGCAACTTCACAACTGGCAGTAATTCAGCTGGCTCCCTTGTCACCAGTCACAGAAGGGAGACCAAGAAATAAATAGGAATAATCATTATAATCATTTCCTCCCACCAAAGCATAGCTGACAGTATGGGGAAGCTTCTATTATTGCTAATTGTTCAATAGATGGAAGGCTTTTGGCTCCAGGAATGTCAGTTATCCCCTTTCATAAGGCCTGATTCATCTTATAAAGGGAGAGAGAACATTCCTTTAATTGTCAGAAGCCACCACAGTCACTAAAACTGTTTGAAATGGATAGCTGACCTCTATACCTACCAGTGGCAGTGCACCCCCTCAGGATTTCATGGAACAGAGCAGACATTTCTTCAGTGCTGATGGCTGTGTTCTGAATTTTATTTTATCTGGATGGCTTCTTGCTGCATTTTTGTACACGCCACTCTCAGGCCTAATTCTGTGAAAGCTACTTCAAAGAGAGCCAGTGCCCTTTTTCACAGTCACTTCCTTTTCACTGACTTTAAGAACATTCTTTTGCTTCCTGAGAAGATTTAATGATTCAATAAAGCCAGCACCAGAAGAAAGATGATTCACTAAACCAAATAATGATGACAGAAAGAGGAAATTCAACACTATCTGCTTTAAAAAAAAAAAGGGGGGGGACCAACTGATATGAAATTATGACCCGTGTGATTTTAGGTTTATTTTGCTTCCTCATCCCTGCAGAGGCTGAGCATGATTCATGGCCACAAAAGTATGCAGTCCTGCTCAGATATTTACTTACAGACTCTAGCTTTTAACTAACAACACTTTCATTTCTAATACTCTTCACCATAATGTGACAAGGTGTACAGGTGCTTATTAGGCAATGTTAACAGCAGGGCATAAGCATAATTCAACTATGTCTACATTGTGGGAGGGAGGTAAGAACCACCTTCCCAGGCTGATTGTCATTAATGCCCTTGGCTAAGCCTTATAAAAATAAAAGTCAGCAAGACAGCAGCAAACAACAGCAACAAAAAAACTGATATAAAAAGCATAGCACCCTTGATTTGTAGCAAAGCACCTTCCAGTGACAGAAGACCAGGCAAAAATAAAAACAAAATTAAATAAACCAAACAACTGCAGTGATGAAACATTCACCGAGCAGGAAGCTGAATCTCGCGTACTTCTGCTCAGAGCTTGGGAGTTAATTCAGCTCAAAGCTCCCATATGGCAAAATCCTATATACAGTTAATAGGGGTGAAACCAAAATAGGATTTTATAGAAGCTACTGTAGACAGTCTATAGAATTTAATAGAGAATTCTCCTTTCTAAACCAACCAGGAATTTAACTTAGAATTCTAGCCACAAAATTCTACACAAAAAAATAATTTACTATGCAGTTCTATGGGACGTTGCTGAAAGGCGTGGTTTTAAAATGGTCATATACAAGTCTGAAAAATTAGACGGAGAAGTGCTCAGGAGTGGAGATAAAGATTTACAGCAATTTCTGTAGTCCATTTTCAGATCTATAAATCCATCCAAAACCAAATGCGACTGGAACCCACTCACTTCAAGCATAAAGGTGCCTGAGGCTAAATCAGTGACGCTCCTGTGATCTTAGGTGTCCATATGTCATTTTAGAGGACCAAAAGGTGTACCTCAGGGATGGAAAAAACTTCTGAGACTCAGTCTATGCAGTCAGTAGAGATCAAGGTACTGAGCTGCCACCGTCCCAGGGCTTCTGCTGCTATTCTCTCTTGCTGATAAATCATGAAATCTTAGTCTACAAGGTATTTGCTTGCCTGTCCACTACAGTTAGCTTATGATAAGCGATACTTTGCATGTATCATATATATGATGCCTTTGATCCGAAGCTGTCAAAGCACTTTACAAATATTAATAAATTAAATAATTTACAACACCCTTCTGAAGTAAAGAAGTGTTATTATACCCATTTTACAGCTGAGGATCAAAAAGGAGAAGTGACTTAGTCCAAGGTCACATATTAAATGTGCAGTTACCCCATACTCCTGTTCCTGGGACAGAACATTAAGAGTCTGATTCTGCCATCCTTTCTCATGTTGGTTAGTACTTTACTCCCACTGAACTAAACTTGCAGAGAAAGATACTGCTTAAAGGTTGCTGAACATAGAGCTGAGCATCAGGCCTTCAGTTTAACAAAGCACTTAAACATATCCTAAACTTTAAGCATGTGAGTAGTCTTATTGGCTTCAAAGTTAAACGTGCTTTAAGTTATTTGCTGGATCATGGCTGATCTGGAACAGCACATGTACAGAGGAATACAAAGGGCTTAAATTCAGCTGGAGCTGCCTGGAGCAGAGCTCTGGTAAATATTTTCAATGCCCTGGAGTTTTTGTAGCATGTTGGAGGGAGTGTGGGGGATGCCAGAAAATAAGAATTTAAACCCTGGGAATATAGGTGTAGGCATCTCTCCTGCAGTGAGGAGTACTCTTGGTGCCCTAAGAATGTTGGAAGGCTGTGTTATGGCTCTCCTAACCAAAATGAATAAGCTATCTTCTCAGCAGAAGGAAGGTACTTTTAACAATCCTGCTTCATGAAAATACACTGTAGCATTGAACTGGTCAAGATCTACAGCTACAGTTGTGGCCAACAGACACCACAGTTTCCCCTTACAAATACAACAAAATATAACCATGGTAATTATATGGTAACAGCTGGCTAATACCAACTTTCTACTAGTGGTCACAGTACCATTGATGATAAGAATTCAGTCAATTTTAGAGTTGTGTGTGTTCTTACATTTCATAATCAGTGTGGCTGATTTCATAAACTAAGAGGGTATCAGGTTATAGAGTTATCTATTATTGTCAGAGAATTGCCAAAAGAAAAAACCCAGAAGGAACCAAATGGCATGTTTCAAGTGGTTTTGCAGTCGCCGTATGACAGTTTTAAACAGATATAGTTTGAAATGGTTTCACTCATGGCCAGTTTGTTTGTTTTTCCCTTTGTAGCACAGAAGTGAGGTTTCTCATCTTTCTTCCCTCTTGATTTTTCTAAATAGTTATAAACATCAGATGGCATATTCTGGAATGCCAAAGCAAACTATGTGGCAATGGTGGTTGTGTAGGATGGGACAGAGGCTCCATTTAGTTACCAGAGATTGTGCAGAAGTGGCTTGCAGATATCAGAACTTGCTTCAAAAGCCTTTAAGTCCAACTCAAAGCTTGGCTGGCTTTCATCTGTAATTCTTCATGGGGAAAATAGTGCTAGCTCTGTTTGTAACAAGCTCCTATGTAACTCTCCCTTTGCTCTGAGCCTGAAAAGTACATACAGCAGTGTTTTCTAGTTCGGGGCCTGAGAGAGCCAGTAGAAACTAGGCCTATCAGCTATAATTAATAAGTAGGAAAAAAGCTTTATAAAAAAGTTTACTTTGTTATTAACATAGCTACTTCCATTCTTTGTGTGTCTACAAAGTACTGAGGTTCTTGCTCTTGCATATGCTGGGACATATGGTGCATTTTTGTTGGTAAGACCACTACAGTCCTTCATTAGTCCTTCTCCATGGGATCTGCTTCTTGAAGAGCTTATTCCTCATCTTGTGTTATTTTTAAGTAGGCTCCTCAGCTCAGGCTCCACATGGAAGTTTAGACTAATCTGAGCCTACTTTTCATCTCTACTGGAAAAATCTTAATTCCCCAACTGGCCCAGAGGTTTGATATTCAGCCATGATATTTCTGCAGATCAAACACTGACTTTTTGTTTTAAACATATCAATAATATAAAACACACAACAAATGTATCATATGTATTTTCCGGGGGCCAAATTTCAAGGTAGAAAAGACCTGCTTCTCTTTCTTAGTATTTATTTTCAGATGTGTCTCAGAGACATATTGTGGCTACCTAGTTGGACTGTGACTAGTGACATTTTGCACTAAAGCAGTATTCCTTAGTTGCTAGATCAGAGGCTATCACACCTGGCCCGTGGGACCCTCCTGCCTGGCCCTTGAGCTCCTGGCTGGGCAGCTAGCCCCTGGCCCCTCCTCTGCTGTCCCCCCTTTCCCACAGCCATGCAGGCAGTGCTCTGGGTGGCACGCTCATGCAGGGCAGCATGTTTGGCTCTGGCCAGGAGGTGCGGCTCCAGCATGCTGCTCTGAGCTGCATGGTAAGGGGGCTGGGTCTGGGGAGTTGGATATAGGCCAGGGAGTCTTGGGGGGCAGTTAGGGGACAGGGGGTGGTTGTATGGGCCAGAAGTTCGGGCGGGCAGGGGACGGGGAACAGGGGGGATTGGATAGAGGGTGTGGTCCTGGGGAGCCTGTCAGGGGGCAGGGATGTGGATAGGGGTTGGGGCAGTCAGGGGACAGGGAGCAAGGGGGTTTGGATGAGGGTGGGGTCCGGGGTGGTGGTTAGGGGGCAGGGGTCCCAGGAGGGGGCGGTTAAATGGGGGAGGCTTGCGGTGGGGGCAGGAAGTAGGAGGGGTTAGCTGGGGCCAGGGCTGTTTGAGGAGGCACAGCCTTCCCTACCTCACCCTCCATACAGTTTCACACCCCGATGTGACCCTCAGGCCAAAAAGTTTGCCCACCCCTGTGCTAAATACAATATCATTACAAAGGCTTGGTCTATTTTTTGTTTTTTAGGTTGGGGAGGCATGGAGGAACCACGGTGGTTTCTTTGTTTGAGGTGGGAGATGCTTTTAGTAGAAAAACCAGCTGAAAGCAGATGGTAATTGAGGGACTGATTCACGGAATTAAATCTCATTCCAGAAAAGTGTCAAAGCATTACAGTGAGGGTGACAAGAACCTTCTGGTAAACGACTTTAAAATAACAAAAGAGTCCTCTATGAGAAATTCCGTAGTTTAGATCTTCCAGTTTACAGCATATAGGAGTAACACTTCATTTTCCCCCCTCCTCCTTTAGCCTTCACCAATTTGTTAATCTGTCAGTCATTTTCTATGTTCATAATAAAGAGGTGCCTGCTTTATTTCATCTAGAACCCCTGTTGTGCTTAGAAGGGAAACCCAGCTAAGGATCTGCAAATTGCCAGTTACAGGTTCATTCAGCCCAACAAGTCAGTGCTGATATATATGAGCAGAGAATACTTCTACTTAATTCTTTCTCATGTATGACCAGAGTAAGAAGCACCCATGTATTGTGGCCAGCTGAATTTTGTCATGAATTTATGATTCCAAGTTCTTAGCTTATAGCATTCTTGTGTTTTTTCCAATGCACATAAATAAAGCATGTGACCTGGACAAAACATAGACGCTCCATCTTGCGTCAATCGTACCTCAAGCGCCACTCTCCAAGCCAGATGTCACTGCACACAACATTCTTCTTGCTCACTGATTAGCTCACGGCCAGTTGCATCTACTGCCAATTAACATGGGGAGGCATGTTGAAGTGGGAGCAATGTCTGACTGGGAGAACAGTGATCATGTTCATGATCAGTGTGAGGTAGTGGGTTGTAAATTTTAAACACTTTCCTTATGAGACCTGGAGCAGGGAAAAAACACTTTGAAACAGAAGTCAGATGTAGGAGATCCCACATCTAATCATTGGGTCAACCAGGAACATCAGACCCAAATGAATGAAATAAATCAAAGTAAAAATGAGAATTGGGGTTAAACATGAGAGATTGGTGTCTTACACAACAGGACTGGGAGAGTGGAAAGGTTAGAAAGAAGGGAAAATGGTATTTTCAAATCATTTTTTTGAGCAATGTTTAACAGTATGAACTGATTAGACACGCACCATGAACTCTGCTGAAAAAGGAAGATTCAGTGGACAGCAAATCACTGTCTGAAAATTTCTGGGGCCCTCCTTGGATAGCCTATGCTGTGCCAACATCTTGAGAAGTTGAATCTTATTCCTTCCAGCTTCAAGAAGCTCTTTCAGTTACTGGCAATACATAAATACACAATGAGCCTGATTTTCTGTTCACTTACACTAATTTTACACCAGTGTAATTGCATTGGCTTAATTGGAGTCACTCTTGAATTACTTCAGTGTGAGAAGGAAACCAGGATCACTCTACTCAGATAGCTGATGGTGAATACTCAGCATAATGTCATTCCTCACTTAATTTCCCATTTTCTAATTTCCTCTTGATAGTGTTTTAGGTGTTGCCACCCAATAGAGACCTACTTTGTTTATGCTTTGAAGTCCATGACAAAACTTCCTTGACTCTAGTTGTAACAGGATCAGACCTTAAAAGAGTATTGCTGTGAGAAGTGACACAGGACTGGAGGGGAGAGCTGTGCAGAGAACCAGAAGACCTGATTCTGATCACATGCACCCCAGTGTAAATCAATTAAGGGTAATGTGAGCTGTGGGTGCTCAGATTCTCTGAATCATGCCATTTTTATGTAGGTACTTAAAATGTGGATACAGGTACCTAACTTCAGGTACATAACTTTGAAAATGTTGCCCTGGGTCTATGAAAAGGAGCCCCTGCTCGATATCTTAAACTTGTGAGGTGTTTGATAAAATGTTGTGGTCACCATTTTACATAGTGGTAAAAACTGAAAAGTGTCACCTAAAGATAAGATTTATATGCATTGTGAAAAGCCACAGTAAAACATTTGGGGAGTATCTTTGATTCAGAAAAGAGAGAAAAGGAAGATCATCTTTCATTCAAAATAAGATAATCACAGGTTTCTGCAGGAAAAAGTCCCTTCTCATAGCTTATTACAATGCATGGGACAATCAGTAGGACTGTAATTAGGTCTGAAGTTATTTGGGCACTACTGGCATGTATTTTACATGTTTAAAGATAGTAGCACATATATGATAAGCAGCTATAGTTTGAAAGAAGCTCATTTATTTTACCAGTTGTTCCTGCATTTCTTTCACACACAAAGCTCCTATTGATTTTACTGATGTAAACTGGGAGTTTTGGGTGCATAACAAATGCAGACTCCTTTTCTTAACTGGAAATAGAAACAACATTGTTTAAAAAAACAAAAATTGTGTGTAAGCTCTTCTCAACAACTCTGGTTAACGTAAATGAAGTGGAAAAGATAAAATTTGACTCCATGGAATGATATGCAGATAGGACAGTAAAAAAAAAAAAGGTTTTTCTCTACTGTGAGATAAGTGTTTAAAGGAATTAGAGCTATAAACGCTATTGTATAAGATGATCCAGGTACCGCAGCTTACCTCTTCCCTGTGGTTCTTTATTGGCAGACAAAGAATACTCTGAGTCTTGTATCCTGTGATTTGGTCAACTTCTGCATTGAATCGGGGATCCTGACAGGGAGGAAAAAGTGAAATTAAATACCCCCTCAAAGAATGTCTTGTTTAATTCCCCAATTTATAGGCCCATAGAAGAATTATAGCATTTGTCTTAACTGTTACCCAGTGTCACAATGTTTCCATTATGAGACAATGACTATGTAAATATGTTACTACTGAGTGAATTTCCAGCAATATTGTACAAAACAAACTGTTTATGAGGAATATAAACACTTGTGGATAAATACAAATGTCAGAAAATGCAGTAAGCTTAGGAAAAGCTGTTTGTTCAGGCTAGATATTCACACATAACCATTTTTAGTATGTCTTTTGTTCTCAGAGGAAATTTCCAAAAGACAGGCAGGCAGGCAAGGCTAAATTTTATTAATAGAATTAGGATTTCCATTTGGGGGTTAAAATGAATAACACCCCATCTGAGAAAGTCAGAGAATGGGCTTTTATGGAATATACACCAAAAACATTGGAAATGTACTTTTTTTCCTTTTCAGAGTTGAAAAGTGTTTGCAGGAGAAGGCTGACAAGCTCCCATGCTTTCCTAAATCTCTCTCCCATGCGCACTGAAAAGTCAGGTCCATGAGCTTCAGAAAGCAGCTTTAATACAAAAATAACCATTTTCTAAAAACTGTTGCTCCTGCAACACTTATTCATAATTGTAGCAGGTTAGTTACCCATTTCTGCCCTGAGGGATTTAAAAAGCGGCCTGGGAGGGCTTGAAAGCTGCAGCTCTAAACCCTGGCTGCTTGGGGGAAGTGGCTGCAGCTGGGGCCATGTGCCAAACTGAGCAACAGGACCTTATAAGAAGGCCAGGAGCAAACACTCTCTCTCTGCCTTTACAGGGAGAAGGGCCTGGCTTCTAGGGAGCACACTTGGGTATTGAAGGTGGAGCAGGGCTGGGGGAAGGCAAGAGGGGCTTGGGAGCTCTGGCCTGGAAACCCTGGAGGCCTAGGGTAAGGCCACCTGGGTGCTGGGGTTGCAAAGGGGCAGCTCACAGGTAGGCAGAGGCAGCAGGTCCAAACCCCTCTGCCTATGATGAGTGGCTGATACTACGGTTTGCCCCAGTGAACAGGGGCTAGATGGAGACTGGGCAGTAGCCAAAACTGAGGCAAAGTGGGGGTAGTGGGTTGGGGGTTCCCCAGGGAGAGGAGACCCAGGTTGGTGGGGTACTGCCAGGGGGCAGCACCCCAGTTAAAAGGGCACCGGGGTCCATGGAGGGACATGGGGGCCAGAGGACAGGCAGATCACTGGCCTGCGGAGGGTGCTCCTGGCTGGAAAAAGAGTTAATTTCCAAGAGTCACCAGCAGGAGGTGCTGCAGGGGTGAGTCTGCTTGTCTATAGTAATGTACCTAAAAATAATCATTGACAATCGGAACAAATTCTCACCACCAATTTGAGTCATTCAGTGCAATCAGTCCAGTAGGGAGCTGGCAGACTTTAAGCATTATGGCATTTGTAGGAATACATACTACAATAGGAACTGAAAAGAAAGAGCTTTTGGTTCTGGGCTCCTCTGCCACCACCACTTTGCGGTAAGCTAGTACTTGTACAGGAAGAATGGTCTTGAGTGTGAGGCATAGGGCAGCTGGCCAGAAGAAAAAGCAACACTCCATATAAAGTCTCATTTGTATTGTGTATGTATAAAATCCCTATTATTACTGCAAAAAGATGGAAACACTGAAAATAACTCTACTGGCAATATAACATTTTTGCTATAACCAAACTTATAGTCATTTAGGCTGGGATTCTCAAAGGAGCATAAGGGAGTTAGGCAACCAAATTTCACTGAAACTCACTCAGCCTTAATCCTAATTTCACATTTGGGAACACAATTAAGTGCAGACCCACTGGTATAGGTCTGTGACTATGTACCACAAGTATTTTTTTAAATCATTCCCCTTGTATTTACATAAAATGCAATGAGAAGTGGCATAGACCGTCAAAAAATTCCAGGTATAAATTATGCAATGAGATTCATTTTCTTTCCTTTTCATGTTGAGTTTGATTTTGGGGTTGTTTGTTTAAATGGTGTATCATTCTGGAACACTGATTTTATTTAATCATCTCACTAAAATGCAGCAAAATGTTCTTAAGGAAGATTATTAATTCACCAATAGTTGATTTCAAGCTCAGTACACTGACCCAGATCCAGGAAAGTATTTACATATGTAGTTAGCTTTAAGCACATGAATACTCCCACTGATCTCACTTGCTTAAGATGAAATATATACTTAGGCCCAAATCCAGAAAATACTCAGTCTTCATGAACAATGACCATTAAAGCAGATTATATCACCCTTATATGTACTGCTGCTGGAAAACATTGTTTGGCAATATCACACATCCTAAAAAATCCACTTAGGAGGATGAAGAGATGACCAACTAGAAGTGCTAATTTGCAAGTCAAAATTCCAGTGTTTGTTCCACTTGGGAACCCTTCTCTTCCCTTATCCCTAATTTTGAAAGCACAAAACTTGCTTTATCAAGCAGGATTGTTTCTTGTAGGATATTCTCCAGGTTGTCCAGTCTAGCACTTAAATCATTCAAGTAATAGGGGTTCTATCACTTCCATTAGGAGATTTTTCTACAGCCCAATGTATCTTATTATCAAGGTTTTTTCCTGATATTCAGCCTACATTTTCCTTTGCTCAGTTTCATCCCATTATGCCAAGTTATGCAGCCTTGGTATACAATTCCTAGAAGTAGATTTTCATATATTGGCCTATGTTTATTTTTTAAAATGCAAACATTATTTGCCCCTATAATGTAGTCCACTTTAAATACGTAATTTCTTGGTACAATCAAAATCATAAATTTCTAAGTGACCTGAATTACAAATGCAAATAACTGTGGGTAGAGAAATAGAAAACTGGTTAAGGCCAGGATGAAATCTTGACCCTTACTCTCAAATGTCCATCACTTGTTTTCAAACATCCATTCCTCAAACATCATATGTAGCCAAATGTGCATATATTTTATACCGAGATATTTGAGGCCAGATCCTCAGTTAGTGTAAAATCAATCTGGCTTCAATGAACTGCATGTATTACACTAGCTGAGGATCTGGCCTCTTTTTACTTACACAAAATTACCATATTTACCTCATATGCATTCTTGATGTTCAAAGGCTGTCCCAAAGCTGCTACATGTCCCACAATCCCCTTGTTCCATTCCAAGCGAATGCAGTTGTTAGAAGCTTCTTCCAAGGTGGAACCTTCTGCAACATCAAACAGCCTGCTGACAAGAAACTTCTCATTGGAGCTATCCTCACAGACCAGAAAAAGGGAATAACGGTCAGCAGCTATGAGCTCATGGATGTGCAGGAAAATTTTGTGGCAAAGGGCTGTGACATCCAAGTGAGTGGAAATATCTTTCACTAGTTCTAAGAGTCTGGAGCACTGATCCCCTGCATCAGTCCCAATCCTTGTAGATTGCAGAGGCATCTGTTCCTTTTTTCCAGAGCCAGAAAGGAAACTCACGGTTCCAACAGAATCCTTGACAATGATGGGCCTTAGAGGCCTGTCAAATTCAGAAGCAGAGATTTTCCTTGCTGGCGTCCCAGGGTTGGGGCTTTCAGCTCGGGTAGTCTGATGAGCAGGACAAGAGCAATCTTCACTGTGGTTTTTGGTTCCTTCCTTGCAGACCGGGATGGTATGAACTCTCTCAGCAAACCATGCATTGACCATTTCTCTAAAAAACAGAAGTGAAAGGTAATAAAAACTATGAGTTAACAATCCCCAAGCAATAATAATTTAAAGGGACCAATGCTTTTTACACAATAATACATAAAATACATTTAGTGAAACACCTGCTTCTCTTTAACTCAGTGTTGTTCATTTCCAGCCAATGCTGAGACTTAAGCACTAATATCTTGTCTTATAAAAAGCAGTATTTCTGACTAAATAAATGACGCTGAGTAAGACAGAAAATTACTCATGACATAGCTTTCAGTGCATAAATGCTGAAAATTATGACTACACTAATCTCAAATACTTCATCCTTTTCATGTCATAGACTTTAAGGACACAAAGGACCACCAGATCATCTGATTTCCTATCACAGGAGACTAGACTATTATGTTCCACTAGGAGGGAATAAGAGGAACCGAGGTGTACCAATGCCCAAAGCCCCTGAAATGGCAGGGAATTAAGTGAGAGCTATCCAGATAATCCTGGCAAATGATCATCTGCGGCACCAGGGTATGTTAAGGCAATCCCCCCTCCACACACATACACAAGATCATTGTCAATTGGACCTGGGGAGAAATTCCTTCCCAACCCCATATATGACAATCAGCTAGAGGCTGAGCATGTGAAGAAGAACCAGCCATCCAAGCACCCGAGAGAGAGAATGCTCAATGCAACCTCCGAGACCTGGCCTACTCACCTTGCCCAATATCCCATCTCCAGTCATGGCCATCCCTCTGATGGTTCAGAGGAAGAAGACCAAAAAACAAAAAACTGACAGAAAAATAGTAATAGTAAAAATGAAAATTAGAAAAATACAACCATTGAAAATTTTCATTTAAAGAAAAGGACATTTTTCAAGAGAAAGTTTTCAACCAAAAATTTTTTGCCAGCTGTAATTCTGACCAATACATTTAAACATTTCACATCCAACTTTGGTTGATTAATTAATATTAAAAAAATTGAGCTTGACCATTTTATTTATTTTTATCCCAAAATAAGGGGAAGTCATGCTGAAGGAAAACAAAACCAAAAAAACCTTAAGGAGTAAGGCTCCAATCCAGCTCCTATTGACAGTAATGTCAAAACTCCTATCAACCTCAGCAGTTCCAGATTAGATCCTAAATGTTCAGACTGTTACTCACTTGAATGATCCTTACTCACCCAAGTATTGTCACTGAAGCTTGCACAGTTAAATACTCAAAAGTCAGACAAAGTTTAGGTTGAACATGCCACCTTAATTTTGCCCCTTGAGCATATACATTTTGATATAGTCTTTAACTGCATACCCACATCACTCCTCAAATATATAATGAACTTCCAATACATGCATGTTCCTAGTCACTCACTAAAGTCAGGATCTTACAAACACTACAAACATGTGATTCCACTCACGTGATTAGTACCATTGATCTTAATGGGGCAACAGCGTCGGTGTGTAAACTTTGGGACACATGGACCATACATGTTGGTATTTTAATTAGAGTTTCCACTCCCCCCACCCTCTAAGTGTGGAGAGGTACTAAGCTGTTGGCATAGTATACAGTGTCTCTGTTTCTAAAAAAACCCTGCTTTTGTAATTCAGTAACAGTATTACAAAGTCCAATTTGTACAGAACTTTATCCCATACAGATGGTACAGCAATGACTGCCAACGTGCCAGATGATAGTGTGATACTTCCTTGGAGACTGAAGATCTGACAGAACAAACAGAATTCTAGAAAGAGAACTTGGGGTACTGGACTGAGAGAGAGCAATGAAAACTTGGAATAGATAACATAGAGCTCTTCAGAAAAGAATTACTGCACAAAGGCCCAATCCTGCAAGGAACCAAGCACCTAAACTCCCAGGTTGCAGGACTTGGCCTTGAGATAGCTCCTCTTGAATGATTTTTCCACTCTTGTAATGAACGAGAGTTACATACAAGAGCATTACCAAACAAGGTCCATAATATTATAAAGAGGAGCTGGTTCAAAAATATTCTTGATAAAGTGTATTTACCTCAAGTTGAGTGCAGTATATCCTGAAGGCAGATGTGGCAATCAGAGTCTGTGATTGTGGTGCACTTGCTTGCCCTTTGCAAGCTCTGACTTTTAAATGCAGTGACACTATTTACAGTTGTCACTTTAATAGAAGGGTCATCAGGAAGGCTAGCACATGGCTGCCCTTTGTCTTTAGTGGATCCCCAAGGTATGTACACAGTTACCCGACCCCTTTACTTATGAAAACATGCATCATCTCTGAAATCAAAGTAATTTTTCTTATGTACCCAATAAACATGTAGCGACATTTTCTTGGCTAAAATCTGAAACATAAAATTTTGTAATCTCAGCTGATCATCATTTTTCTAAAGTGGAAGCATCATACTGTATATGACCAGATCATAGAATAAATTAATATAATTTTGCAAATCACATAACGTGGGCACCTGAACAGTTGAAACCCAGTACAAATGTCTGATCTTTTAGTAGCTTATGATGGAAAAGTCAGAGGTCATATTTCAAATTTGGGATTTTTTTCTTTACTCAGCATACCATAGAATGAGCATATCAAATTTCAGAGGTGCAGCAGACTGAGAAGCACAGTGAATCCTGTTAGTTGGTCAGTGATCTGTTACAAGTAAGGTTGGCTGGAAAACAAGAATTCTGTTCCTCAAAACATTTTGAGGTTTCAGAATGTGGTTTTGTTCCGCATCAGAATGAAAACAAGACATTTTGAACATTTTTATGAACAAATACAAGAGAACCAAGAGACCATCTCTGTATACATATATTCCTTATTAAAAGGATGGTCTCCACAGCATTGTAAAATACAAAGCAGTGAGGGGCTGCTGAAAATGATTGGCAAAGCAAAGTTAAAGGGATTGATTTGTCTCTAAAGTCTTTTATTTCAACTACACTTCAAAACAATAGATATTACGGTAAGCCATAACCTGAAAAAGAAGCATATTTGTCTTCCCTTGCGAAGATTTAAGCACTGACATATGACTTGAAGTCTTGGCTGGGATTAAGAAATACACAGATGTGGTATTAAAAACTGATTCACTGAATGAGAATAGATTTAAAATGTGGTGAGTCTATGGGTACGTCTACACTACAGGATTAATCCGATTTTACATAAACCGGTTTTGTAAAACAGATTGTATAAAGTCGAATGCATGCGGCCACACTAAGCACATTAATTCGGTGGTGTGCGTCCATGTACCGAGGCTAGCATTGATTTCTGGAGCGTTGCACTGTGAGTAGCTATCCCGTAGCTATCCCATAGTTCCCGCAGTCTCCCCTGCCCATTGGAATTCTGGGTTGAGATCCCAGTGAATGATGGTGCAAAAACAGTGTCACGGGTGATTCTGGGTAAATGTCGTCACTCATTCCTTCCTCCGTGAAAGCAACGGCAGACAATCATTTTGCGCCCTTTTTCCCTGGATTGCGCTGACAGACGCCATAGCATGGCAACCATGGAGCCCGTTTTGCCTTTTGTCACTGTCACTGTATGTGTACTGGATGCCGCTGACAGAGGCGGTACTGCAGCGCTACACAGCAGCATTAATTTGCCTTTGCAAGACAGCAGAGACGGTTATCTGCCATGCCATTGTAAATTGGCGATGAGATGACGGTTATCAGTTGTTCTGTACCGTCTGCTGCTGTCATGGGTGCTCCTGGCTGATCTTCGCTGAGGTTGGCCGGGGGCGCAAAGACAAAAATGAGAATGACCCCCTTGGGTCATTTCCTCCTTTACATTGTATCTAAAAATAGAGTCAGTCCTGCCTAGAATATTGGGCAAGTGTACTAGAGAGCCAGTGTACCAGAGAGCACAGCGGCTCCATGTCAGATCCCGCAGAAATGATGAGCTGCATACCATTCTAGGGGATGCCCTTGCAACAACCCCACCCGTTGCTTCCCTTCTCCCCCAACCCTCCTGGGCTACCATTGCAGGGTCCCCCCTCACATTTGTGTGATGAAGTAATAAAGAATGCAGGAATAAGCAACACTGACTTTTTAGTGAGAGAAAATGAGGGGGAGGCAGCCTCCAGCTGCTATGATAGTCCAGGCAGGACATTAAACGGTGGAGGGGAGAGGAGCACAGCATCCCCCTACTATGTCCAGGCAGTACAGAATCTTTTCTTTAGACATGAAAGGGGGGGGGGGGGCTGATGGAGTTCAGCCCCCAATTGCTATGATGAGGATGGTTACCAGCCGTTCTGTACCATCTGCTGGGAATAACTGGGAATCATTCCTATTTTTACCCAGGCGCCTCTGGCCGACCTCACCTGAGGCCAGCCAGGAGCACTCATGGGCTGATGACGAGGACGGTTACCAGTCCTACTGCACTGTACCGTCTGCCACCGGGGAAGGGAGGGGAGAGGATGCTGCTGTTCATTGCTCCAGCACCGTGTTTACCAGCAGCATGCAGTAGACATATGGTGACATTGAAAAAAGTCAACAAACGATTTTTTTCCCTTTTCTTTCACGGGGGGGGAAGGGGAGTAAATTGACAAGATATACCTTGAAACACCCCGGACAACGTGTTTGACCCTACAGGCATTGGGAGCTCAGCCAAGAATGCAAATGCTTTTCAGAGACTGCGGGGACTGTGGGATAGCTGGAGTCCTCAATCCCCCTTCCCTTCCTCCATGAGCAGCCATTTGATTCTTTGGCTTTCCGTTACGCTTGTCACACAGCACTGTGCTGTGGACTCTGCATCATAGCCTGGAGATTTTTTTCAAATGCTTTGGCATTTTGTCTTCTGTAACGGAGCTCTGATAGAACAGATTTGTCTCCCTATACAGCCATCAGGTCCAGTATCTTCCGTACGATCCATGCTCGAGCTCTTTTTGGATTTGGGACTGCATCGCCACCCATGCTGATCAGAGCTCCACGCTGGGCAAACAGGAAATGCAATTCAAAAGTTCGCGGGGCTTTTCCTGTCTACCTGGCCAGCGCATCCGAGTTCAGATTGCTCTCCAGAGCAGTCACAGTAGTGCACTGTGGGATACCGCCTGGAGGTCAATATCGTCGATTTGCGGCCACACTAACCCTAATCCGTTATAGTAATACTGATTTCAGCACTACTTCTCTCGTCGGGGAGGAGTACAGAAACCGGTTTAAAGAGCCCTTTATATTGATATAAAGGGCCTCGTTGTGTGGACAAGTGCAGCGTTAAATCGGTTTAACGCTGCTAAAATCGGTATAAACGCGTAGTGTAGACAAGGCCTATGTAGTGAATACTTGTTCAGGAAAAGAAGTGATGTAACTGTAGACTACACATCAGTAAGGATTTCAGGGTCATATATGAGAGAATATTTTTTCCCTCAGAGCAGTGGTTGGTTAAAATTATCTAATAGAGCTGCTGGACCAATTTCTGCTCTTAATCACACCATAACTGAAAGTAGAATCTGATCTCTATCTGGGCTCCCAATTGCAGTATTTTGGTCCTGATCTTGCAAATATTTACACATGTGCTTATTATTCACACACTGTGAGATAATCCTGTCAAGGTCAATGGGACTACAGTCCATACAGTTAAGCACAATTCTAAGTCTTTTGCAGAATCAGGGCTTTAGACTGCATGCTCTTTTGGGTAGCTAACTTGGATAAAATGCTGGCCCCATTAAAGTCAATGGGAGTGTTGCCATCGAGTTCAGTGGGGAAACAGGTGGGATGAAATCCTGTCCCCTTCTTCTGTGAAGCGCCTAGCACACTTTTGGGTGAAATAATAATAATAATTACTATTATTGTGTACATCAACATCTATTACAAAGCACCCATGAATATTAAACCAGTCTGATTACTAGAAAATGATGTCGGCTAATAAAATGCAATAGAATGACCAATAAATGACTCCACTATTGCTGTGAAAGAGAGGGTTATGGTTAATTATTTTAAAAAAAATTAGGAAGTAAATTCGGGGTTTATTTAATATAAATAAATATTCTCAATTATCTGTCTTCTTTACAGTGTCATCAATATCTCTTTGAAAAAGAGATCTGGTTTCACCCAAATGGCTTATGAAATGATACTTTCATATGAAAAACTACATCAATAGGAAGAATGATTAATATATTATCATAACTCTGATTTTAACAAGGACATCTTTATAGCACTTAATATGCTGAGCTTCCACAGATGATATTAAAATGTGGGAGAGAAGACTTTGCACAATAAAAATACATGAAATCATACTTTTCAAGAGGCATGTCAGCAAATTCATGCTGCAAACTGTTTGAGTAAGAGACAAAATAAGAAGCCAACATCTAATCAATCATTCTCTTGATGGAAGGAGGAAAGGGAAATTAGAGGGGGAAAAAATCATGAAAATGGCCAAAAATATCCCCATAGGAAAAAAACAGGTGATTATTAAATAAATAGTTGTATAAGAAGACTCCGTGAGCATCCCTGGATTAAAATCCGTGCTCCTGACTCTTGTGATTTCAGCATGAGACGTGCGATATTTGGCATTTTTCTTTAAGCCTTAGCTCTAGAGATAAACAATTACCTGAAAACCTCTGCTTTTATTAACAAAAATAAGCTTCTAGCCCTCCTGGTCGCAAAGAAAGCTTGAAAATGTGATTTGAGTGCACCCTGAAGGCTCAGAAACTAGAAGGCAACTAAAAAACCCATTTATTATTATGTTAAAAACTCTTTGATTTTTAATCCAGTCTCAGATTGTGTGGAACCTGACTCATAATTTTTGAACATTGGCGGTTAGAAATACTGTAAAATCAAATTTAAACGCATTTATACAAGCAAAGAACAAGATGGAATAGCCTTCCTAACCTGCTCATTAATCAGCCAAATGTACTCAGATACTTAACATTTGTAAGTCTATGATAAATTTGTTCCCACCTACTGAACGACCACAGTTTATTATAAGAGGTACACGGAGCCTGATTCTCTGCTGCCTTGCATCTGTGTGATCATTTACATGTCATGAAAGGAAGAGTAAAATGCTATCACTCTGTCCTGGTAGTGTTTCACACTCAATTTGCACAGGTGTAAGTGACTACAAAATATAAGGCAGTGGAGAATCAGGTGCACAGTGTACTGGTTACAGTATGGACTTCGTTTTTCAGAGAAGAGACTTGCCACTTTATTTGTTTGTAAAGTGCCATAGCACAGGTTTACTAATGTAATAACAATTACAAACAAACAACAAAAACCTCTAAACCCAGCTCCAGGGCCGCCTGGGCGGGGGTGGTGGGGGGGGGAGGGCAAGTAGGACAATTTTCCCCAGGCAGCGGGGGGGCCCCACAGTGCTGCCGAAGATGCGGAGCGACTGAAGGGCTCCCTGCCACCAAAATGCCGCCGAAGACTCGGACTGCCGCTGGGTGAGGACAAGCGCCGCAGCTCCCCCGCTTTGCCCCAGGCCCCCTGAATCCTCTGGGCAGCCCTGCCCAGCTCTGACTCCGTGGACCAAGAATGATTCAATCTTTCCATTTCATCTTCTCCATCTGTAAAGTAGGGATTTCAAAACTTATCTACCTGCTTCACAGGGGTGGTGAGAGGATTTAGAACCTGACTGTGTAAGACTTTCCTCATACAAGTAGTCCCACTGCCTTGGAATAAGGACCTTCTCCTCATTAGAAAGAGAGTTTGCACTATTAGACTCTGTTTGTAAAGCACTTTGAAATGGCACAAGACTATGTATTATATATTCTGTTAGCTTGACTGTAGAACTGCATAATTAGAAAAACATATATCTTCCCCCAAAATGTCTCTTTGATGGTGGTCTAGTAACCTGCTAACAGGTTACTGTGTGGGTTTTTAACGAAATTGTGTAGATTAAGACGAGAGCAAAATCCTATAGCTATAGCTCTCCTAAAACATGTTTTTATACTTTAAACTGATTAGGCATTTGCAGAATTTAGGTAACAGTAAAGTTGTTTAAATTCAGCTGGATTAACAACAATTTTATTGACCTGTTCTGAGTAACACTTCTTATAAGGAAATTATTCAGCTCCGTTTTCTCACACAGCTATATGCATGGGTTGAAGAACTAATGTTTTATTTGGATGAAATGCAAAACATAGTCATTTTAATCTATTTTAAAAATCAATCAGAGGATTGACTTGACTTGTTTTTGCTTTTTTAGTACCATTTTCTATTTAGCCATGCATGACAAGTATAATAATTATTTTCTCAGCATACAATAAGCCATGTAAGTAAGGTCTATCAGTACCAGACACACATTGAACTACAAGAGAGATTAGTGGAAATAAATGAGAAATCACTATTTATGAGACAAATGGGATGTGAAAAGGACCAAATTAAGGGTCAATCCTGCAAACACTCCTAAATCACACAAGCTGTCTTCAAGGGGCATAGGTATTTGTAGGATTTGGCGCTAAGGTTCTTAGGGCCAGAGAACTGCTGTGAGGGAGAAGTTGCAGCAGTGACAGTAGAGGTTAGCTTTGTATAAAACAGGAGCAAATACTAATATCCAGGTGCTGCAAGAAGTGTGTTCACCCTTTCAAAACTGTAATATGCTCTCACCCCAGCATAGCCCTTTAAACATTGCTTTGTGTGCAGCTACAGCCACACGCCCTCCTTACTGCCTGCCTGCATTCTTTTCTTCCAGTTAGCCTGCACTGTGGCAACCATAACTGAGCCCAAAGTTCATGAATGGGAGTAGGTGATGGCTATTTTTACAGTCATTTGCATTTAGTCACATCCACTCCTCCCTCTCATTTATAAGATGTTGGATGTTAGAGTATGGTGAGAACTGAATTTGCCAGGTGACCTCTTCCAACAGAAAACCTTTTGAGAGGATTGGGCGGGGGGGGGGGAGTGTTATTGGAGGGATAATGAGGATTATTACTTTTGAAAATGGAGAATAAAATATTTGGGGAAAAACATATCCTTCGCTACATGGATGTTCCCTTGTACAGAGCTACATAACCCCAGCTCTTGTTGTTTATTATTTGTATAAAGAGCTTACAAGTAAAATAGACAAGGATGGAAAGTGGGTGGAAGGGGAAACAGAGGCACAGAGGAGAAGTGACTTCTCCAGATCACACAGCAGGCCAGGGGCAGATCTGAGAGTAGAGCTGAGCTCTCCTGACTCCTGGTTCAATCCCACAGACGATACTGCTCCCCACTAACTGCTCTCATTGCAACTAATTCACTGTGACCTTAGATAAGTGACTTCACCACCATGCGTTTCATTTTACCCATCTGCAAAATAGATATTATCCTTACCTACCCCCAAAAACCTATGGTGATATTTAATGAGTTAAGGAGAAATTAGGATTGCCTTCCTCACATTAGTAGTGATACTAGCTGTGTCAATAAGGGTCACAAGGGGATCGCCTTAACATCTATAAAGCACTCTGAGATCCTTAGAAGAAAGACACTCACGCCTGAATTCATCTGGTATAGAATGCCAACATTCAGTTGCATTAATTTTTAGAGCCTAATCCTACTGCTGTTGAAGTCAATAGTTTTTCAAGATAGGCCTAATAATTAATCCTTATCAATGTGCTTTTCTTAGAATAACCACTAGCCGTCAACAAATTTTCTTTTCAGTTTTTTGATGTAATTTAGATGCGGAAATAATTTCAAGGATCATCATCAACTTGAAATCTAGCTGATTTTTAACAAAACAGTTTAAGGTCGTTTCTGGCACTAAAACTGCCATGTGTTCCCTTGCCAAGAGTTGAGGTTTTCCCATTTTCACACATTTTTAAAATGTTTTCCTCTCCCCTCATGCTTTGTGAAAGACCTAAACAAACAGGAGAAATTGTATGACTATATAGTGGAAATAATGAAAAAAAACAATATACAAAGTGCTGTCAAATGCACATAACTAAAAACACGTAGAAAACTATTTTGTTCTAATCCCTTGATGTGTCACTTGTAACAACAGTAAACACTTTTTTTTTAAAAGATAGAAGTGTGATTTTAAAGATGATAGTGTCCATTTATGGGCGCAGATCTGCAAAGTTCCTATGGACATGCTTAACTTTAAACATGTGAGTAATGAATGGGACAACTCATGGTCTTCAAATTAAACAAGTTCTTTGCCAAGTATAAATGTAAATGAAGAACTCTGGCTCCTGATTCAGATACAGTATTCTTGTTAGAGCTAAAAGTAATGATTTTTCAATGTTATGCAATAATTTAAATCTTGCCTCATGTTGGTGGGGTTTTTTTAAATAGGATATACAATTCGATTAGCTGGTTGAAGTGAGGATACCAAAAAGTGCATGTCCTTATGATAATTTATTATTCTTGGCTATTTACAAGTCATCTTTTACAGCTTAACTGTAGGCCCAACCTTTTTTGTTTTCTTTTCAAAAACAGCAATCTGGCCCTAGAAGGGTTTTTCCATTCAAAATTCAAAAAAGGCACAGCAAAACTACAGCGATGCAAAGGTCAAGGTTTTAAATAATAATAATAATAAATGAGATCTTTTATTTTTCCTGCTAATATGTTTGTTTCTTGCCCCAGCCTCAAAATAACTATGGGACCCATTCACTCTCCTATGAAGCCAATAGCCATTGATTCTAGTGGAAAAAGGTTCAAACCCTTAAGGTGAAATTCACCGCTATATACTACTAAAGTCCCACTTAAATTCCCAAAATAGGACTTAAGTAGGATTTAAGTGGTGAAGAGGTTTTGGGCTGAGCCTCTGTACAGGAGTGAATTCACCCTTAGCACATAAATAAATGGGAAAAAAAAATTCTTTTTACTAAGTAAATATATTTTGTGGCTGGTGCCAGGCCTAATGTGAAATGACAACCCTTGAATTACTCACAGGGGCCATTTGAACAAGGGTTTTTTTTTGGCACTCTGCAAATAGAGTCTTTTGCATCTAATGATGTTTTTTGAGCAATTCATATAAATCACAAATTATTCCATGTAAATTTATTTATGTTTCTTGGACATTAAAGAAGAGGGAGACTTACGTTGTGTGACTTTGGTAATTATATTTGTCTATGACAAAGCAAAATAGCTTTTCTTTAATTTAATGTTCAAAATGAAAATAGATTGTACAGTATTAGTCTGACTCAGGAAACGCTGTAGGAGGTTGAGCTGCATTGTTTGCAGTACTTGACCTGGATCCTACATTCTCCACACAATTCACCTTTAGACAAACATTCGAAAACATGCAAATACACTATGAAAACAGGAACATGCACTCTTCGGCCTGAAGACATTCTGATCACCAGTTTAATCAGACTTAAGTGAGATTTAAGTAGTATATAGCCTTGTGCTAGCCTGCTGCACAGGGAGGGAACTTCATTCACGAGCAGTAGCTGAAATCTGGGAGGATTCTTCAATAGACACCAGTAGCCAAAATGTTTGTGAATTCCTATAGCTAAAAAATACTAACCCAATGGTAAAGATTCTCTGACTATCCATCACACCTTCCCACCTCCTTCAAATGGAATTTATACTCCCCTTCCCACACTTTATTTTCTTATACCAAAAAGTTAGGGTCTGATCCTCTCACCTTGATGCACACAAAGCTCCCAGTAAAGTCCAGGAGGGAACTGCCTACACTGGCACTGCAGAATCATGCTCTCTCCATTTTGTACAAAAGGTGTGTGGGGGAGAAAGCCTGTCGACCCTGCTGCTTTCTCTGAATTCACAGGAAGTTTTGCAGCTGCATTGCCCTTCTCCTTTTAGACCCCTTTCTTGCAAATAAGTAGGCACAAGTGTAACTTACTTGCCTATAACTGTAACTTGACTCATATGAGTAACTTTCCACACATGCCTAAGCATTTGTTGGAGTTGGTCTTAAATTTTTACAGTGATCTTAATGCAGTGTATACATTTCTTTGGGGAGCTAAGGTTCCTGAGAAAAGTGTTTAAGAATGTGTGGGCTACTTAGAGGAAAAGGATTTTAAGAAAATTAGTTTTAAAAGGAAACACATTTCATGGTTTTTACAGAAAAAAAACAAAACAAAAAAAAACCAACAACCCTAACCTCCTCCACTCCTTTCTCAGGCAAACTCTGTAAATACATATGACGTGAACAAAATGTGCAAATGGGAGAAAATACACTGTGGCCAGAATGGTGTAACATGACTAATGTCAACAAGGTTACACAAGGGATTGATTTGACTCATTCCTGTAAAAATGTTCTATATTTTTAGGATTCATTTTTTTCAGAGGGGATTACCAAAGTATTTTCAAATTTGATCATTCAAAAATAACTCTCCAAAACATACATTCAGAATCTGTTTGACAGTCTGAACTTCTGTACACTTATTATAAAAATGCATAAACTTCCTCTTATATAGAAAAACTAAGCATAGGCATATTGCTATGAATAATACTATGAGAGAACACCCAAGAACTATAACTAACATGGGCTTACAAAGCTACAACACTACATGATAGCTCAAAATGAAAGATATTTTCCAATATCTCCCTGAAGATGGAGACTGAAGCTCTGAACTGAGAAACCAGCCCCAAATGGAATACTTGGAGCTGTCATTAACAGAAATAAAATATGCTTGCCCTTTCACATATCACTGATATAGTCAACCTGTGTTATAATAACCCAAGACAGTTATTGCGAAGAGTCTTATTTTCACTAGGACAAAAGCAAATCTTAGCTTAATAATTTTTATCTATCATACCATACATTTAGGAAGCCGGGGGCGGGAGGGAACCCTCTATGGAACAATGAAGTTGCCTATAGCTGGAACGCAATTTTCCCCTGAGCTGAGTGCATCAACAGTGAACAGTGAATTTGTCTGTGAGCGCGAAAGGTACTAAGAGAAAGTCACACCGGTATTTTTAAGAGGAACAATAAAGGAAACCAGAAATATTATATACAGTATACTAGTTTCTTGAAGAGAGCTTTAAGTAAGGGTGAAGCTTGGGACATGAAAGTGATGTGACAAACTGCCTGGATAACAGTTTTATAAAAGTAATACAAAAAGTATATCATCAGTAATCCGATACTGATAACAGATTCACCCCTAACTGTAACAGAAGAATGATTATTAACATCAATTATGAAAAGGCTACAATAATAGTATGGGTAATCAAAAGATAGATTCTAAAATCAAGTCCATATGCTGTACAAGAATGAGAAGAATTAAATTTAATTTGAAAACCATCTTCTCCCCTTTCTGAAAAAGCCACTTTTACAAATAAAATTCTAAAATTTTGAAAGGGGAGAAAACATTAAAAAGGAAGATTAATTTTAGTAGAGGGATGCTTTTAAAAAGAAATAGCTTAATTTTAGTAGGAAATAGGAACTTGAAGAAGTGGTACAACAAACCAACAGATGTACAATCTGAACTATTACCACTAAAAATTTTGCATCTGAGTAAGCCAAAATTAAACAGGCCTAAATAAACGGAGCCATATTTGCACTGGTGTAACTTAAGTAAGTGTGCCAGGGAAATATTTGAACCATTGTTCTGCATATTGAACAAGAGCTTTCATAAAAACCTCACATTTAATATATATTTATACACTTCCCATATAACCTTGTACAAAACAAAGTAATAAAATACCTGTGGGTACCTGATACTATAAACCATTATCAAGTGAGTAGTCCTTACTCCCATGTAGTCAATGGAAACAAGTATGTGGATAAAAGCTTCACATTTGAATAAGTTTTTGTAGGATCAGGCCCAGGTTGTACACTCTCATATCAGAACATACTGCATCACAGAATTAATTCATCCACGAAATCAGTACGAACTGTGGAACAGAAGTAATTCAGCCTACACTGAGCACTTCCTAAAAAGTGCTGAGCAGCCTACAGGAGATGGTTCAACATCTTGCAGGATTAGATCCATAGCTTGTAGCCATAATAAATATAAGGTTTAAACTGTTGTTTATATAATTAACTTTTATAAAAAGGATAACAATGCTATGCAAATTTAACACCCAAGTGGTCCAGTCTTGCAGCCCATACTGACATGAGTCCAGAATACTGACTAGCAATGCTTCCATAGCTGTGTGGATTACAAATAATTATAAATTAACTGAAATATATATTTTCTTTTAAAGTGTTGTTTTCTAGGAAATGTCTTCCCATAAACCATACACAGAAATCCATTAATGATGATGTGATTTATACAAAATAGACAAACATTACCTATTTTTTACAGAATATGTATGATACTGTGGCTCTAAATTTATAAAATACTTGGGATAAAACCCACCTAAACTAATCTTTTCTTTCTTTTTTTTATTTACTCATGTGAGTACTCCTACTGAAGTCAGTGGGATTACTCTACGAGTAAGGAATTGCACAAATTAATCCATGAAGGGAGAGAGGAATATTTTGTATAAATGATTTTAATATTGCAAAGATACTTTCTTGCTCAATAAGATCCCGATCCAAAGCCCATTGAAATCAATGGAAAGAGTTACAATGATTGGGTTTTGAATCACACACTCAATGTTTATTCTCAACTTTGATTCTTAACCTTGCAACAAATAATGCAGCTCAATTCTGTTTCTGGTCATTTGTATTCATATCTGAAGATGTAGCAGAAAAGCTCTGATGCCTTCAGCAAAATAAAGTTAATTATACATAGAAATATGAATTCAGACTAAGAGATGATGTGCCTGTTCCATGAGTTACCAAATTAATTCAAGGTGCGTGCGTGCATGTGTGTATATAACTGATGAAACAAACTAAAAAGTGTAAACTAAATTAGATTTTAAAAGTACAGGTTAAAAACTATCTCAGAATCTCAGAGAAATCCCATTTATCAGATAGAACAAGTACAACGTTAAGCAATCAAAACATGAAAAGTAAACTGCAATCACCTCTGTTCAATGTCATTATTACTGTAGCACAAATGATGCAATTTTTAAAAAAATAACAAAACATGGAATCAAGTTCAAGGTTCTCTATCAAGCCATATTCTAAAATAACTCCACAACATAGACAATTATATCTTTTACTAAATACACTGTAATTTTCACTCCATGCTTCTGAAGAAGTGGGTTTTTTACCCACGAAAGCTTATGCCCAAATAAATCTGTTAGTCTTTAAGGCGCTACCGAATTCCTCGTTGTTTTTACTAAACACACTGATTGCTTCAAACTCTTAAAGGTTTATGAAGCATAATTTGAGAGTATACAAAGAAAACCAGATAGGCCATCAAATAAGTGAAAACTTGCCTTTGTATAGACTCCTACTTATAAAATAAGTTCAAAACAAAAAAAGAAACAAGTTGTTATACTTAAGTCAGACTGGCAGACAGTTCTGAAAATAATGTGACATCTCCATTGCTATAAAACAAAAACAACAACAGAATTGTTGCCAAACAAGCATTTGAAGCTGACAGTTTTCTGTAGAAATCTTATAAAAATGTAAGGGTATTTCAGTTAGTCACAGGTACCCAATTAATTTGTATTTTGTAAAACACGGCCTTTTTCATACCTTTACAAAAATACAACTGTTTCTGAGTACGA
Organism: Gopherus flavomarginatus; assembly: GCF_025201925.1. NCBI lineage: Eukaryota > Metazoa > Chordata > Testudines > Testudinidae > Gopherus > Gopherus flavomarginatus. The sequence continues at coordinate 181,944,423 of NC_066619.1, forward strand.
AAAAAAAAGACTAGCCAACCTACTTCATGGGGAAAACAAATCGACATAATGGTTACTATTAATTAGCATTTGTATTTGTTCAGTGCTACTTCCAGTTTCCAAAGGAAGTGTGGCAAGCTGACCTGATAAAATGCTACTTCTCAAAGCTGGTTAAAATGCTACCACCCTATTTTTCATGGATAAACAAAGTATCCTTCACTCATATACCATACACCAGTATTCTGTAAAAATATAAAGGTTAACCACACATGTCAATTATCCCCATCCAGCTCTTACTTTTCTTAAAGCTATTTAACTTATTTAAGGGTGGTTTTTTTTTAAGATAGCACATTTTGATTGCTGTTTTCCAGAGAGATGAATCTGACAGCCTGTCTGCTATGAAGCAGCAGGAAGGGAGGAGAAGGGATCTCGCACAGATGGTAACAGGGAAGCAGGTGACTGACCCCTGAAGCCTTCTTGCTCGCTGCAAGTCAATAATTAATGGGGATCTCTCTTCTTACCGCCCCATCCCATGCAGAGAGGGGCAGCAGCAAAACTCATTTCAAAACTCATCCATTCCTCTTAAGTGACTTGGGAGGTAAGTAAATCAGCAGCAATAGCAGATGGTGGAGGCAGCTCAGGAACAAGAGCGAATCCGCAGAGATGGTGCGTGCACTCAAAGGACCGAATTACACAACTTACTAACCAGCCCTGCACTCGGTATGCCGCGGGAGCGGCAGACCTCCTGCACTTTGCATCCCCACTGCTTTGCTTATAGGAAAATATTCAAACTGGAAACCCGACTCCACTTCTAAAAATAGTTGCATTTACTCCCTTTCAACAGCAATTCCACCGCTGAGGTGTCAGTGACAATGATGAGCAAATATACCTCGTCTTATCTCCAAATGGCAGCATGACAAGCCAGAGGGGCGTCAGCTCAGACGAGCGCCTCTGATCTCTATACTAAATCTTTGCAATAAATAAATAAAATCCAAGCCACCCTTCAATAATAGTTCATAGGAAAACTTCTTAGCACTGGCGCTGTCCCCGGGCTGCTTCTCGCGGTGGGCAGCGCAGCGCTGCCCTCTGGCGGGGAATATCCCTGCCGAGAACTCCCTGCAGCGTCTAAGCCTCGCTGGGAACTTCTCTCCACCGTCTACACCCGGCTGTGCTCCTCCGAGAGACACCCCTAATCAATCCCCTCCCCGGACGCTTCCCCGCGCTGAGCTCGTCCACGTGGAGACACCACCTCCCCGACACCAGCCAGCACTACCCAGGTCCCCTGAATCCCCACCGCCTTCCTTAACTGCTGCAGCTCCCCCCAGCCCCCTCAGTCCCCACCGCTCCCTCTGTTCATCCTGCAGAACCCCTCCGGCCGCAGATCCCCTCCACGTGTGCAGACTTTGCTCCCCTCCCCAAATGCTTCGCCAGGCACCCCCCCCCTTCCTCCAGCTACACAGCGCCACTCCCCTTAGCCCCTACTTCCCTCCCCAACTGCAGAAGCATTCCCAGGTCCCGTCCCCTTGCTCTCCACTCCTGCCACACTCCCCTAAGTGCGGAGACACCCCCAGCTCGCTCCCCAAACGCAGCGCCGAGACAGCTCACGACCAGCCGTTCCAGGCGCCTGAACCCACTTGGCACTTGCACCCGCTCACCCCTCTCCCGCCCCGCCTTGCTGTACGCGGCAGACACGCGGCCGCCGCCCGGGACTGAGATGTCAAAACCGGCCTGCTGTGCGGAGCCCGGAGCCTTGTGTGGCCCTTAACAAGTGACACAACCCCCAAAAGCGGGGGGGCGGTCTATTTCTGCGAGGGGGGGTGTCCCCGTGGCTACTCGTGCCAAGTGAACGATGCAGGTTTACAGAGCGATCTCTAGACCCAGGTCAGGCCTAGGGTTTCCAGACCCGTCAGTCCCCCTTGCACTGCATGTCAAGTCCCCACTGCCCCGTGGCTCAGAGCCTCGCAGCGCCCGGGGCAGCGTGTAGCATGGGGGGGGGGGTCTGAGAGCCACCCAAGCAAACTGCAAACCCTGCACAGGCTGAAATGCACTTCGGGTGCAGCAACCCCAGCCCCCTCTGCACCCAACACCTATGCGCAGCGCGGCTCTGCTGGGGGCCAGGCCGGGCAGGCAGAGCCCGCTGCGGAGCAAAACCCCGGGAAGCGCCTGCCTGCGAACTTGGGTGGCAGCGGAACAGAGCGGCTGTGTGTTGGTTTCAGTTTTGGCAGCTGTCGGGAAGGGAGCGGCGGAGGGGAAGGTGGTTGTAAAAGAGGCAGCGCCGGGGAAATCCGAGGGCTCGGGTGCGGGGAAGGGGGCTCTGCCGCCTCGCCCCCCGCTGCTCTTACCTTGTAGCTTTCCTAACAAAGTAAGAGCGGGTAAAGTCCCAGTGATCATCCAGCCAGGCTTCTACCGCTTCCTGCTGCGGCTGGGGGAGGCAGCTGCGCTCCATGGTCCGAGCCGCTCGCTGCCCGCCGCCTCTCGGACTGCCACCGCCACCACCGCCGCGCTCGGCTTGTTGTTATTGATTTCACCCCCTCCCCTGCGGCCTCTTGTCTAACCAGGGACAGGAGAGCTCACGAGACCCTCCTCCTCCTCTTCCTCCGCGCACAGCCTGGACCCTGGCGCTCAGCCAGCGCCCCACCCAGCGCTCTGCCTCTCTCCTGCTCCCAGGTGTTTGCCCGGGGCAGGCGGCGGGAAGCCAGCCAGCTCCGCCGCGACTGCAGCCCCGGTCCTGTCCCGCAGCGCCGGCACCCCCAGGAGCTGCTGGCCTCAAAATATGTCGCTGCGGCTGCTCCTCTACCTCGCCGTGCAGGGGTCGGGGATTGCCCCGCTTCAAACGGGGGCAAAGGCGCGAGGGACCTGGCTTTACAGCAGCACTCTGCTAGGGGAGCGGGAAGCGCCCAGGAGCGAGCCTGCTGTCCGTGGGGCACAACGTCCCCCCAGCTGCAGCCCAGGGCAGTGCCAGGAGAGCCCTTGATTAAGTGACTGGAGGAAAAAAATGAGACGTTTGTGTGCCGCACGCTGGAGCTGCTCCTTGTTTGGAAGGTGAAGCCTCGTGGAGCAGATGCCTCAGGAGGAGGCCCTAGAAAGAGAGAAAAGTAAGTTGAAAAAACAGAACCGTGAATCCTGAGTGTGCCTTGAGGGCCTTGGGTTTTCCACAATATTATTTTTTAAAGAGTCGTATGTTTCATCCCTTGTATAAAAGGTGGCAGATTGAAATCCCTTTCCAAACTGTCTCACTGGAGCATAGCTCTAGCCATAGGGTTCTAAAGCCCCCATTTTCCATCTTGCCTTCCTAAGGTTAGGTTCTTCGATCCATACGTGGATACCAAAACAGCAGTAGCCTGGCTTTCAAAAGTGCCCAGCACTCACAGCTCCTATTTTCTCTAACTTTAGGTGCACAGGTTTGAACATTGTGGGCTATTTGCTTAACCCCTAGTATGACCCAAGCACAAGAATCACACAGCCCTCGAATCCCAGATTATCTATCTATCTAGAGAGCCCTCCTAATATTGAAGGTTAGACCTTTGAACAGAGATAAGTAAATGTGAGATTTAGGGGCTTTAAATTTGTGACAAAGACTCAGGAATGAGAAGCTTCAAATATTGTACCACAGGAGACTGGAGATTAAGTGCAATTATTAATATGTGTAGTTGTCTGTCCTCAGTTTGAATTTCTGATGGCAACATCTCACATATAACAGCAAGTTTCTGTGGAAAGGGAAAAACAGGAATTTAAAATGAGTAGCCTACTTTGTAATCAAGTAGCATAGAGAGATATTCATATCGGGTGTTTATCATCTCATTGCAGAAGGCCAATACAGTATTTTCAGCCACACATAAACTTGTGATGAAGGCTGGAAGATTGCAAATAGCGCAGATACCCATGAATGCCTCTGTAGTTCTTGTGTGCTCTTTAGGGGCACTCCACTGCAGTTCCAAACAGGTTGATGCAAACTTTGGGAGTGTGGGCTGAGGTAGTGGTGACTGGCCCTGCTCATAAAATGGCTTTGCAACTATGCAGCCTGAGGGAACAGATTTTCTATCATTCTCAGGTAATGTATGCAGAAAATCCAAATGCTTGGGCTTTGTGAAGGATTCATGAATTTAAACTGTAATTATGATAAAGCTGGGCACATAGAAAGGGAAACAACAAGAACTTCCCTAATTTGTTTTATAGTAGTCTCAGAAGGCATGTCTACGGCTGCAGAAAAAGGGAAGATTCAAGAGGCTATTCGACCTAAACAGAACTCCTTCAAAATTTGGAAATCTGACCCTAGTGAAGCCAATAAATAGGAACAGAAATTACAGCAGGCAATAAGTAGGAGGGAAATTAGAAGGGCCAGAATGGACTGAGCAAATTAATGGTGTAAAATGAACAATAAGTGATTCTTTAAGTACATCAGAAGTGGGAGGCCTGGGACAGAAACAGCAGGTCTGCTGTATTATCATGGGTTAAAGGACGCAATTAAGGAAAATAAAGACATTAATGAAAAGCTAAAAGATAACTTTGCACCAGTCTTCACTACCAGGGATACAAGGAGAAACTTACTCAACACTTGCTCTCTTCCGATAACACTGCTCTACAGCCAAAATGCTTCTGAAATAAATGTAGTCCAACTTTACTAATTCTGGGTCACTGAGAAAGAAAATGATGCTTAAAATTGTTGATTGGCTCTAGTTTTCAAGATATGCTATTGGGTCAGTATATACGACCCTTGACTTGGAATGGCGGAGGAGTAAGTGAGTTATAAAGGGAAGGGATCTCAATTTAAACCAGAAATGACTAAAATACATCTTTGACTGGATCTATGAATAAATCCATGACTAGGTTTGGACAGTACTTGCTTTTTAGGCAAAACAATGATTGATGCAATCTGAAGCTGGTATTGCATCATACATGATATGAATTGCATCACGTTATTCCTAGAAGTCATAGATGATGCAATCATAGTGAAGCTTACATCACTTTGCTGAATAAATTGCCCTATATCAGCTCTAGAAATCATACAGTGTCGTGCTCTCTTATTTGTCAGTGTTTGATTTTGCAAAGGGACACATTTTTGTTTAGCCAAAGTGAGCAGAGATGCCTCGTACTTGTGTGAACAGTGCAGATAACTTCTGCTATGTTTGTGGTGAAGTGACTTTTGCATCACAAAAGTGCAGTATAACCACTATGGTTAAGAAAGCCTATCACCTTTATTTTGGCTGCAAAATTGGAGATCAGGACAAGAGGTGGGCCCCACACATATGCTGCAACACTTGTGCAACAAATCTTCGCCAGTGGTTGAACAGGAAAAGAAAATCTATGCCTTTTGCAGTGCCAATGATTTGGAGAGAGCCAACAGATCATACCAACAATTGTTACTTCTGCATGGTGCCTCCAGTTGGGAAAGGTGTGTCAAAGAAGAAAAAGTGGACTGTGCATTATCCAAACATTCCATCAGCTATACGCCCAGTACCCCACGGAGAAGGACTGCCGGTTCCTGATGCACCATAATCATTCTCACTTGAGTCAGACGAGGAAGAGGAAGAGGATGAAACTTCTGGTCCTGAACCATCAATGTCACAGGACCCACATTTTCTCCCATCCTCCACCTCTGAACCACACCTCATAACACAAGGTGAACTGAATGACCTTGTCAGGGATTTGGAACTACCCAAGAGTAAGGCAGAGCTGTTGGGCTCCAGACTACAGCAGTGGAATCTCCTGGCAGGCTATCAGGGCTAATGGAGCCCATCAATGCTTGCAGACTATTGCTGGACAGTGCCAAGAGATGCTCCATTTAATGAATACAAGAGACAAGCCAAGAAGCGCCGAGTAGACACTGAATAGGACTAAACTATGTACATAATCGTTTTTTGCCTTTTGTTTCATAATCAATTTTATTTATATAACCCTTTTGCTGATTTTTAAAGTGTTACATAAACAGGACAGGTGAAATATTATCATGTAAAGCAACCATAAACACATGAAAAGACCTAGGTTTACAATTTATGATTAAAACTCTACTATCTACACAATATACATAGACATAAAATGTAAAAACTTAAATATCTTAGAAACAGTAGCCAATCAGTTGTTTTAATTGTCATATTTGAATTCAGCACATCAAAATACATAATAAATATCACATTTTATCTCTGAAGCAGACGACTTCTCAAAAATTGTAGACCAGTGTAATAAAGATGAAGTACTCTCAGAGATTCAGGTGCTGATGGAAGAGGCGCTGAAACAAATAACTAATTTAAAAGCAATAAGTTACCAGGTCCATGTGTCATATTCCCAAGAGTTCTGAAGGTGCTAAAGTATGAAGTTGCTGAGTGTTGCTAACAAAAATATGTAATCTTATTAAAAACAGCCACTGGTCCAGAGGATTGGAAGGAATCAAATAAGAGGGGAATCAGAAAAAGAATAAAATAATGAACAGTATGAAAAACATAGGTCAGGAACTTCTGTGCTGCTCATAACACAAGAACAATTAAAAGGTAGCAAATTAAAAACTGACAAAAGGAAATACTTTTTCACACAACTCACTGTGTGAAATTCTGTGGAATTCATTGCCGAAGGAAATAATTGAGCCCAAAACTTAATGTGATTCAAAAGGGGATTAGACAGTTATACAGGTAACAAGTATATCCAAAGTTGTCATAGTAAACGCTAACACATTTTGGAAAGAATCTAATGCTTCAAAGTTTAAGCCAATCTCTAACTATTAGACCAGGAGGAGACCTAATGTGGGGACAGGTTGTCTCACATCTGTCTGCTGTGAGGTTCTTACACTTGCTTGAGAAGCATCTGGCAATGACTACTGCCAGAGACAGGACACTGGACTAGTTTGACATTGGGTCTGGAACCGTGTGGAAATTCCTGTGTTCCCTCGATGTCTGCACATATGTTTCCAGTCTGTCATCTGATAAGAAATATGAGCATTCACTTATATTTAAGTTGTTTAAATATTTTGGATTATTTCACAAAACAAACTGAAAAATACATGAAAATACTGATATTCTTTTATCTTCTCTATATTTTTCCTTCAATTTTCTTCCCACTGTACAAATAATGATTTTTTAAAATTCTTTTTCACAAATTTTGCTGTTTTTAAAATCTAGGGGAAATTTCGCTCTGAAGGCTACTACAGTCTCAGGTCTTCACAGTGACCTTTTTTTTTTTTCTGCATGAGCCAAATCCAGGGTGATATTTCAGCACATATATAACATGATTGTGGTGTGTTTGTATTAGCTGGTTTGCTTTATTTGGGTGGACTATCAAGTTAGTACTACAAAGGAAATATAATGCCATTGTAAATAATGATAGACAACACACAAACACATATGGAGACTGTCACAGGTTTCCTATGGATGTTTCACTCTCTAATATGAAATATTCCTTACAATCTGCCTCTAAATCAAAAGGCCTCTCAGTGTGTTGTGTATCTCAGTTGCAACACATGCTATCCCACATCTCAGATTATTATTAGTAGAAGTAGCACTGATAGGAATAACATTTGTATTGTAGTAGCTCCCCACAAAGGTCCCAGTTGAGATTGAGTCCCCATTGTTCTGGGCACTATGGAAATGTAGAGCTGAAGCATGGCCCAGCTTGCACAGACACACAGGAGCAATGGGGTATAAACTGGAATGATCAGAGTACCCGCACCAGGTAGGAGAGCATTTTCCCACACACAAAGAAAGGGGAAATCCAGGAGGCAGATTCTGGTTCCGGCTTGTCACAATACCATGATTTAGCCCATAGATAAGAGACAATGTAGCTAGTATGGGAGATTATCTTCTTGCATTCACAGTGGTAAGACATTAGTGGCTGGGTACAAACAGAAATTAGAATACCCTTTTCCACAACAAGTATAAATGGAACTGCTAGGGGATAGAGAAGGAGATTGTCACTGTATATTTTCATGAATATACTATTTGTACTATCCTGAACATGCTATTTTCATTTTTAAGATGACAAGTGGTTATAAAAGCCAAACACAACAAAGATGTAAAGGCTAAAAGTGGAAAAAGCCTTCCAATACTCTGGCTTGCAAAGCATACAGGAAAGAACTCTGCCTCTCAGCTCACACCAAGGCTTTTCAGTTTGTTCCCAGAGCTCAGATGACAGCACTAATAGCTGTGAGCTTGGAAAGGATTCTGAGTAATGATCTATGAATAAGTAAACCCTATTCAAGTTCAAAAGCTACTTCTGGCAAAGCGGGACATTTGTGTGTTCAGTTTCACAGTTTCAGGGCAATTGCACCTATATTCCCCCTTCATGGTCTACTCCAGGAGTACCCCAGTCAGGTACTCCTGGAATAGACCATGTCCCACTCCCTTCTGACCAGGGGTTTAAAGACTGCACAGCTCCCTGCCTTATACTCACCAGCAAACCAGCCTGCCTAATGGCCAGTGCCTGTGCGTTGCCTTCTCTCCAAGGGGTACGAAGTGTGTATTGCCAGCTGTTACAAGTTACCATGCAGTTCTCTCTAAGCAAGCACATTTATGCGTAAGGTAAAAGTATTACAGAGAAAACACAATAAAAATAAACAGATTTAAACACACACTAACATACCAGGAGTCACCCACCTATCAGTCTTTTGCAGTCCTAGTAGGCCAAAGTCTTTCTGATTCTTCCACAATGGTTGGGAGGGTCTCCCCTTGGACAGAAGGGCCTGTCTGTTTGCTGGACCAGGAAGAAGGTCATGAGTCAGTTCAAGCTTATCTTTTTATACCACAAGCCCTTTCTTTGTTTCTTAGTCTCTGGGAAATTCCTCCTGAACCAGTCTATGCAAACCACCCAAGGGGATGAAACATCTCTGGAATTGTTTACAATCTTTGAGGTGATCACCCTCTACTGTTTTAGCTCCTAGAGGAGCTGTGGTAACCATACTCCATGGAGTAGAACACAATCATACATAAACTATTCATAAATGTAATACTATGGTCTCCAAAGGTATTACTTGGGGGTTGCAATATCTGTCACATTCAGTATAAAAGCCAGCATGTAGAAAAGTGCTAATGCTTGATTTCTGGAGCCATAGTAGGGTTTGGGAGTGCTTTGAGATGTACTGTATCAGAGGGGTAGCCGTGTTAGTCTGGATCTGTAAAAGCAGCAAAGAATCCTGTGGCACCTTATAGACTAACAGACGTTTTGGAGCATGAGCTTTCGTGGGTGAATACCCACTTCCTCAGATGCATGTAATGGAAATTTCCAGGGGCAGGTATATATATGCTAGCAAGCAAACTAGAGATAACGAGGTCAGTTCAATCAGGGAGGATGAGGCCCTGTTCTAGCAGTTGAGGTGTGAAAACCAAGAGAGGAGAAACTGGTTCTGTAATTGGCAAGCCATTCACAGTCTTTGTTCAATCCTGAGCTGATGGTGTCAAATTTGCAGATGAACTGAAGCTCAGCAGTTTCTCTTTGAAGTCTGGTCCTAAAGTTTTTTTGCTGCAGGATGGCCACCTTAAGGTCTGCTATAGTGTGGCCAGGGAGGTTGAAGTGCTCTCCTACAGGTTTTTGTATATTGCCATTCCTAATGTCTGATTTGTGTCCATTTATCCTTTTCCGTAGAGACTGTCCAGTTTGGCCGATGTACATAGCAGAGGGGCACTGCTGGCATATGATGATGTATATTACATTGGTGGATGTGCAGGTGAATGAACCAGTGATGGTGTGGCTGATCTGGTTAGGTCCTGTGATGGTGTCGCTGGTGTAGATATGTGGGCAGAGTTGGCATCGAGGTTTGTTGCATGGATTGGTTCCTGAGCTAGAGTTATTATGATGCGGTGTGCAGTTGCTGGTGAGAATATGTTTCAGGTTGGCAGGTTGTCTGTGGGCAAGGACTGGCCTGCCACCCAAGGCCTGTGAAAGTGTGGGGTCATTGTCCAGGATGGGTTGTAGATCCTTGATGATGCGTTGGAGGGGTTTTAGCTGGGGGCTGTATGTATGGGGCCAGTGGAGTCCTGTTGGTTTCTTTCTTGCGTTTGTCTTGCAGTAGGAGGCTTCTGGGTACACGTCTGGCTCTGTTGATCTGTTTCCTTATTTCCTCGTGCGGGTATTGTAGTTTTGAGAATGCTTGGTGGAGATTTTGTAGGTGTTGGTCTCTGTCTGAGGGGTTAGAGCAGATGCGGTTGTACCTCAGTGCTTGGCTGTAGACAATGGATCGTGTGATGTGCCCGGGATGGAAGCTGGAGGCATGAAGGTAGGCATAGCGGTCGGTAGGTTTTCGATATAGGGTGGGGTTAATGTGACCATCACTTATGTGCACCGTGGTGTCAAGAAAGTGGACCTCCCGTGTAGATTGGTCCAGGTAAAAAAATATCGTCAATCTATCCAACTACACACTCAGCCCAGAAGAAAAGTCTGTCCTATCTTGGGGACTCTCTTTCTCCCCTGCCACCCCCACCAACATGATACAGTTCTGTGGCGATCTGGAAGCCTACTTTCGCTGTCTCCGACTCAAAGAATACTTCCAGGACAACACTGAACAGTGCACTGATACACAGGTGCCCTCCCACCAACAGCACAAGAAGAAGAACTCCACATGGACTCCTCCTGAGGGTCGAAATGACAGCCTGGACCTATACATTAAATGCTTCCGCCGGCGTGCACAGGCAGAAATCATGGAACAACAACATTGCTTGCCTCACAACCTAAGTCGTGCAGAACGCAATGCCATCCACAGCCTCAGAAACCACCCTGACATTATCATCAAAGAGGCTGATAAAGGAGGTGCCATTGTCATCATGAACAGGTCTGACTACCAAAAGGAGGCAGCCAGACAACTCTCCAATACCAAATTCTACAGGCCACTTCCCTCAGATCCCACTGAGGAATACACTAAGAAACTACAGCATCTACTCAGGACACTCCTTACACTAACACCAGAAGAAATCAACATAACCCTAGAGCCCCGACCAGGGTTATTCTATCTACTACCCAAGATCCACAAACCCAGAAATCCTGGACGCCCCATCATCTCGGGCATTGGCACTCTCACTGAAGGACTGTCTGGATATATGGACTCTCTACTCAGACCCTATGCCACCAGCACTCCCAGCTATCTCCGTGACACCACTGATTTCCTGAGGAAACTACAATGCGTTGGTGACCTCCCAGAAAACACCATCCTAGCCACCATGAATGTAGAGGCTCTCTACACAAACATCCCACACACAGATGGAATACAAGCTGTCAGGAACACTATCCCTGATGATGCCACAGCACAACTGGCTGCTGAGCTCTGTGCCTTTATACTTACACACAACTATTTCAAATTTGATGACAATATATATCTCCAGATCAGTGGCACTGCTATGGGCACCCGCATGGCCCCACAATATGCCAATATCTTTATGGCCGACCTGGAACAATGCTTCCTCAGCTCTTATCCACTCACGCCCCTTCTCTACCTACGCTACATTGATGACATCTTCATCATCTGGACCCATGGGAAGGAGACTCTGGAAAAATTCCACCACGATTTCAACAGCTTCCACCCCACCATCAACCTCAGCCTGGACCAATCTACATGGGAGGTCCACTTTCTTGACACCACGGTGCAAATAAGTGATGGTCACATTAACCCCACCCTATATCGAAAACCTACCGACCGCTATGCCTACCTTCATGCCTCCAGCTTCCATCCCGGGCACATCACACGATCCATTGTCTACAGCCAAGCACTGAGGTACAACCGCATCTGCTCTAACCCCTCAGACAGAGACCAACACCTACAAAATCTCCACCAAGCATTCTCAAATCTACAATACCCGCACGAGGAAATAAGGAAACAGATCAACAGAGCCAGACGTGTACCCAAAGCCTCCTACTGCAAGACAAACGCAAGAAAGAAACCAACAGGACTCCACTGGCCATCACATACAGCCCCCAGCTAAAACCCCTCCAACGCATCATCAAGGATCTACAACCCATCCTGGACAATGACCCCACACTTTCACAGGCCTTGGGTGGCAGGCCAGTCCTTGCCCACAGACAACCTGCCAACCTGAAACATATTCTCACCAGTAACTGCACACCGCACCATAATAACTCTAGCTCAGGAACCAATCCATGCAACAAACCTCGATGCCAACTCTGCCCACATATCTACACCAGCGACACCATCACAGGACCTAACCAGATCAGCCACACCATCACTGGTTCATTCACCTGTACATCCACCAATGTAATATACGCCATCATATGCCAGCAGTGCCCCTCTGCTATGTACATCGGCCAAACTGGACAGTCTCTACGGAAAAGAATAAATGGACACAAATCAGACATTAGGAATGGCAATATACAAAAACCTGTAGGAGAGCACTTCAACCTCCCTGGCCACACTATAGCAGACCTTAAGGTGGCCATCCTGCAGCAAAAAAACTTCAGGACCAGACTTCAAAGAGAAACTGCTGAGCTTCAGTTCATCTGCAAATTTGACATCATCAGCTCAGGATTGAACAAAGACTGTGAATGGCTTGCCAATTACAGAACCAGTTTCTCCTCTCTTGGTTTTCACACCTCAACTGCTAGAACAGGGCCTCATCCTCCCTGATTGAACTGACCTCGTTATCTCTAGTTTGCTTGCTAGCATATATATACCTGCCCCTGGAAATTTCCATTACATGCATCAGAGGAAGTGGGTATTCACCCACGAACGCTCATGCTCCAAAACGTCTGTTAGTCTATAAGGTGCCACAGGATTCTTTGCTGCTTTTGAGATATACTGAATTCTTGCTTGGTATGCTTTTCAAATAACACAAAGCAAGGAGACAATTAGAAGATAAGAATATGATTTTGCCTAGTCTGACATATATAAATTAGAGAGTGTGATAACTCATCTTTGTCAGTAACAACAAATAGAAAAGTATATAGTTTAGAGACTGATCTATTCATGTACTATGTTATGCATAAATAGAGTCTATGTTTATTCATTCTCATTTGAAATAATAAGTCATTCCTACATGTTTCCCCATAAAAGGGAATAAACATTTTCTTCTGCGTATTTTAGTCTTTCACTTTAGCTGCAGAAATGGCAAGTCATCCAGTGACCTCACTTTCTGAAAATCTGCTTCTCAAAAACTGTGATTGCCACCTGAAATGTAGCACAGGCAGCGATAGGTGTTTAAAGGGTACACTGTCAGCAAACTTAGTTCTCGGTGGGTATGTCTACACTACGGGATTATTCCAATTTTACATAAACCGGTTTTGTAAAACAGATTATATAAAGTCGAGTGCATGCAGCCACACTAAGCACATTAATTTGATGGTGTGCGTCCAAGTACTGAGGCTAGTGTCAGTTTCTGGAGCGTTGCACTGTGGGTAGCTATCCCGTAGCTATCCCCCACGCATTGGAATTCTGGGTTGAGATTCCAATGCATGATGGTGCAAAAATAGTGTCGCGGGTGATTCTGGGTAAATGTCGTCACTCATTCCTTCCTCCGTGAAAGCAACGGCAGACAATCATTTTGCGCCCTTTTTCCCTGGATTGCCCTGGCAGATGCCATAGCATGGCTACCATGGAGCCCGTTTTGCCTTTTGTCACTGTCACCGTATGTGTACTGGATGCCGCTGACAGAGGCGGTACTGCAGCGCTACACAGCAGCATTCATTTGCCTTTGCAAGATAGCAGACTGTTATCAGTTGTTCTGTACTGTCTGCCATGCCATTGTAAATTGGTGATGAGATGACGGTTATCAGTCGTTCTGTATCGTCTGCTGCTGTCATGGGTGCTCCTGGCTGAGGTTGGCCGGGGGTGCAAAGACAAAAATGGAAATGACCCCCCGGGTCATTCCCTCCTTTATGGTTTATCTAAAAATAGTCAGTCCTGCCTAGAATATGGGGCAGGTGTGCTAGAAAACCAGTGTATTAGAGAGCACAGCCGCTCCATGTCAGATCCCGCAGAAATGATGAGCTGCATGCCATTCTAGGGGATGCCCTTGCAACAACCCCACCCGTTGCTTCCCTGCTCCCCCAACCCTCCTGGGCTACCATTGCAGTGTCCCCCCCCCCCCCCATTTGTGTGATGAAGTAATAAAGAATGCAGGAATAAGCAACACTGACTTTTTAGTGAGAGAAAATTAGGGGGAGGCAGCCTCCAGCTGCTATGATAGTCCAGGCAGGACATTAAATGGTGCGGGGGAGAGGAGCCCAGCATCCCGCTGCTATGATAGTCCAGGCAGTACAGAATCTTTTCTTTAGACATGAAAGGAGGGGGCTAATGGAGCTCAACCCCCAATTGCTATGATGAAGATGGTTACCAGCTATTCTGTGCCATCTACTGGGAATGACCGGGAGTCATTCCTATTTTTACCCAGGCGCCCCCGGCCGACCTCACCTGAGGCCAGCCAGGAGCACTCACGGGCTGATGATGACGATGGATAGCAGTCATATTGTACCGTCTGCCACCAAGGAGGGGAGGGGAGAGGGTGCTGCTGTTCATTGCCCCAGCACCGTGTCTACCAGCAGCATGCAGTAGACATAGGGTGACATTGAAAAAAGTCAAGAAACGATTTTCTTCCCTTTTCTTTCACGGAGGGTAGAGGGGGGTAAATTGACGAGCTATAGCCTGAACCACCCCAGACAATGTGTTTGACCCTACAGGCATTGGGAGCTCAGCCAATAATGCAAATGCTTTTCGGAGACTGCGGGGACTGTGGGATAGCTGGAGTCCTCAGTACCCCCTCCCTACCTCCATGAGTGTCCGTTTGATTCTTTGGCTTTCCGTTATGCTTGTCACGCAGCACTATGCTGAGTCCCTGCTGTGGCCTCTGTCTGGAGATTTTTTCAAATGCTTTAGCATTTTGTCTTCTGGAATGGAGCTCTGATAGAACAGATTTGCCTCCCCATACAGCGATCTCCCGTACGGTCTATGCTGGAGCTCTTTTTGGATTTGGGACTGCATCGCCACCCGTGCTGATCAGAGCTCCACGCTGGGCAAACAGGAAATGCAATTCAAAAGTTCGCGGGGCTTTTCCTGTCTACCTGGCCAGTGCATCCGAGTTCAGATTGCTGTCCAGAGCGGTCACAATGGTGCACTGTGGGATATCGCCCGGAGGCCAATACCATCTATTTGCGGCCACACTAACCCTAATCCAATATGGTAATACCGATTTCAGCGCTACTCCTCTCGTCGGGGAGGAGTACAGAAACCAGTTTAAAGAGCCCTCTATATCGATATAAAGGGCCTTGTTGTGTGGACGGGTGCAGCATTAAATCGGGTTAACGTTGCTAAAATCGGTATAAACGCGTAGTGTAGACCAGGCCGGTGTGTAGTGCCTGCAGGATTCTTTTCCCATTGCAGAAAATTGCCATCTATAATCCTTGTACTGAGGTGATCTGTACACTTGTCAATGTCACTGCCAAAATGAAATTCTGCTTCCATCTACAGTACAGCATGCAGTCATTTATCAACATTTAAACAGTGTTATTGTCTGATTTTTGGCACATAAAGACCTGCTGCTAAAACACTCTGCAGCCCCTCTTCACCATTCTCCATTACTGATAATTGCTCTTCACACTGAGCCATGTCCTCAACCCTAGATATGCCCACTTTGCATTGCTCCACTGGTGCATTACAGATGTAAAACTGCTTTAATCATGAAGAGCAGGGAATGCTGCTCAGCTGTATAAAGCCAATGTAGTCCACTTTATGTCACTCATGATCTCCCTATCCACATCGAGGGTGTTCCAGAGCAAGGAGGGACATGTGAGGGGCACAAGAGGAGAGAGCTGGAACACAATGCATTCTGACAGTCATGGGTGTTGGAACTCTAAGGGATTCTTCCAGTGCTGTAAGTCAGAGCAACTGTATGGCTGCTACAACTTGTCTCACTACATCCTCGCTACAGTCTCACCACATCCACACAACTGGAAAATATTAGAGCAGAACTAAGTCATATTAAACTAATTCTCTTAAAAATCAGGCAAGAATTAAAAACTCAGAAACGTCCTTAAGTTTTTGAGAATCTGAACTGTTCAGGCTTCATTTTTTGTGTGCTATTTTATATTTGGTGCATCAGTCAAGTTGCTTGGACATAGACCCACATTCCTTGAATTCTGCAAGGAGTTTGTCTTAAATGAAGGACTTTTATTTTACTAACCTAAAAACTTTTTTAATGTGTATGATGAAGTTTTTATTTCTAACCCAATTTCAAATGTGTAAAGGAGAGACAGCTAGAAACATGTAAAACGCTTAAGAGTTTGTTTTGAGATGCACAAAATATTCAGCCTAGTGTACCAGAAAACATGAAAGTAGCTACATACTGTTGAAATCCTTTATTATATATGTGTTTCTTACTCACACATATACAAATGAAAGAAACAGAATATCAATGCTATGAGAGAAAAGAGACTGCTTTAGAGATTTGTCATTATTTGTGTGTTTCTGTTTATAAAGTCATAAACAGAGTTGTTTTACAGAAGTAAATCCATTTCATTGAAGCAATGGTGTTACTGGACTCCATCCACAGACATACTGGAGCAGTTTGGCAGGGCTGGGAGTTGGGGGCAAGGTAGATTTTCACCACCTTCCTGCCATCCCCTGATCCTGAGGCTAGCCAGTGATTGGTTTGCTTTGGCTCCTAGCACAACTTATAGTAACCTTAGGGCTGTTCCAAACTACCAGAGGGACTGGGATGAAATGGGTGCAGCAAATTGTGCTGGCTCTACACTAGCAGGAGGTAATTCCTAGCTGGCTATTTATGCAAGCTTTCCAGACCCTTTGCATTTCTTGAGTGATAAAAGCGGCCAGAATCTGATTCCTTGCAATTAAAGAACATGTTTTTAATTTTATAATCTCATGAGAATTTCTTGCAAGTTTATTTCTCCAACCCCTTCCTAATAATGACTGGAAATGCTTCCCAAATAAACACAACTTCACAGAGCTGCTACCATGCTACCTACACTGCTTTCTCCTTTGGAATAACATTGTATATATCTTACAGGAAGCCATGCAAAGTAGTGGCTTCCTCCTATTTTGATTTGAACAAGATACAGTAATTTGCCTCCATCAAAGCAGCAGCCAACATTTTTCTCACCCTCAGGAAATTAGCAGCTTCTCAAATTGTTTGTAATATACAGATTATCAACTGGATCATAATTGCCTCTCCTATTTCACTGTCTGGAAAGACTAACTTAGACCAGCGGTTCACAAAGCCTGAGCCCCACTCTCTGGGGCCGAAGCCTGAGGGCTTCAATATTGGGCAGTGGGGCTCATACTACAGGCCCCCTGCCTGGGGATGAAGCCCCTGTGCTTCAGCTCCCCCCCCCCACCCCCTCTGGGCACTGAGGCTTTGGCTTTGACACCCCCCCCCCCAGGGGGTCGTGCAGCAGTTTTTGTTGTCAGAAGGGAGTCACTGTTCAATGAAGTGTGAGAACCCTTGGCTTAGACTTTGGGCTCAAAGTTTAATTCATTAGGTGATGGCTACTGTTTAGTTTTTCTCTCTGGGTATGGCTACACTTACAGTTGTACAGCGCTGGGAGTTACAGCTGTCTTCATACAGCTGTGTAGGGAAAGCGCTGCAGTGTGGCCACATTTGCAGCGCTGTTGGGAGTGGTGCATTGTGGGCAGCTATCCCAGCGTTCAAGTGGCTGCAACGTACTTTTCAAAACAGGGGGGTGGGGTGGAGTGTGACAGGGAGCATGGGGGAGACAGAGAGAGTGGATTTTTGGAGCTGACACTGTTCTCAGCTCCCTGCTTTGCAAGTTCTAAGGACTGGAAGACACACAGCACCTACCTTGAATCATTTTAAAAGTTTTGACCCCTTCCCCCACCCCTCTCTTATTCTCTAAATGCAAATTATGCACTCCTAAATAGCCTTCAGACCACATAAGCAGCTGCTCAATACGGACTTCCCCCTCCCCCTCTGCCGTGTGAGCGTGCCGTTTCTCTCTTCAAGCAAACAGCTGTGAACATTCCAAAGCATTTCTCCTGCCTGCCTCCGCTCGCTCAGCAAACAGGATCTGTGTTTGTTTTTTAAATAAGCAGTTCGGGGGAGCTCGGAGTTCAGCCATTCTTCCGGTTTGTTGTGAGCAGGCATTCTGGGATACCTCCTAATACCCTGGAGGCCAATAACAGCGCTTTTGGTGGCCACACTTGATGAGCAGCGCTGCATCACCAGTGCTGCAATCGTTACACCCCAAGCAGACCAGGTGTACAGCCAGCGCTGCAGCCAGGGAGTTGCAGCGCTGGATGTGCCTTGCAGGTGTGGACAGTTACTAAGTTGCAGCACTGTAAACTCACCACCAGCACTGCAACTCTCCAGTGTAGCCAAGCCCTCTTCTGCTTTCCACTGTAAATCTTAGGAAAAATATTTTGTCCCATGGGAGCTGAAGATCTTGCTGGGTTGTTTAAAGCAAGATTGTAAATTCATTGGGGGCAGGGAACAGTTCTAATCCTCTGATCTTTGTAAACTCATGAAGGATGAAGCTAGTAAAGGAATTTCACCAATATTTCAGCTGGTCCCGCGGCTTTGGCGGCAATTTGGCGGCGGGTGCGCCGAAGGCGCAGGACTGGCTGACCTCCCGCAGGCAGGGGCGGCTCTAGCTTTTTTGCTGCCTCAAGCATGACAGGCAGGCTGCCTTCGGTGGCATGCTTGCGGGAGGTCCCCGGTCCTGCGGCTTCGGCATACCTGCCGCCGAATCGCCGCCGAATCCGGCAGGGCGGCCCCACGGCTTGCTGCCCCACGCATGCGCTTGGAACACTGGTGCCTGGAGTCACTGCTACCCACAGGTGCGCCACTGAAGGCTGCCTGACTGCTGTGCTTGGGGCAGCAAAATGCATAGAGCCACCCCTGTATGCCAGAACCAGTGAGGCCTGTTCGGCTGTTGTGGAGAGGTACAGGGGAAGGACTTCTTCTTCCCACTGCCTTTGAACAAGCAGCTCCTTACAGAGCTGCCACGAGGCAGCAGACGCTGCACTCCCCAGTGAGATTCTGGCCAGCCCGAAGCTGGCACATGATGTATATGGCTCCTTGCATCAAATTCACACAGAAGCTTAGCATATGCGATAACAATAATATGTGGGTTTTTCTCAGAAACTTTTGTAATTACCTGATTTGCCTTGTATAATTGATTTGAAGTCATTTAATGCAGATATAACAAGGCTGTCAAACTGGTGATCAGAAATCACTCAGGAGTGCACCAGCCAATGCAATGCCAACCTTTTCTCAGCTTCTTTTTTTGCTGTGCAGATGCATGCTCAGCTCCATGCAATTCCCATCATTCACATGGCTCCAAGTGTGGGAGAATTCTTAATTCACATAATCAAGATGAGATCTGGCATGTTGCTGACCCCTTGAAGCACTTGTTAGGGTTTATTTTTTTAAAAAGGCTTGACATTATGTCTGGAATAGCCCCGACTTTGTGTCAACACTGTCATAGATTCAGTCCTTTACTCTGGGAATCCAACAAGGACTTATGCCCTCCACACAATTGTCACCTTCGACACTACTGAACCAATGCAATGAGGCAAATAACCCAGCCATTCCACTGTATGGTGCACAGGAGTTCTGGCAAGAGAGACTGTTCTTTATCTCCTGGTTCTAGTCATTCTGATGTGGGTCAGAGATACAGAAGGTTAATATCTCTGTCGAAAGGCTATAGTAAGTATGCACTGACTCCACTGGGTACTGTTGCAATTTAGATCATGTTGAATATGGAATCAGGATTGCGCTGGATATAAATAAGGGGTGAAATACCAAGTCCCTTGAAATCAATGGAAAAACTCGCATGGACTCAATGAGGTGGAATTTCACTCAAAATGTGTGTCTGGAGGAATGGGGACATGGACTGCACACTCCTAGTTGTCACCTACCACCCCACTTTGGAATCCATATGGGGCATCAAACAATTAAAACCCATATTGATGAGGACCAATCCTGAAAGAAATCTTTCCTGAACCCCATTTCTGGCCTTTAAACAACCCGCAACCTCATCAAGATCATCATCAAAAGCAAGCTCCCCCCCAGACCAGAACACACCAACTCAAAGTGACACCAGACCCTTCCATAACAGATGCAAAACATGCAGACATATCTCTACTGCTACCATGATCAGTACTCTTTACCACACATCTTTCAAGATCCATGGGTGGTACAAATGCCTGTCACAACATGTGGTATATATCATACGGTGCATTAAATGTCCTGGTAACAACTGTGTGGGTGAAATGAGACAATCACTATGTTCCCGAATGAACTCTCACAGAAAAATGATAAAAGGCAAAATCACCGTATCACCCATGGATGAATGCTTCTAACAAAATTATCTCACCATATTTGACCAGTCAGTTCTCATCCTCAAAGGAAACCTAAACAAAGCTTTCAAAAGACGAGCCTGGGAGCTTAAATTAATAACTTTGTTAGACACTAAAAATCATGGACTCCATAAACAAACTGGGTTATGGCTCATTACAAAAATCTATAACCCATTAATCCTCTTTTGTCCTATGGTATTAACTGCCCACTTTACCTTGAGTGGTCTTTTACAATATATGTTCACTCCTTTTGCTAACCAGTGATCCATCTTGTATTTAGGGGAAACACCCTGAGGTCTGGTCTACACTAGAAAATTAGGGGTGTGAAAAATCCACATCCCTGAGTGGCGTAGTTAATTTGACCTAAATCCCCATGTAGACAGCACTTAGTTGGTGAAGAATTCTTCCATCAACCAGCTACCACCTCTCAGGGAGGTGGATTATCTACACTGAGAGGAGGATCAGTGTATGTAGTGTCTATACTGAAGTGCTACAGTGATGCAGCTGCAGAGGTGCAGCTATGCTGCTGTAGCATTTTAAGTGTAGACATATCCTGAGTGTCTTACCCAGACCTGAGAAAGAGGGCTGCATAAGCTCAAAAGCTTATCTTTCACCAACAGAAGTTGGTCCACCTACCTTGTCTCTCTAATATCCTGGGAGCAACTTGCTACCACAAAGATACAAACTTTGTTTCACAAGACCTATTTTCTACATAACCATGTTGACTGGCATTAATTATGCAATCATCCTTTAATTCTTTGCTGATTGCATCCCATATCACTCTTCCTATCATTTTGCCAGAGACATGTCAGCTAATTAGCTTAAAGTTACCTGAGTCATGCCATTTACCCCTTTTTATATACTTTCATTAGCTTT
The DNA here is from genome assembly GCF_025201925.1 of Gopherus flavomarginatus. NCBI lineage: Eukaryota > Metazoa > Chordata > Testudines > Testudinidae > Gopherus > Gopherus flavomarginatus. The sequence continues at coordinate 181,965,529 of NC_066619.1, forward strand.
TTATCCAGACCTGTGGAACTTCTCCAGTATTCTAAGACTCTGCTCAGAGCAATGTTTCTCTGACTTTGAGCTTTCTGTTCCCTTTAATTTTATTGTACTTAAGCTTGGGCTAATAAACAGGTAATTAATCCATCCATTGGCACTTTTGGGATTTGCAACAAACTTCCAAATCTACACTTTGGTGGATTACCTGAGATGTATTTTGGTGCTACCAGGTGAGGGAAACATTTCAAGGCTGCCCTATCTCTAGCTTAAAATTAATTTGAAATCTTCATAATAAAAGACACGAGGTTCCTAAATGTTTGTATACATTTGGTTTGGTTTCTTCCCTCTTACCATGTGGAGTGAAGTGCTACCTAATGATTGCATTGTAAAATAAACGTGTATTGTAAAGCATATTGCTGTGCACTTGTCAACTTGCCAGGAGCATTTGTAGATGTCATCCTACTCACCCTATTTTACTGTAGTCCACCACTGATAGCAAAAACAGACACTTAGTGTCCCAGTTTTTAAACAGTTCTGAATCTAAAAGTATACCCTTTGATTTTATTTACTTATGGCAGCATTTCTCAAACTGGGGCCTGCAGACTCCAGGGAGTCAGATGGCCCCACTGATCAACTCCTCCCCCTTTTTCCCTCAAGTCCTTCCACTGCTCTCAGTGCCTCCTGCACACCGGGGAATAGCTGTTCAGCGACATGCAGGAGGCACTGGGAGGGTGGGGGAGGAGTTGAGGGAGGGAGAGAGGGGGAGGAGTTGATCAGCGGGGCCAGCGGACCCCCAGAATACCCTCAGTTCACCAGCATGCAGGAGGCACTGGGGGGGTGGGGGTGAGCGGGGACGGGGAGTGCCTATGGGAGGGTGTGGAAAGAGGCAGGGAAAAGGAGGGATGGGGTGGAGCCAGGACTGGAAGAGATGGGGTGCATCCTTGGGCAAAGGTATAAAGTGAGGGGTGGGATCTGGGGCTGCGCTGGGGATTTGGGGCTCCACAAAAAATTGTAAAACAAAATGGGGATCCTCAGGTTGCTAAAGTTTGAGAACTGCTGACTTATGGGATTACTCTGGTACCCAGAACTCAGACTTGATCTTATCCAAATTCCTAAGTAATCAACTATTGAACGTTTTCTATAGATATATCTAGAAGACAGTTTTGAATGATGAAATGTTCCCTTTACCAAACCCGCACTATACTTAAATTTTAAAAAGGTTTCAGTTTATTTGGCTAAACCATTGGGAGTACATATACTTCAGTAAAATGACATTCAGGTTTGGTAAGGTCATTAAAGTGATGCTGCTGCAATGTGGGTCACTGATTCTGGGAAAATCATAATTATTAATAATTATTACAGTTCTGTGTAAAGGCTCCAATCAGGGACCCATTATGCTGGAAGTTGCACCATGAAATACCTCTTGCTGATCTGGGCACATTATCAAATACTCAAGCACCTTCTTAATCAAAGTGGGGAAAAAACACATGGAGCTCAAAATTAAACACACAGTACACCACACAAGTAGGATGCAGTGGAGATGAAAATTGTTATCAAGTTACTTTACAGCATGGCGTGACGAACTCAGATAAGTAAGTAATATACTAATCTGTGATTCTGAAAGGTCAGTGAAAACACTTCCAGTTACCAATCCCTTAGCAACAGAAATAAAACTAAACAAAGTGAAGAGCCAGATTACTTAATCATAATGTTCTGATAGATAAATTAAAAGAATGACTAGTTTTGAACTTAAATCTCCACTCTTCTGAAGAAGTATAGGCAAAAGATTTTAGAAATTAGTTTGCAGCTAATACTAGCCACAGCACTGCAAACTGTATATATTGGGGTTGTGTGGCATTTAATTATACTCAACAAAAAAATGTACAAGAACAGTTAAGATGGAAAGAGGTTGTTACCTACTAATATGTGTCTATTTCTGGATCCTATTTGATTTTTTTTGGAAGAGTATGGCGTACTCCTTTCAGGATCCTTCCATTTTCCCCTTCAGCTTTCATGTCTCCCATCCCTAAAGACTTCTGTGGTGTAGACATTTGTTCAGCCAAGGGAGTCTGAAAGGGACTATTCAGAGCCCACCATTGCTGTTATTAGATCAACTGCAAGCTGATGAGAGGTGTTCCCCACAGTGGCTGTGCATTCTGCCGCCTCAGTTTTCCCCCCTAGCTTTAGCTGACCTAGGGAGTGGGAATCTAGAGCCTGAATGGTTCCAGCAGGAGTATTCAATTTTTTTTTTTAGCCAAGCTCCAAATTTCTTGGTCAGCGTATAGTCAAGGTTCAGACTCCAGAGAAAATAATAATAACAATAATGATAATAATAAGTAAATAAAAATATTTTTAGGTCTGTTCTAAAGCGTTTAGCGATCTGGCTGTTGACTACGTCTGGTTCAGGACATCATAGTGGACTACAGAGTCTTTCACTGTTAGGTTACTAATTAAAACCACTCCAGATTGGGGCAAAAGTTGCTGGCATTATGATTTTGGAGAGGGTTAGTGAGGTGACTCTTTGGCCCCTCACATCAAATAATTTGGGGCACCACCAGCCTCCCTTGCTGCAGAAGTATTGAAACTGAAGTGCTTGTGCTGGGATCCGTGCATAGTTACATTTAGAAATATTTTTCAAAGAATAATTCTCCAATTAGGGCAGAGTTTTGGGGGCAAACAGGCTCCAGTTGTAGGAAGTTTTCTAAATAAGTTTGTAATTTCAGGTCATATTCTTTGGGACAAATTCAGTAAGTGCGGAACACCTGCAGTCTCTGCTGACTTTGGCCCTCTTGAATTTTTCTGCAGTTATTTAGGTATAGAATCTAGAGACTCCAGCAATATTACAGTGTAAGTGCTCAAGACAGCCATCCCCTAGCCATAATAGAGATGTAAGATGTCTGCCAGGGAAATGCAATCAAATAAAGACATAGAGATACATTACATAAATTTACCTAAAGGTTGTGTGTGTCTTTCCATGCTTATTCTCTTTGTCCATTCTTTGATTTCCTACTTACCTTCCATCTCTGACCCATTCTAGATTGTTAGCTCTTTGGGGCAGGAGCTGTTTCTTGATGTGTGTTTCTACAGTGTATAGCACAACGAGGCCCCAATCTGATTGGGGCCTTTGAATGCTGTTGTAATATATATACTTACAGATTGCAAGAGAAAATGATTTTCACTGGGAGTTAGGCACCTTAATGTCATTTGTGCCTTCAAAAAGCTCTTATGTTAACCATGTTAATCATAATAATATCTCTGTGAGAAAGGTAAGTAAGTAGTTATTATTAGTCCTATTTTACAGATGGGTGAATTAAAGCAGAAATGTTAAGTGATTAGACCAAGGCTACAGAAAGAATCTGTGTTGGAGGTGGAATTATAACAGAAGTCACTTGCTGCCAGTCCTGCTTAATACCCTACACCATAGGCGCCAACTCCGTGGGTACTCTGGGTAGGGTGACTAGATGTTCCAATTTTATAGGGACAGTCCTGATTTTGGGGTCTTTTTCTTACATAGACTCCTATTACCCCCCACCGCCTGTCGCGATTTTTCACACTTGCTGTCTGGTCACCCTAACTCTGGGGCTGCAGCTCCCCACCCCATCCCACACCCCAGCTCACCTCTGCTCCACCTCCACATCCTCCCCTGAGCATGCCCAGTTCCCTTTCCTCCCCCCTCGCTCGCAGCACTTGATGCTGTGAAACAGCTGGATAACAGGATAGTCATTCTATGCTAGATCCTGTGTCCCATCTCACTTAAATAGGCGCATGAGACAAGACTTTTAAGTATACCTTTCCAGTTAACCGCAAGCACTAATACAACGAAGGTACTGTACCAATGGCTTAATATACTTAGTCTACATCTAAAATCTGAGTTGACTGTATTAGACTGATGTCTACCGCAAACATTTTTATGTGAACTTCTGGTTGTTTAGAGGATGAAATACTGGTCAGTTCAAATTAGGTCAACTCGATTCAGTAGAAATCAAGCTATATAGGTCTGAATTTGAAGAGAGATAGATGGGTGAGGTAATATCTTTTATTGGACCAACTTCAGAAGCTGGTCCAATAAAAATATTACTTCACCCATTTCGTCTCTCTAATATTCTGGCACTAACATGGCTACAACAACACTACATACAACAGTGGTAGCTTGCAGAAACAATTAACATGTACCCAATACAGAAGAAACAGTTGATTATCTATAAAATGATACGTGGGATTCAAGGGAACTTATGACCAGTGCTGCTGTTTAGGGCCTGATCTTGTTAGATGCAAAGCATGCTCAACTTCCACTAAACTGCACTGGAAATTGAGAGAACTCAACACCTTTCAGAATTGTCTCTATGAGACTTGGATCTATAAGAAGATAAATTAGCCATCTCTTACAATGGTGAAATCAACTGTTATAATGTAGATAACTACAAATTTTCTTCCTAGCACATTACTAGCCACACCTCAACTGGCGTAAATCACCATTGCTTCATTAACTACAATGAAGCTATAGTGATTTGCACCAGCTAAAAATCTGGCCCTGCTTCTTAACATTAGCATATAATATATTATTTAATGTAAAACACTTGCTCACTATGAAGTATTACAACTGATTTGAAATCTGGCATAAAGATGTATTTGTTAAGTGAAATATTCTAATGGTTTATATGTTATAACAACTTGTTTTATACATTGATCAGATGGGATTCTCACGGGAGTGCTGAAAACTGAAAACATTTCCTTTTTTAATTTGATTTTGTCAGTGTTGATAGCTCTGCAACTTTATCTGATGGGCACAGGTTTAGCAGTCACTAGCAGTAAATGGCTTAAAGGGCACAGTTTGGCATGGCTGCATTAAAGCAAACCAATAATGCCTGCAAGAAATGTCGCAGAATCATGTGTAGAAAAACATGTGGAGAGCTGTTATGTCAGAGTCCTGTGAAGAAGCCTTTCATTTGGGCTGAAAACGCTTTTGATGAATAGGCCAGCATAGTATCCAACACAGGAAGCAATTGATAGTAAAATGTTGTTTAACATGAACAGCACACATCCACAAGAAGCAAAGCTCAGAAGGGCAAAGTCCATTCAAGAATAAAGCAGAAAAGAAGTTACCTAGAAGCTATCATTAGACCAATAACAACAAATTACATTAACAATTGATATTTATATAGGGCCAAATCCTCAAAGGTATTTAGGCTGCTAATTCCCATTGATTTTAAATGAATGGGAATTAGTTACCTAAATACCATTGAGGACTGGGCCATAGTGTCCACAGGACCCCAAAAGACTCCTCAGACTGTGGACTGGATCTTGCCAGATGTTAAGGGAAATACTGGACTCCCTCAGATCTCATTCACTTCAGCAGGGGTTGAGTCACTGACATGTGACAGAAAGCTGCCTTTTTCAAGAAAATAGAGCTGCCATTCTGCAGGAGAAACACAGCACAACCGTTTTTTAGGAAGGGGAGAGAAGAACAACTGCAGTTGGGTCTACAGGTGGAGTTTTGTGCTTTGAATCTTGCACTCCAGGAGTCATGTTTTCATACCCTTAGCAAAATGAATATGGGGACAAGTTTGTTTTTTTCCCCTTAAAATCCCAGATCTACACAGAAACATGTACTTGTATGTGCAGATTGGATAAATGTGCATGCAAAGGGTTTGTTCTATGGCTAAAAAAAAATAAAATAAAAATGGACCCAGTGCCAAAGTCACCAAAGACTGAAAGACCATAATTCTGGTATTAATCAGGAGTAATTCCACTGAAATCAATGGACTTACACGCGTGTATTACTAGTGGAACTGTCTCTTACCATGTGCATGTACAGCACCTAGCACACACTGGGGCCCCAATCTCAGATGGCACCTTTAGCCACTACAGTGCTACAAATAGTAAATCACGACAATGATAATAGTATGAGCTGAATCAGACCCAAGGAGAGCAAATCAGTCTGAAAGAAATGGATACACTTGGACAGTGATACCCAAGAAGCATACACTTTCGTTGAAGCTGGTGTTTTAAATCAGTTAGGAATGTCAAAAAGACTCTTCAGAAGCCTGGAATTCCCCCCAGCTGTGCCAAAGGTGCTGGCTATGTCAGACAATTGTTTGTAGGAAAACTCTGCAGAGTTTTCTTCCCTTTTAGCCAGAAATGTGGTTGGAAAAAAAAACTATTTAATTTTTGTTTTAACTAAATCTTAAGCAAGAAGGAGGCTGAGAGTCCCTTGCAGACAGGAGTGCTTGTTGTGCCTAACTTGGTCCAGTAGTTTCATGAGCAGACTGAAAAAATAAAATATGACACAATTCATAGAATGAACTGATTTCAGCATAGTATTTACAAACCTTAGACCTAACTAATCAGTTCTCCAGCCACTGAACAGCTGAGTAACTCACACACTCTAGTTCTCCCCACCCTTTCCTTTAGGGCAGTGTTTCCCAAACTTGGGATGCTGCTTGTGTAGGGAAAGCCCCTGGTGGGCTGGGCTGGTTTGTTTACCTGCCCCATCTGCAGGTCCAGCCAATCATGGCTCCCACTGGCCATGGTTCGCTGCTCCAGGCCAATGGGAGCTGCTGGAAGCAGCATGAGCCAAGGGATGTACTGGCTGCCGCATCCAGCAGCTCCCATTGACTTGGAGCAGTGAACCGTGGCCAGTGGTCCAGGAATCAGCCGGACCTGCAGACGTGGCAGGTAAACAAACTAGACCGGCCCATCAGGGGCTTTCCCTACACAAGTGGAGTCCCAAGTCTGGGAAACACTGCTTTAGGGCATGGGGTGTTTGAGGTAGAGGGTAGCCTAAAGGGAGGGTTTTATTTGTCGTGGGTTGTGACATTTTTTGTGGTACTTTTTAAAATATATTAAGAAGTACCAAAAAAAAAACTATAGATCCAGATGGATATGTCTATGTGTTTAATTAAGAATTTATGGCCTCTACAGCTCCAGATAGACACTTTACATTCATAAACATTGATATAAATGAATGATTAAGAGCATACAGAGAAGGGTTGGAAACATAGATTTTAGGCAAATTTACAATATGTGATTGAAATATGCAATGCACAGGACTTTTTTGGTAACTTTTCAAAAGCTACTTAGTTTGCACTGACGCTTATTAATTTTTTTTAAAACTAGGTTAACACCACCAAAATATTTGATTGAACTCATCTCTTTCTTGACAGCTGGATATAAATAACTTGGCAGTAAAAATCTGCAGTTGATCAGGTTTGTCCTCACTCTGTATGTACAGGAAGAAGATGACTACCGTAAGCTGCACTATAGGCCAGCCTGGGCCACATCTCTTCCTCAGGCCTTGCTTGAAGCACCCAGTGGCACTTATATAATGGAGGAGAAATAACTCAAGCCATATGAGCAAATATATAAAAAGAGAGGAGTGGCAAGAAAAAAATGCTTTTGAATTGTGCCATGGCCTTTCTCGAACAGTCTCTCCTGGATCTTCCTTAAAATTCATCCTGTCAAACAGCTGACAGGTAGCGTGTTCCTCAGGCACATCAGCAGAGTCACTCATACATCGGAGCTGTCTGGAATGCAGATGCATTCACTTGCACCTGCTTTCTAGCCTGCTGCCAGAGTTTTTAAGGGATCATCATCCACAGATGTTTGTCATACAGAGATGAAATAGAAGTTCAGTTCAAAGGGATCCAGAGCTAATAAATACAGTTGTCTGATTGTCTTCTGAATCAGACTCCTGGGGACCTGGTGATAGTACCTATGTGGCTGTTAGAAAGTAATTTGTCTATTTCGTGCTCTCTGGTGTAACTAGAAGACTTTTCCTGAGAGACACCAGGGCTGGAAATTGGAGACAACAGGAAAAGCAGTAGATCAACATCAAGCCTGCTACTTTATTTGTGTGTGAATTTTTGATACTTGTGAAGGATGTTGGTCTGACATGGCTAAAGACTGAAGCATTGTACTTACCCTCAAACCAGATACAGCAAGTTCTGTGGGTCCCTCTCCACAGAGCACGATAGTGTGAGTGGGGATGTCTGCACTGCAAACAAACCAACCAACCAACCTGCGGCAGTGAGTCTCTGAGCCTGGGTCAACTGATTTGGGTTCACAGGGGTTGTGCTACAGGGCTACAAATAGAAGTAGGGACATTCTACTTGGGGTGGTGCTCTGGATCATAAACCTGGAGGTGGGGAATAGATCTCAGAGACCATCTACACTCTTACTTTTAGCCCCTAGATGGCGCCCCATTAGCCTGTGTTAGTTGAATCGGGCTCTGAGACTCACTGCCACAGGGATTTTGTTGCAGTGTAGGTGTATCCAACATGCTGCAACAATGGCTTGGATGTACTCAGGGCCGTCCTTAGGCATAGGCAACATAGGCAGCTGCGTAGGGCACCTGAAAATTTGGGGCACCACTGGGTCTTAGTGTCCACCCTCTTGTTTTCCTATCCCTGTTCTGACCCTTCCTGCAGGCTCCCACAGATGGCTGCTCTAGCCTGGTGAGTCTTCCTTGGGAGGGAATCTAGTAGTTAAAAGTGAAAAAACCTCCAGCCTGCCAGACCTATTAGCACAACATTGAAACTGTTAAAGAGACATTCAAGGGGTAATAAAGCCATTTAACAGGCATTTCCCAACCCCAAGGTATATACTGACAGGTTTCAGAGTGGTAGTCCTGTTAGGGCTTGTCTACATCACAAAGTTGCAGCGCTGGTGAGGGGGTTACAGCGCTGCAACTTAGGAGGTGTACACATCTGCAGGGCATCACCAGCGCTGCAACTCCCTGTTTGCAGCGCTGGCCGTACTCCCGTTTTGTCTCGGGTGTAGAGGATCCAGCGCTGGTGATCCAGCGCTGGTAATCAAGTGTAGACACTTACCAGCGCTTTTCTTGACCTCCGTGGAATAAGCAGGTATCCCAGCATATCTGAGGAAGCCTCTGGTAATCAAGCTGGTCTCCTTCCCCGGTTTGCTCTCGCGTTCCCCGAACCCCCGAGCAAGCAGGTCTCCTTCCCTGCGGTTTGCAGGGGGGTTCGGGGAACGCGAGAGCAAACCGCGGCGAAGCTGGTCTCCTTCCCCGGTTTGCTCTCGCGTTCCCCGAACCCCCGAGCAAGCAGGTCTCCTTCCCTGCGGTTTGCAGGGGGGTTCGGGGAACGCGAGAGCAAACCGCGGCGATGCTGGTCTCCTTCCCCGGTTTGCTCTCGCGTTTCCCAAACCCTCTAGCAAGCAGGTCTCCTTCCCTGCGGTTTGCAGGGGGGTTCGGGGAACGCGAGAGCAAACCGCGGCGAAGCTGGTCTCCTTCCCCGGTTTGCTCTCGCTTTCCCCGAACCCCCCTTGAAGCCGCCCAACAGCGCTGCAGTGTGGCCACATCTAACACCACTTGCAGTGCTGGTTGCTGTAAGTGTGGCCACTCTGCAGCGCTGGCCCTATACAGCTGTACTAATACAGCTGTAACAACCAGCGCTGCAAAATTGTAGATGTAGACATACCCTTAGTCTGTATCAGCAAAAACAAGGACGAGTCCTTGTGTCACCTCAAAGACTAACAAATTATTTGGGCATAAGCTTTTGTGGACTAGAACCCATTTCATCCGATGTCCATGAAAGCTTATGCCCAAATAAATTTTTATACTGTCAGTTTCTGACTTTACTGACAAAAACAGTTGTGCATTAATGTAATATTTACGCAGAACATGTCAGTCTACAGGACCTTAGTTTAAAATTTGCTTTAAAAATATTTCATTAGTGAGCTGGTGAAGATTATAAAATCACATTTCTAAAAAATGCTTGCATAGAGTTTTAGATGCACAATCATCTTTAGCCTTAAATGTGTGGATCTTCAGACATACAGTTTTTTAAATAAATCCTTCAAAAGACCTCCCTTATCTAAAATACACATTTTAATTACTATAGTTAAAAAAAAAGTGCTTCCAAGTCTTCCTGTCCTTTCTGTCCATCCCTTCACCACCTCTCCCCCCACTCCCCACTGAAGAGAGCCCTTAAAGGGACAACAGTCCTTCCCTTCCAGATAGCTGGACAAAGAGTTTCCCTTTCTTTACTTCTGACTATCCGACAAACTAGTTTTAAAAGAACCCTCCAGCAAAATCAGTACCTTAGTAAGACAAAATCCTTGTTATACCTAAAATCTTTGGAAACATTTTTTTAAAGTTGGTGAAATTTCATAACCATGTCTCTTGTTATGGAGATCACACAAAGTAAATTACTGTTCCCTTTTTCTAAAAGCAATGAACATTGTTATGAACACACTAAACCTCTCTGATTAATTTAAAAGAATGTCCTTGTTTCAGTGAGTTAAATATGTAATAATCTGGAATGCTGGCTTAAGATTTGAGTACATTTAAAATATAAATTCAACTTAGAAATACTGAATAAGAAAATGTAAAACAGAGAAGAGCTGCATCATGTATTCCATTATATGTAATGTTGTATTCAGCAGGACAGCTGACTCACCCTTACTATGAAGTTTTTGCAAATAAATCTCTGAAAAACTTCAGGGCATATCAAAAAACCTGTGACTGACATTTTTTATTCCCAAATTTTAGTGCTTTTAATTAGGTACTTTCTTCATGTCCATTCTGCATGAGGGAGAGGGCATGGAAGTCTCTGCGGGGAACTGTGACTCTCTGCCACCATGAGGCAGGCCGGGCATCTCATTATCCTTTGCTGTCAAGTCCCTCCTCCCCCTCCGCCACCAGGCTGTGAGCTTGGGCTGCCATCCGGCACAGGGGCACCAGTTTAATAATACTGCATAAGGCCCCATAAATCCTAAGGACGGCCCTGGATGTACTAATTATATTATTGAAAGGAGTTCTCAATGTCCAGGCCTATCCAAATCCTCGGTGTCCCTAAGTTTGCCAGTTCATGACATTTATGGTAGTAGCTTTTTTATGTGGCACTTATCCACTGGAGAGTGATCACAAAACTAATTTCCCATATGCTACCAAACAGCCTTCAGATGGTAACAAGTTTTAATTACCTTGATACAACGCTGTCTTTGGGAGCCAAAAAATCTTACCGTGTTATAGGTGAAACCGTGTTATATTGAATTTGCTTTGATCCACTGGAGTGTGCAGCCCCGCCCACTCCCCCATGCACTTCCTTACCGTGTTATATCCAAATTTGTGTTATATCGGGTGGCGTTATATCGAGGTAGCTGTGTACTATCAACCTGGATTCACACTGGAAACATAGAGGCACCAAAGAGATGGTGCTGTTCCCACTGTTGAATGATCTCCCATGAGCCATGGACAATGGGCAACATCCATACTCATTGTAGTGGATCATTCTATAGCATCTAATACTGTCAGGCCATGTCTACATCTAAAATTTTGCAGCGCTGGTTGTTACAGCTGTATTTGTACAGCTGTATAGGGCCAGCGCTGCAGAGTGGCCACACTTACAGCAACCAGCGCTGCAAGTGGTGTTAGATGTGGCCACACTGCAGCGCTGTTGGGCGGCTTCAAGGGGTTTCGGGGAACGCGAGAGCAAACCGGGAAAGGAGACCAGCTTCGCCGCGGTTTGCTCTCGCGTTCCGCGAACCACCGTGCAAACCGCAGGGAAGGAGACCTGCTTGTTCGGGGAACGCGAGAGCAAACCGCGGCGAAGCTGGTCTCCTTCCCCGCTTTGCTCTCGCGTTCCCGGAACCACCCTGCAAACCGCAGGGACAGAGACCTGCTTGCTCGGGGTTCGGGGAACGCGAGAGCAAGCCGGGGAAGGAGACCAGCTTCGCCGCGGTTTGCTCTCGCGTTCCGCGAACCACCCTGCAAACCGGAGGGAAGGAGACCTGCTTGCTCGGGTTCGGGGAACGCGAGAGCAAACCGGGAAAGGAGACCAGCTTCGCCGCGGTTTGCTCTCGCGTTCCGCGAACCACCGTGCAAACCGCAGGGAAGGAGACCTGCTTGTTCGGGGAACGCGAGAGCAAACCGCGGCGAAGCTGGTCTCCTTCCCCGCTTTGCTCTCGCGTTCCCCGAACCGCCGAGCAAGCAGGTCTCCTTCCCTGCGGTTTGCAGGGTGGTTCGGGGAACGCGAGAGCAAACCGGGAAAGGAGACCAGCTTCGCCGCGGTTTGCTCTCGCGTTCCCCGAACAAGCAGGTCTCCTTCCCTGTGGTTCGCGGAACGCGAGAGCAAACCGCGGCGAAGCTGGTCTCCTTCCCCGGTTTGCTCTCGCGTTCCCGGAACCACCCTGCAAACCGCAGGGACGGAGACCTGCTTGCTCGGGGTTCGGGGAACGCGAGAGCAAGCCGGGGAAGGAGACCAGCTTGATTACCGGAGGCTTCCTCAGGTATGCTGGGATACCTGCTTATTCCACGGAGGTCAAGAAAAGCGCTGGTAAGTGACTATACTTGATTACCAGCGCTGGATCACCAGCGCTGGATCCTCTACACCCGAGACAAAACGGGAGTACGGCCAGCGCTGCAAACAGGGAGTTGCAGCGCTGGTGGTGCCCTGCAGATGTGTACACCTCCTAAGTTGCAGCGCTGTAACTCCCTCACCAGCGCTGCAACTTTCTGATGTAGACAAGCCCTCAGTCATGAGTTCCTGTTGGGGCATATCAGGGAACAAGCTGTGGGTATCAGTGGCCCACTAGAATTGTTCAAACCATTCCATTCTTAATAATGCCAGTGGCTTGTGGTGGGAAACTGTACCTCTACCTTCAGAGCTCTCACCTGTGGAGTTCCACAGATTACTATCTCTTCCACTATCCTATTCAATATTTACATGAAAGCACTAGGAGAGACACAGTCGAGTTACTTTGGATTAATGCCAGTGTGAAAGCAAAATTAAGATCAAAGATTTTTCTGATTATTCTGGGAGACTAAACCGGACTTCTCTTGAAGTCAGGGGTAAAACTCCTATTGATCATGCCTTAAGTGTACATTTACAGGAGGGAGACGCAGTGGTATGCTACAAATATTTTAAAAGAGGATCAGCATTTGTTTTCCTTTTCACTCTGTGTTACGCAACATGCAGAGAAGCATGTGTGTGCTGGCAGAGGAGAGGAGTCTGGGGAATCTATTCATTCCCCCCATTTAAACAAACACTTTCTCATAACCCTAACCAAGAAAGGAAGCAAATGTCCGCAGCAAAGTTATATTAAGTGCATTAGCTACATGCTTATACTTTGTTTCTGAAAAATATACTAGCTGTATTGATAACATGGCTGTATTCAGCTTCGCAGTTTGGCACAGGAGAGGGTATAGTGAATATTTTTAACCTTCTAAGGAAACCTAATTTTGTATCGAAAATACCTGCCACTGGTATGTTCCAAAGCAAAAATAGTGCTCTTCAAAGCATGAATCCTTCAGATTAAATTTATCTGGTAGGAATGATCTAACAGTACTGAGAGAGAGTCTGACACCTTCATAGGAAACCTTGCCTTCCATTTGGTGGTGAGACTTTAAGAAGTGGCTCTTGGAAACCCAGGGAATACACCTCTAGGAAGAAGACTTACCATTTCATCCAGAAAGGAATCTTAGAAAGGGTTATATATAGGATACATTACTAGATTCTAACCTGCTTGTGTAATGCTCCGTTGCATAGCATTGGTAGCTAAGATGCGATAGCTTTGCATTTTAAAAATTTTGGGTCAAACTGTGATCACATTTAGATTAATGTAAATCTGCAAGTTACTCTAGCTATGCACCAGTGTAACTGTGATAAGAATCTGCCCCAGTGTTTTAGTTAAATCACATGTTTCTGTATTTCTAGTGCTATACACAAAGTTCTCTCACACTAGGCATTTAAACCAGATGTTATATTGGTGTGACTGAGAATAGAATTTGGTCCTGAGAGAGCAAAAATATTTATGTTGTTAGTTTACTATTTGCATTTTATTCAGCTTAAGCATCTCATATCACAGTGCCCTTTTATTTCAAATAAACTACTTTCACTTGTTAAGAGTGAATGGCAGCTTCTAGATGCAAACTTCAAAACAAAAGGGGGAAAAAAATGTAACCAAGAGCAATATTTCTTTTTAAAAAAAACACAGCTGAGAGATTTGGATGAAAAATTTTGCCCTCCATCAAGACCTCATAATCGTAATTATCACAGTGACAGACCTCCCTGCCACAAAGCCGCTAAGTCACATATTGAGTTGCCTGCCAGGCCTTGCAAAATTTTTAGCATTAGTGTTGTCAGTGTGTGACATGGTTTTCTATAGATATTAAGCAAGCCTCATCTCTCAGGAAATGCTCCACATCTCTTGCAGAGTTGGAACATAAAATGTATTCCTTTTTAATACTATTGGCTGCCTTGTGATAAATGAGATAATAGAACTGAACTGACAAAGCAAAGAACCAAAAGTCAGTTGGATAATTTGTACCGAGGAGTGACCCTCTAAAATTGCAGAGCTTGAGCTCTGATAAACACACCAAAGTTTGGGTACTTATCTGAACTTTATCTGAAGTATGTCAATCCTAAAGCTCTTGGTCTGCAAAATTGGGTTGGAAATATCACAAGAGCAAGCTTGTATATGTCAATATCTGGTGTCTGATCTTGTTCTTATTGAAGCCAATGGGCATTTGTCATTTTCAAAATCTTGTAACTTAATTAGAATCCTGCTTTTAGTTGTCGTTTAGGCATCTAGCTGTCCTGCTTTGTGAACAGCACATCATACTGTGTCAGACATTAAGAATAACAGCTGGATATGACGCCTAATTTCCTTGCTATCAGTAACTTTTCAAAAGCTATTATATACCACACCCTGGATTAGGAAAAGAAATGGCCTCAAAAACACCAGTACTAATCACTGCAATCAACTTTACAATTATCCTTTCAATTACTGTCTAGTGACAGCTAAAGGAACCAGACCCTGTAATCATCTGCATGCAATGGGTCAAATTCTACTCTCCATTGACCTGGTGTAAATTTGCAGTAATTGCTTTGATTTTATCAGGATTATCTCAGAATTACACCAGTATAGCGGAACACGGAAGTTGACTCATAATGCCTATTTGACTTCATTGGGTATTCTGCACCTAGATCGTGCCAAGATCAATACCCTCAATAAGTGACGACTCCAGCTGATAATGCCACTTTTTTTATTTCATATTGAAAAATTTACTGAAATATTATTTGTGTTTTTCTTTATACAAAGATTCAACGTGCACAAAAATAATTTTCTAGGCCTTGTCTACACTGGCAGGGTGCAGGACTTGTTCAGCCATTACTCTAATACCAGGGCAGCTCCGCTGGTACTAGCTCTAGTGGAAGAGCTAGTATACGAGACACGACATCTGTGTCATCTTGCTGTGCCCTGACCAGGTCTAGAAGACATATTGGTTAAAAGACTGGCTGTACCTAGGGGACTTGTCTAACGTAGCCCTTTGAAATTGCTATCGTGTGGAGCTGCAGTACTGTTAGAAATATGTTGAGGTGGGGGAGGAAGGGAGGAAGAAAAAAATTAGTGTAGACCCAGTCTTTGTGTATGATCAAATAAAGTACATGGATATGCTGCGCGGGGGCACATTTGTCTCATGCTTTAAGGGCCTGATTCTGTTTACACTGGTGTCTACACCAGTAACTCCATGAACTTAATACAGATTTACGCTGGTGAGACAGGAGAGCCAAACCCTTTTAGTTCAAAAATAACAGATACAAAAATGAAAACAAAAAAGGCCTTGACAATTATTCCTTGGCAGGTTCCAACTTCCCCTTCAATGTAAACACACACTCACAAAAGTAGGCAGACATCTCTGCACATCCATAGCAAGGGAGACACAGATGGACTCAAAATATGAGAGAAAAACAACAGGCAGTCACTTTAGAAAGGAAAACATTATTTTGATATTTTGTGGCTGTTACTTTGTTTTGCATACACACTCACTCACACAAAGTCAAGTTATAGAGTGAAGTGTAGGTAACAGATAGGAAATACTGAAAAAGCACTTCACCCTACACTATTCTCGTAGTCACGATCTGTACTGAAATGTCAGTCTGAGAACACAGAAAGCAAATACCATGGCAGCAGCAAAGGTCATGCATGACTTGGAAGTGAAGCCAGATCTGACAATTGTTGTTCTCTGATATCCATTGTAAAAGGGTGATCATGCGTAGCCAGACCTATGGGATGCATGAAGACTTCATCCCGGATATGGGGGATCATTCTCACTTAGAGATCACATTCCTGTGTGTCTGAATTGTCCTGCTGATGATAAGGAAGATTTTACATCTCAGAGATCAACTTCTGGATGTGGTACAAGGATCAGGAATATAATACTTACAAAAAGACAGGAAGCAAGAGTTGGTGCCCTGGATCAGGAATGATATTAAGTGAGGCTAATGGCCCAAGTGAAAGCAGTATTTAACACACCCATAGACAGTTTCACACACAGGGATCTCTATACTGCAGTTCTCTCACAGCACAGAAATTGAGTTTTTAATGATGTGCCTCAGTTTAGTCAGCTGGAGAACAGGTATACTAATATTTACCTCTCTGTTAGACTTAAACCATTAACGTTGATAAAGTGGTTTGAGATACTTGTATAAATCATGCTATATTTCAACAAACTATTATTAATAAGGCAATGGGCCCACCCTAATAAAGCATATCTATTCAGAAGCCCATACACAGAAGTGCAATCATCACAGACTGCAAATCCCAGCATGAGATTACCCTGCTTGATCTAATTTGCCTTGGCAATGAGTTACATTGTATCACTGTAGGCTGAAACCATCTGTAGGCCACACTTCACCTGCCCCCTGATCTAATGACTGTGGTTTTTCATCTCCTTTCAAATATGCACGTCTCTGAGTTTTAATTACCATTAGCCCATATGGTGATAATTAATCTATTCAGTCTATGAAATTATGTTGGTGACAGGAAATGGAGAAGGTTTTGCCAATTTATCTAAGCTTCTTTAGGGAACATCCAGATAACAGCAAGTTGCCAAATGAGAGCTATACTCCCACTACCACAGTCTGTAACAGTGTGTTGCCTGCTTTTAAATCCAGATTTGATGATTCAACAGCAGAAGGGCAGAATAACTAAGAGGTTACCTTCGCATGCACATCACAGTGAACGAAGTTCTCTCTCTCCCTCTCTCTTTTGAATGCTGTATATTTTAAGCAATTTCAGACAATTTCAATGGATTCATCAGTGTAAGGGAGATCAGAGAGAAAGAGATAGAGGATTCTGGTTTGTATCAGTTACAGACAATGGAGGAAGAAAGATTATTGTTGCTTCACTCTGGTCCTCCATTAGAGGCTATTAAATGTGGTCTCTGCAATGTGTCTAAAGCCATTTTTTCCATTCAAACAGAAAAAAAAATACACATATATCAAAAGTCTTCAAGTATTAGGCAAACTTCAGGTTCAGTTGAACTCTTCAAAGATCAAATTGTCAACTCAGGCCTTGTCTGTTATTAAAAGAAAAGAATTCTAATTCTTTCCAAGAATTCCATCAGGAAATGTTTTCAGACAAAATTGTCTTCTCTGTAAACAAACAAACAAAGAAGCTTGGGCTAGCAAAAAAAAAATTCTTCCTTAAAAATCTCCACTTTTTACAGACTTAACATATGATTACACAGCAGTCATTTTATACTGATGAGTGCATTTGAGTATATTCTTTTGCAAGACAAAACAGAGCAGTCATTGTTTAGCTTTGATTATATCAACTCCAGCCAAAAAAGGCATTTGTCATTATTTAACACTCTAGGGCCCTGATCAGGATTGGGTGGTTACTGGGAATTAGTTAAGAGAGGTCAGTTTTGCCAAGTGATGATCTCTTAACTTAAATGTTGGTCAGAATATGGCATTCTAAAGTGTGAGGTAGGTTTCCTCCCTCTAAAGAAGGTGGTGGTGATCTCAGCTAGTAGTGGTTCTGGGGTATTCTTGATTCTTTCACTAGCCAAGAACAACATGGATCTGAGTTGCAGGTGGTGGCTCGGTTTTCCTGTAGTGCTTCTAAGATGTTGTCCTGCTTTGTGAAGGGGCTATAAGGGAAGGCACCATGTCATCAGGCCTTTACTTGTTGAATGGTTCTTGGTGTCCTGAAAGGCCATCTCAGATTAAAATGATTTCCTCTGAGAAATGGGTTGATAATTCACAGTAGGATGTGCTGGGTTCTGGAGTTGAATGGAGGCATTGGGGCTAACAATGTGGTTAATGGTCCAGAATAGTTCAGTGGAGATGTTCTAGTGAGCTGCTATGGTGAAGGAGAAGAATTTCTTTGCTTATTCCACAGCCAGGGTGTCACTGATGCTTGGGTTTTCTTCCTGTCTGCTTCTGTCACAGGTCACCAGAGAACCATGGAGATCTATTGGGGTGATGGAGAGAGAGGTGTTTCTTGAGTCCCAGAGAGTTAATGGCTGTGGCTAATGATTAACCAAATCATTACTAAATTTACTAGATTTACTAAATATTCTATCCCAAAGCTTTTTTGGAAGGGTGGAGTTATCTGGAAGGATGTTTTGAGCTTCCAACAGCAGTCCACTATGGTTGCTTCTTCTTACTTGAAGACCAGGAAGGTTTTAATTTCTGTCTAGAGGAAGTGGTGGTTACTCCATCACAGGGGGCTTCTCTGGAGGCAGTCCAGAAATAAGTTCCAGACCATGAATAGCTGTATGTGAGGGTTCTCTAAGATTATCTTCAGAAAGTGTGGAGAAGAAATTTGGGGCCATTGCATCAAAGAAGTTGTCACCATGGGTGTTGATGCTTCTCAGGAAGATAAGAATTGGGAATTTCATCACTATATCAGACATCTCAGTCAACTCGTCTAGGAAACCAATGGTTTTTAGAGGTATACAGATTAGTAGCAAGCATTGTCTCTGCAGTCACAGAGTAGTGAGATACTTTCAAAGGACAAACATTGAGAGTTGAGTGTGCTTAACATCTTGTGACTTGGGCCCTTTAGGAGGTTTGTAGATTCTGATATGGGTCATATTCTCAACTGCAGTCAAGTTATGTTTGGTACAACTAGGGTAAAGAGGGGAAGCTGGATAAAATTACATCTGCAATCTTCCAGTCTGAGGCTTGGATTCGGGCTGGTCTTGTCCCCATTGTCATTTAGAGCATCCTCAGTGCTGCTCTAAATTACACTCTGCTGCCTGTAGCCCCAAAAGGCCATTCTAGTTGCCAGGGATTGCTGAGGCATAAGGATGGTATGGTCACCTACCCAGTCTCCTAGGACCACCCTTCCATCCAGGGGTGGGTATCAGTTCTATGCCTTCCAGCTATTTCCCTTACACACACTGGATGAGAACAGTGCAAAGTAGTTGGCATAGACTCTGGGATCAGATTTATAGTATCTGCATGTGTAGACTTATGAGGCTATGTTTATACTACAGCTGATACAAAATATCACTGTAGTACTGTAACATAGACACTTGCTACAGTGACAGAAGGTGTTTTGCTGTTTCTGTAATTAATCCAACCCTCCAAGAGGCAGTAGCATGGTCAATGGACGAATACATCCATCACCTTAATGCTGTCTAAACTGAGACTTAGGTCAGCTTAACTACATTGCTCAGGTGCGTGAATTCCCCACCCCCACCCGCCCGCCGAGCAACATAACTAGGAGTTAGGTATCAACCAGGCCTAGATCAGAACATTTGACACTGGAATCCATAATATATGGTTTTGGGGAATCATCACAAATCATTGTTCTGAATTGGTAAGTCTTTTACTAGCAACTTTGTCTTAAAGAAAGCATAAGTACTTTTCTGGGAGTGATAGAATGCTTCAAATGCTGCTTTAATGGGAAAAGAAATTATGATTTGAGATGCAGTTAAGATGACACTGGTGTGCACTGGTCTGAGAGTCAGGAGAGGTGGGTTCTGTTTCCAGCTATGCCACTGCCTTGCTGTGTGACACTTTACCTCTTCATGCCTCTGTTTCCCCTCTTACAATTTTCCTTTCTTGTAAATTTAGACTGTTAGTTCTATCTTTTAGTATATGAGTTTCACAATTCCTAGCACACTGGGACCTGGATAGTGGTTGGAGACTGCTGTAATATAAATAGTAGTCCAGTGAGTTTGTGAGTTTTGAAGTTGGAGTTATAGACTGCACTGTGGATGGAAACAGGTGTAGTGTTCAGATGCTTGGATGACTGGACTTCCATGCTTTCTAATCTTTGTCTTTTTTTTTAAGAGTAACCTTAACTTTGAATTTCCAGGAATTTCAAACATTGTGTTTTATTCCTTAAAGGAGAAAGAGAGAGTGTATGCATGTGTACACATGAATATAGGTGGAGGCAGACAGACTTTTCTACAAACTATACTGAAATTTATAACTTGTATAAAGAAACAGAAGAGATTCTTACCCACTTATTGAGTTCATCAAACTCTAGAAACATATCTGCTTTGAATTCCAGGATCCCATGGAAACATATTTGTGTCATTCTGGATTTGTATAACCTGTTTTCCTTCTCTGCCAGTTTCCCGCTTAGATCTCAAAAGGGTTTTGTTTATTCTTTTGTTCATTTGTCTTACTTCAGCATTTTTTCTACCACTAGTTCCTGAGTTTGATTTTTGATTTGGATGCCCTTCTTTGAGCACTCAGTGCATCTGTCTCCTGAGAGCTGCCTTTGCAAATCATAACAGAAGTTGTTTTGATTAACTTTCTTCAATGTACGCTGTATCAGTGAATTTACGTAATTCCACTACATCAGGGGTGGGCAAACTATGGCCTGCGGCCCATGGGACCATCCTGCCTGGCCCCCGAGCTAGCCCCCGGCCCCTACCCCGCTGTTCCCCCTCGCTCACAGCCTCGTCTCACTTGCTCTGCTGCCAGCGTAATGCTAGTTTGGGCGGCAGGGCTGTGAGATCCTGGGGCAGCACAGCTGCAGAGCCTGGCCTGATCCGGTGCTCTGAGCTGTGTGGTGTTGGCGGCGGTGGTGGCAGGATGGCCTGGCTCCAGCTGGGCGGCACGGCTGTAGTGCCACCAGTGCTCCAGGCAGCATGGTAAAGGGGAAGGGAGCCGGGGGGGTTGGATAGAGGGAAGGGCAGTTTGGAGGTGGTGGTCAGGGGGCAGGGGTGTGGACAGGGGTGGGGGTGTTTGGAGGGAAACGGGAGGTTGAATGGGGGCAGGGGTCCCGGGGGGGCAGTCAGGAAGGAAGGGGAGTTGGATGGGGTGACGGGGCAGTCAGGGGCAGGGGTTCCAAGGGCAGTCAGGGGACAGGGAGAAGGGGTGGTTGGATGGGGCTGAGGTCCTGGGGGTCGCTATCAGGAATGAGAGGAGGGGTTGGATGGGGCGGTGAGAGTCTAGGGGCAGTCAGGGGACAGGGAGTGGGGGTGTGTGGATGGGGCAGGGCTCCCAGAGGGGCTGTCAGGGAATGGGGGGGGTGGATGGGGCAGGAGTCTGGGCTGGGGCAGATACTAGGTGAAGGCCAGGCCATGACCCCCTCCCCTAAGCAGCCCTCCATACAATTTACGAAACCCAATGCGGCCCTCAGACGAAAAAGTTTGCCCGCCCCTGCACTACATGATAGATTTCCTAAAGCATTCTAAGTAACCATTTACTTCTTTAGAAGAGGGCACATGCTCTGCTAGCCATTTCATCAAATGACAGAAGGAACAACCTTAATTGAAAGTCACAAGAGGAACAATTAAGTAGACAGACAAATTTGAAGTTGTTTAAAATTGACTATTGCCCCTGCAATGCTGCACAGCACCATTTTATTTTCCAGCAAGCATTAGAAATGTTAATAAGAAGTCACTCTGAATTATAAACAGCGCAAAATTGCTCAATGGTCATTTCCACTTGGTAAAAACTCCAGATTTTTAGGTAGGTTTAATAAAAAGGTCCTGGTCCAGATGCTATGTTCCAGACCCTTTGTTTGTGCACCAAAAAAGATAGTATCAGAGGGTAGCCGTGTTAGTCTGGATCTGTAAAAGCAGCAAAGAATCCTGTGGCACCTTATAGACTAACAGACGTTTTGGAGCATGAGCTTTCATGGGTGAATACCCACTTCCTCAGATGCATGTAATGGAAATATCCAGGGGCAGGTATATATATGTGAGCTAGCAAGCAAGCTAGAGATAACGAGGTCAGTTCAATCAGGGAGGATGAGGCCCTGTTCTAGCAGTTGAGGTGTGAAAACCAAGAGAGGAGAAACTGGTTCTGTAATTGGCAAGCCATTCACAGTCTTTGTTCAATCCTGAGCTGATGGTGTCAAATTTGCAGATGAACTGAAGCTCAGCAGTTTCTCTTTGAAGTCTGGTCCTGAAGTTTTTTTGCTGCAGGATGGCCACCTTAAGGTCTGCTATAGTGTGGCCAGGGAGGTTGAAGTGCTCTCCTACAGGTTTTTGTATATTGCCATTCCTAATGTCTGATTTGTGTCCATTTATCCTTTTCCGTAGAGACTGTCCAGTTTGGCCGATGTACATAGCAGAGGGGCATTGCTGGCATATGATGGCGTATATTACATTGGTGGATGTGCAGGTGAATGAACCAGTGATGGTGTGGCTGATCTGGTTAGGTCCTGTGATGGTGTTGCTGGTGTAGATATGTGGGCAGAGTTGGCATCGAGGTTTGTTGCATGGATTGGTTCCTGAGCTAGAGTTATTATGGTGTGGTGTGCAGTTACTGGTGAGAATATGTTTCAGGTTGGCAGGTTGTCTGTGGGCAAGGATTGGCCTGCCACCCAAGGCCTGTGAAAGTGTGGGATCATTGTCCAGGATGGGTTGTAGATCCTTGATGATGCGTTGGAGGGGTTTTAGCTGGGGGCTGTATGTGATGGCCAGTGGAGTCCTGTTGGTTTCTCTCTTGGGTTTGTCTTGCAGTAGGAGGCTTCTGGGTACACGTCTGGCTCTGTTGATCTGTTTCCTTATTTCCTCGTGCGGGTATTGTAGTTTTGAGAATGCTTGGTGGAGGTTTTGTAGGTGTTGGTCTCTGTCTGAGGGGTCAGAGCAGATGCGGTTGTACCTCAGTGCTTGGCTGTAGACAATGGATCGTGTGATGTGCCCGGGATGGAAGCTGGAGGCATGAAGGTAGGCATAGCGGTCGGTGGGTTTTCGATATAGGGTGGTGTTAATGTGACCATCACTTATTTGCACCGTGGTGTCAAGAAAGTGGACCTCCCGTGTAGATTGGTCCAGGCTGAGGTTGATGGTGGGGTGGAAGCTGTTGAAATCATGGTGGAATTTTTCCAGAGTCTCCTTCCCATGGGTCCAGATGATGAAGATGTCATCAATGTAGCGTAGATAGAGAAGGGGTGTGAGTGGACGAGAGCTGAGGAAGCGTTGTTCCAGGTCGGCCATGAAGATATTGGCATATTGTGGGGCCATGCGGGTGCCCATAGCAGTGCCACTGATCTGGAGATATATATTGTCATCAAATTTGAAATAGTTGTGTGTAAGTATAAAGGCACAGAGCTCAGCAGCCAGTTGTGCTGTGGCATCATCAGGGATAGTGTTCCTGACAGTACCAAACTTCTATACAAACGGACTTCACTAGAATAAGACAGGAGATCTACATTACTCACTTCACCTCTCTTCAAAGGAAAAAGGACTGTAAGCTGTCTAAACTCCTACCTGCCACATGGGGCCACAACAGTGGTACCCCTAACCCACCCAGCAATATCGTCAATCTATCCAACTACACACTCAGCCCAGAAGAAAAGTCTGTCCTATCTCGGGGACTCTCTTTCTGCCCTGCCACCCCCACCAACATGATACAGTTCTGTGGCGATCTGGAAGCCTACTTTCGCCGTCTCCGACTCAAAGAATACTTCCAGGACAACACTGAACAGTGCACTGATACACGGGTGCCCTCCCACCAACAACACAAGAAAAAGAACTCCACATGGACTCCTCCTGAGGGTCGAAATGACAGCCTGGACCTATACATTGAATGCTTCCGCCGGCGTGCACAGGCAGAAATCGTGGAACAACAACATCGCTTGCCTCACAACCTAAGTCGTGATCTGGAGATATATATTGTCATCAAATTTGAAATAGTTGTGTGTAAGTATAAAGGCACAGAGCTCAGCAGCCAGTTGTGCTGTGGCATCATCAGGGATAGTGTTCCTGACAGTACCAAACTTCTATACAAACGGACTTCACTAGAATAAGACAGGAGATCTACATTACTCACTTCACCTCTCTTCAAAGGAAAAAGGACTGTAAGCTGTCTAAACTCCTACCTGCCACATGGGGCCACAACAGTGGTACCCCTAACCCACCCAGCAATATCGTCAATCTATCCAACTACACACTCAGCCCAGAAGAAAAGTCTGTCCTATCTCGGGGACTCTCTTTCTGCCCTGCCACCCCCACCAACATGATACAGTTCTGTGGCGATCTGGAAGCCTACTTTCGCCGTCTCCGACTCAAAGAATACTTCCAGGACAACACTGAACAGTGCACTGATACACGGGTGCCCTCCCACCAACAACACAAGAAAAAGAACTCCACATGGACTCCTCCTGAGGGTCGAAATGACAGCCTGGACCTATACATTGAATGCTTCCGCCGGCGTGCACAGGCAGAAATCGTGGAACAACAACATCGCTTGCCTCACAACCTAAGTCGTGCAGAACGCAATGCCATCCACAGCCTCAGAAACCACCCTGACATTATCATCAAAGAGGCTGATAAAGGAGGTGCCGTTGTCATCATGAACAGGTCTGACTATCAAAAGGAGGCAGCCAGACAACTCTCCAATACCAAATTCTACAGGCCACTTCCCTCAGATCCCACTGAGGAATACACTAAGAAACTACAGCATCTACTCAGGACACTCCCTACACTAACACCAGAAGAAATCAACATACCCCTAGAGCCCCGACCAGGGTTATTCTATCTACTACCCAAGATCCACAAACCCGGAAATCCTGGACGCCCCATCATCTCGGGCATTGGCACTCTCACTGAAGGACTGTCTGGATATATGGACTCTCTACTCAGACCCTATGCCACCAGCACTCCCAGCTATCTCCGCGACACCACTGATTTCCTGAGGAAACTACAATGCGTTGGTGACCTCCCAGAAAACACCATCCTAGCCACCATGGATGTAGAGGCTCTCTACACAAACATCCCACACACAGATGGAATACAAGCTGTCAGGAACACTATCCCTGATGATGCCACAGCACAACTGGCTGCTGAGCTCTGTGCCTTTATACTTACACACAACTATTTCAAATTTGATGACAATATATATCTCCAGATCAGTGGCACTGCTATGGGCACCCGCATGGCCCCACAATATGCCAATATCTTCATGGCCGACCTGGAACAACGCTTCCTCAGCTCTCGTCCACTCACACCCCTTCTCTATCTACGCTACATTGATGACATCTTCATCATCTGGACCCATGGGAAGGAGACTCTGGAAAAATTCCACCATGATTTCAACAGCTTCCACCCCACCATCAACCTCAGCCTGGACCAATCTACACGGGAGGTCCACTTTCTTGACACCACGGTGCAAATAAGTGATGGTCACATTAACACCACCCTATATCGAAAACCCACCGACCGCTATGCCTACCTTCATGCCTCCAGCTTCCATCCCGGGCACATCACACGATCCATTGTCTACAGCCAAGCACTGAGGTACAACCGCATCTGCTCTGACCCCTCAGACAGAGACCAACACCTACAAAACCTCCACCAAGCATTCTCAAAACTACAATACCCGCACGAGGAAATAAGGAAACAGATCAACAGAGCCAGACGTGTACCCAGAAGCCTCCTACTGCAAGACAAACCCAAGAGAGAAACCAACAGGACTCCACTGGCCATCACATACAGCCCCCAGCTAAAACCCCTCCAACGCATCATCAAGGATCTACAACCCATCCTGGACAATGATCCCACACTTTCACAGGCCTTGGGTGGCAGGCCAATCCTTGCCCACAGACAACCTGCCAACCTGAAACATATTCTCACCAGTAACTGCACACCACACCATAATAACTCTAGCTCAGGAACCAATCCATGCAACAAACCTCGATGCCAACTCTGCCCACATATCTACACCAGCAACACCATCACAGGACCTAACCAGATCAGCCACACCATCACTGGTTCATTCACCTGCACATCCACCAATGTAATATACGCCATCATATGCCAGCAATGCCCCTCTGCTATGTACATCGGCCAAACTGGACAGTCTCTACGGAAAAGGATAAATGGACACAAATCAGACATTAGGAATGGCAATATACAAAAACCTGTAGGAGAGCACTTCAACCTCCCTGGCCACACTATAGCAGACCTTAAGGTGGCCATCCTGCAGCAAAAAAACTTCAGGACCAGACTTCAAAGAGAAACTGCTGAGCTTCAGTTCATCTGCAAATTTGACACCATCAGCTCAGGATTGAACAAAGACTGTGAATGGCTTGCCAATTACAGAACCAGTTTCTCCTCTCTTGGTTTTCACACCTCAACTGCTAGAACAGGGCCTCATCCTCCCTGATTGAACTGACCTCGTTATCTCTAGCTTGCTTGCTAGCTCACATATATATACCTGCCCCTGGATATTTCCATTACATGCATCTGAGGAAGTGGGTATTCACCCACGAAAGCTCATGCTCCAAAACGTCTGTTAGTCTATAAGGTGCCACAGGATTCTTTGCTGCTTTTACAAAAAAGATAGAAATCTTTATCAAGTAGAGAGCTAGTTCATGATTCTCAGCGAGAGTGTGCTGAAAAAAATGCTTTGAAAGATGAATAGAAATAGTTGCTTGTAAAGCAGAAGGCAATATAGCTGCACCTAGTCATTCATCCTGGGGACAGAAGCTGAAAACCACCCAACATCCTTGTTGTTATTGTTAAAATTAACAAAAAGGAATAAGGTGACAGGTTAATAGCAATCAGGAGGAATAGAAGTACTTTTTTTTCCCATAACCAGTTTGGAATATGCCCCAAAGAAGCTGGTAAGTGAAAATGATGTAAAGTCTGAGAAAACAGCAGCTGTGAGAGAAGCTATTCTAATAAAAATTGTTTTGGTCAAAGGCCTTTTAATTGTAGCTGTTCAACGTGTGCAGAAAGGCAAACCCAACATGGTTAAATACACTTCATTTTCTCTTTGAAGCAACATTTGATGTCACTGGAGCTTCTCTTGCTCCAGTCTGTAGCATATAGTGACACAAAACCAGATTGTGCCTGCAGCTGTTGGGTGACGGATGTTCTCTTCCACTTGAGATTATGCAATTGAATGTAGTGCAGTTACAGCCTGGTTCTGCAAGATGCTGAGCATCCTCAGTTCCCATTTACATTGAGGAGAACTGGGGGATCTCAGCACATACAGCCCAGAAAGTGCACAGCACGTTGTTCTATTGGACCTTTATTCCTTTGACTGTTTAACCCTGACCCTGAAATGCTCTGGGAGTTGAAGGTGCCCAGCCGGCCCTTTTCACGATCAGCCCTCGATGAGCAGCTTTAAGGATTTGATCAAGGGCCTTCTCCTCTTTTCAGCCAATCAGCCAAATGCCTTGATATTTTATGTGTTACATTATCTTAATAAAATGACTCTTTGAGTAAATGATTAGTTTGACAGGATTATTCTAACACATTGGTGTATACATTATACTGTACAGCTAGAGGTTATATATAAAGATAAAACAATATTTGTTTTTAAAATAAAATATTTTTTTAAAATCCCCCCTCTAAGGATAAGTATTGTGTTACTAGCAAGGAAATGACTATGCTAATGAAATAATGTAATGTTAGCATGGAACTGAGTTTGAAAATTGTGTTTAAACTCTAACTGCTGTGTTTTAAATGCCCACTACGAGCCAGAAGCTTCCAGAGGCTGAACAGGCTCACTGAGTTGAGTAGAGTTTATAGGTGCTGTGCCATGTCTCTAGTCAATCTGCCTCTCAAGTACTTACTAAACATTACTCTCCCTAACAATACTGAATAGAATTTTTTTTCCTTTAGGAAAGGCTCATTTTTAGCACAATGACCAGTGATTGTTAATTTGATACTATAACTCTGCAAAGAAGGTGGCAAACACGCTGAACTCAAAACCATATTAGAAGAGCTGTCTTAAGAATTGACTCAAGGGAAATATATTTACAGTGAGCGCTCATGGAAATATAACCTTGCTGCAGAATGTTCAGATAAATGAGAGAGAATGTCGGGCCCTGGAGATTACACCCTATTTAGTATAAACAAACAATAAACATACAGATACATTTTCTGAAGGGTTCACTCATTTTGTTGTCCTCAGATTTCAGGGGCCCAACTTGAGATACCTTGTATCTGATTCTCAGAGGCAGTGAAGATCTGCATCTCCAGAGGATATGAATAGGAGCTGTGGATTTTCAGGACCACTGAGAATCAGGTATACGCTGACACAAATTGAACACACAAAAATAGAAGCATAAAGCCCTTCTGCAAATTTTTGCCACTCTGTTTATCTGCGATATATTGCAAAAAACTTTCCTAAGGACTTTCATGCTCCAAGGCACATTCCAGAATGCTACAGCAGATACCATTTTTATTTAAAAGTAGTGAGAAAAAAAAGGTGATCTAATGATTTCAGCATAGGTCTGCATTCCAGGAAGGCATGAACGCTAATATGTCTCTGACACTTATTTTCTCTGTGGTTGAGGCAAGCTCCTCATCCTCTCTATTTCCACGTACCCATTTGTAAAATAGCATGGTAGAGGTTGCTTCCTTACAGGAGTATTGTCAGGCTCAATTAATATTTGCAAAGGGCTCCATGTTACTGTGAATGAAGAGAAACTGAAAATACGCCATCAAGTAAAGTGGGTATTTCCAGTACCTTTGCATGATCAGATCTGCAGCATAGGTAGAGATAAGGTTAGCTATCTGAATGCCTATTGTCCCTTCCTTTGAGGTGACTGTTACACAATAGTAATTCTGCTTTTTCTTCTAGTAACAAAGTAGTGTCAGAGGTTGGGGTGTAACAAAAGGTGGTACTGGAGCAAACTGATAATTAAAAAGCAGAGAACAGGTGGGTGAAGTAATATCTTTTATTGGACCATAAAGATATTAACTCACCCACCTTGTCTCTATCCTGGGACCTACATGGCTACAACTACACTGCATACAATAATTTAAATGCAGTATGTCACTGCCTGGAAGGGTGTTAACTAACAGGCCCTTCATCTTGAATAGCCCCTTGAAATATGTGTTAACTATTTATGCTTCACAATCTGTTCCACTTTGTATTTAGCTGTTAGACCCTGAGTACATTTTCCAGACCTGAAGAAGAGCTCTGTGTAAGCTCGAAAGCTTGCTTCCCTCATCAACAGAAGTTGGTCCAACAAAAGATATTACCTCATCCACCTTGCCTCTAATATCCTAGGTCCAAGATGACTACAACAATACTGCATACCAGGCCAGATGTCGTTCACTCAGGAATTCTGAAGGAACTCAAGTTTGAGCTGCTAACAAAAATATGCAACCGCTTATTAAAAACAGCCATTAGTTCAGCGATTTGGAGGATATTTAAGAGTTTAGTTGCATCTTAACTCCAATAAGTCTTACACCTGTACCTGGCAAATAGGTTGAAGCAAAAATTAGAAATATAACAACAAAACCTGGAAGATCATGAGATAATAGGTTTTAACCAGTGTTGTTTCTGAAAAAGAAATGTTTCTCTCATATTCAAAGAATTCGGTCAATAAAATAATAGATACATTATATCAACCAGTTATCCTTTATTTAGACTTCCAAAAGGCCCTTGACAACATCCCATACAAGAGGCTACTAAAGAAGCTAAGTAGTTGTGTGGTGAGATGCAAAGTATTATCATGGATCAAACTAATGGTTAGGAGACAGAAAGCAAAATAAGATTAAATGTTCAATTTTCATCATGACAAAAGGTCAACAGCAGGGTGTCTCAAAGTTCCGTATGAGTTCCTATGTTGATTAATACAGTTATTAATCATCTTAAAAGCGAGGGTAGTGAGGTAGCAACATTTGTAGATGATGCAAAGTTTTTTAGGATTGTCGAGACTAGACAGGACTTTGAGGAATTTCTGAGAAACTTAAACTAGCTAATAGAATCAGCAATATGATGGCAATTGAAGTTCAGTGTCAACAAATACAAAGTAATGCACATGGAGGGGAAAAATTTAAACTACTTGTCTGCAAAGTACAGGGAGCTGGATATCATAGTGGAAAGCTAATGAAAGTCTCTGTTCAGTGTGCAGCTGCAATAAAAGAAACCTAACACGCTGTTACCATGCATAAGGAATGGAATGGAGAATAAGATGGAGTGTCTGTCAGGACTCTGAGGGACATATTTTCAAATCTGGCTTCTCAGGGTATATTTACACTGGAGCAGAAAAGTGTAATTTCCAGCTTGAGCAGACATACCCATACTAGCTCTGATCCAGGTAGCTTGCTAAAAATAGATGTGTAGCTGCTGCAGCATGAGCTGTAGGAGGAGCTAGCCTCCTAAGTACATACCTAGGGTCTCAGACAGGATTGTTAACCAGTCCCACTGCTCACTACTGAGGCTATACTTCTATTTTAGCACACTAACTTGATCAGAACTAGTTCGGGTATGTCTACTTGAGCTGAATATTATACCTCCAGATGCAGTACAGACACCCCTTTAAACTGCATTTGCAAGATGTTTGTGGGCGCAGATTGTGGTTTGTAGAGAATAAGCTACACATTCTATAACTCATAAGAGCAGTAAGAGGGCAATTTATACTATCGTTATTATTTTTTTAAATCTATGATATGTTTTTGTTAATCAGCAAAGGGAATCTGAGAGAAGAGAGGAAAGGGAGTATATTATGTGCTGCCATATTACATTATACATGCTTCAGTGAAGCAAGAGCAAGCATATTTTAATGCAAGTGCAAGTCATGTTTACATTAGTCTTTTCCTTAAATTATGCACCATGATAGTGTCCTTGAACTCTTGCATTTCTTGTTTAAATGAATGCAGTGACATCTTGTGGGTCTTTTTCCAAGATTCAATAGTGGCACTTCCTGTGAATACATAAAACACCAAACCATCTTCCTTGAGTACAGAAAATACTGCAATTATTTTTGCTAGATAGTACATACGGTATTCTTGGAGCGTGCCAAAATTTCTAGAGCACCCCCACAGATGAAATTCAGGATTGTTACCATACCAAAACCTTTAAAAAATCTAGACTTTTTCATTTAAGATTGGACTGAGCCATGAGTGAAAATGGATTGTGTTTCAGGCACATTTACAGTTCAAAGACCTAGGTTACCAGAGAGAGATTTATGGTTCAATACTGAGGCTAAACAAAATTCTTGGATATATTTGCAGCATTGTGCTCTGAGTTTATGGATTAATTCAAACCACTCACTATGCAAATAATGCAACCATTTACTGTCTATGCCTATAAAGCCTTTATACCACTATATACCATCATGTACTTTCTCAGCTTAATTAGTTCTACATCACTGTTAGTTCAGTGGCTTATAATTTACACTAGAGTAAGAAGGAAAATCAGGCTGATATATGGATCAGATC
This sequence comes from Gopherus flavomarginatus, assembly GCF_025201925.1. Classification (NCBI taxonomy): domain Eukaryota; kingdom Metazoa; phylum Chordata; order Testudines; family Testudinidae; genus Gopherus; species Gopherus flavomarginatus. The sequence goes on from NC_066619.1 coordinate 181,996,868, forward strand.
TCCAGCTGGTATAATTCTGTGTAATTCCATCAAAGACTTTTTCTACAGAATACACCTGTTTGCATTCCTTTCATCCAATCTAATACATAGAGTGAAGGCAAGGAAATATACCAGACTTAAAATACTGACTCTGTGCCTGACATGCAGCTGCCCTAAAACAATGAAAAAAAAATCTGCCTGTATTTTAATTATTCATAGACACTTAATTGAAAGAAGAAAAAATGGAAACTTGGTATGATAAGTCATCCCTAAGCCAGAGAGCATGATGAGTCAGAAGCAAGTACCTCAGGTCTTGTAATAGGCCCCATCCCATTCAACCAGGGTTCAGCACATCCACAGACAAGGACCCATCCAAATGATCCCAACACAGATATATAGGCTCCTAAAGGAATCAGTCTCTCTTATCCACTCAACATCACTGTCTGGTTGGAAGCATTCCCATTACCTAGTAGTTCTGACAGATTGCCCCTGCTCCCACTCTAGCCTATGCTCATTTCCACACTAACTAGTCCCTGTTCCAGCTTGCATCTGCTCCTGCCTCAGCTGGCTGCCTGATGATTCTGACACTTGAAGTCTCTGTACTAACCTTAAAGCTACAGCATCATTGGTGTCAGTCAGGAATCAACATCCAGCTCACTTTAAAAAAAAATATTTTAATCTGACTCAGTCTGGTAAATTTTACTGAATTGATTCCTAATCTTTAACCTGCTGAGGAGAAGAGCGGGTGAAGAATTTCTGTTAAAGACGAGGGTGATGACCATAAGAATGGCCCTACTGGGTCAGACCAACGGTCCATCTAGCCCAGTATCCTGTCTTTTGACAGCCAATTCTAGGTGCCCCAGGAACCTGTGATGTGCCCTCCCAGAACTCCTGATAAAGAAGAAACATCCTGATTCCCCAGAGAGCTCAAATTATTGTCACAACATTTTCTTTCAGCATGAAGGAGGTCACAGTCCACACCACATGGTACTGGAAAGTGAACAATAAATAGCACACATCCTTTCAATCTGTCCTTAGCTGGCTCCCTGTTCCCCATGAGGACCTGCTGGGTGTCTCCTGCAGCTCTAGATTTGATAGTGCTGTCTGAACTGGCTCTGTAATGCCTTTCCATCAGTAAAATCAGTTAAAGAGAAGCATCTTGCATTCTATCAGAGAGAGCTCCTCTCTCAAAACTGGTATTATGTCATTCAGATTTTAGATGGGGGTAGGATGGAAGTAACTGCTCCTTAAACTATTTTAAAAACTCTAACTCAGCATTTCTGAAACTGGGGTCTGCAGATCAGCTCCTGCCCTGCCCTCCCAGGCCCTCCTGCACACTGGGGAACAGCATGCAGGAGGAGCAGGGATGGGGAGCACTTGGGGGAAGGGAGGGAAGAGGAGGGGCAGGGATGGGGCCCTGGGGGAAGGAGTGGAGTGGGGGCCTCGGGGGTCCATAAAAATGTTTAAATAAAAATTGGGGTCCTTGAGCTGCTAAAGTTTGAGAACCGCTGCTCTAACCTATCAATGCCAACAGATTTATATGCCTTTATACCATTAATTACTACCCCACTTCTTTGTGCCCTGCTCCACACAGGCAAGCACAACAAATATAGGTCATGGACACATCCGTTTTTTGTTTTAAAGGGTCTATTCTTACCTTGCTGTTTCTCTCTGATGTATATCTTTGTGTGAAAAGGATGATAAATCCTGTAAACATTCACTAGTCTCCTTCAAATCCCATGTTTAGCTCCCTCTTTCATTTCTAATCATTGACATGCTGATTACAAGGTCTCACTTTTCTATTTAAGAGATTAGAACACTGTCCTTCCTCTTTGCTCCTAGAAAGAGCTTCTGTTAACACAGAAGCTGCCACAATAACATTGTTGGCAACAAGGGAGTGCCACCTTGGAGTCCAGTGTGGTAGAGCTCTGAGGTTCCACTCCACTTGAGACAGGTGAAGCTAGCAAAACCTGAGGGTGCACCCATGAGGGGCTGGAAGGGGATATTAGGCACTGCCCTGTAACTATGTCAGGATGATGGGAAGAGGTGTAGCCTAGTGATCCAGTCTAAAGTGGGGTGAATGTAGAGTTCCATACTGGAAAGAGTTCAGGTCAAGGCCTGTCACTTGGAAAGAGTGCCTGGTGGGGAAGAGATCACAAGAACAGCTCCCCACTGAGCCATCACTGCTCTTATACATAAAATAATATTAATCTCAGACTGATTTTAACCAAAATACAAATGCTTTGAAGTCACTAGTGGAAAAAGAAGAAATACTGGCCAACAAGTGTATGAAATATAGTGTAATTTTCCTTTTATTTTCAAACTTGCCATAATGTGAATATTTTCTCTAAGAAGGTTTTGCCAGATATTTTCTATATATTGTAAAAAAAAAAAAATCTAGTAAAGAGTGCCTATGTGAAGATCAAGGCACAATTTAATAAAATAAATACTGAAATACAAATAGATCCAATGTCCCCAGTACTCTATCCAGCCCACCAAAAGAAGACCCCCTCAGTTCACTCACCCTGAGCTGGAGAAAATAAATACCGTAATAAAATAGCCCCAAAAGTCCTTTACAGTATGCTAGGGGGTAACTTCCTCCAAATTTGATGATGGTCTAACATTCTGCATGAGTAAACAGTTAGTCCCCTCCCCACCCCAACTCCAATATACAGTACTTTTGATGTCCCAGAGTTACTGAAATGTTCTAGCTAATGGTAGATTTATCACATGGTGCTAGTTACAGATACTTTTTAACTCTGACACATTCAAGAAAACATGCTCAGAGTTAATTTGTCCCTAGTACAGATTGGTGTCTACATTCCAAGGCCTGTTTATACGGTACCTAAACAAAATAAAAAAGAGCAAATTCTTTTGTTTTACAGCTAAAGAGAGAAATCTGTTAAATTTTGACATTTAATATTAAAACTGGAATATGCAGGCATTAAAAATGTAAATTCTAACCTTAATCTTCACTATAAAATAGACATGTGGTTTACTAATTACAACACTTTGAAAAAAAGTGAAGTCAGCCATTCAGGAATTAGGACAAAGACTACAGCGTGGATCTGCACTCAGCTGTACTAGTGTAAATCTGCAGTAACTCCGTTAACTTTAATGGAGGGAGAGCACATAACAGAACAGCTCTTTAACAATGAAGTACAATAATGTCTCATCTGTGCTTTGCAAACACTGCTGCCTGCCCAGTCACTTCAGAAAAGTATTTTAAAGCCCAGGTGGCAGGTCCTCAGCTAGTATAAATTTGTATAGCTCAATTGACATAATGTCAAATATCAGAGGGGTAGCTGTGTTAGTCTGGAGCTGTAAAAGCAGCAAAGAGTCCTGTGGCACCTTATAGATTAACAGACGTATTGGAGCATGAGCTTTCGTGGGAGAATACCCACTTCGTCGGATGCATTGACATAATGGTCACTCACTTGATGCTCTGAGACATGACTACATTACCATGCACAATATCCCAAGACAACTGTTTACCATATGGATTTTGCAGCTGGATAGATGGAGGTTCCAGCTATTAGGGACCGGAAATTGAGCATTCTAAGCTGCAGTACTCCAGCTGTGCAATGTAGCTTGCCCAAAAAATCAAGCTAAGCCCAAACCAAACAGCCTTTATATCATAGTATAGAACACTCCTTTTCTATATAGCTGTCATGAACTGGGAGAAGGGTGGTCATAGCCAGTATCAGGCACTAAACAGGGCTGGAGAAGACTAGAAATAAGGCAGGCATGTATATTGAGCAGCCAGAGATCAGTTAATGCTGCTGGGTTTAAGAGCAGGTTTGCTGACTTAAGGTACGTCTTCACTACCCGCCGTATTGGCAGGTAGCAATCGATTGCTCGGGGATCGATATATCGCGTCTCATCTAGATGCACTATATCGATCCCCGAACGCGCTTATATCGATTCTGTAACTCCACCAACCCAAACGGAGTTGCAGAATCGACAGGGGGAGCCGCGGACATCGATCCCGCGCCGTGAGGACGGTGGGTAATTCGATCTTAGATACTTCGACTTCAGCTACGTTATTTACGTAGCTGAAGTTGCGTATCTAAGATCGATTTTCCCCCATAGTGTAGATCAGCCCTAAGTCAGGTAGATTGGTCATTCAGGTGGCCCTGCTGTGGCTCAGCTGTGCTTACAGGCTGCTCTGAGTTAGGGCAGATACAACTACAAGGCCTCATTCCTGACAGTAGCCATCCAAGAGAACAATAGGGTGATAAGGAACAGCCAATTTGTCAAGAACAAATCCTGCCAAACTAACCTAATTTCCTTTGACAGGATTACTTACCTAATGGATAGGGAAAAGCAATAGATCTGATTTATCTTGTTTTTAGGATAGCTGTTGACACTGTCCCACATGACATTCTTATAAGCAAACTTGGGAAATGTGGTCTAGATGAAATTGCTATAAAGTGAGTGCACATTTGGTTGACAAAATGTGCTTAAAGAGTAGTTATCAATGGTCAAATTGGATGGGCATATCTAGTGGGGTCCCACAGGGGGCTGTTGCTATTCAATATTTTAATTAATGACTTGACTAATGGGGTGGAGAGTATGCTTTTAACATTTGCAGATGACACCAGCTGGGAGGGGTTGCAAGCACTCTGGAGGACAGGATCATCATTCAAAATGACCTTGATAAATTGGAGAATTGGTCTGAAATCAACAAGATGAAATTCAATAACGGTAAGTGCAAAGTACTACACTTACGAAGGAAAAATCAAATGTACAACTACAAAATGGGGAATAACTGGCTAGGAGGTAGTATTGCTGAAGATGATCTGGGGGCTATAGCAGATCACAAATTGAATAAGCAAAATCAGATGTAGTTGCAAAACAGGCTAATATCATTCTGTGGTGAGTTAATAAAGGTGTCATATCTAAGGCATGGGAGGTAATTGTTCCACTCTACTCAACACAGATGAGGCCTCAGCTAGAATATTGTGTCCAGTTTTGGGTGCCACACTATAAGAAAGATGTGGACAAATTAGAGTCTGGAGAAGATCAACAAAAATGTGAAAGGCTTAGAAAACCGGACCTATGAGGAAAGGTTAAAAAAAAAGTGGGTATGTTTGATCTTGAGAAGAGATGGTTGAGGGGGGAGTATAATGATAGTCTTCCAACATGTTAAGGGCTGTTTTAAAGAGGATAGAAATCAATTGTTCTTCATGTTCGTTGGTGGTAGAACAAGAAGTAATTGGCTTAATCTGCAGCGAGGGAGATTTAGGTTAGATATGAAGAAAAACTTTTGAACTATAGGGATAATTAAGCATTAAAATAGGTTACCAAGAGATGTGGAATCCCAGTCTCTGTAGGTTTTTAACAACAAGTTAGACAAACACCTTTCAGGGATGGTCATACTTGGTTCTGCCTCAGCATGGGGTGTCTGGACCAGATGACCTCTCAACATCCCTACCAGCCCTACAATCCGACAATTCCCCAAGAATCACTGTGTGTGCTCTCTCTCAAAACTAACAGATAAAACAAAACAAAAAACCCTACATACCATCCTACGTATTAAGACCTAAATCAGGTCCTCTGTTTTGTGCTATCCTGAAATATGAAACAGGTGGAAAGCCACTCTATCCAGCTGGTTTGGGACTGCTACCTACTGGCCATGCTGTAAATGTGTGCCAGGGATGATTCTGGGAGGAAAGGGGCATAAACTGAAGTGCCACTGTACTCCAGTAATCCCTGACTGTAGAATAGCCTCTTGGGAATTGCTGCAGCCAGTTGTTATTTACAGCAGCCCTTAGGCTACTCTAAATTATGCCAGAGGCCAGTTTGTCCCCTAACATGTCCCAGAAGTGAAGGAGAGCAAAGATAGGTTAAAACTACCTTTGAAAGCTCCTTTCACTGAAGAAAGAGAGGAAAAACACTTGTTTGTTTGTTTGATTGGTTTGGTTTAGTTTGTTCTGGGCATCTTGTAATCCAGAGCTGGGCCTCTTCTTCCTGGCCTAACTATAAGCATAAATCCAGATAAGATGAGAAACAAATGTTTGCTGAGACTTGATCAGCCTCCTAGGCCTGCAAGCTATGTTCTATATGTGGAACCTGAAAAGGACATAGACCTACAGCAGACAGTCCAGCGGTAATCCAGCAGATCACTAATACTAACCAGGAATCAATGGCAGTAGAAGAGAATCAGGCCCAAAGCCAGTATTCATCAGGAGGAATCAAATGAATACAGCAGGTAGGACTTGTACACATAGAAATACAGCAGATAATGGTCTCAGTGTTGATCAGTTTTCTTGGTAACTGTGATACGAAGTTCATACTATTCTACATAGATATTGCTACATGGTGTTTTTTATTAATGTTGCATTTTGTTTTTCAGTGATACATCTAAATACGATAACCCCTATAGATGTAAATTGTAAACTTATCTTCATTTGGTGATTCCCTGAATTTTGAAACTGAGATTTGTTGCTCAACCTGTGAAATGGTGTTGTTTTTATGAATTTCCCTTTTTCTCTGGGGAACTGTTGCTTTAAAGAAGTGAATGCATTCTACCAACAAAGTCATTTTTTTTCTTTTAAACAATGCTGTATTTTTATATAAGCAGTAAGCATGCCAGACACTTGATGAAAAATGTGATGTCTAGAGCACGCTTGATTTATTTCTTAACATAAGTTGAAAAAGCACAGTGGTTTATAGGAATTAAGTTGTGACATAAAACAGAATATTTATGTCAAGAGACGAATAAGGGCACCATTTTTCAATTAAAAATAAGGAACATGGGTATGTTACACAGACCATGCAAATTTACATGAATTGTATAAACATATGAAAGGGTCTAATTATGCTTTCATAACAAAGTACAGAACATTATGATGTCAGGACAAATTACATTAAAAATATGGAATTCATGTTATATTATGAAAGAGCCTTCCTACAAAAGTCAGTAAGAACCAAAGGCAATTTTGTTCACAATGGGCCTTATCCTGAAAGTTGCTGAGTGCCTTTTATAGCATGATGAGGAACAGAGGTTGCTGAGCACCCAGGGCCGGCTCTTGGTTTTTTGCCACCCCAAGCTAAAAAAAAAGAAAAGCCGGAGTGCCACCGCCGAAGCAAAGGTGCCGCCCCAAAGGGCTGGAATGCCATCCCTTGAGAAGTGCCGCCCCAAGCACGTGCTTGGGACACTGGTGCCTAGAGCTGGCCCTGTGAGCACCTCATGGGACAGCACTCAGAATCTTGCATGATAAATCCTACTAGGGTTGACATTAGTTACTTTATAATTTCAGCAGACACCAAGATAAATTTTTATATGGTCAATGCATCGAGTTTTCTACATTGCAATACAGTTCCAAGGGAATTGTGCTGGGATAAGATCAATATCTAAGGCAATTAGCCCATAGCAATGCATGATAGTTAAACATTACATTTTGTTTTCCCGTAAATACTATTCAAACATGTATTCTACCTGGCAGGCTTGGCAGAGTAGTCAGTCTACATTTTTGTGTCATTGAAACCAGAAGTTGCTTATAATGTAACTATCCAAACATTTAGCTTATTGTTACTGCTATATGTTCCATTCCAGGACTCTGTGTAACATAAATACCATAATTTCCTCCAGTGGTATTTAATAAGGCTCATTCCCATTGTATCATAAATATCAATGACAAGGCACTCAAGTTTTGGCATTTGTACATAAATGGCCTCGCCACTACAATTTTTTTGCTGGACACCAGCCAGCCCCTACGTAGCTGGTTGACATTTTCTGTTATTTTCTTTTAGACAAATTTAATATATTCAAACCAAACCAAACAATCTCTGATATTTTTTCACAACATTAACATTTTTGGCAAACTCTTTTGCCCACATTGCATATCTAGGATGTCATATGCATTGCAGCTTAACAGACATTTTGGACTCTACCCCATGTTAGCTTGACATGGTTTGACCTTGCGTAAGAGTTTACTTCATTTAAGTATATCTTACAGTGTCTATGAATGGAGCTGGGGGGAGGCGGGGAATTTAAACAAAAACAAAATGGCAGTGAATATTTTTTAAACATTTCACAATTTTTTTCCCTCCTCTCCCTTTTCCAACCAGCTGTACATATGAATTAAGAAGCACTCACCATTTCCACTGTTGGTTGATTAGGAAGCTTACTTTCTTAAGCTTCCCAAGCAACTTTTATCATGTCTGCCACTTCAAGCTGAGCTCTGAAAATTGTTCCAGTCCTTACAGTTCATAAAATATGTGCACTGAGATTTTCCAGGAGTGTAGGGGATTTAGCCGTACATTGTCCATTAATCTGAATGGAAGTTGTGTGACAAAATCTCTTGAATTGCACAGAGGTCTTATCCTGCAACGCTCTGAGCATTGTGATCCCAAGCATGGGATTTACTTTAAGCATGTTTGAAGTCATAGGCACTACTTTTGTGCTTAAAGTTAAGTTTGCGCTTAAGTGCTTTGCTGGATCAGGGCCAGAATGCTCAGTACTTTGCAGGCCTGAGCTCTGAATCCCTGTGATCTTCACTGGAAAAAGTTGACCTTCCAGTAAAGTTGTAATTCCACAAGAAGAAGAAAAAGGAAGCAAAACTTAAGAGTGATGTCTACTTCCTGAGCAAATGCAAGAAACAAAACGTCATCCCCGGAGGACTGGCCATCTATAACTCTGTGAACACTACACACAACTCCAAATATGCTAAACAGCTCAGCGGAAGGACTTCAGAAAAATGAAGGAACCATTTCCTACACCTCACATACTCCAGAACGGGCCACTTGAGCAAGAAATAATCATATACTCCCACACACTGGAAGGGAAAAAATCAGGAAACCTACCTAGAGATCATGCAAGAAACTCAAAACTATAACAAAAACCTGATGATGGCCATCCAATACAAAAACAAAAAGTGGAACCAATTACAACCCACAGAATATCGTCTCTGGGAGAAACCAGGGTACCAGGACCCGCCTCATGAACGCTACATAACACCCCAACATCATCAATTTATTAAGATTAATAATTAGCTCCTAACTGGAGCTAAATTATCTGTACTCTTCAAGGAACAGAACTTATTGTCCCACCGCAGAACCTGAGACCATATGAACATGTGGAGAACTAGAAAAATTCTTCCATTGACTCTGCCTCAAATAATTCTTTCACAACAATGACACCACCCACAACTACCCCTCTTCTGGCCTTCAGACAACCCAACAACCTCACCAAGCTCATCATTAGAAACAAGGTTGTTACTGATCAGGATGCAGTAACTCAAAGCAGCACCAGACACTGCCATAATATCAGATGCAAAACCTGTAGACATACCTCCACTGCTGCAATGATCTGTACCTCCACAATGCACTTTTCAAAATCCATGGGTCTCTCTCACAGCAAGAGAAGTTGGTCCAATAAAAGATATTACCTCCCCAACCTTGTCTCTCTAATTGGGGTGAAATCATGGTCTGAGTAAAACCAATGAGAATTCCACCCTGGAAAAATGAGAAGCAGATGAAATAGAGGCAATGCTGAGTATTGGATCTGTTCAGATCAAATTGGTTTTATTTTATAATGTGATAGATGCTGTAGAATAGTAAACTCTATAGTGTTTTAAGATTCAATGAAGAGCAAGATAGAATGCACATAGAAACAAGTGCTAAATATTTAAGACTTATTTTGTTACTATCTTTTCCCTTTTCAGGGATATATTGTTATAACAAAGCTCACCTTACTAAGACGTTATGGACAGTTTTGACTTATTATCTCAGTACTTTTTTCACTAGACAATGAAAAAATAGCATTTTTCTGGAGACAAAAGTTGTACTCCCTGAAGAGCCAAGATCCCCTGCAGAGAACGATTCTGTATGCCTGAAAAGTTTGGCCTGGCAAACACAACTACTAGAGTAGCCCTTGAAAATAAAAATTATTAAATGAAGAAAATCCAGTTTTTATTTCTATACTTATCTAGAGTTCTACAGATTTCTACATGTGTTCTAAGTACTCCTGACATAACATAAAAGACCGCATTTCTTAAGGTTGTAGAATTAAATGAATTTGCATCCAAAATGCCATAAATTATTTCTATTCATACAAAGATGAATTCATCTCAGGCCATATGTTTTGGATCCAGATCTGTATTTGAATTTTAGAAACCTCCGATTTTGGTGACTGAATTCAGGGTTAGGTTTCATCCACTCTAAAAGATAAGGGACATTTGGCAAATTCAAATCCAATCTAGGAATATTTAGTTCCAGGATTTAGGTTTGGCCCAGTAGAGAGAGAGGCCAGATTAGGATCTGAATGTCCTGAAAGTTTATGGATGTTTGAATTTGGTGTTTTGGTTTGGGCCCATCCTAGCTATAGTTTTAACTTTGATTAACTTTAACAATGAGGAGTCCTTGTGGCACCTTAGAGACTAACAAATTTATTTGGGCATAAACTAAATTTGTTAGTCTCTAAGGTACCACAAGGTCTCCTTGTTATTTTTGCTGATGCAGACTACCATGGCTACCACTCTGAAACCTTTGATAAATATGTATACCTCTGGGAACTGTACAGAGTTCAAGAAAAGGGAAGGTGTGGAGTAGGGAGGTTAATTAGATATGTATACAAAACCCTAAAATGATTTTATGAAGCCTCAACAAGCTAGTTTAAAACAGATCCAGAATGGCTTGGACTGTCTTTCTCTTGCTCACTTGCTGGTGAGGTAGTGTACAAGTGTTTATTTTTAGTTTACACTTGTACTTAGAAACCTGGAACATTCTGATTCCTAATTTAGAATGTTCATACCAAGTGCTTTCAAAGTTCTAAGTATGAAAACAAAGGCCGATCACCCAGGAATTTCTGATTAGGAAAGGCTGTTTCCCTTCACTGCTGAATCACCATTTAGGTATAACCATTACCTAAATGTCCAGGGTAAAAAGCAGTTGGTTTCAAAGTGGAACCATTACCCTGCTTAACTTCTTTTAAGCAAAGAAGGTAAGGGGAACATGATCTATCTGAAATGCAAAAATGCAAAGAAGAAACTATGGGGAGAGACTGCATAGAACGGGCTCATTGGTTACAGTACATATAAGGTACTGTGTGAAATGCATCAGTCTTCATGTTATTGTGAAATAATATCAACATATGGGTGTGAAAATGCCATTTTTGATTGACAAAAGTAATTGGTTTCTGGGGATGGCAACCTGATGTGATGATAAAGAATGAAATAATGAGAGAATAGGTGACACCTTCAGAATGCTAAAGGCACAAGGCAGAAGCCAAAATGTTCTCAACCACTCACCAAATGTAAAAAATCCAGTATAATTATGTCATTTCATTTCTATAGTGCCTTCCTCTCAAAATTCTTGACAAACATTAATTAGCTTAGCTTCACAACACTCTTGTGAAAGAAGGAAGCATTAGCCTCAGTCTATTTTACAGATGTGGAAACTGTGTCTCAGAGATGTTAAATGACTTGCCAAGATCACATGAAGTTTGTGACACAGCCAAGAATAGAACCCATCCTGCCTGACTCCTAATGCTGTATCTTACCCACAAGACTGTCCCATCATAAAATTAAAAGTGTGCCATTATAGTCTGGCAGGGAGATTTTTTAAAACAAATTAGGAAAATAATATTTAAAAATATTTTTGAGGGTGCAGACAGTTGAAAAATGGTTTTAATTGAGACAAGTGTTTCTCTTATTTCAGTTTTAAATTCATCATTAACTAAAGCACTAGCAAAATTAGGGCCCTGTGGGAATTTAGGGCCCAATCCTGCAAGGTGCTGAGCACCCTCAATGACCATAGAAGCTGATAGAACTGAAGGGCTCCCAGGCCATTTTATATACAGGCCTTTAAAGGCAATAGCTTGCTTTCAGTCCTAGGGATAGGTCTTGACAGGGCCAGCTCCAGCTTTTTTGCTGCCTCAAGTGGCGGAAAAAAACCTCAAAACCGATCGACCTGCTGCCAAAGTGCCGCTGAAGAGGAAGACAGGGATTGAAGGACCCACTGCCGAATTGCTGCTGAGGACTGAACCGGACCGATTGAGCTGCCGCCGAAGTGCTGACACTGCCGCCCCGGACGTGCTGCCCCAATGATGGACGGACTGCCACCCTTTTCTATTGGCTGCCCCAGGCACCTGCTTCCTTCGCTGGTGCCTGGAGCCGGCCCTGGGTCTGGAGCTGGTGTAAACTGGCATAGTCGTTGAAGTCAATGAAGCTATGCTAATTTACACCGTTTCATGATTTGGCCCATTGTCTTTATAAATAGACACATTTTCACTTTTAATTTCATCATACTTAACTAATACCTTTCTTGCCCAAGATAGATATAAATTAATGGAGCCTTGCAGCCTCTGCCATTTCCCATCAGATCTCACAAGCTATGCCAGTGATGCCCTTTGCACTGCAAGGGGATGGAGCAGGCAATATGTCCACTGCCACTCTTCTCTGGATGTCCTACCAGAGAAGAGCAACTTTAATCTGAAAAAACAACGAGGAGTCCTTGTGGCACCTGAGAGACTAACAAATTTATTTGGGCATAAGCTTTTGTGGTCTAGAACCCACTTCATCAGATGCACCTGGTGCCACAAGAACTCCTTGTTTTTGCTGATACAGACTAACACAGCTACCACTCTGAAATTTAATCTGAAAGAGTACCTGAGCAATATTTTAGTATGGACTTGTTCTTGCCACATCCTCTCCACAACTAACTTTAAGAGCTGTGCAAGGAGTCCACACAGTTCCTCCACTTATCTCTGCAAAAACCTTCTGAATCAACTTTCCTCCACTGAGATCGCTGCACCCTGGGCTATGGTGGCAAAACCCAAGGCTAAATCCAGCCTGACTTTTTCTTTCTAGCAACCTTTCGGTTAATTGTGATTTGTTTAGTAGGGTCAAACCTCTGTGCTGCTCTATTTCAATGTTAATCTACTTCGTTCTAGTTATAAGTGGAGGTTTGGTTTGGTTCTAATATACTCTGAGACCCTAAGGGCCTAAAAGCATAACCCAGATATAAAAACTGAATCTTCTGAGGTTCACATATTCCTGGTTTCTGTAGGCGTAGTTTGACTTCTATATTTGGGGAGAGGGGTCAGCTCCAGTCAGGCAAATGGATCTGCATACTGGGGGCAAATTCCATGCCCGCCCGAGGCTTGCAATTTGTGGGGCAACCCCCCCAACCTCTCCTAACTACACTCATGCATGGTTTCAGAAAATGGAATATGTGTAAGGATCCACAGCTTGATGTAATGAGAAGTCTCATCCTTTGGTTTGGAGTTAAAAAGGAGTTTCTCTAAAACAACACTGTCTAATATAAATGCAGAAATATACTAAACCTTAGCTTCAAATCTTCTCAAGTAACCGGTCCTAGAGAAATGGATATGTGGTCTTCAACGTTATTACCCTATTATTGCTAGTGTATTTTGAAATATATAGAATGCATGATATGAGTAGAGCTGAACAAATAAACAATAAGAAGAAACATTTGCAAACTTTTCAGCAAATGTAGTTGCAGCCCTTTTTATTTGCTTGCTTGTGTGTGTGTGTGTGTATGTATATATATATATATATATAATATCTGTGGAGAGTAAAGCATGGATTTGTAACAGATTAGTTCAATTATCAAATGAAATTTATTTCATGATGAAATAAAATCTATTTCAGGCAGCAAGAAATAGTTTCTAAAAGTCATCCAATCAGGGAACAGAAACAATATCATGTGACTTAGGTGAGGCAACAGCTGAACTATAGAATTGTGAATATAGGGTACTCAAATACAACAAATGTCTCACAAGTAGGCAACTATCAGGGGGTAGCCGTGTTAGTCTGTATCCACAAAAACAACTAGGAGTCCGGTGGCACCTTAAAGACTAACAGATTTATTTGGGCATAAGCTTCTGTGGGTAAAAAAAACTCACCTGAAGCAGCAATGTTTTTTACCCACAAAAGCTTATGCCCAAATAACTCTGTTAGTCACAAGTAGTGTATAGTTGGCATATTGCTTTTCATACAAAAAACTGTTGAACAACTTCATATGGTGCAAAAAATTAGTTAAAATTATGTTCTGTCCAGAGACAATTCACCAACAGGCAAACAAGATGAATTTATGGTGGGTCAGATTCTGATATGCTTACTCATGTTGAATGGTACCTTACTTCACAAATAGCCTCACTGAAGTCAATTGAACTAATTACAAAATAAGGTGCGACCCAGGATGAATAAAGATATCAAAATCTAGCCTTGAATATTTTTTCCTGTGCATTGTTCACCCTGAAGTGCAAGACGTTTAAGCAAACAATATATGTGTTGCCTATTCCCCTGTTCTGTCTCGAAAAAAATCACCAGTGCCTGACTTTTCCACCAAAAGGCATGCAGAATTTTGTCTACTTGTAAGTTTGTAATTCATGCCTTATGTCAGAGCTACCAAACCAGTAAAAATATTGGAATGTTTTAAAAAATCGTTATGTATTTCAGGAAAACATTTTTGTCAGGAATGTTTCTGGAACAAATCTTCAGCTTCAGCTATTTCTAGTTCACGTATCAGTGATGGAATGCCTCCTGGCACCAGGATGTACAATGGAATTGTCCCATAGGACGATGCTTTCCTTCAGTGTTTTTAAGGTGTCTTTTTCAGATTCTTCTTGTAACAGCACATCATTTAACAGCTCATTACTTAATGGAAACTAAACAAAGCTTATTCCAAAAAAAGAAAATGTTGATATCTGTCACCCCGATGTGAACTTTTTTTTTTTCAAATGCATAACTCCTTCTTGTGGAAAAGGTCTTCAGTCTTGTGGAGAGTTTGTACACCCCCAAAAACAGTGCCTCCCCAGTTATCCATCCTGCACAGCCTGTAGCTCAGAACTTGAAGAAAGAGTGTCATTGCAAAGAGACATTTTTTTCTGCTGCTGTGGGATGGAGACCTATGTAGGTAGTTTGCAACAGTTTGGCTGAATAGTGATTTCTGTTCAGTGGATATACAGATGATAATATTTTAGAGGTTCTGTTTATCCTTTACAACAAAGGACAGATGACAACCATCAATCTTAATAATCCAGAGCTGAATGGTACATATTGCTCTCAGAGATTTCCCTACACTCCCACTAAGGCAGTACAGAGGCAAGGCTGGGTGCAAGTCAGGAACAGAAGGAACAAGGTAGAACAGGAGCAGGCATAGTGGTGGGTATGAACATTGAGAAGCCAGAGTGGAGCTGCTGCTGCTGGCTTAAGAGCCAACCTGCTAGCCTTTGCAGCCAATCAGGTGGTGTGCCTAATCAGGCAGCCTGCTGCAAACCAGCTGTACTGATGAGATTGCCTAGAGATTAGCTCTGCTCCAGGCCCTGATTCATGACAATACCCCTCTTCTTGAGGGTGCCATCTAGGGGCCTCAGAACCTGGTTTCTCAGGGTAAGCATGATGAAAGGTGCTCAGGAGATCCTGGGCATTGAAGTGTTCTGCAGGCTCCCATGAATTCTCCTCTGGGCCATATCCACCCTAGACAATTAAATATTGCAGTTTTCCTCAGAGCTGACAAGTCTAGAATCTGCTGAACCGCATATTTTTCTTCACCCTGAATGATTGATTATAGGCAGAGGAGGGGGAGTAGTACAGAATGGGAAGGGCTTCTTGAC
Organism: Gopherus flavomarginatus; assembly: GCF_025201925.1. NCBI lineage: Eukaryota > Metazoa > Chordata > Testudines > Testudinidae > Gopherus > Gopherus flavomarginatus. Next base: position 182,012,433 of record NC_066619.1, read on the forward strand.
TAATGGATAGAAGACAGACATGAAAGACTGGGTGAATCTTGAGGTAGTTCTAATCTGGTAGTTGTAACTTGAATATAACCTGAATATAATCTGAAAAGGCACCAAGTACTTATGGTCCATCTTCACTGAGGGGCAAGTCGATCACAGATTCTGGGTAGAAAACAACCATTATCCCCTACTCGGAAGCCAGGTATTTGGCTGGCAGGATAAGTGGGCATACTGTTTGAAGGTTGCCTTAGTGACTTCTAACTGCCTGTGGCCTTCTTGGAGTATATGCTTGAGGTGGGCTGTGAGTTCAGTAACAGCGAGGATCGATGATTAGGAGGGGATCTCTGGATGAGCACAAAGATGGAAACCATAGTTAGCAAAAAAGAGAATCTGCTTAGTGGAGGCGTGTGTGACATTATTGTAAGCAAACTTGTCATGAGGGGTCAGGGATAGCCTATCATCCCAATGATAGTTTTTTAGGAAGCAACGTGAGTATTGTTCGAGAACCTGACTGATCGGCTCCGCCTGCCCATTGATGCTGGGGTGATAGGCTGTTAGGTTAGGACATCAATATTCAGATGGCATAGAAATTCTTGCCAGAAGCAGGAAATAAACTGGGATTCTTGGTCAGAAATCATGCCAGAAGGCAAGCTGTGGAGAGAAAAGATGTTACATAACACTTTCAAAAGATGAGCTCGCAAGCTTAAATTCATAACTTTGCTAGATACTAAAAATCATGGACTGAATAGAGACACCCGATTTATGGCTTATTATTACTATAATCTGTAACCCACTAACAACCCCCCCCAGATGCTTCCCCCTAGTCCTTCTTTCCTCCCATGACTGGAGAGGTGTTAACAGGCCACTTCACCTTGAATGTTCTCTTGAAATATGTTTTAACTACTTATGTTAAACAATCTGTTCTAACTTTATATTTAGCTGTGGAACTTTGAGTTAGTTTTCCAGAACTGAAGAAGAGCTTGCTCAAAAGCTTGTCTCTCTAAGGCCTTGTCTATACTGCCACTTCACAGCACTGCAACTTTCTCACTCAGGGGTGTGAAAAAATACCTCCCTGAGCGCTGCAAGTTTAAGCATTGTAAAGTGGTAGTGTAGACAGTGCACCAGTGCTGGGAGCTGTGCTCCCAGTGCTGGTAGCTACTCCCTTCATGGGTGTATTTTTTTTACAGTGTTTTTTAGAGCTCTCTCCCAGCGCTGGTGCCTCAACTACACAGCCACGGCAGCGCTTTAATGTTGCTAGTGAAGACATACCATAAGCAACAGAAATTGAATATCCAGTAAAAGATATTATCTCCTCCATCTGGTCTCCATAAAATAAAGATACCTTTGTAGAGGAGAGGTGCTTTGATGTGGTTTCAAAACAGAGTGATCAAAACCTAATACAGACGTTCTCAGACTGGTCCGAGGACCACCGGTGGTCTGAGAGCTCCATTCAGGTGATCCACGGATAGTCCCCTCTAAGGTATGCACCTGGGTGGCCACACACAAGAGAATGAAGGGCCACCCACCTAATTAGTGGAGCCACACAGGCATGGCTCCGCTAATTAGGTGCCTGGCCCCTGAGAAGATGCACAGGTAAAGTGAGGTGGTGGCCTTGGGGTAGTGGGAAGAGGTAGGTGGGAGGGTGCAGTGGAGTGAGAAGAGGAGGTGGGGGGAATTTGGGACATGCAGGGCTGTGATGGCCAGAGAAAGAGGTGACTTCCCTCAGCTCCAGGGCTGCGGCTGCCCGGGAGAGACCCCCCACTCCTTCCCAGCCCCAGCTTGAGGGCTGCTGCGGTGTGGGAGAGAGGGCACATACATTGAATTAGAAAGGTTAGACTACTAACATTAAAATATGAGTTGGTGCTTTTATTTGTAGAACAAAATTTTTTCTATTTTTTTTAATATAGCACTTTTATCCAAAGTGCTTTAAAACAGTTAGCTAATGGTACAAACAACATTTGGAAAGATTATTAAGCAGTCTGCCAAGACCCTCAGCAATTTTCAAGTGGCTCGCAGAAAAAAAAGTTTGAGAACCATTGATCTAGTACATACCCTATTGTCACTGGCTTGGTACAATCTCATGTGGCCTCATTGGTCTATTGTCCTGACTGTATCTACTTATTCCCTGTATCTACTTAAGTGGAAAGTAAACTATTCCCAAAATCAATGAACTACACGTTCAGCTATTCCTGAAATTCATTTTTCCTGTTTCTTTCATGTAAGCCAATGTAAATCAGGAGTAACTCCTGAAAGTAATGGAGTGACTGCATAAATAAAACTGAATAATTTGAGGTGTAAATGAGACCTTTCTTGCCATTGTTTTGTTTTTCTTTGCAGTTATTAATATTTTAATATATATTCATTACCATCAGTGCATAGAATATATAAGGGACTACTGCTTGATTCTGATCTTACTCTTATCAGTTTCATATGCATAACTTCCTTGACTTCAAGGGAGAAATCCATGATTATTTTAATTCCACACAGATATAAGGCACATGATCCCTACTCCAAGCAGCTTACATTCTGAAGTAGACAAATGAATCAATGCAGATATTTAGTGCACCAGAGCCCCAATCCAAAGATCAATGGGAGTACAGCACTGGTCTTTGGCTCAAGCTGCAAATGACTAGAAGATGATTTTATCTCCCTCTCTCTTTTCCTTAGTCTTTCTTTAGCATCTATCTCCATAGAATTTAAGTGCTAAGTTTTGCTTGAAGGAGTGTAAATAATAGATACTATTTTCTTTTTATAATACTTCTTTCATTGGTTTAACGTTTACAGACTTCTCATTTGGGAAACTTAAACCTTGTGAATTCATTTTAGGTAGCTCATAATTTACTAGATGAGTAGGAGGTAAACTAATGCTGTTCTTGGCCACATAGAATGATAATAATAAAAAAGTTACATGAATAAAGCCCTAAGCATTCAGCACATGCACACACATGTGTGCACACACACAAAATGAATCATGAACTAGAAAGATCTGAGCTCTTTTCCATAATCTGCCTACAATATGATTTATGAAGGACATAGCGTTGCTCATGCCATGTTGTCATTGGAAAAATCCTATGAGTGAAGGGCCAGGATTAAACTGTTTAACGCTGGATTGCTCTTTTTTATAATTTAAGTGATGTTTCATTTTGTTTTTTAATTCATATTCCTTCCATATTTTGTCCACTGGCTTCCTTATCCCCCTTGTTGGTTCTTTGATGCGGTTGCCAATTTGCTGCACCAAAACAAATATCTGCATGAAAGGTCTTTGCCTGTTGGACTATTTGTAAAGCACCATTGCGAGGTCACTTTTATTCTCTTCCTTAAAAAAAAAAATGTCCATGTCAAAAGACACTTTACTAAGTATCAAAGCCAACCTTTTTCAACAGAGCTGGAAATATATGGTAATTATAAAAAAAAAATTGTGCTGAGAATTCTAACCTGTCTGGCAACACAAAGACTACAGCCATCTGTTAAGTGTAGCAGAACTAAGCTGCCCACTTGTTTACTCACTCTGCTAGAACTTAACTTATTATTAACGGATTGCTTTGTTCGTACCTTTCAGTAATTGAAGCCTGAAACCTTGGAAGCTGTATTGAACTAAGTGTATTTCATAGTTTGTTTTTCACGTGGCAGCTGATAAGAATTGGATTTATTATTTCATGTTAAATGCTCACTTCTCTATGCTTTAATGTTTCAGGTATATGGAATACTGAGACATGAATGCACAGAAGGAAACATATCATTAGCCAGATGGTCCTTAACAAGTGTTCTATTCTGTAATTCTTTCCCCAGTTCTTCCCCTTACATAGCTGGCTTAAATTATTGTACAATGGTGGGAAATCCTAGGATAATTCTATAATTTATGATATAGGAAGGTCACAATGAGGTTATAAACTTTTGAGTATTATAGTAAAATATTACTGCTTTGTCTAAACTGGGATTTAAGAATGATGACTAGCCATAAGCCACATCAGCTAATATTTCTGTAGTCACAAAGAGATTAAGTTAGTTATTGCAAAGTTAGATCATTAGCAAAAATCTAGTGAAAACAATCACATGACACTAACAAAATGATTTTTCCAGTCCACCTAGAGGAAAGCCATTCTTCGTGGACTTTCCAATGATATTTTCAGACCTCTATATTGGTTATGTACCATTTGCTAACACCAGTTCTGTCAACTGTAATAGAATAAAAATCTATTATAAAATATAATTATGAAAGTATATTTATATAAATATAATTATAAAAATCTAGAGCAATAATGTGTAACACAAGACGTGGACATTTCTTCATGGTGCTTTTTCTTCTGATAAATCTATTACCGTATCTGGGTGCTGAACGACTCAGTATAGCTTTGGATATTGGTGATCAAACCAATAGGAATGTGTGCTTAGAGCAAGAAATTCATTGTCCCTCAACTACTATAGTTCAAGCAACTAAGTGATTCAGCTTAGCAAGGTATGGGAAAATGCAGACTGTTTTACATGACTCTTTCTAGGGAAATAAACTATTTTAAAAAAATCCAAGAAAAATGCCTATAAACCACAAAGAAGCACAAATGGTTCTTTTTGCAAACTGAGCTCACCATCTGAAGTTCAAAATCCTGCACTTACAACAACCCATTATGCTTCTCAGACAGGACACAGTGCTACTGGTATCTCATTTTTCCATCGTCTATCCAAACATTCCAGCCACTAATGCTTTTAAAATTAACAAACAATTTGTAACATAGAACGTGCACTTCCCTAATGTACTTGCTGTTTTGTTAATACATTGCCTGGCTTCACCAAAAATGTGGCCCCTTGATCATTAAATTGTTTGAGTCTTCTTTTAGGAATTCCGCCAGGGTCCATCATCAGTCACGTATCAAGGGAAGCATGTAAAAAACTAGCTAGAAACCAAACCTCTGTAGGTGATTATCTCTTGCTGATGGGTTCTTTTTGCTTTTCCCATCATTGACCCTGCCCCCCAATAAATTTTTCTTCAGTCTTAAAGAAAATATTCATGAAAATACCTGATGTGGAAATGGAAACAATGAGACACAGACAACATAATATGGTGAAATGCAGACTGTGACTCTATTTAAAACTATTATGTGACTGAAGTAAACACCCAAATCTTCTCAGCAGGCTTGTTCCTGTGCAGATCTCAACTAGCACCAATGGACCCAGTGGTCTATAAACCTGAGGGTCCATGTGAAGTCCATGCCTCCCTACATCCTCAAGCCTGTCAAGGGACTTTGACTAAAGGCCAGTGTCCTAACCCACTTCTCTCCTTTACACTGGAATTAGGAAAGCTAAGATGAGGGGAGCCAAAAGCTGTAAGAGACCTAGCGGTATCTCCCCTCACCATGAATTGCTGTGCCCAAGCACCAGTTCCCAGGCAGTTCACTGGATTACTGAGACATCACGCCAAACTCTTTCTAACCCACCAATCACATAGGAATCTGCTAAAGCTGTGACAGTTTAATTTTAAACCTCCCCATGCCAGACCTTCCAGATGGAAGGTGAAAAAATCCACACAGCAGTTTGTCAGTTTTTCAATGTGGGAAAGATCTCTTCCGGATCCCCAGATTGATGATCAGCCTAGCCCCTGGCACCACCAGAGATCTGGCAGCTAGGTTGAGGGGGAGAAGGACTGAAATATGGAGCCCACAATGGCAACCCCCCAGGCACTGAACAGCATGGATATTACATCAAAGGAGCTATGCCAGTGGTCCCCAAACTGTGAGGTATGCTCCCCCCCCAAGGCAGCATGGAGGAATGGTTGGTGTTCAGCAGAGCCTGCGCCAGCCCCCTCGGGGTGGGGAGGGAACGCCATACTTCCAACCCCACTCTGCCCCAGACCAGCTCCACCCCCAGCCTTGCTCATCCCCTAGTCCTGCTCTGCCTCCAGGCCCAGTTCACTCCACCTCTGCCCTTATTCCCTTGCCGCCTCCAGACCTGCTCTACCTCCAGCCACAACTCCTCCCCCATTCCCAGCTCCACCTTCAGCCCAAGTTCAGCTGCTGAGGAAGCCGTGCAGTAATGGAGGGAGGCGTGGACAGATTTTGTTAATGATAAGGGGAGGCGTGATTGGAAAAGTTTGTGCACCACTGAGTGATACAAATTTCTACCCTATATGACTAAACAGATGATATGGGGTCTGATTCTCCACTGTCTTTGATCTTAGTGGCATTTACACCTGTACAAAGTGGATATGAAATGCTACCAAATCAGAATTATTATATTTTTATACCACTTTGCATTTACTTTGCACAGGAGTCCACAATTATATAAGGTGTGAGGAACTAAAGGCTCATGATAGATAGATAGAAATTGAATGTATCATGTATGTAGCATACACCAGGCATTTCGTGTTAATATAAGTATACATATATCAGCACATTGATATAGGAAGATATTGAGGCAGATCCTCTGCTAGCATAAATCAGTGTAACTTCATTGACTTCAGTGGATGTGTGCTAATTTATAACTGCTGATGATCTGGCTTGTGATCAATTAATAAATCATAGGCCTGATTCACCATTGTGTTACTCCAGTTTTATGCTGGCATGCCACCATTGCTGTTGGTCCTGGTGAATCAGACCCATTATATACAATAAAGAAACTGGACTGGAGCTCCCCTTTTATAGCTTTGAACCTCCTCCTAACAATTGCTACTAGGACTGAAAAGCCATCCCTAAGCAAAGTTAAATTCCACTTCTCTCCCTGCTAAATGCAGAGAGTTAAAGGCACAAGACCACAGTCACTCATGTATGCATGTGTAGCTCTCAGAAGAGGTAATATATGATATAAATAATTATATATATGCAGGCCACAATGATCGTTTCTGCCGCTTTGATGAAAAGAACTGATGGGGTCAAACAATTATTGTAATTGTCTCTCTTAATACTAGTCATTTTTTCCATTGTTAATTCCTCCCAGACTATATTAGTTTATATTTCCAGGTTAGGCCACTGAAGAGATCACCAGTCAACAGCTACAATCATCCAGGCTTTCAGAAGAAGGAACTGAAGAAATGACTGTATTTATTTTTTATTGGAGTTTAATTTCATGCAGGAATTTCACTGCTGGAATTTAGAACAGTGAGTTCAGCCAAGATGGCCTTGTGTTGTGTGACTGCTGCCCTCTTAAAAAAAATGGAATGAGGGGACAGTCCCTCTAGGGATTGTGTGTTGGGGGAGTTAAAGTCAGGTAGTGACTTCCAGAGTTTTGTTAGTTTTGTTAGCCCTTTCAACGCACAGGGTCCAAAAAGTACAGATAGTTCAGATAAGCATTGTATGAATAGCCAAATGTAAAGAAACAGAGCTGAATCACCAAGTTTGTTTTTGGTTTTTTTTGGTTTCCCTAACAGATTTACAAGTTGGTTCTACCTGGGACTCTTTGGGCAACATCCTATTTAGAGACAGCTTTTCTGGTGTATCATATCTTCCTGCATCTCACTTGCTTCTCACTCTCTGCAACAAGCTATCAGTGGTGCCTTTCTGGTGTCTTATTGGGAGAAAAGTAAAAATATTGCTCTTTTCTGGCTGAATCCAGCTAAGAATAAGAGGTAAAAAAGTTGTCCTCATCTCATATGCTGCCTAGCACACTGGTGCCAAATTTAGCAAAGAAATGGGACTTCATGCCTTGAACGCCATGGCTATGTGATCAGAGAGTGGGGCCATCATGAAAACATACAAACAAATCAAAGTGATTCAAACATGCATGTAGCTAATGAAAAATTAACTATGGATGCCTTTTCTTTTTCCTTTGACCACTGGATGCTGCCCCAGGCTTTGGCTCATGCATCCCACGTAGTCCATTTTTTGGACTATCACAATTGTTGCTATGTCATATGGGGTTTACTATAACAGGAACTATGAAGGACAAATTCAGAAAATATATGGCATACAGTGTAAACAATTTTTCTTTAAATATAATATTTATCCAAGTATCTTTGAGCTGTGAGAATAGGGTGATGAGATGTCCCGATTTTATAGGGACAGTCCCGATGTATGGGGATTTTTCTTATATAGGCTCCTATTACCCCCCACTCCCTGTCCCGATTTTTCACACTCGCTATCTGGTCAGCCTATGTGAGAAGCTCTTTAAAAACTAATTTCCTTTTCAAAATTATTTTTTGATTTGTTTCATTTTTAGCAAGTAGGTTTCATAGACCAAATCTTCACCTGATATAAATTGGCATAGGTCTACTGAAGTCAGCTGAGGACCTGGCCCCATCCCTTCAAGTATTACAGGACTAGAGCTGTGGCTTCAGTCTCCACGGGGCAGAGCAAACTTTGATTCTTGGTTCAGTTCCTACAGATTTGCACTGTCAAGTCAAAACGATAAATCTCTACGCAGCAACCCTTGGGAATGGGTAACTTAAGACACGGTGCAAGTTTTCATGAAAGGTTTGTAACAAATCCTGAACCAAGAAAGTGTCACCTGCTTTCTGGATTTATTAGAAAAGTTCTACAGATTTGTTCCATGAGTTCTGGATTTGTTTGCAAAGTTCTACAGCCCCAAACCTGCTGCCGTTGGAGTCAGTGGAAAAGCTGCTGTTGATTTCAGAGATGCAAGGTAAAGCCCTACGAGGTCTTTGAAAGCATCATTAATTCCTTCCTTTAGTCATTCTGCTTAAAGTTCTGGCTATCTGTCACTTACGGTTAACTACTTTCTAGACATTTGTTTTAATCTTTTTATGAAGTTAAAATGTTTTCCATACCTGCTTTTGCTTCCTTTCTCACTTGTTTTCCAGAGGATTTGACTGGTGCCATGGCAGATTAAGGGTTACCCTAGCAACACTAAAAACACACATCTCCCTGGAAATGCATCTCTGTGGGCTAAAGCACTTAAATCATGACCTTTTGCTACAGCTTGTTCCAAGACTAATTTAGGGAAAATCATAAAAAAAAAACAACCTTGTGAAGACAAAGTTTAGCACATTCTTTGCCCCACTGAAAACTTAGCAAAAATTTCATGCTTGCATCTGTTTTTCCCACCATGTACTGTGGGCCACATCCTGACCTCAGAAACACCAGGATCAATGTGGAATAATCCCACTGGAGCTACAGTAGGTCTTCACTAATGTAAATTAAAGTAGAATTTGTCCCTTTCTGCGGGGTCTTTACATTTAGCAGTATCAAATCCTGTCTTTATTCACTCCTTCATCCAATGGACTTCAACAGAAATTTTGCCTAAGTAAGGACTACTGATTCCTACAAAATATGTTTATAGAAGACCTAGAAGTATGTTTTACCCCTTTCCACAGTTAGTCAGGCTTTACAAAGTAATTACACTCACCATACACAGCTGCTTATGTGTAATGAATAGGAATTCCAGGCTTTCTGAAGTTTGCCCACATATAGTTACAATGAAATATAATGAAGAAAGTGACTTGACATTCAAGCTCTTATTGAGTATGCTGCATACCCTTTCCAAGGGCAGTAGGCGAGCTGCTATGCTGAACTTTTATCCTGAAGTTCATCTCCTTACCCTTTGTGAGACTGCTGTGTTTTTTCTTAGACTCAGTTGAGATATTTTTATATTTTACAACAGTGTTATTACAAACCTGCCATTAAAATAGGGAGGTGGAGGGGAAGGGAATAAATACCCAAATGGCAATGTTTTTCTTTTGTAATAAATCACTGAACATTGCCCTGTTCTGTTCACTCCCTCTGAAGCATCAGGCCACTGTGGGAAGACAGGATATTGGGCTAGATGGACCCAGTACAACCATGCTTTTGTTCTTATGAAAAAGTACCTTCTCCCACATAGTGTCAAAAAGAATTTTTCAGTAAAGGCCAAAGACTAACAACTTAGCTTCTTTCAAATCTGAAAGAGTTCTTAGCAGGATGATTTTGTTATATTTGTGCAGATCTGAGTCAGAGCTGTTTAAATCAGTTTTGGTTGAACATTAGAAAAAACTTCCTAACTGTCAGGGTGGTTAAGCACTGGAATAATTTGCCTAGGGAGGTTGTGGAAGACAGACATCTTCAGGGATGGTCTAGATAATACTTAGTCCTGCCATGAGTGCAGGGGACTGGACTAGATGACCTCTTGAGTTCCCTTCCAGTTCTACAATTCTATGATTCTAAGAAAACCTTCCATTGATTTCAGGATGAGGCCCCAAAACTGGCAGAACATAAGAACAACCATACTGGATAAGACCAAACATCCATCTAGCCTGTCTTCTGACAGAGGCCAATGATAGGTGCTTTAGAGGGAACGAACAGAACAGGTAATCATCAAGTGATCCATACTCTGTTGCCCATTCCCAGCTTCTGGCAAATGGAAGCTAGGGACACATCCATGCCCATCCTGGCTAACAGCCGTTGATGGACCTATCCTCTATACTTTTATCTAGGCAGGTAAAATATTTGTTCACCATGATGATGGAATTATGCAAATATGTAATGGGAGGCACTCAAACTTGCCAGGGCAGGGAAGAGAAACAACTTAGAAAAGAATATTGATTACTCTTCATTTTATTTAATTTATTTATTTCATCACTTGGCCATCACTGTCAAATAGTCTGGGGTATAAACAGTTTCTGATTTATGTCTATGCTAATGAAACTGTTTATGTCATTGCTGTTTGAGCTGGTCAAATTTACTAAAAGAAAACATGTCTGTAAATATTTTTGTGAGCAAAGCCTACAAATTTGATTGGGTGATATTCTCTGGCTCTTTTATGCACATAACCCCAAAGCAATCAGAGAAGATAAATAATACCATGTGATTTAGGAGACCAATGTATGGTGCAAGTATCCGTGAGTGAATACTCATAGTGGTCTTATCAAGTTTGTTGAATGATTGCAAATAACCAAGAAATCAGTGAAAATCATGACCTGATTGCAGATAACATGTAAACAGAAAAGTAGTTTATTTGTCCTTGCAAATCAAGTAGTTCAGGATAATACAGTAATTGCATGTGCATTTGGTTACATATGCAAATGCATTGACATAAATGGAAAAGCCACTTGGAGATTGTATGGAAAATGTATACTGTCATTTTCAATGAGAGATATGCAGGGCTAAAGAAATTTTAAAAAAAGGTTTTAAATTAGTGCCAGCTATAGCAGATACTTGCTGACTTCCAGACGCTAACTCACTTCACATAGGCTACTGAACAGTCACCATAAAATAACAACTTTTGATCAAGGCCAGCCTGGAATGGATTCAAACTAATGGCCTAGCCATGGAAAGGCTTAATAAACCATCCACAACCACACTCATCACCTAATACCTACTGCATTTAATAGAATCATAGATTATTAGGGTTGGAAGGGACCTCAGGAGATCATCCAGTCCAACCCCCTGCTCAAAGCAGGACCAATCCCCAAATCCCTAAATGGCCCCCTCAAGGATTGAACTCACAACCCTGGGTTTAGCAGGCCATGTCTATCCGATTAATAGCATTTAATTTACAAATAAATTAATAAATGTGGCAAAGGTTCATGAAGCAATCAGGACTGTGATGTATACAAAGATGGTAGGAATTACAAATGGTCCTGAAAAAATTGCTGGCTTTCTGGGAATGAGCTTTCCAAACTGAAGTGGGGTGATTGATGGCTTAAGTTGACTAAGTTTCTAAACTCCCATATATCTAAATGAATGGGAATTTGAAAGTGTATATGGGAGTGTGATGTCAAATGGGTGTAATTCATAAAGTGTTAAACAACCAAAAATGGCTGAGAACTTAGAAATTCGATGGTAATAGACCGGGAATTCCAATGATGATTGAACTTGGTGATATTTTAAACAAAAGGAGCTCTTGACTACGCTTGTAGCTGATTCCATCACTTCACACTGGCTCAGACATTCTAGGCCTCCGACTGACACACGGACAGAGTGACAATTCTGGAATCTTATTTTTATATGTATATGGAGGCAGAGAAATGAATACATATATATTTCTTTTTTTTTCTTGGATTGCCCCTTACCTCAGCTGATTCTTTTAGTAATGGAATAACCTGCTTTTCTAATTATATATGTTTCATATACAAAATTATACAGAATAAAATAATTATACAGAACAAAATATTTTTTCAGTAGCTGGTACAGAGAAATACACTAGTTAGTTCCTGGCTCTAAAAAAGTAGTTTTGCTTCTGCGCACATTCTATCTTGTATAGGGCTTCAGTCTGATGATGCGTCAAAATAATATGTAATTAGAGAAGCAGGCTATGTCATCACTAAAAGAAAAAACGGAGGTGAGGCACAACCCAAGGAAGAATAATTACAGGAGAGGAACCAAAAACAGGCTGTTCACTCATAGCCAGATATGCTTATCTGTATCTCTCTCTGTTTCTTTTAATCCTGTCCAGCATTTTGCCTTGTTTGGGGTTTTGTGTGTGAATATTATGAAAAAATGGCTGACAATGATTTCATGTAAACAATCTCCAGAAAAAACAAGGCAGAAAGAGATCTGCATCCATTTTACATTTTAGAAAGATTAGCTGGAGAGCTAATAGCAAGAGAAAATGTGATATGCTGTTTTATATGTGTCAGTGCTTTCATTCATGCTTCTGAATTTCTAATACATACAGTAGTGGCCTGGCTGTAACCATTTCCCAGGAGGGAATAAGATATTTTATCAAGTGTTGTCAAAATGAATGAATGAATTATTAGACAGACTAACATCTTGTAATATCAGAATAATGCCTAGAATTATTTGTGAAATGAAGTAACAATTAGCATATCTGGGGTGTTTTAATCATAGCTCAAATTCAATAATGCAGTAAATACTTAACCTTATGAATTAGTAGAGACTATCAGGCTTTCAGATGGGATTTTGAAGAGCCTAAGAGAGTTAGGTGCCTATCATGGGATGGTTCCCTGAAAGTCCTTTTCAACCTCAGTAACTGACCACAATCACTCCATATCTTCTTACCCACTACCATACTTTATTATATGTTATATTTCCATTCAGCAGCCAACTTCTCATGCATCTGGGAAAGGGTACAGAATAGAAGTAACCACTCCTATCTTCTTCTACCTTCTTTCAAGCTTCCTACACTCTTCCTAGCACTTGTTTCCTGTTTGCTTATGTAGGGCTACCTGCTGGGGATACTTCCACCCAATTAGCCCCTGTGCTGTATCTCCACTCAGTTAATTGGCTTCCTCTGCCAACAGCCTGTCTTTCAGACAGAGCTCAATTAATATAACCTGGTGGGGATCTGAGTAACAGGGTGCTGAGTCAGCTCCTATTTAAATTTCACAGCCTTCTTATAAATGGTCAGTCTATCTGAGTACTGTGCTGCCAGGGCCTGCTTGCCATTGGATCTGAGCTCCTTACAAATATCTGTGCATTTATCCTCCCAACAGCCCTGTGATGTAAAGAAATATAATTATCCCCATTTTAAAACTGGGGAACTGAGGCAGAGAGATTTATGGCCTGATTTTCAGAGTGCTGAACAATCCCAGTTCCCACAGAAGACAATAGGAGCTTCATGCACACTGCAGCTGTGAAAATTGGGCCATTTATAACTTGCCTAAGGTTACACACAAAGTCTGTGGATGAACTGGGAATTGAATGTGGATCTTCTGAGTCCTAGCCTAGTGCTTTAATCAGAAACCGTTTTCTTAGAAATATACCATGGAAGAGAGCTACAAGAATAATGAGAAAAAAATGTGAATATTTTATTTGAAAATTTTTACAATTCATTTAATTTACATCTATCTATGTAGATGTATGTATGTGTGTAAACATAAAAATGAACTATTTACCCATCTCTTTAATCTGAATGAATAATGAAAAACCTCACTAAATAATTTGTTTACATATTTTCAACTAGCTTTTTCATGGGATCGATAGGACATTTAGCACTGGTTAGTACTCTCACAAAGTTCTTGCAGAATTGTCCCCTGGGACTGAGGTCCTCCTGAATCTGAGATGCCCATTGAATAATTGTAAAATGTGGCAATCCCCCCTCCCCACAGCCTTCACAATTTCATGGTTTTGGTATGGGCAGGGTTTTGGTATGGGCAATTAATGGTTTTGGTATGGGCAGGGTCTGCTGCAAATGAAGGAAGGTGTGACTGGAGGAGGGGGACTACACCCTCCAACTGCTGAGCAGCACAATCTCTATATTGCACTTGTAAAGACTGGTCTCAAGTTCAGATCCTGCACATACCATGAGTAGAATGAGGTGGAATTGACTTCATCAAGAGTTCTAGCTGAGTAAGGACTGAGTAAAAAGTGAATAAGGAGTTGGACCTACAAATGTGAATGCAGCCTACCCAAAACTCAAGATCCAAACATCCTTGAGGTATGGGAACATTCTGATTTGAATGTCGATCTGACTTGTGTATCCTGGGTCCATCACAACTGGTTAGTTTACTAGTTTATTTGTGCACTGTGGGCTCAGTAGTCCAAGGTGATAAGCAACTCCCGAAAGGGCTGAATGCCAATAGCTCCGATTAACATCAGGTTTTCACAGCAGGTAGTCATAAGCCCAGGGTGATGAATTACCATGAAGGCCTAATAGAAGTAAGAACAACTAGAATTTCTGAAAAAATGTTAATTCTTACAAAATTCCTAGATCAGGTTTAGAGGCTTATGTGCTTTGGATATCTGGAAAAAGTGTGTCCTGCAATGAACCCAAACTTCATCCTAGCCCAGAATTTCAGCTGATGTAAATCAGAGAAGTGTTGACATTAACGGAATTATAGGGATTCTATCAGATGAGGAGCTGACCCCATATCTTTTAAGTTTGCTTCTTGTAGTTTAATTTGTCAACAGTGTTCATCACGCAGCAATGTGCACTTTTGATGAACTACAAAGAGCCTTCCTTTCTTCCTGACTAACCGAACCCAATTTTTACATGACTAAATAGACTATAATTAAAAATACTGAGGACTGATTACATTGCAATGGCATGAAAGACATGTTAATATAATACAGAAGAGAACAGTTGTGCATATTGTTACTGTAATCTTTCATTTTCAGTGCAGCGTAACCATGTAATGTGTCAGCATAGACTTTGTATTATGTCAGTAATAGCAAACTGGATTATCTGTTATTACTTTCATCTTGTATCTGATTCATCAGGTGAATTAGAAAGTGAAATAGCTTCTTTCTATAAAGCCTGTATAACTTTATTTGAACAATATACAGCTGTATGAAATCTCATGTCCTTATAAATACAGTGCCAAATTTATCCCTGGTGAAAGCCAATAGAAGTCAATGGTGTTTAAAGGCTCTTACCAAAGGCAGAAACCTCTCATTTCAATGCTCAAAGCTGGTTTTGCTGCTAAACTGGCAAATTCTAAGTCGGGGCCAATTCATAATTTTATTCTGAAGAAAGCACTTAATTATTTCTGTTGTGAAAAGATGTACTACGCTGGCAAAATTTTGTCCTGAGTCGACTCTACAGAGAGACAGGTCAGCTTCCATTTACCATGCTTCTAAGGAAAACGTAGCTATTGTGCACAGACTTAGATATTGCAAATATTCTTGTTAATAATTTCAGATTCCATTAATTTTATTTGCCTTTAGATTCTGTAAAACAAAAGTCAAGTCTAAACATATACATTTCCTACAATAATTTCTCTGACTCCTTTAAAAATGATCAGTGAAGCTATACTTGGGGTGAATTTGACCTAGTGTTGTCTGTCTTTGAAAATTATCTGACAAGTCTGTGTTAAATGTATTATCAGAACTGCGGCATTTTATCAAACAGCCACAGGCTCCTGCCTGAAATAACTCATTTGTAATGCTGTTACACAGAGTAGGAATTTGTGGAAAGCCAACAATCAAAGCTTTGTCATTTCACTTTTTTTTTATACTGATAGCAAATGAGCTGCAAATGGACCTGTTTACACTTTCCCATCATCTCCTGAGGGTCTGACACAGCCCTCTGATGTCTTCACAGAACAGCAGCTGTAGAATTCACTGTTCTTGGGCAGAGATACAGAAATTGAAAGCATTTGTTAAATTGCCCAAAGCCAGGTTGACCAGAGCAGCAGGAAGAACATCAGGATGTTTGAAATGGAATTCAGCACTGCCTTATTTTCACCTTTAGCCCCATCATAAGAGACACTTGTACAGGAAAAAGAATATTGATATGCCTACTGAACCACCAGAAAGTGAGGGGAAAAGATCTTAGATGTTGAATATTTTCATGGGTTAAACTGCAATAAGGATATTTTATTCTGATTTTTGTGGCTGAAGTACTGTATAAGTGAAGAACATGCACTTACAGAGTGTGATAGAAGTTAAATCACACATACATCCCTAATTGTCAGTTTTATCTGTATTTCTATTGCAGTAGTGGCTAGAGACCAGGGCCCTATTGTGTTGCTAGGTACTGTACAAACATAACGAAAAGATAGTGCCTGCCCCACAGAGCTTACAGTCTACATATAATGTGAGAGACACTAGATGGATACAAGAAAGAGAAGGAGTAACACAAAGCAACAATTCTGATCAACACAATAAGCAGCAGTCACCACATACTAGGTGCCTAACAATTGTTGGGCTTTTTGTAGACATTGTGGCAGAGATGAGCTTTAAGGAGATATTTGAAGGAGGACAGTGTGGTTGCTTTGCAGATTTTTTTGGGGGGATCTCCCTGCCATAATATCAAGTGACTGCAATTGGAAGTATATTTTATCGGAAAAGCCCCATCTTCCTCACAGTACAGATGGCAGAACTGTGTCTCTCTTCAAATTTGGTGTTGTAGCATCTACCCAACTTATTAGATACCTATGTCTCTGACACCCTACCACATATTTAAAATGGTCAATGTTTAAACAAGTAGATCTTGATGAGCAATACATATCAGATAAAACAGTGGCACACAATGCAACACTGGACTACTCTGTCATTTCTAGGATGGCTCACGTTTTAACAGTCCATGTAAAATAAAATGTTAGGCACATTGTTAGGTGCTGGAAAGGTTCTGAAAATGTAATAGGAAGTGACTAATTCAGACCCTTCACTAATCTGTACAACCTACCATTTTCACACATGAAATGTTGGTGTTTTCTTAATTAACAACAGTTGCTGTACTGATGTCTTGTATTAATAAGCCTTTACTACTTTTTACAACTTTTACAACTACAAAACACTTACCGGAGTATAAGGAAGTAATGTAAAGAAACTACACATCAAACAAAGGAACAAAGTACATTTTGTGGTGCAGTACCCTTGATTTTTTAAATTGTTGTTTGATTTACTTGCCAAGTCACAAAAATCACCATTTCACAATGGTGCTCTCAGTCGGTGGTGTGAATTAATAAGCTTCTACTGCAAATAAATAATGAAGAACTAGATCTGCTACAGACTGTTAACCAGGTCTGACCCCCCATTAAGACGGCTTCTGTGCAAAACAGACTTCAATTGCTTTAAGTGGCCAGTTGAGGATTTTCCCACCATGGAAGAGTCATCCAATGATATAGAACCAGCATAGCCAGCTTTATACTTGCCAAGCTCTCAGCCCTGGAGGATGCATTGTCGCCTTGGCTGTAGGGGGAATGGGAATGCCCAGGGCAGTGCAAGGGAACAGACAGTGGTGAAATAGTCCTTTGATGATAATTGCAGCTGCATGTACTTTAGAGAAGTCCTAAAGCTGATATGAGCCTGAGATAAGCTGAACTGATTTCTGTAGTCATCTCCATGTAAGCGAGGTGGATCCATTCTGATATGGCTGCATTATACACCCATTTTGCACAGATGTAAATCAATATGTAATGTGGAGTGGAAGATGCATCTGCAGTGAAGTATCAGGCCTTAAGATAGGAGAAACAGGCGAAAGAAAAACCTTTGGGAGATTTTTTGGCTACCTATTATTCCTAGGAGTTGAAGGTTTAATCCTGTATACTCATGCACACAAAGCTCCCATAAACTTGAGTAAGAGCATTGGGTGCACAAATAATACAGGAATGGGTGCTTCACATAGTAATTCATATAGTGGTCAACTGGTGTTAATAATCCCTGTGCATTACCTATGTATAAACATCTTTATTAAATCACCTTGTCCCGACCACTTACACAGCATTCAAAGCCCTTAGATTATTTCATTTCTGTCAGTAGCAGAGTGCACTAGTAGCTGGACTTTGAGCGGAGTCAAATATGTAGTTAGCCAGATATTAGTCCAAGGCCTTTTAAAGAATTTTATTACAACACATTTTAAATAGGGCACTGTAACAGTGTGTACTGAGTCAACTCAAATCCCCAACCATGGACATTAATTGGGACCTGACTGAAAGACAGGCAGGTAGAAAAGGTTGCCAATTAACTGAGTAGAGACACAACTGAGAAGTTAAGTGGGTGAAAGTAAGCCCACCCCCAAGAAGCTGGGAGTATGTAAGCATATAGGAAGGCAGTGCTGGGGAGGGAGAAGGAAGGAAGGAATGGGAATAGAACCCACTAACTGGTCTGTGAAAGAGACTGAAAAAGCATGGTGGTGGTGAAGAGCAACTGGAGTTCTGGTGATCACCACTGAAGTGGAAAACACTCTCAGGAGATCACCGTATGATAGACACAACTCTGCCTTTATTTACTATTACAAATGTTTTGTTTTTATATTAATATTTAGCAGGGAACAATAAGAGGTTTTAAAGATGTTACCAGTCTGAGGTGCCATGAAATGTTGCTAAGTGCAAGCAGCCTGATCCTTTAGAGATGGCAGGCTTCCTGCCAGTCACATAATAGGCTTGATCTTCAGGACCATAATGTGCTGCTGCTATAGATACCAGTACAGTTGTTGAGGGCAGATGTATAAATACAGATGTGACATTCAATTTTTGCCAAATTGTTTTTTTTAAAACAAAGATTTTCCTGCCTGTTTGATTTTTCTGCATTCAGTTACAGTTGTGAGGCAGAGGAAAGCATATTCATTATGGCTACATAGGGAGAAAGGAAAGTGTGGTAAGTCAGAAGTGGGAGGCTATGGGAAGGTGATTTGGCAGGCAAGGCCAATCACAAGCTTGCAGTCCAGTTATTTGGTCCAGCTATTCTGCTTACCCTATTCTCCACTTATCTTGTATGGAACTCCCCAACAGGCATCTTTTCCATATACATGCCATCCTTCCCATGAATAATGCCTTGCCTCAGACCCCTGTAGTTTCAAGATAGAACATTAGGTTTTTTTGTCATATATTTTAAGGTCACTGAACCACATGACATTTATTTGCTGCTCTAATATTTTTCTGACTTCAGAATTACCCGTTGACTTTTCTTGTTCTTGTAAGACAAGTGAATGTGGAGAACTTGTAATGAATTTGGCAGGCTTGTTTGCCTCGTGGGTTTTTCTGATTCTGTCCAACTATAGTCTAATTATATCAGTGCATGCAGATTAATACTGTCATATGAAAAGCCTGGGAGAATGGAGAAGAGTTCATATAATAGAACAAAACCACAAGGCTAACTATGACCCTGAGAATCTCCCACAATGTAAAGAAGTGCACTTCCAACATGTCACAGGAGGAGGTGAGATGAAATAGGAGGGGAGCAATGACACTCTAATGCAAGGTGCACTGTAACATGGCTGGATGAGATGATCTAAAAGGTTTCCTTGGCTCTAGGGCTAATCTCTGTTATATTGGTGTAAATTAGGAGTAACAACATTGACATCAGTGACTTTGGTGAGAACATGCTGGATTTACAGTGGTGTGAGTGATGTTAAAATCTGGTAGGTAAATTCTATGAGCTCAATTCTGCTCAAAATGAGTATGTGTGGTAGAATTAGGCCTTATAAATTCATTCTTCCTTATGGGCACTTGTGAAATTCACATTTACAGTTTGCTTTTTAACTATCAGTTTTATAGCTATTTAAACTGCTGATCATATACCCTTGAACTATTCAATAGGTCATTGCTGGTGTGTGGGAGGGAATAAGTAATGTTGCAAAATAGAGAGATGTTGGGGTTTGTAGGATGTGATTTTATGAAATTATGTTCTCACATATTAATGTTAAATTGAATTCTTCAGATTCTTGGGCAGAGAATTAAGACCATTGTAAAACATAAATACGTTTGTTCTTAACATTTTCCATTTATTTTCCGCCCGCACTTTAATTTTTAAAGTGACTGTGTCATGCCTTCTGCAGAAATGAATATCAAGTTCCCAGAACGTAAATAAGTGTGAATTTGTTTTTAATAATATGATGCACTTTTTAAAGATTAAATATGTGCACCAGATGATAACTCAGATACAGACATGCTTTCAGGTTATTTTGGTTGGAAAGGTTTGTTTTTTTTCTTTTTCTGACTGAAAACACATGCTAATTCCCAGGATGCCCTTTTCCCAAATAAACATGAACTATCTTAACTTCAAGTATTTCAGGTTTTTAATTGTATCACACCACACAGCCAGAAAGAAAAAACTTAGCACACTGGCTAGAAATAGGAACAGCATGTGCACAAGAAGTGCAAACTTCCTTCAAGAGGCATTTTCATCCTGACCTACAACATTCCTGCATTTCCAGGAGGGATTCTCTTACATCCAGTCTGCCTGACAATTATGAGAAATTTTGCTAAAATCTGTCAGAGTTTCCTCATGAGGTTGAGGCCCTTGAACTCATTTCACTTATGAATGTTTTCATATTGTTTCTAGAATCAAGAAATTGTTCTAAAATGTGATACTGTACATGTAAGATACATGTGACCACCAGAAAACTAGATCATAGCTTATTTGCCTCTTTGTTTTATATTTGACCTCCTTTTTGTTTTTAAAATAGTGGGAGAGGTTATTTTCAGTCACGTTCTGGAGGCAGCAGAAAGATCAGAAGGCTTTTGTGGATGCTCAGATACACTGCTACAGTAAGAGTCTTGGAATAAAAACCAGCGTGTAACACACAGTAGGGTAGAAACCCTAAACAATATCTATGCCCGTTAGGAGTAGTGAATATATTTAGCCACTAGATGGCAATGTGATGTGGCATTGTAACTGGAGATTTGGGAGTGATGTGATGAGACATTGGAGGTACTATTCTTGAGTCAGAAATGAGAAGCAATGGCATGTTAGATCCTTCAAATCTTGTCTTAAAAAAACTTCTAGGAGGCCTATAACTCTAGTCTTCCCTGCTCAGTAACAGTATCGTTACCATAGCTTAAAAATGATGAAGCCCTCAAATGTGTGCCTTACTAACCAAAGCAATTGCGTGACCTCATCCTCACCTCCTGACCCTCTGGCTGAGAGGTTTTTTGGATAACTTAGGCTTGGCCTACACTAGCAATATACGTCAGTATAACTACGTTGCTCAAGGGTGTCGTTATACTGACTCTACTCCTTATGTAGACAGCAGGCTTCTCCCGTTTACATAGCTACTGGCTCTTGGGAAGGAGATTACATATGCAGAATGGAGAAGCCTTCTCGTCAGTGCAGGTAGCATCTTCACTGAAATGCTACAGCGGTGCAGCTTTTTAAATATAGACAAGCCCCCCGTTATTTACTACTGGAGTGGGAACTCCATACTCATCTTCAGTTGTGCCTTACTATTCAGGCAGTACCGATCAAATCAAAGGGACTACATTTCTAGTAAAGTACTACTCCAGGTGAGCAAGGGGGTCTCAATCGTGTCCTTAACAAACAACAAGAAATCATTTAAAAAACAAACATAGTACCACGAATACTGCTGCAATCTAGCCTCTACGCTGTATATTCTGACTCAGTCTTTCAGAGTTCTCAGTATGTCAGAATCTTTGAGAGTCAACAGGAAATGTGGGACTGCATAGTGTCCTGCAGACTGTATGAAAGCTTACAGCTGAAGTGTAGTGCTTTATTTCATGTATTTATATAACATTCAAAAAAACATGTTAAAAAAAAAAGTTATGGTTACAAAGTCAAGCACTCAAAGGTTAGGAAACACCAGAAAGTCAGTAGCTTGTGGCACCTGAATATGTCCCACTAGTTCTTATACATTATGATAGTCTTTAATTACATGATTGGATCCTTATTTTTCCACAGCATCCCTGCTTCATTCAGTGCATGTGACTGGTTCCTTCAACCAAAGAGAACTGTACTGTGGCTCTAAACTCCTCAGAGTGCTTTCCTCCATACACCAGCATCATCCCTGTCTTGCTCAGATTCAGCTTCAACCAGCACTGTACATGCAGAAGAAGACAGTCCCCTCCAAAGAGGTTAAAATTCCAGCAGGTAAAGAGAATAAAACAAAACAACCCTAGGGGACAGGGAAACAGAAACCAGAGAAGGCCAAGGTAACAGCAAAATGATTGTATTTCATATAAGAAGCAGTCGTATCTCACTGACTAATGTAGGTAGTGCAATGTATGTTGCAGAGTAAATAAATAATATGATCATCTGGTTTTGTAGATAAGATGACAACAACATTGTTCTGTTTTAACCCTGTATTACCTTCATTAGGGATAAAATAATCAATCCTGTGTGGTTCTTTCCAATCCCAAAAGAGGCTCTTTTGGATTCTCATTGGCTATTGGAACATAAGCAAAATGTAAGATTACAAAATTTCATATACATGTCTAAAACCCAGCCATCAGGCATCTGTCTTCTCCTTCAGCTATTATTTGGAATATATGTATTGAGGAGAACTGAACGTAAACGCAGCATCTGGAACTCATTGAAATGCTGGTGGTTTTTTTTACTACCAAGTCTTCCAGCTGGGTTAATAGAGACACAAGGAGGACAGGACACTTGCTCAAGATCACAGAGTGAATTTGTAGCTCAGCACAAATTTGAGCTGTATTCTGTCTTTTGCCTTAAACACTAAATGCAAGAGCTTCCAATATCCACTTTATAGTGATTTAAATAATCTCCAATTTAACTTTTAGAAATATAACAATCTCTCTACTTTTTTTCATTGTTGAGAGCTTTTTAAATTTTTCACGTCAATTTTTTTTGCATTTGTTTATTTAATTACACTAATGCTATTGTTTAAAAATCATTGTTCTAATCTGTTTTCTTGTTCAGGAGCACATAAAGGGAAAATGCTCATGATTTCATGGCAATCCAGGCCAGAACTCTCCTGGTTACTGGCTTTGTTGTCACTGCTAGACCACTGTGCCCACACATTGCTTAGGAACGCACTGTACTCCAGTCCTAGACCACAATGCTGCAATTTATAATGTGTGGGCAGATTCCTGCATCCACAAATGGTTTCATTAACTTCAGTGGGTTTCTGCATGAGTGCCAGATGGCTTGCATGTTATAAATTGCAGGACTGGAGCACTGGATTGGAAAGGCTGTTAAAGATATAGTGGATATGGAAAAAGGTTCATAGAAGGGCAACAAAGATGATCAGGGGTATGTAACAGTTCCCATATGAGGAGAAACTAAAAAGATTAGGGATATTCAGCTTAGAAAAGAGATGATCGAGGAGGGATATGATAGAGGTCTATAAAATCATGAATGGTGTGGAAAAAGTGAAGCGATAAGTGTTGTTCACTCTTTCCCACAATCCAAAAACCTGGGGGTCACCCAATGAAATTAATAGGCAAGCAGCTTTACTACAAACAAAAGGAAGTATTTTTATACACAATGCACAGTTGACCTGTGGAACGCATTGCCATGTGATGTTGTGATGGCCAAAATTATAATTGAGTCCAAAAGTATAATTGGGTTAAAAAAAGAAGTTCATGGAGGATAGGTCCATGAATGGCTATTAGCCAAGATGGTCAGGGATGTAACCCCATGCTTTGGGTGACCCTAAAATGCTGACTACCATAAGCTGGGAAGTATGCAGACAAGAAGAGCTCTGTGTAAGCTTGAAAGCTTCTCTCTCTCACCAACAGAAATTGGTCCAATAAAAGATATTACCTCACCCACTTTGTCTCTCTAGAAGCTGAGAGAGAAAGACAGGGAGTGGATTTCTCTCAGTTTACCCGGTTCCGTATACTTCCCCTAAAGCTCTGGTACTACCCACTGTTGGAGACAGGATACTGGACAAGATGGATCATTGATGTGATCCAGCATGTCAGTTATGGTCTTAAACAGAATCTTCTGTATATTAAACGTAATTAATACTGACAGGCTATTCATTATTAATTCATGCAAGTGGACTAGCAATAGAAAGACTGGGATCTGAGCCCCCAGGTGTGGGGCCAGCAACAGAGCCCTGGGAGCGGAGCTGGTGGCAGCTGGGACCCCATGTGAGGGGCCAGGAACAGAGTGCTGGCAGCGGGTCCAGCAGCCTTGAGTCAGGACCCCAGGTGCGGAGCCAGCAGCACTGGGATCCTGGGCGTGGCATGGCAGGCAGGACCTCATACAAAATCGGGGGGGGGGGGTTTCAGCACCCTCTACACCCCTAGTTCTCGCACCTATGACTGCAGTGAGACAGCCCCGCAGTCCAAGCCCTGTGAGCCCACGTCAGCTGGCACAGATGGGCCAGTGACAGGTTTTTAATCGCAGAATAGACATACCCTCACTTGCTTAAAAATCTGAATGTTTTCTGCCTCATGCCTGTGAGACTCCACTTGCAAAAACCAAAGCCATTTTGGTCATCTGTAGATAATGTACTCTGGAATGGTACATGGCCCACCCAGCTCATTTCAGTAGGAAAGAAGTGCTTCAAGGACAGATAGAAAGACATGTATGCTAAGGTTATTCTGAATACATTAAGATTTGTTATGAGAAATGAAAAGACAGTAAATAGCAGTATGATAAATCATAATCAGTAGGGTAACAGATCTTTAGATTTTGATATTCATTGCCCACATTTACTGCTCATGAACTGAATAAATCTGTATTGGATTAACTCTCCCTGGTTAATACACTAATGATTACAGCTATAAAAATTGGAAAAGTGGAAAAGCTTGGCAAAATTCAGACACTGTCTGGTCCATACTTTCTCTGTAGTTTTTAATTCTGAGATATCTTCATAGAAATATACAGGTACTTCTGATTCATGTAATTTGCACCACAGACTGGAGATAGTGGGTTACCTTTCAGCTCCAAATCCTGGAAGCTTTCAGGGGCCAAATTGGCTCCTAGTGCAAGTTAGAGCTCTCTATCTTGTGCCAGAGGAAGGGGCTCCCAAGGAGTCACTCCAGCAATTGGGATCACTGGAGCACATTATGTTCTTGCTCCTGCTACACCTTGGAACCCCCCGTGTAATGCAGAGAGGTGCCGTGAGTGACATAGGAATGCAGTGGCGCCACAAAGCGGCTGGGATCTAGCCCACTGATAGTTGGTGATAAACCCTGAAGTTCAGAGGGTGTAAGGGATGGCATATATTGTGTACCATCCAGAAGTAGCCGAGAGATATAATTCCTCTCCATACTCCCATCTTTCTCCAGGAGGGACATAAATTGACTGCAACTCTGGAAAAAAAAATGCAGCTTATTGCCTTCTCTACATCCAGCTAGCAATGCTGGCTGGTGCAGGGGGGCCAGAGTCAAAATGTCACCCAGGGTATATCTACACTACAAGCAGTACAGTGGCACAGCTGCAGTTACACCTTTGTAGCACTGTAATGTAGACCCTTACTACAGCAACAGAAGGGTTTTTTTCTGTTACTGTAGAAAATCCACCCCTCTGAGAGGTTGTAGTTGTAGAAGAATTCTTCTGTTGACCAAGCTACATCTACAGTGCAGATTAGATCAACCTAAAGGTTGCACAGGGCATGAAAGCTTTTGCAGCCCTCAGCGATGTAGCTAGGTCTACCTAAGTTTTAGGTGTAGACCAGGACCCATTTTCCATCAATCGGTCCTCTAGAGGGAGCATCTGGTATGGAGACTCTGATCCAAGATCTTACTAGCCCTAGCGCATTTACACAGTGGGGCTGAAGTGACCTTTTTCTTCTTAATGCCATGTGCAGCTATGTTAGGGTTAGGAGCATTGAGATTGATACAGGAATCGCTGGGTGAAATTCCATGGCTTATGTTAGGTCAGACTAGATGATCCTAATGCTCCCTTCAGGCCTTAAAGTCTATTAATCTAGCCATGAGGGGAAAAAACAGTTCTTGTATGGTTCTTGTAGTACAGTCTTTTGAATAACTCTGAACACACACTGTACCAGATGACAGTAAATCTACATGTATCTGAACTGAAAATTAAAATATACCTACTGTTAAAAAGGATGTACTATAAATGTTAAAAGATGTGGATATTGGTAAATAAGGAGATTGGACCCCTGTGGGCTGGGAGCAATGTGGCTCCTTACTCTTATTTCCTTGGTTTGATGATGGGATGGAATGGAATGTTGATATTTTATCGTGTGAGGTCAACAGTTACACTAGGCGAAAAAAGGAAAATAAATTCAGTGCACGGTGTTCAACCTCAGATGTTTTGAAAATGGAGTCACTTTTGAAAAAAAGGATTTTGATGCTATTTATAATACAGTTGCCACAAGTGACATGTCCTTCCACTCTTTCTCTCTCTCATCAATCTTTCAAAATAACTACCTGATTGCATACATCCATAGCTTTGAATATCTACAGAACCTTTCAAAAGCACTTGAAAAGTAGCTATGCTACCCCATTAAAGTCTTTTATGTGTGTTAGCCAAATGCATGGAATCAGTAATTGGAGCAGAATAAATTTCTTCTATTAGTCATCTCTTCACATTTGGCTCTCTTTCCAAAACTTCCCCAAAGAACAAACCATTTAGCCACTCATTTGGGAAAATGAGATATCTGAGGGTGCATGGGAAAAGGGCGGCCTTACCTAAGCTCTGCCTGAACTTTTGACTCTATTGCCCTGGGTGAAAGGAATTATTTATGCTCTCAACCACTACACCTAGCAAAACTTGAATTGTGTGAATGATCCAAATATCTGAGGAAGAGTCATTGAAACAAATGATAGTCTTAGGACCGGATTTTCAGAAGACTTTAGTTCCCATTTAGGCACCAAAATAAGTGGCCAGATTTTCAGAAGGGCTCTACATATTGGTTGCTAAGGTCTTTGAAAATCTGGCTATAAGTATCACAAAAGATGCAGCTGGAGTCTGAGCACTTTTGAAAATCTGCCCATTATTTGTGTGTTTAAATGAGAGCTAAGCTCTTTGAAAATTCTAGACCTTAAAGACAGTACTCTACTTTTGTTTGGCAAGTGGAATGCCTATGGATGTCAAAAGAAGTTCTGAGCAAAGATTAGATTGTCGTCTTACGTCTGTAAGATGCATGAGTTATTTGAATTTATAGTTGTGAAGCATTTAACTAATGGATTCTAATATTCTTTGCTTTGGTTCTAAATGGAGGAGAGAATATGATGCTTTCTATTGAATTCCTAAGGAGCATCTAGCACTGAGATACTAAAGGAGCTGTCTCCCATATAAGGTACATGTAAAAATTGTGCAAAAACAAAGGGATCTATGATTAGCTGCTTTCCCAGAAGTGGGTGGCTGAGATGCATTCCTTTATAATGAGTGCCTCTAAAAACAAAGAAACAAAAAATAAGACATTCTATGGAATACTGGAAATTTAAAATTAGAATGTAACACTTTTTGTAATTCACAAATTATATACTTCAGTATCATTCTTACCCCTACTGTATCACAAATATTGTAATATTTATATTCCCTTAAAGAAGGAAATGAAAACATAACTATGACATTCTTGTTGCTGTCTTATGGCCATATATGGTACTGCCCTATATCCATGGGCACAGCGCCCATTGTCCTCAATAGAAGCTCCATCAGGGATCAAAAGCTGTATGTGGCTCTTAATGTGTTCTCTTTGGATAACATGCCAAAACACATACATTATGTAGGTCTGTATGTAACTGTTTTAAAATGTTCTGTAACCAGATGTACATCAACAGCTAAATGCTGCAGTATGTGGCCAACAATAATACTTTGGTAGGAATATAATGGCATTAGTATAATGGCAACAAAAAGTATAGGGGAGAAACTGAACCAATAGAAAGATGACTACTGAACTTAACTTGCTTGAATGTCTTTTTATTTTGTTCGGTAACTGGTCATTACACTGATGGTGAGATTTTTTTCTATCATACGATTTTAAATACCATTTTTCCAATGTTGTGTCACACTATTGTGGTTCTTGCAGGAGAAATATGGTTTTAATATTGAATAACTGAAACAGGAGTACTGAAAAGTACAGTAAATCCAGCATAATACTCTTTTACCCCAAAATCCACATTCTAAAAAATGTGCAAAAGCAGAGCATTCTCATCTGAGTTATTTACACATGAAAACAGCTGAAAATAAGAGCTTTTCACGTGACAAGAACACAGCTCACCAAATGAGGTGAATGAGAGTAAAATCTCACGTGTGCTTATCAATATGTAACATACCCTAGCACTACGTATCACCTTTGTATTTGGCCCCCTGAGTCTGACTGCAAGGAAATCTAAGCAAGTGTACCTTGCATACAAAAGGCCCTCTTTCTTTTTGTGTTTGTCTTTGAGTCCAAGGATTATGAGTGTGGTTCAGTTCTCAGAATGAAAAGCAATGCCTTTTGTTTAGCATAGTAATATTCATCTCTAAGTCCCAAAGTTATTAACCAAACCAAAACAACTCTTCAGAAATTCCATTTAGATAAGGACCAAAAAGAATGCATGCATGCCTGTCCTATTTGTCTGCAAAACTAGGCTAAAAGTCTCACAAGAACTTGCTTTTTTCCAAAATTTCTGGTACTGCCTGTGTCTGGATACCAAAGGAAGGAGCCTTCTTTCACAGAGTATTTTGCTTCTGGTTCCCCAAAATGCAATAGTGCATGCAAAATGAAGGGGAGAAAATTAATCAAACTTTTCAAAGGTGCAGAAAAGTGGGTTCAGATATGAAGCATGGGACAAAGATGGAGTCTGTTCTTTTTATTTTAATTAAATTGGTGCTCATGAAAGGTGCTTTAATGACCGAAATCTTTTACCTCTACTCCCTATTAAATAAAGCATAGATATCAGCAGAATGCAAGCCTCTCTGCGCTGCCTTGGCAATATATTTCAGCCTGGAACAAGAAAGGACCAAAGAGAATCCCATGCCCCAAAACCCCTGGACTCTCTGCTGAGACTCTGAATGGAAACACCAATTTGTACCTATTACAGTGCTGGGTTTTATGAGATGGATGGAGGCGGGCTCATTTGACTGGACAATGTAAAGGAAATAGGCTATATGTGTATATTTCATTCAAATCCTCTCAGCTATTCAGTTGCAGAAGTGTCTACCCTTATTTGATGAGAACCAGTTCATCAACAACTGACTAGTAAAAACTGTGCTTATTATGTGAATTATTTCTAGTTTTTTTTTAAAAAAGGAAAAGAAAAGAAATAATCAGAGACCTGATTCTGCCCTTCTTACTCATGATGGCAAATATCTTATTCTGTGAGAAGTTCTGTGAACTTCAATGATCTGCTTGTGTAAGTTTCTTCTCAGCATGACAGTGTTTATACAATACTTCAGCAAAGCTATTTAATGCTTCTACTAACTCCTGTTAATTAACTCTTGTACATATGTGCTCTGAGAAAAGAATGGCCCTCAAATACACTGTACTGTGGAATCAGAAGGATTTGCTGTATAGTTTTTTTCCATATTTATGGATTTTAAGAATCAACTAAAGTTAAATCACAGTGACTATTTCCAGTTGTACTTCTCTGCTATTGCTGGTCAGCTGCCTGGGAGTGGCATGCCTGTTGCACTGCACCTCCAAAGCAAATGCAGCAAGAAAGTTTCCTCAGAGGTGCTGAATAGTTCTGAACTAAGGGGTAGCAATGCTCCCTAACAAAGAAGGCTGTTAGCAGTGCTGGTTCCCAACTGGGCTAGATACTGATCCTCTTACTCGCACTGAGTAGTCCCTTCCTCCTTGAATAGTTCCAGTGACATCAAGGAGGGAGGGACTACTCAGCATGCATAAAGATAGCAAAATCTGGCACTAACAACTATCCTACATTTAGGCAGTGGCAGTGTGCTTCCTGCACAAGGCCCTCTGTCTGTCCTGTCTATTCATATTAGAGTGCAGCTGATGACACTAGCAGGCATCTGGCAAGTGTTCCTCTGTCACATCAGTGGCCAGCAGATCACTTGAAAATAATTGAGAATATTCAGCTGTCCTTTTTCTTCTCTCCAACCATGTTGATGGAACTGCAGAAACTGTAATGAAGAATAATCTGGGCCTAAGTTATATGTATCCTAAATAAAAACATTAGAAAATGACTGTGAGAGTAAATAGGAACAGCAGGTTCCATTAGTGGCTTATGAACAATACAGGAACCTGGAAGTGACAATTAACAGCAGCCCACAGCTTGTTAAGTCCATGATAAAAGGTTACAATTCATAGAGTACCATCTGGAAGGGAAAATGTGCTTAAAATGAAATCATTACCTAATACTGAATACTTTTATTAATAACTTTCTAATTGAACCTCACTAGCAAGTACAATAGAGAAGTGCAACAACATTTCTTAAAATCCCAAACTTGAAACAATTCAAGCTTTCCCTCCCAGTGGCTTGAGGATCCTACCAGGAAATTGTTTCATAGACTAAAGTGCTTTCTGTCTCTGATTCTGCATGATAGGCTTTATCCTAGCCACTGTATCCTGCCACAAACAGTAGTTCAACTCCAGCTTGACAAAGGGTAGCAAGATGGATTAGCAGTTAGAGAACAGTTGAAGAGTTTGTTTTAGGAGATACCAGCAGCTGCCCTCAAGAATCCTTGTTTACAATATCCCTGTAATTTATTGAGGACAAATCTATGTGTCAGCCGTGTTTTTAGGGTTGAAAAGGACTTGGCAATTTCTGAAAACAGGAGGGTGATAGAATGTCCAAGACTGCAGGACCGGGGCAACAATGGAAAACATCCAACAAAGAAGAAGAAGGGGTGGGGAGGACAAAGAGGAGGCTGAGAGGAGAGATTGGGGTAGGTACTCAGAAATAATGTGATGAGTGCAGTATAAATGCCTAGCTAAACAGATATAGACTAGTGAGGTCGAAATAATTAGAGGGATAGGGAATAGGGAGAGCTAAGATCATACATGAACATTGGAAGCATGGCTATTGAAGTCCTTAGATACAGATGAGGAGTCTTTCAGGACAGGAATTGTCTGTGGATATATCTGTGCATAATAAAATATGCTGTGGTGATCCGAACAGACTGGAATTTCAACATGAGACACAAAAGAGGGTTTGGCATTAAGGATGAAATCAAGATTCCAGACCTGAGAGGCGATAGGTCAAGAGTTGAGGAAAGCAATGAATAAGTATGAGTCAGGTATTTAGATGTGACTAAGGGTAGAAGGCTATCTGTTTTGGTTATATTCAATTGCAGGAAATTAAGGTGGAGTCAAATGTTGACATGTTTGTGTTGGAGAGCAAGCTGAGGGAGGATTTTAATGAGAGGCAGAGTTGGGTGTCAGTTTAAGAGGTTGTTGAGACTGAAGAGTGAAATGCAAGCAAAGGAAGCCAGAGAAAGAAAGCAGAGGGGACTTTAGAGGAATGATCTGAGACAAAGAACAGAGTTTTGGGGACTTCTAGAGGAATGATCTGAGACAAAGAATCTATTAGAGAGATACAGACAAAATTAGAGACATATGGACAAAACCAGCTGAGGAGGGAGCCAAAAACATCAGCATAGCTCTTGAAACATTCAAAAAACCTTGACTTAAAGTGGGATTTTCAAAACCACAGGAAGGCAAGATTTACAAAGGTATTAAGTGCTGTGTTGGGGCTTGCTTCCATCACCTGTTAGACAAGGGGTTAAGAGCAAATTAGTGCACCTGAGATTGCCTCCAGGCCACAAGGGATGGAGTTAAGTTAGGATCATTAGACACCTGGCTTTCTAAGCTAAGGGAATTGTGATGGGAAGACTATAGAGAAGGCAGGACTGTCTTCTTAACAGAAACCTACAGAGAGTAGTTCAGATTCTGGTAGGAGGGGAAGTGGAAGTCCTTAGATAGGGCTGAAACAGGCAGGTGCCAGGTAGGACAATGTATGGGGAATAGGTTAAGCTCCTGTGGGGGAACCCCTGAGGAAGGGTCAGTAGCTGTGCTTCAGTGAAGCCAGGCAGGGAAGAGTAGTTAGTTCAGCAGAGAGAGGATAAGCTAGAAGCCTGAGACCCAACACAGGGAGGCTGTGTTAAGGGAAGACTGTGGGGAAGCAACACAAGGGGGTTTAGAGGCAGGAAGCAGCCCAGGGAAATCACAGCATGTCTGAAGGAGAAGACCTAGCTGTGGATAGTGATTGGGCCTGGATTCCCCTATTAGGCCTGGAGGAAGGGGCATGCAGGCCCAGTGCAAGAAATAATGAGCCTAGGGTAGGACTGAAGAGTAATTCAAAGGATGAGCTAAGGAATAGCCCAAAAAGGGGGCTGAAGGTGCTCTTGTGTCGGGAGGCTTTGTGAACTTTTAGTTGCACCTTTTAGTTGCAATGCTCTGGAAAGGGGACTGAACTTTATGTGACTTGTTTAGAGGACTGAGGCACAGAAGACCTGGTGAGAGGCAGATGGTCTGTAGGAGGTGCTGGAGACAAGGACCCCTTGTAGCATTGCATTCTGACACAAGGGGGATGCTGTGGTGAGTACATTATCTTATAGATGCCTAAAGATGTATTAAGCACCTAAGTGAGATTGGTGCCTAATTTCCACTGACTGCTTTGAAAATTCCGCCAAGCACCTACTGGCATCTTTAGACACTTAAATGCCTTTGAAAATATGGAGTTCAAGTCCCATTGACTTTTCCAGTGGGACTTGTGCTTCTAAGTCACTTAAGCTCTCTTCAAAATTCCAGCATTAAACAATAATTAGGCTTTGTCATGAAATGATCCTCTTTAAAGGACTGAGGCAGCACTTAGAGTGCTTATCTGTATAGGCCAACAATGGGTCTGACTTGCATATTTTAAAATATGCTTAAAGTACAGTGCTAGTCTGAGTAGTGACAATGTATAAATGTCACCTTCTTAGTAATTTGGGTCCCATGTATATTCAGTCTTACGTGCTGACTTCAGTGAGAAAAATAAGATTTTAAGGTGTTTTCCCCCACTGTTGTTCTTGTAGAGCCAACACTGAAAAGAAAAAAAAATAGGAGTGGGGTGGGGTGGATTCTATTCCATCTTGTGCATCAATTGAATTATTTACTACATTCCAAGCAGTTACAGCAATGTGAACATCTAAAGCAAAGGGCGGGCACAGATGTCACTAAGGTATAGCCGCACTTCAGTTAGACACCAAGGCTGACCCATGCGAGCTGACTCAGGCTAAGGGGCCATTTAATTGTAGTGTAGACATTCAGGTTTGGGTTGCAACCTGAGCTCTGGGAACCTCTCACTTTGCAGGGTCATGGTGGGGTTGCACAGATGTCACTGAGGGCCCAATGGGGCCTGTAGAGCCTTTAATGCTAAACTTGCACCAGGAGCAGGTGCGGCTCCAGGCACCAGCACACCAAGCGCGTGCCTGGGGCAGCAAGCCATGTGGAACGCTCTGCTGGTCACCACCAGGGCGGCAGGCAGGTTCCCTTCGGCAGCATGCCTGTGGAGGGTTCGCTGCTCCTGCGGCTTCGGCAGACCTCCCGCAGGCTGCCGCTGAATTTGCGGGACCGGGGACCTCCCGCAGGCAAGCCGCCGAAGACAGCCCGCCTGCCGTGCTTGGGGCGGCAAAATACCTAGAGCTGCCCCTGACCAGGAGTTGTGCTTAAAAATGGTTAGCTTTATTCAGTGTACAGACTATATACAAGTGACCGAGTATTAAATTAAACTTTCAG
Organism: Gopherus flavomarginatus; assembly: GCF_025201925.1. Taxonomy (NCBI): domain Eukaryota; kingdom Metazoa; phylum Chordata; order Testudines; family Testudinidae; genus Gopherus; species Gopherus flavomarginatus. The sequence goes on from NC_066619.1 coordinate 182,045,973, forward strand.
AAGCAATTATGATAAACTTCCATAATATAGAAGAAACCTAAATTGAAGCTACTAGTATTCTGCAGGTGGGATAAACCCTGCTTATTTAGCAAGTCACAGCATTTAAATGAGATTACTGCACGACACTGACAAGCAGCAATATGGGGGGAAAATGTAATTGCAAAAGTAACTGTTTTAAAATCAGATTTGTTGTCAACCATTCAGTATTCATTTATTACTATGCATTCCTTAAAAATTAGTAATGGGCTGAAGAACACAACTCAGTTGGCAAGCAGTAAGAAATAGTTGACCTTGTATAGTGTTCACTAAGCCAAATGACCATTGCAATGTGGAACTATATATTAATCAGCTGCTACAGAAATTTAAGACTTGCCTTGACGTGATGTGTTGGCATGAGCGCACACAATTCATGCTATTATTCAGCTAGATCTTTACGTGCAGTATATAGTTTTGCATATCCATAATACTGATTTCCTATGTGAGTTAGTTATTTCTCTGCATAGAATCTCCTCTGTGAAGGAACTATTGTCCGCATGTCATTTAAAGTAAGAGAGTTTTCCAAAAATACAAGAGGTCAATTTTGTATATCGTAATTTTCCATAATCTCCATTCTTTACAATGGCTGTCTACAAAGAGGTGTCTTGAGTTGAAGTTGGCACTATATATCATATAGCCACTCATGGTGTTGGCCCTGAGTACATGCAAGATGTTGTCCTTGAGCCATTTTTATCTCTATTTGTCCAGCACTGTTTACAGTTAGTGCTGGACAAAAATTGCTGGACATTCTTTCTGCAAAGCATTTTCTTGGAAATTGTGAGGTTTTTGAAAATTTTTTTTACTCGCTCTATTTTCCACCATTGAGTAGCTGACTGTCCCTTTGTGATGGTAGGTCTTACATTGTCAAAGCTTGCTCTTCCCGGAAATAACATTAAAGCTTGTTTGTGAACAATCTTTTTCAAACTTCCTTTTGCATCCTGTAGTTATTACCTTCCCTTCAAATTCTTTTGTTTTCTTTCAATTAATTATCTTCCTCATACATTTCTAGTGATCAATTTTTTTATAGGATGGTATTTTATTCAGTAGTTATTGAAATGGCATGTTTTCCTGTTGTACACAATCTCAGGTGCTTTTTATAAAAACTGATAAAATTTCACACAATATCCTTTTCATAAGTATTTTATTTTCTCCCATCGAATACAATCCTCTTAAATTCTACAAGATAATGGGAAACCTATAGAAAAGCTATACATTTCTATTGATTTCTATAGAGCTTTTCCATAAGGAAAACCTTTTGAGGGATTCAGAGATGTTTGGTTAACTTCCCTTTTCCCTGGAGCTTTAACATTTTCTGGTTTCAGAAAGGACAGGAAGTAAAACTGCCAAAATACTATGAGAGAGGCTATTCTCATGAGAGTAACAACACAATTTAATAGAGCCAAAAGGCTTGGATAGTTCAGAAATGCTTAAAATATGCATCTAAATGTTCAGTTCCATGTTAAAATGAACTTCTGATCTTCTTGAGATTTGTCAATCAATAAACACAATAGTTGTGCAGATAAAACTTCTGAAATCCTATACTGTAAGTGATCAATATAATTATCTCATCCATTATTAAATAACTTTGTTCACATAGAAAATATTAATATACATGAAGCTAACTTTTACTCTATGCCTGTGTAACCCCACTGAAGTCAATGGGAATGTGGAAATGAAGCTGAGTTGTCACATAATCTATAAAAACAACACTATTCTGTTTTTATTACAGAATTCATTTTACAATTGAATTCAATGGGTCTTAATGCACAAAGTGTAGTTGCAAGATCAGAGCCTAAAGTGATGGTTTTTCACTTAACCAGAAACTCTCAATCTGCAATGAAAATAACACATTTTAAAATCTATCAAGCCTCTTTAAGTGCACAAATACCTGCTGTGTCTTTGGCTGACATCATTTGTTCCATTTAAGAATGCGTCAGCATAGTAGAAGACCAGGCTGAATACAGAATTTGGAAGGACAAATTCTCTAGTGAGTCTCATGCAGTTCAAATTTGCTAAATTTGGTGACTCGGCAACAAAAAGGCAGATGAAATTCCATGTTGATAAATGCAAAGTAATGCACATTGGAAAACATCCCAACTATACATATAAAATGATTGGGCCTAAATTAGCTGTTACCACTCAAGAAAGAGATCTTGGAGTCATTGTGGATAGTTCTCTGAAAACATCTGCTCTGTGTGCAGCTGCAGTCAAAAAAGTGAACAGAATGTTAGAACCATTAGGAAAGGGATAGATAATAAGAATGAAAATATAATAACGCCACTGTATAAATCCATGGTATAGCCACATCTTGAGTACTGCATGCAGTTCTGATCCCCATCGCAAAATAAAAAGATATTAGAATTGGAAAAGGTACAGCGAAGGGTAACAAAAATGATTAGGGGTATGGAACTGCTTCCCTATGAGGAAAGATTAAAAAGACTGGGATGTTCACCTTGGAAAAGAGATGACTCAAGGGGGCGTAACAGGGTGCTGGCTTAAGAGGCACTTAAACAGCCCGTTACCTCAGAACCGGCTAGCGTAGCTCCCATACAGGGGAACTGATTGGAGCTGGCAGGGTGTGGTTCATTAGAGGAGCCTGCGACCAATCACCTGTGAGCCTGCCGAGAGGAAGGCCAATAAAGCTGACAGGAAGGAAGTGCAGGAGGAGAAACAGGAGGAGTAAGGAACTGCTGCTCCTAGCTAGCAACAGGCACTAGCTATCCCCCAGCTGGCTACCTAATTGCAATTGACTTGTACATAGAGCTGTATATAGATGGTGGTGGGAATGAACACAGGGAAATAAAAGGACACTGGGTTGCAAAATAAGAGGTCTCCATCTAATTTGTGCAGTGAGCAAGGAGGCACTCGTCTACGATAGAAGTCAATAAAATTATGAATGGTATGGAGAAAGTGAGTAAGGAAGTGTTAGCAACCCCTGCACATAATACAAGAACCGGGGTCACCTAATGAAATTAATAGGGAGCAGGTTTAAAACAAACAGAAGGAAGTACTTCTTCACACAACGCACAGTCAACCTGTGGCACTCATTGCCAAAGAATTAGATGAGTTCACGGATGGTAGGTCCATCAATGGTTATGAGCCAAGATGGTCAGGATGCTTTGGGTGTCCTTAAACCTCTGGCTGCAAGAAGCTGAGACTGGGCAGCATGGGATAAATCACTCAATAATTGCCCTGTTCTGCGCATTCCCTCTGAAGCATCTGTCACTGGCCACTGTCAGAAGACAGGATACTTGGATAAAAGGACCATTGGTCTGACCCAATGGCAAGTATGACCGTTCTTGTGTTCTTATAAGAAATTCAATGGTTAGGAATCTCATTTGCTTGCTGTGCAAAATATAAAAGCTATAGAAACTTGTGCAGCATAACAAAATGTTGCTATCTGATGGTTTTCGCCATCTGTAGCCATGTTTCTCCATGAGGAAAAATACTTAAATAAGTTAATTATTTTCTTCCATATCAGCAAAAAAAAATTGTTAGCAGATGCTGATTGATTCCATTCTTCTGTGCAATTGGGTTTATGATACTGTGAGTACAAGCATAGCACTGCCAAGTTATTAAATGCTTGAGATAGAAGCTGAGTGTGAATAAAGGATTTTATTACTTTCAGTAAAACATCTTAGCCCAAAATTTACTTGCTTGCTTTTGCATGGATATAAATGAGTTGTTACCTAAATGTAGATATAATATCTGTCAGGTAGAATAAAACAGATCAAATAATACTTACTTTTGTCCTTTGGAAATTTTTTATACTCTATCACTGAGCTGTCCTTCTTTCTCCTTTATGTACATTTATTATTTGCATAATTGCCTTCTAAAATGCAGGCTAAAAGCACTAATCACTTTGGTTTTCTTGATGGTTTTTATTGCACATGAATAAATAGAGCTGTTATCTCTGTTTTCAGAAACAAAGGCGCAGGGTTTCTCAAAGATGTTTCATAGAGTTTAAAGGATACCGCTGAAGAATGTAAAAAAGCTCAAGGGCCAAATTCTTCTCAAGCCCTGCCTGTGCTTAGAAGGGTTTGTTAGCATAGTTCCAGTGGTACCACTATACCGGCAAACATCCTAGTGTAGATGCAACTTAATACTAGCAAGAGTTCTTCTGCCTATATAGCTTAAATCAGTCCTCTGAATGGAATAAGCTATACCAGCAAAAGGACTTTATCTCTGTATAACTATATCTGCTCTAGGGCTTTTGCTGTCTTGGGGGTGGGTGAATGGGGGAGAGAGAGCTTGACAGCTGACATAGCTGTGGTAGCAAAACTTAAGTGTAGACCAAGCTTCAATTACACTGGTCTAACTTTCCAGTAACTCCCCGTAGGTCTGTTTCTGATATGTGACTAATGATTTTGTCTTAAAATTCTAGAGTGTGCCTACAGCCCTGTCTAGTACAATCTTTTTGTCAGGTGGCACTCTGGATCTTTTTTTTTTTTTTTTTCAAAAAATTGTTTTTCAAAAAATTGCCAACATTTTATTTTTTTTCTGTAGTTCCCCTCCCTTCTTACTTTTCCTTCCTTCCCTGCCCTCCTGTCTTTTAAGATAATCTTCAAAAGGAAAAGGGGGAAAATATATATATATATATTTTAAAAGATCTTAAATTTAAAAATGAAAAATGGGTCAACTTTAAACCCTGTGAATTAAAACTTTGGCACTTGTCTTTGAGTATTTTAATGGAATTGCTTTTCTATTTTTCCACAAACTCTTGCAACTGGTATGTAATTACAAGGCACATTCCATATATAATTCTATCTTCATTCTAATTTCTTGGTACTTATATATTAGAAATAGTACCTGATAAAATAAAAAATTACCATCATTCAAAAGGAATAAATTAATCATGCAGTTGGTGCTTGTATTTAAGTCAGGGACTCCAGCAGGGATTGTTGCACCTCTGGGGATGAGATAAAAGGGGGCCCACCTGGACCCACTACCCCTTGGACTCAGCACTGTGTAGTGAAGATACTCTGGAGGGCAGTAGGACCCAGATAATGCCTCTGCCCCTGTGGCCCTAGGGGCAAGTTGCAGAGAAGAGTTAGCTAGATACTCCAGCCACTAGGATCAGAAACAGACAAACCTGTAAAATGTCCTCACGCTTTCTTTGCCCGTGTGCTGACTGTTTGTTCCAATCATCTTCCCTTTTCACCTCAGCTTTGCTCAATGCCTGCTCTTCTTACCCTTTTCTCCCTTCAGCTGAATCCCTCCTTAGAAACCCTCCTCTCAAAAATGGATTTAACATGTTTTCCATCATCATACAGTTCACTCTGTTTGTGTGTTACTCCGCTCCCCCCCCCCCACCTGTGTCTGTCTTGTCTATTTAGACTGTAAGATCTTTGGGGCAGGGGTAATCTAGTAGTCTGTTTAGCCAGCACCCAGTAAAATGGGGTCCCACTCTTGGTTGGCCCTTAAGCACTACTGTCATAAACATGGTTAATAATCATTCATACAAGTTCTCCTGCAGTTCCAAGGAAGTCTTTGACAGTACTGCTTAATACCTGGGAAGGAGATAAATAAGGTACAATTCCAATTATGTTAATAAAGCACACCTAGACCATAATAGTCTAATGTTACATTAAAGTTCCTCCAAAATAAATAAACAAACAAACAATAATCCCATGGATAGAACTAGCCTTGGGGCTCCACAGAGCCTGTGGCCTTCACCCTCCTGATTTGAGGAAACTAAAAATGGAAAGGAGAATCTGACCTCTTACCATCCATGGAAAAAAGAAGTTAGTATCCAAAGTCGTGTAAAACAACCTTCTGAAACAACTCTTGAGTTCAAACTTAAGTATAGTAACTTGCTGAACACTGAAGTTATTCCATAATCTTCTCATAATTCTAGTACATAGTATTATAATTGCACAATATGTTATCATAAATGGCTAATCTAGATGATGTTAGGATGTTTAATATAACACAGGATGTGAGCAACTGATGCATCTTACAATAACAGTTTTTGTACAGGTTCCTTACTCAATGTGCAGTTTCAACTTTAAATATCCTAACTGCACACCTTGTGAAGATTTATGTGAGGCTACTTGTGGCTGTTTGTTATATAATAGATTCCCACAGCGGTTAAAAAAAGTCACTTTAAAACTCAAGGTATGCACCAACATTTGGTTACTACTTTATATGAACGTTTGCCTTTTTAAAAAAAAATAAAAAAATTTAAGGTTAAAATGTCCGCAAAACATCCTGCTTCTAATATCACATAAGATTAAAATAAAAAGAATGAAAAAAACATAGTGTCCTAGATTAGGAAGATGGCTTCTGTAACAACAATAGGTGGTATCTTCAATGACCTTCCCATCTAACTTTCTATCAGTTTGTATCACTAAAATACTGAATGATCTTCAGAGCTAGATTCTAAACCGTAAAGAAGGGATGATATGGCGTTCCAGATATTAAACATTATTATTAGGTAGCTCTAGAAAAGCCTTGGCTGATCGCCTACTGCTGCAGTACCAATGTGGCAATCCTGAGTGAGGGGGAGACGATCACACTGAAAACAGTAATATCAGGTACTCTAAAAGGAAAAACCTTCAACTTCATGCATGCTCACATCTATCTACCTGCACATATAGATATAAATAGATACTGTAGTATGTAGGACCCCCATCTTGCAATCAGGAGAGAACCTGACAGCTGTAAGGAGCCCCATAAGTTTCAAGGAGGCTCAGCAGGGGCACAGGGCCCAAATCAAATAATTTACAGGCTTGGGCTCTGAATCTACATCATGATGCACCTTGCATACAAAACGAGGGTGGGAACACCATACACAACCCTGGACAAAAGCACTGGCAATTTAGTCAAAATATTTCCCATTTTTAGTTCAAAATATTTTCAGATGGAAAAATTTCTAACTAGCTACAAAAGTCCCCACCCCTGAAAAAAAGCAAAATTTTGCATAGCTGTTTTCTTCCACTATTTAAAATGGTGGTGTGTGTGTGGAGTGGGTAGGGGTGGAATTTTCCAGCCACCTCCACTGGGATAGTCCCTATATACTGAAATTAAATATCCCATTAAATTTGTATATAGTCAACTTCGGTGTTATAGGTTCAGCCGTTTTCATTGCTTGAGTGTAGGGGGATTTTTATTACATTTATTATTAAATCATCTTTTTTTTGACAATGTGGGGGGTTTTGTTGTTGTTTGGGGTTTTTTTGCACTCGTTGCTCATAATCTCTCATCCCTATGAGAATGGCTTTTTTAGGCTTGTCAGAATGGCTTGATTACAGAGGCAGGGCTAATAGCAATGTGTCGGTGCTGGCATAGTAGAGTTACCCTTATGATGCAAACGTGATATGTTTTATCCTAATCTGGGCTACAAATTTTATACATAGTTATGTATCAGACCTTCTAAACCACAGCCCTTAACTCAGTACCACCTACTCCTTTAACAGGACTGGCCATTGATCCCAAAGCACTTCCTGTGAGAGAGTGGGGTATACTGTAAAGGTGGCAGAGTGGGGCTGGACATAGGCATTGGTAATACGTGTAGGGAAACTACTGTTCACCTAATGAATAACAGCAGAATCATTTATCTTTTCCTTTGCTTGCCTCTATTGCACTATTCACAGTAAAGTTGTAGCCCAATAGGATTTACCCTCTCCCCATACACACACTGCTGAAGGATGATGTAATGAGAGCAGGAGATTCTGCTGTTGTCACTTATTCATGCTTTTGCCTTTCCTTTCAAAGAGCAAAACCTTGGGTCCTTTGGTCATAAGGCCATAAGCTAAACACAAAAGTACAGGGTTAAGTTAAAAGAAAGCAAGTCAGTGGCTGAGAGAGAGGGGGCTGAGAACCCAGAAGAAATGAGGTGGCTCAAATGAACAAAGCTCCAGGAGAGTTTTAGAAAAGAGGGAGAAGAAAGGTCAAGGTTGATAGATGGAGTGACCCAATGGTGAAGCAGGTACGTATGAAATTGAGTATATGTTATAGGCTGTTGTGAGTACAAGGAGAGCCTGAAACCTTGAAGGGAAATTTCTGATTAGACTGTTTAGGAAGCCTGTGAATGTAACAAACAATATGAGTATGATGGTCACAAATGACAACTGTTTTCATCTCAGAAAACAATCAATACTTAAACAATTCAAGAACAACATTTCTGTCTCATCTGTAGAGTTATTTCACAGAATCCATAGGAAAGAGAAAATGCAAATTTTCTGTCAGATTTTTTTTATTTGGGTAGAAGGTTGCCATAAAGATTGCCTTTTCTCAGAAAAGTGACTGCATAAGAATGACATCTTACCCTACAGAGCTACTTTCTAGATGTATTAAAAGTCATGTCTGCTCAGTGATTAAAATAACTGTCCTGCTTTTTACTCCTGTTAGCCCTGCAAAGCCAACACAACTAAGAAATAAGGAGAGTAATGTTATTCTAATCTTCTAGGTCTTCAACCAAATGAGATTCCAACTAGTCCTACCTGTGCAAAGCCATTGAAGGACAGGTGCAATGGACCTGTATTTCTGGGGATGAGTGAACCATAAAGTCTAGCTTGACCCTCAGAGCCCTGACTGGATTTTTAAGACTGGAATTCAAAACCAGCCAGCCAACCAACCAACCCTTCAACCTGTACATTGATCATATATAACAGAAAAGTACAGCTAAGAGAAAATACATGTGCAGCCACACAGTGACACTCTTACAAACTGACTTTTGAGAGATGGCCTACTCTTTGAGATCTTACAGTAAATGTCATTGTCTGAATTAACAGTACTTCTAGCAGTTGTTCGGTATACAAATCAAATGACTCTAAAAAGATTAAATTAGACTTCCACATAAATATGAATTGGGGGTTGGGGAATGGATAGCCCCCCAACTAACAAACAACTTTCTAAACCATAAACAGGCTTCAAATAAATTTAACAGCAGCTTACCTGATTGTGCTAGCTTTTCAATATGGGAGCTTGCCAAGAGTTACATATTGTTTTACTCTGAAATGCAGCTTCTTCATATGCTGAGATTTTATGAAACATAACTAGTATTTATATTAGTCTTCTATTATGAAACTACTATTAAAATAATCCTTCAGATTATCAAAATGGCTTGCAGGCTAAATGAGACCTCATTGGCACTGACTATAGGACAAAGTCTGGAGACCTCATTTTTTCCTACTGTAGTGCCAAATGTATTTAAAAGCTGCACCTGAGAGTAACACTTTTTAATAGGCAATGCTCCTTTAGACTCACTTTAAGAAAGATAAGTTCCTATTCCCAAGGCCTGTTTAGTGATTACTATTTTAATAGAAAATGAATGTTTGACTTGCACAACTGCACATTCTAGCAGGAAGGCAGAGTTGGAACTTGGTTTTTGTGGTCTGTATTTAAAACAAAAGCACAAACAAAAGATGGGGGAGAAATAAGACTTGTTTCAAAGGATGTATTCAGTTATGTTTTTTCAGCCAGATTATGATTTTGACTGAAGGGAGAGAGAGAATAGATTCTTACCATATGTTGATTTAAATATCTTAAGGCTATTTTTGTGAAGGTTTGCTGTATTTGAATTAAATTTAATTTTAAAAAATGTATTCCTAACTACAGCTGTATGCACAGTTAGGTGTACTTTGACATGAATCCTTGAAATATTATCAATTCAAATAATGTGCCTCCTGGTCTGTCAGTTAACTAGAGGCAATAGAAAACATTTGTAAAAACTGATGATAGCATTGCAGTTTGCTGTCAATGGATAGCCTGAGTTCAAGGTCCAGTTCTTGGTGAGTGAACTAAGGAAGGTTTGGAGATTGGTTCAACTTAGATAAGCACCCAAACCATTATAAATTGATCCAAACTTACCTTTGTGATCTGTAAATTGGGCTGGAAATCTCTTATTATCAGGCTTTCTCATGAGACTTCCAGAATGTTTTGGTTATGGTCATGCAGAAAACACAATAGGAACGGTCACTTCAGAATTTCCACCTTCAGCCAAAAAACCAAGAAGTGCTGAGATGCACAAAAATTAAGATTTAGCAGCTAAACACTTTTTCAAGATTGAAAAAGAAGTTCAGATTTGGTTCAGTCTAACTTCTAAGTGAATATTTAGGTCACAATTTTTCTGCACAGAGGCTCATTCCTATTACTCTTCACCTATTGCATAAATATTCCTATTAAATGAGTGAGCAGCTGAAAGAATCTCCTTTTTTATTTTAATGAATTGCAGCATGTTATACCAATCTGAGTTTTGCAGAGCAATCAAGTACAAATATAAAAACTGTGATCCCTGGAGGTGAAGTAGCTGAAATTGCTGAAGGCATGACTCATTTTAAAAAATTGCACAGGTGTTATTTTGTGAGTGTTGTGAATGTTCAAGTGTCTTGTGCTGATCTAATTAATCAAGGAGCCATCAATGTGATTTACAAAGTTTGCAATATGCAAGCAAATTTCACTCTTCCTCTGAAACTGAAATACAGTCATAGAAAATACTAGAGACCCTTTTCACCCTTAAGGTGGGCTTCTGGTCAGATCACTGCTTCCTATAAAATACCAATTAAAATTTACCAATTAAAGCCATATTCTGATGCTTTTGCTCTGATTGAGTAGCATCCTACTCCATCCACACCAACCCATATAGGTTTCAATGGGACGAACAGAAGACTATTTCTTAGGATGAGCGACTGTATAGGTTAAGTCCTGGATCGTCACAGTTGTGTAAGAACATGCTCCCATTGTTTTGGTCAAGGGTCTGAAGTGGCATAGATTTAGTGTCAAAGAATAAGAAAAGAAAGAATACACTATTCATTACCAAGCCTCATGAATATTTGAACATCCTCTTGTTGTTGTTTATGTGGAGCTTGGGAATTAGGTTTCAGAGTGGCAGCGGTGTTAGTCTGTATCAGCAAAAACAGTGAGGCACCTTAGCAGGGCTGTCCTTAGGCATAGGCAGAATAGGCAACACGTAGGGCCTCACACTGCCTGGGGGCACCACTCTGCAGGCAGCCCAGACAGTGTAGAAGCAGGGCTGCTGGGTCCTAGAGAGAGCCGAATGCAGCACAGTCTGAGGAATGGGATTGGCTGCTGGGGTCTCTGGGAAGGGGGGGGGGTAGGGTTGGGAAAGGAGCTCACCTGTGAGTGTGACTCTTTCCCCCCGGCTGAGGTGAGGTGAGGCAGGCTCTGTGGCTCTGGAACCAGTATCCTTTGTTGTCTCCCATAACATCCATTCTTCTCCCCCCCGCCCCACAGAGCACCCCCTCCTTTCTCCCTCCTCCCCAGGAGCATCCCTCTCTCTCTCCTCCCTCCCCTCCGTCAGGGCTGGGTTGGGTGAGGTGCTGGGGGATAGGTGGGGGGAGGGGAGGCTGGCTGCTTGCTGAGGAATGAAAGTGAAAGTAACTCACTTCCTGGGCAGGCAGCCAGAATTGGAATGTCACACAGAGTTTGGATGGGGTTAGCCAGATGTGTGAAAAATCGGGATTGGGGTAGGGTGAGCAGATATCCCTATTTTATAGGGACAGTCCCAATTTTGGGGTCTTTTTCTTATATAGGCTCCTTTTACCCCCCCACCCATCCCTGTCCTGATTTTACACACTTTCTGTCTGGTCACTCTAGGTGGGGGTAATTGGTGCCTATATAAGACAAAGCCCCAAATATCGGGACTGGCCCTATAAAATCAGGACATCTGGATCTGGCCACCCTAGCTGGGGAGCGCCTCTCCCCGGGGCTGGCAGCTGCCAGCGATCCATCTCATCCGGGGGGAGCTGCATAGGGCAGGATGAGCTGCTGTGGCTCCATGGGTGCCCTGTCCCTGAGATCAGATGCTGTGCTAACTTCACCATGGTCCATAAGGCTGGTGGTGGTGCCCATTGGCGTGTGATTGGACCTGAGGGTTTGCTGCTGCTGTTGCCACTCTGCACCCCAAGAGGTGGATTTTGGGGTCCTGCAGTTTTCCACCTATCTCCTCCTCTACTGCAGCTGTTGGACCAGCGGGCTGGGGGGTGAGCCAAGCATGAAAGCAGTACTGTGTTGCCATTTAGATTGTCATTTAACAACTTTGTTTGCCAAAAATTCTTGCTAACAATCCTGAATCCAATTTCAATATTATTTAAAAAAAAATCAATATCTTAGCCAAAAACAGAAAATTAAGTTGTTGACAATTATTAGTGACAGGTTTGGTTTGAGGCAGGGAGTGGGCCAGTTTTCATCCGAGAAACAAAAAATGTTGACTGACTTTCCTATAGCCTGTTACTCCTGATAAGAGCCCTCCAACAACTGTAATATGCTCATCTCCTTACTAGTGTATAAAGCAGGGGTCGGCAACCTACGGCACACGTGTCAAAGGTGGCAGGTGAGCTGATTTTTGATGGTATGCAGCCGCAGGCTGAGCGGCTCAGCCCATCACTGCTCTGGGGTTCCGGCTGCTGCCCTATTGCCAGCTGGGATACCAGCCATAGGCCCCACTCAGCACCTGCTGCTGGCCTGGGGACCCCCAAGGAACCCCAGGCTGGCAGTGGGCTGAGCAGGCCAGCTGAACCACTCAACCTGCTGTCAGCCTGGGGTTCCATTCACTCAGCCGGCAGCGGGCTAAGTGGGCTGGTGGCGGGCTGAGCAGGGCCGATGGGGGGTTGAGTGGCTCAGTCTGCTGCCAGTCTGGGGTGCCAGCAGCACTCAGCCTACTGCTACTCCGGGGTTCCGGCTGCCGGCCCCTTGCCAGTCAGGAGCTCAGCCGCCAGCCCCACTCTGCCTCCTGCCAGCCTGGGTGAGCAGAATCCCAGGCTGGTAGCGGGCTGAGGGGGGATTGGCGGCCGGGATCCTGGCTGGCAGGAGTTGGTGGTCAGAACCCCAGACCAGCAGCGGGCTGAGCAGGGCCTGGGATCCTTGTCTAGGGTTCCAGCCACCAGCCCCGCTTAGCCCACTGCCGGTTTGGGGTTTCATTTACTCAGCTGGCAGTGGCCTGAGCAGGACCGGTGGCCAAGACCTCAGATAATAACAATAGTTTATTTATATAATATAGACATAGAGAGAAACCTTCTACAAACATTAAAATGTATTACTGGCATGAGAAACCTTAAATTACAGTGAACTTGGCACACCACTTCTGAAAGGTTGCCGACCCGACCCCTGGTATAGAGTGACCATATGTTGTACTAAGATTCTCCTGCTTTTTTTTTTCCCTGTGAGTCAGTATAACTTTTGCCAGCCCAGAAGTTGGGCAGCCAATGTTTTACGTTTTCACAATGTTTTCTCCAACTTTCATAAAGTAAATACATAGTTAATATGAGTTAAAAAGGCCAGGGACACTTCTTTGTGAAGAATCTGTACAGCAGATCATGCCCATAGACGATCCAGAAAAGAAATTTGAGGTTGAATTTTTTAATGTTGTGATGGATAAAGCAGTATCTGCTGTTGATGAAAGGTTTAATACCTTGCAAGTACACCATGAACAGTTTGGATTTTTGTATAACATAACTAAATTCAACGAAATAGGAAAACAAGAGCAACTAATGACAAAGTGCAAGAACCTAGAGAGCCTCCTGAAGCACGGTGATAGTTTTGATTTAAATGAACTTGAACTGTACGAAGAATTGAGTACACTGTCATCAATGTTGCCACATGCAAAATCGGTGATGGACATTGTACAGTTTATTCATACCCGCAAACTTGTTGACATATATCCTAATGTGTACATTGCCACTCGTATTCTACTGACAATTCCTTTAACAGTAGCATCAGGAGAACGGAGTTTCTCAAAACTAAAGCTCATTAAAAACTATCTCCACTCTACAATGAGTCAGGAACGCTTAACTGGTCTTGCTATTCTTGCAATCGAACAAGACACGACTTTGTCTTTGTCATACGATGACATTATTACTGATTTTGCAGCCAAAAAAGCCAGAAAGATTGCTTTTAATTAAAAACAAATCTTTGTTTCAATACCTCTTCATATAAATTTCCAATAAAATTCTGATAAATTAAAAAAAAATTTGCATCATTCTGTCATCAGAATTTTTTCTATAGTGCTGCTTCTTTAGTGCTAGTCCATCAGCATTACAGTGTGCTTAATTAAGTTAAACTGGTTTTAATAACATGAATGTGGCAAGTTTTCCAATACTGTAAGCTTATGTTTGTGTTGCTAAGAGCAGATCAGGCACAGGGGCACCAGTTTAATAATCTCGCCTAGGGCACCATAAATCCTAAGGCCGGCCCTGCACCTTAGAGACTAATAAATCTATTTGGGCATACGCTTTCAAGGCCTAAAGCCCACTTCATCAGATGCATGGAGTGAAAAATACTGTAAGCATATATATATCACAGCACATGAAAAGATGGGAGCTGCCTTACCAAGTGGGGGGTCAGTGCTAACAAGGTCAATTCAATTAAGGTGGAAATGGCCTATTCTCAACAGTTGACAAGAAGAGTTGAATATCAAGAGAGGGAAAATTACTTTTGTAGTACTAAGGAGGCCAATGCAATCAAGATGGAGTGGCCCATTTCCAGCACACTGGGTAGGAATTTATCCATGCAAATCTCATGCACACCAATTAACCCTTTCATTGCTGACATGTAATTGCATTTATACTTATGGAACCATTGTTTCAAATTAATAGATTACTGAAGCACTGCAAGTTCAACTAGCCTTACTGGCCTAGAGCACCTCCTGAACAGATCTGGAAAATTTGTCAGCAATGACACAGTTCAAAGGAAAGCAATAGAAGTTAATGTACCACCTACCACTATTTCTCTAAACTGGAACTTAATCAAAGGGTGTCAAATAATAGTTTGCAATACTGTAAGTTAATACTGTCACTTCCTCTATGAGAGGTTATCAGGGAATGGAATAGAAAGTCAAAGTTGCAAAGGAAGAGAACATACATTTGGGCCATTTTAGGATTTTGTTATAATGTCAAACAACATTCTAATAGTCTATCTATCACAACTGAATATATTGAATTATGAGGTCCTCATTACAGGTTCTAACTCAGCTCAGGGTAGGACCTGATGGGCAACAAGAGTGGCTTTAACCCATATCTGACCAGCCTGTATTCTGGGGCTGGTCATTCACATTTTAGAGCAATCTAGAGGCTGTTCTAAACTGCAGCCCCAAGGAGCTGTTGCAAAGAATACTCAAACTGTCTGGCCATACCCCTTTCCCTGGCCGTGACCCTAGCATGGGGCTGCAAGGGAGGGTCACCTTACATTAGCACTAGACCTCCCAGGAAAGCCCTACATAGCAGGGGCAATCCCTGAGGGCCAAATATGGCCACTCTGTTTCATTAATATCTGGTGTACAAGAGCAGTTTTAGACTCATGAACTGGGCCCTTAAAGTTTGCCCAACTCTTTGAACATGTAAGCATTGTATACTTGTGAAATATTATTTCACATCAATTTTCTGAAAAGCCTTTTTAAAAAATAAGTTCTTTACTACCTTGAGCATCTACCACAGGTGGCTGCAGTAAAGTTATCAAAGATGTGGGAGACAATCATTAAAAGCGGGGATTTTAAGATCCTTCTGACAAATAACAGATGGCTCTTAGGGCTGCCTCAAGAGGATGGATGTTGCTTGGAAGCAGCACACTTGTAAATTTCTGTTGTTGACAGTACCTAAGATTAATTATGACTGGTGTATATTATTTTACCTATATGCCCCTAGAGCCCAGACTCCAGCTTGGAGAAAACTAATGTGCAGATTTTAATCAAGTGGCTTAGGGTTCTTGCTGCTGGGTTTATTTGCATGGGTTTTCTCTTAAACACTTTCAGTGACTAATGTGACATTGACCAATAGCATCCTCTGATTTAAAGTTTGGGATCACTAAATGGAGGGTGTTTAAACTAATTACACATACAGTATTGCTGCAAAATGCTTCCTATCTTATTTTAAATGAGAGAAAAACTATAAACTGAATGGGATTTTGAGAGATGATTAAAATGGCTGGCTAATGAATAGGGCACTGGGTTTTTCCCCCCCAGAACTACTGCACATATCGATGGAGATTACACATTAAAAAATGCTATCTAGCTAAACTTTTTTCTTTTTCTTTTAATTTTATAACAACAATAATAATATGAAGTTGGTCCAGGACATTTCCCAGACCTTAATGACCAGCTACAGCTGATCAACTCCTCTCAGTTAGTAATTAGTCTTTAGGAAGCAACCTGAGCCTACATCATTATTGTCAATCAAAATTAGTGATTTGCCTGCTTTACCCCCTAGCCAAATTTGTTCTCATTTACAATGGCTCAGTTCTCATTTTGGATTAAATAAATTTTGTAAGAGAGGAAGAAAGAACAAAGATGTCCTGCAACTTGTTATTAAAGCTGATCAAATGATCAGATAACTCAAGATCTGAAAAAAGAACATCTTGGTGAACTCAACAATTCATAGTAAACATTACTGGTCTAAGGTCCTACCTAATTAAGACAGTTGATTCCTAATTCTCTTTCTTATACACCATCAATTCACTAAACTATAACAAGTATGTCTCTTGCCTCTAGAATATGGCTTGTTTTGTTGTTAGATGTAAGATTTATGAATTGCCTCTGTCACTTTAAGTTGCTAGATGCCGTGATGTACTAACGATACTCTACAGATTTTGCTTTAACATCTCTAGCAAATCACATCCTATTTTCCCTCTTTAAAAATGCAGGCTTGCTTGTGAAAGCTGTATCAGTCCTTCGACAAGCCTCTACAGTGACTTTCTCTTGCATGCTCATCCTCACCATTACCTTACAGGGAATTTTCTTGCTATATCTTCTAACTCATCTTTGTAACCCAGCTCAAACCCTACTCCAGAGTCCAGTTTATTCACTGAAATGTCACATGACTTCAGAAACACAGCTGTGTTCATTAACCACCTTATTAATAGCCATTTATCTCTTCCTTTTCTTGTAGATTACTGTATATTTAGAGTATTGTTCACTTACTGTATTTATTTAGCTAGACTAAATATATATTTATATCCAGTCAGTTTGCTTTTTTCTTACCTCTGTATTCACAACATCTTGCTGAGATGTCCTACACGGGCTCCTTATCCTGAACACTGGAGGCTTCTTATTGTTTGCTTTGTTAATTTCCTTGCCTAGCAAGCAATCCAGCTTTGGTACAATCACTGTTTAGAAGGCTGGTGTATGCTTCTGTACTGCGAGGGTTTTTCTTTAATCAACGTATGGGCTAGAATATAGTGGTTGTTTTGAATCTGATGTCATGGGAAACAGTATTGCTTCAGGCAACGTGGAAATTTGCCCAGATACTTTCAAGTTGTTTCTTCCTTGAGTATAATATCATCTATTTGAGACTTTTAACTTGCCTTCTAATGGTTATTCGTACTCACCCGTAACTACTTTCCAGTCCAAATATAGCACTACTAGAGTTAACAAACCCAAGATATGGTTCTGCTTATGGAGTGTGTTTAACAATCCAAACCAAATCCTTTCTGAAATGCCATGGTCCAACTTATCATAAAATTTGAAAGGTTTATTAGGACTCTGTCTGCAGACATTTTAAAATGACTCCTTGTGTTTTTAAAGTTAGAAAAATCATGCAGAAATGACATTTTCAGCTGCTTGTTATATTTTACTTCTATTGAACTCTTCTTAGGATGAAGCAAAGTGATCAAGCATGCACAACCGAGGCTCCTAGTTGACCAATGATGATTTTAGATGTGTAAGAAATTCAGGGCCGAGCCCTTTTTCAGTCAGTTAGGACTGCAGTAGCATCCTAGAAAATATCCAGTACCTATTTTAAAATAATAGCTGAAATAATGGCATAAGCCTGATTATTGAATACAAAGAAAATCAAGTATCAGAGAGTAGCCGTGTTAGTCTGGATCTGTAAAAGCAGCAAAGAATCCTGTGGCACCTTATAGACTAACAGACGTTTTGGAGCATGAGCTTTCGTGGGTGAATACCCACTTCCTCAGATGCATGTAATGGAAATATCCAGGGGCAGGTATATATATGTGTGCTAGCAAGCAAGCTAGAGATAACGAGGTCAGTTCAATCAGGGAGGATGAGGCCCTGTTCTAGCAGTTGAGGTGTGAAAACCAAGAGAGGAGAAACTGGTTCTGTAATTGGCAAGCCATTCACAGTCTTTGTTCAATCCTGAGCTGATGGTGTCAAATTTGCAGATGAACTGAAGCTCAGCAGTTTCTCTTTGAAGTCTGGTCCTGAAGTTTTTTTGCTGCAGGATGGCCACCTTAAGGTCTGCTATAGTGTGGCCAGGGAGGTTGAAGTGCTCTCCTACAGGTTTTTGTATATTGCCATTCCTAATGTCTGATTTGAGTCCATTTATCCTTTTCCGTAGAGACTGTCCAGTTTGGCCGATGTACATAGCAGAGGGGCATTGCTGGCATATGATGGCGTATATTACATTGGTGGATGTGCAGGTGAATGAACCAGTGATGGTGTGGCTGATCTGGTTAGGGAAGAAAATCAACTAAAGTAACCGATGTAACTCAACTGACTAAATACTGCTGATTTATACCAGCTGTGCCCTGGAGCTTACATTTTAGTGAAGTTAATATGCAGGACCAGTGAGCAATCCTACCAAACATTAATATTCTATTAAGATGTATAAAAGATACTAGTTTAGTATGAAACACATCTGAGACTGGTTATCCCCCTTTTTCATTAATATTTTTGCTGTTGCTTTAAGAAAACAAAAATCTATGATATGCAAAAGAAAGTTTGTCTGGATTTCTAGTCCTACACATATTGTATTAATAAAATACAAGAAGCTGAGTGCGTGAACAGTGCATTTGGAACATTCAGCAAACATACAACAATTTCTACTATGCATGTGCAAACTGGGATTCTTCCATAGTTTATAACAGCCAGATCAGGGTGGATTTTCATGGGGACAGCAAAAGACATCTTTTTGACCTTGGGACTGTCTCTCTGCCAGATTATAAGCTCCAGCTATATACCATTGAAACACTCAAACTCTTCAAAAAACAGACGGAAAAAACATTAACATTGGCAAAACAATCTTATAGTAAGTAGGTTCTTTCTTAAAAATAGCTGAAATATATAAATTGAGAGAAAATAGATCTCCAGCCTGAGGGAGAGACCAAGGATAGCAAATTTCAGCCTGAATCGTTAAAGTTTGTCAAAGCTATAGGCAATTTGAAAATGAAGGTTTATAATATTGTTCGGCAACCTTTTTTATGCTTAGCAGCACAATCAGCTCTCCCAATACTAAGGGTGAAAACAACCAAGTGGAGGTTCTGGTTAGGGTGTGTTAGCATGTAGTTAACATTACATAGAATTACAAGGAAACAAACTCAGAAAGTTGTTCTGAAAGGTTTTCTATATTTGAATGAGGTAGGTTGTTTTAATACTTTCTGAGTTGCTATCTACGTTAATACAGTACATTATACCACGCATGCCATTTATTGGTAGAGCACTAGTTTCTTACATTGCTATTCAGGTTAACTAATGTTGGTTTAAGATTTTATAACTTTTTCAGCTGTAAAAAGGACAAGGAAGCTGAATCAGTGCTTTTAGTTTAGTCCATCTCATGGTTCTATTGTTGCACATCTCAGCGTGCAACAATAGAAAATAGGTTTTGTCTTGCAATTGTGAAAGTATATAAAACTTTCATTTAAATTGATGACATAGGTGAAGGAAGAGAAACATTTATGGCACTAATGGTTACATATTGCAAGTGCTAAATATTGGTCTCTGGTGCACTCTGACCTGGATTGTGTGCTTGCTTAATGTGATTGATGTAAGATGATTTTGGTCATACTCTGTAAGGTGACCTTGGTGCTTTTCAGCAGTACATTGAATAAGGGCTAGCCCAATGTGATCTGACTTCACTATCCACTGTGATTTTTATGTTCTTCAGGAGCAGTGCAATATTATATAATGTGGATGGCTGAAGCATCGTAATCAGAGAACTCGCTGTTTGCTTGACGTTAGCTGTGGAAGAACTGATGAAGATCTAAAAATGGAAATAATGAAAAAGGGCCAAAATATGCAGGCCTTCCTTAGATAAAACTCCCAATGAATGCAGTGAGAGCCTAGGAATGAAATATTTCGCCAAAAGAGACTAAAAAACACATCCACCTAGTAAAATGTATAAGATTTCAGCATTATCTGAAGTACTTTGTCCAGACTACAGCAGGAAAATATACAAAAAACAATAGGACTTTGATCCCTTATTTAAAGGAATAAACCTGAACGCAGACCTCAATTAGATGAACATTAGAGGTATTTCCTTGCCATCCTGCATTATTTATTGTATTTCTAATAGACCTATCACCATTCTACGTAGGCGCCTTGGGCTGGATTCTCTGCCCTGATCTGCTCAGGCAGTGTGAGAGGAATCTAAGTGACCCACATCTCCCCAGCTGGTGATTTCCCCCAGTTTGGAGGAGTCTTCTGCAAGTAGGGAGCTGGTGCAGCTGGTTCCTTCAGCATCACACTGTGTAGGGAGTGTGCAGGGATGGGGAGAGAGCATGGCCAGAGTGTGGCTGGGGTAGCCAGAACACAGCACAGACAGTCCCTTGGAGATGGTTGACAGCTGCCATGAGGTAGAGCAGCCCCCGTGCTGCTCTTACCTATTTTGTGGCTGAGGAGGAGCTGAGCCGGAAATGGGGTAGCTATAAAGGGCACTCTTCTCTGCTGCATGAAATAGATCTGGGTGACAACAGAGAATCTGACCTTCTGGGGCACACAGGTAATAAGAATTCAGTGTGTGTTCTCATGCTCATGTTTAGAGATTTTATATTGAGACTTATTCATTAACTATTTTAGCACTAGAGTTTTTAAGATAGCATAAAATTTATCCAAGATATTTTTGCTATTCATAATTGTTGCACGGGAGGATCAAATCTGATGTTATTAGTGGTGCTATATCTACTTGTATAAATAAGCTCCCAGAATGTTCTCTTGTGCCTTCAGAACAGATTAGCCAGTCAGAAAAATTTTTCAAAAGTGCCTAAGTGACTTAGGTGCCTAAATCCTGTTGTACTGAGTGCTACTGGTGACTACATGGATCAACCCTCTTTTTTGAGACAGGACATGAACTTACTCTTCGATTAACATAACTGCCTGGATAAGTTAATCACAAGCCCCCCACCTAAGAGACAAGGGGTTGTGAGCTCTCCTGGGAGTTTTGTTCTGAGTGGTTGCAGGGGTTTTGCTGAATATTCTGTTTACATAAGAGGTGTGTGTGTGAGAGAGCGGGAGATAGGGTGTGTGCGAGAGAGCGGGAGATAGGGGTCAGAACACACACAGGTGTCAGAGTAGCAGCCGTGTTAGTCCGTATCCATAAAAAGAACAGGAGTACTTGTAGCACCTTAGAGACTAACACATTTATTTAAGCATAAGCATTCATGGGTTACAGCCCATTTCATCGGATGCATAGAATGGAACATATAATAAGAGTGTGTGTGTATATATATATATATATATATATAAACATACATACAGAGAAGATACCATACCAGCTCTGAGGCTAATTAATTAAGGTGACCTATTATCAGCAGGAAAAAAACCTTTTGTAGTGATAATCAAGATGGTCAATTATAGACAGTTGACAAGAGGTTAAGGATAGTTATCATAAGGAAAGTTGTTATGACTCAGCCATTCCCAGTCTCTATACAAGCCAGAGTTAATAGTATCTAATTTGCAAATCAATTCAAGCTCAGCAGTTTCTCTTTGGAGTCTGTTTGAAGATTTTCTGTTGCAAAATTGCCACCTTCAGGTCTGTTACTGAGTGGCCAGATAGGTTGAAGTGTTCTCCAACTGGTTTTTGAGTGTTATGATTCCTGATGTCAGATTTGTGTCTGTTTATTCTTTTGCATAGAGACTGTCCAGTTTGGTCAATGTACATGCAGAGGGGCATTACTGGCACATGATGGCATATATCACATTGGTAGATGTGTACGTGAACGAGCCCCTGATGGCGTGGCTGATGTAGTTAGGTCCATTGATGGTGTCACTTGAATAGATATGTGGACAGAGTTGGCATTGTGCTTTGTTGCAAGGATAGGTTCCTGGGTTAGTGTTTATGTTGTATGGTGAGTGGTTGCTGGTGAGTATTTGCTTCAGGTTAGGGGGCTATCTGTAAGCAAGGACTGGCCTATCTCCCAAGATCTGTGAGAGTGATGGATCATCCTCCAGGATAGGTTGTAGATCCTTGATGATGCGCTGGAGAGGTTTTAGTTGGGGCTGAAGGTGATGGCTGGTGGCGTTCTGTTACTTTCTTTGTTGGGCCTGTCCTGGAGTAAGTGACTTCTGTGTATTCTTCTGGTTCTGTCAATCTGTTTCTTCATTTCAGCAGGTGGGCATTGTAGTTTTAAGAATGCTTGATAGAGATCTTGTAGGTGTTTGTCTCTGTCTGAGGGATTGCAGGAAATGCGGTTGTATCTTAGAGCTTGGCTGTAGACAGTAGATTGTGTGATGTGGTCTGGGTGAAAGCTGGAAGCATGTAGGTAAGTATAGCAGTTGGTAGGTTTCCGGTATAAAGTGGTGTTTATGTGACCATTGCTTATTAGCACTGTAGTGTCCAGGAAGTGAATTTTTTGTGTGGATTGGTCCAGGCTGAGGATGGAAATTGTTGAAATCATGGTGGAATTCCTCAAGGGCTTCTTTTCCATAGGTCCAGATGATGAAGATGACCTCAGTGTAGCACAAGTAGAGTAAGGGCATTAGAGGATGAGAGCTGAAGAAGTGTTGTTCTAAGTCAGCCATAAAAATATTGGCATACTGTAAGGCCATGTGGATATCTATAGCAGTGCCGTTGACTTGAAGGTATACATTGTCCCCAAATGTGAAATAGTTGTGGATGAGGACAAAGTCACAAAGTTCAGCCACCAGGTTTGCCATGACATTATCGGGGATACTGATCCTGATGGCTTGTAGTCCATCTTTGTGTGGAACGTTGATGTAGAGGGCTTCCACACCCATAGTGGCCAGGATGGTGTTTTCTGGGAGATCACCGATGGATTGTAGTTTCCTCAGGAAGTCAGTAGTGTCTCGAAGATAGCTGGGAGTGCTGGTAGCGTAGGGCCTGAGGAGACAGTCCACATAGCCAGACAATCCTGCTGTTAGGGTGCCAATGCCTGAGATGATGGGGAGTCCAGGATTTCCAGGTTTATGGATCTTGGGTAGCAAATAGAATACTCCTCGTCGGGGTTCTAGGCATGTATCTGTACAGATCTGTTCCTGTGCTTTTTCAGGGAGTTTCTTGAGCAGATGGTGCAGTTTCTTTTGGTAACCCTCAGTGGGATCAGAGGGTAATGGCCTGTAGAATGTGGACTTAGAAAGTTGCCTAGCAACCTCTCGTTCATATTCCGACCTGTTCATGATGACGACAGCACCTGTGAGAGAGACTCAGGGCCAGAGCAAGAAAGCCAAACAGCTGCCTGGTGTGACTCTGACGAAGCCTAGAGAGAGGTTTGGTTCAAGGCTTCTGGCTGAACAAAGCTTGGGCCTGTAAGCTAAAAAACCGCTCCTTTCAGTTTTGATTCCTCCTGCAGTCAGAGAAACAGGACTTTATACATTCCTTGTAAATGAACAGGACTGTGGCAACAAAAACACCAGACTTTCATCATTTTCTACTCTCAGCAGGGATATCCCCAGGGCCTGAACTCTGACTAGCCAGTTGGGTCAAAAAGTGACTTAGGTACATAGGGGCCAGATTTTTAAAGAGTCATATAGGTTCTTACTGGGATTTTTCACTGGGAGTTAAGTTTCTAGGCACTTTAGTGATCTTTTCAAAATTGCCTATCTGCATCTTTAGGGGCCTAAATACCTTTTAAAAATTTGGCCCCTTGTGCCTTAGTCTCATTGAAAGTGCCAAAGTCACTGTTTAAAAAAAAAAAGGGCATTTAGGTTCCTAAGTAACTTGGGCACATTTCAAAATTCTTTCCAGATGAATGCCAAGATAAGTTATGAGCATTAGTCAGTAATCCAGCTAGTGAAGGCTGATCCTAAAGAAGGCTGTAGGTTTGGTTAAGGTAACTTTTTTGAGGCTTATCTAAACCTCTGCTTTATGAAATCATGCAAGCACAGGCTTTCCTGTAAGACTTCCAGTATTTCCTTGTTACAGCTGGGAAAGAAATAGTACAAGAGCAGCCTCTCTCAAGATATTTCAGTTTTTGGTTCCAGCAAAAAATAAGTATAGAGTGTAGGGGTGAAAGGTAAGTGTGCGTGCGTGTGTGTGTGTGTGTGTGTTTTAACAGACCTCTAATATGGGGTTGGTTCAGTTCCAGTTATGGGTGAAGGTTAATGTGAATCAATTTTGACAAATTGTTTGAGTGAAAAAAGAAAAATACTGGAAATGTCAAAATGGGAAACTTTTTGTCTTTTCTCTTGGCATTTTTCAATGCCGGAGATCCTGGTCATTGAAACCAGCAGATGTCACCTGAAAGGACCAGTTGGGGTTACTGTTTCTTTCTGTTTAACCAGAAACAGAGTTGATGTTCGAGGTGACATTTCCAAGGCTTAAGGGACTATAAAGCTAAGAAGGTTCCTAATGCAGGAAATTGTAGGAGTAAGAAAGCAGCCAGCTGGCCGTGACTGGAGATGCTGCAACTCCCTTCTTCCGTGCTACTGCTGCTCCCTGCTGCAGGAGATTAGTTTTTAAAAACTAGACATGATAAGATTTAGGATGTTACTTTATCTTTGTATCTGCTGTTTTCAGACATCCACAACATATTAATTAAAAAACCAAGCTTTTCCCATCTTATCCCTCAATATTTGTTGACATTCAAAGAGCAAAAGCCAATGAACTTTTCCCAGCTCCCTATGATTAATTGGCCCTCTGAGAACTGTGAGCCTTTTTTTCTCCAGTTGAACTTCTTGATTTTTCTGGAGATAAGTTTATGTTCCACTATTTAGATACATTAAAAAAAATCTCAGAAAATCTTTCAAAGCTTTCAAAGATCAGATACGAAGCTAAACAACCTCCGGTTTGCAGCTTATTTTGGATTCATCAGTTCCATCCTTAAACATTTTTAACACCTGCATAACTCCACTTCTGCAGGTTATTTCCAGAAGCAGTTGAATGATCCTTTTGCAAGGGTATAGCCAACTGAATACAAGCAAAACCTAGTTATGTCAAATTGCTGTAATTCTCAGCAATCAAAAACAGAAGCAAAACATGATGACAGTACACATTCATTTGACTGCAAAGATAACAAACATTTGTTTTGTCTGATAATATCTTATTAACATCAGTCAAAAATCTCCTTTGCCCATCGCCATCTCTGACACCAAACCTACTCAAATGTGTCAGGACTTAGTAGTCATATTTTTCTCATTATGTTCAACATAAGCTTCAAAAGAGAGCATTTTTCTTTTTCCTTTGATTTATGTTAATTTTATTAAGAAGAAATCAAAGCTGCAGACATGAAACTCACAACGGCAATCTCTGAAAAATGCTGTTTGAAAAGACATAGGAATTGCAAATGGGTTCCCATCGCTAATCCATACATCTTGTTTTGCTTGTTCTAAGTCAGCTAATTCACACATGCTGTTGCCAGGTTTGAAATGCAGATGATCAGTTCATATTTGAAAACATATCAAGTTTCCACCTCATTTCAGTAACAGATGGCAAAATAACAAAAAAAGCAAGTCTCAGTTTTCAAGGTTCTGGTCTTTTCACTGCCTTGGTCACCCAATGGATGGCAAAGCTCATTGTACCACTGAATGGTGAAAACATTGTAGATGTTTTGGTGGAAGGGTCTGGATGCAATGATGTACTGGAAGTGGCTATTGGAGGCAGTTCCCAGGAATTCCTTGTTAAAACTCTACCACAAAGTTCAGAATAATTTCCCATCCTATGGAGTCATCTCTCTGAGTACTGTTAAACCCTCTCTGCCAGAGACTCAGAACAATACTTCTGAAGGGCAACATATTTTGCTTTTGTAACGGTCTGTATTGCACTAAAATGCAGGTATATTTAAAACAATATAAAACCCAAAGGAGGAAATTTCTCCCGCCACCCCCACCCAAGGTCTTCACCCTCAAACCTCATTTCAATTATGCAAGGTGAATACCATGCTACATTGTCCATATGCTAAATATATATTGTGGGAACCAAACATCATAATTCCAGCAAAGTGCACTCAATAAGATTCCTTGGCTGGTGGTTTGCCACCCTCATTTATTACTATTTAATTTGTTTTTATGGTAGTGCCTAGAAGTCCTAGCCATGATCCACAACCCCATTATGCTAGGCTATGTATAATCACAGGAAAAAAACCACAGTCCCTTCCCCAGAGAACGTACAATTTAAATGTAAGACAAGAGACAACTGAAGAATACAGACACCCAGGGGAGTACAAGAAAACAGTGAGACAGTATTGGTCAGCATGATATCTCTCCATCGGTATTGGTCTCTCCATCGGACAGTGGCCTAACCATTGTCAAGTTTTAGGCAGGCATGATGGCAAAGTAGAGCTATGAAGAGGTATCTGAGGGTGGATAATGAGGAAGCTTTGCAGATGTTTATGGGGAGCACCTCCCCAGTGTGTGGAGTAGCACAGAAGGCATGAAGGTGTGTGTTTGAAGATTTAATAAGTGGGCACTGGAAGCTGGTATCATTGGAGCCTGTTCAGAGGTGAGCATTCACAGCTTGATAGCTACAGTGAGATAATAGGTAGGATGGGAACTGGCTGAAAGGCCTTCAAAGTCAAGACAAGCATCTTATGTTTAACGCAGTAGAAAAAAGGGAGCCAGTGGATGGATTCAGAGAGAGGGGTGACATGGTCAGAGCCAAGGGCCTGGGAAATGATCTTTGCAGAAGCATTCTGAATGGATATGAACAGGACAAGATTGCATTTGTCAAGGCCAGAGCACAAGATGTTGCTGTAATTGAGACACGAGATTATGAGAGCTTGGCACAGAGTTTTGGCTGTGTGGCTAGTTAGGAAAGGCTGTATCTTAGATGTTATGCAGTTAAAAAAATTGCAAGACATAGATATAGCCTAGATTCGCAGACCTAGAAAGAGTGTCAAATCAAAGATGATGCCTAGGTTAGTGACTGTCAGGATAATGGTGCTGTCCACAATGATTGAGAAAGGAGGGAGTGGGCAGGACTTAGGGGTGGAGGGGAAAGAAGCTCTGTTTTAGCCACATTTAGCTTGAGCTGACTGCTATACATGGACAAGGACATGTCAGAGAGAGAGGCTGAGCTTTTATTTTGGACAGAAGGAGACAGGTGTGGAGTAGAGAGGTAGATCTTTGATTCATCAGCATAGAGATAGTAGTTGAATATGTGTTTGCTGCTTACCCAGTGGTAAGAGGTAGAGGAAGAAGAAAAGGGGACATGGGACAGGTTCATGATTTGTGATAGTCTGAATTAAGGTGAATGCTGGCAGAATAGGAGAAATGGAATAAAGAGGAATTTGACCTATACGGACTTTTTTTTTCATTGATGCTATTAGTGTAGAGTAGCCAATTTCTGACAAGACAGACATACGGATGGGGAAAAGATCAGAAAACTAGCTTAGGGAATACAAGTTTGGTGTCACAACTAGAGGGGCTAACCAGTGTTGAAATTATAAATGAAATGTCCCAGAAGAGGAGGGTACATGGAGAAGAGGGCCAAGGATGGATTCTTGAGGCACTCCATGATGGAAAGAACCAGGGAGAAATGCATAGATTCCACTGGAAGTTAAAAAGAAGCAGTTCAACTATGGAATGTTTGTTCAAGTATATGAATGACATCTTAGCACAGGGGTAGGCAACCTATGGCACGGGTGCCAAAGGTGGCACGCAAGCTGCTTTTCAGAGGCACTTACACTGCCTGGGTCCTGGCCACCGGTCTAGGGGACTCTGCATTTTAATTTAAATTTAAATGAACCTTCTTAAACATTTTGAAAACCTTTTTTACTTTACATACAACAATATTTTAGTTATATATTATAGACCTATAGAGAGAGACCTTCTAAAAACGTTAAAATGTATTACTGGCACGTGAAACTTTAAATTAGAGTGAATAAATGAAGACTCGGCACACCACTTCTGAAAGGTTGCTGACCCCTGTCTTAGCACATACCCAAGCACTTCCAGCTACACCGAGCAAATTCCACTTGCTAGAAGTATCTGGTATGTTAGTCATATCAGTGCTGCATAACAGTTGTCATAATTATAACAAAACTTCAAACAACTCATCTCTTGTTATTTATTGCTCCAGTTAGTTTAGCTGGAGACAAGAAAGAGACACTGAGGTGCTTCTAAATCAGAAACACTAGAACCCTAAACAAAAATTAAAGCTTAGATTTTGGATGATACTGCAACTTTTGTCAGATTTTCCTGTGCTGATGTAGATTATCTACACAAGTGGAGTACTGTATGTGAAAATATAGTATCAGAATTCTATCGCTTTTGATTTTCACTAATGGAAAAACTACTTACCCCCAACTATGTATCTAAGAGGTTTTTTGCAGAGGGTTAATTTTTGCGTGTAGTAAAATGAAGCAATTTCCATTAAACCACATTGTGAATTTGTGGGTCGTTTCTTCAATAAGTAGCACTAGTTGAATAATATTTGTTGAATAATTTGATGGACTTTACTATATTTTTCAGCAAAACATCCCACATTTTCTTCATATCATTCACACGTTATAGAACTGGGCAAATGATCTACGAATATACATTTTGTGAATTTTTTTCAAATAAAATATTTTTGACAGTTTTACCCAGCTGTATCAAAGTAGGCAATTTGTTATCTGAAATGTAGATTTGATTTGATATCTCTGTTTCCCCGTCAGAACTCATTTTTAGACTTGATTGTATGGCCTGAATGACAAATGACCAGGTGGTTTTATCAGTGGGCTGAGGCTAGGGGTTGAAAGAAACTAGCATAAATAGAATGAAAACAACTTAGGTAGTGCATGAGGCAGTATGTGTCCATTATAATTAACAGATCTCAGCTACTGTATGAAATGTGTGAATGATGTCTTAGCACCAGTTCCTTCATGGGACATTGGGGCTAGATTAGGAAAATTACAGCTGGTGTCTGTCCTCAGTACTCAAAGTTAAAGAGTTACCAACACATGGTAATTCCCTCATGTTATAGGTTGTTCCACCATGCAGACACTTGAAATTAAAATAGAAGAAAAGTTTTTGTGATAACATAATTTCTGACAGTAAGCTTTCTCCACTGGATTGGAGTACACTTTTGTAACAAATGTTTAGTGGAAAAGTTATTTACCATAGCTTTGGTTAGGCAGATGGGCATTTGAGACTACTGTCTACTAATTTATCAAAACATACCCGTCTCTACTGTTATCTTGTCTGCTTAGTCACCTGTTCTATGTTAACAAAATCCTAAATCGTGAGCTCTCTGGAGCAAGGATGGCTTTTGTGTGTGTTCAGTGCCTGGTAAAATGGGGGCTTACACCCTCTGTGAGGGTTCTTAAGAGCTACCACAACAGAAATTAATAGAATGTTTTTTCCAAAGTAAATATACTAGATTGAATATATACATTTTTATGGATTCAAATGTAACAGTGGGGTCTTCCTAAAAACTGTTGGTATGATATAGCCTTGGGCCAAATTCTTCTAGCAGGCTGAAAGTGCTTAGCACAAGTCTAGAGTAGGTATTGGCCTTCCTCAAACCTTGGGCAGCTGATCATTCTCCAGCATAGAGCAGCCTGAACGTGATTTGGAAGCTTTCATCATGGCCCTAACTCTTTCATTTACTACATTTTTTAAAAAATGCAGTGACCAAGCTGCACTCGGCATAAGGGTGAATGCAGGGGAGGAGTAAAGTTAACACTAATCCATCTTTCATAGAATCATAGACTATCAGGGCTGGAAGGGATCTCAGGAGGTCATCTAGTCCAACCCCCTGCTTAAAGCAGGACCAATTCCCAACTAAATCATCCCAGCCAGGGCTTTGTCAAGCCTGACCTTAAAAACCTCTAAGGAAGGAGTGCCTCACCACCCTCCTAGTGAAAAAGTTTTTTCTAATATCCAACCTAAACCTTCCACACTGCAATTTGAGACCATTACTCCTTGTTCTGTCATCAAGTACCACTCAGAACAGTCTAGATCCATCCTTTTTGGAAACCCCTTTCAGGTAGTTGAAAGCAACTGTCAAATTCCCCCTCATTCTTCTCTTCTGCAGACTAAACAATCCCAGTTCCCTCAGCCTCTCCTCATAAGTCATGTGCTCCAGCCCCCTAATCATTTTTGTTGCCCTCCGCTGGACTCCTTCCAATTTTTCCACATCCTTCTTGTAGTGTGGGGCCCAAAACTGGATACAGTACTGCAGATGAGGCCTCACCAATGCTGAATAGAGGGGAATGATCACATCCTCGATCTGCTGGCAATGCCCCTACTTATACAGCCCAAAATGCCGTTAGCCTTCTTGGCAACAAGGGCACACTGTCGATTCATATCCAGCTTCTCGTTCACTGTAACCACTAGGTCCTTTTCTGCAGAACTGCTGCCTAGCCATTCTGTCCCTAATCTGTAGCAGTGCATGGGATTCTTCCATCCTAAGTGCAGGACTCTGCACTTGTCCTTGTTGAACCTCATCAGGTTTCTTTTGGCCCAATCCTCTAATTTGTCTAGGTCCCTCTGTATCCTATGCCTACCCTCCAGGGTATCTACCACTCCTCCTAGTTTAGTGTCATCTGCAAACTTGCTGAGGGTGCAGTCCACGCCAGCCTCCAGATCATTAATGAAGAACTTGAACAAATCCGGTCCTAGGACCGACCCTAGGGGCACTCCGCTTGATACCGGCTGGCAACTAGACATGGAGCCATTGATCACTACCCATTGAGCCTGACGATCTAGCCAGCTTTCTATCCACCAGAATACTGTGGGAGACCATATCAAAAGCTTCGCTAAAGTCAAGAAATAACACATCCACTGCTTTCCCTTCATCCACAGACCCAGTTATCTCCTCATAGAAAGCAATTAGGTTAGTCAGGCATGACTTGTCCTTGGTGAATCCATGCTGACTATTCCTGATCACTTTCCTCTCCTCTAAGTATTTCAGAATTGATTCCTTGAGGACTTGCTCCATGATTTTTCCAGGGACTGAGGTGAGGCTGACTGGCCTGTAGTTCCTCAGATCCTCCTTCTTCCCTTTTTTAAAGATGGGCACTACATTAGCCTTTTTCCAGTCATCCAGGACCTCCCTCAATTGCCATGATTTTTCAAAGATAATGGCCAATGGCTCTGCAATCACATCCACCAACTCCTTTAGCACCTTTGGATGCAGTGCATTCGGCCCCATGGATTTGTGCTCATCCAGTTTTTCTAAATAGTCCCAAACCACTTCTTTCTCTTTGCAACTTCTGTTACTTGAGGTTAGACCTGTGCTGGCTCGGTATGGGAAGATGGGGTTGGGCATCTGCAAGTGTCCAGTTAAACCCAGTTTAGTGGTATTTTGTGCTGCTAGAGTGTCTCAAAACAGAATTACTGTGCTGGAGAATCCAGTCTTTGTGTTTCTCATCAATTGCATTGCAGCCCTGCAACTAACTCATCTGTAATGCAACTAGTCACTAGTTTGGTCATTAGTTTTGTCTTGATTACTCATGTCCCTGGATAAAAGAGTAGCTGTGTACAAATGCATCTTTCATGGTTTTCTTCATTGTTTGAATATCATCTTCCCTTGGTGGAAGAATGTAGCCTGTAACAGAATCTCTCAAATGAACACCATGAGTTCTGCTGATGGGCAGGGGGAAGGAATCACAAAATAGTCTAGATTCATTTTGGCAGTTCCGAAAATCTTTTAAGATTGCTGAAGCTAACAAAACCTCAAATTACACAGCCTTCATCCAGGTCTAGTAGTAAGTCTGTGCTATAATAATTATATCTATTGTAGACCAAGCAAGAATTTGTTCCCTTGTGTTACTTCCAACAAGATAAACAACAATCCATCCAAATTGTACAAATTGTAACATTGTGTGTATTCCCAGTTACAGCATGAATAGGTTTGACAGTTTTCATCCTTGTAACAGTGTGTTTATATTATTTATAGCATATCTATGTGACAAAGTCAAAGATAAGCAAGGTTATTTTTTTTATTTTCAAACTCTTTTGCAAACCAATATTTTTTTTTCTCATTCATAAGTACATCTCTTGATTTTTTTTCTTTTAAAGATATTTTGGTTTGTAATATCAAAAATATTTCCTTGGAAACATTTGCAGATTCATGAATAAATAGGTTTTTTTTAATTAAAAAATCTTTCCTGGAAAGCTTCACTTAAAAAAACAATGTGGTTAATGCAAGAAAGTTAGGTACCAAAGAGTCAAAGAAGGGCAACGCGCTTTTGGTCATAATATGACAGACTTATTTGTGATTTTGATTTGTTTGTGAAAAGCCTCGTTGGGGTGAAATGAGATGAAGTTAATAATTGTCTGTGGAATATCCATTACTATGATGTGATTTCAAGTGTAGAAGGGATTTTAATATCTGGTGCTGCTTTGATTCCCATAGCAATGCCCTTCAGGAGTTCTCGTGGATACATGTTTATGGACAAATCCCAGTCCCTTTAAAGCCAATGGAAAAATTAGCAGTAACTTCAATGGAATCAGGATTTGGTGCCAATTAATAATCATCAGTAATAATATTCATACACATTGGGCCCAATGAAAAACAGGGTGTATGGATGAAATCCAGAACTTCCAAGCCCTGCAACATATCCAGAGAAACCTGCCTGAGACACAAGGCCCAGCAGGATGCCTTCCAATATACTTGCCACAGATGGAGCGCAACTGCAGCAGGCCAGAGGAGATTCCAGGGACTAGACTTGGGAAAGCCCTAGATATTTTTAATATGATCTTTTGGGTGAGTTGAATAATAAACTGTACATTGCATTACATTCAAATTCATTCATAAAAAAATACTAGCTGCAAGGCATATGAAACACTGCTGTGATGCATTTAAGAACTCTACAACAACAGCTTTAGACTGGTAATGCCATCAAAGCTAATCAGGGTTATGTATAGTATTTTTGTGTGTTTATAGAAGGAGTGAAATCCTGGTCCCATTGAAGTCAATTGCAAAACTCTCATTTATTTCAGTGGAATCAGAATTTTACCCCATAAATCTGCTTTTTCTTAGTCATTCCAAACAAAAACCATTATGGAAAAGTCTTAGAATTTAATACAAATGAAGCAAGTAGGGTTTTATATATATGTAATAGTCCCTATTACTTACCTATTAAGTTTAATAAAGAGTGGTGCCATTTCTATAATTTTTTCTTAAGTCTTATAAGAATCCTATAGCAGGGATACAATTCTTTATTAAGGATGATTCACTAGAAAGACTATATTATCTGTTAAACTCTATGGACTGCTCCTACATTCTTATAAGACAGAATGTATCTGTCTGCATATAGGAACAGTGGCATGGAGTAGTGTTGGACCATGTCAGGGAATTTCTGTATTAGAACCATAAAGTGTATGTAAAACCATAAAGTACATGTGTATAAGAAGTCTGAGGCCAAGAGAGACAAGGGGTAAGATTGAATTCAATTCAATTCCCCACAGCTTAGATTTGCAACATCCTGAGAATTGCTAAAAGTTAAGAAATAGTAAAGTAATATGTGATAAATGTATGTTAAAATAGAAAATGTATATAAATGGATCCTTGATTTAGAAAAAGGATACATTGATTTAGATAAAAAATGAATCAGGAAAGTATCAGCCTAAGAATTACAACTTCAGTCTCAATTGACCGAAGAATGCACAGACTAGAGATAATCGGATGACCCCCAGAGGGCAGGCCGGAATCCACCCAAGTGCCCCCCTCCCCCAAACGGAGGGCTGAAGACTCCCGAAGAACAAGATAACACTCAGATATTCAGCCCTCAGGGATGTGCCACCTGCTAATTGATAATTACCTCAAACAAACAGCAGGATGAAGCAATTCCCATAGACTTGTGTAAGAACAAAATCCTATAAGAACAGACTTTAAAGACTAAAAACTCTTGAATCTGGTTCTGCAACCACCCTCCTGGAGCATCGGATGTGCATCTAATAAGGACTCCGCTCCACCTTCATGTGT
Source organism: Gopherus flavomarginatus (assembly GCF_025201925.1). Taxonomy (NCBI): domain Eukaryota; kingdom Metazoa; phylum Chordata; order Testudines; family Testudinidae; genus Gopherus; species Gopherus flavomarginatus. The sequence goes on from NC_066619.1 coordinate 182,079,941, forward strand.
AGACTACCTGGCCAGTACTCTGCCATGAGCAACCTCTAGGCTGGTAACTATAACAACTCTGCAGAACTTGTATAAATGAGTGTGTAAATAAATTAGAAATGGTAGTGAAATAATATTAAATTGCATATCCTGATTTTTCTCTCTCTCTCTCTGTATTTACAATAAATGTGGCGTTTTGCCTTGCCCACCTTATAAGATCCATTTGGTATTATTTTATTAGTGTAACAGTAGAAAGGAAACTATGAAATTGTTTATCTTCCACTGAGCAAACAATCTCAACAATTTTATTTTCTTTGCTTCTGGGACAAACATTCAAACCATAAAGTACTTATTACTATGGCCAATCATTGCTCAATGCAGTACAGAAAGTGAAAGATGAAGTTAACCCACAAATATAAACAGAGCATGTTGGCATTAAGAAAAAGTATGAGTTAAAGACAGTGTTAAGCTACTATTTATTTTAAAGTGCTTGCCTAACAAGTTTAACATAACAGTAATCCAGTACTTATAAGAAAGCAATATCCTGGGCAGAGCCCTCAAATGAGATGTCAGTTCTCAGTGTCAGGCTGCTCTAAAGGAAAACACTATCTTGAGTTCCAAGGCCATTTCATGCAATTTTAGGTTGTTAAATAAAAAAACCCTCAAAACATTATTGCACCAAAATGTTATTCTGCTAACAGATGTTTTGTTCCTTTAACAAAGAAAGTTTTGCTGTTTTCTTTAATTTTATGTTGACTTGATTCAAAGTGCATCCAACAGTTCATTTTCACATCACTTGTCTATTACAGGTTAGCATTTGAATAGGAACAGCATTATTTTAATTTGTTGGGCCTTTAAAAGTTTCCACTGTACTTCTGTATGTACTCTGGTTTGATATAGGGAAGACTTTCGCTTTAAACAGACCTATTACATTAGCAAGTGTCCATTTCAGTGGTCACTTCTATATACAGTACTTTCTCAGTACACATGGCATGGCTTCAATAGGTAGAGACAAGGGTTTCATATTTAATATCCCTAAACTCCCTACTGTAAACAAAAAAAAAAAAAAAATTTAAACTACTTGAAGTATGTTATGGAGCCTAGATCCATGAAACTGAATTTCTGAGGTGTTGTAAAAGGTGTTTTTTCCCTTTCTGCATTGAATATCTACTTAATACAGTTGATGAAATCAATGGCATACCTTGTATGTACAATAGGACACTTGAAAAAGAATAGTATGGTATTCTTTCATGAAGTCTTACTAAATGCAAAGACAAATTTTAAAGTTTATTGCCTACATCTATATTGAGTGACCTGATTTTCAGTTATGTTGAACATCCACAACTCCTTTTGGTTTTAATGGCAGCTGCCCAGGTGCTCACAACTGCAAATCTGCAAATCGGGTGCCTAAAACTTGATTTTCATACCCTAGCTTTAGGCACACAAGTTTGGAAATTTTGGCCTACAGTTTTTCAGTTTCAGTAGAGACCATATTCACATAAATGCAAAACTTAACTCCTCTGAAGTAATCTTTTCTGAAAGTGCAGTTTTATTAGAATAGCAATTATAAAGATCTTTTTTCTCTCACAATGACTTCCATACAAAAATTGGTTCATTCTACCAGTCAAAAGGTCATATTGCTAACTTTCAGCATTAAATTCAGTCTGGGAATCTGAAAATCAAGCTGTGTTCTTTCTGTCTCTTACAAATAATGAATATTTTGCAATCCAGATGAACATTTGTTTTGTAGATGATGCAGAAGATAATTCAATGTATGCTCTCATAGCTATATCAGTTCTTCAGCAACAACACTGCTTTTGTCAGTAACAGACACAAAGGGAGCAAATGTTTAATGCAGCGTAGGAAGATACCATTTCTGATCACTTTTTAATTATAACTGCACATTCAAAAAAATACTATCTGTTTGTTCCTCAAAGTTGGCTTCAACCTCAGTCTGACCCCTGTGAGAACAATGCTCTTCTCAGAGCACACACAGTTGTGGTTGTTGCAAAGACTCCAATAATATGCCCAAGCACAGGCAATCTCTAAGGCCTTGGCTACACTGGCGCTTTACAGCGCTGCAACTTTCTCGCTCAGGGGTGTGAAAAAAACACCCCCTTGAGTGCAGCAAGTTACAGTGCTGTAAAGAGCCAGTGTAAACAGTGCCCCAGCACTGGAAGCGCAGCTCCCAATGCTGTAAGCTAATCCCCACGGGGAGGTGGAGTACCTGCAGCGCTGGGAGAGCTCTCTCCCAGTGCTGGTGCCGCGACCACACTCGCACTTCAAAGCGCTGCCGCGGGAGCTCTCTCGCAGCAGCGCTGTACAGCTGCAAGTGTAGCCATACCCTAATGTTGTTATATGGACCATATCTTAAAAGAGAAATTAAGTTCTTCCATTCACAACTGTGAAACTTCCCAGATGCAAAAATAGCAATTGCTTACAAGGAAAGGTATCACTGGGAAAGTATTGTTACTATAGACTTTAATACATTATATGTTTTATCCTTCAGGGGATGGGGGTGGGGGAGAAGCTAATCACAGCATCTTCTTTTGCTGTTCATTTAATTTCTCCTTTCCATCAGTTCTGTGTCTGTTAGCGGGAAAATGTGGAGCCAGATAGTAACATGTTATCCTCAAAAATCTTTGAAGCACCAGCAAATGCTCTGAGACCACAAATAGTCCATAGGACACAGCCTGAGCTAATACACAGTTTAGAGCTATTGGGCGGTGTGTTTGTGTGTGTGTGTGTGTGTGTTTTAATATTGCTTTACTGAGATTTTTGCCCTGTGTAGTTCCAGTTTCAACCATTTTGTCTGGACCTTTAAGAGAATTAATTCCTGAAGTCACATTTCTGTATCAAATTTTTCATCTAGAAGATGCAATGGCAATTTGTACCAAATAGTAATATTTTAAAGTGTGTTTTTGGTTTTTGTTTTTTTTCTGAGAGACTGCTAGATGTGATAAGTCACAGAAACCTTCAGCATCCCTCTCACACGAGCTAACTATTCCAACTGTCCATGGGAAAAACTGGCCCTTGACATAATGGGAGCATTGAATAATCAGCCTGTTATGCAAAGGTTTGCCATAATAATGGTAGACTAGTGTTCAAAGGGGCAGAATTTACATTCTCTGAAAAGTTTATCACAGAAATAGCGATTAAGTTAATGTCATCAGTCTTCACCCAAGAAGGATTTCCTACGGAATTGGTAACTGACAATGAAATGCAATTGACTTCTGCTGAAATGCAACACTACTTCAGAAGCAATGACATCAAGCACAAAATGGTTTCTTTATACCATCTGAGAGCTAAGGGTGTAGTTGACAGAATGCACAGACTGGTGAAAAAGTTTTCAACTTATCAGTTTGTAAGTGAGACCATGGACAGAAGCCTTACATGAAACACTGCTTACAGAACCACTCCACACTCAACAATAGGAATACCACCCTTTGAACTGTTAAGAGGACACAAGGCCAATAGACGACTTACTACCTGTCAAGGGCTTACATGTTCTGCTTTTTCAACCAAAGCTTCCAATGTAACCATTTGGGAATGTGTTAAGAACAAACAGAAATAAATTGTATGTAAATCATGAGAAAGGTGTTGAACTTCGTAAGTTTCAAACTAGAGATTTTGTTCATGGGAAACTGACAAAGTCAAAAAATTCATAGTAACTAGCAAAATACCTCCTTAAAAGCTGGAGATGGTAGATCTGCTTATTTGTAACCCTTGTTTTATTGTAGGAAATGGTTTAAAAAAATCATCTGCCTAGATTTTGTTTCAAAATTCTCACACAATCCTGTTGTATTTAGCATGGCAGTTAGAGCTATTCACAGCAGCAAAATAATCATTGAAATCATTCTTCGGAATTGGTCACTTTGTTGTAAATTTGGTGTTATTTTCATTATATTCCATTTCCTATATTGAGATCTGATTACCATCCACTTTCTTTCAAGCATATAATCTCAGTCTATTTTAATGTTTTCTTTACAACAGACTGAGAAAAGACTTAAATACGTTTTTATCTAGAATAGCTCCTGGCCTGTTTGTATCTCTACATTTAGCAGATAGTCATGCTTTCTATTTTTAGCTTCATGGCTCATTATTTGACATTTATTTGTAAAGAACAGCATATGCCATCTATGAGCTCACATAACTTAAAATGTACCTAAATATTTCAGTATCTGACTCTATTTGCCATCATTGTTTTTATAACTATTTCTCTCTCTCAAGCATCATCTAAAGGTCTGGAAATGCTGCTTTGAGTACTACCAACATACCAAATAATAAAGTTGCTGTGAATGCAACATGGATGTTTGTTTATTTCAATTATTTGAAAGAATTCAAGAGTTTGACTCTGTGCTGAGATCCTGTCTGGTGTATGTCCCATAAAAATTCATTAAATTCTCAGCTTTGTGTCATTGCTAATTTATAGCCACAAATAATTTGGCCCAAATTCTGGCTTTATAACTATATATAGAGATTAAAAAAAAAGACAAGACCCACAAAAACATATTTTGGAGATTAGTGGCCTTTATCAAGGAAAGAAAGGGTACTAAAAATTGAGGGCAAGTGGTTTTATATATAACATATCCTTAGTATTTTCTTACTATTTCTCCCTTTTGCAGTGTTTGCAAACACAGTCATGTATTCTGCATACATCAGGAAAGCACTGCTTTCTTTTGTAATACAACTCTCCTGGCCTCTAACTTGCTGGAGAGACACTTCAAAGCAAAGGAGGTAAGAGATCTACATGGCCAAGCATGCATAATATACCAGATAGAATAAGGGATTATACTTCAAGAGAAAAATAAATGATTTTACAACCATTGGGCAGTCTTGAAGTCCATCAGACTATGCGTGGGAGTAAGGTGAGTACAGTCTGGCCCACTGTTTCTCAATTTTTAGATCAAGGTTTACAAAAGGGACTAGTGATTTCATGTGTCCATGAAAGAGGCAGAGGAAATGGTACCTTCTGTGTTCTAGTCTCTTGAAGCCCATGTAGGGCTGGGCACAGTCTGGCCCAAATCTATCTCAGTTCTTTATCTTTTTCATCAGGGCTGTCTTTGTGACATCGACGTACTACTGAAAACTTTTTCCTTGGGTTATTTGATTTCCAGCCATTCAGTGTTACCTAACTAAATCCTTACTAGCCATAGCTGTTTTTGTTTCTTGCCAGTTAGGAGCTACAGACTAGATTAAAGATCCTTCGTTTATGGGATTGGAATCGCTAGCAATTAGACAGGAACAGTGAGTCTGGTGAGGATATTTAAATGAAGCCAAATTAGTCTTTGGACCCTTTACTATCACCTAAGGATGGATGATTTTAATTTTAGTTAATGCTAAACACAGTAACATGGGAATGTTGTATAACTGGAATAACAGACTGTTTAGGAAATACTAAAATATACTTAGGACTAGATTGTGCCTAAATACAATCTCAGCTCTTGCACTCAGGGAAAATAAGAACTGCTCCAAGCTATTGCCTACTTTGACCTCTCCAATAAGGGCAGAGAGAGAATGCCAGGGCTGAAACCCCATCTTCTCCCAACCCTGCAGGTCAGCTGAGCTGGCCCCACAGGAATGGATCACATACAGTACGCCTTCAAATCATATAGCAGCTGGTAGATTCCCAAGGGTATTTTGTCTGCATCAGGCACACTGCTTCCAGGGACCCCTGCTGGGGTGATGAACCGCCACATGACCCCTGTCCTATCCTAAGATACAGTTTAGCCCTGAATCTCTCAGTATCAATCAAACAAACAAAAGTGGTTGCTTTTTTCTGGATCACTAGGAAGGAATTTTTCTTTTTTTCTTTGAATTCCTTGGGTGAAGGGCTCTTCAGAAATCCAAAATATTTATTATTATTATTGTTGGTAAGAGTTCCGAACAAAGTCCATTTTAACAGGAAGTTATTTTATGACTGTTTTCTGAGCAAATCTAATTGAATTACATTTTCTCCCTCTTCAAAGATATTTTTGCGATCTTTGATGATATTTAATCTCTGAATGTTTTTGCTAGGTTGACAATAGTAATTTATTTGCAGTTCTTAATTATGGGAACATCCTATTGCTGGTGATAAAGTCCATAGAACTGGTCAACACAGGAGTCTTTTCACCATCTCCAGGACCCCATCTAGTCATGCAAAGAAGTCAAGACTTTTTCTGGCCAAACAAAATTCTTCATGCAAGTAATTCTATTATTGCGAAGACTTTTTTCCTGATGTTTGGAGAGCAAAGACTTAAAATCAGCTGCCTTTTTTTTCTTGTCTTTATCATTCTCCCTGAGTTTTCATTTAACAGGATTCAGAGTAACAGCCGTGTTAGTCTGTATCTGCAAAAAGAACAGGAGTACTTGTGGCACCTTAGAGACTAACAAATTTATTTGAGCATAAACTTTTGTGGGCTACAGCCCACTTCATCAGATGCATAGACTGGAATGTACAGCAAAAAGATGTTTATAGATACAGAGAACATGAAAAGGTTTCAGTAGCCATACCAACTGTAAGAGGCAAATCAATTGAGATGAGCTATCATCAGCAGGAGAAAAAAGAAAGAAAAACTTTTGAAGTGATAATTGAGATGACCCGCTGAAGGTGTGAGGATACTTAACATGGGGAAATAGATTCAATTAGTGTAATGGCCCAACCATTCCCAGTCTCTGTTCAAACCTAAGTTACTTGTATCTAATTTGCATATTAATTCAAGTTCAGCAGTCTCTCTTGGAGTCTGTTTTTGAAGTTTTTTTGTTGTAAAATTGCCACCTTCAAGTCTGTCACTGAGTGGGGTTAGAGAGGTTGAAGTGTTCTCCCATTGGTTTTTTAATGTTATGATTTCTGATGTCAGATTTGTGTCCATTTATTCTTTTGCGTAGAGACTGTCTGGTTTGGCCAATGTACATGGCAGAGAGGCATTGCTGGCATATGATGGCATATATCAGGTTGGTAGATGTGCAGGTGAATGAGCCCCTGATGGCATAGCTGATGTGGTTAGGTCCAGTGATGGTGTCACTTGAATAGATATGTGGACAGAGTTGGCATTGTGCTTTGTTGCAAGGATAGGTTCCTGGGTTAATGTTTATGCTGAATGGTGTGTGGTTGCTGGTGAGTATTTGCTTCAGGTTGGGGGCTGTCTGTGAGGACTGGTCTGTCTCTCAAGGAGTTACTTTCTTGTACCTTCTGCAAATAATAACTAAGAATTATTGTTTGAAACTAGCCTTGTAGTACTAACATGATTGACAAATATCAAATATACTGTGGGCCAGATTCTCAGCTGTAAATGAACATGGCTTCATTTAAGTTTTACAACCTAGTCTGGTACCACTCAGTATGCTCACCAATCTGTTGCACGTGAACCCAATTGTTGGGTCCCATCTGCTTCCATGTCAGCTGAGTTTGGGTAGAGTCTAATCACTGTTTCTAATCTCGGACCATAGAACACACACTCAAAATCAGTGTCTTAAATCTCACAGGCTCCCCCAGTCACTTACATAAATGCTCCCAGAGCTCCAGCCTGAGTAGCTGTAATGAATACATCATAATAGGCTGCCCTTTGGCAAGATTAGACGTGTCACCACATAATACAAAAGGAAGTTCATAATTTCATACAGGTATATCCCACTTTGCCAAAGAAGTCATCAGAGCTATGCTGATTTTCTCAGCTGAGGATCTGGCATGGTATCTTTAGTAGCATGTTTACTTGGGAGATGTATTCCTTTCGGTTCCAGTCCAACAGGTAACAGAGGAACTCTTCTGAACAGAAAGAAAAGTCTCAGGCAGTGTTGCAGTTACATGATATTATCCTCCAGGACTGAAATCCATCCTAATTGTTTCACTTGCTTAAGTGAGAAAGTGCTTCAAGATTCCTAATGAATGTAACCCATTGCTGTGTCACTAAAGATTCAACAAAACCAAGCTCAAACTGCAATCCAGTTTTTAATGATTGTGAAAAAACAGCTGAGAAACAAGTGAGATGCAGTACAGCAAATATTTAGCTACTGTATGTAATAAAGGGGTGCATAGCAATTCTGGGATTCCACTGATCATTGGCCACAAAAGTGCAGGGGAAAAGAGATAAGCAGTTTGAAAAGTAAAAACACTCCCAAAATGTAGCTCTCAGGGAAAGGGCCTTTTGTCAAAGTTGAAGGAATTTAAGTGAATAAAACTGAAATTACTAAAAACAAGAAAGAGTTACCTTCATTGAAACATGTAAAAGATAAAGGCAAATGCCCAATGACTTCAACGGGTCAGGATTTCACCCATAATTCCTGTCAATAACTTTGTAATTACAGGGTGAGATTCTGTGCAGCACTCCAAGGGTGCTGGAATAAAAGACGTATGGCACAGCCACGGCTGGCCCACATCAGCTGCCTCAGGCTCATGGGGTGCCCAACTGAAAATTGCAGTGGAAACCTTTGGGCTCGGGCTGGAGCCTGGGGTTAGGCTCCTTTCCCTCTTGTAGGGTATGAGAACTTGGGCTCCAGCCCAAACCTGAACCTGCACATCTACACAGGAATTTTGCAGTCCGAGCCCCAGTCAGCTGATCTGGGCCACCCACAGGTATATAATTGCTGTGTAAACATATCCTAAAAGTCACATCATAGGACTCACAGCTCAGGAGGTAAGGGGGTTATGATAGCTTTTAGCCATCTTTGTACCCTCCTGATTCTGGGTTCCTCCAGGGGCTGGAGAGGCACCTGGCATGACCTAGGCAAACCTGGATCCCTGCCATATTTACCATGGGGCTGCTCTTTGGGTCCCAGCACTACCCATAATCTCCTCAGTACTGTGCAGTGGCCCTGCCCAAAACTTGCTCAACTGCTTCTTCTGTCTGCAACTTAGCCCCTAGCTCACCCACTACACCAAACCTTGCCAATGGAGTTCTTGGAAGGCAGACTTACAGCAGACTTCTGCACTGCCTGCACCAGGGAATTCCTCTCTGGTCAGATATTGGGCTTTTAGAGCCCATTTATGCCACAATGGCCATGGTACAGAGGCTAAGCGAGTGTAAGGATCTTACCTCATAAAGCCCATATAACAGCCTGATAAATTAGTACACATCTGAATTAGCTGCTTGAATTTATCCTTTATCTGATAGCACATCAGCTCTTTTCATCCATCATCATCATCATCATGACTCCCATAGCTACATTGGTCATTGGGGCACCATCATTGATGAGCAATCAACCAATTGTCTCCGTCCCTGATGATTGTGTGTCAGTGCTTGAATCTCCACGAAGTCCATTCCTGTCTACTCTTTTATGTTGTCAGTCCATCTCTTCTTCTGTCTACCTCTTTTCTTCTCCTATACTGTCCCTTGGAGGATGCACTTGGGTAGGCCCGATGATCTTGTTACATGGCCATACCACTTCAGCTTGAACTTCTTCTAGTCATCAGGAGGTCTTCATATGACCCAGTGCATTGGGTGATAATGGCGAGGACCTCTTCATCAGTGACGTAGTTGAAGTAGGAAATGCCCAGGATTTTACGTAAGTATCTCATCTCTACTACCTGTATTTTCCATTCAAGTTCTGCTGTAAGGGTCAATGTCTCACACGCATACAGAAAAATGGAGATGACCAATGTGTGCAGCAGTTTCAGTTTGGATTCCAGGGAGATGTTCTTATTCCTCCAAACTGGTGTTAGCTTTGCCCCTGCTACTGCTGTTTGCGCAGTTCTTGCCCGAATTTCTGCTTTGGATTCTTCATCAGTGATGATTGCCCCCAAATACTTGAATTGTTTCACTGTCTCCAGCTCTTGTCCACTGACACTGATATGTGAGCAGATCCCACCACATTTGTTTGTCATCAGCTTGGTTTTCTATGCATTGATTTCCATGCCGTCTTTTGCGGCGATTTCATCCAGTTGTTTCACAACATTGGCAAGTTCATCTTTGCTGCCTGCCAGGCCATCAATGTCATCAGTGAACCAAAGATTTGAGATTGTTCGCCCCCCAGTGCTGACTGTGCATATGTGATCTTCTAGGGCATCAGTCATTATGCACTCCAAGTAGACTGAACAGTGTGGGCAAAAGAAGGCAGCCTTGCTGGATTCCAACAGTGGTGCAAAACCACTCTCCTATTGTGCCATTGACGAGACCTGTACTGCTGGCCTTGCCAAACAGTTGTTTAATAGTATGAATAAGCTTGTGACCAACCTTGTACTACTTCATGGTTGCCCAGAGAGCTCCTTTAGAAAGGCCAAAAATTAAAAAGGCAGACACCATAATAGTGCCATATGGCACCCCAGGTCTTTCATTATGAGAATGTTCCTGCAAAGTGTGGCATATCAATGGGAGTTATGGTGAGTCAGCACTTTACAGGATTGGGACTTATATGAGCGTCCATTAACTTCTTCGTCATGCCCACTATATCTTTTAACTGGTCTTGGTACAGAAAGATTTGATAGACATTTCAAAGCAAATACAGCTTCTTCCCAGCTGAGGCCATGTCACAGCATCATAGAAAAGTAGGGCTAGAAGGGACCTGAAGAGGTCATCTAGTCCGTCTATTCCCCGCTCCCCTCCCCCCCACAACACACACCTGCTGAGGCAGGATTAAGAATACCTAGACCATCCCTGACAGGTGTTTGTCCAACCTGTTCCTTAAAATCTTCAGTGATGGAGATTCCACAAGCTCCTTATTCTAGTACTTTATCCTTTTAGTTAGAATTTTTTCCCTAGTGTCGAAACTAAATCTCCTTTGCTGCAGATTACAATGATTATTTCTTGTCGTATCTTCAGTGGACATGGAGAATGGTTGATCAAAATCCTCTTTATGACAGTCCATAACATATTTGAAGACTGTTATCAGGTATCCCCAAACTCATCTTTTCTTATGATGTGTTTGTCAAACCTTAGTCCCAGATTTGGACCTTAGCGTCCAAAATATGGGGGTTAGCATGAAAACCTCCAAGCTTAGTTACCAGCTTGGACCTGGTACTTGCTGCCACCACCCAAAAAATTAGAGTGTTTTGGGGCACTCTGGTCCCCCTGAAAAACCTTCCCTGGGGACCCCAAGACCCAAATCCCTTGAGTCTCACAACAAAGGGAAATAATCCTTTTTCCCTTCCCCCCTCCAGGTGCTCCTAGAGAGATACACAGACACAAGCTCTGTGAATCCAAACAGAGTGACTCCCCCTCTCCGTTCCCAATCCTGGAAACAAAAGCACTTTCCTCTTCACCCAGAGGGAATGCAAAATTAGGCTAGCAAATCCAACACACACAGATCTCCCCCTGATTTCTTCCTCCCACCAATTCCCTGGTGAGTACAGACTCAATTTCCCTGAAGTAAAGAAAAACTCCAACAGGTCTTAAAAGAAAGCTTTATATAAAAAGAAAGAAAAATACATACAAATGGTCTCTCTGTATTAAGGTGACAAAATACAGGGTCAATTGCTTAAAAGAATATTGAATAAACAGCCTTATTCAAAAAGAATACAAATCAAAGCACTCCAGCACTTATATTCATGCAAATACTAAAGAAAAGAAACCATATAACTTACTATCTGATCTCTTTGTCCTTACACTTAGAAACAGAAGATTAGAAAACAGAAACTACTTCTCCAAAGCTCAGAGAAAGCAGGCAGACAGAAAACAAAGACCCAGACACAAACTTCCCTCCATCCAGAGTTGAAAAAATCCGGTTTCCTGATTGGTCCTCTGGTCAGGTGCTTCAGGTGAAAGAGACATTAACCCTTAGCTATCTGTTTATGACAGTGTTTAATATTGCACTAAAAATACTTTTCAGCAGTTGGCCTTGCTTTTTAATCCAGATCTGTCTTTCAGTCAGTATTCAATGCAGTTTCATTCAATAGCAGGGCTAGAGATTCTAAACACAGTAATTTGGGGACCAACAAAAAGGAAACCAGTGTCTTGCCTATCTGTCACCCCTCTGGAAACCCTATGCCCCTGAAGTTGTTTCTTTTACTCCTGTTCTGTGTTCTCCACACTTCCTTTTAGTAGCTCAGCCTTTATTAAACTTTTTTTTTTTTTTTTACTTTGTCAACTCTGCTTTATTCACTACAATTTTTCTTTTGCCTCTTTGGCTTTATTTTGGAGAGGATTCACACTCTGCTGCAAAGTTGTCAAGAATATTTTAACTTTTGCCACATCATTGACACTTCTTTAAGGAGGGTGAAAAATGTCTGCAATATTTAATGGCCCTTTAAGAAGATGTGAAGAGGTCTGAGATTGCACCTCCACATTTCGTAGTTAATTGGGACAACTTTTGATTTCATCTCTTTCTCTCTCTCTCTCTCTCTCTCTCTCTCTCGTATACACTTTAAGGCCAAAATGGACTCTTTCTTTTTTTTTTTTTTTTTTTTGGTATCACTTTAATGTTATCATAGAAATGTTCTAGACACATAAGCAATTATAGTGAAAGCTTTCAAGTGAACAATCAAATCCCATAAAAATAGGCCTTTTAACAGAGGTGGAACAAAATCGTTAATTTGTTTGGGAATATTTTGGGGCAATCTCTTAAGGTAGAAGGTAGCCTACAGAAAATAGCCTCTTGAAAGTACAATGAAACATACAAATGTCTGTCTTCCACAACAGGAATTTCAGCAGCAAATACTGAGTACATGGTGGGATCTTCACACCTAGGCAGCCATACTGTAGGGGGTCATGAAATACTCTTCAGCACTAAGGTATAATGAAACACACCGGAGCACTTTTAACATGTGCTATTTCTCCCTAACATAAATTAGTTGACTCAAATTCCACAAAGGTGCCACAGAGACTGGATTTCTCTTAAAACGAAACATATTAAAGCATATACAAAAAAATAGAGTATCACAAAATAATCCAAATTTAACATCATCTGAATAGTAACAACAATTCATCTTTAAAAAAATTAAAACTAATACACTATAGCAAGATCTTTCTTATTGGAAAATTAAACTTAAAAAAACAGACTTGAAACAAAACTTCACTTTTGCTAATTCAAAACTAAATACTAATAAAATCTAATGTAACCAAAAAGTTTATTCTTAAGAAATCAGCATGTCTTCCATTAATCTAACATTTTGTCAAAATGATCATCTAACTTTACATAGTTGTTATCCCCTGCTATCTGCAGTGTTGTTAAAGACCCAAAGAGTAAGACACAGCTGCAGTAAGTTTAACTAAAATTAAGTATGTGGGTTAAAGAGTGTAGTCCTGATCTATCTCTGTTTATCAGACTTGCTATTAAATTCCTGCTCTGTAAACTTAGACTTAACATACATTTATTTCTAAGCAAAAGTGTTTGTGTGTGTATGTGTGTGTGTGTTCTGCATAATAAAGTCACAGTAATTTTTTTGGGCAGGAAGTAATAAACCGTAGGCTGTTGGCATTTTGGGCCAAATTCTTTCCTCTAACTAAAATACTTATACAAGGTGGAAAGGGGTGGGAAAGCTTATGGAAACTCTGGAACACTTGTAGAGTTTCTGCTGCATGCTCCCTTCTAGAGGCTGGGATTCAATGTTTTTATAAGGTGCTCAGATACCTCCACAGTGGTGAATGTGGAGAGTTCTTAGAGGTAGATTTGAACAGACAGGAGCAGGCAGAGAGGAAAGGCTGAGCCAAGGATCTGAGAACAAATCTTGTGAATTCTAGACTCTCTGCAATTGCAGCTGAAACCTTCTGTACTACTCCCTGGTCCACACACCACTGTTCATATAAAAGCCACACTCACTTTGGTCTTGCTGCCACATCTATCTGAAATGCTTTAACCCCAAGAGGTATACAGGCACAGAGCAACAGTTGATCCTGCATAGCATTAACTCCCATGTGGACATTCACCACGGGTGAAATCCCGACCCCACTGAAGTTAACGGCAAAACTCCCAGTGACTTCCATGGGACCAGCATTTCACTCTAGTTACGTGGAGAAGCATTCCACAGAGTGCATCGCCAAACATATCCCTTTCAGTCCCAGCATGGTTCCTTCCAACTAGCAGAGCTCAAACCCCACAAAATTGTGATGGAGAGGCCTGGACAGGGGGATTCCATGGAATTACTGTTCCCCTCTTGTGTGCCCTCTGACCCAGTTATGTCCGTTTCTTCCTCCCGCTTCCTCAGGAGAACTGGAGGGAAGAATTGAGCCCTTTGTTATGTGGTGCTGTACAATTAAAATTCAGGAAAGCAATCACCCAGGAACATATACAATAAAAGGTATTAACCAGACCTGACAAACCCAAGTGTTCCAGACAGATTTATTTCAGACCTACTATGAAATGTTTTCTTATTTTTGTGAGAGCTCTGGACAAAGAACACTGTACTGAAAATTGCTTTACAAATGTCATTTGATTAGCTAATTAAATTCTGTTTAATGATCTTTAAACATCTTTGTTGATTATTTAATGCCTTCATACACTTGCTCTACAAACAGGAGTTAATTGGCAGTTCTTAATTATAAACTATTCCTGGCTAACATGCAATCCAGGAAACAGTCATGATGGAAGATTGTAAAATATGATTTTAGTAGTAGCATGGTATTGAGAAGTGAGCTCTAGTTTGGAGTCAGCCGGTCCTAAGTTCTATTCTGGGTTTTCCCACTGATGGACTCACAGCGGGACTGTAAATGAGTCACTTCACATCTCTCTTTCAGTTTTCCTACATTTAAAATGGAAATACAGATAGTAACAGATGGACCTGGTAGATTGTGTTTTATTCCAGGTTAGATATGTTAAAGTTTGAGGTTTGAGTTGGAGAATTAGGGTTTGGGTCCAACTTCTATGAGACTGATGTCTCAAAAGATTCTCTCATAAAATTTTGCCCCAAATAATGGAATTCAAGTGACCTCATGCAATTTCCAAAAAATGTGAAGGGAAAATAGGAGAAGAGAATAGACAAGACAATCCTCAGGACCAAAAGAATATTTTCTCATGCCCCTGCTTCCAAAAGTGAGAGTAAGAAGTGAGAAGGCTGCGAACCCCAGAAGATATGGTGTAGATGTGGGGAGGGTGGAAGGTTTGAATTCTACAAAGACTCAACAAGGAGCAAGCAGACCAGATGACTACCTGTGGAGATTGAGGAGGGGACAAGCTGTCTGCCCCCACAAGGATTTTGAAGGCTAAGAAGATGGATCAGTTATTAGCAATCAGTTAATATTATCAGCCATATTATTGTAAAGATGTTTCACTCTGAAACTGATCCTATTTGGTTGGAAAGGAACACAGAGCCCAAGCACAGAATCCATCATTCACTGAAGCTGGGGTTTGAACACAGGAGGAAGAACTCTTCTATATCATCCTTTCTAGCGTCAGTGGTCTTCTGAGCTTCCCGTCAGCATTTTGGACCAATTCTTTAACAATCTCAGAAGCTTGTGTTCTTAACGATGTGGGAACCTCTTTAAACTGCTTGGTCCAGTCAGTCCTAGATGTTACCCCACACTAAGTCTTTTGACTTTATTTTTCAGATCCTTATCAAAATAATCTTTCATTCCCCCTCTCTCAATCTCTGTGTATTTGTAGCTATACGGGTACAACTTCATCCTTTAAACAAAATTATTAACACTTTGATTGTAAGGTGAATTTATAGACTGAGACATTCATTAAGGGCCCAGCACACAAAGAAAGACTGAAGAGATTATGGGCCTAAATCTGCAGCAGGGAAGCTTAAAGTACGTGCCTAGGGTGCTGCTTGTGCCAGACAGGCTTATTGCATCTCAGGGGGAGATTTACTCCTTCAGAGTTCTGGTGATATTCCCACTTTTCCCATGTGCTAGGCTTCCACCAGGGCTGGTAGGTGACAGCTTTAACTTCCACTGGGGATCCACAGGAACTCTGCAGGCATAAAATGCTGAAGAGAGCCACTGAATCTGTACCCTGTCCAATCTGCCAGTGCCCCATTTCTCACATGTGCTGCCCTCTTAACCCTCTGTGTTTCTGTAAGTGGACTTGCATCTGCTTTGCATTGTAGCAACCTTGAGCAGTTTCCAACATCAGGGACTTCCACCATTGTTTACCATGGTTCTACCAAGCACAAATACTTTTACCTGTATTTATGCTGGTTCTAGTTCTTTATATATATATTTAGTATTTGTCATTTGATGGTAGATATCTTCCAGAAAGCATGCCAAAAAAAAGGGAAAGATTTAGAGAGGAGGAAGATAAATTACAGGAATATGAAAAACAAATAAACAGACACCTCGAGTCATTAAAATAGATTAAGCTCGTGGGAATGGTGGTTTACAGTACACGCTAGAATTTTTTAATAAGATGGCAGTGGTAAAGCTCAGAAGGAAATATTCACACCTCACTAGCAACAGATGTGGAACCTGTGAAGCGGAAGTAAGAAGCTTTGTTCAAGAAAAGCTTGAGGAAAGAACTGGAAAAATACAGCTTGCTTTTGTAAGTGAAAGAAGGTCTTAGGGACTAATTAGGGCCCAACATGGGAGACCAATTAGACACTGACAGGTAGCATTGTTTCCCAAAAGACAGGTTGGTTTGGCAAACCTGATTAACGTAATTGAGGGTGTAAGAGTAAGACGCAATCTACCTGGAATTTGAGAATTTTTTTTAAAAAGTACTCAGTGAAGTTTTGCCCTGATGCCTGATATAACAGGTCAATAGGAGATCACACACTTCTTTCGTAGGCTGCGAACTGTACTACTAAAAATGGACTGAAAGAAATGATAAATGGATTAGTCCTAGGACAAAAGGAGCTAACAACAAGAATGCCATGCAGAACGCTATGTTGAACCCAG
Organism: Gopherus flavomarginatus; assembly: GCF_025201925.1. Taxonomy (NCBI): domain Eukaryota; kingdom Metazoa; phylum Chordata; order Testudines; family Testudinidae; genus Gopherus; species Gopherus flavomarginatus. The sequence continues at coordinate 182,096,605 of NC_066619.1, forward strand.
TTTTGTGTGACCTGTATATCAAACTTTACAAGAGTGGAAGTGGAACAGTGTCTACATTTGCAGATTATGTAAAACTAGGGAGAGCCGTCTATTTATGGGTAAAAGCCACTTGGACCAGATCAGGTTTAGGGTCTAAGATTCTGCCTCCTTTGCCCAGACCTTGCTCCACCAAAACCCTCCCCCACAAGCCCAGACCATGCCTCTTTAAAACAAAAAAGCAACACCTCAGGGGTAAATTTGTATTACATTAGAGTTTCTAGGAAGGGTAATGCAGGACGCTTTATCCCCTATTCCACCTGGTTCTTTGGTGGGTCATCTAGTACAGGCCACTAAGCTCCTCCAGTCCAATGTTTGTGTTTACTACATGCTGCCACAATGAGATCAGCATACAAACCCTCCTAAGGCAGCTGCCACCTCTACTGGACTCTATTTAATAGTCACTTTTTGTAACTTTTTATATCAAGATAGCATTTCTGTTCATTTGAACAAAATTTAAGAAAACTTCCTTGGAATGCTGGTATATGTATGAAAATGAAATGCAAGATAATATAAATCTATTAAGACAATGTTACAATGTATTGGCAAAATGTCATCAGTGGAATGCCACAGGAGGTGACACTGGTTATGGGAATGGGCAACATTAAAAATATAAAGACAATTAGATGTAAATAACCATAGTATGTGGTGGCAGAATTAAGATTGAGACACAAGTTAATAATAAAAAAAGAAATTCTGAATTAAGGGTACTGTATCACTACCTGTTTTAGATAGTTGTTATTGTCCTTTATTGGGAACAGTGGGTGATTCCAGATACCATATGTGCTGCAATATCTAAACATAGTGCAGCTGGAGGTTTTAACTACGTTTCCTTACTTTTACTGGTGTTTGTCTCAGCCAAACTGATATTATTTTTAATTAGTGCTGGATGAAGACTACAAAAATGTATTCACAAACATTTGTTCCAATAAAAACCACAAATTTACTTTGGCAGTATTCATGACTCCTCATACTTACTTTCAACAAACATTCTTACCAATGGATGTTTGTTTGTAGAAAGAGAAAGTGATGCTAATACGAGTGCATGTATGTATTTATAAGAGTATTCATGCTGCAAGAGTTTGTGTGGTCACCCTGAAACCTCTTTGAGGGTTTGGAAGTCATTCAATACCATGACCAGTCACACAGTGCAAATTATGAAAAGCAAATAAAGTAATAGTGGCTATGAATAGTTCATGAGCCATTAACAGTCTGAAATACATTCAGATATATCATCTGCTAAATGATTTTGAATAACCGAAACATCAGTTAACTCAGATATTTGGTCACAGATAATTCAGTAACAGAAAAGTGGAGATAAATTCTAGATTTAGAAATATATGAAGAAAAATGAAGTGTTTCAACTAAATATCAATGTCAATGTAAAACATAGTATTGTGATTAAAAGAGGCTTCTCTTAGATTCATAGAATTTAAGGCCAGAAGAGACTATTAGATCATCTAGTCTGAGCTCCTGTATATTAGATGCCATTAAATTTCATCTGCATTAAGTCCAATACCTTGTGTTTGTCTAAAGCATAACTTTGTGGCTTGAGGGAGGGAGGAGGGTGGGTGCTTGGCCGTGGCCGGCGTCTAGCCTCTCCCAGCCGGTGGCTCACCCACCACCCATGTTTTACCCTATACTATACAGATTTCACTGGGAGACCAGCATTTCTCAAACTGGGGGTCCTGACCCAAAAGGGAGTGGCAAGTTATTTTGGGGAGTGGTTATGGTATTGCCACCTTCTTGGCTGGGAACCCAAGTCTGAAGGCAGCACTCCACCAGCAGCAGCGCAGAAGTAAGGGTGGCAGTACCATACCATGCCAACCTTACTTCTCTGCTGCTGATGGCAGTAGCTCTGCCTTCAGAGCTAGGCTCCCAGCCAGCAGCCACCACTCTCCAGCTGCCCAGCTCTGAAGGCAGCGCCACCACCAGCAGCAGTGCAAAAGTAAAGGTAGCAATACTGCAACCCCCCTACAATAACCTTGTGACATCCCCACAGCTCCTTTTTGGATCAGGACCCCTACAATAACAACATCTTGAAATTTTAGATTTAAATAGCTGAAATCATGAAATTTATGATTTTTAAATATATGACCGTGAAATTAAGCAAAATGGACTGTGAATTTGGTAGGGCCCTATATATATGGTACAACACCTAGCACAAACAAACACACACACACATACACACACACATCCTCCTACAGCCTGTCAGATGCAGAGAAAAAATATATTTATATTTCTGTAGAGTACCTGCATCAGGATTATTTCTTGCTGAACTGAGATTGCTCAGTGATGGAAAGATTACTTTTTATTATCAAAATGGTACCAAATCATTTTAGTTGTATAATGTATGTATCTATCTATATCTATATATCTATAATAAATGTGATATATTGTACATATTTTGTTGTCATCCCTCACCTCTACCACTTCATAGGTCATCTATTCTAGGTACATGGGGAAAAATGGGAAACCAACAGTGATGTGCATATTATCACTCTGACTATTTTGTTTGTATGTTGTATATTGTTTCCTCTCCCTTCCTCTGTCTTTTGTTGTCTTAGATTGTCGGGGGCTGACTCTTATTTGACAGTACAGTGCCTAGCACAGTAAAAATAATTAATAATAAGGTGTAGGAGCAGGGTTAGCCAAAAGGCAGACCGTGGGCCAAATCTGGACTGCCAGATGCTTTTAAAAGAACTGTGAAATATTTTTATTTATTCATTATTGTTGTTGTTATTTTTGTATTATTTTCTTTGGAGTCTTGACCTTGACTATTCCTTGACCAAGAAATTTGGACCTTGACCTAAAAAAAGTTGATTACCCCTTGGATAGAGCATCCTTCAATGGATAATGATCCTTTGGCTGAGCTCTCAATCCTTTACCCCATCCCTTTCTGACCTCCTCCCCAGTCCTCCACATGAGGGATCTGTGGCAATCATCTGTTTAGGGCCTTTTGTGCCCATGGTTGGAGAGGTGGCAAGATTTGATGCTAAAGCATTATAGAGAATTTTCAAATACTTTTCTTGGTGAGAAGTGTTCCTTATCTTATATATTTCAGTCTTCTAGTCTTTGCAAAGAGCTTCAGTTTTCTTGAAATAGCCACATATAGATGTGCTGTATCTCTGTCCTAATCAGGCAGTTGTCACAAACTATTTTTAGATAAAATCAAACCTTCTAACAAAAACCTTCCATGCATAAATTAACAGGCAAGAAGTGCTTATATGTCCTTTTTGTTATGTACTGTTACAGCACACAGCATCATGGCTTTATTTAGTACTCATGGGCACATCTTGCGTGCTGGTGAATTGCTCTACTGTGATTCATATAAATTAGTGGAAGACTATTTCCTCCTTCTCACCTTCTAATTCCCTTCTATGATCATTATTTCTGTTAAAAAATTGAACCTTTTGAAAAGGAGTTTTGACAGGGAAGTTTATTGATGACAAATGGGTGCATGAAAAAAATGTGTCTTTTGTACTTAAAGAAAATGTTATGGGATTATTTTCAGGGTGCAAACACCTTGTATCTCAATCACAGACTCTTAGGAGAGAACGTAAAGACCAGGATTACAAAGAATTAATTTCTTATTGGAGTCTCTGTACTGTAAGGGATAAAATGGTCTTGAAATGAAAAGAAGTATAGCTGCAAGCTATTTTGTACTTTCTGTTCTGACTCTTTTGTGGCTCCCCCTCCTGCAATATTGTTATGAATAGTTCATGCCGAGATCTATTTATTAACTTCCTTCTGTTAACTAAACAGCATAATTAGTTGCATTTATAACTTGAAGGTCCAATTAAAAAGACTGTCTAGTGAGAGGCAGGATTGCCAATTATTAAGAGTGGAAAAGGCAGCTACTCTTCTCCCAGTGTCTTTCATCTCAGCCATATTTCAATCTCTCTTCTCTTTCTCAAATAAAAGTGCAGCTTTTCATCTCCATGGGCAGTAGAAGAGATCATGGAGACCTGTGGAGTCCACATATAAGTTTGTCTATTTTTCCCCATTTTTATTTTTAAAAGCTGCAGTTATATTTGTCTTACAATCCATGCTCCATTATATTAGACATAACACAAAAGGATGTGACATTTCATTGTTATTATAATTTATAAACTTTTTTTCTATTTCAGGATCATTATTCAAGTCTTTGCAAGTGTTTCTGAAGCAAATTTAAATTAATTTACATTTCATTTCGTATAGTCATCTCACCGATGGAAGCTTTTAAATAGACTTCACGACTGTTTTAGCCGTAAACGTCAGGACTTCATTAACAGATGTAAATCTAGTGGCTAATGTCCACTAGAGAACTTTAAAAAGTTTAGTTCTAATTTACGTAAGTAATAATTATGAATGGCAGGAGATCAAGTATTACTAAGTCAGGAAGACAAAAATGTGAAAAGACAAGGGAATAATTTGTTCTAACTCCGTAGTCACAAAAGCTTCTGTATAATCAAGTTTCTTAAAAAAAAAAAAAAAAAAAAAAGATCATATAAGCTTGAAATAGAACCAGTTGAAAAATGCAACAAAATATTAGCAAAAACATTTTTGAAAATTTTCACAAAACCTTTCAGCTGAAATTTCAATTTTGAAAAAAATGCTGGTAAAAAAAACAGAGGAAAAAACTTGAAATTTTGAATTTTTTTTATCAGCTTTACTTTTTTTATTACAAAAAAAAAGTCTGGGAGAAAAATGAAATCCTCAGACAGGATGTGCTTTTCTGGATAAACTGTACAAACTTCACAATTTGTGGAGGAAGAACACCAGTGTTTAGTTACCAGGAAGGCTTAGGAGACTGGATGCTTGAAACAGGCTTGTATTGTTTTAGTGTAATGAACATATACATAAGACCAAAGACTGATCCCCACATAAGCAAAGTTTCCATTATCTACAATGGGATCAGGATTTAGCTCTGGACCTTGATATGCTAAACTACACAAATGTGAACTGAAAAACCAGGGTCTCTCTGAAGTTCCAATCTGTATACCCAAGGATGCCCTTGGCCTCATGGCCTCAGCTCTCATGAAGTACAAAAAAAGCAATGAAATTTAAGTATTGTTTATTGCCCGTTTATTTTTTTATTTTTAAAGTGAATTACTTACAACTTTCAAAGTCACTTTTACTCATTTAAGATTAAATTAATCAGTTTTTGAGTTATTACAGAGCATGAAAGCACCAATTTTGTAAAAGGTACTTTTTTATATTTGAATAACTAAAAACAACTCAATGTTTTCTTTTAAGACTTTTGAAAATTCACCTTTGAGCTGAGATAGAGTTTGAAATTTTTTAGCCCCAAAAGAAAACCTTTCCAGAAAGCTATTAGGGAATGAACAAGGTTGAAATCAATGGAGCTGAAGGATGTGGCCCTCAAAATTGAATGATTCTTTTAGGTACATTTGGTGATTCTGAACTAGGAAGACAATTGCTGAGATTATTTGTGACCTCAGGTAGCTGGGTTTTGTTCCACACTTTATTTATTTATTGAGTGTTAATTACATTTTTAAACCAAAAAAATCAGTGTCTTTTTGGGGGAATTGTATATGGTTTTGTTTGCTAAATAAAAAAAGACAAAATTGCAGTTCACCTTAAAACTTTTAAACAGATTACACAATCTATTCAGTTTATGTTGCTCTCCTGCTGGAAGCATGTGCAAGTTGATTGCGGGTTTTGGTCATTTGTTTGTTTTTCTCAGGGGGGTTTGTTCATTTGTGATTCAGTCTATAAATTTTCAGAAGATGAATTATTTCAATAGAGCTACAGCTGAAATCCTAGGCAGGTGAATGCCCATCTTCCCCTGCTTTGAGGATCACTGGAGCATAGGAGGGAGGGAAACATTCAGACACCTAGAGTGAGGCAGCAGTGCACATGCCCAGAGACAAACACTTAGGTGCTGGGAGTACTTTCACCCTGAATGTTTAGGCACCTACAGAATTCTGAAGCTTAGAACTGGGATTTAGGCACTTAAACTTCAGATTTAGGCATCTAAGTCTGGCATTTAGGTTACTGAGTATCTTTGTTAATCCCACTGTCAGATATTATAGTGATGAGGGTAATATAAGAACCTATATAGAATAGAATAAAGGCATTTAACCTTCCTTTCCTTTCTTTGTACTTACTAACATTGCCATTCACATGCTGTCAAAGTTGAGTGCTGTCAATATTTCCATTATAAATCCTAAAATTTGGGTGGATATTGAATATTAAAATACATTGCGCTTGCACAGTTATATAATTGCATCCAAACTTAATTATAAACTGTCAGGGTTCCCTCCCCAATCTGAACTTTGGGGTACAGATGTGGGGACTCACATGAAAGACCCCCCTAAGCTTTTTTTCTACCAGCTTAGGTTAAAAACTTCCCCAAGGCACACATTCCTTTCCTTGTTCTTGGATGGTATTGCTGCCACCACCAAGTGATTTAGATAAAGGTTCAGGAAAAGGACCACATGGTGTTCCTATTTCCCCAAAATATCCCTCCAAGCCTCTTCAGCCCCTTTCCTGGGGAGGCTTGAGAATAATATACCAACCAATAGGTTAACAAAGTGAGCACAGACCAGACCCTTGGGTGTTTAGGACACTAAAAACCAATCAGGTTCTTAAAAGAATAACTTTATTATAAAGAAAAAAGTAAAAGAAACACCTTTGTAAAATCAGAATGGAAGGTAATTTTACAGGGAAATAAAAAGATTTAAAACACAGAGGATTCCCCTCTAGGCTCAACTTCAAAGTTACAAGAACAGGAATAAACCTTCCTCTTAGCACAGGGAAAATTCACACGCTAAAACAAAAGATAATTTAACGCATTTCCTTGCTATTACTTACAATTTCTGTAATCCTAGATGTATCATTTCAGTAGGAGCTGGGATACCTGCTTGTTCTCTCTCTCTCTCTCTCTCTCTCTCTCTCTCTCTCTCTCTATCCAGAAGGAACAAAAACAAAGAGAACACAAACAAAACCTCCCCCTGCCCCCAGATTTGAAAGTATCTTCTTTCCTTATTGGTCCTTTTGGTCAGGTGCCAACCAGGTTATTTGAGCTTCTTAACCCCTTACAGGTAAAGGAGGGATTTTATGCTACTCTTAGCTGTATGTTCATGACATAAACCAAATTATTTATGAACATTAAATAAATTAATTAATGAAGCATCACAGCAGCTCTAAGAAGCAGGTATTTAGGCTGATGTTTGACTTGCAGTTTGAAAAAATGGCACATAACATTCAAAAGGTACTAGGTGCCAAAAAAGATAGTAAGAGCAGCTTCACAAACATACAAAAAAGAGGGATGGTCTTTTCTTTCTCCCCTTTCTTCTCTGAACACTTACACTCTGAGGCCTAATTCCTGTGATGAAATCAACAGTGATTCTATTGGACAAAAGGGTCCAATGATATGGATCTGATTGCAGGATCAGAGCCTGAATTTTGGAAAAGATACAATGACTGAAGGTAACCAGTAATGAGACAGGAACAGGAGAAGAGAAGAGAATGCAGGGGTTGTAAAGATAAACTCGCAATTAGTTGGGGAATATCTTGTTTCTGTATTGTTGGTATAACCCAAGTCTCGTTATTGTACTTTGTCCACAAGGTCATCCTTCTTTTCTCTCTGAGCACGAAACTCACATTTAAGAGAAATATTTAAAATTATATGAAGTCTCTTTTGCCATTTTGTGCAGTCATTAACAGTAAAATTTCCAAGTGCTGATTAAAAGTCTCCCATTTCAGCCAATGAACCAAGCTCCTAATATGAAATTTGGCTATCTCTAATTCCCTACGGAAAGGCGCCAGAGATTTATTTTGCCAAGCTCTGATCTAATCTTGGGAACATTCTAATGGGGAAAATACCTTGTGATTGTACCCATTTTCATATCTTATAAGAAAGTTTATATGATTTGGAAGGAGGCCTATGAACTGCTCTATACACAAACACATTCCAGTGATTTAATCAAGAAGTAGGCTGGGTGGTCCAAGTCTCCATTTCACAAAAACAACTATCATGTGGAGATAGACTAATGTTTAATAAAAATATTTGTGCAAAAAGTTGTAGATACATGCATATTTTTTCTTGTCTTGTTTAAATAAATATTTCTCCTTCTAAGGTAGTGCACTCTGAGGCTTTCTTGTCAGAAATGCCCACAAATGTATGTGTTGTAGAGAACCTGTCCTGGGCCCAGTAGAAAGAATGGAAGTGGGATGGGCCCAACTTTGGTGTGTGCTTCTTCTAATCAGAGCAGAATTCTCATGGAGCAGCTGCTGTTGGACATGAACTCTAAACTTGAGATGCAAGAAATCTTTAGGAGATAGCACTAGTGATCCACTCCTTTCTCCAGGTTACTCCATAACACAGTTTAATATAAAAAAAAAAGTGTGACTGTAGTGTAATATCAGTTACAGTGAAATCCTGGCCCTACTGAAGTCAATGGCCAAGCCCTCATTGATTTCAACAGGGCCAAGATTTCACCCTTAGAAAGGATCCCCTTCTATATTAATTGTAATCTTGAATATAATTTAGGTTTTGAGCTAATAGGGAATACTGTAGTCTCAGTTTATGGGATGGAAAGAGATATTTTAGCCATATGCCTAATTTGATTTAGATTGCCTTTCCAGGTGTTTGTAGATCAGGTTTCAGGAATTAATTAATCTGTCTCTTTTGCGGATAGGGTGGTTTGTCCTGTGTTATATTGGGATGGTTGATTTTAAAAATTATTATTTCTATATCTTTTATATTTGATTTTATCATTAGGATCTTAAAGTTCAGATTTTCAAAATTGCTTGACATTGGCCTAATTTTTTGCTTACTGAATTCAACAGGAGCAGAGTTAGGCCAAAACTGACCACTCTTGAAAACACCACTTTAGTAAATACCTTGAAGTACATCTTATAAGTGGATACAATTAAATACAATAATTACCATTCAACTGTGACAAACTGATTATTGATTAATGGCAAGTTCATTGTTAATCAATGCACTCCCACCTTGATACATGACTGATAGCTAAGGGCCTGATACTACTGACATATACTCCTGTGAGCAGTCTCATTGACTTCTGTAGTGCTACTCATGACTGCAAGCATTACACATGCTAGTATGTTAGCAGGACTAGTTATGAGAATTGAGGGCACCTCTCAAGAGGTAATCAGTATCTTGTAGAATTGAGCCCTAAATTGCTGCTCAATGTAATATTTCATTATGTTTTCATTTTCTTTTCAAGCTGCCTTTAATGAGAGAAGTAGAGATCTGATATTTGTCAAGTACTCCTCAGTGTGAGGAATCTCTCCATTGTACAGCCACTTGATGAGTCAACTGAAATAATTCAGAAAAGGCAAATGTGTTCAATAAATGTTTCTGTTCTGTATTTGGGAAAAAGTAGATGATGTATTCAGATAGGATGAAATACTTTCCAACAGTAACTAAGGAAGACGTTAAACCGCTAGTTCTCACAGACTACTCCTGACCCTGCTGCAGCCTGTACCTGCTCAACCCATGGCTGGTTGCTTGGTTGTCCAGATGTTACTAAAGTTAGTCATTTTAAAATCAGCAGTTCTGGTTAACTTTTTCAGGATGTCTTCGAACAGTGGGGAACTTCCAGAGGACTAAAAGAAAGCTAATCTTGTGCCAGCATTTGGAAAGAGTAAATGGGATGCCCTGAATAACTCATTATATGCCTGTGAGCCTAACTTTTATGCTACGCAAAATAATGGAACGGCTGATATGGGGCTTGATTAATAAATTAAAGAAGGATATTATAATTAATTCAGTCAACATGGATTTATGGAAAATAGATATTGTCAAACTAACTTGATATCTTTTTTGATGATATTACGAATTTGAATGATAAAGATAAGATTGTTGGTGCAATAGACTGAGACAATGAAAGAAAATCAACATGGCACACATTAAATGGATTAAAAACTAGGTAACTGATAGGTCTCAAGGTCATTGAAAATAGGTATCAGAGGGGTAGCTGTGTTAGTCTGTATCCACAAAAGCAATGAGGAGTCCGGTGGCACCTTAAAGACTAACAGATTTATTTGGGCATAAGCTTTCATGGGTAAAAGACCCACTTCTTCTTATGCCCAAATAAATCTGTTAGTCTTTAAGGGGCCACTGGACTCCTCATTATTGTTGTAAATAGGGACTCATCATCAAATGGGTGTGTTTCTAAGTGGATCACTGCAATGATCATTTCTTGGACCTATGCTATTTATTTTTATGAATGACTTGGAAAAAATGATAAAATCTTCAGTGATAAAATTTGCAGATGAGACAAAGCTTGGGGAAGTGGTAAATAATGAAGAGGATGGATTACTGACAGAAAGCAATTTGGATAACTTAATAACTTGGGGGCAAGCAAACAATATATGTTTTAATATGGCCAAATATAAAGTCATATCTAGGAATAAAGTCATACTTAAAGGATGGTGGCTTTTTCCTGTAACTCTGAAAAGAACTTAGGGAGGGTCATTGTAAATAAGAAGCTGAACATGAGCACCCAGTGCGATGCTGGGGACAGAAGGGCTCATTTCCTTGGATGCATAAACAGAGGAATATTAAGCAGGAGTAGAGAGGTTATATTACTTCTATATTTGACACCAGTGGAACGTCTACTGCAATGCTGTGTCCAGTTCTGGGGTCCACAAATCAAGAAGGATGTTGATAAATTGGATAGAAAAGAGCCATGACAATGATTACAGGATTATAGGGAAATACTCAGTGAGCTCAATCTGTTTAGTTTAACAAAGTGTAAGTTAAGGGTTGGCTTGAACACATTCTGTAAGTACCCACATAGGGTAATTTGATGATAGATGGGTCTTCAGTCTAGCAGAAAAAGATAAACAAGATCCAATGGCTGGAAGTTGAAGCTAGGCAAATTCAGACTAGAAATAAGGTGCAAATTTTTAACAGGGAGAGTAATTAATAATTGGAATAATCTAACAAGAGTTGTAAATTACTGGCAATTTTTAAATCAAGTGGATTTTTTTTAAAGATATGATCTAGTTCAAACAGGAATTAATTCAGAAAGTCCTAATGCCTGTGTTACACAGGAAGTCAGACTAGATTATGTCAACCATCCCTTCTGGTTTTATAATCTATGAAATCATTTTCAGCCTTTTCTTTCTTTCTAAGAGTAGAGAACAGAACTTGCTGTTCTGTTACATCATCTTATTACTGGATCAGAACCTCCTTTTCTTTCCCTTTGCAATTCCTTTCAATAGCATAAAATACTATTAACTATAATGTTTTTCTAAGACTCTTATATCTCCTCACTCATTTACCCTCCATCTCATTTCACAGATCAGTTGAAAACACACTTTTTCTTCCCATCTCATATTTCTTCATTCTCTTTTCTCCCTTCTGCTATTAATTGTTCTTTAATTCTCTAACTCAGTGGTTTATAACCTTTTTTTCATTTGCAGACTCCTAAAAAATTTCAGATGGAAGTGCAGACCCCTTAGACATAATCTGTGGACCCCCAGAAGTTTGGGGACCACAGGTTAAGAACCACTGTTCTATAGTAACTGCAACCTTTTGTGGACCCTTTAGACATAGTTTGTGGCAGAGGCAATGTGTGTGGGGGGTCATGTGGGGTCATATCCCCACACAGATTCCTCGGTCATATGATGTAGCAGGGCCCACCTCCCTGCAGTTCAGCTGGCAAGCTGCACCGGGCAAGCAGAGGCAGAAGCAGAGGAACATCTGGGAGCTGCATAGAGCTTCTTCTTGATTGCTATATTCAAAGCAATGTTAGGGCCTGAACTGAATGTCTGTCTTCTTTTTCATTGTACTGTCTGTTTTGAGTTTGCAAGAAAATAACAGCTTTAGAAAAAATTGCACAAATGTAATTAGCAAAAAGGAGGGGAATTCAATGAACTCCTAGAAATTTCATGTGAATTCTCCCTGTATCATTCCAATTAAGTCTGAAATGTCTCCTGATTTTTAATGAATCACACATCTAACAGGTGTTCACTTAAATTTGGTGGTTATTATCTATTATTATCATAGAACCTACAAGCCTTAATCATGGACCAGGCTCTGCACAAACACAGAATAAAAAAAGATGGTCCCTGCCCCAAGGAGCTTACAGTCTAGGTATAAGACAAGAGACAACTGATTTGAGGGAGTGCAAGGAAACAGTGAGACAATATTGATCAGCATGCTAGGAAATGGTCTCAGGACACCACTCGCCTAATTCTTGTCAAGTTTTCTGTAGGCATCATGAAAAAGGTGCATTTTAAGGAGGCTCTTGGAGGATAAAGAGGTGGCTTTGTGGATATTTATGAAGGCATGAACGTGCTTGTTTGAAACTTTAAAAAATGGATGATGGAGCTAGAATCATGGGCTGATTGAGGGCAGGAGTCAACATCTCAATATTAAATGAGAGATGATAAATAGGGCAAGGAAAAGCTGCGAAGGGACTCGATGAAAGTGAAAATAAGCAGCTTATGTCTGATGAGACAGAGTAGGAGAAGCCTGTGGAGTAGTGGGTTCCAGGGTAAAATAGGGAAAGGCCAAATTTGTTTTTACATTCAAACCTACTGCAAATCTTCATGCTGGATTTGGTGCCTAGATAATATAGTGATGGGTGTATTAGAATTTCCTAAGTATCCTGACTCATATGCCAAAAACCAGCATGCCCTCACTACCCATTTCCCATTTTTTGATGAGGCCCAACTGGATAACTTTATTTTGAAATAATACAAACCTGCCACTTATTCAGTGAACTCATTTTCCCTAGTCTTTTCTATGCCTGGCAGTGTATGCTGTTGACCGTTCTGCTTTTCTTTGCAATCTTTAGCATCTCTGTCCTTCTGCATTTCTCATTGGAGAGGACATCATTTAAATGCTTTCATTTTTTAACATCAGTTGGATTCCTGTATCATTTTTAAATGCTTTCCCGCTTAAACACTGGAGTTATCACAAAAAGAGATGACATTTTAATATCAGTTGTAATACATTTTTCTTCTTATCAGTTCACAAATACTTTTAAAGGACCTAGTGTCCCATGTTATCTTTGCTTTTAAAATATATCTCTGTGGAACCAATGTGTTTTCTTTTTTGTTTTTTATTTTAGTTTACAATTATTTTCCTTAAGTAAATTTATTGCCCATGTGAAAGACTCCAGATTAAAGAAAGTGAAGTTTCTTTTATCCAGTATAGATAATAGGATAGTAAAGCACAAGCCAATGAAGCACAAGTTTGCCTACAGCTACAGACTGATGTGTCCCCATCCTAACCTGGAGGCAGCACTGTGATGGTGTAGTTCAGCCTCTGTGCTCAGATGGCCTCTCTAGTGTGAATGCCAACAGGGATGCCAATTTGTGTGCTGTTGGGTTTTGGTATGGCGTCACCACTCCGCTAGGAAGTGAGCTGAAACCTCCAAAGTCACACCCATAAGCATGGGTTCAAATAGTTTTAGAAAAAAAAATTCATAGGAGATTTGCCCTCTGGTTCTCTGCCTACCCAACCAAATGTCTGTCTCCCTCAGCTCTAATTCTCTCCCTGCCAACCTTCAGCCTGTCAGAGAGTGATCTCAGGGATTAGTCAGTGATGAGAGCAATACAATATATAGAATAGAATTATTAAATTCAAAGATCTCTGTGCCCATTGCCACTTTCTCTGCTTACCTTGACTGTACTGTTCTCTCTAGTGCTGCTGCTGTCTCTATGGTGGGCACAAGGCAATAGCATTACTGGGAACAATGCTCAGAAGCACTTTCACTTGTTTCACCCAATCCTCTCCCCACTGCCAGGCAGCGTGAGTGCTGCCCTTCAATTGGAGCTGGTAGTGCTACCAAAGATGCCATCTCCCAAATGGCTCTGTAGCTGCACTGCCTCAGCAAATAATTGGTTTGCCCTCGTTTACATAGGTTCACATGCAAAGTGGTAGACTAGATACTTGAAACTCTGCATATGGGTCACTAAACTGATTTGTGATTTTTGATCACTGCTGAAGTACATTGGATTCAAACTGGTGACCTACGTGGAAAAGGCTCCATATCCAGTCCCAGTTCTATGAGTCATCCAGTTACTTAGGAACTAGTATTCTAAGTGTGATGAGGGAATAATGCTATTGACAAAGTTGTTAATTGAGCTTTAGTTGCTTTGAATAGAAACAGTCAGTTGATTTTTGAGTAGAACTCCTGATGAATTTTCCTGTTTTACTAAAGATCACATTTATCTTCAGAATGGCAGGTCTTCCTGAGTGAAATACAGTCATTCTTATACTTTCAACTGAGTGACAGATAAAAAGCCACATTTACTAAAGTGGTGTGGAATTTACAGTCTCATGCTTGCATAACACTGCAGCTGTAGCATGATCAAGTCAGCCAACTTTAACTCCCGTGTGCATTCTGGCAAGAAAAGAAAATCTTTAAGCAGTTTTACTGTAATGTGAGCAGGGGAAAAAGCAAGATATGACAAATTTTTAGGAAAAGCAAAGTGTGGATAGTTATAGACAGGGCTGGCGCAACCCATTAGGCAACCTAGGCAGTCACCTAGGGCGCTAACATTTGGAGGGCAGTGACCGCGGCGGCCGTCGTCCTCGGTATTTTGGGGGTGGGACCTTCTGCCACCTAGGGTGCCAAAAAGGCTGCGGGCCGAATCCTGAGAAATACTATGGGTCCTTAGTTCCAGATGAAAACAATGGGAATTGAGGGAACTCAGCATCTTGAGGGAGAGGAGTGGAGGAAGATCCAGGAACACTCATTTAAAATATTGGCATTAATGTTTAATATGGTTCAAAAAGGTAACATCTGGGTTCAGAAAGGCTTGAAGAAATGGTTATGAATGATTTCTACCCCCCACCGCTAATTTTTGGCTCACTCCACATGGTTCTGACATATCACAGACCTTTACACTGTGTCTGCTAAATGTTATTGTAAATTATTTTGTGCTAGATGTTAAAATGCACACTGTGTGAACACGCAGTCATATTACTCATAAATCAGTCCCATATTTGCTCAAGCCAGCTTGATTCTTCAACAACACAAGTTAGTCAAAGAAATATCACTTCATCACTGAAAACATGATTTTAATTTGAAATCAGATAAGGAAAATGAACTAGAGTCCAGGTTTTCTTGAGGGAGCAAGGTATCGGGGGAGAGGAAGACACAACACAAGATACAACTATGGTATTTTGTTCCACGCAAATGAAAATGTTTTGGAATTCACAGTCTCCATAGCAAATGAATCAACAATTAAATAACAAACAGAATGGGTGCCTTTTTTTTTCAGTTAAGCTGAGCAGAAGCATACATGGCAGATAGTCATGAATTTAAAAAGTAGGTCAAGTAGGTGGAATATTTAAAATACTAACCAAATTATATGAATTAATAATAACTAATATGAGGTCTGCTGGATATAACACAAACAGCAATGGATTCTGTGGTTTAAATAGGTGTATTTTTTCTGCTTCATCAGTACTTCAGTTGCATATAGTTATATTATAGAACTGTGTTGTCCAAAGGAATGAATCCTGTGATTGTAGTTACTGGTGCTTTAATCCAATCCATGAACCAAGATCTTTTATATAACTGTGTATATTTGAACTTCTGCCAGTAAATCTGGGTTTTTTTGGCTTTGAAGGAAAATTTTGGCCTATATATGTCATATTCTGATGGATAATGCCTTCCATCAGTGTAACATCTGCTTAATCTTAAATTATGTTTTCATAATGTGCTGTTTAATGTCTCCTGTATAATGCAGAATATACAACTATCCGAAACAATTAGGACAATGCATTCAATGAGGCTATCCTAGCTGGCAGGTGTCCACAAGACATGTTTGTAGCTAATTGTTCTTAATTTTTTTAACCATATTTTAGTAATTTATACATAAATTCTAGACCCACTAAAATCATTTGCAAAACTCCCAATGACTTCAACAGAACTAGGATGTGGCCCTAAATTTCTATTGTTATGGTGTGTTAAGGTGACCAGATGTCCTGATTTTATAGGAACAGTCCCGATATTTGGGGCTTTTTCTTACATAGGCTCCTATTACCCCTCACCCCCGTCCCGATTTTTCATACTTGCTATATAGTCACCTTATAGTGTGTGTATGTGGAAATTGCTATGACAACATGACAAAATCATGTGGTGGCCAGAATGTAATGTGAGAGTCTCAAAATATACCTTCAGATTGATTTTAAATAGAGGGTCTCTAAATATGCTTAAGTATCAGAGGGTAGCCGTGTTAGTCTGGTGCATCTGAGGAAGTGGGTATTCACCCACGGAAGCTCATGCTCCAAAACGTCTGTTAGTCTATAAGGTGCCACAGGATTCTTTGCTGCTTAAATATGCTTAATTACCACTATGATACAATGACAGAGTTAAAACACAAACAGCACAGTCTCTGCTTTGGAAGAATCTATAACAAAATGCGGGAAATCATTGGGTCATATTTTCAGATGTCATGAATTGTCTTTATTCATAGGCAAACATACTAATTTACACCATTTGAGAATCTCATCCATTCTGTTCAGTGAGGATTCAAGCCTGCAAGGTGCTGAATGGATGCTGAGAGATACCTGAGACTGGGCTGTTAAAAGTCCCATCGGCGGAGCTGCCTGACTAAGGCAGGCTAGTGCTTACATTTCAACACCACACTGTGCCCTGGAAGCAGCCAGCAGTGGGTCCGGCTTCTAGGCAGGGAAGCTCCGGGTCACCATGCGCTGCCTCTGCCCCGAGCACCGACTCTGCACTCCACTGGGAGCTGGCGGGGGGCAGTGCCTGTGGTTGAGAGTCGTGCGAAGCCGTTTGTGTGCCTCCATCTAGGAGCCAGACCTGCTGCTGGCTGCTTCCAGGACACAGCATGGTCCACGGTGCCAGGACAGGCGGGAAGCCTGCCTCTCTACCCCGGCTGCTCCGCTGACTGGGAACCACCGAAGGTAAGTCCGTGCCCCAACCCTGTCCCCCAATCCCCTGCCCCAGCCATGAGCCTCCCCCAAACCTGGAACCCCTTCCTGCACCCCAAACCCCTCATCCTTGGCCCCAACCCAGAGCCTGCACCCACAGCCCAGAGCCTCCTCCTGTACCCCAATCCCCTGCCTAGCCCTGAGCCTCCCCCCAAACTTGGAACCCCTTCGTGCACCCCAATGCCAGCTACAAAAGGGCCATGCAAATGCCTATTCTCACTTTCTGGTGACATTTTAAATAAGAAGAGGGCAGCATTATCTCCCTTAAATGTAAACAAACTTGTTTGTCTTAGCAATTGGCTGAACAAGAAGTAGGACTGGGTGGACTTGAAGGCTCTGAAGTTTTATATTGTTTTTGAGTGCAGTCATATAACAAAAAAAATCTACATTTGTAAGTTGTACTTTCATGACAAAGAGATTGCACTACAGTACTAGTATTGAATTGAAAAATACTATTTCTTTTGTTTATCATTTTTACACTGCAAATATTTGTAAGCAAAAATAATATACACTTTGATTTCAATTACAATACAGAATACAATATATATGAAAATGTAGAAAAACATCCAAAATATTTAATAAATTTCAATTGGTATTCTGTTATTTAACAGTGCACTTAAAACTGTGATAATCGTGATTATTTTTTTAAATCACGATTAATTTTTTTAAGTTAATCACGTGAATTAACTGCAATTAATTGACAGTCCTACTTTTAACCAAGCAAAACAACTGACCAGGAAGATGGACTTGATGTATTTTATTAAATACCCAGCAACATTCCATATTAAATATGGTCACAAGATAGAATCATTCAGTTCCCCTCAGGAGGCATAAAAATACCTCAACTCTTCCCTCACAAGGGGAGACTATGGAATGAGCCAACCATATGGAATTTATGTACTGCTCTCTGAGATCTGATATGGTTGCTCTAAACAAGTTGATGGGTGCTAGTTGATATTAGTTCCTTTTTCTTTTTTTTCTCATTGGGGTTAAAGAATTATTATCAATTTACTTCCAATTGCCTTAACTCATGGTAAAGAAGCATCGATGTAAAATCTATCATTTTGATTAGTAATTGTGTGTGTGTGTGTGTGTGTGTATATATATATATATATAATCACTACTTTATTAGATGGTGCTTCTTTATGGACTATTGTATCAAGATTCTATTGGTAATAGGTGATGACTATACTTGTAGTGTTTGGGACTGTGAGGATTTCCAAATTTCACTTGATCTGGATTTCACTTTGGGTGTCAAGTGTGTATTTTTGGACCATTTAAATGGATTCTTGTTTTTGACTGTATTGTACTCTCCACTATCTTTTCTATTTTGTTTTTTCACTTTTTAAATTCCTCTTTCTGTCCCCCTCGTGTTACCCTCCCATGCTGGGAATTTCCTTCCCACTCCTGGGAAGTGACATCCTACCCCTGGATTATATAACTTTTGTTGTTTTGCTATGCAAGAACGATATGCTTCTCAGGAAAATTAGCAATTTCTCATTTATTCATAAAACCACTTTATATTTTATCCAGTATATTTTAACAATGAAGGCTCTGATAATTACATGTGTCTCTTGGAATATAAATGGAGCTAGTAGCCATATTTAAAGAAAAAAAAATATAGTCAATTTTGGTTTAAAAAGAGAATATTGGCATGCTCCAAGGGACACATCTAACAGAACTTGAAGCTTGTAAACTGAATAGAGATTGGGTCGGCCTCTCAGTGTCTAGCTGCTTTAAGCGAGGAGGATTGTTATACTGATACATAAAAAGTTGAATGTTGATATTGTGAGCACAAGGTCTGACAATGAGGGCAGATTTACTATCCTCGGAGCTGAAATGGGCAATTCTGTAATTATCTTTGCCAAACTTTACATGCTCAACCAGGACGATCTCAAATATTTTCACTTTTTTTTATCAGTATAAATGACGTGGGCCATCATGCTACGATGATAACTAGAAACTTTAACAAAACTGTAGACTGTGGGCTTGTCTACATCAGAAAGTTGCAGCGCTGGTGAGGGAGTTACAGCGCTGCAACTTAGGAGGTGTACACATCTGCAGGGCACCACCAGCGCTGCAACTCCCTGTTTGCAGCGCTGGCCGTACTCCCGTTTTGTCTCGGGTGTAGAGGATCCAGCGCTGGTGATCCAGCGCTGGTAATCAAATATAGACACTTACCAGCGCTTTTCTTGACCTCCGTGGAATAAGCAGGTATCCCAGCATACCTGAGGAAGCCTCTGGTAATCAAGCTGGTCTCCTTCCCCGGCTTGCTCTCGCGTTCCCCGAACCCCGAGCAAGCAGGTCTCCTTCCCTGCGGTTTGCAGGGTGGTTCCGGGAACGCGAGAGCAAACCGGGGAAGGAGACCAGCTTCGCCGCGGTTTGCTCTCGCTTTCCGCGAACCACCCTGCAAACTGCAGGGAAGGAGACCTGCTTGCTCGGCGGTTCGGGGAACGCGAGAGCAAACCGGGGAAGGAGACCAGCTTCGCCGCGGTTTGCTCTCGCGTTCCCCGAACAAGCAGGTCTCCTTCCCTGCGGTTTGCACGGTGGTTCGCGGAACGCGAGAGCAAACCGCGGCGAAGCTGGTCTCCTTTCCCGGTTTGCTCTCGCGTTCCCCGAACCCGAGCAAGCAGGTCTCCTTCCCTGCGGTTTGCAGGGTGGTTCGCGGAACGCGAGAGCAAACCGCGGCGAAGCTGGTCTCCTTCCCCGGTTTGCTCTCGCGTTCCCCGAAACCCCTTGAAGCCGCCCAACAGCGCTGCAGTGTGGCCACATCTAACACCACTTGCAGCGCTGGTTGCTGTAAGTGTGGCCACTCTGCAGCGCTGGCCCTATACAGCTGTACTAATACAGCTGTAACAACCAGCGCTGCAAAATTTTAGATGTAGACATGGCCTAAGTCCTTGATAAATCTGTATCTCCATATAAAACACAAATACTCATCAGGTATTTCATACATATATAGCTGATTTAGGCTTACAAAATGTGTGGAAATTGAATAATCCTATGGCTAGAGACTAGAGTCTCCCTCCCTCCCCCAGCTTATTCAACATATTCCAGATTGGATTATTTCTTATGTCACAAAACTGGATCAATTCTGTCACTGATTGTGGCATTGGTACTATTGTTATATCTGACCAGGCTCCTATGTGTGTGTCTTTTATGCCTCAGGGGTATGCACCCCTAACTAAAATGCTTCTTGATACATCAATCTAAGATATGAAATCAACAAACTTCTGTCTCAAAAGGCTGAGTTTGCTTTATTTTGTTTGAAGCAAAACTACTGGGAATCTGGTGAGAGAGTTGGCAAGCAGTTGGCAGAGAGATTTAAGCAAAAGGCTAACAGAAATAAGATTGCTTTTATTCATGATAGTAGCAATACATTATATACAACACAGTTAATAAACAATTTCAACAGTTTTATTCAAAACTATATTTAGCCAAAAAGGGAACTAGCAAAGATGCCCTAGATAACATTTTTAGTGGATTGTCTCAGCCACAGATCTCTGACTGTCAGAAGGAATTTTTAGATATCCCTCTAGAAATCGTGAAACTGACTGAGGCTACACAAGAAATGAAGGTCAGAAAGACTCCTCACACAGATGAGTTCCCAAATGAATTTTACAAGACGTTCTCTGAAATTTTACTACCCATATTATTGAATATGTTTAATGAGGCCAAGAATGAGCAAACTCTCCCGCCTACTCTAAGAGCAGCTATAATTTCAGATATTTCTAAACTTTTAAAGATCTTGGATTATGTCGAAATTACAGTCCACATTCTTTAATCAATTGTGACATTAGGTTTTAGCTGAAACTCTTGCTGTGCAATTGGACAAAGTTCTCCTATGTTGTACACATAAATCAGATAGGCTTCCTTCATAATAAACATGGCTCAGATAATTTGCATTAACTGATTTATATTATTGTATTTGTATTATTGATTATATATTATTCATGAGATTCTAAGGAACCCTTAGCTGTAATTTCTTTAGACACCAAAAAGACCTTTCACCATGTGTTAGCAAAATACGGATTTAGTAATCAATTTATTGCTTGGATTAAGCTTTTATACTCTAACCAGACTTCCAGGGTAGTATCAGGGTAAATCAGAAATCTTAGGCATTATTAAATATGCTCACAAAGGCCTTTTCTTAAATTGGGACTTATCAATAGCAATCCACTTATATGAAATATTTAGGAATATTGGTTCCCAAAAATATTCATGACATCCCTAAGATGAATATAGAACTAATTATTCCCCAGGTGGCTAATGAATTGGGGAGTTTGTTAAACCCTTGGTTTGTGGAGTAAAATTAATATACTGAAAATGAATGCCCTTCCCAGAATTTTGTATTCCCTGAAGGACATCCCTACTTCTACTCCTCAAACTTATTTTAAGAAAATCAATAATATTTTCAGAACTTTCCTTTGGATGCAGGTCAGAAACCGAGACTGGCTCTGAGCAAATTACAGCTCCCCTGATCTCTGAGATGATTTTATTTTCCCAACTTGGGAAATTATCATATCTCCCTTTTGTTAAGAAAGGCATCTTTGTGGATGTTAGATATGAGCACACAGATCTGAGTCTGGGTCCAGACTGAATAAGAATATACCCTCTCACCCTTTCAGGCATTGTAGGGTCAAATTATTACAGATTTGATGGCTCCAGAGCTCCCACAATAATGGCTGCGAGGCAAGTGTGGTGAAACTTGACTAAAAAATTCTGCATCCCTCCAGTCTTCCATGCAGAGGCAGTCCTATGGAGCAATCCTAGCCTTATAATTAGTGACAAAACCTTGATGTGGAGGAATTGGACAGACAGAGGAATTATGACTGTATTGTAGCTAACTGAGGATACATTTAAACCATTTGTAGATCTTCAGCAACAATTTGGCTCGCCCTGCTTTGGGGCACGCAAATATCTCCAGTTAAAGTATTCACTTAAAAATATATTTGGATTGGATGCATTGGAAGCTCAAGAACCTCCAGAACTTTTATTATTTTGAAGGAAACTTCCTGGATTTTCTTAGCCAGTGGTATCCTTTTATGATTTTCTGGCCCAAAAAACTCAGCCAAAGATTGGTAATTTGAGAGTTTCTTGGAATAGAGTTTTGGATTCACAACTATCTCCGACCCAATGGAATACAATTGTGTCTAATGTTTAAAAAGTAGCTATAGACCACGGGGTGCAGCTTATTTACCAAAAGACACTTTTTTAAATATACTGATCCGCACATAGGCTAAAGGTAAATGGGCCTCATAAATGCTGACCGCTGTTGGAAATGTAACTCCTTTGGTGCTACATTAGCTCATATGTTTTGGGAGTGCCCTTGTATTGAGATTTTCTGGTATGAGCTGGGTCAAAGGACTAATTTGATATTGAATACTAAGTTGGAGCCCTCCCTCTTAAATTCCATTCTTGGATATATTCCTGATACCTGGAGATTATCTGGTAACAAGGCTGCATGGTTCTAATGTGTAACATTGGTCGCTAAAAAATTAATCCTGCAAAGATGGAAAAGTCAGTCCCCATCCAATATTGATGCCTGGCTGACCTCACAGCTAACAAATGACTTGCATTCTGGAGAAAGGGAATTAACACAGACCTTAAAGATAGATATGTTGCTTCCTCTCCCCTCCCTTTAACCTAACCTTGTTTGTTTATTTTGTGTATTATGATGTATCTGGCATTTTGGTATATGTGTATTTATATTAATTTGGAAAAATTAATAAAAGTTATACAAAATCAGTGTGCTTTTGCTATATATTGCATTACTACATATACTTTCTTCAACCGTAATGAAATGCAATAGACCAAAACTATTAAAACACAAGCTTCTGTCATCCTAATTTCACTTTAAGCATAAAAAATGGAAACTAGATTTAGTTTAGGATTAAGGGGTGGGATTTATGAGGAAATTGAGATTATACTTCTTTACACCGCAGAAAAAAAGATGATTGGTTAAAACTAAGGGTTGAAAATAACACAGTGGAAACAGTGGCTTTTTACACAGCCCAAATAAAAAGAATTTGGCTCATAATTAGAAGTAAAAGGGCAGGACGTTCAGCAAAGATATAATCAAACTTTTCTTTTAAGTGGAAAAGGGAAAAAAAGGAATGGTACATGTGGCAAGTCTGCATATGAAGAAGTTGCATGCACATTACTCAAAAAACAGTTGCTTTAGATGTAGAATGGTGGCTTATGATCTTGTTTTCAATCATATACGTAAGGCTGACTCTTAAATCACAGTGGTTACTGCAATGCCAGCAAAGCACTGGCCACAGCAAGTACAATCGCATATCATGTGCTGCTGCATTGCCCATAATATTAAAGTTGAACATTGGGATCATGGAAATTCTCCAGGGCATCCCAACCCTCGCACCGAGGCATGTATATTTCAGCCACAATACAAGTACTGGGCCTAGTATCAGTTTCCTGTCCCTCCACATTAGACCCAATGGTGGGGAAACACTGTGAAATACCCCTGTAATGCTGACGATCAGGGCAGTGGTACTTGATTTAAGGACATGAAGCTTCAATCCCCATAAATTAGTGGTTGACCAAAAAGTGGTCAATGTAATAGATTTGGATTTTGGTACAGCATTTGATACACCTCACTAAATCCTGATCTCAAAATAAATTTAAATTATCTTGCTTATGAACACTTATCAGATGGACTGAGAATAAATAGAATGACCTTAAATCACAAGTAATTACTAAAAGGCAAAAGTAATAAGTTGGAGAGAGGTGTTTGGGTGTGTCATCAACGGCCATGTCATTTGTCAGGGGAGGCTAGAAGACCAATTAGCAGATGGGGATAGGAAAGGTTACACAGGCCTGAACAGAGGGGTCAAGCTGAGCAAGCATGGTGACCTATTTGCACTAACTCTCCAAACCTTTTCACCCATTCCTACTTGTTGACCCAAGTATACATTATTTTAAAGTACTTTACAAATGATGTTATAAATCACTTGTAAAAGGGGGAGAGGGCATCTAAAGGGCTGTATCTCACTCACACTGATAGTCTTATGGAAAGCAATGGTACTACTTGCATGATAAGGACAAGTTAAATGGCTAAGGGTTGCAGGATATGATTAAAAATTATATTTACATTATAATGTGTTAGAAAAAGCAAGTCATATTTATTCATTGCAGACAGTATTACTTACATCATAGCATCTTCCCGGTAACCCAGAAAGTATTCCTTTAGCCTGGGAGAGAGCAGAATGGAGCATATCTCCATTCTTACATTCTCTTTGCATTTTCCATTTAGGGTACAGTACATTCATGTTTCTTGGTCAAAGCTGAAGAGACAGATCTATCACAGGAAAAAGAAGCTGACCAAAAATATGACACAAAAAGTGATAAATTCAGACATTCCTATTAAGAATATATTAGAATCAGCATCCTGCTCTTACAACCACTGCCAGCAGTGAGTCAGATTCTCCTATCTCTTACGCTGAGTGGCATCATCCTCTGTGAGTAGCCCCATTGAAATAAAGTGTCACTGCTTTGCACTCTGCACACATCTTGGGCCTAAGCTAGCAGCTCTTAATCAAATAAATACTTCCACTGAATTCAGAGTTGCAGTCACTGAGCCTTTATTCAGAAGTAAGTCATTTACTCACTTAGGAAACATTGTTTCACATTGTGTTGTCCTTTAGGATTCATTTTTCCTTCAATTTTTCCCAGGTTAATTATCGTTAGCCATTAAAAATGCTAAAAGGGCATCAGTTACAGTTAGAAGTTCCTTGATGTCAATTAGCAGAGCTAAAGAAAATATTCAGAAGTGCTTCAGGAAGTCAAGTTTTCCTGTTCACTGTCTGTAAAATGATATCCCTAAAGTCTCTAGTGCTAAACTCTGAAACAGAAGTAATTATTTCCTTTTAGAAAGTTAGTGGCCTATGAATGGAACATGTTGAACCTCACAGAATGAGGTTAAAGAATCTACTAACATGAAGCTCCAAATGTTAACTTGATATAGTAAGAGAGGGGCTGTAAGGGAAATTTAAGAATAGAAGTACACTTTAATTTGCACCCAGCAGAGTGAGATACTTAATGTGATTAAAATTCTGGGATGGAAACTAATGTTCATCTAACACATCTGTACTTGTCAGGAAAAGAAAGGTGCAAAAAAAAAATCTTAATTCTGTTCTAATCCTCTCTAAGCGAAAGGGTGCAGTCAGCTGAATGAATGCTGAATAATTGAGCAATTAATTCATGGGAAGAGGTTAACACTATAGGCTGTTGAAGGGGAGACTTGATGACAGTCTATAAGTACCTATATGGGGAACAAGTATTTGATAATCTATCTAGCAGAGGAAGGTATAACACGATAAAATGGCTGGAAGTTGAAGCTAGACAAATTCAGACTGGAAATAAAATGTACATTTTTAACAGTGAGGGTAATTAATCATTGGAACAACTTACCAAGGGTTGTGCTGGATTCTCCATCACTGCAATTTTTATATAAAGATTGGATGTTTTTTCTAAAATACGTGCTGTAGGAATAATTTTGGGGAAGCTCTATGGCATGAGTTACACAGGAAGTCAGACTATCAGCAGTTTTCAACCTTTTTTCATTTGCAGACCCCTAAAATTTTTGAATAGAGGTGCGGATGCCTTCGGAAGTCTTAGACATGGTCTTTGGACCCCCCGAGGTCCAGGGACCACACATTGAAAACCACTGTTCTATGGTAACACAACCTTTTGCGGATCCTTCTGACATAGTCAGCACACCCCCAGCGGTCTGTGGACCACAGGTTGAAAATCAATGGACTAGATGATCATAATGGTCCATTCTGGCCGTGTAATCTATGAACTTATAATGCTTGTTGTATGGTATGTACAATTGTCTTTGTTAAAAGATAATAGCAATATTCATAAATTAGAAAAAGCATTTGTAAATATGGCTGCCTCTTACAGAAAAAGAAAAGTGATTTTGTTTGGATATTATAGCTGCAATAGCACACAAGCTGGCATCAGAATTCAAAGGTAGGTGTAATACCTGTAATGATATTAACTTTCAACTTGTGCTTGAAAATTATTAGATTTCAAGTTCTTGGTGTCTATCATACTGCAATTAGATAGGGTGCCCCAAAGGACTTTGATTATATGATATGCAGTGTTACTGTAGCCATGTCAGTCCCAGAATATTAGAGACAAGGTGTGTGAGGTAATAACTTTTATTGGACTAATGCCTGTTGGTGAAAGAGACATCAATAAAAGTTGGTCCAATAAGAGATATTATCACCCACCTTGTCTCTTTGATTATATGATTCAGAGAGATGCTTCTTTATTTTTTCCATGGTTTGGAAAGTAAAAATGGCAAGGAACACACACTAACATTTTAACAGCAGTAGCACCTAATGATGCCAATAAGAGCGCCCCAGGCTGCTTGGTGCCATACAAACACATAGACACATAGCCTCTGCCCTGAATAACTTATTGTTAATATAAATGTTACATTTAGAAGATAAAATAAAAAAAGAGCAAGTTCATAGATCATAGATTATTAGGGTTGGAAAGAAAAGTTAGATGCCTGCAAGTCACCAGGGCCTGATGAAATGCATCCTAGAATACTCAAGGAATTAATAGAGGAGGTATCTGAGCCTCTAGCTATTATCTTTGGAAAGTCATGGGCGACAGGAGAGATTCCAGAAGACTGGAAGAGAGCAAATATAGTGCCCATCTATAAAAAGGGAAATAAAAACAACCCAGGAAACTACAGACCAGTTAGTTTAACTTCTGTGCCAGGGAAGATAATGGAGCAAGTAATTAAGGAAATCATCTGCAAACACTTGGAAGGTAGTAAGGTGATAGGGAATAGCCAGCATGGATTTGTAAAGAACAAATCGTGTCAAACCAATCTGATAGCTTTCTTTGATAGGATAACCAGTCTTGTGAATAAGGGAGAAGCAGTGGATGTGGTATACCTAGACTTTAGTAAAGCATTTGATACGGTCTCGCATGATATCCTTATCGATAAACTAGGCAAATACCATTTAGATGGGGCTACTATAAGGTGGGTGCATAACTGGCTGGATAACCGTACTCAGAGGGTAGTTATTAATGGCTCCCAATCTTGCTGGAAAGGTATAACAAGTGGGGTTCCGCAGGGGTCTGTTTTGGGACCAGCTCTGTTCAATATCTTCATCAATGACTTAGATGTTGGCATAGAAAGTACGCTTATTAAGTTTGCAGATGATACCAAACTGGGAGGGATTGCAACTGCTTTGGAGGACAGGGTCAAAATTCAAAATGATCTGGACAAATTGGAGAAATGGTCTGAGGTATACCGGATGAAGTTCAATAAAGACAAATGCAAAGTGCTCCACTTAGGAAGGAACAATCAGTTTCACACATATAGAATGGGAAGAGACTGTCTAGGAAGGAGTATGGCAGAAAGAGATCTAGGGGTCATAGTGGACTACAAGCTAAATATGTGTCAACAGTGTGATACTGTTGCAAAAAAAGCAAACGTGATTCTGGGATGCATTAACAGGTGTATTGTAAACAAGACACGGGAAGTCATTCTTCCGCTCTACTCTGCACTGGTTAGGCCTCAACTGGAGTATTGTGTCCAGCTCTGGGCACCGCATTTCAAGAAAGATGTGGAGAAATTGGAGAGGGTCCAGAGAAGAGCAACAGGAATGATTAAAGGTCTTGAGAACATGACCTACGAAGGAAGGCTGAAAGAATTGGGTTTGTTTAGTTTGGAAAAGAGAAGACTGAGAGGGGACATGATAGCAGTTTTCAGGTATCTAAAAGGGTGTCATCAGGAGGAGGGAGAAAACTTGTTCACCTTAGCCTCCAATGATAGAACAAGAAGCAATGGGCTTAAACTGCAGCAAGGGAGATTTAGGTTGGACATTAGGAAAAAGTTCCTAACTGTCAGGGTAGTTAAACACTGGAATAAATTGCCTAGGGAGGTTGTGGAATCTCCATCTCTGGAGATGTTTAAGAGTAGGTTAGATAAATGTCTATCAGAGATGGTCTAGACAGTATTTGGTCCTACCATGAGGGCAGGGGACTGGACTCGATGACCTCTCGAGGCCCCTTCCAGTCCTAGAGTCTATGAATCTATGATTCCAGCCATATGCATCACTCTTTTGTGGAGTCAGCAGCATGCAGGAGTACCAAACCTTGGCTGGTAGTGTGCAGATCACCCCATGGCTGAGACAGGCATTGTAGGTACTTCAGCTACTAAGGCTGTGTGGTTCCCAAAAACACATTCCCCAATTGTTTCCCAAACTACTCCTCACAATATTTGGTGCTTTTCTTAAAGCCCCAGCTCCTGGAAGCATGTGATTGGGTAAGACTCTCAGCTTTCATTTTTTAAAATTAGGTTTCTATCCCTTGTTGTTGTGAAAAAAACCTTGAACATATGACCAAAATGACTCTTAGTCTCCAAAACAGAAGGTAAATAAGAATAATGTCTTATGTTGTTAAAATGTCATGATTTTTAAGCCAATTGCATGATTTTTGAAGGGGCTGACATTCCTGTCGAATGCTTGCACTACTGCACTTGCCTTACAAATCTCACAGAACTTTTTCCTCTTAGCTACTTGTATCCCTCCTGAGGAAGGGGAGTGGCAGCTGACGCATGGGTTGATGCCTGGAAGGACTGGTCCTCTAGGTTTCCAGGCATGTTAGCCGCAGTATTTTAGCCTTCTCAGGCTGCACTTTCTCCCCCACAAGAGATTACCAAGTCTGATTTTTTCATCCAGCCCCCATGCTAGCTGGTGTTGTTTTTGAAGCCCTTATAGGCTGCCAGGCCTCAGCCGCGGCTCAACGCCGCTCCGGCTGCACGCGGAGCCCCAGCACGAGGCGGACGGTGGAACGCGACCCCGCGCTCTTCTTAACCTCAGCAACAACCCACCCCGCTCCCAAGCCCGCAGGTGGCAGTCACGGCCAAACCATAGAGACAGAGTCTATGCTTTCAGGGGAGATAGAGAGGCCCCTGGCGGCAGTAGTCAGACGCATGCGCAGTGGTGGCGTCTCCTCTGCGTGTACGGCGCGGTGCTCGTTGGCACGGTAGCCGCATGCGCACTAGTGGCATGACTCCAGACTCAGGCGGAGGCGGCACTATGGCGGAGCCGGAGTGAGTGGCTAATTTGCGAGCGGGAGCTGGCAGGGAGGATCCGTTTCCATCCCCGGGGAGGGAGGCCCCTGGAGCGCTACCGAGAAGGGGGCGTGGTGGCCGTGTGCCGTAGGGGCGGCGGGAGGGGACGCACGTGCGCGGTGGGTCCCCGCGAGCGGGAGCAGAGCAGGGGGTCCCGTATCTGCCTGACGCTGAACGCGGGCCGCGCTCCCTGGCCAGGCCAGGCGCGGCGGGAGGGGCCCGTGAGGAAGCTCTGAGCCGGACTCCCCTCCCCGCCCGGTGCGGCGCGGTGACGGGTCTCGCTTGCCGTGTTCTCTTGCGTTAGACCCAAAAGGAAGATCCCCCTGGTGCCGGAGAACCTGCTGAAGAAGCGGAAGGCGTATCAGGCGCTCAAGGCCACCCAGGCAAAGCAGGCGCTGTTGGAAAAGAGAAAGGTACGAGCCCTGTCCTGCAGGCACCCTGCGCTCTCCCCGGGGCAGGCCGGCTAGAGCAGCGGCACCTGTTCTCGTGCCTGAGGTGGAGGCTACTAAAGCACATTCCCCGTGCGAGGCTGGGGCGGCACTTTTATGGGTTATTGCCTATGGAAAAGGCTCCGAGCGTTTCTGTAGTTTAATAGTTGGGGGGTGGCGCTGCTATGGAGGGGTGTAGATGTGGGAAGAGGCACCGTTTCTAACGCACAGGATATGGGATTGCAGCAAGGGAGCCACGGATGGTGGTTGTAATTGCTATATGTATCTGTGTCCTGGGGATTTTATTTGTAGTTTACCTAGCTGTAGTACCAAGCTGAATTGCCAGCCGAAACCTGTCTACTCTAGACAAAGAAGTGTGGCAGAAAACATGTTTGGTTCCCAGATTATGGTTTATGGACTAGTTACTTGTGGTCTGTAGAGAACTCACAGGTTGCATAGAAGCCCCACCCCTCTAAGGGACTTAAGCATCTTCATTTGGCCCAGATTTAGGAGCCTGTCTCTGCTCAGGATTAGCAATCATGACCTGTCCTGGAGTTACATGCCTAAGCAATCATTTCTCAAGGAAAAATAGAGTAGGGAGTGATATTTTTCTCTTCCGCACCCCCATGCCCAGTAGTTAGAGCACTTGCCCAGCATGTGGGAAATCCAGGGGTTAGTACCTCAGTCTGCCTGATTTGAGTCAGGGATCTGAACTCCAGATCTCTCATTTTCCAAGTGAGTGCCATAATCTCCAGCTAGTGGGTTTTCTGGAGTGGCTATCTCAGTCTGTCCTGTTGAAGCTGTTATTACTTTGTATGAAATAATTATTAATTGGGACAGAGAATGAGTAATTGATTGGAGCAGTGGTTTTAAAACTTTTTTTCTGGTGACACAGTTGAAGAAAATGTTTGATGCCTGTGACGAAGGGGTATGGGGAGGGGGCACTCAGAGCTGGGGAAGGGGGTTGGGGAACAGGCTTACCTCAGGCGGATCCCAGTCAGCGGTGGTGCTGAGGCAGGGTCTTGCCTGTCCTGGCACTGTGGAATACGCTGTGCCCTGGAAGTGGCCAGCAGCAGGTCCGACTCCTAGGCGGAGGCGTGCAAGTAGCTCTGGGTGGCTCTTGCCTGCAGGCACCAGGCCTGTCCCTCCCAGCAGAGCCACGGGGTGGGTGCAGCACACAGAGCCCCATGCTCCCACATCGCCTATGAGCCGGACCTGGTGCTGGCCACTTCCGGGGTGCAGCGTGGTATCAGAACAGGTAAGAACTAGCCTGCCTTAGCCGGGCAGCACTGCTGACGGGACTTTTAACGGCCCAGTCGGTGGTGCTGACCATAGCCGCTGTGACCTAGTACTGGGTCATGACCTGCAATTTGAAAACCACTGGATTAGAGCACTCACCTGTGAGCGGGACATGCTCCACTGCAGGGATTTGAACCTAGGACTCCTACATTCCATATGAGCTCAAGGTTATTGGGGACCACCACATCTTGCTTCTCCATTTTTGGTGTGTGATCTAGCCCCCAAAATCAAAACCAGGGATTTTGGACATTTCCACTGTTTCTTTTTTTGTTTTGACTGGAATAACTAGCCAAAATCAGCACAAATTTGTGAAATGTTTTGGTCAATCCAAATATGCATTTTTCAGTGGAAAAATGGTTTTTGGCTTTTTGGATTGTCGCTGACCTATGGCTTTCCATGAGTTGGTCTTGCAGTATATTTAGCTGTGGAGCCCTGTTCACTTCAGGCTGCACAGGGTTCATTTAGTTTCTCAGTCATGCTTAGCTGCTTTGCTGTCAGATTGAGTGTTCAGGTATATGTTCTGCACTTCTCCACATACATTTTCCTAATTTGCTCAGGTAAAAGGTTCAGTAGGCTGGCTCCTCCTGAATTGTAGCTAAAGACTAGGTCTGTACTGGGCCGCAAGGCTGGCCCGCAAAAGGGGAACACAGAAGGCTGGCCTACGGCCGGGGGGCCGCAAGAGGCCGGCCTGTGGCAGGGGCCATCTACACCTTCTGATAGAGCTGATCATCTCTCATCTCTCTGTATTTAGCACCAGAAGGGGAAGCAGATACAGTTCAAACGTATTGAGATATTTGTTCGAGATTCACGGCGCAAACATAAAGATGAGGTCCGGTTGAAGCGCATGGAACAGAAGCCTGGCCAAATGGTTCTACCTCAGGGCCCCAAGTTGGCCTTTGTTGTACGGATTGCAGAGTAAGGAACTTCTTCTTTTATACCATCTCCTTCCTTTTGCTGGTTTCCTCTGTACTTGCCCAGGCTCATTTCCTGTTCTACACCTCCCCTGCAGTGGAAAGGAGAAGATGGGGGTTATCAAGATACAGCCCCCTGCAAGTGATCATGGAGCGATGCCTGAGTGGGAGAAGTACACTTACCAGTGTGTTTTCTCTAATTCAGGATTAAAGGGGTGAGTCTAAGGGTGCGGAGGGTGATACAGATGCTGCGGTTGAGGAAGATTTTCAGCGGCACATTTGTTAAACTGACTCCAGCCTCATTGAAGATGCTGCGCACTGTGGAGCCCTATGTAGCATGGGGGTGAGTAATCCTCTGATTTTCAAAATACAGTGGTAAACTGTAAATATTATTCATAGTGGCTTTTTTATGTAGTTATTTTCCTCTTGGTTAGTTAACTCTTTCAATTCAGTTCTCAACTTTGGTGTCCTGATATCTAGAAAAGGTGTTGGGACCCTTTTCTCTAAATATGCTTCAAATACTAGCACTACTTATTCTGTGACATGACAATGATGTAGGAGAGCTCCTTGGTTAACTCTCTGCTGCACTGTTAATACCTCCTGCAGTAACAGCCAGGTATTTGATTTTGTACAGACATCCCAATCTGAAATCTGTACGAGAGCTCATCCTGAAACGAGGTCAAGCAAAGATCAACAAGAAGAAGGTTCCTTTGACAGACAACACTCTGATAGAGAAGCATCTAGGTGAGGAAGAGGACCTAAAGGCAGTGAACTTAGGGAAGTGGGGATTAGTTTTTCCCTCTAATTTTTCCACTTGTATGAAGAATGAATTTTGTTACATGCACCAATATGGAGGCGATGTGTGACACACAACCTTCAAATTAATGTGGTGGGGATGGGGTCGAGGGGATCTGAGTGTGGGAGGGGCTCAGGGCTAGGGCACAGGGTTGGGTTGCGGGGGTGTGAGGGCTCTGATTGGGTGTGGGCTCTGAAGTGGAACCAGGGATGAAGGGTTTGGGGTACAGGAGAGTGCTCTGGGGCTACAGTGGGGAGAGAGGACTCACCCCAGCTCTCTCTCCCCACTGCAGCGCTGGGGCTGGAGCTGCAAGATAGGTGCCCCTTTCCTGGCCCCAGGAGGGGTGCCCTGGCCACAGCAGGTCTGGGCTGCCTCAGCCGCGGCAGGTTGGGGCCTGGGGGAGGGGTGCCCCTTCCCCAGCTGGTCCCCGGGAGGGTTCATTGAGCACGTGCACAATGCTAAATAGGCTGCTGTGCAGCTTATATGGGACTTAGGTGGGGGTCTGTGACTTAAATGGTTTGTGATACATGGAGAGACTGCGACACTGAGAGAAGATGAAAATATTTGTGTGGAAATGTGAGAGGAGACTGGTGAGGTGCAGAAGGATTTTATAGTTGTGCATCTCCTTATTTATTTATGCCCTTGCTCCCCCAGGGAAGTTTGATATTATTTGCCTGGAAGATCTTATTCATGAAATTTATTCAGCTGGGAAGCATTTCCGAGAAATCACTAACTTCTTATGGCCGTTTCATCTCTCTGTTGCTCGCCATGCTGCATGTAACAAGGTCGGTTTCGTCAAGGAGATAGGTGAACCTGGGTACCGAGGCGAGGGAATCAACAAGCTCATACGTCAGCTGAACTAGTCAGGTGAGGAGTGGTTATTTCCTTCATGTACCAGAGTGTTGATTGCTGTGCGTTCTGCAAATTATTATACCATCTATTTCTTAAAAGTATCGTGCACTGGCCTCATACTTGATTGTTGATTGTACAGAAGTGGCTGTCAGAGCAGTGGGAAATCGGAGTTCTTGGAGTGAAAAGCTAGCAGCTTATCAATGTGGAGATATTTAGATTGCATGCAAAGCACTTACAACTCTTCAGGGTACCCTATAAATAAGACAGCACTGGATTGATATTTCTTAGGTTTGCCACTGTATTTTCCTTTAGACATCAGCAGTCTCACTGAATGCTTCCTTAGAAGCCAGACACGTTTTGTACTTATGATGCACTTAAAGCTGATATCTCTTTTCCTTCTTGTCATCTAGGGTCCATATAAGGATTTTAGGTTTGTCTCCTGCTCCATGCTGTACGTTTGTTCTTGCAGACTGTTGGAACTGAGCAATGTGACATTACATCTCCTGTCTGCTAACTTCTTCGGCCTTCAAGGAGATAATCATGCATGAAGGAGATGGATTGAGTACTGTTCCTTCTCCAGGAAGAAGTCAAATTGCTATCAAATATGAGCAAAAAGTGACTTGAACTTGCGGGGAGCAGAGCTTTCCTGTACATCTGATGAAACACATCACTAAGACAAATTTTTACTATTGTTGGTTTTATACCATCTTTCTTTTGAAGGATCTGTCCTTCGGAATGAACTTGTACCTGCAAACAAGGAATTTGGAAGATGGGGGGGTCCTTTACCATTATTTAATCCTTCATTGCAGCTGACTTGTGCCTAAGGATCTTGTGGTTCAGCCCTCTCAAACTGAATCAGTTTGTCTCTAGTGATGCTGAACTTTCCTCCAGCTCCCAGTTTCCCTTAGTATCATAGTCACAGTCACCTGATAAGAAGTTTATCCTTCCTGATGCACAGTTAAGGCCGAGGAGTGTATTGTAAATACATCCCTCAGTCACTGTTGCTGAGCAAGCTGCTGGCAGTAAACAAACTCAGAGGTTCTATAATTTCTGAAATATCCAGACCATGTTTAGCCCACTGCAAAAGTGGTGATCTGCTGCTGCTTGATCACATGATGCCTTTTAGATTCTCCTAAATCAGACTTTACAGGGACTCACTGTTTCCGGGAAGGGAAATCTTGTTTGACCTTTACCTCATTGATTAAATCTGTAAAGAAGTCCTTTCTTACTCAGTGACTTTCAAATAAATTATCATACTCCGCTGTAATTTGAGATTAGTGTATGTGTAATAAATCAACAAGCAGGAGGGCAGTTTTCTTTAGTAAAACTGAGCTGCTGCCTATACTGAACATGAGAATTGAATATCCTTAAACCTAACTAGTAGTGGCAGAAGAAATTGGAAAGTGGTGCTCTGATTGCAGTATGAAATTAAGTGGGATTACACTCCTTGGAGAGGAGTACCTATGCTGTTTTGCAGTCATTTGCAAAGGAAGTGCTTCTGACCCAGTCTTGCTGCTGCAATTGCCATTTGGAAGGGAAGCAAATGATGGTGTTAAAGTGTGTGAAAAAGAGGAGGGAAGAGACCGCTGCACTTCAGTAAAAATGACCTTTTCACATAACTTTGGGAACAAATATTAGAGTATGAATAGATTTGTAATAGGCTGAAAATGAAGTGATATTGGTAGTACATATGTTTTCAGTTCGTCTCAAAGTGGATGTGTTCATTTTTTCTCCCTCTAATAGAAAACAGTTCTTGTGCAGATCTTATTGAAGACTTGTATTGGACAGTAAGTAATTCAACTCTTGGGTTTGACTTAAGTCTTGCAAGATCTTAGGGAACAGCATTGGTCAGTGTACACTAGACTCAGAGTAAGAACTGTATTTTCTCCCATCTCTGACTTTGTAGTCTTGGGTAATTTGGTTCCTCTGTGCCTCAGTTTCCCAATATGTAAAATGAGAAAATTATATTTGAGATATATGGATAAAAACACTGGAGTATTGCTATGGCTGCATAACAAGTGAAGAAATTTGACCCTTTTTTTGGTATGCTTTACTCCTATAATGCAAATTTCTTCTACTTGAAGTGTTAAAGGTGACCTGTAAAGCTTTTGAATTTTTCTATTACTGTCATATAGCATGTAACTTCTTTAAAGACAAACTTTTGTTTTATTTCTTCTTCCACACATGACATAGGCCTTAGGCACTTGTAACTTCATTTTCTGTTATAGTTCCATCAGAAATCTCATGGATGTGTTAAATTAGTAAGCTATAATAACTGCTCTAAACATGTCCACAGGGGGAATTTGCATGAGTTTAACTTAAATTAGTTCTTAAACTCATGCAAATTCCTGGGTGGATGTTCTTTCACATTGAGTGGTGTATCAGTTTAGGATAAAACAAAATAAAGGGTCCATGCAGGCTTTTTGCACTGATTTATCTACATTGATTTAAAATTATATCGGTTAAAGCATTGCAGCTTAGGGCTTGGCTATACTGGAGAGTTGCAGTGCTGGTGGTGGGTTTACAGCGCTGCAGCTTAGTAACTGTCCACACCTGCAAGGCACATCCAGTGCTGCAACTCCCTGGCTGCAGCGCTGGCTGTACACCTGGTCTGCTTGGGGTGTAACGATTGCAGCGCTGGTGATGCAGTGCTGCTTGTCAAGTGTGGCCACCAAAAGTGCTGTTATTGGTCTCCAGGGTATTAGGAGGTATCCCAGAATTTCTGTCCACAACAAACCGGAAGAATGGCTGAACTGGGAGCTCCCAAGCTCCCTGGAGCTACTTATCCAAAAAACAAACACAGCTGTTCTTTGCTCTAGCAATGATGAGCAGAGGCAGGGGAATTGCTTTGGAATGTTCACAGCTGTTTGCTTGAGGAGAGAGGGGAGTCCGTGTTGAGCAGCTGCTTATGTGGTCTGAAGGCGATTTAGGAGTGCATAATTTGCATTTTTAGTGAATAAGAGAGCGGTGGGGGAAAGGGTCAAAACTTTTAAAATGATTGAAGGTAGGTGCTGTGTATCTTCCAGTCCTTAGAACTTGCAAGGCAGGGAGCTGAGAACAGTGTCAGCTCCAAAAATCCACTCTGTCTCCTCCACGCTCCCTGTCACACTCCACCCCACCCCTGTTTTGAAAAGCACGTTGCAGCCACTTGAATGCTGGGATAGCTGCCCACAATGCACCACTCCCAACAGTGCTGCAAATGTGGCCACACTGCAGTGCTGGTAACTGTCAGTGTGGCCACACTGCAGCGCTTTCCTTACACAGCCGTACGAAGACAGCGGTAACTCCCAGCGCTGTACAACTGTAAGTGTAGCCATACCCTTAGACATGCCCTTAGTCTGAGGCTTTTTGCCTCCCACCCTTGGGTCGAAGGCAGTAAAGCATTAAAGAGTGAGACAAGGCAATGGTGTTTGCATCTGATTATTATGCAAACAGCAGTGATGAAAGCAGGGAGCTGAGCCTGAGAACCGTTGTCTTGGGATTCCCTAGGGCAAGTATTGAAGCTACTTTATTTTTAAATCATGAAAGCAGGGTGTTTGACAAAAATCAAGCAGAAGTGGATCTTCCTAGACCATGGGTATTGTAAACTAAAGTGAACAAATGCAGAAAAGCTTTGCAAATCACCTTTAAGAGGTTATCTGGATTTTCCTTGGACTATAAAGTTTTCAGTAAAATTCTTAGTCTAGAGGAATGCATACTTATACCACACATGTAGAGAATGCCAACAGAGAAACCAAGCAAGAATGATTTTTTAGATAAAATGTAATTAACAAAATCTTACCCAGCATTCAAATTTTACTGTGTATTTCAATACAGCTTGATCCTCCATATTCTTAGCCACAGGTCAATCAATGGGACTCTGATTGAACCAGTGGGTCACTGCAGGCATAAATTCTCAATCTGGCTAATTTCCTAGTAGAAGAATATCCTTTACATCTATATTTTGGAACATTGAAACATGACAGGATTTATCATGACTCAGTCACTTATATGAAGGAGAAAGAACTATTGTGAAAAGGAACTGCCACAGCATCTAAAGAAAGCAGAGTAATTGTCAGCTGAGCAAATTGAGTTGTTTACAAATGGTGAGGTCCAGGTTTGAATCTTCCTGCAGTTACAGGGCACAGGAGATACACTCCCCAAGCATGACCAACAGCTGCCAGAACCAACATGGCTTAGGCTCCATCCACATGATACCTAGCTCTGGTCCCAGACTCACCCCCCATTTCCCCCTGCATACCTCCCCATCCAGGGCTTAATTTTTCCTGGGGCTTTTCACAGCAGAAGACTTACTAGCTAGCAAGTTGTGTGTTTTTTTTTTTTTTAGAAAGCACTGAAAAAAGCAAAACAGTCAGACAAGAACATGCAAAATACCTTTTGTGTTTCTATTCTGTTTGGTCCAGGAAAAAAGAGATAATTGTATGTATATTAGTCTGAAAACCCCCACATAAATAAATTACAATGATTTGGACATTAGGAAAACAAAAATATGCACATAGTTAAGTATTTTAGGTAAAATTGTCAGCGTGGCCACCACCAAGAGTTGGTGGCTGCACTCTGAGGCCATGTGGTTGGTTTTGTACCTCATCAACCCCTTGAGTGGGGGAGGGATGAGTAGTAACTCCACCTCTCTACTCCTATGTCTGTTTTTAACCCCCCCCCCCCCAGTAGTCAGCACAGTGTGGCCTAATGGCCAAGGTCTGTATATTGCCTCTCCCCAAGTGGGATAATGCAGCCTAGCAGCTGGAGTTTGCAGCGTGTCCCTAGAGCAGTGCAGTCCGATGGCCGGAGTCCATCTAACTCCCCCTCCCCGAGTGGGAGAGTGCAGCCTAGTGGCTGGGGTCCATGTTGCCCCCTTTTGAAGGCAAAATGGGGGTCAGGTAACTGGGGCTGCCACAGGGGAGCAGTGGCCTCTAGTAAGGGGGCCCAGGCCCTGACAGTGGCAGAGCAGTCCACCATAGGGTCAGTGGGGAATCTAACTGAAACACACTGACCTCATAACCATGGGAGGAACCATTCCCTGGGTCACTTCCTACCAGTTCTCGAACAGCAGTAGTTCATATGGCATCACGGTCTCCAGGTTCCCCAGCACCAGACATTCCCTGGGGTTCTGATAGCCGCAAGCCTCTGGTCCAGGTTTCTAGACCTTCAGCTCTTGTAGGCAAGGGCTGTAGCGGCTCCTGGGCTGAAGCCTCTTCCAAGCATCCTTCCTCCTTGGCAGCCAGCCCTGACTGAGCAGCTCTGCAGGCTTCTATATCAGCTGGAGCAGAGCTTTAGGGGTGGGGCTTCCTCTGCTAGGAGGGAAGGGTTAACCACCCCAGTGCCAGTGCAGGGCCAATCCACCCCATCACAGGCCACCAAAAAATTTGTTGCAAGAATCCCTGGACTAAAGACAGCATCTTATTATAAGAGTCAGGCAACTTATAGGCAGAGCTGGTAGCTCTGCCCATAAAATGTATTTTGGCAATACACAGCTTATTTAAACAAAACAAAACCTTATTTTTCTGCAAACAGGTAATCAAGAATGACTGCATAAGTTTTTCCATTCTAAATTTTATCATTTACACTCACTTTTCATTTCACTTTCTGGACTGAAACCTCTTTAGCTAAAGTTCTGGCTTTTTTTAAAAATGAAAAGTTAAATCTAAGTTTTTAACAGCGAGATCTTTCTTCAAAAGGGCCTTATTGCCAAAATGACTGGAAGTATGAAGTGCTCTTCAATCAGAAGAGCTATTTAGCCTTCCTCTGAAGTTATTAGATCAGAGACTTGAAATTAGCACTCTACCCCCCAAAGTATGTTTGAGTGTTTTTAAGATTGTAATATGCTCAGTTGAAGAAAGTTACATATGATCTTAACTGTTTAGAAATTTGTATAGGTGTAAGGTGTGCAGCTTTAGAATTGTTCATGCAACTTTGTCATTTTCTAAGTCTACTTAAAAGGGATATTGTTGAGTTGAAATAGAAGCAGTTTCAGGTACTACTTTTGCCTTTAAGTACCCTCACTCTATTCTTTTATATAAAAACCTACACCGAGCAGGGGAATCTATACACCAAGTACCATTAAACAATCATTTTATCTTATCCTGTGCACAAATCCTATAAGCCTATCGAATAAAGTCGCACTTCTGCAATCTTCAGTTACAAAACTTAGACCAGGTGAAACAAGTAATGGAAGCTGTGATAGTGATAAGCCTTTCTGAGGGAATAGTATTTGACTTGCACAAAAATGTAAGGACATTGTCCAAGAAGCATGAAACGTGTAATTCAGATACTGCACAAATGTAAGTTTTCATTAAAGGTTTTAGAGCTTTATTCTATAAAACAAGAATAGAAAATAAGACAAATATTAACAAGAAAATGTTTACAGAGTAAAATGATACCCAAAATCTTTTATAGGTCAGAGTACAAATCAATCATTCATTATATCTAGACCTTTCATTACACAGGGGAAAGGACTGATTTTATAATTTCTGCCCTGGAGCAGAGAGGTGGGAGGAACAGAGGAGACTTCAGTAGTGGATTAATCCCAGGATCATCTTCATTAACATCACTATCCACCTAAATTGTGATCAAGAACAACCTCGATTTGTCAGAACCATTTTTTTTTCAACGTAACAGTATATTTTTAGAAGTATGTTAGTGTGCACCTCATATGTATTCATTATGAGATCATATTGAAGATTAGGTTACAATTGCCATTTAAAGAGTATTCCAGGGCAATTGTAAATATCTCTAGGCAGCCTTTCTAAGCCAGGTTTTAGAGGGGTTAAGTGTTTCATATTGCTCTTGGTGCTCCAATCTAGAATGGATTTGGCATACTGCCATATTTTCCTAAGTAAATCCTTTGTGTCTCAGAGTGACAATAATAGATCAACAAGGACTCAGCGCAGCATAGTCTGATGTGAAACAAGGGAACTGCTTTTTTTGCTATTATTTTGATCCAAACTCCAGTAAAAGATACAGAAAAAAAAAGCCACCCACACGAAATTCTGTTCAGGATGAAACTACAGTTCATAGTGTCAGCTTTACAAGAAGGCAGTTTATGGATACTGACCACATTATTCATTCCGTCAGGGAAAAGAATCCCTTTTGTAGGCCACCATGCTATTTACTTTGTGAATGGTGGTAGTGAAGGAACGAAGACGGACTTCTTCAGAGTTGGCAATAAACTGTGGTCCTGACTCTTCCCATTTTTCTGGTACTGCCAAATCTTTGTCTGTGTAAATAAGTAAGTCAAAGGCACCTGCAGGCAAAAGAGAGTTGTCAATAGTTATGTATACCTTTCAGATTGTGCAAATGCATAACCTGATTCCAAACCATTGACCAAAAGCCCCCACAAAAACCAGCTCACATATATGCTACACATAGCCTCGCATACACACCATGTATAGCCAAGTTAAAAACACTGAGCTTTAAGTTTGAAACATATTTTCAATCTTGTTTAGCCTCCTAAAAGATCACCTAAAAAACACACTTGCAAGTAAGTGCTTACCTTTCAGTTTTTACTTCATTTATGCAGTTCAGTAGTTCTATAGTATAACCAGGACATGTTGTACGAAAGTTACTTGTATGTTTGCAGTACCAGGGCTTAAATATCCACTTGAGCAATGACTTTATAAAAGTTAGTTCGCAGCTATGCTCAAATAAACTAGTAATTTGTTATTCTATAGTAATTTATTGGAGAACATTTCTGCTATACATAGTATACAAACTTTTTTTTTTGCCAAATATGTATGCCTAAACTCAAAGTTGAATAATTTTAATTCAGTAGCAGGGTTCATCTCTTTTTTGAAGAGGGTCACTTAAGTATTTGTACAGCTATTCCTGGTTAAGTGGGAGAAAGAGAACATGTTTAGAACTATTAGCACATTTAAATAAATGCTTCTCAATTGAAGTTAGATTCCAAACCAGGAATAGCATATAGTTTTAGACTTACAGTATTCACGTTTAACTGTACCTCTTTACAAAAGCAGACAACTCGCACATAGAATGTTATATAATTGCAGAATAGACATTAGGTCAGGTGTCATACTTAAATCCTTCATTATGAAGTAGACTGTCATTTAAATCTACATAAGCAGTATACTGCTCATAATTAGAAAGGTGGTAGTCTCATTCTGATTGAAATTTCAGCTCAGGTTTAAGGTATTGTCTTCTACACAAAGTTTGTAGTGTTTCATTAGACACAAAGGTTTGGAATACTCACAGGATGTTTCCAATAAAGGCAGAAATGTTACTGTGGCTGTTATTTGTCTGATAACAGATCGAATTTCCTCCTGGATAGCTTTCTGAGATTTCTCTCTTGGTACACTGCAAGAGAAGAAGTAGTTGTCAATATAGGAAGGAAAATGACGTTTTTGTTATGATGAGAAGTTTCTCCAAATCTACCTCTCTTCATTATTTAGATGTGGTTATTGTTCTTCCTATACAATAAAGGGACATATTATCCCTCACTCAAGAAATGTAAGTCTCAATTATTATATGGTAAAATACAAGATGGATGATCAAGGTTTGGAAAACATAACCAAAAATGACTGTTTGTTTAAAATTTCAGTTCATTGTTCTCCCATGAAGCCCCTCAATGCTTAAGGATACCAATCTCTGTCTTGATTTCCCTGTGATCTGGAGTTCATGGAGTAATACTGTTACCAAAACAACTGCTTCTCAATATGAGAAATCAAGAATTAGAACAGTGGTGGAAAAAACCAAAAACCACACATGTACCAAGGGAAAATTTTACCTTTTCTATGCAGCTCCTTTTAAAGTAAATGAGAGTTGCATATTCATCGATCAATTTTTTCCCCCCATTTGATTTAGAGTGAAGCACACTAGTAGACTAAAAGCTACAAAATGCTGTCAAAGATAAAACACACCAGCTCAGGTTCCTTCTGTACCTGAGTTTATTTTTTTTAAACGATTGACCCAGATTATTTTTGTGTGGCAGTTCATAAATACAAAACAAAGGCCTTTAATACTTGCACCTAATCAACTACTAGCAGTAGTCAACAGAAAGGGTTTATAACTGTGTAATTTTGACTACATTACCTCTCATCCTTTGCAGTCTTGTCACATTCAATGTCAAACTGCCACCTTTCAAGAACATCACTGCTTTCAATACTAGAGATTACCACCACCAGCCGCTGCACTAAGCACTTGTATAACCAGTCTGAAAGAAGCAAGAGAAAAATAACTTCCCCAAAGTCAGAAGATACAGATAATGTAGAGAGAGAGTCTTCATTAATGCTACATTTACTGTCTACACTAGTAATATCACTGTTTATGGAAAAGCAGTTAATATCATCAAACTGAAGACTGCATAGCATACTAAATTAGTGACAAGCTCCAAGGTGTACATTCTCTCCAATACTAATAGCTAATCCAGAAATATAAAAACAATATGGTAGAGAGAAATTGGCTATGTAAATGAGCACACTGAACAGACATGTTAAGACTAATATAACCTCCTAGCAATTAAAAAATTCACTTTTGAGCTCTGAATGGTGAAGAGATTGAATACATTGCTCTGCCCCTCAGAGAAGACTGGTCAGAATGTATAAGTGTTTGCTAGACTAAGGCTCTCCCTAATAGAAATAAATAGAATAGGTAAATATAAATAAAACAGATAGCCTGTGTTGTCACAACGTGAAACATCAGTTTATATGCAAGCCACTCTCTAAAAACACGTCATGATTCTAAAGAATTATGCAAGGTGATGAATACATGGGAGTTCAAAGTTCATAAAATAGTGTGAGCTACCATCTAGGTGCATTTGAGCTGCGGTACCTTTTAGCTGTTCTACCACGTTGTTCAGGTAGTTTTTAAGTTCAGGATCTGTAGTTACCAGCAGAGTGAGCCCGTATTTCTGCACACGTGTGAAGGTCTCCGAGGGATAGATCCCACGCTGATATAAAATGCTGTTGATGCCATAAGCTGAAAGGCAGGTAGAGTGGCCTGGTCACTGGACTCTCCCAGCCGGCACCCCCACGTGCAGCCACACACTCGGCGATCCCTTCCCTCCGCCTCATTACCGGGATGGGAAGAGAACAAAACTCCGCAGCCGCGAGTAGCTAAGCGGAGATGCAGCTCCCGGGACTCCCCGAGCGATGTCCGGGTCACCGCATTGCCTCGGGCTCCCTCCCCGGGGAAGCGCGCAGGCCGGTGCGCTGCAGGGACCCTCGGGCGGGGTCCGTCACCCCCAGGGCACGGGGGCAGCGCGCAGGCCGGTGCGCTGCAGGGACCCTCGGGCGGGGTCCGTCACCCCCAGGGCACGGGGGCAGCGCGCAGGCCGGTGCGCTGCAGGGACCCTCGGGCGGGGTCCGTCACCCCCAGGGCACGGGGGCAGCGCGCAGGCCGGTGCGCTGCAGGGACCCTCGGGCGGGGTCCGTCACCCCCAGGGCACGGGGGCAGCGCGCAGGCCGGTGCGCTGCAGGGACCCTCGGGCGGGGTCCGTCACCCCCAGGGCACGGGGGCAGCGCGCAGGCCGGTGCGCTGCAGGGACCCTCGGGCGGGGTCCGTCACCCCCAGGGCACGGGGGCAGCGCGCAGGCCGGTGCGCTGCAGGGACCCTCGGGCGGGGTCCGTCACCCCCAGGGCACGGGGGCAGCGCGCAGGCCGGTGCGCTGCAGGGACCCTCGGGCGGGGTCCGTCACCCCCAGGGCACGGGGGCAGCGCGCAGGCCGGTGCGCTGCAGGGACCCTCGGGCGGGGTCCGTCACCCCCAGGGCACGGGGGCAGCGCGCAGGCCGGTGCGCTGCAGGGACCCTCGGGCGGGGTCCGTCACCCCCAGGGCACGGGGGCAGCCCCGCCCCGCCCCGCCCCGCCCCGCTCACTCACAGAAGAACTCAGCTACGATCTCGGCGCTGCCCCGCAGGGTGATGCCCTGCTCCCGGCTCTGCTGCTTGGCCATGGCGCAGGTAGGCGGCGCCCGCAGTCCCCGACCCCGCCGCCGGCCCGTTCAAATCAGGCGCCGCCTCCTGCACCGCCGCCACAAAAGCACCTCATAGGCTCTCGCCGACCCTAGTCTCTTTAGCGGTCCCACTGACGCATGCGCGTTGCCCGCTGACAATAACAGTTCCAGCACGCGCCGTCTCTCCCGGAACCTCCCTTCTTGCGCAGGCGCAGTAACTTTTTCTGCTTCGGCCGGCCAGCC
The DNA here is from genome assembly GCF_025201925.1 of Gopherus flavomarginatus. Lineage (NCBI taxonomy): Eukaryota > Metazoa > Chordata > Testudines > Testudinidae > Gopherus > Gopherus flavomarginatus. The sequence goes on from NC_066619.1 coordinate 182,141,101, forward strand.
CGAGTTGTCAGCGTTGCCTGGCAGGGATTGGGGAGCTGCACGTTCTATCTATTTCGGGGGCGGCTCCTCCGAAGGCGCTGACCTGTGCCTTCCTCCGCGCCCGCAGCGTGCTGTGCGCGAGACTGCGTCGCCTCGCGTCGAGCTACGGAGGTTGGCGGGGAGGTTTGAAATTGCAAACGCGCTGGGACTGCGCTGATTAGGAGTCCCCGCGCATGCACGGGGGGAAGGGCTGCGAGTGACTGCAAAGGGGGTGGGGGGGTCTCCATCCCGGGAACCCCCGTGTTTCTAAAAGCAAACGTTAGCTGCAAGCAAGGTGGGAAGAGAGTCTGCAGCTGCATCAGCCGAGGGGGGGGGGGGAGGAGCTGCTGCTGCTGCTGCTGCTGCTGCTGCTGCTGCCAAATGTGTGATCCCGAGGGCTGGGGCCACTGCTCCATGGGGAGAGAGTTGAAATGGCTGATAAAGTGCAGTCTGGTGTGTTGCAACGCCACCCCCACCAGGGCCCAGCAGTGGGACTGCAAGCCCTAGCTGGGCACGTGGTTGAAGTATTTTAATACTTTGGAGCGGGACGGGGGGAGTCCTTAGGTTAACATTTTACATCCCTGTTTTCAGTATAGCTAGAATACATCCAGGTCATCTCCTTTTTTATCTGCAAGGCTCAGAATTTGTTTCTATTCATGAGAAGTAAAAGTACAGCCCTTAAAATGACAGGAAAATTAAGGAACATGTTTCCAGTCATGTTGAAATACATTTCCATTCCTCATATCTGAAGTTATGAATGTTGACTAGGGAATCTGTATTTCAAATGCCTTACTCTGGAAAACACAGCCTTTCAAGTACACAATGAAGAAGCCAGACAGGGCTGATGGCCCATCAGCAAAGACAATGAACTGTGGAATAGCTTGACCTTCCTGTGGGTGTTTTGGCCAGCCTGCAAGCAATGGCCCGTCTGATATACTGAAGGGCATGTGACCAGCCCACATTTCTCTGGATTGGACTCCATCTTGGGATGTCCGCAAACTGGTCTGGGAACCAAAATTTGAAATAAAGGGTTGCTGCTATATGGTAAAGCTATATAAGGCAGCAAGTGACATCATCTGTTGTTCTTCACTCCCCACACAAAAAGACTCCTGGAAACACCTGAGAAACAAAGCCTGAACTGGGGGAAGTGCTGAACCCAGGCTAAAGAATTTCTAGTGTGTATGTGACACACCTGGGGATTCCAAGCTGTAAAGCCACTACAGCTTCTCCGTTAAGAATCTGCAGGCTGCTTGTATAATCAGTTAGGGTGAGAATTTGCTAGTTCATATCCTGTCTTTCTAGTATCTTAGGTGTAGTTGGTATTTATTTGCTAGGTAATCTGCTTTGCTTTGTTTGCTGTCACTTAAATCTATCTTTTGTAGTCAATAAATTTATTTTAAGTTTTAAACTAAACCATGTATCAGAGGGGTAGCTGTGTTAGTCTGGATCTGTAAAAGCATCAAAGAGTCCTGTGCCACCTTATAGACTAACAGATGTTTTGGAGCATGAGCTTTCGTGAGTGAATACCCACTTCGTCAGATGCATGTAGTGGAAATTTCCAGGGGCAGGTATATATATGCAGGCAAGCTAGAGATAATGAGGTAGTTCAATCAGGGAGGATGAGGCCCAGTGAGTTTGGAGTGAAGTGCTTGGGAATCATAGCTCAAAGGGCAAAGGCTGTTGCATATTCCTCCCCACATTGAAGGGGAGGCAAACTGGATGATAAATTCATACTGGTTGGGATTTGGACCAGGGCAGGATGGTACAACTCTGGTGTCCTAGGCTGGGAAGCTGGTGGTTATTTTGGCTGTAGCCTCTCTATTGTTGGTTCACATGCAGTGGCTGATCAGAGAGCCAGCATGTAACTGCAGCTGTGTGTGTCCCTATCTGTGTGAGTGCTGGTGGAAGTGTAGGACTGGGAGCGAGTCTGCAGCTTGTCACAGCAGCACAGTGTGAGAGAGAGCCCAGGCTAGCTGGTCAGAGGGCTCAGTAGTACCCCAGTTCCAGGGGGAGCCAGGACCTGTTACACCCACTACTGTGGCAGTTTGGATGGAATGTCTCCACAGTGCATGCTTTCTCCACTGCTGATTCACCTGATTGCTGGTGCCTGTCAGGTCTGCCAGTTTGGCTACTGAAACAAAAGGTAACAGCAACAATGCTTTAATTTGCTGATGCCTGCTTCATATCAAAGTGTGCCTGACTGTAAATTTATGTGTGCAGTAATAGCTAAATGGATACAGTTTGGTTACAAATTGGCCCAGTGGTTGTTTTTCTTTCTTCTAGCTCTCAGGCATCAGCATGTTCTTCTCTATTATAGTCCCTAGCTTCTGTTCCCTCCAGCTGGCTTTCCACATATTTTAATTGGATTCTCTGGCTGTATAGTTTAGGAATAAAGGGAAAAAGCAAATGCACTGTATTGACCAGTTGGACTAGGAGAAATGACACTTTTGTTATCAAGCTTTCCGTATTTCTGCTCTAGTTGACTGGGTACACTTTAACACGGAAAAACATTGGGTCCAGCTGGAACAAATTATATGCCTAAACCCAACAATCAGTAAGTTGCCTTCAGTCACTAAAGCTGTCTGACTGCTTGGGTTCTTTAATCGCCCTATAGCAAAAGCAAAATCACAAGTGTGGGGTAAGATGTCATCTCATACAAACTTAGCTCCTTTACATCCCCAATGAGTCCCATGGCAACTAACTGTATTTTGGTGATGCAGAATCCCTCTCATGTTGTCTCAATATAATTGCCTTGAAACTTTATTATTTATATGACCATTTTGGTGTATTTACGAACCGATTTAGACCTTCTGTTATCATAATCCCATACAGCTCTAAATTGTATTTTCTTGATTTGTCTCAAAGATTACTTTAACTGCTGATCCACGGCAGGTCATAAGATATCATTTATCCTCCTTGGCTTTTCTCATAATTACTTCTTTCTGTTGGAAATAGTATATTACAATTATGTTCCTTGGGCAGTTGCCAACTCTAGGGAGAAAGGAAAAAGGTCTCCATGCACCATATCTATCACCACTTCTGTGAAATAATTCCTAAAAGGTCTTTTGGCATTAGTAGAACAGGATTTCTCATTTTCTAAATGTTCTGGAACTCTTTGTGGTCTTTTGTTCCATGTCTACATGTTCAGCATCACATCAGAGTTTGCTCCAGTTCCTGATGTACTTACCCTTTCTTCCTGATTAGCTGCTTTTCTTTATAGACAGTAATTATGCGTGTGTATCTGTTCTTATGTTTGAAATTCCAACAAAAGTTCATTAGTATTGGCCTTGGTGGCTAACATAACTTTTTTTCCTTTTCCATCTACTTTGATTTAGAGAATGCATGGTAGCTCAGTGTCAACCCAAAAAGGTTTCAGCAGGAGCTGAAAAGATGGATCTGGTTCCAAGGATAAGTGGTCTGTACAATGAAACTTCTCTTCCCTAGGAAAAGAAAACCCTTGCATCTTACTGGCCAACTGCAGCCCTCAGGCTTTGTACATCCAGCTGGAAAAGCAAGTCATCTCATTGGCAGGATAGCCTTATTGCTGCTGCTTTCCCTGTAGTTTTCATGGCTTTTAGATCCAGTTCTTTCCAGGCTTAGAAGAGAGAGATCCTCTTTCTATTGAGGCAGCCAGCAGTCTAAAACTTGCTATTCTTCCTTTTATTTCTTGTTCCACTCCTGAAGTCTCCTTAAGATTTTACAGTGCAGCTCACCACCATAGTCTCTAAATATCTTCCAAGCTCAACATTTATGGCAGGCGTTGAAGATGTTCTGTCTGAAGGTTACGCTTTTAATCCCTCCTTGCTCTGACTGGAGTTTATACACCACGTCACAGATACCAATTTGTCTCCTTCACTGGACTGAGAGAGTTCCTCCTGGCATGGCAAAATTCTCACTTCTTTTTCTCTTAGGTGTGACTGTTAGCCTTCCACTAAGCAACTTTGTGGGGTTTTGGGGTGCAAGTTTGGGTAGTTGATGAACACAGATTTTGTTGCTGCTTTTCCTGAGTACAGAGTAGGTTGCCATTCCTGCTGGGTAACTTCGCTATTTCCCTCATTTAATATCTTTTTTTAATATTTAGCAATTTAAATAATTGTTACTATACATGAGTTCTCTGTTCACCTCTGGCCCCACAGCTTTCATCCAGAGGTTCTTCTGACTTCAATACTGGCTTCTTCTGCCACTGACTCTTCTCTCATCGAGGTGTGCCTCTTCCAGATCTGTATCTACAGCATAGATAGGGTGACCATATTTCCCTAAACTGAAAATTGGACACTGGATAAGAGATGGTGAGTGCTCAGGGGAGTTTACTTGCAGTTTCATCTATTTTATACATGGTTTTATTTTACTTAAAACTCATTAGTTACTGGCACTGTTCCTTGTCTTGCTGCTGTTCAGGGTGTGAAGCTGCTTGATACCAGTTGTATTTCTCTGATGATGCTATTTTTCTGAGAATTTGCTTGCCTTTCAGCACCTTGTCGTATAATGCAGTATAGTCTAGAGAAAAGGTAACTCGCTCAGACAAGACAGCCTTCATGGTGGAGACATTGAGACGCGATTTTTTCAGTAGACCACACACCATTCATAATTGAAAAGACGCGTTCAACAGGTGCTGTCTTACCTGGCAGGTACAGCACAAATTCTGCAGCCTTGGCTAGATCTATGTATTGTACTGCATTACGGTCCATCTCTCGAAAACTCTTCTGCCACCTTTCAGTGATGGGTGTTCTTTGATGGTTCCAGTCTGAAAGACAACAAGAGACAATTGATTTTGTGCTTCTATACAGCCTTTTGTCAAGTTGGCCATTGCATTCTATATTGAACCTCACAGTAAGGAAGGCCCAGACTCTGAGGCAGTGCAGAAGTAAGGATGGGAATACCAGGTCACCCTTACTTCTCTGCTCTGCCTTGCAACCAAGTAGGGCTGCTGGCCAGGGGTCAGCTCTGAAAGCAGTGATGCCTGCTAGCAGAAAATTTCTCTGCTGCTACTGGCAGGCATCATTGCCTTCAGACCTAACCTCGCCTCTGGCAGCAGCCACAGCTCTCCACTTTGTCACTGTATTCTTGGTGCATCCTGCTCAAAAACCAGTGGCTGCAGTCACTGAACTCAGAAAGGAGTGCACCATTCTAATGTGTGCAGCACACTCATTTTACCAGAACACTAGGCTGCTTGGGAAGGGATTATACATCTCTGAGGCACAATCCTTTAAGTAAATTCCTCACTATCATGTGATGCAAGCAGTGGACAACTGTCCCAGTTTGATCCAGACATAAGAACTACCTGTAGTGTCCAGCTGGAGAGTAGGGGCTGCTGCCCGGAGGGACAGGTTTGAAAGCAGTGCTGCCTGCCAGCAGCAAACTTCTCCCATCAAGCTGCTAGTGGGTAGCACTGCCTTCAGAACTGACTCCCAGGCAGCAGCTGCCGCTCTCTGCTCAGCCTTGCAGCTGGAGAGCGGGGGCTGCTACCTAGGGGGACATCTCTGAAAGCAGCGCTGCCTGAACAAATCAGGGACAAATGCCCCGTTTTAGTGAAAATATAGGGGTGACCAGAAGAGAGCTGAAAAGAGACTGTCCCAGCCAAAACAGGACATATGGTCACCCTAAGCATGGCAGGTTTAGCTATTGTGCATTGAAGTGCTTCTGCGTGTTATGAAAATACTTAAAATAGGTCAGGAGTTGTCAGTGTGCAATAGAAATAAAATGTGAAAAATGCATGAAATTGGCTTTCTTTTTAGTAAATGTATTGTTTCTTGGGAAGTAGATGGCATCAGTATTAAATCACTTTTGGCTAGAGTAAAGCACAGAAAGTGTGACAGTCCACCAGTGTCTGGGCATTTCTGTGTTACAAGTGAAGGTCCTGTACTCAGCCATCACAAGTTACATAAATAATTGATAGAACATTTTACTCTTGAAATAAGTGCCAAGAAAATTGTTTTTGTGAAATTCTGAACTTCTTGACATGTCTTATATACTGGTGCAGTTTGGCTCACTTCAGTTTCTTTCTTGTTGATGTAGTTTGTTTTTAAAAGGTTCCCTTTGTAGTTTTGTATCTAGTATTGGATTTACAGGATATACACTGGCACTTAATATCAACAATCAAAATACTTTAAACAATTATTTCTGTTTTGGTTGGCTATAGCCATCTTTAATAATGTAAACCATGGGCTAGTAGTATAACTAATTTAATCCAGTGTTCTTTCACCTACAGTTTTACATATTCAAAGATTAATTATATGCTTCAGATAAGTACTGTAAAATCATAAGGGGAAAAAAGGGAACGTCAAGTAATTGTTGAGAGCTATTAGGACACCCTAGGCTTCTTTCTTCCTCTCCCAATAACTCTGATGAGAGGAATCAGACATGGTTGTTTGAAGTTCAGTTTTTTTCTTGACAAAGATCCCCAAAAACCTGAATGCTCAGTGATGCAAATTGGAAAAAAAATCATCTGGAAATTTAAGTCAATTTCTTTTTAGTGGAGTTTTTTAAATTAAAAATCAAAATGTATAAACCTGTAGGATTTTTTTTAAGGTTTACTTTTCATTTTGAATAATGTAAATAGTACTCCATGTGTTTTGTAAACTGTACTTATTCAGATGACTCTTTCTTGGAAGAAGAAACTGATTTGGGGCTTGCTACAGCCCCATCAAAGTCAAAGGGAAAACACCCACTGACTTGAATGGAGCAGATCAACTCCTTACTTCATATACTAATTTTGAAGAATTTAGTAATTATTATGGAACAACGATTGGCGAATTTCATTACAAAGACCCTGACTATTTCAAAATTATATTTATGCAAATAAATTAGGAGGAATTTTTATGCTAGCTTTGCATCTGGACTACCAGAAGATGGCACTGTTTACATATGAAATCGGTGCCTTTTTGTTTAGCTCATGAAATAGATTTATTTCAGGAATCTTCATGGGCTTTAAAAATATTTAATTCAAACCCAGTTCTAGGTAGATTTTTTGCCAATTTTAAAAACATAAGAATGTCAAGGAGACATTTAATTTAAAATTGGAAACTAAAAATTCATCCCAAGGGAAATAATCTACTTTTAGACTTTATAGCTGTTTAACCGTTTGTTTCATACACAACATCTAACATTACTTTTTTCCACAAGGAAATATTTTTCAATAGTATAAATTGTTGTCACTCTAATTTCCATAAAACTTATAAAATAGTTATGAAGTTCTTCCCCTGCATTCAAATTTACTTGATTTTGTAAAATGAATTTACTGCTTCAAATAGGGGTCAACACTCTATCCATTTAACAAGTACACCATGAACTTCGCTCACAGTCTGTCTTTTTCGGTAAGGGCAAGAGCCTAGATCAGTGTACAAGCCCATTCTTTCTGTGGTCTCCGTTGAGACTACTGACAAGAATGCAAGTGTCATGTGTGATACTGGCTTTTACAATTTTATAAACTTTTCAAAGTATTCCAGAACTCCAAGTGTTGACCTTTGGGTAAATGTTTTTCACTATATACATTATAGAAAAGTAACGTACAAATTTCGTGTAGTGCACAAGAAAAAGGCAGAGTTTTGCAAACTGAGGATGAAGTGGCATAAATTATATCAACATGCCTGTTATATTATTGCAGGTTTATTCAGTTGTTAGCATAAGATCTTTGTTGGGTCACCATTTCCTGTTTAGTTTGTGCATTTAATGAAGTATGAAGTATATGGTATAAAATAAATGCTGCCTATATTATTTAAATAATATTTCTTTCAGCAGTTGTGTTTTACAGAGAACGATAAGGGGAAAGGCAGTTCTGTTTGTGATGGATGAAAATATAAAGCAGTTTAATGATGCTAAAAAATGCTATTCCATGTTAGCCTAATGACGGTTAGTTAATGAACTGTATGCAAAAGATGTCGGATTTTTATTTTAAACCTTGGTTTCTATCACACTAAAACCAAGTTACACGTTGGCAGTTCTGAAGAGAACTGTCAGCTAGTACAGGAATCATATTTCAGAGTCTGGAAAAGCAAAACATTAACGGGCTTTTCTAAATTGACAAGATTGCAGTGTTGTATGATGTCGTGTCACAGTGTAATGGGTAATGTTACATCCTTTAGACCAAGATTCTTTAATAACCACAATTAAACAGCTGAAAAGGTTGTAATTTGGGTGCTAATCTTCATGTTGGCTCCCAAGGTAATCTCAGGTTAGAAGTTTTCTTATTTTTATATTAAAATAAGATTGGGCTGCTCTGAAATCATTTAGGCATGACAATTTGGTGTATTTCAATCTATCATTTAATTCAAAATTGCTCAGAACTTTTCAGAAGAATGCTAGAAATCGAAATGTCCAGACAGACCATGTGATGAGATGGTTAGCATACCTGTTCTGTTATTAAATACCAACAGTGGGAAGGAGAAGAGAGGCTAAGTATGCTAAGTATGTTTTAATTAATATATTGCCTTTTGGGTGAGGCATTTTCTTGTGCTTAACATTTTATTGCCACTTAAATTTTAATCTGTTACTTCTGATACATAATCATGATGGGATTGTTGAAGTAAGATGATCCTTGATCCTTCCCCAACTCATTGATAGTACTCCCTGTGATGCTGGCAGATGAGGTGCCAGCTCATGCCAAGGCCCCTAGGCCTCAACTGAACACTGACAATCCATAGCTGGAAATTAGTCTGGCTCATCTATGTGTTAGCATTGTTAAATAGATGTTAGGTTTATAAAAATGTGTTTAGTGTTTAGACTTTATAAAATGCTTGTAGGATGCTTCATGTAGTAATCTCACTTATAACATCTGTACCTCATGTTGTTAGTTTATACTGAGTGTTGGCACTGTAAAACTTTGTAATTGTGTAAGTCATCAAACAGGTCATCAGATGTGAAATGCTGTCTTTCTACAGAAGGTATTAGGTCCCGCCCACCACGAAGGCCCACTAAAGGCAAATGAACCATTGTGAAATATCAAAGAATAAAAGGAGATGTACATGTGGTCTTGTCCCATCAATTTGAAACCATGAGGAAAGGGAAATAAAAATCCCTGACAGGAAGAAACTGGATCTCTATGCTGCTTGGAGTTTGGGATGGCAAAATTTCTAAGCATCAGCAAGAGATCCCCAGCTGCTTATCTTGGGTTATCTCTAGGGGGACTATAGAGCTTGCATATTACAGCAGCTTCTATTACCTTTTGGAACCTAAGACCGTAACTCATAAGAACATAAGAATGGCCCTACTGGGTCAGACCAAAGATCCATCTTGCCCAATATCCTGTCTTCTGACAGTGGCCAGTGCCAGGTGCCCTAGAGGGAATGAACAGAACAAGTAATCATCAGGTGATCCATCCTCTGTTGCTCATCCCCAGCTTCTGGCAAACAAAAGCTAGGGACACCATCCCTGCCCATCCTGGCTAATAGCCTTTGATGGACCTATCCTCCATGAATTTATCTAGTTCTTTTTTGAACCCTGTTATGGTCTTGGCTATCACAACATCCTCTGGCAAGGAGTTCCACAGGTTGACTGTGCATTGTGTGAAGAAATACTTCCTTTTATTTGTTTTATACCTGTTGCCTATTAATTTCATTTGATGACCCTAGTTCTTCTGTTATGAGGAGTAATTAACAACCCTTCCTTATCTACTTTCTCTATACCAGTTCTGATTTTATAGACCTCAGTCGTATCTCCTCTTATCCATCTCTTTTCCAAGATGAAAAGTCCCAGTCTTATTAATCTCTCCTCATACGGAAGCCGTTCCATACCCCATTCATTTTTGTTGCCCTTTTCTGAACCTTTTCCAAATCCAATGTATCTTTTTTTGAGATGGGGCAACCACTCATTTGTGTCTGTATGTTTACTTGCTTTAACCTTGTAAAAAACTTTTTTTTTTTTTTTAGTTAATTTATTATAGGATTGGCCACAAGCACTGTCTTTGGTGTATAGGGTCTAAGGTGCAATTGAACTTGGGTAAGTGACTGGTCCTTTGGGACTAGGAGTAACCTGAATATTGAGGGACTATCTATCACAAAAGCAAGCTTGTCTGGGTGGCAAGATAGACAGGAGTGCCAAGGGGATGGTCTGTGACTCCATGTTAAGGCTGTTGCAGTGCTTGAGAAGTTCACACTTGATACTTTGGTGAAATCTAAGTATAGAACTCACACAGAGTTTGGGGTTTGTGCCCTGCTTCTTAACAATATGTCCCGGGGTTGGTACTCATGCTCCTGAGCCGCTTCAGGCAGCTTGACACTCCCAGTGACTCTAGAAGGACTAAGATTGGAACTTGCATGAGATAGCCACATCTAGATAATATATGTGACTGGTGCTATATAAATAACTAGCATGTAGATGAATGGGTGGTACAAAATACATCACAAAAAAATCTGGAAGCAAAAATTGGGTGTCACTCCACAGTTCTCACCTACAAAGTAAAGTGTTAGACAAAGAGAGAGAGAAGAAAACTTTTTGGTGCAAACACAATCTCAGAATGTTTGTTCTTTTCCCTAGACCTTTGATACCAGGTCTGTGCTAGTGAACAGTAAAACCACGCTGTTTTTGTTTTGTTAAGTCTTTGTTTTGAATTGTTATAGCCTGCATCTTATTAACCAAAATAGATTTTTCCAGGCTGGATCTACAGTCACACACACATCATGTGCTCTGTTCTTAGAATAATACACCCTTAACATATAGAATCAAACTGAGAAAACAAGGAAAGAGTAATATATAGATATGTCCATTTCAGTCTGGAAAGAGCAGTAAGTTTGGAGAGCATAATTTATTCAGGAACTGAATCCCTTTTCATGTTCTAGACAGATGATTTGAGTTGGAGAGTGGTTAATACAATAAACGTCTATTGTAAAATGCTGAGAAATGCCAACTAGAATTCTAAATGGGATATGCTGCAAGAGCTATACCCCCATGACATAGAGGAAATACCAGAGAACTTTTTATGAAAGAGAGAGATCTTTTTTCCCATCCCATTTTCTCTGTACATGTGGCCCTCTTCTAAATATTTTGTAACGACTCTGCAAGTAATGTATTACTTGGGCTAATTTCAAAGCAACCTCCTGAAATGACTAACAACAAGGAATGAGACACAGACACTCCGTATAAGTTAAAGCGAGTGGATGCAACATTATTAACATGTTAATGACAACAAACAGATGTGCTTGTGTAACCATAATCCTACCGCTATTATAACAGAACTGGGATTGCAGACAATGGCCTTGAAGGCTCCATGGCTTCACCTCCACGTATGAACTGTTGTACAATCTACCTCCACAGCTGAGATCCCTATTGCCCTCTCCTTGTGTGATGGTTAAGGATACAGGTGAGGGCTTCCTCAATCTTTGACAGACAGGAAAGCTGTCTCCTTGCTGTGCAAATATACTGGGTCCAGGTCAATGCCACCACTCCAAGACTGGGCACGTGCTGATTAGAAACCAGCAACTAAGATGAATGTTTCCCTCCCACCTTCTGTATAGTCAAATTGCTGCAACTATGAGGCAAATCCCCTGGAACATCTGCAAAATCAGGGCCAAATCCTGTTTAACATGAATAACCAGATTAAATCCATACAAAATCCTAGATTCTCTTCACACAAATGTATGAGACAACAACCTGGGCTGTGCCAGAATGAATGGTTAGAGAATGCGTTGGGGCGTGAGTTGTCCAAGAACAGGCCTGTTTTGCTGTGGCAGGACACTTGCATGGTTTGCACTCAGAGTCCAACCAAACAGTGTGCTTGTTGTCCAATGGATTATTATGCTGTGGTTGCATGTCCATACACGCAGGTTTGGGATGTGGGCTCATTCTTCTTTGTAAGGATGACAGAGACAAATATTATCACCTCAGTAACAAATATGGCTGCTAAAATTAATGTAAACCAGAGGTAGGAGTGTGGAGTTCACATCTGACCAAAAGCAATTTGATTGCCATCGGTCTGCTGATTGAATCAATTATGCATCAAGTCCCAGGAGAAGAGGATGGTTGGTTAGCCTGCCAGTATTCTTTGCTCATCCTCAGTGTCTTGGGGAATACAGACTGACCATAAGAGCCTGGTGCAATTTAGCACCAACCACCTTTCCTCATTTTATGAATTCTGTCTATGTCAGCATATGTGTTACACTTGCATTATGACCAGCACTCAGTACCCACTGTGGCACTGGCCAGGGTCTTGCATCCATTCTGTCCTTACAGTAATTTGAGAAGCTTTGCAGGCATTTTTCTACTTAATTTGCCTTCCAATCCTGTTTACTGCTCCCAATCTCAGTGTATCATGTGGACCTCTTTGCTTGTTATGTGGCTGGGTGAGCAGGAGTGATGGCAGGGTTGGCCTGGCCACTTTTTTGTGTTGCTCAAGTCAGATGTTCTGGGTCTATGAGCTGAGTTGCACTGATCTAACTCAGGCAGAGACAGACTTTGGGATCGTGGGAAATAATTGACAGTTTTGACCAGTATTCTCCATCTTCCATCCTGCCCTGTCTCTCTCAGTGCAATTTTGCTGCATCATGGAATCTAGCCCTATATAACTAGCAACTTCTTAATTTTACAGGAATACTTTGTCATATTTTTCTGCTGTGTTGGTTAATAGTGGAAGAAAGCTTAGGAAACATAGGGATTATCTGGATTGTTATGCCAGGAAGTGCATATGTTTGATAATATGGTCAAGAAATATTTGGTTTACATCAGTAACTTGAAAGTGAGAAAAGATGCTGTCTTTGTGTAAGGAAAACTCCTATGTGCTGAATGAGTTGGTGTGCTGTGGAGGGGATGGGGCACAAATCAAGCTCACAAAACTCAGTTGCAACTTTAACTATGGAGTTACATCAGAATTCATCCTGCAGCTCACAGGGAAAGTAAAGAACAAATCTTTTTAAGTTCCTATATATTTTTAATGGCAATGTACAAGTGATAAGAGACAGAACACAAGTGATAAGAGACAGGAACTTAAGGCATAAATAATACTTGGTGCTATATGCAGAATTTTCTTGAAGTTTTAGTTCTTGACACATTTCCCGTTTTTTATGCTGTAAGAAAACTTGGGAAGGCTCTTTTTGGATTTTCTTTTTCCTTTGAAGACCAAAAAAGGCAATTAAAGATAATCAGTGGACCCTTTTGCAAGGTAGCCAAGAAAAAATAAATGAAGAAGGGGCTTACTGGGACAATTTGATTACCACCACTTCATTGTTAAGTCATAACTCGGCCTTGGAGAACAGTCTACTGAAACTTGTTGCATAATAGTCAGTGCTGCCAATGTTGTTAGGGAAAATTCTTCAATCTTGTCTAATCTTTTGAAAGTTCATACTAGTTACCAGCAACTTCTCTCTGCAACGATGGCATCATCCAAGCCTCCTGATGAGATGTTGCCAGAAGGAAAAAATTGAAACCAGATGGGTCAGTAATGTGAGAAGCAGTTTGACATTAATTGTTCCCCCATTTCTCCCCTTCTTTGAAATCTAATTTGAGTAAAAATATGGCATTATTTTTCTTGGTGGTGATTTTTGTTTTCAAAATAGCCAAGCTGGTGGGCGAATGGAATCACTTTGTTCAAGGATAGATATTTACACCAAACTCTTCAAGGTTAAGATCACTCTTAATACCAAGGAAAATTGGGCTATCTAAAGCAATATTGTACCTCATTTGTAGTTATTCTGACTGATTTGCCACAACTTTGACATGATTAGTTCCTTTAAGTGTCCTAAATATGTTAAAGACAGTGTTTGGGGGTGCGGGCAGGGGAGGCAACAAAACAAAACAGCAGCCTGAGGCAATGACATACAGATTAGCTGTTTCCCTGACCTTGGCATGCACTGTAGAACAGAACAGAACAAAAAGGGATCATAAATTGACCCATGTGGTATTGCTGTTACATTGCATTTCTGCAACAATTTCAGTAATTGCAATGTGACGATCTACTGTAATATGACAGAAAAACTGTACAGACTATCTGCTTAACAAGAGAAAATAATTCAGTAAGCACTACTATCCCATTTAGGGGTTATCTTGTTGATTTGTGCTCGCTCCCACCACCTGTATCTGTTTGTTGCATCCATCTGCTGTCTCACTTTATATTTCAATTGTAAGCTTTTGGGCGCAGGGACCATCTATTTATTATTTGTTTGTACAGTGCCTAGTAAAGTGGAGCCCTGATCAATGATACAGCTACTGTAATACAAATAAGAGGGAAGTTCCTTAAAATAGGATGAAATGTATCTTTTAGTGAGTAGATCAGGGAAATGGGAATCAGTACTGTTGTGTTGTGTTCCCATTTCTGGGAGTGACTTGTAATATGAATTTGGGCTAATTACTTAACCTTGTCATGTGATCCCTCTGTCATGTGACCCATCTGAGCCTTCACCTCCCATCAACCCCATCTTTTTGGGGACTACATTTTCTATAATTTCCCTTTCCTTCAAAGGCCAAGTCCCAATGACTATTGACAGCTGTGCCTCCCTTAAGTTTAGTGTTTGCTGAATTTAGTACCAATAAAGTGGCTGAATTTGAAACATCTAGATCCTGAAACACACAGATAAGGCACATTAGGGTTTCACTCAGTGCTGCAGCTACTTAGCAGTATGCTTGATCCTTTCTAAAGGAGCTGCATGTATTCCACTGCGGGTTCGTTTTCCTTTATGTCACAGTGAGTCTTGAACATAAGATGAATCCAAAGTGACTGACATGTCACATTCTAAATTAAACCATTTTTTTGTTTAATCTCTTTTTAACCTGTGCTTTTCTATAAGTAGGTGATAGTGTGTTTTATGCAATATTTTCACGACAGTTCTCAAAACTAAGAAAATCAGCCCCTTTTTTCAGAATGACATATGGGCAGAAAATGACAAGAGCATGCCACTTTAGCAGCAATACAAATGCTTAAGAGTGTTTTGTAATTGGAAACTTACCATTTTTTTGTATTACTTGAATCGTTTCCAGAAATGCTCTAAGACATTAATTCAGTGCACCTCGTTGGTGCCTATGTAGTAATGAACAGAAGTTGTTTGACAAGTAAAACCTTAAATATTTGAAATGTTGGTAGCTGATAGTAGCTTATGGGGCCCCTAGTGTATTTTTAGGACTCCTAAACTCTTCAAAAGCTGTGAGCAGTTTTTCCCCTTCTAAAAAATTACCAATTTGCTGACCTTCCTCTGCTGAGTGCTTCAGTTCTCTGATTGCTGCCATACAACTGTTTTACATTAGATTAATGATGTTTAGACTTCATCTCTGTAGCCATCTTAATTTTAGTTTATCCTTTTGCGCATTTTGACATATCATATTGCATATAGATTTAAAAGCAATAATATCTCTTTGTGATCTTCAGGTTTCTATAGACTCCCCCAGCTGAATGATTTTGTGTTATCTTGACCAGACAAGCACCATAATTATTAATGAAAGGGCAAATGAAAATTTAGCCAAGGTTCCACAGATATGGAATGTATGTAGCTTGAGACCAGAGTTCCATCTCCAGTGAAAACTGAATTGATATTTCAGTAAGATATTGGTACACTAGTACAGGTACACTAATTCACTAGTCAGGATGTAAAAATGACTGATGGCAGCGAAATTGGATCAAAAAATTGTCTAGATTAACCAAAAAGCTGAAGGAAAGAAACCTCACAGCTTGGTAAAAATTCTACAGGACTGCACAAACCAGCATAACCAGAGCAATACCCATCCTGGTTCAAATGGTTTATTAGAGGAAATAAAAAAAATGTGATGCCCTTAAAATATGTGATAAACAAAATTAATTTGATACAAGGGGAGATTACGTCCATACAGGTGTGTGGTCTAATGATTAAAACAGGACAGGGATTCAGGAATCATAGGATCTATTCCCACTCATTTCTCTGAGTTGCTGTGTGTTACTTACCCCATCTGTGCTTCAGTTTCGTTGTCTATAACATGGGGTGTTATCAGTTAGAATTACCATGATTAACTTATGTTTGTAAAGAACTTTGCATCCTTGGATATGTTCTGCAGTTGCTAGACAATGGCAATGGGAATACACCCATGACAGCCAGCCCCTGCTGAGAGAGTTCTCATATTGTCTCTGGATAACAACATCTGAGCACTCAACCTACAGAGTTCCACCAGTGTCACAAAAATACTTAAACATGAATTTGCAGTGGTATGCAACTGTTTTACTAGGCAGAAAATAATTAATGGCAGAATCTGCTTCCTTCTACATTAAATAACTGGCTTTCTTGTACAGAAGAAATTGTTGCTTTTGAAGATCTCACATAGGTGGCTAAGGGCTTAATGATGCACTTAAATGACTGGGATAATTTAAAAACATTTTGAAAAATGTGACTGCAATATATTTCATAAACAGCTCCCAACCAAATACTAATAAATAAATAAACAGACCTGTCTATTGATGAAAACAACCACACACTGACCTGAAATAAAATATTTACTGATGTGTTATCTCTGAGATTCTCATCTGAAATATACCTATTGGGTCAATAATTATTGACATTCACCTCAACAGAAGTCAATACATTTTTAGTGTGGTGTTTGTTTGTTTTTTTTATCATTAAGGTTGCCAGCACTTCACACCTCCTCTGCCCCTCTGTTTTTCTTTTCCCAACTGCAGATCCTCTATCATTCTCTTTGAATGAACAAGACAAGCTGTGGCTACAGGAGTATAAATGTGTGGAATGTCTTATCCATTCCAGATTTATAGTAGAAAAGTGTCTGTCTTTCACTGCATTAAAGTGAGATTTCGTGGATTCTGCCTTTCCTTCTGTCTGGAGAAGTTGCCATTATTAATTTTTTTTGGTTTCATTAATTAGCTTGAAAATTAATTGTTACATTTGATTAATTTAATTATTAAACAGGTCAACAGAAACTTTGGTGCCTTCAGAATGTGATAATCCTGTTACAATTGGACTCATTTTTTGTAAAGTAAAATAATTGTGTCCAGAAAAAATTTCTTCTCTATCAAACTCATTCTATGGGGAAAGTTCTTTAATCTAGAAATCGTATTTGGTGATTTATGGTCTGCTGTTACTGATATTGCCATGATCCTGTGAAAAATGTGATTTTTTTTTTTCCTCCCCTCAATGGAAATTTTTGTGTTTCTGTCATGGTATAATTCCCTACTCTGAACCTTAGCGTCCAAAAGATGGGGTACCAGCATGAATTCCTCTAAGCTCAATTACCAGCTTAGTACTTGTAGCGCTGCCACCAACCAGGAATTCCAGTGCCTGGTACACTCTGGTCCCCCCCAAAACCTTGCCTGGGGACCCCCAAGATCCAGTCCCTCTGGATCTTAACACAAGGAAAGTAAACCCTTTCCCCCACAATTGCCTCTCCCCCAGGGTTATCCTGGAAGATCACTGTGATTCAAACTCCTTGAATCTTAAAACAGAGAGGAAAATGCACCTTCCCCCCTCCTTCTCTCTTCCCCTCCCAGATTCTCCCTGAGAGAGACAGTAATCCTAACACAGAGAGAAATTAGCCTCTCTCTCCCCCTTCCCTCCTTTCTCCCCACCAATTCCCTGGTGAATCCAGACCCAGTCCCCTGGGGTCTCACCAGAATAAAAAAACAATCAGGTTCTTAAATAAGAAAAGCTTTTTAATTGAAGAAAAAAACAGTAAAAATTATCTTTGTAAATTTAAGATGGAATAGGTACAGGGTCTTTCAGCTACAGACACTGGGAACACCCTCCCAGCCTAAGTATACAAGTACAAATTAAAACCCTTTCAGCAAAATACACATTTGAACTCTTTCCAGCCAAATACACATTTGCAAATAAAGAAAATAAACATAAGCCTAACTCGCTTTGTCTACCTAGTACTTACTAGTCTGGACATATAAGAGACTGTATCAGAGGGACTGGAGAGAAACCTGGTTGCACGTCTGGTCACTCTCAGAACCCAGAGAGAACAACAACCAAACACTAACAGCACACATAAAAATTTCCCTCCCTCAAGATTTGAAATTATCCTGTCCCCTGATTGGTCCTCTGGTCAGGTGACAGTCTGGCTCACTGATCTTGTTAACCCTTTACAGGCAAAAGAGAGATGAAGTACTTCTGTTCTATTAACTCTTACTTATCTGTTTATGACAGTTTCAAATAAGAAAATGTCAATTAAAATGAAAACATGTCTAAATCAGGGATATATTAAAATTTGCAACAGCTTGTGGGCAGATTTTATAAATCACCAAATTTATCCATATCTGAGTAAAGTGAAAAACAGAATTGTCCTGAGTTCATATAAAGAACCAATAAAAGGAATAAGATGGATTGATCTATCTAAAAATAAAATAAAATAAAAATTTAGGTGTGATGGAATGAAACGCAGCCATTAGCAAGTCATATTTAAGTATTATTCATTTGAATTCACCATGATGTATTTTGCATATACTAATTCCACTTTAGACAGTTTTCTTTT
This sequence comes from Gopherus flavomarginatus, assembly GCF_025201925.1. Lineage (NCBI taxonomy): Eukaryota > Metazoa > Chordata > Testudines > Testudinidae > Gopherus > Gopherus flavomarginatus. The sequence continues at coordinate 182,159,482 of NC_066619.1, forward strand.
TGCTTTGATGGTTTTGATCTCCTTTTCCTGTGATACTTGTTGCAGATAATAGAAGAGTAAATGATTTATATTCATAATATATTTCCTTCTCACCCTTTGAAGGAAATGCAAAGTTTGAGTGAGCAATTGTATTACCAGCATTTGTTTATATTTATAAGTAAGTACATTTGGTACTTGTGATTGTTTCTCTCTCCTTCTCAAGGCCAAATTTGATCATCCTTGTGACAGAGTTTTGTGCGGGGGATCTAGGGTAGATTGGGCGTGGGGCATGAATCCTTTCTATCTCCCTGGGAGTTTGGCGTGCACAGAATGTGCAGCCCCACTTCTAGCCTACAAACTGTACTAAGAGCTGGGGTTGCTGCACTTCTCTTACAGAACTGGGTGGGGAGGGAGGGAGGATAAAGCCTGTGGATCTACACAGAGGTTGAGTACCTGGACTATTTCTATGCTCTTCTCACAACACACCCCCTGCAAGCTGCTGCAGAGAGAGGCTCTGTAGCATGCAGTGTGTGTGGATCTTCTTACCCAGCCTCTCTGTGGACCCCCCGCAGTGGAAGTACAGTGGTTCTGTTGCTTTTATAGCTTTAAGCACCAATGGAGGGAAAGGGCAATAGTAAAGTTTGACGTGTCTTGTTTGTTCCTTTTAGAAAACTAACTTTGCTTTGTATCTTGCAATTTCCCTCTGTGCACTTAAGTCAATAAATATAGAAAGCTTCAGATCCTGTGTGATGATTGAGGAGTTAAAGCTTTTGAGCATGTGAGAAAACACCCCTTACAAGTTTCAGCAATGGTCATGACATGACAGACCCCATGTGGGAATGCCCTCAGGAATGCTTACTAATATCCTAACACCCTCTAATGGGAAATCTCGGCAAGGAAAGCTCAGCTAACCTGTTAAACCAATAGATTTACTCCAAATTTGCACTTGTGTAAAGGACAACAAACTTTCCCGTAAAAGCCAGGTGTCTTTCTACAACTCACAAGTAGCAACAAGAATTGTAGAAGATATTTATAACCTGATGCTTCTCTTACTTTTATTAAGTTATCGAAAATGGACTCCCTGGTTACACACACATACTTTGCAATAATTATTCTGTTGCTTATATTATTCCTGCTTACAAATAATTTATTTGTAGCCTTTGTTTTTTAGTAAACCGGCCCAACATATCAGTTTATTTACAATAAATATTGTAAATGCTGCATAATGTATTTCCTGCAGAGAGCAGATTTCTCTTTCCCCTTTCATGTTCAGTTATGCTATGACTTCTCAATGTATTTCATTATATAGATGATCAGCTCGTTGATAAATCTGTTTGCCTATTAATACCTAAAATAACACATCCATTCAATTAGGAAGATCCCTGGGCTTACTTTCTATTAATACTGACCACAAGCTTATGGAACAAACCCTGATACCTCCAACTAACATGTTAATGAAATGATCTGAGTGCACATGGTATACCAGTATGTATAAAAAGGTCAGAGTGTATTGGTGGTGGGCAAAGAGGGAGAGGAAACAGACTTCTTCAGTTTTGGTGAATTCAAGTAATATATAGAGCCTAGAGCTGGGAAGCTGTTCATATTCCACGGCATATTCTGCTAAAAATCAAAGATCTGGGCTAAGCAGTACATTGTTTCTTGTTTTATACACAGCATTATACAAGAAAGGGATGGGGGGCCTGAATTGGAGAAACTGTTGATCCACCTAGAAAAGAGGGCAGGGTCCATTTTTTGTTCTGTTTGTACAGACAATTGGGTCCTGGTCCATGACTGGGGATCTTAGGCACCATGGTAATACAAATAATAATTGAGAAAGATCCTTTGGTGTATAATAGCAAATTCTAGAGAAGTTTAGCAGGAATATATGAAAATCTTAGAGCAACTGTATTAAAATATTAATATTAATTTAAAATGAAATACTGGGATATTTTCATTTTTTTGAGGCATAGTTTTATATTTGCATTCATTTTTACCAGTTTGACTCAGCAAACTCATTGTTTCATGAGGACTGTGCAGGAAAACTCGAAGACTGTGCCTTTCTATTTTCATCCATATAACAGGGCTGTCATTTTTCTATGCTTACTATATATTTCATGAACTTCATGCCACTAAATTTAAATAAATATATTTTTCACCTACACTTGCATGAAATTAACACTTCCTCCCTTGAAGTGACAATTTTATGGAGACATTCTTGTGTCCCATGAAATTTAAAAAAAATCACATCCACTGGGCATTTATTTACACATCTAAAAGTGATAGGCTGTGTTGCATGCCATTTTCATCAGCACACCTGCTGATCTTACCATTGCTAATTAAAGACTGCATTTAAAGCATTATAAACACTTTGTGGCTGGGCTTGATGAAGGCAATGCACCCGCTTTGAAAAGGAACATTAATTCCATGGTTGCTTGAGGAAAGTCAGTGTACTGTCCAGTATATAGATGAAGGGAGTGGTACTTTTTGATCCTATATAGGAGGAGCTTGAGGTAGGTATTAAAACAGACAGATAGGTTACAGGATCAAGAGCTTGATCAAAAGCCAATGTAGTGCTTATTGTCAGTTTCATATTTTCAAGGGAATATATAATACTGTAATGAGAAGACATCATCAATAGCCACAATATGTGCTTGTCTGTCTAGTGGTATTCTGAGAAATGTTAGCTGTCAGCAAGTATCTCATCAAGGACAAAATGAATGAAACCAAAATATTATGAAAATGGGATGTGAAGGTCTATGAATGTTTCTGTTCTTATTAAACTGAAGCAATGTGGTTCTGTTACTGACCAATATTTTTATTCTGCAGGATGACATTGAAGAACAATTTAAAGTGAAATGTAATCCAGCTGAAGATGGTAAAACCACTATAGAGAATATGAAGTAGGTGGGTGAAATCTCTGATGAAATAAGTTAAAGACATGCATGACGTTGTGACATTCCCCAGGGTACAATCTGGACTGTTCAACAGTGTTGTGCCCTGAACACTCTACCCTGAGGTGCCTTTTACATTGCTTTACTGCCAGAACAGCCACTCCTGGTCTGCTCATGCAGTCTTCAGCCAGTAAATTCACTCTCAGCTAAATACATGAATGTTCTCCCAGCCACTCATGAACTACATATAGGGCAACACCCACAAATTATTCAGTCCCAGTCTTGTTCCCAAGAAATGTGCATCTTGCACTGCTCAGTATTGTCCTGGATAGTGCAAGCTCATAGTAAGTCCATCATTCCAACACTGGGTAATGATTATGCACCAGCCTTCTTATCCTAAGTTGGGATTCCCAAACACTTCAGTTCAAACACACTGGTTTAGATAAAACAATAAAACAAGTTTATTAACTAGAGAAAAGTAGATACAATTTTTCCAGCTGAGTTGTCATTTAAAAGAAAGAGCAATGAAATGTGTCTTTAAACCAAAGAAATACTAACTGCAAATAGAAGTAGGCAGAGTACAGGAACTAAAGTTGAAGATTAATTTCTATGGCTGAAAACTGGAAGTAGTAATAGAAATAATAGTATCAGATCATATGATAAGTAAAATTGAAAAAACCTGTGAAAGAGAGAGATACCTGTGAAAGCATAGTGTTTAGTGCCTCATATAAATCTGAAAATGAGATAAAAGGAAAAAAATCACATTGCATCCCATTTCCATGCCCTTTAGGTCTTCATGGTTTCTATTTAAAGACAGAGCCTAAAGACACACATGTAAGGAACTTTGCTCTGCCTCCCTTCTGCTTTCTCACTGGTCAGTGGAGAGGAATTATTGTGCAGAAGAATCTGAAATGGGAGCCTGAGAAGATGCTGTTGTGTAAGGTGTTTCTGGGACTCCAGGCCTACACGCTCATTGGGGAACAGCACGAGGAGGAGAGATATTGTTCAAGCTAGCTATCCCCTGGAAAGAAGGAAAACGTGGCACATCCAACTCCCCTCACCTGCCTAGAATCCAGGGGAAATGCAGTGGCCCTCGTCTTTTCTGGCTCTCCACAGAAGGAATGTGGTTAGGAGCACAAGAGTTGTTCCTCTACACAGCCCCGCACTGTATGTGCATGTGCACAGTGATACACATACTTTGACTTTCTAAAAGCTTGCTTCTTTCATACACATTCCCTTGTCCTCATTCTTTGCTCTGTGCCATTTTTCATCATTCAAGATGATAAATGCCACTTCACTGCATCTTTTCAACAGCTATGTTTGCATTTAGTACTCAGAAGAATAGAAAGAACATTCTGCAAGGGACAACTGGACAACAGGATAGTGTGCTGCCTTTCTGGAGCCAGAACATGAGATGCCACACTAAGGGTACGTCCAGACTACCCGCCGTATCGGCGGGTTAAAATCGATTGCTCGGGGATCGATATATCGTGTCTAATCTAGACGCGATATATCGATCCCCGAGCGCGCTTATATCGATTCCGGAACTCCATCAACCCCAACGGAGTTCCGGAATCGACACGGAGAGCTGCGGACATCGATCCCGCACCATCTGGACGGGTGAGTAATCCGATCTTAGATATTCGACTTCAGCTACGTTATTCACGTAGCTGAAGTTGCGTATCTAAGATCGATTCCCCCCCTAGTGTGGACGAGCCTTAAGATTGAATAGGCTTCTGAAGTTCATGGGCAAGGACCCATTGGTGATGGTTCATATTGGCACTAATGATTTGATCCCAGTCTATAAGTACCTACATGGAAAACAAATATTTGATAATGGGGTCATCAATCTAGTAGAGGAAGGTGTAATACGATCCAATGGCTGGAAGCTGAAGCTAGACAAATTCAGGCTGGAAATAAGGTGTAAATATTTACAGTGAGAGCTTAACCACTGGAACAGTTTATTGTGGGTTGTTATGCATTCTCCATCACTGGCAATTTTAAAATCAAGATTGGATGTTTTTCTATAAGATATCCTCTAGGAATTATTTTTGGGGAAGTTCTATGACCTGTGTTATACAAGTGATCAGACTGGATGACCACAATAGTCTCCTCTGACTTTTGAATCTATAAATCAAAACATCCAAACATCATAATATGTGAATTTCCCCCATCCTTTTTTATCTACTTTAACCACCGGTGCTGAGCCAGTAAACTCATAGACATTTCCGTTTTATGTCTGAAGAAGCTAGAAGTGCTGATCCAGTTACAATGTTGAGGGATGTCACTTGATATCAGACCAGGAAGTTTGATGGTCTGAGCCATCAACTCAGCCAAAGAACTCATGGAAGTCTGGGCCCAAAAATATAAAGGACCTAAGTTGAAAAAGGGCTAATATATTTGATATCTGACACTCTTGTTCAATAAAACATCATGCGTAATATTTCACCATAGCCATAACTCATTTTTTAAAGTTAGAATTTTAAAATTTCAAGCAAAAATACATTGTGTTGAAAATGATGAGTCATAACCTGAAACACCAAGTCATCTAGAAGTAGAAGGTTCAAAAACTAGGATTTTTGAGTGAGCATGTAAACATCTTCAATAGAGAGCTGAAAATCTTCTCTATGACTTCAGTTTGTAGTTACCCTCATTTCTTGAATTATATAAGAAACAGCAGTACACCTGTAATTTGCATCTCCCTTGTGTATTACTATAGCAAATTGGATATAGTATATTTAAAATAAAATTACTCATTCTAGTGCAGCTCCTAGAATATAGCAGTGTAGGTTAGAACATCTTTCCCTTCCAAACAAAGCTACTGAATCTGTTGTTTAATTCATTATTTGTCATGCCCCAAGTGTGCACATGGTATCTGAGAAACCTGCATATTAATGCTGCTTTTTTTCTTCTTTAGCCAGTCTGACAAAGCAAATATACCAAAATGACACACACTATACAGTGTCTTTTGTACAGAGAGACTCCATCATTTTCTTTTCAGCTGAAGTAACTTGTGCCGCATTAACTTAACTGCATCTCAGTCACTCTTGACTTTGTATAGCCCGTATATACTTAAAGTTATGACCACTTTTGTGCTGGGGGGGTGGGGGAGCAGGAGCGTATACTAAAGTTCAAAGAACATACTATACTGTACTTTATCTTAGGACATCTTCCTTTTTCGTATTACAGGAAGTACCATGCAGAAAAGCTACAGAGACCATTACTGTTGAAACAAAATTGATCTTACATTACCACTGAGTTCATTAAATATTGTTGTTCTATTGAAATCAACATTGATTGTACATGTGACATTGATAACAGTACATCATTAATTCATTACGAACAGGGCTACTCCAATAAATGCTAGATGGATTAATAATAACTGGATTCTTAAAATGCTACCAGGTTTACTTCAGGTTTTCTGTTTCCATGTGTAATTACTGCCAGGGCTATCACTATTACCTACTATTTTATAAATGAAACCAAACAGAAAATTAAAAATGGTGTACCTGAGTGTTGCTATAAAAATACTGAATGTCTTAAATATCAGTATTGATGATGCCTAAAGGCAAGAATTTTTCTTAGTCAAGATTTGTGTTTTCAATTTATTTTCTTCAGCATGAATCTAGCTAGCCAAAGTAGTCTAAGGGATTTTTTGTGTTAGCTTGGTTACTACATTTTTTTATTGAAGAATGATTGATTCATTGTTTACAATTATACAAATAGTGAAATAGGCTTCAAAATATTTACAAGATAGCTATGAAAATAAAACTTTCTTAAAAAATAATTCTTAGATATTAATCACAGGAGGAAAATTAAAGGCAACTTTTCAGTAAAATAGCAAATATTTCATTTAAAGTGGACAGGTTTGCACATAAAAGCACAGAAACTTATACAAAAATCTCACTGTGCCACATTAAATAAATAAAATAAATAAATTTTCTCTTAAAAGAAAAGGACCCTGACTACTTTAGGTTCAGTTTGAGATACCATTTAGTACTCTGGTCCCTAATACTGATTTCCTGGCATATTTGTACCAGTCAGAGATTTCAGTTAAATTACCTCTGCTTTACACACGTGTAGGATCAGAATCAGATTCCCACGTTTGGCACATATTAAGTTTACAGAATTGACTGTTAGCCTTTTCATCTGTCTGTCACGTATGGTTGTTTGTTCCTCTTTCACACATTTCTAAATAGCACATATGCTTAATAGTCCAAACTGGTTTTTCTTTACACACTCCATCAAAAAATACTGCTATGAGGACATGCTGAAGATCATCTCCAATAACTATTTAATATATAGATTATTATATGATGATTTCACTCAGATCAAGGGTATGTGGGAATTTATTTATTTTAATTTCAAGAATCAAAAAAGGGACACAGCTTAGAGGAAGCTTAGGGGTGAATGGATTAGACTGATTTGCTCCTCCCTTTTCTCATGGTGTTTTCTATATTTTTTTTTTAAACTTGGCATGCTTAGTGATGAATGGTTGTGGTATAATACCTGCTTACAATTAAATTGATAAATCACACATAGTTATTAGGGTAATTAAATTGTAGATAAGGTGGTTATATGATTGACGAGTCTATTGAAGGCTGTATATGAAAGCTACTTAGGGCAGAGACTGTCTCTACTCATTATTTGTTCAGCATTAATATAATAAGCCCTGATCCTTATTGACGCCTCTAACCACAACAGTATTATAAATAATATTAATAGAGTTTCATGAGGCCAAATACTGGCCCTGCATGTCTCCACAATATATAATCTACATGATGCATCAAGGATCCATGACTATGATTTAAGGGTATAATATCCCTACTCAAGGGCCATGTATGGTCCTTATGCAACTACCCATTTCCTACCTTCTGTTCCAATCCAACCTGAGCACTGTTGGGCTGATGTCAGACAGGCACTGGGCACGTGTATTGCTTTCTTGAGGGGAGGATGATCCACTTAGTGAGGAAAACTTAGAGGTCTCACATGTGAAAAATCACACTCCGGTGATGGCTTGGAGAGAACCTAGGGCATCACTGGGCCAGCTGTCTCTCTCTCTCCCCCCAACATTGAGGATAAGATCTCATTTGCCCCAAAAGATAAACAGTTACTTTGAGATTCATAAATGGAGGGAAACTACTGCAGTGTCCCTGGCTCCTTCCATAGGCACAACAGGATCTTCAGAGGGGTGCTTCAGGGAACAGAATTCATTTGCGTAGCCCACCAACTCCATGGCTTTTGAATATAGAATGAATACAGAACTCCCTGATTTTCTTCTGTGCCTGGGCCCAACCGTTTTAGGATTGGTCAGCCCACTGTGGAACCAGGCTATGCAGCTATGGCTATAAGAAGTTACCACACGTCTTGCTGCCATGTTAAACAGAAAATCAGGATTCAGCCCAGGGTAATCAATTGCAAAAGTGCAGATACTCTGCCAGAGCTGTTTAATTAATTTAAATGTACCCTGTATATGAATGTTGTTTTAATTGTAATTGCTGGCACTTCATGTGAGAAAATTATAAAATATATTTACAAAAATAAATAGGTCCTCCAGGATACATCAGCTGCTTACCAAAATCTAAGTATATTTTGGTAGACACTATGTACTTTGACATGGGCAGAGAGAGTTTCCCCTCACCTTATTATACACTATAGCTGTGCAAGTTTTTACACCTTATTCAATAACAAAGCAGCAGCCACCATCTTCTGAGTCAGAGGCCCTGTCTAGATTAGCATTTTAAATAGCATTTTGAACATAATGGCTAACACAATTAAAAAAACAACAACACTTAGTTCTTCCTGTAGACAGAATTTAGCACCATTAAAGTGGATTGTGCTCACCCTAAGACTCCTTTCTATTTTTTCTAGTGTAGACATGCCCGGAAACTGTCTGGTTTTTAACCAGGCTGAAAGAAAGATGGTGAAGGGGCACTAAGGGGATAGAAAAACAAGCAAAACAGAGGAATGAAAAGGAGAGTTTGAAAGAAGATAAGGGAATAAAGGTAGGAAAACTTCTGGGTAAAAGAGTAAAATGACAGCCCAAGTTTAAAGGAATTAAATGATATTTTATTTGTTCAAGTTTCTAAATTTATTAGGCCAAATTCAGATCTGATGCAATTGGGAGTAAGTTCAGATACGCTAATAGAGTTGGACCTGATTACACCAGGGTTGAATTTAGCTCATTGAGTAAAATTTTCAGAAATTTATCAGCTTAAGTCCCATTTTTTAGAAGTGACTTAGGCATCACATAGGTACTTTTGAAAATGTTATCCTAAATCTTTTTTTAAAGTGACATAGGCACTAAGGCCCAACTCCTCACAAGTATTTGTGCTCCTAATTTCTACTGAAACCATTTCAGTGGAAGTTAGGAGCTTAAGTAACTGAGGACATGTGCCTAAGTCAGAGAATCTTCCTGAAATTTGAGAACAATCTTAGCATGAGACCTTTGCCATGTGATTTTTGTTGTTTTTTTGTGGAGATGCTCAGATACCATGGTTGGGGATCCATTTATAAGAATGGAAATAGATATGTGATTATAGACTGCACAAGAAGTTCCAGCATATGGACAAACTGTTAGAAACTTTCCGTGATGGGATGAAGTTCTTGTAGAGCCCAGAGTGAGTGAGAATAGAGTTGATTGACTAGCTGGGCTATCAATTATTTGGAGAGCTCAGGATTGGACTTTCCTAACTCCCAAGGATTCTGGGTAAGGAAGCCCACTATAAAACTTCCTGGCTTGCACTTGAGAGTTACAGTGTGGATGGAGGACTTATTTAGAGGAATTTGGCCTGTTGGAGTTAAGTTATGGAACGGATGAGCAAACATTTTGGCCCAAGGCCACATCTGGGTGGGGAAATTGTATGCAGGGCCATGAATGTAAGGCTGGGGCATGGGGTTGGGGTGCGGGAGGGAGTGTGAGGTGTGGGAGGAGGTGCAGTGTGCAGGAAGGGGCTCAGGGCAAGAGGTTGGGATGCAGGAGGGATGCAGGGTGCAGTGAGGGGCTCAGGGCAGGGGGTTGGGGTGTAGGAGGGGGTGTGGCAGGGGGCTCAGGGAAGGGAGTTGGAGTGCTGGGTGCAGGAAGGGTTTGGGGTGTGCTTACCTTTAGCAACTCCGAGGTGGCAGCAGTGTGCAGCAGGGCTAAGGCAGGCTCCCTGCCTGCCCTGACCCTGCGCCGCTCCCAGAAGTGGCCATCATGTTTGGCAGTGGCTCCTGGGAGTGGAGTGGGGCAGGCACTTCCGCCATGTGCTGCCCCTGCCTGCAGGTACCACCCCCGAAGCTCCCATTGGCCGCAGTTCCCCATTCCCGGCCAGGAGCTGTTGGGAGCAGTGCCTGCAGGCAAGGGCAGCGCTTGGAGCCCTCTGCCTCCCCCTCCCCCAGGGGCCACAGGGATGTGGTGCCAGCCGCTTCCGGGAGCAGTGCGGGGCCAGGGCAGGCAGGGAGCCTGCCTTAGCCCTGCTGTGCCATGGGGCTAACAATCCCGTGGGTTGGATTGAAAACCCTGACGGGCCGGATCCGGCCCACGGACTGTAGTTTGCTCTTCCCGGTTATGGGAGGTATTCCTTGTTTCTTCTTTTTGATTGATTTAAAATAAATCTAGGTGTTGTTCTTTATAAAACTCCTTTGAAGTGGGTCTTGCTGCTTATTGGACTTTGCTGCTGTTCTATGCCATGCCCTCCTTGCTTTGTTCTGAAAATAAAGAAAAGTAATGAAATATCAAATGAGGCATTTCAAAAGAATGGTATTTAAAAGAGTGATATTCTAAACTTATGATTTTTCAGTCTAAGCCACATGTCCACTGACTCTTCATGTTAATGTGCTATGATGCTGAGCAGGATACAAAAGTCAGGGTAAAAATAGTAGGCTAGGGAAAAAAAGGAAATCTGATCATGTTTGATCTTTTTCTGTCAGATTGGAGGAATGAGCTATAGAGTGTTGATTTAATTGTGTTAAGTGCCTTGAGCCTTCAGTTATGTATCCCCTATTCCACCAATAACAGCTGTGTAAAGATTCCACATGCTGATCAGTAGGTAAACCTCTGCTGTAGCTCAAAAATGTTTCTATAGTACCACAGATGTAAAGGTCTAACTTGAGGACATTTCAAACAATAGACTTTTACAAGCTATAGAAATTGACTGTTTTCTTTAATTGTGTGCTCCCTGTAAAACCAGGTCCAGATAATATCTAACCTATTATTAACACATTATCCAGCAGGGAATTAGCCAAATTTGACTATTACAAGCAACAACTGATTCCTCCACATGGCCCTCGGGGCCTCTTGTTGTGACAAGGAAAATGTTGCTAATAAACGCTTTCTTCAAAGTGACTCTTCCAGCTAAATCGGAGGGAATCCAGTCACTCATTTGATGGAGCTTTAACCAAAAACGTGTTGGACAAATTAAATATGGTTTAGCCTCCTGCTCTGGATTACATCAAGAACCTATAAATGCAAAAAGTTTAGTCACAGAAGACCATGCTTTGTAATTAATTATTGTAACTCTCCTCACAAATCAAAAGGAGCCTGCAGTGCAGAGTTCAGTATGTCAAGACATGGGTACTTAAGTTTTTTAAAGAGAGGAAAAAAAGAAGAGGGGGCACGAGGGAAAGGTAAATATATATAGGCTGGAACCAGGAGGCCTGAACTCCTCAGATTGCTAGGAGTGAGCCAAGAACACATTGCTTTAGGGTATTGGCTGAAATTGTGATAGGCCATTTGTCATTCTATTGGTTTCATAAATAAAGAATCACAAACTCATTGGTTTGTAAAATAATGATAGCTTGGAAGAGTTGTGCTCTTTATAGCCATTTCCTTCTTTTGTCCCTCATGAAATATTTATGGTTGCGTTTGAAATACGCAATTCACATTGACAATAGAAAATGGCAAGTCTGATGCCGTACGTTGATATACGCACACATAGTGACGCAGGCAGAGGTGAATGAATTTCAGCATGGACAAAAGGATTCTTTTGATCTTGATGGTGTCAACAGGAAATTCTAGTTTGGCTGAATAAGACTACACCTAGACCCATTTTTAACAGACTCATGGTAAACAAAATACTAAGACTGGTTTTGTAATTTGGACCAAAATATGAATCCCAAAAAAGACCTGTATAACAAGCCATCCTTATTAGCTAAATTTCTGTCTTAAGACTCAGTTCTAACTTATTTCCCAAACATATATCTGTTTCATTTTCATAGCAAGACCATCTCCATTAAACAGCTGACCCCTGTTGGTTGCTTGAGTGATTACCTATGACAGGCTTCATTGCATGAAGCACAAAGGCAGTTTTCCATATCCTTGAATGATTTGACTTTCTGCATGAGCAGGAAACTCCATGAAGCCCAAGATGGAAAAGAATGTCACCAACCTCTGTAAACTCTGTGGGGCCTTCATCACAACCCTTATGAACATTTGAAGTTTTCTGGTAGTCTAGAGAGGCTTCACAAACCATGGCCCAAAAGAAAACATGCAGAGAGAGGGGAAAAAAACTTTTCCTCTTCACTACTTCTCATTCATCTCTCCTATTTACCTAGCTTCTTTCAGTCTGACTGTATCTCATCTGGTAGGTATGACTACTTTGCCACTGTGGCTGCCTTGGGATTGTAGACCGTTTCTGGCAAACTTCAGCTTCAGCTACCTAGTTTTGAACTTGCAGAGTCCTAATATTGATAGACCAAGGGAGTTCTTTAGAGATGTACACTTTACCACACAAACTTTCACATGGCTGGACTTTACAAAAAGGAGACGAGCCATTTACAATGCACACTTTACTTCTCTACAGAGGAAAAAGGACAGTAAACTATCCAAACTCCTCCATGCCACAGGGGGCTACAACAGTGGTACCCTTAACTCACCCAACAATATTGTTAATATATCCAACCACACACTTAGCCCAGCAGAAGAGTCTGTCCTATCTCGGGGACTCTCTGCCCCACTACCACCTTGCACATGATACAGTTCTGCAGTGATCTGGAAGCCTACTTTCACCATCTTCGACTCAAGGAATATTTTCAACACACCACTGAACAGTGTACTGACCCACAGGAACCCTCCTACCAACTCTGCAAGAAGAAGAATTCTGCGTGGACTCCTCCTGACAGTCGAAATGACAGACTGAACTTCTACATAGAGTGCTTCTGCAGATGTGCACAGGCTGAAATTGTGAACAAACAGCATAACTTGCCCCATAATCTCAGCCATACAGAATGCAACGCCATCCACAGCCTCAGAAACAACTGACATTATAATCAAAGGGGCTGACAAAGGAGGTGCTGTAGTCCTCATGAACAGGACAGATTATGAACAGGAGGCTTCCAGGCAACTCTCCAACACCACATTCTACAGACCACTATCCTCCGATCTCACAGAGGAATACCAAAAGAAACTACGCCGTCTGATCAAGAAACTCCCTGCTATAGCTCAGGAACAAATCTACATGGACACACCCCCAGACCCCTGACCAAGGGTATTCTATCTGCTACTCAAGATTCATAAACTTGGAAATCCTGGATGCCCTATCATCTCAGTCATTGGCACCCTAACAGCAGGATTATCTGGCTATTTGGACTCTCTCCTCAGACCCTATGCTACCAGCACTCCTAGCTATCTTCGAGACACCAACGACTTCCTGAAGAAACTACAATGCATTGGTGATCTTCCTGAAAACAGCATCCTGGCCACCACGGATGTAGAAGCTCTTTACACCAATATTCCACACAAGGATGGACTACAAGCTGTCAGGAACAGTATCCCTGGTGGCTGAGCTTTGTAACTTTGTCCTCACCCACGTTTCATATTTGGGGACAACTTATACTTTCAAGTCAGTGGCACTGCTATGGGTTCCTGCATCGCTCCACAGTATGCCAACATTTTTATGGATGACCTAGAACAGTGCTTCCTCAGCTCTCATCTGTTAGCTCCCCTCCTCTACATGCTCTAGAGTGGTGACATCTTCATCTTGTGGACCCACGGGAAGGAGGCCCTTGAAGAATTCCACCTGTATTTCAACAATTTCCACCCCACCATCAATCTCAGCCTGGAACAGTCCACACAAGAGATCCACTTCCTGGACACTACAGTGCGAATAAGTGATGGTCACATAAACACCACCCTATACCAGAAATCTACTGACCACTATACATACCTACATGCCTCTAGCTTCCATCCAGGACACATCACATGATCCATTGTTTATAGCCAAGCCCTAAGATACAACCGCATTTGCTCCAATCCCTCAGACAGAGACAAACACCTACAAGATCTTTATCAAGCGTTCTTAAAACTACAATACCCACCTCGGGAAGTGAGGAAACAGATTGACAGAGCGAGACATGTACTCAGAAGTCACCTAATACAGGACAGGCCCAACAAGGAAAATAACAGAACACCACTAGCCAACACGTACAGCCCCCAGCCAAAACCTCTCCAGCACATCATCAGCAATCTACAACCTATCCTGGAAAATGATTCCTCACTCTCACAGACCTTGGGAGGCAGGCCAGTCCTCGCTTACAGACAGCCTCACAACCTGAAGCAAATACTCACCAGCAACTACACACCACACCACAGAAACACTAACCCAGCAACCAATCCCTGTAACAAACCCCGTTGCCTACTCTGTCCCCATATCTACTCTAGCGACACCATCAGAAGATCCAGCCACATGAACCACATCATCAGGGACTCATTCACCTGCACGTCTACTAATGCGATATATGCCATCATGTGCCAGCAATGCCTCTCGTCCATGTACATTGGCCATGTACATTGAGCAAACTGGACAGTCTCTACGTAAAGGAATAAATGGACACAAATCAGACATCGGAAATTGTAACATAAAAAGCCAGTAGAACACTTCAGTCTCCCTGGACATACAGCCCATGCACCCCTAGCCCTCTGCTTGGCCCTAGTGCAGAGAATGTGGCTGAGATTTATGTACCTCACCTATGCTTGACTGGTGGGAGTTAGAACAGTCCCTAAAGAACAGCCTAGAGAATCTTTGCCTGTACCAGTATACAAGCAGAACTGCCAAAATTCACCACCTGTGTGTGGGAGCTAATTAATGCACCAGGTATTGGACAGCAGTGGTGAGCAGAGTAGTTTTGCCCCAGGACATCAGAAGAAAAAACTCTCATTGGAAGTACCATGAGACTTTCATTTTTTCACTTATGATTTTTCACATTCACCCCTTCTTTAGGCTTCATTCTATAACTTTAGAAAGGCATTTCCTTCTAGGAAATAAACTGAACTTTTCCCTTCTTACTCAGACTAGAACCACATACTGCCAGGGCACAGTTTTTCACTTTTCTACATCAAGGGGCCTATAAAGGTAGAATTAAATTAGCTTTGCAATATGTTCAGCAGGTTGACAGTCTCAGGCTTTGCATGATTTCTAGTGGTAGTGAGTTCCACAGCTGGGGACTCCTCATTGGGAAAGCCTCGTCACTGACCTCCACCTTTCTGACCTGGGCTCAGTCAACACTATCATCTGTACTGAGTGGAGCTGTCGACCTGGAGTAGAGAAGCATTTGCAGTCTCTTCAGTATCCGAACGTTAGCCTGTGAGTACTTTCTTGACAAGAAACGGAACCTTTAATTGGTTCCAGAATTGCATTGGTAGCTTTTGTAGAGCATGGAGCACTATTGTGTTGTGCTCTACCATCTCATTACTCCACGTAGCAGGCTCACAGCTATGTAATCAATTGTAATTTCTAAATGACCTTCTAAGACAGTCTAAGGCTGGGCAAACTTCTGTTGCATAACAAACAAAACCGCCTCTATCAAAGTCTCTGCTGAAAGAAACATAGTATCAGTGTATCTTCTGTATCTTAGAAGGATGAAATGCTGAGGTGACTGTTGGGTGTTGGACCTGCAGTTTCAGAGAGTGTAGGCTGTTCAAACATGACTAAGCCATCTCCTGCAGCAACAATTTTAATAGGTGTCACCAAACACTTTTCCACTTGATGCACATAGTTTCATAATTTATTTCCTCTAATCTGTTTGCATCTTAGTAAAAACATGCACATTTCAGTCATGATTTTCCTAGCAGACTTCTATTAATTCTTCTCTGGCACTGATTATATAATAATGATGATTTTAAAAGAGAAAGGTATTTAATTTGAAGTTAATAGTACATTTGTAGCCATAAAAATGTGCCATTGAGAGTGTGCTACTGAAAAATAAAGTAGAAATTTTAATACCTGAAATTGAACACCTATTATAGGTTGAAACCTGAACTTCGGAGGCTATAAAGTTTGGCTTCATCTATAAATTTTAAGTACCTTTATTACTGCAAAGAAAGCCATCAAATTAAATGAGGCACAGTATCAACAGCTTGATATTCCACAAATCTGTTTTGATGCATGCCATGTAGAAGCTGGAATAGGCTCTTAGAAGCAGAACATTCATAACATTATGTCCTCCATTAATGACCTTAATTAATGTATCTAGAAGGGACGAATGTGGAGGAATTCATATTTATATTATACTACAAAAGGGGAGCATGTTATACCAGAGTCACCAAACAAATCCTATTCTCATGTTCACTTTCTCTCAGAACTAGGGCCACGCAAAGAATCACAAGAGATTCTGAAACTCATTGAATCTTAGTAGGTTTCACATTTTGTTGAAAACTTGATGCTGAAATTGTGTTGGTCAAAGAATCATTATGGTTGATAAGCCATTCAAGCTAATCGGGGCCACTGATTTTGCATCCAAGTCATGAAAAAGTTGTGTTTTGCTTGGTAGCGATGTGAAAGATAGGTGGGACTTGGCAGTTTTGACTAAGTTTTTGTATGGGAATTTGGGATTGTTCAATTGTGCATCTCAATTGAAACTCAGGAGATGCAAAAATCTCAGGAATATGAAACAAAAGAAAGTGTTCACACAAGCCCTGCAAAGTAAAACTACCAAGTTTGACATGGCTCTGTTGCATCCTCTAAATATTGTCTATAAGCTCCCTGTCACCTTCTGCCTCAAAGTCTTTGGGGGGAAAGAGCACTAAGTTGAGTCTTCCAGGAGGTGTCTAGAAGTGCCAGGATCAGCTGTGGGTAGAACCAATGAGTACTGATCCTCTCCACTGGCTAGAAGGCTACAGAGCAGGCATAAATCAATCAGGGCCCAGTAGGTAGGATAAAAATGGCTGACTGCTTCTTAAAGGGGTTAGTTCTGTATGAAGCTGGGGCAGGGGAGGAAAGATCTTTTATCTGTCTTAGCCTAAAAAGCCTAACCTGGTCAGGGTTTAATTCTGGCTGCACCTTTTTGTTTGAATCAATGGGAGTGTTTTATTTGCTTTGTGGGTTGTAAGGCCCAGGTGGGCCATTCTGAGTTGATTATTTGGACTGCTGTAAGGTTAGGTGAGCATTGTGAGATGTTCCACTGGCTAAGGTGACCCCATGACAATTATATTTAAACTTGACATGGTTCTTAGTATATAATAAGATAAGGGTTCCTTTTTGCCCTGGAGTGGGACAAAAGAGGGGACAAAGATTTTGGTTATCTTTTTACAGAAAGAGGGCCTTAGTATTAGCTGCAGGATTTATGTCAGGCAGGAACCTAGGGAATGGCAGGCTGATCTTCCTACAGAAAAGGCCAAAGGGACTCTGGCTATTATGGTGGTCTTTCCTTCAGACCTGAGTCTTCTGACTGTGAACTGCAGAGACTATTTGCTCAGTTTCTAGGTGATATTTTAAATCTTTCTTTAATGAATAAAGTTGTAGTCAGATACCTAAAAGCATCTGAGTGCTTTAAAACATGTAATAACTAGATAGAGAAGCTTCATAAATCTACCTATTAGGTTTTCTGTTGTACGTGTTACCAGGATTGTCAATGTAGGCCTAACTTTCAAAAAAGGCTAGTGTTTTGGGGGCTTGTCTTTTTAGGTGTCCAACTTTGGACATCTTATTGGACTTGATTTTTTTAGAGGACAAACACCCACCGCTTCTGAAAATCAAAATCCTTCAAGGTGTCTTTAGTTGGGCAGCCAAAAAAAGGCCCTCATTCATTAGTCAGTTTTGAATCTTTAGCTGTGTGTTTGTATGCTACTGTTTATCTGATTTAGGGTGGTATATGCTGCAGTTTACTTTATTGCCCTGTAATTTACTGAATAGGTGAGTTTTAGAAACTACTGCATTATAATAGTGATAAAATCTGACGCATTAGAATCCTCAAGGTGAAAACTTGTTATGAGCAGCTTGAGATATTACACTTAGATATATCGATTACAGCAGAATCTGAAGCAGCAGTAAACTTGGAAAAAGAAATTATATAATATGGAGGCAATTAACTTTATTCTTATATCATACATTTATCATTATGAATTCACTGCTTTATAGAATCAGGAGAGGATCTGAGATTGTAACCCCTTGATTCTGCACTAATATTTGTATATCACTTTATATGGGAAAAATACATGCCAGGGAAGAATTAACTCACTTATAGCTTTGCGGTCTCCAAGGTTTGTCAGATCTTCCTATCTGTAAGGAAGTATCATCACTAGCAAGGTGCGGAGGCATGGTCTCGTGAGTCTGAGGAGATGAAGACCCAAAGGTGAAAAAGGCCCCAAAACAATGGATCCCAGGCCAGATGTCTTGCCCTCAGGCATCTCTCCAGTTCCCCTTCTCCTTTTCTCCCCTTCCCCCAGATGCTAGGATCTGGCTGATGCTGTTGCTGCCTTAGTAGTTCTGTGACATACACTCATGTCTCCTTTGATGGAGTCACATGACTTGTAAGGAGGAAGTAAATGCTACATAGAGCAGAACGAACGTCTGAATATCTTTTTGCTATTAGTTTGCCACGGGCGCATGCCATATAGACCTTCTATTCCTTTGCTCCTCCCCACTGCTACTGGTCCACTATCCATTTTCCCCACATGGCATAAATTATGCTCTATAATTTATATATAGAAATCATTGTGGCTATGGTTTTTGGAGTCATTTATATCCATATGCTTCCCTCCTCTGAAGGCAGTTGGGGGAAGTAAAATATAGCCCTTTGTAATGAACATCAATGACATGAAGGATAAAAGGACTGAACCTCTTTCCAAGTATAAATGGTACTGTTTTTATGGACAAATAGACTTTGAAAACTGGTACTGTTTCGCCCACTTGTAATTAATCAATATTTTTACTCTTATTTTTTTAATAAAAGAAATGATATATTTAAAAAAACGTATGGGTCTGGATTCAGTGCTGCATTTCTGAAAAAGGAAAAAAGCCAAATACCTAAAAGGCTACAGGCCAGATCTTCAGCTGGTGAAAATTGACGTGGCTCCATTAAAGGCAATGGGACTACTTTGTTTTATACTACCTTAGAATCTAGCCTTATATATCTAGCAAATATGCCCTTTTTAGGACTGATTTCTGGGAATATATGGCAGATATGTTCTACAAACCCAAATTTAATCCAACAGAGAGAAAATATGTTTTTTCTGCATTTCTTGTATGTCCTTTGTGAATTATATACTCACTCTGGAAACCGTGATGTTTCACAAAGGCTTTTGAGAAAGAAAAATGGACTTACAGCTGCCTAAAAGAACTATTACACTTTATGAACTGTTTATACATTTTGAGACAGCTGGCAACACTGCTGGTTAAAACCAAAAGTGAGAGCTAAATGTTGGCTTAAGTGTATTGATATTTTCGTCCTGTTTCCAAGATATATTTTGTTCCAGGATCATCATATTGGCTTACTTTGTGTTTATTGTCCACTACAGTGTATTAACAATATCACAATAAAGCGATAGAAATGTAAATTAATTTACTTGTTAGCCAATATAACAAAATATACATTATTGGCATAAAATTATTTGGTGGTGGTGTGTTCCTGGCATGTATAATTGCTGTTACAAACAGTGTGTCAAATGAATGAGAACCAAAATGTTGGGATGAGTAGCAAGGAATCAATCCAATTTTAACTTTGTTTGAGTGCAATCTTCTGCTTTTATTCCCAGTGGTCACCTAATAACTTACACTTCCTTTCTGAATACTTGATCTACATTTACTTTACTCATTGCACCAGAACTCTGTATCAAATGGCAATTAGTGGATGAAAAATGATTTTGTTCACATTGGAGAATAAGTAAAATTACTTACATACCTCAGAACAATAAAGGAGTGAGTTAACCTCACTGGGCTTGACCTGTTGTTCTCGGGAGGCTAGGTATTCCCTTCAGCAAGGGATGAATATAAGAGGTGCGTGTTGAAGTCTCATCCATCCCATGGAACTAGTTATTGAAAGCAAATTAGCAAGATAGCAGGGAAGGAGAAAGTTAGGTTTTCAATATTTGAAGAAATGACTTGAAAGCTATTGTATGGTGGTTAGACTAAACATTGCCTTTTTAGCATTCAGAACTATGAGGAACATGTGCTGTTTTGCTACTGTAATCATGATGCTGGGTTTAAAAAAAACAGCCTTCTCTAACCATAACCATTTTCAGACTCATGTTAAGTGCAGGTATTTTAGTGAAAACTGGGCAAGTGTGATATTTCAGTACATGCTCAGCAATTTCCACATTCCACATAATCTTTGCCTATCACTAATGTCAGTTCTGATTGTATACTCACTATTTATCCTGCTCCCTGGTACTCATTTCATTAGTAGTTTCTGTTGAGGTTATAACATGACTTTTATGGGGTTCTGGTGCTGCTGTCTTCCACTTGTGTTTTATCTGGAGTCAAAACTTACTAGCTTAGTTCTAAGGGCTTTTCTACACTTCAAAAGGTGCAGCGGCACCGATACAGCTGTGAAGATGCTACCTACACGAACGGGAAAGGTTCTTCCATCGGTGCAGGTAATCCGCCTCCCCGAGTGGCGATAGCTATATCAGTGGGAGAAGCCCTCCCATCAACATAATGCTGTCTATACCGGGGGTTAGGATGGTATAAATATGTCACCCCCTTGAGCGATGCAGTTATACTGACATAAGTTGCTAGTGTAGGACCAAGCCTCAATCTCTGTTTTCCATGGGTAAGAGTTTAAAGGAAATTCTCTCATTGCTTTTCTTCCAGCCTTGTTAACTTGTAAGATAGTTGAATATTGCCCTTTACCAGGTCTTCCTCTTTGATTTATGGGACTTAAATCTTTCCATCCCCAGTGTAGCCTATATGACTCTTATGCATAATCTCATTTACATTGTTCTTACTGATTTCTGGCTGAGGAAGCTCTTCTTTTCCCTAAGGGAACACCATGGTCCTGGTGTATTGTGCATCTTTTTTCTGTTGGCTTGCTTTGTCAGATCTAAGAGATTCTTGTCCCAAGGATGTTCTGAATGACTAGCAAACAACCCATCTGTCCACTGGACTCCTCCTGACTGGCAAAGAATTGCTTTGCTTAAATGTATCTGGACCTCCTCCATCTGCATAAGATTATTCCTATTAAAGTTTCAGTATTTTTCTCAGCTATTTTCCTTTAACAAAAATAGAATGTGAAAGGAAGTGAAATTTGGATTGTATTTACTGTTGCTAACAGTTTTATTGTTACAAATGTCATAGAATAATCTTGCAGGAAAACACAGTAGGTGGTAGGCTGGCTATATGTTTTAATTTGAGTCCATAAAGTCTAAATTACATGACCTTATATTGTCAGATTCAAAACAATTGTGTGGAACTTATTTACAGCACCAAAAATGTTTATTGAAAAAGAAAAAAAATCACACTAGGAACCTACATTGTCCATTATAAGTAGCAATATTTATCTTTAAATGTTTACCAGCACCAATATTGCTAGAACTTAAAAATCAATGGTGATGAATCCTTATTTGGTCTGTGTTAAATGCTGCAATCCATCATCTTTCTAGTTTGGACGTATACTGTCATGTAAACAAAATAAAACATGAGGGATGTGATCTCTGATCTGTTCATGGTGTTAAGTATTATTCAGTGTAAAGGTATAACAAGACTGAGAAGAAGAAAGGAAGAAGTTGGGGGGCAGGGATGAGTTGCCAGAAAGAAGGAAGACAGCAGAGGAGGACGCAGATGATAGCTGAGAGAAGAGCACAATGAGGCAGAGATCTTCCGGTTTCGAAGTCTTCCTTGGATGAGGAATGGAGCATGTTTATTTGCATTACAGTAGTGTATAGCGCCCTAACTCCATTGTGCTGGGCACTGCACAAACAGTGGGTGTGGAGAAAACAGAGGCACAGAAATTAAGTGACTTACCCAGTGTTTCTCCGCAGGTCAATGGCAGAGCTGGGACTAAAACTAGCTCTCCTGACGTCCATTCTGGTGCCCTCGACACTGCCTCTCCACATATTACTCTTAATGCACAGAAGGTAGGCAGGAGATTAGCTGTGGCGTTGACTCACACACCAGAACTACTGTAATGTACAGAAAGGTGTGTTCTGCCTTACACCTACATGCCCAGCCCTGTGCCCCACCAAAGGAGAAGGGCCACCAAAGTAGATGCCATCAAGTGTAGAGCACCTTTATCAGAGACAATATATATATAAAATGAAATTAATGAGGCAACTACTGCCCAATCATGTTCTGGGTTTTTTTTACGTAGCTGCCAGATACAAAAACTAGAGCTGGGATGAGGTGAAAAAATGTTGGCTTTTGACTCCTGGTCTATAGGCCTATCTTATACTCTCCACATTTTCCTTGTTCAAGTGTGACCCCTGGAGTAAAATAAGTCTTTTCTCTTTTACATAATTCTTGCCTTATTTCTAGGTCTGCAAGGGTGATATAATTTTTAAATGATGTGCAAACTTTAGCGTTAAAACTGAGATAGATGTAAAAGCACACAGGAAACAGGCCACAACACTGAAGAGCTACATATAAAACTACTGGGGGTGGGGGGGCAATGAAAAAGTTGACTGTTCAGTTTCTATAAGCATCCAAAAATCTTCCTTTGTGGGTTCCATTCATCTTTACTAGATTCCATTTTATAGTATGTTACCATGAGGGTTATTGTAATGATCCCTTCTAGCTTAAACCCTATAAATCACAGCAAAAATCCAATTTACAACTGATAACAGGCATTTTGAGATGAGCGCTTAGGCTTTATCAAGCTTATTGAGCTAACAGCATGGGATTTCATGTCAACAACTTCAGCACTGGGATGCACTTGGTTATAGAGCACAAGTGTTACATAGAAATGAAGAAGATGTATCAAAATGCAGCTGTGTGTCTTGAAAGCAACTGATTGGATGATGTGAAGGATTGCACTTTAATGCCTTCCCGTGTGCAGCACTGAATATTAATAATTCTATTATTGTCTTAACTAGCTAGAAACTCAGAAAATAGGCTACTGTTATAACATTAACATAACTCCACTTTAAATTGTATCTGATAAAATACAAGTACAGTAGAATTCTGTGGAAGGATGCTCACAGATTAGGACTTTCATGTTTTAGGATTTTATATTATGTGAACTTTCCATATTGCTCATATTAGTGATAGTATCAGCATCCAATCCAGTTTCTGAAAACTGCTCTGTTTCTGCTCTTGTAAAAGAAAAGTATGAAATAGACCTTGGTCTTGTTACAATTCTCATACCAACTGCTTAAATAATTCTATAGCAAGATATTTGTGTCAGCTGAGATCCCATATGCTGCTTGCTCTTTGGTTGAATATTATGCTTTCTTTGCTAAAAGAATATCTTTGACATTGGAAGAAAGATCAATAAAACGCTTCTTTAGTTTGGGTGATTAATCTATGTACTTTGTGGTTGAACATCTGGGGCAACATTTACAATGAGAAGGCCATAAATTTTACTTTTTATTAGCCAACACTGTTACGAACAGTTTTTCATTTGAAGATCTCTCCTGCTTAGTTCAGAGGTAAATAAATTTTGGCAAGACTTGGTATCTCACATCTCCTCAGGTTTTTTTTATTTTTTTACATAAGTTTCTGCAAAAAAAATCAGCCATTACTAACTTCCATCCTATTATATAATTCCCCATGTGGCTCATTGTAACTTGCTTCCCATGTCTGCACTTCCTTTTTCCATTTTCTTGTCTGCTAGTGTCTGTCGTGATAGAACTTCTTACTACATAACACAATGTGTTACAAAGTTCTCCGTTTTTGATGGTAGATTTCGTATTTGCTGGCTTAACGCAGAATGCAATGTTAGTAGGACAAGTGTGCAACATTCAGTTAGTTCCAAACTACCTCTGTCCATATTTTTATTAGCCACCAGTTTGTTTCATTTTATTAGTTTAAGGAATTACAATTCTTGTACAATTTCAACAAATGTTCACTCTTTTTTAAAAAAGAAGTCTCTCCTACTTTCTGGCTGGATGATGACTATACTCCACAGGGCTGTACTGTTAAGATGTGTGTCTGTTCCAGAAATCCTCATCTTGCCTTTCTTGGGTCTAATTCTGATCTCTCTCTAGCTCTACATTAATTCCATTAGTTTAATTCCTCCTGAGTTAGCCTGATCTCAGGGCCTGATTCCACAAGGTGCTTAAGGATATGCACATACTTTTATCTTTTACTGAACTGGGGCCTAACTGAGAGCAGAATTTGACCTAGAACGTGTTGCTTTTCAGATGGAAGAACTGGGAGGAATATTCAGGCAAAGAAATGCCCACTTGAGAAGTGGAATAGATTTTCATTACAGTAAGACTCAGTCACTGAGTATACCATCTCCTGGTGCATGTTAACTTCTCTGGGTATGGCTGTCCTTCCTGTAAAGAGCTCCCTTTTTCTTTTGTTTTTTTTTAAACCTCAATTTTCTCTGAAACACATCTGGGGCTTCGCAGACCAACACTTTATTCAAAATAAAAGAAGTCCGTGAGTTATGTTGAAGGCCCTGTTGCTTCCCTATGACCTCTCTCCTCCACCTCTCTCTGGCTTAGGTCAGCCACACACTCACATTTACTAGAATAGTGCTAATGGTCTACTCTGATGGAGCCACAATGAACAGTTCATCCAGCGATCTAGTTTGGAACAATATCTCAGAATTTAAATGGTCTTTTGTATGGAACACCCCAGGCAAAATGACTGTAAACATGCCACATCTACACTACGAGTTTAGGTCGACTTTAGCAGCATTAGATCAATTTAACCCTGCACCTGTACACATGACAAAGCCATTTTTGTCAGCGTAAAGGGCTCTTAAAATCAATTTCTGTATTCATCCCCGATGAGAGGATTAGTGCTGAAATCAACCTTGCTGGGTCAAATTTGGGGTAGTGTGGAAACAATTTGACAGTGTTGGCCTCCAGGAGCTGTCCCAGAGTGCTCCATTGTGACCGCTCTGGACAGCACTCTCAACTCAGATGCACTGGCCAAAAGCCCTGTGAACTTTTGAATTTCATTTCCTGTTTGGTCAGCATGGCAAGCTCATAGGTGACCATGCAGGTGTCATCAGCAGAAGTGACCATGGACTCCCAGAACTGCAAAAGAACTCCAGCATGGACCAAACAGAAGGTACTGGATCTGATTGCTATATGGGGAGAGGAGTCCATGCTATCAGAACTACACTCCACCCCAGAGGACTGCCCAAGCAACAGAAAGCTGGGATTCAGTAAGTTTTGAAGTACAGTGTGGCCTTGTCCTTCCCTCCTCCACCACCCCACCCAG
Source organism: Gopherus flavomarginatus (assembly GCF_025201925.1). Taxonomy (NCBI): domain Eukaryota; kingdom Metazoa; phylum Chordata; order Testudines; family Testudinidae; genus Gopherus; species Gopherus flavomarginatus. The sequence continues at coordinate 182,184,878 of NC_066619.1, forward strand.
TGCTTCCATCCTCCCCCACCCCTCCCAGGCTACCTTGGCAGTTATCTCCCCATTAGTGTGATGAATTAATAAAGAATGTATGAATTTGAAACAACAATGACTTTATTGCCTCTGCAAGCGGTGATCAAAGGGGGAAGGGAAGGGCAGTTGGTTTACAGGGAAGTAGAGTGAACCAAGGGGGCGGAGTTTCATCAAGGAGAAACAAACAGAACTTTCACACCGTAGCCTGGCCAGTCATGAAACTGGTTTTCAAAGCTTCTCTGATGCGCAGTATACCCTGCTCTGCTCTTCTAACTGCCCTGGTGTCTGGCTATGCGTAATTAGTGGCCAGGCAATTTGCCTCAATCTCCCATCCTGCCATAAACATCTCCCCCTTACTCTCACAGATATTGTGAAGCACACAGGAAGCAGTAATAACAATGGGAATATTGGTTTCGCAGAGGTCTAACAGCATCAGTAAACTGCGCCAGTGACCTTTTAAATGTCCAAAGGCACATTCTACCACCATTATGCACTTACTCAGCCTATAGTTGAACTGTTCCTTACTACTGTCCAGGTTTCATGAGCCATGGGAGCAAGGGGTAGGCTGGGGTAGGTGCGACCGTGCAGTGCTTCCGGCTGGGAGAGCAGTCTGAGGCAGAAGCCTCCAGCTCGCATGATATTCCAGGCAGGATTGAATCTCCATGAGAAGAAACTTAAAGAAGAGAATGACCTGGAGTCACTTCCATTTATGTCCAGGTGCTCCTGACTGACCTCACCGAGCTCTGCCAGGAGCACCTATGTCTACCCAGTTGCCCCGACAGACCTCACCGAGGTCAGCCAGGAGCACCCAGGAGACGACGACAGCGAGCAGTTGTACTGCACCCTCTGCTGCCGGGAAGGCAAGGACCCACTGCTGTGTAGCAATGCAGTACCATGTCTGCCAGCAGCACCTAGGAGACATACAGTGAGCTGAGCGGGCTCCATGCTTGCCAGGGTATGTCGTCTGCACAGGTAACCCAGGAAAAAAGGTGAGAAACGATTGTTTGTTGTTGCTTGCACAGAGGGAAGGAGCGAGGGAAGCCTGACAACATGTACCCAGAACCACCTGCGACAATGTTTTTGTCCCATCAGGCATTGGGAGCTCAACCCAGAATTCCAATGGGCAGCAGAGACTGCAGGAGCTGTGGGATAGCTACCCACAGTGCAATGCTCCTGTCAAGGTTCCTTTTCCACTCTGAACTTTAGGGTACAGATGTGGGGACCTGCATGGACACTGTTAAGCTTAATTACTAGCTTAGATCTGGTATCGCTGCCACCATCCAGAATTTTCAGTGTCTGGATCACTCCCTTTCCCCCCCAAAACCTTCCCCTCCCTGGATAGCCTTGAGAGACTCGTTCACCAATTCCCTGGTGAATCCAGATCCAATCCTTTGGATCTTAAAACAAGGAGAAATTAACCATCCCCCTTCCTTTCTTCCACCAACTCCTGGTGGATCCAGATCCAACCCCCTTGGATCTAAAAACAGGGAAAAAATCAATCAGGTATTAAGAAAAAGGCATTTAATTAAAGAAAAGAAAGGTAAAAGAAAACCCTCTGGGAGAGATTAGCATACCAGCTACTCTCACAGACAACAGATTCAAAACACAGAGGATGTTCCCCTGGGCAAAAATTTAGTTACACAAAAAAATACCCAAATACCAAATTTGATTCTACCTCTCATTGCATAAGACAGGTAACAAAGAAATAAACATAAACCTATTTATTCCTTTCTAAAACTTACTACTCTGATAAGAGGCTGGTTCCTTGATCTTTTTCACTCCGGCTGAAACTGAAACTCTCAACAAAGGAAAAACTTCCCTCCTTCCTTTTGAAACATCTTGTTCCCTCATTGGTTCCTCTGGTCAGGTGTTAGCTAGGCTAGGTGAACTTTTTAACCCTTTACAGGTAAAAGAGGCATTAACCCTTAACCATCTGTTTATGACAGCTCCGAAGGTCGACACTAGCCTCGCTACTGTGGACGCGCTCTGCCAACTTAATGCACTTAGTGTGGACACACACAATCGACTGTATAAAATCAATTTCTAAAAAATGGACTTCTATAAAATCAACCTAATTTTGTAGTGTAGACATACCCACCAGTAGCCCTACAGTCTACATCAGTAAACTCCAATACAAAAAGCATGGCCTCATTCTTCATTGCTCTATCTGCATGTGTCATCTATAATTTATTCAAATTCTAAATGTAAATATTCCTCATTGTTTAAGAATGCTTTTGTCTGGGATTTTCAAAATTCACTTCTGCATCCTGAATGTATATTGGAGTACCATAATTCTGTGCACATTTTAGAGTGGTACAAAGTTGAAAACACCAGGTGGTTCAGTACAAAAGCTATCGATGAATGCAGAATTCCAGTTTTCCAGTGGCATTGCTAGTGTAGTTTTGCTGTGCTTTTTGTTCTATAACTATCTCTTTTATGTGAAAAGAACAACATTAGCTGCTCCCACGTGCATTAATTCAGAGAATAAGAATGCCTGAAATGTATTGCATCACTAGCAGCCCAGACTGAGAAATTTTTCACTAATGAAAATGGAATCACAGCATTTTCAACTCTGATCCTTGGAGGGTAATATTAAAAGTGTGAGTTGCACGTCCCAGCCAGAAAGCCATTTTGTTGTCAGTGCCGGGTGAAAAATAAAGATTTAAAACCAAGGACCAAATCCCCAGCTGATGTAAATAGTCATAGTTCCATTGACTCTAGTGGAATGTTGATTTACACCAGCTGAAGATTTGGCCCTAGAAATACATTTGAGGATCTCTTAAGTGTCACGTTAAGGCAGTTTCACAGAAAAACCTACTAAAATAGTGACAGTATAGACATAATATGGTCTGGAACCTGCCTGTTTGAGGGATTGCTTCTCTCTTCAATGACATTGGCATCAGTGAAGGTGCTTGAGACGTAGACCTTCCATTTAACGGCTGGGGGTTGCTGGCAGAGCATTCTCTAAGAGTTCCTCAGCTCTGGAATTCAGTCTTCTGTCCTTGGTCCAAATGCCTTGAATCTGTTGATCTTCAGTTCACTTTACAAAGGCCAACATTGCAGTCATTGGGAGAGGGTTGCGATGTGTGGTGATGAGAGGAGAGGTATTCAGGGATGTTGAGAGATGGGAACTTTGTTTTTTGGGTGAGGTTTTATTGATTTTGTTACAAATTATTCTGTTTCTAGGCTCTTACTGATTAACTCTTCTTATTCTATGGCTCTTTCAATATTTTTAAGAACTCTTAAAGCCTGAGACTGTTACCTTTCTCTATTTGTTCAACACAAATAAACACTTTACAACTCTGCAATGTAGTTGAAATGAGTACAATTTCATTGACTGTAGTGGAGTTATGTCCACTAACACCAGGGTCGTATTTTCCAGTATTTGTATTTTTGGAACCATTCAACCAACCAGCTGCATTTGGTTCCAGGTACTGTATCGAGCTCAACTATAAATCAGTCAATGGGATTGCATCTGTTAACACTGGGATTAAGTTTAGCCTGGAGAGAAGATGCAGATGATGCACAGACCAGCATTCCAGATCAAACCCAAGCCGAAATATCTTCCTAGATCTGAAGTCTCTCAAATCATTGAACCGGTCTTCAGTGTAAATTGCCTTTCATTTCTGGCATCATTTTTTCCACTTTTTAGACAGCTGGTTCACTAAGACCTCAAACAAACTCTGACTTTTTGGAAGTGATTTGTGGCAGGCAGGCTGCATCTCTAAGGTCACTTTCAGAAAAGGGAGATTGATCTCTTTCCTTGAACCAAACAAACTGTCTTTCAGGTGCAGCTAGCTGCTTGGTTTGCAAGCACAGGCTGTTTCATACAATGATATCTCTAAAGGAGCAGCCATCCCCCACAGTTCAGAATTAGCAGTACTGTTTTTCATAGAGCAGCAATCACTGCCAACTTCCCTTGTAGTATTTTAGGGACTGATGCATCCCAGAAGGCACAGTACAAATAGAGAAGTTTGTTTTCCCTATAGTAGCATTTAGATGGCTCTTTTTTCCTAGTGTGATCTCCATTTTAAAAAATATATAACATATGGCTAGACTCCCGTATTCTTGTTCTCATCTATCTCCTTGTATATGTGAAATGCTTTTAAAACAGATGATATCTATCAATATGACAGAATATAGTGGCTTTGCTATTTTTTAGCGTCTATGGTTTTTATTTCAGAAGTTTGTGCTATACACAACACACATTTACAGTACAAGAGAGGAATTTGTGTATGTAGGATCCAAACACTGAAAACCTTAAAATTATGAAAATAATTGTAGTTTATTTCAGATAATGCTGTACATTTTAAGAAATATCAGTTAGTATCACAAATAAAAGGTCTGATTTCATATATCTTGTGAACTCCAAAATACCCTTCAGTTAATTGGGCGTGAAAGAAATACAGGTTTGGGACCAAACTCTGCTTACTTGTGTTTAGGGCTCAGTGCTACCACAATACAAACAATTGTGGACATTGATAGAAGAATTGGATTCTATCCCCACCTTTCCTACTAGCCTGCTGGATGACCTTGAGCAAGTCACTTCTCCTCTCTATGATTCCATTTCTCATTTGTAAAACAGGGGATAACATGGACATCGTTTGTAAAGAAGTTTGAGATCTACTGACAGGTAGCTCTTATATAGTGGTTTTTATTACTTGCTCCTGGGGCATTGCAACTGTGCACTACCCTTTGCTCCAGGGGAAAAGTAATCTGCACCAGTTCTCCCGCTCTGCACTGCTGGCTGGAGCTCCGGTGTAGGGAGATGTGGATGGCTCCACCCCCTCCAAACTCATCTGCATGGGCTTGGGGAATTGCAGCCCTATAGAAACTGCTCTCTTCCCTCCTCCTGCCCTCCCCACCCCATACTCAACCTGGGGTACAGCTATCCAGCACAGGTGAGTGACAGTACACCTTACACCCCTGAGTGGGCACAAAGTTACTGTCTCACCCTTAGTGCTGTACAAGACATAAAGATATTCCTTGCCTTGAAGAGCTTACAGTTTGAATAATCAGACCTAGAGTGCCACTTCAATGGGTGGAAATGAATATTCAGAGAGAAAGGGGAGCAAAAGCCACCAGGATACAAGGGTTGCTCCTCCTGTCTCAGGCCCCTCCTCTCCTTGGCTTTCTTATTGACCAGACAGAGGGAGATGGAAGTGGATTGGCTCCTCGCTCCCTCCTCATTAATTTAAACCCTTGCCTGCGCCTCTTGGAGCCCCATGTCTCATTTCTGGCCACTGGACCTTTTAGCCTTTCATCTGCACTGGCTACAATTAGAAGAGACTGGAAGCATGCACAGTTAAAGGGATATTGCAGCAAAAGGATTCACTGTTTAGAGAATAGCTATGATATATAGTAGAAGACTCCAGGTTTTACTCTAGCTACTTCTTCTTTACAAATGTTCTGAAAGAGATTAAAGTAACAAGTTTTGCAGAAGTGACCCCCCCCCCCCCTTTCCAACTGCATAACTATAGTTCAAGGGAATTTCTGTAGGGATTTTCAATCAGTCTGTAGATAATGAACCCAACTGTGAAACAATTACTCTCAAAGTAAACAAAGATAGTCTCATTACTTCTCCATTCAAGGTAGAATACAGGGAATCCTTTAGCCAGGGATTATCATTTGACATATTTGGGGCCATTTCTTCATCGTAAACCTTGAAGCTTGATTACACTACAGACTATATTTGATGGTCTATTTGTTTTATAAAGTCTTCTGTGATTTGTCTGGACAAATTCCCAGCTGATTCATAGCACCTTTTGGAACTGATCCAGCAACAAATCACGAACAGCTTTGTGACTTCCACCAAATGTAAGATTACTCCTTATGTTGTAACTAATGCTCTCTGTGTGGAAGAAGGATAATAGAGAAAGAAGAATCTACCTTCTAAAAAGACACACCAAAAATCATTCTTATGCCCGCTCTCAAGTATACAAAAGGATAGTGATTAAAAAATGGATCACAATGCAACTGCCACTATTTTTTAGTTGGTGTCGTCGTTTAATGCATTCAGATATGCTTAATCTCTAATGCTTTTCTCTTCTGATGAGACAAGTCTAAGTACTCGTGGTTCAGTGTGGTAACAGTGTGCTACTTTCAGTGGAGTGTCCTCTCTTGTAATCATGTGAATCAGTCTCTAGTGGGATGGGATAACCCATCCCTTCTATTAGAAGTCTGTCAAATCCCTGGGAAGCCAAAAGGCAAAGACTCACAGAGTGAGAGTCATGAGATAATTCACTTAAAGATGCTCTACCATGGCATTTTTTGTTCAGTCATAAGTGAGCTATTATAAACCTAGGAAGCTTTCTTGTTTGTAAACACAGAGTAAATCCCTACTGAGAAAACTAACATACTTGAGTACTTACTAGTATAATGTCAGGTATCGGGGGGTTTATATCCACAAGATACAAAAACAATGAAGAGTCTGGTAGCACCTTAAAGACTAACATTTATTTAGGCATAAGTTTTTGTGGGTAAAAAACACACTTCTTCAGATGTGTGGAGTGAAAATTACAGATGCAGGCATTATTATACTGACACATGAAGAGAAGTGGAGAACCATTGTTGACAGGGCCAATTCAATCAGGGTGGATGTAGTCCACTCCCAATAATTGATGAGGAAATGTCAATACCAAGAGATGCAAAGTTGCTTCTCTTCATGTGTCAGTATAATAATGCCTGCATCTGTAATTTTCACTTCATGCATCTGAAGAAGTGGGTTTTTTATCCATGAAAGCTTATGCCCAAATAAATCGGTTAGTCTTTAAGGTGCCACCGGACTCCTCGTCTTAATCAGTATAATGGTGTTTGGGGTGGTGGTGCCAGAAATGATTTTCATGAAGAAATCTGGGCAGTGTCATCAGATGACATATCATGCCAAATATAAAACTGACATCATACTATATTAGGGATTATAAAATGTGTGTTATGAGCCCAATCCAACTCCTAGTAAAGTAAATAGACCCCCATTGACTTTGAGAGTTGGATCAGGGATTGTGAAAGGATAATCTGATTCATTGTTACAGCTGTACATACCAGGAGCAAATGATGTGCTATCAGTCTGAATGACTTCTTTTGAATTAAGACAAACAGAGACAACAAATAAAATTATTTATTTGTTTTATTTTTAACAGGAAAAAAAACCAGAAGCATTTGTTATTCACTCTCTAACAGTTACATCTGGATAGAAAATGGAGAGTATCTCTCTAGGAACAGCCATCTGAAATTGATTCAGAGCCTTCTTCTCTCTTCCCCCATGGGCAGTGTTATATATTTAAAGATCCAGCGCACAGCATCTCCTCCTGTATTTGGATTGTTTCATATACCATAACACATTCCACAGTCTGTGACAACCATCCAGGTTGAACTATGACACTGCAAAATATTTTCAACAAACTCTGCCCATTCTTACACCGTCTTCAGTGGAAGTCACGGACTTTTCCATCAAACATGTTGCCCTCCTTGAGCAAATAGGGGACAACTTTAAAGTTGGCATTGAAATCATGTTAAATATGACAAATTTACATGAAGCCTGGTGATGTTTTAACTGCTTTGGGGTTTGAGATGATGTGGCCTTAAAGCCCTTGGGTATTGGGAATGAAGGAAAAAAGAGAAATTTTTAAAAGTATTTCATTTAGAAACTATTTTCTGTACATAGATATTAACATAGGTAAAGGGAAATTTCTGAAGAATACTCTCAATGACCACAATGCAAAGAAATTGCATTTCTTAAGTTAAAGTATGTGACACAAATTTGACAAAGGCCAGGAAAAAGATCAAGTGCATAGACTACAAGCTCTGTGGGGCAGAGACTACTTGCTTGTTCTGTTTTTGTATAGCACCTAGCACAATGGGGCACTGGTCCATGATTAGGGATCATAAGTGCTATTGTAATGCAAATAATAATTTTATTGTTATCTAACCCAACTGTACCTTCCTTCTCACCTGATAACTTGGAGAGTGAAGAACATGGTGTGATTTAGTTTCTTTTAAACTTTTGAGTTTTCTGGCATTAGCATCTCTAACATTATTTAGGTGGTCTTTTTTAGAAGTGTGGGGTCAGGTGTAAGCCACACAACTCCTGTTGACTTTAATAAGAGCCACAAAGCCTTAGCATTACATCAAAAATTTGCCTCCAGATTACACAACAGTTAGATATATTGTTCGCCAAATTGAAAACACCAGCAATATTCTTGTTAGACCTGACTTTGGCTTTGCTTCTGATCTTAAACCAGTGATCCCACAGTATAATTCAATGAAATCAGTGGAATTACTCTGGTGCAAAAATGATGAGATCAGAAACTGCCCCTTGCCCATTCAATCAGATCCAGCGCATGCACATGTGGAGGAAGTATTTTAAAATTCTTTTTCTTTTTTTCTTCGTGTGTTAATATAATCCTGATACAAGCTTCCTTTAACAGAAATATGCTCATTTATACACTTCTGCCAATGACTTTTGAAACCAAATTCTTAGCTGTCTTTATTCTGCTGCTTGGAGGTTTGGAGTATATTAACTTTATGAACTTTATGGAAATTATTGCATTTTAGAGGGATTATCCAATTATCCACTGCAGGTCTAATACAATAAATCTTATGCTCAAGCCAACCATTAATCAGCAAACCCTAGTGGCAATGACAACTCTGTACTTTCCAGTGTCCAGCAGGCTTCAGACAATATCCATATCCCTTCCCTTCACTTCATTTCTTTGCTCAGAGCTGCAAATGACCAATTCTTGTTATTGTTCCAGAATAATAATTGGAATTGTATTTACTATCTTCTTAGAGTGCTTTCACCGCCTTAATGTGGACAAAACCATAACTGGTCAGCACTGATTTGTGTAACAGGGTGAATTCTTTTTCCCTCTGATGTGAAATTATTGTGTGTAGATTTTGGTCCTAGGCAAATTTTCTTAATATTTTCTCCTACTTACTTTTTCTAAATACACTTTGATCTTTTTAGTTTCTTCTGGATGTTTCTCAGGATTCTGTATTACCACAAATGAAACAAGATGCGACAGAGATACCATACAGTGTCTCTTGTGAGCTACTTGACCTTTTGCTGCAGAAAATTTGTGTAGATTGAAAAGAATAAATGCAACAATATGCAGTGTGAAATGTTGCTGGTTGTCATGGATTTCACAATCTTACCTTCATTTTCACAGCCCTTTTCAAGTACTGTTGTAAAATGTTGCTGCAAATTGTTTCCTTTCTGGGAAACTGACTTTCCATTAGTGGTAAAAATTTGCAAAGCTCCATTTAGTGATTTCCTACATATACGCAAACCTAGTGGAAAGCTCCAATCCTGTAAGTTTTTTTATGTACAAAAGTTTTCCACTTCATTTTTCATCACAAATTCTACAATTTACTATTTGGTTAATTATGATGTCTGCATAGCAAATGTGTTTTATCTAGGGGATAAAATATCTAGAAAAGCAAAAATAGGAAATTTTCCTTTTGAACTAAAGCTACATACTCTGGTTTTCTGGTCATATTTCTTCCTAATGTGTGACCATAGTTGAATGGATTTTGCACAGTTGAGAACATGGCTGACAGTCTTGCTCCTCCTCAGTGTGTGGGTGGTGAATAGTTATGTGCCAAATCAGAACCGGTACAAAACCAAAAAGGCAATCTTATACATTTGGAAAGATCCTAAAACCTATCGCTGCATGCAGTTGAATGTCAACAGTAACAAAATTCTAAACAAAAAACTTTGTAAGGATGTAAATGGAAAGTTTTTAGGAGATGAGAAAATTATTTAAAAATTTTTCAAGGTGCAATATTATATTGGAAGAAATGAGGGAAATGTTCCTTGAATGTTTCATTTCTGGGTCCTTTCGTATGTTCCCTTGTATTCACATTCCAGTAGATGGTGCCAGTGTCACAAGTAACATGTCTATTCTCAGTTGGTTTGGAAGACCTTTTATTTTGGAGTGGGTAGTTGATGGTAAAATTGAATCCAGAGCTTCCAGAACTGTTAGTGGGCATGTATATGTGAGCAAAAAAGAGTTCTATGCCAGAAATATCTCTTTGCAGTTTTGAGGGTACTGGGCTTTAACTGCTTTCTAATTCACTCTAACTCAGTAGAAGCTTAGATCAGAGCAGAAATAGCTGATATGAAAGAATTTAGGAATGTGCAGGTGGTGTAGTATACATGATCACAGAACATTCTAAAAAAGAAACACTGGCAACTTCTTGTCTTATATCTTGTGGGCTTAATGTCTATAAAAAAATTAAAAGAAACTGACAAGTGCTAACATTATCCAACGTTCTCCCTTTACTATTATGGACTTGTTACAATTTTAGGGAGGGTTGGTGAGGCATTGATTCAACTTACTGTCTATATCAGTTTTTAGCTGGGTAGGCACTACTGTTGAAATGAGAAGGAAAATCAGATGATGCCTTGTGTAGGAAGTTAATGCTGAGTGATGTTTTCATAATTGCAGCAATAATGGTGTACGACTTTCAAAGCTATTAGCATTATTGTGCTTGAGATTTTACTCATATCTATTCCATTTTATTGAAGTATTACCTCTGAGTTGGAGAAAAGAGGGGGATCAACAGCTCTGTTCATTGAGATGAAGTGGGAGATAGAATTTTCCTCAAAATAGTAAGGAAAACACCTTTTTATTTGGCTTCAGCATTTCACTCTGTCATATGTAGGATGATATCACAGCTACCTAGGTGTTGACTTTGCTGGGCAGTGGAATGTTATAGGTATGCCTAATTTCACACCTTCTAACTAAATGAGATTTTGGACAATATAAATAAAGTTTGGGGTGGTTAAGATAGGAATATGACATTGCACTCTATATGATTTTATGAAAATATGCTAATGTAACTGGAATATACTTCGTGCAGAAGGTCTCTACAAAGCTTATAATCTACTGAGTCTGATCATCCTATTTGTATAAATGTACCACTCTTGTATCTGAACCTAGAAATATGAAATACAAGTCTGAGGGCCTATTGTAATTATGCAAAGTGGTGGTTTGAAATCTTGATGACTCCCATTAACCAGGACAATTGACTGCATATGGCTCTGTTTTAGCTGTAAGTCTTCCTGTATACGTGTGTGCTGGCAAGTGGGTAATGAAGTTTTACAGTGATTGTCATGTCACCTGAACTGGAATCCATCTTTAACCTGGTGCTTTTCCACTGTGGGATGGGAACCCAGAGGGACAAAGGATTCCCACCTTATGCAAAAGATATATAAATGGGTGGAACAGAGAAAAAAGAGAGCCATCATGAGGAATCCCCTAGCTACCACCTGAGCTGGAACAAGGGCTGTACCAGGGGAAAGGATTGTGCCCAGAGTAGGAAGGCATCCAGTCTGTAAAAGAAATGTATTAAAACATCTTTCAGGGTGAGATATTATCTGTACTCAATTGTATTACTGTATTAGGCTTAGATTTGAGTGATTTATTTTATTTTGCTTGGTAACTCACTTTGTTCTGTCTGTTACTACTTGGAACCACTTAAATTCTACTTTCTGTATTTAATAAAATCACTTTTTACTTATTAATTAACTCAAAGTATGTATTAATACATGTGCGAGGGCAAACAGCTGTGCATATCTATCAGTGTTATAGAGGGCGAACAGTTTATGAGTTTACCCTGTATAATCTTTATGCAGGGTAAAATGAATTTATTTGGGTTTAAACCCCAGTAGGAGTTGGGCATCTAAGTGTTAAAAACAAAAAAAAAAACTTCTGTCAGCTGCTTTCAGTTAAGTCTGCAACTTTGAGGCAAGTGATTCAGACCCTGGGTCTGTGTTGGAGCAGATGGGCATGTCTGGCTCAGCAAGATAGAATGCTGGGGTCCCAAGCTGGCAGGGAAAGCAGGGGCAGAAGTAGTCTTGGCACATCAGGTGGCAGCTCCCAAGGGGGGTTCTGTGATTCAACCCATCACAAGGAATTATATAAATTTTAATGTAAGAAAACCTATCAGAGGATTTGAGAGTTGGAAAATGGCAAGCCTCATAGATCTAAAATGAGAGTTGTGAAAATATTTTTGAAAATGTACTGTCTATTTCTTTTCTTTAAAAAGAAATCCTGCAAATGTTCACTGAAATAAAAAATTGAATCTGGCTAACTATGCGTTTGTTGTTCACTTTTCTGCCAGTATTCCAGTAAACAAGTTCACTGACAAATATTTGGAAAAAAACAGTGACCTTTAAGCATCTATTTGAAAATAATAGTGGAAAACAAATGTTGAACTTGTAAATGTTGTTATCTGCAGCTTGAAACCAATTTCTGAGAGTTCCCCATCATCTAATCAGAAAATAAAATCATCCTTATGGAAGCTATATGTCCAATTAAAACAGACTAGGCACAGCTTGGATTTTGACTAGGGTATGGCTACACATACAGTTTTGCAGCGCTGGTAGTTACAGCTGTGTTCGTACAGCTGTGTAGGGCCACACTGACAGCTGCCAGCGCTGCAGTGTGGCCACATTTACAGCACTTGCAGCGCTGTTGGGAGTGGTGCATTGTGGGCAGCTATCCCACAGAGCACCTCGTCCCATTTTGGCGCTGTGGCTTGTGGGATGGGGAAGGAAGTGTGCGGGTCTTTCCGCTTCCTGTTCCAACGCCCCGTGGTGCTTTGCTACACATTCCGAGCAGTTTGGCGGCATTGTGATTCTGCAGCGCTATTTCTGAGATTTTTGTTATAAATGGAGCCTGAGCTGCTGAGGACCTTGCTGATGAATGTTGCCAGCACATCACGCATGGCAGTGGAGCTATTCCTTCAGCTGCAAAGTGACAGTGAGGAGTCAGACGATGATATTGAAACGCCTGGCGCTGAAGACACTCAATCGCTTGTGGCAGTAACAGACGTGCTCAGCACCGTGGAACGGCGCCTTTGGGCTCGGGAAACCAGCACTCAGTGGTGGGATCACATCGTCCTGCAATCCTGGGATGATGAGCAGTGGCTGCAGAACTTTCGGATGAGAAAAGTCACTTTCATGTCACTGTGTGCTGAGCTCGCCCCTACCCTGCGGCGCAGGGACACGAGATTGAGAGCTTCCCTGCCAGTGGAGAAGCAAGTGGCTATTGCAATCTGGAAGCTGGCAACTCCAGACAGCTTCCGATCGGTGGCGAACCAGTTTGGAGTGGGAAAGTCCACCGTTGGAATGGTGCTGATGCAAGTTTGCACAGCGATTAATGGCACCCTGCTAAGAAGAACTGTGACTCTTGGGAACGTGCAGGACATTGTGAATGGCTTTGCAGAAATGGGTTTCCCTAACTGTGGAGGGGCAATAGATGGGACGCATATTCCTATTCTGTCACCACCCCACCTGGCATCAGAGTACATTAATCGCAAGGGGTATTTCTCTGTGGTTCTGCAAGCGCTTATGGATCACCATGGGCGTTTCACTGACATTTACTCAGGATGGCCTGGAAAGGTGCACGATGCACGCATCTTTCGGAACAGTTCCCTGTTCAGGAGGCTGAGGGCTGGGACTTTTTTCCCAGACCGCAAGATCACAGTAGGGGATGTCGAAATGCCCACTGTGATCCTTGGAGACCCCGCTTACCCCTTAATGCCATGGCTCATGAAACCGTATACAGGGAAGCTTGACAGGAGCAGGGACCGGTTCAACTACAGGCTGAGCCGGTGCAGAATGACTGTGGAGTGTGCTTTTGGCCATTTGAAAGCCCGCTGGCGTTGTCTTTATGGGAAGCTAGATTTGGGGGAAAGCAGCATCTCCGCTGTTATATCCGCGTGCTGTACCCTCCATAATATTTGTGAAGGGAAAGGTGAAAGATTCAGTGAGGAATGGACCTCCGAGGTTCGACGCCTAGAGGATGAATTTGCTCAGCCAGAGAGCAGGGCTACTAGGGAGGCCCAGGAAAGGGCTTCAAGGATTAGGGATGCTTTAAGGGAGCAATTTGATGCTGAGAGCCAACAGTAATGTTTGGTGCCTTTGCTGTGCTTTGTTCTACCTTGGGGTACAATATTTACCACTTCCTGCAATAATATAACGTATTGAAAAAGACATAAAATCCTTTATTCAACATACAGTACATAAAAGGCAAGGGGGGTTAGGGTAGTGGACTGTACATTCAGAGGTTTGAATAAGTCCTATTTTGATTACTGTTCAATGTCTGCTGCACTTCAGGATTACTATGCTGCAGGGTAATGGGGGTGGAGTGCACAGGGTAAGAATTATAGTTATCAGGGCTGGTAGGTGATCGTACAGGTGTTGGGGGCAGATTGGGGTAATAAGAAACTGGAGAAAGGTGTTTTGTGGAAATACTGGGGAACAAGAAAGAGAGCTTTGGGAGGGCTGTGGCTTACCACAGTACATATCTGCCTGCATGGCTACGAGAGACTCGAAAGACTCAGTTTGGCGAGCCAGGAGGCTTATCATCTACTTTAAGGTTTTTTTGGCAGCCGATTCCTTTCTCCTGCTTTCTGTTTGCCTCCATTCATGCATTTTCTCTCTCCATTCATACATTTTCTCTTTCCATTCCTGTGTCTTCCTACTTTCTCTGTTGTAGTAATTCATAACTGATTTGATCAATTCCTCTTTTGATTTTCTGGGATTTCTTCTCAAGTTCTGCAATCTACGTGAGGCCGGTGATCCGGCTGCATTAGTCAAGGTCACTAGAAAAAAGAAAGATAGAACCATGTAATACACAGAGGCTACCTTGTTTATTATCACACAGTGAAGGACTTTTTAGACTTTTGGTAGCATCCTTCTCACATACCTCACATAACACAGAGAGGCCAGGGAAGCTAAGTCATGGCGAGCAATGGGGTGAGTGTTTTTCCCCCGAGTTCCCCTTGGGAGGGGGAATTGACCGATGAGTCACTGGGGTTTATCTGCACTGGGTACAGGACGTAGCTGGTGTCCTGCACAGGGGACAGTAGTGAACAGGAATGTGGCGAGCTGCTGGCGGGGGAGGGCCCACGTTAATGCCGTCCTGCTGGTGAGGGGGGGGAAACGCACAGCTGTGCTGGCTGCCTGCTGGGAAGGGTGGGGGAACACCTGAGCGCACTGCGGTGCTGGATGCCTGCTGGGAGTGGGGGGTGAACACTGGAGCGCACCGCGGGGCTACCAACGTGCTTGGAACACCGGAGCGCACCGCGGGGCTGGATGCCTGCTGGGAAGGGGGAGGGGAGACCGGAGGGCACCGCTGGGCTAGCTACGTGCTGGGAAAGGGGGGGGGGTTACCAGAGCGCACCGCGGGGCTGGGGGGGGGGGGACCGTGAACCTGGCGCCCTGCACTCAAGTATCCCTAAATTCTCAACAGGGTTTCCTACTGCCAGATATATCACTGCTGCGTGTTACCTGGGAAGAGAGGGAGGGTCTTCTACAGCAATGTGGATTCCGCCCTGGCCCCTATGCAGCTTGCCTGTGTGCAGCCATGGTCCCCCCACCCCTCGCTGCACAGTGGATCGGACGAGTTAGCCTGACCGGGACAAGGACCACGGTGGCTCTCCCGATCAATTTGAGAAAGCAAATTGCAAATGCTCTGGCTGCAACTTTTCAAGAGATTACCGAGGCAGGTTACAGAGACGTGATAGAGCAAATCAATGGGCTATTCCACGTTTAGGCATGCATGCAGGCAGCCATAACCCCAACCTTCCTCTCCCAAAACATAAAAATCTACTTACCCCGAGCACGATCCTCATTTTCTTCCTCACCAGCAACTTCCAGCTGCTGCTACTGGCTAGCCTCCTCCTGGCTTGAGAAGAGCTCCTGGCTGCATGCCTCCTGGGACTCCAGGGTGTCTCCCTCCACGCCAGTAGCCTCACTGTCGGCTTCCTCTACACCCTCCCCCACTTCTCCCTGCTGTGAACTCTCCATCGTGGTCCTCGGATTGGCAGTGGGGTCACACCCAAGTATGGCATCCAGCTCCTTGTAAAAACGGCAGGTTGTGCGGGCAGCTCCTGAGCGGCGATTTCCCTCACTGGCTTTGCAGTAAGCACTCCTCAGCTCTTTTATTTTGACCCTGCACTGCAACGCGTCCCGTTCATGGCCCCTTCTCAGCAAGGACTGCGATATCTGCCCATAGGTATCATAATTTCTTCTTCTGGAGCGCAGCTGTGCTTGCACAGCCTCCTCACCCCAAACACTGATGAGGTCCTGCAGCTCTGAATTGTTCCATGCTGGGGCTCGTTTGGTGCGTGGAGGCATGGTCGCTGATTGATTGAATGATTGATTGCACTCCACACCTGGCTGAGCAAACAGGAAGGGGATTTTAAAATTCCCGGGGCATTTAAAGGAGGGGTCAGCTGAGCCCAGGGCAGTGGAGTGTGCATGATTACCAGAGAGGCTTCTAAGGTATGCTGGGATACCTCCTTATACCATGGAGGTCAATAAAAGTGCTGGTGGGTGTCCACACTTGCTGACCAGCGCTGGATCACCAGTGCTGGATCCGCTACACCCGAGGCTCGACCGGGTGTACAGCCAGCGCTGCAACCAGGGAGTTGCAGCGCTGGCTGTGCTTTGCAAGTGTGGCCACATCCTAAGTTGCAGCGCTGTAACCCCCTCACCAGCGCTGCAACTCTGTAGTGTAGCCAAGCCCTCCTGTCTCCAACAAGAAACTGCTTGTGAACAAATGATTAATTACCAAAGTATTACTGACCAGTCAGTAATTACTGACCAATGATTAATTACCAAAGTTGCCCAGAGAATAATTAAGAATATTTAGTAATGTTGAGGAAATCTTATGAAAACAATCCCCAAGGGGTGGAGTCCACAAATGCCATTTCAGGGCTATGCGTCTCTTTTCTAAACTGCTGTTTCAAATACTCCCCAGAACAGTAGGGCAAAGAGACAGAGAGCTGGCTAAAAGGACCAGCTGGGAATCCTCCTTGCACAGGGATGTTGTAAAGCCAGCTCAATGGCACACGCGTTTGGCCTTCCTTGTATGGCTAGTGTGCTTGGAGCTTGCTGTGCTCCTGAGATCTTGGGCTGGCAGAACAGCCTGTAGCCTCAGGGTTGCTTTAACTTGCTCTGCAGTCTGAGCAAACCTCCAGCTGCCCCAGAATTTACAGGTGGAAAACCATGGTGGAAAATCACCAAAGACAGTACTCCACTCAGAGTGCTAAGCAAAGCTTTGGTATCCTCTGGCCTACCAAGTATGTTACTATCTGATGGCTGTTTGATTATCCAGTTAAGTAGGCAGGTGGTCTCAGTCCTTTCTCTAGTGGATAGGTAGTGCCCATCACAAACCTCAGTTGATATTAATAGAGATGCCTTTGTTAATGTTCTCAAAGGAGAGACCAATCAGTGATGAGAATGGGAAAGCAAATTCACCAGAGATGGGCCTAGAGGTGGGCCCATAACATGAAGATTGGTGGGAGAATTGTCTCCTGAGGTCTCTTTCAACCCTAATCTTCTATGATTCTATGAAATGCCTCTTGATTGCCATTGTTGTACCTGTTTTGTAAATAAAAACCAAACAGAATTCTCTTAAGGTGGCAGGCCAATGATCTTCATAAGCAATTAAAAAAACACTCTAAAAATTAAGGGATAAAATAATAAACAGGATGAACCTTTAGTATCAGTGCCAAATTCACTGGAGGGTCTGTGCCAACAGAAGCTGTCCAGTTGTCTGGCAGACTGTGGGTGGGCAACTGCCCCACACAGGGAGGAAGGGTTAAAGCAGGCCAGAGGGAGCCTGCACAGAACCCTCCAATTAAAGGAGGGCTCACTAAGTGAGCCAGTCAGGAGGTGGCTTGTTGCAGGGGCCATATATAAAGGGCTGATCAACACAGCAGGGAAAGTCTCTCCCTGGTCTGCTAGGAAGAAGGACTGGCTGTCTAGGAGCACCATGACTAGAGCAGTGCTGGGCAGGGTAGCAGAGCAGAAGGGACTTCTGGCTGACTGCTGCCAGACTGAGGCCCTGGAGGAAGGGCAGATAATGTGCTAGGCTGCCCACACTTGCCCTGAGGGAAGTGGCTAACACAGACTGCAGTTTGCCTCTGGAGGGACTAGACTGGTGACTGCAGCAGATCACCAAGGTGAATGGTGGGACTATAGACTGCTGGTTCCCCCAAAAGGTGGGAAGACAGCAGAGCAGGGCACTGCTGGAAGGCTGTGCCCAGAAGAGGATGCCACAGTCCGAAGAGCAACATGGGTCACAGAGTGGTGGAGACAGCAAAGTGGGA
Source organism: Gopherus flavomarginatus (assembly GCF_025201925.1). Lineage (NCBI taxonomy): Eukaryota > Metazoa > Chordata > Testudines > Testudinidae > Gopherus > Gopherus flavomarginatus. The sequence continues at coordinate 182,203,028 of NC_066619.1, forward strand.
GTAACAGCGAGCAAGATGAGGGTGCCTTGTAGAAGGTGCCCAGAGCTAACTCCAGAACTGCTAGCAGGAGGTGCCATGGTGGAGAGTCTTGCACCGCTACTTAGACCATCTGGTGGTGGAAAGTCTGAAAATGTGCTGCTGGCCAAAATGGAGGCTCAGCCAGAATGGAGGCCCAGCCAAATAAAGTCTTGATGCACCTTTCTCCACATCTCTCAGTGGAGATTAAAGTTGTCATTTAATTGTAGAGTCTGCTGAGTAAGGTGGCAGTGGAAACCTGTGCCTAAATTAATGTCATAACTGCCAATTTATGTTCAGATGTACTCGTGCCTCAAAGTTTGTGTCAAATCTATGTCTCTACAAATAGGTTAATCCACTTTACTACAAAGACATTGGGACCACTTCTGCAAATTTACTTTACCACATAGAACTTCCTGCTCCTCATTCACAGCATTCTTTGCTACTGGTTTAGCTTTGGAATGTCTTTTGATGCTTTATTTACTGGTCTCTCTAAATAGCATAGAGCTCAGTATTGCCCCTGAATGCTGTGTTATACCAAAGACCTGCACCAGAATAACACATTCAGCTTCTTAATCAATTACACAGGTACAGATGCAGCAACAACTCTTTGCTCACTTTGGGCCCGTCCTGCTCCCTTTGTGGTCAATAGGCATTTTTCTGTTTGCTTTAGTAGGAGCAGGTTCAAACCCTATGTTTGATTCAATTATGTTACAAACCTTAAGCCAAAAGGATTAACGATAAATACAGAATCAATCAAAGGAAAGTCAAACAGCAACCTATTCTGTATTCCAAGTGAGTGAGATCAGTGCTCCATGCGGTGCCCCTCCTTTATCCTGTGATGTTCTTTCTAGATGGAGAAAGTTAGTGTGTTAGCTAGATTAACAGCATTGCTTTGAGCATGTTGACTTTCTGCAATGTTCCTGATTGCTGTTTGTTTATTTGTATAACCTTGGGACTACAACCTTTTGCTTTCCAAGAGTGGTGTGATGCTGAGCTGAGTTAATGGAAAGCAGGACAGGGGGAGGAAAGTGGGAGCATGCTTTGAACATTTGGGGGCTGGATCTTTGGCCCCAGTAGAGTCCCTTTTATGCCACTTTGATGGCACATTTTCCTTAACTTGGTGTGATCCAAGAATCTCTTGATGGCAGAGGGCATAAGGATACATAAAGGTACCAGTAAAGAGCAACAAAGAGTCCTGTGGCACCTTATAGACAGATATATTGGAGCATAAGCTTTCGTGGGTTAATACCCACTTCATCAGATGCATGCCTGGGATGGTACCAGGGATCCCCTGGGTTCACCATGTAAGGTCTCTACTGAACGAAGGTGTTGCACTGGTGGTCATAATCATTGTGAGTTGTACATACACGAAATATGTGAGGAGTTATGTAAATATGCTAAAAATTGTGTTTGCTAGGCCTGGTAGTTTACAGGCAGGTCACTCAAAGGTAAACACTTTATGAGACAAACTTCTGAAGACAGGAGATGGGAGACACTTATCTCTCTGCTGAACCATTGTGTATTGTCTTGCAGCCGAAGTCTATTAGCACACTGAGTCAAATGCTAATTAAGGGCTTGCACAGACTTCAGAAGAAACCTAACAAGAAGTGGTAAACAGTGGTGGGGACCCCGTTTTCAGGTGAATATCTATCAAAGGTCTGGTGTCATATATCTGGGAGTGCAGAGAGACACCCTGGAATCCTTCAGTCTGTGCAGACAAGTTGCCAGCAGGTTTGATCTTAGAAAAGGGGGATCTCAACCATTCTGGTTGAAAATTCTGGGAAAAGGACTTGGGGAAACTATCATGTAGGAGATAAGGGAATGTTTTGTGAGTTAAGTTCACGCTCTGGAAAACGTTATGATTTTTTTTAATATGTAACCACTTGCTTCCAATATGCTTATTTACTATCATTTGAATCTCTGTTCTTTGACGATAAATGTGTTTTCAGTATGAATATATCTAAGTGCTGTAAAAGCAGCAAAGAATCCTGTGGCACCTTATAGACTAACAGACGTTTTGGAGCATGAGCTTTCGTGGGTGAATACCCACTTCCTCAGATGCATCTGAGGAAGTGGGTATTCACCCACGAAAGCTCATGCTCCAAAACGTCTGTTAGTCTATAAGGTGCCACAGGATTCTTTGCTGCTTTTACAGATCCAGACTAACACGGCTACCCTCTGATATCTAAGTGCTGTGTGTTAAGTGGAGTGGTGGGCCTGAGTTGAATCTTGTAAGCTGGTATATATATTGTTCCTTTGGGAGCCGTGAATCTGAGTTCTCCGGCTGCTCAGTGGAACAAGGGCTGGGCACTCTGGAGGGACGCTCAGGAGGGTTTGGGGGTTGATGTGTGCCTATCGCTAACCTGTACAGAGAGTAAGGCCTAGAAGGTGGTGCCTGAGACTGGTGGAGTCAGGGAGCTGATACACAGCAACTACAGACAAGATTTCCTCATACTAAAGGCAGGTGGTAGCAAGGTGTCTCATAAGCCTGAGTACCCCTGGGAAATGTCATGCCTGGTAGGTGAGATGCTCTGGGCTGAAGTACCCATGGGGGGAAAAAAAAACTTGACAACCCTGCAGCTCAGCTCCACCCTCTACCTCCTGCCACGATCAGCTGTTCAGTGGCGTGCAAGAGGTGCTAGGGGGATAGGGTGAGGAGCGGGGGCAGGAAGAGGTGGGGCAGGGCCAGGGAGAGGCAGGGTGGGGGTGAAGGCTTGGGGGAAGGAGTGGAGTGGGAGATGCCTCTGGGCAGAACAGAAGTTGAGCACCCCCTCTCTCTGGGAACTGGGGATGTCGGTGCCTGTGGTAAAGAGCTGGCATCCCTGAATTACAGGCAACATCAGAGGTATGCCCTGGAAGGGCTTGAGGCCAAAATACTGCTGCATTCTAGCACTCCTCAACTGCTGCAAACTAGAGAAGTGTCACAATTGCTCTAAACTTGTGCTGGTTGAACTGACCAGCCCCAGGATGTGGCAGGTATAAAGCTGGCATTAAGCCATATATCTCCCACATCCTTCAGGTCCTGGTTGGAATACAGCTGAGCTGGACTCAGGGCTCACGAGCTTTATTTTATTTGTGTTTTGGCTCTTCACAAATTAACTCAAATGAGTCTGCAGGACAGGTGGGTAAAGCACCTGCTTTGGTTAATCATGAGAGCACGGCTATCTTCCTTAAAACACTGGACTAGAGCAGAAGCTCTAGAGAGTTGGGAGCCAAGACAACTTATTAATGTTCACAGAAGAAATGATTGATATTTGTATGTATCCAATCAGGTAAAAGTCTGGTAAAAGGTAGGTCATCATGCATCTCATGGTGATGATACTTACAAAACAGAACTGTTTAAATTATTCTTTACTTTGATGTAATCAGGAAGCCTCTAAGGTTAGTTTCCTCCAGCAGAAAAAAGCCCCACACAATGTGGCAGGATCAGAAATTTTATTTTAATAAGTCATCTCTAGATAAACATTCACCATTCAAAGATTAATTCAAAAGGAGGTCTGGATTATTGGTCAACCTCCAGTTTGTCTTGTACAGGCACTATTTATCACCCTCACACAGAGGACTAACTTGTTTTTAATGCATCAAGATACAGGTTTCCATTTGAAAAATCCACTGATGAGATGGTTTATTTGGGCAATACTTGTAATTGTAGGTTAGGTCACTCATCTTTACAAAACTGCAGTTGCACAGTTGATTTTATCAGTGGCTAGTCTGAGCGTGATCCAGGTCAGTAGCAATTAAAAGTTGCTACCATCTGCTGGCTGCCTATGGGGCTGATACAAAGCCCTCGGGAGTCTGTTGAAGACTTTCAATTGACTTTAATAGGCCTTTGCTCAGGTTCTAAGGGTCAGATTTACAAAGATATTTAGGGTCCTCCAGATGCCAATATCCACCTAGTGGGATTTACAAAAGCACAAGTGAGTTAGGCACTTAACTTCCATTCACCTAAATGAATGAATTGGTGGATTGAATTTAGAACCAGACTTTGTCTTTAAGGCCCAGGTCTGCACTGGGACACAGCAACACAGTGAGTTCCCTGGCATTTGAGTATACAAATTGCAACATCTTTTAATAATGCCCAACTCTTGTATAGTGGTATTTCCATCACTAGATCTGACAGTGCTTTACAAACGAGGTCACTATCATGATCCCCACTTTACAAATGGGGAAACTGAGGTATAGAAAGGTGAAGTGACTTGCCCAAGGTCACCCAGCAGGCCAGTAGCTTTCCTCTCCATTGACGGTTAGCTATGCAAGCTGGTGCAGAGGCTATAGACCCACCCATTTCTGCCCCCTTCTGTGTGATTGTCACTGCTCTTTTTACAGAATTTATAGGGTTGAGCAAGCACCACCTGACAAACCTGAGGTAGGTCCAAAGCTCTGGCAGGAAACAGAACCCATGCCTGATAAGTTACAATGGACCCCCACACTCGCCTCTTGCTCTGGTGCTTTATGCCTGATTTTAAGCCTAGTCCCCTCTGCTCCAGCCCAAAATGGTCTGCAAGCAAGACGCTGCTAGAACTCAATGATTTTATTGAATTCCCATGAACCGCTATTAAGCATTTGGTAGAAGTTAGGTGCTGGAACCAGAGGTATGGGGGGTGCTGCCACACAACCTGCTTGATGTGGTTTCCAATGTATATAGGATTTACAGTTTGGTTCAATGGTTCTCAGCACTCCCACTAGAAAAATTGTTTCAGCATCCCTGTGCTAGTTGAGAATGTAGTCTGTTTCCAATCTAATTGCCTCCCACTCCTGTAAGTATAGTTTAGCAAACTTCTGGAATAGAAGAAGCTGCATGTGTTTCTTTAGAGTCAATGGCAACGCAAATGTGGTTGGTCCACCTCCATAGCTGACCAAACCCTCCATGCAGCAATATATAGAGGGGTGACCAATAGCAGAAATATCTCTCCACCGGACTGTAAAGCCATCTCCATTTTCTGTTTTGCTACCTTGAAAACTGATATCTTCCAAATAATGGCCATCCTTCAGCAAGGAAATTGCAAACTGGTAACACCACCCCTGGGTGGCACTGACACACATATCCTCTACAACCTGAAGAACTGTTAACATTTTAATTTTTATAAACATTAATACATGTATCTTGGGTTATTAGCCTCTGTCCTTCCTCAGGGGCAAGGATGGTCTATAAGTCACACTCTATGACTGCTGAAAAGTATCAATATCGTGGCCTTCTGCACAATATTGCACAAGTTCTGCTATGTGGGGCGATTTCTCCACTTCTTCCAAAGCGGGGAGGGAATGCCAATTGTCTTTGAATGGGCAGGACTTTTGGCTGCTGGGAGAGCAGATGGAGAAGGACACTGAAGGATCTGCTCATTGGCAAGGACCAGAAAAATGAGGAACAGTTTGAGGCTCTCAAGGCATGGAAGTATCAAGTTCATTACCAGGAAGAGATGCTGATGAACAGGATGCACACCCCAGGGAATGGGAGCTTTCCTAAAGGGAACAGAGGCATGCCCTAATGGAGAGACTGATGCAACTGGTGCCCAAATGAGTTGCCATGACCACTGGTCCTCTCTGGGAACTGGAACCATCTCCACCACTTGCTGCTGCTATTCCTCCTCTAGCTACCACCCAAGTGCTGCTGAGGCAAAGGACCTCTACTCCCCAGACCCCTGAGTGACCAAGGAGGAGCCTGTAGTACTTCTGGGACAACACACTCCACTGGCATCCAAAACCCTTTGCAGGGGGACACATCAGTATCTGGAAGAGGAACAATGAGCCTGTGGCACTCGCTGAAGTGTCTGTCTCCAAAACAACACACAAGAGACATCCCTGGCTGTTTTCATGAACAATTTTCCACAGTCATTCCCTGCCCTCCCCTTTTGTCAGGGGGAGGGGAAGGACAAGGAGACTGGTTCAGAGACATTGACATGTGACCATTGTTCATGGAATCTGACCCACTGCCTTTTGATTTATAGTTCCTTTCTAAAAAGTTTCAATTTTGCATTCTATGTACCACTTTTAATAAATGTAATACATGCCTTGACTTGTGTATGACCCTTCCTAAGTTTGATGAATATAAGATATTTTCAGGTTCAGGATTAGGTTCAGGTTCAGCACATAAATTTGAATAGTGTAATTGTCTAGTGCTATCAGACTGCAAACACTTTCTATCCCTATCCGTACCCCTGGTCCATAAATATCTGAATTCCAAAGAATAGCCAGGAGGGATGGGGAAAGTTGCATTCCTATGTGCTTAGAAAGCATTGGTAGTTCTAAAAGCAGCAGAACTCACAGCACATAAAATGGGTAGATGTGACACTCTGTATCTTGGGAACACCCTGCACCCCCATGTTCATCCTTATAATATGATTGTGGGGTATCAAATGAAAAGTTTGTCATGTTGGGCGTCTTCGGAAGGCTCATGATGCACTGAGCATTGTTATAGGTTGTAATTTCATGTATATAGTTATGAGGCTGAAAATGTGTCCTCATGGCTTAAAACAGGCCCAGGCAAAAACTCTCCCAGAGCAGAGGCCCAGGCAAAACTCTCCAGGAGCAGAAGGGCAGTTTGCACCTCATCAGGGCATGTATGGGACAAACCCAGCTCAGCCTCACAGGAACAAAGGACACTGGCCTAGGCAGCAACAAAGGATCTGTTGGACTCTTGAGTGAGTCACTCCCCTTCCCTTGGTCAGTTTGGGACTACAATGAGGTAATGCTCACCTGACTCTAAAGAGGGAGGAGGGCAAAGCCAAGAGGGAAGAAAGGACATGATAAAAGGGAGAGACATTTGCCATGCTCTCTCTCTTCCACCTCCATCTACTGACACCACTACCCAAGTGACTGAAGCGCTGATCAAAGAGGAGATCCTGGCTGAAGGGCAACCAGCCAGCCTGTGGTGAGAAGCATCTAAGTTGTAAGGGCACTGAAAGTGTTAGGATCAGCTTAGAATGTATTTTTGCTTTTATTTCATTTGACCAAATCTGACTTGTTGTGCTTTGACTTATAATCACTTAAAATCTATCTTTTGTAGTTAATACGTTTGTTTGTTTGTTCTACCTGAAGCAGTGCATTTGGTTTGAAGTGTGTCAGAGGCTCCCCTTGGGATAACAAGTTGATACATATACATTTCTTTGTTTAAATTGATGAATGTATATAGGCTGGTAGCATCCAGTGGACATAACTGGTCTCTGCAAGACAGAGATTCCTAGGGTTGTGTCTGGGACCGGAGATATTGGCTAGTGTTATTTGGTTGCACAATCCAAGCAGTGGCTGCCCAAAAGTGCTCACTCTCATAGCTGGGAGCAGCTTACATGCTAGAGGCTGTGTGGGAACAACCTGAGAGTGAGGGTTCTCACTGCAGAGCAGGGTAAGACAGGCTCCCAGAGTCAAGGATTGGAGTGACCTAGCAGATTATCGGTCCAAATAACACCAGGGGAATGTCACAGTAGATAAATGTCTTTATGACTTTGCTCATACCTGGGACAACAAAACAAAAAATAACCAAAGGCATTTGCCTCTGCATAGTGATTCAATGGTCCCTCTTTACCCCCCGCCAAACCTTCCAGTTAGTGCTCTGTAGCAGATGGTAAGTGCACTTAGCACTAGTGACCATAAACAGTGATAAGAAAAAAAGTGATAATTCCCACCCCTTTCACCCCGAAGCAAATGTTGATAAGGTCACTAAAACAGATTTGAGTGCTCCCATTAACACAGTCTTGTAAACAAATGTGGACGTGACAGAAAAGCATTGTACAATGATTGCAGTGCAACTTGGCCACCACAGTTCATAGCACTAAGGGCAGTGGAGGTGTCCTGTTAGAAATGTCTGTAATGAGTGAATAGTCACAGAAATTAATGGCTAATGGTTTTGTTCTCCTGTAGCCCAACAGCCCTCACAAAACTATGTATCCCATGTTCCCTTGTGCTTTTCTAGCACCTGCACAGGGTGTGGAGATGTTCCTCAGCACTGGCAAATGTCACCCTCTTCTTTCTTGATGTTCCAGGAAGTGTGCACATGGGGCATCTCTGATTTGCCTGGCCTGCTGGGACCCATGACAAGTGTGCACTTGAGTGAGATCCCACTATCTATATGGCGTTTGTAACCCAGACCTGTCCTGTGCTCACTCTGGATGGAAGCACTCTTTACTCTCATAAATGTTATGCAGTGCTCCACAGGTGGTGATTATGAGACTGGCACTGACCACAGGGGAATCCAGATGGGTAAGTAAGCAGTGCCAACCAGCTTTCCGCCTACCAAATGCGCACTCCATGACTATTCTGCACTTACTGAGTTTATAATTGAATTCCCTTTTTGCAGGATCATTGGAAGTCAGAACATAGTTTCATGAGCCAAGTTAGGACTGGATGCATGAGGGCCCCCCAAAATCTCTTTGTTATAGACGCACCATAGAGCACCATGTCATTTCTGGGTTCATAAAGTCCCTTCTTCCTCCCTCAAATACAATCCCAGTCTCCTCAGCACACTAGCATCATGAAACTTTGTAGTGTTTCCCACAGTATTAATGAATCTGCCTCTTTGATCTACCAAGCCTTGCAGGATGAGTAAATAGTAACCTTTTTAGTTCACTTACTTGCTTGCCCCTTTTAACCACCAAACTATTGGGATCTGGGTGGCATGGATGGCCCCTTCACAGTTAGGAAACCCCATCTTCTCAATTTGCTATTTCTGGAACTTTGCTTATGGCAATCACCTGTAGGTAAAGCAGTGTTAATTGCATTGCAAACCTGCATAACCCTAACCGTGGACTTTCCAACCCCAAGATGGTTTGCAACTTGCTAGTCGCTGTCTGGTTGTGCCAGATTTCACAGGGCAATAGCCACCTGCTTCTCCATTAGTATGGCTTTCCTAAATCACATGTTCAGGTGCAGAAGACGTGGTAAAAGCTCCTCACGCAGATCCATGAAGGTCTGCTTCCTCATTTGGATGTTCTGAGGCTACTGCTCATCATCCCAGGTTTCCAAGATGGTATGGTGGGATCACATTGTTCTGGTTCTTCCACACCAGAAGTGACAGTTCATCCATGGTCAAACTATGTTAATACCAGCAGTTACCATATCTGTTTCATGGGAGCCGACTGGATTGTCATTCAACCTCATGCCTAGCAGTCTGGAATGTTGGACTGTTCTGTGCAGGAGCAGAAACAGATCATCACTCAGTTGCTCCAGGTCTTCCACCCCATTTGGTAGGAAGACAAAGTGAGCAGGAACTGCCATCAGTGAATGTCTGAAGGTGGAGGACTGTACAAACAACATGAAGCAAGGTGGTTCCTAGAGTGTCTCCTGTGACACACAGAATGCTGAGATACTGCCCCTGACATGGTAGTACTAATATCACATCATAATCTCCAGCACAGCATTTGGCCTGGGTATGGGGGAAACGGTGAACAACCCAAATGTGCACACCAGTATAGACAAGGCAGTAGTGAGTGTGAAGGCATGCAGAGTCCTCTGTAGGTTATGGAGAGAAAACCAATGTGATAGGATGGGAAAGCGTGTCGCTGGTTATGATTCAATTGTAACAAAGTGCCTGGGGTTATTCTACCAGACAGCATGTGTTGATCCAAGATCTGAAATGGCATGTGATGTGAAACCTACAGCTGCTGGATGCTGGTTTTGATTTGTTGTTTGGCAGCTCAGAATAAAGGGGATAACTATAGTTGCTTGGCCAGGGATAGTTGCTATCTCGCCAGAAGCATGTCTGGAGGATTTGCCTCCTTTTCTAGTCAATTTAAGTAGCTCTTTAACATACCAAGATAGTCTTTAGAGAAAATGCTAGTCAAGGAATGTGGTGCTGGTGAAATGTGTTTCCAGTATTAAATCCCATCCCTACATATTTCTCATTTGCCCTGAAATGTAATTCCCAAATGGGGACTGTCTGGCCATTTGCAAGGACAAAATCTGTTCATAATTTACTACTATGTATATTTATTATTACCTGTTTGTTTATATAACCTTGTTTTGTGTACATAGATGTCTAGCCCTTACTTTCCTATAATAATGTGCTTTGAGTGGAGTTAATATAAAGCAGATCGGGGTAAATGTGTGAGAGACTGTGAACATTAACATCGATGGCACTTGCTTTCATTCACTTGGAAGTCCCTAATGTGTTAGGCTACACAGAACTAGTATTTCAGATCAGAGATGATCAAATTATGCACCCTTTTAGTCAAAACCACACACACACACCAATGATTCAGTGGAAGAGGCTAGGAAGCAATGAAAAAATATCTACTCTGACAAACATGAGGAGAACTACTACTTGTGGTTCCATAGAGTGTATATATTGCCTCAAAACCCTACATTCCTTAGCTATCATTATAAAACCTTAATGTTGGAGCACTGTTTCAAAAGATACAGTATGCAGACGTTCAGTGTGGGCTCAATTTTTTTCCACATAACAAAATAACTTTCTATATTTGCTATTATCCTAGATAAAAATGAAAACCAAAATATTTAAGGGTTGTATATCCTTAGAAAAGACATTTTGATTATCAGTTGTTTTTCTTTATTCGCTTCAGCCTTTTCTCCCTGAATGTACATAATGGGCAGGGACAAACTCTTTCTAATTTTTGAACCCCATTTAAATGTCATGGGTATGAAGTTTTGCCCCATACTTGTTGGGTTTAGAAGTAAATGTAGGGTGTGTGTGGAGGGGAAGTATTTAAAACAGAAAGGTGAGAAAAGTGGAGCTGAGTGAAATACACTTGGGGGGGAAGAAATAGAAAGGAATGATAGAAATAGCTTAAAGGAAAATTCTTGTGTGTATGGATATATAAATATCACGTTTAGCTCTATAGACCATCTTCTTGTGCTGGTTCAGGATTTGGGCAGCTTCTTCTATCTCACCGACTCTGTGGGTCCTCCTGGGCTGCAGCACACATGGGGGGGAAATGGTGGGTGCTGAGTACCCACCAGCAGCCCCCCTATCAGAACCTCCCCCTCCCACCAGCACCTCCTGCCTGCTGGAGGGGCCTGGTGATCAGCACCTCCCCCCTCCATCCCAGCACCTACCAGTTGCCATGGATCAGCTGTTTCATGGCATCAGGAGGCATTGGGTAAAAGGAGGGAGGAGCCATGGGCACAGCATGCTCAGGGGAGGGGGCAGGACTGGGCAGGAAGAGGCAGGGTGGTGGTGGGAAGAGATGAGGTGGGGTTGGGAAGAGAGGGGGGCAGAGTATGGGTGGGAAGAAGCAGGGTGGGGATGGGGGCAGGGCAGATTGGGGAAGCACCCCCCTAGCAGATTAGAAACTCGGCGCCTGTCCTGACTCGCAACTATGCTGAGCCCCTCCAGAACTCTAACTGATGTCAATGGGATTGAAAGGGTTCAGTCAGCACCTTTTGAAAATAAGGCCCAAGATGCCCAAAATCAAACACCTAGAAAGTGAAGCACCCTAATTGGAAGGCATTTTTGAAAATTGTGGCTATTAGTTTTAATCATTTAGGGCTATATTGAGAATGTTAAAACTACGGTGGCACTGAACTGGGTGCAGAGATGCACACTCGCCAGAGGAATTCTGTCTGTGGAGGACAGAGGTGAGTGAAAGCCTCCAGCACTGAGAAGGAAGCACACTCTGAGGTGGCAACAGCTGCATCCTTTACATGTGTTCAGTATGGGCTGGTATTCAACAGCTAGTGGACATGGAAAAGGAAAAGCCACTGCTTACCCCGCAAACTATGGTGTCCCTGTGTGGCCTGTAGTGCTGCAGAGGGCACTAAGCCTCTTCACCTTGTGGGCAGAGCCCACAAGCACTGGGATTCTAGCAGACCTCTGTGCAGGGGTGAGGTCAGGAACCCTGTGCCCACATTCTTTTCAAGAAAAATGTTGATTAAATTGGAGAAGGTTCAGAGAAGAACCACACAAATGATTAAAGGATTAGAAAACATGTCTTATATAGATTGAGCTCCTTGAGTCTGTCTGTTTAGCTTAACAATGAGAAGATTAAGGTATAACTTGGTTATAGTCTATAGGTATTTACACGGGAAACAAGTATTTAATAATAGACTCTTCAATTTAGCAGAGGAAGGCATAACGTGATCCAATGGCTGGAAGTTGAGGCTAGACAAATTCAGACTGGAAATGAGGTTTAAATTTTTACAGTGAGGTTAATTTACCAACAATTTACCAAGGGTCATGGTGGATTCTCCATCACTGACAATTTTAAAGTCAAAATTGGATCTTTTTCTAAAAGATATGCTCTAGGAATTATTTTGTGGAAGTTCTATGGCCTGTGTTATATAGCCTTAGAAACTATGAATCCCCTTCTCTTTTGTACACTAGTGCAGACTTTGTCCTTTATTGGCTGAAGGGACTTGAGTCTGCGGAGAAATAAGAGGAAACAATTTTACAGAATAGTTATTTAGCATTTAGTAGGAAGAGGGCCATCCCTGCCTGTGTGATTTATAAAGGTAGTCCCGTTAGCATTCCCACTGGAGTTACAGGATTTGTCATGACTAGGATTTGATCCAAAACAGGATTAGCAGAAAAAGCATTATGTTTCACCAAAAGGGATTGAGGGGGAATTGAGAAGGGTGATTAGAAAAGCCTCACACTGTGTTATCATTGATGTATGTATGGATTTATTGAAGTGGCTGCAGTTTGCTGCTTGTTGTGCAATGTACAAAAGAAGACACAGTCCATGCCCCAAGGAGTTTACAATCTCAATAGCAGGCAAAATTTGGACACTTGAATAACCTGGGAGATCTGAAGGGCAGTGTTTAATTTAGGGCATGATCCTGGGCACATTGGGAGATTTCCCCTTGACTTTAACAGGACCTAGCTTGCCCCTTTAAAATATCTCTTGTTTTCTTTTAATATGAGATGGTGATAGCATTTTTGCTGACAAGGGTTAGCATACGTAGACCTCACAGAAAGCGTTCTAAGAAGAGATTTAAAAGAAAATTGAATATGTGGGTGGCTAGTACAGGGTGGGAATTCCAAGCTTAGCAGGTAAATATAAATAAAAGTGCCTTTTGCTATTTTCTTTTCTCAACAGTACCACATAAAGCAGGGGCACAGTTAGTGATAATAAAACCAAATAGTAAATGAAAAAAGGAGCACTTCAATATAATGTTGACATCTGAAAAAAATTAAAAAGGACAATTTAATATGAGGGTTTGCATGAAATTATTTTTCATTAAACAATCAAAGCTTGTAGTAATGCAAATGAAATCCATTTTTAGCTGCAGGAAATTTCTACAATTTCAGAGGAATAAAAAGAAAAATGAGAATAATATCATGATGGTAATTTCCAGTAATTATAGAAAGGCATAATTGCACAACACAAATCCTAATCAAAGCTCAGAAGAGTACTTTGGCAATCATTAGAATTTCAGAGCTATTAGCATTTACCTTTGTCATCGGGCACCACACAACAAGCATTATGAATTTCTTATCAATCTCTAGCATAATTTCCCAGATCAAATATCAGTTTATACCAGCTAACCACACAGATGAGTTTATCTACATGGATTTTTGTAATGGATTTTTGAAAAGAACAAGCTTTGTTCAGTGAATACACTTGGATAAGTAATTTGTCCTTGAATGTAGGTTGCTTTGGAAGGTATCAGGCTCTGTCCTGTAAGTGCTATATGTGCAGATCTTCCATTGACTTCAGTTAGACTTCCACACATGGAGAGTTGACAGGATCAGGCACTTCATATTAGTTGTCTGTTTGGATCAGGCCCTTTCGATGTTGTCTGTCTTCCTCCTGAAAACATGGAAAGACAGTTTGGGTGTAATTTTCTAGACTCAGTGTCCAGCATACCCAATTTGTATGCTCATATGCTAATTTAGTAATAATCTAAGTGTTATTAAAAAGTGCAGGTAACTGCTCACACTAGCTGTGTATCATACTGCCTGTTTTCACATACATTCACAGTAACTGCATGCATCAGTAAGGTGTGCAACTGTGTATAGACAATTTAGAAAATCAGGCCCTTTAGGGCAAATTTATAGTTGCCTAATCTGTTTATAATTCATTGGTGTTTCCTAATGGTACACTAGCTCAAGGAGGAGGAGCTAGGTGGCTCTGTTTATTACTCTGTTTATACAGGGTGGAGCTACAGCACTTGTATTTCTGTTTTATGGGTAAAGTATAGTGAGTTTTGCTGGCTTCAGATAGGTAAAACTGGTCAGTTAGTTCAGCTGACAGTGCATTTAGCTTGAATTTCTAGAGCTAGAGACTTGGATAGCCCCAGACATGATTAGTCCTTGGAAATTAAATATTATAAGTGGAGGGGGGGCGGGGAAAGCAATGTAATGTGATGAGTAGGATTCGGGAGGGGCCAGGCTTTCCCAAATCAAAAATAGCATCACTAAGATTAGTAGCTGAAAAATAACTAAAGTGCATTATTATTTCAAAAATTATTACAAATATTTTCAGTGAACAAAGTTTTACCATACTCAGCAGATGAAGAGTCAGGTGATTAAATGTAATTTGCACAGTAAACAGTGAGGTTAAAATTATCTGTTATAAAACAAAATGATCAGTTCCATAAATGTATTTAACCAAACATATATGGACCTCCTTAGTTCTTTCCAGCTTCCCATATATACATTCCATCAAGTTTTAAACTCAATATCTCTTACTAACAGTTTGGTTTTTAATAAATTCTAATATGTACCTAGTCTTTAGACATATTTGTTATTAGGACTTTACAAGCACTGGCTATCAGAGAGGAAACTTATTGGTTTGGACTTTGGAGTCCATGAAATTAAGATGTAATTTACCATCTTGGATCTGGGAGCCTTTCCCCAATATTGGAGGTAGCTGGGATTGAATAATTTTACCTTTTCTCAACTGACTCATTGCACTTTTCTATGCATTGTTCACAGGAATGTTTTTGTCGTAGCAACTTACTTTTTAAACACACCATTCTGACACCTTGACAGTTCATGCATTAAGTCAAACTTTATAATTACTGGCAGGCAGTTATTAGATGTATTGCACTTAATTAACTTTGCACCTAATTACAAGCAATGCTGGCCGATTACCAAGGGCATAAATATATTAGTGCCCCAACTGTCAAATCATGAAAATGGCTGTTTGAACAAGTCAAGCAAAAGCAATTACTGCATTGCGTGTAGTGAAATCTAGCAGAGAGCACTGAGGGATGAACTGTTTACTATTTGCAGGAATTTGATTCTACTCTTTGCATTTCTGACCCAGGCAGCACAAGGCGTGAGAGGAAAATTTTGTTCTATACTTATAAACACATATATACTTTTTTCTGGTTATGGAAGGCAAAGTATAAGATGGTGCTGACATACTACTTCTAGTTGTTTAAGAGTAACTTTAATTAGACAACATTCCTGTATGCCTGGAATGCCCTATATAACTGATAACGTTTTAGGATTCCAGTTTTGTTTATTAAATATCTACTATCAAGTGTATTTTACTCAGATCATAAGCCAAACTCTGCTCAAAATTATATTTGTGCAACTGTTGTGGACGTTTCAATTGCATGGGTACAGCTCCCATGAAGCAGGACTTTGGCTTGTATAAATAGATGGGTATGAAGCAGAGAATAGATTTTTAAGAACTCATTTGACATTCTATTGAATTTTGCCTTTGTAATATCACAGGAAGAAAATATCTAAGCTATACTACAGGAATCCTAAGGAGTACAAAATTTGTGCTTACTGAAAGGGGAAGAGGAACTTATAGAGGTTCTGTTAATTTGGTAGGCCACTATATTAAAAAATAAAAAGAGAGATCACCAAGATAGTCTAAGTATGATTTTCCCGCATGTATCTGATTTCTCCTCTCAATGGGTATGTGAAACTTCTGTTTACAAATAACTAATGGGTGTTACACATGTATCAAGAAGGGAATATTCACAGTTATTTCTGTGGCAAGTCATCCAAGAGAGCTTGATTGTGGAGAAATACTGAGAATTGTAATGTCTCATCATTTCCTTCATTGTATGGCATTGGGATGTCTTATTGTCTAAAAGAAATTTCTTTACCATTTTAAGCAGCAGAGAGGCCAGTGTAGCAGGGAAATCTTTTGTAACAAAGGGAGAATTTTCATCTTTTAACAAAACTCAAACCTATTTTATTCTGCTATGCACAAGAAGACCTGAAGACAAAACATCTTTGACTGTTCTAAGACTCTACTGTATACTTCTTAGCCAAGGCTGCTGACAGACTGCATCCTTTTGCTTTGTTCTAGACATTTAAGATCCAGGACCCAGGTCGCATTGAACCAGTGTCCTACATTGGCCAAAAAAAAAAGTCACCAGAATTTGACTTTGCCAGAGGCAAATATTAAAAAAACAGAGTGAGTTTTAATGTGGCACAAAATTAGTGGCTTTAGGGCTCGTCTGCTGTTTGCAGGATATGAATAAAGGGGACTGTGACTATACATGTAAATCTTTCCCAGCCCAGATCAGCCATTCACTGTTGCCCACTTCTAAATAGGCTGTCTTGTTGTTCTGATAACTCAAGGAATAAGTAGGTAGCCCTTCAACAAAAGTTTTTGGATGCTTTTGAGATTGTGCTTGCATGGGAAAGTCAACTGACTTTTCTGTATGCAACAATGTAAAACAGAAACTGGGAGATAATGTGTTTTCAAATACAACATTACTTCACTGCGGAATATAACTGCTTCATGCATTGATATCTTGGGTGGTCAGCAATTTTGTCCAATGTAAAATTAGGGACATAATGGCAGAAGAAATAAACCTAAGCAGAAAAAATGTCCTGATGGCATGATTTCAGGAAAAAAGCACTGTTGTTCAACTGGGCTTTGGAAAAGAATTCTGGCTTCTTAACCATGGCTTATTGTGGTAGTTCTGAGCTCAGCCCAAGGGAGAAGTTAACCCCCTGGTACTGACTCACAGAAAGCTACATGCATAATTGCCTGACTGAAATTAAGATGAATCCATAGATCTTAACCTTTCAGGTCTAGATGTATGCCATTAGCCTAAAATTGTCTGGCATGGACCCAAACTGAGCAATACAATGAAGGGTATTACAGTAGGAAAACATGAAGTAATGTGGACTTCTGAATCCTTTGATTATGTAAAAAGTGTAATCCCAGTTTCATGATTCAGTACACTGTATCTAAGGGGTTCTCAATCTTTTTTCTTTTTGAGCCCCCCCATGCTATAAAAACTCCATGGTCCACCTGTGCCACAATAACTGTTTTTCTGCTTATAAAAGTCAGGGCTAGCATTAGGGGGTAGCAAGCACAGCAATTGCCTGGGACCCCATGCTACAGGGGCCCTCATGAAGCTAAGTTGCTCAGGCTTTGGCTTCAGCTCCCAGCTTTAGATTAGGGCCCAGAGTTTTAGCTCCATGCAGTGAGGCCTCAGCTTTCTGCTCTGGACCCCAGTGACTCTAACACTGGCCCTGCTTGGCAGACCCCCTGAAACCTCTTTGAGGCCCGCCTGGATCCCTGGTTGAGAACCACTGCTGTATCTGACAACTTTCAATAATAACTCCAGGTTTATGTAGAATGGGTAAATTTGGTTATTAAACAACAGACCTTGCATTTGGGGTTAGTTAAGAGAGACAGATGAGACAATAATGACAAGTTACTGTAATAGTCTGTTAAAAATGTAAATGTACCCCAGGTGCACCTACTATTGTCATATGGGCTTCTCTTTTTGATTCACTTGCCATGGGTACATGTTTTGACTCAAGAGATATTAGAGTATCTAAACAGATCACTTTGCTAAATGTTCCTTCTTGCAGTTTTCTGATATAACTCTATCATGCACTCTATCATGTGGAAGGCCTACCTCCATGACTTATTTTTTCCTTTTCTCCTGAACATAGTTGTTACTGAGCATCATGGTAGAGGATCAGACAGCAGGAAGTGAAGTATGGTGAAGATTTCTACCATTGGTATAGGATAGCAGTTCTCAAATTGTGGATCTGGACCCCAAAGTAGATCCCAACCCCTTTTTAATGGGGTTGCCAGGGCCGGCATTAGACTTACTGGGGTCTGGGGCCAAAACCTGAGCCCTGCCACCTGGGGCCAAAGCTGAAGCCTGAGGTGGCTGGGCTCAGGTTACAGGCCCCCGACCTGGAGCTGAAGCCCTTGGGCTTGGGCTTTGCCCCTCCCCTTCTCCCCTCTCCCTCTCGATGGTGGGAGGGCTAGGGCAGACTCAGGCTTTGTTCCCCTCTTCTGGGGTCCTACAGAAATTTTTGTTGTCAGAAGGGGGTCATGGTGCAATGAAGTTTGAGAACCCCTGGATAGGACTTCACTAAACGCTTGGAGCCCTGAAGTTTTTCCACATTCATAACATTTTCCATCATGGAGGAATGAAAAACTAAAATTGGGCTATTAGCTGTACTTACTAGGGCTTCTTGGTCATGACTTTTAAAGGCTCAAAACCATAACATTCTGGTAAAAGAGGGGGCCTTCTGAGATCTAAGGAGACAATGACATGTATTAAATCCTTTTTGGAAGCCTCCAAAAGAAAACTGGAATCTCCAGAGATACACAAAAACCAATAGGTATGTGGAAACACTCTGCCTAGACCTCATAAACCCATTTTTGTTACTGCAAGAATATACTTGATAGTTTGATTTTTTTTTTATTTTTTTTTATTCTTTCCATCTGAGTGCATTGTACTATAGGAAACTAATTGACTTTGACTCCATTGCTTCTGTTCCCAGTGGGATAATGCCAGTAATTCTTTTATTGATTGTTTAGAGCAATTAGTGGAAAACAAATTTCCCCGCAGAACAGATAATTTAGTTCTGTTACTGTCTAACATTAAAGCTAAACAACTTGTTATCTTAAATTTTAATAGGAAACACATTCCATCTGTTTATTATCTGAAGCAAGACAGGTTACCTCATCATTAATGTCATTGGTAATTAGCATTCTTGAGCTGCCACCATCTGCACCAGGGGTTGGCAATCTGTCAGGAGCCTGGAGTGCCAATTCTGATTGTGACTTTCTGTGCCAAATAATGGGCAGACCATATGTGATCCCGAAATTTGTAAACAGTAGTCGGCTAATGTCAGTTAACTAGGCATTTTTGTTGCATGTTTGACTACTGCCTTGGAAGGACATGAGACTTTAAACCTTCAGGGTGAGACCCACTCACTGGGTCACCAGTACTAGACCCACAATGTCACTCTCAATTAATCAGGTTTCTGGTGCCCACAGAGTGGCTTTTGTTTTTGTTTTGGAAGAAGTTTGGGATTGAGTTTTACTTGGAGAGACTGGGGCTTATTATCTCACATTCCATCAGCATCACTGCAGACCAAGATAACCAGCAGATAAACTATGACATAGCTCACAAAGGCCTTGTTAATTGGATACCCTTCTTAGAGGTCATATAGTAGATAAACAATTTCTTATTCGGCCTCTAAATTTCAAAGGATGTATTCAATTTTTCTATTACACTGAATGAAATTTTCTGTAAAAAAAAATGGTCTGAAAAAAGTAGTTCTGTAATCTATAGGCACTGATCATGATGTTATTGGATTTTCTTTTATTCTTGATTTGAGAAAACAGGCTGGATTTGTATATGCTTGTACTATTGACTTTTGCTGGAGAACTAACCCCCCCCCCCAAAAAAAACCTCAAGACCCAGGGTAGGTAATAAAAACAGATTCTGAAGCATCAGGAATTCCTGTTTGCAACAATATGAAAGCTTATTTAGGGAGAGTTTTTAAAAAATGGAGGGCTGACTTTCATATGCAAATTTGCATACGCAGTTGTTATGAATCACCTGATTTCACATACAAATGGCTAGCAAAGTGCCTAACTAGCCATTTTCACCTGACTGATGCATCCAGTCATGTCAACAACGTGTAGAAACATAGGTACAAAACTGAACAGGTCCTTTTGCATGTGATTTGAAGTCTCCATAAAATTGTGGCCAGGTTGGTGTTATATGGATTTTTAAATACACATGGCAGATAAAGCTGTATTGATGGTGTCTTTTGTTTGCATGTAGGCATATTTTTCACTGCTTTCAAGTCAGACAGCAGTTTCTATGTGCTCAGGAATAGAACATAAGAATGGCCATACTGGGTCAGACCAAAGGTCCATCCAACCCAGTATCCTGTCCGCCAGGTGCCCCAGAGGGAGTGAACCTAACAGGTAATCAAGTGATCTCTCTCCTGCCGTCCATCACCATCTTCTAACAAACAGAGGCTAGGAACACCATTCCTTACCCATCCTAGCTAATAGCCATTAGACCTAGCCTTCACAACCTCCTCAGGCAAGGAGTTCCAGAAGTTGACTGTGTGCTGTGTGAAAAACTTCCTTTTATTTGTTTTAAACCTGCTGCCCATGAATTTCATTTGGTGGACCCTAGTTCTTATATTATGGGAACAAGTAAATAACTTTTCCTTATTCACTTTCTCCACCACTCATGATTTTATATACCTCTATCATATCCCCCCTTAGTCTTCTCTTTTCTAAAATGAAAAGTCCTAGCCTCTTTAATTTCTCCTCGTATAGGACCCATTCCAACCCCCTAATCATTTTAGTTGCCCTTCTCTGAACCTTTTCTAATGCCAGTATATCTTTTTTGAGATGAGGAGACCACATCTCTACACAACATTCAAGATGTGGGCATACCATGGATTTATATAAGGGCAATAAGATATTCTCCATCTTATTCTCTTTTTAATGATTTAATGATTTATTCCCCTTTTTAATGATTCCTAACATCCCGTTTGCTTTTTTGACTGCCGCTGCACACTGCGTAAACCTCTTCAGAGAATGATCCACGATGACTCCAAGATCTTTTCCCTGATTAGTTGTAGCTAAATTAGCCCCCATCATATTGTGTATATATAGTTTGGATTATTTTTCCCAGTCTGCATTACTTTACATTTATCCACATTAAATTTCATTTGCCATTATGTAGCCCAATCACTTAGTTTTGTGAGATCTTTTTGAAGTTCTTTACAGTCTGCTTTGGTCTTAACTATCTTGAGCAGTTTAGTATAATCTGCAAACTATAGCACCTTACTGTATACCCCTTTCTCCAGATCATTTATGAATAAGTTGAATAGGATTGGTCCTAGGACTGACCCTTGGGGAATACCACTAGATACCCCTCTCCATTCTGAAAATGTACCATTTATTCCTATCCTTTGTTCCCTGTCTTTTAACCAGTTCTCAATCCATGAAAGGATCTTCCCTCTTATCCCATGACAACTTAATTTAAGTAAGAGCCTTTGGTGAGAGACCTTTTCACAGGTTTTCTGGAAATCTAAGTACGCTATGTCCACTGGATCCGCCTTGTCCACATGACTTTTGCCTAACAATTTATGTTCTTCTATGTGTCTGACAATTTTATTCTTTACAATTGTTTCAACTAATTTGCCCAGTACTGACATTAGACTTACCGGTCTGTAGTTGCTGGGATCACCTCTAGAGCCCTTTTTAAATATTGGCATTACATTAGCTATCTTCCAGTCATTGGGTACAGAAGCCGATTTAAAGGCAGGTCCTGGTGACTTGTTAATGTTGAGTTTATCAATTAATTCCAAAACCTCCTCTAGTGACACCTCAATCTGTGACAATTCCTCAGATTTGTCACCTACAAAAGCTGGCTCAGGTTTGGGAATCTCCCTAACATCCTCAGCCATGAAGACTGAAGCAAAGAATTCATTTAGTTTCTCCACAATGACTTTATCATCTTTAAGTGCTCATTTTGTATCTCGATCGTCCAGGAGCCCCACTGGTTATTTAGCAGGCTTCCTGCTTCTGATGTATTTAAAAGCATTTTATTACCTTTTGAGTTTTTGGCTAGAATAGAGAATCCCATGGACATTATAAAGATACTCTTCATAATTATATAGTAGTCCAGGACTTTCTAGATATCTGGAGATCTTCAGGTGTATAAAGTCATTGTAAGTGCTGAAGTAATGCCACCACTTTTTTAAAATGAGAATGCAAAGAAGCCGTTGAAAAGTCTTGCTGTCAATCCTGAAGGGAAATGAGACAGGAACCATTTGTTAAAAGGGGAATCCTTCCATATGTATTCCTGTATATTTGGAAAGTGATTACAATATTGCACACAATGTACTAATGTAAATACACAATAATAACTTATAGCCCAATCTTGCAAAATACTTGTTGACTTGAGCAACATTACACATGAGACTAATTCAAAGCTCACTGACATTGATGGAAATATTCCCAGTGACTTCAATGGATTTTGGACCCAACCCATATGTGTGACTGTTGACATGAGCAACTTTGTTCACATCTGCAAATTTTCTGCAGGTATGGACCCTTACAGACAGACAGAGTTCCTCCTGAGGCTCTTACAATCCAGGTTATATATGACATGATGAACGGAGAGTTGGCATCAAGAAAGTGGTAAGAGCAAGAGGGAGGGAGTTATGAAGATCTCTTACTTTCATATTATATGCATCATTTTATAGTACTGTATATATACATACAGTTAATGTATATTAGATAACATTTAAAATGTATATTAAGCAGATGCAAGAGTGCAGATGTACACTGGAGAGACGGTCAAAAGAAGTTATTTTAGAGAGGATTGGAAGGAGGAAAAGAAGGTTTTAATAGCACTGTAGGGATGTTTAAATACTTTACAGTAAAGCCTCGGCAGCTTTCCCATGCGTAAAATTCAAAACCATCAAAATAAATAACAGTACATATAAAATTGAATATAATGGCAATACTGTAAGTCTAAACAGGGGATTATTGTATCATTGGGCCATTTTAATTAAGTTAACATCCCTTGGCTTAGTTTAAGAGTTGTAACTAATTCTATGTCGATTATCTCAGACAACAAAGCCTGCCTTTGCAGGACATACATCCTTCAGAGCCCAAGCACTAATTCACAAATATTTAGATATATGAATGTTTTGTTGTGGAACAGTGAATGAAATTCCTATGTGCCTGATTAGTATGTACTGTGCTGTACTATACATACATTCATTCTCTTTAACTTCTATTTCCAGTTCAATTAATACACAGGCATCAAGGGACCTCATCTAATAACATTAAATTATAACCCTTCCTTCTCCCTCCCCCTTCATATTTTGAGGGAGTGTCACAGAGGCAGGGTGAATGATGATGCAGGCAAACATGTAATACCATAACTCTGGCAAATTTCATTTAGCCCAAGGAGTTAAGGCAGTACTAAAAGGGTCTGCTCCAATGCCCAATGAAGTTAATGGAAAGACTCCTGTTTACTTCAGGGGACATCAAGCTGAGCCCTAACGAAGACTGAGATGGAGTGGGAGGACAGTTTCAAACACTTGGCAATAATTCCTTACAGGACAAATTTGTAAAGCAGATCATGGTTGTCCCTCCTCCAGTAAAAAGAACGAGGAGTACTTGTGGCACCTTGGAGACTAACACATTTTTTGGGCATAAGCTTTCATTGGCTAAAACCCACTTCATCAGATGAATGGAGTGGAAAATACAGTAGGAAGATGTCTGTCTGTCTGTCTGTCTCTCTCTCTGTATATATATGCAGAGAACATGAAAAGATGGGGGTTGCCATACCAACTCTAATGAGACTCTAACTCCAGTGGACGCTGTTCTCGGAGGTCAATAAAGGTAGTGCCAAATCTTTTGAATCAGATATCTAAAGCTCTGAATTGCTTCTGAATGCTCTCCTACACATCAGTTTGGCCTGCTTGTTTCCAGGTATCCTCAACATCTGCTGCCTTCTGCTTGAACTACACCAGTAAACTTCATATGCACAGTGTGACAGGTTGGACCCCAAGTCCGGGATGCCACCTCATGTGCTGGGATCCCACTGTGTCCGCCTATTCAACCAGCCTGGGCTTCCTCACCCTGTCTTTGCTGTGCTAGGCCCTCAAGCCTTCACTAGCACACATACATGGATAAGGCCACGCCCAGCTGCAGACAGATTGAAGTCAGCTCTGTGTGAGAGGGTTCAGCTCAGAGATTCACCCAGCACTCATGTGCACACCTCCTTTGGGGTATAAACCCAAAATAATATTGTCTTGCGCTGTATAGAAAGATCTGCACAGCACAAACTCATAAAAATTCGCCTTTGCCCTCTCCCTCAATGTGGAGAGAAATATGCACAGTTTTCTGCCCCCCTCCCCTATATGAATTGCACAAACTGGTTTTTGAAATGAACAAGAAATAAGCTTATTAACTACAAAAGGTAAATTTTAAGTGATTATAAGGGACAGCAAACAGAACAAAGCCAATTACTGAGCAAATAAAACAAAACACACAAACTAGTCTTAATATACTCAAACAGGTTACAAAATGTAATTTCTCACCATTAATGTTGTTTTAGGCAAGTTGCAGAGTTTCTGTAGCTTAGAGTTTCAGTTATTTCTCTTTACAGATTGGACCCCTGTCTCAGCCTGCTTTTCCCTTCAGGTGTTTTTAGCAGTCTTCCTTCCTAGGCAGGCAATGGACAGGAGACCAGATTAACCCCTTCCCCTGCCTTAAAAAGGATTTAACTTAGGTGAGAATCCTTTGTTTGATCCCCATCCCCCTACAGTGGAAAAGTACCAGCAAGCTAAGACATTGTCAAGTACCAGGTGACACAGTCACGTGACCCTGCAGTGTCAATGCAGTATCCCAGTAAACTTCTCAGGAAGGAGTGATGTTAGCATTTTCAAAGTTCTATTCTCCTTAATGGCTCATCCAGGCTCATTGTCTACTGTCTAGTGGGCATTTCCCAGGTGAAAACACAGTTGTAATTTTTACATAGTTAACATTCCTAACTCCAGATACAGAAATGAAAGAAACATGCATACAGATTGGATAAACACATTCAGCAAATCATAACCTTTCCAACGATCTCTCACATGACCCATCTTGCATAAAACTTATCTTAGTTATGCCATATTCCTATCATAAGAATATGGAGTGTAATGTCCTACACAGATCTTAATTAAAATAATTATGTTCACCTCCAATTAGAATATGGCATTCTGAGACAGTGTAAACATATCAACTCCCAGCAATAAATGTCAAGATTTTAATGGCACCAGGACCAGCTTTTCAATTCAAATAGAACAATCAGATACTTAAGGCAGGAAAATATTCAATACTTTTTTTTTTCCCCCTTTGGCTGACTGTGGGCCAGCTGAGTCAAATGCCAGTTTATCTGGAGCTGAAGAATTCCCTAGATCCAGACCTGAGTGACATCTTTTCATGCAGTACTTTTACACATAAAGACATTTTAAAAGTTGAAATAATTAACACTTCATATCTTCAGACTGGGATTTTCAGTGAGCCAAAGGGTAGGTACCCAGCTCATGTAAACTCATTTGAAAATATCAGTTTAAGGCCCCAGTCCTGCTAAGTTTTACACACATGCTTAACTTTATTCCATCAGAGTCAGTGGAAATACATATAGTGTGAAAATCAGCATGTGTGTAAGTCTATGCAGGATCAAGGCCTAAGTAAATATCAGTAACTATGGATATAAGATCTAAGTTACAGTTGGTTTGTAGTATTTTCAGAACCATCAGATATGTGTTTAGTTTCATTACGTGATTCTAAAACTATTTGTAATGTTTTTGTTAAAGAATTGCTTTTACAATTCAACTCACAATTTGTTTGCAATAGTATTTGCAAAACTAATTGTTCTTCAAAAATTTAATCTTTCCCCTCCCTTTTCACTCAAGCTGCTTTTCCCATGATTTTTTAAAACTGTGCTGGTTTGCAGGCAGCAGCATGATGTCATTTTTAATCACAACACAAGTTTCCTCCTGCTGTTCCTTTCACTCAGAAGAAAATTAATCCATAATGTCACTGATGGTCTTTGTTTTTGTAAATATAATTTTCATTAAAGGCTGAGATCAGACAAACTGAGTGATTTGTGACATTTTTCAGTTAGAAAAAATATAACACAATGGGTAGTTATATTTCCTGTTTGTAAATAATACACTTCAGAAAAGATTAATTGTTAATAGACAAGTCCAATTTGAAAAAGGACATCTTAAATTCTATTCTCCATTGTGATCTTCCATATGCTTATTATACTAGTCAAACAAAAGATGTTGGAAAGTCTCATGAAAGCTAAGCTCCCGTAA
Organism: Gopherus flavomarginatus; assembly: GCF_025201925.1. NCBI lineage: Eukaryota > Metazoa > Chordata > Testudines > Testudinidae > Gopherus > Gopherus flavomarginatus. The sequence continues at coordinate 182,229,033 of NC_066619.1, forward strand.
ACATTCTACTGTTTTCACAAAATTGCTTAGATAGTCATTAGTTTTTTTTTTTCTGATGAAGCAAGCAAAGCCTAAAACAGTATTGGGGCTGACCCAAACCCCTTGAAGCATGTTAGACAAACACCTGTCAGGGATGGTCTAGATCACTGGTCCCCAACGTGGTGCCCGTGGGTGCCATGGCGCTCACCGGGGCATTTATGTGCACCCACCTAGCGCCCAGCAGGGGAGAGAAGCCACGGCCCCACACCTGATGGGGGTAGAGAACTCAGGCTGCGAGCACGGTGTTCTTTGTTCCCAGCAGGCGCGGGGCCCACCTAGTGTCGAGCAGGGGAGAGAAGCCGCGGCCCCGCACCTGACGGGGACAGAGAACTCCAGGGCTGCAGGCTGTGGGCACTGGTGTTCTCAGTCCTTGGCAGGTGCGTGGCCGCGGCTTAAGCCTCTGGGCCTGCGGGTGCCGGTGTTGTCTTTCCTTAAGGCTTCTCTCTGGCTTCACTCTTCTCTCTGTATTCATATATTATGTTTGTTTTTCGTATTATTTAATGTACAAATACAAAATAAGCCTTGAAAAATTGTTGGCGCCCGCCACACTCTTCTGAAAACATGAATGTGCTACTGGCCACAAAAAGGTTGGGGACCACTGTTCTAGATGATACTTAGTCCTGCCATGAGGGCAGAGGACTGGACTAGATAACCTCTCGAGGTCCCTTCCAGTTCCGTGATTCTGTGGTAAGTCAATAAGAGTCAATTAAGTTCAATGAATTTTGGCTTGCCAAATCAGGGCATAATTGTGAGCAATACTTATACAGGAAGTCCTACTAAAGTCAATGGGACTACTCACATGAGTAAGTGCTCAGCAATGAGTAAGAGTTATACAATTGGACCTTGGATGAGTAGTAAATAAAAGATGATAAAAAAATCAAGGATATTTTACTTGTCACATGTGGGTTGTTTTACACACTGCATTGATTAGGATATTGTGAAACATTATTGTAAATAAAAGTATTAAAGCTTCATTAATGAGAGACCTCACTGCGGCACTCGCGTATTGAATCTCACTTGAAAGTAGGGTGAGCATTTTTGTGTGTCAGGGTTAATGGGTTTGCAGATTAGCAAAGAGAATTAGTGAGGAACTGCAGGAGAAAGTTTTCAAGCCAGTTTCATTTGTTTTGCAATGTGATTTTGTTCATAATGATTGTAACATGCTGAGCTTTCTCAAACTGAAGCAGCACTTCTGAATTATCAAGCTATTTTCTTTTTATTCTCCCTCACTTCCCATGTATTTAACATAATATACCCAGGAAACTGTATAATGTATGCTATAATTTTGTTGAAGAGTTCCACTGACATGAACGTACCACTCAAGCGTTGCAGCCTTAATAATATAGAATTTGGACATTGCTCTTTATACAATTGGGCATGCAATCTCCTGTCTTTGTGTATGTGCACACACAATCACAGCACCAGATGTTAAGAGGAATTTCTGTGGGCAGAAGGCTTATTTGCCAGGTTCAGGAGTACTGAAACTTTTGGAATCATTTTAGCTGACAGTCTCTCTCACCCTCAGTAATTTTGGACGGATTCCCTAGCCTCTATGGAATATGAGATGAAACGTCCTGCATTAGCTAGGACTGAAATGCTCATAACGAACATCATGCAATTAAATTGATAATGGTAAATCAGTCACCAACACCAAACTTGCTTCCCCCTCTCTCTTCTTGGCTCTTCTATATGCCACACTGCAGTTGTACACATTATAGCATCAACAAACCTTTTTTTGAGAAGTGCTGGCACTGACAGTTTCAATCTGTAAAGCTTTCTAGAGTGTTTCAAAATAACCCTTTTCTGGCAATGCTATGAGCGTTGAATTGATAGTAGGTATCCAGTCTGAGTTACTGTAGGTCAGATTTCATTGTGCGTGCTGATTTATAATGGGATGGAAGCACTAAAACAATTTCTTCAAATACTGTAGGCCATTTCTAAATGGAAGGAAAGAGGTTATGATTTTGAATTCATCCTCCATCATAATTGCCAGGGACAAAGCATGGCTGGGACAGAGCCAAATGTATGTGTTGGAGGCAGGCTGTGAGCTGAGGGGAAAGAGATTGTCAATGGATCTGATCACAGGTCTACTGAAGTGTATCACAGTCAGTGTAGTTGTATTTGCTTACAGAATTTAGCCCACAATGGGTTTTCTTTCTAGATTGCTGGGTTTTGCTCCTTCCCCTATGTCAGGAGACATCCTCTGTCCAAGAAGGAGTAAGACAGTGCCCACAGCACAAGGGAAGGCTCTGGGAAGGTAATTGTGGGGGTGAAGAGGTGTCTCCATTGTTCTCCAAAGAGGAGTGTGAAGTGTCAGTGATGTAGCTGTGATCAGAGCAGTTCAAGGCTATTTTAGAGGATTTTTATTCTACTGTCAAAACTTCCTGCACCTCATTTAGCTCCTCTATATTGTCAAAGCTCATCCTGCAGAATACGGCAAAGTCTTTAATATAGAGTTGTGGTCTGAAGGAAACTATCAGCCCTAGGTCTGGGCACTTGGACCAAAATCAAATATTTTTATTGTGGGTTAGGTAGTCAGCAGAACTACCCCCCACCCCATATTGAAAGTGAGGGAACCTGCAATCTGCTTCATTTCATCCCTTAGGCTCCTGATCATATTTGCAACTTGAATCAGTTAGTCTGAATGTCTGTGTTCCATAGTAAAATAGACTCTTCCTTGGGCAAACAGAGCTACAGTCAGAATTAAATTTGAAGGCATCAGATTAGTTATTATTCAGCTTATTTTGAGAAGGTTCTATTTTCTTTTTTTTGTCATGGAAAAGATAATGGCTCCTCATCTCTGCTATGGTTGCATCAAGCCGTTAAGACCTGGACTTTCAACTATGCCTTACCATGGCCTCTTAGTTTGTGTGCATACACTTTGAGGTGACCAATGTTCTGGATATCAGCTTTGGGTATGAGGATTTGTGAACACAAGCCTTGGAACATCTAAATGCTCTCACAAAACTGCATGTTTATGTACTTGTTTTCAAAATGCTGGCCCTAACAATGGACTATTTTCACGTCTGAATTTGTGCTTTGAGACTATTGGTATTTTTTTATTTGATATGGGAAAAGAGGACACATTTTCAAAACTGGGCAAATAAATTGGCTGAAGAGCCTTCATGTTTCAAATATAGCGAGTGATTATTTTTATATTAAGCTATGCTCACATTTTGTGGGTAATATTTCACATCTTTCGTTGTTCAGTTTCAGTTGGAGATTGTAACATTAAGAGTCAGAGTGTAAGAAAAATGAAGAAATGCTGGTAAAAGTAGTTGATGAAAACCATGCAAAAAACTTGCATGTCAGGTAATGTTCTTTCTGTAATGTATATGTTTGTAATAACAGCTCCTAGCCCTAAAGGGACTCAAATAACAAAGAAACTTAGTCAAGCAGGAAAGAAGTTATTGGAAACTTGAGTGCTGTTGAGTCCCATGATATGCAAACTACACATATGCATAAAATAAAACCTTGTCCAGCTTATTCTTTTGCTAAAATTGTTCCCTTTCATCCTTCTAGTTTCTTGATCAGTTGGCTTTTCTCTAATTAATTTTTTTATGGCTAGATTGGTCTCCCTAATTTCATAAAGAGGCAGAGTTAATTATCAATTCTAAATAGTTAACAAGGTAGAATGTAAAACTGGCAGCACTCCAGTCCTGAATTGGAGTGACAGGTCACCACCAGCTTCCTTGTAAGAAGTTAGTCTCCCACATTGAAAGAATAAGCTTCTGTAGTTGATATGTCATTTCTGAGTTGGGAAGCAGAGTAGACCTAGGTGGGGAAATGGCACAGATGACTCTAGGTACTGGCTGCCTTGTGGGGCACCACCTGCTAGGAAACTAAAGACACCATGATTTTCCCCCCACAGTTCATTAGGATGGTGACTAGCTGGGCAGTGTACTGCTCCAAGAATAATCAATAGCACAGAACTGCAGGTACAGATTCTGAGCATGGTTCTGGCCAACTGTATTTGAAGGAAGATTTTCTTTAACATATAATCATCAATATCTGCTCCAGCACATTGACACAAATATATAGTACCTTTTAGTGCATCTTGTCAGTTTGATTTTATAGTCTCATAATTTGAGTTTTTTACCCATTAGAAACCACTTGCTAAGAATAAATATGTATCTTCAAAATATTGAGAGATGGTTACATTGAAATAAATGAAATATTAGAAAGTCTGGATGTCTTTAAATGTGCTAGCACTAAATTTATGTTCCATTCATTTTAAATAAAACAGAAACAAAGAAATTTAAATTAATCCCCTATGCCATAACTAACTCACCAAGTCACTACTGTCAAGGGAGCTGAACATTCACTCATATTATAAGTCTTACAAAGTTTGTTAATCATGGAAAGTTATTTTAAAAGCAAACAGACTCTATGGAATCTACACACACCACTACCTTGGAAAAATAATTCAAATTGAGATCATACATGATTCTGTCCCACCACAAAATGGAGGAAGTGCCTGTGCCCCTCAAATATGTGGTTCTAGAGTCTTACGAAGTTTGTTAATCACATAAAGTTATTTTAAAATCAAACAGACTCTATGGAATCTACACACACCACTACCTTGTGTCATAGCTAAATGCAAGATCGAACAGTTTAAACTTTAGCATAAGTAGTTAGCACATTAGAATATGTGCTAACTACTTATGCTAAACTAGTTCAATCTTGGGGCTTGTCTACACTGCCACTTACAGTGCTGAAACTTTCCTCGCTCAGGAGTGTGGAAAAAACACCCTTGCAAATGATGCAAGTTTTAGCACTGTAAAGTGGCAGTATAGACAGTGCTATAGCGCTGGGAGCCGTGCTCCCAGCGCTGGGAGCTATTTCTCCTGCGGAGGTGGATTTTTTACAGTTTTTACAAAATGCAAACTTTTAATATCTTCCCAAAGTACATAGCCGCTAATACTCTGAAAAAAAATCACTAAACAGATATGACCTGCTACCTCTCTGAGGTATCCAGCTGGTATACCTCCATGGTTGGCTATGGAAAACATGTATGATTATTTCCACTTGACATGTATGAAAGAAATCCACTATAAAATATCAAAGACCACTGAAAGAATGAAGCACTTGAAGTTAATCTAGTTTAAAAATACTTTACTTTAAACATATATGGATAGCATTGCTGAGAACAGACAGAGCACAAGCTTTCTTAAACGATGGAGATGATAGATTCAGCAACCTCGCAACTTTGCCCCCTGCCTCCTACAGACAATATTTTAAATGGCTAAAATATGCCACATTTTCTGATTGAGAAAAATGCCCTGACACTAAATCAACTTCTTTCAATTTTGTATCTAGCATTATTGATTTAAAAACCGCTAGAGACTCTGCTGCACACATCAGCTCAAAATATAAGATACTAGAGGTCATGTCAGGACTGTACATCAATGTAATATGAATGGTATCATTTGAACGTGCTGTCCCCTGTGGACAGATCTTTAGATAATTAATAGCACTGTTTTTGCATATAGGAGAAATGTATGTAAAAATCAATATTTCACTGATCTACAATATCAAGGGGCAACTTTTTAATGGCAAGTTTCAATTTTAAATGCATGAATTGCTGAAAATTAAGTCCTTTTTCACTTGATATTTCAGTATATCTCTGAGGTAACAAGCTAAAATACCACATTAAATCCTTTCAGACTTCGCAGAAACCCATAGTACATCAAAGTTATGATAACAGGTGGTTTTCAGTCAGTGAGGAAAGAAATTCAAGATGAAAGTATGATAATTTAGTTTACATTCCCTTAATAACTGTATAATTCATAGAAACCTGTAATAGGCTGTTTTAAATAGGTGTTTACATTCTCATTATTATTTTCTATTGATATAATTTGTGCCAGAAGGTTCATAATAAAAAAGCATATTTGGTCTTGGTAATGGAGATTTAACAATGAACCCAAAAAGCCATTGGGATGCGATGTGGGGGAACTGTTGAAGTGGGCAGTGGTCCAAATACAGCCAAAGAAAAAACATCTGAAAGTCAAACTGCTGCCACCACCATGCTTTTTTCCCCTGGGGCATAATATCCTGTCAACTTCACTTTTAAAACAATGTTGGTTTCCCTACAGAGAAGTAGCTGCAGCTGAGGGAGGAGAAAGAGAATCAGAAATGTGTATGGTGAAGGGGCAAACACAGGGGACACAAATATGAAAGAAAAGACCAGCCAAATTCAGAGCTAGTTTAAATAGATATAACTTCACTGAAGTCAACAGTTGAACCAGTGTGCCCCAGATCATGAATTTGGCTTAAGTTAAAGATGGGTATAAGCTCTCAGTGAAATGTCAACCTATTATCAAAGCCACATAAATTCTTTAGTTCCAAGGCCATGGAATCAGCTGTGTGGAATTTATCTTTTGGGGCAGCTTCCAAGTAAATCCTTCTCTTTGATGTAAAAATTTTCTTGGCGATTTAGTTGCTGTCCTTTCTTCTCCTATGTCATCTAGCTGGAGCCTGCACAATGCATGGTTGCCTTTGCCTGGCAGCCTCTGAGTCTCCCAAAAAGATTAGTTTTCACTTTCTTCAGTACACATGCTGTCCGAGTCTGGAAATGAAGGCTTCCTAGGATGGCTTTTCTGACCAGGTCTTTGAAAACTGACCACATCTCAAGAAATTGGAATACACCTTATAGCCTTTCTGGACCTGCTTCTCACCACCTCACCCATTACTGCTTTGCACATCCATAATCTAAGTGGCCAGGCCCCACGGTCCCATGAGTGCCTGACCCATCCCACCTCCACTGATGCTGCTTTCCTCTTCCTCTGGATGTCATACCTCTTCATTCACCGCTGCTTTTTCTTCCTCCCTCCCCTCAAGTTCCCAGCCCATTTCCTAATCCTATAACTCTGTGCCCCTCATCAGGGTATCCCCTCCTTCTTCTTCGAGTGAGTGCTCATGTGTATTCCACAATAGGTGTGCGTGCTCGCCATGTGCACTGGTGCTGGAAGTTTTCCCCCTAGCAGTACCCATAGGGGGGAGTGCCCTCTCACAGCCCCTGGAGTGGCACTTGCCTGGCACGGTATAAGGGGAGCTGCGCATTCCCTCCACCCTCAGTTCCTTCTTGCCAGACAACTCCAACAGAGGGGAAGGAGGGTGGGATGTGGAATAGACATGAGCAACACATCTCGAAGAACACCAGTTCTGGAAAAGGTAACTGTTTTTATTATTTCTAGTGATTGCTCCAGGCAGAGGAGATGGAGGAGCTCTCAGACTTCCTGTTCAATCTGTTGTCCCCATCGGCACCAGGTAGGGTGGCCTTGCCGCTCCAGGAAGGGGTGACTAAAATTTCAATGCCCTATGGCAAACACCGGCCTCATTGGCCCCTATATCAAAAAAGGCAGAACACAAGTACCTTGTACCCACTAAAGGGCACAAGTACCTATATACCGACCCGACGCCCAACTCCCTGGTGATCGAGTCGGTCAACCACAGGGTATGACAGGGTCAGCCAGTCTGACCCCAAAGAACAAAGACTCTTGGAGGCAGGACTCTTTCGGAAGAAAAATTTATTCATCTTCGAGCTTCCAGTTACGAGTGGCAAACCATCAGGCCCTCTTGGGTTGGTACGAATTTAAACTGTGCAGCTCCCTGTCTAAATTTGAGGTCTCCCTCCAGGAGTGCGATAGGAGGGGTTGAGGGTGCTGGTGGAGGAAGGGGCAACAGCAGCTCAGGCTTCCCTGAAGGCTATCTTGGGTGCTGCGGACATGGCTGCACATTCAATGGCCTCCACGGTGTCCATGAGCTCCTGCTCTCTGGGCTTTCCAGCGAGGTGCAAACTTCCATGCAGGATCTTCTGTTTGATGGGAAAGCTCTGTTCACAGAGGAAACAGATACAAGGCCGCATGGCATGAAGGACTCTCTGGGTCTCTGTGTCCCGGCTCTGGCAAAACCTAAGTTCAAACTGCAGCAGACTCTGACCCGGACCACTCTCCCGAAGTACAAGGGCCGCCCATAAGAAGCAACAGGACTATAAGAGACGCTTTCACGGGCAGTCTTGGCCTGCCCGCCAACCGAGACCCTCCAAAGGCAAGCAGGTGGGGAAAAGGTGATTTTTGACGGGATGCTCGGGGGCAACCCGCCAGTCCTCATCAAGGATCCACCCCCAATAAAGCTTCCCTTCTCCAACTGGTCATGTGCTTTCCTTCCAGAATGGTCTTGGCTTACTTCGGACCGATGGTCCTCAACACCGTCTCCTGGGGTTACACCCTCCAGTTTACCTCCTCCCTGCTCAACCACCTCCTGCCTCCGTCTCTCCTGGGGGACCCCTCGCATGAAGCGCTGCTCGAGCAGGAGGTGGGGTGGCTCCTAGGACTAGGAGCGATAGAGGCAGAGCCCAAGGAGTTCATGGACAAGGGATACTACTCCTGTTATTTCCTTATCCCGAAGGTAAAAGGGGGTCTCAGACCCATACTGGACCTACGGGGCCTGAACCAGCACATGGTGAAGCTCAAGTTCTGCATGGTCTCCCTGGCCTCCATCATCCCCTCCCTGGATCCCGGGGACTGGTATGCTGCCCTCAACCTATAGGACGCATACTTCTAGATCCACATATTTGAGGGGCACGGGCACTTCCTCCGTTTTGTGGTGGGACAGAATCATGTGTGATCTCAATTTGAATTATTTTTCCAAGGTAGTAGTGTGTGGACATTTCTTGGATGGTGACTCTTCTTAGATGCTCCTGCAGTACAGCATCAAACTGAGCCATCAGCTCCACAATTTTTAGGATGTTTCGGATTGTCTCTGGGACTGTAGATATTGGCTAGTGTCATTCCATTGCAAGTAGCACAGCAGGGTAAGGCTGGTTCCCAGAGTCAAGGATTGGAGTGACCTAGCATGGGGCACGTGTCACTTGCTGGAGGATTCTCTGCAGCCTGATGTTTTCAAACCACAATTTAAGGACTTCAGTAACTCAGACATAGGTTAGGGGTTTGTTATTGAAGTGGATGGGTGAGATTCTGTGGCCTGCATTATGCAGGAGGTCAGACTAGATGATCAGAATGGTCCCTTCTGACCTTAAAGTCTATGAGTCTATTACCAATTTATGCTCTTCCCATTTGGACTGTCCACTGCCCCCAGAGCATTTACAAAATGCATGTCAGTGGTAGCGGCCTACCTCAGATAGCAGGGAGTACAGGTATTTCCCTCTCTGGACAATTGGCTTGTCAAGGGCACCTCCCGTTCGCAGGTGAGGGATCACGTGCTCCTCCTGTCCATGTGCACCACCTTGGGCCTACTGGTAAACAACACCAAGTCCACGTTAGTCCCGGTCCAATGCATAGAGTTTATCTGGGTGCTCCTGGACGCATTGTCAGCCAGGGCCTCCCTCCCACCAGACAGGTTCAAGACCCTGAAAGGTCTCATCAACTCAGTCACAAGGTTCCCAGTGACAACAGCCAGGGCTTGCCTGCAACTCTTGGGTCATATGTCTGTGTGCATGTACATGGTCTATCACGCCAGATTCAGGATTAGACCCATCCAGCTCTGGTTGGCCTTGAATTTCTCCTAGGCCATGGACAGGATGGACAAGGTCCTCACTGTGCTGGATGCTGTGATTTACCTTCCAGTGATGGTGGTCCACCCGACCAACATGCTCCAAGGAGTCCCATCACTGGAGCTGGTGTCCGATGCGTCAGACCTGGGTTGGGGGGCTCATGTGAGCAGCTTTCAGACCCAACACCTGTGGTCAGCTCGGGGCCTGACCCTACACATAAATGTCAAGGAGCTCAGAGCGGTGCAGCTGGCGTGTATGGCCTTCTGCTCACACCTGGAGGGCAAGATAGTCAGGGTCCTCACAGATGACACAGCCTAGATCAACAGGCAAGGCGGGGCCCGCTCCTCTGCCTCGAAGCCCTCAGACTGTGGGACTTGTGTGTAGCCCATGACATCCACCTGAAGGCTTTCCACTTACTGGGTGCCCACAATGAGAGGGCAGATCGCTTGAACAGGGACTTGTCCTTGTAACACGAATGGCCCCTCCACCTAGAAGTGGACCACTGGCTCTTCCGAAGGTGGGGAACTCCCCAGGTGGACCTATTCGTGACTCAGCTGTAGTGGCAATGCCCCCGGTTCTGCTCCAGGGGGGTCTGGAGAGGGGCTCTATCTCTGATGCCTTTCTCCTGTCCTGGTCAGGCTGGCTTCTCTATGTCTTCCCCCACATTCCCTCTAATCAGCAGGATCCTGGAGAAGATAAAGTCTGACAAGGCCTGAGTCCTCCTGATTGCCACGGCATGGCCCAGAAAGTATTGGGAGGGGACCCTCACGGGCCTGGCGATAGCTCCTCCGTGGCCATTGCCACTCCTCCCGGACCTGCTCTCACAGGACCAGGGCGTCCTCCTCCATCCCAGCCTAGTGGTTATTCACCTTACAGCACGGCTGCTCGATGGTTAGGTGGAGAGGAAAGGTAGCGCTCAGAGCAAGTGCAGTGTGTCCTCCTCGAAAGTAGACGGCCCTCCACTCACCGCGATTATTTGGTGAAGTGGTCCCAGATTTCTAGGTGGGTGGCAGACCAGGGTGTTTCCCCAGTGACCACCCGGATCCAGCTTATCGTTGATTACCTCCTCCACCTGAGGGCCCAGGGCCTGGCACCCTTGTCCGTCAAGGTGCACCTGGTGACCATATCGGCCTTCCATCTGCTGGTGCAAGGACACACGGTGTTTTCCCATGCTATGACTGGACAGTTCCTTAAGGGTCTAGACCATCTTTTCCCATATTCTAGACCTCTGGTGCCACAGTGGGACCTAAACCTGATGTTGGCTTGTCTAACAGGGCCCCTGTTTGAACCACTGGCCATGTGCTCCTGGTCTCACCTCTTATGGAAGATGGCCTTCCTGCTCACTATCACATCAGCCAGGCAAGTCTTGGAGCTCAGGGCCCTGACCTCTGAACCACCATACACTGTCTTTCATAAGGACAAGGTCCAGCTCCGCCCACACCCCGCGTTCCTCCCAAAGGAGTTCTCCACTTACCACATGGGTCAGGACATTTTTCTCCCAGTCCTCTGCCCCAAGCCTCACGCATCCAGTGTGGAGCGCCGCCTCCACACTCTCGAAACGCTGTGGCTTTCTACCTTGAGCAGATTCAGCCATTCAGAAAGTCCTCGCAACCATTTGTCGCCTCGGATGAGCATGTGAGGGGCCAGTAGATTTCCACTCAGCAGCTTTCCAATTGGATCACTTTGTGCATTTGTTCCTGTTATGAGCTGGCGGGCGTTTCCCTGCCCCCCATTGTGAGGTCACACTCAACCTGGGCACAGGCCTCGTTGGCTGCCTTCGTGGCCTACGTCCCCATCCAGGACATTTGTAGGGCTGCCACGTAGTCCTCGGTTCACACATTCACCTCATATTATGCGATCATCTCCCAAACCAGGGATGATGCCAGGTTCGGCAGGGCTGTCCTCTGTCCTGGGAACTTGTGAACTCCTACCCACCTCCAACAGACATAGCTTGGAATCATCTACTGTACAATACACATGAGCAATCACTCGAAGTAATAAAAACAGTTACCTTTTCCCTAACTGGTGTTCTTCGAGATGTGTTGCTCATGTCTATTCCACATCCCGCTTTTCTCCCCCTCTGTTGGAGTTGTCTGGCAAGAAGGAACTGAGGGTGGGGGGAACACGCAGCTCCCCTTATACCGCACCAGGCAGGCGCCACTCCAGGGGTCGCAGAGGACGCTTCCCCCTATGGGTACTGCTAGGGGAAAAACTTCTGGCACTGGTGCACATGACGAGCACACACATCTATTGTGGAATAGACATGAGCAACACATCTCAAAGAAAACCAGTTATGGAAAAGTAACTGTTTTTTCTCTCCCTCTCCTACTCGCTGTTTTACTTCTCCTCCAATTCTGGCAAGTGCTTAAAGTGATCATGACAAATCCTGTGTGTTGACTTTAATGGTGGAACTGGGGAATGAGAGGCTTGATTCAATAATTTCTTAGCAGAGGTTTGCTAAGTCAACATGGGAACACTAGAAACATAAGGTGAAAGAGCCAATTTCCCAGCACTCCTGAGTTTTGATTATTTACTTAGCACATCTCAGTAATACCTGAAGCTTATACTTTGGAGATCTTTTTCAAATGGAATCTAGAAATACATCTTAACTATTCAGTGCTAAAGCCTCAAGGGACTAAAAATAGGGGCATTAATGTACATAACTGGCATGAAAAGAGTGTTAATCATTTGGTATCATCTTGATGTTCCATTAAAATAAATGAAGCAATTAGTCAAAAATAAGCATCTAATCACTGCAGAACAAAAGGAAAGTCATAGTTGTTACTATTTATTTTATGATTTGTCAACATAAAAAACAGGAGTGCAGAAGAGGAAATTGCTTTTTATCTTTTCTACCAGTTCTAATCTCAAACCACACCCCTTTGGGCTTTTGGCAGATTTGCAGTGCAGCCTGTGCTTGGGCGCCTGTGCTTGGACCCTTTTTTGGCCCTTTACATGACTAGCTCAAGCTGAATTGTAGCATACCAATAACCAAACATAAGAGAACATTGCTGCAGTGTTACTCCTTGTATAACTTGGAAGTCAGTAACGCTCACTTTACAAAGTAAAGTGATTTGAAGATGATAAAGCACTATTATTGCTAAGGCTGGATATTATTTATTTATGTGTAACTTATTGTATTGGTCTCTCTTCAACAATCTCTTCTCAGAAGTCCGTTTTTTAAGTCTTAGATCCAGGCCACACATTTTTTGACAATAAATACAGAGTCAGCTGGACAGCTCATTGTTGTTTCAGCTTTCTCAGCAGGGAAAACTGATCTCACACTTATACTGCAAGTCCTTTGTCTGTGGCGTGTGTATTTTTTCTAATGTTTTCCCCGCCTTCTTTCTAATGATAGTTAAATGTATTAAGTCACATGGGTTTGGAATAAAGGTAAAATTTAGACGTTTGAATAGACAAAAATTAACGCTGCCATTTAATTTAAGAAACTAATGAATGTAACTGTTAATATTCAAAAATATAGAGAATGTTGTAGTAAGAACTGTACTTGAACCATGTTTTGGCCCTTAGACGATTAGTTCAAGCTGAGTTGTAGCATTCCAATAACCAAACAGAAAAGAACAGTTATGCAGTGTTGCTCCTTGTATAACTTGGAAGTTACTAATGTTCAGTTCACAACGTACAGAGATGTGAAGCTAATAAAGCACTGTCTTTAAAGCTAAATATTTATTTACATATAACTTATATTGTTCCCGTAAACTATTCTTTCCGTTATGGACAGGCAACATAACTGGACTGATGTAAATGTGACTAAACTATTGCCTATTGTTTGTAACCTATGGTAGTACAAGTTATGCAGATGTGGGAATTGAAAGACTCAGCCTACAAAGAATAAAGCACCTCTTATTTGCTATTAACTCTTTGTTAATTGTGGTTAATTGTGGTGTGTAGATTGTCCTGTAACTCACATGGTGTTTTTCATGTTCCAAGACTAGTTGACTAGTGGCTTCATTTCTTCTTTGCCCTTCCTCATCCCCTTTGGAGAGTCTTGGGCTCCGAAGTGTGCTAGGAAGGAGCAGTTCCTGGGGTTTGGGTAGCATGGGAAATTGTTGCTGGCTCATATACAGAGGGAACAAAAGTGAGAAGGCTTTTGTTCCATTTTCTGGACACAATCTGGAGAAAGAAAGTTTGAAACAAAAGTTATTTTAGGAGAGCTCATATTTTCACTTTGCCATCTTCCAGATGGTCATTTACTCTTTCCTGGCCTTTCACATTTATAAGAATCAATATTTGCCAACAGTCACCACACAGTTACTGCAATTATCTCTTGTTCTAATTATAGAAGGGAACTATGCAGTTACTGATATCACTGAGAGTTACTGTTGGCAAAAACTGGATTTTTGACAGCAACTGTGCCCCATCATTCTAGCTACATTTAAATCAACGGGACAAATTCTGCCTTCAATGATACCCATTTCCCAAAATGACTTCAATGGGTTGCCTGGGAATGCTCTCATGAAGGCAGAATTTAGCCCAATATATTTTGTAGTGAAATGTATGAATGAGTAGTATTTAGAATACACTTTAAATGGTCCAGTGACAAATAATATTCCCACATTAGCAGAGGATTATCAGATATATATTAAAATGTTTATGTATTGGTGTCATTTATGAAATTCGCTGGTACCTGAAAACATTTGTTTAATATGTGAATTAGACACAGTACTGCTCAAATTAAATGTTTGCTTGTTTTAATGTATTTGCTGTAGAATAAAGATTACTTTTGTCCCAAACCAGGATATCGATTAGAATAACTGCAGTGTTCCCAGCTTTTAAAACAGCCTTGCTTAAACCTTTCTTCTCCAACAGAGGAAACACATTACAGTGTGTTAGGGCCCTCAATATAGCTTTCACAGTATCAGCAAAGATAAATAAGACCCAATGACTTCATACCCTGCAGAATAGTTTCCAGTGAAACTACATGAATATTAAAATGTAAAAACTCCCTTAGGCAATTATTAAAAACACATACACTTATGTTGTAAAAATGACACACTGGATATGTTATGAAGCAGAGCAGTAAGTGGCCTTATAGAATCAGGTACGCAATGGCAGTGGTAGTGAGTACGGGAATGATTTGGTAAGTTGAAGGATGACATAGTTATGAATTAGTTACATTTTTATAGAAGCTTAATTGACCACTATGAGGCTAACTTTTCTTTAACATTGAAAAGACAGGCAATGCCACATAGACCACCTCAAGATCAAAACATCAATTCATAATACTTTCTGCCTGCCACAGAATACTTCGGCTCTAATCCTGCAAAGACTTCCACGCATGCTTATCTTCATGCACTGTGTAGTCGCATTAAAGACAATGTAAATCTGCAAATCAGTCATAAAAGAAACTTATGCAAAATGTAAATGTATCTCTCACAGGTCTTTCCAAGAATGAACATTCCTGTGTAAGAAGTGTACAGTGGTTTTTCTGTAGGGCCTCATCCCATCCACGTAAGTCAATGGAAAAGCTCCAGTTGACTTCAGTAAACTTTAGATCAGGCCCTTAATACAAAAACTTAGGTCAGACACTAATCTCAGTTACTTTAATATAACTTCAGTGGAAATTTTGAATTTAGTGGCGCTTTTTCATATTTACCTAGTATAATTAAGACCAGAGTCTGACATACTATGTTTTTCATGATATGCAGGAAGATATATATGTTTTCCTGCAGATATCATGAGGCTAGCTATTTTTTCAAACAAATACCTAAGTATCAAATTATCTTTAAGAGTATTTCCACACTGCAGATGGGAGCGAGCCTCCCAGCCCAAGTGGACGGATTCATGCTAGCAGGACTTAGCTAGTGCATTAAAAATACTGGTATGGATGTTGCTCTCAAGGCCATCTAACCCCCCTGGGTCTGAGCTCCGGTGGCTAGTGCAAGTCTCTGCTGAGTAGCAACTACAATGCGGCTATTTTTAGTGTGCTAGCTTGAGCTGAGCTAGCATGAGTCAGTCTATCTGGGCTGGAAGGCATGCTCCCAGCTGCAGTGTACACATAACCTGCATTTTTCATTTGCTGGTTTCAGATCTTGATTACTGTTTGTTTAACTGTTTCTTCCAGTTACTCAAAATATGCATGCTGGTTTTTTGTATGGCTGTTTATTCTTGTAAGAAGAACAAAACAGAACCTGTTCACGGGCCTTACTTTGGCACTTTATATTTTCCAGCTTCTCAGACATAGAAAAAGATAGGGCCCAGATCTACAAAGGGACTAAGGCAGTGCAACACCTAACTTTTAGGTGCTTTGAAAATCACAGAAATCCACAAATCCTGGGTTAGGCACCTCAACTCCCTATACAATGAATGGAGAAAGAAAGATACTTAAGAATGGGATCCACAAAAGCCAGCAAGCTAGGCAGGGAGCTGCCTATGCTAGCCAATGGGAGAGGACAATGAGAGGGGTATGTCCCAAGCTAGCCTATCCCTGCGTGCCATCTCTTATACTGAGCTAAAGGTTAGGCTCTCTTACATTCTGGGTGAGTATTCCAGTTCAATTTCTGACTCTGTCTCATGAGAAGGGATTTGAACATGGGTTTTCTATCTCCCAGGTGTGTGTGGAGGTAGGTATAGCACTCCTACCAGTTTGGGCGCTGCAGGCAAGACAGATGGGAGAACACCTATCTTCACATGGTTCAAGGATTATACTGGGGTTTTGGCATAAAATGGCTAGTGTGCATGTCCAGCTTTAGAAACTTAGTTGGTCAGGGGACTTTTACAGCATAAATTTAGGTGTCAACAGGATTAGGCAGCACTGGAGGCCAAGCAGGAATTGCAGTAATACCTACAACCCTTTATGGATCTGGGTCTACATCCCTGCCTTGAAAAGCTTAGTCTAAAATTCAGTCTTGCAAAATGCTTAACTTTTATGAAGGTCAGTTGATTTCATTGGGACTACTCATGTTAGTAAAGGCAAGCACCTGCATAATCCTTTGCAGCAGCCAGGCTTAATAAAGACAGCTACAGGGGGCAAAAGGAAAAAAATATGAACTTTTTATTGTAAATGCCATTCATTGTATCTTAAGCCCATTTCTAACTGTTCCTTTTGTATTGTTTTCTTGCTTTTAATAATTGCCTATTGGTGGTATAACCCTGACTTATTTTTGGAAGGTTTTTTTTTTATCCTTTCTTTTTTATTTACTTCCCAAATATTGCCTAGTTTTGACACTAACATAAAGTTAAGCATGTGTAGAATATTTGCAAGATGAGTGTATTAGATATTTGATAGCAGGACAGCTCCTCATGCTGTAGCAGTGTAAAGAGGGGTTTAAAGTTTGTGTGGCTCTTTTAAATACACAAAGGAGAATTGGCTCCATCTGTATTCAAAGTACCCATAGAAAACAAGGGCCTAACAATATTAGATAGTACCAAGGTGTTTTCAGTAAAAATGTACTGAGTTTACCATAAGTCCAGCTTTCAAACATGGATGAATATTATAGCCAGTCAGAAGAACATATTATTTACTTCCCTTTTGTTGTTATCATACTACACATTTAGGTAGATTATATTCGATCTGATCTGGAGGGGGCAGGGGTGAGATTTTTTTTTTTTTTGGCATATTCCAACAAGAAAAAATACAAAATACAATTGTTTTCATTTCTTCATGCTGTCCTGTGTTAGATTGTTTTGTGCTGTAATGTACCGAGGGGGCGGGGGCTGGGCTGATGTGATAATCTGTCTCAGTATAACTTAATGCAAAGCTTTATAGCTGCTCATTTGTAGGACTGAGCAAGCAAGTTTAAGTTTTCAGCAAGGTGAAGCTGTGCAGGCATGAGGTCACCTACTCTGCCTGACGGACTGCAGACAATGTGGTACACAGGAGCATCAGCATGGGGTTCTGTGACAATTGTAGTTTAAGAATTTGACTTGCTGCTGTTTTTTTAGTTAAATATTACAATTCTTAAACTCTTAAATTTAGGATCAACATTGATCTAATTTCACATCAAATACCATATACTTCTGTAATAAATTTTGATATAGAACACAATGAATTTCTTTACAATATTATGTTAGACTGGCTCATTAGGACCTTTCCCTGAGATTTTGGGAATGACATTTCTTTAGACAGCAGAATGATGTGACTCTACCACTTCATTCTGTTGCTTGTTAGTTGCTAATTGTTTAGAGGATTTTTCTGCTTGTCAGTTGCACTGGCCACAATATCACCAGTGCAGAGTGGTAAATTGAAAAGCTTTAGATTTTAATCTCCTCTATTCCCAAACACTTGTTCCCAAGGTTAAGAGGACATATTTTGCCATATGTCAAAAATTGACATAAAAAGTATATTTTAAATTCAGATAAATTGACTTTAAGCAACTCTGGACAGTGATGGGTCTCGAGTTGTCGTCTGCAACTTGCTTATTACTATAATTTCATTATTTGTATTCCAGTAGCACCTAGAGGCCACAACAGAGGTCAAGCCCCCATTGTGCTAAGGACTGTTCAAACACATAGTGAGCTACAATCACTGTCTCAAAGAGTTTACACTCTAATCAGACAAGACAGGCAAAGGATTAGAGGCGAAACAGGCACATAGAGGTGAAGTGAATTGCCCAAGGTCAGAAACAGGTCAGTGGCTGAGTCAAGAACAGAACTCAGGTCTCTTGACTCCCAGTCTGATGTTCTGTACACTTGATGTCATTGTCTCCTGTAAGCTGCTTATATAGTGCCTAACTATTTTTGCTGTGAATCAAAGTCACAGTCACAGATACAGACCCACAAGTTCTGAGATTTTTGGAGAAAAGCCTGAGAATTCTCCCAAAAGCCTAAAAGCCAGATCCTCAGCTGTTTTAAATTGGCCTAGCTTCATTAAAGTCCTCTGGCTCTCATTCCCAACCCAAAAGCTTGGTAGGAAGTAGTGACAACCTCTTATGTTTAAGAGAACAGCTCCTGATGTTCAGTCACACAGCTTTCTCAATAGCCAACAACGTCACTGACTTGGCAGCTCTCTCCTGAGGGAGTGAAAGCCCTGATGATGAGAGTATGTTGCACTAAAATATACAGTTCTGTACTATCAGGGCTGGCTCCAGGCATCATCAGAGCAAGCAAGTGCCTGAGGTGGCACATGCTAAGGGGTGGCATTTCGTCCATTCTTGGGGCGGCAGAGTCTGGACGGCTTTTTTGTTTTGTTTTTGCTCTTCGGCAGTTCGGGCGGCAGTCCTAGTGGGTTTTTCTTTTTCTTTTTCCACTTCGGCAGTTTGGGCAGCGACAGTCCAAGCCATTTTTTTTTCTTGAGGCTGCAAAAATGGTGTGTACTATAGGTGTAGAATTATTGGGAGCATTGATTGCAAGTGAATGAACTGAAGAATTGCATAAGACCACATAGTTAAAAGGAAGTCTGGCCATGAGGATGAAGGAAAAGAAACAGAGGGCTCAGTGTGGAAGCTGGGAAATAGAAAATGCTGCTAGAAAGAGCTGAAACAAGCTATTTGTGTTGTAATGGAATCAGCAGGCCTTTCTACAATAAAGTGAGAAGCTTGATATGTTTACATACCCTTCCCTACAGGAATTCCTTGAAAATTTTGTTTAACATACGAGGTATGGTATAAGTAGGCCAATGGCAAGATAACTTCCTTGGTTTATTTTTAACTGGTGACTTCGGCCTTTCAAAGTAGGCCTTCTGCTTGACCTTTACATTTTCTTCATGGGCTGAGAGAATGAAGCCTGTGGGGAAAATAACCAACATGGCACAACTGCTTTGGAGAAGACATGAACTGCTATTGAGTATAAGAAGCAGTAAACACCTGCGGAACACTTCAGTTGTAGCTGCTTACTCACTTGTAAAAGACACAAAAAAAGCAGTTAACTTTTTTTACTGAGTAGAGGAGTGATCTTTATACCCATTTTTCCTAAACTGTATTAATAATAAGCACCTCGAACAGGAGAGGTGCATACATTTAAAAGGCAACTATAATTCTCTAGTCCCCAGAAGCAGGGAAGGAGTGAAAATCAAAGGTTAGTGCTTCAGAATGGAAACAAGTGTATGTCTTTTCTTTGTGGGGAAACTTGATTTGAAACTCACAGGGATGATTACAAATATGCTAAATCAAGAAAGAGACAACAAAAGCTCCCCTCTCCACCTGCAACTCTGTTCTTTTCTTTCTTTGCAAAAGGGGCTGAAACACATGATTTAAAACCAACAATATTTTTTAAGATGCAAAAATATAAGAAGCAGGATATCACCTTTTTTGACCCTGTAGGCTAATACTTAACTCTAGCAGACCACCAAGTCTACTAATGTTAAATCTCCTGTATTTTAGGTACTTGTCTCTTTTCTGATTGTGGCCATTTTTAATGCCCTCTCTCTGTGGCTGGAAAAGTGACTTAAATATACTGCCCCTTGTGAGTACAATGGAAAGAACAGTCATTTATTTACAAAGCCTTTGTCTTTGGGGCTTCGCATGAGGGGAGCCATTTTGAGATGCTCACTTCTAGCCCTCTTCTTTTGTGTAGGGACAGTGACTGAGCAGAGATTCATGTGGTCCAGTTAAAAAAGAGCTTGGAAAGTCTCATTTACATCTGCCCTGAATAGCCATGTAAATGGCTCCCGAAAAGCCACACTCTCTCCTTTCATACTGCACCGGAATCGCTTCAGAATTGGCTTCATGAAGAGCCATAAGACACAAGAAGACAGAGGTAAGGCAGCTCTTGCTCCCTGAGCAACTGTGATTGAGGATTTGACAAATTAAGTTGACTAATCTGGTTTTGTGTTGGTTACAAAATGTGAGATGCCTCTTTTAATTATGTGGTGGAATAATGGAATCATCACTGAACCATATCTATAATAAAACCATGATGTGCCTGCATTTCCCAAGCGGTAATAGAATTGACTAATAAATTGAGCATAAGTGAATCAACAATCAGACCAAAAGGACAAATGCCTGTGTTACTTTGAAACACCTTCATGCAAAAGCATTGCCTCTCCCTGTTTATACATAGCCATCCTATCCAACTTTTAAAGCTATAACTCAGGAGAAGACATGAATGGTCTAGCAGAGTTTTTCAACAAGTCTTTTTACCTACCGCATATTTTAAAACATTTTCTACACAGTTACGGTAAATCCTATGAGTGAAAGCCTGAGGGTAGCTTTCCAAAGTAGCATATATAGGATTTATCTACTGATTATTATGGATGTTAATGGGTGTCATGTCCTGAAATCTTCATGTACTGCTTTTAAACTGTACCCCTGTGTGTCTAATAAATTAGTTCTATTTCCTTCTCCACAGTTTTCGTGAGGAGGAGTACAGCTACAAAAACATTTCCTTCTCTAAAACAAAAGCAGTATCTCCACATTCCCTCCAAATGGAATATTTCTTTGCTGTGCCTGGAAAGTATTCCAGGATTCCAGCTGATAAGAATTGGATTTCAGTGAAGTCAGAGGGGACTGTGAAATCATTGAAGGAACAGATCCCTTATAAACTTTACAGCACAAATTAAGCAAAGGCTCTTATCTGTCAGAGACTAATTGGCTGGGGCCTACTGTTTCATATATCAGATTTCCCCTGCTGCTCAGAGCATCTTTAGTAAAATAATTCTATGCTAGAAATAATTTAGCCTCGTGTGTGTATATATATATATATATAATATATCACACATACTTCCCTCCCTACACACTGCTTGAGTTTGTGAGCACCAGTAAAGATTTAAGGTGGGGATACTTGCATCTACAGCTAAAGTAAATATTGTATGTAAAGATAGACAGCAGAGACATTCATCTTCATCAAGACACATGTCTGAAAAGGTTCTGTTAATTGTTATACTATTTCAAGAGTCAGTTTAATGACTGCATTCTATAAAAGTAAAGCAATTATATGCTAATGCATAACGAACAGTATGACTTCCAAATGTTCATATGTATTGCACGTTGAATTTCAGATTTAAAAAATCTCCAAGGCTTGAATCTGCACTTGTGAAGATCCACATGTTGCAACCTCAGAATGTCAAAATCTCAGCTGGTTCCTATACATGATCAGAGCAGTGGAACCTATGCCTTATTCTGCTCTTTACTTTTAGTAGATCTTGTTGAAGTAGTTTATCATATGTGCACTTCTGTTAAACTTAGTCAGTGTTTAATCCATATGACATTCTATGGAGCTTTTTTTAATTTTTTGCCTTGTAGCGTACCACATTCTGGCTCCATTTTCTCACAGGATGTAGCAAAGACTAGCATGTGAACAGGGAATTACAGGACCTGAAATTGATCTATATTATTCTCAAGGTTAAGTCCATTAATGGCTATTAGCAAGGATGGGTAAGGAATGATGTCCCTAGCCTCTGTTTGTCAGAGGATGGAGATGGATGGCAGGAGAGAGATCACTTGCTCATTGCCTGTTAGGTCCATTCTCTCTGGGGCACCTGGCATTGGCCACTGTCGGTTGACAGGATACTGGGCTAGATGGACCTTTGGTATGACCCGGTATGGCCGTTCTTATTTCAAGTTACTGCAATAAGCAGCAGAAAAAGTGGGAGAGCAAGGTTCTTATTATTAAGCCACTAGACTGGGAAACAACAGAGTTGGGTTCCATTTCTAGCTCTGTCACACCTAGTGATCTTAAATGAGATCAGGTCCCCATTGTGCTAGGCACTGTACAGACACATAGTAAGAGACAGTACATATCTCAAGGAATTTACAGTTTAAGTACTCAAGACAGATAAAGGGAATGTCTTTATCCCTTTTTGTAGGGAGGGGATAGAATTGAGGGTGCGAGATTAAGGCCTGGATCCACAAAGGTACTTAACCCTATACCTCTTATTGATTTCAAGGGATGTTAGAAATCTACATATCTTGAGGAGCTGGGCCTAAATGACTTGTTCAAGATCGCACAGGAAGTCTGTGACAGAGCTGGAAATGGATCCGAGCTTTGTTGTTTCCCAGTCCAGTGGCTTAGTAACAAGAACAGCCTTCCTCTCCTGCTTTATCTGCTGCTTATACCAGTAAATTGAGAAGGCCTGTTTCCTGATCGTTTGATAGGGAGTGAGACATGTTTTCATTACAAAATTGAAATGTCACCCTACAGCTTTGCTACAAACAAAATATCAGTACCATGGCAAAGTTGAAATGCAGCCATTGTCACAGTTTTGGAAATGAAATGAGTTATGTTCCTAAGTGTTTTCCAGTTAGAAGATGCAGAGGTGAGACATGACAGCTGGGAATGAGTCCTCACTTGTATTGCAAAAATGGCTTTTTACATTTCTAATCACTTTGAATAATTGCTCCCCCCAAAAAACCCCAACACTACATTTAACATCAGCACTGTTAACTAGCTCTTGCTGAGAAACTATAATTTTATTGAAGATATGTTATCCCTACTCCACCTTACTGTCTTGTTGCACCTTTGTTACATCTTGGTTAATGTTAGTTTGTAGGGTTCTAGGGACAGGGATCATGTCATCTTTCTGGCTGGGAGCCTCCTGCCCCCTTTAAGTGCCATTAAAAATCAGTAATAATACATTAATAACAAAACGTATCTCAGCTAATTTGCAAACAGAAGGGCAAAACTCACCCCCTCCTCCCCCCAAAACCAACTACTATGAATAATTCGTTTCATTCTACTCAAATATCTTTAATCCATGCCCTTTCCACTTTGAACATATGAGGGCCTTCATAAATATGGGTACCAGTATGAGCTACTGCTCCTTGGAGAACTCTGGGCACAAGCAGGATAGATTGGTTACAAATAATATTATACAGCTATTTGAGATATGCTAACATGCTGATAATATATTTGACCAAACCAAATTCAGCTCTGTTCAATTCTATCCTCACACAGATTCAAACTGATCCTGCAAGACCTCTTCATCTAAAACTCCTATTGAATTCAATGGAAGGCGTGAGATCAATCCCATGGTCTCAATTCAGGAAACTACTTATGCATGTGCTTGAGTGCTCTCTTGAATAGGGACGCTTTCCTATGGGAATAGGAAATATGAAAAGTTGGGACATCTCTGAATGATAAATACATGAATAAGAAAGTCCCATAATGAACTGAAAATAGGTAGGTTAGCAAGAGATTTCCAGGCAAAGACTTATGAAAGGTAAAGGGGAGTGGAGAAGGAGCCCAGCTAGACCAATTAGTCTTCTGGATGCTTGCCTTCTTCTCCACATTGGTCCCTATTAGATATACCTTTTTACATGGGAAATGTGCTTTCAAGCTGTAAAGGTTGAAGGCCTTACTGAACCAAATACATTCATCTTCCTTTTGCTAAATGCTATAGTTTTGCATGTAAACTTCATATGAAGGTTACTATTTTTCTTTATCAGAAGGGTAGCTGTGTTAGTCTGGATTTGTAAAAAGCAACCATGATTCCTGTGGCACCTTAAAGACTAACAGATGTATTGGAGCATAAGCTTTTGTGGGTGAATACCCACTTCGTGAGACGTCTGGCGAAGTGGGTGTTCACTCATGAAAGCTTATGCTCCAATACATCTGTTAGTCTTTAAGGTGCCACAGGACTCATCGTTGTTTTTCTTTAGCACCTGCTCAGACCAGCTCTTTTCTGATATAGCAAATCAAATCATTAAGGGCATTGCAACGTTCACATTTATTTGAAAGCTGTTTGCTTGGGAATATACCACAGTCTAAGAAATACCAAGTAAATGCTTTGAGGAAATCTGAATAGCACATTTGAAATTATTTTAAAGTATTAAAATAATATCTATATATAATATTTTTGAGCTAAACCTATCCTACATGGCCACATAAGGGTGTGAAGTAGTTTTTATTTTCATCCTTTGCCTGTAGTCTGCTGGTACAGGCTGCTTTTTGTTAGTTTAGTAACTGTGGGAGGAAAGGCCAAACATTGGGAGATTAATTTACAAACTAGCTAAGAAGAATTAGTCACAGGAAACCAACTTCAGGGGGTCTGGCAGACATCAGCTTTCTATTTCATTGTAACTAAAATATTTCAAATGGATTCATAAAACACTTTTTGTTAGATTTACTTTTAAGTTTCACAGTTTGTTCTTTCTTTTAAAACTTGTGGTGGATCAGAATTAATGGAAGTAATTTTCTTTGTTAATGACCTCATAATACACTGTTTTAGACTAGAGGAGATGTCTTTTTAAAGGCAGGAAGGTCTCTTTACATTATTAACGTAAAACATTTAAAATCAATATTTTTATTTCAGGTATCTAAATTTGTCTTTAAAACCCTGTGTTTAAAACCTCAAGAAAACTCTTTTTAAAATAATATTGACAGTGTAGTTATTATTAATATGTATACTATTATATAGTTGTGTCCATCATTGTGTTATATATGGAATTACAAAAGATACAGTAGTCACAGGAATCTAGAAGAAACAGATCATTATGGCATGTTTAATATTTTCTTGGTAGTTCCATACTGTTGAAAAATGACTTTTCATTTTTGACAGGGTGCAGGCAGATACTTAGCATAGCCCATTCGTATAAGGGAGTCCATAGCTAGATATTTTTCAGTGTCTTCTGGAAGTATAATCTCTTCTCTCATATCGTGTTTGTATGCTATTTGAGTTTTTGGATGTTTAACAAGATAGCACAAGGTGTCACCAATGTTCCCAGTATGCTCCAGCACTTCCTGGACAAATACATGGGAGACGTGCATTCAGATAAAGTACTTGTATTCCTAGACAGCTTGATTGTGTTTTCCATACCTTAGGCGAATACAAAATTATGCTTTGGAAGGTCTTAAATCCACCTAGAATATGGCTTGAAAATGTCTCTCCAAAGAAGCACAGTTTTTTTTTCATTTTTTTTGATAGTTGGTGCATATTATAAGTGTTAATGGGATCCAGACCAATCCAGACTAGATTCATGGCCTGAAAGTCATTTGGCAATTCCATCACCTATGTCCTAAAATTATGAAAAAATTAAATTACTTCTTAGATTTTATAGGCGAAGGAAGGAAGGAAAGGCCTGAGAGAGATACCCCATTAGTAAATGCATTATGCATGTATCCACTTGTGCATACGGATTATCTGTCCTTGGCTTATCAAAGTCGCAAGGAATATTCTAGTTATCACTGATACTTCTACCAACTAGGTGAGAGTTGTCTCCACAAAAGATCAACAAATTTTTTGGTGACCTCTCTTGCTGGTGGCCATTCTGCCAATTTTTCTTAAAATACTTAATTAACTCTAGGAAAAACAAATAACTATGAATATATACATGGCCAAATCATTGTAATTTGTTTAGATACCTCTTTTTATTTTTTTTTGCAAACTCAATAATAAAAATGTACAGTTGTCTCTATTCTTTATTGGACTTACACAGAATAGAAGCACAAATAAGGTGCTTTGCATGTTCTTGTCTGTTGTTTGTTGTTTCTTTTGCTTTTTTGGTTGCCTTTTTTTAAGACTTGCTAGCTAGTAAGTCTGCTGCTGTGAAAAGTGGTATTTGTATGTTTGTTAATATCACTTTTCACAGAAGCAGACTTGTTAGCTAGCTAACTGGGAGGCAGTAAAAAGTGATATCAACAAATATCACTTTTCACAGCAAATTTACTCAATCCCAGCAAGCTGGAGGACAAATTAAACCCTGGATAGGGAGGTGGGTAGGGAGGCAGTGGGGGCCATAGACAATGGAAGAGTGGTGAGCCTGGGGCTGGCACCTGCTACCATATGGCTGGGACCAGAGACCGAAGCCCCACAGTCGGAGTCTGCAGCTCGCCACCCGCCACTCCAGTGCTGAAGCCGGAAGCCTGAGCCCCACCGCCCCTGGAAGGTGTGGAACTCACGTGGGCTGCCTGCTCCTCTGGCATTTGTGGCTCCTGATTAGGGTAGGAATTCTGAGTCCCACACTGTAAAAGAACTCTACAATTAAGGGAGCTAGGATTGACTATGTCTAATGAACACTAAATTAGAACGTGTTAACATTTTTTTCCCTGTTCTAGAAAAGGCCTTAAAGTTATAGCTGTGGCTTGATGATGTCCAATATGTTTGAAAAAGACTAGCTCCCCCCTAAAACCACAGCTTCAAATTCCTTCAAGGTCACATCAACACTTCATGTTTCTGCTAAAGATGGATGAGTGCCATTCAGTTTACTGTGTCCTTGTGTCTTTCTGATGAGACCTTAAAAATCCATCTGTTCCGCATGGTATTTTTCTTACAACAGCAGGGTTTTGTGCTGGTGACCTTGACCAACATCTGCTCTCTTTCCACTGTTATGTAATGGTCTGCATTCTGGTTGGTTGCTGCATGCCACTCCAGAGGTGGCTGCATTTCATTTCTGTACTATTGTATGAATTTGTAATATAACTCAGTACCTTTTGTGATGTATGGTGCTATATAAAGGTAAGATATCTGGTGACATTTTCTGAAGTGCTCAAACATAGATTTCAAGACCAGTGCTAAGTGCTTTTGAAAATTCCACCCATTATTTTTGTTTTTCAGTATAAACTGAAAACGAATTTGCTTTCCTTTGTTTACATCATTCCAATTTTTTCACATTTTTTTTTAGTTAATGATGGATGCGGGGAGGGATTCTCTCTCCATTTTCTAAATGCAAAATGCCAGTGGACTCTTTTCTTGGCATCTTTAGTATACTGAGAGTGTCAGGATATGGAAATATCCTTTGTATTTTGTATCTATAGAATTTTAGCTTTTGGCATGTACACAAAGACTTACTCAGTTTATTTTAAGGTACAGCACTGTTTACGTAGTTCTAATGGAACTTTTTTTAATGCTAACTCTTTTATGATATTTTTTACTTCATTTGCAAAACAAAACATCTTTTTATGTGTCAGTACAAATGATCTTAAATGTGTGGAAATGAAGTATCCAAAGAGATACAAACGTATTTTTCAGTGACTTTTTATTGAATTGTCTGTTTTAAGGAACAGCAGGTTTTTTGTGCTGTTTCAGATGGTACTGCGTGTGGCAGAATATGCTCCATTCATGTTTTCTGCTTCGCAAAGGCACCATGCTATGGAAGCCTGTTTTAAGAGGGAGATCCATGGGGATATGAAAAGTTCTGCTGCAACACCTGTGACTGAGCCCAGTCTGTTCATAGCACAGATCTGATTTAAATGTTTTCTTTGTTACTCTGAAGTATTCAGCGCATGTTCCCACCTATTTAAATAAAAGGCTCCATCAGACCGTAAGCCCCGAATAGGCAATAGTAAATAAACTCTAATCAATTCAAGCTCTCCCTTGTGAGGCACTGTACCACTGGTTATTCACTGCACTTGTTATGGTGATGTGCATTTTACTAAAGGCAATGACTAGATAGTGTGATCTTGTTCATTTGCAAATATTTTCAGAACTAGATTTAACAACAGTAAAGCCTCAGATGAACAGGAGACTTCCATTTTCTGGTAAGGTATTTTAATAAAACCAGAATATCAACATTAGTTTTCTGAACATTCCATGCTTTTCCCCTCCCCTACCGTGTTGCTATTTTAATCTCTGATTTATCAAGAATTTGTCCCAAATTAAAACTCTTAGAATATACAAAGTGAATAATGTCATCTTAATACACGAGGAATTATACATCATTATTTCTTTAACTATTCATTTGAAATCTCAAGTTTCTGGAATTTTGAGACACAGCTTTTGAGGGTATTGGTGTTTCTGAATCTGCACAGAGACACTTATTAGTGAAAAGCTGGGTGCCAGAGCCATTAGCCTGGATCGCATAAAGGCCCTCAGATTCACAGCACACAAACAAATATAGCAAAGAAGGGACTAAACAAAACAGCATCAAAGAAGCCTTTTTGTGAGAATATGGACAATGCTATAAAACTAACCTTGTGTTAACTCGCTGAAGAAAAGAGAACAAGGATTCTGAGTGCCAACATATAGAGAGATGTATGAAAGGGGGAAAACATATACAAAGCAGACAGACTGAATAAAACTATTTATCTTTAAACCACACAAGTCATGGTAATTAAATTAGGTCAGGCTGGCTACAAAAAGCAGGCTGTAACTAATTTAAAAAGGGATAGAGAGGACCTGAAAAGAAAACAGATTGGCAGCCCCATATTTTTTTATCTAATCAAGGCAACAAAACTTAGAAAGAGGAAAAGGGAGAGAGAAACCACTCCTGATTTATCAAGATTTCCTCCCAGCTTGAAAACATTAGAATACACAAAGGCATATAGTCACACCTCTTTGATGTGTGGGGAGTTACACGTCATTATCAGTGTTAATAGAGAGTTACATGCATACAGAGTTTACTCCTATAAACAACGGAATAATGGAAAGTATTAAGGTCTAGAAAATTGTGTGAAGTGTAATAAAAACATATATTGGAGTAAAACTATATAAATCCTGTCCTAACATACACTGTGTTTAAACTGTTAAATTCTTAGCATCTGTGTCTTCTGCTTACACTGTCTAAATAAAAGCCCTTGCATGTGTTGTATGGTGTGAAGAGAATACAAGACTTTCCTTTAAAATCATCTCTTCATAAAGACCACCTGCCAGTACCTATTAAAATGACATTTTAAAAAGGGTTTCAAACATATGCTGTGACTGTAAATGTGCCAGGTTGTAAAGGAGGCTGGATGGCAATTCTTGGGGAGTTGGTAAAGGGAGGATTAGAGTTTTTTAAATAGGTTTGGATCCAAGCTTATTACAAGAAGTTTAAAATAATATTTTACTCCATTCCTTCAGTAGTTTCCTTCTCTGAATGATCAGAAACATTAGCGTTCTGCCATTGTTTATGAATCTGAACGGTTAAGAGAATTATATGAATAAAATGGTGAGGACAAACAAAAAATGGAGCTTGGTCTGTGTTTAACAGCAAATAGCCCCTGCCCACTCCTACTTTTTGCAGTATTACATAATGTCTAAAGAATTTTCAGCAGTAGCTGAAGCTCAGGCATTGACCTCCACCAAGGTAAGATCAGAATTTTCACATCCTCTCATGAAAAGAAGGGGGGGAACAAAAAGAGGGGCGGACTTTTGCAGATTGTTGAGACCTTGTGCACCATTCACTTTTTTCAAGTTGCAAGAACATTTTCAGTTTCTCTGTGTAAATAGAAATTTCCCCCTAGCTCTCCCAACCAGTAACCTCGGGTAAAACCCTGGCCCCATTGAAGTCAATGGGAGTTTTGCCATTGTCTTCACTAGGCCCAGTGCTGTACCCCTAGTCTGGTGACAAAACTAGTAACAATGAAAGTTAGCTAGTGAGGGAGAAGAGTTCCCATGGACATAGCACTGTTTACATGGGGAGTTAGGTCGGTATAACTCTGTCACTCGGTGTGGATTTTTCACACCCTTGATTGTTTTATTTATATTTATATAGGTCTGTTGGGCAGACCAGACCTCTGAGTACCTTTCCCAGTCCAGAAGATGAGCTCTGCATAAGCTCGAAAGCTTGTCTCTCCCACCAACAGAAGATGTCACCTACCTTGTCTGGCTAATATCCTGGAACCAACACAGATACAACACAGCAAACAATAGTGAGACAAAGCCATATGTGGAGTGTGCCCACTAATTAAGAGCTAGAAAAACTGCTGGACTGAATGTAGAAGGCCCCAGAGGCCTTTAAATGTTTTCTAGATGTAGGTCTGGTCTACACCGGGGCGGGGGGTGGGGGGAGAATCAACCTTAAGATATGCAACTTCAGCTACGAGACCAGCATAGCTGAGGTCGACATATCTTAGGCTGACTTACCTCACATCTTCATGGTGTGAGGTCGACTGTTGCCACTCCCCCATCGACTCCACTTCCGCCTCTCGCTGGGGTGGAGTACAGGAGTCGACGGCAGAGCGATCGGAGATCAATTTATCATGTTTACACTAGACACAATAAATCAATTCCCGATAGATCGATCACTACCCGCTGATACAGCAGGTAGTGTAGACATACCCATAGAGATTGGGGGGTGGAAAATATTTAATTTTAATTAAGATCTCAAATGCTGTGCTTGGCAGAGCAGCATCCCTTGTCTTCAACAGTCATTCTGTCTAGGTTTCTTTCTTTCTGTCTATCTGTCTTTGCAATAAAGAAATGAATTTTGACAAATCACATGGCTTTGTAAATAGATTGTGTGGCAGTGTGAGTCCTTTCAGTAATGTGCTCTATAGTAATAGTAACTGTTGCTCTTATAACACCGTCCATCCTAAAATCTCAAAACATTTTATAAACATGAATTACCTACCGTAAGAGTTATTCAAGTATTTTGGGTAAGTTTATAAAGAAGGAAAGGGCCAAATCCTTCAGCCTGAAAAGCAAGCAAAACTCTCATTAAAGTCAAGCATTTCAGTCAGCTAGTCAGTGGTAAAAATGGGTAATGAAACCCATGAATCCTGACTTCTAGACCCATTCCAAATTCTAGACATCACTGCCTTTTTGTTGTCATTGGTTTCTTGTTCTCAAAGTGCAGAGGAACCACTGAAGCTAAAATCATAAGGGATATTTTCCCATTGTATTATATTTAATTACTATGAAAATGCTTCTGGCCCTTTCTCATTTCCATAACCTCTTCTATTGACCTATGCTAAGGTGATTTTGAAAGGAATGCGGTAACAATATACGTACTCTGTATAGAGATGTTAATGGCACAACCTTTATCCTTCAGGCTTTCCCTCCCTTTGGGGTTGTGTTTATGGTTGCTCATAGACAGGGATACCATTATGTCATACCAGTGTCATGGAACCCGTGAATTTTGTAACTTATATGGATCCTGCTGCCACAAACTTAGTTTGTTCATTCATTTTGATCAGCTGCTGCACACTAATAGTTAGTTTGCTTTGATCTAGTCCTCTTTGAAACAGTTCTGTTTCAAAGAGGACTAGATCAAAGTGAACTAATCAGCAGGGTTTACAAGGTTGCTGTGACCATGGTGTGAAAATATTTATTTTTTACTTTGAAAGTTCTGTGACTTTTGCATAATTTTACTGTGACAAAAACTTATCCAGTCATACTCCTTGACGAAAAGATAGCAGGACTAGAAGTAGGCCAATGACTAACCTTTAAGCTGGCCCACACTATTAGGTGTGGTCAATCCCAACCATGAAGCTCTTAAATGAATAAGAAGGAAAGCCAAGATTTTCAGAAATGAGTTTTTGATGTTAAGCCCAAAAATCCTTATTTGGTTTCCTAAATAGGTTGTCTTTTTAAAAAATGCTGAGCACTTGTTGTTCTGTTCCCAGCATACACACAGAGAAGTTAGAGTATTTTATGTTTTTATTCTTCTGTAACACTACTTTGTTTCTTAGAATTTAGAATGATAATACACATGAACCTAAAACCAGAGAGACAAAACAGACTGCTCCCTAAAATAGAGCAGTATAACTCACCTCATCTCACTGCAGACTGACTGCTGCTAGATCAAGATCACATGCCTCCCAACAGAACCTCCCCTCCAGCAAGTAGGACCAGGAAACTCCTGAAAATTAAAGTGACAGCTTACAATTGTAACACAGCCTTCAATACGCCATACCTATCACCTCCTATTGAAATCAGTCGGAGCTACTGAGCACTTTTGCATATGTCAGAGATGGAGACAGGCACAGAGACTGCAAAGAGCAGATAAAACTGTAGGTACAGTGCCAGATGCAGAGTAAAGTTAGTGTGTGGGCATAGGATTGGCCCAGGCCCTATAAATAAGAAAAATATAGAACAGGAGTTTTGAAGACAAGCCACACAGCCAGGGCTGGATTCAAAGAACTCAGTGTAGTAATTTATTGATGTAGTGTTAACATGAGGCCAACCTGAGCCATAGGACTGATTTAAGCATGTTCAATTTTGACAGTCTGGCAATTACTGAATTTCTATTGCATGTGGATAAAAGGGGACCTGTCAAGCAGCTACACAGTTTGGACCCTGGGAATTTGGACCATGATGTTTTTACTATGTCTATTTAAAGGTGTTGACTTCTATTAAACTAGAAACTGTTGGTTCTAATATTTGATGGTATTTTCTGCTTTAGCTCTGTTGGGGATGGATAAGTGTCCTGGAAGCATGATGGTCTTTGAACACACCCTCCAAAATGAAATGTTGTGCAGTAGTTTCTGAACATCTGGATAAACAGTACAATATTAACCTTTCATCAGATTGGTTAGCAAGAGCTTCTTTTAATCTAAGCCGTATTCATGGGTTGTTCTTAATTTAATTAAATTTCTCAATCTCTTTTCATACTTAAATGATGTGAAACCAATTAGCCTGTATTTACCTCTGAACAGTTTTTCGTCATTATTACTTTCAGTCATGGAATTACATTAAAATTTTATTTCTTGGGGTTCTCTTAAAATAAAGGAAACTTGTGAAATTGTCAGCTCATGTGCTATGTTTTATCCTGAGCTACATGCTGTCTGATGCACTGTGAATTTTAGAGGTCTCTGATTTTCATAACCATTTCCATTCTTATCTACACATTTGAAAATTCCTCATCTGTGATCTCTGTAAATGTGATTATTATGACTCAGGCAATTTTCAAATTCTCTGATTGTAAAGACGTATGGTAAAACATTTCTAATGTTTCCTTATCCTTTGTGCTGAATTTTCCACTGTTTTATTAAGTTTTCTTTTTTTCTTTTACCATTTGTCTGATAAGCACATATAATATTAATCTAGATGCTTTGATTTTGGGGTTTTATGCTCTAATTTATTTTATATTTAATATTTTTTAACCAGTTCTAATGTTTCCTTTTAAATATTTTTTCTTTTTATGGTTAA
Organism: Gopherus flavomarginatus; assembly: GCF_025201925.1. Lineage (NCBI taxonomy): Eukaryota > Metazoa > Chordata > Testudines > Testudinidae > Gopherus > Gopherus flavomarginatus. Next base: position 182,262,209 of record NC_066619.1, read on the forward strand.
CAGATAAAGGAACCCTGACCTTAGTTAGCCTAATGTATGATATTGAAGTAAGCTTAAAATATATATATTATATAACCATCACCCATGTACAGCCATTCATGAACTCTGAAAAGGTTAAATATTTACAGCAATCAGAAGCCAACGAAAAAGTAAGTTACAATGGAGGAAAATTATCAAAGGGGTTAAGGGAGTTAAGAATATGTCTTACTGGAAAACACTGGGATGTATGCTCCTGAATCCCTTCAGCCCTTCTGAAAATCTCCCCCAACATTCACAAGAATCTTGCCCAACATTCACAAGTGTATTTAAATGCCCATCTCCATGAATTTTTAATCTTCTACAATAAACCACTGCTCAGATATATTTTAAATGGCTGAAAAAAGTCTTGAGAACCTTATTGTTATTGTAAAAGAACCTTAGATTTTTTTTAATTCTTGACATATCAACAATTCTGAATGTACACTTCTGAAAATCTTTCTCTTTCCTTTCCCCTCTCTTGTCAGAAGAATGAAGGAACAATCTCCTAAAGCTGCCTCAACTTTCTTGGTAATGCAACACTTCCTTAGGCCTGGTCTACACTATGCGTTTAAACCGATTTTAGCAGCGTTAAACAGATTTAACGCTGTACCCATCCACACAACGAGACCCTTTATATCGATATAAAGGGCTCTTTAAATCGGTTTCTGTACTCCTCCCCAGCGAGAGGAGTAGCGCTAAAATCGGTATTACCATATCGGATTAGGGTTAGTGTGGCCGCAAATGGACGGTATTGGCCTCTGGGCGGTATCCCACAGTGCACCATTGTGACTGCTCTGGACAGCAATCCGAACTCGGATGCACTGGCCAGGTAAACAGGAAAATCCCCTCGAACTTTTGAATTGCATTTCCTGTTGCCCAGCGTGGAGCTATGATCAGCATGGGTGGCCATGCAGTCCCAAATCCAAAAAGAGCTCCAGTGTGGACCATACGGGAGATACTGGATGTGATCGCTGTATAGGGAGACAAATCTGTTCTATCAGAGCTCTGCTACAGAAGACGAAATGCCAAAGCATTTGAAAAAAATCTCCAGGCCATGATACAGAGTCCACAGCACAGTGCTGTGTGACAAGCGTAATGGAAAGCCAAAGAATCAAATGGATGCTCATGGAGGGAGGGAGGGGGTGCTGAGGACTTCAGCTATCCCACAGTCCTCAGCAGTCTCCGAAAAGTATTTGCATTCTTGGCTGAGCTCCCAATGCCTGTAGGGTCAAACACATTGTCCGGGGTGGCTCAGGGTATAGCTTGTCAATGTACCCCCTCCCCCCCATGAAAGAAAAGGGAAAAAAATCGTGTCACCCTATGTCTACTAAATGTTACTGGTAGACATGATGCTGCGGCAGTGAAAAGCAGTATCCGCTCCCCTCCCATCCTTGGTGGCAGACGGTACAATATGACTGCTATCTGTCGTCATAATCAGCCCGTGAGTGCTCCTGGTTGGCCTCAGGTGAGGCTGGCCGGGGGCGCCTGGGCAAAAATAGGAATGATTCCCAGTCATTCCCAGTAGATGGTACAGAACGGCTGGTAACCGTCCTAATCATAGCAACTGGGGGCTGAGCTCCATCAGCCCCCTCCCTTTCATGTGTAAAGAAAAGATTCTGTACTGCCTGGACTATCATAGCAGCGGGATACTGGGCTCCTCTCCCCTGCACCGCTTAATGTCCTGCCTGGACTATCATAGCAGCTGGAGGCTGCCTTCCCCCCATTTTATCTCAGTAACAAGTCAGTGTTTCTTATTCCTGCATTCTTTATTACTTCATCACACAAATGAGGAGGACACTGCCACGGTAGCCCAGGAAGGTTTGGGGAGGAGGGAAGCAACGGGTGGGGTTGCTGCAAGGACACTCCCTAGAATGCCATGCAGCTCATCATTTCTGCGGGATCTGACACGGAGCAGCTGTGCTCTCTAGTTCTCTGATACACTGATTCTCTAGTACACTTGCCCCATATTCTAGGCAGGACTGACTCTATTTTTAGATAACATAAAGGAGGGAATGACCCAGGGAGTCATCCCCATTTTTGTCTTTGCGCCCCCGGCCAACCTCAGCTAGAGGCACCCATGACAGCAGCAGACAGTACAGAACGACAGATAACCGTCATCTCATTGCCAATTTACAATGGCGCAGCAGACGGTACAGAACAACTGATAACCGTCTCTTCTGTCATGCAAAGGAAAATGAATGCTGCTGTGTAGCGCTGCAGTAGTGCCTCTGTCAGCGGCATCCAGTACACATACGATGACAGTAAAAAAAAGCTGAACGGGCTCCATGGTTGCTGTGCTATGGGGTCTGCCAGGGCAATCCAAAGAAAAAGGGCGCGAAATGATTGCTGTTGCTTTCCTGGAGGAAGGAATGGGTGACGACATTTACCCAGAACCACCCGCGACAATGATTTTTGCCCCATCAGGCACTGGGATCTCAACCCAGAATTCCAAGGGGCGAGGGAGATTGCAGGAACTATGGGATAGCTACGGAATAGCTACCCACAGTGCAACGCTCCAGAAATCGACACTAGCCTTGGACCATGAACGCACACCTCCGAATTAATGTGCTTAGTGTGGCCGCGTGCACTCAACTTTATACAATCTGTTTTACAAAACCGATTTATGTAAAATCGGAATAATCCCATAGTGTAGACGTACCCTTAGTTTGCACAGTTCTTATATTGATCAAAGCAGGAGATCTGAAATCTTTCGTGACCAACGTGGTACACTTTTTTTTTAACCAGATTTGCCATTATCTCCAAAACCATTTCTTGGTTTTCTGTCTTATCCTGTCCAGAATATCTGTAACTGTTTCCTAGGAGAGATATTTTTACCCTTTTTATTTTTTCAGTTCCTTTCCAGTTCTCTTAGCAGTGTACTGTGGTGTCCAAGCTCCATCTGCTTTCCACAATATCTTTCCTCATCTACGTGCTAAACATCTGCCTCCTGTCCTGTTGTGTCTATTGTCTGATTCTGTTATCAGTTCCATATCCTGGCCTTTTGAAATTCCAGACAATGTGTAGACAGAGCCAACTTTCAGTTATCCTCATTATATCATATATCTCTCTGAATCCATAGCCTGCAATCTTGCTTAGTGTGCCCTTAGCTACCAAATAAATGAATTTCAATTTACTTGACTCTTTTTCTTAGGGTATGTCTACACTGCAAAACAAAAACAAACAAAAAAGATGTTCTTACTCAGGTTAGCGGCTCAAGTTAAAGCCTATAAGGGAGGCTGGGTTTGAATTTGACCTGCCAACCTGAGTTAAAAGCTGAATTGCCATGTCTTTACTGCAGTTTTAACCAGTGTAGCTAACATTGGTTAGCTAATTTGAGTTAAGAGCACACCTTTTTTTGAACTGTAGTAGACATACTTTTAGATACAATACCTTTCCAGGCTTCTGCTCTGCCCTTCCCTCCATTCCATCCACTGTGGTTTTGTTATGTGACTGTTACTCGTCAACAGTATTTCACTAGGGATAAGTGGGTGATAGTGTTGTAACATCGATGACCATCCCAGGCTACTGACTCACATAACTAGAAATGGACTTGAACTGAATGCTGCACACACATCCCCCTTGAACTTGGGAGAAATTTGCCTCCAGATTTGATAGTGAACATCAGAGTTTAGGCTTATCTCTGTAATGGGCTGAACAAGGATTAAATCAAACACTGTAAGATTTAGGGGAAATGAAAAATCTAGTTCAGCCACTTGGGCTACTTTCTACACACGAGAAGAGCTCAGTGATGTTGCTGAGAAGAGATATTTAATACTTTTTTCTTACCAGGATTTATGGATAATATCACCTGGGTTGGCCTTAGGCACAAGCATAAGACAAGTCCATCACTTCATGCCAAAAGAAGCTCCGCAATTATTTTTTTGGTTTGGTGGCTGCACCCAAAAAAAAAAAAAAAATTGATTTAGAACCAAAGCTGATTTTTTTTTCTGTATCACTGGAACAGAAAAAAAAGTCATTCAAGTCAAACAATTTGACATTTTTGTATTCAAATCCTGCTTACAACAGGTTTCCGGAGTATTCTCTTGTTCTTCATACCAGCAGAATCTCAAATTATGATGTAAATTGTTGTAGGAGCAGCAGTGATCTGTATCCTCTGTATAACCTGCCTTTTGTCTCCTCTCCCTCTTTGAATACCTGTGAAGTGGTTTTCCCCCTTCCCATCCCTCCTGGAATGCATGTGGGATGAATGGGTTGCTTGAACAGCGGGAAGATCAGAAGAGCTCCCAGGTAGACAAGATATCTGGGACTCTAATTAGGCAGTGCTCACACACCCAATGAATGGACACTGCATGGACACTGTCCGAGGTGGAGTGTGACCAACCAGATGCAGCCAAGTCATCTTAGTCACAGGCCATGAGGAGCAGGTCCTTAAAAGGGGAAAAGGGCCATGTGCTCAGGAGTGCACTCACAAGACTGTACCTCCAGTAAAGACTCTTCGCCCAGACTGTCTGGCCAGTGGTTCACCGGGTTGCATTCCATCATGCCTCAGGAAGACTTACCTTCATCACACCATCCATTGCTGTGCTGTGGGTCACTTATCTTGAAGGATTCTGACATCTCCAGTGCCGTGCCTCTCCTGGGAGCGTGAGTATGTGAGTGTGCATGTGCCCCCCTCCCCTTCTTTTGGGCTTAGCTATCAGTATAATAAACATGCTGCTTTCTTCCAAACTCTGGTGGGTCATTAGTCCCCCCTAAGCTTACTAGCTAGCCCAATTTCAGGTAACATAAATGACATAGTACTACCTTAAAGTGCACAATGGCACCTTTAGTATGCACCAGAAGGGTCTATATGAATCAATTAATATGCAACATGTTAGCATACTTCAGAAATCACGCTCCTGTAGTGCACATTACCCCACCATGAAGATAAGCTCTTAGTCTGAGGAGTTGGAGGCGGGGAGAGACAATATGTGGGGCTTGCTTTGAGTGCATATGCCTTGTGACTGAATGCACTAGAGAAGCTGTTGTACAGCAGAGAGTTTAGTATTGAGACTATAACACCATTTAACCTTATTCAGGTCAAACTTCTTCTTGATCCCTGAATTGTCATTTTATTTTCTCCTTTGTTTTCCAGTGGTCTGAGAGTAAAGAGGCTGGCTTGCCTCAAGTTATAGACCCATGCACAAATAGGTTGACATACGTCACCTTGCCTAGACCTAATTTTGTAGTGTAGACCAGGATTTAGTCATGCAGTCCTTGAGTGAAAAAGACAGCATGAAACAATGGTAGCAATATGAAGAGGCAAATGATATGTGATCTTTGTAACATCATCATTTGAAATGTGGTTACCAATGTCTAGGACTCGAGCCATATGGTCAGTTTACAGATCTCAACTTCTACAGCTGATTAATAGCTTCTCTCAAAATACTGGGTGAATTTAACTTTACTATCTCGAAAATTTCTTTATAGAATAAGAAAAGAGGAGGAAAGGAAATTAGTGTTAATTTTCTTCTAAGTAATATAGCATATACAGTGGATGGATGGCAGCTTGATCTTGTGCTTAAAGCCCAGAAAAGGGTTTAGGAAATCTGGATTCTGTTTTTTGGAGGAGACATGGTTAGAATGTGCTTCATTCTGGCTCTCCTCAGTCCGTAGATGGTCCCTGGGGGAGCACTGCAACTAGTGTAGATTAGAGCAGCCTTTGGCTTCTCTCTGGTGTACTGAGATAGGATAAAGAATTAGGGAGCTATAACCAGTTTCCTAATGGTCCCTCCACCTCATTCTGCTTTGCCACAGTGTAAATTCAGAAAAACTCAGAGTCTGACCCCCAGAGTTTGACTTGGGCAAGTCACCTAACCACTTGGCGTCTCTGTTTCCTCATCTCTACAATAGAAATAATATTTATCTCGTAGGTTGATTTTGAAATTTAATTCATTAATGCTTTTGAAGTGCTTTGAAATATTGGCCGGAAGACACTGTAGTACGTTTGTGCAGTTTATTGGCATAACTATTACGTTGTTTTATAAATTAATTAGCCTATTTTAAACCAACAGTAAATAGCTAGTTAGAAGTTGCTCTTTAATTAAGGATCCAAATTTTTTTCCTGACAATACTAGAGATTCTTCAGAGTGATCATTTAAGACAGGGCCTTGCTTGCCACAGATAGCCTTCAGTACAAGTCTCACAGTACCCATAAACCATGGTCCATGAGATCATCTCCTCCCTTGTACCACTTCCTTTGAGCTGGAATGCTGCAGTGGAGGATAGTTCAGTACTACATGCCCCATTAAAGAAGCTTATACAGCATCCTGTGTCTCTAGCTCAGGGTGGGTTGGGGAGGCAATCTGGTACCCAAAAAGTGCTTTAGAAGACTGGGAAGGGGAATACTGATGGCCTGGCAATGATTTATAATATTGTATTAGAAAAGTAAATACTTGCATGATACAGCAGAACCTGTCAGTGAGTGTAAAACAAAGAGTTGCCAGTGCCATATTACATAGCTTTCCAAACCACTAAACCTGCTGCTTGGCCCAGGCTTCTCTCCCATCCAAGCCCTCATAAAAATGTATTACAGATGGGTATTGAGAAACGACAGAAAAATCATTCAGCGCTCTAACAGCATCACTGCCTTACAACGGGCTCACAGGTACTTTTTTTTTTTCCCCATCAGGGAAGTCTCTCTCCAACATGGTTTAATTCTCTCTTCCAAACTGCAAAGAGAGAGAATTTTATTGCTCTTCCTGGGATAAACAAGGGATAAAGTATCAAAAAGCTGTATATGAGCAGGATATACTTCAGTCACTCTTGCAATTGCAGGCACAGTTTCAGCGGCTGTGCAAAGAGCTTTGATGCCATTCTTAGCCCAAGTATTATTTGGCTCATGGGGTTTTAGGGTAACTAACTGCCCAATATATCAGAACAGGACAGTTGTGTGTAATTTGGCTTCACTTCTGCTATGTATCCATCATTACATCAGGGGCATATAAAAGTCCAAATGAAAGCAGACATGGGAGACAGAGTGATTTGAGCTTGGAACTGAGGGCTGCAGTAAAGGAGCGATATACATATACACTGGAGACCAGATCTTGGCTGGTATTCTGTTCTTTTGAGCCACTCTGTCAGCACAAAGTAGATGGAGAACTGGTTTAAAGGGCCAGTTGGAGATTTCTCTTACATAGGAGAATCACCAGGTGGCATTAATTTGGCATAGCTGTTTGTACACTACTCCTAGTATCCAGCATAATGGATGCTTCTGGGGCATCAGAATGCTACACTACATCTGTCTGGTGTCAATGAAATTTCCTGCAGGAGGCATTACAGCAGGCAGAGGTTAGAGTAACCTCTAGGTTATAGCACCAGAGATCGAACTAGTCATAGCCTACGTCCACACTACAGCTTTAAATCGATATTAGTAAAATCGATTTTATAAAACAGGTTTTATAAAATCGATTTTACGCGTCCACACTAGGGCACATTACTTCAGTGGTGTGCGTCCATGGTCCCAGGGTACCATCGATTTCCAGAGTGGTGCACTCTGGGTAGCTCAGCAAAAGAATAGGACCAATAACTTCGATATCCGTCCACACTAACCCTAAATCGATTTAGTAATATCGATTTTAGGGTTACTCCTTTCATGTAGCTGGAGTACAGAAATCGATTTTAAGACCCCTTAAAATCGATTTTAAGTGCCTTGTAGTGTGGACGGTTACAGCGTTAAATCGATTTAACGCTGTTTAAATCGATTTAACGCTGTAGTGTGGACCTGGCCTATACAGTCACAAAGTTTAAGGCCAGATGAGACCACCAGGTCATGCAGTCTGACCTCCTGTCTATCACGGGCCGCCAACACCACCCGGCACCGTACACTAAACCCTACAACTGAAATTAGACCAAAGAATTGCAGCCCACAGGGGACTAATCTATTATATGCCACAGGTAGAGACTAGGAGGGATTGAGGCCCCCTCCATGGCAGGGAACTGATTAAGTGAAATATACCCAGATACTCTGGGCAAGTGACCTGCATTCCATATTGCAGAGGAAGGCAACTCCCCCTGTTCTCTCCCATAATCATTGCCAGTCTCACCTGGGGGAAAATTCCTTCCCCACCTCATATTTGGCAGTCAGTTAGACCCTAGCATATGAAAAAAAATTTGAAAGAGAGGATGGTTTCTGCCATCTTAGAACAGTGGCCCACTCTGTCCAGTAGCCCATCTCCAGCTAAGGCTATCTCGGATGTTTCAGAGGAGGGAGACAAAAACAAACAAAAACACCACAAACACCCCAAAGAGAATGCATTGGGAGTGGGGGGAAATTCCTTCCTACTCTCTGCAGGTAACCAGTTAAAGTCCTGAAGCAAGATTTTAGGAACATCAGACATGAACCAGAAGTAACCTCCAGATCTGCCATGCCCTTCCTCTGCACATCATCACAAACAACAATCTCTGATTGCTCCCAGGATTAAGCTGGGTTGAATGGTGGCAGAAAGTCACCTATGCTACCCCTTCTCACATGTGCCAAGCTCAGGTGTTTCTGAGGATCTGGCCCTAGACAGCAATAACTATGACATATACAATATGGTTATATTTATTGCTGAATAATGTACAGACAACACAGCATTTACAAAGAAATAGCGTCAAGTAATACATCGTAGCACTGATGATGTGGGGAAGACAGCAGTTTAACTCTTTGAAGTTTGCAGCGATGTAGTCCTAAATCCAAATATTTACTTAGGCCCTGATTCATGTACATTCTTGACTTTAAGTACATGAACAGTATTTGCTTCAATGGGCCTGCTCCCAAACTTGAAGTTTCGCACAGGCTTAAATTCTTGGCCAAACTGGGGCCTTGGCAAGCTGGCTGAGTGTCAAAATATACATACCTAGCACCAGAGAGATAAAAGTTAGTACTCAAGTAATAGATAATGCCCCATGATAAGCTAGTTTGTGATGAACATCTTCACTCTTCCAGGAGGCTTGTATTGTAGTTATTTCTGCAATACCGGGAGCTCTTAATTTTAGGAATTTAGTAGATAGATTACTTACCCTATTTTATGCAAAAGGAAGAACATAACATTTTAAATCCACTCTACAGCTGATTTTAATGCACTGAAAATATCTTTACAGGGAACTTGTTCCCCAATGAAATGCTGGATCTCTTGCCTCAAACAGCAGCATCTGACTACTGAATTTAGCATTTATTGGAAATATTGGGAGCAATTGAAATTGTGCTGAAATCTGAAACCACTCACCCATTACCGAGTCACAGTGATCGACTTGTCAGTTCAAGTCATCACTGCTTTTTTCCAAGTATGTATTGTTATGGCATGTCTATCTGTATACATAACATTTATTGCATTGGTAATAACTATCCTTTGTCACAAAAATATATACAATTTAAACTTATCCTATATATTATTATTAGTGGTTTAAATAATATTTATTAAGCTCAATAAAATCCAAATAGAAAACAGGAACTGTTTAACTCTAAAAAAAAACATGCAACAAATATGTACAAGCACTTTGAGCCTTGATTGATGTTTGGTAAAGAACAGCATGTTGAATAAATTAACTTCCCCCCGCCCCCAATCTCACATAATGCTATTGAAAAGCGGAAAATCTTCTTATAAAAAAACAAACGACGAGGCAAATGTATAAGTTTAGCAAATATCTGATGCGGTTACATTTGTACCCTAAACCAAGATTAGATGGGTTTGAGATAATTTTTGTATAATTTGAACATTATTCTCATAATATGTGTAATTTAGTAAGATGTTACATATATAAAAAGAACAAAACCTTTAAAAATCAGTTCTTTCAAGAAATGACTTCTTGCTCTGCTATTCATACCACAAATACAAATATATCTTACACTGTACATGAGGAGTGTTTTCTACATCCCCGGTGATGGTAAGTCAAATCTGTCTCTAGATAGCCACTTCAGACTGGCTGCATACTTTTGTATGTTTCGTACTTCGCAGTTGTTAAAACTTTAACAGCCTCAAAACATGTCCAAATGGATGGTCACTGTGACTGTCACTTGTAAAACCAGGATAATCTAGCACAATACACAGACTATGGTAAGTGTAGAAGGGAAAACAAGTTCTGAATAGGACACTATCTCAGAACACAGGATCAGCCATTTCAGAGACACCAATTATGCTTGGACAAGCCTGTTATACACACCCAGACTTTCTGCAAAACAAAACAAACCTCAGCGTTTCACCACCTTTACTCCTAAATACAGTTACTCAAGGGTGGTCTTAACAGCCTGCAAGGTGATATTCATCCCTACAACTTTGCTCACAAAATGAGAGTTTGGTTTCCATAGTCTTTTGGCAGGTTTGAGATACATAACCTATTTCCTTCTGCTGTGAGGAATATAGTATCTTGGCAGTTTTATTTGGGTCTCATATTTTCCGATCTGTGATAATAAAGTATGAACAAACAGCTTGCAATACCAAAAGGTAACCACCCCACATCCCTGCCACACACACAACTCTGCATGACAACAATGTTCTATCATTTTATCCTCACTGGAAACCACCTCTCTCTCTCCACTCTATGTATATAACGAGGGAAATATGAATAAGTCACATGAGCAAAGCAGAATATCTGATTGAAAGAAGAGTTTCCTTCATATTGTTATTTGTAACTTAACAGTCTTTGCTCATTTGTTGGATGAAGTCCATTAAGCACAGCTGGCAGCAATGTACAGAGTGGGTTATATGGCTTTGCTGTGATGGACATGCAAATACATATTTTTTGTGCATACAAATATCTCAGCAGGATGATTGGGTAATGCAGCCAAGAAATCAAAAACTTGGCAAGTGTACCCGTGGCTAAGTCTATGGCTTCACTCCAGCTATAATGGGTACTTTAATTCATCTGAACTTAAGCCTGATGCCTATTTCTAATTAGGGACAAGTTCACAGAGGGGCATTTGAGTTCACCACCAACTCCCAATTACTTCCGTAATAACCACATTTCACAGACTTCCAACTTGTGAACTATCTGCTAAAAACAAGTGCACTAGAAGCTATAGTTACATAATTCATTGACTTTTCTCACCTTGTGATCCTTGGCAAAGACATTTGAGCTATCACTTTGGCACACAGTGTAACAGGCATGCTATTCAACTTTATACCTGATATTTGTTGCAACTACGTTTTTAAATTAATACTGTCAAACAATAATGTCTGTTAGCACTTTGTTGTATGGAGGGTCTGTTTTTTTTTATTTGCCACTTTGCAAAAGACGTATTGCTTGGTGTTTTTCTAACAGATTACTATTTCATTCTATCCTGCTCTGTAAGTCTGGTTGAGGGTGCTGATAATTATTAATCATTTTGAATCATGGTTAGAAATTGGCACACCAATTATTTAATTAAGCTGTGAAGATTGCTATGAAATGCAAAGTTAAACCAATGCTGTGCCATATAGCTATTTCCAACTATCAAATTTAATTTAAAAACAGAGCGGAAAAAAGTTGGTCAGCAAAAACCTAATTCATCCTGGAATTTTTTGACCAGTCGTAGCTTATCTATACAATGCCCATTCTATTGAATGGGGGAAGTTAACATCCAGGCTTATGCCAAACCAGAAAGAAGTTATGATTGACCTTTTCTTATTTGTTTAAAGAATGATAAAGATACACATCATTTCTTAGTCTTTAGTCTGAGCTCCGTTTTATAGCAGAAGTGACTGAGCCCATGAAGTCAGGGTTGCATGTAAATGTGCTGAACAAGAACCAGATCCTAAACAAAAGAACAGTAGGTCTTCAATAGACTAAGCAGAAGATCAGAATATTAACCATGAATCCTGCCTAGGTAAAAATGCCTTTTGCTTGGTCATGGTGTATAAGAGGGTTTCATGCTTCTCTTTCTGGTATGTCTGGTGCCACAATCGCCCCAGGAATCTTATTTCATTCAGATGCTTGCTTCTTAATGAGCTGATCTTTAGAGAAATAACTCTTTGATGATGCGTTGCCTGTTGCACCTTCATCATTTACTTTCCTTTCAGGATAGTTCTTGGGGTATATGGCTTACTGCACAGAACATTCACACCAGGTGCAGTTGCAAGAATATTTACAGTCAGCATTAGGAATGTTTTATTAAGTTCCCAATTTGCATTCCAAAGAATCTAAAAGTGGACTATACCCATCAACAAAGTTAAGAGAGTTAGCAAAACACTAAACAGTGAGGTTAGTGTTGTTTGATAAATGTCAGTGTATTAGACAATGATATTTTACATGTCAGTATGTTTAAAAAAAAGAAAGGAACAAGATGGTATAAGGCATAATACAGTGGTGACTACATTTAACATTTCTTTAAGTCTTTTTGACTTGTATCTCTGAGGTTACTTTCAGAAGATTATATCATGTGGCTAAATACAGTACACAATTTCCTTTCCACGTACATCTGGCATGGAGTTTACTTATGGAATCATATCCGTACAGTTAACCTGATAAGTGTTGAAATACTCAGAATGCTCCTTTGGTGAATTGGAGGTGCTTTTATAGCTAGTCTCCCTCTTGTAATTCATTTATGGTTTGTATGTTTAACTGTTTCTTAAGCCATAAAGCCCATGAAAAAGTTTTGGGTATCTTATCTACAGTGTCAAAAAGCTTCATACACTCACAGAAAAGATTTTCTTATTATTATCTAGATTTCAACAATTAACTGATCTATTTTTAAACCTCCACTCTTGCACTAGAAAGTTTTGTATCTGAATATGTTTTATGAAGGAAAAAATAATGCAAAACTGAGTGTTGGAAGTACAAAGCCAGAACATGTACACTAAGTAGTGAAAGGCACAAAGGAGAGTGATAATTCTTGGGTTTATTTCAATAATATTATTGTTCACTACTGTTATTTCATCATGCCAGTGCATAATGAGATGCCATTCATTTTGGGAGGTAGTGTGCTGACTTGAGGGGATATTTTTTCCAAGGTTCATTCAAACATTAGCGGAGGTTAGGAAGCAGGCAGGATTATAAAGCTAGTTTCTGACCTCAGTAATAAAGTTTAAATTCTAACTATCTCCATTGGCTTCACTGAAATATTGCACTGTATTAAATTAGAGCAACCAGGATTGGAATCTTGTGTATGGAATGCAAAGTGTCACTGTATCCAGCATTGGTAAAAACAAAATGAAAGGCCACAGGCTTGGCTTGACAAAGAACATGAATACAGACTAGGGGAAATTGCAGATGTAAATCCACGAATGCCAATCCATGACTTTAGATTCAACATCAGTAAAACAGTAATCACAGGCGGTAATGCCTTTCTTTCAGAAGTTATGAAAAGAGCTTAGATTAATGACAGGGTTGATTTCTGTTGTCCCAACCATCATACTGTAAAAATTATAAGGCAGGACAGCGGCGAGAGATGGTTACTTGAATTACAATTACTCACTAACTTTCTTGCTTTTTTTTTCTTTGAAATTGGGACCATTTGGAATAACATTAATCAATCCTATTGCTTTTGTCTTTTGTGAATGTTTCCCGATTTATTTCTATGTAATCTGAAAAATGTAACTTTGCTAAAATCTTATTTTACAAGTTCTCAGGAAAGATGCCAATTGTTTTACATGCTTAAATTTAAATTACTTGATTTGACTTTCTGATTTTGTTTCAGATGAGCAAATGGAGACAAGCTGTGGTGTCAAAACCTTTTCAGATTGATTGGGTCAAGGAGCCCTTCATTCCCCCTGCTGCCTTTCCAATCTTTGCCTTCCAAAAGTCCTCCTATTGCCAACCCTTCACCCACCTTTGCAGAAAGGCTTTAGGGCCCAATGAATTTATGTGCTAGGACTTGGTCTCTCCCCTCACCCCCCTCCCACTTTGAATTCTTTTGTGATCTAGTGTGCACCAAGGAACGACTTAGCTTCTATTGCATGTTTAGAGCATATGAAAATTCCAAATAGAAGTGCTGGAGCATTATATAGATTCAGCTGGACACTGCAAATCTTATACGTACCTATAAGTAAGATAATTCAGGTGTGGAATTGGGTTGTCACCTAGGGCTGAAAAAGAGCTTAGCTGAAGACATTCTGCTATTTAGCTCACTCCATTGAAGGCATTCTGTCATTAGCAGGGATGACAGCACAGTAGCTTCTCAACAATGGTGATACTGTTATTGCCAGAAGTAGTCTTCTCCTCACAGCAAATGTAGGGAGAGAACTTAAAGAGATATGGGTGTTTCATACATTCCAGAGAGTCTGGATATGGTCCAGATAACCATATGATTCCACAAGGAATAAGTGAAAATGTGATTGTGAGAGGCTTGATGACAATCCTAGGCTGAATTCTGCTCTCACTTACACTGGTACAAGTTCTGAGCAACTTCACTGGCTCATTAGAGTCATTCTATTTGCAATAAGAGAACTGGAACAGTGTTTAGCCCCTGTATCAAAACACATATATCCCCAAGGTGCATATGTGCATCTGTTTTTATATTTAAGTGTTTTCTTATATAGTTTAACATTTTCTTGCTAGTAGCCTCAGGGATATTTAAGCAAGATGAGCCTTTTTACGTAAAGGACCATAAAAAGGGAAGAGTTAACAAGGAGCTATGAGGTGTTATGGCAAGGGCGATGAGGTGTATTTATTGGAACTCTGCACAATAGTTTGCACACCCAGTGAAAAAGGCAGAATTCATGTTTCACCAGTTTCTTGGGGAAGGGCTAAAAATGAAGCTTTTCTCAACAGTGATTCATCAATCTGTATGTATGTGTGCACAGGAAGTCATGAGACACAATCTTTGACATGTTAAAGATTCTGAACTTGGCCAGTGTTCCAAATCCCCTGCTGAACGCTGATGGAAATCTACTGCTGGCAAACCTGAGGCTGTCACAAATTTAAGCTATTACACTCGGTCATATTTATATTCCACTAATGGTAGATCAGTCTTAATAAAGCCAAACTCCTCTACTAGTTTCAGTTACAAAGAGAATCTATGTGGTATAATGACATCAACTACTAGACAGCATGCATTTGGCTTTCTTACCAGTGGGAGGGCATGGACAAATTCTTCACAGCCACTTTTATAAATGATGGATGTATTAGCCCCTCTTCCTGCCAAAAATATACTAGGAATTTGGCTTTCAGGCTCTCCAAATTTGGCTCAGCCAAGCCAGTTAGCTCTGAAATCTCAGTAAGTAGCATTGTGCTGATTCATTATTTAAACATCCACATTACCCCAACAAGATTATTAAAAATAACCCATATCCAAAATGCCCATGTGAGAAGAAAGACCTGCCATCTCCAGACACAGTGTCTTGATTACAGATAACAGCCAATTTTTTTATGCAGGAGTTTCAAGGTGAGGCAGACAAAATAGTATTCCTCCTGTCTTCCAATTCCTATGATCAGCTAGTCTTTAGAGTCTATTAATGCTTCCTGGGGTAAAACAGAAAATAATCTGCATGTGTGTGTATGTGTACATAATATTAAGAGCCTGGACAAGTTTCTGAGGAAGACAATGATTCCTATAGGAAAATTTTTTTTATCAAAAGTTTTGTTAAAAGGAATATTTATCGAAATTGTAACATAGTTGGGGGGACGACTTTTTAAGTTATGGGATGGTAATTCAAAGAGTAATTTTATAGCTCCATGATAGTGTAATACTTACATGTATTGTTTTATAGACACTTTCTGCCTTTTTAAATATGATCATGTTAAAATATTTCCTTTCAGGAGATTGTAGGAAGTGTTGTCAGAGTGAAAATATCTGAGATTTGCACTGGGTATGACCAAAGTGTGTACAGATCCTTCATTAGGTAATGAATTCTGAAGAATGTCATTGAAATGGAAAGATTCAATGTTTGTGCATTTGCACAAACAACAAATGCTTCCAAAGATATAAAGGCACTTAATGATCTTTACAGGCTTAAATATTATATGTTACATCAAAAGCCATCATTAAGGGTGTGATTTTTTTATAGAGCCAGGTGTTTAACATGATGTCTATACATCTGTTCACAGCTAGTGCAAATCGACATAGCTCTCTTGACATCCGTTGTGTATAACTTCAGTATGTAATCCTGTTTTCATTACTATATTTCCATATTTGTTACCACAGAGGTATATTTCCTTATATCTTCTTCTTATAAGCAAGGTGCTGCTCAAAATGTCAATACATGGTTTGCAGTGGTGTTTATCTAAATATTAATACACCATAGAAGGGATGACTTAGTTATACTTAACCTGACTGATAATTGCTCACTTACAGCTCTATTCTTTTGGGCAGGGATTGTCTTTATGTTCTGTGCTTGTACAGTGCGTAGCACAATAGTGTCCTTGTGATAGGGTGCAACAGACCTTCATGGCCCCTGCTGGAGGCACCTTGCCCCAGAAAAGGAACAGTGAAGGTGGGTCCTCCAGGCTTCTCTAAAGAGGCTGCACAGAAGCAGCCAATCAGAGCCCAGCAGGCTCAGATAAAAGGAGCTGCAGGGCCTTAGTGGATCAGTTCCTGACTGGGACCTCCCTGGCCACAGGAGCTCAACTGGCTGCATTTGCTTAAGCTGAGAGAAAGGACCTGAGAGCTTTAACCCAATGGAAAGAGGCTCAGGGAAGTAGCAGCAATGAATTGAATGGAGCAGTATGTGGCTGCTGTTTATAGGGTTCCTGAGTCAGAACACAGAGCAATTGGCAGGCCCAGGATTCCGCACTGGTCACTGACAAAGTGGTGGAAACCCTGAAAAGAGGATAAGGCTTGTTGAAAAGCCCAAGAAAAGGGCTGAATTTAAAGGGCCCAGAGCCAAGGCTAAAGACACAGTTGAGACAAACAATTTCTGTTGGACTCTTCGCTACCCTGGAAGGGGTTCATTTTGACTTTATGGCCCAGCTGGAGGGCCAAGCCACCAAAGACTGCCAAGCGAGGTCGACCATCTACAGGAGGTGCCAGGAGTGGGAAAAAGACTGCAGTACTGCATGCAGTATCAGGAGGCATTCAAGAGGTGAGTGCTCTCTGTTATAGTCCTGGTCCATAACTAGAGTTCCTAGGCACTTCTACTAAATACAAATGAACAGTTCAATTGTGTGACCAGCAAGTGGTTCATTGTTGCTAAAGAATGGCTGGAGACAGCAGCATTTCAAGTGACCAGTATGTTGGGCTTCCAAAGATTAATCATATTGAGAATTCATGCAATCCAAGAACAAAAATATTAAAATGTGACCATTGCTAGTTGTCTAATTTTTATGGCGATGATTTTAGCAATAGGGATGGCGAAATCACATCTCCCTTCAAAACTCTGTACTTTTACTAGTTCTGGTTTTGCTACTGAGTCTGTGACTAAATATAATTTGCTGCTGTGCTTAAGGCTTTCACCTCTCCTGAGTTATGGTCCCAACCCACATGAGTGAACAAAGGATAAATATTGTGTGCTATTTCTCACCAATTTGTATATAATATATGGCACAGCCTTTCAAAAATCCTACTATATTTTGTTATACAAATATTTTCTAGTCTTTTCCTCAAAGTGTGAGGTCCATAGTGTGAAATACAAGTAGAATAGATAGCAAACGGCTGTGAGTTATGAGGCTCTAATTCTATTGAGGGGCTTTGGAGATGTCATATAAAACATGAAAACAAAGTGTTTGTGTGGTTTTTTAAGTTACAAGAACTTCTTGATGGGAGGTATAGTCCTGTTTCCAAATGTATTTATCTTATTATTCTGTAAAATACATGGGTCTGATTTATAAAATCTTGTTGCATGACATCTGGAAAGTTTTTTTTTTCCTCATAGCTGTGCACTATTTTTGAGAGAGTCCTTTTCTACTTTTATAAATGTTTCCCTGTCCTCATTCATTCTGAAGTCAAAATGATTTGACATTTTGACAGCTGAAATTTTTTATGGGAGAGAAGCCACTTAAAATTCAGATTCATCCACTACTCCATTCTTAATCATTTTATTAGGTTGTGTATGAGAAAAAGAGTCTTACACACATAATGATCAAGGTAAGTTGGAGCACAGAATCCAGGAAACAAAAGTGCTAATACATCTAGGTCTGAGAAGAACAATTTCAAAAATTGAGCTTGTGGGGCTTGGTGGTAAGAGGTAGTTCTACAATGCCTCTCACCAGTTTAACCTGGTAGGTATGGAGAGATGGGGCAGATAGCACCCTTCTCCAGTGTTATGTTTAATAAAGATGCAGCCTGCCACTTAATTTCATCCCTGTGTCCGTTTGATCTGTGAGTCCTGATCAAGGATTTCTTGTAGTAACTAATCTAGACTATAAAACCCTCTCCTTTTTGAAATGCCTGCCCCATACACCCATTTGAGTAGAAGATGGCAGCCTTTTCTGTGCCCATCATAGAAAAGCCAGCAGTCATTTTCCAAGTTTCCAAAGAAACAGTTTTAAAAATTAAATCACATCACCAAGCCAGTGAAACTTGTTCAATTTCCAGCAAACTCTGTAGCTGGAGAGGAAGTCCCTTGACTTCCGTGCAGCTGTGTCTGTGTGCACTTCACAGTAAGATCAGGGCCTATGTTGGTAACATACATGTTGATGGAGTCAAGAAATGCAGAAAATCCACAATCTTAGACTTCTTCTAGGCTTACTTAGAGTCAATTGTGCATTAGGCCTTAAGTTTCCATGCCTTAAAATAAACAAAGTGCTCTATGACAAGAGCTTTTCTTTTCATTTTTGTTAAGCAGGAACACAATCTTCATAGCACCATATCTGAGGGCTTGTCTACATCACAAAGTTGCAGCGCTGGTGAGGGAGTTACAGCGCTGCAACTTAGGAGGTGTACACATCTGCAGGGCATCACCAGCGCTGCAACTCCCTGTTTGCAGCGCTGGCCGTACTCCCGTTTTGTCTCGGGTGTAGAGGATCCAGCGCTGGTGATCCAGCGCTGGTAATTAAGTGTAGACACTTACCAGTGCTTTTCTTGACCTCCGTGGAATAAGCAGGTATCCCAGCATACCTGAGGAAGCCTCTGGTAATCAAGCAGGTCTCCTTCCCCGGTTTGCTCTCGCGTTCCCCGAACCCCCGAGCAAGCAGGTCTCCTTCCCTGCAGTTTGCAGGGGGCTTTGGGGAACGCGAGAGCAAACCGTGGCGAAGCTGGTCTCCTTCCCCGGTTTGCTCTCGCGTTCCCCGAACCCCCGAGCAAGCAGGTCTCCTTCCCTGCGGTTTGCAGGGGGCTTTGGGGAACGCGAGAGCAAACCGCGGCGAAGCTGGTCTCCTTCCCCGGTTTGCTCTCGCGTTCCCCGAACCCCCCTTGAAGCCGCCCAACAGTGCTGCAGTGTGGCCACATCTAACACCACTTGCAGCGCTGGTTGCTGTAAGTGTGGCCACTCTGCAGCGCTGGCCCTATACAGCTGTACTAATACAGCTGTAACAACCAGCGCTGCAAAATTGTAGATGTAGACATACCCTGAGTAAATTAAAAATTCCTTCATTACATTTTGAAGAGAGAAGACACTTTAAAACAATTGTTATTGTACTGTACCTTAAATATTTTACCCTGAAAGTGATGATAAAAAGACTGTAACTATGGTAAATAAGGAAATAAAGACCTCAATATTTTAAGGAAAAGGAGTATGGTATTTGAAATAATTGTACTTCCAATGATAGAGTAATTACTTTTTTGCTTTTAGTTGTAATGCTTTCTCTCAGTGCCAAATAAGTCCCCATCATTTTTCAAGGGTGTAACTTGCAGCAAGACAGCAGTAACAATTACATATTGTTTTCAAATAAGATGCCATTTTCCTTTCTGGCAGACAGCAATGGGTTTTAATGTTTAACGGAGCATGCAGATGCTTCCTTGACAATTGCAAAGGAAGAAAAGAGAGGAAAACAAAAAGACAGAGAAAATACAAAGAGCAAATGAGAAACTCAACTTCCAGGACAATTAGTCGTATCAATCCTTGTGATGTACTAGGTATTTTATGTATATTTTTATCTCCGCTGCTGGATAAAATATCTGATAGTAGACCTCTTTGTAATGGGATAGGTCACCACATCACATCCTACTGTGCTGAAGCATTGACTTGATTTTTCAAAAAATGCAGTAGTACAAGAAAACCTTTATATTTGCTACCTGAAGCCCCCAAACCTGATGGAGGTCATAGTATGTTGATATTTGTATTCTTATTCTTACTGACAGAGCAGTATAGATTTCAATTTTGATTACACATGAGGCCACTATGCTAGCAAAGCCTATCTATTCATAGTTAATGAGTGTACGAGTATCAGTAGACACACCTCACTTTCCTAGCAAAGAAGAAATGTGTTAACTTTCCAGGCGTTCAAAGATATACACGAATATTTGTTGCAGGGATGGTGTCAGCAATCCAAGTTAGGATGGGTCTTGTGACCAGGAAGTCATAACAGGCTATAACTGGTTGCATGAACCTCTACATCAACAACAATTCTAGAGTCTCTGATGCTAAAGGTAATGTTATGCAGCTGTACCAGGTAGGTTTCTTCCTCTTATTTTTTTGGGGGAAATTCAGTTATATTCTTATTTGATTTATATAAATACACACACACTTTGCAGAGGTTTATTTTCACTGTTGAGAAAAATAGTATCCGGATCTTAGTACTCCTGGACTGTACTTAAACAAATAAACTAACACCACCATTTTGCACTTAGATACAAAGAGGGCAGGCACCTTAAACACCAAGGTAAGGGAGAACTTAGAAATAGGGTAAAGATGGATCCTTTACCTGAGATTGTCTAAATACTTTATAAATGTAATTAATTAATCTTTGCAACATCCTTGGGGGGTAAATATTACTATTTCTAATTTATGGATGTGTCAACCAGAACTGAGGGGTATGTTGCTCAAGGTCACAAATGACAAAGGTTATGAACAGAACTGAAATTTCTGAACTTCCATTCCCATGTTCTAACCACCAGATATCCCTCCCTTCCTGTCATTAAATAAACATTAGTAAATCATTCTAAGGACAATACCCATCAGGATTGTTGTGCAAATTGCAAGTGTCTAGTAAAAAAGAAAATCTAACAAGCTTTTCAAACTCTGAAGTTTTGCTTTAGTTGAGATCATGGCGTGTGACCTCCCTCTCTGATTCCATTCCAGGAGCTCAGTCAAACTGAAAAACAATGATATTCTGATATGGAAAACCTAATATCTGCCTAAGGGCCAGGACGGTAGCTATGACTGTCATCTACTCCTTTTGGCCTCTTCAGCCCTTCACTACAATTGACACTCTTTACAAACAGACACACATTTCAGTACCAAAAAAGAAGCGCTATCTAGTAGTTACAGTATAGAAACAAAGGAGAATTGATTTGACTGCCATAAATCATTTTAATTTGAATCAAGGGCTATACTGTCCAGTATTTGCAAATATTGATGCAGCCAAGAAATATGACACTTGCAATTCTGTTACCTACATGCTTTCCAAAAGTTTTCAAGTTGACTCCCCCCAGCTTTTTAATGAACAACTATATCCATTCAGAATGTGTGTAGCTCTTTAAAATGACTAGTCTTAAAAAAGAAGGTAACATGAATTAATTTCAGTTCAGCAAGAGAATGGGATATCATATCCTGACCTTGGAGCACATGCTTTGAGATGAGAGCCATTTTTTTTTCAGCCCTCACATAAACAATTCAGTGGCAGAAAAAGTAATACACAGCTATCATTTTGTTATAGATGATAGACTGGAGAATTGGGTGGTTTCAGAAGTGCTTTCTTGGTTCAATCGATAACTCTTGCTAATATCGTACTCAGAAACATCTAAGGAAAAGTGACTCCCAAAACAGCTACAGATCAGGAAATACTTCCTCATTATTACCACCAGAAACCATGAATGAACCCACTGGAAAAGAAAAACAAACAAAAAATATTGTTACATAAAACAGAAATGTGTCCAGATCAAATTCCACAAGAGGTGCACATTTCTTTCTGTAGGTAGTTAGTGTAAAAAATCAAAGCATTTTTCTTCATGTTCCATTTTATAATTATTCATGTTATATCTGAATTTTAGTAAATAAATGCAAAAAATGCCTCAGCCAAGAAAGAATTGCTTGTTTAAAATCAAAGCCTAAGGATTATGAATTTTAAGGAGATATTCATTTCCTATCTTACAGGTGTGTTGTGAGGCTAAAATTTTTAAAATGTTTGCAAAGTGTTTGAGATTTTTGCGATGAAGGCATCCATTAAAATATTTAAGTCTAATGAATTTTTCATTATATTATTTGTGTGAGAAGTGTTATATAGTCTACTATGGATCAGATTTACTACGTCCTCTGCTTTGGTGATGCAAAGCAGCCAGAGACCCTTTTAAGCTGAGTGTACAGCTACTCCAGGTCACCAGAGGATATCAGTGAATATAGTCTGTTTCTATGAGGTTGATTTCATAATAAGTGCTTGTATCAAAAAGAATAAAGTAACTGCAGTGTAATTTTCAATGTAACCAGAGTATACGCTTCTAAGGAGAAAGTCAACCTGATATTCAAATTTAAGTTTACATTTTGAATCCTTATGTGTGAGTGTCATAAATTAAACAAAAGTGCCCATTCCTAGTAATTAAAGATCCATATTCTGGCAATGTTTCCTATTAAATACAGCTAGCCACTTTTACTGGAGTTTTCTTTTTTTCTATTTTCAGGTTATGTGATTCTTTGAGCCAAACATTAATTTTAGGAAGGAGGAGGTTGCAGCTCTGGAAAATGTTGGGACTGGAATTTTTAAAGGATCCCAAATGAGAGCCAAAATCCTTTAGGCTCCTTTGAATTTCCCAGCCTCAGTGCACTGAAAAATATGATATTATGTGGAAGATGTACTGGATTGGGACAGTTTTATATGGAAGATAAAATCCTGATCCCATTCATAGAGTATCAGGGTTGGAAGGGACCTCAGGAAGTCATCTAGTCCAAACCCCTGCTCAAAGGGGGACCAATCCCCAGACAGACTTTTTGCCCCAGATCCCTAAATGGCCACCTTAAGAATTGAACTTGCAAGCCTGGGTTGAGTAGGTCAATGCTCAAACCACTGAACTATCCCTCTCCCTGTTGACTTCAATGGAACCAGGATTTCATCTAAGATGCACAAAGCGGGTCTGTTAGTTGAGACAAATACATGTTTTGCATGTCTTCCCAACTGCATGTTTGCAGTGTGGACACAGATACTTTGCCAGCGCAGTTTATATACTATGCTTTCTGGGTTCGATCTAAAACTCAAGGAATTCTTTCCATTGATTTCAGTGGATATTGGATCAGGTCCCCAAACCCCTACATCTAGCTTTCCTTCCAATGAAGAATAGCTTCTACATTGGCTTATTTTCTAGGGCTTTGTTTAGTCCAATATTAAATTTCTCAAGGTATAGAGATTCTAGTACCCACTTATTTTGGGAGGCTGTTCCCCAGTCCAATAGATTTCACAAATAGCAATTTATCCTCCAGATAATCAGCAATTTATCCTCCAGATATTCAGCCAAAATTGTTCTTTGCTTAATTGCATTCTGGTACTCCCTCTGACCTCCATATGTCATTTTTCTCTTTCTCATTTTTTCTGTTTAAAAAGTATTTTTTCCCGATTAAAGCCAAACAATTATCAACTAGAGACTTGTGTTATTTCTTTATTGGAGAGAGCTAATCTTGAAGAGGTATAGGTAATTATGAACTATACTTAGGGGTCCACTAAGACTTTCTGCTTGATTAAATGTCCCTGTAGGGAAGATAATTGCTATTATACATTAAAGTAACAAAAGCAGTGTAGAGGAATGGCCCCTTCAGCAGCTTACAAAGCAGTGCTGATAAGCTCTGAAAGGAAACCCATGCAATCCCCCTTGGCTGGAAGACTAATTGCTGTGTTCTGTCTATCTAAAATATTTGACACTGTCATAGCCACATGAAATACACTCCTAAAGGGATGACATGCATACAGTCTTACTCCCTGCTTACTGTAATTTCAGTATAACAGTGCACTGCAAGTACAAAATATAATGCAAGTGACCCATTCTAAGGCTACATTGTTACACCTGCAGCTAGGGTTGTGATTCCCAGCTTGTGTACACATACTGAGCTAGCAGACTGAAAATAGTAGTGTAGTCTCAGTAGTATAGGCAGTGGTGAGCAGAGGCACAGGTTGACACCCCACATATACACCCACAGGCTCCAGGCAGGTTTGTACTTGAGGTAGCTAGTGTCATAAACAGATAGCTAAGGGTTAATGTCTCTTTCACCTGAAAAAAAAAGTAACCTGAAGCACCTGACCAGAGGACCAATCAGGAAACAGGATTTTTTCAACTCTGGGTGGAGGGAAGTTTGTGGGTGAGTCCTTTGTTCTTGTTCTTCTGCCTGACTCTCTCTCAGCTATGAGAAGGATTTTTCTATTTCCTGCTTTCTAATCTTCTGTTTCCAAGTTATGAGTACAAAGTTGGTTTGTTGTTTTGTATTTACATGTCTATAGTTGCTGGAGTGCTTTGAATTGTATTCTTTTTGAATAAGGCTGTTTATTCAATATTCTTTTAAGCAAATGACCCTGTATTTGTCACCTTAATACAGAGAGACCATTTTTATGTATTTTTCTTTCTTTTTATATAAAGCTTTCTTTTAAGACCTGTTGGAGTTTTTCTTTAGTGGGGAACTCCGGGGAATTAAGTCTGCAGCACCAGGGAATCGGTGGGAGGAAGAAGTCAGGGGGAAATCTGTGTGTGTTAGATTTACTAGCCTGACTTTGCATTCCCTCTGGGTGAAGAGGGAAGTACTTCTGTTTTCCAGGACTGGAAACAGAGAGGGTGGACTCCCTCTGTTTAGATTCACGGAGTTTGCTTCTGTGTATCTCTCCAGGAACACCTGGAGGGGGGAAGGGAAAAGGTTTATTTCCCTTTGTTGTGAGACTCAAGGGATTTGGGTCTTGGGGTCCCCAGGGAAGGTTTTTTGGGGGACCAGAGTGCCCCAAAACACTCTAATTTTTTGGGTGGTGGCAGCTTTACCAGGTCCAAGCTGGTAACTAAGCTTGGAGGTTTTCATGCTAACCCCCATATTTTGGACGCTAAGGTCCAAATCTGGGACTAGGTTATGATATGGTGTGCAGTGGTGGGAAAGATAGATAGAAGCCAGTAGGAATATTATATTTTTCTTTTCTCGGCTAGGGGCTTTTAAGCAGAGAGAAACAGTTTGGGTTTAAAAGGAACCAGAGAGAATTTTTTTTCTGCTCTCTCTGGC
The DNA here is from genome assembly GCF_025201925.1 of Gopherus flavomarginatus. Lineage (NCBI taxonomy): Eukaryota > Metazoa > Chordata > Testudines > Testudinidae > Gopherus > Gopherus flavomarginatus. The sequence continues at coordinate 182,287,333 of NC_066619.1, forward strand.
AGTTGTGGCTTGCATATTAAGCAAGAAACCATTAAGGAGCTATTAAGGGTCTTTTGTGACAATAGCACTCCCATTGAGAGTCATTACCAGCACTATACACATGCAAATGAAGTGGTTTTTCTGGTTTACTTTACATTGAAAAGACTAGCTAAAGGAAGAAAGGGAAAAAGGCACTGTTGCTAGGCAGACTCCAGGAGGCAACAGAGCCTGCAGTTCAGAAGATAAACACCGGAGGGCACCCCAACACAAGAAAACAGGAACCATGCCTACCAAGACAAAAATGGAGGCCGAAGAACAAATCAAAAAAACTGAACGCAGGCGAGAACTGGAAAAAAGACTACAAGAGATGGAGCTGAGAGAAAGAGAAAGAGAGGCAGCCTACAAAAGAGAGCAAGCAGCCAAAGATGCAGACCACCAAAAACAGCTGGAACTCCAGAGGGAAGCCCACCGACAGGCCATGGAATTTGAAAAGGCTAAGCAAAACACAGCCAACCCTAACAACCCTGCGCCAATGATTGTTCCACAGCACAGGAAATTTCCCACCTACAAGGCAGGTGATGACACCGAGGCCTTCTTGGAAAATTTTGAAAGAGCCTGTCTTGGGTATCGCATCCCTGAAGACCAGTACATGGTAGAATTGAGGCCACAGCTCAGTGGACCTTTAGCAGAGGTGGCAGCTGAAATGCCTAAGGAGAACATGAATGACTATAAACTTTTTCAAACCAAGGCCAGATACAGAATGGGGATCACCCCGGATCATGCCCGTCGGCGTTTCAGAACCCAAAAGTGGAAACCAGATGTGTCATTTCCCAAACACGCCTACTACGTTGGGAAAAATTATGAGGCCTGGATATCAGGACACAATGTTAAAACCTTGGAAGAACTGCACCTCCTCATACAAATGGAGCAGTTCTTGGATGGTGTTCCTGAGGACATCACACGGTACATAGAAGATGGAAAACCCAAAAATCTCGCTGAGGCGGGGGAGATTGGAGCCAGATGGATGGAAGTGGCAGAAAGCAAGAAAGCTACGGTCAAGGGGAATGACTACCCCAGGGGGCACACCGACCATAAACCCTACAACCGAGGACAGCCAAAGACCCCACATACAACCCAAGTCAAGCCACAGACGCCCTATTCTTCCACCTCACCAGTCTCCAGTAACTCACCTCAACCCAGTGACCCATCAGATGGAAGATGCTTTAAGTGTAATGAACTGGGACATATCAAGGCCAACTGTCCAAAGAACGCCATCCGAGTGCAGTTCATTACACCACCATCACCCAAAAGATCCCCAGGCCCGGATGCCTCTCAAATACCCTTGGAGCGGAGGGAAAATTTGAGAGTGGGCGGAAAGAAGGTTACTGCGTGGAGAGACACGGGGGCACAAGTGTCAGCTATCCACCAATCCTTCGTAGACCCCAAATTCATCAACCCAAAGGCCAAAGTGACAATTTACCCCTTCATGTCACAAGCTGTAGACTTGCCTACAGCTGAACTGCCTGTCCAGTACAAAGGCTGGTCAGGAAGGTGGACTTTTGCAGTCTATGACAATTATCCTATCCCCATGCTACTGGGGGAAGACTTGGCCAACCAGGTGAAGCGGGCCAAGCGAGTGGGAATGGTTACACGTAGCCAAACCAGGCAAGCTTCCAGACCCATTCCTGTTCCTGAGCCGTCCACAGAGGCCCCGTCTGTTACCAGAGACCCAGACAGAGGTAGTGGACCCGGATTCCATGCCAACCACTGAAACAGCCACAGCACCTCCAGTCCCAGGCCCGGAACTGGAACAGCAACCAGCACCAGCAAGTGCAACCACATCTTCAAACTCAACACCAGAGGGCGCCAGCGAGCCAACACTGGCAGAAGCAACAGACAGCCATACCCAAAAGGCTCAGCCAGAGCCTGAAATACCCTCAGGTGCACCAGCGGAGAGCGGTTCGCCAGCAACGGAAACAACCCCATCACCTACATCGCTTCCAGAGGGACCAAGCCCAAGTCCACAGTCTGAGGAAAAACTGGAGACCCCAACCTCAAGGGAACAGTTCCAGACTAAGCAGGAAGCAGATGACAGCCTTCAGAAAGCGTGGGCGGCGGCACAGAGCACCCCACCGCCTCTCAGCTCTTCTAATCGATCCCGGTTTGTTATAGACCAAGGACTTTTATACAAGGAAATTCTTTCTGGTGGACACCGGGAAGAATGGCAGCCGCAAAAACAGTTGGTGGTTCCAACTAAGTACCGAGGGAAGCTCTTAAGCTTAGCCCATGATCATCCCAGTGGCCATGCTGGGGTGAACAGAACCAAGGACCGGTTGGGGAAGTCCTTCCACTGGGAGGGGATGGGCAAGGACGTTGCCAAGTATGTCCGGTCTTGTGAGGTATGCCAAAGAGTGGGAAAACCCCAAGACCAGGTCAAGGCCCCTCTCCAACCACTCCCCATAATTGAGGTCCCATTTCAGCGAGTAGCTGTGGATATTCTGGGTCCTTTCCCAAAAAAGACACCCAGAGGAAAGCAGTACGTACTGACTTTCGTGGACTTTGCTACCCGATGGCCGGAAGCAGTAGCTCTAGGCAACACCAGGGCTAACACTGTGTGCCTGGCCCTAACAGACATCTTTGCCAGGGTAGGTTGGCCCTCCGACATCCTTACAGATTCAGGATCTAATTTCCTGGCAGGGACCATGGAAAAACTGTGGGAAACTCATGGGGTGAACCACTTGGTTGCCACCCCGTACCACCATCAAACCAATGGCCTGGTGGAAAGGTTTAATGGAACTTTGGGGGCCATGATACGTAAATTCATCAACGAATACTCCAATAATTGGGACCTAGTGTTGCAGCAGTTGCTGTTTGCCTACAGGACTGTACCACATCCCAGTTTAGGGTTTTCACCGTTTGAACTTGTGTATGGTCACGACGTTAAGGGACCATTACAGTTGGTGAAGCAGCAATGGGAGGGGTTTATGTCTTCCCCAGTAACTAACATTCTGGACTTTGTAAGCAACCTACAAAACACCCTCCGACACTCCTTAGCCCTTGCTAAAGAGAACCTAAAGGATGCTCAGGAAGAGCAAAAGGCCTGGTATGACAGACATGCCAGAGAACGTTCCTTCAAGGTAGGAGACCAGGTTATGGTCTTGAAGGCGCAACAGGCCCATAAGATGGAAGCATCATGGGAAGGGCCATTCACGGTTCAAGAGCGCCTGGGAACTGTGAACTACCTCATAGCATTTCCCAATTCCTCACTAAAGCCCAGAGTATACCATGTTAATTCTCTCAAGCCTTTCTATTCCAGATACTTACAGGTTTGTCAGTTTACAGTCCAGGGAGATGATGCTGAGTGGCCTGATGGTGTCTACTACGAAGGGAAAAAAGACGGTGGCGTGGAAGAGGTGAACTTCTCAACCACCCTGGAACGTCTGCAGCGGCGACAAATGAAGGAGCTGTGCACTAGCTTCGCCCCATTGTTCTCAGCCACCCCAGGATGGACTGAACGGGCATACCACTCCATTGACACAGGTAATGCTCACCCCATTAGAACCCCACCCTACCGGGTGTCTCCTCATGCCCAAGCTGCTATAGAACGGGAGATCCAGAACATGCTACAGATGGGTATAATACGCTCATCTACCAGTGCATGGGCATCTCCAGTGGTTCTGGTACCCAAACCAGATGGGGAAATACACTTTTGTGTGGACTACCGTAAGCTAAATGCGGTAACTCGTATGGACAACTATCCAATGCCACGCACCGATGAGCTATTGGAGAAGTTGGGACATGCCCGGTTCATCTCTACAATAGACTTAACCAAGGGGTACTGGCAAGTACCGCTAGATGAACCTGCCAAGGAGAGGTCAGCATTCGTCACCCATGCGGTGGTGTATGAATTTAATGTCCTTCCTTTCAGCCTTCGAAATGCACCCACCACCTTCCAGAGGCTGGTAGATGGTCTACTAGCAGGACTGGGAGAATATGCAGTTGCCTACCTCGATGATGTGGCCATTTTTTCGGACTTCTGGCCCGAACACCTACTACACCTGGAAAAGGTCTTTGAGCGCATCAAGCAGGCCGGACTAACTGTTAAGGCCAAAAAGTGTCAAATAGGCCAAAACAGAGTGACTTACCTGGGGCACCAGGTGGGTCGAGGAACCATAAACCCCCTACAGGCCAAGGTGGATGCTATCCAAAAGTGGCCTGTCCCAAGGTCAGAGAAACAGGTCCAATCCTTCTTAGGCTTGGCCGGGTACTACAGGCGATTTGTACCACACTACAGCCAAATCGCTGCCCCACTGACCGACCTGACCAAAAAGACCCACCCAAATGCAGTTAACTGGACGGATGAGTGTCAAAAGGCCTTTACCCAACTTAAGGCAACGCTCATGTCTGACCCTGTGCTCAGGGCCCCGGATTTTGACAAGCCATTCCTAGTAACCACGGATGCATCTGAGCGTGGTATAGGAGCAGTTCTCATGCAGGAAGCAACAGATCACAACTTCCATCCTGTCGTGTTTCTCAGCAAGAAACTGTCTGAGAGGGAAAGTCACTGGTCAGTCAGTGAAAAGGAATGCTACGCCATTGTGTACGCCCTGGAAAAGCTACGACCATATGTTTGGGGACGGCGGTTCCAGCTACAAACTGACCATGCTGCACTAAAGTGGCTTCATACTGCCAAGGGGAACAACAAGAAACTTCTTCGTTGGAGTTTAGCTCTCCAAGATTTTGATTTTGAAATTCAGCACATCTCAGGAGCTTCTAACAAAGTAGCTGATGCACTCTCCCGTGAGAGTTTCCCAGAATCTAGTAGTTAAAAAGTGTTCTTAAAATGTACAAGTCTGTTAGTTATATACTTAGTGGTATATGTAAAGGTGCATGTGTTGTATTAATCTGTTTATTTTAAAGTTCTAGAAGGAAATCGCCGCCAATGAGCTTCCCCACTGTCTGCAATTTGGGGGGCGTGTCATAAACAGATAGCTAAGGGTTAATGTCTCTTTCACCTGAAAAAAAAAGTAACCTGAAGCACCTGACCAGAGGACCAATCAGGAAACAGGATTTTTTCAACTCTGGGTGGAGGGAAGTTTGTGGGTGAGTCCTTTGTTCTTGTTCTTCTGCCTGACTCTCTCTCAGCTATGAGAAGGATTTTTCTATTTCCTGCTTTCTAATCTTCTGTTTCCAAGTTATGAGTACAAAGTTGGTTTGTTGTTTTGTATTTACATGTCTATAGTTGCTGGAGTGCTTTGAATTGTATTCTTTTTGAATAAGGCTGTTTATTCAATATTCTTTTAAGCAAATGACCCTGTATTTGTCACCTTAATACAGAGAGACCATTTTTATGTATTTTTCTTTCTTTTTATATAAAGCTTTCTTTTAAGACCTGTTGGAGTTTTTCTTTAGTGGGGAACTCCGGGGAATTAAGTCTGCAGCACCAGGGAATTGGTGGGAGGAAGAAGTCAGGGGGAAATCTGTGTGTGTTAGATTTACTAGCCTGACTTTGCATTCCCTCTGGGTGAAGAGGGAAGTTCTTCTGTTTTCCAGGACTGGAAATAGAGAGGGTGGACTCCCTCTGTTTAGATTCATGGAGTTTGCTTCTGTGTATCTCTCCAGGAACACCTGGAGGGGGGAAGGGAAAAGGTTTATTTCCCTTTGTTGTGAGACTCAAGGGATTTGGGTCTTGGGGTCCCCAGGGAAGGTTTTTGGGGGGACCAGAGTGCCCCAAAACACTCTAATTTTTTGGGTGGTGGCAGCTTTACCAGGTCCAAGCTGGTAACTAAGCTTGAAGGTTTTCATGCTAACCCCCATATTTTGGACGCTAAGGTCCAAATCTGGGACTAGGTTATGATAGCTAGCCCATGCTGCCCCAGCTATGCTGCTGCTTTTTTAGCACGCTAGCTTGATGAGCGCTAGTGTGGGTATGTCTATGTGAGCTGGGAGCCACACCCTACCTCCAAATGTAGACATAGCTGAAAATAGTAATCAATAAGCTTGAGTCTCCTTTCACATTGGTTTAAATCTGGAATAATTTCACTGAAGTCAGCAGAGGAAAACTGGTGTAAAAAATGGCTTAAGTAAGAGGAGAATCAACACTTGGATATTCAATTCTTTTTTGCACTGAGGATGCTTAAAATCAAACTGACCTTGTGTTAATAGTACTCTTTCCAGCTGTTTTGCGTTACGCATCCCAAAAGCTTGCCTCCCATAGTCAATTTTAGCTCTAGGCACTTTAAAGTTAATAAACTGATTTGACCAAATGGCTTATTTGAGGTCTACATTGCAAAAAAGTGAACGTTAAATATGCTGATGCCAAGCCATAAACACATTTGTACAATGTAATAAATCAATATTTCTGTCTTTATTTGGAGAGACTTGGCCAATTAAGTTGACTTGACAGATCACAATGATGGAACCTGTGGAGCTTCCTAGCGAACCAATAGTAAAGAACATGACCGTATTACCCTTTTAAGCCTGAGTCTGACACCACTTAACTTTGCCAATCTGCCTAAAACTTGTAGTGTATGCTCTTCAGCCAGAAGAGAATATTTTTGGAAATGGTACTGGAAAGATTGATGGGGGTCGTAGCGAGGATTCATGAGATATGATACTTTGTGTTTCACTGTTTGAAAATTCTTGTAATGTTTTTCTTTGGAAAAGCTACTCAAATATAACATTAGGCTAGAAACCCTAGAATTGTTTTATTTGGTCAGGATAAAGTAATGACTTTAACTATTTGTGGAAAAGTTAGGAAGCTAATCTTAGAGGCACTGAAGCAGTAATCAGTGTAAGGATGTGTTTAACTTTACATTTAGTGCCAGTTACATTTAACTGGTTTGCTGGATTGGGGTCAGGTTATTAAGTCTGGATATCGTGAACCTAAATTTGTTTTGGTGTAGACATGGTGTATGAATGAGAGAAAGAAAGGTAATGAATACAGAGTAAAGATTAAAATATGCCCAAACCATTAGCAAGTATCAACATGCAGAGTTATTTATACGGCACCATTAATGTGCAAGGTGTTTTCCAGACATATAAAAGAAAAGGACTAAAATTCTCATGGACTGCACACCGATAACTGGGTCATTTTTATTAAGAATCTAAATATGAATTTAGAAGTTTAGCTTTAGGCACCTGTGTTTGAAATTTTTGCCCCAGTGTCTCTTTTCCAAATGCTTTACAATCTAAGGTGCAGGAGCAAAACAAAAACACAACCACAAACAAACAGAGGTCTGTATTCATTTTTTGTTTCTTTGTTTGGGGATTTTATCTCTCCTCTCACTTCTCCCCTCCCCAGACATCTCAAAGAGTTGGTTATTTCTTTCTTGTTTTTCATATTACAAAAGCAGGTCTTGTCTACCCTATTTTGCTTGGCAGACTCTATGGACAAATGGAGAACCAGTAGAATTATGGCATCACAGCTGTTAAGCAAAGAAAACATCATTAAATGAGAAGGTTGAAATGGTTTAAAATTCTTTTATCTTGATAGATGTTAAAACCAAACAAAAAATAAATAGATCTGTGCTAAGATTCAACACCATCACTAATCCCACCCCCCAGAAAGGAAAGCTAAAAATGCACCTCTGAGAACTCCAGGCAGTCCTCCAATAATACAAGGTGGCCCAGAACTGACATTATTGATATTTGTAAAATAAAAATGAAGCAACTTTTTTCAGAAGGAAAATAGAAAAGTTTTCTGGCCTTCTATATAGACCATACTTCATAAAATAGCACAAATTCACTTTTTTTCCTTTAAGGGTACAGTTGGTTGTTGATCAAAGTATCTCACTTTCTTTTTAAATAGAGCTGTTAAGAATGAACATTTTGATGCTTTGCACACTGACTCTTTTGCTACTTCATTGCATCATAATGCCAGCACCTTTAGAAAGCTTTTTCATCTAGAGCAGATTTAGGATGGAATGCACTTCCATTTAGTATCTACTGTACCTCATTGGCATATTTTAGGACAAAATCCCTAGATTAGTTAAGAATGTCTTTCAGAAAAGCATATTTTTAGTATGTCTAGTGTATTACTTTTTATACTTAGTGGCAATTTCCTAATACAAGTGCCTAAACTACACCAGAAAAAACATACACCCACTGCATTTTCAAAACACAGATTGTGTGAGCAAACAACCCTTTTTATGTGCAAATAGGACACCCCTATTATAGGGATCCCTCTGCATACACAACTACACATTTTTGATGTGAAAACATGCATTTTCAATTCACAGAAGATTCTCACACTGATTCCTGACAGTAATATGTTGTCCTGCTTCTTCTCACCAATAAACCAATGTAAATTTGGAGCACCTCCAAATAAGCCAGTAGAGTTATACTAGCATAAGAGCAGAATCAGGTTTAAAAAATCAAAGGTTCTTTCACAAATCCCAGCAAACATGATGTTTCACTGTCTGTTGTTATTTCAGTAACACCATGGGCCCACAATTTCAGTTGGGGCTTCTATGTGCTAGACACTAGACAAACACAGAGTAAGAGATTCTGCTCTGAAGATCAGTCTAAATGGACAAGTAAGGAAGTATTGTTGTTTTAATTTTACATAAGAACAGCCATACTAGGTCAGACCAAAGGTCCATCCAGCCCAGTATCCTGTCTGCCGACAGTGGCCAATGCCAGGTGCCCCAGAGGGAGTGAACCTAACTGGTAATGATCAAATGATTTCTCTCCTGCCATCCAGCTCCACTCTCTGACAAACAGAGGCTAGGGACACCATTCCTTACCCATCCTGGCTAATAGCCATTAATGGACTTAACCTCCATGAATGTATCTAGTTTTCTTTTAAACCCTGTTATAGTCCTAACCTTCAGAACCTCCTCAGGCTAGGAGTTCAACAGGTTGACTGTGCACTGTGTGAAGAAAAACTTCCTTTTATTTGTTTTAAACCTGCTGCCCATTAATTTCATTTGGTGGCCCCTATTTCCTATATTATGGGAACAAGTAAATAACTTTTCCTTATTCATGTTCTCCACACCACTCATGATTTCATATCCCCGTCTTAGTCTCCTCTTTTCTAAGATGAAAAGTCCTAGCCTCTTTAATCTCTCCTCGTATGGGACCCATTCCAAACCCCTAATCATTGTAATTGCCCTTCTCTGAACCTTTTCTAATGCCAGTATATCTTTTTTGAGATGAGGAGACCACATCTTTACACAACATTCAAGATGTGGGCATACCATGGATTTATATAAGGGCAATAAAATATTCTCCATCTTATTCTCTATCCCTTTTTAAATTATTCCTAACATCCTGTTTGCTTTTTTGACTGCCACTGCACACTGCGTAGATGTCTTCAGAGAACTATTCACGATGACTCTAAGATCTCTTTCCTGATTAGTTCTGGCTAAATTAGCCCCCATCATATTGTATGTATAGTTGGGGTTATTTTTCCAATGTGCATTACTTTACATTTATCCACATTAAATTTCATTTGCCATTTTGTTGTCCAGTCACTTAGTTTTGTGAGATCTTTTTTAAGTTCTTCACAGTCTGCTTTGGTCTTAACTATCTTGAGCAGTTTAGTATCATCTGCAAACTTTGCCATCTCACTGTTTACCCCTTTATCCAGATCATTTATGATTAAATTGAGTAGGACTGACCCTTCGGGAACACCACTAGTTACCCCTCTCCATTCTGAAAATTTACCATTTATTCCTACCCTTTGTTCCCTGTCTTTTAACCAGTTCTCAGTTAATGAAAGGATCTTCCCTCTTTTCCCATGACAGCTTAATTTACTTAAGAGCCTTTGGTTTGGGACCTTGTCAAAAGCTTTCTGGAAATCTAAGCACACTGTCCACTGGATCCCCCTTGTCCACATGTTTGTTGAATATTTTTAAATATTGGTGTTACATTAGCTATCTTCCAGTCATTGGGTACAGAAGCTGATTTAAAGGACAGGTTACAGACCATAGTTCAGCAATTTCACATTTGAGTTCTTTCAGAACTCTTGGGTGAATGCTACCTGGCCCCAGTGACTTTTTACTGTGAAGTTTATCAATTAATTCCAAAACCCTCTCTAATGACACTTCAATCTGTGACAATTCCTCACATTTGTCATCTACAAAGGACGGCTCAGGTTTGGGAATCTCCCTAACATCCTCAGCTTTGAAGACTGAAGCAAAGAATTCATTTAGTTTCTCTGCAATTACTTTATCGTCTTTAAGTGCTCCTTTTGTATCTCGATCGTCCGGGGCCCCACTGGTCGCTTAGCAGGCTTCCTGCTTCTGATGTACTTAAAAAACATTTTGTTATTACCTTTGGAGTTTTTTGCTAGCTGTTCTTCAAACTCCTTTTTGGCTTTTCTTACTACATTTTTACACTTAATTTTGCAATATTTATGCTCCTTTCTATTTATCTAACTAGGCTTTGACTTCCACTTTTTAAAAGATGCCTTTTTATCACTCACTGCTTCTTTTACATGGTTGTTAAGCCACGGTGGCTCTTTTTTAGTTCTTTAACTGTGTTTTTTAATTGGGGGTATACATTTAAGTTGGGCCTCTATTATGGTGTCTTTGAAAAGTATCCATGCAGCTTGCAAGGATTTCACTCTAGTCGCTGAACCTTTTAATTTCTGTTTAACTAACCTCCTCATTTTTGCATAGTTCCCCTTTCTGAAATTAAATGCCACAGTGTTGGGCTGCTGAGGTGTTCTTCCCACCACAGGAATGTTAAATGTTATTATATTATGATCACTATTTCCAAGGGGTCCTGTCAGGACTGCCCAGAGGATTCAGGGGGCTTGGGGCAAAGCAATTTTTGGGGCCCCTTCCATAAAAAAAAGTTGCAATACTATAGAATACTGTATTCTTGTGGGGGGCCCTGTGGGGCCTGGGGAAAATAAACATTTAAAAACCTTCCGCATCTCACCACAAACCCAGTTTTAAGAAAATTTCTTCTCAAGTCACCTTTACAAGGTATCACTGGTTCTCAGCATCAGCTAGTGCTAAAAGGCACTAAAGCTCGTTAAAAAGGTTGGACAAATATTTTCCGTCAAAACTTTTTTTGGATCAAAAACTAGGGTTTTTTAAAAAGCAGAAAAAAATCACAGACAATGTCTGCTTTCCTTCAAAATTTGTTGTGCTTTTTTAATTGAAAAGCTGAAATAAGTCTGCCAAAACTTGAACATGATTTGGGGTTTCAGAAGTGTGTGACCAAATATTTGCTGCTTGCTGTTTTTGATTGTTTAAAGAAACAATAAAAAAAATTCTGCTTAAAAAAATCCAAAACTTTTGAATTTTAATGGCGTTAGATGGCTTGCCTCTTTGATGTTCTCTGGCAAAAGCACACACAACAGCAGACGGACAAAGACTTTCTTCCCTCCCAGATTTGAAAGTATCTTGTCTCCTTATTGGTCCTGTTGGTCAGGCGTCAGCTAGGTTATGTGATCTTCTTAACCCTTTACAGGTAAAAGAGGAATTAACCCTTAACTGTATGTTTATGACACACTCTAAAAGCTTATCAGATGTCACTGCTCAATCTGACAGGGGCCCTAGTAAGCCAAAGTTCTTCCAGCCCTTCTGGAAGGGTTGCGTCTTTGGTCAGAAGGACTTGTCTGCTTGCTGAATCAAAAGAAGGCCCTGAGTCAATTTAGATGCAGACTTTTTATGCCAAACATCCTTTCTTAGTCAGTTGGTCTCTGGAAAACCTAGTTTGAACCAGTTTATGCAAGCATCCTCAGGCATGGTACCTCTCTGAAGGTCTTTACAACCTGAGTGATTCACCTTAAATCACCATCCACTGCTTTTAGCTCCTGGAGGAGCTGTGGTATCATTCCCCCTCACTCTCCTCCACTGCCCCAAGTTGCATACAGTCCCTGGCCCACAGTGATACATAAACCATTGATAAGCTTAATACAGTATGTATCCCCAGAGATATTGCACAAGGTTGCAACATATGTCATAACAACTTAGTATGATATTAGTCTCTTTTGTAGCTGCATCATATTGTTGACACATTCACTTTGTGATTCACTATAATCCCCAGATCCTTTCCAGCAGTACTATTGCCTAGCTAGTTATTCCCAATTTTGTAGTTATGCATTTGATTTTTCATTCCTAAGTGCAATACTTTGCAGTTATTTTTATTGAATTTCATCTTCTGATTTCAGACCAATTCTCCAATTTATCAAGGGCATTTCAAATTCTAGTCCTGTCCTCCAAAGTGCTTTCAACCTCTCCCAGCCTGGTGTCATCTGCACAAATTGCATAAGTGAACTTTCGACTCCATTATCCAACTGATTTATGAAAATATTGAATAGTACTAGACACCTGTGGGACCTGCTGGACACATTTCCCCAGTTTGAAAGTGTATCATTGATAACCATTCCTTGATTACTGTCCTTCAACCAGTTTTTAACCCACTATTTCACCTACCTGCACATGACTGAGAAATAGAAGGCAGGCCAAGCACATACTTGGCTAAAATAATGTAGAAATATCTTGTGGTTAATCTGCAGAGCAGAAATACACTATTTTTCTTCTTTGCCCAAGGAGTGACTCAGTTATAGATCAGAAGGAAGAATGTGCTCATGCCATCCAAAAGTAACAGTGTCAGCCAGATATCTAGGCACTGGGGCAGAGGCTGGGTGAGAAGCTGAGAATTAACGTAAGCAAGCCATATTTAGCAGGTGCCCCCTATGAGACTGAACTCAGGCCAGTGGGCCATTCAGGCTAGGCATAAGGAGCATACAGAAGCCTGTGCGGTTACAACTAAAGCTGGGTGATTTTTTTGTTCAATCAAAATAACATTTAAGAAAAATGTGTAGAAAAATGTTGTTTCATTCAACTTTTGTTTTCCACTTAAATTAAAGTCTTTTAAAGTGATTTTCATTGAGCTTTTCCTCTCTTGGGCTTTCCTTCTCCTCTCCTTTTCCCTCTTGAAGCGGCGAGAGAAAAAGGTAGAGAGGGAGAAAAAGGAGGCGGGATAGAGGGGTAACAACAAATTGAAAACCTTGGAGGCTTCTTTGGGTCTTGTTTCACCAAGAAGCAGAAAAACAAAAACAAACAAACAAATAAAGCCCCCCAAACGTTTCAAATGAAAAGAGAATTTTTTAGAATATCTGACCCATCCAGCTCCTTGCCCCTGACCACCCCCCCGAATCTCCCCCATCCAACCCCCCCTCCCTGTCCCCTGACAGCCCCCCAGAACCTCTGCCCCATCTAACCCCCCGCCCCATCCCCAGGACTCACTGCCCCTTATCTAGCTCTACCCGGCCCCGGCCGCTTACCCCTCGCCTCCCAGCACCTCAGCATGCGCGTTGAGAAGAGGCCCCGAACAGCGCTGCAGCCGCATGGCTGGGGGGGGGGGGGGCTGAGCTCCAACTGGCTCAGAGCCGCGTGGTAAGGGGAGGAGCCGCTTGGCCTGGAGCTCGCAGCCCCGCCCCCTTACCATGCATCTCTGAGCGGGGCGGAGCTTAGGCCCCCCCTGGAGCCACATGGCTGCGGTGCTGTTCAGGACGCGCTGAGGCGCTGCGAGGATGGCGGGGGCGAGACTCAGCCATTCTCGTGGGGGCCCCTGCGGGGCCGGGGCCTGGGGCAAATTGCCACTTGCCCCCCACGGGCGGCCCTGGGTCCTGTTATAGTTACCTCTTGGACCAGCTCCTGCGCTCCACTCAGGACTAAATCGAGAATTGCCTCTCCCCTTGTGGGTTCCTGTACCAGCTGCTCCAAGAAGCAGTCATTTAAAGTATCAAGAAATGTTGTCTCTGCATTTTGCCCTGAGGTGACATATATCAATCAATATGAGGATAATTTAAATCCCCCACTATTATTGAGTTCTTTATTTTGATAGCCTCTCTAATCTCCCTTAGCATTTTATAGTCACTATCACTGTCCTGGTCAGGTGGTTGATAATAGAGCCCTACTGTTATATTCTTATTAAAGCATGGAATTACTATCCATAGAGATTCAATGGAACATGTGGATTCATTTAAGATTTTTGCTTCATTTGATTCTAAATTTTCTTTCACATATAGTGCCACTCCCTACCCCTCCGCCCCCGCATGACCTGTTCTGTCCTTCCGATATATTTTGTACCATGGAATGATTGTGTCCCATTGATTGACCTCACTCCACCAGGTTTCTGGTGCCTATTACATCTCTACCCTGATATAACATGACCTGATATAACACAAATTTGGATATAATGCAGTAAAGTAGCGCTGTGGGGGGTGGGGCTGCATGCTATGGTGGATCAAAGCAAGTTCAATATAACGCGGTTTCACCTATAATGCGGTAAGATTTTTTTGGCTCCCAAAAACAGCGTTATATCAGGGTAGAGGTGTATATCAATATCCTCCTTTAACACGAGGAACTCTAGTTCACCCCTCTTATTATTTAGACTTCTAGCATGTATGTACAAGCACTTTAAAAACAGGTCGCTGTTTATTTTCGTGCCCTTTTCTGATGTGTCAGATTCTTTTTTACGATGGGAACTGATGCACAGAAAGATGAAGTGCATCACGTAGAAAGTCTGTGGCAGAGCTGGGAATTGAGCCCTGCTTTCCCAGTCTAGTGCCTTAATTTCATGCTTCATCAGTGTTTTAAATCCTTTCCCATGACTGTAGTCTCAATGTCAATTTTTCTGTATGTAAGTGGATAGAAACAGGTGAAATTATCAGGTATTTCTCACTGGTACCTACCAGGAATAGATTTTTTTTTTTTAGATCCAATTCTGCAACTCTTGCTTTCATGGGTAGTCGAATTGCAGTCACTGGACTAGTCTCATGATTACTCATGTGAGTAAGAGCTGTGTGCTCTGACTCTAATTATTATAATATAAATTTCACTTCACTGACTATTTGGAAACTGAAATAAATTTCAGTTTTGTGTCATCATGAACTTTCATTGAGTCAGCTTCCTTAATTACAGCCTTTTCCCCCTTCATCGGAGTGTTATGGAAAATATAAAGCAAAGTGATGAAAAAAAATCACTAGAGATGATGTTATGGAGAATCAGCTGAGTTCTGGTGCATTAAACCTGTGAAAATCATTCATATTTTATGTTTATATAAAACATGTCATTGGCTATTAAATCTTAAGCTAACATTGCTGGAAAGGTGCTGAATTAATACAATCACTTGTATAGTTGTAGGTTGACATCTGGCAACCTGTTGTATAAAAACTCTTTAAAATGTATTAAAATGTGAACAAAAATGTAAAGTCTTTTATGGGAGAGGGGGAAAAAACTATATTTTTAAAGGGGGAGAGGTAAGACTTTCAGAGAACTAACGGGGATTTTAAAAGTGTGTTTCAAAGTCCTTTTCAAATCAGGTAAAATGTAAGCACTCTTTTTTGTCTTAGACTTGTGTGAGATGACCGGTGCATATTTCATGTACCTGGCACAAAGGACCAGATTTGCAAAGGTGCCTAACGGTACACATAGGTGCCTAGTGGGATTTTGAAATCAGTGGAACTTAAGCATCTACTTTGGTGCTTTTGAAAATTCTATTAGGCAACTGTTTGCATTTTTAGGAACCTAAATATCTTTGAAAAGCTGTTCCAAAGTCCCTAGAGAACATAAGTAAAGTTTTTATGTTGTGAGATTTAAAATAAGTTGAACAATACCATAAGACAGAATGGTATTCAAGTGCACTTTTACTTCATATTTTTAGTGAATTTGGATTAATTTTCCTGAGTGTCCCCAGGTAGACAAGCCCTTGGTTACACTTAGTTGCTGTGACTTGTGTTTTCTTTCAGTCTTGACACCACATATTTCACTCACTTAAATGTCCTCTAAGTTACTGAGGCTTTTGTAGTCTTATTTGCATTTGCTTACTTATTTAGCTTCCTTTTAAACTTCATTTGACCAAATTCAAAGGTAATGGACCAGAAACTCATATAGAGCTATGCTGATTTACAGCAGCTGAGGACTTGACATGATGTGTGTAACTTGCACATCATACTTTAGCACAGCTGCATGTCTATTTTACATACACAAACACACACACAATCACAAATGTTCTTATAAATTTATCCAATGTCATTGAAATGTTTATACAAGCATCCATCCCTAACACTTGACATCTTACAGGAGCATTTTCACTTGTTCCTAAAATATTTATCTCGTTTAATTAAACTTTTAGTAAAGCAATGATGCCTTTGAGAACTGGAGATGCTTAATTTCCAGATAGGCTGTTTATGGTAAATTTTTCCACTGTGCAATTTTATCTGCTAATTATTTGTCAAAACTCATATTTGTCCCATTTTAACACAGTTCTAGCCTGTTTCTGGTAGCGAAACCTTTATAAACAATAATTATTACTCCTAGGGGAATTCTGCACCACTGCACAATGCAGAATTTTGCAGAAATTAATGTTGTACGTGCAGAATTTCCTTCCTCCCCCACCCCCCAGAAGTGGGTTGCAGGGATGTTGGCCACCACCAGGGGCTGCTGGACCTGGCAGAGCCTAGCTCACAAATAGAAGACAAGGTCGGGGAACAGGTAGGGAATTGGAGGGTTCCCAGCACGTCCTGAAGGAAGGATGTGGCAGTGTGCCAGAAACTCCATGTAAGCCTGGGACCCAGCATCAGGCTGTTTCTCCTTCTGGATCCCTGTGCTCTTAGGGGGTAGATGGTGTGAGTGTCTGAGCTGAGGGGGCACGACTGGGCTCTGGGGAGTAGAGGGTATGAGTGTCTAACTCCCCCACCTCCTGGCTGGGCTTTGTGGGGTAGGAGGTATGAGCATCTGACCCCTCCCCCCGCAGCTGGGCTCTGTGGTGAAAGGGGGAGAGAAACAGGAACTGGGTTGTCATAGGGGTTCCTTTAACTCTCTACTCCTGGGGGAATTTTTGTGTGTGTCTGTGTTGTTACAGACATGCTTGCTGGCAGGTATTTTGAAATAACCAAAATAATTGAAACTGGCATAATTCTATAGTGTTATTTTGACAAATAAAATTTACAGAATTTTAAAATATTGTGTGCAGAATTTTTAATTTTTTGGCACAGCATTCCCCCAGGAGTAAATTATAAAAGCAAAACAGGACATTTACCTTCCTTTTTAACAGCACTTCTAAAACCAAAGTTCCATTTGCAATTTCACAGCTTGCAACTTCAACCTCAACCATGATACAATATGTTAAGTACATTCCCAGTAAGTCCACTGAAGTTAGTGCAGTTACACCAAGAATTAGCCCATTGCATCACAATCTCTGGTATGATGTCACATGCATTGACTGAAGTCAGAGCAACTCTAGAATCATAGAATCATAGAATATCAGGGTTGGAAGGGACCTCAGGTAACCCATTCCTAGGTAACCCATTCCAGTACTTCACCACTCTCTGAGTGAAAAAGTTTTTCCTAATATCCAACCTAAACCTCCCCCATTGCAACTTGAGACCATTACTCCTTGTTCTGTCATCAGGTACCACTGAGAACAGTCTAGATCCATCCTCTTTAGAACCCCCTTTCAGGTAGTTGAAAACAGCTATCAAATCCCACCTCATTCTTCTCTTCTGCAGACTAAACAATCCCAGTTCCCTCAGCCTCTCCTCATAAGTCATGTGCTCCAGCCCCCTAATTATTTTTGTTGCCCTCCGCTGGACTCTTTCCAATTTTTCCACATTCTTCTTGTAGCTTGGGCCCAAAACTGGACACAGTACTCCAGATGAGGCCTCACCAATGTCGAATAGAGGGGAATGATCACATCCATCCCTCGATCTGCTGGCAATGCCCCTACTTATACAGCCCAAAATGCCATTAGCCTTCTTGGCAACAAGGGCATATTGTTGACTCATATCCAGCTTCTCGTCCACTGTAACCCCTAGGTTCTTTTCTGCAGAACTGCTTCCTAGCCATTCGGTTCCTAGTCTGTAACAGTGAATGGGATTCTTCCATCCTAAGTGCAGGACTCTGCACTTGTCCGTATTGAACCTCATCAGGTTTCTTTTGGCCCAGTCCTCTAATTTGTCTAGGTCCCTCTGTATCCTATCTCTACCCTCCAGTGTATCTACCACTCCTCCTAGTTTAGTGTCATCTGCAAACTTGCTGAGAGTGCAGTCCTCGCTATCTTCCAGGTCATTAATGAAGATATTGAACAAAACCGGTCCCAGGACCGGCCCTTGGAGCACTCCACTTGAAACCGGCTGCCAGCTAGACATGGAGCCGTTGATCACTACCCGTTGAGCCCGATGATCTAGCCAGCTTTCTATTCACCTTACAGTCCAATCATCCAGCCCATACTTCTTTAACTTGCTGGCAAGAATACTGTGGGAGACCGTATCAAAAGCTTTGCTAAAGTCAAGGAATAACACATCCACTGCTTTCCCCTCATCCACAGATCCAGTTATCTCCTCATAGAAGGCAATTAGGTTAGTCAGGCATGACTTGCCCTTGGTGAATCCAGGCTGACCGTTCCTGATCACTTTTCTCTCCTCTAAGTGCTTCAGAACTGATTCCTTGAGGACCTGCTCCATGATTTTTTCCAGGGACTGGGGTGAGGCTGACTGGCCTGTAGTTCCCTGGATCCTCCTCCTTCCCATTTTTTCAAGATGGGCACTACAGTAGCCTTTTTCCAGTCATCCAAGACCTCCCCCGATCACCATGAGTTTTCAAAGATAATGGCCAATAGCTCTGCAATCACATCCGACAACTCCTTTAGCACCCTCAGATGCAGCACATCCGGCCCCATGGACTTGTGCTCGTCCAGTTTTTCTATATAGTCCCGAACCACTTCTTTCTCCACAGAGGGCCCATTCCCAATGCAGCAGTCTGGGAGCTTACCTTGTTTGTGAAGACAGAGGCAAAAAAATCATTGAGTACATTAGCTTTTTCCATATCCTCTGTCTGTTGCAGATCTCATTGCAGAGTTCCAAAGATAGACTAAAATAGCAGAAAGGTGGATACTGTACTTGAGAACAGAGAGGGTGAAGAAATGGAACTCTAAGGTGTGTCCAACACCTATTAAGAAATAAAAATAAAGTGTGCTGAATCAAAATGAATCATAGCTCCAGCAAAACAAAAAAACAAACAAAAAAATGGAAAGAAATGAAGTAGGTCACAGGCACATTAGTCCTTGGTTTGGAGACAACGATGAAGTGAAAGGAAGCCCAACAGATAATTCCCCTACTGTCAGAGGAACTATTCCACTGCCCATCCACAACCCCAAGACATTTTTCTGGAAATTTCTTTCTTTGTTGTGGATGTGATTCAAGTAGCCAAGTTATTATAATGCATGTCTTTGGACATATCCCCATGGAACACGGTCCAGATGCATCCAGATCTCCTGGGTATATTTTCATTTACTTATTTTATTTATTTTTAAACTTCTGATATTTGAACTCTTAGATCAGGCAAAAAATAATCTGTATTTCATTCTCTTTAGGGCTCAAAATTAAAAATCCCCATAGTAGTTAAGGGAAGGACTATAGCAGCTTCCTGTCCCCAGAATCGAATTCTTTGCTGTTTCCTCTACCAACTCAAATACATCTTTGAAACAAACCTTTTTATTGTGAGGATGTGACTGGCTGGACCCCTAGGGTGTCACATGGTGTGCTGGGAGGCCACTGAGGCAGACTATTCTGCCAGCCTGGGCCCCCTTTTACCTGGTCTTACTGGGCTAGGCTCCCCAGCCTTTTCCAGCCAAGCACTCAGGCAGAGCCACACCCTGCTGCACAGAAAGACAGAGATCCACTATGAGAAGGCTCATCTTAAGGGGCTTGCCACAGCACCCAGATGTCCACCCACCCACCCCCACCCCCGGAGTACAAACCCAAAATTATACAAAATTCGCTTCTTCCCTCAATGTGAAGGAGTGTATGCACTGCTTCTTGTCAGGGATGGATTAACTTTTTGTGGGTCCAGTGCGAAACATATTTGTTGGCCCTCCAGGGAATGATTGTAAAGGGCACCGGGGGTAAAAGCACAGTGGAGCAGGAGCTAGGGTTGGTCTCTGGAGCAAGGGAGGGGTCGAGGTAAACTGCAAGTGCAGCAGGGCTGAGAAAGGGACAAACAGAATCCCCCCCCCGCAACCCCTGCCCACATAGAGCACATACCTAACTGGTTCTAGCCCATTCTCTTTGCCTCTCTCTGCACTGAGCTGCTCGTCCTCCTGCAGCAGCAGCAGGAAAGGTTCTCTTCCAGCCCTCTGGGGTGGGTGTTGGGAGTGGGAGGAGCGGAGGCTAATGTGGTTATTCCTATAACCAGACATGTAGTTTCCAGTCAGCACTGCTAACTGGACACTCAGGTCTTGTTTTTTACTGGAGTTTTCAGTCTAAAACTGGGTACCTGGCAACAGAGCTGCCAGAAAAGCCGAGGCAGAGGGGCAAGCAATCATTTTTAAAAGTAAGAAGGCTAAGCCTTAAGGGGGGGGCAAGTGGTGGGTGGGCTAGGGAGTGGAGAGGAGCTAGTGGGCAAAGCCATGTCTGCTGTACTGCCCAGGTAGGTTAGAGACTGAGGATCAGCTGACACAGTATTCAGGGTCGATGCAAGGATATTTTGCACCCTAGGTGAAACTTCCACTTTGCCCCCGCCCCCCTCGCCCGGAGCATCGCTTATTATAAATTTTCAAAAATGAACACAATGGAGTCACATCTTACATAGGGGTTAGGTTCTAAGGTCAGCACATAAGAGGAAAATCGCATATAGTGAAAATTACCATAAAGTACAGTACACACAGTATACACTGTGAACAGCAGGAGGCTGAGCGGAGCTGGCTGGGACCCAAGCGGGCTGAGTGGGGCTGGTGGCTGGGACCCCAGCTGGTAGGAGCCAACCCACTGCCAGCCTTGCTCAGCCCGCTGCCGGCTGAGTGAACAGAACTCCAGGCTGACAGCAGGCTCAGCGGCAGCCAGGACCCACAGCCTGCCATTAAAAAAAAATCAGCTTGCATGCCACCTTTGGCATGTGTGCCGTAGGTTGAGGACCCCTGTTCTAGTATACTGTGTATACTGTACTTTATGGTAATTTTCACTATATGTGATTTTCCTCTTACATGGTGATTTTAGAACCTAACCCCTGTGTAAGTTGTGACTCCACTGTAGTGTAAAATTTTTTTGGGGGGGCACCGCTTTTTGGCACCCCCAAATCTTGGCACCCTAGGTGGTCACCTAGTGGTTACATCGGCCCTGACAATATCCCCAGCCCAGGTGATGTGACAGCCAGTGCTGGATTTAGAGTTAGTGGGGCCCCCCAGCCCTGTGCTCAGCTTCATTTTTGAGGCTCCTCCTTGGGACCCAGCCAAGAAAAAGAACATTTTCTCTTATTTCCCCCTACTCCTGTTTTTCATTCTTTTTTTCTTCATCCTCCTCCTATAAGTAATAGCAAGTAAATGAAAATAAAGTGAGGTACCTTGATTGTTCTTGTAGTCTAACTTATTTTTCCACAGACCACTTGAAAATCACTGAGGGTCTTGACGGACCACTTAATGATCTTTCCAAATATTGTTCGGGTGTGGGGTCAGGCCAGGAGCTAGGGCAAGGGAGGGGGCTCAGGGCTGGGGCAGGAGGTTGGGGTGTGGAGTGCTTACCTGGGGCAGCTCCTGTTTGGTTGTCAGGATGGCAGTGGGTATGGGGGGGCGTGCAGGAGTCAGGGCAGGAGAGGTGTGAGGGGAGTGCAGGGGTCAGGACAGGGGGCTGGATGTGTGTGAGGAGGTGCAGGAGTCAGGGCAGGGGGCTCGGGGTATGTGAGGGGGTGCTGAGGGCTGGGGCTGTGTGAGGGGGTGCAGCGGTCAGGGTGGGCTGGGGTCGTGGGGGTGCTCATGAGGGGGCTGGAGGGGGTATGCCCCAATTCCCCAAGGCCTCACCCCCACCTCTTCTCCACCTCCTCCCCGGAGCGGTGTGCTGCGGCTTGCTCCTCCTCCTTCCGGCAAGCAGCTGATCCAGCTGATCGGCGGCAGGGAGGGGGGAGGAGGGAACGTAGCACGCTGGGAAAAGAGGCAGGGGAGGAGCCAGGCTGCCGGCAGCATCAAGCTTCTGACCCCACAGGAGAGAGCGGGAGGTGGAGAAGAGCGGTCCTGGGCCCCTTTCCACTGTGGTCCTGGCGCCAGTGGCGCCATTGTAAATCCGGTACTGCTTCTTGCCCCCTCCTCTGTTATAAATCACATAAACTGGGTTATATTGTAAACCAGAAATAACTTTATTAACTATAAGTGATGTATTTTAAATAGTTAAAGAGGTATCATACAGAACAATGCAGATTACAAAGAAAATAAAACAGAGCATGCAGACTAAGCTTAATACACTAAAGAAACTGGTTACATGTAAGTTCTCACCCTAAATATGGTTCTAATAATCTTCACAGGCCAGACACCGTTCCAGCCTGGGTCCAGTTCTTTTCCCCCAGTTCCGTCTTAGCTGTTTTCAGCAGTCATCTTGGGTAGGGTAGCAGGGGAGAATTGACGACCTGGATTAGCTCACTCCCTCCCCCCCTTAATAGAATTTGCATAAACCGGGAGGCCTAGTTTGACCCCCCCAACCCATCTTCTCATAGAAAAGTACAGAATTTAAGATGGGTTCCAGTATCAGGTCACATAGTCACATGCCTCTGTAGGCCCCTGTACCCATTCTTCACAGGCTGACCCACACATTCACAGGAAGTCTAAGCTCTTGTACAGTCCATTGTCTCTTGCTGATTGGCCATCAGCACTGTCAGGCTTTTTCATTGTTGTACCTGAAGTGATAGCAGGGGGCATCACCCAACGTAACATAGTTGACATATAGATACATAGTCAATGTTCCTAGCTTCCGATACAGAAATGATACAAGTATACAAATTGGATAATCACATTCAGTAAATCATAACTTTTCCAATGATATCTCACATGAGCCATCTTACATAAAGTAGATCTCAGTTATGTCATATTCATATCATAAGCATATTTCCTTATGGGGGTATTTATTATTTTGATTCTGATCAGTCTAGCTGCAGGCATTGGCCTTATTTTTTGCTATTGGCAAGTTTGTCCTTGAGGGATGCTTTGCCTTATTAGGGTTATTCAAAATCATGAAGAACTATTCCTTCTTTCCCACGTTGTCCTACTCCCACCTTTTCAAAAATGTTATCTGTAAGCCTATGTCAAGCTTTCATTACTGTAAATTAGGTGATCATAAGAAATAATGTTTTTCTCTTTCTCATAATCTTTAT
This sequence comes from Gopherus flavomarginatus, assembly GCF_025201925.1. Classification (NCBI taxonomy): domain Eukaryota; kingdom Metazoa; phylum Chordata; order Testudines; family Testudinidae; genus Gopherus; species Gopherus flavomarginatus. The sequence continues at coordinate 182,310,411 of NC_066619.1, forward strand.
CCAGTTTACCTATTTTCACTTGAAAATGCTTTTCTGTTTTTGTCACTGTTATTAGAAGCCAGTGAATTATAATGCAAAGGGCTGATTATATGGAAACAAAGTGACATTGGGCTGTCAAAACAAAATATCCTCCCCACAAATCACAGTTTTGGACTCCAGCCTGAATTTGGATTGCAGTGCAACAGGGACGCCTGAGCTGTATTTCAGGGAGACTTTGTGCTGCCAACCTATGAATTTCACTGGGTAAGAAATACATTAGCTTTGATCCAAAGCTCTGTCACTGCACTCATTAATGAGAATGTGTTCAGGTGTTCACATAATTTACACATGATTTCCTTTTCTGTGGCTCTTTTCCTTGCAGATCTGGAGGGGCGCAGAGAACTGATACACTTTACGTGGCTGTAATAAAAACAAATATTGAGCAAGCAATTTCCTTGTGATACCATTTTGAAACCCTTCTTTGTGAAGTACAATCCATAGTTATCTGTGGATGTTGAATTAATTGGAACCCCAGAAAAAAACAAATACTTCTGTTGAAAATGTGAATGTTCACATATTAGAAATATTTAGGCGGTCAAGTTTATATGAAAAAGAACACAGGATTAACTTAATGCAGTCCTTCAACCGGCTAAGACCAGCCTCAGACTACATGTTCAAAGAGAATCATCCTCTGTCCTTCACCTTTTCTTCCAGCTTAGGCACGTAAACCTTCACCGCTAACTTGAAATGGAAATTGTAGCTCTTAAATGTGGCATCTCTTATCATATCTAACTCTGGTCTTAAATGCTTAACAGCTACAGGATTTTAAGCAGATGGTTTTGTTGGATGTATATCTTTCTGTCTATGCTATCATAAAAATTGACGCCTCCTTCAAGACTGGGTTTTGATTTGAGCTTTCCTTTGCTGTCGCCAATGACAAAAATGTTGATAATTTTAGAAAGGTTGCTATTATTGAGCTAAACATTCAGCTCTAAACTGAAATGATCACTTTTGAGGATGAGAGTTGCATTCCTAGTAGAGATCCTTATTTGATTAGATTAGCTAGCTCGGATAAAGTATGAATTTATCTAAACCCCAAGCTAAACTTTTTGCTAGTTTCTTAAAAGCTTAGTGATGTATCTCCTCTCACCTAACTGGCTTCCTTCCTTTCCTCCAATCCATCTTGATATCTCAGAACTTCTGGAAACCTCTGCTGCACTGGCTGCTCTTGTCAAATCCAATGGGATCTTTAGGATCCCTAGAAAAATGAGGAGAAAATATGTTGTGTAAAATCTTTGATTCAAGAAAGCCCTGAAGTGGGTGAGATCTGAACAGAGCTGCTGGCCTGAATTGAGACAAGTGCCAAACCCAACACATTTTACCATCATCCCCTTGTGACATGGAGTCCATGGCATTTTGTGGAACTTCGAGACAGAATAGTGATTTAGAGAAAGTGATCTCAAAGTCAAGAGCTTATTTGGGTCAGGAATAAGGCTCTGAGAGGTAAGAGGCTGAGTTACAGGACATGGGAATGGAAGGATGAGTTGAAGGAAAGAGAGATTAAGCCTGTTTTAGTGGAAGGAGAGAGGCTAGTAGAAGGGCAGTCACTCAAGTCAAACTAAGTGTAGGGTAAATATACAGCTGATATAAAATCAGGATTTCCAGCATATGGGAAGTTGTGATATTAAATGTTCTTTTTGTCCCAAATCAGGATTAAAAGATGGAATATCAATTTTTTTCACAAAATGGAAAGTTCTGAAAAATTTCAAATCAGAATTGTTGAAATGCTTCCTTTTGACATTTTTGATCAAAACAAAATGTTTTGACATTTTCCAGTCAAAATCTTTCATTTTGGTTTGGTTCAGCATTAATCTGGGTCTTTGAGCTGCTGCAGTGCCTTGTGGGAGATATGTTTTGGGTGTCTCATGCCCCTGTTCTCCTTGATGGACAGGGCTCCCTGGCTGCATCAAATTCTCATGATGCACCATAGCAGTTCAACAAAATGGGAAACTGGTGCATCAAGGGAGACAAGCCTGGCCCATACAGGAAAGTGAGGGCAGGAGGGAACCTGAACTCCAAGTCCCATGAGACACCACAGCAGCCTACAGGATGCTCTTTAATGTGGAATTGACCCCAAATGAAATGTTTCAATTGATTTTTTGACAAATCAAAATATTTCAATTTTGGTTGCGCTGACCCCCAAACAAATATTTCATTTTGATTGTCCCAATGGAAAACTGAAAAATGTAGCCAACATTTTTCAGTTTTCCAAGGAAAATGTTGATGTTTTGGAAAATGCATTAACAAGATTTTAAAGCATATTTCAACAGAAAATTCCCAACCAGTTCTAATGAATATCCACATTTTCAGGCCTTGTGATCCTCCTCCTCCTCAATGACTTTGAGTTAGGGTTGTGCAAAAGCCATCAGTTTCAGTTCATATGGTTTCAGTAATCCAAAACTAGTGGTAGTTCACATGAGTTCACACTCCATAAGGTTCTGCTAATAAAGAAGATTTGATGGCAAGGATGTTACCAATGTATTTATGTCTTCAAAGCATTGGTGGAGGGAGCATAATAAAAAAAGATACAGCAAAATTAAGAAACTGTTCATCTATTTAGAATAGGATCATTGAGGTTATTGCAATGTCAGCTTTGCTTTTATGCCTTCATGACTGAGACTGAAGTAACGCTTATGATAAAGTGGTATTAACTCACCACTCAATATTTTCCTTTGTTTGATAAGAGCAGTGTTTAAGTACAGCTGGGGTCATTTTAATCCTAATAATAAAATTTGGGATTACTAATTTGGATTGCTTTGTTTCAAGTTGATATTGAGATTTTTTTTAAACAGAAAAGGCTTCATCAAGGTAATTAAATATCTATTTTAAATCCTTCAATTTTGGCAGAAATATGATCCCAGGGTAGATTCTAGTCCACTAACTCCTGCTGAACACTATCTGCTGAAGTGTGTTCAGAAGGACAAAGTTTGGCAAATGATGGACAGAAACAGTGGTGTTTAGGTTTGATGCAGAAAGCAAATGACTTTGCTGAATAAATATTATGTTAGGTCTAGGTTTATGCTTGCTCATGAATGCCATATTGGTGGAGAAAAGGTGGCATAGAATAAACACAACAAATTTTCTTAGTACTGGAAGTTGGGTGGCTCTGAAAGTCACTGGGGCCAGTAGAAAACAGGGCAGTAGGGCTTGAGATTGAGAAGGGAATGAAGAATAATAGTCAATGTGGTTTCCAAAACTGCCTGGGAGCCAGAGAAGGCAGGTGTAGCAATAAAAAGCTGGTTAGGGAGTGAGGTGCTGCAAGGAGACAAGCTGTCAATGGACAGAACGGAGAGTGATCGCTATCCAAATATTTTATAATTATTACAACAAACCATGGCAAGTGCAATAATAAACCAGCCACTGAATGTTCAGCAGGCTTGGAAACAACGTTCCTCACATTTTTTCCATGACTCCATACCGTGATTCCACCTGTTTGGCTGAGTCTCAGTGAAGGCAGCAGCAGGACAGACTTTCCATGAGCCCCAGCCCCAGAGTTGTTGTGGAGGGAGGGACCAAAGGGGAGAGCCTTTCTGTAGTGTGAAGTGCCTTTTCATTCCCACTTTCCTGCACAAAAGATTATTTTTTCACTGCCAACGTTCTCTTCCCATGCACCACCAAGAGACAGACATCACTGTTGCTTATGTTGTGAGCCAATGTCAAGTGGATTTTTATTTTGGAAAAGACAGTAAAGCTGGTTCTTTCTATGAACATAACTACTTTCCATTGCCCTGATCAAATGAATCCAAGCTAACTAGATAGTTTGAGTGCCTTCTCTTCCCCACCCCCACTATTGTACAGATACATACATTCTAATAAGTAGTGTGACACCTGTTATGCATTTTTCAGACTGTATGAGCCAAGCTTAACAAAATGAATAAAATTATTCTTTTGCACATTTCAAGCATGAGTTGTGGGCTGAAATTTTCAAAGCCGCCTGAGGAACTTGGATGCCTAATTTCCATTGAGCTTAATACATGTCCTAATCTCCTAGCTGGCTTTTAAAGTCCTAGCTATCACATGTATTTTGTGAGGGGGCAGGGATACAGAGTGGGGAGAGAGGATACATACTATGCGGAGGTGCTCTTAATTTAACCTCTCACTTGTTGTTTCTCTTATCAAAGCAATTCTGTTACCCTGTCCAGGAGTGCACCAACTGAATACTGTCCCTCAGACCAAGACACTTTTCAGAAACAGATTGACATTTATTCTCAGATGATCTGATATAACAGGGTTACAGACTTAATTCAGAGCTCTGTCCCTCAACAGGTAGGCTGTCTCCAACAGAGCTGGATTCTAGTGGGGTATATAGAGCTCATATATGACACTTCCCACTTTGTAGGTAACAGTGCAATTATGGGGATTACCAAATGTAAGTCTCCCACTGCTTCATCTCTGCTGCCCTCCTGGGTTTACCAAATACTTGTATGTTCTGCACATCATAGCTGAGAAATCTGGGGAGGTGGGAGGGCCTGTATCTTACCACAAATCTCAGAGCTCAATATCTGTTCATGTTTGAGTAGTGGAAGTTAGAGCCCAGCGAGGGACTAGTGTGGAGCACTGCAGTGGGACTGGGATCCCACAGGTCCTGCTGCCATAATAGCAGGAGCAGATGGGAGCAGGATTAAAAAATAATCCTGCGCAGGGCTCTAGCAAAAGCATTTATTCACCTGGAAGGCAGGGAGCATCCCCCTCTTTGCCACACAATCCCAAGTCAGTATAGGGTTAGGCTCTCACACTCTCATCTCTTAAAAGGGGAAGGCCACTGCATCATGGGTGTAAAACCAATTTATAGCAGAAGATAATTAAAAAAAATTAGGAGAGCAAAGAAAATCTCTCTACAAGATTAAAAAAATTAAACTGATGCAATATACATGTAGACTGAAAAGAGCAAATAGCTCCACCTTTGAGAATGGGAGCACTGGATTCTACATTTTTGCATGGAAGCTGGTACAAAAATACTTCATAGGTTTAAAAATATAACGTTTTGTGTGTTTTTTCTTTTTTTTTTATAAATTCTAATGTTCTTTCTTCCATATATATCACGTCAGAACAGAACATAGCTGTTGGCTGCTTACTCTCTTTGCTTTTTGGGTCATTTCTCCATCCCGAATCTGCTGTCTGTGACACAATGGAGATGGTACAGCTGGGGGCTTCCCTGTCAGTGAGGAATCCACAAGTTGCATAAATCAGGAGAGCTGTCACCTTAGTACCTGTTCCTGGGCCCCCTGTATAGTAAGCATCCCAGGGGCAGGAAAAGACATGGCTGGAATGCTCTGCACTCCAGAGATCCTGAGCTGATGAAAGAGTCTTGAAGAGACAATTCTATAGTGCAAGCTAGAGCAGCTCTGAGAATGCTCTAATTTAAGCTGAGGAATCAACTGACCCATAACTGTGCCTCAGAATCAGAGGTGGGTGGAAATGTGGCAGAAAACCAGCTATGCCTCCCCTTCCCTTCTCAGGTTCATTAAGTGTAACTTTGAGGGCATTATCCCATAAAGGTAGTGGGTTTCATTTTTAAGAAGTTTTCTTATTTTGAATGGCTAGTTAAATCTTTACATCTAGACATCAACCTCACTAGTAACCTCTCCTTAACCTCCAGGCTGAAAATGAGGGCTTCATTTTAAACATTATAACATCCCTTGCGGGGGGAGGGAAAGAGATGTGCTAACAGCTTCTTATTACACGCTTACTCATTATGTTTGACATCGTTGACCCTGTAATCATGAACTTCCTTTATTAGCAGGACAGAGTGACATTTTAACATTTCCTTAATTCTATCCACTAAGTTTCTCATTTGTGATGTTCATTCTGCTGGTGAACATAAGGGCTATAAAAAAGCATTCTATTTTGCAATCCTAAGGCAGCATCAAAGTTTGTATCAGAATGAAACTTGAAAAGCACATAGTAAACTAATTCATGTCATTTAAGGTAATTGAAATATTCACCAAAATGTCTTCAATAATTTCCTTCTCCTGCCCTCCCTCCCACAACATTAAAGAAATTTAACAGGGAGAAAAAATAAAGTCAAATTGTAGGCTTGTCTACCTTGGCATTAGCCCTTTAAAGGGAGATTTTCAAAGGCATAAATGGGAAAGTTGAATCTTACCTGTTCTTTGTGTCTTAGAAATTCTCCCCCTTAAAGCTGATGCCCGAGAAACATCACACTGCCTCCTCAGTATGACAAGAGAACAGGAGACAGGAGTAAGAATTGGGAAACCTGGTTTCTTTTCTTGGTTCTGCCACTGGCCTGCCACATGTCACCTAGGTCAAGTCTCTTAACTTCTCTATTCCTCATTTCCCACATCCATAAAACAAGGATAAGAAAAGTTGCATCCTTTTGTAAAGAGCTTTGAGATCCATGAATGAAAAGTGTCATACCAGAGCAAAGTACACCTCTACCCCGATATAACGTGACCTGATATAACACAAATTTGGATATAATGTGGTAAAGCAGCGCTCTGGGAGGGCGGGACTGCGCACTTCAGTGGATCAAAACAAGTTGGATATAATGCGGTTTCACCTATAACATAGTAAGATTTTTTGGCTCCTTAGGACAGCGTTATATCGGGGTAGAGGTGTATTATTATTGCAGCTATATTAACTTTTCCTGCTCTATCTGCTCTTTGAGTAGAACTATGGCCTATGAGAAAGACAAAAATATTTTCATTATCAAGAGTTAGCCTGACCCTCTGCCTGCTCTCCACAGATATTGAAGATAGGCCAGGATCAGCACTTTGTAAATCCTTCAATAACTGTAATGATACAAACTCATCTTGGTAGTGTTGTGACTGATTACAGAATACAAGATTTGCAGCTTAGGTTTCATTTATAATAATAATTATAATAAAAAGACTTGGTGCCTACATATTATCTTGAGATTGATCAGGAATAAAACCACGAAATCAATACTCAGCAGCTTCTAGGAGGTGCTAATAAATAAATTCCTTCCTATGGATTTCCTATTCCTGCATTTGCCCAGTGAAGATTTAAGTAGCATACAAATATCTACTGTACCTTGAGACTATTTTAATTAAAATTGGATTTGGTTATATAGTATGATGAAAGAAATAATAAAGTTTAATGTACTTATTCAGTGAATTTGTGACAGAACAGGTACAGCTGAAATATATCATATCTGTATTGGTATCTTATATTGGTTATAATGCAAGTTGTTGATTATTGGATGGTATGTTTTGATAATCGAATTGTCTTAACTGTATTTCCCCCTTCATATTTGTTCTTTTATTTTTTCTGATTTCCCCTTATTTTTTGGGGAAAAAAACCCTAGGAAATCTAATTTTTTATTTATATTTGACTGAGCATCAAGTAATAGTCAGGCAAAGTGGCCTCCTAGGTTTGCAAATACATCATACCAAAAATACATAAATAAAATATATACAGTCTACTGAAGACTTCTTGTAATATGTTCCCTGCTTGTGCTGCTGTGCATAAAGAGCCACAACGTAGACCAGGGTTGGCCCCAGGTGCTTTGTCACTCAGGGCAAAAAATGTTTTCAGTGCCTACCCACCCACCTACCCACGCCACAAGCAAAAAAAACCCAAATCAAACAAACTTCCAAAAGTGGTCCCCCCCCCATTTAGAGGTACAGAGTTATTCCTTTGTTATCCTGTGCCTTTCTGCCTCCTTTTCTGTCACTGTACTCTTCCCTTTATAGCAGGCCTTGTTTTCTCTATTGGTTGTAGGGGGTGGGTGCCTGCCTCCATGACTGGCAGCTCTGGTGGCTGCATGGGGTTGTGATCAAGTTTTTTGCTTGTAACACGAGATACTCTTTCCCCCCTTCCCCCATCCTCTGTGCTCAGTGTGGGGTTTGTAGACCCCACTACAGACCCCACTGTCATAGGCACTATACAAACCTATAGTAAATAATAGCCCCTGCCTGGAACAGCTTACAATCTAAATATACAAACCAAAATATGTGCATGAAACAAACAAGTGAGTGGGTGGAGTTGGGGCAACAAAAATAATAGGACTGGTTACAAATGACATACATAGTCAGAAGCAGTAATTATAACTCTCCACTACTACCTATCTAAACATAAAACTGCACTGGTGTTGCAACAAAACATCCTCAACTAGGGAGAGATCCTGATTTCTCAGTGCAGGGGCTCTGAAGAAAACAATTGATTTTCAACAAGTCTGGGAGCACTGCGGAAATTCCAGAAGACTAGAAGAAAACTAATGTGCCAATTCTTAAAAAGGATAAATGGGATGACCTGGGCAATCATAACCCTGTCAGTCTCACATATATCCTGAACATGAAAATGGTTTAGCTGATTCAGAACTCGATTAATAAAGAACTAGAATTGTGTCATTAATGCAAATCAACATGGGTTAATGTAAAATAGATCCTGTCAAACTATCCAGATTTTTTTTGAGGAGATTACAAGTCTGACTGATAAAAATAATAGTATTGACATAATATACTTAGGCTTCTGTAGAGGTGTTTGACTTGGTACAACCTGGCATTTTGATTAAAAAACTAGAATTATATAAAATTAATGACACATTAAATGGAACTAAAACTGGCTAACTGAGAGATCTCAGAATGAAATTGTAAATAAGGAATCATCATTCATTTCTTGGCCTTATGATATTTATCATTTTTATTAATGGTCTGGAAGAAAACATAAAATCATCACTGATAAAGGTTGAAGATGGCACAAAATAAAATAAAAATAAAAATGGGGAGTGGTAAATAATGAAGAAGAGAGGTCACTAATACAGAGCAATTTGGATCACTTGGTAAGCTGGTCGTGAACAATGCACATTTTAATATGGTTTCATGTAAATATATACATCTAGGAACAAAGAATGTCAGCTATACTTACATGATGGGGGACTCAATCCTGGAAAGCAATGACTTGGAAAAAGATGTATGGTTGTAGTGGATAACCAGCTGAACATGAGTTTCTAGTGCAATGCTATGGCCATAAGGGCTAACACAATTCTTGAATTCATAAACGGGAATCTCAAGTAAGAGTATAGCTGTTATTTTTGCCTCTGTATTTGGCACTCTTGTATCTGGCGCCGGAATACTGTGTCCACTTCTGGTGTCCACAATTGAAAAAGGACATTGATAGATGGAGAGGGTTCAGAAAGGATCAGTGAGAATGGTTAAAGAATTCGGAGACATGCCTTATAATGGTGGCCTACTCCAGTGTAGTCTATGGAAATGTGAGGAGAATCAGACCATATGTCTTTAAAATGCTACAAGAAGTGTATCTGGACAGACACCTTAGATCAAAATAAATAAGGCTTTTCCAGAAGGACATGTAATCTGATATGCTCTCTGTGACACCAATTTGTAGTATATTCCTGAATCATGCAAATATAAGAAGTTCCTTTTCTACCAATTAACTGCTAGTAATTTTTATAGTTTGAAGGTATTTTGTTTTAATTAATTCTCCTTGTGAGTACCTGAGTACCTCATGAGAGAGCAGAAGGACTAGAGATTAATCAGTCAGGGCTACCCATAAGGTCAAGGGATGAGGAAACAAACAGTGAAGTCATTCCATCATTTCCTCTATTACCTCTTATCTAAGCTCATCTCTCAGTTCCCCAGAGAGGAGCTGTAAACAAAATGAATGTTCTTCTGTCAAGAAGAAAGGTGACAGCTTTGTACTGTTGGTCTTCTGTTTCCCTAGTCAGACCCTCTTGGCTGACATGCATGGAGTGCTGGGATTATTGTCTGTCTTTCAAAGCAAAATAAATTTGTGGTGTTTTAAATATGCTGTATCTGATTCTGGTCTCACTTAAATGGGTCAGTATAACACCACTGACTTCAGTGAAGTGACTTTTGTTTTACACCAATGTGAGATCGGAAACAAGCCCACTAATTTCTTCAGCATGTCTTTAAAACTGCTTTTGTCATGAATCTTTCTGCCTACTGTCATCAAATTCATGAAGTTGAAAGGATTTAATGGTCAAAGCCTGTAATGCAGCCTAACTATAGTTGATTACCACTTACCACCAGAACAGTCCAGATGTCTTCCATTTTGCTAAAAGGAATTACATCAATTAGAGAAACAGAAATCATACTCTCTTCTGCTGCAAGTGAGCAGCTAGTTTTTTCATTTGTGCTAATCTGAGCTGACATTTTTAAATGATAGTTGTACAGTGAATGGTGTTTTGCTTTCATTTCTTGTTTTGGCATTTCACTAAAGAGTTACTAAAGTGGAAAATTTAATAATCAAAAGGAAGATTAATGACTCATCTTATTTTACAGTTAAAAACCAAAACTGTGTTTAAAAAATGTTAATGTTCTGACACACCAACTGAAGCTGCAGCCTTAACACCAGTATCAATGGGCTTTTATTAGTTTGGGCCAACACCGTACTGTTAGTGAAATTATATATTTTAATTTCCCAGAGAAAAAGCTCTTTCCAGGAAGTTTATGCAGTGCATATTGTTATGCAAGTAACTAGGGGACTCTGGGATTCCTCTAACTTTCACTTTTTCTATCATTCACAGATTTCAAGGCCAGAAGGGCCCATTATTATCATCTAGCCTGGCTTCCTGCATAACACAAGCCGTAGAACATCCCCCAAAACTATTCCTAGAGCAGATCTTTTAAAATCTTGATTTAAAAATTGCCAGTGATGGAGAATTCACCGTGACCCTTGGTAAATTATTCCAATGGTTAATAACCCTCACTGTCACAAATATATGCATTTATTTCCAATCTGAATTTGTCTAGCTTCTGCTTCCAGCCATTGGATTGTATTATATCTTTCTCTGCTAGGTTGAAAAATATTAAATATTTGTTCCCCATGTAGTTACTTATTGAATGTAAACAAGTTGCCCCTTAACTTTCTATTTGTTAAACTAAATATATTGAGCTTTTACAGTCTATCACTATAAGGCATGTTTTCTAATCTTCTAATCAATCTCGTGGCTCTTCTCTGAATCCTCTCCAATTTTATCAACATCCTTCTTAGACCTGTTGGCAGCGGAACTTACCATGGTATTCCAGCAGAGGTCACACCAGTGCCAAATTCAGAGGTAAAATAACCTACTTGAAATTCCCCTGTTTGTCTGTATGCCCAAGGATTGTATTAGCCCTTTTGGCCACAGCATCGCACTAAGAGCTCATATGCATAAGAGCTCAGCTGATTATCCACCACGACCCTCACATCTTTTTCTGAGTCATTGCTTTCCAGGATAGAGTCCCCCATACGGTCTCTGTTCCCAAATATATACATTTGCATTTAGCCTCATTAAAATGTGCATTGTTTGCTTACACCAAGTTTATCAAAATTGCTCTGTATTAGTGACCTGTCCTTTTCATTATTTACCACTCTCCAAATTTTTGTGTCATCTGCAAACTCTATCAGTGATAATTCCAGGTCATTGATGATAAAAATGTTAAATAGTATAGGGTGAAAAAACAATCCCTGTGGGACCCCCACTATAAACTCACCCACTTGATGATAATTCTCTGTTTAAACTTACATTGTGAGACCTATCAGTTAGCCAGGCTTTATTCCATTTAATGTGTGCCAAGTTAATTTTATGTCATTCTTGTTTTTTTAATCAAAATGTTATGCAGCCCCAGGTCAAATGCCTTACAGAAATCTAAGTATATTTCATCAGCACTATTACAGGTTTGAGTGATAAAAAGTAATCTCCTCAAAAAAAGATGTCAAGTTAGTTTGACAGGATCTGTTTTTCATAAACCCATGTTGATTTGCATTAATTACATTGCCCTAATTCATTCTTTATGTATCAAGTCCTGCATCAGTCACTCCATTATCTTGCCTGAGATCAATGTCAGCCTGACAGGCCAATAATTACTCGGGTCATCCTGTTTTCCCTTTTAAAATATTGGCACAACATTAGTTTTCTTCAAATCTTCTGCAATTTCCCCAGTGTTCCAGGATTTATTGAAAACCGAACTAATGGTTCAGAGAGCTCCTCAGCAAACTCTATTAAAACTGTTGGATGGAAGTTATCTGGCCATGCTGATTTTAAAAGTGTCTAACTTTACTAGATATTGTTTAACATCCTTCTGAGATAATAGAGGAATGGAAAGAGTGTTATCCTCATATGGCATGACTACATCATCGTTGTTTTCCCAAATACAGAACTGAAACATTCACTGTAAACTGCTGCCTTTTTTGCATTATTATTAATGAAACTGCCGTTTTTGTCTTCTAATGGACCATTGTTGGAATTTTTTTATTCCTAATTTACTTAAACTCTTCCTTATTGTCCCCAACTCTAATGGGCATAGATTTTTCCTTGTGTTGCTTTTCTTCCCTTATCAATTTTCTACATTTTGTAGCTTCTGATTTATATTTATTACTATCAACTTTTATTTTTATATATATTTTATTTTTATAGCAGCCTTCATTTCCCCTCAAATCAGGTTGGTTTTTTTTAACCAATATAGCCCTTTCCCTCAGTTGTGGGATTATGGCATTTTGGGCATTTAGTAAAGTGTTCTTAAACAATTTTCAATTATCACTCATATTTTTCTGATTAAATTCTTTCTCCCAGCTGATTTGCTCATAATTGTTTTCAGCTTTATGAAATTGGTCCTTTTAAAGCACCAAGTACTGGTCTGGACTTTATTCTGTTTGCTCATTATAAATGTGTTCAAGTCATGATTGCTTTATCTAAGCTACCATTAATTTTCAGTTCTGTGATCTGTTTCTCTTTAATTGTCAAGATGAGGGCTAATATATAATTTCCCCATGTTGGCTGCAATACTTTTTGAATTAAGAAATTGTCTTCTATAATATTTTGAAATTCATATGATATTTTATTACTGGCAGCATGAGACCTCCAGCATATGTCATTCAAACTGAAGTTCCCCATGATCACACAGCTACATGTTATACATAGGATGACTGGCTCCTTTTAAGTACCTATTTCCTAGTGTGATTTGGTGGCCTGTAGCAGATATCAGCCAATACCCCATCCTGTGCTTTATTGTTAGAATATTGATCCATAATCATTCAAAATAATTTTCTTTCAATTTATCAGTGACTCAGAAATAAGTAATTTTAAACATAGAATGCCACTCTCCCTCCTCTTTTGCCCACTCGATCATTCCTGAATGGGTTATAACCATTGATTTTAACATTTCAGTCATGCAGATCATTCCACCAGGTTTTAGTCATACCAACTAAATTGAATTTATGCACATAAACTAGTAATTCCAATTTCTCTGGTTTGTTACCCATGTTCCTACCATTGGTGTATAGAAAATTAAATGTTTTCTTCTGTTTTTGACCTTTAGCTCCTTGATTAATTTTGTTCTCAATATCTCAATTTTGTGCTTATATAAATATATGCTCATATCTTCCTTCATTTTTAGAAACGCTTTGTGACATCTCTTGCTCTGGCGATGTGCCGGGCTAAAGTTAATATTGTTTAACAACAACATGTGGCCCAGCCATGATGAACAATAAGGGTCAGAGGTTAGAGATGTAGGCTTAAGGCTAATTGCTAAAGTTATTTGTCTGGTTTATGTTATACCTGTTGGATTCTGCCACATTAAAAGACAAGTCTGTTGAGTGCTTTAGTGCAGTTTATGTTATTGTAAATGCTTAGAATACAACAAAGAAACAATCCACTGATCATCTCATTAGAGGCTTATCTGTTTAGATTTGGATGGTTTCTCCTCTTTGATCTGGTAAGAAGAACGTTACTTTTAATGTCCTAGAATTGAAGAGGTTGGTTTTTTGTTTTTAAAAGGCTTAAATCCAAACAAAACATCTCTATCTGGGGTGCAAAATGAGAAATAAACTTATTAAAAGTCTCTGGGCACATTGTGTACAACTAAATAGGAACACATTAGCAATGTTAACACAATGCTGAGCGAGCCTGACTTAATGAACAAAAAGCAAAGTTATTCAGAATCAAGGTGGATACATTAACCTCACCAGCCCTCGGAACCAAATACCAAAACTTTTATTTCAAAAGCTACAAAAATTCTTCCACATCCCCACCCCTAGCTCCCATTTGATTGTCATAGTTTTTCAAATACCTAGCCTGATTAAAAACTGTGGAAAATTATATGATTGAAACTATAACCTAGTATGCAAAATACTTCTAACAGGATAGGTCAATGCCATCAAAATGTCTATTCTCCCTAAACAAATTTATCTTTTCCACTGCTAACTTTTTCAAACGTATTAATGGACTCTTTAATTCATTTTTTCAGCTAATAGCAATATTAAAAAACTATTTAGATGCACTGAGTCTCTCTTTCGACTGACGGTCTGCCTTATTATTATTTATTTTATTTTATTATTAATCATTATTATTATTTGTATTACCATAGTGCCAAGGACCCCATTATGCTAATTGCTGTACAATCACAGAACAAAAAGCATGTACAGACTAAGTATCAGATCAGTTGTCTGGCCCATCTAGTCCCGTATCCTGTCTCCAACAGTGGCCAATACCTGCTGCTTTAGAGGAAGGAGCAAGAAGCCCCATAGTGAGCTATTATGTAATAAGCTACATCTAGGAGAAGTTTCTTCTTAACCCTCATCAAATAATGGTTGGCTTATGCCCTGAAACGTAAGAGTTCATATCCCTACTAAAAATACCTAATTTTGTTTAATCTATCAGTGTAATTGGTAATGCTCTCTTTATCCATATAATTTTTAATCATATTTAGCTCTTGACCTGAAAGATATCTTGTGGAAATGGGTTCTACAGACCAATTATGTGTTGTGAAAAAGCTGTTTCTTTGTATCAGTTTCAAATTGATGCCTTCTTATTTCATTGAATGTGCGCTTGTTCTTGTATTATGAGAAATAGTTCCAATCTTTTCAATCTTTCCTCATATATCACTTAGGGAAGAAAGTGAAGATTTATTATTTCCCTGGGATTCTCCTTTATTATTAGATCAGAGATAGGATTGAAATTAACTACTACTATTAATTCATATATGGAAGATGTAACACATTCTTTGGAGTATGACCATCTACAAAATATGTATGCAGACATGCATCCGACGAAGTGGGTATTCACCCACGAAAGCTCATGCTCCAATACGTCTGTTAGTCTATAAGGTGCCACAGGACTCTTTGCTGCTTTTACAAAATATGTACAATTCTATCTTTACCAATTCACACTATAGCCTGGCTGATAGCCAGTGGAGAGCAACAGAGTGGCAAAAAAATTGCCCACCTCAATCTTCAACTGTTGAGAAGATTGCATCACATCCTATTAGACACAGGGCTGGCCATGACGATCCATGCACTTGTGACTTCCAAGCAGAGCTGGTCAGAAAAATGTCAACATAATCATTTTTTGTCAGAGAATGCTGTTCCACTGGAATCAAAATGCTCTGTGGAAATCCTGTTATCACTGAAATTTCATTTTGGAGAAAAAGCAGAAAATAAGGTTTTGACAATAAAAACATCCAGTTTTTCTATTTCCAGAACAAAACATTTTGATTTTTCCACTCTGGCTGCTAGGCCACCCTATTCCGTTTGCGACGGGAACTCTATAGACTCTGGCCATTGGGATGCGCTGCTCCCACACAGGGAGTGATTTACATGGATTCTGGCCATTGGGCCACACCACCCAGGTACTTGGGGCAATTAGCTTTACCTCAGCTCTTCCCCTCTTGCCTGCTCCCTACCTCCACATAAATGGTGTGGCAGAACTGTCTGGAAGTGGGAGGAGAGCTGGAGTATAATGTGTTCCGTTGATCCCTGACCTGTGGAATGCCCCCGACACAACCTCCACCAGCTGCAGGTCAGAGCAGGCATAAAAGTGGCTTAGAGACACTTTTGCCTCCTGCCCAAGACCAACTGCACTGACCATGAGTTTTTGACACCTTGGAGGGGTGTAATTTACTTTGTTTTCCTATGGATTCTAGGGGGCAAAGAAAAAGCCTTTAGTGCAGCAAGAATGGTAGGTTTGCCCTGTTTGTTGTCAGAGTGCTGTCATGAGAAAATTCCATACAGGTAATATGACCCTGGTTAGCACAACTTTCCTTTGGTTGGAAAAGGGTAAATAATCTGCATACATACATGCTCATTTGAAATAAGAACACAGTGAATTTTGGCTTTCTGTAAATTTAGGTCATTGTCTATAACAGTTTGAGTGATTATAGTTTTGCCTGGGGTAAGTTTTTTAGAAAAATGTTTGAAACTTTAGAAAGAAAAGGAAAAAGCCAAAAGATTATTTTATTTACTAAATTTCCTAAGAGGCCCTTCATGGAAAAAAATTATTGCAACATCATGGCTCATTTGGAGAGGGAAGTACATGTTTTGCCCCTCTAATATAATTTACTCTCTTGTGATTCATTTAGCTCTCTCCTACCATATGTGAACATTCTCATTTATCCACCAGAAACTGTGCAATGCCAGCCACGTTTGAGTAAGAAGAACACATGTGGACTATGCATGTGTACATATGAGTTACACATTCACTAGCAGAACTAATCAGATTGTAAAAACAACTGATACACAAGTATTTTCATACATCATAGCCCTGAATTAAGTTTGCTCTGTGTGATGGGGCAGAGCAGCCTGCACTGGTACCACAGGGGTTAACCCTTCTTTCCTAGCAGAGGAAGCCACACCCCGGAAGCTCTGCTGGCCATGCTCAAACTGGAGAATAGGTATAAAAGCCTGCAGAACAGCTCAGTCAGGGCTGATTGTTAGAGGAGAAGGAGGCATGCTGTTAGTTCTTGAAGAGGGAGAGCCTGTGTGCCAGGATCTGGAAGCTAGCCAAGCCAGGACATCCCCTGATACCCAACAGATGATATCACAGTAGGAGGACAGACTTGAGGGCCACCCTGCAGTAGAGAACCTGGCATTTATGGTAGGAAGTGACCTAGGGAACTTTAGAGGCAAACTATGTTAGAGCTGCATAGATGCTTGGTGTGTTGTGGGTGGCAAGGGGAGCTTGCCATTACCAGGGCCCTGGGTTGGGACCTGGTGGAGAGGGTGGGACTGGGTCCCCCTTCCACCTCACCCCTGAACTGTAAAGGAATTGTATGGACTCTGGCCACTAGACTGCACTACCCTGCTTGTGAGGGGGTTTGCATGGACTCTGGCTGCTAAGCTGCACTACCCCACTGGTGGGGGGGATGGTATAGACTCTGGCTGCTAGCTGCCCTACCCTGCTTGTGAGGGGTACTCTATAGACTCTGGCTATTAGGTCACACTGCTCCCACACAGGGAGTGATTTGTGGACTCTGGCCATTGGGCCACACCACCTGGGTACTTGGGGCAAGGTACATGGACTCTGGCTGATAGGCCACACTACCTTGCTGGCCAGGGGTGATTGTGTGGAAGGAGGCCATTAGGCCACAATTGGCCACCCACAGAGAGATGGGTGTGGGAACTTGAGTGGTGAGGCACTGACACCACATCCCACCCCTGCCACAAAGGGGTGCTGTGGTGCCAGGCCTGCCACACTCTGATTCATGGGGTCATAGTGTTTGTCAGCATTCAGACACTGCTATGTATTTGAATCCAAAAGTTTCATGAATTTAAATGAATGTTTATTCATTGAAAATTCAGAATTTTTCAAATGTTGTTCTGTTTAATAAGTTTCAATCAGCCAATCATAGAGCAAAAACTACTATGTGAATATTTATGCAACATAAACACTAGCTGAAAGGAACAACTCATGGACAGTGCGTAGGCTGAAAACTATTTATCAAAAGGTTTTGATAAATGCTTCTAGATATAATTAAACTATTTGCAAGAATAAGGATTTGTTCACAAACAATTCTCTAATTAAAGTATGGAGTACATTTAAAATGGATATTTCTCTCAAAATGAATAGCTTAACCAGTTCTACTAATGAGATGAAAAACTGAAATTATATTGGCATAAATATTACTATGTTTGCAAAGTAAGAGGATTTATTACTATTGTTTGTATTATGGAAGTGTCCAGAGGCTCCCCATCAGAATCAGGGTGCCATTGTAGTGGGCATAGAACTATATACATGTAACTCATTTCCCCACACCCAATTTTGGATAATTTTGGCCATTTTCCATTGACAGTTTATAACTGCTCTGTAAAGATACCATCTCCAAAAAAGCAGATGTACACAACTTTAGAGACTGAATATTTTCCTTTTTAGTTTTGTATTAAAATCTAAACCTAGACTGGATACATATTGGAAAGATCAGGATGTACTGAGTAGGTATTAGGATAGTAACATAGGTATTATGAATGTAGAACTGCTCAAAAGGAGTGTATGTGGAAGGGATGAGGGGGTGTGTTTACAACCTACAATAAGGACTAATGGTTGAGAAGCAGATGCTTCTTGCAAGCATTAAAGTATCTCCCCAATGTCTCCCTTCCTAATATTCCTAAAAGTCACATGAGAAGGAAGGAGAACTAAGAGTTAAAACTCAGGAAAAACAGATTTAACTCTGTTATGAATAAAAATTCACATGTTCCTATATAAAAACTAAGCATGCAAACTGAAAAGGCTTCAGTAGAGCAAATGGCAGCAATGGGAGTGATTAGTACTGCTTGTGGTGATTTTTCAGAAATTCAGAGTATGTTGTGTTAAAAAAAAAAAAGGGAGGGGCAGGATAGCAAACATTCAGTAGCGCATGTCATATGAGGCTTGTGGTGGGATGGACTCCCCACACTAGCCCTGCAAGAGCTGAATTAGGCTAGGTGGGCCCAATCAGCCAATTAGACTGCAAGCAGGGGAGACTTAGGCTGAAGGGAGGCAGCTAATTAAGGACAGGCTCCTATATACAGGAACAGGCAGGGCCTATTCAAGGCCAAATAGCCAGCAACAGAGTCAAGGCTGCAGTTGCTCCCTGAGTGGAGGGAGTTGGAGCTGGCAAACACAGTGAGGAGAGGGAGGAAGCCAGATGTATAGTCCTACCTCTTGCTGTTATTTCCTGGAGCTTCTTCCTATATAAGGACTGTTGCTGCTTGTTGTAGGGTCTCTGGGCTGGAACCTAGGCCCTTCCTCTACCAGCCACTGGGGAGTGGTAAGAGTGTTGGAAGCACCAGCCAGACCACATGTCTGGAAAGATTGTGAATTGCCCAGAAAGGGAGGACTTCAGTGACCAGGTCAGAGGGCCAAGCCACAGAGAGGAAGCTGCGCACTTAGGAGAGAGCAGGGCAGCAGAGGGAGAAGGCAAAATGGGAGGGAGAGTGCAAGTTGGCAGAGCTTATCCCCAGGATGGCCAGCAGGAGGTGCCACTGCGGTGAGTGCACTTTGACATGATTGATCTAGGGATTGTAATCCCAACGCAATACTGGAAGGAATTTTAGAGAAGCCACAGGCATTGAAATGAAAGATGTGCTTGTAGTCAGTTATAACAAGAACTTGTTCATGTGTATAGTTGACTTTAAGGCAGAGGAATGTTTCAGGGGCACATGATGGGGCCTGTGCCAGCCCCCATGGGGGCAGGAAGGGAGTGTCATCTGGCCCCAGTCTTGATCCCCCCTTACTCCTGTTTGTGTTTCTGCCCCCTGAGCTGTGGCCCTGCTGTGGGGGCCCTGGATAGGGGCAAGTGGGGGTTGACCCTGAAAAGTTTGGGGACATTGTTTTAAGGCTGTGTTTACACTGCAGCTGGATTCACGTGTGGACTTTGTGGCACAGACCATCAGCAAGGGCTAGCCCCACGAGTGCAAGCCTGTATGACACCCCCTCGGCCCTGAGCTTAGTCTTTTATATCCTCTTGTAACAGGGACATCTTCACCTTTAAGTGGTTGGCAGGGGTCAGGAAGCAACTGGTCCTATTGTGATAAATGAGTGGGGGTAGCACCCTTTTGTGGACAGCCAGACAGTTAGCTACAAAATCCCTCTTGGTGCTGTTCTCTACTTGCTTTACCTGTAAAGGGTTAACAAGCCATAGGTGAAAGGAGCGGGCACCTGACCAAAAGAACCAATGGGAGGGCTAGAACTTTTTAAAATGGGGAGGGGGAACTTTCCCTTTGTCTGTTTTCTGGAGAGGGGACAGAGCAGGTCAGGGCTAATGCTATGCTGTAAAAAGCTTTGAAATAGGTATGAAAAAGCATCAAATCTTACCTCAACTCTACTCATCTAAAACCCCAAATATGTAAGTAATCAGGGAATGTCTAGACAGATGTGATTAGGGTTATTTTTTATTTCTTGTTGGCTTGTGGACTCCTCTGTGCTAACCTCAAATGCTTTTTGTTTTGCTTATAACGTTTAAGCTGGACCTCATGTAGGTTATTCTTGTTTAAATTTTGTAAGTGGTTTTTTAAAATCTAGAAAAACCCTAAGTTCAAACGTTTCTTTTTAATTTACCTTTTTTAAAGAACAGAATTGGATTTTTGGTGCCCTAAGATATTTGTGCATATGTTTTTAAATAGCCGGTGGTAACAGCTGATTTCCTTTGTTTTTTTCTTTCTGAGCTCTTCCCTGGAGAGAGGGTGAAACGGCTTCAGGGTACCCCACAGGAAGGAATTCCCAAGTATGCCTTTCTGGTTTAAAAGTTTTTTTGCATTTGGATGGTGGCAGCATCTACCCATCCAAGGTCAGAGAAGCTGTAACTGTGGGAGTTTAATAGAAGACTGGAGTGGCCAGTATTAATTTTTAGAATCCTTGCAGGCCCCCACCTTCTGCACTCAAAGTGCCAGAGTGGGGAATCTTCCTTAACACTTGTTCTGGAGGGAAGCCCAGCACACAAGTGTTGGAAATCAGTTGAGCATCACCTACTGACTAGACCTGATTCCTCACGGGGAGGATGTAAGTCAGGGCTTCAGCCCCTTGAGGCTGGTGGGGATCAGGAGAGAGTTGAGAATATGCTGTCCTGTAGCAGCAGCAGAAGGCCACCTACTTACACCAGCCCTCCTGTCCTACTCTAGTTTCCACATGTAGTTTGGAGACTACAGAAGCTAAGGTTACCCAGGCAACCAGGGCCGGCTCCAGGCCACAGCGCGCCAAGCGCGTGCTTGGGGCAACGTGCCACGGGGGGCGCTCTGCCGATTGCCGGGAGGGCGGCAGGCGGCTCCGGTGGACCTCCCGCAGGCGTCCCTGTGCAGGGTCCGCTGGTCCCATGGACGCCTGTGGGAGGTCCACCAGAGCTGTGGCACCGGCAAGTGGCAGAGCGCCCCCCGTGGCATGCCACCGTGCTTGGGGTGGCAAAACGGCTAGAGCTGGCTCTGCAGCAACTTAACTCTTCCTCTTTGTGTGTATATATTATTGATACAGCCTTTGATTACATGATCACATCCTATTTCTCCAATGATACAATACAGTAGCTTACTGTTTTTATTCTACAATTTTAGTCACATGTACAGCATCTTCTATTACTGGATACCATGCTGTGAATGACAGACTGAGTCTATGAAAGTATATGTGTACAAAGATCAAACCTGGTATGTAACAATTAAAGATGGCTTTTGTGACGGAATATTTTTTTACTATACACCAGGACTTTGGCTATGTCTACACTTGGAGCTGGGATGTGATTCTCAGTTCATGTATATGTACCCACACTGCTAGCTTGAGCAGAGCTATGCTAACAATAGTAGCATAGCATGGGCAGCAGATAGGGCTAGCTTTCTCAAGAGTGTACCTGCCCAGTTGGGGTAAGTATTCAAGTGGCTAGCCCAAGCCATCACCACAGCTAGCTCAAGCAAAGCTAGCATAGATACATCTATGAGCTGGGAATCCTGTATAATTTAGTTACATCTTTTGTAAGACTTAACCCACCTCAAACGCTCCATACTGCTTTTGCAAAGAAAATCTAATCATGAATCAGCAGCAAAAATGAATCCTGCAGCAACTTGTGCAGAACTTCAGGTAAGAGGTTGGAGGAAGTACTAGGAAAATCTGTGCACAAGACTAGTATGCTTGCTGTAGTTGAAACACCTCTAGTTACCTCTTAATAAAGAGACAGTTTAGTTTTATGACATGGAGTCCTTCTAAGGTTATTTCACAGCATGCAATAAATGAAACAATGTCCTACAGAGATCTGTAAAATTTACAGTATATTGTTACATCTCACTTTCTGCTTTCAGATGGACTGTAACTGACACTATCAGGGGAAGTCCTTGTGCTTGCCAATGGTAGGATTCATACATTGTTCACTTAAGCAGAAGTTGTTCTGGTAAATTCAAACACAAGTGGCCTGAATTGTATAATTTCCAAGAAAACTGTTTCATGTGGATCCCTTATTGCATTAAACAATATTTTGAAATATTTCCTGTCAACAAACCTTGAATAAATTAATACAATTAAGATTTATTAGAATAAGAATGTATTTTTACTCTTGCAGAACAATATCAAAGTGGAAGCTAATTCATATCCTGCCTTTCAAGTCAGAAATGCTATTGCTAAGCAAGCCAGTAACGCTGGCATGCTTGGGAGTTCACCCTAGAAAGTCAACCTAATTCAGCATATTTTGATCTATTGTTTGAAGAAAGAAAAGTTTCTATCACGGGTTGCAGTTATACAACTGCTTTGACATAATCAATTATTCATTATTTCTAGATGGGAACTAACTGTTCATTTTTTTGGCAGGGATGGGGGTAAGGTTACCCTGCCCTGGGGATGCCAGATTTAACTATCTATATGCTACTGGCTTCTCCCAGTGTTGCAGGGTAATTGACCCATGCATTGCTGTGGACTCGCTAACATCTGTATACCATTCCAGAGGATCAGAGGTTCAGTTTGGATAAGCAATCAGCTGGTTAGCCTATGTCTAGTCATTCATCTCAGGATGATGTCAGCATAACCACACCAGGGCATGAGACCGTTTTTCTGGGAATGACTTTATTGTGCCAGCCAGTCAGTGGCTGTGTGATTCTCAGAAGTATTTCTGTCAGGGGTGGTGGTGATCTGAAAGCAGCAGCTGTAAATATGTAAGAGCTGGCCAGTGAAGCCTAGGAAAGGGTAATATTATTTTCTTTCTTTGTATGAATGGCAACCAGATACTGCAGTGATGGGCACCTTAGAAATACATGCAATGAGACATAAGCTTATCTTCTCCTATTGATTTCCACAAGCAGAGGAAAGTCTGTGCCTAGGAATGCAGACTAGAGGAGTGCAGAGATGGACTGTGATGCCTTCACAGCATGCTTCTTGTCCCCAAGGTAGGGATCTTGGAGGGGGTGGGGGAGTGAGGAGTAGGTTGGGGAAAGAGGGAAGGGCAGGAGGAGGCTGAAAGGTCTCTACCAGATTCTTCCCCCCATCATATAGCCACCCTGCTCCAGGCTGAGGCTCCAGGAGCAGCCATGTTCAGGAAAGCCTCATTCAACATTGTCCTTGATTCACAGGAGCTAGATGAGTTTGGGGACCATTGGAGAGCAGAGTGTTCTCCACTGAACACAGGGGAACTAAGAGCTTGCAGATTGGACTAGTAACTTCTTCAGGAATGCTTATGGGGAAACCACCTCCCAAGAGAACTACAATGAAATTCAGTTAACTGAAACTCGTTGTTCTCTTCCCCACCCTCCCTTCTGTCTGAGAAGAACCCACAAGAAGAATTTGACCTTAAATAACTATCTGATTATACTATATGACTCAGTTATCCCTACAATTGGTTCCAATATTTTTTCAGAGTAAGCTTTGCATTGTCTGCTGGGAAGAGTGGAACAAAATATTTGAAGCTCCAACCAATTTGTGTTTTAAACTTTCTGATAACTTCTCAATCTCGTAAATTCCACGCACTCTTCTCTCTCCATCTTTCTCAGTGCCTCCCACCAGGACATTTGGATTAATGAGAACTACAAAACAGCCCAGTTCTTGCACAAC
Organism: Gopherus flavomarginatus; assembly: GCF_025201925.1. Classification (NCBI taxonomy): domain Eukaryota; kingdom Metazoa; phylum Chordata; order Testudines; family Testudinidae; genus Gopherus; species Gopherus flavomarginatus. Next base: position 182,334,157 of record NC_066619.1, read on the forward strand.
TTTTGCAATGAAAATGCATTTTTTTCACAAACTGGCACCAATTTTACCAACTAATCTGAAATGTTAGAGCACACTACCAAATACAAACACAAAACCCATTAAGTTATTGTCACTAATATGATCAACTGGAGAGAACAAATTAAAAACAGCAAAAAATGCACATTTCCCCCACACAATACTTAGGGCTTAATTATAGAGCTGCATTCTATGCTTTGCTAAGATGCAATAGAGCCATGATGACCGACCAACACTGAGTCATCACCCCCTGAATATCCATCTAATTACAGGAATTTGTGTGGCTTTTCAGTTCTCATTTTCAGCTTTATCTAGAGGACCCCACTGTCTCTGCTGGTCTTACTAGGTGGCAAAGGGTGGGAATTACAGTAGAGGTGGGTAAGGTGAGATTCCAATCAAATATATACCTACACATGTAGAGTTAAACCCTGAGATTGTTAGAGCACTAGTGACCACTCATAAAGATGTCTTCTCTAGTAAAGTGTAAAAAAGTTTGGGTTTGTTTACTTTAGCGAGGAGACTGACTGGACATGCTAAAAATATACAAAATGTGTGAGAATATAGATAACTAATTATATACTTGGTTTGTAGAACTTATTGCCACAAGGTACCACGAAGCCAGTAGTATATCAGGATTCAATGAAGACATTCCCCAGGTTACGCAAGATCCGACTTACACAAATTCACGCTTACAGAAAAAGTTCCATAAACCAGAAATAGGATTTTTGAGTTGTGGAAACTTTTGTGTAATGTATGGGTATAGATTTCCAACTTGCACAAAATTCAAGTTACGCAAGGCTTTCTGGAATGGAACGACTGCATAAGTCAGGGGGCATCTGTATGCTATTAAACAATATATGGATAAAAATATCCAGACTTATAAGAATAAGTACAAAAGCCCGAAGAGTTGAGGAAGGTATAAACACTCCTACTTTAGGGTTTTAGTTGACCCGTAACTATTGGTATTGGGAGGGAACTCTTTTCGGGAAGCAGGTAACTCCATAACTGCCTGCTGCTGGATTTTTTGCTCCTTACTCTAAAGTGGTACTGGCCAGTTTCAGTGCCAGGATACTGGACAAGTTGGATCTGATCCAGTGTGACGATTCCTATATTTACTAGTATGAACTGTTATTGGACCATTGACTTTACAGTAATGTATTATGCTTCCATTGAATTAAATAGACTTTGGATCACACCCAAATCTCTTTTTTTCACTTTGTTGTATTTGAATATAGGTGTTGCACCTACTCAAATATCCTAACTAACCAATAATAACTGCTAAATAACAAACCAGGAATTACTTCACCCAAAAAAAAACATGGTTTCTATTTTGCAGGGTTATAAATGGACCTGTTTTTGAAATCATGCACAATATTTTTAATCAAAATTTTGGCAGAAATTTTGATGGACAAACAAGTTTGATTAAAATGCTGAGAAACGTTGGTAAATATTCTTTTTTTAAAAAACAAACTTTTTGTACATCTTGATATTTTTCATGTAGAGTACCAATTTTGAAAGGCCATCTTTGATAACTTTTCATACAGAAATTTGCATCTAGATCTACTAATGAATGATCCTTAATTTGGTACTGTAATTGCCAACAGTCTTTACAAAAAGTGTCTCGAAAGCAACTGTAAACATACCTAAATAATACAGCAAACAGTGGAAGTATTAAAAGCACCCTCAAATGGATTTTTCCCTTACCCAAGTAGGTGTACACTAATAGCAATGTACCAGTTTACAGCCTGTGGGAGATTCCCTAGGCTCAAAACTGACCATAAGCCTTTTTCTTATGTTTTCTCTGAGGGGAGCTGGGTAAGAGTCTTTATTAGAGAAAGAAGCTAAATCTTTAGTTGGTGTAAATTGGTAGTGCCATTAACTTTACTGAAGTTGCACCAATTTTCATCAGCTGAGGATTTGTCCCAGAGTTTGCAGAGAACAGCTGTTAAAAGTAAGAAATTTCCTCTTTGAAAGTTACAGGTTCAATTAGTGTCCCCGCTCTTGGAGATGAAGCTCTAGAGATGAAGTACCATCAAGGTGAATGTATGTTGGCTACAGTCCTATTCAGACAAAATGGAAGGTAATGTGAGATGACCTGGCAAGACTAGGCCTTGAGTAAATCATCTTGGAATGTCTTCTGTCACATGAGAAATCATGTGACAGTTTTAAATTGGTATCTTATGTTCCCTTCCCATATTAGCAAAGACTTTAACACATTTTGTCTAGGTAAGCTTCATGCTGTCTTGTATATGATTTGAAGTACCATTAATTGCTTATGTCTAATAAATGTATAAAGAATGTAATTGAGAGTGACCATAATACAGTAATTGGCATGGTGCAGATTTTTTTTCTGCATTTTTTCTGCCTGTTTTACTTTTCTCTAAATTCCCAGTCATTTCTTAGTCTAGATGCAATAAATCGACCCCCAAGCCATCTCCTGTACTCCAGCGCTGCAAGAGGTGCAGGCAGAGTTGGAGGGGCAGTGGCAGCAGTCAACTCACTGTGGTGAAGACCCCAATGTAGACCAGGTTTTAGGCCAAGATTAGTGTTTATATCCACTCTGTTAAACTGAGGGGAGGGGAATATTTTGGTCACTTCAGAGACCTACAAATCCTAATTTTCCTTAAACAACCTTAGATGAATAATGAGATTTGAAAGTGAGTGTTACATTGTTGTGAAAAGTGTGCCCTGTACATAATCTGTTTTAGCTGTAATAATCTATTAATGATGCTGTTGTTGCAAATGTAAAAAAACAAATACTCTTTTGAAGTAGAAGAGTTTGTCTGTTTGTCTGTTCTTGACTGTCGTTGCACAGACTCATAGACTTTCAGGCCAGTAATAGTCTGCACTTTGCAGGCCACAGAACCTTGCACACCCACTCCTCTAAAAGACCCATAACCTCTGGCTTAGCTACTGAAGTTCTCAAATCTTGATATAAATACTTCAAGTTTCAGAGAATCCACCACTTATTCCAGTTGAAACCAGCAAGTGACCCGCATCCCACACTGCTGAAAAAAGTGGGGAAAACCCTCAGAGCCTCTACCAATCTGACCAGGGGAAATTCCTTCCTGACCCTAAATACCTCCCAGTGCACAGGGTGGGACAGTGGTCCTACCTTCCCCTCCCTTGTAACTCAAATACTGTGGGGACACTTAAATGAGCCCTGGTCCCTGTTTTCTGACAGCAAGAAGAATATCCACCTCGTTCAGTTGTGGTAAGCACTTTCCTGAGAAGTTTAATTTGTAGTTTGCCCCTTCAGGTTTATTAACCAGGGCTGGCACCAGCTAAGGAAGCATGTGTTTGAGGTGGCCAATACAAAGGGGCAGCACTTCATCTGGTATTCGGGCAGCCCATCCAAGTCTTTGGCGGTAATTCGGTGGTGGGTCCCTCAGTCCCTCTTCCTCTTTGAGCTCCTGTTGAAGAGGAACAGAGGGATTGAAGGACCCGCTGAATTGCTGCCAAAGAATGGAGTGGCTCCATTGAGCTGCCACCGATCGCTGTTTTTGCTGCTTGAGGCAGCAGAAAACTTGAAGCTGGCCCTGTTATTAACATTAACATTTTGTGCTATGTGCTTTTGGATTGTAAGCTCATCACTTCAGAGATCAGTTACATAAAATATCTGGGACAGATTTCTCATTGTATAATTTTGTTGATGCTGAGTGCCATATAAACAAATGCTCTGTCTGCACTGCAGGGTATATTAAGACAGAATCAAAACTGCAAATTCATTTTCCTAATAGACCACAAATGGTGCTTTAAATGCTGTGCTCTGCAATAAGCACATCTAAGGACAAAAAACCATCCAATTTTAATTGGTAAATGTGTAGATAATATCTAAAATTTGTTTCATATAACCTCAATATGCAACACTAGCTATGATTTGAATAGTTTTAAATACAAGTCTGTAAAACACACTTGGCAATTTAGAGTATTTTAACTTGCTTAAAATTTTGCTGAGTTCTTTATTACTAACAAAAATAACCTAAAAGGTCTTAATGTCAACTTCAAACACCAATGAGGATTTGGAGTTAAACCATTTTCAGGTCATACTAGTTTTAAGGGGGGATATTTGTTCTTCCTGCAGAAACTGTTTTCTCACTAGAAGGTTTGACAACAAATACTTGCAGAAACTTCATTATTTTAAATATCTGTGTAAAACCACTTTGGTCCTACAGGCAAATAATCAAAGACTAGTGTCTATGAACATTAGAAAATAAGGTACCTGCTTATATCCCACTACAGCTGTGGGTAAACATGTGATACAATGTTTTAAATGCTAAATAATTGGGGGAAGTGAATGAAGAATAGCAGCAACAAGGAAATTTATCAAGTAATTTGAGACATTTGTCTAGTACAGGCAGGATGTTTTATTATGTATGCATCAGATGCCCACCTTTCTATATTTGAATAATACTTGAACAGTAAATTGTTTACTTTAAAATATCAAAATGAGAAATGACCATGTTCTGAAAATAAAACCTGGGAGTTTCAACTCTGTCACCTCTAGGAAAGCCCAGTGGGAGGGATAGGATTACTAGAGTTAAAGGAGGCCTCCTGTTCCAAATTTATCATTTGACTAAATCTGAAGGCATCTTCCTTTGCAAAAAAAAAAAAAAAAAAAAAAGGAAATGATTCCTATTCAGCTTCGAGGGCCACTTAAAGGTTATGCCAGTTTCATTTGTGGTGATAAAACAGCCAAATCCTTTATTTTACTGAGCACAAAATGTGAAATGTTTTCAACCCAATCAGGAATGAGTGAGAATCCAGTCTGAGGCATTCTTTGGCTGTGTTCTCAAATTAATATTTAACTACAACTGGAGTTTTTCTACTGCTGGTTAGTCTTGGTTGTAAGGCAGGATTATTGTGATTTGTATGTGGTTTCTGTTTTGGTTTTTATTTATTTTATACAGTCCTTTTAATAGTGATTTATATATGTTGCCATCCTGTTGATGGAGCATAAATCAGTGCAGAAGGCTTGTTGAATGAAAGGCAAACCTAACAGATAAGTGTTGATTAAAATAAGTTATACTTGTCTAAATAACTGGCATGCTTGGCTGCATACTGCTATGAAGATCCTTCTTTGAATTCCATAAAATTATGGTAACCATTTCAAAGTAACAAGCTGTGAGATTAGACACAGCTGACCGAAACAAAAAAGCTGACACATGAATTCTCACCAATGTTTGTACTTCAATGGACCATACATGAAAACAACTTGGATTCAGTGTCTTCTCTTTTTAAAAAAAAAAAATGGAATCTCTTTTCTGATTAAGTTGGTTTTAACTGCACTATATCCTTAGAGTGAAATAAGGGGGGGAAAGCAGTCACCGCATTTACAGATAGTAAAGGCCCATACATTGGAGTGTATTTCTATGTTATTGTAAATATTTGCTGTGTAAAGACTTTGACAATGATTCAGGTAGCTGTTAAGAAAACGTTGATTGTGTGTTTTCACTTTTGGAAAAGTCATTCCAAAGGGATCTTAAATTTTTTGAATGGCATCAAAATTTAAAATCCATTTTTCAGGATTAATTTTTATTCACATGCTTACTGTTGGGCATGTGCTTAAGTGCCTGGCTGAATGAAGTTGTAAACGAAGAACTTCTCTAGAATTTTCAGTTTTGCTTTTAGTTTGTAATTAACAGTACTGGGGCAGATCTGCAGCTGGGGTAAATTGTCATTGTTCCATTGACTTCAATGCCCCCTAATTATCAGTCTGTAACTGGAGCACATACTACTATGCATAGCTGTCACTTAAGATTGGCCAAGCATTTCTATTCTAAAGGTTATTTTTCAGTTGCTATAACTTTCTAAAACTTTCACTTTTTAGGCTGAAATTTTCTGCCCATTGGGTGATTGTTTTGAAAGTTTGAGCAAAAACGTGCTGAATCTAGGAAGAGCTTATTGCCTTTGCTGTGAATGTGCTTGAAGTCCTCTTCTAGTCCATTAACTTTATGCATGTTAAGGGTTTCATATTCTAAAACATTGCTAGTGAGAATTATTGGCCTAGTGAAGTTTATTGTTACACACTTTAACAATGTGTGTAATGCTGCTGCTGATTGTGGGTGATAAAATGACAAAGGGCTCTGTGCATTAGATTTGACATAATTTGTTACAAAATAACTCTGTGGAGAACCATGTCATATGAGGCAGGCAGATTCTAGCATAAAATCTACATTCTTACAACCGAAGGGCTGGTATCCGCTACAAGGAAATCAATGGTGCTGCAGGTCTAGTGAAGACCCACTCAATGGATGGCAGAGTGCTCTCTGGTCAACCCTGGTACTCCAGCTCGCCAAGAAGTCATCTGCTGTCAACTCAGTGCAATGAAGACACTGGGGTAAGTCTACCTAGTCTACATCAACACTAGCTACGTTATTCTGGTGTAGCATAATTTCGGTTGGCTTACTCCTGTAGTGAAAATAAGCCCTAAGAAATACCAATAGCTTGGTAACGGGGTGAAACATGGACCCACTGGAATCAATGGCAAAATTCCAGTTTTCAAAGGGGCCAGTTTTTCATTTATTTATTCCACATGTATCAGCACATACTTTAACAGAACAAAAGCCATGTTTGCTGGTCAGACTCCATGTAGACACTAAACTCAAACAATATTCCCAGAATGCTTTATTCCTTCTTTGCAAAATCATTTGAAAATTGTTAGCTGAACCACTTTGATCTGTCAAAGGATTAAATGAATTGGCACAATTCACCCTGAAACTGCAACTAAATTGATCATTGTATGTAAATGAATTAGCAATTTGCATAAGTAAGATATAGAATTTAGTTACTGAAGATGAGAAAAACATAGCTTTGGTTTCTCTAGTACAACTCTTGTGCAACATATACTTAGGCATTAGAACGTTACAATACAAACATTGTTAAATACTGCGTTGGACCTACAGCTGCTTAGTAATAGAATTTCATACTTTAAAATTAGGAATGGGGCATTTGGAGAGGCCTCTGAAATAGAGCTGTGTCAACCCTTGCCACAGAACCTAAAACCAGGCAAAACTCACTGTTTTTGGGTTGTTTGGAATGTGAAAACATAAGGCTCTGTATACACAGACAAACTTCTGTTTCTTCAAGTTAGCTTAACCCATTTGCAAACTGCCTTATCAGCCATGTAGAAACTCTTAACACCTTTTCAGATAGCTTGAGCTGGCTGTGTTGTGTCCTCCCTGCTATGTTAGAATCATAAACTTTAAGGTCAGAAGGGACCATTATGATCATCTAGTCTGACCTGCACAACACAGGCCACAGAATCTCACCCACCCACTCCTGTATCAAACCTGTGTCTGAGCCATTGAAGTCCTCAAATCATGGTTTAAAAACTTCAAGGTGCAGAGAATGTTCCAGCAAGTGACCAGTGCCCCATGCTGCAGAGGAAGGCCAAAAAAACCCCCAGGGCTTCTGAAAATCTGCGCTGGAGGAAAACTCCTTCCTGACCCCAAATGTGTCAGCTAAACCCTGAGCGTGTGCGTAAGACTCACCAGCCAGACACCCAGGAAAGAATTCTCTGTAATAACTCAGATCCCACACCATCTAACATCTCATCACAAGCCGTTGGGCATATTTGCCATTGGGCATATTTACCATTAGTCAAAGACAAATTAATTGCTGAAATTAGGCTATCCCATTATACCATCCCCTCCGTAAACATATCAAGCTTAGTCATGAAGCCAGATGTCTTTTGCCCCCACTGCTCCCCTTGGAAGGCTATTCCAGAACTTCCCTCTTCTGATGGTTAGAAACCTTCATCTAATTTCAAGTCTAAACTTCCTGATGGCCAGTTTGTTCTTGTGTCCACACTGGTACTGAGCTTAAATTCCTCTCCCTCCCTGGTATTTATTCCTCTGATATATTTAGAGAGAGCAATCATATCTCTCCTCAGCCTTCTTCTCAGCCAAGCTCCTTGAGTCTCCTTTCATATGACAGGCTTTCCACTCCTAGGATCATCCTAGTAGCCCTTCTCTGAACCTGTTCCAGTTTGAATTCATCCTCCTTAAACATGGGAGACCAGAACTGCACAAAGTATTCCAGATGAGGTCTCACCAGTGCCTTGTAGAACAGTACTAACACTTCCTTATCTCTAGTGGAAATACCTTGCCTGATGCATCCCAAGACCACATTAGCTTTTTTCACGGTCATATCACATTGGCGGGTCATAGTCATCCTGTGATCAACCAATACTCTGAGGTGGTCCTCCTCTGTTACTTCCAAATGCATGACCTTGCACTTTTCACTATTAAATTTCATCCTATTACTCCAGTTTACAAGGTCATCCAGATCTTCCTATATGATATCTAAGTCCTCTGTATTGGCAATACCTCCCAGCTTTGTCATCAGCAAACTTTATTAGCACATTCCCACTTTTTGTGCCAAGGTCAGTAATAAAAAGATTGGTTCCAAAACTGATCCCTGAGGAACTCCACTAGTAACCTCCCTCCAGCCTGACAAGTCACCTTTCAGTATGACCCACTGTAGTCTCCACTTTAAGCAGTTCCTTATCCTTCTTCAATTTTCATATTGAGCCCATCTTTTCCAATTTAGCTGATAATTCCCCATGTGGAACCATATCAAATGCCTTACTGAAACTGAGGTAAATTAGAGCCATTGCATTTCCTTTGTCTAAAAAATCTCTTATCTTCTCAAAGAAGATCAGGTTGGTTTGGCATGATCTACCTTTTGTAAAACCATGTTGTATTTTGTCCCGATTACCATTGACTTCAATGTCCTTGACTACTTTGTCCTTCAAAATTTTTTCCAAGACCTTGCATACTACAGATGTCAAACTGACAGGCCTGTAGTTGCCCAGATCACTTTTTTTCCCTCTCTGAGTTTATGGATTCATTAAAAATTCTTGCTAATGGGCTTGCAATTTCATGTGCCAGTTCCTTTAATATTCTTGGATGAAGATTATCTGGGCCCCTTGATTTCATCCCATTAAGCTGTTCAAGTTTGGGTTCTATCTCAGATGTGGTAATATCTACCTCCATATCCTCATTCCCATTTGTCATCCTACCATTATCCATAAGCTCCTCATAGCCTCATTAAACACTGAGACAAAGTATTTGTTTAGATATTGGGCCATGCCTAGATTATCCTTAACGTCCACTCCATCTTCAGTGTTTAGTGGTCCCTCTTCTTCTTTTTCTTTATATGGCTATAGAACCTTTTACTATTGGTTTTAATTCCCTTTGCAAGGTCCAACTCTACATGGCTTTTGGCCTTTCTAACTTTATCCCTACACGTTCTGACCTCAAAGTAGCTTTCCTTGCTGATCATTGCCAACTTGCATTCCTTGTAGGCTTTCTGCTTTTTCTTAATCGCCTCTGAGATGCTTACTCATCCAGGTTGGTCTACAATTCCTGCCTATGATTTCCCCCCCCTTTCTTGGGGTGCAGGCTTCTGATAGTTTCTGCAACTTTGACTTGAAGTAATTCCAGGCTTCCTCCACCTTTAGATCCCCAAGTTCTTCCATCCAATCCAGTTCCCTAATTTCCTTAATTGTTTAAAGTTAGCCCTTTTGAAATAAAAAAACCCTAGTCACAGATCTATTTGTTTTATCCTTCCATTTAGTTTAAACTGAATTAGCTCATGATTGCTCAAACCAAGGTTGTCCCCTACAACCATTTCTTCTGAGGTCCTCACTACTCACCAAAACCAAATCTAAAATGGCATCCCCTCTTTTTGGTTCAGCAACTACTGGTGAAGGAATCTATCAGCTATTGCATCCAGGAAAATCTGAGCCCTATTACTAGAACTTGTCCTCCAGTCTATATCTGGAGAGTTAGTCTCCCATGATCACACAATTCCCATTATAGTTACTTCATTAAAAAGGTCTCTATCCATATCCAGCTCAGATCCTGGTGGTCTATAGTGCTTGCAGTGTGCTATCTCAGGGGATGCTCTAGTAGCTTTCTTCCCCAATATGACTTTTGCCCAGACAGATTCTGTCTTATCCATTCCATCCTTTCTTATTTCTTTGGTCTACCTCATCATTGATATACAATGCTACTTCACCACCTTTGCCTTTATTTCTGTCTTTCCTAAACAGCGCACATCCTTCGATACCTGTACTCTAGTCATGACTACTATTCCAGCATGTTTCTGTTATCCCTATAACATCCCATTTCACTTCCTGCACCAGTAGCTCTAGTTCCTCCATTTTGTTACCTAAGCTCCTCGCATTGGTGTACAAACACCTTAATTCTTGCTGTTTGGCCTCACTCACATTCTTTACCCAATTAGGCCCAGATGTTCTACCACCAGTATCACCTACTAGAATTGTATCTACAGTACTCTTCCTCCATGTGTCCATTCTCCAACCCACGACAGTATCCTTTCTTGCTTTGTTTTTTCTTCCCTCTCAATGTTAAAATCTAGCATGGAGATTACCTGGACATATTCCAACCATTTCCCCCAAATTCCTAGTTTAAAGCTCTCTTAATCAGTTGTACCAGCCTCCATCCTAGAAGTCTATTTCCCTCCCTACTCAGGCAAAGTCCATCCCGAGAGAACAGTCCTCTGTCCATGAATGCCTCCCAGTGGCCATACATCCCAAAGCCCTCCTTATAGCACCACTGCCTGAGCCATCTGTTGATTTTCATAATCTTGTCACACCTTTGTTGCCCTTCTCTAGGAACAGGCAGAATCTCACTGAAGATGACCTGAGCCTCAATTTCCTTAAGTGTCTTCCCCAGCCTGGCGTAGTCTCCCTTGATGCGTTCCAGTGAGAATCTAGCCGTATCATTCGTTCCCACATGAAGTACAATCAGTGGATTCTTTCCTGCTCCCGTTAGGATCCTCTTCAGCCTCAGGTCCACATCCCATATCTTAGCACCTGGCAGATAGCTAGCTGCAAGTCCTCTTGATTCCTATTCACCCTTGCAATCCTCTGCAACCCATCCCACATCCTTCTGGGGCTCATGTTTGGTGTCATCTCCATTGCCTCTTTCCCTTCCTTTATAGAGCTAGCTGCTCTTCTCTTCTTCTTTGTCCTCTCACCTTCAGTGACCACCTGCTGTGCCCCTTAATTTTCTAACTCCACTAAGCTGTTCCTGAGCTCTATTGCTCCTTCACTAGCTTGTCTGTTTTCCTCTGCCTGGTTCGCTTAGTCACATACTTCCACTGTCCACTTTCCTCACCCAGCAGTCTCCCCTCAGAGTCCTTTGGTCCTGCTTCCATCTGCAAGTCTGAGTTTTTCCCTTTTGGTTGAGTTTAGAAGGGGGTTCAAGCAGATGATGAAACGAAGACGTGATGAGGCCAGAGTTTCCACCTGCATCTCCAATCTTCAGATCTTTTCTTCCATCAGCTCTATCAGGCAGCACTTAATACAGACAACTTTTTTTTCAGATACACGATCCTGGAGGATTCACATCCAGTCATCTTCATTGTGTCTTCCACTGCTTGGGTCATAGGCTTCCTACCTAAATCCTGTAATAAAAGAATAAGGTAAAGGATGTGGAATACTTCATGGTTAGCTATGCTTCATCCATTTTACTAAGAACTACAACATCAAATTAAACTTTCTCTGCTAAATACCCTACCAGTTTTAGTCCCATTTGAATCTCCCATGTAAGTACTTCTCTACTGCAGACTTGTAAGCAGTTTCATAGCGATTTCTCTCCGAGTTAGATGTTTGGTTGTAGTATTCCTTTTGATACAAGAAATGTGGCAATTTGTTGTGATATCAGGCCTCCTTCAGTATCTCTGAATTATGTTTTTAGTCACCTCCCATACATTTTTCACATTTGTTTAAAGGTTCTAACTAGAGAACCTGTAACAGCTGGAAATTTGCAGCACAAATCTGTCCCATGTATTGTCTCAAACTAAACTGTTTAAACTGAACTGCTATTAGCTTCCCCAGTCTCAAGATGGCTACTTTATTTTCTTGTTTTTTTGGCTTAGCTAATTCAGGATTGACATTATAAAGACTAATCTTCCTTGATCAATATAAATGTCATTTTCTGTCATACTCCATGGAATACATCTGCTTCCATTGCTGCATGCAATCCTTGCTATCTAAAAGCTAGTCTTCTGCACCTTGCATCTGACCAGAAACCTGAATGATCTGTTTGCTTGCTGGGGAAAGGGTTTGTTGCCTTTCCAACATAGTTCTATCATGAAGTGGGGGATAAGCATTAAGAGCTGATGAAATACTTAGCTACAAAGGTTGATTATATGCTGCGATTGTCACTAATATTGCAAGAACAAATGGTCTTGTGGTTCAGGGCCAGGACTTCTGTGTTCCCTCTCCAACTTTGCCCTAATGTCCTGGACAAGTCTGCTCATGTCTCTGTGCCTCAGTTTCCCCAGAAGTAAAATGACTAATACTGAGGGCTAATTCATTAATGTTGAGATTCTCTGAGAACTATGCAAGTGCATAATATTTTTATATATTAGAAATTGGTCCAAAGAAAACCCTACATCAAAGCATGCTCAAACTTTGGGGAAGTCTTTAGCCAAATCATGAATCTATATAGCTCAAAACCACCTGCCCTTGCATATCAATGACAGGAAAACAAGAATAAAAATACAAAATATTTAAGCAGAATTATTTCTGAAAGCATGTATCTGTAGTTTTCCAGGAGGTCTCCATGGCCTTTCCACCCAGTATTTATTATATGCAAAGTATTACCTTCACACTGAACTGGCAATGACATTCCCTATTGCAGAAAGGGCAGAGATGCACTCCTTGGCGCAAAGTCTATGAACCACTGCAAAGTAGAGCTCAAGTGGGTTTGTGTGATGGGCTGTTCAACCCACACTTGCTTTGAAGGTGTTAATGGAGGTCAGATGGCCCTATTCACCTACTAGGCTGCAAATTAAGAGGGAAGTCTTAATTATGGGACGTTCACCTGTACAGGAACAGGTAGGGCTTCTGTCAAGCCAGAGACTTGATAGTAGAGATGAGGCTGCAGGGGAAGTAGTCTGCCACCGCTCCCTGGGCAAAGGGAGGTGCGTTGGGGCTGCAGAGCCAAGTAACATACTGTTACTCGTGGGAGGTGGGAGTTCTGGTTCTGGCAAACCTAGGGAAAGTGAGGGAGCCAAAAGGTTAGGAAAGGCTCAGGAAAAGGCAGTAAGGTCCAGAATGGAACGGGTGTCTGCTGATGAGCTGGAACCTGTTGTACAGGGTGGGCCCAGGTTCCCTTACCAGCCACTGGGGAAGTGGCACTCTAGGGGTAATGGATGGGAAGACTGCCCAGGACTGCTGGTAACATTAAAATATGGTTGATTTTAAGGAGTCAGTAAATATTCATCTGGTAATATTAGCTTATGTGCAACATGCTTCAGGTGACACTTGACCAGGATTCACCACTGAATTTGGTCCACTAGTTAGATCATAAGCTTCTCTGGCTCAGGCAGGGTATTGACGGAGTGTGACATGAATATTGATCTGTGCTCCCCATACATTCTGTAATAAAACAGAACTTGATTTTATATATCCTATTTCATGTTCAGGGTATCCAAAAGTACTTTGTAAAGCCATATAAGCTACCTTTAGCTCAAGTGGGAGAGGTTTGTGTTGGGGCTTTGAAAGTCTTGGGTTCAAACCGTAATAATGACCCATTTTGGGGAGCTTTGTGGTTACGCAGGATGGAATTTCTGGTTTTCTTTTGAAAAATTATTTTCACATTGGTTTCAAACAGGTTTGATAGTTAAAACTACTCTCTGCCAAATATGCACAACAAAACAGGTGTTTCACATATTGGTCATCATACATTTTGATTGTCATAATGGCAGGTTTTGAGGGTTGCTAGATATGAAGGCTAAGGTTTTAGTGGAGTGGTTGCCAGCTTTCAAGTTGGCAACTTTCAAAGCATCATAGGCACTTCACAATTTAGTCCTTTCTCAGTTTAAAATAAAACTTGTGGCCCAAAATTAGGACCTAAATTTTTGTCCCCATAGTTGAATTGTGGGCATAAAACTTGCACTCTAACTACTTGTGGATGCAAATCAAGTATCCAAAGATGCAAGTATTCTGATTTTCACATTGAATTCATTTGCATGTGCCAAAAATGTGTCTAGATTTTGTGCTTGCAGCCATTGAAATAAAGGCCAGACTTCAGCCTAGCTCATTAAAATCATACAGGATTAAAACAGCAACTAAAATTGTGTTTAATCTTTTCAGAGTCCAAAAAAATCTGAGTAGTGTTAACCCCCACGTTCAAGGAAAATCAGACTCAATCTGTTCTGGTTTTTCATTTCAAAAAGTCATTGAAATAACTTAATCATCAGCAGCATGATTTTAGAAGATAAAATTCAAGTGGTAAGAACTTGGTCATTAATATCTCAGTAAGATAATATCAGACTGTCAACACTTAATAAAAACACATCCCTAATGAGTGAGGCTGCACATCCGGGGTTAAAAATTCCCAGAATTGATAAGTATTAATATATCCCTTAGAGGGTGCACATTGTTTCCTGGATGCGAAATAAACATACAGAGAATTTTAAGAGGTTTTTAAAAAATGGTATCTAAGGGTTACAGAGTTGCAACAAATGTGTTGCATAATGAATACCAAGTTCTACACATGTGCAAATACTAATGGAAATCCAAACTAATATACTGCATGTTCTGTTTCTTTCATAATGAAGTGTGAAGAACAAAACTTCCTCACTTTACAAAAATACTTTTTTTATACATATTGTTAGGCAGATTTGGCTAGACGTGACATTATCATGTTCAGGGCTATACAGAAAGCATACATTTGCAATATTATGATACCAGGACTGAATTTTACATATGTGGTGTAATAGTCCTGCTCATTTGGGGCTTGATCCAATGTTCATTGAAATTAATGGGAAGATTCCCATTGAGTTAGTAGGCACTGAAGCTAGCTCTTTAACTTGGATCTTGAGGGGGGTGTTTTGTGTGGTTTTTGTTTAACAGAAGGCTCCTTATATAGAGCCAAATTCAGTCCTAGAGAAAATGGCTGTCCTTCCCATTAATGGGAATTCTTTCACACCTGGTCTGAATTTGGATAAATAGGGTTACAAGTTGAGATTCATAATTCACTCTTTAAATGTCCAGAGGCTAATATCTGAGGATTGTTAGAGTAACTGATAGTGGTGGAGGAGAAAAATCAGTTTTATAAGTGGTGCATTTGTAAGTTCAGATTGGGTTTGAAACTGCATTCAGTGAAAATCAGCATTCGCAGAAGAGCACACTTAAGACTTTCAGTACATTTTCAAAGAACAGTAAAGGATATTGTGGGGGGGGGGCTAGGAAGTGATGACAAAGTGGATATAAATTAATAAAAATTTTTTGGCTTCTGCTACTCAAATTCTATGTGGTATTCACCTGAGCTGAGTAGCTCATGTACAGAGGGTTGGAAAACAGGACAGGTCTCACTGGAGTTGCATGGAATGACAGCTGTAAAACTTGCTGTGTTTCAGATTTGTTCTCCATTTGTTTAAATTTTGTGATTTTGTCTGAGCTTATTTTAAACCTGTGACCCTCTTACTGCAGGGGAGGGGCAGATCAAATCTGTAGAGGGTGAATTTCATTGATTCATTTCAGGTTTGTTTCAAAAGATGAGGCAGTGGGAAAGCATGTGGCAGGTGGTCTTTTGAATACTTGAATGGCTAAGCCTCTTCCATGTGGTGAAGGATGACCACCATGATGTGTTTTTGAGTATTAAGGTACAGATCTCCATAATGTCTTTTTTGCTGAATAAGGTCCAAGTGCTTCTGACAGTAACAAATTCACAAATACATATTTATATAAGTAGCCCTACAAATCATTACCTTTGTGTAATTAAACAGAAATGCAGGCACTAACAAGTTATTTTTCCTCTTTTCTATGGCATAAGCTCCACTAGCAGTAATTTCATCTAAATGGAAAGAATAGCATTATGCTGTTTGATCATACAAGTGAAATTTCCCTGGCTGCCAGTTAGACCCCGGGCTTCACTTGTGTTTGTGTGAACGCAAGTCTTGTTTCCTCATATCTGGCTAGTACCAATTCCATCTCTAAGTATAATTATAACTTTGCAGGCCAGATTTCTGACTGTTTGTTAGGCCAGATATAAACAAAGCACAGGCCTAAGGATTTATTTTTTTTATGGCAACATGTCTAGCTAGTAATTCCATCAGTAGGAAGAAAATTCATCCTGTGAACAATACTAAGAATGAAATTTGGTTTTATAATTGAACTCTCGTTTTTCTCATTTTCTTAAATTCCTTTTGGGTTGTAATTTATATGCTTGGTCTGTGCCCAAAGATCAATGTTTTGGAAGTTTGGACAACATTTGTTCTGCTATTGAGTCATCCAACCTCACCAACCCACTCTCTCTTTTTCTGTATGTTCAAACTGAAATTTTTTACTTGAATAATTCAAATGTGGTTGAAATAAGAAGCTCCAAAATGGGCTTATTTTACGCTCCTCTTTAGTGAGACAGGAAAAACTGATCATGTTTGAAGAAAACAGGCACTGTATGTTTAAGGCTAGCATCTCTGCACATATGTTAAGACACTTGCTTTTGATTATTTTGCATCACCATTGTCCTATAGCAATTTGGAATACTGAGTATACCCTGATAAAATATTAAGTGAAGTATCTTTAACAGGTATTTTTAAGGATGCTTCAGTTGAGACCTAAGTGAGTCTACCTAAGCTAGGTCAGCCTTGATTTTTTTTTTCCTTTGTAAAAAAATGAAAAGGGGAAAAACCAGGGAAAACAAATGCAAAGACAAAAGATCTTTCAAGTTTATCTGCTAATGCAACACTATACACAAGTAAGGATTCCCAAAAAGTTTAGGTTTCCAAGGGAACATTAATTCAACCTTTTTATACATTTTGTTTCTATTTTCCATGTAAAAATTGTAAACTTTGAAACTTGGGTTCTAAAATTCTGATGCTTAGCTCCTAAGAGTAGATTCAATTTAATGAAGCATTGAAACATGTGCTTTATTTTATGCATGCTAGTGATTGCATCCTTGTTCAACAAAGCATTTAAGTATATGCTTTAAGCCTTTTAAAATTGGGATTTATATAGAAACTTTTTGGAGCATAAAATGGATTTAGGTGTCTAATTCTAGGTAGTCCAAGTTGGAAAATATTAGCCTTTAATTTTGAATTTATTATACCACATAGTATATGCTATGTAGGTGCAAAATGTGCATGAGTAAGGTGTTAGATTATTGAATGTGCATACAGAGGTGTTTGTGCCTACAAATGTGGGCACTTGTATGCAAAATTTTGTGGAGGCCTGAGCCTAAGTATTTGTGCACACTTATTTCTATATAGCAATATAACTTTAACTTTTGAACTCAAACTGTAGGTGAAACTTAAAAGGTGTAACCAGGCACAAAATCAATTCAACCAAATGTTTTCAAACCCCAGTGCAAAGTGAAGCTGAAAAGTTTCATGCAATTTTGTAATTTCCTTTTTTTTTGGTGTACTAAACTTAGTAGAACCAGACAGTTGCTCTTAAAAGTCCCATATCCTGATGAACTACATGCCTCTTTTTAACAAACATAGATTTCTCATCTGCCAGTTAATTAAACACAGCCATTTTTGTTGGAAATTTGTAAGCATATGAAGCAGAATTGCAGCATCAAAAAAAAAAACTGCTAGCTTACTTTGGCATGAAGGCAAACTCCTACAAAACCACAAACAAAAGTTTGGAGGGGGATCAACCTACAGAAAGGTGCAGGTTTTACCCTTCAAACTACATGGAACAAAGCTGAGGTTTTGAAGTTTTTGTGTTTAAGATTGGTTATCTGGAATTTTGTACGTTAACAGCTACAGTGGGCTTTGCCAAGATTAAATGGTAAGACCTCTCAATTAGGCTGGGGGAATAAAAGTGCTAAAATACTTTAAAGCCCAATGATTAGAATCTACTCACTGACCACATCCTTTTGGACAGACATTTTTAGGTTGTCATTAAAAGCCAGGTGTACTCACCTTAGAGTGAAGGAATGTTGACAGACCAGACAAGTTCAGGTAATAGAAAAACCTAGAATATTTTTAAATCTGTAGGAAAATGTAACAGTAAAGAATTACTTCCAGACAGGTACCTCCTGCCTTCTTGAAGCAATGTAGAATAAAATTACTTTGAGTTGGTTTATAAAACTGTAACAGACCCATTCAGATGCTAAATAAGCTATTGAGGACTTGTTGAATTTGTGCTCTTTTGGTATCAGATATACAAGTTCAGTGATTCACTTATTTGACCACAGTGCAGCAAAAAGTAACATTTACATTGCACATTTCAGTGTGTGTTTGAAATTGAGAAGATGAAGGTGTAAGCAGAGTCAGGATAAGCTCTCCCCAGACATCTGGTGGAAAGAATGTCAGAGTTTATTTGCATAGACACGCCTACCCTATCTCAGACTGCCTAGAGGCCCTTGATAATACCTTTGGGAGCGTAGAGGGCCCTGAGGACAGTTACTGTAAATTCATTAATTCCCGACAGCAAAGGGGTGAGAAAATTTCAGCCTATATACAGAGGCTGGAGAGACTACTTCAGAGAGCTGTTATGAGGGGAGCAGTGACTGCTGAGCAGATGGATCAGACCAGACTGGCTCAAGTTGTAAGAGGGACTCAGTATCGGAACCCAATCCTACTTCATCTCCGACTAAGAGAACGGCAGGAACATCCCCCAAGTTACTCCCAGCTGATAAAGGAGGTCAGGGAGGAAGAAAGGCAGGCAGCCAGCGAGTGTTGGGAAGCCCAAACATTGGAACGAGCCAGTACGACGCCACCGCCAATGGCCAGTGTACTGATGGTGGGCACCACAGAGGAACTTGCCCAACAAATGCAGGTCCTGACAGAATGGATAGCTGAGCTGCAAAGCATCATTGACCAAGCTAAGACTTCCCGGAATAAGGAGCCTCAGACTGTGATGATAGAGAAGTCAGTATCTAGAGTCACCGTCCCACCTCGCCGAATGGAGAAAGGACACTTCTTTTGCTACCGGTGTGGTCAGGATGGGCACAGTGCTGCTAACTGCCATAAGGAAGAGAACCCCTCCTTAGTGTATGAAAAGCTGAGGATCAGTTGGGAGAGATCCAGTAGCTGCCAGAAGGTCCGGGGACGGAGACCATCTAGGCCTAGAGGATTTGAAGATTCCCCCAGAAGAGACCAACCAGCTGGGATCCCTGCAGGACTGATAGGGCCTCGAGCAGAGGTCATGGTGAGGATTGAAGGGGCGGAGTGTAAAGCCGTGCTTGACACTGGATCTCAAGTGACTATTATATTTCAGTCATTCTACCAACAGATGCTTAGGCACCTGCCCATACAGCCACTGACTGGCATTGGTCTGTGTGGCCTCAGCATGGATGAATACCCTTATCAGGGCTATGTCATAGTACACCTGGAATTCCCAGAAGAGATTGCTGGGGTAAGACAGGAGGTGGACACTGCTGCTTTAATATGCCCTGACCCCAAAGGAGCCTCTGATGTGTCTGTGCTAATAGGGACCAACTCCAGCCTCTTTAGGATACTGGCCGATTACTGCAGACAGCAAGCAGGAGACCAATATCTGAATACCTTGGTGATACACACACACACACACACACTGTGCCGAGGCTTACAGAAAAATTGAGGACACGAGAAAAGTGATGCCTGATTTGCCAGTCGGAGCACTGAGGTATGCAGGCCCGGTCCCTTTAGTAGTGCCTGCCATGTCAGAAAAGGAGGTGATTGTCAGGAGTACATGCCTAAAAGGCAGTAAGGGAACATTAGCTGTGGTAGAGCAGCCAACCAAGGGAGGGCTCCCAGAAGGAGTTCTGGTTCTCAGCGGAGTCATAACCCTACCTGCTGAAGCCCAGGAGGAGGTGACGATACTGGTTGCTAATGAAACACGCTGTGATGTGTTTGTAAAACCAGGGCAGAAGATTGCAGACGTTTTTGAGCCTGAAAGCGTTGTGAGACCCCAGTGTGAAGCTGAAGTTCCAATGATAGATCCTGCGAAGTTTGACTTCGGGGACTCACCGCTGTCTGAGGAGTGGAAGGATCGCTGAGGAAGAAGCTTTGCGAGAGATCCAAGGTGTTCTCACTACATGAGTGGGACGTGGGATGTGCAAAGGGAGTGGAACACCATATCAGGCTACAAGATCCCCGACCCTTCAGGGAGAGGTCTAGGAGGATTGCCCTCTCTGAGATGGAAGACGTGCGCCATCATCTTCAAGAGCTGATCGCGAATGGTATCATCACAGAGTCACGAAGCCCCTATGCCTCACCCATTGTGGTCGTTCGTAAGAAGAGTGGAAAAATCTGGATGTGTATTGACTACCGCACCCTAAACAGGCGCACTACAGTTGATCAGTACACCATGCCTCGAGTACAACATGCCTTGGACTGTTTGCTGGGTAGTCAGTGGTTCTCTGTGTTGGATCTTCGGAGTGGATACTACCAGATCCCTCTGGGTGAAGAAGATAAGGAGAAGACAGCCTTCATCTGCCCATTAGGGTTTTATCAGTTCGAACGCATGCCCCAAGGGATTTCTGGAGCACCTGCCACATTTCAACGTCTTATGGAAAAAGTCGTGGGAGACATGAATTTACTGCAGGTGTTAGTTTACTTGGATGACCTGATTGTGTTTGGAAGAACCCTGGAGGAACATGAAGAAAGACTTCTTAAAGTGCTCGACAGGTTGGAGGCATACGGTTTGAAGCTTTCAATTGATAAATGCCAGTTCTGCCAAACCTCAGTGAAGTATGTAGGTCACATCGTGTCCCAAGAGGGTGTGAGTACTGACCCCAATAAATTGAAGCACTCACTACCTGGCCATGTCCCATTAACTACAGAGAACTCAAGACGTTTCTTGGATTTAGTGGTTACTACCGCAGATTTGTGAAGAACTATGCTACGATTGTAAAACCTCTGAATGATCTTACCAGGGGATACCAGTCCAACAAGAACAAATCTAAGACCCAGAATAAGCGGAGGCCTCCAAAGCCGCCTTTGCAGAGACACTATGGCCCCTTCGAACCATTTGGGCCGCGGTGGGATGAAAGATGTGAGAGAGCTTTTCGAGAAATCATTACTCGCTTAACTCATGCTCCTGTCCTAGTCTTTGCTGACCCAAGCAAACCGTTTATCCTGCATACTGATGCCAGTTTGGAGGGTCTGGGAGCAGTACTGTATCAGGAAGTGGAAGGCAAACGCAAACCGGTAGCCTTTGCCAGCCGAGGACTGTCTGACAGTGAAACTCGCTACCCCATCCACAAGCTGGAGTTCTTGGCCTTGAAATGGGCCATCACTGAGAAATTCCAAGACTACTTGTACAGTGCTCAGTTCCAGGTGTGGACAGACAACAACCCACTGACCTATGTGTTAACAAGTGCTAAATTGGATGCTACAGGCCAGAGATGGGTGGCCGCCTTGGCTAGCTATGAGTTCAGCATTCAATACCGATCAGGGAGGAGCAATGTAGATGCAGATGCCTTGTCCAGACGTCCGCAAGCACCTGATGTTGCTGTGATAGCCACGGATGGCGTGAGAGCTATTTGTAGTGTGAGTCGCCGAGAGCCGGAGGCCCCTGAGAGCCTTCATGGATGTGTTGCTGAAGCTTTGGGCCTACCCCCTGAAGGCGTGCCTTCTGCTTCAGTGAACTATATTGCTTTGGACCAATCTCCCTTGCCCATGCTCAATACGGCTGACTGGCAAGAGGCCCAACTACAAGATGCTGACATTCGTGATACACTACTTGCCAAAAGAGAGGGGCGAGGCCCAGCTGAGGTTGTCCCACCTACCCCAGAGGGCAAACTACTATTGAGAGAATGGACCAAACTAAAACTGATTCAGGGAGTGCTACACCGCACGACCACAGACCCTCTACAAAAGCAACGGAATCAACTAGTGCTGCCAAAAGATTACAGAGCCCTGGCCATGAGGGCCCTGCATGATGACTTTGGACATTTAGGGATGGAGAGGACCCTGGAACTTATCTGCAGTAGATTCTATTGGCCACGGATGGCTGAAGATGTTCGCCGGAAATGTGAGACCTGCGCGCGATGTGTGCAAAGGAAAACTCTGCCCACGAGGGCTGCATATCTGAAGAACATCACCAGCAACAAACCTCTGGAGCTGGTTTGCATTGATTTCTTGTCTTTAGAAGTGGACAAGAGGAATATTGGGAACATCCTAGTAGTGACCGACCATGATATGCGCAGGCATATCCCACACGTGATCAGAAGGCCACTACCGTCGCTCGAGTACTGTGGGAAAAATATTTCTCAGTTTATGGATTCCCAGCCCGGATACACTCGGATCAGGGACGAGACTTTGAGAGTCACCTTCTGAAGGAGGTGCTGAGGATAGCAGGAATTAAAAAGTCAAGGACAACGCCTTATCACCCACAGGGTGACCCTCAGCCAGAGAGGTTCAACCGAACCCTGTTAGATATGTTAGGGACTTTGCGGCCAGAGCAGAAGGCAACCTGGCGCCAACATGTCGCATTTCTAGTGCACGCCTACAACGCCACAAAGAACGACGCTACGGGAGTCACCCCATATCTCTTAATGTTTGGGCGAGAACCAAGATTACCCATAGACCTGTGCTTTGGTGTATCCGAGGATGGAGATAGCTATGAAACTCACCAGCAATATCTATCCCGTCTACGAGAAAAGCTGCGGGATGCTTATCACTTAGCTACATCTGCAGCTCAGAAGAATGCAGGCCGCAACAAACATAGATATGATGCTAGGGTACGTCTGCAAGAGCTCCAGCCAGGGGACAGAGTCCTGCTGAGAAATTTGGGTATTGCTGGCAAACACAAGATAGCTGACAGATGGAAGGCAATACCTTACTTAGTGATGGAAAAGCTAGGAGACCTGCCGGTCTACAAGATAAAACCTGAAGAGGGTCCAGGGCAGACCAAAACCGTGCATAGAAACCTTTTGCTCCCTGTGGGAGAATTGGTAGGCAGCCCTTATGAGATGGGCCACAACAGGGCAACTGGGCAGAACAAAGGTGCTGTACCAAAGCCGCCTTCCAATGTGGACAGCCGGCCTCCTGCAGCTAACCTACCCCTACTCGGCACATCTGACAGTGAGTCTGAGGAGGAAGACACAACCATGGTGTATCCTGGGATGAAGACAAGATTTCAGTCTCGATCCGCTGAATCAGAAGAGAGCACATCCTCTTCCGCCCTAAACCCTATGGCAGAAGTATTTAGGCCCATTCCTGACATCCCTGAGCCACTGGTGGGACCCCCGTGTAATGACTTACACAGGCTATTGGACAATGGTGACATACAGATGGAGGATGTCCAGAGCACCTGCAACCCTCCACTGTTAGAACTAGAAATGCAGGAGCCTATGCCAGTATCTGAGGGGAACTCACAGGAAACCTCTCCATCCGGCACTCAAGAGGATGTCCCCCCTACCATAGCAACAGAGATTCTTAATAGGCGAGACAGGGTAATAAGACCAGTGAAACGGTTAACTTACGATGCACCTGGGTTGATTAGTGAGGAGCCTATACATTTAGCACACAGGTTTGTGAAAGCTAAAGTGGGCTATCTAATGCCTTTTGGAGGGGACCAATAAGTTGGTATAGTAGGGAATGTGATTTGTCGGGACGACAAATTCTTGGCTGGGGGAAGGATGTAAGCAGAGTCAGGATAAGCTCTACCCTGACATCTGGTGGAAAGAATGTCAGAGTTTATTTGCATAGACACGCCTACCCTATCCCAGACTGCTGAGCGGTGGGACTGCTTGGTGACAAATGACTCACCCTCAGTTGGGTGGTACTGGCTAGACATGGGACATGGGTTCCAAAACCCAGAGAATTGAGAGAGGCTGGGGACAGGTATCTGTGCCTGGTGGTGCAGTCTCCTTGTGGAGCCAGAAGCACCAGTTGCACCCCCTCCTCTCTCCACTGTGGAATGTCAGAGTTGATTTTTTTTATTCCCTCAAGAATCTAAATACAGGTGACTGAGCTGAACTCACTTTGGGCTAATGGTGCACTTGCACTGGGGCTCCCCCACTAAGAGCTGAGATCACTAAGAGTTGAAATCACAAAAAAGGTGAAATGACTAAGCTGAGAGCACTGAGCATTGTGCTAGCTAGTGGGGGAGCCTGAAGATATGCTGTGGAACAGAGCAGCTGGCGGAGTGGAGCAGTTGCGGGGACGGCTGGAGCGGATCACGGGACAGCTGGTGGCAGCAGAGCAGCTGGCAGAGCGGAGTAGCTGTGGGACGGGTGGAGCGGCCCACAGAGTGAGCGGAGCCGAGCAGTTTTGCAGAGCAGCTCATGGAGCAGAGCAGCTGCTGGAGCGGAGCAGTTCCTGAGGACGGCTGGAGGAGCAGAGTGGAGCAGCTGGTGAAGCGGAGCAGTTCGTGGAGAAGGCGGAAGCAGAACCCACGGAGAGGCAGGGCAGTTGGCCCTGGACCACGTAAGGTGCCCCTTTCTACCCAGGCTGGGGGGAGGGACCTCTACAGATAGACTCTCGAACTCTGGGGTGGCATTGACCAGAGACTTTTGGGTTGTTGGACTTTGGGGTGATTGGACTTAAAACCCTAAGCGGAAAAAGGACAGTGCCAAACGTACTTGAAGGTGGGTTTTTGTTTATAGTTTGTGTTATAACCCTGTTTGTGGTGTTTCTCCAATGGGATGCCGCATTGATTCCTTCCTTTATTAAAAAGATTTTGCTACACTCAGACTCCGTGCTTGCGAGAGGGGAAGTATTGCCTCCTAGAGGCGCCCAGGGGGGTGTGGTATGTGAGTGTCCCAGGTCACTGGGTGGGGGCTCGAGCCGGTTATGCATTGTGTTACTGAAACGGAACCCCTGGATACTGAACCCGGCCCTTGTTGCTGCCAACTAGAGGGGCAGAAGGGTTACAAAGGCAAAGGGAAGAATCTCAAACAAAATGAAAAGCTTGGTAGAGAAGCAGAGAAATATGAAAAGGAGCTCTGATAACAACCTTGAGTACTTCATTCTGTGCAAGCTTATATGGCAAAAAATGGACAACTTTGAGAATTTCCAGAAAGAAAAGCTCCCTGAAACAGCTGAATCATGCAAGAGCCTTAGGACATGCAAACTGGAATTGGCACAGTATAGATTGAGGGTAACAACATTGAATAACAAGGATAGAGAGACAGTAATTGACAGAGCAGGGATGGAAGGATTTCTGCAAGGATTTGCAAGGATTTCCATACAGAACTGTTCAAATCAAGAATCAACATCCCTCTCCCAAGAGTCAGAAGAACGCATCTCCCCATAATCATCATCAGTGAAGTCCGAAATGCACTACACTAGATGAAGGGAAAAGCTCCAGGCAAAGACAGAATAACATCAGAAATGATTTCCACAGGAGGCGAAAAACTTTGAAAGGCCCTCACTTTAAGATTCAGTTGATATCTTGAAGCAAAAATACCATCAAGCTGGAAGGAGTCTAATACCATCTTGCTGTACAAGAAGGGGATCGAGAGACTCTTAAGAACTATCCCCCTATATGCCTGCTCTCTCATATCTATAAACTCTCTTTACAAAGATGATAACGAACCGACTCTTGCAGAATCTGGATGAACAACAGCCAAGAGAGCAGGCAGGATTTTGAAGAAATTATTTACCCTTAGCCAGCTTCTAGAAAGAGCAAGGGAATACAAACTCCCACTGTGCATTGTTTTAGTCAACTATGAAAAGACCTTCGATAGCGTCGAGTTCAATACAATATTAAGGGCGCTTTCAGAGCAAGGCACTAACACGCAGTACATCACTTTGTTGAAGGAAGCAAATACTGGATGTACAATAGACATTACTCTCCTCAACTCCCCTCCGCATCCCAATCGAGAGAGGCATAAAGCAAGGAGATACGATTTCACCAGAACTATTTACCGCCTGCCTTGAAATAGTTATGAACGAGATCATTTGGAGGAGTAGTGTTAATATAAATGAACGATTCTTATCTCAGATTCGCGGGCAACGTCGTGCTAATTGCTGAGAGCACCAACCAATTGCAGAGCATGCTACGAAGACTCAAGGAAAGCAGTCAGGTTGGTCTGAAAATGAATTGTTGCAAAATGAAATTCATGCGATCAGATGTCTTAAAAGCCAAAAGGAAAACTAAAAGGAAAATTTGTGCCTGAAATTCAAGGATTATTGTGGGTTTTAAAAAAAAGTAGGTGAGAACTTGAGCTATTTGTGATTAAACTGGGGTTTTTTACCCACAAAAGTTTATGCCCAAATCTGTTAGCCTTTAAAGTGCAATCGGACTCCTCGTTGGTTTTTGTGGATACAGACTAATATGGCTCTCCTCTATAATACTTAATATATTCTATGCATGTGTGAAGGTATCCTATTTTTTTCTGGGTGAATAATGTAAATGCGAGATACCATTGGTTCCAATGCTCAATCCTGCAAACACTTCCATATGTGCATAACTTTGATCACATGAGTAGTCCTGCTGAAATCACTTTAGAGAAGTACGTTCCATGGGTTAAGGCAGTAGCCTAAAATGTAGGAGACCGGCATACAAGTTCTCTGCTCTACAACAGACTTCGTGACACCTTGGCCTTTCTTTGCCCTCTGTTCCATATCAGTAGATTGGGGGTATTGTGCAGATAAATACATTAAAGATTGAAGTGCTCAAACTGCAGTGATGGTGGCCATATAAGTACCATAAGTAGACTGTACACCATTTAATCTCAAAGGGACTACTCACATAGCATAGTTAAGCCATGTATGTTTAGTGTATGCAGAGTCAGGGTCCAAATTTGAAAGAGCTACATCCACACAGGCTAGGTTAAGCACCTTGCCACACAGTGGATTTTGCGGCCCTGAGTTGGACACCTAGATTTCCCTATATAATGCAAGAGAGAGTTAATCATCTCCATGGCTATTAGCCAGGATGGGCAGGGATGGTGTCCCTAGCCTCTGTTTGCCAGAAGCTGGGAGTGAATGACAGTGAATGGTTCACTTGATTATCTGTTTGTTCCCTCTGGGGCACCTGGCATTGGCCACTGTTGGAAGCCAGGATACTGGGCTAGATGGACCTTTGGTCTGACCCAGTATGGCCATTCTTATGAGAGAGATCCACAAAAGCCAACACTGAGAGCTTCCTAAACTAGCCAATAGGAAGCACTTAGCAGAGAGGTGATGTGCAGAAGGAATTTGAACTCTGATCTCTCACCCTCAGCTGAGTGCCCAACCATTGGACCAGAATCACTCTCATGCTCACTCTGGTTCAACGCACATTTCATTATTTATATGCAGTGGAATAGTTTTCAACAGGAAAGATTGGGATATTCTGAGGTGGGTTTCTCAATGTCCAGTCATTAGAGTAACATGTCAAGAGTTAGGAGACCCATGTTCGAATCCCTTTTCCGCAATGAACAGAGTGAGGAACTGAACCTGGGTTTCCCATGTCCTGGATGAATTCCCTAACAACTAGACTAAAGGTCATAAGGAGGCCTCCACTGCATTCTCATCCCCCAAATTTTGTTTTAGACAAGGTCTGATCTGCGTCTACCTACCAGATTGGCCCCTCTGGTGAGATAGGAAGGACAACATCTCATTTGAGGATCCCACTGGAGTTTAGGCATGAGTGTCACACAGGTCTCTAGACTGAGGCCACTGTGGCATGCTTCCTGGCAGAAACTTAGGCTCATAGGAGACTTTCATGGTGGAAATCCAGGTGCCTCCAGGATTAGGTGCCTAAATCCAACATTTAGGCATCTAATTCCTACCTTTTTCCTCCTAAAACCTCCTGTGGATCTAGCCCAGGGGTAGGCAACCTAGGGCATGCTAGCCAAAGGGGGCACGCAAGCTGATTTTCAGTGGCACTCACTGCCCAGGTCCTGGCCACCAGGCTGGGGGGGCTCTGCATTTAATTAATATTAAATGAAGCTTCTTAAACATTTTAAAAACCTTATTTACTTTACATACAACAATAGTTTAGTTATGTGTTATAGAAAGAGACCTACTAAAAATGTTAATGTATTACTGGCACGCAAAACCTTAAATTAGAATGAATAAATGAAGACTCGGCACACCACTTCTGAAAGGTTGCTGACCCCTGATCTAGCCTGAAGGCAAATATGGCTGAAAATCTCTTCCATTTTCATCCATATTAAAAATATGTACAGTCTACTATACTTCTGGGATGTATAAATGTATTTACATACTGTTTTCAACACTAGGAAGTCTATATAAATGCTGCATAGAAATTTAAAAATTTCATAGGCTTACATTGGCTTAAATAGAAGGAATTTTAGGTGTTTTACCAATGTTACTTGAGAAAACATAGCTCACAAACAATGACTCTTCCAATATGCATTTAAAAGGGGTGTGTGTGTGTGTCATTTAGAACTGAGACCTTTTTTGTTTTTAACGATAACTTGAGCAAAGGGAATTTTTACCTACCACAACACACACACATAATAAAAATTTTTTGAGGAGGAACTATCAGACGTGAGAAACTGCTTTAAGAAGCCCTGCTCTATATAGGGGGCATCAGAGGCTGTACTGAGAGGTATCAGCCAGCTTGTCTGCTAGACGTGGGTACTTTTTCCTCTGCCTTCTCTTCCTCCTCATTTCCATTATAAACTGTCAGGTACCTTTTTGAATCAGAAAACACTGCCAAAATGTCCACTAGTGTGTCTCAGTCCTGTGTCAGGAAATGGGCAGAGCTTCTGAAAGCATAAGCAAGAGAAGTTCTTCAAAAAGTACCTCCTCATGTTGCTGGCTCCACAGGGATGGCTCTGTTTTTTGCTGCCCCAAGCACAGCAGGCAGGCAGCTTTTGGCCACTGGTCACGTGGATTCGGGGCCATGCCTGCGGGCGGTCCACCAGTCCTGCGCCATTGGCATCCCCGCTGCCGAAGCTGCGGGATTGGAGGACCTCTCGCAGGCACGCAGCCAAAAGCTAGCTGCCTGCTGCCCTCAGTGACTGGCAGGCTGCCCCCCGTGGCTTGCCGCCCCGGCACACGCTTGCTGCACTGGTGCCTGGAGCTGCTCCTGTGACTCCAGTAGCTGGGAGCACATTGAACAGCCTGCCTGCTGAGCAGTTATTTTGATCAAACTCCCTGCAATGTGAAGGATAGAGAGGCAAACTTTCCCACAGTGCACCAGGGTCAAAAAGCTAGAATGGCCACATTTCCGGTGGGCACTAGAGCAGGGGTTCTCACAACCGAATTTTTGGTGGCCTTAGTTCAGCCACCAACTCTTGCTTGTGGCCATGCTGACAATTTTTCCTAAAATACTTAACTTAATGCGTATTTTATTTTTCCTAGATGCATGTTCAAATCATTGTAATTTATTTATGTAAGGGTTTTTCACACTCGGTAATAAAAATAACGTACTGTGGCCTCTCTTCTTTACTGGACCTAAACAGAATAGAAACACAGATAAGGTGTTTTGCATGTTCTTGTCTTGTTGTATTTTCTTTTTTTAAAGAACTTGCTAGATAGTAAGTCTGCTGCTGTGAAAAATGTTTAATATTACTCAGACTTACTCAGCCTCAGCAAGCCCTGGATGTGGAGGGGGACAGGGAGGCCACAGGACCCAGGGATGATGACAGGGATGGTGATCCTGGAACCAGAACTTATGGATGGAGCCCAAAGCCTGCCCCTGCCTCTGGGAAAATGGGGAATTTACCAGCTGCCTGCACCTCCAGTGTTTGTAACTCTGGCAGGGGCAACCCCCACTGGTGGCCCTGGGAAAGGGGCTACTGCTCCCTTTCTCTCTCTCTCTCTCTCTCTCTGTCACACTGCAGTGTGATTAAAATTTGAAAAGGTTGCATAGATTCTTCACATAAGAATGGCAATATTATATCAGACCAATGCTCCAGCTAGCCTGGTGTTCTGTCTCACAGCGGCCAGTGCAGATGCTTCAGAGAATAGACAGAACAAGACAACTTATTGAGTGATCCATACCCTGTTTTCCAGTCCCAGCTTCTGGCAGTAAGAGGTTTAGGGATACTCAGAGCATGAGGTTGAATCCCTGACTATCTTGTCTAATAGCCATTGATGGACCTATCCTCCATGAACTTAGCTAATTTTTGAACCCAGTTATACTCTTGGAATTTACAGCCTTCCCTGGCAACTAGTTCCACAGGTTGACTGGGCATTATATAAAAAGTACTTCCTTATGTTAGGTTTAAACCTGTCCCATATTAATTTCATCAGGTGACCTCTGGTTTGTGTTACATGAAGGGATAAATAACCCTTTCTCTGTATCATTCCTGATTTTATAGACCTCTATCACATTCACCCTCGGTCATCTCTCTTCCAAGCTGAGCAGTCCCAATCTTTTTAAATCTTTTCTCATATTGACGCTGTTCCCTAGTCCTAGTCATTTTCATTGCCTTTCTCTGTACAATTTCCAATTCTAACGTGTTTTTTGAGATCGGATGAACAGAACTGCATGCAGTATTCAAAGTGTGGGCAAACCATGGATTTATATAGTGGCTTTGCTATTTTCCATTTTATCTATCCCTTTCCTACTTATCTTAACATCATTAGCTTTTTTTAGTGGCCACTTTGCATTGAGCAGATGTTTACAGAGAACTATCCACCATGACTCAAAGATCTCTTCTGAGTGGTAATAGTTAATTTAGATCCCATCATTTTATATGTATAACTGGGATTATGTTTTGCTTTGCCTTTATCAACATTAAATTCTGCCATGATGAATATTCCTTCTTGGAATACACCAAATATTAAAGTCAATGGAGAGTGGATGTGGGTGTTTTAGACTGGTAGAAAGATACAGAATTTTTTACCTGTAGGTCATTAGGCTGAATTTATCCCAGACTGGTGTTTACTGAAAGTTGGAATCTTTGACTAGGAAACTACAGACCAGTTAGTTTAACTTCTGTGCCAGGGAAGATAATGGAGCAGGTAATTAAAGAAATCATCTGCAAACACTCGGAAGGTTGTAAGGTGATAGGGAATAGCCAGCATGGATTTGTAAAGAACAAATCGTGTCAAACTAATCTGATAGCGTTCTTTGATAGGATAACGAGCCTTGTGGATAAGGGAGAAGCGGTGGATGTGATATACCTAGACTTTAGTAAGGCATTTGATACAGTATCGCATGATATTCTTATAGATAAACTAGGAAAGTACAATTTAGATGGGGCTACTATAAGGTGGGTGCATAACTGGCTGGATAACCGTACTCAGAGAGTAGTTGTTAATGGCTCCCAATCCTGCTGGAAAGGTATAACGAGTGGGGTTCCGCAGGGGTCTGTTTTGGGACCGGTTCTGTTCAATATCTTCATCAACGATTTAGATGTTGGCATAGAAAGTACGCTTATTAAGTTTGCGGACGATACCAAACTGGGAGGGATTGCAACTGCTTTGGAGGACAGGGTCAAAATTCAAAATGATCTGGACAAATTGGAGAAATGGTCTGAGGTAAACAGTATGAAGTTCAATAAAGATAAATGCAAAGTGCTCCACCTAGGAAGGAACAATCAGTTTCACACATATAGAATGGGAAGAGACTGTCTAGGAAGGAGTATGGCAGAAAGAGATCTAGGGGTCATAGTAGACCACAAGCTTAATATGAGTCAACAGTGTGATACTGTTGCAAAAAAAGCAAATGTGATTCTGGGATGCATTAACAGGTGTGTTGTAAACAAGACACGAGAAGTCATTCTTCCGCTTTACTCTGCGCTGGTTAGGCCTCAACTGGAGTATTCTGTCCAGTTCTGGGCACCGCATTTCAGGAAAGATGTGGAGAAATTGGAGAGGGTCCAGAGAAGAGCAACAAGAATGATTAAAGGTCTTGAGAACATGACCTATGAAGGAAGGCTGAAGGAATTGGGTTTGTTTAGTTTGGAAAAGAGAAGACTGAGAGGGGACATGATAGCAGTTTTCAAGTATCTAAAAGGGTGTCATCAGGAGGAGGGAGAAAACTTGTTCACCTTAGCCTCTAATGATAGAACAAGAAGCAATGGGCTTAAACTGCGGCAAGGGAGATTTAGGTTGGACATTAGGAAAAAGTTCCTAACTGTCAGGGTAGTTAAACACTGGAATAGATTGCCTAGGGAAGTTGTGGAATCTCCATCTCTGGAGATATTTAAGAGTAGGTTAGATAAATGTCTATTAGGGATGGTCTAGACAGTATTTGGTCCTGCCATGAGGGCAGGGGACTGGACTCGATGACCTCTTGAGGTCCCTTCCAGTCCTAGAGTCTGAGTCTGAGACTCTTATTAGTGGTTTATGTTCAATAAACTGAATGGCTTATTTTAGTTCTCAGCTGATATGTCCACATAGCCAAAACTATGACTTCAATTTGCATTTTTATTTTAACATCCTAAAACCAAAACCATTCTGTATCTGGTAAGCCGCACACTCAACACATGTAAGCATCCAAATTATCTCCATATATGGTTAAAGACCATTGTAGTCTTAATTTCTTCTTCTTTTTTAAATAACTAGTTTTGGGTGTTCAGGTTTTAGGTATCATGGTCACATTAGAATCAATGCTATGTGTTCAGAAGTACATTCATGCAGGAGATCAGAGAGCATTACTATCTCCTGCCACCTTCTAATCCTGCAGCACAGCAAGACCCTACAACTCAATGCACACAGACACCCCTGTACCTACACTCAGCCTCATTGTCCACAATGTCTGAATGCAGTCAGTTGTATAGTCAGGGCCTAAGTGAGCTAAGCTCACCTGTTATTACCATTAAGTGTTTCATGGATGAGGAACACTGCTTCAGTGCCATAGCATAAAAGACTCAGGGTCAGATTTTTACAGGCATGCCCAATGGGAGTTAGGCACCTAGACACCAAGGGTGGGATCCACAAAGGTTCCTAAGTCCTGTTTCTTCTTCGAGTGATTGCTCCTATCCATTCCAGTTAGATGTGTGCGCACGCTCGTCGGAAGATTTTTACCCTAGCACCTCTGGTGGGTCGGCAGGTCGCCCCCTGGAGTGGTGCCGCCATGGCGCTGGATATATACCCCTGCCGACCCGACCGCTCCTCAGTTCCTTCTTACCGCCCGTGTCGGTTGTTGGAACAGTGGAGCACGGCTTAGCTGTCCTCCACTTCCCTAGCTTCTCTTTGTTCATTTGATCTCTTGTTGTATATAGTTGACTTAATCTATAGTGTAATAAGTTTTATAGTTGTTAGTTAGTTTAGCAGGGCTTAGGCCTTCCCAGTGCCTGGGTCCATGCCCGGTTCACCAGGGTTTAAACTGTGCTCGGCCTGTAAAAAGCCGATGCCCACGAGCGATCCCCATGACTCTTGCCTAAAGTGCCTCGAGGAATCACACATTTCCAACAAGTACCGCTTTTGCAAGGCTTTTAAGCCACGGACTAAAAAGGAGAGGGACTTTCGCTTAAAAACTCTCCTTATGGAGGCAGCCCTTAACCCTCCGTCCTCGGCACTGAGCACTGACAGCGCTCCTCCGGCACCGGACCACGCCGGTTCCACTAAGACACCTTGGCACCGCCCTTCTCCGGCACAGGGATCTGACCGAAGGCCCTCAGCTTCCTCCACACCTTCGACGCAGGCTCGTTCGAATCGCCTGGCACCTACTCCTGCTGTGGCACCAACAACAGTGGTACCGTTGACTCTGGTCACGAGAGGGCCATCGAGTCCGGTCCTGGAGAGCTCCCCGGTGAGACCCCTGGTCGAGCTGACGGTTCCCTCCACGCCGGAGACATTCTCCTCGGCCAGGGACCTTATTGCAATGACTGAGTCTGCCCTGTCTCAACCGCCGGTGCAGGTTCTGCATTCTAGAGGCAAGCCTGCTGCTATGAGGCCTCCTTCGCTGGAATCGATGAGCTGGCACTGCTCAAGGTCTCATGGATGGTCCCGGTCTCGACGCTGCTCGCAATCCCGGCACTGCTCACCGAGGCGATACTGGTCGTACTCGCGGCACAGATCCACCTCCCGTCCCGCCCAGTACTCTCGGTACCGCTCCGGCTCTAGGCACCGCTCCCAGCACCAAGAGTCTCGCAGCTGGTCCCGCCGCAGACGTTCGAGATCCAGGTTGACCTCCTGGCACCGTGCTGGTTGCAGGTCCCGGTCTCGGTCTCAGCACTGATATGATTCCTGGTACCGATCCCCGGCGCCGAGGAGATCTCCAACAACGGGAGCGAGGGACTCATACCAGCCTCGTTCGGCTCCTCCATGGCCGTCCCGACACCCGTCCGTGTCTTCTCAGGCAGATAGTGCATACGCCCCAGACACCGACGTGCCTGCTGCCCTGTTCCATGATCCCCATCCTCGAGATCATGGACCACAGCAGTGGCGATTCTGGATGTCTTGGGTGTACCATCAGGCCCAAGGCCCTCACCCAGATCCATCGCGCTCAACCGCCTCAGAACACAGGGTGTCGGAGGCCACGATTACTCCTCCTCCTCCTATGGAGGAAGGGTTGACCCAGCCTCAGGACTCCGAGCTCCCCAGGGAGACAGACACGATCCACCAGGCGGAGCCCTCATCAGACCCACTCGTTCCAGGTCTCTCCTCTTCATCCTCGCCTGACGAGGCTGTAGCTGGGACCTCATCTGCCAGTCCTCCTCCAATTGACCACAGGGCCCACCAGGACTTCCTCAGGCGTGTTGCACAGAACATGAACTTGCAGGCCGAGGAGGTCCTGGAGGTACAAGATCCAGTGGTGGACATATTGTCATCAGATGCCCCCACTAGAGTGGCCCTCCCATTCATTAAGACCATACAAGCCAATACCACTACGATCTGGCAGTCTCTGGCCTGTGTTGCGCCCACTGCGCGAGGGGTAGAGCGCAAATACATGGTGCCTTCCAAGGGTTATGAATATCTGTATGTCCACCCTCCTCCTTGCTCCCTCGTCGTCCAGTCGGTTAATGAGGGAGCACCATGGCCAGCAGGCCCCAGCCCCTAAATCAAAGGACGTGAGGCGCATGGACTTGCTCGGGTGAAAAGTCTACTCTGTGGGGGCCCTCCAACTCCGCGTGTCCAATCAGCAAGCCCTCCTTAGCCACTATAGCTACAACACCTGGGCAGCAGCGGACAAATTTAAGGAGTTGCTTCCGCAGGACGCACGACAGGAGTTCTCGGCGATCCTCGATGAAGGGAAAAAGGTAGCGAGAACTTCCCTCCAGGCTTCCCTGGATGCCGCGGACTCAGCCGCCTGGCCTCTGGTGTGACTATGCACCGTATCTCATGGCTGCAGGTCTCCGGCCTCCCCCCGGAGCTCCAACACACTATTCAAGACCTTCCATTTGAGGGCCAAGGGCTGTTTTAGGAAAAAACTGACCCTAGGCTGCGGAGCCTAAAAGACAACAGGGTTATTATGCGCTCATTAGGGATGCACACTCCGGTAACTCAGCGCAGGCCCTTCCAACCCCAACAGCACCACCCTTACCCTCAACCCCAGCAGAGACAAGACTTTGCCAGACGGCGAGGCAGAAATGGTCGCCGAAGGCAATCGGGCAGCCAAGGGGGCCAGAACCAGAGCTCCTCCAAGCCTTCCTCCGGGCCAAAACCTTCCTTCTGAAGGTGCACTCGAGGGCGTTGTACCAGTTTCTTTAAAGGATCTGTCCCCTCCTTTTTCCAACCGTCTTTCCTTTTTCCTCCCTGCGTGGTCCCAGCTAACATCAGATCGTTGGGTCTTACGCACATTGGAACTTTGGATACCACCTCCAATTAATTTCAACCCACACCCCTTCCACCCTTGTCCCTCTTCAGGGACCCCTCTCACGAGCAACTCCTCCTACAGGAGGTGCAAATGCTCCTCGCCAAAGGAGCCATAGAGGAGGTACCGGAGCACGAGCGGGGCAGGGGGTTTTATTCCCGCTACTTCCTAATCCTCAAGACGAAGAGAGGTCTCAGACCTATCCTCGATCTGCGGGAATTCAACAGATACATGATAAAGTTGAAGTTCCGTATGGTATCCCTGGGGACCATTATCCCATCCCTGGATCCTGGAGACTGGTATGCTGCCCTCAACATGCAAGATACCTACTTCCCCATAGCCATCTTCCCACCTCACAGGAGGTTCCTCCGGTTTGTGGTCAACCG
The DNA here is from genome assembly GCF_025201925.1 of Gopherus flavomarginatus. Classification (NCBI taxonomy): domain Eukaryota; kingdom Metazoa; phylum Chordata; order Testudines; family Testudinidae; genus Gopherus; species Gopherus flavomarginatus. Next base: position 182,370,097 of record NC_066619.1, read on the forward strand.
ACATTTCCAGTTCACGGTCCTCCCGTTCAGCCTCTCTACAGTCCCAAGAGTATTCACCAAATGTATGGCTGTAGTCGCCGCCCAGCTTCGCCGCTGTTGGATACACGTGTTTCCGTATCTAGACAACTGGCTCATCCACGGGACCTCAGAGACGTGAGTCCTCAGTCACATCCACATTGTCAAGAACCTTTTCCTACATCTAGGTTTAATGATCAATGTGGAAAAATCCTCTCTAATCCCCACTCAGAGGATAGAGTTTATTGGCGCCACCCTGGACTCCACTCTTGCCAAAGCCTGTCTATCTTGCCAAAGCCCGTCTACCTCTGTCACGGTTCCAGACTATGGCGGCCATCATCCGGAGGCTGCAAGCAGCGCCGTTGACTTCGGTACGCACTTTCCTCGCTCTCTCTTGGGCCACATGGCAGCCTTCACGTTCGTAACGAACTATGCAAGACTGTGCCTACGGCCCCTCCAGTCCTGGCTCAACTCACAATTCCGTCCAGCCAGGGATCCTATGGACATAGTTGTCACCATTCCCCCGACCGTCCTAGACTCCTTAGAGTGGTGGCTGGATCCCTCCATGGTGTGTGCGGGGCTCCCATTCCATCTGCCCCAGCCCTCAGCATCCCTAACAACGGACGCATCATCCCTGGGTTGGGGGGCTCACCTCGGGCACCTGCGCACCCAAGGCCTTTGGTCATCTCACGAGCTGGCCCTCCACATCAACGTCCAGGAGCTGAGAGCGGTCCGCCTCGCTTGTCAGACATTCCGACAACACCTGCAGGGCCGTTTTGTTGTTGGTGAATACTGACACACAACGGCCATGCATTATATAAACAAGCAGGGCGGCACGAGTTCTTCACCCCTGTGTCAAGAGACCTTACGACTCTGGGACTTCTGCATAGCCCATTCTAGACACCTCATCATGTCCTTTGTCCCGGGAGTTCGGAACACGCTGGCGGATCGCCTCAGCAGATCCTTCCTTTCCCACGAATGGTCCCTTCGCCTGGACGTTGCTTTTTCACTCTTCCAGAAGTGGGGGTTTCCCCGGATGGACCTCTTTGCATCTCATGGGAACAGGAAATGCCAGATGTTCTGCTCCTTTCAAAGCCTTGCACCAGGTTCAGTGGCGGACCCCTTCCTTGTACCGTGGACGACGCACCTGCTTTACGCCTTTTCACCATTTCCACTCGTCCACAAGGTGAACTGAAAGTATGCAGGGACAAAGCCCGCTTGATCATGATAGCTCCGGCGTGGCCTTGGCAGCACTGGTACACCATGTTGCTAGACCTATCCAAAGCCGACCCTATCCCCCTGCCTCCTCACCTGGACCTGATCATCCAGGACCACGGCAAGCTCTATCACCTGGACCTTCAGTCGCTCCACCTCACTGCATGGCTCCTGCGTGGCTGACCCAGTCTGAGCTGCATTGCTCTACCCCAGTGCAACAGGTGCTCCTGGGTAGCAGGAAGCCTTCCACTAGAGCAACATATTTGGCCAAGTGGAAGCGTTTTGCGTGCTGGTGCGTGGAGCGGGACTTCCTTCTCACTGAGGTCTCCATTTCCAACATCTTGGATTACCTCTGGTTCCTCAAACAGGCCTGGCGGTATCATCTCTGAGGGTCCATTTGGTGGCCATCTCTTCCTTCCATCCAGGGAAGGATGACCGCTCGGTATTCTCTCACCCGATGGTGTCTAGGTTGCTTAAGGGCCTGGAGCGCCTCTACCCCCAAGTATACCACCCTGCCCCTACACAGGACCTTAACCTAGTTCTTGCCAGACTCATAGACTCATAGGTCAGAAGGGACCAATCTGATCATCTAGTCTGACCTCCTGCACAAGGCAGGCCACAGAACCCCACCCATCCAATTTTATAACAACCCCTATCCCAGGACTGAGTTATTGAAATCCTCAAAAATGGTTTGAAGACCTCAAGCTGCAGAGACACCACCAGCAAGCGACCCGTGCCCCACGCTGCAGGGGAAGGCGAAAAACCTCCAGGGCACCTGCCAATCCGCCCTGGAGGAAAATTCCTTCCCGACCCCAAATATGGCGATCAGCTAAACCCTGAGCATGTGGGCAAGAGTCACCAGCTAGCACCCAAGAAGGAATTCTCCGCAGCAACTCAGTACCCATCGCATGCAACATCTCCCCGCAGACCATTGAGCAGACCTGTCTGGTGGTAATTCAAGATCAATTGCCCAAATTAACGATCCTATCATAACATCCCCTCCATATACTTATCAAGCTTTGTCTTAAAGCCAGGAAAGTCTTTTGCCCCTACTACTTCCCTCGGACTCATGTCTCCTCCATTTGAACCATTAACAACTTGCTCCCTCCTCTACCTCTCCTGGAGAACCGCTTTCCTGGTGGCCATCACATCCGCGAGATGGGTCTCAGAGCTTCGGGCCCTCACGGTAGATTTCCCCCATATACTGTGTTCCACAGGGACAAGGTGCAGTTGCGACCGCATCCGGCCTTTCTCCCCCAAGTGGTATCTGCCTTGTTAACCCGGCGATCTTCCTTCCTGTCTTCTTCCCTAAACCACATTCGTCTCACAGGGAGCAGCAGCTACACTCCATACACGTCCGTAGAGTGCTCACTTTTTATATCGAGCGAACTAAGCCATTCCGCAGAACCCCCCCCAACTCTTTGTTGTGGTGGCTGAGTGTATCAAGGGGCTACCCGTCTTCTCGCAGCGGATCTCCTCCTGGGTAATGTCGTGCATCCGTGCCTGTTACGACTTGGCTCACGTCCCCTTGGGCCACGTGACTGCGCACTCCACCAGGGCTCAGGCCTCATCGGCTGCTTTCCTCGCTCACGTGCCCATTCATGAAATCTGTCGTGCAGCGACCTGGTCATTGGTCCACACCTTTGCCTCCCACTATGTCCTGGTTCAGCAGTCCAGGGATGACGCAGCCTTTGGCTCCACCGTGTTGCATTCTGCAACATCTCACTCCAACCCCACCACCTAGGTAAGGCTTGGGAATCACATAACTGGAATGGATATGAGTAATCACTCGAAAAAAGACGGTTACTCACCTTTCTAACTGTTGTTCTTTGAGATGTATTGCTCATATCCATTCCAAACCCGCCCTCCTTCCCCACTGTCGGAGTAGCCGGCAAGAAGGAACCGAGGAGCGTTCGGGTCAGCAGGGGTATATATCCAGCGCCATGGCGGCGCCACTCCAGGGAGCAACCTGCTGACCCACCAGAGTTGCTAGGGTAAAAATCTTCCGACAAGTGTGCACATGCAGCGCGCACACCTAACTGGAATGGATATGAGCAACACATCTCGAAGAACAACAGTTAGAAAGGTGAGTAACCATCTCTCTTTCAGACATCAGTGTGATCCACAAAACTCCTTCTCAGTTCTGCCTAGCCCTGTAGGGGCTGAAGTTATTTCAATAAAAGCTCCCTGGCTGCCCATGTCTCCCTCCAAGCATGTGCCCTGCAGCCTCACTCTAGGCACTCAGGCAGCTGTTTCCTGCCTAAGTCCCAGAGTGATTCACAAACCAGGTGAAGATAGTTGGGCATTGGGCTACCTAAATCACGAGCAGATACCACACAACAGACGTATTCAGAAGCTACTTAACTCCCCCCCCATGACCACTGGGAGGAAAGGCAGCAGCTAGGGTACTTACTGAGCATACGGGAGATCCTTGGTTCAATCCCTCTGCCACCTGATGAAAAGGGATTTTTAAAAGGGATCTGCCACGTCTAGAGGTGTGGCTAGGGCTCATGAGGCAGAATATTCTGTTGTGTGGCTCACTCAATCTCGCCTATTGAAGTAGTTCCACTTCAGTTCAGTAAATGAATCATTAAATAGTACTTGGGCCACAGAAAGAATTGGAATGACTATATAGCTCAGTGAGCCCCATTTGTGACATAGGTAGCTGAATGCCTATCTTCCCCTGGTCTGTGAATTACAAGCAATGATGGACACCTCACTGTAGCCAAGTTTTAGGTGCTGAACTCTGAGAGAGGGGCGAGGCGGCTTAGTGCACGCCCTTTTTTCTGCATCTCCCACTGGCTAGCTTAGGCAGCTCTTTGACTAACGGCTGGCTTTATAGCTCACTTTCTGAGGCACCTATCTCTTCCCCCATTCATTGCCTTGGCGCCTAACTCAAGCTTTGTGGAGTACAGTGGTGGTCCTGCGACTTTTTTTTTTTCTCCCTCCCCCAAGGCTCCTGACTGGTGTGACACAGCATTGCAGTGACTAAGTCCCTAAGCACTAGGCATTTTAAACATCCCACTTGGCACCTATCTGCATCTTTAGGTGCTTAAATAACTTCTAAAAATCTGACTCCTTACCCTTGAGTTTATCTAAGTGAACTAAGAGGAGAGTTTGCAGCCTTTGTAATTGGAGAGTAGACTTCTTTTTTTTTTTTTTTTTTTTTTTTTTTCCAAAATACCTGTAGGATTTCAGCCAATGTAATTTTAGTTTCTAATGCACCTGGATAGAAAGCCCTGTCAACTCTAAAATCCAGCAAGTGTTTGTAAAGTTTGAAGGGCTCCATGAGTTTTAAATATCTATGTATATTATAGATTGGTCTACACATTTTGTTACAAATGGTTTCAGTTTCAAAGTGAACTAAGTGGCATAGCAGCTCAAACCATACTGGACTGATTTAAAATATTAATATCCACAACTGGCAGTGAATCAAAAAGATTTACCCCTGATTTAGTGTGTGTGATTTCTGACAGTCCTTACTTTTCAAAATACAGTAAAACATACTGTGTATATATTTAATTTAAAATAGCAAAACAAAAATGACATGGGATTCTAGACATTTTTTTTTTCTGTTGCAGCAAACAAGTATTTTTCTATGGAACAAAAGCTCTGATTATTCCTCCCCCGCCACCCCAGGCCCCTTAATTCAAAAATAATTCCCTAAACGCCCTTTCATGTCCCAATGTGTAGCCAGTTTGCTGAACTTTTACTTTCTCTAATTAGATAAATCAGAGCTCCTGGTGGAGATCTAAAGCTGAAAGTGAAATTGGTTTTCAGGTCATTGCTCAGTCCACTAATGATATAGGCACATATTAGCTTGGGGCCTGATCCTGCAAACATGATTAACTTTACTCAGACTGCACTGGGACTGATCTATCTGACAACTCATATGAGTTAAGGTATGCAGGATTAGCCCTTTGGTGAGGTATGATGTTTGAGACCACTAGACGTTTCTCCTGGCTCAAGAGCAGACAATAAAAGGAAGCAATCATGTGGAATGTAGGGTAAATTACACACAGAAAGAAACCTAATCTAGGAATATCAAGGAACTGGAAAAGATTCAGAGAAGGCCAGCAAAGATGGTCAAGGGTGTGGAATGACTTCCATATAAGGCAAGACTAAAAAGATTAGAGCTGTTCATATTAGAAAAGAGAAGGGATGGGTATGGTAGAAGGCTATAAAATCATGAATGGGGTGTGAAAAGTGAATAGAGAAGTGTTATTACCCTTTGCCACAGTACAAAAAACTGGGGGTTACCTGATGAAACTAATAGGCTGCAGTTTTAATATAAAAGAGGAAGCACTTTTCCACAAAAGGTTCAGTTAACCTTTGAAACTCATTGCCATAAGATATTTTGATGGCCAAAAGTATTATGTAGTTTGTTTTTGAACTCAGTTAATTCATGAAGGATAGGTCGATCAGTGGCTATTAGCCAAGATGATCAGGGATGCAACCCCATGCTCAGGGGAACCCTACACCTCTGACTGCCAGAAGGAGATTGCTCCAATGGCTCTGGTCTGTACACTTCCCCTGAAGCAGTTAGGGGCAGGATACTAGGCTAGATGGACCATTGATTGGACCCAGAATGGCAGTTTGTATGTTCTAAGATCTGAGAATACTTTTGTGGTTAGTAGTCTTTTTGATTTCTATACTGAAGCTATTTTAGGGTGAAATTCTTGTGTGGTATAGAGGACCCACCACAAGGCTCTCTCACTCTATGCCCTACAGTGGAGCTGAGCAGAAGTCTATGGATGAAGCAATCTTACAGAATGCTTCCATAAGCCACATCTGCTATAGAAAATGTCTGCTTGTGGAAGATCAGCGTGGAGGACAGCCATCACGAGGCTCAGCCAGGAGATGGGCCGTACGCTCTTTGCTTATGTGAATCCAATATACTACACCCTGGCATGGAGGAAAGGGTTGAATTCAAAACTCCAGGCTATAGAATGGATTAGTGATAACAGGATAGGAAGCAAAGGGCTTGTACTGTAGCTATGTGATATGGCCCAGGTTGTGGGTGGGTGGGAATTCACCTGCACTGAACCGAATTATGTGGGCTTCATGCAAGAGAAGTGAATTTTACCTTTGAGGTCCATAAAAACGGTCAACCTGAGGGCAGTACAAACTGAAGTCTTCTGTTTTGCCACAGAGGAGAACAGATACAGCATGGTCAGTGGCCATCTTCTCATGGCTCTGCCAAATTGCCTCTTTCCTGACCTGGAAAGACCACCTGCAGGAGTATTTCACTGGTCTCTCTCTCCGCCAAGATTGTTAGCAAAGTTTGAGGTTTCTGTGAAGTAAAAGTCCAGTTAGCAAATGGACTGAGACCATCAACTAATTTCATAAAAGTCACTAGATAGTAACTTTTGGTCCCTATTAATTTTGACTGGATTCAAACTAGTGAACATCTCTGTAACCCAGAGCCTACACTAGTTTCCTGGGTATTCTGCCTCATCTTAGATATTGTTAGTTCATGAGATATTCCTGTTTTTCTACAGTAATGTCTCAGGACCTGACCCAGAAGCACTTACATCAGGAGTCCCTCCCACAATTAGTCCTATTGACCACTACAGGGAATTTAATGTCTTAAAGGGGGCTACTTGCTTAAAGACTGGTTTGCAGGATTGGGGTAGAGGAAAGTGTTGTTCTTTAAACCTATTTTGTTTTGCCTTTCTTTCCACAAGCTTCGCACACTTTAAACCAGAAACAGTTTCCGGTGACAGATGCCCAAACTGACAGCTTTAGGACTTGCAAAAAAGACCTTGCTAATTTAGTGCAAAAGTTGAGACCTTTCCTAAGGGCAGGACCAGTTACCCTGTGATGTCCTTTCATATTAGTGTACTGTATAGACAGGAATTTGAAATCTCGTTAATTGAAAAATATTTTTGTTTACTAAAATAAGTTTTTTTGCCTGGGGATGAAATGTTTTTTAAGTATTCTGAATTGTATTCCATTTCTAGACAGCTTATCAGAAAGAGGAGAATGAAACTTGTCTGTCATACTAATTTATATCAAAATAGAGAGGACTTAATCAATAATTCAAATAAAATAGCTACACATGAATGATTAGAGAGACAATCCAGACAGATCTGACTAACTTGTAGGGATCTGCAACTCTCATCAATGCTATATATGTATATATATTTTTCTGCACCTGGCCTTAAATATACATACGTGTGTGTGTGTGTGTGTGTGTGTGTAAGGCCAGGTGTAGGAAAAATCACCCAACCTTTTATGGATCATGGTTAGCTGAAGGACTTAAAGCAGCTTGGCTTTCCTTCTCTTCTAAATGACTGCACACCCCATGTGTCAACTCTCAGGGCCAGATTGTGGTCAGTCCTTGTGCAGGCACTGAAAGGAGAGAATGAAAGTTTGCTCGTTAGCATGTCCAGTGCAAGGGCCAGTTGCCATAGCCATCCTTGGAAGCCTGGACTTCTCAGTCCTTGATCTTTCAGGGGAGGAAATCAGCTAGGGAGGAGGCCTTGGCCCTTCCCCCTCTGCTCCAACTCCCAGAGTGGGGCCAAGGCTGAAGTGTAGGCTAGGTCACTCTAAAGTGACTATACTTAAAATTGGATTCTGTATTTTGACATTTCTCTGGGAGTATATTCTGCTGGTTGCGTTCGAGTTGCTACATTGCAGAGTGTGTGTTCACATTGGCTTCTCTGCTTTAAATCTGTTCTTACCAACTGCACACTTTCTGCTACTCATCACAGTGCTACGGTTGTGCTTCCTCTGATCCTCACTGAAGAAAAAATATTTTCCTTTTCTAATTCAATCTCTTAGGCATTGTTTTTCCAACCCCAAGTTCTCAAGAAATATGATTTCTTTTTCAGAAAAAAAATCTAATTAAACCATTTATCAAACTTTTCCAAGTGGGTAGAGTGACAAATTAGCCCAATCTTCCACCAGCCATCTGATGAATGGGAAGATAAAGATGTGGAGGCTGTTGTTTTAGCTGGAAGCTCTCTACTATATCAATTCTTGGGCTCCAGGCCAGGAGTCCCAAAGAGATGACAAGAACTAATGATGGATCTGTAGAGTTTATGCGGCGTAAGGCCTGACAGCAAGGAATCTGCCCTTATTAGCAAAGTCTGTCTGCCTTCTGCCTGAAAAAGACTGGGTTGGCAGGGACAGGGTTGTACTTGATGATATCATCATTGAATTAAGGTATAGAAAATACCAACCTAGCATTAACTAGTACAATATATTTTTGATCAGTTTCTTTTCTTTTTTTTTTTAAAAAAGAATGTTATATAATCTTAATTCTACTGTCATTTTAATATAATTAGAGTGAAAAATTGCGGTCCTAAAATACATTATCTTTTATTTTTAAATTCTTCTTGTGGAAGACTCGTAGGTTGCTTGGTGGCCATGTACAATACAAACAATAAGAGATTAACAGTGAAATCCTGGCCCCTGTGAGGTCAATGGAAAGACTCTCGCTGACTTCCATAGGGCCAAGATTTCACCTTAAGGGCTAGATTCTCTAGAGAGACTTAGTCCAAGTCCAACGTTTAGGCATCACTGAGATTCACAAAACCAGCACTTAGCTGCTGCCTAACCCATAGATGCCTAAAGTCCCTAAATGCCTGAGTTGCCACCAGAAAAGTCCACTAGCTGCAGAGGGTAAGAACAAATCTTTGCTTGGCTCATATAACTGTCTCTTTGCTAGACAAAGGTGAGGTACTTTAGGAACCCACACTTCGGACAGAATGATCGTGTGCACAATATAGAAGCAGCTCAATCTGCAGGACCGTGTTCTCCTGCAAATACCTGATCCTCAGGGCCGGCTCCAGACACCAGCCTACCAAGCGTGTGCTTGGGGCGGCACCTTGGGACGGGACAGCATTCAGGGTTTGTTTTTGGTTTTTTTGGTTCGGCCGGGCGGCGTTGGGGGGAGGCAGGGACTTGGGCAGCGTGGCGCCATGCTGAGAGGGCAGGGACTTGGGCGGTGCAGTGCTGGGAGGGGGGGGACTTGGGCGGTGCTCTTTGTTTTTGCTTGGGGCGGCAAAAATGTTAGCCAGCCCTGCTAATCCTAAGTAACTCTCCCCAGTGCAGGCTTGCCCTCTTTTCAGGAACTTTTTCCCAGCATGCCTTTCTGGAGGCTGATCCTTTAAATGTATCAGAAACAAATAGCTGCAATCTGAAAGTGGCATTTTTCACTTGGTTGTTGCTTGTGTCATTGTCCTTTTTGTTCTAGCTGGTAAGCTAACTTTTTTTTTCTTTCTTTTCCCTTTCTCATTTCTGAGTGGATGTATGCTCCCACAAGTTCACTGCTGTGCCAAGTGTTCACTCCTCCATAAAATATCTTCATTTAGTTAAGTGTTCAAAGTTAAAATTCACTTTCTCGAACATTTATGAATAAAACTCACTTATGTGAATTTTTGCACAAATACAGTTGGAGTTAAAGCCTTAAATTCCAGGGAGTGTATGAAAACTTATTGTGGTATTTCCCCACCTCTAAGAAGTACAATATTTTACCTACACATGTAAAAATGAGACTGACGACATTAGTAAATTAATATGAAACTATTATGAGTCCACCACAGTGGAAACTCTTAACATAAAATATTTTTTGGTGGAAATAGGAAACTAGTCTCAGTCCAGTTCCTAGCGGTCAAGTGTCCACATCACAAAATCATTCACTACCACTGGCATTGGTTTACAAAGTACTGCTATAGCAATTCCATCATGTATACATTCAGAGTCCGTTTCATTTTTTCATTGAATTGTTTTTTTGGGTATGGAATTGGAAACACTAGTACAAAGACAAGAGGAAAATATACAAAAGTAAATTCACAAGGATGTCCTGTTCCAAACTCTTCTACATTTGTTACTTGTTTTATGTTGAATATTGGTGTTTGACAGAAGAAATTCATCATGCAGAGCCAGGAAATATTTGCTATTCGCTAATAACACGAGTCTTTGTCTCTGGCATAGTTTCACCAGCCTATCAGTACAGCTCCTGTACCCATCAGCATTCCATAGTTGTTCCAGTTATCCAAAAAAACTTCTAAAAGTGAAGAGCAAATGCCATTGCATTTGGGAAGTTCCTTTTCTTTTATATGTTACTCTCTCAAAAGGTGGCATGCCATTTAACCCATTGTACCATTTTTTTTTTTGCCTGAGAATTATGTGACTTATAGTGCTATAATATCAGCTGTCTTAATGTATAAAGGAATCGGTGTTTTTGTGACTCAGTGCATACTTGGGACAGGTGAGCTCCCATATAAACAATTCTGGAGGGAATGACAGAGAGGTATTTAATTTTGCATCTTTAAAACAAAGAGTAAGTATGGACTATCCAGTGAAATGATTAGGTGAGCCATTTGGCACCCTAATATTCAAACCTACCTTTCTTCTCTGCAGAGTGCTTGCTATTTTTATATCAAACTGTCCATGCTATTTATATTTGTCTTTGCTATTTGCTAATGAGACGACTTTAGAATTGAATTGATATACTGTATGGTGTTTCAGAGGTGTGCTTGTGATACAGTTAAGGTGAAGTTTCCAACAGTTTTTTAAGTGAAGGGATTATAGCATCGACAGTCTCCTATTCTCTGCAGATCTTTGTCACATAAACAGTACAAGTAATATGGCAACGTGCAATTATCTTAACTCTTGTTACTGAATACTAGATACTCAAGAATTCACATGCCATAGTCTCAAATTTAGCAAGGCAGATATTTGAACAAAAGTACAGAATGCAATTGTACAGGAAGTAAAATGTTAGTGAATGAGCAATATAGGGAATGATCACTAAACTAGTTAGTCATCTTATTTATAACTAACAACATGACCATTGCCTAACTACTCTAGCATACTGTAAATGTTTCGTAAAACCTACACAATTCAGGATTGCTTAGAACATGGAGACTAGTTGGCTCAAGGGACTGGTAAAGTGATTCATCTCTAGGTCATTGATTCAGATTTGGCCTTGGTCAGTAGTGGTTACAACTTGTTTCCATTTAATTGGTGCTCAGTAAACTGAATTGAAGGTTTATATTCTTTTTATAAAGTATGGTTCTAATGGCTGAAAAGAAGTGGGTTTGTGCAGGAATGAGGTTTTTGTAAATCCCACAAGTCTCCCACACACTTTAGTTGGTGATCCCACAAGATCTTACTCTATACCTTGCTCCTTTTTAGGACTCAACATTGTAAGACTTTAACAAGGAGTTTCCAGAACATAGTAGTTTTGCCATTCCCTGTACTAGTATTTCATTTGCCAGATCACTATTTTAGCTTCTTTAGACACTTTTACAGTATGGAATGCAGAACTCCAGAATCAAGGGGCTGTTTGTGCTGTGCAGTAGTTTTGGGAAGGTGAACAGGAAAAGCATCACTTAACCCTCCCCCCCTTTCATATTTAATTACACTTGATTTTTTTGTCTTTTATTAAGGCTTAGAAATATGGCATTTCCAAAGAGTTGACTAGAACCCAATGATCTGCTTATTGCAATTCCAAATCTATTCAAAAGTTTTAATATGTCATTTTCTTTGTAACAATGAAGGGTAGAAATCCCACACTCCTCCAAAAAAACACCCCAACCAAATAAAAAAATCCCTGTTTCTTTTCAAGTAAAACTTTAGACCTGAGGATGAGCTTTGTAAGCTTGAAAGCTTGTCTGTCTCACCAACAGAAGTTGGTCCCATGAAAGATATTACCTCACCCACCTTGTCTTTATAAACTTAGTTATGTTATTAATTAATAATATACTGAAGCAGATCAGGATAAACAAACAAGTTATGACTGACAAAAATATACAACTGAGGTATATTACAGCTAAGATGTGGGGAGAAGGACCAACACGTGACAGCAGTTCAACTGATATTTCTTTCAAAGTCACCTGGCTCCCAAGGTTGTAAAAAGTAGGCTAGAGTTGGCACATGATTGTTTTCATTGCCAGAATCATTTAACTTTTAATCAACTCATACCTATGCAGAATCAGAATGTTTGTTTATGCCTATGCACATACCTATCTTGCTCTTTAAATACGCACTCAGTAGAAACTCACTATCTTGCAGTAAAAAGAACAAGAGTACTTGTGGCACCTTAGAGACTAGTGAGTGAAAGATTCATTGAGTTATTGTAAAATCATGTACCTGTGCATGTGGAGGCTACCCAGTATAAGCCAGGTAAGAGCTAAGAATCTGCTGCTAAACAGATTCTTCTGCTGTAGAAGGAGAAGATAGACTTATTGGGGCCAATAAGCAGCTCTCAAAGGCTATCATGCGGAAGCACTTAATGCAGTAGTGTATTGCATGTGCAGTCTCTTGGCTAGTATGGTCCAAGTGTTTAAAAAAATAAAAACGAACACCTTAAACTCCCCTCAGAAACCCACAAGCAGAAGTGATCCTTCATAGTGGATGAGTAAATGTTCTATAGTATTGCAAAAGTAATGAAGGTTGAGTAATATGAGATTTCAGAATATTACAGTGCTATCAAATCTTTGCATTAAAGTATGTGACTTGTAATAGGTCTTTTATAGTAATTTCTATAGAAGTCAATTGGTTTCATCCCTGTGAAACACTGTAGGACTTCTCCATAAAACTCTAAAGTTTTAAAAGACTACCAGGTTGCTGATGCTTATGAGGATCGAGCCTTGCTACTGTATACTCAATTTATATTTCAAATCACAATCCTCTTGTTCTGATAATGTACATCAGCCATTGGTGGAACTCTGTTCTCTCTCTCTGTATCATCCTAAGTAATAATAATATGAAACACTCTGCATACAAATGCTAATTTCTCTATAGAAAAATTCCTTTCTGCCATCAACATGTGGCTGTTTCACTTACAAATTGGAACTGAAAAAATCAGTCTAATTCTACCTAGTAACAGAATTTCACTAGATGGCAGTGCAGAGAGCAATTACAATACATTGCCATTTTCTTGTTTTAGTTTCAGTTAGTACAGAGAATTTTTTTTAAAAGGTTGTCACACGTTGGATGCAAAAATTGATATATGCAAGCTTTCTAAGCCTGAAAATATTTCATGCAACCAGCTCAGCAGTCCAAGTGTGCAAAGGAGTATATTTAAGCACAAAGCCAAAAGAATGGTAATTTTATGTGTGGAAGATTTTTTCTTTTAACCCTCAATTATATGGTCTTGTTTGGTCTCTGTGTAGACCTTATTGTAAGAGATTTAGAGAGCCTTTTCGTTCACTGATTCCACATCAATGATGTATATAAAAATGCTTCCATTTCAAACTCACTAACAGAACAAGGAAAGGTGATACGTTTTACCTGTAGAAAAACACATCAAAATGATAAATGGTAGTTTAAACAGAAACTGACTAGGCATCATCTCTACACTCACTATTATGCAAACAATATTTTGCCATAGTCAAAGATCCTGCTATTAAGTTTCACCCTAAATCAATTTGTCAACAGTTAATATTATACTTTTCATTCCGATTTCAAGTCTAGTTTGAATGAAGTAGCTTTTTTCCCATACCATATCAGTTAAAATAAATGAAACTTACTGAAGCATCTGAATTGTTAACTGTGAATATGGCATGGAGGAAATATACAAATATAGTATACATAGAGGAAAAATTGCATTTGTTCCTAAAGTAAGAATGGGGCAATTCTCTAATGTCAAAGGTAATTCTCCCACATACACCATTACTTAATTTGTCCCTTTGATTAGCAGACCAAGAGCCAAAATCTCTGCTGGCATAAATTTGTGCAGCTCTATTGATTTCCATGGCACTGTACCAGTTTACACCAGCAGTGAATTTGGCTATAGATGTCTGATGTATACATTGTAAATACTGATGTATGGCTGTACTGACTCTTGATTGCTAGGTAAAGCTTTTTTTGCCTATATAAGGGTCCAAGGTCTCCTGCCCAGTGAAACCTACATGGAAAAATTTTCTGGCAGTCGTAAATTTATAGTGCTACATAAACGGCTATAGAGTGACAAATGAGCTCTTTATGATTTTTTTTCCTCATGGCTTCTCTGAGTTAACCTACCAAATAGCAACATGCTTAGTGGTTCACATTCATAGGATGGCATTCACTAAAGAGATCCAGCAAAAAGGTCCAACTTTATCATTCATCAGTCAAACACAAAAATCTCTGGCCCAGATCTACAAAAGCACTTGGGTGCCTAAATCCCAGACTTGGGCTCCCAAGTCCCATTTTTTAGGCATCTCTTGGATTGGGTGCAGGCAAGGTGCTCCTCCCAACTACCTTCCCCTGTTTCATGGATTACAAGCAGAGATGGGCTCCTCCCTGTGGCTTCAGTTTAGGTACCTATCTCTGAGAATGGTGGGGCTTAGGACATACTCCTCTCATCAACGTCTCCATTGGCTAGTTTAGAAAGGTTCCTGCCTAGTCTGCTGGCTTTTGTGGATCCCATTCTAAGGAACGTATCTCTCTCCATGCACTGTATAGGGAGCCCAGGCACCTAACTCAGGCTTTGTTGATCACAGTGTGGTTTCTGTGATTTTCTGGGCACCTGGAAGTTGGGCTTTGTGTTGCTCAGCATTGCACTGCCAAACTTTCTTTGTGAATCCAGGCCTTTCTCTTCTGAAAAAGGATTATCTTTATGGAAACACTGTTTAGAAAACAGATCAGAAATATTTATTGAATCTACTAATATATAAGCTACATAACTGGTGCCATCTTTAAAACATGAAGTATTAAGTGTATATGCAGTGTTGCAAACTCTTGTGATTTCTATCATGTGGTGGCTTTTAAGTCTTAACTCCCAAATTGCTGTAATCATGAGAGAATATTTGCTTATTTTATGATATATTATATATGTCTAGCCCTCTTAAATGTGTAGAAAACGTTGAAAACATGACCCAGTGATCCCTAAAGTCTAGAATGCAGAAGAGGCACCCAATTTTTTTTAAGCCTCATGATTTTTAAGCCAATCTCATAATTTTGGAGGACCAACTCATGAGAAATTTGGGGTTAGCAATACTATAACTGTTACAGAGGGGTTCTGCCCTGGCAGCTTAAGGTGGGCTGCTGGCAATCCATGTGGAGTTCAGTTCGTTGCCAGTGGACTCTGACCATAACTAGAACAATAGAAACAAACTTTCGCCACTGGGGCTCCTTGTCCCTTGCTTCCCTTTTGTCTATGGTTCCTGGCCAGAACCGTGGGAAGGAAGGAAGGACAGAAAGGTGTCACGGCTAGAGAACTCAGCCATATTTCTGCTCAACTTCTGCTGAGTGTGGCTGTTTTTTGTGTTTTTGACTCAGGTGGAGCAGGTGAAAACAAGGACCAGAAATGAAGAGCACTCCATAGAATGCAGAGTGATTAGAGGCACGTGTGCATATATGATGTGGTCTAGGATCCTTTAGTAGAGCAATTGGTCTTGAAGAGTTTTGAGTTTTATTTTCTAACAACTGAGCATTGGTGCTTCTCAAGATGAAATTTAGAGGCAGCTTGACAAATATCACATCTAGGACTGGTGGTCTCTCATGAACCCTACAATAATGGCGTTTTAGGGGTGTGCATGGGGGGGGGAAGTGATCCATATGCTTCCAAAATTATGTCATTAACTAGTGTCACAAATGTTATACACACAATTGTAACAGAATAAAACAAGGGTAACTAAATAAAAAATAAGCAATGAGGCATTTTTAACATTTTATGAAACTTTATTCACCCTCAGGAACTTCTACTAGAACACAAATACATATTTGTTTAGGGAACCTAAAAAATCCCATGGATTACTAAGAACAAAAAGTATAGTTTGAAGCAGAGATATCAACAGATGAATTGCAAAATCCTATAAGGGGCCTTCCAAATGGCAAATCTCCAAGGCCAGATGGTTTTAGCAATGAGTTTGGTAAATGTTTTCAGAAGCTCCTAATGCTGCAAATACTTCAAACGTTCAGTCATTCCCTTGAACAAGGAAAATTGCCCAGTTCCTATTTGGGAGTCAGCATAATAGTACTCCTGGGGGAAAAAAGATAAAAATCCAGAATACTGCAGATCACATCAACCAATATCATTAATTCATGTAGAAAACAAGGTATTTGCAAAATTCTTAGCAACTGGCCATATCTAGCCCTATCACTACTCATTCATCTAGACATATCTTGCATATCTTTAACAATTTAATATAAGATCATATTGTTTAGTTAGCAGCAAACATCATTGCACTGTGCAAATGAATAAAAATGGCTTCTAGCATGAGATGTTGAAACGGTGTTTACTAAGGTTCTTTACAGCTCTGCTGGAGAAATTTAATATCCGACATCAGTTTATAGCCTTCATCTAACATTTCTACAGTAGACCATATGCAGTCCTTCTTTGGAACATCTCCTGACCAGAGACTCTTTCTTTAAAGATTGGCTGTCTTTGGTCATTTCTATTTGCTCGTTGAACTACCTGTAATAGGTATGAGATTCAGACCATCAGAAACCATGGTAAAAAGCATAAAAATACTTGTGCAGGTAACTGTTTACTTTATCGTGGTGAAAGGCAAGCTTCCAGTGTCTTGAAATCTTAGAGACGCACTGCACTAGAACTGTTTTTTGTTTTAAAGATGACCAAAACAGAGGTGATAAGCTGGGCCTTTCATCCTGTGAGCACTCTTCAATTGTCCATCCTGATGGGCTGCTCCGGCCTGCAAGTATTTGTGAGTAGAAAGCACTCAGTTTAAGATAATTATCAAAGAGGACCAGATTCTCAGCTTACTGGAAATCAATGGTGCTATGGGGGCTTGTATCTGCTGAGGTTCAAGCCCTGTCTGCAACCCCTTTTTTATAGACATTGCATCAAGACATTCAAAGATGGCATAATTTACATGTCTGCAGTTAGCCAAGTCAGCTTGATTTTAAAAAAAAAAAAAAAAAAAAAAAAAAAAAAAAGCCATGTCCTTCCCTAAGTGTTGTATTCTCTCCAGTTACCACCTACTTGGTATAAAAGAGAGAAATCTAGAACGAGCTTGTTAAAGCTCCCCAGAAGGAGAGTCCATAAATGGGCAACTGCAATTCAGTCAGTTTGGAGCTGGGTTACATTCTACTGAAATTCAAAACTGCTCTACGTGGCAAAATGCTGAAGCAACTTGCTCTCCTTTTGTTCTCGCCAACTTCATTTAGGGCAAAGACATTGCCCCACCTCCTCCAGGAGATCAGACTTCCTGTCCTAGGGACTATTTTGTAAATATGGAAATGACAATTGGGTATGTTGGGACAAGGCCAAAATTCCCATTGACGTCCTGGGTATGTGGCCATGCTCCTTTCAGTCCACTGTAAAAACCTCTTTAACAATTTAATGTAAGATCATGTGAGAGAGAGCTCCATTGTGAGATAAGCACAGCCGTCGTGCCTAGATCCTCCTGAATACATAACATAAATCATGGGGCTGTGCAAGGCTATTATTTTTAATTTGGTACCATTAAAATAAATGGCCAATGAATATTAATTCATTTGGTTCTCTCTGAAAAAACAGTAATTGTGGTATTTTAATGTGCTGTTAATATGGATAGAAAGAACTATTTTATATCTAAACTAATGCAAGATGAAGAATACTAATAGAAAGAAATAATTGTCTGGTTATGTCTTCTACCATATTCTGCATTGGATTGAAATTTTAAAGCACTGTGACTAGAAATAGACCCAGCTGTTCAAAACTATATGAAAGCTTGGGTAGAATTTTTGTTTAATTCTACTTTGACGGGTACTGAAGTGAGAAAATAAAAACATCAAACAGTGAAGATGTGAACAAATGTCTGCAACTTTATTAAACCAGTTATACTAATGCATTAGTATAACTGTAAATATCCATTCTAATATTACCTAGCAGCTAATCAGTACATGCAGTATTGCTTCTTGGTGGTAAATGGGACCAGCCAATATGAGATGGAGCTCAAGTTAGCCTTTGCCCCCTATCCACTGGAATATGGACCAAATTCCACACCTACCTTTTCCTTGTGTGTAGAATTTGGAATCTAGCGAGGAAAACCTCAGCCAGTGTATATGCTGAAGTCCATCTCCTTTGTCCCAAAGCTTACTAGGCCTGCCTCACTCCTAGCCCGCTGCATGGGACTGGGATAAGCTACAACTGTGACAATGTATTGTTGCCGTAAGGCGCACCTGCATGTCAAGTCACTTTACAATGCTATTAATGACCAGCATGTTGTTAGCTTTCATACAACACCTCACAAGGCATGTTTTATACAAATATTCTTGTACTTGTGTAGGGTGTGAATACAGGTGTGCCGCCAGGTTACACTTACATTATACTACATGATGTTAGAATCTAGCATTTCTTTCCCTAGGGTTTTTTCTGTCTGATTTTTGGCCATGATTTTTAAAAGTGACCAGTTTATTTTTTTTGAATGCCTCAATTTTTGAGTGTCCAACTTGACACTTTAAAGAGGCCTGACTTTCAGAGTCTTGTGTTTTTTCTGAAATTAGGCCTCTTGAAAGGTGTCTGAAGTTGGGCATCCAAAAATCTGCCCAATGTTGCTACTCACATCAGCAAACGTTTTGCTCTTCAGAATACTTACGTTTTCTAATTGGAGTTGCAGTATGTCTGAACCTTTATTAAACTTGAAACAAAATATGAAGCTAAGAATTTGTTTAGGGTGCCAAGTTTCAAGCTAAGATTTTTTTACGACCAAGTTAATAAACCCCTAATCATAGGGGATTATAAATGAAAAATCTGATGCTTAGCTACAACATCAGCAGTGTAATAATTGGGCAATTTTGTTTTTATTATTAATTCAAAAAGATTTCTTTCAAAAATGCATTTTACATCACAGTGAAGGCCATATACTACTGCTTAATTTGCATTTCCTTTTCTTGTTGGTGTTTAAAGATGAATATTTGGCTTAAATCTATTTAATATATTAACAACACTATTCCTATGATAATGAAAAGTTCCAGTGTTCCTTAGTTTCTTATTAGTCATAGGTAAGGATTTTCAGCCTCTTTAGTAAGATTTATATTTACTATGCACCAGTGTGTGGGAATGAGGCGCTGCCATTCTTGTTGGAATGAATACATTGTATAAATCTTAATGTTGAATAGTCTGAAAACCTGAAATTGTTACATGATTAAGAAACACATTCAGATGTCTTTCGGGTCTATTATTTTTGATCTTTGAAGCTTTTGCTGTTGGTTTTTCACAGGATATTAAGCATTAGAAATGTAAATGAAACCGTATGGAATTCAGGAAACCTAATTTGCCATCATGTGTAGTTTACCTATCAATCATAGCTCTCATTTAATTAGAGGACCTATAGAAAATGAAAAAGTTCTAGAACCTCTGCGGTTACCCTGGTTATATAATTGTAGCAGTAGCTTGGCTTTTGCAATGCAGATGTTGGTAATTTGCCATGGAAAACTGCTAGTATCAGATGCTTAGAGTTAGAAAATGGCTTTAATAATTTCCTCTTTGGAGCAGTAATAGCCATTATTTTAAGATTGCCAAAGTCAGGACTTGTTTGTGTTGGCCATTTCTTGGCACAATCACAGTATGTTCCCTACCTGCACCTGCCAGTTTTGTTACTGTATTAGATCTGCTTTATTGGCTCTGCAATTAAAGAACAGAGGGAGTGCTTCTGTGGGGCTGCAGCATCTGGGGACGACCATCATAAGATTTTCTCTGGCCACCAAAGATTAGCTTGGTTTTCTGATTCATTAAATATAGAATACTGAAAATAGAAAATTCAGGCAAGAATCACTTGAATATAATAATCTCTTTGGGAGAGACTAAGAGCGTAATAGCTTAGTGGAAAGTTGGGTTAAGATAACGTATCTTTGTCTAACACTGATTAAACCAAGATATTACTGCCTTACACTACTGATTATACTTGTTTCTTCAGATCATTGGTAAGGGAAGTTCTTTCATTTATGATGTTCACACTTAGGCCCTGATCCTATAAAACACTCTGTGAGGGAGGACGCTTTTCATTCTCTGTTCAGTATATGGGCAAGGTTACTGCTTTTGTTTTATTTGCTACTCATATATTGACACAGAACAGCTCTCTTGAGTACCTGCCAGAATCCTAGCAAATGACCTAACCCTAAATTAGGAAAATTAGATGGTGATAAACCAGTGAGTGTAGCATAAAAAAATCCTGCAACACAGGGCTGGTAGCTGAGGTAATTAATAATCATTTTGATTCCTAAAACTTCTGTGACATGAATGAATTTGGAATTGAGATAAGCTATAATATAATTTTCTGTATTGTATTTTCTTAGATCTATTGAAACTGATGCTATGTCCATGAAGCAGATTATTCTGTCTCCTATTGTGACTTCTCAGGGCAAGTCTACAGTTCAAAATTATGGCCTGGTCTACACTACACATTTATACCAAATTTAGCAGCATTAAACCAACTTAACCCTGTACCCATCCACACAATGAAGCCCATTACTTCGATATAAAGGGCTCTTAATATCGATATCTGTACTCCTCCCCGATGAGGGGAGTAGCGCTCAAATCGGTATTGCCATGTTGAATTAGGGTGAATGTGGCCTCAATTCGATGGTATTGGCCTCTGGGAGCTATCCCACAGTGCACCATTTTGACTGCTCTGGACAGCAATCTGGAGTCGGATGCACTGGCCAGGTAGACAGGAAAAGCCCCGCGAACTTTTGAATTTCATTTCCTGTTTGGCCAGCGTGGAGAGCTCACCAGCACAGGTGACCACGCAGAGCTCATCAGCACAGGTAACAATGCAGTCTCCTGAGAATCGAAAAAGTGCTCCAACATGGACTGCATGGGAGGTACTGGATCTGATCGCTGTATGAGGAGAGGATTCCGTGTTAATAGAACCCCGGTCCAAAAGATGAAATGAAAAAACATTTGAAAATATTTCTAAGGCCATGATGCAGAGAGGCCACACCAGAGATTCAGTACAGTGCCACGTGAAAGTTAAGGAGCTCAGACAAGCCTACCAGAAAACCAAAGAAGCAAACGCAAAGTCCAGGGCAGGGCCGAAAACATGCCGCTTCTACGCTGAGATGCATGCAGTTCTAGGGGGGTCCACCACCACAGCCCCATCCCTGTCCATGGATTCCGAGGTGGGGGTGGTAATCTCAGCCATGGCTGAGGATTCTGTGGACAAGGAAGATGAGGAGGAAGAGGACGATGAGCTTGCAGAGAGCACACGGCACTCCGTTCTCCCCAACAGCCAGGAGCTTTTTCTCACCCTGACGGAATTACCCTCCCAAGCCACTATCCCAGACAATGAAGCCATGGAAGGGACCTCTGGTGAGTGTACCTTGTAAATATAAAACATAGTTTAAAAGCAAGCGTTTTTTAATGATTAATTTGCCCTGAGGACTTGAGATGCATTCATGGCCAGTACAGTTATTGGAAAAGTCTGTTAACATGTCTGGGAACAGAGCGGAAATCCTCCAGGGACATCTCCATGAAGCTCTCCTGGAGGTACTCCAAAAGCCTTTGCAGAAGGTTTCTGGGCAGCGTTGCTTTATTCCGTCCTCCATGGTAGGACACTTGACCACGCCATGCATGTAGCAAGTAATCTGGTATCATTGCATGACACAGCCTAGCTGCGTATGGTCCCAGTGTTTGCAGGCGTTCAAGCAACATCCATTCTTTATCTCACTGTGTTATCCTCAGGCGAGTGATATCATTCATGATAACATGGTTGAAATTCAGGAATTTAAGTGAAGGGACAGAGATGGCCATTCCTACTGGGCTGTTTGCCTGTGGCTTAAAAGAAATCCTTTCCTGCAAGTAGCCAAGCGGGGGTAAGGGGGCGATTGGCCCTGAGCTTTTCCGCGTTTGGCTAGCAGGGATCTTCCCTGCTATCTGCCATGCGGTGACGGGGGGCGGAAAGGGGGGTGTTTAGCAGTGTTTTTCTATGATACCAGCCACGCAGTGGGAGGGAGGGGTAAAGCGATCATCCCAGAGAATTGGAAGGGGGAGTGGCTCTGCTGCTGCACATTAACAGGAAAGAAGCAACACTCAACAGGCTTTGCTTGGTATTTGGGAAAGGAGGGTGCTGGATATATGAAGGCTGCAGAAAATGAAAGACAATGGCTTACCATGGCCGCATACAAGCTGAATTCTGCTGCCCGAACCTGCGTCTGTGATCTGTAATGCCAAAGCCTGAGGCACTCAATCTTAAGATGCAAAATGCGAAAACACGTGCTATGTAAGGTGAATAGTGTTATTCACCGTGAAAGAGTATATAGTACATTTTAGAGAACAATGATCTTCTTCTCTCCCTTTTTTCCCCTCCCTCATTCAGCTGCAAATTTTTCAAGCCTCCGTCCCGAAGGTTATCTCAGATAAGGCGGCGGGAAAAAAAAGACGTAAGAAGAAATGTTTTCGGAAATCATGGAAGTGACTCACAATGAAAGAGCTCATCTGAATGAGTGGAAGGATGTGGTAGCAAAGTACAGGAAAGATGCCAGTGAACGTGAGGGCAGGAGGGATGAATGTGAGGGCAGGAGAGACGCTCGAGATGAGCGGTGGCGGCAGGAAGATCAGCGGTGGCGGGGATGCAACTCTGGGGCTGCTGCGTGATCAAACTGACATGCTTCGGCGTATGGTGGAGCTTCAGGAATGGCACCAGGATGTTAGAGTGCCGCTGCAGCCCCTGTATAACCACCCTCCCCGCTCACCATGTTCCTTAGCCTCCTCACCCGCCAGACGAGTAAGAACTCATGGGGGTAGGCTCCGTGCACCCGCCCACTCCACCCCAGTGGACACCCCAACTAAAAGGCTGTCATTATTATGAAACTTTTTTAGTGGCCTTTTCCTTCCCTCCTATAGTCCTCCCAAACCACACCCGGGCTACCTTGTCAGTTCTCTCCCTCTTTTTATAATTAAGTAATAAAGAATACATGATTTTTAAACGAGAGTGACTTTATTTCCTTAGAAAGCAAGCTGTGATCGAAGGGGGTGGGTGGGTGGATTACAGGGAATGAGTCAATCAAGGAGGGATGGGTTTCATCAAGGAGAAACAAACACAACAGTCACACTGTACCCTGGCCAGTGATGAAAGTGGTTTTCAAAGCTTCTCTAATGTGCACTGCTTCCTGGTGTGCTCTTCTAATCACCCTGGTGTCTGGCTGTGCGTAATCAGCGGCCAGGTGTTTTGCCTCAGCCTCTCACCCCACCAGAAAGGTCTCCCCCTTATTCTCTCAGAGATTGTGGAGCACACAACAAGCAGCAATAACAATGGGGACATTGGTTTGGCTGAGGTCTGAGCGAGTCAGTAATGTGCTCCAGCGCGCCTTTTAACGGCCAAATGCACATTCTACCACCATTCTGCACTTGCTCAGCCTGTAGTTGAACAGCTCCTGACTACTGTCCAGGCTGCTTGTGTATGGCTTCATGAGCCATGGCATCAAGGGGTAGGCTGGATCCCCCAGAATAATGACAGGCATTTCAACATCCCCAATTGTTGTTTTCTGGTCTGGGAAGTAATTCCCTTGCTGCAGCCGTTTAAACAGAGTAGTGTTCCTGAAGACGCGAGTATCCTGAACCCTTCCTGGCCATCCCATGTGGATGTTGGTGAAACGTCCCTTGTGATCCACCAGTGCTTGCAGCACCATGGAAAAGTACCCTTTGCGGTTTATGTAGTGGGTGCCCTGGTGCTCCGGTGCCAAGATAGGGATATGGGTTCCATCTACCACCCCACCACAGTTAGGGAATCCTATTGCAGCAAAGCCATCCACTATGACCTGCACGTTTCCCAGAGTCACAACCTTTCGTAGCAGCAGCTTAGTGATTGCTTTGGATACTTGCATCACAGCAGCCCCCACGGTAGATTTGCCCACTCCAAATTGATTCCCGACTGACCGGTAGCTGTCTTGCATTGCAAGCTTCCAGAGGGCTATTGCCACTCGCTTCTCAGCTGTGAGGGCTGCTCTCATCTTGGTATTCTGGTGTTTCAGGGCAGGGGAAAGCAAGTCACAAAGTTCCATGAAAGTGCCCTTACACATGAGAGTTTTGCATTTCCTTTGAAGTACAGCATTTCAGAGCTTTTTTCTTCTGTTGACCATATATTGCACAGTCTGTTGCCAGGAATGCTAGTGTAATGTCATAAATTCACCATTAATGCGTCTCATTAGGATCAAACAGGAAGAGGAAACAGAAGAGTAACTTCTAGACAAACAAGAAAAGTTTTTTATTTAAAAATAATGGTACAATAGATACTTTGGAATCTCTTATCTTTAAGAGATGGTTAGCAAAGAAGTTCTTTAAATGGTTAAAAACTCACTTTCAGGTTGTGCAATATGTTGGCAATTAATTTCACCCAATTGTGTACCACACAACAGAGTAAAAGCTTGTAACATGTTTTAACCATAGCCCAAATTTTCTTGAGTTTGTGGTTTCATTTCCTTTAATTTTGTGGCGGAAATAAATATATTAAAAGGAATAGAGGATAGAAGCATCATATTATCCTATGGCCTGATCCAAAGCCTAGTGAAGTTAGTAGATATTGATTTAGATATGCTTTGGAACAGGCACCAAACGCTTTGTCCAAATGTTTTTTGCAGTGCACATCTTTACGCAAGGATACTGTGACGGGGTCAGGCCAGATGGCTACAGGAGAGTGCTAGAAAGCAGATATATTAGCCCCAGGTTAAGTGGGTCCCCTTTCCCTGGGTAAGGTAACAGGGAAGGTTCTGGAACAATCAGGAACTTTCTGGAAACAATTAAGGCAGACAGGCTGATTAGAACACCTGCAGCCAATAAAGAAGCTGCTAGAATCAATTAAGGCAGGCTAATCGGGGCACCTGTGTTTAAAAAGGAACTCGCTTCAGTTTGTGGTGAGCATGTGAGGAGCTGGGAGCAAGAGGCGTAAGGAGCCGAGAGTGAGAGGGTGTGCTGCTGGAGGACTGAGGAGTACAAGCATTGTCAGACACCAGGAGGAAGGTCCTGTGGTGAGGATAAAGAAGCTGTTTGGAGGAGGCCATAGGGAAGTAGCCCAGGGAGTTGTAGCTGTCATGCAGCTGTCACAGGAGGCACTATAGACAGCTGAAATCCACAGGGCCCTGGGCTGGAACCCGGAGTAGTGGGCGGGCCCGGGTTCCCCCCAAATCTCCAACTCCTGATCAGACACAGGAGGAGTTGACCCGGACTATGGGATCCACCAGAGGGGAAGATCTCTGAGGCGAGCAAATGCGCCAATAAGCGCAGGACCCACCAAGGTAGAGGAGGAACTTTTGTCACAATATGTTTTTAAAATTAGTATTTGTTTTAAAAAACACTGCAGTATTCTAAGGGTAGTTCTTGTTATGATTACCAATTGGTATTATAAAACTTATGACCATTTCTGTAGTATATTCTAATATCTTATAAGGATGTATTTTGAAAATACTGACACTTCAGCAAATGTATTCTGACTGCTCTGAAGCTTTTTAACTGCCATGGGTGAGCTTGCTTATCACTAGGAGCCTGCAAGCACCCATATTACAAGCCCCCACCAACACAATGAAATACATGGAGAAAACCAGTATGTTTGTTTCTGCAAGAAAATTTCAACATCCTCACCCCCATACCATCACCTCCAAGCATAGAGGGTAGAGCAGAGGAGTTGCTGAAACATAAGATAACATTCATAATGAAATCTCTGACCCTTTACCTCTTTTTGAACAGCATTAATGTTTGTGTATCTAAAGAAAGCCTAACACTTGTCTGACAAGAAGAGGAAGCAGTTACAATGAATGATGAGAGCCACTCTACAGAATTACCAAAAGGGAAATAAAATGTCTTTTTTCAAGTACATGAAGACCTCCAGAATGATATGTATAGCAGTCATTCACTTCATTCTACAAATTAATCAGCCTAGATATTTTTCATGTATTTTAAAGCTTTTAAGGCCTAATTTATTTGTCCTAAACCGGGCAGAATTATCCTGGGAGTTATCCTCCAATGAGGACTGTAGCATGAGACCCTATGTAGAATTTTCTAGGACTTGCATGTTTAAAATTAGGCACCTTTACAAACCTTTTTCAGTTAGGGCTAGAAAGGGAGCGAACATTAATTAGAATTGAAAATAGCTTAACAAATCTCTCCTAATTTATAAGAGTTTCTCTTTAGAGACACATCAGGGTTTTCTAATATTTAGATAAATATTCTTTTATCATTTAGAAATTAAACCAGAAAGAAAATTCACTAACCAAATATCTGTAATTTGCTAAGCAATTGATATTCAAATATATTTTCAGAATGAATCACTATTGTTTCTAGCACTAATTAAATTGTACTGATAGACTATGCCACACAGACATATACAGTAGCAAGTCATGTACAAAGAATTTTGTGTACTTTATCATCACATACACACTTAGTAATTTCTCCTAACTCTCAAAGATTTAATTTCATGTTCTGTAATAAGCTCTGTATTACTAAGATTTCATTAATGTAGCATACTTTGCAAAATACACTTGTATATCATGAAGTATAATTTAAAATTAAAGAAGTGTAAGCACTAGGAACAAATAAATGACCAAAATATATATTGTGATGCATTAGCCTCATTTTTTTCATGTGTTTGGCATATTAATCAGCAAGTGAACAAAGTCAGTAATTTCCCTTAGGTCTTCCATTCATAAGTGTAAATTACTGTACGTGTGGATGCTGTTTTGTCCTATAATCGCCATTACACTTGTTGCAGTATGTGAGTGATATCAAAGATCAAATTACACAAGGATCCAGCAATACAGGTACTGACTTGAAACAAATAATGAATGTTACTACACTTAACAAGACAAATCTATTAGTAAACATATTCCTTTACTGGAAAAAGAAACAATTTTTACATTTTACCAAATCTACACTTTGAGAACCTTCAAGCCAGCTTTCTGAAACTCTTATGTGGCTATTTATAAGTATATTAATTATATAGTTTGCAACTGGAATGCAATTTTGAATAATTAATTTGAAATTGAGATGAAATGGTGACAAGAACAGAATTCATTCTCAAATAAGAGTTTTTAGAATTCTCTAGATAATCAATAGTTATCATAACCATATATCTATATCTGAGCAGGTTACATGTTAAAGTAGATCAACGTTTTAGGTCAATGTAAAGCAACTTAAATTAATTATTTTTTTTTCACACAGGTGATTTTAGAAGTACCACAATATCACAAATGATCTGTCGTTGTGCATGTAACTTTCAGTAAGCATCTTCAGTCCAGTTTCCATGGGCTCCTTCCTACACAGTCTGTGCAACTGGTACAGAGGGACTGTGGCTCCATTGTTTGGAGTTGTAACTGTCAGGGGTTCTGGGGGGTTGAGTGGAGCCAGTATGTGAGGCCCATATCTTAAAGGGGGATCAAGTATGATCTTCCCAACTTCCTGGCACTACATTTACATACAGCTAAGTTAGTTGGGCTTCAGGCAGCTGGAGTGGAAAAGGGTAGTGGTTTGTTTTTATTACCCATTCATGCAGATTGTGAAAGGAGGAAACCAAGTGAGCTAAAATCAAATATAGTTTTTCTTTTCCCATAGACTCTGCACCGATAGTTGCCAAACCACATTTCAGAAGGGTGAAAAAAAGCATCGCATCTGCTTTTTTTGTGTAACTGTTTTGAATCTTCACTCCAAGAAAATTAATTTTGAAATAATCTCAAATTGCCTGACACCTGTATCCTATTAGAAGTGACACATGGAAATACCTTCAACATACTTAATTTAGCACCATGTCAACAGTTAAAATTAACAGGAAAAACTGATAAAATTATTGCTTCCTAGCTTTTGCTGCAACAAGTCTCTCGTGTCATTTCACAGAATCATGCTATAGGCTTGGTTCCTGCATTAGCAAGATGTGGACCCACTATCATGACAAAATTAGCCCCCTCACCAATAGTTGGAATGAAATTCAGCATGTAATTTAAGATTATAATATATTGTTTTTTGTTTTGGCTTTTTTGCTCATTGAACAATGTACGGATTGATACTACCAAACAAGTTTTTAATCATTAGACATTCATTCAGTGGTAATGAGTATGCCCAGTGGTCTGAAGTGTATAATCCCAAATTGTAAAAATATTAGACAGCTGATTTGTTTTATTTAGCTTAAGAAACTGATTTAGAAACAGGATTAGAGTAGCTAACTCTAAATGCTGGAAAAGCTTACTAGTTGATGAAAAGTGGTCAAAATCGAAAGAGATCTGAAATCATTCATTTACTGTGATTATACCAACAATGCACTAGGTTAAGTTTCTCATTTCTGCTTCCAGTTTCCGTTGTTTCTTTCCCTATTTGCTGTTCCATAGTTCTATGATCATCTCCACAGGTTCCCATAAGCTTCCTTGCCAACTCTCGGCTTTTATGAGCATATCAATTTTCTTTAATTTCTAACGTTCAAAGGAGCTTTCATATTAAGTCTATGGATGAGGATTTAGGCCACGAAGATACATCTGTCTTTCAATACTCATAGAGGGCTAGATTCATAAAAGATCTTAGAGTCAGTGGACTAGGGGAACTGGGTGCTGGATCTTCCACACCTAGGCTATACAGTCATTCTCAATCCTGCTCTCTCTCACACACAGGGACCTGGGGAGGGAGAGGATCTTTTGCAACAGTAGTTAGGATCAGCCACCTCTCAGGTGAGTACCTTATTCAAATCCCTCTTGCCCCTCAGGCTGAGGAGAACTTCGATGGTCTCCCACATCCCAGGTGAGTGCCCTAACCACTGGACTAAAAGCTATATGGGAGGGCCCCCCCCCTCCCTGGCCACTTTGTGTGTTCCTTTGCCTGGTTTGTGCATCACAGTGGTGCTTAGGTATCCAGATACCTAGGTTGAGGCTGCAGTGTGACTACTCAAAGATATAGGATGCATAGGAAAGTTTTACTGCAAAACAGTTAGGCACTGGATGAGTTTAGGCGCTTACAGAGTTCAGTGACAGCTGGGGGGCGGGGTGTTTATGAATATCAGTGATGTTTGATTCTGGCATTTAGGCAGCTAAAGCTGTCTCCCAGGTATGTACTCTACTCTAACCATCAGCCTACAGAATCACTGAGCCAGAGAGTAAGCATGAGTGACTTTCTAGCCTGTAGTTAGAGCACTTGTGTGGGAGGAGGAAAATCCAGGATCCCATCCCCCAGCTCCAATGAACCTTTTAAAAGTATTTCTCCATGGTGGCACAGCCTCCACAGGGGAGAATGAAAGAGTCCCCCCCACCCACACACACACACACACACCCCACCACCACTATCAGAATATCCCATAGCCTACTGGCTAGGGCACTCACCTAAGCAGATCCCAGTTCAAATCTCTTCTCTCATTCAGGCAAAGGAGACTGGAACCTGTGGTCTCCCATGTGAGTTCCTTAACCTGGGTTAGATGCTATGAAGGAAGTCGTCATTGTCTTCTGGCTCCAGCAGCATAGGAGCTTAACACCAAGAGAGAGGTTGCAGCTGAAAGCCCCAGGCAGAAAGAGGTCCCTTCCCTGCAGCCCAGACTTAGGCACCTATCTCTGAGACAGGGATAGTGGACCTAGCTTGGCACCTCCTATTGGTTACCTTAGGTAGGGCACCATCCAGCATGCTGGCTTTTGTGAATCCTATTCTAAAGCCTCTCCTTATTCACTGTATAGGAAACCTAGGCACTGAACTCAGACTCTGACTCCCAGTGATTTTTCTAGATGCCTAACTTTTTGTGAAACTAGCCCCAGGTCTCAGTGTAAATGCAATAGGGCTGAACCACAGAAATATTGCTATACTATTGTATTGCAATGGCATTACAGCTGAAATTCAGCTTAAATGGGGATTTGGGATCCTAATACTTGGATATTATTGAGCTCCTGAATTCAATATCAGCCATAGGCCACCTTCTCCCACTCTAGGTCTCTCAAGGACTCTGCAGGGAGGGCAGAGAATGCCTGATCATCATCTCCCTCTATACAGATACCAGGGAGGGGAAAGAGGAACAATCATTCCAGATACATCTCCCCAGTCCTCCGAGTGCAGGTTTGAGAACCCCTTTATATTCCCCTCTCCTCTCTTGCTACAATGATCTCTTCCCCTCCCCCTTCCAACCCCACCAAAGGCCTAGACCACATCCTTGCAACTACATTGATATCTTTACTGGGGTAGCTCTGTGGCCTTGTACCATGCTTTACTAATTTACTTTAATGGGTGGCTGCTTCTATCTAATTATCAGGAAATTCACACTCATTATCATGGTGTCTGCTAATTTTCACTCTCCCCTATTGGGTTTTTGTAAAGCACTATCTGGTAGGTCCTCAATCTCCAGTCCTGTAAATAGTCTGGTGGGATGGTACCTGTTCCCAAACTTGCAGCAGAGTAGCAGGAAACAGTCTCCCAGCTGACTGCTCTTAGTTTACTGGCTTGGTGCCCCAGAGACTGGTAGAGAAACATGAGTATGAAAGAAAACCTTAACAGTTTTAAAAGATACTGCTGTCTTTGTATTTCTTACACTGGTCATTTGGTAGAAAATCTGTGCAGCCATTGGTAGGAAAATACCTAAAGATATGATAGCTCTACTCATAGATAACTGTATTATGGGTAAAAAATTATCCCCAGGTATACATCTCATCGCCTTTCCCCATGAGTTATAAAATACACATGTAAATTGTTGGCAATGCACTTGGTTCCAATGTAGAAGAATCCCAGGTTCAACTGTGTGTGCGCGTGCGTGCACACAAGATATGAAGGTAGTTTTGAATCTGAGATTCTTCTGCATGCACACTTATAGATAAGAGATTTGAATATATACTTGTTTTCCTTCCAGTCTTTATGTGGCTCTTACATTTATATCAGTTATGGAGATGGAGATAAGCTTGAAAGTTCCAAACTAGATTTAGACCTTCCAAAAATCCCATTTCCCTGCTTTGAATGTTTAAAGTTTATCCATTAGCATTTTTGTTTTTAATAAGTCTTTGCCAAGTAATAACTTGATTTTTGTGCTACAAAGTATCCAATAATGAAGACATGGCATTATTTCTAGCTGGGTCTCATATACCATTTTCTTTCAATTATTGAACCAAATAACAGGTAATACATTCAAATAAGGATCAGTCAGTGAAGAACTGTAATACTCTTTTAAAGGTGCTCTATGTGGTCTTATACCAGCACACAGTTTCCTTTCAGGGCAAAACCAAAACAAGAGTCTGTCTATTTATCCCTAGAGAAAAGATGTTCAGATTAATAAAAATGTAACTTCCTACATTTGTCTGATTAGTAGCTGATAAAGTCATATAATCTGAACAGAGACAAGCCAGGGATTGTGCTGTGAGGAAGAAAAATATACTCGCAGGAAATTTGCATATGGGAAGTACCAGCTTCAGTTACTTCCATATGCCACACTTACTTTCTTCACACTTACAAAAAGTATAAAACAAACATAGTCCAAAGGAGATGAAATACAGAAACAAAGGTATAGAGAGCAGGGCAAGAAAGTCAAGTAACTCAGTGGATTAACCACTGGTGTCTCGCTTCTGGGACCTTCTAATGTGTTCAGATTAATTCTCAAGTCCTCCAAAGACTTAATATCCTCTGTCAATGGTCACAGAATTACTTCAAGAAGTCTGACCTTGAAGGCGGTGAACTAACAGGGATGTGTTCAAAGCACCATTTCAGGTGCTTTGTTTTTTCTTCAGATCAATGGTGTTTTTCTGCTTCCATAATACTTGGTGCTTAATTATTTTTAGAAACACTGTTAGGCTTTCCCTTTTTACTTCAAGAAGTCAAAGCAATGTTAAACATTCCCATCTGAGAACCTGTTAGAGCATGGGGACCAAATTCCCAGCTGGTGTAAATCTGCATTGTTCAATTTTTTTAATTGGCCCCAATGAAGCCTTTGATTAAGCTGTGCCAATTTATGCCAGATGAGAATCTTGCCTTGTATGTTTAAATGTTTATTAAATGCTTTAAGAGTATTACAGACTCTGGTTCTTATGTCACACATTATTTACCTAAAATATGGAACTCCTGATTCTGGGTTTGTGCTTCTCTTTGTGTATGTGTATATCTAATGCCCTGCCTCTGAGGTATGGGTGCTAATTCAAAATTAGAGCTGCATAAATTCAGTGAATTATATTAAACCACCTATGGTGGGGTGTACACCATGCAGACAATGAAAGGGTTAAGTGGAGCTGGTATGGTCAATTAAGGCATCTGGAGTGTGGGCCAGGCCCAGTTAAAGAGGAGTCCCAGCTGGAGAAGGAAGTAAAATGTACATACAGGTGAGTCACAGTCTATAATTCCAAATGGTAGCAGAGAGATAGTAATCTACCAGTCTCTCAGGCTACCCAGAATAACTCTAGGGATCCCTGTCATCTTGTTCAGTTATTCTGCCCTCTTAGAATCCAAACAGCAATAAAGCATTTTTCTCTGTATCCATATTGATATTTATCTTAGAACACTCTGACAGGAGAGCTATCACATGGTTTCTTCTTTGATGGCAGTGAGAAACAGATGCTTGATTCAGTCTATGGTTCCAGTTATTCTAGGTATCTCCCTCTGATATTGTTCTCAAGGTATTTCTATTGTATCTGCACACAGGAAGCAGGTCTTGAACAAAATATTGCTCTTGTAAGATTTCGCATTCTATATTGCAGAGGTTTGGCTGGTTCATAGAATTGTTCATACGTTGGGCTCTGAGCCTAGCTGAACTTTGAAAATCCAGGCATACTCAGCTTTCACTGAAGCCAAAGGGAGAGGGGTGTGTGGACATGAAGTTTGCTCATCGCTGCTACTGAGGCAGGTAAATCTTTCTTCTTTAAATAAACATTCCTCCAAGCCTGACTTGCTACTCTCTCCCTGTCTTGGTTATGCGGAATGCTGAAGCTGCATGGAATACACTGTTCAAGAAACATTTGATTAGAATGATAGCTCAAGGTATGCTTTCCTACAGTCGTCTTGACTATTCTTTATTTTTTGGAAGACCTGCAAGAAGTGATTCCTCCTTCCCCTTTTTTTTTAACAGCTGTCTTTCATTTCTTGTTTAGCTAAACTCTTCAAGAAAAATAGTAATTATTCCACTTAGAATTAATTCTGCAAATGATACCTGCAGGATATTATCTATTTAAACTATTTCCTTTAACCATTGGTCTTGTTGCTTTTTGGTGTAGATAAACTTAGAATATTGGTGGATATGAGTAAAACTTTTTTTATTAAAATAATGAAAAGCAGAAAACTATTTGGTTTGGGTTTTGATTTGAGCCCATAAGACAGTGGTTCGAAAACTTGTTCCGCTGCTTGTACGTCCCTCGGCCCACGCCGCTTCCAGCAGCTCCCATTGGCCTGGAGCGGCGAACTGCAGCCACTGGGAGCCGCAATTGGCTGAACCTGTGGATGCAGCAGGTAAACAAACTGGCCCAGCCCACCAGGGGCTTTCCCTTCATAAGCGGCGGAACAAGTTTGGGAACCACTGCCATGAGACATTAAACAGACAAAACTCTGCTTGCCTCTCTGTCATACTCAATTTCCTTGAGATATTGTAAGCAAAAGGTCATATGTCCCTCCAAGGCATTATAGTAACAAACTTCTATAAGAGCAAACCCATTAGGACTTTAACCACAAGGTTTACATAGACTGCTGTCCTAGGTAAACCCATTTTCCAGTAGTGGCTATTATTTAAGGTGTTTTAAATTAAACATAGTGGATTACAAATTTGTCAGATTAGAAATAGTGGGTTTGATTTTCAACTCTAAAGGAAATAATGCAATTTGTTTTCATGTTTTTTAAAATTCCAGTCCCAAGGGAGTGTTATGTAACCAGACAAACCCATTCACTTTTGCCATATTTGTTTTAACTGTTAACTTCTTTAAAGTAAATTTAATCAAGGCAAACTTGTCCTCATAAATAAAAACAGACATCAGGGTGCATTTTCAATTTGAGTTGAAGGGCTCATAATCACAAAACTGTCATTGAATTATCACCAGATTCACCCATCACATGGGCTAGATCTTCAGATAGTGTAAATTTTGCTTGAATGTCAGTGGAATCATACTGATTTACATCAGCAGAGGCTCGGGACCACTAAGCTGAAAATGTAACAATGTTTAAAACAGATGAATGTTACTGAATTCATATAGGCTTTTCCCACACTTTTAAAAATGAAACATAATTATTTTTTTTAAATTTAAACTGGGGAGGACAACTAGAATTCCAGGAAGGCTTTTCCTAAGAGTTGAATAGCAAAAACAGTCAGATACACAAAATATATACATGCAGAGATTTCTTTATGCCTTGGAAATATCTTATCCTAGTACATACCAGGCCCAACCTTGTTTCACTACTTTTTAGACTTGCAGCCTATAATTATTATGTATGGATTCATCCCAGTGCTGGTTGTTGAGGAAAAGAATCAATCCCACAACTCGCAAATTAAAATATGAGCACTACCACTTCACCACCTGATGATACCTTTCAAAATAAAATCTCAGTCTAAAGGACTATGCATTTTTAAATGACATAGAGGTATAACAACGCTAGGGTTAGTTTGAACCAAAGGATCTCGTACTTTGAAACTAGTTATCTAGCTCAGTGGCTCTCAACCAAGAGTACATGTACCCTTGGGGGTACACAAAGGTCTTCCAGGGGATACATCAACTTATCTAGATATTTGCCTGGTTTTACAACCGACTACAAAAGAAGCAGTAGCCAAGTCAGTACAAATTAAAATTTCATACAATTATTTGTTTATACTTCTCTATATACTATACACTGAAATGTAAGTACGATATTTATATTCCAATTGACTTATTTTATAATTATATAGTAAAAATGAGAAAGTAAGCAATTTTTCAGTAATAGTGACACTGTTGTATTTTTATGTCTGATTTTTGTAAGCAAGCAGCTTTTAAGTGAGGTGAAACTTAGGGGTACGCAAGACAAATCAGACTCCTGAAAGAGGTACAGTAGGCTGGAAAGGTTGAGGGCCACTGATCTATTCTTACCTACAGTCTGCCATATTTATAAAGTGCACATCACTTCTACAGCTGTATGTCAATATGCTTTTGTTAAATATAAGGATGTTTATAAATCTTGGGGTGAATGTTATAAAATTGATTTTAGGGTATTTGGTTGTCATACCATTAGCTTTGGCTATTTGATCATGACAAATCAAAGAGCATAGCAAGAGAGAGCTAACCATGAGCTTTAAGGGAACATTGCAAAAATAACTATTTCTAATACATAACAATTTTATCAGTGTCTCAATACATATGTACAATCAAACTTCAGGAATCCAGACACAAGGTGATTAATCAATCAATCAATGCAGGGATGATGAAGGATTTTTTTCATTCATAAATGGTATTGCACTGAGAAGGAAAGAAGTTGCTTTCTTTGAAAGCATCATGTAGTAGCCAGTCCTACGTCCCTGTAATCATCGGTGGAGTTGAGTGGATGTATAATGAACAATTTAATCAACTAATTGGCCTATTCTGCTGATGAAATATGTACAAAACACTGACTTTCTTTGATTTATTTGCTATTTAATTTTGTTTAGGTGTTGTGCACACTGTTAAAAACCAGGATTTGCTTGAAAACAGTTCTCAATAAAGCATTTGGTATTCAGCTGTGATAAGTTACATGTGACCTGATTGTAAAATTATTTAGATTTCCAGCGCATGAGGCTGCTAAAGAAATTAGGTAGTCATAGGGTGGAAAGCAAAGTATTTTGAAACAGAAACCAGCTAGGAGAAAGAAAGCAAAATAGGATGAAATGATCAATTGTCACAGCCACGTGGGAGGTAAGACAAGATACTTTGAGATTTAATTAGGCCATAACTTTACTAGCTCATCTGGGACATATCCGGCAATAAACTGAACCGTGCAAGACATTTTTCCTTAATAGCTGTCACCTTTTGAGAGGGCTTCCAGCTTCTTTAAGGATGCCTTTCCCTAAGTCCACTTCCACCTCTGGTTTACCAGAGAGGTGGACCCCCCACCCATGGAACAAGTACTTGCTCTAGATATCTGCCTTCTGCTTGGTTGTGACAGTCTGACCTAATCTCATTATTTATCCCATTGATCCCCTGAACTGCTGTAAAGAAGGTGAAAAAAACCACTCTGCCCTGGCGAGTCTGCTGTAAAGAGAGAACTTCCTTCCCCACCCTAAATGATAGCACGTGAGTAGCACAATGCCTACAGCACTTTTTGCCCTTCCCTTGAGACCTAGGGCAGTTGGAGAATTCAAAGGAGCCACTACGTTTCTTCCTGCTGTTTAGACAAAGTTCCGCTACTTCTGAAGTTGCCAAGAGCCCATTATCACTACGGCAAAAGCTGAACAGAAGAGTCGTTCAGGCTTCTGTACTAGGTCCCCTGTTGAATATATTTATTAGTAGGCTGGAATGGAGGGGGGGCAAGTTGGAAGGTAGTAAAATATGTAGATTTGTCAGGACTGGAGAGAACTCTGAGGAACTTCAGATGCTTAAACAAGGTAGGCAAATGGGCAATACAATGATAAATGCAGTTCAATGTCAAGACATACAAAATAAGGTGTATTGGAGGGAAAAACTGAAATTACTTTTACATGACTCTAACTGTATCAGACTGGAAAATGGACCTGGATTTCATTGTAGCCAGCTCAAGGGAAATCTCCTCTCAATGTGTGGCTGTTGTCAAAAAGTTAACAAGATGTTAGGATGCATAAGGAACTGGATGGTGAAAGATACAAAAATTATAAAGCCTTTATATAAATCAATGGTGTTTGTGCAGTACTGTTCACTCCATCTCAGAAAGGCTATTGCAAATCAGAGAAGGGTGAGGAGAAAGGTCAAGAGCCTGGAAAAACTCTGTACAGAGAGCGTGGAAAAAAGTGAGGTGTGTGTGTGTTGTTTTTTTTTTAACTTTTAGTGATTGTCTAAATGAAAACTAGTTTGCGGCAAGATGAGTTGTAAGTCTACTCTCCATTAGCGTCCATGTGGGCTCTAGTGCTGCACACTTGAAGTTCTGTAGTGCACTTTGATCTACCCTGCTTTGAAATGGGAGTAGATCAAAGTTCACTACAAAACTTTAAGTGTGCAGCTCCAGGGTCCAGATAGGCAGTGAATGTGTGACAGACCAGTGTAGGGTTAGACTTACATTTTAGGTTGCAGCCAACTAAGTGTTTGTGTAGACAAGCCTTAAGAAAGGAGCTGAATCAGAAGGGACATGTGATAAAAGTATATAAAATAATGATGGTGTAGAGCAGGAACCTATGTTCTTCCTGTATCCTAACATAAGAAGAAATGAATTCAATGACATTAAAAAGTGGCAAATTCAAAACTAATAAAAAGAAACACTATTTCATGCAATTATTAGATTGTGGAACTCAGTGTGAGAAGTTGTTGAGGTCAAGAATTTAGCAGGATTCATAAAGGGATTGGATATTTATATGGTTATCATGAATATCCAGAGTTATTGTTAAGGATAACAAATGTTGAAAGGAATATCAAACCTCAGACTTCAGGTCTTAAGTCAATCTAACTATTAGAGATCAGGATGAGCTCTAATGTGGGGGACTCATTCTCCCACATCTATGTACTGCAGGATTCAAACATGTTCCTCTGAAGCATCTGGCTCTGGCCACTGTCAGAGACAGGACGCTGGACTAGATGGAGCTACAATTCCCGTGTTCCTGATTCCACTTTATACTGCTCTAATTATGTAAAGGAGCCTTAAATTGGGTATAAATATAATTTAATCTCACTTGAAGGCTTCTTTGCTCCACCAGAATGGTGTGAATTATCTTTAGTGTAAATGAGGGTGAGGCCAGTGGTGTTTTTATGATAGTCCCTATTCCACTTCAAAAGCATTTGAAGCATATAGATATATAAATAAAATTTATATAAGTGAGATAGTTAATTATTTTATAGCATGTTTGAAATACAAAGTGCTC
This sequence comes from Gopherus flavomarginatus, assembly GCF_025201925.1. Lineage (NCBI taxonomy): Eukaryota > Metazoa > Chordata > Testudines > Testudinidae > Gopherus > Gopherus flavomarginatus. Next base: position 182,408,097 of record NC_066619.1, read on the forward strand.
GTGATGTGACCTTGCATGCCAATTCTCACCTCTGTGTATATTTATGGATCAGTTATAAAGCTCTGAAAATAAGTGTTTATAATTGAAGCACTGACTGACCAGAGCAAGCATCACAGCTGTTGTACACTCTTTGCACAATAAATATGATGGGCTATTAAAGCAAATTTCAGGCCTACTTATATATTTTTCATTGACAAAAAATAAAGTCTAACTCCTAATTTATAGGTTTAACAAGAAATATACTGTTAAGGTCAAAGTCATTTTAAAAGCATTAAAGAACAGTATTGATCACTGTCTCTTCAATCATGTTAACTACCTCATTCATCAAAAACATCCATTTAATATCATCCCCAGATGTTCCCAAAGACACAATGACACAACTTTTAAAGCAAAATACATTTTAAAATAGGGGATTCTTCTATTAAACAGAAGCAGACAAAAAGTTCCACCTTTTTTCAGCTGAGTGGAGGGGAAAAACATTATTCAGTGCACTGCTATTGAAAAAATAAAAGGTTTATTCACTTCACAATAGTCCCAGAAAATGTTCTGTGGACCATATAGATGAAAATAAAAACAAAACACACAAATATGGACTCTTTCATTATTCATCTGAAGAATTTTCCTTGTTTCTCTTTTTTAAAAAAGAGTTAAAATAACACAACCAATCCCAGTTGTAGTGATTTGACACAACTCTTTAAAATTATACAAAACAACTGCAGTTAGTATACATGGGGCTAGATTTTCAAAACTTCTTGTCTGAATTCCACTTTTACTGCAGGGTTCACATGTTTTGCTGAATGAATGAATGCTTAGCTGCAGCGGCACAGGAGGTGGCGAACAGAGCGGCTAACAGGGGAGTTTCAGTGGGAGTTTCCAGGGGGAGGTTGCAGGGGAGACCAAGGCGGAGGAACCAGGAAGGCAGACTAGGGAAGAGGCAGGGGTCTGCCAGCAGCCCTGCACTTGCCAGTGGTCTGCGGTGCGGTGTGAGCTGTGGATTGCCAGGCACAGAGTTGCAGCGCTACGATGGAGGCAGAGGCAGCAGGTGCAGACACACTGAGGATGACTGGATGCGGTAGCTGCGGCATGTACATGGTCCTAGAGGGAGCACCTGAAAGGAGTTTCATCTGCATGAAGTGCCGCCTGATAGAGCTGCTGGAGGAAAAGGTAAGGGGACTGGAGATGCAAGTGGAAACTCTGGCTGAGTTTAGAAGGGGATTTGAGCAGATGATGGAACACAGACATGATGAGGCACAGGGGACAAGCTCAGACGAGCAGATAGAAGCAGGACCTAAGGACTCTGAGGAGGGACTGCTGGGTGAGGAAAGTGGACGGTGGAAGCATGTCACTAGGAGAACCAGGCAGAGGAAAAGACGGGCCAGCGATGGACAAATAGAACTCAGGAACAGGTTTGCTGAGTTGGGAAATGAAGATGGAACACAGCAGGCTGCTGAAGGAGAAAGGGCGAGGAAGAAGAGGCAAGCAGCTAGTACTGCAGAAGGAGGGGAGCAGTCACTGGAGGCGACATCAAGTACGAGCCCTAGGAGGATTGTAAGGGCGAATTCAAATCGAAAGGAATCGCGGCCAGCTGCTGTGAGGGATAGACCGCAGAATCGCACTGTCGCCAGGAAAAGGCAAGTCTACGTGATTGGAGACTCTTTACTGAGAAGAGTAGACAGGCCTGTAACTAGACCTGATCGAGAGAACAGAAGAGTGTGCTGTATGCCAGGGGCTAAGATACAGGATGTGGACTTGAGGCTGAATACGATCTTAGCGGGAGCTGGAAAGAATCCGTTGATTATCCTTCATGTGGGAATGAATGACACGGCTAGTTACTCGCTGGACTGTATCAAGGAGGACTATGCCAGACTGGGGAAGAGGCTTAAAGACATCGAGGCTCAGGTGATCTTCAGTGGGATTCTGCCGGTTCCTAGAGCGGGGCGACGAAGGAGTGACAAGATTATGGCGATCAACAGATGGCTCAGGGAGTGGTGTTATAAGGAGGGCTTTGGGATGTACAGTCACTGGGAAGCGTTTACGGATAGACGACTGTTCGCTCAGGATGGACTTCATCTCAGCAAGGAGGTAAATAGAATTCTAGGATGGAGGCTCGCCGACCTCATCAAGAGGGCTTTAAACTAGGAAGTTGGGGGAGATGGTTGGGAGATGTTCGGGAGATCTCCACGCCAGAATATAACCTGGAGAGGGAAGTAAACAAAGTGAGCGGGGATACCCTTGCAACCCCAAGATTTGATCGAAGGAGGAATAGTGGAGTAGAAACCAGAGTAACGGGTGATGCTGGTGGTAGAAAGTTTGTGCACGACGGGGGAAAGAATGTCACTGACGCCAAACGCCGAAAATTAAAAGGTCTGTACACTAATGCGAGGAGCCTAGGTAACAAGATGGAGGAACTGGAGTTACTAGTGCAGGAAGTGAAGCCGGATATTATAGGGATTACCGAAACCTGGTGGAATAGTACTCATGACTGGAGCACGGGTATTGAAGGCTATGTGCTGTTTAGAAAAGACAGGAAGAAAGGCAAAGGTGGTGGAGTAGCCTTGTACATCAATGATGAAATTAAATGTAGCGAAATAAGAAGCGATGGAATGGATAAGACAGAGTCTGTCTGGGCAAAAATCACACTGGGTAAAAAAGCAACTAGAGCATCCCCTGAGATAGTGCTTGGGGTGTGCTACATACCGCCGGGATCAGATTGGGATATGGATAGAGACCTCTTCAATGTCTTTAATGAAGTAAACACAAAGGGGAAATGTGTGATTATGGGGGACTTCAACTTCCCGGACATAGACTGGAGGACGAGTTCTTGCAAGAATAATAGGGGTCAGATTTTTCTGGATGTGATAGCGGATGGATTTCTTCATCAAGTAGTTGAAGCACCTACCAGAGGGGATGCCATTTTAGATTTGGTGTTGGTGAGCAGTGAGGACCTCGTAGAAGAAATGGTGGTAGGGGACAACCTTGGTTCGAGTGATCATGAGCTGATTCAGTTCAAACTAGATGGAAGGATAAACAAATGTAGATCTGGGATTAGGGTTTTTGACTTCTCGAGGGCTAATTTTAAAGAGTTAAGGAAATTAGTTAGGGAAGTGGATTGGATGGAGGAATTAGTGGATTTAAATGTGGAGGAGGCCTGGAATTACTTTAAGTCACAGCTGCGGAGACTGTCGGAAGCCTGCATCCCGAGAAAGGGGAAAAAAACCATGGGCAGGAGTTGTAGGCCAAACTGGATGAGCAAACAACTCAGAGAGGGGATTAGACAAAAGCAGAAAGCTTACAGGGAGTGGAAGGAAGGCAGGATTAGTAAGGAAAGCTACCTTGCTGAGGTCAGAACATGTAGGGATAAAGTGAGGAAGGCTAAAAGCCACATTGAACTGGAACTTGCAAAGGGAATCAAAACCAATAGTAAAAGGTTCTACAGCCACATAAATAAGAAGAAAACAAAGAAAGAAGAAGTGGGGCCGCTATACACTGAGGATGGAATGGAGGTTAAGGATAACCTAGGCATGGCCCAACATCTAAACAAGTACTTTGCCTCAGTTTTTAACAAGACTGGTGAGGAACCTTGCGATGATGGAGGGATGATAAACGGGAATGTGGATATGGAAGTGGATATTACCGCAACTGAGATAGAGGCCGTACTTGAACAGCTCGATGGGACGAAGTCGGAGGGCCCGGACAATCTCCATCCGAGGATATTAAAGGAACTGGCGCGTGAAATTGCGAGCCCGTTAGCGAGAATTTTTAAGCAATCGATAAACTCGGGGGTTGTGCCGTATGACTGGAGGATTGCTAATGTAGTTCCTATTTTTAAGAAAGGGAATAAGAGTGATCCGGGTAATTATAGGCCTGTTAGCTTGACGTCTGTAGTATGTAAGGTCGTGGAAAAAATTTTAAGGGAGAAAGTAGTTAAGGACATAGAGGTCAATGGTAATTGTGACGAATTGCAACACGGATTTACTAAAGGTAGATCGTGCCAAACCAATCTGATCTCCTTCTTTGAGAAGGTGACGGATTACTTAGATAAAGGAAATGCGGTAGATATAATTTATCTAGATTTCAGTAAGGCGTTCGACACGGTTCCGCACAGGGAGCTGTTAGTTAAATTGGAAAAGATGGGAGTGAATATGAAAGTTGTAAGGTGGATAAGGAACTGGTTAAAGGGGAGACTCCAGAGGGTCGTATTGAAAGGTGAACTGTCGGGCTGGAAGGAGGTCACCAGTGGAGTCCCTCAAGGATCGGTTTTGGGACCGATCTTATTTAACCTTTTTATTACTGACCTTGGCACAAAGAGCGGGAATGTGCTACTAAAGTTTGCGGATGACACGAAGCTGGAGGGTATTGCTAACACGGAGAAGGACAGGGATACTATTCAGGAAGATCTGAACCACCTTGTAAACTGGAGTAATAGAAATAGGATGAAATACAACAGTGAAAAGTGTAAGGTCATGCATTTAGGAATTAATAATAAGAATTTTGGATATATGTTGGGGGCGCATCAGTTGGAAGCGACGGAGGAGGAGAAGGACCTTGGGGTACTGGTTGATAGCAGGATGACTATGAGTCGCCAATGTGATATGGCTGTTAAAAAAGCAAATGCGATTTTGGGATGCATCAGGCGGGGTATTTCCTGCAAGGATAAGGAGGTGTTAGTACCGTTATATAAGGCGTTGGTGAGACCCCATCTGGAATACTGTGTGCAGTTCTGGTGTCCCATGTTCAAGAAGGATGAATTCAAACTGGAACAGGTTCAGAGACGGGCTACAAGGATGATCCGAGGAATGGAAAAACTGCCTTATGAAAGGAGACTCAAAGAGCTTGGCTTGTTTAGCCTGGCCAAAAGAAGGCTGCGGGGGGATATGCTCGCTTTATATAAATATATCAAGGGGGTTAACGTTAGGGAGGGAGAGGAATTATTTAAGTTTAGTACTAATGTAGACACGAGGACGAATGGGTATAAACTGGATATTAGGAAGTTTAGACTTGAAATTAGACGAAGGTTTCTGACCATTAGGGGAGTGAAGTTCTGGAATAGCCTTCCGAGGGAAGTAGTAGGGGCAAAAGACTTTCCTGGCTTTAAGACAAAGCTTGATAAGTATATGGAGGGGATGTTATGATAGGATCGTTAATTTGGGCAATTGATCTTGAATTACCACCAGACAGGTCTGCTCAATGGTCTGCGGGGAGATGTTGGATGCGATGGGTACTGAGTTGCTGCAGAGAATTCCTTCTTGGGTGCTAGCTGGTGACTCTTGCCCACATGCTCAGGGTTTAGCTGATCGCCATATTTGGGGTCGGGAAGGAATTTTCCTCCAGGGCGGATTGGCAGGTGCCCTGGAGGTTTTTCGCCTTCCCCTGCAGCGTGGGGCACGGGTCGCTTGCTGGTGGTTTCCCTGCAGCTTGAGGTCTTCAAACCATTTTTGAGGATTTCAATAACTCGGTCCTGGGATAGGGGTTGTTATAAAATTGGATGGGTGGAGTTCTGTGGCCTGCCTTGTGCAGGAGGTCAGACTAGATGATCAGATTGGTCCCTTCTGACCTATGAGTCTATGAGCATTCACAAAATGCATTAATGCATATTTCTGCAGCGTAGGCAACAACTGTGAGAAACTTGCCCACAATACCTGATTACCTCTAAAAACTTCAAACTGAAGCCTTTCCCCGCTCCCTCCCTCCCCCGGCTGAATATGAAAATACAGCTATTACTGATGCCTGGTTTCACTGCTTTTTGGGGCTTATTAGCGGATGGGCTGCTTACAAGCTGAAAACAAAAGTGCTGGAACTGTGGGGGGGGGGTGGTTCTGCCACACTCCCTGGTTTGAAGTGGAGTCCATTATATAGAGGGTGGTTCAATGACTCTCAGAAACCCCACTAGAAAAAATGTTCCAGCACTGCAGCTGAAAATATGACCAAATAGTGACGTGTGTTATCTGGCTATTAGGCTTACAACATATTGCACCTATCAAACAATGTAAAAGCAGCAAAAAGTCCTGTGGTACTTTATAGACTAACGGAAGTTTTAGAGCATGAGCTTTCGTGGGTGAATACCCACTACTTGACTATCAAACAAAGAAACTCTTAACTTCTTCTTTGGTATACATGAGTATCATTATTCATGTGAATCATTCTTCAGTTAAATTGTAGGCTGAGATTTTTCAATCTGAAAAATAGACCTAATTGGCGCTGCTCTAGGGCTAATATTTGGGCTTTTGAAAATTTAGGCCTTTTTGCTGGAGATTCCACAGGAATCCTATTGGTGTTCGCTTTAATAGGAATTCACTGAGGCCCTAATCCCACAATATTGAAATCAATGAGAGTTTTGTAGAACCAAGCTTAGAATCACAGTACCACTGGTAGGCACAGGCATGCCCCCTGCACAGCTAGCTGCAACCTGTCTTTGGGCAGTGTGTCCCAGTGAGGTCAGGCTGCAGACACTGAATGGTTGCCACTCTGAGTGGCCTTTCTTCCATCAGGGAACATCTGCTAGCATGGGCTTTGTGGTGACTGATGATTATATTTTTTCTATACTGTATATTATTAGTGTCACATCCAAAAATACTTCAAAAAAAGAAACCATGGCAGGAAACAATAAAGGAATATACATCTTGAAATAAAGGGTTTTTTGTAGTTATAGGTGAACAACTTCAGAAAGAAGTGTTTTCCCATTGCCCCGCACTTCTGCTCCAGAACATACTCGATAGAATTTTGTGTGCATTCTGAAATTTTTGTTTGGTTTTTTTCCCATGTATCTCTGTATTCCCAACAGAGACTATAGCCCCAAATCCTAGAAATGTCAACCTACGGCAAGTTTTCTTTTCTTTTTGGGGCCTGATCAAAAGCTCTTTGAAATTAATAGCAAAAATTCCCGTTGGTTTCAATGGACTTTGGATAAGACTCCTACATTTTGCAAACACAATAGGTTATATTAGTAGTTATTCAGATAACTGCAGCCAAATTGCGAGTGCTTATCGAAACAGAACTTAAACTCTGACCTTTTTGCAAGTAGCATGATTTTTTTCAGAGGCTTCAAATGATTTAAAATATTGCAGCTGAGCAGTTTCACTGGTATTTTTCAGCAGCACCATGGACAGAATTATGGCTGTATTTTATATACCCTGGTCCAGCAAAGTACTTAAGCACATGCTTAATTTTAAGCTCATGAATAGTCCCATTGAAACCAATTGAACTACTCACATGCACTTTCTCCTGTGTGACCCAATCTGCCATATGTCTGTCCTCTTCTTTTCATCCATTTTCTAGGAGGCCTATGAACCTTAGTCCTGACTGCAGAAAAGGGCTAACTGTTAATGACTAAAAGACAAATACAATTTAAGAATGAACAATAGTTGAATTAGCAAGATGTTCATTCCAATGCTTAACTGCATCACCCCAATCCCTTCATTTGTATTTGTTTTTAAAATGGCCGCTGTTTGGGGCAGGAACTTTATTCTCAAACCTGTCTGTTAAGTGCCTAGCATTCACTTGGTACACTAAAAAGTAAATTGTAGTAATAGCTGGAGAATCAGGATGAAGATACCCGATGTGATTGGATGGTGACTGAGCTGTTGCCCTTTTCACACCTTTTCAGGATGCGTAAGGAGGCACATTCTGTAATTGTATTCATAAAGCTGGACAAGATCATCATCCTTACTAGTGACTTATTTAGTTTCTGAATTATACTCTGAGATGGAGGAAGGGCATGAGGCCCACCGAAGCTTGTCCCACCTATCGGTATGTATTTATTCTTGTTGACTGCTTCTGTCAATCTTAACAATATCAATCCTTTCTTAGTTTATAGCAAATGTTGTTGTATCATAATTCAGATGCACTTCCAACTCAAGTTAAAGCCCTGTTCCAGAGTCAACCTTGTCGCTCCTAGCTTGTCAGATCTCATGTGGAGATAAAGGATTGATACAGTTAATGATGTTGGCCATGTACTGTTGGTAGAGTGTTCAAGGTCAATCATGATTTCCCTTTGTTTCTGTTGGGTGATGTACAGTAATGCACAGTTGCACTGATGAGTTCACTGTTCTTGTAAGGCAGTGACCAGTGTTGAGCAGATGGTTGCAAAGCTGTTTGATCTTTCCACTGCTTTGCAATCAATGCCACACTGCTGACGAAAATAGCACTATGGTAAAGATTTATCTGCAAATGTAGTAAAACCATGCTTGACATCCATATCTTCCCTTGTTCCCCAAAGGCAGCACATGTAAGAGATTTCCTGTGTTTTATGTTACTGACTGGAATGCATCATGAAATCAAACTAGGCTAAATTTGCAACCTGCTGTCTGTGTTAGTCATTAAGCAAAACTTTCTTTGTCTCTTGATTTGAGCTGCAGCCAACTGTTTGCTGGTGTTATGAACAATTTTCATACTAATGCTGTATGTAAAAAAAACAAAAACAAACCCACAGACTGAAAACTGAAATTCTATCATTAGCTCACAATGTTGTGCCCTGCTATACTATTATATTACTATACGGTAATATTATACACTGGTTTCAGACCTCTAAACCGCTAATCAGTTGGACACATTCAAGGTACAGGACCTAATTCTGTAAATCTTTATTCTCAGAAATAGTCCTACTTGATTAACAGCCTCATCCAAAGGTTATTGAAAATCAATGGAATATCTCCCATTAATTTCAGAGGAGTTGGCTCAAGCCCTAAATCAATAGAACTATACATATGAGTAGAGGTTTCTAGGATAAAGCCCAATGACTGACAGAATAATGAATCAGAATTTTCTGTCTAATTTATCAGTTTTGATTTACTGTCTTCATCATCATGGTATGTGATCACCTAATGCTATGGAGATACTCTCCCAGTTTATGATGATGAGATGTTGAAAGCCGCTATTCTCACGCTGTGTGTGTCTCAAGATATGTGTCATATCGGGCTACTGGTTACTTTAATCTCAATCTATCTCTGTTAGTGTTACCACAGTTTTTATGGATGGTAAAAGGTCAGCAAGCTGTCTTTATTTTGAACCCAGCTGCATAGTATATAGTACATAGCTGCTGGTTCCACTGTTCTTCCAGGAGCATTGGGATAGTATGTATATGAATGACTCAAAAATACATTACAGCAAGAAGTTTAAACTTTCATATTTGGTGGGTTATGTGAATGGAACTGGTGATTCCAATGTGCCTTTTAGGAAATAGGTGTTCTTATAATAGAAAACTTCTCAATAACTGCCATCAGTGGTGCCAGTGTTAGCAGAGAGGCCAGTGACTGAATGGGCATGAGACTGAATTAATATTTTAGTGGTTAGATATGGCTCCTCCAAGGTGTGGTTAAAGCATATTTGGAAGTTGGAATGTTGCAAGGAAGTTGGAATGCCAGCGTGTGCCCTGTGGCTAAACAGAGAAAATTAATCTTTAAGGTTGTTCATCCACACCTCTTACTTAAAGTACTGGGGTCACATACAAAAAGTGCAACTATAACCCCTTTGCCCAGCATTAAAGTAATTTTCAACCATTAGACTAAGTTTAGTGTCCATTGTGCAAATAAAAGAACAATTTGATTTTTGTCTGTCAATATCTGACAATATCAATTGTCCCTAGAAATAGGCTGAAAAAACCTAATGGACATATGAGCCATACCTCACCAAATGCAGAGATGCTAATCATTCCCCACAAAATGCAGAGATGCTATTTGTTGTTTATCTACTTTCCATTTGTAATGCAGAGGCAGACTCCACTGTTTTTGATTTGTTGTGAATGACAAGGCAGGTAAATAACCTGGGAATATCATTGTCACATTAACATTCCAAAAGCTAAAAATATCCTCTAATTATCCCTTTAATGATTCAGTCTCATTCTTCTAAACACTGAATGGACTTCATTTACCTCCAACAGGTGCAGGAGTTTCAGTCTTGTGCTTGAGAGGGCAGCTGCATGCCCAGAGGAACTCATCTCCTTGGGGGGTGGGGGGGAAACAGTGGTACTACTACCACTCTTGCACAGGGTTTCTCCAAGAGGTAGCAGCCCCCGGTGGGAAAAATCCTGGAAGTGGAGCAGTTTCCTGGGCATTCTAGCCCTGCTGTCTCCCTGACTATCACTGTGTGCAGTTTCTGGACTCTACCCCAATGGAATGGGAATGGCAGGCAACTTACATTGCTACACTCCCAACACCATACAGCAGTGGTCCCCAACCTTTTTGTGGCCAGTAGCACATTCATATTTTCAGAAGAGTGTGGTGAGCACCAATTATTACTCACATAATGCAGGGCCAGCTCCAGGCACCAGTGGAGCAAGCACGTGCCTGGGGCAGCACATGCTACAGGGCAGCATTCCGTCTATTCTGCAGAGTCGGAGTGGTTTTGTTTTTGTTTTTGTTTTTTTTGTTTTGTTTTGTTTTTTGTTTCTTGGTTTCTTTGGTGCCAGTTCTGGGCAGTGCAGAGAGAAGCCGGGAGGACAGAGAACACCGGTGCCCGCAGCCCTGGAGTTCTCTGTCCCCAGCAGGCACAGGGCCTCAGCTTCTCTCCCCTGCCGCACCTGCCGGGGACGGAGAACATCGGCACCTGCAGCCCCGGAGTCCTCTGTCCCTGGCACGCTCGGGGCCACTGCTTCTCAAAGCCGGCTTAAGCCGCAGCCCCGCGCCTGCCAGGGACCGAGAACACTGGCATCCGTAGCCTGCAGCCCTGGAGTTCTCTGTCCCCAGCAGGCACGGGGCCCTGGCTTCTCTCCTCTGCTGGGCACTAGGCGGGTGCACATAAATGCCCCAGCGGGCACCATGGCACCTGCAGGCACTGCATTGGGGACCACTGCCATACATCCTTCCACTGCTGGGTGCCTGCAACTGTGATTCTGCAGCTCAGAGTCTGCCGGTGGGAATGAATTAGTCCCTAATTTTTGAAGCAATTGCTCCACTCTCATGCAGCTGCTTTAGCTTAGCGTTCTCATTAATTTAGCTAGGAGTGTAAACAACATTTTGATCATCTTTTTTGGCAAGTTCTCATAAACAAAATTATGACTGTCTTTAATACAAGGAGATTTTAAGAAGAAACATTTTCCTTCAATTCAGATAATTATGGTTATTTCGATTGTATTGTCTTCAAATAATTTTTAAACACTGTGTTGATTGGCAGCCAAGACTAACAGTAAGATCATAAGTACATAAGAAGAGCCATACTGGGATAGATCAAAGGTCCATCTAGCCCTGTATCCTGTATTCCAAAGGCCGCCAATGCCAGGTGCCCCTGAGGAAATGAATAGAACGGGTCATCATTAAGTGATCCATCTCCTGTCGCCCATTCCCAGCTTCTGGCAAACAGAGGCTAGGGACACCATCCCTGTCCATCCTGGCAAATAGCCATTGATGGACCTGTCCTCCGTGGACTTAGCTAGTTCTATTTTGAACTACCAGAAATCATTTAATGACATCATGTTGTTTTGAAGTTCTTGTTCCCAGCAATCAGCTGAATTATTTATCGTGCTTTGCTTTGGGTGAAATTCCTTGGACTCTGACAAGTCTACATGATCTTCCCATACAAAACAATGTTGTTAATGCATTAATCATAGGAGACCAGGAATTGAGTGGATAGGTTGAGGACTAGGTATTTGGCGCTGGCATTGAATCTAGATATGCTCTTGATATCTCTTGAGCCTTTACAACCAGTTAAAATCAAGGTTACATCAAGTAAAACAAAGTCATGTATCCTATTATTTAATTTAATTCACTGACAATGAAAGGAATAGCCCCACTATAGCTTCTAAATGACAACCCTAATATCAGATCGGAAATGACAAGCAGCAGCTAGTTGTGTTTAACACTTTACACTAGTGCATTCATTGAAACTGCAGATATTGTATCATGGTCTTCAACTACATTAAACAGAAACAATCCTTGCTCACTGTGGTAAACTTCAGATATATCTTTTACCTGCACTTAGGTTGTTTGGCCAAATTCCAAAACATCACCCCCTCTACTCACCCCCCCAACAGATGCAACAGTTGATTTTTGTAGTTTTAGATAAATAACCATTCCATTCACAAATGCATTAAAACAGTCATTTTCATGACTATCTATTTTGGCAAATTCTTAACGGCAACCAGTGTAAATATATATATTACAAAACATCCTTAAGTCACAAACTGCTATTACAAAATGCTTTACAGAGACATATAGGTAGGCACTGTAGGCCAAGCTTCAAATATGCATGCCTATTGAGCATCTGTATAAGCGAGCAAGGGTTGCAAGTTGATTTTCATGTGCCAGTGCAAAGTTTATAGTTGGTGCAGGACAGATATTCCAAAAAAAGTAAATATAGACCTGCAGCTTTGCATAACTAGATCTGTCTCATAAAAACTGGGCAAAGGTACAAAACTGGGTGTGCAAGTCAATTTGTCATAATAAATTAGGCTTGGGCAAAAATGTCTTTGCAGACAAGCAATTCCAGATGAATAAGGCCCATTGCTCAACAAATAATAAATGACAGTATCACAAGGCTGAATCAGTGCCGATTTCAGTAGGAAATAAGAGCACTAGATAAAAAGAAAAGGAAACCAGTGGAGGATAATAAATAAATTTACGTTTGTTTTCTACAGAAATCCATTTTGTAACAGCATATCTATCTGATTTTAAGTCACTTGCAAGATACAAGGTTAAAAATAAAAATAAGATCCAAATGATTTATGGAAACCAGAATGTTGGTGACAAAATGAGAACAGATTTAAGACAAATTATTACTAAAATATATATTTTTGTATAAATTACAGCAAAAGGGAAATGATTTATGCTAATTATTCAATGTTAACTCACTAAAGTACATTTGAGAAAGGAAAAGAGCAAGGCCTAGTTTTTCCTTTATCCATTGAAAGAAATATGACAGTAATGCAAAGGGAGAAATATGATTGACACTTTAAGAGTGGTTATTATGAAAAGCAATATTGATCAAATTGCAACTCACACATAATTCAGCCAACCTTCTTTCACCATGAGATTTGCATTCCTTAAATTCAAAGCTTTATAGAGGGATGAAGCCTGCTCACAATTCATCTTTGCCACTCTCTAAGAATTAAAAGGCTTCTTGGTGACAAAGAGCAAATTAATCATGTTTATTGTGACAGCCATGACTGTTATAAAACAGATACTCTTACAACACTTGCCCTCTCTTTTTCCCCCTCCCTTCTTCTTCAAAGCCTATTGATCCTACAGTTCAGGTCCCTTGAGACTGGATGCTAGACCATGATTCTTTCAATAGGGAAATATTTGTGTCAGATGCAGTAGGATTTCAGTGGTGCAAATGGACAAAATTTTGGTAGCAAGACATATAGCCTTATTATGAGATATGAAATCATAATGTAATTTCATATACCCTTGATTGCTCCAGGTTAAATTTTAGTCATTTTGAGAAAGACATACATATTTCATTCTTCATGTAGTTATTTATTTTCCTCGTATCTGAGGCTGAAGCTCTGTTCTTTCAGATGATAAAAAAGGATGAGAGGAGGAGAAGGTTGGAAATCCCTGAACTAGGCCAGGTCAGAGAAGGCCCATCTATTCTGATGTTACTACCATAACTAGGCTTAATAGAAGCGTAGAAATGGAATACTAAGGGCCTTGCACTTATAGGCTCAGGTGAATTGACAAAACTATAAGAGCCAAAGACACGGATTTTGATTCTTATACTTTGCCCTCAAGGCAACGGGTTGCTTCATGATGTTGCAGAACAACCATCACTACCTTGCACCATGATATTGTCACATATGATGGAGTCTCATGATCTGACAATATCTTCCTAGCCCTCAAATATTTCAGGACAATTTAAAGTCCTACCAACAAGTATACCACCATTATAACTGAGATGGATAGCAACCGTACCATTTGACTGCACTCAATTTAGGTCAGGCAAGCACAATTAAAGGCAAATCTTGCAGTCCTTACCCACACAGAACTCCCATTATAGTTAGCTGTTCTATAGATGTTGAACAGGAAATTGCTGTCGTATCGCAGATATCAGCATGTTGTGACAGTTGCAAAATGCCGACTCTTTATTGGTGACCACTATCCTCCACAGTCACTGTGTGAGACTGAAAACTAATCATTTGTCCTTCTTGTGCTTTGCTCAACTTAACCAACAAAGTGGGTAGAAAAGGGGGGACAGGGTTGGAGAGCAGGTCATCACAGAAAACCAGGTGCTGGAAATGGAGCTGAGCTTTCAGGGGCAAATCAATTCTAACCAATATCAGCATCACACTTCACGGTGCATGTAATGAATATACTGAAGCTCTTGATGAAGAGTGAATGTTACGCCAGGTTAATGTTAGGAATAAAGATCCTTAAAGAGTCTTCTCCTTTCTACTTGTTGAAGCATTAAACTCCTTTTTCATCTGAGTGTTGTTTTTCCTGTGCATGCCCATGCTGCTGTTTTGCAGCAAAGACAAGAACGGTTGGTATCATTTATGGACCTTTTTATAAATAAACGTAGCTTGTCCTGACTTTAATGGCCACCATTAATGAGATGCTGACCCAAGCTCACAAGCTCTATCGAAGAACAGCTGCATTATTGCTTATATACACAGAGAGTTTAATTCTGTTACTTTGTGATTTTATTTCTTTATACTCATCGGGGACCAACTGCCTTTTGCACATTAGATGGCTGTTTTGCTGTAATGTTCAAATGGAGATTAGGAACAGGTTTCTTGGAGTAAAATGGACACAAAGGCTTTACTGAAGACTGTGGGGATGAGAAGAGGGGGTGGAAAGAAGGGCTAGAGTAAGTCTGAAAATCTCTTTCTAAAGCCATCCTTAAGCTTTATGCCAGGAACTATAATAAATTCAAATTCTCTGCTCATAGTAGTAAAAGATACTGCCTTCAGGCGCACATCTTATGGAAAAGAAATTCTCATCAAATCATAAGGGTTCCTGCCACTAAAGTTTGAGATGTACCTTGTTATTGAAGGTATTAGAAAGGAGTCAATTTGATATTCAGAGTGTTTAAAATGAATCTTTTTTTTTTAAATGGTAGAGACCATTTAAAGTTCAATGTGTCTTTAATATAAAAGTCAGCTTATTTTTCCCCTGCCCAGGGAGAAGCAGTGTAGTCCTACTCTTTATTTAAGGAGATATTATAGGTCTTCTGATCCATGAAGTGTAATCAACAACCCATTACATGACTGCTAATTATGGCTGGATCTTAGTGAGACACTGTGTGGCAGCACTTGGCAACACAAGCTGTGCTTAATTTTTTTGGTGCTAGAGAGGCAGGGAGAACTTCGGGGGTTTGTTTGCAGTCAGCAACATCAATAAAGAATCGTCTTTATTAATTACAACCAACTCCTGACTCTTCTTTTCCATGAGGAACACTTCAATCTTTACATAAGCTGTAAAGCAGCCCTGATAATGTAGGGATGGTATCAAGCCATTCTTATGTGGTTTTTCCTCCACCACTCCCCAGCTAGATTTCCAAATAACTCACTGGACCTAACTGAAGTCAGAATTTCAAAATTAACTGTGCCAGGAGGCTAAGAATTTTGATTTGAAAGCAGGATGTACTTAGTAGTGTTGACACACATGAGATTCTGCAGTGTCTGCAGCTATTCCTGGTAGTTTAAGGATCATTCCGCTAAAGAGAGCTGAAAATCATCAGCTCTGTTATTCCAGTATTTTTCATGCATTCTTTCAAAAGTGAATGCAAATAGTGAATGAATGAGGTGTTGTCTGGAATGTGATATTAAAGTAGAGAATTATGCAAGAGTGTGGAGGAAAGAGAAATAGAGGAGATGATGGCATGAATCAAATAGTGTCTTTGTGGGGCATAAAGGAAACTTTAGGACTTTGAGTTCTTGGATCTGAAGAGCCCCCAGGAGCTGGGATAGCTTTTTTCTCGCTTTTTTTTTCTTTGTATATTCCTAGTCAAGGAAAATTGTGTGTCTTTTCAATGACCAAGTACTTGTCCGTGACACACCACAAAGTCTTTTCAAGTCTGATGAAGGCTCTTGTTTTTAGTGCCAACTACAAAGTATGATTGAGTTGGCTGATGACTCACTCTTACAAAACCCATTCTCTTTACAGTTTCCCCAAACAAACCATTTTTTGTTTGTTTCCAGAGTTAGAGCAATTTTCATAAAGTAGAAAAGCAACGGGGAACACGAGTGGAAGGAAATCTTGTTTCTTTTACCATGAGTGTGACAGACAGAGCCCCTTTAAAATGTATAATATGCAAATACATGAGAAGAATTCAGATACATTGTTCTCAGGAAATTGTCCTCATACAGCTCTCTGCTAGCTCAGTGGTCCTTGTCACTCTCTTGGTCTCTTCTTCCCTCAAGCAGATCCATGTCTTTTCTCTTGTTAGTTCCTGAGCTCTGATCATGTGTACCATGCACAACACTCTTCTCCATCAAAACCCTCCTCAGAATTCACTTCTTTCCATTGTTGAACTTTTTATAAAGGAGAATGAAGAGGACCAAGGGAATTTATAGACTAGTCAGCCTAACTTCAATTCCTGAAGGTACTGGAACAAGTTTGTAAGCATCTAAAGGATAATAGGTTTATAAGGAATAGCCAGTATGGATCTGTGGATGACACTGAACGGGAAAAGCAGCAAAGAATCCTGTGGCACCTTATAGACTAACAGACGTTTTGGAGCATGAGCTTTCGTGGGTGAATACCCACTTCCTCAGATGCATGTAATGGAAATATCCAGGGGCAGGTATATATATGTGTGCTAGCAAGCAAGCTAGAGATAACGAGGTCAGTTCAATCAGGGAGGATGGGGCCCTGTTCTAGCAGTTGAGGTGTGAAAACCAAGAGAGGAGAAACTGGTTCTGTAATTGGCAAGCCATTCACAGTCTTTGTTCAATCCTGAGCTGATGGTGTCAAATTTGCAGATGAACTGAAGCTCAGCAGTTTCTCTTTGAAGTCTGGTCCTGAAGTTTTTTTGCTGCAGGATGGCCACCTTAAGGTCTGCTATAGTGTGGCCAGGGAGGTTGAAGTGCTCTCCTACAGGTTTTTGTATATTGCCATTCCTAATGTCTGATTTGTGTCCATTTATCCTTTTCCGTAGAGACTGTCCAGTTTGGCCGATGTACATAGCAGAGGGGCATTGCTGGCATATGATGGCGTATATTACATTGGTGGATGTGCAGGTGAATGAACCAGTGATGGTGTGGCTGATCTGGTTAGGTCCTGTGATGGTGTCGCTGGTGTAGATATGTGGGCAGAGTTGGCATCGAGGTTTGTTGCATGAACGGGAAGGAGTTGCAAGCACTTTGGCAGACAGGATTCGAATTAGAATTTAGAAAATGACCTCAGCAAATCAAAGAATTGGTCTGAAATAAAAAAGATGAAATTCAGTAAAGACAAGTGTAAAGTACTACACTTAGAAAGGAAAAATCAGATGCAAAGCTACAAAATGAGGAATAGCTAGCTAGATGGCAGAACTGCTGGCAGGTCTAGTGGATCACAAATTGGATGTGAGTCAACATTATGATGGAGTTGCAAAAAAGGCTAATATCATTCTGGGGTATATTAACAGGAGTATTGGATGCAAAACATGGGAGGCAATTGTCCTGCTCTATTTGTCACTAGTGAGGTCTCAGCTGGAATAGTGTGTCCAGTTTGGGGTGCCACAGTTTAGGAAAGATACTGATAAATTGGAGAGAGTCCAGCAGAAAGCAACAAAAATGATAAAAGGTTTAGAAAACCTGACCTATGAGTAAAGTTTAAAAAAAAAACTGGGCACATTTACTCTTCAAATATAACAGCTGTTATAAAGAGGAGGGTGATCAATTGTTCATGTCTACTGATGGTAGTATAAGAATTAATTGACTTAATCTGCAGCAGGGGTGATTTAGGTTAGATAATAGGAAAAGTTTTCTAACGGTATGAGTAGTTTAGCTCTGAAATAAGCTCCCAAGGAAAGTTGAGGAATCCACATCACTGGAGGTCTTTGGAAATGAGTTGGATAAACACCTGTCAGGGATGGTCTAGGTTTACTGGGTCCTACCTCAGCACAGAGGCTGGACCTGATTACTTCTCAAGGTCCCTTCCAGCCCTGTATTTCTATGATTTCTATGATCCCAACCCACATTCTGGATAGGGTCTCAAAACTTTTAATTTATTTAAAATCCAAACACTAGCAAAATGCATCCATCACACATCAGTCTCAGAGCTGTCACTGATGTATTCCTTGGCCCCCATTCCCATCCCCTCTTTCTTTATTGACAAACTTTGCCATTGCGTGTGTAATTTTTTAATTTCTATACCAGTTCTGCAATGAGCACTGTGCAAGCAGACATCTGAATCTCTGTGGAGGTCATGGGAGGACTCAGATCCTAGTGACTAACCTTTTTTAAAAAAGATAAAAAGGATTGTTGATAGTACAAGTTTCCCTCCTATAAGCAGTTAAAAAGAGTTAGAAACACAAGATAAGAAAACATAGCAGAGCCAAGACAGCCTAAATTATGAGGTACAATACTGTTAGCTACTCCAGGCAGGAACCTGTGTTCATTATCTGCAAAGCACCAAGCACACCTATGGTGTTATAGACATTGATAGTCTGAGTTGTAGACAATTTGACTGAGCTACCAAACTGTCCTCTGTTTAGTCAGTGCTACACAACTGTACTCTGCATCATCTTATTTAGTACTGTGTTACATTAGCTTGAAAGTACCAGAAGATGAGCCATTTTTCAAGGTGTTTTGATGATCCCCAGATGCTGGACGAATAACTTACCAGGGGCATTCAGTCATGAATTTTCTCTGCAGATAGAGACTATTTAGCTCAGGCTTGTTAGTTTACTCTTCTACCCTCACCATTGAAATCAGCTGGAGTTTTGCTGTTGACTCAGTGGTGCATGACTTGGCCCTTAATACGGCAGCAAACCTGATGTTCCTAACTGGGTAGTGGTGTTAACTCCGGGAGCAACTTCCAGGCCAGGAAAGGGAAGTATGATTTGAGGTCATGGGGACTTGGTTCAGGAGGGAACACAAACAGGAGGCAGAATTCTTCTTGTTGGCTGCGGAGAGGAGCCCAAGCAACTTATGAGCTGGGACTGAAGGGCTGAGAACCAGGCTATCAAGAAGTCACTCACTGGCAAAGGGGCTGGTAGCAGCTGGTGGATAGCCAGGAGGGGCATGCAAATGGGGTGGCTTTACGGATGGACCTGAATGAGACTGAAGGACAGCATTCAGGCTGTGGGATCTACAGGCCAGTGCATTGTTGCCGTTATACTGGGGTGGCCTAGAGTGAGAAGAATTCCCATCTTTGTAGCTCTGTGTGGGATGGAATTGGGTGATGGCCGGTTATTTTTGTAACTTAAAGCAATCCTGCCTAGGGTAATTGCATTGTTTATTTATGCAACCCTTTGTTATTTATCTGACTTTGGGTATTTATGTGGATCCACCAATGGCTACTGCCCAATCTCCCAACTGCCCAAAGGCCCTAACATTTGGGGAGCCTACAGCACTTGCCTTTGGGCATGTGGTATACCCAATATGCTATTAGACATCTAGGGGACTGTACCACAGTACTCACAGTGACTCCCTGCGGTGGAGTTAGTTGCAATACTTCTGTGTTTCACTGCTTTTTATTGAAAAAGTGGGAATACAGGGGAGACTAGATGATGGGCCTACTTTCTTTATAATAATCCTCACACCGTGACATGATCCTCCAGTTGGCTACAAATTGGTGTAAAGGTTGAAAAACCCTGGTCTTGCAGTCTGATCTATGCAGGGGGACCAATGGAGTGGAGATTATGTGGGATGGTTAATTAACTTTTTATTATATTTGTTGCTGAAGGTTTATTTGATTTTGATATGCGTAATCGATGGATTGGTTTGAGTATACGTGCCCAAGTCATTGGATGGCTCTCTTATAGTAAAATAGCAAAATAAATAAATAAAACCCACACAATCAATCACCAGATAACTAACTAAATAGGACTGCCTACAGATTTCCTGTCCCATGGAAATCAGTGGGGCTGCAGATGTGTGCAGGGAGCTGCCCACACATGTGACATTGCAAGACAGATGCCCCCAAAAGGAAAGTAAATAGTTAAAATGTACATCTGAGCAATTAAGAAATACTACAAAATCAGAGAAAATAAGGAAATAAGAAGCAGAGTGAACATCAAAGGTGATGAAGAATATTAAAAAAAAAAACTAAATAAAAACTGTGGGGGGAAAAAAAGACAGAATGGGATGATGTTCATGGATCGAAGAGCAAAAAAGAGGATAGCTGGGATTAATTTACAGAAAGTTGCTTACAAGAAAGAACCACCAGGGAGAAACTGGGAGGGAAGCGGGGGCGGGAGGGGAAGAGATGTGGAACATTTAAAAAAAAAAATGGAGGCTACATGAGCCAGGAGCACAAGTTGCAATTTAAAAACCTTTTGAATTATTAGCACAAGAAATCGTGTGTGTGTGTATTGTACCTTTCCTATTATTCACAATGCATTAGGAAAGTTGCCAATATTTTCTCCATTAACTCTAGATTGGATCTTAGTCCTAGAAATACAAGAAGCCTTCTGTAGCCTCACTCTTTAATTGGGGAAATTCCGATTTGTATTAGTTTTGAAAAAATAATTATTGAAAACGTGGCAAGCTGAGGTGACATTTTCAAGAACATGGGTTTACAATGCAGCAGGTTCATAGATGGGTTGAAAACAATTGGGGAGAAATATAATCCACACATCTCTTAAAGGAATACTAATGTGAATATTATTTCTGCATGCAGCAGGTAATACAAAAAGGCTTGGTGAGCATAAATAAAGAAGACAATGAGGATTTATTAATTGGGCCCTTAACAAGTATAACTATAAAACAGATACTAGCATTCTCCTTTGCAGAAACACTGGTTGCTTTGAAACCTGAACATTTTTTGGAGCTTTTGAATAGTTCATGCAAACTGCAAACAGTTGCAAGTTAGTCAATTAGATTCATTACAGACATAGAGATTTATCCTGGTTTTGTTCTTCTAAAGCTAGCTGTAACTTCATCTTAAACCTTTTAGATTAAAAATATATCAAATAGTTTAGGATTATGTGATAAACAGATGCCAATGTCATATAATTTCCAATCTGCTCTGTTCATTCTTTAGCAATAAAAGGCAAAAGCTACAGCTGATTTATTAACCAGTCTAATATTGGGGAACTCCAGGAACACATGGGATGAGTTTAGGTCAGGATCAAAACCCCATAATTTAGCTGAATAGTAGCTTCCAAACCAAACTCACATTTATTTATAATGTATTTGTAGTGCAGTTACAGTGTGTCATTTATTCACTCATGTAGGGCTATTCCTGAATCTAATCTGGTATCGGACAACTTTCCACTTATGTCAATGGGATGTCTGCACATGGACGTGAGCTGTGTAACAGGGAGTCTTGCTTTATGGGCTGGAGAGCCTGGGGCTAAGCTACCCCTGATTTCAGGATGAGCTCTACCTGAGTAGCATTAGGTAATTCCCTATAAAGGGCAGCAGGTGGCTATAGTTGGGGCAGGAGGAGGTTGTGATACTGTTCAGGAAACAGAAGCCTGAGGAACTGCAGCTGGTTTGGAGACACTGCTGCAGAGAAAAGTGTGGCTTCTGAAGAGACACTGAACTGTGACCCAGCTCTGAGAGAGAGAGGCTGGAAAACTCTCAACTAAATGGCAAGCAATACTGAACTGGGGTTGGGCCCTGGTGGACCAGTGTACTTAGTGAAAGGATAAATTGGACCCCAGGTGGGGAATGTTTTAATTTCCTTTGGACTGTTGAGAGTTTAAGGTACCTTGAAGAAGAAGGTAAATAGAGGCATGGCACTGCAGAGGCACTCTGGCTACAAGGGGCTGGATGGGAGGCAGCCAACTGTGTTACTGCTGACTCTCTGAACTCCCTCCTATTAGGGAGGGAAGTGGCAGTGGTCCAATGGCAGAGAGCTAGATGAAGGAGACACTGCACCACTTGTGACAAAAGCAGACCCAATTTTTTTCTTGCAACTTGTACAGGATCAGCAGGTGGTGGCATGGGAGGAGGCCCACTGCCATCAGCAGATGAGGTATGCCCTGGGTTTCTGTTTGGAGAGGTGGGTAGCAGCTTGTTCCTGGTGGGTTGGTCACATCAGAAACAGAGGAAAGTGGAAGGATGGACCAGGAGGAGAAGATTGTGCTTGACCTTTCATGCTTAAAACAAAGGTAAATCTGCCTCCTGAAGAAGCAAGTGGGGAGTTATGCAGGCCAAGGGTGTGACTAGAGATGGACGAAATAGTAGTGAAATGTGTGGAACTCTCTTTGCAAACATTGAAAAATGCTGTGA
The DNA here is from genome assembly GCF_025201925.1 of Gopherus flavomarginatus. NCBI lineage: Eukaryota > Metazoa > Chordata > Testudines > Testudinidae > Gopherus > Gopherus flavomarginatus. The sequence goes on from NC_066619.1 coordinate 182,430,355, forward strand.
AATTTGTAAAATGTTTGGCAATGGAAAATTTCAACCTATTTAGAGTATTGAATGTGTTTGTTTTTGAAATATTATCTCTTCAGCAGAGAGGTTTTACAAACTCTAACTTGCCAAGTGTGCCTGTTACCATAAACAGACCCAATCAGGTAGCTGTGATATTAATGGGAACACTCTATTTAGTTGATGCTCACTGGGGAAATCTGAGACATTTTCTGTAACTTTTTTTTTTCCCTAAAAAACCCAACAACCCCGAAACAACAGCCCTTCTCCTTGGGTACTGAAAACATTAAGATGCTATTGAGATAATTCTATAACTGGAACAACATGACACTGGATATTCAAATATAAAAATGAAGTTCGTGATGACCAACGTTCTATGGACCAAATTGTGATATCTCTACTCTGAGTAGTACTACCTTATTGCACAAATAGCCCCACTGACTTCAATGGAGGTGTGCTTAAGAGTGGGAAAGTATCATACCTGTCCCTGCATATAGCTGTCATTTTTTTTCATTTTGAATCTCAGCTAGAATTTTCACATTCCATTCACACAAATTGAAGTTGTGGAGATTAACATCAATATCTACCAGTACATCAAATTTTCAGGACTTCTAATATGTCCATCTCATTTTTGTGTCCCCCAGTTAATCTTTTTTCATTTTCTCTTTTTTCTCTCATCTGATTATGACCACTTCACATTGTGCTATCTATGCTGCTGTTTTTTCCCAGTTGAAGGAAATGGTACTGGAAAGGTTCACAGTTTACTCATACTTTACGTTTACTTCCTGATTTTTGTTTTTACAATTTAGTGGTATCAGCAATATAGGCTTCCCTTAATGTTTATATTCTCAGTAATTAAGGACAAATGGAAACTCTAAACTTAAAATTTCTCTCATTGGAGATTTCCAGCTGCATGCTGTAAATTCAAGTTTAAATTTTCTCCAAGGATTGAATTAGGCCATAGGGTTTAAGAGTAATGCTGGTCGTGATATAAAGTGCGAATATTTACTATACCACACTAATATCAGAGATTACATTATCTGTTTTAAATGTAAGCTGTCCATACTCACTAGGAAACATGGTGGCATCTTGAATTCTACTGTGGTAAATTGAGCGAATGCTGACGCTTTATTAGGGACCATTGCAAGCCAATTTAAAAAGTCACTTATGCACTTGAGACCAGATTTTTAAAGGTATGTAGCCATTAAAGATGCTGAGAGGCACCTTGTTGCTTTTGAAATTAACACCAGGTGCTTATCTGCATCTTTAGATGCTTAAATGCCATTAATTAGCTGGTCCCTAGGAGCCTCAATTTAATATTTTTTCAACTGTGTATAAATCACTTTTTGAAAAGGGGACTTTGGCCCCCCAGTCACTTAGGTGCTTTTGAAAATGCTACTCTAGGTGCATAAAGCCATGTTAGTTGCTTTTAAAAACATGAGTGGGATGAACCTGCAGAGCTGTCAAAAAAGGAGTTTGTCATCATTAAGTTTCCAAAACTAAGGGAAAAAACCACCACTTTCATTCTAAATTCGTATTTAATACAGTGATCTTTTAAACACCCGTCTGTGGTGAACCTGTATTTGCTATGATTGGGACATTCTTCTAATATACTTTTCTGTGGGTGTTTTTTTTTCTTTGTCACTTGCTAGTTATTCTGGAAAGTAAAACTATTGTTTGGGATCCATAATGGATTATGGCATCAGATGGAGCAAAGCAAACTCAAAACATTGTTACTTAAATATAGCCCAAATAAAAATAGCTATGAATGTATGGCATTAAAAGCAGGAGAGAATCTTTGAAAGGTTTAAACAATTATATGTAGTGCCTTGGGAGCACAGGTATGTGTTATATTATACAGCCATTGTACTCGTCAGTTTTCTCCAACTATACAGTTCATAACCCAAACCAAATATCGGATTCACAGGTCAGCAGACTGAAACCACAACACCTTTGTGAATTAAAGTTGTTCCCCTTCCATCCCCAAGAATTAGCCTAGGCTCTTCATAACTGACATTCACAAGATTCTCGCATGCACTTCTCTAATTTTTCCTTTGTAATTTACTACTAGATGGCTAAAATAAAATGTGAGTGATGAAGGGCCAGAGAAAAGCTCTTGTAGTGAAATGATTATTTCTGCTTACTGTAATGAACACAGAAAATGCTGGAGGAGTAAGACCATTGTGTCAGTGGAGTCATATTTCTCTCTCTCTCTCCAGCTTTTCACTGTAAATAACTTCATTTAAGACAGCAGAGTGACTGGATTGAAAGTAATGCAACTGAGGTCACAATCTGGCCCAGTACTTCTACTGTGTCAAGAATCAGATTATGGTAATACTATGCAAGTTAGCAAATCACCATTAGCTCGTAGTCTTGTATGGTATAGTATACATGCAAATGTTTGCTCTTGATATATCCTTCTACATCAGTGCTGGCAAAACCCTCTGCATTTCCTTCTGGTATCCAGCTGGCCTTCTGTCTAAAGCTGCTGCTCTTTGATCTTCCTCCTTTGTTTACTGTAATTAGCTCATTAGCTGGTTGCATGTCTTTTCCCAACAGCCCGAGGAAGAGACTTCTGTAAATGTACAGTGTTCCCTTTCTTGACTTGAAAATGCATTTCAGTTTTGTGCTAAGAATGGCTGAAGAAACAGGAGTGGTCTGGTGGCTTTCATGGGCTGATCATGTTTCACACAGGATGTGGTCAGAATAAAACATGCATATCTTGAGACTCCTGCCTGGACCTTCAGTTTTAAATAAGGAAAAACTGAAATGGACCCTGTGATGAAGCTGTAAGTGAAATATACATGAGCCTGAGTTAGAAATTTCTACAATTGCCTCAAATAAACACCTTCAGGGCAAGAATTATTACTCAAACCACCAAAAAAAAGAGATACCACAAAAGTGTATGCAGTTGAATAAGTACTGTTCTATCAGGGCTAGAGTGAAAGAGGAACATCAGAAACACATGAATGATGAGACTAGATATGAGAGCAGTAATAAGCAACATGGTTTTTTCCCCTCCAGTGCTGTGGTTACTCTTTCTGCTGGATTTGCTTATCAATTCATCCAAAGTAAAGCACCTATTATGTTGTGTGAATTGTAGATGAAATGGTAGTGGCACAAACACAGGTGGGTGTTCTGATATTTGTTAGCTAGGCAGAAGGGAGAGGTTTGTGTTTTTTTTTGTTTGTTTTTTTGAGCGGAAGTGAGGAAAAAGTGGATGGTGTCTTTGGCAATTACTAACCATAGGAAAAGATCAATGACTTGATCACTCTCTGTAACATATTCAGATTTTCAAATACAGCCACTGTGTGACTTCTCTTCAGTTTTATTACATTTGTTTACCAATAAGGGTAGGGGAAGAAGAGATTAATTTGGCTAAATTATATAGGCGTAGGTGGTGTTTATAATCGGTGCCTTCATGCTTAAGACTTGCTGCAAGGATGACTTTCTTGTTTTCCCTACATAATCATTTTGCATTTTTAACTCATTCTGTGTTGGAGTTCTGATTGTCAGCCATCACTACACTATGGTCCGATTGATAGAGGGGACAGTACCCCAGGGATGCTTTGACATAGCCAAAGAGACATATCAGAACCCCTCTACCTCAGTTTCGCTCAGTGTTATGAAACTGCAGGTCCTGTGCATGTGGAATCCACAGTAGAACATGGTCATTAATGCTCTCTCTCTTTCTGGTTGGTTTAATCAGTCCTTTTTTGTGAGTTTTGGTCTGAACTTAGCTGTGGGAAGAAGCTATGAATTTGAGCAGTCAAGGAAAAGATCACATACCTGCAAATACTCAAACAATAAATCAAAGTAACATAACTGATGTTAGTTTTTTGATCTGTCTAGTAAATTATTTCCCCCCAGAAAAAGGCCATATCTTCCTCTCACCCAACTACATGCCTTGAACACTTACTTAGAAATATACAAGTAATCTCTTAATTTTTTAAAGTTTTTAAATTTAGTTTTTTTCATTTTTTTTCTGCCAGGAACATGAAGTTACCGATCTTAAAGTGCAAGACCAACTGGATGCTAGATGTCACTAGAGCTGTGTGAACTTTTTATCATGAAACCCCAAATTAGGCATCTTTCTTTGAAATTTTAAGTCTGAAACCAACTGAGACCTATTGGATCTTTTGCCATATTTACTTATTCTCTAGCTTTCAGAGACAGAGGATTTGATTAAAAGTTCACTTCTAGGGGCCCAAGTTTTGGGCCCAAGTTTTGTCCCCAAAGTTTTCTTTATGAAACAATGAAACTCAGCGGTTTCACAACACAGCCAACTAAACTTGTCAGTTTTGCCCAAGTTTTATGTGTTTTTTTTTTTTGTTTTTTTTTTTTTTTTTTTTTTTTGGAGTTGGGTGAACTTGAAACTCAGTTGTCACAAATCCATGTGACGTAACTCTAGGTGGAGGTGCTGAAACTCAAGAATATGGAACTGAAGCAGTTTTGCACATCACTAAGTTATAGAGAGCGCCAGGGTAGTAAATCAGTTACTTGAAGAATTCATATAAAACTATTTAATGTTAGAAATGTAGGGTTGGAAGATACCTCGAGGTCATCTACTCTACTCTAACCCTTTGCGGAGGCAGAATTAGGAATAGCTGGACCATAACATTCATGCCCCCAAAATTAACTTCAGGTAATATTTTAATAATCAGTGTCTAATCTGCGCAGTCAAAGGCAAATGGAAAAACCCTTCCCTGTTTTTGAGGTTTTGAAAATTAATGAAATATTTATAAAATTTAAAAATCATGTGATGATAGAATATCCAATTCTGCAAAATCTGACTTAGGCTGGTATTCCTATTGACTGACTGGACTCACTCATGTGAGTAAGGACTGTTCATACCAGCAGGTATCTGCAGGATCAGGCACACACTGTATGACCTACCTGACAATCCAAAAAGAGTCACTTACTAAAAACATTCATTCTGGGCTGAAAATAACCCAAATGATCTGTTGCTAAAATAAACTCTAGAACAGGGGTAGGCAACCTATGGCACGTGTGCCAAAGTCGGCATGCAAGCTGATTTTCAGTGGCTCTCACACTACCCAGATCCTGGCCACTGGTCCAGGGGGCTCTGCATTTTAATTTAATTTTAAATGAAGCTTCTGAAACATTTTAAAAACCTTATTTACTTTACAGACAACAATAGTTTAGTTGTATATTATAGACTTATAGAAAGAGACCTTCTATAAACGTTAAAATGTATTATCGGTACGCGAAACCTTAAATTAGAGTGACTAAATGAAGACTCGGCATGCCACTTCTGAAAGGTTGCAGACCCCTGCTCTAGAACTAGATTGATGACAGTTGTTTTGCCTGAAGCAGAACAAATACAGAACTTAGCCAAGCAAAGCGATCTTCTGATTGGAAAAGGTCAATGAAGGTGAACAGAAGAAGCTACTGTAGCAATAATTGCTGTTCCTATGTTTAAAGGTTGGAAAGAACTGGAGAATTTCTGTGATGCATCTAGCATTGGCTACTATCAAAAGGTAGGATACCGGACTAGGTGAACCATTGGTATGACGCAGAATGGCCATTCTTATGTTAATAAACTATCTGTTTTCTGCTCCCCCCAAGCATCTGTATTCCCTTGCTGATCAAACTGTCTGCTTTCAAAGGCTCTATAATAATTGTATCAGAGGTAGCTGTGTTAGCCTGTATTCACAAAAACAACAGGGAGTCCGGTGGCACCTTAAAGACTAACAGATATTGGACATAAGCTTGCATCTGAAAAAAGCTTAGTCTTTAAGATGCCACCAGATTACTCATTTTAATAATTGTAAAACAGAGGTGAACAGTCTTGATAATTCCCCTCCTCTGGCCAGAGTCATTGCCCTCTAGCAGTGTCCTCGACTGAGGTGTACAGGGTAATGTGAAATGCCCAGTGTTCTCCGGTGACATAGAAAATGACCATTGAGCCTCATCGAATAGCTTTTTGGCATTAAGAGAGAGTAACATAGAACAGGATTTATTTAGCCAGACTTATTGATTAACCTTAAGTATTCATCTCAGGTAGCCTGAGGAGTCATACCACTTCATACAACTGACTGATTTGCTCTCTTCGGTTATTTTTTATTTTAAAACTCAGACTATTTCTAAGGTATTCATTTAAATAACATGGGTTCTTTAACAGATCCAATTTTATCTGGTTCAAAGAAATGAAATAGTGGCCTCATTTAAGATGGAGAGTGAATCACCTAATAAACCATAGAAATTAAGTTTGAAACTGTACTGGCCAGTGGAAGGTAGTACATGCTGGCACTGAGCCTGCCATTCCCATGTGCATTCCTCCGCTGTCAATCAGGGAGACCTGATCTCCATTCTGTGTAGAAGTATTCCAATGTCACTCTCCACCTCCATCCTAAAGCCTTGCCCTCTGAAGGGATGTGGTACTAGATCAGGGGTAGGCAACCTATGGCACATGTGCCAAAGGCAGCACACAAGCTGATTTTCAATGGCACTCACACTGCCTGGGTCCTGGTCACTGGTCCAGGGGGCTCTGCATTTTAATTTAATTTTCAATGAAGCTTCTTAAACATTTTAAAAACCTTATTTACTTTACATTCAACAATAGTTTAGTGATGATATAGAAATGAAACCTTCTAAAAACGTTAAAGTGTATTACTGGCACGCGAAACCTTAAATCAAAGTGACTAAATGAAGACTTGGCACACCACTTCTGAAAAGTTGCTGACCCCTGTACTAGATGGTCAGATTAGAACTGTGGTCATTACCTCCTATATCTAGATTTGACTCAGCAGATCAGAGTTCTGCTGGCACACTCAGTTTGAGGGGCAGAACCGGCCCTCAAAAATATTGTCTTCATTCTGGAACCCAGTCAGAGAACAGCGCCCTCTGCTTCAGAAGCAGCTGTGGCAGGCAAAATACACAACCCCCCTACCAAAAGACTCCAAGCCCAAAACTAACTTGATTTGTAGAGGTGTTTTAGTTTGCCACATGACTGACCTTTCAGGACACCTCCTTTCAAATCTCATGGTAAAAGTGAGAAAATAAAGCAGGAAATCATGAGACTCACTCATTCCCACTGGATTTCCCAATAATTATAATCCTCTCCCTTTTTGTTCAAATTTCAGCTTGACTTTTCTTCTACGTGCATGAAGCTTTAGTTCTGATGTACTTTGAAGCATTCAGGATTTAGCTGTACCTCTAACTGGGCTAGGCCTTCCACTATAAATGTTGCCTTCCAGTCCCATGCTTCCACATATGTACAGTAGCTGAGTTGCAATCCATCAGGGCCACACAGCGTGATGCCCAAATTGGTAACAGCATTACAACAGCGTGTGTCTCAGACATTCATTAGCCCCTGTTATGAGATCATTTTTGCCATTTTTTCAATCAGGCCTTCTGCTTGAAATTAGCCAACTCTTTATGTGGCAGTGAAAATCTAACACCTGGCATCTGGAAGCTTATTACAAATCTACTACATACTCAACAGCCAGTTTTTTAAACAAGCTTGCATGCCAGTTGGAGTGCTGTTTTCATGACATATTTTTAGCGTGATTTAGGATCAAACAAGACTTAACACATCAGAGGCTTGAGCCACCAGAGTAAGAAGAGACTGAAATATGGGTCCTGCCTAAATTCTGTGCTCTCATTTAAAATTTTTGAGGATAAGAATGAATTTGAGGGTTGCTACAGTTGAACAGTAAAGCACACCCCGCTGGAATTTTATCTATTGTCATTGATACTATAGTCACTTCCTGAAGAAGATTAGTTTGAAAACAAACCCCAAACTTGCCAAGGTTGAAACTAACTCCTCAATGTAATAGGCTGTAGTTGAGCCAAAAGGCGTAATGCCCCTAATATAAGAGTTTAACGTTAAGGCAGTGTGGCATAGTGGAATAGACAAGGACTCAGCGGACTTGAGTTCTATTTCTGGCTTTGCCACGGCCTTTTGGGACCTTGGGCAAGTCACTTTGCTACTCTGCCTCAGTTTTCCCACCTGTAATATTAGGCTAATGATCTTTATCTCCTTTGTAAAGTGATTTGAGATCTATCAGTGAAGAACTCCTTTACAAGCGAGAGGCATTATTATTTATATATTAATCAGTTCAGTATATTAAACTTTCTTATCTGAAGATGCAGTTACCCTGGCTTCATTTGCCTTGGCCCACCTGAAATGGTCCCCCTCCTTACAGGAACCCCCCCAAAAGGTCCTGTAACAAGCTTCATACTAGCCTTTTTTTTTTTTTTTTTGGGAGAGACCTAGTGTCTTTCTACACCACTCTCGATATCCACGGGGATTGAGCACCACACTAACAGAGAATACTCAGCGGGAACTCGGAAGGGGTTCTTCCATCGCTATACTAAGTCCACTTCTCTGAAAGGCAGTAGCTAGGGCAACAGAAGAATGGGGCTTACGTTGGCTTAACACCCCTGAGTGATTGTATGTAGGTGGACCTAATTTTCTAGGATAGACTCAGATACAACATAGCAAAAAAGAAACTGAACTCATACTCAACAAAGGTTTTTAAGCAAATAGTATTGTAACACAGATATGAGGGGCAAAGGAAATAAAAGCCCTGGGAGCAGAACCTCAGCAAGTGTAAACTGTCAGAACTTCACCGATGTCAACTGGGCTATGAACACTTACACTAGCTGAGGATCTGTCCCATATTATATAGGCTGAGAATTGATTCAAAATGTTTTTAACTATTGCATCAGACACAAGCAGCTATTCGGGTCAGGCTCCAGAATACGAGAGCTATGTATGTAAAGTTGAGCATTCTTTTGCACCTTTTTAATAAGAGGCTTCTAGTTATAGAAAGTTTTTACTTTTAAATAAGTTTATTTTTAAAGTGCGTGTGTGTTCTCTTCTCCCCCATCTGCCATAAATCCACATTCCATATTCTCACTGATCACTTCCTAGGCTGAGGTTTGAAGATGGGCTTCCCATAGTGCTTTTCAGCTAAGAAATAAGAATCGTTATGAATTTAGGCCATTAGATTTCAGTGGGATTTACTCATGCTTTAAGTACCTCGCTGAAATAGGGCCTACATTAGAGAACACAAGATGTGCTTCACTGTTCTTCTATTCCATGAATTGAATACACAGGAAACAGTATAATGTGAGTTAGTCTTGTTAATTACATATTTATCCTTTTTTATGTAAAGGATACAATTATTTCAATTTATTTTGTATTTAAAAAAGAGAGATTGGTGAACCTCAAACATATCAGTGGTTGAGTTCAGATCCTCTTTGCTATGAAAACTGGGCTGTTAAACTGACAGTTTTTCCCTAAGATTTGATTGTGCTGCAAATACCTTAAAAAAAAAAAAAAGTGTGTCTTATGATATTTTGGCATTCCACTCTTGTTTCAAACTGGAACTAGTAAGTTAGGAGCACAAACATCTTTAAAATGTTTGCCCCACTTTTTCCAAACTCATACAGTTGAGTTCAGTTCGAGAGACAAAATCTGAGGCTAGCTTTTACTGGAGTCAGTTCACATATTCCAGATCTTTCCTTTCCTTGCACACCCTCTCTTTTGCTCACAGCTGACCCCTTTAAACAGCAAACCTTGAGTGAGATGTGAGATTCTCTAAAGACATATGACCATGTTCTACTGTTACATCAGGGCAGCTCCACTGAAGTCTGGAGTTGTCTGAGCAGAATTTGGTTCACAATATTTTTTCAATTAAAAATTTAATTGGGAAAAAAAACAAAAGAACTAGCTTAATTTTTCATTGCTAGTAAAGTCTATAATCCTGGCAGCAGTGGCTAAAAACTAGCTGCTCTATAGAAAATAGAAACCATTCCTTTCACTAGTATAGCTGCCTTGCTACCCACTGCTGCCAAAAATCACAACTCCTTCAAGGAGAATGCTCAATGAATCACAGAATCTAATGCTTCTATTTATTTGTATTACAAGAGCTAAGCTAGCTTTGGAGCCTGGCCTGTCTGCTTCTCAACTAATTAAACTGACACTGTGTACAAAGATAGGTTTCTTCTTCCCCCCACCCAATAATATATATAAAATTTTGTAAAAAATCAGATAGGACCAGATCCACCAAAAGACTCAGGTGCTGAAGGCTCCAGCTTTAGGACCCTAAGTCCGAGTTTTAGGCACCACTGTGATCCAGCAAGCCCCTGCTTGGCTGTCGCCTAACCCTGTTAGTGTCAAACTCACTTAGTGAAGGGAGGGAGTTTGAACAGGAGTTCCCCATCTTTCTACTGAGAGCCCTAACCACTAGACTATAGGGTATTCTAATGTGCACTCTAGGTACCCAACCCCCTTGTCCGCTTTGTGCAGAGTTTGGAAAATACCCATGATATTATCATTAGTTTGTTAATGTGTATTTGGTATTTTTATATCTCGGTAGGTAGCTGCTTCAGTTTGCCTATGGAACTTCCATTGATTTGGGGGTGGGGAGAGGACACGCCCTATGACACCCAGGAGACTTCCAATATATCTGATTCCCACCCCCCCAAGTAATGTGTAACCATATATTACTCTGAATGTTTGAATTAGTAATAGGAGGGTTGGAATAACAGTTTCTGACTTGGAGATATGTGTGTATATATACAAAAGGGTGTAATCGACATATAACATCAATTTATAATCAAGGTATCCAAGGTCACATTGTTGGTGGTGATGTGGGAGGTTAGGTAAGACTGTAACAGTTGGCTCCAGGAAAAAATTATTATCCAGGAACTAGATTTTTGTGGGACCCCTGTATAGAAGTCTTTTTCCTAATTTAAAACAAAATGATCACAGTTATGGCATCAAGGCTATTTAATGCTATACTAAACTTGCCTTTTAATTAACATAACGCCATTCTGTGGTTACATTTCAGTCTTAAAACATGTAGAATATAGTTAAGTTAATTCAAAATAGCCTACTTCTTACCTTAGAACAGCTGTAATATTCGTTTCTTTCTGGGAGCGAGTTTGGGTGCAGGAAGAGGCTCCAGGCTGGGGCAGAGTGTTGGGGTGCAAGAGAGGGTGTTTGGTGCAGGGGGGGATTCTGACCTGGGGCAGGGGTTTGGGGTGCAGGCTTTGGCCAGGAGGCACTTACCACAGGTGGCTCCTGGCCAGCAGCACAGCAAGGCTCAGGCAGTCTGCTTGCCTGCATGCCATAGCCCCACGCCACTTCCGGAAGCAGCCAGCTGCTTGCACGTCTCTGCATACCTCTGGGGGCAGAGGGACAGTGTGTCTCGGTGTGCAGACTATGCCCACAAGGACTGTCCCCACAGCTCCTATTGGCCAGTTCCCAGCCATAGGAGCTGCACGGAGGGTGCTGTGGGTGGGGGCAGTGCAGTGCCACCACCCCTCCTCCCCCACCCCGGGGCCACAGATATGTGCCAGCAGCCTGCCGCTTTCAGGAGTGGTGTGGGTCCACGGCATGTAGGCAGCCTATCTGAGCCCTGCTACTTGGGGCCCTCCTTAGCCCAGGGCCCTGGGCTGCAGCCCTAAAGCCCCTGCATTAATCCAGCCCTGGGTATGAAACATACTTCCAGCCCACTCTATCGAAAGCTTTTCTGCGTCTAAGGCTAATTGCATCTAAGGCTAATAGGGCTTGTGTGTCAGGGTTGTCGTCCTTTCACTGCTATGATATCAATAAGTTGTTGAAGGTTGTCAGAGCCATGACTGCCTGTGACATACCCAATATGATTTGGGTGTATGATAAAACCCAAAACCATCTCCAGTATCATTGATGTCAAAATATTGGCAAAAATTCTAGCAATTTCACCCTGTTTCGTTCCAATTATAGGCCACTGTTATGTGGCATCTCTTCCCGGTTTAGAAATAACTGATATTAGGACTTCCTTCAGTGCAGGGGGAAGGATGCCCTCTTGGAGTGACTTATTAAACACTTTAAACATCTTGTCAGATGAGAGGTCAAGGAAGTGTCTATAGAATTTGTCAGGGAAGTCATGTGGCTCCAGAGTGTCTCCCACTTTCATGTTCTTAATTTCCTTACTTAACTCATCCTCCATTGGGGTGCATCAAGGTTTTTGTGCTGTAGTACTTTGAGATAATGTAACTTTTTTGAAAAATTGATCCAAACCATCTGTGGAGTGGTTCATGTCCAACTTGTAGACATCTTTAATTTCTAGAATGAACTTTTTATTATCTTTAGGTAATAAACATGGTAAACTGTGCATATAATGAATGGCTGTGATTCTACATGCAGAGGTTTTTTGTCTTAGAGGTCTGTTGGTATGTCAGCAACTTGCCAGCTTTCACCCAATTCCCAGAAGTCCTGCAGGAGTCAAAATAGGGCAAATGGAGCAGTTTGAGTTCATGTATACAATTAACCAAGGATCAGAGTAATTATGGAGATGGGCTGTGGCATAAGACAAATCAAGCTTCTACTTTTTTTCCCCCTCAAGGGCTATCATATTTTCTTCATGTTGCCTTTTCTTGGGAGGTGGGAAACTTACAATTCTACCCCTTAAATAGGCCTTGAACATCCTACCATAGCCTGCTAAAAGATGCTGAGGGTTTTTGTCTCCAGGAACAGGCCAATTTCTTGTTTCAATAAAACTTCTGCAGTGGGGATCTAATGAAAGGGAAGAATTAAATCTGCACTGCATGGCTGTTTCTCACCCAGGTCTGTTGCTATTTGCATAGTTATAGGAGCATGATCAGAAATGCAATTGATTCATTCTGTAAATGACTCCTTAGTTAATACAAGTCCCTGGAGATGAACAAGAAATCTCTCGTACATGGGTCTTGTTCCTATATAGAAGTATGAATAGTCCCTACCCACGATGTGATATCTAGTGATTTATACATAATGTACAACTCCAGACCCGTTCTAGTTTTCTTAGTTTATGACCCTGAGGCTGAGATTAGTCCTCAAAAGGATCGAGCACCTCATAGAAATTCCCAGCAATCTCAGTAGGGAGATAAGGTTCTCCCTATAACATACCATGGGAGAGAGATGGGGGAGAACCTACCTATGAAAGATTTCAGGATCATCAAGATTAGGCCCATACAGATGAGCAATGAATTGTTCAGATTCCATTTAAGGTGATTGCAAGGATTAAAAATCTGCCCTGACTGACTGAGATTGTTACTGCCTGTGCTTAATGGAAGAGGATGACTACCCCTCTGGATTGGATGAGAAGCAGCAAGAGATTATTTCTCCTACTCCATCACATTCTAATTTAGAAGCCTCATCTGCGGTTAAGTTTCTCCTGAAGAAGCATTGTCTGCCTTTTGCTTTCTTTAATGATCACACTTTCCCCTCCCCCCTTTTTAATTGGAGTGTTGAGACTACATTCCAGGAAATAAAATTTAAGATTCAGGACCTCTTGGCTGTGTTAAGAATTATTTGTGCTTGCACATGAAGGTGATGGAATGTTTCTGTCACTTGCTGTATTACAATGTGTCCTACTCCCTAAATAGAAACCCAGAAGGCAGGGTTGGGGCTGTGAATGAAGAAATGTCTGAGGCTTATTCCACGGACTTTTGGATAACCTTGTCAGCTGCTATTTACTTGCTAGACATGCAGGGAATAAGTAGAAGGCGGCTTTGGAGTGGGAGAGGGAAGAGCACAAGAGGACAAGTGAAAGTAAAAACGTATAACTTAGTTTATTAATAAGCAACATTATATAACAATGAAAAAGCAACAGTTATCAAACATTTAACACTATAAACAAAACCAAGCCATAAATTCTGGAAGGAGTGGGCTGGATAGACACTGTCAATCCTGTTTTCAAAAACAGCATCCTATTTTTTTTCCTCCCATAACACAAAGTGGTAATTACATTGGAAGGCGACAGAAAGGGAGCACACATGCCACAAACATTTCTTAACCTGGGTATATCAAAGAGATGCTTGGGTATTATCCTCTAATATGTAATTTTTTTGGTTTGCCGAACCAAACCTAAGAGTATTGATACAGTCTGGTACACTCAGTGACACATTGTATAGTGTGGGGATTACTCCCTTCTACTTCATGCTGCTTCCCCCTTTGGTTTACAACTAAACATTTAGTTTTCCTTTCCCATATTAAACATATAACTAACTAGACAATTCTAACTACTCCCACAAGCTGTGAATTACTGCACCAAAGAACTCAACAAACAATCCAATAGAACAGTGTCTCTTCTGTATTAAACATGAAGTTATGTGCTAAGGGATTTGAGTTATAGAAGGTATGGAGAAGTTGAGGGAGGATGGAGCAACAAAGGGGAAGTATGGGGAAATTAAGGTGGCAGAGGGAGGGAATGGGAGGAAGAGGAAGGCAGGAGATCTGGAGAAGGGAGTGAGCAGTGGCAGGGGGAAGTAAGAGGTTATAGGGAGTACAGACACACTGTCCATGTAGCTCATCAACCATCATTGGTCTGCTCCATTGGCCCATAGGGTGTACAACTACATTGCTCATCCCCTGCACAGCATTCCATGACACCTGGCAGGGACAAGAGCTGTCTCTTGAACTTCTAGTACATGGGATGTCAAGCTGCTGGTCTTTGAGGATGCCCTGCAGTAAGACACAGAGTTTCCCACTGGCGCCAATTTTAAAAAATAGTATTGGAGCCCTCTAATTGTTACAGAATAACAGGAGCTGCACCACCCCCTGATTTCTTTGGTGTAAGTCCATGCTGACCTAACACATGGACCTGCTATAATCTCAACCAAATGGTTCATGTTGATCTGTCCATTTAGGGAAGTTTATCAAATGTTTTATTAATTCCCCAGCACAAATACAAGACCAGAGGCACGTAATATTCCTAATACACAATTTAAATAAATCCTTTCCAGTTACCCTGCGCGGGTGCTGCTTTTTCAGTCATTTGATGAGAACTAAGGTCCATGTCCCAAAGTTAAAGTATAAGCATGGAGCAGAAGAGAGATCCATCACTGTAACTAACTAACTTACTTTAGGCTAAGTTCATAATTGCAGGTAAGCTAAACAACATAACTGGGAGGGAAACTTGGTGTAAAAAAAAAAAAAGTACTCCATTCACTGCAGGTTATTTTAAAAAATCTTCTGCTTCTTGTGGCTTTTGGAACAGATGCACTTCCTCACCAATCCTGACAAGAAACTCAGTTGCAAAACCTTATCAAATATTTGAGCCTTTGCTGCTTGGCAAGCTTTTCTTGCTCTTCTAAAGGTTGATCTGTGTTCAATCAGATCTCTTGAAAAATCATTTGTCTTGTATCCTTTCCCCTACCCCCAACAGTGTATTTTCTTCACAAGCTAGCTGCGTTATTTTTTCTTTTACATTGTCAAATTTCTCAGATTTAATAAGTGCACGAGGTTTGGTATTTGAGGCTGGTTTCAGAGGCAGGGACCTAATGTTTTCTTTAAATCCAATTTTAAAATCAGGCAGGTTGAGCACTCCTGAAAGGAGTTAAGGAATAAATTCTAGAGGGTTGTTTTTTTCTGCACCTTCAAGTACTCTTATAATTCTCAAATTAGAGTGGAGAAACCTTCCCTTGAGATTTGGTTAATTTAGATTTAAAAGAAGATAAATCGCTCTCTTCTGGGCAGAGAACTCTTGTACCCTGATCTTCCACTTATAGTCTCCCTTCTTAATTCACCCATCTTGTCAGCCTTTGAAGAGAGAACTTAACTGAGATAAGTCAGTTATATTGTAGCTTGATATCTACTGTGTTTGCAGCACCTTTCTCTATCAAGGCCATCGTGGACACAGCTATGCAGCAGTCATCTTGTCTGAAGATTGGGGGCCTCTGTTTTCCTTGGTTGTTGGTTGGTTTGTTTTTGTTTTGGCTACTTGTAGAGCTCCCAGTAGACAAATCTTTGCTTTTTGACACTTCAGAGATTTTGGAGCACCTGTTCCTTTACTGGGAGGACAGATCAGTTGGGCCCTGGACTCCAGCTGGAAACGGATATTAGCAGATGGCTCTGGAGCTCAAAAGATCTTCTCCTCCATGCTGCAGAGCACTCTCTGGAGTTATGTTTATCTTCAGCAAGCAGAACATTTTGCCTTCTCACTGTAGCAATAAAAAATTATCAGGACATCCTTGAAATAACTATTACTTCAGCTCTTAATATCTGTGCTACAGCCTTTCAATTTGGTGAGATTGCAGAAGAGATTAAGATGATTTCCTACACCTTGCTATCCTCTCCAGATGTTTGCTATGAATTGTGTATTTTATTTTTCCAGACTGGTATGTGAAAACATACTATCCTGCACTGGTATTTTTACTGTAAGGGAGAATTTGTTCTGTTCATAGTGGCTAGCATTACACACTCTAATACCCTGAAGATATTCAGTTGGTAGTTCAATTCGTTTCTTCACCCTAACCTTGATCCAGCAAGGTACTGAAAACAGTTCCTATCTTCAATGTCATTGAGTCTAATCACAATCTTTAATGAGACTATTTACATGCTTAAGATTTGCACACATTTGTGTACCTTGCTGGATCAGGGCCATTGTCAAAATTGGTCTGTAACTCTGAAGAAGAAAGTATATACAACCTGCCTATTTATTTTTTTTCTAAAGAACTCTATCTTTTCATTTCCTTATGTAGTCCTATACTACAGTTAAATCTAATTTCACCTGTCTAACTTACAATGGTCTTGGAGGACTTTAGCTCAATTTTTAAAATAAATGTCTTTTATATAATTTAATCCTTTTTTAAAATGAATATTCACAGGTCATTTTTATAATATTTTTTTCCAGCCACTTTTTCCTACCTGGAGTCAAGTTTTTGACTCTTATGTTTTACTTTCCAAATAAGGGCTGAAGTCTTTGTGTAATATGTTTTTGCCAGGAACTAATGATGTGATAGACTAAGCAGCAGCTGAATACATCTGAATTTCAACACTGAGCTTAGATAACCCCCCAATTAGTAATGCCTGAAAATAAATAGATTTTAAATTATATAGTATGTGGCTCACCACTTAGGGTCCCCAGGGCAAGTCCAGTCTGTAGACTTGACTTCAATGTGTTTTGATGGCATACTTAGTCTCTGACGGTCAGTACTCCGCATCACATTTGGCACAGTGGGCAGGGTCTGCTTAGGTAAGACTCCATATGGGTAGCAAGGGGACTGAATCACTTTTCACCCCAGTGAGGTAAAGGGGCGTCTCTCAGTCACCGCTGAGGGAGCTGGTGAAGTTCATATTGCAGCTGCCTGCAAATGAGCAAAATGGTGAGCTCTTAAGTGCTGACAGCACGTTAGCCGTCGCGCACTTAAATGTTTAGTTCCCCCCCCCCCAGTACCCTACCAAAAAGCAAACAGAATTAAAATACAATTTACTTTAGATAAGTGAGCAAATGGATGTGGAATGCAAAATGCTATAGACTGTATGTCATATATTGACTTGGCTTTGCTGTTTTCCCTATAAGTTCATTTCAGAAATGAAAACCCCTGGGTTGTCACCAGGGCTGTCAATCTGATACTTTTCACCAATACGAATATCACTTAGGAAGAATGTAAAAAGAAATGACATTTGTTTTCTTGGACTATAACCATGGTTTGGGAGTAGCTAATTTTAAGGCTTTAGTTTCCTGGTCCTGCAAATAGTTAGGCATGTGTAACTTTATTCACCTGAGTAATCCCACATAGGTGATTAGTTACATACCTGTGTAATAGCTGTTTCCCAGAGATTACAACTCTGATAAAGTAGTTGGTTTCCCACCTAGCCCCTCTCCCCAGGTCACTAAACAGCCTCATTTACATCTCACACCAACTGAAGTCTGTGGGAATCTTTGCATTGACTTCAACAGATGTTTTGATCAGGCTCTTAGGCTGCAGTGAAACTCCATCCTGAACCTAAGTCTGAAAAAACAACGAGAAGTCCTTGTGGCACATAGACAAACAAATATATTTGGGCATGAGCTTTTCTGGGTTAGAACTCACTTCATCGGATGCATGGAATGAAAAATACAGTGTGAGGTCAGTCTAACAAGAGAAATCAATTAACAGCAGGATACCAAGGGCCTAGCCTACAGCCATAAAATAACAAGGGCTAGATTGTGACTGGCGTTTGTGCTGGTGTTCCAGAAAAAGGGCACAAGAAGATTATCTTGTATGTCCTATGGCCAGGGACGTTCTCCATATACCCAGCACATTTCCTGAAGTGGTAGAATACTCCTTGAGCACACGAGGGAACTTACCTAGCACCAAGGTAAGACCATTATGACCTAAGCTAACAAGACTAGAATCAAAGGAAAAGCTCAAATAATTCATTCTATTTTCAGTCCAATGGGAAATATTTTTTTTCTTTTATGGTTTGAGTTGTAGCTTGATTTTTTTTTTTTTCTTTGAAAGACATAGGACAAACGGACAGCATGGACTGAGATCTGTTAAAAGATTATTGAACTACTTCTTTCCTAGACATTTTTATTATTACATCTAGATCTATTACCAGCAGGCCTGCCCTGAAACTAATCCTAGACCCATGTGAGCAGACCTATTGAGAACAATGGAACTACTCATGTGAGTTAAGTGTGTTTCAGGACTGAGGCCTTAATGAACACAAGTCAAAAATAAAGTAACACTTGTATCAGAGATTTAGTTCTTTTATTATATGCAACAACACTCTCAGAAACTAAACAGACAGGCAGCTTTGATCAAAAATAAAACCGGTTCAGTAGTGATAAGATGAACATGAGATTCCTGACCTAACAACGTATTTATAGGTATTTGTCAAAACATTGTTGGTGAGCACTCTAAATTCAGGGGCTGATTAATGGCCCCTCTGCTAACTGAAAAGTATTATTTCCAGGAATGAGGCTAGTAATCCATCTAATCCTGTTTGTTTGATGCAGTGGTTCAGCTCTGGAAGCAATGTGGCTGTGTAGTATTTTCAGGGCTAGAAAGAACTACTTTAGCAACACCTTTTCCTTTGGAGATGGCTGGTTAGCTCGTGTAGCAAAAAAATAGACATCTTCAAATCACCAAGATTTGAAACCTGGATTCATAATGTTAGGCTCCAAAGTCTGTATTTAGGCATCCAAATAAGTGGTTTGATTTTTTTAAAAATGCTGTGCCTCAAGCTTCTGAAAGAGAGACCGTTTGTTTAGGTGTCTCAATAGGGACATAGGAACCTAACCTCAGACCAAGTTTTTAAAAACTTGGCCTAAATTCTCTATCAAGAGAATGCTTTCCCTGCACTGAGCTCATTCAGCCCATTTTCAATTATACTAATACCACTTCACATTTCTCTTCCTGGATATCTCTTTTGTTGCTGTGACAGCTGACATTTGCAGGATAAAATGAACAAAGTTGGAATAGTGGGAACAACTGAAACTCTCAAAGGTAAATTGGATGAATCAGGACAGACCCATCCAGATGCAGCCGCTGTTGCTTCAGATGCTGATATCGATGAGGGGCCTGAAATATCAGTTCAAGACAAGAGCTTGCAACAGAGTGAACAAGATAAATCCCAGGACAGTGTCAGTGGTTCTTCAATAAAAAGGACAGATTAGTTTGTTTTGTTCTGTGTTGGTTTGCATGCTTTCTTTGGCAAAGAGAACATATTTGTTACAACTTAAATCAGTATAGGAGGTAATGCTATACATTTTCAGTGCAGTCAACTGGGTGTTCATAACACTCAGGAACATTCTTGGTATCCCTGCCAGACACCATATTGCTGTGCAGTGAAATTGATGTTTAAGAAAACTGTGTATTTTTGGAGAATATAGCCCATTATTACTAGCTAGACCAGAAAAGAGTTGGTCAAAGCATTTTTTGTTGTTGATACTGAGGAAGTATTTTACTGTTTAAGGCCCTGATCCTGCAGTGTGATGCATGTGGATGGGCTTCTGAACCCACACACTGAAATCAGTGGATCTATGTGGGAAGAGTCTGTGCATGTGCATTACACTGCAGGATGAGGCCTAAACTTTGACTTGTTTCTCCAAAAGTAAACTCCCAAATTATTTTTCTAGATCCCCTTCATTGCAGTTAAAGGGAAACGAAAGGTTAAAAAAAAACAAAACTCTTCTGTGGCTGTTACACCAAAGGTTACTATAACTGAAACTCCTGAAGGGACCACCTACAAGAGGTGAGAAGCTATTTGTTTCTGTTGCCATTAGTGATTCAAGGAAGCAGTGGCCTGAGAACTCATTTCACTGAGGCCACTGAAAAGATATAAAATAACAGGAGCGGTAGCATATGGCATATTTTTAAGGTTGCATGATAACTTACATTCATCCTCACCCCCCGTACTGGTTTTCACTTGATGATAACTTTGAGATTTCCCTCTGTCAGGCTAAATGTGTCCAGGTTTGGTCTCTTTCCAAAGGTGAAATTTTTCTTTGAAAATGTTGGAAATATTCAATGGTTTTGAACACAAGGATTTCAGAAAAATACACTTTTCTCGTTCTAAAAAAAGTCAGCTTTTTTTAACAGCATTATTGCCAAATTAGCTGAATATTGTGTGGTGAAATAGGATATAGAAATAGCCATTACTGAGGAATGGTACTACACCTTTCACTGATCTGTAGAAAATTGCTTATGATTTGCCCAAGTTATAAGCCTTTGAAAATTACTTAACAAGCATACAAAGCTGTGTCTTTGTCTGTCTGAATTCTGATCCTCAGGCAGAAAGGTTAAGATTAAAAACACACTCAAATCTTCCCAGTCGCTGTAGAATAAATTCTTTACTAGCCTCAGTTGTTTCACTAGATCCTCTGCTTTCATGTTAGTATCCATAGGTGCTGGAACCAAAACATAAATCCTGTATATAATGGAATCTACTTCAAGGCAGGGATTGTGATAGCACCCCCAGCACCCTTAGGTGCTGGAACTAGGGGTGCTGGGGGTGCTATCACAATCCCTGCCTTGAAGTAGATTCCATTATATACAGGATTTATGTTTTGGTTTAATGGCTCTGAGCACCCCCACTATAAAAATTGTTCCAGCCCGTTAGTATCTACAGTTGCTTGCAATTTTTATGCATTATGAACACCAACTCAGCTTGTAAACTTTGCAGCATCATAGAAATTTATGGCTGAAAGAACTTTTCTAGCCTCCACCCTGCACGATTGCTCCCTATGGTACATTTTCCAGTGCTACAGTGTGTTCAGTGTACTGTAGATTTAATTGACTCAAGCCTTGCACCATTTCCCTTGGAAAATTATTATGCTGTCCAGTAAACCTCACAGTTATGAAGTGTGTGAATTTATGCAGAAAGGTTTATTTTTGAAGAGCATATGTGGGTGTTTGAACACTTCTCACCTTAGCTACACACATTGGGCAAGTGAATTATGCCATTGGTCAGGGAGAAATAACTGGTGAGAATAGTATGTGGTATTTTTATCCCAGTCCTACAGATAGGTTGGAGTTAAAGGGATTGGTCTAAGGAAATTTGTTGCCTAAGCTGAGGGTCAGAGAAATGCATCCAATAAGCTTTCTGAGCCAAAGAATGCCAAACCTGAATTTTTGCTAGGGTACATTGAGCTATACAAACTAACAGAGTTACAAATCTGCCAAAACCATAATAAACTCCATTTATACGTATGATAAAAATCTGTCAGTGTGCTTTGGAAAAAATGACTTTTTCCTGCAAAAAATCATGTTTGTAAAATGTAAACCCTTCAGTGAATCATAATTGCAAGCAACATTGCTTAAGCCTCTTTCAATGATATTTTTTTTAATCAAAAGAATTTGTTTCTAAATGTTGGTCTTATAACAAAACATGGAGAGAAATGAAATTATTCCATTTTTAGAAAAATGAGAACGTGTGAATTCAAAAGCAGCCTATTTTGTTTGCATTGCAGGGTTACAATAAAATCTTTTTTCATTCCAATAACACTAAGTTTTCATTGGTTCATATATTCTGAACTGGAAATAAATGAACGATATATATTTTTCTTAAGCCAAATATTTTTGGTAAAAAAGTGACACATCAAAGAGAGGGGGTTGGCTTATAAACGGGTCTACATCAAAATTTGATGATTTTAAACTCTATGGAATCATTTAATTGAATATCTGATACATTGTCGTTTTGTTTACTTGGAACGTCTGCAGGCATGGAGCCCCTCAGCTCCTTGTGGCAGCAGTTCGCCGTTCCAGGCCAATGGAAGTGGCCACTTCCTGCAGCTCCTATTGGCTGGGAACGGCGAACCATGGCTGAAGATGTTGTAAGAAAACAAAACGTCCCAACCCACCAGCAGCTTACCCTGATGGGCCGGGAGCCAAAGTCTTCCAACCCCTGAAATATAGGTTGGAAGGGTCATACAGTTTTTGCTATTTTTACCAATCCATTTGGGGGAGGTCAACTTTTATAAACGAATGGGCTAATGAACGAGTATATACAGTGTGTCTGTCTGTCTCTTTTGCTTCATGCATTTCAAACATCATCAGAACACGATGCTGTGCTCCTTCCTCAGAACAAAGTCTTATTGGCTTCCCTGGGAGTTTATTTAAGGAACCAAAGATAGATTAAAATAGTAGACTGCTAAACAGTCACTAGAAAGTATCATAGCAAATTTTATTGAGGCAAGTCAGCTGGTCTGCATTTAAAAAAAAATATTCTAATTTGCTGTGCTAAATGTCATTGGCATTTCTTTGTCTCTTTTTAGCAAGTTACTACCCAAGATGAACTGTCGAGTACCTTTCGATAGGAAAGTTAAAATTCTGGCTTTTGAATGAATGTACTTACGTACCATAAGCAGAGAATTACAATTCTTTCTAGTGCCTAGGGTAGAGTGCCTCTACTGGGAATTTCAAATTTAGCACTCAGTGAACTGGCAGACAAATAAATTAGGTCATATCTTGTTAAATATTTGTTTTCACTGATGTCTAGGACTAAATAGATAATTCTTTGTTTTACTTCATTTATGTTTAGTTAACATAATTTGAGAGTGAAGAATAAAATGGTCCGCCTTAGGCCTGACCAACCTTAAAGATACCCTGTTAAAAGGAAAATAATAGTTCTATTATCAGGATTAAATTGGGTATGCTACTTTCTCATTAGGGTAAAATAAAAGAAGGTTGGTTACTGTCATGCTGGAGGATCTCTCTTTGAAGGGGGAATGGGGAGCATGTATTACTCACAGAGGTAATACACAGTGGGAATTTATTTTAATGAAGTTGGGGTTGTTTTATGTTTTGTTTCATTCCCATATACATTAAAACTTTGCTAAGGGTTTGCAGGATCAAGGCCACTGCCTCGCTGTGTGGACTTGGTAAATCAATTACAGATACATTTTCAGAAGATTTTTAGTGCCCAACTTAAAATACCTAGTTATGCCAAGCACCCAAAATCGATGACTACTTTTGAATGACAATGACTATTTAGCTCTAAATAACTTTGAGAGAGTGAAATAGTCAGGATTAGAATTTAGAAGTTCCTGACTTCTGACCCTGTGTTCTATACAGTCCAAATTTTCAGCTCAGATTTAACTTGGACTTAATTTTGGCATCAGCTAAATTGTGGACAAACTTATTTGTATGCCCATTTTAGGCCATCTAGTTGTATTTGATCTGCAGATACAAACTAGGTACTTAAAATATGAAGTTACCTGAATTTTGCCTGCAAGTATCTGGCACAACAATGCAGGCCATGGTTTGAAAATCTTGCCCTACAACAGTTCCACTCTACTTTCTAGGCCAGTATTCTGCAGCTCCAGTGCATCTAAATATTGCTTTTATTACAAAAGTACATTTAATACAAATGTCCCAGAGTACACTGCAAACAAATTAAAAATTTATCCAAGTAGAGCCTGTTATCCAAGTAGATAAACTTTCACAGCTGCAGGGTGTATAGCAATCCCAGTGCAGGAATCACTGGTGAAGCAGAACAGGCCATATTCTCCTTAGTATACTATAAGCATACAGTTGTTTTAATGGCTTAAACTATTAAGTCCTAAAGCCGCAAGTACACAGAGGGTTTGGATTCAAAGCCAAGGTCAGATCACTCGAAAAATAAGCCTGATGGTCTCAGCCTCATCTTTGTTCCCTTTTCAAAACTGCCACAGAATTCAGCATGGTTGGATATCTCGGCTCAGGAGGCTGTGATCAGACAGAGCATGGAATAAGGTCAGGAATGAGGTACATAATCACCAGCATGGGCTCCTACACACTATCCCCTTGGAGCCAGTCCTGTTAGCCCCTCACTGCTTCAAGCACTGAATTTATTCAATAATGATTAGAGAAAAATAACTATAGGAGCCACATAAATCACAGAAACAGCCATTTTTCTTCACAGGTGCCAGTGTCTGAGTTAGAAATCTAAATAAAATTTTAAAATGGGCTCTTTAGTTACTTGTACTTGTTTTAAAAAACTAAATATTCATCTTTTGGGGAAAGTGAGCATGTTCAGTGTTATGATTAAGAGATAATGGCCCTCGCAGAGGCTGTTTTAAACCACCTTGATGGTGCACCACAACTGTTAAACTGGCTGGTGTGGGGAAGTTGCTGAGCAGAACCGGTGTAGTCAACCCACCTCAGTGTAAGGGACGTACTGGAGTACTGCTATATTCTGGTGAGTCCTGGCTGTCAGAATGGTATGTTTGCCTGAGGCTGTCCTGCATTGCTTCCTGGGACTAGATGAGCCTCCTTTGGCCCAAAGGATCAGGGAGCTGCAAAAATGCCTATAAGCTTCCCTAGGTACCCTGGCCATTCCCAAGGTTCTGGCCAAGTGACTTCAGCATCAAATGGCAACGACATCAGCACAGTCTCTTTTATTTACAAAAAAAGACCCATTGTGTGGGCATAATCATACTACTGTCAGGCCTGCAATTCATAGGCAGACATCCCGCCCCCCACCATTGAACTCAACTATCAAATTGTTATGGTTCAAATAGTTCATGAAAATGGCACAGACTGACAGAATATTTGGTTGTTCCACATCTATCGTGGAAAATGCATTCCTTGCGACTGATTTAAAGGCGATTTTTTTGGTTTAAGGAGATATCTAAATTGGTGAATAGAGCAGAGGCGTCTTACTACAATCAAACCTGGGTCTACTCCTGATGCAGCTACTGACTCATCGTGTGGCCCTTGGAAAAATCACTTAAACTTTCCACGGCCCACTTTGACCATCTGTAAAGTGGGGCGATTAACTCTCAGCCACTTTTGTAAGGTGCTTTATAAATGCCAAGAATATTGGCATTATTTATTGCAGTCCACTGAAGTCCTGGAAAGAAAACCATTTCAGGCTATCCTAAAATGTACAGTGAGCAATGGCTGTTTCAGAATAAAGTCTCAAAGAATATAAAACCTTGTGATGCTGCCATATGGTGTGATAAAACTTCTACTCCTATCTAGTTATGAGAACAGTTTATAGCTGTAATCTAACCACCTAAAAAATGTCTACTGAGATGGTCACTTAGGAATGGGATTCTAACGTTCGGTGACCAGTTGAAAATGCAGCAGCCGTTACTTCAGAAACAAGGGTTCTCAGTGTCAGGGTGGACTTCATCATCCTAAATAGTTAGTTATCTCTGACTGACTGTGCTAGCAGCTTATGATGGGGTGTGCTGTACTGTTTCTGACAGCCTGCTTGTGAATTAATTTTCTAGACTTTGGTCTCTGTGACGGCTGATAGAAATGGAATAGTGGCTGTGTTAAGTTGTTGCACAGTGTTCTTATTAACAAACTAGGAAATGCACAACATCATTTTGTTTACACAAGTATCTGTGAGGCATGTGCACATCTTTAACATTGTGTTACCCCCAAAAGACTGAGGACAAATGTCTGTCATTTATCACTCAGTAAAGGTTTCTAAGTGCCTAGTTTCACAAGCTATTTTTAAATATGTGAACAGCGAAGCAGTTTACACTGAAATATTTAAGAGCCCTCTTTGATTAAAAAATGATAAAATTAGATTTGGAAAAGTTTTATATTAAGTCGGCTAGTTCATTCCTCTGCCAGTACATTTCCTATTGTTTGTGAGATGTCTTTGTACCAGCATCCCTTTGTTATACCCGCCCCCCTCCCCCAAAAAGGCTGCCATCTCTCTAACATGCTTGGTTTTAATTTGAACTAACGGTTCCCAAGTAGCTAGTGGACAGCTGGCCAGTCACATGGTACTGGCTTCTGTTCCTTATTTCCAGCTGCTAAACAGCATTAAAAGACTGATAAATTGTATTAAATATTTTCCTTATATTGCTTTACCATGTAGTTGCTGCAGAGATGTCATGCAATTGTGAATGGCAGGGGAGGTGATCTGAACACATGTAAATAGTAAGGGAGAGAGTCCACAAAACAACCTATATATTAAATTGTGGTTCTCAGGATGAAAGTGTTTGGGAACACCTGATCTAGACAATCACCACAGTGAGAAGGTGTGAGTGACTTAACGGATTATACTGTTTTTTTGTTTGTTTTAAACTGGCATTTCCTTCCTGGAAACAAATGTGCCAATAATATGATCACCTGACAAGCAGAGGCTATACATTGCATTGGAAAAAATCATCTTTTCATGAATTGGCTTTTAAATAATGTAAATACCTGTATATGGCACTAAACATTTTTAAATGGTAGGATGGCTTTGTTTAGCACTGGAACTAGAGTGGGAAACAGCATAAAACTAAACAATGTGTAGCCAGAAAAATGAAAATTTTATGCTAATAGATACACTGATAGCTGTAGTCTTGTGACTTAAGCTTGAAGACATCTGGTGTGCCACTTAAACAGCTTAGCTGTGCCATTTATCTAACATTTAGAGATGGTGAAATGCACTGTGCTATCTCTCTCTTGGCAGTTGTCCCAGGCAAGAAAACATTATTTTTATGGGATTGACAATACACAGGATTCTGCTGTACCCAAAAAATACATGCTGCGCATTACTTCTTGGTAAATAAGAAACAAATGTCTCTTGTTTTAATGGAGCCATCTTTCAATAACCTTAGAATCACCCGCAAAATATATTGCACACCAATTTAATTTATGTAAAAGATGTTACAAAAGGACTTTGGGGCTGATTATCCCTCTAACATTATATACAATGCATTAAAGTATCCAGTATGTGGGGTTTAATCAGAACAAAGCAATAATTTGTCATACTAGCTTTCCAACAGAAAGCTGGCTGAGTTGCCTGCTTTGGAAGGTTGCGGAAGCAGCATCCGATCAAACTGCAGCAGCATTGATAGCAGCAAAAGGCAGATTCATAGCAACAGGAGGAAAACAACTACCATGACAACTCTTTTATTTTGAGTAGAGCTGGTAGGGGGAAAAACGTTGTTCCTTTTCTTCAAAAAAATTCCAAGTATTTTTTCAAGAAAAATAAATATTTTTCATATACGTTGACAATTTTTGTGGATGTTTGTTGAAAAGATGAAAAACCAAAACTGACCTTTTTTACTTCTCAAATGAAAATTTTTGATTTTTTTTTTTTTTACACACACCTGAATTTTTTTTCAGGAAAATCCCAGACTAGATGTGCATGAACATGGAAATTTTATCATGAAAATTTCCACTTATTGAAAAAGCCATTGTTGTTGGAAGTTCTGCCAAACTTTCTACCAGCTGTAATATTAATTTATCACTGGGGCATATTTTCAAGAAGAATATCAAGTTCCATTCATGTTCTGCACCTGAAAATACACATTGATCTAACAAAGTGCTATATGTCCCCATTCCTCTCTTAATGACGAATCGTGTAGCTCTTTAAAATCCCAGGAAGTAGTTTATGCAGCACATATTTTATAAAATCAAATAGCAGGATATAATGTAAATTGTGCACCCACCAATGAGCCATACTGATGGAGACCAGTGGCAAAACTGGAGATATGCATACATAAAGAGAGGAGCTCCCATACAGGTGGAAATAACAAAATACCATGGAGGGCTTTTGTTGGCACAGAAAAGATATTTAATGTCTAAAATTTACTTCTGTTGTGTATGAGTGATTAGTACAGTAGCAGAATAGTTAATGTGGCTTTAGCTTAGTCTAACAGGAAAAAGGATGTAGGAAAAGGGATTAATATTAGCTTTTGATTTTAATAGTACATGTCAATTTGTTTGGGGTGAGTGGGGAGCTGTGTATGCAGTAGTTGTGCCAGTTAAATAGTTTGTATCACATGAAATGCTAAACTTCAGTCTTAAACCACAAAGGTGTGGATGGAGAGATGTGTGTTCTGAATGGTGAATCCAATAAGAATACTGTGGCTGTTGTAGTTGGAAAAATCGATATTAACAAGTTTGTTTGAGTTGTCAAAGTGTGAACCAACTATAGCATTTCCATGTACTCAACAATTCAAACTGCAGCTTATAACTTCAGATAAATCTCTTCATGCCTTTAATGGACTTGGCTTTTAATAAAATGTATATTGAAATTTAATTACATATAGTATTGCTGACGACAATCCCAGACACCTGTCGTGGTTATATCTGCTAGATAGTCAGAAAAATGTCCTACAGCATTGAAAAGAAATATATGAAACCCTCAGATACAAATTATTTTATTCTTAAGAGCACAGGCAGGTCAGTAAAAAACTGATAGATTGAGATATTAGAAGATAAAACAAATGTTGATTTTACTGAACCGGAAAAGATGTATTTAATAGAAAATTAAAAATTATTAGAAATAATTACTGGGAAAAACCATATGGATAACTTACTGATACTGTGAGAAGACCTGACTTGATGACTTACCACTTTTTGCACTGTTCCAGTTTGACTCGGTTTTTAGCTGAGAACTGGGGGAACAGAGGTTTCACGTCATTTTCTGTTTTGAGGAGACATTCATCACATTATGAACCCAGTTCTCTCACCCTTCCTCACTTTATCCCATGGCTAGGTTCATTTGAACTCCTTCCTATGTAAGGTACTTCCTGATGCAAGTTGGAGTGGCTGAGTCTGGACTAGTGCAAGGCATGAGGTTTGTGCTTTTTTTTTTTTTCTTTTAAATTAACTTTTACATGTGCATTTACTACGCTTTGTGTTTGAAATCAAATGTTTCATCTCTCAAGTACAGTGTGTTCCTTGGCAAAAGTGGACAAGCTAATATCTGTGTAAATATATGTGAACCTCAGGTTTCAATGTATGGAAGGTTTTACTTGTATATAAATTACATACAAAATACTACACATTAAAAGAACATTAAGGTTGCAAAGACAAACTCTCAACAGTTGGAAAATGTTAGAATTGAGGTTGTCTGTGCAATCTTTATTCAGGTCCTTTGAGTGTATGCATTCTTATACAGGCCCAGCATCGCTTAGGACGTCTATGGCAGAGTCAGGAATAGAACCCAGTAGTTCCTGCACCCCAGTCCAGTGCCTTAAACAAAACAAAGTTCTGTCTTTTTCCTGCAAGACTCTGTCTCATTCATTGTCTCTCCTATGCACTGAATGAGGCAGAGGTCCTGTAGAGCTGACAGTATGTGATAGGTTATTAAGGGCTCTATCATTATGGGATATACAAGGAGGTAGATTTAAGGGGAAACCTTATTTCTGGCATCTCCTTACTTGACTTTGCAACATTAATGGTGGTTTTTGTTTTTGTTTTGTGTAATTTCCTAGGTTTTCTAAAAAACAAACTTGAGAGTTGTGGGGTCCTGCAGAGATCTGTAATTGGACCTTTGCTATTTAACACTTTTATCAGTGACATGGAAGAAAACATAAAATCATCATTGAAAAATTTTGCAATTGACACACACATTGGGGGAGTGTAAATAACGAAGCGGCTAGGTCACTAATAGAGAGTGCTCGGTATTGCTTGGTAAGCTGGGTTCAAGCAAACAATGTGTGTTTCAGTACAGTTGACTGTAAATGTATACATCAAGGAACACAGAAAGTAGGCCATACCTACAGAATGGAGGACTCTATCCTGGGAAACAGTGACTCTGAAAGGGACTGAGGGGTTATGGTGGATAATCAGCTGAACGTGTACTCCTGGTGCAACACTATGGCCAAAAGGATGTATAAACAGGGGAGGGTTGAGTAGGAGCCAGGGAGGTTATTTTACCTCTATATTTGGCACTGGTGCTACTGATGCTGGAATACTGTGTCCAGTTTAAATGTTCACAATTCAAGGAGGATTTTGGTAAATTGGAGAAGATTTAAGGAAGAGCCACAAGAATGATTAAAGGATTAGAAAACATGCTTTGTAGTGATAAACTAAGGGAACTCAATCTACTTAGTGAGACAAAAAGAAGATGCAGGGGTGACTTGATTACAGTCTATAAGTACCAGGGCCTTCTCCAGCTTTTTTGCCACCCCAAGCGGTGAACTAGAGGTGCGGGGGAGATAAAGCCAGCTGGCAGCACTTTGGCGTCAGCTCAATCTTGCCACTCCATTCTTTTGGCAGAAATTCGGCGGCAAGTCCTTTGCTCCCTCTCTTCCTCTTAGGTACCTGCCGCCGAATTGCTGCAGAAGACCCGGACGTGCAGTACTTTCCATTGGCCACTCCAAGCACCTGCTTTCTCCGCTGGTGCCTGGAGCCGGCCCTGATAAGTACCCACACAGGGAACAAATATTTAATAATGAGTTCTTCAGTCTACCAGATAAAGGTATAACATGATCCAATGGCCAGAAGTTGACGCTAGCAAAATGCAGACTAGAAATGCAGTGTACATTTTAAATAGTGAGAGTAAGTAACCATTGGAACAATTTACCAAGGGTCATGGTGGATTCTCCATCACTGGCAATTTTAAAATCAAGATGGGAATGTTTTTCCAAAAGATATGCTTTAGAATTATTTTGGGGAAAGGTCAATGGGCTTGCATTATACAGGAAGTCGGACTAGATTATCACAATGGTCCCTTATGGCCTTGGAATTTATGAAACTGAAAAAACCAGAAATCCCATCATGTACTGATCCCTTGCATGGATCATCAGCAGAGTGAAGCCAGGACTTTTAGATCCACAGCAAACCACCACTATTTGAACTAAGGGCTGGTCTACACTGTGTGTGTGTGTGTATAGGGAGGGGGGAGATTGATCTAAGATACGCAACTTCAGCTATGCTATTTGTGTAGCTGAAGTCGAAGTATCTTTGTTCGACTTACCTGGCCCTCCTCACGGTGGTAAGTCGACTGCCGCGGCTCTCCCGTCGACTCCGCTTACTCCTCCTGCTGAGGTGGAGTATGGACGTCGATTCGGGGATTGATTTATCGCGTCTAGACGAGACACAATAAATTGATCCCCAATAGATCGATTACTACCCGCCAATCCGGTGGGTAGTGTAGACGTGGCCTAAAGGAGTAACTAGTAGCAGTAGTAGGCTGCTGTTTTCTATGTGGGTCAATCACTAGAGGGCAATATGACACATACTTGCTAGTGACTTGCCCACTAATTTCTAAGTATCAGAGAAATGTTGGAAATCCAGAATCTCTGGTTCTGCTTCTAACTGTGAAGGAGTGGTGTCTTTAGGTTACGGATAGCACAGCCAAGTGTAAAACTGTCAGTTTCATTCAGAAATGCAGGGTGGCTCAGTAAATGAGACATGAGTCTGCTATATCTAGGAGATCTAAGACCAGATTCTAGCTCCCGCTAAAGATCTGTTACATTATTCCAGCAGCATACATTATTACTTCTGGAAGAGGCTGGCAGCTCTCCTCTGGGACTAAGGAAAAAGACAGAGACAGAGCCGAAAATGGAGTCCGCTACAGCTTGGCTGGTGGATTGCTCTGGCTTGAACAGATGGACTGCGTCTTAGCATTAGGTTGACCAGATGTCACCAGATATTACCACATCCGAGGTAGAAGCCAAACTCGAACAGCTTAATGGGACAAAATCAGGGGGCCCAGATAATCTTCATCCAAGAATATTAAAGGAACTGGCAAATGAAATTGCAAGCCCATTAGCAAGAATTTTTAATGAATCTGTAAACTCTGGAGTTGTACCATACGACTGGAGAATTGCGAACATAGTTCCTATCTTTAAGAAAGGGGAAAAAAGTGATCTGGGCAACTACAGGCCTGTCAGTTTTACATCTGTAGTAGGCAAGGTCTTGGAAAAAATTTTGAAGGAAAAAGTAGTCAAGGACATTGAGGTCAATGGTAATTGGGCAAAATACAACATGGTTTTACGAAAGGTAAATCGTGCCAAACCAACCTGATCTCCTTCTTTGAGAAGATAACAGATTTTTTAGACAAAGGAAATGCAGTGGATCTAATTTACCTCGTTTTCAGTAAGGCATTTGATACGGTTCCACATGGGGAATTATCAGCTAAATTGGAAAAGATGGGGATCAATATAAAAATTGAAGGTGGATAAGGAACTGGTTAAAGGGGAGACTACAGCAGATTATACTGAAAGGTATATTGTCAGGCTGGAGGGTGGTTACTAGTGGAGCTCCTCAGGGATCAGTTTTGAGACCAATCTTATTTAATCTTTATTACTGACCTTGGCACAAAAAGTGGGAATGTGCTAATAAAGTTTGCGGATGACACAAAGCTGGGAGGTATTGCTAACACAGAGAAGGACTAGGATATCATATGGGAAGATCTGAATGACCTTGTAAACTGGAGTAATAGTAATAGGATGAAATTTAATAGTGAAAAGTGCAAGGTCATGCATTTAGGGATCAATAACAAGAATTTTAGTTATAAATTGGGGACACATCAGTTGGAAGTAACAGAGGAGGAGAAGGACCTTGGAGTATTGTTGATCATAGGATGACTATGAGCCATATGATATGGCTGTGAAAAAAGCTAAAGTGGTCTTGGGATGCATCAGGCGAGGTATTTCCAGTAGAGATAAGCAGGTGTTAGTATCATTATACAGGGCACTGGTGAGACCTCATCTGGAATACTATGTGCAGTTCTGGTCTCCCGTATTTAAGGATGAATTCAAACTGGAACAGGTTCAGAGAAGGGCTACTAGGATGATCCGAGGAATGGAAAACCAGTCATATGAAAGGAGACTCAGAGCTTGGCTTGTTTAGCTTAACCAAAAGAAGGCTATGGGGAGATAGGATTGCTCTCTCTAAATATGTCAGAGGAATAAATACCATGGAGGGAGAGGAATTATTTCAGCTCAGTACCAATGTGGACATAAGAACAAATGGATATAAACTGGCTATCAGGAAGTTTAGACTTGAAATTAGACAAAGGTTTCTAACCATCAGAGGAGGATGGAACAGCCTTCCAAGGGGAGTAGAGGGGGTAAAAGACACATCTGGCTTCAACACTAAGCTTGATAAATTTATGGAGGGGATGATATAATGGGATAGTCTAATTTTGGCAATTAATTTGTCTTTGACTATTAGCGGTAAATATGCCCAATGGCCTGTGATGGGATGTTAGATGGAGTGGGATCTAAGTTACTACAGAGAATTCTTTCCTGGGTGTCTGGGTGGTGAGTCTTGCACACATGCTCAGAGTTTAGCTGATTGCCATATTTGGGGTTGGGAAGGAATTTTCCTCCAGGGCAGATTGGCAGAAGCCCTGAGGGGTTTTTGCCTTCCTCTGCAGCGTGGGGCATGGGTCACTGCTAGAAGATTCTCTGCACCTTGAAGTCTTTAAACCATGACTTGAGGACTTCAGTGGCTCAGACACAGGTTTGATACAGAAGTGTGTGGGTGAGATTCTGTGGCCTGCCTTGTGCAAGAAATCAGACTAGATGATCATAATGGTCCCTTTTGACCTTAACGTCTATGATTCTGTGGTTACAGGCATAGACTAGACCCTCTGGATCTGGGACAGGAGTGTGGAGTGCAGCCATCTCTCTCTTGAGTTGCTCTTGCCTCAGGAGAGAGCTGTAATTTTGGGCAGCTCTCACATAGCCTACAGCAGGGAGGGTGAGCTCTTTGTGCCTTCCCTCAAACTGCATAACCATGCAAGGACCAGCCACAAATTAGCCCTTAATAAAGCAGCATAGATGTACCCTGTAGGCATTGACGGATGAATGGATATATAACCCCAATGTGCAATCTACTCTCCTAGATATAGAATGAAAAAAAATTAAAAGTATTGAATCCTTTGAATTTTCTCAGTGGATCAGCATGAAGCTGTTTAGATGTTTGTATAATTCTGATGCATTAGGAGATAAGTTGTATTGTGGCCAAGTGTCAACGTACTGAACTGTAATGTAAAACGTGTAATGATCCTGGCGTCCAGAATTATTCGAAGGTTTTTTTATTACACCAGTTATGCTTCCTTATCCAGTTAGATTTCTTCAGTGTCTGCATTTATTATTTTAGTGCACTTGAAAACAATGCTGTCAGTGCTACAGAAATACTTATAAGAACCTTAATGTTCTTTCTACACTGCAATAAGACACAGGGGCAGCTCCAGGCCCCAGCACGCCAAGCGTGTGCTTGGGGCGGCAAGCCACAGGGGGGGGCTCTGCCAGCGCCATGAGGATGGCAGGCAGGCTGCTTTCGGCGGCTTGCCTGCGGAGGGTCCGCTGGTCCCGCGGCTTCGGTGGACCCTCCACAGGCATGCCTGCGGAGGGTCCCGCTGGTCCCGCGGCTTCGGCGGACCCTCCACAGGCAAGCTGCCAAAGGCAGACTGCCTGCCGTGCTTGGGTTGGCAAAATGCCTAGAGCCACCCCTGATTAGACACCAATGGCTGGCCCGTGCCAGGTGGGCTTGGGTTAGGGGGCTGTTTTTCAATTGCAGTGTAGATGTTCAGGCTCAGATTGGAGCCTAGGGTCTGGGACCCTGTAAGGCGGGAGGATCCCAGAACCTAGGCTCCAGACAGAGCCCGAACATCCACACCACAATGAAACAGCCCCTCTAGCCCAAGCCCCATGAACCTGAGTCAGCTGGCATGGGCCAGCTACATATTTTTAGCTATAGTGTAGACATACCCTCAGATGCTAACTAAAGCCTGATGCAAAATCCTTGTTAAAGGAGGTACAAGGCTAGTTTTGAACCTCAGTCTTGCACTGCAAACATCATGCCAACAAGCCACACAGGTGGACACCACATGAGCAAGTGAAAAAATGGTGGTGAGATATTTGATAACAACTTGGTGTCCATAATATATTTCATTCACTGCAGTTGTTCACATGTGCATCTGTTATAGATTTCAGTATTTTTAGGGGTAGTTTTAAAGATATTTAAGTAGGTGTAATATCTATATTTAAATGATTTAACAAAAGGAGAGGATTGTAAGAGGGCTATGAAATGGCACAGAAAAAGATGAAGAATGTGCTCATAAGAAGGCAAAATAGAAATGGATTGGTACTACCTTAAGAAGTGAAATGCAATAAAGCACTGTGTATAGAGAGAATTTTATAAAACCAATCGTTACAATTCTATAACACTGTTTAAAAAAAAAATTACTTAGCTCACATCCTGGCAGGTAAGAGTTTTTTGTATTTATTCCTCAAAAGTTGTTAAACTCACAAACTCCTAAATCAATAAAGTTACCATGGGTACAGTTCAAAACTCTGAACTTTACAGTACACTCTATCGTAGTATACGTGTTTGCTGGATTGTGCTTTTATTGGCCTGATTCAAAACCCATTGAAGTCAGGGGAAAAACTTCCATTGGCTGACTTCTTTGGAGTTGGGGGTAAGGCCTCAGTTCTGAATGCAGATTGTATAAAAGATTGCATATTAAATTAAGTTTTATTATTTTGTCTTGAAATAATGTTGGAATTTCTATTGGTTCCGTATGGTCTTGCAATATTCTTTGTGTAACCTCTCAGAACAAAAGCAGATGAATTCTGTAGCTTTCTTTGTCTTCCGAAAACAAGCAAGTGTTAATAGGTTTAGAATGTGTATGTAAACCAAAGCTGTATTGGTGCCATCTATCATACTGCACCAGTCACCACAATGATAAAATAGGCCTTGGAGGGTTTGTTTCATTTCTAAAAGATGGATTCCTTTGGCAACTAATTTCCTGTATGCCAAATGCAGGAGATAAATAGATATTTTCTGCTTACTATTAGACTCTACTTCTTAACAACTGTTTCAACTTACATCTCTGTTTAGCTTTTTAATTTTAAAAAATATTTTGGGAGTTTAAATTAGATGAAAAAATTCAACTTTTAAAATGGAATTTTTAAAGCGACAGCAGGTGGCAAGATTTTTTCCTCCCATATGTTAGATCCTAATGACCAAACCTGACATTACTTATTGATAATTCAAACCATTCCATGCAATTTTGAGTAGGATACAGGCCTGAGTAACTGTTGGACACAAGTTGATGACATTTGTAATGGCCATCTAGCCCTTTTCTCAAAAACACAAAGAATTAAAATGTAGTTAAGAAAAAAAGTTCCAATTTTTTAATATATAGCAAATTGCTCTGTGTATTTTTTCCAAAGTGCTCCTCTAGAAACATAAGTGCTCATGACCCAAAGGTTAAACAAAGTCAATAAATATGTATTATTCTTTGTCATCTAACTGCCACAATAATGTTTTTCCTGTAAAAGAATAAGTGAACGTATTCTTTAACCATTTGTGATGGGGTATACAAACCCCATGCTGGGCAATAAGAGGTTAAGGAGTTGCTCTGAGCTCAGCCAGCCCTGCCCTGCCACATCTACAAGAGATGCACAGACTGGAGGAGTTACAAGGAGGTAGAGCAGCTTATTTGGGGACAGGCCAGGGAAGAGAGCAGACCTGCAACTCACAGCTCTTGAGAAAAGAGCTGAGGGAAGGCAGGATCTCTCCCTACAACTTCTCAGAGGTCCATCCCTGATGGAAGGGAGGATCTGCTTCAGATTCCCTCCGGGAGGGAGACATCCCTCCACTCCGACCCCGCCTCCATACTAACTCCGTTTGTTTGCGTTAATTTCCCTTGTTTCATTTATGCACTACCCCAGCAGGTGTCTGACTTAGCACTGATCTGGCAAAGGGCCAAGCCATAGACAGAGGCAGCAGCTGCCCTGAGAGCAAGGTACCTACCATGCCACACGTGGCCACAAGGAGGTGCCAAGTGGTGAGCTGACGCCTTGCACACCTCCTTGCCACAGATGGCAATGGTAGGGTGTTCAGAAGTGGCCCAAGGAGGGCAGCCTTACGGCCTCTCAGGCTGTCAAACCTTTCATAGCTCTCACAGGACCCTGTGCTGAAGCCAAGGGGAGTGGGAGTGCCTGGGCTACCCTACCAATTCTCCTCTGTGCAGGATGAAGGGCCTAAGCCTGACCTCTAGGTAACACTCCCCCTGAATGAAGGCTACCTCACCATTTTTTTAATTAGGAAGATGGCAGACACAGCCATGAACATTCAGCTCTTTGTGAGCACAAAATTTCCCACCAATCCGTAGATTAGGTATTAGAATAGCTTTTTGTGTTAATCCCCCTGGAAGTTTGAAGTCAGTCCTAAATTGTATCTTGCAAGCTATGCCTGTCAA
Source organism: Gopherus flavomarginatus (assembly GCF_025201925.1). Lineage (NCBI taxonomy): Eukaryota > Metazoa > Chordata > Testudines > Testudinidae > Gopherus > Gopherus flavomarginatus. The sequence goes on from NC_066619.1 coordinate 182,467,460, forward strand.
CACAGGCCAGAAAGGGAAAGAACCAGTAATGTAAACTGTAAAAGTGTACAAAGCCCTTAGTGCACTTTTTAATGTATAAAGGTCTCATACATAAAACCACCTCAAATTCTGACCTAAAGAAGCCTTCACTTCTAGGTTTCGTATTACAGTGCTGGAATTGCTGGCTGGCTATTGAACAGTGTATGTAGTAAGGGCCACTTTGGATACAACTGTTCTGGAACCTCTAGAAATGAAGCAGATCAGTGCATTCACAGTGACACTTACATAAGGGTATATAAGAGTATTTCAGTTCCTGCACTCCTGGACACAGTACCATGACCCAAATACTCAAGAGTTTCAGATTAAAAACTTCCATGCATCTTTGGTACTAAATATGATGATATTGTGACAAATGTTCTGCCTTTGTTTCAAATAAAATCCCAAATATTGAAATGATAGCTTCAATATTATAAATGTTGTAACCATGATTTTGCAAACACTGAACCTCCTTCAATGGTCTCCACTGCATAGGCATTTTCTTCTCTCTCTCTCTCTCTCTCTCTCTCTCTCTCTCATCATCAGTAGACAGAGACCTGACCAGAAAATAACACTTTTATTATCCTGTTTCTACACTTGCATTTTGCAGGATTACTCATATAATTCCCACTAAGATTGCTTCTAACCAACTCTTTTTCTAGGGGCCAGTGGCTCCACTACGAAATTTCCTGATGTCTAACCTAAACTTTTCTTTTCTTAGTTTCATGTAAAGCATATGGTGGCTGAAGAAATACTAAATATCCTACTTTTATTCAGCAACAGAGGCACTGGGGAAAATTCCTGTGTAGAAAATAACAGCTCAAGCAGTTGTATCTGGAATTAGTGATGGCTAGGGGAAAAGTAATTTATTGTGATTTCAAGGATCTGCCATTTTACAATATTGGAAAAGGAACAAATTACAACTAATATACTCTGCTATGCTTGGTACACTTGTGGTGCCAAACCCTCTTTCTCAAAATTCTCATATTTTTCTCTTACAAGAAAAGTAACATTTTGAAATACTGAGTACTATTAAACTACAAGGTCAAAGTTGTCTATAAGTAGAAAAGTTTCTGAGGCTCGCAGACATGGATTTGTTATTCTTTATCGGACTCTCCTTTTCATCGGCTGCTACTTAAGATCCACATATTTAAGCTTGATTCCATACCTGCTGAAGTCAATGGTAAGATTCTCATTTGACTTCACTGGGTTTTGGACCAGGCACTTCTTGCTGAATGTGGTGAAATTCCTTGTTCAGTGAGCCACCTTGTTTTGATCATTAGTGGCAAAGGGAGAAGTGGTCATCTTTAAAACTTCACTGAAGAGACTGAATCTTTGGTACAAGATGAATTCCAAACGAATACATGCAGGCGCACACAGAAGAACACATGTATTTCACTATTTTACAAAACAAAACAAAATTCCTAGCAATCTTGCTGGTAAAACTGTAGTTGTTCAGTTATGTCACAGTGTTAATGACATGTACTTAACACTGGTGAATATTTATTTTCAGTCTAAACTGACTGAAGTAAAAAATTGCATGGAAGGAATAAACCAGGATTACCTCGTGTGGTGACGTTTAGCATCCCATAGATTCTGCTTCTAATATCCTGCTACGAACTATTGATTTTATTTCTATCATTCCCAAATCTCATGTGGTAACGCTTTCATCTTCAGTAGGATGCCTTAGTACTTGTAAGAGTATATAGCAACAGCACCAGCCATTTTTGAGAGTCCCAAGATTAATTTTTGATGGATTAGCTGTAATATTTGATCAGCTGTAGAATGCTCAAAGCAAACAAATATTATTCCACTGTGATTCTGTGATCGCTGTTACAATGTTTTTGTCCCAAATTCCATTAGGGAATTAGGATTATAAAATATTTCTGATTAGAGGTGGGAACAGATGTCAAAGGCCCTCCATCTAACCAGTTTTATTTCTCCCAGATGTTCTGAGATACGGATTTGATACAGTATCCTCCTCCTGGCAAATCCATACTGTACTTCTCCAATGATTTCTTAATTTAAAATATGTTTTGGGTTGGATTTATTATAGGATTTTTTTTCCCCAGCTCTTATTTGTGCATCACTTCATTTCCCTCTCCCTGCCCCAGTCTCGCTGGGCATTTCTGTGAATCCATTAGCAGAGCTTTTTCTTTGCAGATGGGCAAAGTCCTGATGCTGCCAATGCTTCTTTCTCACACCTCTGAGAGCTGTCCGTTTTCTTGTTATCATCACAGATGCATCTCTTGTTCTAGTTCTCATTATATCACACCTTGACTATTACAGCATCCTTCTCACTGACCTTCCAGACACACACACACTTGTTCCCCCCACGGCTTTTAATCCATGCAAAATACAACTACAGTCAAACCTTGCAATAATGCACCCTGCCATAACGCGAAATTGCATATAACGCAATCATAGGTTGGCTCCCTTTTAAGGCATAGTACAGTACTGTATCAATGGTCCCCAACACCATGGCAGAGGAGAGAAGCTGCAGCCCTGTGCCTGCTGGGGACAGAGAACTCCGAGGCTGCAGGTGCCGGTGCTCTCTGTCCTCAGCAGGTACGGGGCCATGGCTTCTCTCCGGCTTCAAGAGGAGCCTTGGCCCCACACCTGCCGGGGACAGAGAACTCCAGGGCTGCGGCTGCAGGCGCCAGTGCTCTCTGTCCTCGGCAGGTGCGGGGCCACAGCTTCTCCCCACTTCAAGAAGAGCCGTGGCCCCGCGCCTGGTGGGGACAGAGAGCACCAGCGCCCGCAGCCCCAGAGTTCTGTCCCCAGCAGGCGCGGGGCTGCAGCTTCTCTCCCCTGCTGGGCACTAGGTGGCGCACATCAATGCACCGTGTTGGGGACCACTGACAAACTGACTGGCTTGAAACCCCGCTATACTGCAACCACGCATTAGCGCAATGGAAGTTTTTGGACCCCAAACATCACGTTATAGCGGGGTTTCACTGTACTTAAGTCCTTTTCCTTGCCCGTCAATTTGATCATGTCACTTCCCACTTCAGATGCGTTCACTGGCTGCTTGTTTATCATTTAAGCCTCATGTCACCATCTTCAAAGCTTGACATAATCTCCTCCTCCCTATTTTTACTCCTTTGTCAAACTTCACATTGCCCCCTGTCCATTCCATTGGTGCCTCCATCCTTGTTCCCCTATTTGTCAAATTCACTAGAGTCACCCCTTTGCTTTCTCCTACCTGGCCTTTGATGCATGGTGCAACCTTCCAGAGCTCATATGCAAGGCCTTTGCTCTATCCACACTTAAGTCCCTTTTAAAGACCCACTTCTGCTGTGCTGCTTGCAATTATTCAAGTTGACAGATGCGTAAATTGCTTATTGTTGTTCCCGTACCACTAATCGATCTGTCTGATTCTCTTTCTATCCTTTGTGAGCAACTCAATTGTGAGCAATTTCTGAATGTCTGGAAAGTGCCAAATGTATCATGGACATTAAGAAATAATAATAATGATCCAGCAAACATTTACTCATGGGTAGCCCTGTTTAGTTCATATGTGCAAAGCTACCTACGTATGGAAGTGTTTGGAGAATCAAGGCCAAAATAAGGATTTCAGATTTGGGCCCAACTAAAAGATTGCCTTTTTTAAAAAATTGCTCTTCACTTTTCTTATGGGTTTTTCAAGTACACCAAATCCCTCCATCCCTCTGTGTATAAAAATGGTGAAGGTATACGTGCCAAATGAGCTGAGATCTGGGAGTGTTTTTATGATGGAACAATAGAGAGCTTTAGGCAATTTAAATTCTAGAGGCAGTATGTAGTCCTTTTGTTAAAATACACATAACATAAACTGGAATGGCAAAATGGAGTACATGAACTAAAATCTAGCCTACTCTACTGAATTCCACAGACTGAAGAGCTGATATCTGATACAGATGTTTTAAGCTTCAGATCTTATGTTGCTTGGAGACAATAGGATACACTTAAAAGGAATAACTCAGGGAATCTGAGACCTTTTAATAGATTTCTGTCATACTAATGGTCATCCACCTAATATGGGATCAGAATTTCTGTACAATTACTATCCATTTGATCTAATTCAACTAAATGCTACACACCTTTAGGGAAGAGGTATGTTCAGAAGCACCAAAACTAAGTAAATTCTGCAGGTTTGCCACATGCAAAATACTGTGCAAAAATTCTAATTCTATATGGGCACCACACAGATGCACAAGACAAAGAGGAGCTTCAGAATAAGCATAAATAATCTAATCTATGCTTGCTTGATGTTTAGCAGTCAAGATATTTCAATTCATTTACAGTCTTGTATTTATTAAATATGGATAATCTCTGTAGCACTTTCTATGGTGCAGAAAACACATGCCACTTCTAATCAAGAGTAAACACACATCTGTTTACAGTTTACTCTCTTGTTCTTCCATTGCTCGTGCTCAGCAGTGTTCAGTTAACTAGGTGCTGTATGTTCTTTTCCTCCAAAGCCAAATTTTATGCTGCTGACAGTGCCAGTGGCTTGACTGAAACAGTTAATCTACTGAATGGAATTCACTGGTACTGGAAATAATTGAAACAAATTAGACTGGATTTTTAAAAGGTCCTGATGATTTTTATTACCACTAATCAGAGAGTAGCTAAGCAAACTAAGATAACGATAGGATAATCAGACTGTTCACTTCAGGGTATAAGGGTTGGACACCATGTATTCTCTGATCCTGGCTGCACAAGTGCAGCAGAATCATCCTTTTGCTGCAAAATTATGCTCCAGAATCCAAGCTTTCATTTAACCACCGTGAGCGCTGCAGACCGTTTGTGTGTGTGTGTGTGTGTGTGTGTGTGTGTGTGTGTGTGTGTGTGTTTTAACAAAAACCTTGAAACATGAACCAAGTGTGAACCAATGGAGTTTTTAATATCCTGTGTCTGCAAACAGCCTCAAACAATAACTCTAAGTGTTAATTTGCCTATTCAGCATTCTTGTTTAACTCATTAAACCTGACATTGGCAATGCCTGTATCAACATTGGGCTTTGGGCAGTGAAATAATCAACACTGCCGCCCTTCCCTGATATGCATTGACAATGTGAAGATTGTAGAATAGAGTATCCTCAAAATAAATAACACTAAGATGCTAATCGTGATAAACAGAATTCTACCGCATTGTATGTATCCTTCACTTTCACATTTAGCTTATGAAAAACCTTGATTTATTTTTTATTTAAATGAAGTTGTTACAGATCTTCTAGGCTGTCACACAAAAATTTTGCAAAATTCAGGGACCTTTTTAAAGAATTTGGGTCCAAATTGTCAGTCAATGCAACCTTGCGGGGGCGGGGGTGTTGTCAAATAATTTAGTCCTTGTGGAGAGTATTACATAACTGACTAAAAGTATGAAGGGTAATGAGACAGGATTCCCTTCTATGAAGCATCAATTGCTAGCCACAATTATCGAAAGGACATCCAACAAGGGAGCTGGGCTAGATGGATAACATGGGTCACTGAAATCAATGGGAGATGCAGGTGTTCAGCACCTTTGAACAGCAGGCCATTTGTTTTCAAGCACAAAATGTTTGCTGAAATATTCAGTAGTCCAAAGCCATGGAGGGATCATGTGTCTTAATTCAGGGGGGAAAAGTCTTAAGGCAGTGGAACCCATCATGAATTTTTGTGAGGGCTCGCTCCATATGGAAGAAAGATGATGTATACATCAGCTGTGGCACTAATGGAACTAGCTTTTCTTCAAGTTGAAGGAATACCAGACCCATTTCCCACAAATTGTTCATACCCCTCAAAGACCTGTAGACTGTAATCGTATCCCACTAAGCCATTGCTTAGGCAATACAATTTAATCTTTTAATTTTTCTTCATAAATCACTTTGGTTGCTTCCCTCAAAATTCCATCTCATTTTAGCAGAGCTACAGCTGGGAAGCTGTAAAGTACTTTTGAAAATTGTAAATATCAATGAATAACCAGTAAAATGTTCAAAGTAAATAAGGGATATCTTTAGAGAGGTCCCTGGATTGTATTGTAGCAGTTCTCATGTTGCATAAAATATTGCTGTAGTTCCACTGCTGCTGGTCAAATTGAAAGATGTTACATAGTATTCATTGTAGCAGTAATCTTGAAATCTGAAGAAGTAACTCTACTTGAAATCTGAACAACTACTCTACAGTTTACATTTCAAAGGATAGAGAAGAGTATAAATTAATAAGAGACACAGTCACTAAGCTACAAGAGGTAATTTAAAAAGCCATTATTCAATATACAACATAGCAGTTCCGAGGGTCTAATCTTCAGCTGGCCTCAGCGTAGCCATTACAATGTTTTGCATATACAATTTGTTACATGCACAAAATCTGCATCTATATAAAAGGATTGACAATGGAGCACACAAGTCAAGGTGCAGGGGTGTGTGTGTGTTCGTATTCCAGACTTGCTTTTGGACAATACTAAACTTTCAGGGACAATTTTAGAAGCTGATTTAAAATCCTGGGTTGTTTGTGTCAGTGTATTCTGACTGATTTTAAGAAATTATAATTGATGTAACATAAGAGAAGCAGCATCCAAAATGGTGCGAAACATAAGCTAAAACATTTGTGTATGTTTAACTAGCACAGGCTTCTTGAACACATTGAGGTCTGAAAAAAGAATTCTGCTAGTGTAAAGCTATGGAAATGTTTCAAATCAGGGAAATTCTCACAGCATTTCAGTGTGCAGTTTTTCATGGTGTAAGTGTTTGTTCGTATTGTTACATTTCTAAGATTGTGATAAATGAGAGAACCATAATTAACTGTTCAAGGAACACAAACTTTTGGGGGTTAGATGTCATCCTTGTTTCTCAAGTTTAAATCCACAAAATAGAATTTTCAGCATGCCCAGTGAAGAAATTTTCCATTGATTATGCATCTAGTTCTTAGCATATGAAGATTTAGCTGAGTTGTATTTTTTTTAAAGGTTTTGTTTTGACTTCAGGCTATACAGCATGTTACGCTACCCATTAGGCTCATACAGAGGCCTGAAGAACACTATTCTTTTCTTGCCAGATTATTCAGCCTGAAGACACTCAAGCTGCAACAGCTTGTCAGCTCCTAAAGAGAGGCAAAAAGATTTTAATATAGCAACTCTTTTCACAGACCCCCTCTCCATTCCCCAAAACACA